>NC_086333.1:7977782-10449657 GCF_032445375.1 Bacillus rossius redtenbacheri
TAGGGACCGAACTATTGCGTTCCGACATAGCTCGGTCAATGTTAGGCTAAGCCAGTATTGCTGTAGCTAGCCCCCTGGCTGTTGTCTGATAGAACCTGTAAAATAGTGAGTGAAGTTAGTGGATTTTATTTCCATTGAAGGTCGTCCTGTTTTATTATTTTTTATTACTTTTTTTTATTATTTTTTGATTTTTTTTTCCCGTTTTTATACAAATTAAATCTAGACTTAATGCTACTGTGACTTGATGTAAGTTTTTGGACATACGCCATTGCTAAGAACTTTTTCTGTTGAAGAAAAACTAAAAACTAAAATAAAGAAATAAATAAATGTTTCTGTTTTGGTAAAACTATTGTGTTCGTTTGTCTTTTCGTTTTGTCGTGTTTTTGTCTCGTTTCAACTGTTGTGCTGAATTATTTTGGGTTCAATATTTTTGTGTTGTCATCATTTGTGTTTTTTTTTTTTTTCGTTCTCTTAGTACATTTTTCTTTGTTTTATTTGTTTGTTGACCATATTCATGTTACGGAATATTTTGTGGTGTTCATATTCTTGTTGACAACAGCAATTGTTTGCTTAATTTTGTGTTTTTTTTGTCTCTTTTTGGGTATTTTTATTTATTTATTTCTTTATTTTAGTTTTTAGTTTTTCTTCAACAGAAAAAGTTCTTAGCAATGGCGTATGTCCAAAAACTTACATCAAGTCATGCACTCCCATTGCACAAATCTTTTAAAGATAACATTAATGCTACTGTACATGCCCCCAGAGCCCTGCCCTGACGGGCATGCATGCCTCTCGGCCCGGATCCCCAGCGAGGGCTGGGGCAGCTCCCTCTGCCAGTTCACCTGCATGATTCTGCCTTGACAAGGTGCTACGACGTGTGTGTGGATTGTCGCGCGCGTTGTAGTGGTGCGGCTGTAAATTTTATTTAGCCCAGGGAAGGGAAGATATTTATTTGGTGATGGTTGGTTTACGGAACTAGCTTTGGTAATTCAAAATCCCATGCCTTTCCAAAATGCAGCCGTCACTGGAGGTGAAGCCTTCCAGGCGGGTCGCGCCCTTCAGACATCGGGAGTCAGCCCTGGCAACACAGGCAGCGAACCCTAGTGGGCCAATCCTGCACCTGCGTGCTTTAGACCATTTTGAATTATATAGGCAGTGTAAACTTTAAACTTTAAACTGTAGGCTCCGCGCGGTGTGGACATGCCTGGAGCTGGAGTGTGACTGTCCTGGTTTTTTTTTTCCTAACCTAAATAATTACTAAGTGTATTTGGGAGGGGTCTGGGTAGGGAAGACTCTAAGTGCGTCTCAGGCCAAAGCCTATACGCTCTAAGCATGCAGGTTATGAACCATGCAGGAGAGGAAGCATGCATCATGTGCTAGGAGGGGATTGGCCAGACATGGCAAAGTTTTAGCCATGACTAACTCCCCTCACTGACTATTCTAAGTTAAAACTAGATAAGTTGGGCCCAGGTAAAACCTGCATAGACACAGGGAAAACCCTGGGCTCTGACATGCGGGATGCAAAATTTCATGCATTAATTACAAGCAGGTTGGTTACAGGAAACAGAAGGATGGTTCTGGAAGAAGAGTTGGACAGAGTAGAAAGACTACTATGCAAATGGGCGGGAGCTTGGACATTTGTCCGCATTTGGATTTGGTGGCACTGGTTGTTTTGGGGGCGACTTTAGACTTTTCCCGCCAGGCTGCCAGCCAGCCGAATAGTTTAAGAGAATAATTATATGATAATTATACGGCCGCAGCGCCCAGGTTGCCCCAGTCGCCGCGGTCGTGTATGCCGACTCATTATGCTGCCAGCCTGGACATGTCAATCATCGGCTAGTCCAATGTTGCTTATTTGCACCGCAGGACGTGGTCAGGAGTAGATGTATTTGGTTCGTTCTGGGACAGGGGAGGGGGGAGGGGGATTCGGGGATTATGTCACTTCCTTCGACCATCCACACACGAAAAAGTGTCCCGTTATGTTCATCAGCCATGTACGCACGAAAAAATGTCCCGTTACAGTAGTTGGAAATGGGGGGTTCAAGCACAGGCGGAGGAGCCAGGAGCCCGCCATCTTGGATGACGTCATCGGCGGCCATCTTGGATGACGTCATCGGCGGCCATATTGGATGACGTCATCATGACCTTTGACCTTGACCCTTGACCTTGTCAATCTATGCTAATCTATGCTAATCTATGCCAATCTATGCCAATCCGTATGCTAATCTATGCTAATCCATGCCAATCTACGCTAATCTATGCTAATCCATGCTAACCTGTATGCCAATCCATGCTAATCCATCCGCCATTTTGTATTTCTAGAAATTTCCACCAACTTCGAATCGTGACGTCACCGTTGCACTTTGTGTCACGGACGCCATCTTAGTTTTGAATTTTTTTTTCGAACTTTGAAATTCGATGTAAACATCAACCGCCATCTTGTTTTCGTCTGCTGGTGGCCGCCATCTTGTTTTCGTCTGCTGGTGGCCGCCATCTTGTTTCGTCTGCTGGAGGCAGCCATCTTGCGACGTCATATAGTTCTGTTGGTCACCACCAGATAGCAGCAGGGATTATTTTATTTTATCTAAAATAATTTCAGTGCCGAGGCTGGGATTCGATCCATGGGACGTGAAAACGTCCAGGATGTCGTGGTTACGAGGCGGACACCTTGACCACTAGACCACGAGACCAATTGGGATATGGTGGAATAAATAATCTATATATGCCACGTACTGACGTCAAGTTTTATGATAAAAGGGGGGAGGGTGTCTTTGCCTTCCCAAATGCATGAAATTCAAATTATTATTATACCATCGCCATCTTTAATTCCAGCACAGACTACCAGATGGCGCCAAATTCAAATATTAGTTAGGGAGTCGGCAGGCAGGTGTCGCATGCCGCCATCTTGGTTCTCAAGTTGGCTGGTAGATGTCGCTAGTATCGCGCGCCAAATTCAAAAATTAGTTGCCAGAGACGCCGCTATCTTGGTTCTCAAGTTGGCTGGTAGATGTCGCTAGTATCGCGTGCCAAATTCAAAAATTAGTTGCCAGAGGTGCCGCCATCTTGGTTCTCAAGTTGGCTGGTAGATGTCGCTAGTATCGCGCGCCAAATTCAAAAATTAGTTGCCAGAGGCGCCGCCATCTTGGTTCTCAAGTTGGCTGGTAGATGGCGCCACCGTCGCCATATTTTAGTTCATACAATCGATACCAGATGACGCCACCATCGCCATCTTTAGTTCCTAGTGTTGCTACCAGAGTGTGCCACCGTCGCCATCTTTAATTCATAAAGTGGCTACCGGATGGCACCAGAAATTTTTTCAGAGACCTAACTCACAAGTAATATTCTCTTCTCATGTTTGCATACTCGTATTTAAAAAGCTGCATGGAAGCAGATATTTTTATTGTCTGCGTATAATTACATTTTACCATTCTCTAAGACATTTATAAGTATCAGAACATAAACTGAAACAGAAACTATACAACAAAAATAAACTATACACCAAAAAATTGAAACTTTACAACAAATAGAAACAGAAACCAAACTACCAAACTATTTAAAAAAAAACTATTTACAGAAAAAAAAAAATTCGTCGCCTCCGATATAGCCGTGGGGGACCGTGCGGATGCCGTCTTCACAGATTAAACGTTTGTCATCCTCCCATGTTATGGCTAGCTTATTGCTGTATTCGCTATACAGTACATGCTTTCTCGACCGTATGGCTCTAACACCTACCCTCCTTGTGCGATGGTCTTGCAGGGCATCCAGGTAATCACCGAATGTGATGTGGTTTTTGACCACACAACGCTGGATGCCCTTAGCCTTCTTCTCGACCTTGCCACCGCACCTGTATGCATAGAGTTTGGCCCGCAGACTGACAAACTCGCTCATTACTTCTCCCCCACATTCATCTTTGAATTTGCCAACAACTTTCTTGTTGATGGGGGAGAAGCATGGGTGGTCAGGAGGGTAGCAGCTGGTGTCGAATTCAGACATGAACTTAGGGTCGGCTCTTAGATCATGGTAGAAGTCCTGTGTCTGAATCTCATACACAAAGCAGTCTGTATCCATATATGCCAGATGAATATTTTCCTGGTATTTCGGTTTCATATTATTATAGTGGAAGTCGTACATGAGTGTTTTTGATAGATCAAGTACTGCGAGTCCGGCATAGATCGGCTTGTTGAAAACGATGGTCTCATGGTTCAGGTGGACAAGACTCAAGTTTGGCTCATACATCGTGCGGTCCTTGAAGGACGGACGGCACACCAACTTCTTAAATCTCTTCTCAGAACACACCAACTCCATTTTGAGCCTCCGCCTCTTGTTTTCCATCAGTTTGCCAAATGTCGAGTTCACAGCGAGCTTGAAGAACTCCTTCTCGAACTCGTTGGCTGCTGCTTTGCGCTTGTTGGTGTTCAGCCGAATATAGGGCTCCAACCATGCCGACTGCTCAAACTGAAGAACTTTATGTATACTTATGATTTTTAGACCATGCGATACTGCTTGCTGTAGGTTTTTGTAGTGAACGATGTAGTGCTCTTTATTTTCCAGCGTTGTCATCAGCTTTGATTGCTTTGAGCCGGGCGGACACTGATTTACGGGAAGAAATGGCAGGTCTTTGTGACTTTCGTGGAGTTCGAGAGGGTACTCCACATCACACTCGATAATGTAGCCTGTGGGTGAATTTTCCGGAATAGACATGACATCAATTGATGTGTCTGTCCATTGGAAATGACGAATGGGGAGCGGCAGAGACATCGCCCACCCGTACAAGTTGTTTGCATCAATGTACTCCAGGAATGTGGATGGCTTGGAAGCATCATGTGTTTCTGGTACGTATGCGTTATTGGCTACGCAATGACGTTTAATGCTTTGCGCTACACCACCACGAATACCAGCCTCCACAAACATATACATGTCATAATCTGTGAGTAGCTCTAGCTGTACACCTGTGGTTCGAAGCATCGCGTCGAAAGCGAACCCAGGACAAGAAATGTAGTGAGACGAATCTAAACTATATGTTTCCAAGCAAAGACTGCGGAAATTCTCGAATACGTCCGCCAAAATCAGAACATCCGTCTTCAGGTACAAGTCAGCGTACTCCCCTAAGGTAGCACACTGAAACTTGTCCCAGACATTTTGTGCGTGAGCGTAATCCGCCTCGGAAATACCAGAATCAGTCAGAATATTAAAGAACTCATCGATGGATGAAAGACTAGTATCGTCTAGTCGAGCAAAAGAATCAACGAAGTCGTAGGGGAAGACTCCCTTGCGGGTAACCAACTCCAACTCATCAGGAGCGAAAAACTCAGCAGTACTTATAAACTTGTCTGCAGGCAAGAACTCGGCGAGCGAAGCAAGACCCCGACTCATGAAACGGAACGTATCGACAAACTGAATGCTGAACTTATCATGTAACTTTTTGGAAAAAGTTATCAGCTTCTCCTCTGAATTCGGAATGATGAAGATGTCTTTACTATCATACTTTAACTTCCTGATAATGAAGTTCTGGTCGTATGCCAGGTTGTGGAAGAACACAATCAACTTTTTTGGTCTGCGCCTGAGAAGGTTGCAGTCATTACATGCAGACCCAATAAATTCGCCGGTGAAGTGATTGTGGTAACGAACTTTCTTTACAGCCCCTCCAAACTTTCCCCCACAGTAGCAACAACACCTTGCTTGCAGAAAAGCAGTGTTCTGTGCATGTGTGAGCGGAGTCATAGGAACAGACGTAGAAAAGATTTTCTCGACATCCTGACCGATTTCGACAATGCGAGAAATGAATTTATCTTCTGCATCACACCCCCTGTATACTTCAGGCTGTGAAGGAAGTGAAGAAGTGAGGTGTGCAGGAATGACTGTATTATCTGCTTTCGCGTAAATGCAGTAGCTGTATGCCTTATGCTTTTGGTACTGCAGCGTACATGACTCATCAGGATTCGGGTGACACGTATGGATTTTCTCCAGAATAGCTTCAAAGTCGCAATATACCACGATGGGCATCTTATCAGCATGATGGAAGTTTTCGAACTTCAGAACAGGAGGCAAGCCATTTTGATCGAGCGATGGCATTTCCATCCTAACAGCAGCATGCTGTTTGCAGAACTTACTGTGTTTTGCCAAACACTGAAGACCAGTGAGCCCACTAACCCTTTCCCGATCATCATAATGCTTGAAGCATCTTTTACAGACATGAATAGCATCATGATGTAAAGTGATTTGGGACCGAACCAGGGCAGAAAAATTAGTGATGTAGGTGAAATGGGACGAATTGTCATTAACCAAGAGCAGAAGATCGAAATGATGTTCTTTTTCTTCAGGAGCGACTCGTGCAGGTACAATGTTCTGGTTCTCATCGATACTGTAGATGTTGATTGAGACTCCAGGGTTCTGTTTTTCGAACAGAGGTATTTGCCGGATTGTAGTAGGAAACTCGATGTTGTTGAAGTTGAATTTCTCTTCCAAGTCATGGTAACGCTGGTTCACACGTTCAGGATGCTCACCTTCCACATACTTGACCAGGATCGCCCACTTAAAGCACATGTGGTCTTCAAGATTTTGCGGATTTATCACTGCATGTTTTGTTTCGATGCATGTAGGTAATTCGATGTAGGAGCTTGCACGGAGTGGATCGAGCTTGTTTATTCGTAGTTGAAGTCGCTTAACGGCCGACAAAGTCCATCCGGACCCCTTTCCCAAGTAGTCTTCCTCCTCCTTGCAGATCTTAGAGATGGACACAGTAACTGCCTCCTCCACCTCATGAACTGTGTAGAGGGGAACATTCATGGTTTTGAAGGCCCTCTTGTCTTCACTGGCATCTACTGGTTTTTCGTAGTCGCACTCGAGTACGATATTGAATTTTAGAGGTCCGTTCTCTACAATCTCCTCCACAAGTTGGTTTATTATTTTGTTCTTGATGGAGTCCATGTACGTACAAATGTCCTTGGCAGAACTTGACGTATTAACAGCAATGTAAGTCTTCAAATTACCCTTGAATCCTACTTCAGCGGTGATGAAGCCATGGGTATTGACCAAACCCGCGCCGGTCACCACCTTTGTTCGGCTGGTCGATGGTTTAGGCAGTACTGCAGGCTTAACTGCTGCCATCCTCTGCTTCTTTGTCGGAGGCGGAGCAGGCCCCTTGCACACCTTGATGTAGGCTTTCAATTTGTCAGCCCTGACGAACTCCTTGGCACAGTTGTCACAGGTATGTGCTATGCGGTTAGGGTTGAGACCACAAGCAGACTTCTCATGACGTCTAGCAAAATCAGCACGGGCGAAGACCTTATAGCAGAAACTGCACCGCATGCCTGATGTCGTGGCGACAGCTCCAGCACATGTTGACAGGTGCTGCTGCATCTTGTCGCTGCGTGCGACCATCTTGCCACACAGATGACACTGCTGGAAGTCACGCTGCATGTTGTCAGCACACTGACGTTCGTGACGGTAGCGGTTGTGGGCCAGCGAAAACACGGCAGGACAGAAACGACATTTCTGCACGGTAGATGCCATCACAGCAATCGGTAGTCCGGTCTCAACGTACAGAACACGTGAAGGCAGCTCGATGTACGGAGAACTATAACAGAAGAATTAAGAATACAATGTAGCTAGCCATTACACGAAAACAAACATAACCTCAAAACTCTAGCCCTCAAGCTTACTAACCTAAACTCTTAGCAATGTTACTAAATATAAAAGTTGCAAAAATAACCTCAAAACTCTAGCCCTCAAGCTTACTAACCTAAACTGTTAGCAATGTAACTAAATAAAAAAGTTGCAAACATAACCTCATAGCTGCTCCTTCATGTACAATCCAAAAAATGGTATAATATTTAAAGTACTGGTAAAAGTTAAAGCTGAAAAAGTATTCAATGTTAACTAAAAATGATTGATTACATAACCTCAAAACTACTCTAATGCACAACCCAAAAATGCTAGAATATTTAAAGTACTGTTAAAAGTTTAAGCTAAACAATTCCTGTTTACCCACACATAAGTGTACAGAGAAAAAACTAGCTATCTTATAACCTACAAAAAAGCTGAGAAACATAAAAATATTAACGAAACATGTAGCATACCTCAAAAAACGATGAAGTGAAGCTGCAGAAGATGATGTAGCATTGGCGGTAGGAATCGTGGTAGCAGCGAAACTCACACACGAACTAACTTACTCAATCTCTAAGAACACACTGAAGCTCCGACAGCTAATCCCGGCCTTTTATAAGCAGTTCTGCTTTTCAACAACAGATGACACCAGGTGTTGTGTTGAGTCATAATTTATTTAGTTATTTTATGTGGTATGCAGGATGCTCACTAACGTTCGCAAAACAAGGATGGCTTCGCTAGACATCAAGGAGAAGGAAGTTTGTCTTTCATGTTAATGCTTCTCAGCTGTCTCAAATCATATTATTTGTCTGAGTAAAGTTATTATTTTTTAAATCCACCTGATAAAAATATTGTATGTTCTGATTTATTGACAGAATTTCACTGATTAAATGTAACTCTGAATAAAAATGACATGACTCAGTAAGTAAAAAATTCTCCATGCAGAGATATATCTCTAACAAATAATCAGGAGCACTCGGTGAAAACCATCAGATGTCTAGCCAGGAATAATCAGAAACACTTGGAGAAAGCCATCAATATAATATCAAGATTAATCAGAAGCACTCAGGGAAATCCATCAGATGTCTAGTTAGGTATAATCAGAAGCACACGGAGTAAACCGCCATAATATTGTCAAGAATAATCGCAAGCTCACGGAGTAAACCGCCATAATATTGTCAAGAATAATCAGGAGCACACGGAGAAAACCACCATAATATTAACGATAATAATCGGAAGCACACGGAGAAAACCACCATAATATTGACAAGAATAATCGGAAGCACACGGAGAAAACCACCACAAGTTTTCTTTGATATCATAAAAATACAGAAAAAAATATTTAATAAATAACAAAAAAAAATTAATAAAAAATTTTAAATGACAAAATAAAATACAAAAATACATAAAATTCTGGCTTGTACTAGAACTATATCTTTGCTCAACAATGAGAAGTTCACAAGCTAGCAGAATCTGTTTATGTATTTTTGTATTTTACTTTGTCATTTAAAATTTTTTATTAATTTTTTTTGTTATTTATTAAATATTTTTTTCTGTATTTTTATGATATCAAAGAAAACTTGTGGTGGTTTTCTCCGTGTGCTTCCGATTACTCTTGTCAATATTATGGTGGTTTTCTCCGTGTGCTTCCGATTATTATCGTTAATATTATGGTGGTTTTCTCCGTGTGCTCCTGATTATTCTTGACAATATTATGGCGGTTTACTCCGTGAGCTTGCGATTATTCTTGACAATATTATGGCGGATTACTCCGTGTGCTTCTGATTATACCTAACTAGACATCTGATGGATTTCCCCGAGTGCTTCTGATTAATCTTGATATTATATTGATGGCTTTCTCCAAGTGTTTCTGATTATTCCTGGCTAGACATCTGATGGTTTTCACCGAGTGCTCCTGATTATTTGTTAGAGATATATCTCTGCATGGAGAATTTTTTACTTACTGAGTCATGTCATTTTTATTCAGAGTTACATTTAATCAGTGAAATTCTGTCAATAAATCAGAACATACAATTTTTTTATCAGGTGGATTTAAAAAATAATAACTTTACTCAGACAAATAATATGATTTGAGACAGCTGAGAAGCATTAACATGAAAGACAAACTTCCTTCTCCTTGATGTCTAGCGAAGCCATCCTTGTTTTGCGAACGTTAGTGAGCATCCTGCATACCACATAAAATAACTAAATAAATTATGACTCAACACAACACCTGGTGTCATCTGTTGTTGAAAAGCAGAACTGCTTATAAAAGGCCGGGATTAGCTGTCGGAGCTTCAGTGTGTTCTTAGAGATTGAGTAAGTTAGTTCGTGTGTGAGTTTCGCTGCTACCACGATTCCTACCGCCAACGCTACATCATCTTCTGCAGCTTCACTTCATCGTTTTTTGAGGTATGCTACATGTTTCGTTAATATTTTTATGTTTCTCAGCTTTTTTGTAGGTTATAAGATAGCTAGTTTTTTCTCTGTACACTTATGTGTGGGTAAACAGGAATTGTTTAGCTTAAACTTTTAACAGTACTTTAAATATTCTAGCATTTTTGGGTTGTGCATTAGAGTAGTTTTGAGGTTATGTAATCAATCATTTTTAGTTAACATTGAATACTTTTTCAGCTTTAACTTTTACCAGTACTTTAAATATTATACCATTTTTTGGATTGTACATGAAGGAGCAGCTATGGGGTTATGTTTGCAACTTTTTTATTTAGTTACATTGCTAACAGTTTAGGTTAGTAAGCTTGAGGGCTAGAGTTTTGAGGTTATTTTTGCAACTTTTATATTTAGTAACATTGCTAAGAGTTTAGGTTAGTAAGCTTGAGGGCTAGAGTTTTGAGGTTATGTTTGTTTTCGTGTAATGGCTAGCTACATTGTATTCTTAATTCTTCTGTTATAGTTCTCCGTACATCGAGCTGCCTTCACGTGTTCTGTACGTTGAGACCGGACTACCGATTGCTGTGATGGCATCTACCGTGCAGAAATGTCGTTTCTGTCCTGCCGTGTTTTCGCTGGCCCACAACCGCTACCGTCACGAACGTCAGTGTGCTGACAACATGCAGCGTGACTTCCAGCAGTGTCATCTGTGTGGCAAGATGGTCGCACGCAGCGACAAGATGCAGCAGCACCTGTCAACATGTGCTGGAGCTGTCGCCACGACATCAGGCATGCGGTGCAGTTTCTGCTATAAGGTCTTCGCCCGTGCTGATTTTGCTAGACGTCATGAGAAGTCTGCTTGTGGTCTCAACCCTAACCGCATAGCACATACCTGTGACAACTGTGCCAAGGAGTTCGTCAGGGCTGACAAATTGAAAGCCTACATCAAGGTGTGCAAGGGGCCTGCTCCGCCTCCGACAAAGAAGCAGAGGATGGCAGCAGTTAAGCCTGCAGTACTGCCTAAACCATCGACCAGCCGAACAAAGGTGGTGACCGGCGCGGGTTTGGTCAATACCCATGGCTTCATCACCGCTGAAGTAGGATTCAAGGGTAATTTGAAGACTTACATTGCTGTTAATACGTCAAGTTCTGCCAAGGACATTTGTACGTACATGGACTCCATCAAGAACAAAATAATAAACCAACTTGTGGAGGAGATTGAAGAGAACGGACCTCTAAAATTCAATATCGTACTCGAGTGCGACTACGAAAAACCAGTAGATGCCAGTGAAGACAAGAGGGCCTTCAAAACCATGAATGTTCCCCTCTACACAGTTCATGAGGTGGAGGAGGCAGTTACTGTGTCCATCTCTAAGATCTGCAAGGAGGAGGAAGACTACTTGGGAAAGGGGTCCGGATGGACTTTGTCGGCCGTTAAGCGACTTCAACTACGAATAAACAAGCTCGATCCACTCCGTGCAAGCTCCTACATCGAATTACCTACATGCATCGAAACAAAACAAGCAGTGATAAATCCGCAAAATCTTGAAGACCACATGTGCTTTAAGTGGGCGATCCTGGTCAAGTATGTGGAAGGTGAGCATCCTGAACGTGTGAACCAGCGTTACCATGACTTGGAAGAGAAATTCAACTTCAACAACATCGAGTTTCCTACTACAATCCGGCAAATACCTCTGTTCGAAAAACAGAACCCTGGAGTCTCAATCAACCTCTACAGTATCGATGAGAACCAGAAAATTGTACCTGCACGAGTCGCTCCTGAAGAAAAAGAACATCATTTCGATCTTCTGCTCTTGGTTAATGACAATTCGTCCCATTTCACCTACATCACTAATTTTTCTGCCCTGGTTCGGTCCCAAATCACTTCACATCATGATGCTATTCATGTCTGTAAAAGATGCTTCAAGCATTATGATGATCGGGAAAGGGTTAGTGAGCTCACTGGTCTTCAGTGTTTGGCAAAACACAGTAAGTTCTGCAAACAGCATGCTGCTGTTAGGATGGAAATGCCATCGCTCGATCAAAATGGCTTGCCTCCTGTTCTGAAGTTCAAAAACTTCCATCATTTTGATAAGATGCCCATCGTGGTATATTGCGACTTTGAAGCTATTCTGGAGAAAATCCATACGTGTCACCCGAATCCTGATGAGTCATGTACGCTGCAGTACCAAAAGCATAAGGCATACAGCTACTGCATTTACGTGAAAGCAGATAATACAGTCATTCCTGCACACCTCACTTCTTCACTTCCTTCACAGCCTGAAGTATACAGGGGGTGTGATGCAGAAGATAAATTCATTTCTCGCATTGTCGAAATCGGTCAGGATGTCGAGAAAATCTTTTCTACGTCTGTTCCTATGACTCCGCTCACACATGCACAGAACACTGCTTTTCTGCAAGCAAGGTGTTGTTGCTACTGTGGGGGAAAGTTTGGAGGGGCTGTAAAGAAAGTTCGTGACCACAATCACTTCACCGGCGAATTTATTGGGTCTGCATGTAATGACTGCAACCTTCTCAGGCGCAGACCAAAAAAGTTGATTGTGTTCTTCCACAACCTGGCATACGACCAGAACTTCATTATCAGGAAGTTGGGGTATGATAGTAAAGACATCTTCATCATTCCGAATTCAGAGGAGAAGCTGATAACTATTTCCAAAAAGTTACATGATAAGTTCAGCATTCAGATTGTCGATACGTTCCGTTTCATGAGTCGGGGTCTTGCTTCGCTCGCCGAGTTCTTGCCTGCAGACAAGTTTATAAGTACTGCTGAGTTTTTCGCTCCTGATGAGTTGGAGTTGGTTACCCGCAAGGGAGTCTTCCCCTACGACTTCGTTGATTCTTTTGCTCGACTAGACGATACTATTCTTCCATCCATCGATGAGTTCTTTAATATTCTGACTGATTCTAGTATTTCCGAGGCGGATTACGCTCACGCACAAAATGTCTGGGACAAGTTTCAGTGTGCTACCTTAGGGGAGTACGCTGACTTGTACCTGAAGACGGATGTTCTGATTTTGGCGGACGTATTCGAGAATTTCCGCAGTCTTTGCTTGGAAACATATAGTTTAGATTCGTCTCACTACATTTCTTGTCCTGGGTTCGCTTTCGACGCGATGCTTCGAACCACAGGTGTACAGCTAGAGCTACTCACAGATTATGACATGTATATGTTTGTGGAGGCTGGTATTCGTGGTGGTGTAGCGCAAAGCATTAAACGTCATTGCGTAGCCAATAACGCATACGTACCAGAAACACATGATGCTTCCAAGCCATCCACATTCCTGGAGTACATTGATGCAAACAACTTGTACGGGTGGGCGATGTCTCTGCCGCTCCCCATTCGTCATTTCCAATGGACAGACACATCAATTGATGTCATGTCTATTCCGGAAAATTCACCCACAGGCTACATTATCGAGTGTGATGTGGAGTACCCTCTCGAACTCCACGAAAGTCACAACGACCTGCCATTTCTTCCCGTAAATCAGTGTCCGCCCGGCTCAAAGCAATCAAAGCTGATGACAACGCTGGAAAATAAAGAGCACTACATCGTTCACTACAAAAACCTACAGCAAGCAGTATCGCATGGTCTAAAAATCATAAGTATACATAAAGTTCTTCAGTTTGAGCAGTCGGCATGGTTGGAGCCCTATATTCGGCTGAACACCAACAAGCGCAAAGCAGCAGCCAACGAGTTCGAGAAGGAGTTCTTCAAGCTCGCTGTGAACTCGACATTTGGCAAACTGATGGAAAACAAGAGGCGGAGGCTCAAAATGGAGTTGGTGTGTTCTGAGAAGAGATTTAAGAAGTTGGTGTGCCGTCCGTCCTTCAAGGACCGCACGATGTATGAGCCAAACTTGAGTCTTGTCCACCTGAACCATGAGACCATCGTTTTCGACAAGCCGATCTATGCCGGACTCGCAGTACTTGATCTATCAAAAACACTCATGTACGACTTCCACTATAATAATATGAAACCGAAATACCAGGAAAATATTCATCTGGCATATATGGATACAGACTGCTTTGTGTATGAGATTCAGACACAGGACTTCTACCATGATTTAAGAGCCGACCCTAAGTTCATGTCTGAATTCGACACCAGCTGCTACCCTCCTGACCACCCATGCTTCTCCCCCATCAACAAGAAAGTTGTTGGCAAATTCAAAGATGAATGTGGGGGAGAAGTAATGAGCGAGTTTGTCAGTCTGCGGGCCAAACTCTATGCATACAGGTGCGGTGGCAAGGTCGAGAAGAAGGCTAAGGGCATCCAGCGTTGTGTGGTCAAAAACCACATCACATTCGGTGATTACCTGGATGCCCTGCAAGACCATCGCACAAGGAGGGTAGGTGTTAGAGCCATATGGTCGAGAAAGCATGTACTGTATAGCGAATACAGCAATAAGCTAGCCATAACATGGGAGGATGACAAACGTTTAATCTGTGAAGACGGCATCCGCACGGTCCCCCACGGCTATATCGGAGGCGACGAATAATTTTTTTTTTCTGTAAATAGTTTTTTTTTAAATAGTTTGGTAGTTTGTTTTCTGTTTCTATTCGTTGTATAGTTTTCATTTTTTGTTTTATAGTTTTCATTTTGTTGTAAAGTTTCAATTTTTTGGTGTATAGTTTATTTTTGTTGTATAGTTTCTGTTTCAGTTTATGTTCTGATACTTATAAATGTCTTAGAGAATGGTAAAATGTATTTATACACAGACAATAAAAATATCTGCTTCCATGCAGCTTTTTAAATACGAGTATGCAAACATGAAAAGAGAATATTACTTGTGAGTTAGGTCTCTGAAAAAATTTCTGGTGCCATCCGGTAGCGACTTTATGAATTAAAGATGGCGATGGTGGTGCGCTCCGGCGGTAACTTTAAGAATTAAAGATGGCGACGGTGGCACACTCTGGTAGCAACATTAGGAACTAAAGATGGCGATGGTGGCATCATCTGGTATCGATTGTATGAACTAAAATATGGCGACGGTGGCGCCACCTACTAGCCAACTTGAGAACCAAGATGGCGGCGCCTCTGGCAACTAATTTTTGAATTTGGCGCGCGATACTAGCGACATCTACCAGCCAACTTGAGAACCAAGATGGCGGCGCCTCTGGCAACTAATTTTTGAATTTGGCACGCGATACTAGCGACATCTACCAGCCAACTTGAGAACCAAGATGGCGGCGTCTCTGGCAACTAATTTTTAAATTTGGCGCGCGATACTAGCGACATCTACCAGCCAACTTGAGAACCAAGATGGCGGCATGCGACACCTGCCTGCCGACTCCCTAACTAATATTTGAATTTGGCGCCATCTGGTAGTCTGTGCTGGAATTAAAGATGGCGATGGTATAATAATAATTTGAATTTCATGCATTTGGGAAGGCAAAGACACCCTCCCCCCTTTTATCATAAAACTTGACGTCAGTATGTGGCATATATAGATTATTTATTCCACCATATCCCAATTGGTCTCGTGGTCTAGTGGTCAAGGTGTCCGCCTCGTAACCACGACATCCTGGACGTTTTCACGTCCCATGGATCGAATCCCAGCCTCGGCACTGAAATTATTTTAGATAAAATAAAATAATCCCTGCTGCTATCTGGTGGTGACCAACAGAACTATATGACGTCGCAAGATGGCTGCCTCCAGCAGACGAAACAAGATGGCGGCCACCAGCAGACGAAAACAAGATGGCGGCCACCAGTAGACGAAAACAAGATGGCGGTTGATGTTTACATCGAATTTCAAAGTTCGAAAAAAAAATTCAAAACTAAGATGGCGTCCGTGACACAAAGTGCAACGGTGACGTCACGATTCGAAGTTGGTGGAAATTTCTAGAAATACAAAATGGCGGATGGATTAGCATGGATTGGCATACAGATTAGCATGGATTAGCATAGATTAGCGTAGATTGGCATGGATTAGCATAGATTAGCATACGGATTGGCATAGATTGGCATAGATTAGCATAGATTAGCATAGATTGACAAGGTCAAAGGTCAAGGTCAAAGGACATGATGACGTCATCCAAGATGGCCGCCGATGACGTCATCCAAGATGGCGGGCTCCTGGCTCCTCCGCCTGTGCTTGAACCCCCCATTTCCAACTACTGTAACGGGACATTTTTTCGTGCGTACATGGCTGATGAACATAACGGGACACTTTTTCGTGTGTGCATGGTCGAAGGAAGTGACATAATCCCCGAATCCCCCTCCCCCCTCCCCTGTCCCAGAACGAACCAAATACATCTACTGTCAGGCACATGGTCAGACACCTATTAATCAATAGTGAGTCTGCTCACTGAATAATTATATAGCTTAAACTAAGGGTCAATAAATGTCAGGATAAATGTGTGTGATGTTGATGTATTCATTAGAGCCCCGCTGGGCCAAAAACGCGACTAGATTCAGCGTGCGGCTCGGCGACTGTACTGGGAGTTTGTGGGAGGCCTTAATTCCGACACATTATGCTGCCAGCCTGGGCATTTTCGCCGCAAGATGTGGTCAGGCACATGGTCAGAATCCTATTGATCAATACTTAATATTTAAACTTAATAATAATATTCTTAAAATTAAATTGTATGAGCTGCCAGACATACGAGTGTCACGCTGCGTTCTACAGCTTAGGCAGAATTTTCTCGCCAGTCCGCAACCGCAGTGTTGGGGTCTGGCCTCAGCCAGATCGCGATTCGGTGGTCGTCTCTCGGGGCGTGCGCATCTCTCTCGCGGGCTGTTGGCTGGGAGTTCCCTGCGCCCTATTGGGTACCCGAAGGCTGGCAGTGCGTGTGGGTTTTGTGTGCGTGCTGGGGGCGGCCTAGCAGCGCCAACTGCTACCGACCGCGTCCCGCGGGTGGCGGATACGGGAGCCCAGCCCGAGAGTTGCAATCTCGCTGGGGTGGCTGTGAATAACCAATAGCAGTCCGCGGACCAATGGCCGGCCTGTGGAGTGGTTATCACGGCTGTCGGGGTGAAAGGTAGCCTGAATGTAGCTCGGCGCGTGGCAGGAAGCAGCTTCGTCGGCGAAGGCACCGCAGGGGAGCTCGATGTGCTGGAAAAATGCGAAGTGTAGACGAACTGCGGGCTGGAACTTGCGGAGCTGTGAACTGCTGCGCGCGCAACGGAATTGAATTGCATCGGAACTCCGAAGGAAGACATCAGGAACCTTCAGCTGGGGCTGCTGTAGCTGTGGCAGCAGTAGCCTCGAGCGGCGCGACCTTAAACCGTCTCGGGGATTTTGGGTGGCGAGGTTGGTTCCCTCCCCCCACCCTGGCTTGAAAAGTACTGCTGTTGACCTGAAGAAGGAAGATGAAGATGGCGCAACGTCAGGCTGCCTTTCGCTCCGAGAGCCAGCAGTTCGAGCCGGTTTACTGGCTCGTCTGCCCACTTCTGTCTTAACTGTGGCTGCCTGAGCAGCTGTGGCTGGGCTGACGTGAAGTCGCCCGCCCCTGGGGGCGCATGCGCCCCTGGCTAATAATAACCCAGGAGCTCCCAACTGAAATGCGGGCCGCAAGGCCCAAGCACCCAACTCCACCAAGGTTGATTTTTCAGCCCCTCCAACTCTTCTTACCTGGACCCTTCTTCCTCTTGTCCAGTAGTTACCTGCTTGCGTAATGCATGTTATTTGATCCCCGCATGAACCGGCCCAGGGTTTTCCCTGTGTCTATGCAGGTTTTACCTGGGTCACATTAGCTAGCTTTTAAGCTAGGCGACCAATGGGGCGTCAGTCATGGCGCCAATCGCAGCCATGGCTGGCCAGTACACCCCAATAAGCACACGATGCACGCGCCCTTGTCCTGCATGGTTAAAAACCCGCATGGTAGAGTGTATAGGCTTCGGCCTGAGACACACTTAGGTCCTCCCCTAACCTGGACCCTCCCCTACACACTTAGAATTAACTTAGGCTAGGAAAAATAATCGTCCGGATCATAGTTCCCTAGAGAAGTAATATGTGTATTCAGACTATTTACGCATTAATCATAAAAAGTCTGAGTTGTGCGGATGTAAAAGTCTTGCAAAGTTTCCAATCTGGGGCCTATTCCACCAATAAACTTTGCAACTTTTCAATTTGCACTTTGCACTTTGCATATAACTGAAAAGTGCAAAGTAAATGTGTTCCACCAAAATTTTTAACCTCTTTGCATTCCTACAGCCAGTCTGCAAAGTCTTTGCATTATTTTATTCATTGTTTACATTACTGTTGCCTAGTTTGTAGGTTATAGAGTGCATGATGAGTAAGAAAATAGAAGTTGTGCATAAAAAATTAGCAGTATTAGAACTTATAAAAGAAAAAAAAGATACATTATTTGCAAGTTTCTCGAGTAGGTACAGTAACACAGAAACAAAAAGAGAATGAATGGACTGACGTTCTTTTAAAAGCACAATGAATATCATTGTCAATCATGAAATTTATTCTTAATCTGTACACTTTCCTACTGGAACTCTTGTCATCTTCATCAGATTCATCACCTGAATGCAATAAAATACACCTCCTCATTTTCCTTCTTTTACTTCTGTAGGTTATGTGTTTATGTTACTACCTATGTTTTCATTTCTCTAAACAACATTAAATTAAATTAAATAATTACTTAGATGCTAAATTTATAACAAACAACACTTTTAACCACCTCAAACAAATTATTTAAATAAGATCACACAGTAAAAAGCTAAACTGCAAAAGCAAAATGATATTTGCAAAACCTCTGAAAACTTTGCAAATATTTATAGATGAGTTATGCAGAGAGAGATTATTGTGGAACAGAAACACGTTCAAAAGTGCAAAGTCTTTGCACTTTTCGCTTTGCACTTTTCAATTTATGCTTTGCGAATTCTAATTTTCGTGGAACAGAAGTAAGAAAGAAAAGTGCAAAGTGCAAAGTGAAAAGTTGCAAAGTTTATTGGTGGAATAGGCCCCTGGTTTCACGATGCAATGCTTCGACAGGGCAGTACACTGGGGCGTCTGTGGCGATTCGAATGCATCTATTCTGAATTCGCTGTAATTTTATTAAGTGTGTCTTTGCTGCAGTGGCCCATACTGGGGCTGCATACGTGATTATTGGTCGTATGAGGGCTTTGTATAGCAGTAGGCCGGTTTTAAATCTGCTGCCACATCGTCTACTCATAACTGTATACAAAGAGCACAGTCTAGTCTGAGCCTGTGCTCGCTTAATGTCTATGTGATGGCGCCATGTTAATTTCCTATCCATGTGTACACCTAAGTATTTAACCACATCTTTATGCGGGATGTGTTCGTTAAACAAACTCAGTTGCGGCCTGCGGTCTATTGGCGGGAGGTGTTTACGAGTGAACACAATAGCTTCTGACTTCTTTGTGTTCACTTTAATGCGCCACGTTGTGCACCACTGTTCTATTTCACTGAGCGCAACTTGCAGCCTAGTCGCGGCCAGCTGTAGGTTATGTGATCTGCTATATAGGACAGTATCGTCCGCATAGCAGCCTAGCTTGACGAGTCGATGTGCGGGACGTAGCATGTCTCGCACATATACATTGAATAGAACAGGGCCTAGGATGCTGCCCTGTGGCACTCCTGCTCTGATCTGTTTTAGGTCTGATGTGGCTCCTTCAGTTGATACTCTGAAGGTTCTGCCTGCTAGGTAGGACGTGATTAACTTGACATAGCAGTCAGGGAAATCAGCTTGGTATAATTTATAGAGAAGCCCTGCATGAAACAATCTGCCAAAGGCTTTCTCTACGTCTAGGAACGTCGCGACAACATAGTCTTGGACGTTAAATGCACTAGTAATCTCTTCAGTGAGACGCACTAGCTGGTGAACAGTCGAATGAGCACCGCGAAAGCCGAATTGCTCATTTGGCAGAAAGTTGTTTTCGTGCATGTGGCAATTTAGTCTATGCAATATTATGCTTTCGGCTATTTTTGACACAGTACTAAGCAGGCTTATTGGTCTGTAATTCTGGGGCAGTTTTTTTATCTTTGCCTGGCTTGTGTAAAACTATTACGTTAGCTTCCTTCCACTGGGAGGGGAAAATACTAAGTCTGAGCATTGCATTAATGCATTCAGCTAAATATTCCAGGGCTTCATCTGGGAGCTGTTTGAGAACGATAGCTTGTATGCCGTCATTCCCAGGTGCTTTTCGCGGCTTCATTTTCCTAATAGCGCGCTTGATTTCCTGTGCCTGAGTTAATAGAGGCTCAGAAGTAGTGGGCTGGCGCAATTTGTCGCGTAATTCGCGGTAAATTTGCGCTGTGTATTGCCTATCGCAATGCACCATGTTTGGTTGAAAGGCTGTTTCCAGCGTATTTGCAAATGCTTGTGCTTTGTCTAGGGTTTGAAGGCTAGGCCATTATTGATTTCAAGGGGCGGAATTTTTTCAGATTTATTCAAAAATCGCTTCGTCATAGTCAAGGCACTCCCGCCCTGAATATTTAAACGAGCGATTTTTGCTTCCCACTGGCTGCTTCGCCACAGTGAAATTTCGTCTGAAATAATTATTTGCAATTCGTTTATTCTTTGTTTTGTTTGGATAGTGCGTCGTCGTGTGTATTCACGACGCAGTCTGTTTTTGCGCGATATCAATACGCGTATGTATACTGGCAGCTCGTCGTGTACTAACTTAACCTCCTTTTCTGGGACGCACTGGCTTATACCATCCTGGATCTCCGCAGTAAATTTAGTAATTGCGGTGTCTAAACTTTCGCTATTATTTATGTCAGCGATGTCTGACAAATTTTGCGCGACTTGAGTTTTAAATCCTTCCCAGTCGGCGTGTTTGTAGTCCCGAATTTTACGTGGCGGGTTGGTTTCCGTGTTCGCATTGTCGAAATGTAAGTGAACAGGGAAATGGTCGGACGACATGTCGTGTACGACCTCGAGTTCGAACCCCGAGGTGACACGCTTGATAAGCACGATGTCTAGTATGTCTGGCAGCTGGTTCAGTCTGCCTGAGTCAGTAGGAGCATTAACCTGATAGTTTTTATCAAGCTGATGCGCATAGAGAAGCCCGCCATTTGCCGTCGCATGCCTGCAATGCCACTCCAGGTGTTTCGCATTAATATCACCTACAGCGAGGAAGTTCGGAGCGGCCCCGTACAGGGCATCCAGATCAGCCACACTGAGAGACCTACCTGGTGGAGCATACATTGAAATGAGTTTAATTTTTTGTTGGTTAATGTTTAAGCTTATACCAACAGCTTCTATATTTTGAAAAATGGGTAGTTGGCATACAGTATGTTTAATGCTACGGTGAACTACTAGAGCTACTCCCCATCTATTTTGTTCTCTATCGCGGCTATAAACTGTATAGTTTAGTATTGTCAGTCGGTCGGCTGCAAGTGTGTTTCGTTGATCGCAGCTATTTTGATTTTATATTTTTCCAGGTGGTGGATGAATTCCGGTAATTTATGTTTAATGCCACGTGCATTCCAGAAAAGGAGGGAGTGTAGACTTAACCTATCGGCCGGGGTTGATACGCAACTCGGGGCCTGTCTAGTGGCTGCCATTGAGCTTGGCAGCCAGTGACTGGACGAAGCCCATCATCGCATGGACTTTTTCTGTTAGGGCAACAGATGGGTCGCACCATATAACCATAAGCTGGCACATGGGGACAATTGTGGCCGCCAGATTTTCATCCGTGTTGAAAGTGCGCGACTGTTCGAGCACTTTCTGGAAGTCAGCCATGCCCGGTTTCGAGGCTGGCTGTTGTTGGGGCGCGGGCGGTGCAGTTGGCAGCACTGGAGCTGCGTCTACCGCCATGCTTGTCTCAGGTGCGGGGCTACCTGCGGCCGGGAGAGCGCGGTCGTGCGCCTCGCCGGGGCTGGCGCAGCCTTGGCTGCCACGAGCTTGTCCTGGGCAGGCTGTCGCGGCCTGTCCGGCCCAGGCTGCGGGGGCCTGTCCTGGGTGGGTCTCGGGGGCTTGCCTTGGCCATTTTTATGGCCCGTCGGGTGCTTCTTGTACCCCTTCCGCTGCCAGGGGTTGTTCGCCAGCACTGGGTAGTCCAGCTCGTTGTAGCTGGGCTCACAGTGCTGCTCCAGGGGCGCAAATCGGTTGCCACCTGCCTGCTGCAGGTAGTCGCCAAGCTCTGGGGAGGAGGGTGCCTCGGTGGACCCCAGGGGTTGTGCCTCGGGGGGCCGAAGTAGCCTCGTGGGGCCCTATGCGACGGTTGCGGCTGGGGCTGCATTGCAGCTCGCCTGTTGTCGCGCAAGTCGCGGCGAGACTGCTGCTCGCGCTGCTTGAGCACCTGGGGCGGGAGGTGCCTGCGGGTCTCTTTTTTATATACCTGGCAGCCCTTGTAGTTTGCGCAGTGTGCCTCTTTGCAGTGAGCGCACTTCTTGAACTCACTATTGCCCCCATTGGGGCAGTCGGGAGCGCGGTGTGGCCCGCTGCACCACCGGCACACAGGGGCCGCGTGGCAGGCCTTGCCAACGTGGTTGTAGCGCTGGCAGACGCTACATTGGGAGGGGCCTGAGGGGCGACGGTAGTCGTCGACACGCACGAGCATGCCGGCGAACTCTTTTAGTGCGTAGATGCGCTCAGAGTCGCAGCTCTGAGGCACCTCGATGACAAGTGCATCGCACTTCTCACGGCGCTGCCGGTTCTCCAGGAACCAGTGGTTCTGGACCGGCTCCTGGAGGAACTCAGAGGGGGTGTGGCGGTGCACTCCGCGCAACACAAACTTCTTCGGCACTTCGTCCCTCTGAAGGAGGACGGAGTGTTGAGCACCGATGGCCTGCAGTGCTTTGACTGCCCTGTGGTAGTCGGGGACGGACGCGAGATTGCCCTGGATCTCGTCGTCTTGCACGGCCTGCTTCAGGGCGGTGTATGCCCCTGATCCAGGAACACGAACAGGGGCTTTACGCGCGGCGCCCTCGGTCGTGGTTGGCTGCTGAGGGCGGGGGGCGGGGCCCGCCTCGTCGTCACTGCCTGCACCGGACACCTCCGCGTGCAGGCGTTTGGCGCGCTTGCCGGTGACCATTGTCCACCCGCTTGTGTCGTCAGAGCTCGGCACTGCCATCTCGACAGTTTCACTGGTCATTGTTCTCTGTTCTTTGTTCTTTGTCGCCTGCCGCTTGGTTCCACCCACTGATCGTCCCCCGGGGCTAGTTAGCCGGGTGCAGGCTAGGCTACAGGGGATCTAACTCCCCGGGTGTTGCCAAGGTCGTCGGTCGTCAACTTTCACTTACACTGTCAACCTTTACCGCCTGTGCGCATTTAGCACACATGCACCTTTCTTTGTCGCTGGGTAGCACTAAGAAGTGCTAACCACAGCTTGGGCGGCGAGCGCTGGGCAGCACAAGGTGCTAGCCACAGCTGATGCGAAGATCTGGAAGATCTGGTAGAGCAGCTCCGGAACACGTCCGTCCTCCACCGAAGCGCAGCTGGAACCTCTTTTCCTGTCCTGGGGACAGACGGAGAAATAGTTTTGTTTGACGACCCTCGGTGGCCCGGCCAATCAGCGCGCTCCTTGGCCTGTGATTGGTCGGTTCCCCGCAGGCCACCGCACGAGGTGTTCGGGACACAGTCGTTAAAGGCGCCTCCAAATATGTGAGGGGCAGGCAGGCGCAGCGATCAACACGCCGCGGCTGTACTGGCGCCCGCGCGCGCCTGCAGTGCGACAGCCGCGAGTTCTCTCGGGGACTCCAAGCCGGTAGTGCAAGGCGAGACAGGAACAGCTGGGTCACCGGTGCGCGAACCCACGACCCTGGCATTGACCCAACGAGTGCAGGGGGAGGTGGGACAGTGGTGCCGGCTCTCTCTCGTATCAGGAACCCGACCGCGTAGCTGTGCGCGCAAGCAGCGAGCCCGAGCACTGGCTGTGCAAACACATGGCTAGCAGTCTCCTGGAGCGGGCGGAGGCTTGAGTGACGGCCTCTTGCGGGGAGAGCTCCCAGGGGCCGTGTTCCTGCGCAGTGTGTCATCTCACTCATGTCCACAAGAAATCGCCCACATCGGTTGCAGATAGCCCAAGGAAAAGAAGTGACTTCTATCTTTATTCATCACAATGCCCACAACAGCATATGGGTTCGATTCCCTACCGCGATCCCGCTAGAGAAACAAATTATAACACCGCCTTATAAGTAACCCAGTATCATCCTTTTCACAGACATCCACACATAAACTCTATTTCACAACAAGATGTAGTGGGCGGCACTCCGCGGCCTGGAACTCTTCGCGGGCCCTTGGTTCGAGGCTGGGTTCTGGCATCCGGACCACGAGGTCCGCAGAAGCTATGATGACAATACACTGTGTCGCAGTGTTGTCTGATTAAGCAAACAGTCTGAGCACGAGGTGTTCGGAAAACTATTTTATGTAATTTGAAAGTTATTGAAGACTTTTTAATACCTGAATCGATGTCGCTTTCGTTTTTAATACTTATTGTTTTAATTTAGTCGAGGTTTTTTATGTTTACATTGCTCGGACGGGTCGTAGATCGCTATTGAGTTTATCAGTTCGTTTTCGTGCTGTGGTAAATCTAGATACATTTTATTGTTATTCTTTGAGATTATTTCGCGGATGTACGGAATTTTAATTGCTTTGTGTACAGTTTCATTGCTTGTATATCTAATGCAATCTACTATGGCCCTTAGGAAATTATTCTGCTTGACTTGTAGCCGATTTATATGGTGTTTTGCAGCATAACCCCAGACCTCACATCCATATAGCAGCTGCGGGCGTACAATTTGAGTGTATAGTTCGAGTTTTTTCCTACGTGGTAAATTAGGCGCTTTTAACATTGGGTACAGGTTTCTTAAGGACCCTGTTGCAATGTTTGTTGCTCTAGCGATGTGTTTGTCCCACAGTAATGATCTGTCTAGCGTGAGTCCTAGATATTTTGGGATCGTTACCACAACGCTGAAATACCATAACGCCGAATGTCAAAATTGACCACAACACCGACATCCAGAAAACTGCTGTGTACCACAACGCCGAAATAACAACTGAATGAATTTGTGTGTGTTTCTTAAATGTACCTTAACGACGAAATACCACAATCAAACCAAACCTTACCTAACCTAACCTAACCTAGCGTAATATAACCTAACCTAACTTAACCTAGCCTATCCTAGCCTAGCCTAGCCTAACCTAGCCTAACCTAACCTAGTCTAACCTAACCTAGTCTAACCTAACCTAACCTTTGTGGCAGTCCTGCAATGAAATTTTTCGGCGTTAGTGTATTTCGGCGTTGTGGTAATTCGGCGTTGTGGTACACAGCAGTTTTCTAGCTGTCGGCGTTGTGGTCAATTTGGCATTTCGGCGTTGTGGTGCGTCCCCGATATTTTGCCTGTGTAACATTAGGGATAGGTTGTTGAAAAACTTCTAGTTCCTTGTCTGGTGTGCCTCTACGTTTTGATATTACAAGCGGGGTTGATTTAGCTGCATTTATTTTAATTCGCCACCGAGTGTAAAATTGCTCAAGTGCTGTTATCTGCCGTTGGACGCATACCATGGCATATTATCGCTGTATCGTCCGCATACATTTGTACATAGGCATTTGCGTGCGGTATGTCGGCTGTGTAAATATTATAGAAGAAAGGAGAGAGAGGGGAGCCCTACGGCACCCCAGCTGTAAGATCACGAGTAGTCGATTTAGCCCCGTCCAGAGCAACATAAAAGTTACGACGCCATAGATAGTGGGCCACCAGGAATATATATATATATATATGTGTGTGTGTGAGTGTGTGTGTCTGGAAAATTGAAGTTTATTAATTTTTGAATAAGGCCTGGAATCCAGACTTTGTCGAACTCTTTTTCTGCGTCGAGCATTGTCATTACTGTGTAGGCTTTAGATGGGTTATTAAATCCGTCGGTAGTAACTTCAACGGTTTTAATTAAGGGGTGGATTGTTGAGTGACCTTTCCTGAAACAAAACTGAATGTCTGGAATCACGTTGTGTTCCTCTGCGTGTGTTTGAAGGCGCGAGAGTAAAGCTTTTTCAAAAATTTTGCTCATGCTGTTTAATAGGCTTATAGGGCACCTGTTTTCGGGAATGTCTGGGTTTTTCCCTGGTTTAGGAATTGTGATTATTTTTGCTAGTTTCCAGGACTCGGGGTAAGTTTTATGTTTTAGTATAGCGTTGAATATCGCCAGTAAATATTCAAGTGCCTCTAGAGGGAGTTTTTTTAGTGTTTAGAAATTTAGTCGTCCGTGCCGCCTGATTTATTGTTCGGACTGTCTTTAATTAGCTTTAATAGTTTTCTCAAGGTTATGGGTTCAGGGACAGTTTGCGTGCCTGTTTGTAGAAAAATATTTACCGCCTGTGTTATTGTTAGGGTGAAGTTTCTGTCATTTACGTCGGTGTTCGGGGAGAATTGTTTCTCCAGTAGGTCTGCTACTGCGTTTGCCTTGTCCTCTGCGGTGTATTTAGCCCCGGTGGCTCGTTTTAACTGTTGTGCTGAATTTTTGGGGTTCAATTAATCATTTGTGGGTTTTTTTTCCGTTCTCCTAGTCCATTTTCTTTGTTTTTCTCTGTTTGTTAAATATATTCCTGTTATGGAATATTATATGGTGTATTTATCCTTCTACAGAGCTCTATCCACCCGAATCAAAGAACACAAAAACAACTGCAAGACGGGTGAAACCCTAAAATCCAGACTTGCTGAACATACATGGGAAAATAACCACAAAATTCTCTGGGAAGACTCCAGACCACTCATACAGGAACCCGATAAAATAAAAAGGAAAATCAAAGAATCAGCCTTCATTATTAGCAATAAAAATATTTTCAGCCAGCAGAGAATTGAATTAAAAAATATATGTGGATCCCTTTGATTAAGAGAGAATCATCCCTGCAGTACAAAACAATAGCCAATAATCAACCTAACATAACCAATCCGCTCAGAAACATTCCATGGTGCACAGCCAATGGGGAGACAGCTTGTCTGCCATTGTCTGAGCAAGATTTAGTCCATTCTCTGATAAATACCCTCATTTTTCCAACATCGTACCAGGAAGTGGTGCAGAGAGGACAGCTTCTCTTAGGCCTAGCTTCGCTGTTCATACCAGCGTTTGACAGCCACCACTGCCTTAGGTTTTAGGCGTCCGGCGGGTCGGATAGCCCGCGAGCCGCGACAGGGACAGGGATGGCGAACAGGCCAATGCCAAGCGTGAACGCACCGACGACAACACTGATCTCCAGCAAGTCGGGCGGAAGAAAGCCTTGCGGAGAAAAGAAATTCACGTGACCGGAGCCAATCCCTCGGTAGGCGACGGGAAACAGTGAGGATGCGCGACCAGCCAGGCGAGACTCCACACAGCCGCAGACAGCAGGGACTTCCAGGGACTTCCGCGATCCTCTGCAGAACAGCTACGGCTTACTGGCAAATCAGCCTTCAGACTCGCAACCACAATCCACAACCGCGGCCGGAAACAGGCACAAGGGAGTACCAATCATGGTCAGGGAAGTTGCAAAACTTAAGGAGATCGCAACTTTCCTGAACACACACCGTATCACTTTCCGCAATACGATCACGCGCAGGAGAGAGCTGCGACTCACATTTAGGCTGGAGACACACTATCCATTTTCCCGGGACCCGCATGTCCGCATCCCGTTTTCCGGGATGACCTGCGCCCGACTACACTTTCCCGCTCGCCAGGACCAGTTCAAACTCAGAATTCAAACAGTGCATTCGACATGTTTACAAAGCTCGCAGTGGTTTGCGCGTCAGAAGCCGATGGTTGTCTTATAGAATCAGTGGCAAGACAGTATTGGGTAGGTACACCCATTTCATTGTGATCGTGAAAACAGCCAGAGGTTTTTAACATTTTACAACAGTATTCGGGAGCACAAAAATAAATTTTTTGATTATTATCGAATGTCAAGGTCTTCTTTTGATGAGTTGCTGAACATTATAAGACCTCATGTAACAAAGCAGAACACGCACATGAGAAACCCAATAAGTGCGGAGAAAAGATTGACAATCACACTAAGGTAAGAGTTAATAAAATTGTATCCGTTAACTGTAAATTATATACTTTAATATTCAATTGGTTTTGAAGCAACGTTTTCGTACTACAATTAAAAGATGTAACATTAAAATATAAAATAATAATTCATTTCTGTCTTAATAAGAGTTTAAAATACATAAACATTTGTTATTAAATTTACTGTAATTGCAGAGAGAGAAATAAAGCATTATGAGATTGAATTTTGCTGGAGAGAAGACGAAATTGCTGAGTGAAGGGTAGGCGTTCGATTGCACGGACTGTATTGATAGGAAGGTGTGATCTGCTGGCATGTAGGGAAGGTTTCAGCTGGCGGAGGCAAAACTGTGACGGTAACTGGCTGCCTGGAGGATAGAAAGGGAAATGAGACAGAGATGAAGTGCTCTGATTAAGTGTCTGTTTCTTTTTCTGGTTCAAGTCACGAAAAAATTGTAGGGCGTACAAACGAAACTCAAGTTTCTCTTCATCATTCAGTTTCTTAACATTGGGGAGCAGTGACAACGGAAATGCTCTATCCCCATCCTCTTCTTCGGGGATGTGTTTGTCTAACTTTTCAAGTAGTCTTCTTTGAAATTCAGTAACTACCGATTTGGTTCGCTTTGCAGTAGCTCACATTCCTACCTTCGATGACCTGTCACATTCGATTTCCTCTTTGCCACCACTTCTAGCACCACACTCTTCTCTGTTGCTTGCTTCGCTTTCATTTTCCTCTTCGTCATTAACATCGATGTTTCCAGAAGTGCTAGCAGAAAATGCTAAAACTTTATCCAGAAAAACTATAAAAAATTTATATTTATGCATTTTTAACATCAATGAAAATTATTTTCGCATCAAAAACCTGGAATTGTGTTAAACATAAATCAGTGTTCAGTTTAAAACTCAAAAGGCCGTATTTATCTACAAAATACAATTGTCTTACATTTAAAATTTAAGAAAAGACATTTCCCAAAATTAATTTTTCAAAGCGAATTACGATCTTCAAGCCAAAATGTAAACTATTACTGATGAAGAATAAAATAAAAAGTGTTACAGTTTAACAATGGCAAGGTATTAAAAATTTCCTCAATTTATTACAACCAACTATGACGTACAAATTCAGTCTACTTATTTATTTAAATGTGTCCGCCATCAAGAAATCTATATTACCTTCGTTTTACCACGGTATGTTGTAGGAAAGCCAGTGAATCAGCATACACATATTTCTTTTTATTAGTTGCAGGATCACCACTTTTTCCTTGATTTACGTATTTGGAGTAACTGTCTTTTATATGCCTCCATTTGTTTTTTAAGTCCTTCACTGCAACAGAAAAATAAATAATATATTACAATACAATAGAGTAAAAATATGATAAATATGGGTAAATATAATTATTTTATAGTATTTTTTTATTGCACAATATCGCAGAAACAAATTTTTAAGAAATAAATTTAAAAAATGTAAAATTACCAACAATTTGCATGTGTAATTTGATCCAATATTTTAACAATAGAGGCCCATGTTGTTAAAATTTATCAATTTATTAAAAACTTTGACTGTGCAATTCATAGGTGTTATTGGGAACCAAAAGTAGTTTCAGAAAATTTACATAGGCTAATGATGGTTAAATGTTTTTTTAAGGTATTTGGCCACTGGAACAAATTTTGACGCGCTGAAATTTGAATTCTACATCGCTAGGAGCACTATTGCAGCTATAGTTCGATCAACATGCCGAGCTGTCTGGTCCTGTCTTCAGGAATGGGAAATGCCTGAACCTAGAACAGAAATGTGGTTGGAAATAGCTGATATATTTTTTTAGGAAAACGAATTTTCCTAACTGTGCTGATGCGGTTTACGGAAACACATCGGGTGCCGAAATCCAAGGAAGCATGGCACATTATTCTACAACTACAAGAAGTATTTTTCCGTTGTACTGATGGCTGTTGCGGATGCGAATCTTCGTTTTGTTGCAATATACGTTGGAGCGTTTGGCAAAGAAGGAGATTCGACAGTGTTTCGTGACAGCCCTTTAGGGAAAGAGTTATATTCAGGAACACTAAATCTTCCAAAACCGAGGTGTTTGCCATACACAACAAACGAGCAGCCTCAACCCTTTGTATTTGTGGGAGACGAAGCCTTCAAAATCAATAAAAATCTTCTGAGACCCTTTCCATCACGCGACCTCAATTATCGTCGACGTGTTTTCAACTATAGGCTGTCAAGATGTAGGCGTTCAGTAGAATGTGCTTTTGGACTTATGGCCAATAAATGGCGGATTTTCCACACTCCTATTCTCGTGGAACCTGATCTTGTTGATGACATTATAAAATCATGTTACATATTACACAACTTCGTGCGTAAACGGAACGGTATAAATGCCGAGGACTCTGAAATGTATCCTTTCGAGGATGTGAATAATTCTGGGGCAGGAGATCAACAAAATGAAGGAATATCAGTTAGAGACTTCTTTGACGACTATTTTGTTGGTGATGGGGTTGTGGACTTTCAACGATGTTATCTATAGAAACTCAAACCTTACTATGTCTATAGTTAGTTCAAAAGGTGCTCAAAAAAAAAAACAATCGTACTTTTACATTTTAACAAAAATTATTTAACTTTACATGTTCGCAAGTAATTGTATTTTATAATCCATAGTTTTCGTATATTCGTAGGTCAATGTAGGGGTTAAACTATAGAAATGAAGATGTTAGGATTGAAAGAGTACTAAGATACTGAATGATAACTTTGTTACGGTTTGTTTTAAATAAAACTGAGCTAATAACACAATGTTTGCCTAATTGAGTTGCACCTGTATCTGTATTTCGACGCGCAATTATGTAAAAACTATGGAACGTATGTATTAATTCCAGGAATATCATTGTAGTTTAATGTATAAAAATGTTGACCATGTTTGGTAAAAAAATATAACATTATGAAATATTTTTGGTTCAAAGCCACTTGAATGTAATATTTAATAATTTTGTTTGGTATTTTTTACCCGAATTTGCAAGCAGATTGTATTGTTATGATTTAATTTTGTCATGTAAGAAAAACATAAACACAGTTTTATTAAGTATTTTTATAATTTACCATGAATAAATTTTTCCGCGTATTGTCATAATTTAATAAACAAACAAGAAATATTGAAACACAACAAAGCACTATAGAAGATTTATTATTTCAAAACGAAATAATTTACGTTGCCGGACCTGAGCAGAAGAAATTGCTGAACAAGTTGTGTAAAGCTCCTGTTGAAATTGTGGACCTACAGACCGACTACGGCTGTCCTTCCCTGCGCAAGCTTAGTACAATGTACGACGTGCAGCCACGTGACAAGTTTGAACGTGTCTGTGCCGGTACAAACTCGCAGGTAATGCAGAAATGGCACACACAGTGTTAGTAGGAGCCTTCATATATAAAAGGCGTACATCCGTTCGTGCCTTCAGTTGTCGTTCGACCTGCAAGAAGATGTTTACGTTTCATCCTGCTAACGTGTACGTGAGCATAAGACCTAGCTTCAGCAGTGTCGAGTAAAGCTACTGGGATGCCGGGTATCTACGTACATATACAGAAACCTGTGATGGAGGTGCTCATCATTGGCGGTTTTCGCACTTTCCTGTGTCATACGAACCGACTCAGCAGCTGGTAGATTGCTGCGAACCTGGAAACTGTGCCGTCTATCACATGAGACCACATACAATCCTTCCTGCTAGCATTGCTGAGGTAGTCGCCTTGTCTGCACGTGCAACACCAAAGATGAGCGTTTTGCAACCTGTTGCGACCTGTGATGCTTCTACGCAGACGTCCAAACGACGAGCGTCTCGTCGTTAAAGTTCAGGCAGTGAATCTGTCCCAACTAGCACTGCAGTAAAGCCAAGGCACAGACGTGGTCACGGACGTCATCGACCATGTCTCACCGGAGTTGTCGACGGCGCAGAAGATGACCAGCTGGAAACCTGTGTTCCTGATCCCGTGACCTGCGAACCAGTTGGAACCGGAGTCGACGAGGCAGTTCGTGCGGCATTAAAGACTTTGCTTGCGAAAATGCTTCATTGCTTTACCTAAAATGTATTTGTGTAATTTTTAGAAATAAATGTGTAAAACTTGAACTTGTTTGATTTTATTGATATAATTTTTGGGTACCTCGTAAAAATTATTTTTAGATACAGACAATTTTTTGACTCATGTAGTATACCAGTAGACCGCGGGTATATAAGCGAAGTTCAGACGACTGGATCCTCAACTTTACAGTACACGCCACACCCGAGTTGAACTAGATCACTTGCAAATACAGCACACTATTAAGCCTCTAATGCACACCAACATGACACTACATCATGCCAGCTAGCCGATCTAGCTGGTGGGGAGCTTCATTCCCCCGCTAAATTAGGTAGGGTAGACCGGGGGAAATCGGGTCACAGGGTAAACCGGGTCATCGTAACAAGATCTGCTATCTTGCGGCGAAAGAATGAACTGGAGTCTACGGAACCTACCGAAGAGTGCTGCTATCTGTCTATACAACCGTCCACTACAAGACGAACATCGTCTGTGACAACATTCTGGTAGTCTGTGCGACATGAACCCGAACCTGTGCAGTCCTGAAGTGGAAAATTCTTAACAATGTAAGTTTTATTTTGTGTTACGTAAGCCTTTACGTTCGCATTTCGAAAAAGTATTGTAGTTTAAGTAATGGAGTACGAAAATATGTACCCAATTAACATTCTTCTGCATTACTGAAGCTCTACATGTTTGACAGAATTTATAATATTTTTCTTTTCTTAAAAGTGCGAAATGGGGTAGTTCGGGTCGCTGCCGTTGGGGTAAAACGAGTCACTGCATACAGTGGGGAAATCGGGTCGCTTCATATTTGCTCTATATTGTGAAGCACTTTATTCTTCTTTCTCAGTTTTTAAGTTAAGACCTAATTTAAATAAGTGTAAAAATGAATTTAAGGCACATGACTTCAACTTAAGTTAAAATTTGTAAGTACTTATAATAATATTGAAGTGTAGGACGTGTTAAAATAATGAAAATATTATCCATGTAAATATAGAATAACGAGTTCAAAATGAAGCAGAGAGTTTGACAACATATATATTGTCGTTTATTTTATTGACGAAATGATTTTTAACGAGGAATATGTAAACACGCTAAATTAATAAATAATGAAAAACGTTACACATTTTGTAATGCCAAGCCAGGTATTCGAAACCAAGTCATCTACACTCCTTCTATAGTTTTGAGCCAGGTTATCTTCTAAGTTTAATAATATTGTTACGATCGCGCTTGGCTGCAGTGCTTGGCGTCGCCGCGCTCGTTCGGCCTGTCTGCGGCCCCTTCCACCCGCATCCTCTCCCTGGTATCTCGTGTCATACTATCTCGCAACATCCTGACCGTCGCAGCGCGCACCTGCCTCAGATCGAGTTAATTAAAAGAGGCCGCACTGCGGCATAAAAGGACTCAGACATGTTTATCGGCGCGTTTTGTGTGAACCCGATGCTTGTTGCGTTTATCGGCGTTCTTTGAGCAGCCGCCGCGTCCTTCGAGGACTCACGACGCGTTTCTGGGCATTTCGACGGCGAAGGTCGCGCGATATCTCGGAGACATTCCCGATTGTTCTGGACGGAAACCCAAGGGCTATATAAGGAGGTAGGCCCAAGGACGTCAGTCAGTTTGGAGTTCAGTGGGGAGTTCTCCCGCGGCGGAGTTTCCGGGCGATAGAGTCGCGGGCGCGGCGGAGTGAGTGAAGTTCCGAGTGAGGCGTCGAGTGGGATCTCGGCGAAGGGAAATGCGTCGGCGGCGGCGGAGTGCGGCGACGGAGTCCTGCGGCGGAGACCCACGAGGGGTGCTGCGGCGAGAGTTGCGGCAAAAGTGCGGCCCAGCGAGGTGTGTGAAACGAGTGACTGGGGAATTGACATTTCTTTACCTGTAATTAATTATCTGCCAATTTAGAAGATTATTTGTAAGTGACAAGTAGTAGTAATAAATAAAACTGTGTGTGAAATAAAATCTATTAATTGGGCTATCATTTATGAACCCCCGCGGTAAATCGTAACAATATTTTAGGTTAAGATAAATGTTGTGCGATGTTGAATTTTTTAAGTTTAATAGTATGAGTTTAGTTTATGTGCATGGTTAATGCAAAACTTGAATTTTGTCCACCAAGATTTTGCAGAATCTAAAAATAAAAAAAAATTAACATTTAAATTAAAAACAGCTCTGTAGTTTTGGAGTGGAAAAAGTGAACAGGCTTATTATTTAGTTTATTCCGCATATAAGTTGTATCAAATTAAAATATAAACACCCTTTACATTTAAATAGAATTCCATTTGTTATCATATAGTTGGCCTAACTTATGTCAAGGACAATAAATACTAGGGTTGAAAAGCAGCATAACTGCATCCTCTTTAACATATAATTTAGACGAAAACTACTGTGTTAAAAAACAAATGCATTTATGCTGCCTGGGTTATCTGTTATAGATGCCGAGGAACTACATCCGAAAAACTACTCATGGTTCCTGGTCAATCTCTGTGATGGATGAAGCTGTTAGAGCAGTAAAAGATGGCGAGTATTCTGTAAGGAAAGCAGCTAATGTGTTTGGCAAGCCTTTTTCTTCTCTGCAAAGAAGAACATCTGCTCCAGAGAACTCGCCAGTGTCCGCAGTCGGTCGTAAATCGGTGCTACCACCTGATGTTGAGAAAGCACTAGCAGTGAGGCTTATATACTTATCTACTAGAGGTTTTGGCTTAACTCCGAGCAGTATACGCAAATATGCCTTCAAGTATGCCACAATGCATGGAATACAGCACAGCTTCAACACTGAAAAGAACATGGCTGCGGAAGACTGGTTTCATGGATTTATGAAGCGACATCCAGAGCTTTCAATTAGAAAAGCTGAAGGTCTGTCACGTGCCAGAATAAATGGAATGCAGCGTGAGACAGTAAATCAATTTTATGATGAATTGAAGCGGCTGACAGTGGAGTGCAATCTTCAAGGCATGCCGGAAAGCATTTACAACCAAGATGAAACAGGACTGCCAATGAACAATAAACCTCCTAATGTGGTAGCTCTGAAAGGTTCACGTGATGTTGTTTCAATGACAAATGTGGAACGTGGAGAAAATGTCACAGTGATTGCATGTGTTTCAGGTACTGGTACATACATACCACCCTTTGTAATATTTAAAGGAAAGAGGATGAAGAATGAATATTGTGACAACATGCCAGTTGGAACAGAAGTGTGCATGACAGAATCGGGATGGGTAAATGAGGAGGCCTTTAGCAAGTGGCTGGAACACTTTAACAAACACAGAACACCAGGAAAAGTAATATTGATTCTTGATGGACATGCATCCCACACTTCACTTTCAACAGTTGATTTGTGCGAAAAGTTTAACATTGAAGTTTTGCTACTACCCCCACATACAACACATGCACTTCAGCCCCTTGATGTATGTGTTTTCAAACCACTAAAGACTTACTACCACCAGCAAGCAACGTCGTGGCAACACAGCAATCCGAACAGACCAATTACAAAATTAAGTTTTGGAGGAATTTTTAAAAATGCTTGGAACTTGGCTGCAACAGTTGGGAATGTGGTGAAGGGGTTTGAAGCAACTGGTATTTACCCTCTCAATACCACTGCTATTTCAAGCCACAAATTTTTGTCAGAAATAGTGTTTTCTCCTGAGTCGTTGGAACAGAGCTGTGTTTCGATCTCTGATATGCCTACCACATCTTCTTCCCCGTCGATCCAGCAAATTGAATCTATGGACATCAGAAAAGAACATAACCTTTTCACTGCCAAAGATGTAAGTGGAAGGAGCACCACAGAAGAAGTGAGAGGTCTGTTACCAACACCGGAAAAATTAACACCAAAGAGAATAGGTAAACGAAAACCTGTTGCTTCTCTAAGGCTACTGTCAAAAGAGAATCGCACATTGTTGGAATCCAGGAAATTGAAAAGCAAGAAGCAGGTGTTAAGTTCAAAGCACAGCAAAATTGAACCTCTGAAGACGAAGAAGCGAACAAAAGCTAAAAACACATCCGAGTTGGAAATTTTGGAAGAAGGCCAGGATGATGAGGAAGATGTTCTCTGCAATATGTGCAAAATTGCATACAAAGACATCAGAAGCTGCACTGCTGGAGACTGGATTCAGTGCCATTCTTGCAAAATGTGGTACCATGAGCGCAGTGTCAATGCTTTTCAGTGTAAACAGTTTGTATGCGGAATGTGTCTGTCAAAACAGTAAAGAAAATCTGTTGACCCGATTTGCCCCACTTGTGATCCGATTTACCCCACTTCTGTCCAAATCGGGTCAAAACATTTCATTTTCCTTTTATCAAGTTTAATGTCAATTCATAAGGAAGATTGGTTAATGTGTGTATGTAAATATGTACATAAATGTATGACTGATATTACTGTATATTATTTTATGGTAAATTAATATTGGTTTTATACATATTCAGGAATTTCAAAAAATTGACCCGATTTCCCCCAGTCTACCCTACACGTAAATTATCGTAGCATTACACTACATACCAGCGCACACACAGGCCCGTGTGCCAAACCTATCCCACAAGACACGCACCCCCACCGTCGATTCAAATGATTCTTCACCAGTGTGGGGTGCACCTGATTTACAATGCACTTAGCGAGTTGTAGAAACTTCGGTTTCTGGCCTCGCCCACACTGAACTGCCCCGGATGACAATATGATGAATCGGTGGTGGCTGGACCCTCAGTCCACCTCTGGCCGCGGTGCAGTACGGACCAGCTCTCTTCAGTAAGTTTCGTGAGATTTAGTTACTGTTCCAATGCCAACCGGGATAAACTGTTTACCGTCAGCAGCGGGGACCTCGATAACAGCAACGATGATGGAGTCGGAGATCCCGATACCGGCTGCCAAGGAGACAACGATATGTGCTGTTCCAGCATCAGCTGAAGTTTCAACATCAGCATTGAATACTTCAATGAATGAAGAGCGTACATCGCATCAGTGCAAATACTGTTGCGCATCATTTACTATCACTTCAAGCACGCGCAGACATGAAAGAAGCAGTTGTCCGAATAATTTACCGAAAAGAACAGAGTTTCAGTGTAACAAGTGAAGTAAATTAATTTCACGTCTCGATAGCTTACATAGTCATTATAAAAAATTCTCCGAGAAAGTTAAGTGCAAGTATAATGAAAATGGTTATTGTTTTGACTCATGTGTTGTACCAGCTAATGCGAATATATAAGTGAGACCCTGGTGATATGAACTTCAGTCCGACTCTGGCTGCGGCGATGAAAGAATCGGATAGTCAGACTTGACTAACGTAATAGACCAGTATCTAGATATTCTTGAGAACTCGATGGCATCTTTACCACTATCAACACCGACCTGGTACGAAGGTCTACCATCATTAGTGCAGAGACCGATGACAACGTCGTCTACAGCTACATCTACTCTCTCAGCACAGCAGGAGATTTTGACGCGTGCAAAATCTTCCGCAGAGCAGACCTCAATGGCGTCAGAAGTTAACATTTCAGCAGTGTTACAATGGTTGACAACAGTTCCAGTGACGTTGCTGAAGGAAGGAGCATCCAACGGTGTTCCATCACCCAACTGTACATACTGTGAGATGATAAAAAACTTGAAATTACGGGATTATCTAATACACAATTGTAATAATAACTCTGAACGCATTAAATATCAGTGCAACAGGTGTTTAAGCAAGTTTATACACTATGGAAGATTAAAACGGCACCTCAGGTATTGTGATAGACTGGATCTTCATTCATCAGAATCAAGCTATATATTTTGTAACAAAACATCAGCAAATATTCGAAGTGCAAAACAACATGAAATATATCACTTTCCTTTTAATGAAGTCGATAATTCGTCTTTGTGTGAAAATTGTGGTGTACCAATATGTCGACCTCTTAAACTGAATAGACATTTACAGTCTTGTAAAGGACTTACTTTGTACAATAAGAAGACTGTTTGAATCGAGAAATCCACAAGACTTTAGTGATTTGTCTGTGTTTTTTTTTTGTACTTGTAGTAGTGTTGAGTTTATGTAATACATTTTTTTTTTTAAAAGAGCTTGCGGTGTTTATATTTTCTCAAACCTATCACTCTTTCGCGATTTTTTTTATACTAAAGTTGTTTTGTATCGGCCAGGGATCGAACCAAAGACAGGAATCGATCGAATCAATCAGTATTTAGATTACAAATTTATTTAATGAACTTTGGAATTTTTTTCATTAAAATCGAATAATAAATAATTTCAAAATGGCTGTCGTAACGGAAATTGATACAAGTGGTGACATAATTCAAAATGTAGCGTGTGACGTAAGACATTTTTATTACTTTGTATTGAGAATTTTTTAAATATAATAATAAAAAATTACTGGTTTATTCTCGCTGGAAACCGAACCGAGGACTGATATTTTTTAACTAAACATTTGAAGTAGGAAATTTTTAAATTATTTTTTGGAAATTTTTCGGAATTTCTAGCATACAAATTACAGATTTTCAAGATGGCGACCGTAACGTTATTGCAAAAGATACGTCTTAATACAAGATGGTGGTTCTGTCTCGAACAGGTGATGATATTATTACTTCAAATTAAAAAAAAAAATTACAAGCTCAAATGTGCATGTTATTTTTATATATACCTTACTTGCTGCAATTCCCGGCGTTGCCTGGGCTGGACACAGGGTGTAGTTAGTAATTGTCTTCTTAATTTGAATGTCAAGTGTGAAAAATAATTTATATCACTTTCAGATCCCGACAGACGTTGTTCTGCCAGTTTATAGTTATTTATCTGGTCTGTATGTAATTTAGACTTTATAAAGCAATATAGATAAAAGGTGAAAAATAAGAGATTACTAATATTCAAAAGATTCCATTATCTAGCTAATGCTCGGCCTGCATTGCAATGCCTCATTCAGATTTGTTTTTTAATATGTTTGAAGTAGTTCCACATATGCAAATCATCTATCCATCTCTCTCTATATATTTATCTCTATCTACATCTATATACATATATGTATCTCTATATCTCTACTATGTATCTGTTCATGTCTACATATATACTTCCCACTATCTCTATATCTTCTATATAAGTCTCTATATAGCTCTATACATCTATAGGTATATCTCTTTATCTAACCCATTTCATTCTCTATACCTCGCTCTATCTCAACTCATCTCTCCGTCTCTATCTCATTCTATATATATATATATATATATATATATATATATATATATATATAACTCTATCTCTGTCTCTCTTTTATAATTAAAATAAATTGTGTCATGAGTGCGCACTTATACAACAAAAACAGTCGAAGTGCCGCTATATAAAATGAAATAAAAACATTTTTTGACACGATTCGTGCTCCAACTATTGAAAAATAGTTATACCGTCTCAGTAACCTCCATGGGCATGCGCAGAATTCACCAAAATTTCATCGCAATCGGATGAATGGTATAGGAACGCATACGGCACAAACAAACGAAAATTAAAGACATGACAAACGCATCAAACGATGGTGCGTTAAAAATTCAAGGCAACTCTATCTATTGACGAAGTTAAGAACAAAACTATTATTAGCGCCTTTATTTTACTAGTCACTGCGAGCTCCACTAAGCGGACAGATCTCACCAAGGAGAAAAATATTAATTTGCCAGACCTTACTATGTGTATGATCGTGTGTCAGACATAGAGAAATGACACTCACTCACTATTTGTATGTCTATGACCTATGATTTTTGACGTGATAACGTCTAATAAATCGATGATCGCCGGCTGCACGCACGAAAAAGTGTCCCACTACGGATGTGCCACTACGGATGTGCCCTATTTGCTCATTGTACGCATGCGTGGAATCTCTCTTCATGCTCATTGTAGGGTCTACGCATGCGTGGCATCTCTCTTCCACTCGATTGGAACGACCATCGATTTGACTTTTCAATCATATTTTCGTCGTTTGAATTATTAATATTATGTAATTTAACGATCGTCCACCGATTTTCAGGACAATCGGTACAGTTATTTAAAAGTAATGTTAAATATTCAAATACGTTTTGAACCAACAATGGTGTTTTACAGTTACACATTATAATTCAAATTACAACCGGGATCTTGCACAATGTTTTAAAAAATATTGTAACACATTATAAATATGTTTGGTGTATTTGGGATGCGTATTTGTTATAAAATCGAGTTATAAAAACTAAATAATATTATTCCCCTACCGTGAACAAAATTTTTATAAATTTATATATAACATCTGAAACTATTTATTATTGAATATGGCCTCGTGGCTGAGCGATCAGTGGCGCTATCTTCTAGTTGTAAGGTTGTCGGTTCGAATCCCGGGAGGTGCGAATTTTTTTTTATACTTGTAAAAATAAATACGGCGCACGTAACATTTCAAAAATAATAAATATATTTGAATAATGAATGCAGATAAAAGTAAATTTATTAATTAAATTGTATATTTCATTTCACTCCTTTGTATCCATACAAAATAGTGATAATTCAATAAAAATGATTCAATTTTATTCATAAAAGTATACAGAGGTAGATTTTATCATACAAAAGATAGAAAAATTTAACAAAACAAATTCTTCCTCAAATAATATAATATTTTTAATGCCTAAATAGTTTGGTTGCAATAACTTATTACGGCTCAGTCTCAGGCCGAATATATTTCCTTTTCTTCCGGATCAATAATTTCATCAATGTTTTGTTATGACGTTGTCACGTTAAACTATCGTCCGTAAACCGACTTTACAGACAACCAATTTTTTCTAATTTTTTCTGTTATAAAATAAAATTATCACTTTTTCACTCCCTTAGGGATGGAATTTCATATTAAAATGGGGTCTATGCGTTAATCCAGGTTATAAGCTAGCTGTAGGCCAAATTTCGTTCAAATCCATTCAGTAGTTTTTACGTGAAAGAGTAACAAACATCCATCCATACTTACAAACTAAGGCGTTTATAATATTAGTACGATTTAATTATCAATCTGGTAAATGTCTCGGAGGCCGTTTGGTTAAAGGCGTATGTTTTCCGACCTAGAGATCAGAGCTGCGATGGTTCGAATCACAGCGCTTCCAATGTATTTTGCATAAAAAATTAAATTTAATATGTCGATAAGGACCATAATAGCTATCGTAGGTAATGGAACATCGGCCTTATGTGATGAGACAGAGCGACGCTGGCGCTCTCTAGGAACAAACAGTAGAAACAAAGTCGACGGTATCCAAGATGGCAGCCTACAGTGGAACAGAAAAAAAATCAAGAGTGATGCTGGCGCTCTCTAGGAACAAACAACAGAAACTAAGTCGACTGCATCCAAGATGGCGGCCTTCAGCGCGACAGAAAAAAATCAATATGGTGACTATTACGGAAATTTCATCAAGAGTGAGTGGGGCGATCGATTTAAAGATGGCGGATCCAATTCGGCCGCCGGAGTCAAGGTCATAGGTAAAGGTCACACTCAACCAAGATGGCTGCCATGATGTCACAATCCAAGATGGCGGACCGACAATCACAATCCACCGCCTGGAGCCTGGCGCCGAAGCCCCTTTTATATACTAGTTACAAAAACAGATTCTGCTAGCTTGTCAACTTCTCATTGTTGTGCAAAGTTAGAGTTATAGTACAAGCCAGAATCAGTTTTTGTATTTTCTTGTTTTTATTTTAAATTTTTTATTAATTTATTTATTTTTCTGTAATTTTATGATATCAAAGAAAAATGTGGTGCGTTGCTCAGTGTGCTTCCGATTATTCTTGACACTATTATGGTTGTTTTCTCCAAGTGCTTCCGATTATTGTTGTCAATATTATGGTGGTTTCTCCAAGTGCTTTCGATTATTCTTGTCAATATTATGGTGGTTTTCTCCGTGTGCTCCTGATTATTCTTGTCAATATTTTGATGGTTTTCTCCAAGTGCTTTCGATTATTCTTTTTAATATTATGGTAGTTTCTCCAAGTGTTTCCGATTATTTTTGTTAATATTATGGTGATTTTCTCCGTGTGCTCCTGATTATTCTTGCCAATTTTTGATAGATTTCTCCAAGTGCTTCCGATTATTCCTGGCTAGAAATCTGATGGTTTTCTCCAAGCACTTCTGGTTACAGATGTGAAATCATTCTCTGCATGAAGGATTTTTTACTTAATGAGTCATACAATTTTATTTAGTTATATTTAATTAGTGAATTTCTGCTACTACTAAATCAGCACTTACAATATTTTTATAAGGTGGATTTAAAAAAAACATTTCTCAGTCCAAAAATATGTTATGAGACGGATGAGAAACACTATCACGAAGGACGAACTTCCTTCTCCTTGTTGTCTAGTGAAGCCTTCCTTCTTTTGCGATCGTAAGTGAGCATCCCGCACCCACATAAATTAAACAATATTTACCTGCAAGAAAAAAAGGCGTCATCTGTTGTTGACAAGCAGAACTACTTTCAACAAGTTGTTTGCATAAGATAACATAACTCTCGCTGATGAAATATTAAAAAAAATTATATTTAAGTAATGGTTCCAATTGGAAAACTGTCAGTTTGCATCTAACATTAGTCACAAAAGCTACCATGGATCATGGTTTAATATCTGCAGCTGAATCGGAAGGAAGCCGCTGTAGATACTGTAGCAAGGATTTTGTCATGAGAAGGAATCATAGACATCATGAGAAGAATGATTGTGTTAAAAACTTACTACGAAAAATGTTAAGCTGTAATCGGTGTAGCAGGTTGTTAACACGAATTGACAGCTTAAAAATACATGGTAGAACATGCAAAGCCAAGTCTACTTACGGCATAGAGGAAATCAATAAAGACACTACACAAAGGAAGAGTGTGCTGGTTGATGTAAATAATTTTCCTTGTCTTGAGCGTAATGGTATTAGCTCACCCGATCGTGACGAAGAACATAAATTGAAGGATGCTGATGGCTTTGGGAAGACTGAAACTAATGGAAGTATCAACACCGTGAAAAGTGAGAATACATTCAAGCCCATATTCAGTAGATCCTCCATACTTTGTAATAATGATGGACACTTAAAAAGAAAGATGAAGACATTGAAGAAACTTCGACATCATCGATATCAAATTATTACGGTAATCTGGGTGAAGACAATGACTTCTACGGTGAGTGCTACAGTGACTCTGAAGCTGGCGAAGTGATCGAAGACTGTGCTGTAGCACCTAAAGCAGGCAAAATCGAAGACTGTGATGGTGTCCTGAGACCAAACCGATGGAAACGTCGTGTTATATTAAATAAATTGGATCAAGCTTGTGATGATCACTGGCTCAATGATGAAAGTGACCTTGTGGTTGGTGTTAAAACTGAAGACACCAGATATCATAATATTTATAATAAACGTGCAAGGAAAATTGTGGCAGAAGAGAATGATGGCTCGCTTTGTGCAGGACACTATTTGTGCATCAAAGAAATATCCTTCACACTCAAAGAACTGAAGGAGGCTGGCTACATACAATAATGACTTGTTTTACCTGCATTTGTATAATGTTGAGAAATAAAATAAACAATTTAAATTACAAAAATGTAATGTTTTATATATTGTATTCTGATTTCCAACTAAGCCTGTGTTTCCGCTACTGTGTGTGTTCATTCAGTTTCCTGTGTGTTCGTTCCGTTTCCTGTGTGTACTGTGTTTTCGTTCCGTTTCCTGTGTGTACTGTGGGTTCATTTCGTTTCCTGTGTGTGCTGTGTGTTCATTCCGTTTCCTGTGTGTACTGTGTGTTATTTCCATTTCCTGTGTGTACTGTGTGTACTATTTTTTTCATTCTGTTTCCTGTGTGTACTGTGTGTTCATTCCGTTTCCTGTGTGTACTGTTTGTTCATTCCGTTTACTTTTTGTATTGTGAGTACTGTGTGTTCATGGTCTATATGTATGGCATTGTTCATGACCCGGTCTGTGGTCCGAAGACGCTTGGTGTATATGTATGGGTGGTTTTGTACATAAACATTTTAAAGGTTATTCTAAGTATCAAAAACTAGACTTTCATGTTAGTCTTATCCGCAACGTATTTAATTCGTCGAACATTGTTGTATATATTGTCTTGAGCTGTTTTTCGTAGAGTGAATGATTGATAAACTCCGCGAAAGGTAATGGCAACCAAAATATAAAATTCATTTAATATTTATTTACACTTGTCACTGGTCAAGAAGCAAACAGAAGACAGGAACCCACCGATTCAATATGTAAATTAATAAGTTTTTTTTGGTGAATTTTGGAATTTTTCCCGAATTTATAAGTAAATAAATACAAATATCCACAATAGCGGTCGTAATGGCTTATAAGATGATGGTAGTAGATGATTTTAAGCCTCTTTTAGGATTATGAACATGATGTATTGAATTTATTATTTTTACATCAAATGAATTTTTTTTGCATTTACCATGGATAGAACCAAGAACAGGATTCGATCGAATCAGTCAGTATATTAATTGAAAATTTATTTAATGAATTTTGAACTTTTTTCATTAAAACTGGATAATAAATAAAGATTTTCATGATGGCCTCCGTAACGATAATTGATACAGTGGTGACATATTTCAAATTGTTGGGTGTGGTGAAATATATTTTTATTACGTTTTATTGTAATTTTAAAATATGTTAATAAATTACTGGATAATTCTCGTAGGGAATAGAACCGAGGACCGAAATCGTTTAAATAACTAAAAATTTCAAGTAGGCTATTTTTAAAAATTTTTTTTTTTTTTTTTTTTTGTAATTTATTCGGAAATACTAGCATTGAAATTACGGATTTTCAAGGTGGCGGCCGTAACAAAACATGCAACATTAATAGGATACAATATGGCGGTCGTAACGTAAAGTGTAAAAATAACATCGTACTCAACCAAGATTTCGGGCGTAACGAAACATGCAACATTTATATAATCCAAGATGACAACCATAAGTGCAACAGTGGTTTTAAAGTAATATTTTATTCATTTTTTTTTATTTAATTCCTTTGATTAATTTTTTTAATGATTATTAAATAATATTCCGGTTTTAAATCATAAAAATTACGGATTTTCAAGATGGCGGACATGAAATCATACTAGCTGACGATATATACCTTGACATAAGTGGTAGGAGGTCAGTCTGCCACCATGAGGGAAGGATCGGTCGCCATTTGTATTTTTTTCCCCTCACCGTGTTCGAACCGAGGACTCCGAGCTTCATGTCGTAAATGTATGTTTTTTAAATATTTTTTATTAAAATTTTAGTAATTTAATTTTTTTATAATTTTTTTTAAATCAAATAATAAATAAAGATTTTCAAGATGGTGGGCGTAACGGAAATTGCAACGGTGACGTCATAATACTAGATGATGTTAGAGGCTTATCGGAGGCTGTAGACATGGATGCTTATGTTTCAATATGGACATTTCTAGCCGCTGGTATTTAAAGGACTAAAACGGGAAATTTTTCCTCAAAACGGGAATTTTTGAGTCATTTTGAGTCATTTTTGAGGAATTTTGAGGAATTTTTGAATCCAAGATGGCCACCGTGACGTCACAAATCCAAGATGGCGGTCAGCACCAGGCACCACACCCTGAACCCTGGCGCCGGACCGGCCAATACATAATACTAATTATCTTTCTTTCGTTTATTCAGTGTTTATCCTAACTTGTCTTCTTCCTGAATGTTTAAATAAGTATGCTGTCTTACCCCTAACTCATCTTGATTTAATGTACTGAGTGTAACTTCTGTCTCGTATTGCTTCAGTGAATTCAGTTTTCATTTGAATCACCTTGCTTCAGTGTACTCAATATTTCCCTGACTGGTCTTATTTTATGAACTAATTCTTCATAAATTATAGTCTTACTTTATCATACTCACTTTTCATCTTAACTCGTCTAGCACTGGTGAATAATGCTTCCTCCTGAATCGTATTTCTTCAGTATACACAGTCTTCCCTTTGACTCGTCTAGCTTTAGTGTAGTCAGTCTTTCTCTTCAATCTTTTTAAGTGTAATAGTTGTTCCTTCTGACTTGTCTAACTTGTGTGTTTTCACTTATCTTTCCGTCTCCTTTCGCTTCGGTGACAATTTTCTTGCTTTAGTTTTGCCATGTTACTTCAGTGATATCAGTATCTATCCTAATTCGAATTGCTTCAGTTTCTTAGTCTTTCTCCTGACTCGTCTTGCTTAGTTGTACTTAGTCTATCTCCAGTCTCTTCTTGCATTAGTGTATTGAATTTCTCTAATTAATTGTCTTGCTCAAGTGTATGTAAATTCATTTTGTCTCGTCTTGCTAATGTGCAATATGTCTTTTCCTTGAAAATCTTGCTGTATTTTAATAACACCTATCCCTCACTCGTCTTGCTTCAGTGTATTTCGTTTTTTCTTAATGGTTTTACTTTCAAGAGCTTCGTCTTCCTTTTGACGCGTTTGGCTTCAGTGTACTATAACACACTCAATTTTTCCTTTTGATGGTGAATAAATAGCCTATAGTTTTGGATATCGAAATTGGTAAATAAAAATTAATGTTACTAAACAAGAGGCGGAAAATTAAGATGCACAAAAAGATTTAGTGGAGCAGACACCTCACAAGATGTGTATAAAGGCGGATTGTTTACATACAATTATGGTTAATATAGTAATGTCACGATTAAATAATGTGTGGGGAGAACTGCTGGGTTCGTAAGGGATATCCCAATTAAGTTTTATTGCACAGTTTTATTGATTACCAATATTTATATAAATAATTTTACTTCAAAATGCCTAATAAAGAATTACTCGCACTAAAAAATTTTCATTCCCAAGTCACTCAGTGTTTGTCAAGTTCTTGTAGACCGCACTCCTCACTGAGCCACTCTCCTCGCGCAACTCCGTCGCTGAACTCTCGTCTCACCCACGCACTCTCGCCATCCAACAACGCTACAAGAAATCACGTGCCTAAAAACTGTCGCGGAGGCCGGCGTCCCAGCTAAAGTATTCTCTGTCTTCTAGAACTGACGAGTGCAGCTGGAGCCAGTCGCGTCATCCCGCGCCGACCTGACGCCCGAATAGCGTCGCTCTTCATGTGACTGCACGCGGTGGACCGTGAAATTCCCAAGGCCGCACAGCGATAGATAAAGGCGCCGTGGCAGGATGATATGTGGGGTGCAGAGGGTAAAGGGGGTAGCGACGACCCTTGTAATCCCGCAAAGCTCGCCTGGCATGCCTTACGTCAGTGGTGGCCAAGTGATACGCGCAGGGCTGCCAGCATCGCGGTATGGTCTTTCGCGTTCGTAACAGCAATATAATAATAGTAGTATATAATAGGGCATCCGGGGACAGGCTTCAGGCTGTGGATTGAAGATTGTCGGTCAGCCATTTTGGATTGTGTCGTCACGGCGGCCATCTTGGATGAGCGTAACGGGACACAGCTTAACAGGACATATTGTAATTGGACAAGAAGATCACGCGGCCATTTTGGATCCGCCATTTTGGATGACGTAATTGTGTATTCTCGAAAATTCCGGTATTGTGTTTTCCGCCATTTTGAATTATGATGTCACCGTTGAAATTTTCGTTATGGTCGCCATCTTTGCCTTTTTTATTTATCATCCGATTTTAATGAATTTTTTTTTAAAATTACAAAAAAATTCAATTAATAAAATTTTAATAAAATATTTAAAAAAAGATACATTTACAAAACGGACTTCGGAGTCCTCGGTTCGAACCCGGTGAGGGCAAAAAAAAAATGACGACCGATCCTTCCCCCACGGTGGCTGCTGACATACTGACTCCCACCACTTTTTTTCAAAGCATAATTAATGTCAGCTGGTATGACATCATGTCCGCCATCTTGTCTTCGTCCGCTGGAGATCACCATCTTGTTTTCGTCCGCTAGAGTGTGCTGATACCATGTTAGTATAATTATCTCGTCACCACACCTTTGACATTGACCTTGAACTTTGACCTTGACCTTGAAATTTGACCTTGACCTTGAAATTTGACCTTCACATTGAAATTTGACCTTGACCTTAAAATTTGACTTTGTCCTTGAAATTTTACTTTGTCCTTGTCGACCATCATGGATCCGACATTTTATGTTCAGTACATGCTACCAGGAACTACCACCTGCTGGAGTACGCCATCTTGTGTGTGTGTGTACTTGTATTATAGAGTACATTTCCATCTGGATAATTTTATTCTAACCTGCTACAGTGCAGTAATCATTTATTACGGATGTGCCTCCACCATCTTGAAATTCGGCCGCCATCTTGAAATCATGTAATAAAGTAGCTAGAACAGCGGGAAAAAAATCCAAAATTCATTAAATAAATCACTCATTAACTTACATATCGATTCGATCCGCTCCAGTCCTTGGTTCGATCCTCGATCAATGCAATAATGTTTAATTTTATGAAAAAAATAGTAATTCCAATAAACCATGTTCAACATTCTTAAAGAGACTTTATATCCTATACTACCATCATCCTATCAGACATCAAGACCACCATATTGAAAATTCGTAATTGTAATGCTAGAGATTCGGGAAAAAGTTAAAAATTCATTACATAAATTTGTAATCTATATACTGATTGATTAGATCGACTAAGGTCCTTGGTTCGATCCCTGGCCGATACAAAACAACTTTAATTTTTAAAAAGGACCAAAAAGTTTAAGGTTCGAAAAATAAAACACCACAAAGTCTTTTACAAACATAATATTTACTACACAATTTCTATCCTACTACAGAATCACTTGCGAAAGCCAGCAATCTTATAAACATTTAGCCCTGCATAGACGTGCAACGACTACTTCTTTGCTCCAACAGCTCCAAATGCTCCAAATGGCTCCAACAGCTCCAAATGGCTCCAAATGCTCCAAACGGTCTCAAAATGGCTCCAACAGTTCCAACAGCTCCAAATGCTCCAAATGCCTTTTCTTTTAACAGCTCCAATAATATTGGGCTACAATGCTACGAGTCTAAGATACTACGAGGCTACAAGGCTACGAGTCTAAAAGGATCTAGCTGGTTCCGAGTTATACATGGCTGCGAGACTGCATGACTAAAAGACCGCATGGCTACGAAACTACATGTCTATGAAGCTACAAGGATACAAGTCTACTCGGCTCCAACACGCAATGTACGCAATGTACGCGCAATACATGCAATTTACATGCAATAAATGTAATGATTACACAGTACACACAGGAAACGGAACGTACACACAGTACTCACACAGGAAACGGAACGTACACACAGAACACACAGGAAACGGAACGTTCACACAGTACACACAGGAAACAGAACGTACACACAGTACACACAGGAAACGGAACGTACACACAGTACACACAGGTAACGAAACGTACACACAGTACACACAGGAAACGGAACGTACACACAGTACACACAGGAAACGGAACGTACACACAGTACACACAGGAAACGGAACGTTCACACAGTACACACAGGAAACGGAACGTACACACACTACACACAGGAAACGGAACGTACACACAGTACACACAGGAAACGGAACGTACACACAGTACACACAGGAAACAGAACGTACACACAGTACACACAGGAAACGGAACGTACACACAGTACACACAGGTAACGAAACGTACACACAGTACACACAGGAAACGGAACGTACACACAGTACACACAGGAAACGGAACGTACACACAGTACACACAGGAAACGGAACGTTCACACAGTACACACAGGAAACGGAACGTACACACACTACACACAGGAAACGGAACGTACACACAGTACACACAGGAAACGGAACGTACACACAGTACACACAGGAAACGGAACGTACACACAGTACACACAAGAAACGGAACGTACACACAAGAAACGGAACGTACACACAGGAAACGGAACGTACACACAGTACACACAGGAAACGGACGTACACACAGTGCACACAGGAAACGGAACGTACACACAGTACACACAGGAAACGAAACGTACACACACATACAGTAGCGGAAACACACAGGCTTAGTTGGAAATCAGAATACAAGAAATAAAAACATTAAATTTTTACTTTCAATATTTAATTACTTCTCAACATTACACAAATACAAGTAAAAGAAGCTATTATTGTATGTAGCCAGCTTTCCTCAGTTCTTTGAGTATGAAGGATATGTCTTTGATGCACGAATAGTTTCCTGCACAAAGCGAGCCATGTAGTAGTCTTATCCGGTCAACCAATATGTTTGGATCTTTCCATGATGTGTAATCAATCTCTTCTACCACCATCTTACTTGCTTGTTTATTATAAATACAGTTAATATCACAATCGTCCCAGTGATCATAATAAGCATTATCAGATTTATTTAATATAACACGACGTTTCCATCGTTTCGGTCTCAGGACATCGCCACATTCTTCGATCTTGTCAGCTCTAGGTGCTTCATCACAGTATATGCCTTTGTCAACAGCCTCAGAGTCACTGTAACAATCACTGTAGAAGACATCCTCTTCACCCAGATTACCGTATGAATTCGCTATCGATGATGTCGAAGTGTCTTCATCGTCTTCATGCTTCCTTTTTAGGAGTCCATCATCATTTTTACAAAGAATGGAGGATCTACTGAATATAGGCTTGAATGTATTCTCACTTTTCACGGTGTTGATACTTCCATTAGTTTCAGTCTTCCCGAAGCCATTAGCATCCTTCAATTTATGTTCTTCCTCACGATCGGGTGAGCTAATACCATCACGCTCAGTACAAGGAAAATTATTGTCGTGTGCAGATCACTCTTCTTTAGTCTAGTGGATCCATCATTGTCCTCTATGCCGTAAGTAGTCTTGACTTTACATGTTCTACCATGTATTTTTAAGCTGTCAATTCGTGTTAACAACCTGCTACAACTATTACAGCTTAACATGTTTTGTAGAGGGTTTCTAGCACAATCATTCTTCTCATTACGTCTAGCATTCCTTCTCATGACAAAATCCTTGCCACAGTATCTACAGCGGCTTCCTTCCGATTCAGCTGCAGATAACAAACCATGATCCATGGTAGCTTCTGTGACTAATGTTAGATACAAACTGTCAGTTTTCTCCAATTGGAACCATTTCTTAAATAGAATTTTTTAAATATTTCATCAGCGAGAGTTAAGTTATCTAATGCAAAGCAAATTGATGCAAGTAGTTCTGGCTGTCATCAACAGATGTCGCCACGTGTTGCTTGCAGGTAAATAATATCTATTTCATTAATGCGGGATGTGGAATGCTCACTATCTATCGCAAAGGAAGGTTGGCTTCGCTAGACTCCAAGGAGAAGGAAGTTCGTCCTTCCTGTTAGTTCTTCTTAGGTTTCTCAGAGATTATTATTATTCGACTGAGTTGAAACCCGCCTTCCGGTCAAATTGGAAGGGAGGTCCCGTCCCCGACTTACCCTCGGTAACTATGCATACAAAAAAAAGGAAATCAAAAAATAATAATTTGCTCCAAAAAATCGAACCCGGGCGGTCGAGCTATGAAAGGCATAAATACTACGAACGTATACAGCAAGACTTTGGCTCATTTCGACAATCAAACAGATAAGGTTACTCAAAATTTTATTAGTAATAGCATTTTCAAAACATCCAAAAAACCTATATAATCAGAAAATACCAATACTTTAAAAAAACTATATAATAAAAACAAATAATTATAATAGTTCAAAAAGAGTCCTACTGGGAGCCGGATTTATTTACGTGCACGATCATGAATATTTGCAGGTCTTGCTTCCAAGAATCAAACAGCTGATAACCGTGACCTTCAGAAAATACGTAGATATAGTTCAGTCAAATGCGCCATGCAAAATATCACTCAATCGCAATGAGGCGGCTGCACCAAAAACGTTTTTAGTTCTGAGGACAAATCTCGCAGGTAGACATAATATAAAAAATAAATCTCTTTAGGGCATAGCAGCAATTTCTACACTCCACCTTTATCATAGTTCAGCCAAGGTGCATTGATCCATTTTATAGAACAGGAAGGTCTAACCCATAAGCTTGCACCGTTATACGCAGTCATATAAAATTTCGCATCACAAAACTATGCTTCTTTTTAATAATAAATCTTGATCCACAACCCGCTACTGCCAAAGCTATGTGTTGCCTCTTTACCTTAGCGTAACTTGCGAATATCTTGCCGCTGAAAATGCCTCTGGGTAAGGCAAGGCACCATCTCAGCAGGCCCCGGCGAGGACTGGCCGGTGCAGAGTCGAAAAGCCGTGTTCCCTGCCTCACGACACACGTCCGGTCGCGGCGACTCCCAAAACCAACAGACAGCGGCGCACAGTTTAGTCCGCCCCCGCCGGCACTCGACCGCTCATGACGTCATCGGTGCATCGAACCCGCGCTCCCAGTAGCCGGCCATGAAAACACAATCGATATATAAATAGAATAACAATAAAACTAGAATGACACCAAATCAGAATAAAACTATAAAAGGAACAAATCACAATAATTAAATAATTAACCAAAATAACATTAAATAAGATTTAACAAAAAGAAATCATTTAAAATGAAAAATAATTCATAAAATCAATAATAACTAAAAAAATAAATAACATAAATGTGGCCTGGGGGCCACAGAGTAATGATTTTTTTTTTTTAAATTTCCACCTGATAAAAATATTACAAGTGATGATTAAGTAGCAGAAGTTCACTAATTAAATGTAACTCTGAATAACATGAAATGACTCATTAAGTAAAAAATACTTCATGCAGAGACTGATTTCTCACAAATAATCAGGAACACTCGGAGAAAACCATCATATGTCTAGCCAGAAATAATCAGAAGCACTCGGAGAAATCCATCAAAATATTAACAAGAATAATCGGGAGCACACGGAGAAAACCATCATAATATTGGCAAGGATATTCAGAAGCATTTGGAGAAAACCATCAAATTTTATCAAGAATAATCGGGAGCACACGGAGAAAATCATTATAATATTGACAAGGATAATCAGAAGCACACGGAGAAAACCACCACAAGTTTTCTTTAATATCATAAAAATACAGAAAAAAAAACATTTTAAATTAAAAAATTAATAAAAAAATACATAAAATTCTGGCTTGTACTAGAACTCTATCTTTGCTCAACAATGAGAAGTTCACAAGCTAGCAGAATCTATTTATGTATTTTTTTATTAATTTTTTAATTTAAAATTTTTTTTTCTGTATTTTTATAATTTTAAAGAAAACTTGTGGTGGTTTTCTCCGTGTGCTTCTGATTATTCTTGTCAATATTATTATGGTCTTCTCCGCGTGCTCCAGAATATCCTTGTCAATATTATGATGATTTTCTCCGTGTGCTCCCGATTATTCTTGATAAAATTTGATGGTTTTCTCCAAATGCTTCTGAATATCCTTGCCAATATTATGATGGTTTTCTCCGTGTGCTCCCGATTATTCTTGTTAATATTTTAATGGATTTCTCCGAGTGCTTCTGAATAACCTTGCCAGTATTATGATGGTTTTCTCCGTGTGCTCCCGATTATTCTTGTTAATATTTAGATGGATTTCTCCGAGTGCTTCTGATTATTTCTGGCTAGACATATGATGTTTTTTCCGAGTGCTCCTGATTATTTCTGGCTAGACATATGATGGTTTTCTCCGAGTGCTCCTAATTATTTCTGGCTAGACATATGATGGTTTTCTCCGAATGTTCCTGATTATTTGTGAGAAATCAGTCTCTGCATGAAGGATTTTTTACTTAATGAGTCATGTCATGTTATTCAGAGTTACATTTAATTAGTGAACTTCTGCTACTTAATCATCACTTGTAATACTTTATCAGGTGGAAATTAAAAAAAAAATCATTACTCAGTCGAATAATAATAATCTCTGAGTAATCTAAGAAGCACTAACAGGAAGGACGAACTTCCTTCTCCTTGGAGTCTAGCGAAGCCAACCTTCCTTTGCGATAGATAGTGAGCATTCCACATCCCGCATTAATGAAATAGATATTATTTACCTGCAAGCAACAAGTGGCGACATCTGTTGATGACAGTCAGAACTACTTGCATCAATTTGCTTTGCATTAGTTAACTTAACTCTCGCTGATGAAATATTTAAAAAATTCAATTTAAGAAATGGTTCCAATTGGAGAAAACTGACAGTTTGTATCTAACATAAGTCACAGAAGCTACCATGGATCATGGTTTGTTATCTGCAGCTGAATCGGAAGGAAGCCGCTGTAGATACTGTGGCAAGGATTTTGTCATGAGAAGGAATGCTAGACGTCATGAGAAGAATGATTGTGCTAGAAACCCACTATGCAACATGTTAAGCTGTAATCGTTGTAGCAGGTTGTTAACACGAATTGACAGCTTACAAATACATGGTAGAACATGTAAAGTCAAGACTACTTACGGCATAGAGGACACCGATGGATCCACTAGGCTAAAGAAGAGTGATCTGCACACGACAATAATTTTCCTTGTCCTGAGCGTGATGGTATTAGCTCACCCGATCGTGAGGAAGAACATGAATTGAAGGATGCTAATGGCTTCGGGAAGACTGAAACTAATCGAAGTATCAACACCGTGAAAAGTGAGAATACATTCAAGCCTATATTCAGTAGATCCTCCATTCTTTGTAAAAATGATGATGGACTCCTAAACAGGAAGCATGAAGACGATGAAGACACTTCGACATCATCGATAGCGAATTCATACGGTAATCTGGGTGAAGAGGATGTCTTCTACAGTGATTGTTACAGTGACTCTGAGGCTGTTGACAAAGGCATATACTGTGATGAAGCACCTAGAGCTGACAAGATCGAAGAATGTGGCGATGTCCTGAGACCGAAACGATGGAAACGTCGTGTTATAATAAATAAATCTGATAATGCTTATTATGATCACTGGGACGATTGTGATATTAACTGTATTTATAATAAACAAGCAAGTAAGATGGTGGTAGAAGAGATTGATTACACATCATTGAAAGATCCAAACATATTGGTTGACCGGATAAGACTACTACATGGCTCGCTTTGTGCAGGAAACTATTCGTGCATCAAAGAAATATCCTTCATACTCAAAGAACTGAGGAAAGCTGGCTACATACAATAATGGCTTCTTTTACTTGTATTTGTGTAATGTTGAGAAGTAATTAAATATTGAAAGTAAAAATTTAATGTTTTTATTTCTTGTATTCTGATTTCCAACTAAGCCTGTGTGTTTCCGCTACTGTATGTGTGTGTACGTTCCGTTTCCTGTGTGTACTGTGTGTACGTTCCGTTTCCTGTGTGTACTGTGTATACGTCCGTTTCCTGTGTGTACTGTGTGTACGTTCTGTTTCCTGTGTGTACTGTGTGTACGTTCCGTTTCCTGTGTGTACTGTGTGTACGTCGTTCCGTTTCCTGTGTGTACTGTGTGTACATTCCATTTCCTGTGTGTACTGTGTGTACGTTTCGTTTCCTGTGTGTACTGTGTGTACGTTCCGTTTCCTGTGTGTACTGTGTAATAATTACATTTTTTGCATGTAAATTGCATGTATTGCGCGTACAATGCGTACATTGCGTGTTGGAGGCGAGTAGACTTGTATCCTTGTAGCATCATAGACATGTAGTTTCGTAGCCATGTGGTCTTTTAGTCATGCAGTCTCGCAGCCATGTATAACTCGGAACCAGCTAGATCCTTTTAGACTCGTAGCCTTGTAGCCTCGTAGTCTCTTAGACTCGTAGTATTGTAGCCCAATATCATTGTGGCTGTTGAAAGAAAAGGCAGTTGGAGCATTTGGAGCTGTTGGAGCTGTTGGAGCCATTTTGAGACCGTTTGGAGCATTTGGAGCCATTTGGAGCATTTGGAGCTGTTGGAGCAAAGAAGTAGTCGTTGCTTGTCTATGCAGGGCTAAATGTTTATAAGATTGCTGGCTTTCGCAAGTGATTCTGTAGTAGGATAGAAATTGTGTAGTAAATATTATGTTTGTAATAGACTTTGTGGTGTTTTATTTCTCGAACCTTACACTTTCCTGGCACTTTTTTAAAATTAAATTTGTTTTGTATCGGCCAGGGATCGAACCAAGGATCTTAGTCGATCTAATCAATCAGTATTTAGATTACAAATTTATTTAATGAATTTTAAACTTTTTCCCGAATCTCTAGCATTACAATTACGAATTTCCAATATGGTGTTCTTGATGTCTGATAGGATGATGGTAGTAGAGGATATAAAGTCTCTTTAAGAATGTTGAACATGGTTTGTTGGAATTATTATTTTATTTAGAAAATTAAACTTTATTACATCGATCGAGGATCGAACCAAGGACTGGAGCGGATCGAATCGATATGTAAGTTAATGAGTGATTTATTAAATGAATTTTGGATTTTTTCCCCGCTGTTCTAGCTACATTATTACATGATTTCAAGATGGTGGGGGCACCTCCGTAATAAATTATTACTGCACTGTAGCGGGCTAGAATAAAATTATCCAGATGGAAATGTACTCTATAATACAAGTACACACACACACAAGATGGTGTACTTCAGCAGGTGGTAGCTCCTGGTAGCATGTACTGAACATAAAATGTCGGATCCATGATGGTCGACAAGGACAAAGTCAAATTTCAAGGTCAAGGTCAAATTTCAAGGCCAAGATCAAATTTCAAGGTGAAGGTCAAATTTCAAGGTCAAGGTCAAATTTCAAGGTCAAGGTCAAATTTCAAGGTTTAGGTCTAATTTCAAGTTCAAGGTCAAATTTTAAGGTCAAGGTCAAATTTCAAGGTAAGGTCAAATTTCAAGGTAAGGTCAAATTTCAAGGTAAGTTCAAATTTAAAGGTCAAGGTCAAATTTCAAGGTCAAGGTCAAATTTCAAGGTTAAGGTCAAAGTTCAAGTTCAAGGTCAAATTTCAAGGTCAAGGTCAAATTTCAAGGTCAAGGTCAAAGTTCAAGGTCAATGTCAAAGGTGTGGTGACCAGATAATTTTACTAACATGGTATCAGCACACCCTAGCAGACGAAAACAAGATATTGATCTCCAGCGGACGAAGACAAGATGGCGGCCACGACGTCATACCAGCTGACGATATACCTAGGGTCTCAATAATCCGAGCTCCGATAATCCGAGTTCCCAATAATCCGAGTCAGTTTCGGGGGTTATGAGAAAGAAAAAAATATGAATTTTGCAAACACACATACACGTAGGGACGGCCAGGGCTACATTGAGGAGGAAGGCCTGATGGGGTGAGTTGGGTAAGTGACTGTACATAGCAGGTAGCCGCCCACCCCTGCAGAAGTCGCAAGCATCTATTTTTAGAACATTGGGGGAAACCCCTTTTCTCCGTCGGCCTAGATCCTCCGCCCCCTCGTCACTTCCCCGCGTTCCCTCCAGAGGGCAATTTTTAGTTCCCATAAGTTCTTCGCCGTGAGCACATCTATGTAGTTACTCCCAGTTCTATTACGAACCAGTATGAGTAAAAGAAAACATACTGAAATATCATTAAGTGATAAATTAGAAGCGCTGACGCGGGTTGATAAAGGTGAGCCGCTAAAAACAATTGCGCGTGATTTAGGAGTGAGTGCTGTTACTGTGGGTGACTGGAGGCGCAACAGACAGAAATTGGAGTTATGGCAAACTCAAAAAAATCTTTCTCAGGCTACAACATCCAGATCTCGTATGAAAAAAAGTGAGTACGAAAAAACAAGTGAAGCTTTGTTTTCATGGTTTTTAGCACAGCGGCAAAAAGGTGTCCCTCTTTCTGGGCCTATATTACAAGAAAAAACGCAGTATTTTCGTAATAAATTACAAGAAGGTGAAAGCAATTTTAATGCCAGTAAAGGATGGCTGGATAAATGGAAAAAAAGATACGGTGTGCGGCAATTGCATATCACAGGAGATAAGCTTTCAGCTGATGCTGCTGGTGCTGAAAACTATGTTCAAAAATTTCAAAGCATGATCGAAGAAGGGGGCTACACACATGATCAATTATATAACTGTGACGAGACTGGGTTAAATTTTAAAATGCTACCTGACAAGAGTCTAGCATCCAAAGACGAGATTTCCGCTCCTGGGCATAAAAAGAGCAAGGAACGAATTACTGTTATGCCATGTTCCAATGCCTCTGGGACACATAAGCTTCGTCCCTTGGTGATAGGAAAATCAAAAAAACCTAGAGCTTTTAAAAATGTAAATATGAACGCACTACCCGTCGCATACAAAAATCAAAAGAACTCGTGGATGAATACGACCATTTTTAAAAATTGGTTCTTCGAGGAATTTGTTCCTTCAGTAGAAACTTTTTTAAAAGAACGACAATTACCGAGAAAAGCACTGTTGGTTATTGACAACTCTCTATCCCATCCAAACGTAGAAGAGCTTTCAAGTGATGAAATTAAAACTGTTTTCCTGCCCCCAAATGTGACTAGCCTCATTCAACCTATGGACCAAGGCGTCATTGCGACAATAAAGAAAAAGTACAGACGCATGCTTCTGACATATATTTTGCAAGAAGAAGAAATTTCATTAGTAGATATGCTAAAAACAGTTATTATAAAAGACGTTATCTATTGGTTAGTTGATGCGTGGTCAGAAATTAAACAGGAAACTATACAGAAATCCTGGTCAAAACTTATAAAACCGAGAGTTTCACAAAGTGAAGAAGAAGAAACAGTTGAAGATGACTGTGATAATATGACTCTATTGAATTTAATGGTGGCAATCCCTGGCTGCGAAATGGAATCCAGTGCTGAAGAGGTTAAGAAGTGGTTAGACAGTGATGAAATTGAAGAATTGACAGATGAGAAAATTATTGAAATGGTCAACAACCGGGATGAGGACACCGAAAAAGACGAACAAGGGGAAGAAGAAACCAACAAAAAAATTAGCCATGCAGATGGGTTTCTACGTTTAGAAAAGGCACTCGAATACGTGGAGCAGCAAGATGACGTCATGCCAAATGACGTAATGTTTTTTAAGAAGTGGAGCACACGAGCAGCTGAGAAGCGAGGAGCATTAAAAAAACAAAAAACAATAATATATTATTTTAAAAAATAATAATTATGTATATATTTCTAATCTGCCTTTCAATATGTTTGTATTTTATTTTTATTAAAACATCGACATATGTATTAGAAATTGATTTTGCGTGTTTTTATTCGTATTTCCAATAATCTGAGGTTCTGATAATCCGAGTTGGCCCCGGTCCCATCCAGCTCGGATTATCGAGGTTCTAGTATATGCTTTGATAAAAAGTGATGGAAGTCAGTATGCCGGCAGCCACCGCGGGGGAAGGATCGGTCGTCATTTTTATTTATTTTTTGCCCTCACCGTATTCGAACCGAGGACTCCGAACCCCGTGGCGTAAATGTAGGCTTTTTTAAATATTTTATTAAAATTTTATTAATTGAATTTTTTTATAATTTTTAAAAAAAAATTTCATTAAAATTGGATAATAAATAAAAAAGTTAAAGATGGCGACCGTAACGAAAATTTCAACGGTGACGTCATAATTCAAAATGGCGGAAAACACAATACCGGAATTTTTGAGAAAACAAAATTACGTCATCCAAAATGGTGGATCCAAAATGGCCACCGTGATCTTCTTGTCACGTTACGATGTGTCCCGTTACGCTGTGTCCCGTTACGCTAATTAAAAATGGCCGTCGTGACGACACAATCCAAAATGGCTGACCTACAATCTTCAATCCACATCCTGAAGCCTGTCCCCGGATGCCCTATTATATACTACTAATAATAAAGGAAATAATATGCCGGAATTTCCAGTTGATTATTATGTGTTAAAACAGACAGTTTACTGTTGAAAACAAGGAACTACATATATTCCGATTATTTCCGTTCTTATACAGAAATTCCGTACATAAAAAAATTCACAAAGGAAACTTTTTTTTAAAAATTACAGTCTTGTACGAAAGTTTCACGGGCCAGCCGGCGCAGATCAAATTATATGATATTTAAATGTTTGACTCCAATGGTGTACCTTAAAACAAGAAAAAAACTATTGAAACTTAAAAGGATTTTGACCAATTTTTATATAATAAATACTTTTTTAAAATAATTAATGTATTAAAAATAGTATTTTGATGATGTTCCGATTTTAACAGTGTATTTTTTTATAAATAATTAATCAAGGTTCCTTTTCCCGAAGACTTATCTGCCTGCTTGCTCAGCTGAGGTTAGTGGCCCAACAAGGCCATCTTCAAAGCGAGCTGGGCGGAACGCGAAGGCAATGCCATGCAAGAGGATGTTCATGGATGGAGATGTGAATGGTCCAGAAAGATGCGAAAATGGTTTGTAAATTCGAAACTCTGTTTTCGGAGCTTCTAACCGGCACACTGAACCCCACTGCTAAACAAAGGGCAACGCAGTGATAAAAAAAAGTGAAAAGGTCAAGAGCAAGAATTGTTACGGAAAACGGACAAAAAAAATCTAGGTAGTTCTTCTTCTAACATGTCCTGCTTCAGTGTAGGTACTCACTCTACCTCCTAACTCATCTTGAATAAGTGTTATCGGTCTTTCTTCTTAATCGTCTTGCTTTAGTGTACTCAGTCTTTTTTAACTCTTGTAGTGCTTCAGTTTACAAAGTTTTCTCTTTATAACATGTTTTTCCTTTTGATTTGTCTTCTTCAGTGTAGTCAAGTCTTCTTTTTCTCTAGTCATGCTTTAGTGAACTCAGTATTTCTCCTGACTCGTATTGCTTTAGTGTACTTAAGCCAGCTTTCACAATCGTGACGTGAAGCGAAGTAAAGTATTTGACCATTTAATTAAGTTGCGAAATTTTTGCTTAGATTTTACTTCCCTGACTCTGCAAGCGGCTCTTAGTCTAAGTTTTGACGCGTCTTGCTACAGTGTACTTAGCCTTCTTTCTCTCTTGTCTTGTTTAAGTGTACTTTGCCTCTTTTCTCTAAAGTCTTGCTTCAGAATACTTGAATTTCTCTGTCAGTGTGGCTATGTTAAGGAATTACTTCACAACAGCCAAAGTTCATTAAAAATTTTCGTGTTTTGTATACACAATGAATTTTATTCGCTGGTTGCATAGGTCAAAGTTAATAATAGTGCTTTGTCCTTAACTGACATTGTTTCATATTGTTATCTCATAACTTTATCGATATTATTTTTAAAAACTGCTATCTCATTCATTATAAAAATATATATTGATTTCCACTTAATGTTTTTATCGCAGAAGTAACTTAGTATACGTGATTAAGATGTGATAAAATATAAGTTTCAACACAGCATTTGATGTCGGTTTCAGTACTACAAATGTAATTAAAATAATTAAAATCTATTAACAAATAAAAGTAGTAAAATCATATTACTCATAGTTAAACTAAGAATATGAGTCTAATAAACATACTTTAGCTTGCTTATACATATGTAACTTATTTATGGGGTTTGACTGTTTTAAAAGAAACGTCTTAATGTCATATACAATTACACCAGTAAAAGATTTTAGACCTTGGGCAAAACTTCCGAACAGAAACGAATAAAGTTTTTTTTATTTATCACATATGAGCAAATTTTAGAATATGTTAAGAAGTAAATTACTTATTGTGCGTTGTAATAAGTAAATTGTTTGCCAAATCAGAAAATGAAATTTTTTGTTCTAAATAATTTTAAGAATCTATGCATAGATAGGTATTGATTTAAAAAATAGTTTATATTTGTATGTTTTTTTTCCTATCCGCAATTTTATACTGATATGAATATACGTTTTTTATTTTGAGTCTACAAGAAAAAGGAAGGTCCCTGTGTACCCGATTTTTCAAAAAGTCTGCCGCATTACCAATTATCGTCCCTTAAACAAACTATAATATTGGTGCTTCTTTCTAAAATTTTAGCTACTACTTTTAAAAAGAGAGTAAAAATCGTTTTATAGGATTTTAAAAATTCAATTCTAAACACAAAATCTCGACAAAATATCCCTATTCAACTTTGCCAAACACTTAAATAACTACACACACATACATTTTCATTATTGAGTTTCAAAATAAGAGAAATGTGATTGTCTACATCTAATTACGAATAAAATTTAATTCCATCCCATGTCTATATGAGATTTCGAAAAATCAACTCCATTTCCCTTTCACACTTTTAAAACAGATTTTTTGATATAAGGCCTGCTTGTAACTGTTCCGCACACTTGATTAAATCACTCTATGGAGTCAAAGAGTGATACCACGTTAACTTAATTAACTCCAACGCACCAACATAAACCCTTATTCAAAGAAAAAAAATTCTATTAACAAAAAAAATCCCTTTTGGCGCAAACTACAGGCGTAGGTATATTTCGAAGTACCTATTCATTTTTTGGATATGTTTTGGAAAATTATATAAACTCCCGAAACATTTTCATAACATCCTATATGTTCACCAAAATATTACAGAAAAAATATAATTTAAACATTTTCTTCATTCCGTGCAGCGAAATATATTTAGAATATTTACTAACTCAATGCATTCAGCAGACTGCGGAAAGCACGTGAGAAGCGCCAGTGGGAAGTGTCAGAAAGTCCAAACTAATCAGCCAGGCTCCGCCCATCTCCTGAAGTGCCGCGTCGCGCCAAGTGAACAGGTGTTATCGAGGGTTGAGCAGATAAGTAGAGCGACCGCTGCGTCCGTCACTCACACGGCCTCGACATGCTGCGACTAGGCGTCATGCTGGCAGCGCTCACCAATAGCAGTGAAACCAATTCGCCTGAAGAGCGCAGTGAGTACCACTGTCCGGTAGCTCCTGCACAATGCCACCTATTACACAGTTCTCCTTGCTCGCACAATAACTTCTCTTCGCTTGAATAGTGCAGTGAGTACCACTGTCAGGTGGCGCCTTACTAATGCCAGATATCTCGCTGTTCTACTTGCTCGCACACTGGCTTCTCATCGCCTGAAGAGCGCATTGATTACCACCGTCTGGCGACTCCTGCCCAATGTCGGATATCCCGTGGTTCTCCTTGCTCGTACACCGGCTTCTCATTGCCTAAAGAGCGCAGTGAGTACTATCGTCCATTGTTTTTTGCCTTGCGAATACTGAAATTAAGATTAATTTTATTTGTATGGTTTTCAAGGAACAAGTTGCCACACAAAATTATATGTAGGTGTAAAAGCGTCAGTGAAAATTTTCTGTAGATTTAGTCTAAATGACACACACAACACTATACCACAGCAACAAACTAACTTGTGCAACATTCTTGTAAGTTACATTTTACATTTTTGTGTTTACATGGAATTTTGAATGAAATGTTTACTCAGATTTGGACATAAGCCTTACATTGGTGAATTTTGTCTTATCTTATAATTATTTTTACCAGCAGAACTTTCAGTAAGTTTAATCTTAACCCTGTGATCTATTTTGATCTTGTGCATAAATATAGCAGTTCACACAAAAAGGTAAACAATATTGGTTTGCTACCAACAGGTCTGTTTGCATTCCAGTGTCAATTTTAATGATGTGTTTTTGATTGCGGCAATTCTGGGAAGTTCACTGGCCAGTCATAAAATACCTATATGTAATGAAAGATGTATCAATAATCATTCAACTCTCCGTGCATTACTACTTTATAATGCACTACATCAACCCACCTCAATAACATTTTAAGTTGACAAAACAAATGTTAAAATGATCTTAGCACGTACAATACTGCAAAAAAAAAGCGCTCATAATGCTCTGGACACATAAGAAATTGCTTGATTTTTTTGAGTTGGCTCCAGTTATAACTCTTGCTACTGAAAGCTAAATTGAATAATTTCCTTTCATGAAACATACTGGAAACATTTAACACGTTAAACAATTAATCCTCTTTGCTTCCTGGTGCTTATATCCCATAATTATTATAGATAGCTCTTGCAAGCTGAGTACTCTGTGAAGTTTAGCCAGTTGGAAGGAAAGAATTTTGTGTCATTTTGAAAATTAAGGATAGCTACATTAAGAACTAATTGAATTAAATGCTAAGGACCTGGTGAAAAATTATTTGTGTCTGTGTAATCATAATTATAACTGGTAATTATGATCAGCAGAATGCATAGATTTTCACTAAGTTGGTTAGTGGGATTCACATATAAATGGAAGACTTAATCAAACAATTTTGTCTGTAATATTTATGAACCTATTTCTACTTCTGTGAATATATAGTACCGTTTACAATTAGCATAAAACAAATTTGACTTTGCTATGAGAGGAATTCTCAGTTAATATCCCGTTCTCTGTGGTGGTCAAGTCATTGTGGCTCAATAAAAGATTGGCCATGGACTCTTGTGTCTTCTGGGGCAGACATGTTAGGTAAGGTTAAAACTACAGAAACATATCAATTTATTATTTTCACCTGCTGTACGTGTTGCAGACTTATGAGGGTGACTGCCTGTGTTAAGCACTTCATCAGAAATAACTGTTATTAATATAGGGAAACTAGAAACCTGCAGCTGAAAGCAGTTAACCGAACCATTGACCTTTGGTTGTTCGATGAATGAATGATTGTGTTTAACTTCTTGTCTACGTCGAAATTATTAGAAATAATAAGAGACTATGTGATGAGGTTGGGTGAGGTAAACGGGAGTACCCAGGAGAAAAGTCCTCAAAAGACATCTCTGCTCTGAAACAATTTCAGCCAACTTTTACAGTTTTGTAAAAAAATTTCAAATGTCTAAACGGTATGGATGTGCACAGGTGTGGCTGACGCCTTCAATGTTCTGCTCTGCCTTACTTTGTTAAGTGACACTCAACTTCACTTCCTGGAAGGTATCAGTTGTTTTGATTATAAAATAACATAAAAATCTTGACAGTAAGTAATACATAATAAATATTATAATTGCGAAAGTGTTTTCGTCTGTTTGTCCTTATTTTACGAAGCAATGCAGCAATGAAACGACATGATATTTTACATATAGATAGTTTGTGTCAGTGTGCTACATAGACATCATATAATTAGGAAATTACATCCCTAAGAGAGTGAAAAATGGGTAAATTGAGTTTTACAATAGAAAATCATAGTACGTAGGTCATATGCACACAAATGAGTTTGTGTCAACTCTGTGTCCGCCACACGGTCATAAGTAAGGTCTGTCAACTTCTTATCGTTTTCCTTGACGAAACCCATCCGCTTAGTGAAGCTCGCGTCTGCTAGCGAGCTAAAGGCACTTAAACGATTTAGAACTTCGTAAATGAAGTTTTGCCTTGATGCACTGAGAATGTACAGTCAATGGGAATTCAAAATCAAAATTTCACAGTCTTATAAGTGTTTGCCCTACACAATTGAAATTCGGTAGTGATGTTCTTTATATTGTGATGTGTTTCACCCGGGCAACGCCGGGTACTTCAGACAGAACTATATAAATAACATATATAAAGCCAGCAAGCTACAAAATGCATTGTTAATTAATGCCACAGATGGTTTCGTGCTAATATTAGGTATACCTTCCTTTCCATTAAAATATTAACTTCCTAGTACAAAATATCACATACCAGCATTGGCGAAGCCCAACACATTAAGTGAAATCAGACTTTCATATTGTAAAAATTATTTAAAGAACATAACAGCCGAAACCCTCGGCAACAAAACTAGGCCAAATCCCATTTTGTAGTGTCCCAATGAAGAGCTAGACACACCAAAGTCTTCTTGTGCCTAGCATTTCTATTAAAATGAAACTGACTTCTGACTTCTTGGTTCCTATTTTTTTGGTCGCAGAAGGAAAATTAATATGAGGGCTACTTGGGTGCAAGAAGTAATTTAGTAAATTTTGACTTTTCATGGTTTGATGTATTTGATTTAACGAAGTGGTAAGTGGGTTCGGGCATGTCTTTTTGTTTTTGTTTTTGTTTTAGACTGCACGCCGCAGGACTCTGATGACTTTCCGGAGGACCTCTTCTCTCGCGAGCAAAGGCAGCATGGCGCACTGCTGCTGCACGTGTTGGCAGGCTTCTTCGCTTTCTCCGCCATCGCCATCGTGTGTCGCGACTTCTTCCTGCCCTCTGTTCACTGCATATGCCACAGTGAGTAGAGGCCTTCCTGCCCTGATCCATCACATTTGACACTATTCCAGGTGTGTCGCTGTGACTACTTACTGCCCTTAGTGCACTACATTGACTGCACTCGTTCTCCTCGCTTATGACAATACGTAAATGCCGTTTATTTTTATATTCAGAAAATAGTTTTCCCCTATTTATATTTTTCGGTAACACATTATTTTTTTTTTTTCGCTTTCATGTGAACCACGTACTGGGGAAGTTTTGAGATTTCAGTGTAATTAATAGTTTTTGTGGAGCTCCTCTTTGGAGTGCCGCGTTTCCATTTCAAAGTCTCTATATCATAGTACTATGTATATTTTGGTGTATCAGTTTTATAATACTTCTCAAGTACAATATGAAATAAATATTAATGATACATTTATCGTACAGTACCATACTTTCGGCTATTTTCCAGTCTCAATAAATAATCTGCAATATCAGTTTGAGTAGTATTTATTGTATTCTACGAAAACAGGAGTCAGATTGAGGAGCCGATGAGCTGAGCTCCAACTGTTTGACGTCATAGCCAAGTCTTGAATGACATATCTTCCTCCGTCTAGGTTAAAATTTTACCAATATCTTAACCACTCTGCCATATTATAATTTTATATGAAATAAATATAATAAAATAAATTAAAATAAATCGATTATAAAAGCATTTACATAAATGTTTTTAAGACAATCGTCAGTTCAATACCCGTACGAGACACTTATAAAAAATTTGACTAATTTTCCAACTTAATGACGTCAGCATATTGGCCCCCGCCAATATTACCAACGCATATCCCCACCTACCTGACGTTGGTAAATGTGATGTTATGATAGCCATATTGGCCGACATATTTGTTTCCTTGTCCGTCAGTGAACATTGTTGGTGTTATATATAACAGCTGGAGTTGAAGCATGGGGCTGGAGCTGGGGATCCGCCATACTACATATGCCATTTTTGAAACCTTGACTTAAAAATTGAACCAGAATGCATCAATGTTGACTAGTGATTACTTAATGCAACTTAATAGTTACAATTTATAAAATATTCCCATTTTGAGGAAAATATTTTCCACCAAAATTCTAAAAATTAAAAAATCACTAAAGGCCTTATATTTCCCAAAATAGTTTTACCGTAATCGTCCACCAGTAAGATACTGACACCATCTTGGCCTCCATATTTTATAAGAATAAATAACAAAAGATTAAATGAAACACGCTTTCAAAATCGATTATGAATCCGTCGGTTCATCTTCACCTAAGAAAAAATACCTATATTTTTGATAAAAAATTTAAAACACGAAACATATATTTTTTTTAATTTTCATATAAAAGTATTTCCGTCCCTGATTTTAAAGTCATTGGTTAAATTACTATGAATGCACTTAAAAATGTCTTCTTCCATGATTTATACAGGCAATCCGACTACCATTACTATTTATTCCAAAACTTAATTAACTCCAACCAATGTGACGTCGCAGCAGTCATGTTGGCTGCCATGTTGGATTATATTGTTGTCTGCTGTAGTGTTGAAGTGTTGGTCACCATATTTCTTCGTTTGTTACCCACCAGAGCCCCTAGAATCAATCACATCTAACCTAACCGACTGACATATTTTCAGAAATATTGACCACCATTAATTTTTTATATATCACTAAAAAATTTATGAAATAATTTTGAATTTACTTACTAACATACTGGGTGATATGATCGTTTGCGGTCTTTCGTTTGATCTCTAGTCAATAAACATTTAATTAAAAATTAAAATAATGTATTTACTAATAATTTATTTCATAAATATATCCTTATTTAATGATTATTTTCTGTTAAAATAATAATGAATATACTCGAATGGATCCCAGGTATGATAAAATATGTAAATAAAACATTTAAGTGAAATCATTTATTACTTAAAATTCTATTATACAAGGTATTTTCGAAAATTAATGGTACAATGCAACATGATCATTTACAAATCTTTTAATTATTGCATTGCCTTATATTTTGTCGCACTGCCACATATTTCCAATAAATGATTAAGTATTGGTACAAGCATTTGAATTCCACAGTCATAGAAGTTAACCGCATAATTGTCGAAATAAAATTTCAACTTAAGTTTTGATCTCACCATCGTCCTGGAAGTTTCCAGCCGCAAGATGTAAGTTTAAGTAAAGGATCAAGTGGAAGTCACTGGGTGCAAAGTCCAGGCTGCATGGAAATAGTCATAAACTTACCACTATAAAATTCAAGTAGTGCTTTGTTTTGAGGTACAATGTGAAGATGAGAGGTCATGAAGCCAACAGACGCTACTGGTCAGCATGCTTTTACGTTCTTTTAATTACCCATCTAAGAAGTCTCAAAGTCCCGCAGTATTGTATCAGCATAAATTGTGGTGCCGGGAGCCATGGACATAGCACTCCCTGCCATACATTACTACTACTATTGGCTTAAGAACATACTTTAAGAAAATATATAAATTATTAATTTCTTTATCCTCCAATTGATCTGTTAGCCCAGTGGAAAAGGGCTTATGTTTTCAATTTTACATTTGGAAAAGTTAAACTCGATCGAGTATGGTTGGAGTTTTGGTGGGTGACCTCGATTTATGTACAAAATATGGCGGTTACCAGTAGACAAAAACAAAAAGGTGTCTGAGGCCAAAATGAAATTAAAAAAAAAATATTTTCTAAAATTTGAATTGCACATCCAATAAGGTAACCATAGCGAAAAGTGCCATAGTGATGCCACACATATCCATGATGGCGGTCATAACTAATTGTCAAATGGTGATGTCTCAATCCCAAAATAAAGTATCTAAGATGGCGGAATGGTTTAGAAAAATATGGCGGCAGCCAAGATGGCTGCCAGGGTCAGGGCAAAGGTCAAGGTAAAATATAAGATGGTGTATGTATTAATGGATGCCAACCAAGATGACGGATGTATTAACGGATTAATGGATGAAGTTATCCAAGATGGCAGATGGATATGGCGGAATAATGGATGGCAGCCGGCCGCCTACAGGCTCCCGGGTCAGCAGCCAGTACCACAGAACATCCTTACTAACATTATAAATGCAAATGTGAGTCTCTTTGTTTGTTTGTTTGTTATGCTTTCACGCGGAAACTACTCAACCGATCATCGTGAAATTCTGTGCGAATATTTTCAAGGATTAAGTAAAGGAAATAGGACACTCTTTATAAAACAAAATATTTTTTCCGAAGGGCAAAAAAATTGATATTCGTCCGACTGAGAGTTTGAGAAATTTGAATGAAATTTGACTCCATCTGGCGTTTCAATAAGTAAATTAAATAATTCGCCAAATATAATACTCTAATACCGGCAGTCAATTTCACATTTATTTTTATTTTTCTGTCACTGCCAAGCAATGCTTAAATTGTTTTAATTTTTGAGGTTAGGTGTCTGTTTATTTTCTTCGGTGATTGTTGTTTGGACGTTGATGCTGAAGGTTATATTTTACTTTCATAAGAATTTGTTATTTAGTAGAAAATGATGTGGATCTTAAGTACTCAAGTTTTTCCGGACTTTCAACAAAATTTGAATTACGATCAGTGGTTGTGCACAAGAGCAATATTGGCGCCAAAAAATGATGTCGTTAATAAAATCAACACTTATATTTTAAAAGAGGTACAAGGGGAAATAAAGGAGTATTCGTCAATAGATACAATTATGGATACAGAACAAAGCACTTTATATCCTGCGGAGTTTTTAAATTAACCTGAACTTTCGGGTGTACCCTCACATAAACTTCAAATGAAACTAAATGTACAATTCATGCTTATGCGAAATCTAGATGCTCCTCGACTATGTAATGGAACGAGGCTTTGGATCACACATTTGGGGCAGAATATACTTGGTGCAGCTATTTTAACAGGTGTCAGTAAAGGGGAAAGTGTTATCATACCTCGAATTCCAATTATCCGCACTGATCTATCGTTCCAATTCAAAACAGTTCAGTTTTCCGACAGGCTTAGGGCCGGTTTCACAAAGTCTGTTTAAAGTTTCGGTTATCTAATCGAACGATTAATTTAAACAGGACATTAAAGTACTGATTATCATTTGACTGTTTCCCAACGTATTTTTAACGAGTGTTTAACTAAACAACGGTTAAGGGAAATATGGCAACCAGGCGATGACGTATTGGATCGCGATTGGCTGTCGTGCTACCTCCGTTTGTTACTTTTGGCCAGTGTTTAAGGTTCGGTTAGAGAAAATTGTAAACAAACATCAATATGGACGAAAATAAGCGGCCACTATCCGGAAATGTTCTTGCTTCGGAAACGGAATTACTTATATCTTTAGTGGAAAATTTTACCTAAAACAATGTCAAACACTTCCAACTGTCTTTCTATTTTACATGCTTTATATTAGCTTCACCTGTATGTTTGTTTGTCTGTCCGTCTGTAACTCTTTCGACTAAGAGTGAGAGCTTATCACTGTAAAATGTCCCACCCATTTCATTACGTTCGTTAGCCGAGCGGTCTAAGGCGCGCGACTTCTGTGACGTCAGTTTTCGGATTCAGCGATCGTGGGTTCTACTCCCGGTCACGCCGAAAATAATTTTTTTTTTTCCCGGTAAATTCTAAGATTATATCCATACATCTAACTGGAAATGATTCGGAGAGACTTTACCATTTCTTTGTGACGTTGCAACTCCAAATAGTTATCTCAGATGGTAATAGGTAGTGTCGGTAACTCATTTCCCTATGATAATTATTCATAAATATAGTTTAAAAAACTAAAAAAAACATGCTTTTAAAGAATATCAAACTAAAAAGTTAAAAATAAATATAGTTTAAAAAACTAAAGAAACATGCTTTTAAAGATTATCAAACTAAAAAGTAAAAAATAATTTTAAAATTTAATTTATGACAATAGTATATTAGCAATACTAGTATAAATGAGAAAAAAGCATGGGGCGCTTAATATACAAAAAATATGGCACAAAGCAACAGTGCTAGGACCGTATTTTTGCTAAGCCGAAACCTCATTGCAAATCCACTGTCATTCATTTGAAAGTGATTTGGCCTTACTCGAAATATTCGTGGTCTATTTAAATATTAAACAATTTCTTCATCATCATCTTCAAACAAAATGTTCAATTCATTCGCCATCATCACTGCGGCACTTCAATCAATTATCTCTGTTTTGCACACTATGTGGTTTCAAACAGCTTCAAAAATATACATAACCTCAAAACTATCAGCAGTAGCCAACTAATCAGAACCTCTTCTTGTGTTTAACTTAACCATTGGTTACCATCAGTTAATCGGCCGATTACTGTTAACCCTATATTGAGAAACAGGTAATTCTGCTAACCAGCACTTAAATTTTAATCAGAAGATAACCGGACGATACCCAGACTTTGTGAAACCGGCCCTTAGTTTTGCTGTTACCATCAACAAACATACTACCTGCAAACATTGCAGGCAGTAGGGGTGCATTTGGAAAAGCCATGCTTTTCCCATGGCTCGCGTGTGTCCAATGACCGAAATATACACATATTTGCACCGAACAGAAAAACATTTAACATGGTATACAGGAGCATCCTAGAATAATACCCTGATTTGAGCTATTTTAAAGAAAAATTAATTTATTATCCGTTAATACTTTGGACTTTTTAAAATTTCAGTATTTAAAATTATTTATTTATTTAGGTAATAGTGAAACTCATTTCAATAAAGCATGTTTTGAGTTTTTTAAACTACATTGTTTGTTAGAATTTAAAATACTGATGATTCCAGTCACGCAATAAAAAAAGCCAATTACCATATTCTTTTTTTTTATATGCAATGATCATTGATAATTATTTAAGGACATCAACGCGAGCCAAGCCGCAGGTAAAAGATAGTACTGTATACACCTACTCATATGTCCTAAATGATCTGTTTTGTATCAACACTCTCCCTTATATGGAATTTTTCCATGACAGTTTTCACTATTTTGATATTACATTTTATTCTTTACAACTCCATACATATAGTAACATAGGTAATCTATACTTGTATCTATACTTGCATTGTATACTTCATGTTCATACATTTAATCTCTTTCCACTAATATAACTTATCACACAACAAATATGTTTCACTTATTACACCAACATACAATTTTCTACTATTTACATCAGGTTTTTTCCAGACGTATTCTAACATTTGCTAATAATCTAAGGCTTCGCTCGCACATTCTCAGTATATAAGATATTTTATCATTGTAAGAAATGTATTGTTTAGTTCCAAACTTTTTACTAAAGAAATAAACACATTGTAGTGTCACATGTATAAAATATTTGATTCTTAATAAAAACGAAAAAATGATATTTTCTAAAGTCGTTGTGCCTAAGCCTTTTTAATTTTTATTATAGAATAAGTATCTAATTTAATTCCTCGTTTTAGTATGTTTCAAGTATATATTTTACATTTGACAAAATCCCACTTCGTTTTCATTTCATGAAATAGCCAAATAAAAAAAAATAGAAAAAAATACAAGCATATTTAATTTAAATTAAGGTTATGCCATCGTTTACGCTTACACTTTCGTTTATTTTTGTTAAAGCTGTGTTAAAAATAATTATATAGATTTATATTAGTACATATATTTACATTATTTTAAGAATTTTCAAATAATCACATTTTGAATTAAAATTCCTAGTTGTATTTACTTTAACAAAATTCACAAAATTTTCAACACCACTCCTTTTTTATCACAGGGATGCCTTTGCAAAAAATTACAACTACCGATTTAGAGGAACGAAAAAAGGAAACGGTGCTTGACTTTGAATGTTAGCCTGTAAGCCATTGTATATGCCAGACATATTTGTGGTATTTCATACGATTTTCCACGGCATTCTTCAATAATCAAACCCAAGGTTTTTAGTTCCGAAGCGATGGCAGCAAACATTTCTTCAAGGATGCCTTTGCAAAAAATTACAACTACAGATTTAGTAAATATGGCAATTAAATTCACCAAATGAAACAAAACTCATCCCATTACTTGTTTTTACCGCAGATAACGAATACAAAACATTTGTAATAAGTTCCAATTATATTGAGTTTAAATTGATTTTGCCAAAACTGATCAAGTGGATCGATAAGGTATTGATTTAATAAATATAAATCCTTATTATAACTGAAGAGACGATATTTAAAAAAAAATCTTGTTAACTATAAAATGTGGCTAAGATATGTTTATTAATCATTGCCAAACATCTCAATATAAGTTTGATTTAATCAGAATATATGATTTTTTTAAAGTTAAAATTATATTTATGATTTTTCACCCCTTAAAAAATATAATTTCAGCAAGTAGTGAGAATGAGTTAAGGCATTTTGCATGTTTATATATAATACTGCATAACTTACATCCCAAGTGAGTACCTTCAAGGATTTGATTTTTACAATAAAACCAACATGACCGCATTTTCACCCCTTTTGCGGTCAAATAAAGAAAATATTAAAGGTTAAAAATACATTCTATGGAAGCATATAATGCACGTTATACTTGCTCGGTTTCTTACATTAAGCTTAATTTGTGTGAATATATGATTTATTACTATTAAAACTAATATACTCTGTCTTTAGAGTCGAATGACTAAATATGTTATATTTACATTTTAAAATAAATTAAGTTATTCATGAGTAGTACATATTGGTTCCTCCAGGTACTGGTTCTGGTTTGAGGAGCGAGGAGCTGGTCCACCCCATGACGTTACGGTGGCCATCTTGGATGACGTCCCGTTGCACTTTTGGTTATGTTCGTCATATTGACATTTGACCTTAACCAATGACCTTAAAATTTGATCTTGAGCTCAGCCGCCATATTGGTTTCCACCATTTTGATACCAAGCGCTCCCCTTTCCGAATGTTACACTTTTCGTTACGGTAGATCATTCCGCCATTTTAAATTATGACATCATGTCCACCATCTTGAATCTGACATCATAGTCATATTTTTCGATGCTGACTTCACGTCTACCATCTTGCTTTCGTTTGCTAAAGGATGATATCACATATGCCATCATAGATTTTTCTGTTTTGCTGAAGGCTACCATTTTTTAATACTGCCATATTTGTTTAGTCTATTTCTTTAGCACCGAGGGACCACTTATTATGTTTTCTGTACACTCCGTAGGTCATGTCATTATTCCGGCTCGTAAACGATATCAGGTATGATCTGACCATTGCATTAACTTGATGTCCCTTTTTCGGTATTTTCTTCTTGTGCATGGACTCTGTACTTGTTAAGTCCTCTTCTTCTCCATCCGGTTCATGCTTTCTCTTCTTTACAGTTGGCATTTCATCTTCAACTTCTGTCTTCACAATGATGGCTGGTTCTTCCTTGTTTTTAAGTTCGTCGAGGCGACTAGTGATTGGTTTAAATATCTCCTCATTTTCCATCTCACGTGCAAGTCTGGTTCGTCTAGCAAGTAAATATTTTTCACGAACAGACTGTATAGCTCGATGAAGGTCACTGGCCAGGTCCGATACTGTACTGGCTGAAAACTTATTGCAAGACCGCCTTTTATACTTTTTTATTCGTTCGCAGAAACTTCTTTCTTGTGTTTGGCCAAATCTGAATTTGTTGACAAGTGAGATAGTGATGCTTTCAGACTACTTTGAAAAGTCCTCAGATCGTCACGTCTTTGTGCATTCGATACTTCGATCATGTCGCGAATGCGAGAATCCGAGGCTTCCACACGCTGGTCGATGGCACCGAGATACTCTAGTAATTCCTTTTTCACACTGTCTACTTTTTGAGCCAGTAGCGAAATGTATTTGCGGATATCGCCGTCATGAGACTTGAGAGCAGTACGTAAGTCTCGACTGCTACGACCGAATTTCGAAATGCTATGACTCATGTTTGGCGATAAACTGATCGAAACCTCGTCTGTACCTGCCCTTATATAGCGGCCAGTCTTTGACAATAACTAGGAATCCGTGTTCTTCTTTTCAACACAAGGAGCACAAGACTTTGAATTCCTGAAACGACATGTCGGTGTTTACGTGATCGTCGTAAGCGTGGCGTAAATTAAGTTCGTCCATGCGAAACAAAACTATGAAATTCGCGTTGTCTCGTAGGAGATGTTTTGGAATACGACTGTACATCTGAACACAGGTAAACGCAGTCTACCTTGGCGTGTCTGCCCATGGAAAAGTACTCTTGTATTATGCCTTGTTTCTCGCACATTACATCGTCGAAAACAAACACGGAATTAGCTTTTGCTTCGCTTGGAGGTACAACATCCGCATTATCGCTAAACGGAAAATACTCCAGACCATCCACCGAGCGTAGAACAGTTGCTAGGCGCTGGTACTTTGGCTGTTGCAACGACTTGGAATACAAGTAAACATTCTCGAACCGAAGACCATTTGGCTCCTCCAGTAAACTTAGTAAAACACACGTCTTGCCACAGTTTGACGGACCCGCCATTATGCATCGTACGGTAAACGGTAATAATATACCATGTCGTGATTCACGCGCACTAAATACATCGTCTTGCGTAATGCGCACGGGCAAACACACGTCTTGCTTGACGACCTGCATTGTACTAAAGTAATTGCATAAAATCAAACACATTTATACTTTCTGGTCAGTTGTGTTTAATGTCTCGAAGAGGTAAGAAAAAAAAACACATCGGCGCGGGACTCGTAAACTCTCTGATAAACAACCTACCATTCGAGCTACACATTCCCGGCTACAGATTCTGCGGCCCCGGGACTAAACTAGCGAAAAGGTTAGCTCGCGGTGACGTGGGCATTAATTCTCTCGACGAAAAGTGCAAGCAGCACGATATCGCATATTCATTAAGCAAGGATCTGGAATCCAGACACCGGGCCGACGAGATATTGGCACAGGAAGCCAAAGATATAAGTAAATCGTCGAACGCGGGACTAGGAGAGAAAATCGCAGCGTGGGGCGTTTCCAAAATCATGAAGGCAAAGACGAAGTTAGGACTGGGTGCTCGTCGAGCCAGCTCCATCAAGTCAAAAACTAACTCACGCAAGACCAAACGCAAGACTGGTGCAGGCGTGCAAAAAGCCAAGCAAAAACTACAGACTCTCGACAAGAAGATTATAGGAGGATTTCTTCCTTTGCTTTTGCCAGCATTGGGTGCTCTCGGCGGCCTCATCGGTGCAACGAGCGGTATAGTGCGGGCAGTCAACACTTCGAAGAACGAGCACAAGCAGTTAAAAGAAGCACAGCGACACAATGCCAGCATGGAAGTCATTGCCATCGGTAAAAAAAACGGCGCAGGACTCTACTTGCAACCTCACAAATCAGGTCGAGGCATGAGAAAGAAACGAATGAAAAAATCCTAAGTTCTTTGCCGAAACGTCCGCTCACCAACGTAGATTAAATAAAGTACGCGCGCAAACTGAAAAAATCAAATTTCCGCGGCGTGTTTATGCGAGACACTTTGCCCAGCAAGCCAAAGACACGTGAGTTCGTCATAATTAATTTAGACACGTCGGCGGGTCGAGGCACGCACTGGGTGGCCTATGTAAAGTCTGGAAAAATGGCCGAGTACTACGATAGTTTTGGAATTTTACGGCCTCCGCCAGAACTTAGGTTGTACCTGGGCCGGTACACTACGTTGTTTTACAATTACGAAACGGAACAGAGGCCTAATCAAACAAACTGCGGACACTTGTGTCTTCGCTTTTTAACAAACAAAAATTAGCTGGCAGATAAAAATTGCTACTTAAAGGTTGTGCAGTGACGATAATTTATTAGTAATGTCGATAACACTTACCTTGACAGGTCACGCATCTGAGCTGCGGGCGGTTCATTTCCCGCCTCTGGATTTAGACGGAGAATGGTGTATCGGACTCGTAGATTTTCAAACGTTTAATGTCATACCTAATATCGACGAAGAAAACTGCAAGATCTGCTTCCTGAAAAGCGATGGGACCGCTCATGAAATACAGTTACCTGTTGGCTCTTACGAAATTGACGACATTGCAAATTACATCAGGGATATGTTACCACAGGATGTAGACTTTCAACTGCGTGGAAATCCAAACACTCAAAAAAGTATTCTAACATGCAGTGAAAATGTCGACTTTACGAAACCTGGGACCATAGGTACGATGCTCGGATTCGAATCAAAGGTGTATGATACAGGAAGAACGTACGAATCTACGCGCGCAGTAAACATTTTGCCTGTGAATGTCATAATAATAAACTGTAATTTAACAAGTGGAACGTATCTCAATGGAAGACTAAACAACATGCTGCACGAGTTTTCGCCGATGGTCCTGCCAGGATATAAACTGGTCGAAGTACCGCAAAGTATCATTTACGTTCCAGTCGTCGTGAAGTGCGCACACGAAGTCGTCGTCAGAATCGTTGACCAGCGAGGACGATTGGTGAATTTTCAAGACGAAGAAATTACATTACGTCTGCACTTGAAGCGATGGGCATAAAGTTCGTAATACCGAACGGTTATAAAAGAAATCGTATTGCCGTGAATAAGAACAGTTCTCTACCAGACATCGGTGCATTAACACCTGGCAGCATAAAGTATCTTCTCAGTATTGGACAAGTGCCGAGTAAATATGAAGACGAAATCCTCAACGTGGAAGATCCGGTCATTTTTGATGACAGCATTACAAAAATGGAATTGCACGAGTACCAGCCTTTCCTGCTTGGACCGTACGCACTACCTTCGGAAGTACGCATTGCTGTACAGCACCAAGATATTTGTACTTTACCTTCGCAGTCATTTCTATGTATAAGAGGCACGCTGACAAAAGCGGATGGTACGCACCCGACAACGACATCACTATCCTGCAATGGTATTCTTCACCTAATTGAGCGCATTACTTATGTACTCAATGGCGTCGAGGTAGACCAGACGAGAGATGTAGGCATAACAGCTGCTATTAAAAATTACCTTTCGCTCACTCCAAATGAACTGTCTGCTGCAAAGATGGCCGGTTGGGCTCTCGAGGATGAATATAAGCTTCCGGTTTATGTCGAAGGGAAGTTCGAAGTTTTTGTTCCTCTGTCCATGCTTCTTGGATTCGCTGAGGACTACAAGCATATAATCATTAATTCTAAACAAAAGCTCGTACTGCTTCTAGCCAACACGCACATTAATGCAATTGTCGCCGCTGCAGAAAACCCTCAAGATGTCTCGCTAACACTACAGTCTACCGAGTGGATGCTGCCCCACATCCAAGTGAGCACCGTTGAACGAGTCAAGATGTTGAAGAACATAGAAAATGGCAAGAACTTCGATGTGCCATTTCGATCCTGGAGCCTGGAAACTTATCCTGGCTTGCCTCATAGTCAGCGTATCAATTGGATAGTAAAGTCCAGCTTCGCTACGGAAAAACCAAGATACATCATCGTCGGGCTTCAGACCGGAAGACAGCTTAATGCAGGAGTAAGTCGCTCCGTATTCGATAACTGTCAAATACGCAATGTAAAAATATTTTTAAACAGCGAAATTTATCCGTACGTTGACATGAACATGGACTTTGAAAGTGGAAGATTTCTTCTCGCATATCAAATGTATGCCAAGTTTCAGCAAGCTTACTATGGGCGGATACAGTCACCGATACTGAGTCCCGACAGTTTCAAGAACAAGGCACCGTTATTGGTGTTTGACGTTTCCAAACAGGATGATCTTATAAATTCAAACATCATCGACTGTAGGATCGAGATAACGACTAGCGGAAATATTACACCAAACACATATGTTTTTTGTCTGATACTTCACGATCGGCTTGCTTCGTACAATTGTCAAGACAAACTTGTGAAAATTCTGACATAAATACTGTTTCGTTTTCGAAATAATTTAGTTACGACCGAGCATTGCTAGCGACAAGATGTACTGCAACCTGCAAGGTTTCCAGAGTCAAAATGGATTCGTGCTCAAGGAAATTAGCGTCACCTCCGGAGACAAGACTCGAACCCGCAGCTTCCGACCTCCGTATCCGTGGAAACTACTAGACGAAAAAAGTAAACGGTCGAATGAATGGCTATGTAAATATTATCACGGACTAGAGTGGGACGAAGGAAAAATTCCATATTACCAAGTGAAAAACACTATTGAAGATTTACTAGTTCAAAAAGAAATAATCTACGTCGCTGGACCTGAACAGAAGAAATGGCTGAGCAAGTTGTGTGATGCGTCAGTTGTAATTGTAGACCTACAGACCGACTACGGCTGTCCTTCCCTGCGCAAGCTTTGTGCAATATACGACGTGCAGCCACGTGACAAGTTTGAACGTGTCTGTGCCTGTACAAACTCGCAGTTAATGCAGAAATGGCACACACAGTGTTAGTAGGAGCCTGAATATATAAATGACGTACCTATGTACGTGCCTTCATTTGACGTTCGACCTGCAAGAAGATGTTTACGTTTCATCCTGCTAACGTGTACGTGAGCGCAAGACCTAGCTTCAGCAGTGTCGAGTACAGCTACTGGGATTCCGGGTATATACGTACATATACAGAAACCTGTGATGGAGGCGCTCAGCATTGGCGGTTTGCGCACTTTCCTGTGTCCTACGAACCGACTCAGCAGCTGGTAGATTGCTGCGAACCTGGAAACTGTGCCGTCTATCACATGAGACCACACACAATCCTTCCTGCTAGCATCGCTGAGGTAGTCGCCTCGTCTGCACGTGCAACACCAAACATGGACGTGTTGCAACCTGTTGCGACCTGTGATGCTTCTACGCAGATTTCCAAACGGTGTGCGTCTCGTCGTCGCAGTTCAGGCAGTGAATCTGTCCCAACTAGCACTGAGCCTAAGCCCAGGCGTAGACGTGGTCACAGACGTCACCGACCATGTCTTGTCGGAGTTGTCGACGTCGCAGAAGATGACCAGCTGGAAACCTGTGTTCCTGATCGCGTGACCGGCGAACCAGTTGGAACCAGAGTCAACGAACCAGTTGGAACCAGAGTCGACGAGTCAGTTCGTGCGGCATTAAAGACTTTGCTTGTGAAAATGCTTGATTCCTTAACCTAATATGTATTTGTGTACTCTTTATAAATAAATGTGTAAACCTTGAACTCGTGTGTTTTTTATTTCTACAATTTTTAGGTACCTGATAAAATTTTAAATACAGACAATATTTTGACTCATGTAGCATACCAGTAGACCACAGGTGTATAAGCGAGGTTCAGACGACTGGACCGGCTGTTCACCTCTGGCTGCGATGCAGTACGGACGTGCTCTCTCCATTAAGTTTCGTGAGATTTAGTTATGTCGACCGGAACAGAATGTTTACCGACAGCAGCGGGGACCTCGATGGCAGCAACGATGATGGAGTCGGAGATCCCGATACCATTTGCAGAGGAGACAACGATACGTGCTGTTCCACCATCAGCTGACGTTTCATCATCTGCATTCCAGACATCAATTAATGAAGAGCGTACATCGCATCAATGCAAATATTGTGGTGCATCAATAACCTGCAGTAGGTCTCTTACAATCTCTCGAGAGACATATAAGTGCGACAAATGCGATAAGGTTTTTTCGCATTGTAACAGTCTGGACAGTCACAAGATTATGTGCAAAGGAAACGAATCAAGTGATAGTATGCTTCCATACCATCAGACATCGTCATTTATTGCCTTACCTGAGGCGATAGTCAACAAAAGAGCAGTAGTCAATTGCCAAATCTTGAAGGATCAGTTTTGTTTTAAATGGAGTATTTTGGCAAGATTTGTCGAGGGAAGTCATCAAAACCGTGTTGATAAGAGGTATTATGCTTTGGAGAATAAGTACAACTTCGATGGACTGTGCTATCCGCCACCATTAAATCAGATAAAAGTTTTTGAGAAAAATAACCCTGAAGTCTCAGTTAATGTGTATGCGCTAAATGAGGATAATGTGTGTCCGATTCGGGTAACCAAACAAAAAAGAAAAAATCATTTCGATTTGTTGCTTGTGACAAATGAAAGCGGTTCTACACACTACTGCTACATCAAAAACTTCTCCCGACGTGTGAGACCCCAGGTTACAAAACATCAACATAAGATTTATATGTGTAAGATGTGCTTTAAGTATTACGCTAATCGACCTCGAAAATCAGGACTCACAGCTATACAGTGTCTTGAACAGCACAAGATTAAATGCGGAAATAAATCTTAACCAAGACTTTAGTAATTTGACTGTGTATTTTTTTGTACTTGTAGTAGTGTAGTATGTATGTAATAAAAGTTTATTTTGTGAAAGAACTTGCGGTGTTTTTACTTTCTCAGACCTGTCACTTTAGTGGTACTTTTTTAAAATATTAAAGTTGTTTTGTATCAGCCAGGGATCGAACCAATGACCTTAGTCGATCTAATCAATCATTATATTTATTTAATGAATTTTGAACTTTTTCCCGAATCTCTAGCATTAAAATTACGAATTTCCAATATGGTGGTCTTGATGTCTGATAGGATGATGGTAGTAGAGGATTTAAAGTCTCTTTAAGAATGTTGAACATGGTTTATTGGAATTATTATTTTTACATAAAATTAAACATTATTGCATCGATTGGGTATCGAACCGAGGATAGGAGCGGATCGAATCAATATGTAAATTAATGAGTGATTTATTTAATTAATTTTGAAACTTTTCCCGAATTTCTAGCATAAAAATTACGGATTTTCAAGATGGTGGCCAAATTTCAAAATGGCGGGTGTCACAGTAATAAATGATTACTGCACTCTAGCGGATAAGAACTAAACTAACATGGCGTCATCGCACTCTCGCCGACGATACAATGATGATGATGGCTTCCAGCATCGAAGACAAGATGGCGGACATGATGTCATACTAGGTGACTATATATATGCTTTGAAAAAGTGGTGGGGGTCAGTCTGCCTGCGTCCACTGTGAGGGAAGAATCGGCGGCCATTTTTATTTTTTTGCACTCGTCGGGTTCGAACCGAGGACTCCGAACTCCGTGTCGTTAATGTTTCTTTTTTTATAAAAAAATTATTAAAATTTATTAAGTGAATTTTTTTATAAATTTAAAAAAAAATTCATTAAAATCGGATGATAAATAAAAAAGTTAAAGATGGCGACCGTAACGAAAATTGCAACGGTGACTTCATAATCCAATATGGCAGAAAACACATCACCGGAATTTTCTAGAACACAATGACATCATCCAAAATGGCGGATACAAAATGGCCTCCGGGGTCAAGGTCAAGGTCAAAGGTCAAGGTCACAACCATTCAAGATGGCAACCGTGACGTCAGAATCCAATATGGCTGACCGGCTCCCGGCTCCACAGCCAGAAGCCAGTTTCCGGAGGAAGATTCGTATAATTACTACTTCGGAAGTATGCATTTTCTCCTTAAAAATCAGATTACCCCTTTTACAACCCTTAGGGGCGGAATCTTGTAAAAGATTTAAATAATGTGTGGTTTGTTATTATATAATTTTTACCAATATTAATTTACGTCCTACCTTCTTAGTGTCTCAGATAAAATTTGTTTGGAATAAATGAAAAAAATAAATACTCCTTAACACAAGCTTTAAAACTAAATTTGGATATATTAAAAATTTCACAATACCGTAGTTTATTATATCAAGTATAAATATAATAGAAAGTTCTAACTTTTTGTTTCAAAACCACATGGATCTTTTTTTTTACAACCCTTATGTTTGAATTTCGAAAAAAAGTTAAAATCTTTGTTGTTAGTTTTGTATATTTACTATTAGTTCTTATGCTTGTTTATATTCGGAGATATAATTAGTAATCTTAAAAACTCTTAGAAATTTCGCAAACATGGTAAAGTTTTTGTTGATAGTTATGTTATATTTAATATTGGTATTAAAAACTTTAATTGTAAGGATGATGTTTAAATAATTAATTAATTTTATTAAAACTATATTTAATTCTAGTACAACCCTTAGGGATAGAAGTCTTTAAAATTATTTAGCCTAGTGTTTAAGATAACCAAAAACCTTTCTAATAAAACGCTTAATTAAAATCCGTCAAGTAGTTTTAGAGTGATGCCGAAACAAACAAAGATACAAAAATTAAAAAAAAAAAAAAAAAGAACGAGGGTAAATCAGGATACGTGATTGAATTAAAACTTCTTTGGTAATTTGAACCTCGACTCGTAAGTATAGAATGAGAGGTAAAACTGCAGAGAGATGTAAGAGATAAAGAGGAAAATTTCTAAATAAAACTTATCATATGAATTGGATTTAGGAAAATATTTAAAGAATCTAAATGAAAAAATTAAAGCCAAATACAGTATAATTTTTAATTTATTTCCTCACTATTTACACTTCATGGTAACTAAAATATGTAACTTACATAAGCAACCATTCACACTCGTTTAAAATATTTAAAACGAGGGTTTACCACAAATCTATGAAATTAGTTTTAATTTCCTAACCTAAACAAATCATTGAACTGTAAATTTTTGGCAAACTTCCCAAAATATTGAAATGCCATATTACACAATGATGAGAAACAAGTAACACAAAGCGGCTGTTTTTCGGCTTAGATTTAAGAATACTAACTTTGTTGTACTTATCAAAAATGTTATTAAAACCAAATAAAATTAATAAACACAAATTAACAAAATTATAAGTCACTTCGAAAAACTGCTTAAGCTATTAATATTATTTATCAATTATAAATGATTAAGTAACAATAAAAATTACTCACTGTTGAAATACACCGTAACAAAAAACTCCACATGTTTACTGTTTCTTCAAACAAATCTGCCATTTGGAACGTGTCAAATCTCTGAACGAAATATTAAATTAGTAACAGGTAGCACTATCTGTGCGGGAAATGCAGAGCATATCTCAACAGCACTCTCTACACTGCTGGTTTAACAAAGAGGAACTCGAGAGTGCGGGTAGAAAATATAAAATTCAAGGCATTGACAGCTGACTGTATACGATACCTATATCTATTTTCTGAAACAATCACTTGCACCCACAACTGTCTTATTCTTTAGTTGAACTATTTCTCTTGATTATATTTTTTTTTTTTTTGGTCGGGAGACGAGCCATTGCACAACGAGGAGAACGAAAACGATTCCGGCAACGTATTGTTACAATTTACTGCGGGTTCATAAAGGATAGCCCAATTAAAGATTTTATAACACTACACAGTTTAATTTATTGCCACTACTTATTCCACTTACAAAAATATTCTAAAATGGCAAATAATTAATAACACTTAAAGAAAGGTCTATTCCCCAGACACTCGTTCCACACACTTCGCTGGGCCGCACCTCTGGCGCATCTCTCGCGCGCAGCACCCTCATGGGTCTCCACCGCGGGACTCCGTCGCCACACTCCGCCGCCGCCGCCGACGCACTTCCCCTTCGCCGAGGATCCGCTCGACTCCTCGCTCGCAACTTCGCTCGGGATTCCGCCGCGCCTGCGACTCTATCGCCCGGAATCTCCACCGCGGGAAAACTCCCAACTCCACTGAACTCACTCAATCCCTGTCTTGGAACCTTCGTCCAAGGACTTCGCCACTCTGCCGCACCCGCGGCACTGTCGCCCGGAAACTCCGCCGCGGGAGAACTCCCGACTGAACACTCCGAACTGACTCCGAACTCTGACTGACTCGGGCATATATATAGGCCCCGGCGCAATTCCAGAACTCTCGAGAGCGGCCGGGGTCAGTTGCGTCATTCCGAGCCGTCCCGACGGCAGAAATCTCTCGAAAACACGTGTCGGCGGCTCGCGTAACTCCGCAGCTGGAAGGTTTCGGATGTCAAACTAACAGTGCCACGCGGGGGGAGCGGAGGGCTGGAGGGAGATAAAGCGACGACCCAGGTGCGCACAGCACATCTCATGTTACGGCGGCATGTGATGCAGCCCAGCTAGCTTTGCACCTGAGCGTGACGTGGCTTTGTTCACGTTCGTAACAGTATATACCACAGTCGTATTTTGATATATCTTTGCCCAAGTACCTATTCTCTATCCCTTTCGCGTCAGAAACGTTTTATAAAAACGTTTCCTGAAAACGTTGCTCTATAAATACGGCCTTGAAATTTTATTCTCATCGTGCATGAATAAGTTTCACTTAAAAAATGCACAGTATTTATTTAAACTAAAAAAAAAATCTTTTTTTATTCCTCACTACTTCCATTCGCATTGTGGTTTCGTCCAACTTATTTCAATAAACACGGCAAAAATATAAGATAGTGCATTTGTATTCTAACTAACTTAAAACCCTCGTCTTTGCTCGCACAGTTTCAGAGTATTGTTAAAATCTTACCACTGAAAGAAAGCTACGTGATTAATTTTAAACACATATACTTTTTAAAATAAATAGACACAATTAATTTGATAGGTGCAAGAAAGATTTATTAAATAACAAAACCGTGTAAGAATGCCATTTTTCAAAATGGATTAGCGTAAGCCTTTTTAATTTTTTGTAGTATAGATAAAGTGTCCGATTTTAGAACATCTATTTTAGCGTGTTCCGACATTACGCGATGCTAAAACATTAGTTAAAAATATTGTAAGGTCAGATTACAATAGTCTAAATACTAATATAAAGTTAAACTTTCAGACGACTGATAATATGCTTAATTAATTAGAAACAAATAATGCTTTTTAAATGGCTAAGGAATAAAATGTTATTTAGTAACAACTCATTCATTAATATTAATATTAAAAATACACTTAAATGAAAATGAGTATTGTTTCAATAATGGCTTGATATAATTTCTTGTCCATGAAAATTTATCTCCGAAGGTTCCATAAACAAATTTTAGATAGTTTTTAACTTTGCCTTCATTCACGAAATTTAATTTATAAATTTTCAAAGAAATTACACAAGATTTCTCATAATCTTCTATAACTGCTGAACCATTAACATTAACATATTTTTGTTGACTATAATGCTGGTACACCATTTCGTCTAAGTAAACCGATTAAAATATAAATTTATTAATGTTTGCTGGGAATGATTTTAATCGTCGCAACAGTAATATCGTAAACCTTTATCAGTAATTAAAAAAGATTCGTGCTATGACGTCAACCAATCTTTTATGAATTTTAATATCTAAGATTCTTAAGAATAAAAAGCATTATTGTTTCCATTCAGTTATTTTACTCTTATCAAACTATCCGTGCGTCATTTGTATAGATAACGGTTTTTTGTGACAAAACCCATTACCAAAATTATCATAGTTGCTATTTTTTACTCTAAGTCCAATTGCCCAAGGCTATTTTTTTGAAGTTATAAAAATTATGATATAACTATAGTTACGCTCTTCACTGACTGACTCCGTATGAATTCTGTTTTCTGGCGCTTACAGTGACGTTTTAATTGCTCTTTGCTAACCTGTTCCTCCTTAGCATTGCTGCCGAGTCCGTGGCGCAAAGATAATGTGTATGAAGGCATAGGGACATATTTTACGAGACCAATAGTTTTAGCATTTTTAGTGATAAAGTATCGAGCCGTGGCTTCGTTTGCCCCGATTTGGCCGTGTAATTTTGTCAATATCATTCAATTTGTTGGGCTCCACTTGCAAAATGAATCTACCAAACACTGTTGTGTCAATTTTCCAGCGCTAATGAAATGATTAAATTGATCGCGAATAGAATTTAAGGCAAAATTGAATCAGCATGCTAATGGTGTTGCGAACTTTATTCAATGGAGCACCTTCATACGAATCGTTTGAACTCACTCTGTAGTTTCAAACACGTTACATTAAAAGTAAATATAAATAAACATTTATATTATTTATTGAGAAGAAACTTTTAGTCATAAGAAAATGCATAAAAATAAAAGACACTGGGTTCCGTCTTCAAAAAAGACGACAGGAAAATTCTGCTAAAACAAAAATAAATTAATACTTATATGTAAACTTTACATTTATTTATGTGCATATGTAACCGGTAAAAAAAGACCTATTGCTTTTAAGAAGATAAAGCCTTTAAAAAATATGCAATAATATCATAATTTAGTATATTATAAATTACACATACACGTGTAATGCATGATAACTAAATTACGAGCAGCCTGACAATATTATCGTGTTAAAACCATGCAAGCAGCCTTCTGCGTCTCCATGGCAACGGGCATCGCGCGGCAGTGGCGTACCCACAAGGAGGGGCATGTATAATGAGCGGCGCAAGAGTGATCTGCCTGTAGACTGCCGTAGCGAAGTACGGGTACATCAGTTGAACGTTGCGTGCAGGAGTCGGGAAACCATCAGTGCTATTTATTTTCTCTCCGGTACATTATACAGCATTGTAATACTTTTTCACTGAATTTTTTAATTTACCATTACTGTAAATGGGAGATGTGGCTTAATTTTTTTCCATTAGTATAGCCGTACGAAGCCGGGTAGGGCAGCTAGTTTTTAATAAAACAGCAAATCACTGACTTCGTGACATAAACAATAGTTCCTCTGAGCCCTGGAGCCTGGAACTGACTGCCATCTTGGAGTGTGACGTCATGTTAATTTCAGCTTTCACCACAACCTTGAATTTTAAAATTTGCCAAAAATTACTCAAAATGTCCTAAAAAATTATAAAACATCCAGATTGCAGAACAAAAACCCCACACAAAAAAATTCGTGTAGTCAAACATTTTTTTAAAAACAAATTCTGGGTTTTGGGGAAAATTTCCTTTTGTGTTCCTCGAGAAAATCCGGAGGTCCAATTGACTTAGTAGGCCCCATCAGACCTTAGCCATCATCTTGAAATATAAATTACTAATTATAAATTCAGAACAAAAATTAAAGAACCTCTTAATAATTAATTTAACACTATTAAAAAAGTATCGAGTTAATATTCCTCGGTTGAAAACTGATAAGGGCAAAACTAATGAAACCTTCATCCATGATGTCTGCAAGCAAACTTACTCCAACTAATACTACCAATATATATATATATATATATATATAAATTAATTACATTTTATCTCACTGCAAACATATCGGCAACTTCCATTTGAATAATTTTTTTCTATGGACGCAGCCAGGGGGCGGTAAGGATTAAAAATAACAAAAAAAAGTGACTATAAAAAAAATTACAGCAGTTACACTTCATAAGGATACATAGAAATTAATTTGAAGGGCTGTTGTAATCCTTAGTAGGCTACAATAGTTTATTTTCTCCCCAATACAGCCCGACATGCCTCATACACAAAAGTGGCAGGAATTATGTTGTCAAATGGTCTATATTTAATGCCGGTTTGCATACGTGCTTCTCTAAGCATGTCTTTCATACAAACTTGACATGTGTGATTCATGTATTTAATAACATTAATAAATTAATGTATTTATGACTGTCTTTAACAAAACAATTGATTAAAGAACAAAGTATTTAAAACAATAAAATAAAATAAATAATATCTTAGTTTTATTTTCTGGACCAAATTAATTACTTAAAATCAATGTGTGAACGTTGGAGTTTTAGTGTGACATTTTTTTTTGTAATTCAGTCAGGAAGAAAACTTAATAATAATAAGTTGTGGTTTAACTAGATCTCATCCTTCGCAAAATCCTGGTTACGTTTCTGTTTTTTCGTCTGCTAGAGTATGCTGCAGCCATATCATAGTTTTTTTCTTATCCGCCAGAGTTCAAGAAATGCCAATTACTAGGTCGTCAGCTATCGTAGCATCTGCAATTTTGCCCGCCATATTGTACATCCTTGATTATCTAAAAAAAATAACTAGAAAAAATTCATGGTAAATTAAAATTATATGTAACTAATGTTTAACTAAGAAACTGCTTACATCATGGACTTTAAAGTCCTCTGTTCGACTCGGTGAATGCGCTTGAAATATTTCAATATATCTTTACTTATTGGGACTACCAGCATAGTGATATCGCCCATTAATACGAAGAGATATATTATTCTCGCCACTATTTACGCCAGACAGCCATATTTTATCCGCCATTTTGGATTTTCCTATTGTCATTTTGAAGGCACTTCTGCAATATTGTTTTTTCTTTAACTGCTAGAATGCAGTTGTATCAATCATCAGATCGTCAGCTATCATAGCGTCCACCATTTTGTCTGTCATATTGGCTGCCATCTTGAAAATCTGGTACTTTAAAATATAAAAATTCAAAAAATCTTAATAAAAATAGATACCTATCAATATATTGATCCGATAGATTCCTGTCTTTAGTTCTATCACTAGTCTGTGTATAAAATATTTAATTAATTTCGGTTAACATAGGTAACAGGTGTGTAGAATAATAGCCAGGAGAATCTCTCTGCACTATCCCATGAGTAGAGGCAAACTGAGAGTTACACTGAGGACAAGCCATTCATCCATCCACATCCACAAGCCACATGACATTAAGGAGCCAATCACATTTCAGTTCGTACCTTTACAGATTTTGTTTTGTATATTTAATTTATCAGGTTTTTTCCCCACCATTTTTTCTTTACATCCAAGAGTTTTCCAAAGGGTTTAAATGGCAGTGGTAGTAGTATATAATAGTAGGTCCTACGCCTGCGTCCTGGATCCTTTGCCAGTGCCGACAGCCATCTTTATTTCTGACATCATGGTGGCCAATTTTCATGATGATGTCACCATTGTACTTTTCGTTAGTCGCCATATTGAATTCTGACGTCACAGCGGCCATCTTAGATGACACTGACCTTGATTATTGACCTCAGTCGTCATATTAAAATTTGCCATCTTGGAATTGAACGCTCCAATTCCAATCTTTGCAAATTTAGTTACGGCCACCGTCTTGGATGTGTATGATGTCACTGTTGTACTTTTCGTTACGGTCGCCATCGCTAAAAATATGTAATTTTTAAGCTAGTAATTCAGTAAAATTTTTATAGTGTTAAAAATAATTAACAATAAAATAAAAAAAAAAACATCAATCCACCTTTTGAAATATGTCCAACATATTGCAAAATTTGTATTTTTTAAACTAAAATATTAAAGAAATTTTAAACATTCATGGAAAAACATTAATTAAAATTTAAAAATAAAATTTATAAAAAATTACTGGTTTTGAATTAGGTGAGGTCATTCGATTGAAAATGACGATGGATCCTTCATCAACTGAATCCACCAGCATGCTGACGTGAAACCATAATGTCAAGGCAAATATTACATCAGCCAGTATGATTTCATGGCAGCTATAATGGATCTGCCATCTTGTTTTCGTCTGCTGGATGTCACGATCTCATTTTCGACTGCTAGAGGTCGCTGCTACGATATTAGTTTATTGTTTACCCACTAGAGTGACAATCACAAGACTCATGGCATCAGCCATATTGTTGGTCGTCTTGCCGAACATTTTGAACATACATAATTATTGACATAGAAATTCAGGAAAAATAAAAAAAAATACAGAAAACGCTTATAAAATAATTATTGATTTAATAAATACTTTGCAATGCTTCGATCACTGGACGATCAAAATCACTCATATTAAAAATAATAGTGAAAAATAATTAATGAAGCTTAAATAACTAGCCTACTAGCCTCCAGTATTATGCTGATAAAAATTCCCCATCTATGAAAATCCTAATCATCAAACAGGATATTGAGAAATTATCCTAAAATCATAAAAAAAAACACAAAAAATACTGATTTGATTGATTCCTGTAAGCGGTTTGATACCAGGAAGCATAGAGTTAATTTAAGTAATTAAAAATATATGCATATGAAAAAATCTAAGGTTCAAAATAAAAAAAATAAAAAAAACATCAATATCACATGAAACAGCAGAGCAGAGCAGAAAGGAGTTAGTACACTAAGTGCCAGTCACTCATGTGGTAAGGACCATGTGATTGATATCCAATCCGCTAACTTTGTATTTTTTCTTGCCTTGCATAGAAAAATAAAAATAAATAAATGCGAAGTTAAATGTATTCCCATATGTCCTGTAAATGTACCTTAATTAAAGCACGTTAAACAAAAAAGGTTTTGAAAATATTCCCGAGGCTGGACGAAGACGTGAGTCGCATATGAAGCGGAGTTTAAAACTTTGACCACACGCACGGGGACAGATATTCAAGCTTGCAGGAGCGTCGGGTGACAATCCAGCTGCTCGATCGAGACACGCGAACAACCGACCATCACGCCAATTATTAAAAACATAACTGAAGTCACAAGCCAATACATAAAAAGTAATTACTTGTTGGAATGGCTTCAATGTACGACAAACAGAACGAGAGAAGAAAGCGAGCCTACCAAAGTAACTTTTGTGCCGCCAAATATGAAGTAGTGCAGGTGATCTAACACAGAGTCGAATCCAGGCCAAAAGCCACAAAAACGACTTCATACAGACCAAGCGCCTTCTTACCAACAGGTATTTTTCGTCGATATAGGCGAACATTTTAAACAGATAATGTTCAATGTCAAGCGTATAGACCAGGCGCATTCCGAAACCCGAAGGCCAATCGTGAGCTGACTACAGTCATGACTAAGCATATTTAAAGAAACGACACATATTCAACAAAAAAAGGCCATAAAATGGACACGCAATGCACACACTGGACATGCAATGCACACACAAATACACACAAAACAAAAACTGGGCACACAATCGACAGAAAGTGCACACCCTAGACACACAGTCGAGTGAACTCGGTCGTAGTTAGAAATCAGATTTTGAGAAATAAAAAAAGGTTATTCCAAATAATTGACTTTTTTTTTAAATTTATACACAAGCACGTAAAACCTGTCATTATTATATGAAGACTGCACAGCTTAGTTCACGGAGTATGGTGGCTACTTCGTTGAGGTGCGAATTGTTCCCTCCACAAATCGATATCAGTAGCAGTCTCAGACAATCGACCAAAATGTTACGATTTTACCATGACGTGTAATCAATCTCTTCAGCTGCCTGTATCTTCCTGGAATATTCATTATTGATATTTTTAAGATCTTTGAAGTCTTCTGTTTAATCGTCAACCTCAAAGTCATTGAAGAAGTCATCATGTTCTCCTGTATTATTGTAAGAATTCGAAATCGTTGATTTTGAAGCTTCTTCGTCGTCTGCTCCCCTTTTAAACGTCCATCTTTTTTTACAAAGTATAGAGGTTTACCTGAATTCGCCTTGAATGTATTCGCAATTCCTTTGTTAAGGATTCTTCCATAGAAGTGTAGAATATTATGTTCTGCGCCAGGCTTCGGCAGGAGAAGCAAGAGGAGCCGACAGAAATCTTTGATTTTGATGTCACGATGGCAAATTTTGATGACTTTGACCTTGACCTCGACCTTGACTTTCAAAATTTACCAAAATCTACCCAAAATTTGCCAAAAATTCGTTATTATCCTTCAAAATATAATTTTTTTTAATAAATCAGTCAAAAAATCTTTATTTTTTTTATTTATTTTCTTTTTTTAAGGAGAAAATACATATTTTGAGAGAAAATCTCCTATTATCGTCTTCAAAAATGCCAAAGCTTGAATAATCAGTTATGAGGCTTAAGAATCCATATTTACAGCCTCCCTAAACCTCCGAGGTCATGACTTTAACAATTAGGATGTCATGACCACCATGACCGCCAGTTTTGGATTATGACGTGACTGTTGGATTAATTCATAAGAGGTTTTGTGCTTTGGGGAATAAGTACGAATTTAGTGGTCTAGTCTGCCTACCTCTATTAGATCAGATAAATCCTGTTGAGAAAAACAATCCTGTGGTCTAAGTTAATGTTTAACTACACAATGAAGGGAAGGTCATGTCGATTTGTTGCTTCTGACAATTTAAAGCAATGCTGCACACGACTGTTACATCAAATAATTTTCCAGGCTTATGAAATCTTAGGCTATAAAACATCAGCATAAGATTTATGTGTGTATTCTGTGATTTAATAATTTCGCTGATCAACTTAAGAAATCGGAACTGACAGATTTACAGTGTCTTTAACTGCTCAACATGAAATGAAGAAATAAATGTTGAACAGAATTTGTCTCCCTGTTTTTGTACTTGTAATAGAATAAAAATTATGTAATGAATTTTTATTTGTTAAAATTGTGGTGTTCTTAGTTCTCGAACCTGTCATTTATACCTAATACTGAGTTCTCGTGAACGCGTGTATTGTGTTCATTGCGTGTCGAGTGCGTGTTCATGTTCTTTTTTTTGTTTAATGCGTGTCGTATCATTAAATGTGCATAATCAAGACTGCAGTCAGATCATGATTTGACTCGTGGTTCGGAAACGCTTGGCATATGCATAAACAATTGTACATGATCTGGTTGGAAGGTATTCCAACAAACAAGATTTCCATGTTAGGCATAACGACAACATATTTATTTCGTCAAACAGGTGTCTTTTATAGAGTCGTTTTTCGTAGAGAGTTTGATTAATAAACTCCACAAAATATATTGGGAAACATATATTAATTTTAGTTTAAGCTTTAGTTACTTTTATCACATGTCTATAATCGAACTAATGTAATCGAATGAATCAGTAATTTAATTAAAGTTTTTTTTTAAATTTTTAGACATTTTTCAAATTTCTAGCTTAAAAATTACAGACTTTCAGATGGTGGACAAGATGGCGGGCCATCGTGAAAATAAATGATTTCTGAACTTTAGTGGGTAAAAATTAAACTAATATGGCGTTCGCACACTCTAGCAAACGAAAACATTTTCAGGTTGAATATGGTCGCCTCCAACCCACGAAAACATGATGGTCGCCATGACATCATACCAACTGACATAATATTTGCCTTGGTATTAGTGGTGGGAAGTATGTCTGCTGGTGGCTCCCATGGAAAAAATAATCTGTCACGATTTTTAATCGATTGACCTCGCTTGGTTTGATCCAAGGACTCCAAATTTAATGAAATGAATGTGTTTATTATTAAAATTTTCTTATTTATTAATTTTTTGATTTAAACTTTTTCCTAATTTTTTTGTATGAAAATTATGGAATTTCAGTATGATGGACAAATTTAAAAATTGCAGAACTTTTTTTAGTTAAAAATACAATTCATTTTTTTATAAATTTTTAAATTTTTCCATTATAATTGGATAATATCTACGGATTTTCAATAAGATGGCCTCATCAGAAGTGAAATGTTCCAGAATCCAATATGGCGACCATAATGAAAAGTTAAACGAAGAAGTCATACACATCCAAGATCCTGTGCATAACGAAAAGTGCAACATTAATGAGTGGGGAACTCGATGTAGAGATGGTGGATCCAAGATGGAGGATCCAAAATAGCCACCGGGGTCAAGGTCAAATGTCAAAGTACAAGTCACCCATGATGGCCGCCATGAAGTCACAATCCAAGATGGTGGATCGGCTGCACGGCTCCACAACCAGGACCCAGGCACCGGAGCACCTTTCCTAAACTACTAGTGATATAGTGCGCTTGCAGGGTTAATTAAACATGTAGAACATACAGCTGGATGTAAAGAGCAAATAGAGAGTAAGGAGCTGAATGGGCTGAGTGGTATGGTGCGCATGTTGGGTTAAACAAGGTGAACATATAAATTGATGCAAAAATCAGAGAGAGGAAAGGGCTGCACTGGCAGAGTGGTATGGTGTTATAGCAGGGTTAAACATGTTGCACATATAGTTGTATGTAAATAGCAGAGAGACGAAAAGGGCAAAATTGGCTTAGTGATATAGTGTGCTTGATGGGTTAAAAATGGTGAAAGTTTAGCTGAATGTAAAAAGCATAGGAGAGAAAACGGTTTCATGTGCTGAGTGTTTGGGGCGCATGTAGGTTAGTAGTATATAATAGGGGCTCCGGGGACTGGCTTCTGGCTGTGGTGTGCGGTTTGTGGTGTCGACCACCATCTTGGATAGTGACGTCACGGCGGCCATCTTGGGTGGTTGTGACCTTGACCTTTGACCTTGACCTCTACGGCCATCTTGGATCCGTTAATTTTAAATCAGGGCGCCCCAATCATTATGATGAAATTTTCGTCATGACCGCCATATTGATATTTTTAGTTCCACTGGAGGCCGCCATCTTGGATGCCATCGACTTTGTTTCTGTTGTTAGTTCCTAGATAGCGCCAGTGTCGCTCTTGATTTTTTTCTGTGCTACTGGAGGCCGCCATCTTGGAAACCGTCGAGTTTGTTTCTGCTGTTTGTTCATAGAGAGCGCCAGCGTCGCTCTGTCTCATCACATAAGGTCGATGTTCCATTACTTACCATAGCTATTATGGTCCTTATCGACATATTAAATTTAAATTATTATACAAAATACATTGGAAGCGCTGTGATTCGAAACATCGCAGCTCTAATCTCTAGGTTGGTAAAACATACGCCTTTAACCGCATGGCCATCGAGACATTTACTAGACTGAGAATTAAATAAGGTATATATAAAAATAACATGAATATTCGGACTTGTAACAATTTAATTTGAAGTAATAATAACACCACCTATTCGAGACAGAACCACCATCATGTATTAAGACGTAACTGTTGCAATTATCGTTACGGTCGCCATCTTGAAATTCCGTAATTTTTATGGTAGAAAATCGGGAAAAATTTAAAAATCATTAAAAAATTAATCAATCGAATTAAATAATATAAATCTTAAAAAAAACACCATTGCACTTTTCGTTACATTCACCATCTTGAAAATCAATAATTAAAATGCTAGAGATTCGAGAAAAATTCGAAAATTCATCAAAAAATTTACCTATTAGAATACTGATCGATTAGTTAGATTCCTGTCCTTGGTTCGAAACTGCTAAGAACAAAAAAACAACAGATCCTTCCTCCACAGAAGCCACCTACATACTCATCTACCACCACCAATACCAAGTATAGGCCTACAGGTATATACCATCAGCTGGTATGACATGTCCGCCATCTTGTCTTCATCTACGGGAGACCACCATCTTGTTTTAGTCTGCCAGAGTGTGCTGATACCATGTAAGTATAATTTTGCGGTCATCATTCCTTTGTCCTCAACTGTTGGCATTCAACTTTGACCTTGACCTTGAAATTTGAGCTAACCTTGAAATTTGACCTTGAAATATGACCTTGACCTTGAAATTTGACTTTGACCTGGAAATTTGGCCTTGACCTGGAAATTTAACATTGACCTTGAAATTTGACCTTGGCTTTGAAATTTGAACTTCAAATTTGACTTTTAGCTTGACCACCATCATGGATCTAGCATTTTGCGTTCAGTACATGCTACCAGGAGCTACCACCTGCGAGAGGTCATTGCCACCATCTTGTTTTCGTTTGCCGGAGGATACCATTTTGTGCGTGTACTCGTCTTATGCAGTACATTACCATCATACTTGTCTAAGTTTTACCCGCTAGAGGGCAGTAATAATTTATTACTTGAAATTTATGCGCCATCTTGGAATCATGTAATTATTTAAATAGAAATTCGGGAAAAATTCCTAAATTCACCGATAAAATTCACTTATTGAAGTAATGATTGATTATATCAATACCTGTTCTTGGTTCGATCCTTGGATGATGCAAAAAATTTATTTTATGTAAAAAATAATTATTATAATAAATTATGATCAAAGTCCTAAAATAGACTTAAAATCATCTACTACCATCATACTTTAAACCATTACGACCGCCATATTAGATATTTGTAGTTATTGACTTATTAGTTCGGGAAAAATTCCAAAATTCACCGAAAAATTCACACATTATTTTACATATTAAATAGAAAATTGCTTCAATCTATGGACGAAGCTTCAAAATAAATTTAAATACCAGAAAAGTGCCGGGTTCGAGAAATAAAACAGCGCAAGTTCATTTACAAACATAATATTTTTAATATAATTTCTATCCTACTACAGGATCACTTGCGAAAGCCAGCAATCTTATAAACATTTAGCCCTGCATAGACGTGAAACGACAAATTCTTAGCTCCAACAGCTCCACCAGCTCCAAATGCTACAAAGGCTCCAAAAGCACCAAATGCTCCAACAGCTCCAAATGCTACAAAGGCTCCAAAAACACCAAATGCTCCAACAGCTCCAAATGCTCCAAATGCTCCAACAGCTCCAAATGTCCTAAAGCTCCAAATGAACCAACAGCTCCAAATGCTCCAAATGCTCCATCAGATCCAACTGCTCAAATGCTCCAACCACTCCAACAACTCCAAATGCTCTAAATGCTCCAAATGCTCCAACAGGTCCAAATGCTCCAAATGCTCCTACTGATTTCAATTACTATTTTTTTTATCGAACTTGACATGTTTATATGCATGACTTTATTTGTATACATTTTGGATGTCAGTGGTGACTTTTTTACACCTTTAAGATATAAGCTTTATTTAGAAATGGGCATTCGAGTAATGATAAAATTCAATTTAAAAAATATATTTATTTTTCTTAAAGTTTATACAAATGCATTTAATTGAAACCATTATTTTATGTAGCCAGCTTCCCTCAGTTCTTTAAGTATGAAGGATATTTCTTTGATGTTCGAATAGTTTCCTGCACAAACCGAACCATGTAGAAGTCTTAGCCTGTCAACCAATATGTTAGGATCTTCCCATGTGGTACAATCAATCTCTTCTGCTACGTTCATCTTCCTTGTATGTTTATAATTAATATTATTATCCCTGGTGTCTTCTGTTTCAACACCAACTACAAGGTCACTTTCGTCACCGAGCCAGTGGTTATCAAAAGCTTGATTACGATAATTTATTTTTTTACGTCGTTTCCATCGTTTTGATCTCAAGCCATTATCACTGTCTTCGCTATTGACCGTTTAGGTGCTTCAGCACAGTACTCAAATATATCAGCATTACAAACTTGATCAGAATAATTCATTTTATTACGGCCTTTCCATCGTTTTGGTCTCAAGCCACCATCACAGTCTTCGCTCTTGCACGATTTAGATGCTTCAGCACAGTACTCAGTCATGTCACCATCACTAACTTGATCAGAATAATTTATTTTATTACGACGTTTCCACAGTTTTGGTTTCAGGCCGCCATCACAGTCTTCGATCTTGACCGCTTTAGGTGCTTCAGCACAGTACTCAATCATATCAGCCTTAGATGTGTCAGCACAGTTATCGATCATGCCAGCCTCAGATGTGTCACCAAAATCTTCAATCATGTCAGCTTCAGATTTTTCATCACAGTCTTCGGTCTTGTCAGCTTCAGGTGTTTCTCCATCTTTCTCATTTTCATGGAGACGACTAGATATTGGTGTAAATATCTTTTCATTTCAAATGAGGTTGCTACTTTCTTCGTTTGTTTTTAATTTTAAATTATTGTCTTGATCTATATCAGTATTTTTAGCATAAGCATTTTTACATTCTTCATAATCATTATTGTCGTCTAATATTCTGCCTTCGTTCCTCTTCCACGATGCTGGAGCACAGTCTTCGTTATCTTTATTCATCTTAGTTGTACAGTACTTGCAATGTCTATCCAAGTAATATCTTCCACCAAAGGATTTATGACACTGACTGCAATTTAATGGTTTTTGACAAGGACCCAAATTACACCCGCTTCTCTCATGTGGTTTAGCATTCTTTCTCAAGGTAAACACCATGCTTCAGTATCTACAGTGATGTCGGTTTGATACAGCTACAGGCAACGAACCAGGGTAGGCTACATGTTAGCTTCTGCAACTATTGGTAGATGCAAACTAAGAGTTTTAAATTAAAACCATTACTTAAATAGAATTTTTTAAATATTTCGTCATCGATAGTTAAGTTATCTCATGCAAAAGTACTGGTTGTAAGTAGTTCTGCTCTTTATCAACAGATGACGCCACTTGTTGCTTGCAGGTAAATAATATTTATTTCTTTTATGCGGGATGCGGGATGCTCACTAACGATCGCAAAATAAGAATGGCTTTGCTAGACTCCAAGGAGAAGGAAGAATGTTATTCCAGTTAGCGTTTCTCAGATTTCTCAGGGCATATTATTTGACTGAATAATGATTTTATTTAAATCCACCTGAAAAAATTATTGCAAGTGGTGTTTTAGTAGCAGAATTTCACTAATTAAATGTAACCTTGAATAAAATGACATGTCTCATTACGAGTAAAACTCCTTCATGGAGAGATCGGTTTCTCAGAAATAACCAGAAGCACTTGGAGAAACCACAGGAATGATCGCAAGCACACGGAAAAAACTATTAAAATATTGACAAGAATAATCAGGAGCACACGGAAAAAACCATCATAATATTGACATGGATAATCGGGTGCCCCCGGGAAAACCACCACACATTTTCTTTGATAAATTACAAACAAATTTAAAAAAAATTAAACAAAAATTACAAAATATACAAAAACTGATTCTGCTAGCTTGTGAACTTCTCATTGTTGTGCAAAGTTAGAGTTACAGTCCAAGCCAGAATTTTTAGTATGTTTTAAAATTTTTGTTTAATTTCTGCTACTAAATCACCACTTGCAATATTTTTATCAGGTGGAATTTAAAAAAAAATCGTTATTCAGTCAAAAAATGTGCCCTGAGAAATCTGAGAAACACTAGCTGGAAGAACAAACTTCCTTCTCCTTGGAATCTAGTGAAGCCATTCTTATTTTGCGATCGTTAGTGAGCATCCCGCATCCCGCATAAAAGAAATAAATATTATTTACCTGCAAGCAACACGTGGCGTCATCTGTTAATGAAGAGCAGAACTACTTACAACCAGTACTATTGCATGAGATAACTTAACTATCGCTGACGAAATATTTAAAAAATTCTATTTAAGTAATGGTTTTAATTTAAAACTCTTAGTTTGCATCTGCCAATAGTCACAGAAGCTAACATGTAGCCTACCCTGGTTCGTTGCCTGTAGCTGTAGCAAACCGACATCAGTGTATATACTGCAGCAAGGTGTTTACCTTCAGAAAGAATGCTAAACGACATGAGAGAAGCGAGTGTAATTTGGGTCCTTGTCAAAAACTATTTATTTGCAGTCAGTGTCATAATCCTTTGGTAGAAGATATTACTTGGATAGACATTGCAAGAACTGTACAACTAAGATGAATAAAGATAACGAAGACTGTGCTCCAACATCGTGGAAGAGGAGCGAAGGCAGAACATTAGACGACAATAATGATTATGAAGAATGTAAAAATGCTTATGCTAAAAATACTGATATAGATCAAGACAATAATTAAAAATTAAAAACAAACGAAGAAAGTAGCAACTTCATTTGAAATGAAAAGATATTTACACCAATATCTAGTCATCTCCATAAAAAAGGTGATAGAAGTAGAACCACCTGAAGCTGACACGACCGAAGACTGTGATGAAAAATCTGAAGCTGACATGATTGAAGATTTTGGTGACACATCTGAGGCTGACATGATCGATGACTGTGCTGACACATGTAAGGCTGATATGATTGAGTACTGTGCTGAAGAAGATCAAGTTTGTGATGCTGACATGATTGAGTACTATGCTGAAGCACCTAAACGGTCAATAGCGAAGACAGTGATAATGGCTTGAGATCAAAACGATGGAAACGACGTAATAAAATAAATTATCCTAATCAAGCTTGTGATAATCACTGGCTCGATGACGAAAGTGACCTTGTAGTTGGTGTTGAAACAGAAGACACCAGGGATAATAATATTTATTATAAACATACAAGGAAGATGAACGTAGCAGAAGAGATTGATTGTACCACATGGGAAGATCCTAACATATTGGTTGACAGGCTAAGACTTCTACATGGTTCGCTTTGTGTAGGAAACTATTCGAACATCAAAGAAATATCCATCATACTTAAATAACTGAGGGAAGCTGGCTACATAAAATAATGGTTTCAATTAAATGCATGTGTATAAACTTGAAGAAAAATAAATATTTTTTTAAAATGTATTTTATCATTACTCGAAAGCTCATTTCTAAATAAAACTTATAACTTAAAGGTGTAAAAACGTCACCACTGACATCTAAAATGTTTACAAATAAAGTCATCCATGTAAACATGTCAAGTTCGATAAAAAAAAGTAATTGAAATCAGTTGGAGCATTTGGAGCATTTGGAGCTGTTGGAGCGGTTAGAGCTAAGAATTAGTCGTTTCACGTCTATGCAAGGCTAAATGTTTATAAGATTGCTGGCTTTCGTAAGTGATCCTGTAGTAGGATATAAATTATGTAATAAATATTATGTTTGTAAAAGACCTTGCTCTGTTTTATTTCTCGAACCTGACCCTTTTCTGTTATTTAAATTTATTTTCATCTTCGTCCATAGATCGAAGCAAGTTTCTATTTAATATGTAAAATAATGTGTGAATTTTGGAATTTTTCCCTAACTAATAAGTCAATAAATACAAATATCTAAGATGGCGGTCGTAATGGTTTGAAGGATGATGGTAGTAGATGATTTTATGTGTCTTTCAGGACTTTGATCATAATTTATTATAATAATTATTTTTTACATAAAATAAATTTTTTGCATCATCCAAGGTTCGAACCAAGTACAGAAATTTATATAATCAATCATTACTTTTATGAGTAAATTTTTTAATGAATTTTGGATTTTTTCCCGAATTTCCAGCTAAATAATTACACGATTCAAAGATGGTGCCCAAATTTTAAGATTGCGGGCACCTCAGTAATAATAAATGATTACTGCACTCTAGCAGGTAAAAACTTAGACAAGTATGATTGTAATTTACTCTATAAGATGATTGCACACACAAGATTGTGTCATCCAGCAGACGAAAACATGATGGTGGCAATTACCTCTTGCAGGTGGTAGCTCCTGGTAGCATGTACTGAACGAAAAATGTTGGATCCATGATGGTCGTCAAGGTAAAAGTAAAATTTTAAGTTCAAATTTTAAGGTCAAGGTCAAGGTCAAAGTCAAATTTCAAGATCAAGGTCTAATTTCAAGGTCAAGATCAAATTACAAGGTCAAGATCAAATTATAAGGTCAAGGCCAAATTTCAAGGTCAAGGTCAAAGTTCAAGGTCAAGGTCAAATTTCAAGGTCAAGTTTTAAGTTCAATGCCAACAGTTGAGGACAAAGGTATGATGACCAGAAAATTATACTTACATCGTATCAGCACCTTCTAGCAGACGAAAACAAGATGGTGGTCTCTAGCGAATGAAGACAAGATGGCGGACTTGTCATACCAGCCGATGGTATATACCTGTATACCTTGGTATTGGTGGCGGTAGATCAGTCTGTAGGTGGCTTCTGTGGAGGAAGGTACTGTTGTCTTTTTTGCTCTTAGCAGTTTCGAACCAAGGACAGGAATCTAACTTATCAATCAGTATTCTAATAGGTAATTTTTTTTTATGAATTTTGGCATTTTTCTTGAATCTCTAGCATTGAAATTACGAATTGTCAAAATGGCGACCGTAACGAAAAGTGCAACGGTGTTTTTTAGTTTTTTTATTTAATTTTATTGATTAAGTTTTTAATGATTTTTAAATTTTTCCCCGATTTTCTAACATAAAAATTACGGATTTTCCAGATGGCGACCGTAACGATAATTGCAACAGTTATGTCTTAATACATGATGGTGGTTCTGTCTCGAACAGGTGGTGTTATTATTACTTCAAATTAAAAAAAATTACATTTCCGACTTTCATGTTATTTTTATACACAGGTTGTATCAACATTCATGTTACAACGCTTGAGGGTAGAAAGCTCTTATTATTTGCAACAATTTTTGCCAGTAAGCATGTTGCCAAAACGCGTAGTTAAGCCCCTGTAGCCCCAGAAAGAGTCAGCGTAGGCAACCCTTTAGGCTTTGTGCGAGACAGACGATGCTGTGGTGAATTACGTGTTTACGACGCCGGGCAGCGCTCGAGAGGACTGTACGATGTCGAATGCTGACCCCCGCCCCTTTTTACATTCGTTAGTGACGCCCTCATCTCTTTTCTTCCGTTCGTGCCGTGCCATAGCACTGCGCAGCGTGACATCGCAGTGTCGCAGTGTGTTTTGAAATCACTGGTGGTCTGTCGTTGACTGTTCTGTCGTACAAGCAAACTCGTGGTGTCATTTCTTTCGCTGTGGTTCTGAAAAGGGCAACGTTTTAATTGAGCTCAATGGAGTACACGTTTAGTGAGTACACGGACATGCTACTTGTTTACGGGGAAGCTAGACAAAATGGACGAGCCGCCCGTCGTCTGTACGAAGAACGATATCCGGGTCGTAGGATTCCAGCTCACACCATGTTTGCAAGACTTACTCAGCGAATGCGTGATACTGGTACATGTGCCGTCATAAGACCAAATGCTGGTGTTCCACGCAGGGTTCGTACTCTCAGTTTTGAAGAAGATGTACTTCAGAGATTTGAGGAGAGTCCGGATACAAGCACAAGGGCAGAAGGTTCCGATATGGACGCTGACAAAATGGCTGTTTGGTGAGTTCTTCATGAGCAACTCTTGTACCCGTACCACCTTCAAAAAGTGCAACACATGGGTCCGGCGGACTATCTTGTTCGCATGACCTTTTCTCGTTGGTACATTCTCAGAGTATTGAGGAACCCCGAGTTAGCGGTTTTATTCAGCGATGAAGCCAAGTTCACTCAAGATTCTATTCTCAATTCGCACAACAGTCATGTTTGGAATGATGTCAATCCGCATGAAACATGTGTTACAGCTCGCCAGGAACGTTTTTCAGTTAATGTGTGGGCCGGTATTGTTGACGGCGTGCTCATCGGGCCTTTTTTTCTTCCACCACGACTTACCGGCGCCGGATACCTCCACTTCCTTCAGAACGAACTACCAGGTCTTCTTGAAGAGGTTCCATTTCATGTCCGACGTGTGATGTGGTACCAACATGACGAGGCACCACCTCATTTTTCCCTGCAAGTGCGAGAGTATTTAAACCAAACATTTCCAAACCGATGGATTGGACGAGCGGGCCCTGTCGCATGGCCGCCAAGGTCACCGGACATAACCACGTTAGATTTCTTTATGTGGGGTTACATAAAAGGGCTTATCTACGCTACACCAGTAGAAACGGTAGAAGAGCTTACACAGCGAATCATTGAAGCGTTTGAAATCATAAGGTCGACTCCACACATGCTCCAGCGTATCCGTGAAAACATGATTCGCCGTTGCCACCTCTGTGTCGCTCAAGGTGGGGGTGTTTTTGAGCCGTTGCTGTAGGCTGTCACGTTGTTAAAACGTATGCAATAATTTCAATGTTGTGAAACAAAGCCGAAGCTGTGATTGATTTCAGAGTGAAATTAAAATCTGTGCCACGATTAAAAAGGCAATTTTTCTACTCGAATGCCCGCACATCCACAACATAACACTCTACAACGGGTTGCCTACGCTGACTCTATCTAGGGCTACAGGCACTTAACTACACGTTTCCGGCAACATGTATATTGGCAAAAATGTTTGCAAATAATAAGAGCTTTGAACCCTCAAGCATTGTAACATTAATTTTGATACAGCCTGTATACCTTATTTAATTCTCAGTCTGGTAAATGTCTCGATGGCCGTGCGGTTAAAGGCGTATGTTTTCCAACCTAGAGATCAGAGCTGCGATGGTTCAAATCACAGCGCTTCCAATGTATTTTGTATAATAATTTAAATTTTATATGTCGATAAGGATCATAATAGCTATGGTAGGTAATGGAACATCGACCTTATGTGATGAGACAGAGCGACACTGACGCTCTCTATGAATAAACAGCTGAAACAAACTCGACGGTAACCAAGATGGCGGCCTCCAGTAGAACAGAAAAAAATCAAGAGCGATGCTAGCGTTATCTAGGAACAAACAACAGAAACAAAGTCGATGGCATCCAAGATGGCAGCCTCCAGTGGAACAGAAAAAGTCAATATGGTGGTCATGACGAAAATTTCATCATAATGATTGGGGCGCTCGATTTAAAGATGGCGAATCCAAGATGGCCGTAGAGGTCAAGGTCAAGTTCAAAGATCATGGTCAAGGTCAAAGGTCAAGATCACAACCATCCAATATGGCCGCCGTGACGTCACTATCCAAGATGGCGGTCGACACCACAAACCGCACACCACAGCCAGAAGCCAGTCCTCGGAGCCCCTATTATATACTTAGGTAAAACACAGTGAATATAAGAGCAGGGATATATATATATATATATATACTAGCTGCAGTACCCGGCGTTGCCCGGGCTGAAAAAGGGTGAAGGGGACCTTTTTCGAAATCAGATGTAGTTAGTAATTGTTTTCTTAATTTGAATGTCAATTGTGCAAAATAATTTATATCAATTTCAGATCCCGACAGACGTTGTTCTGCCCGTGTATAGTTATTTACCTGTATATATAGAAAAATTGGTGGTCTGTATGTAATCTAGACTTTATAAAGCACTATAGAAAAAAGCTGTAAAATAAGAGATTACTAATATCGAAATGATTCGATTATCTAGCTAATGCTCAGCATGCATTGCAATGCCTCATTCAGTTTTGTTTTGTAATATGTTTAAAGTAGTTACACATATACAAATCATCCATCCATATCTCTAAATATATATTTATCTCTTTATATCTACATATATACATATTTAACTCCCACTATCTCTATCTCTTCAATACTTAAATCTCTATATAGCGCTATACATCTATATATCTCTTTATCTAACCCATTTCATTCTCTATACCTCGCTCCATCTCAACTTATCTCTCTGTCTCTCTCATTATCACTCTGTATATATATATCACTCTATCTCTGTCTATCTTTTATATTTAAATAAATTGTCTCATGCGTGCGCACTTAGACAACAAAAACAGACGAAGTGCCGCTATATAATATGAAATAAACACATTTTTTTTAAAACGATTCGTGCTCCAACTATTGCAAAATAGTTATACCATCTCAGAAACCTCCACGGCATGCGCATAACAAATCACCAAAATTTAATCCCAATCGGATAAATGGTATAGGAACGCATACGGCACAAACAAACGAAAATTAAAGACATGACAAACGCATCGAACGAAGGTGCGTTTAAAATTCAAGGCAACTCTATCTATTGACGAAATTAAGAACCAAACTGTTATTAGCACCATTATTTTGCTAGCTGCTGCGAGCTCCACTAAGCGGGCTGGTCTCACCAAGGAGAAAAATATGAATTTGCAAGACCTTACTATGTGTATGATCGTGCGGTAGACATAGAGAAATGACTTTCACTCACTAATTGTATGTCTATGACCTATGATTTTTTCTGTTATAAAATGAAATTTTCACTTTTTCACTACTTTAGGATGGAATTTCATATTAATATGTAGCCTATGTGTTATTCTGATGTATAAGATATATAATTGTAAAGTTTCATTGAAATCCATTCGGTAGTTTTTACGTGAAACAGTAACAAACATCCATACGTACAAACTTTTGCGTTTATAATATTAGTAGGATATAGGGAATTCATTATCTGATTGGTATGTTTCGCTTGCAGGGTTCAGCATGTTGAACATATAGCTGGATACAAAGAGCAGAAAGAGGAAAGGGCTGCATGGACTGAGTGGTATGGTGTGCTTGCAATGTTAAATATGGTCAATTTTAGTGCAGTGCGAGAAAGAGACTGCATGGGTTTACTGGTATGGGGATTTGCGGGGTTAAACAAAGTGAACATATAGCTTGTCGTAAAGATCAGAGAGAGAGAGAGAGAGAGAGAGAGAGAGCGATAGTAAGGGTCTGAATGGGATGAGTGGTAATGTGTGCATGCAGGGGTGTCAATATTGTGTACTTATAGCAGGATGTAAATTGCAGCGAGAAGAAGGGGCTGCACGGGCTGAGTATAATGGTGTACTTTCAGCATTACACATTATGAACAACTAGCTGGAAGTTTAAGAGCAGAGAGAGGTGCGGGTTGCATTCTCCGGGTGGTGTGGTATAAATGCAAGGTTACACATGGTAAAAATATAGATGTATTTTGAAGAGCAGAGAGAGTAGTAAACTTTATGAACTGAGTTTAATGGTGTACATGTAATGTTACACATTGTAAAAATCAAAATGTATGTAAAAGAGTAGAGAGAGAGGAGCAGACTGCTTGCTCTGAGTGGTATGATGTACATGCAAGGTTACACATAATAAAAATTTAGATGTGTGGAGAAAATCATAGTGAGGAGGAGACTGCGTGCGCTGAGTGTTATGGTGTGGTTACAAGTTTACACATAGCGAACATCTAGATGTTTGTTGCAAAGTAGCGAGAGTAAACCTTCATGAGTTAAGTATTGTAGTGTGCTTGCCGGGTTACATAAGGTGATCATCTAGCTGGACATATAAGAGCAGAGGGAGGAGTGGGTGGGATCCGCTAAGAAGTATGGTGTGCTTGTAGATTTAGAAATTTTGAACAACTTGCTAGATTTTGAAGAGCAAAGAAAAGAGAAGGAACTGAACGCGCTGAGTGGTATGGTATGCATGCAGGGTTACACATAGTGAATATCTAACTGGTTGTATAAGTCCAAAGAGGAGTGGTCTGCATGCGCAGTTTAGTATGGTGGTCATGCAGGGTACACAAGTTGATCATATAGCCTAGTGTTTAAGTGAAAAGAGAATAAGGGGCTGTATGCACTAAGTGTTATGGTGTGCTTGCAGTGTCACACATTGTGAACATCTAGCTGTTTGCAGGAGAGGACAAGTAGAAGGGGGCCGCATGCGCTGAGTGGTATGGTTTGCTTGCAGGGCTACATATCTCGAAGGATGTGGCGGGGGCGACATTCATGGCAATGGCAACCTCGATGCCAGAGATGTTCGTCAACATTATCGGCACGTTCCTGACGGAGTCAGACTTGGGGGTGGGCACCATCGTCGGCTCAGCCGTCTACAACACGCTGGCCGTCGTCGGCATCGCGGGGATGTTCGCGCCTATGGTGCGTGCCGAGCCTCTTGCCTCTTCATTCTAGTCCACCTGTCTTATTCTCACACCTAGTATACTTGCAATACTCCCTTACCTAGTCCCCCTTCCATGCTCACACACCTAGTCCCCTTCCATGCTCACACACCTAGTCCCCCTTCCATACTCACACACCTAGTCCCCCTTCCATGCTCACACACCTAGTCCCCCTTCCATACTCACACACCTAGTCCCCCTTCCATACTCACACACCTAGTCCCCCTTCCATACTCACACACCTAGTCCTCCTTCCATACTCACACACCAAGTCCCCCTTCCATACTCACACACCTAGTCCCCTTCCATACTCACACACCTAGTCCCCCTTCCATACTCACACACCTAGTCCCCCTTCCATGCTCACACACCTAGTCCCCCTTCCATACTAACACACCTAGTCCCCCTTCCATACTCACACACCTAGTCCCCTTCCATACTCACACACCTAGTCCTCCTTCCATACTCACACACCTAGTCATCCTTCCATACTCACACACCTAGTCCCCCTTCCATACTCACACACCTAGTCCCCCTTCCATACTCACACACCTAGTCAACCTACCAACCTTACACATCTATTTCACCTGCCATACACACCGCTAGTCCACCTACCAACCTTACACATATATTTCACCTGCCATACTCACCGCTAGTCCACCTACCATACGAATACATCTTGTTCATATAAGTTCTTAATCACCTAGAGAAAAATTGGCCACCTTTACACAACTTGTCTACTTACCACTGCTCCCACATACCAAGACCACTTGCCATCCTTACAAAACAAGTTTCTTAACTTTTTCATGCACATAGTTTGCCTGATGTTCTTACCTAGTTAGTTTGCTGTCCTCATTAAATTTTCAATATACCGTTCACACACAATGCTTTAAACTGTAATATTCCACACACACTTTTATAACTTAGAACCACTCTGTTTTTTAACTACACAAACCCCTGCACTTAATATATTTTATTTTGTATGAGTCATGAAGAGGGTTACAAATAACATTTCTGTTGTCATACATCCTTGAATGCTCTGTTATGAACCAGAAAATCTCATAATTAAATAACTAATGGTACATAAAATCGTAATTCCATTTTGTGATTCTCTCATTATTATGGATACTGTGAGAAAGATGAAGCTCGGAAGAATATTTTTTGGCTTAAACGAAAATATTCACTGCGATTATGTCACCAATAAACACTTAAACACATTATATAAAACAATAATTAAATAGTTCTAGACAAAAGTGTCTATTTATTACAGGACTACAGCTAGATGGATGGATGGCTTGTTGGCTTGTCAATCGTAAGGAATCGGTCATGTTAGGGCGTGTCCGCCGATCGTTGACTATGATCAGGACCACCACGCTCATTTGACGAAGTTACATACGCCATCTTGGAATACACAAATTTTGAAAATATGTAATTATTTAGCTAGAAATTCGGAAAAAATTCAAAAAACCATCAAAAATTCGTCTTACCTTGGTTGGAGCCTTGCTCGATGCAAAAAATTGTAATTTCAGGTAAAAATATATTTATTTAATAAATTATGGTCAAAATATTCTTTAAAAGGTTTAGGTACTATTCTCATCTACCAGCCTCCAATTGATTCGCTCGATTCTTGTTTTTGGTTAGATCCTTGCTTGATAGAAAAACATTATGTAAAATACACTTATTTAAAAACCATCGTTAAAAAACTTACAGTGGCTTGAATTCCACATCCACTAGCAGCCAGTAAGCTAGCGATGCAATCTTGGCCGCCATCTTCGAAATTCGTAATTATTAACCTATGAATTCTGAATTAAGATTGAATTTTTTTAAATTCTAATAATAAAATTTTAATAAAAACACGCAATTACATTTCAGAATCCTCAGTTCAAACCAGGGGAAGTAAAATAATTGAAATTGGCGTTGAATCCTTCCCCCACAGAAGACCCTGGCAAACTGACCTCACACCACTAATGGCGAGTTAGATATTGTATTCAGTCAATAATGACGTCATTAAAGCCACCTTGTTTTCGTTTAAGTGGAGGTCCCAGGCTTGTTTTCTTCTGCTAGAGGGCGCTACTGACGTATTAGTTTAAATATTACCCGTTAGAGTGCAGTATTATCATACAGTCTACTGTCGTGTCATCCGCCATCTTGTCAGTAGTCTTGACAGCCATCTTGGAAATTCTTAATAATCAACCTAGAAATTCGGGAAATAATTTAAAAATAATAAAAAAGCTTGATAAAATAATTATTTACTCGGTTGATTTCCATCCTTGTATCGATGCTTGACTGATGCAAAAAAAAGCAACAGATAATATAATTAAAATCACCAAACCAATTACAGGTTTGAGGAATAACCAAAAATTAAAAAATAACATTTATTACATAAATTTTACACTAACACTAGAATAAAAACCAGGAAATAAATAGAGTTTCAAGATTACTGTAATCGACTTATAAAGAGAAACGAGTACTTTACATGCCTTGACATGTGTTTTCAGGACATCTACACATTACAGTCGATTAACCATACACGACCAGTTGGTAGCTAGGCACCCATTCGATAGTCAGGCACATGCAGTAGGTGGCAAAGAGCGTCAATTCGGTAGGCAGACATGTGTATTATGTGGCCAGGCTTGTATTTAGCAGGAACGCGCATTCAATTTGTAGACTAGACACGTCCAGATGGTGGTCAGGTACTTCAGGTTTGTGGTCAGACTAAATAGATTAGTTGGTGGATAGGCACATTCAGTCAGTAGCCAGGCAAGACCTCTTGTTGGCTAGATACCTCCAGCCTGTGGCTAGGCACACCAGATAGGTTGGACAGAGACATAAGTCGTTTGGAAAGGCTAACACCCCAAGTTGGTGTCAAGGTACGCCAGTCGGAGACTAGGCATGTCTGTTCAGTGGCCAGGAACGCACTTTGAGTAGGTAGCAAGGCACATTCTGTTGGTGGTCAGGCATTTCTTCTCAGTGGCCAGGCACGTAATCGGTGACCAGCCACATCTTGATGTAAGCTTTGCATAATAGTTGGTTCACCAAGCACGCAAAGTCAGTTGGTCAAGCTAACACGCCTATTTGGTGCCAAGGAATGCTAAATCGGTGGCCAGACACGTCTATGCAGTAGCCAGGAACGCATGTCTAGTAGGTTGCCAGACCACCTCCAGTTGGTAGCCGGGCGGATCCAGTAGGTGGTCAGAGACATGAAGTTAGTAGCCAAGATGTATTTTTCTTCGATACTTGTCGAATATTTTAAACAGGTCATGTACAAAACAAGCGCATAGATCAAGCATCTCATGTTTATTATAGGCATATATATGTCATCTCCGAACCACGAGGCTTATCATATCCTGAGTTCAGACTCGTCGATAATCATCAAATGTATACAAGTACAAAGTGAAGCTTATCTTTAAATGATTTGTGCAATGGGAGTGCATGACTTGATGTAAGTTTTTGGACATACGCCATTGCTAAGAACTTTTTCTGTTGAAGAAAAACAAAAAAAAAATAAAGAAAAAAAATACCCAAAAAAGACAAAAAACACACAAAATTAAGCAAACAATTTCTGTTGTCAACAAGGATATGAACACCACAAAATATTCTGTAATAGGAATATGGTCAACAAACAAAGAAAAACAAAGAAAAATGTACTAAGATAACGAAAAAAAAAAACCCCACAAATGATGACAACAGAAAAATATTGAACCCAAAATAATTCAGCACAACAGTTGAAACGAGACAAAAACACGACAAAACGAAAAGACAAACGAACACAATAGTTTTACCAAAACAGAAACAAGCGACGTTTCGGGAACTGCTATCTGCTCCCGTCCTCAGGCAGAGACGCACATGGTATGGAAACACAGGTGCGACTGAGAAGGGGCTGGAAAAAGTACAAGTACATTTTTCTTTGTTTTTCTTTGTTTGTTGACCATATTCCTGTTACGGAATATTTTGTGGTGTTCATATCCTTGTTGACAACAGCAATTGTTTGCTTAATTTTTTGTGTTTTTTGTCTTTTTTGGGTATCTTTATTTATTTATTTCTTTATTTTATTTTTTAGTTTTTCTTCAACAGAAAAAGTTCTTAGCAATGGCGTTTGTCCAAAAACTTACATCAAGTCAAAGTGAAGCTTAGTCGTAAAAAAAGTACTTTCTACAAAAGTAAGTACATTAAAAAAATAAAGCACATTTAACAAAAAAGACACACATTTGTGCGAAAATTGAACATGGTAGCATACAGTCTCATCAGAAGAATATGATTTCATCAGTAGGATACAATCGATCGAAAGATGTGGTAAGATACAATGCCTCCAACAGTTTTTGCTCAAAAGATCGTTGGCTCTTAAGGTCACTGGCTCCAAAATTCATTGACCACAGAAATATTTTCTTATTCCGCCTTTAACTCCAAGGTCATTGGCTACATATGTCTTTGGCTACAAATGTCTTTGGCTTCCAAAATTTATTGGCTCCAAAAGTCATTGGCTTTAAATTCATTGGCTCTAAAATCATTAGCTCAAACAGTCTTTGACTCCAAAAGTCTTTGCCTCCAACAGTCTTTGCTTCCAAAAGTCTTAGATTCCATAAGTCGTTGGCTCCAAATGTATTTGGCCAAAACAGTCTTTGCCTCCAAAAACGTAATTGTCTCCAAAGAATTTGGCTCCGACCATCTTTGGTTTTAAAAAGTCATTGGCTACGAAAGTCTGTGGTTACAGCAGTCTTTGGCTCAAGAAATCATTTGGTTCAAAAGTCTTTGGCTCCAACAGTCTTTTGCTCCAAAAGTCATTGAATCCTAAAGTTTTCATTTAAAAATGTCTTTGGCTCCTGCCATCTCATTTCTACTGCTCCAGCAAGATTTGGCTACAAGGCGACTTGACTAAGAAGCTGCAAGACTACAAGACAACTTGGCTACTTAGCTACATAACTACTATACTACAGGATTACAAGACTTATATGCTACGAGATGACAGGGATACAGGTTTCTTGGCTACGAAGCTACAAGTCTATGAGACTACAAGGCTGCTTGGCTCCGAGGCTAGATGACTACAAGACCACGAAGCTACATTTATACGAGGCTGCAAGACTCAAAGGCTACGAGACTACGAGGCTACAGGGTTACAAAACTACAATGCTAGGACGGTACTAGTGTACGAGGCTTCAAAGCTACGAGATATAAGGGTATGAGACAACGAGACTACGAGACTTCTTGGCCAAAAAGCTAAAAGTCCGTGATACTACAAGTCTGCAAAGCTACGAGGCTACGTGGCAACAAAGGCTAATTGGCTACGAAGCTACAAGTATACCAGTCTAAAAGGCACCAAGGCTACGAGACTACGAGTTTACAGGTTTGCAAGACTATGTGGCTGCGAGATTACGAGACTACATGGCTACAAGTCTACAGTACTTCAACGAAAAACGATACTACAATACAACTAGGCTACAAGTTTACGAGACTACGAGACTACATTTCTCTAGCTGTCTCTGACTCCATTCAGCTGCGAGATTTAATTTATCTCATGGAATAGAACTTTTGCAAGTAGTTCCGATTTTTGTCAACAGATGTCGCCTCATGTTGAGTTGAGGTAAATATTAATAATTTTTTATATTGTATTGCAAGATAAGGAGGGCATCGCTATACTTAAAAAAATAACGAAGTTCGACTTGCATTTCAGTGTTTCTCAACTTTCGAAAGAAATCGTAATAGACTGTGTAATATATATATATATATATATATATATATATGTCCGAATTTCAACTCATAATAATATTGTTAGTAATGATTTGGTTGCAGAAAAACACTTGTCTGAATACTAAAAAAAAAAAAAAAAAAAAAAAGCAGGAATATTTTATTCAGGAATAACCAGAAACACTAGGAGAATATCAGCAGAAGTCTTGCCAAAAATAACCATCAGCAAACTGAGAAATCCAAAAAAATATTGACACGAATAATCAAGTGGATACGGAGAAAACCAACAGAAGTCTCGCCATGAGTGACCAGATGCACTTGGAGAAATCAACAAAATATTGACAGAAATAATCAGGAGCATATGGAGAAAACCAACAAAATATTGACAGAAATAATCAGGAGCCCACTGAGAAAACTAACGCACGTTTACCTAAATCAACATCAGTGAATAAAACAATTATGTTAAAACTAAACAATATAAAATAAATAAATAAAAATTATAAATTTACAAACAACTTATGTTAATTTTGAACTTCTTTTTTGTTCAGCAATGAAATTATCAAAGTATGAGACGGAATATGTTTTTAATTTTTTAGTTAATTTTATTAATTTATTTTTTATTTTAATTTTTTTTTGTTATTCAATGATCTTTATTAAGGAAAACGTGCATTCGATTTCTTCGTGTGCTCCATATTATTTCTGTTAGTATTTTTTTGGTTTCTCCAAGTGCGTCTTCTGATTATTCCTGACGAGATTTTTCTGTTGGTTTTCTTCGCGTGCTCTTGATTATTCGTGTCAATATTTTGTTAGATTTATCTGTGTGCTCCTGGTTATTATTGGCAAGACTTCTGCTTATATTCTTCTAGTTTTATGTTTACTCCCGAGATAAGTATTTCTGCACACACACACACACCTACACCACACACACACACATAAATATATATATATATATATAATCGTAATTAGACAAGCAAATTTATTCGTTCGGAATATCTTTAGTTAGTGAATTTCTTCTACCAATCCATTATATTTTTACAAGGTGGTATTTAGTTAAAAATATATATATAAGTATATATATATATATATATATATATATATATATATATCAATTAATTGCTATGCCTTGATAAATTTGAGAAACACTGCCATGCAAGACAAACTTCCTTCTCTTTGACATCTAGCGTTGACCCTCCTTCTCTTGCCATCGTTATTGAGCATCCTGCCTCCCACATAAAAAATAAATAATATAACCTCAACACAACACGTGGCGACATATATTGGCGAAAATCGGAACTACTTGCCAAAGTTCTATTCCATGAGATAATCAAATCTCGCACCTGAATGTAGCCAATGACAGTTAGAGCCATGAAGTCTCGTAACCTCGTAGACTTATATCCTAGTATCCTTGTAGTCTCGTAGCTAGTTAAATCACTGTAGACTTGTAGCCATGTAGTCTCGTAATCTCGCAGCCATGTAGTCCTGTAGACTCCCAGATTCGTAGCATTGGAGCCTTTTAGCCTCGTAAAATTGTAGCTTCGTTGCCAAGTAGTCTTTGTTGCCATGTAAATAGTGTAGAATAGCCAGTCCGCGGACTGGATTTCTTTTAAGGTGTTGAGTTGGGTTGAGGTGCCGGTCCGCGATGTCATGGCAGACATCTTGGATGACCTTGACCTTGTCTATTGAAATAGACCTTGATCTTAAAAATTTGACAAAAATGACCCAAAATGTGCCGAAATGTGCCAAAAATTAGCCAAAATTCGCTCAAACTTACAGTTGTCTGGGAAAAAAATCCGACAAATAATCTCAAATTTTTTTACAAATAATAAATTTCTTTATTTCGAGGGAAAAAATCTCTTTTTGAGGGAAAATTTCCCGTTTTATTCCATAAAAATGCAAAATGCTTGTAATGTCCATATTGAGGCTTAAGCATCCATATCTACAGCCTCCGATAAGCCTATAACACCATAATGGATTAAGACGTCACTGTTGCAATTTTATTTACGTTCGCCATCTTGAAAATCCGTAATTTTTATGCTAGAAATTAGGAAAATGTTTTAAAATTTATGAAAAAATTAATTAATCAAACTTTAATTTAAAAATATTAGAAAAACGCACTTATGGCCTCGGTTCGAACCAGGTGAGTGCAAAATAATAAAAATGTAAACGATCCTTTCTCCACGGAAGCCACTGGCAGACTGACCTCCCACCACTTATGCCAAGGTATATATATCGCCAGCTAGTATGATGTCATGTCGGCCATCTTAAAAAAAATTGTCATTATTATCCGATTTTAATGAAATAAATTCTAAAATTTATGAAAAAATTAATAAATCAAATTTAAATCAAATATTATTTAAAAACACTATTGCACATTTTGTTATGGTCAAAAACTTGGATTCTAGAAATGTTACAAATTTCGTTACGCCCGCCATCTTAGATGTGTATGAAATAATCGTTGCGCGTTTAGTTACGGACACCATTTTGGATTCTAGAGTGTTGCATTTTTTGTTACGCTCCGCCATCTTGAAAATACATAATTTTCATGCTAAAAATTTTGTAAAAAGATTTAAAATTTATAAAAATTATAATTAATCAAAATTTAATTTAATATTATTTTAAAAAAGCAATTAAGTTTTCGGTTTGAACCCGGTGAGGACATAAAAATTGAAAACAGAACCTACCTTCATGGAAGCCGCAGGCAGAATGACCTCCCATTACTAATGTCGTTGTATATATACATCACCAGCTATTATAAGGTCACATCTGTCATCATGTTTTCGTCTGCTGGAGTCCACCATATTGTTTTCGAATGATAGATTGAGCTACCATCACATTAGTTTAATTTTTATCTGCTAGAATGCAGTAACCATTTATTATTACTGTTGTGTCGCCATCTTGAAATTCGGACTTCATTTTGGAAATTCGTATTTATTTAGCTATAATTATGGGAAAACTTCCATAAATTCATTAAATAAATTTTCAATTAATATACTGATTTATTCGATTTGTTCCTGTCCTTGGTTCGAGCCTTGGTCACGGCAAAAATGGTAATTTTATATAAAATACCACAAAGGTTACAAGTTCGAGAAATAAAGCAACACAAATTCCAATAAAATGTTTATTACGTAAATTATAGAAATACAGACAATCTTATTACTCTGCTTTCTCAAATTTGTACAGTTTTCTTAGAAGACAAAGCGAGTCCTTTGCATGCCTTAACATGTGTTTTTGAGTCAGTTATACATATCAGTAGATTAACCAGGCATGTCTATTCAGTAGCCAGCCATATAATAGGCGACCAGGCACATCCAGTCGGTGGTTAGGCACATCCAGTCGGTGGTTAGGCACATCCAGTCGGTGGTTAGGCACGCATTCATCGGTAAGGCACGTCCAGTAGGTGCCAAGGCGCGTCCAGTCTGTGGCCAGTCATGTATAATCAGTGGTCAGGCATGTATTTAGAGTACAACCATATTCAGGCTGTTGGCTAGACACGTCCAGTTGGTGGTTGGGCACTTCTAGATGTTTGATGTCAGGTTAACACGATTAGTTAGTGGTCAGTCACATCCAGCCGGTGGCCAGAAAAAGCCATTAGTTTTTGGCTAGACACCTCCAGCCTTTTGTCGGGCACATATATTAAGTGGTCAGCAAGGACATCCAGTAGGTGACAAGATGTATTGAATTGGAAGTTAAGCCTTTCTATTCAGTAGACAGGAACGTAATCGTGTCCAGGAGCATTGAGTTTGTGGTCAACATGACCAGTTATCAGTTAGGCATATCCAGTCAGCGTCAATGCACGACCAATTGGTGGTCAGGCATGTATTCGGTGGTCAGGCACGTCCAGTAGGTGTCACTACTCACCTAGTCGCTAGCCAGGAATGCTATTCAGCGTTCAGGCACGTATGTTCATTAGTTGACAAGTCATATCTAGTTGGTAGCCAGGCGCATTCAGTAGGTGGTCAAACACATCCAGTCAATATCCAAAAAAATATTTTTCGTCGATACTCGGTGCACATTTTAAACAGTCCGTGTACTAAATCATACGCATAGGCAAAGAGTCTCCAAACAAAGAGGTTTCATTCAGCGAACTGCGACCATCATTTTAAACTGGTCATGTTCAATGTCATGCCAATATACCAGTCGTCTCCGAACCATGAGGCCAATCATTCCCTGAGTACAGACTTATCTATACACATTAATCTAAAAAACGGAAGCAGTTTCTAAAAAGAGCTCATTAATAATAAAGAAGTGCATTATAAATGAAGCACATATGGACGAAAATTCGATGTGGTGTGATACGATCTCGCAAATATACGAGAGGCTCCAACTACACCAATGCTCCAAGTGCTCCAAGTGCTCCAAAGTTCCAAAGCTCCAAGTGCTATAAGTACTCCCAGAGCTCTTAATCTCCAATCGCTCCCAGAGCTCCATTGCTCCAAAAGCTACAAATGCTCCAATGGCTCCAGTAGGCCAACAGCTCTAAGAGCTCTAAAGTTCCAAATGCTCCAATTGCTGCAACAGCTCCAACTGTTCCAATTAATCCATCATCTCCAATTGGTCCAAGTGCTCCAACGGTCCAACTGCTTAAATTGCTCCAAGTGCTCCAATTGCTCTTATGTGCAATTGACACGCAATGTACACGCAATACACGCAATAACCACGCAATTTATGCACTGGACACACAATATACACGCAATGACCACGCAATGTACACAGCAAACACGCAATGTACACTCCGAGCACGCAATGTATAAACAGGACACATATTTAACGAAACGGACCCACATTTGTACGAAAATTCGTCAAAAAGGAAGCAGATTTAACGAAAAGGACGCACATTTGGACGAAAATTCTACAAAAAGGAAGCACTTTTAACGAAAAGGACGCACCTTTGAACGTAAATTCGAGTACAAAGACCTACATCTAAAAAAAGACGTACATGTAGATACAATAAAATCAGTAGGATGCGATCATCAATTTACGATAGAATATAAACAGTCATTGACACTAACAGTCATTCGTTCCATCAGTCATTGGCTCCATAAATTGTTTCCAACAGTTATTGGCTCCATTTGTCCTTGGGTCCATCAGTCTTTTAGCTCCGACAGTCATTGGCTTTATCAGTGTTTAGGCTCCAATAGTCTTTGGCTCCATCAGTCTTTTGGCTCCAACATATATTGGCTTCAAAATGTCTTAGGCGTAGCTGCTATTCAGTTACTTGACTAGGATGCTACGAAGTTACGACACTACATGTCTACAAGACTACGAGGCTATAAGACTAATAGGCTACAATTCTACGAGGCTACAAGTCTATGTGGCTACGAGACTACTTGGCTCTAACTATTTTGGACTTTATTTAGATGCGTGAAGTTAATTTATCTCATGCAAAAGGAAATTGTTGTAAGTAGTCTCGTTTCTTGCCAACAGATGTCGTAACGTGTTGCCTGCAGGTAAATATTATGTATTTATTTTATGTGGTATGCGGGATGCTCACTAACTAACGCAAAAGAAGGAACGCTTCGCTAGACAACAAGGAGAAGGAAGTTTGTCTTGCATGTTAGTGCTTCTCAGCTGTCTCAAAGAATATTATTTGACTGAGTAATGGATGTTTTTTGTTTTAATTCCACCTGATAAATTTATCTTTAGTTATAAGCTGGTAGCAGAAATTCATAATTATATGTAACTCAAAATAAAACTGCGTGACTCATCAAATAAAATTTTTCATGCAGGGATCGATTTCTCAGAAATAACCAGAAGTATGTGGAGAAACCACAAGAATTACCAGAAGCACTTTGAGAATCCAAATCAGGAGCACATGGAGAAAACCATCAAAATATTGTCAAAAATAGCCAGGCGCACACGGAGAAAACTAACGCACATTTTCCTTAATATCAGAAAATTAAAGAAAATAATAATAATAAAAATTAACGTATTTTGGAATATTTCCCGAAATGATAGCTAAATATTTACGAATTTCCAAAATGTCCAAATGTCAAGATGGTGACGCCACAGTAATAATAAATGATTACTGCATTCTAGCATGTAAATATTAAACTAACATGATGGTAGCGCATTCTATAGCTATTCGAAAACAAGATGGTAGAATCCAGCAGACGAAAACATGATAGCATATGTGGTCTCATACTAGCTGGCAATGTATATATACAACGGCATTAGTGATGGGAGGTCATTCTGCCTGCGATTTCCACGGAGGTAGGTTCTGATGTCAATTTTTTTTGTCCTCGCCGGGTTAGAACCGAAAACGTAAGTGCGATTTTTAAATATTTAAATCATATTTAATTAAATTTTGATAAATCAATTTTTTTATAAATTTTAAACATTATTACAAAATTCTTAGCATAAAAATTACATATTTTCAAGATGGCGAAGCATAACGAAAAATGCAACAATCATGTAACAAAATGTGCAATGGTTTTTTAAAATAATATTTTATTAATTTTTGATTAATTAATTTTATTATATATTTTAGATTTTTAAATTAAAATGGGATAATAATTACAGATTTTTAAGATGGTGGACATGACATCATACTAGCTGGCGATTTATATACCTTGGAATAAGTTGTGGGAGGTCTGGCTGCCGGCGGCTTTGATGGAGGAAGGATCAGTTGCCATTTTTATTATTTTGCACTGGGTTTGAACTAAGGACGTAAAAGTGTTTATTTATTTTTTTTTAAAATTAAAATTTGCATTATTATTTGTTTTATAAATTGTAGAATTTTTTCCAAATTTCTAGTATAAAAATTACGGATTTTCAAGATGGCGACCTTAATGAAAATTGCAACTGTGATGTCATAATCCACGATGTCGTCATAGGATAATCGGAGAATGTAGATATGGATTCTTAAGCCTCAATATGGATAACAAGCCGTTTGCATTTTAAAGGAATAGAATGGAAAATTTGTCCTCATAATGAGATTTTTTCCCTCGAAATAGAGAAATTTTTATATTTAAATTTTTTGATTTTTTTTGTCGGAATTTTGTTCCAGATGACTGGAAATGTTGGCGGATTTGGGTGAATTTTGGGCAAATTGTGGATCATTCCGGGTCATTTATGGCCAATTTTGAAGGGCAAGGTCGAGGTCAAAAGACAAGGTCAGGTCATCCAAGATGGCCACCGTGACTTCACAATCCAAGATTGCGGACCAACACCTCAATCCAACCCAGCACCTCACAAAAAGCCCAGTCCCTGGACCGGCTATCCTACACTACTCATGAAGCCTCTTAGCCTTGTAGCCTTATAGTCTCTAAGTTATTACTTTTGTTGCCAAGAAGTCTGTAGCTCTGTAGTCACGTTGTCTCGTAGTCTTGTAGCCTTATATCTCGTAGCTTCGAAGCTTCGTAGTCTAGTAGTGTTGTAGACTTGTTGCTTCGTAGACCTGTAGCCTCATACGCTCGTATCCTTGGAGACTTGTAGATTCGTAGAACTGTAGCTTCGTAGCCTTGCAGCTTTGTAGTGTCTTAGACTTGTAGTTTCGAAGTTTTGTATTCTGTAACACCCCTGTGCCCTTGATTTTTAGTGTTAAAACACCTCTTAAAAGTCTTAGGAAACAGCTGATCAACAAGCTACAAAAATGACATAACAATTTAGAAACTCCCTAAACACAATCCATTTGGTAGTTAGTGGATCGGTAGATATATATAGGTACTCAATTAAATAAAAACAACAAAATACGTCATTTGATCTATAGGCTTCCTGGTTTATTTATATTAATATTCTTTTATGTAGTGTATAAAATTTCTTTTAATAGATTTTACCAGAAAACATCAAGGCATATTAACCATCGATCAACAAATTAGCATTTTAATATCTTAGCAATCATTAATGAAGAAAACATGAACACAATTTATAGTGCTAGCGAGTCCGGACCGCGAATCTAGCGAAAATTTAAGAAGGTCCTAGCCATAGTGAAATGTTTAAAAAAATAGAATAATTGCCTTGGTTTTGAATCTTATGTAAAAAAATTACAATATCACCATGTCCGATAAGGGTTGATTCTTCTTGAGTCACAACTACTGAAGATATAACTTTACATCGTTAACAAAAACTTCTCCCCTGTCCACTGGCACACCAAGATTGATGAAATTTTGTCGTTCAGAACTCACGACCAGAGAAAAATACGGCGGGAAGAGCAGAATAAATTTTGTTGCGGTTCCCTAAATTGACTTTCAATCACGACCATTCGTGCAGGGGTGGCTCTCTGATGACGGGGGTGTTTCTTCCATCGGTGGGTATCTCTTGCACCTGCCTGCAACAAGGTCCAATATAGACTGAGATTAGACCAGATCGCAGACAGACCATCAATCTGGCAAAAGCCCGCTATAAAGGAGCGAAATGGGGGAAAAATTGAAAGCAAAAGACTCTTCGAAGCAGGGTGATGACAGATGATTCCACTCATATTGCGCAATCGCCAGTTAGGACACGCGACGCGGAGATGTCGCGGAAGCACAAAGGAAAGCAATTAAAAAAAAATACTAAAACGTAGCTATTCGGGTTGGCTGACTAACTAACAGAAGATAAAGAAAAGTTTAGGGAAAAATTCCCTCGGATGAGACTATTACATCCTATAGCGCAGTAGAAGGCAATTCTACACGCGATTTATTAGTCGAGGTGCAACTCGATAGAGACGCCGATGTAGTCAGCCCAACAGGCCGCGAATTAATTCCATCATGGCGTCTAGATCGACTAAAAAAAAGGATGCTTGGACCCGTAAGGACGAAGGAGTGGGGGATATTGCTCAGCGCCGAACGGAGCCGAAGACGTCCGAGGCAAGGTAAAATAAAGTCTGTTGCTTGGTAAAAACCTCGATAGCCGTCGAGCGACGCGCGCTTTGTGGAGGCGCAGCCGAACTAAGTTTAACTTCGACTCGCAAATCTCGCGCTAGGTGACTTGCAACCAGATTGGGTTAAAAGGCCGGAGGGGGGGGGGGGGGGACAAGAATGCGCTCTGGCGGCCAAAGAAGAGAGAGAGGGAGAGACTTCAGGACACGGCCTCTAGAGTGCGCTGAACACAAGGGAAAGAGAACTAGGATGAAAAAGGTTTGATAAGAGTGAACAGAAGTCTGACAAAAATTAAATAAGAATAAAAATGCAAAAATTTAAAATGACAATTTAAACTTGAAATTTAAAATCTGTGCCAAACACACCAATAAACGGCACAATTACTGTAGCCTCGTAGTCTCGTAGCCACAACCAAATAGTATTGTAGTCTGGCAACTTTTATAACCAAGCGCTGTGTAGCCAAATGTCGCTTGATAAGTTAGGCCTAATACAGAAAGAGCTGAAGACAATTTGTAATAAAGTCTTTTGTAGTCAATAACGTTTGTTGCCAAAGACTGCTGGAGTCAATGAATATTGAAGCCAGAGAAATGTTATTAGTCAAAGACTGGTGTAGGCTCAGATATTTGGAGCCAATGACTTTTTTAAAGAGAAGGACTGTTATAGCCAATGATTTTGGAGCCAAATATTTTGGAGCCAATTTTTTTTCTCGAGCTAATGGCATTTTGAACCAAAGTCTGTTAGTGGCATAGATTGTTGGAGCCAATGACTTTTAGAGTCAATGACTTTTATAGCCAATGACTTTGGGAGGCAATGACTTTTTGAGCCAAACGATTTTGAAGTCAAAGACTTTTGTAGCCAATGACTTTTGGAGAAAAATACTGTTGGATTGATTGTATCTTACCACATATTACGATATATCGTATTCTATTGATGGGATCGTATTCCTCTGATGAGATTGTATCCTACCATGTTGAATTTTCGTTCAAATGTGTGTCCTTTTTGTTAAATGTGCCTTATTTTTTATATGTACTTCCTTTTTTCCGAATTAACTTTCTTTTTCGCCTAACATTAATTTTGGACTAGTAACCTTTTTGATGAGTATCGAAAAGTCTATACATAGAACCAGATTAGTCTTGTGGTTCGGTGACGACTGGTATATAAGTCTGATATTGATCATGACCTGTTTAAAGGGTTCCTGATTATCGAAGAAAAATATTTCTTGGTTAGGAGATGCTTGACCTATGCCAATGACATTTTATATGAACTGATTAAAATGTTCTCCTAGTATCGACGTTAAATACATCTTGGCTACTGACTGGATGTTTATGACCACCTATTGGATACGCCTGGCTATCAACTGGAGGTGGTTTGGTCACCTACTAGACATGCGTTCCTGGCTACTGAAAATACGTGTATAGCCACCGATTTGGCATGCCTTGCCATTAACTAGGCGTGTTACCCTGACCAACCGACTGACATGCATTGCTTACATGAAGACGTGGCTGGTCACCGATTACGTGTTTGGACACCTAATAGACGTGCCTAGCTACCGACTGGCATACATTTCCCCAACGTGAGGTGTTAGCCTGACCAAACGTCTGATATGTCTGTCCAACCTATCTGATGTGTCTGACCTCAGAAAGGAGGTGACTAGCCAACAAATGGTCGTGCCTGGCTACTGACTGTATGTGCCTGATCACATACTAGTCGTGTTAACCTGATCAAATCTGGTAGTGCCTAACCACCAACTGGATGTGTCTAGTATACAAACTGAACGTGCGTTTCCGCTTAATACATGCCTGACCGCTGAATAAATATGACTGGCCACCGAATGATCGCGCTTTGTTACCTACTGCTACCTGACCATCGAATATGTGCCTAGTTTCCAGATGGATGCATATTGCCACCTACTGGACGTGCCTAACATTCGAATATATGCCTAGCTACCAACTGGTCGTGTATGTTTGATCGACTGTCATGTGTAAATAAATTCTAAGTACTCATTTCTCCTTCTAAGCAGATTGCAGTAACCTTGGAACTTTAGTAAATTCCTTGTTTTTTTTTGTTCTTGTGGTAGTGTAAAATTTAGGTAATAAATCATTTTTGTTTCTAAAATCTGTATTTTTTTTTGGTAATTTTTTAGTTAAATTATGTTTTTCCATGTCTTGCATCGACACAGGGACGGAAATCGACTGAGTAAATGATTATTTTAATAAACTTTTAATTATTATTTTTTGATTATTTCCCGAATTTCAAGGTGAATTATTACGAATTTCCAAGATGGCGGTTAAGACGACCGACAAGATTGAGGATGTCACGACAGTAGACTGTTTGGTGATACTTCACTCTAGCGATCAAAATTTAAACTAATATGTCGGTAGCGCACTCTAGCAGACGAAAACATTACTGAAACCTCCATCAGTCGAAAACAAGATGGCAATCACAAGATGGCTGCCATGATGTCATATTGACTGAATGCAATATCTGACTTGGCATTAGTGGTGAGAGATCAATTTTTCGCTGGTTTCCAAGGAGGAAGGATCCATCTACACTATTGACCAAATGACTTCACCTGGTTTGAACTGAGGATTCTAAGACATATTTTCTTTTGATAAGATAATTTTTTTTTAGAAATTGAAAAAAAAAAGTATTTATTTATTCCTGAATTTACAAGTTAATAATAACAGATTTCCAAAATGGCGGCTAAGATGGCATCGGTAGCTTACTGGGGGCTGGTTTATCATTAATTTAAGCCACTATAAGGATGTCTTAAATTTTTTTCTTCATAAAATTATTATTTTTTATTTATTAATGATCTAACCAAGGCCAAGAATCGAGCGGGTAAATTGTAGGCTCTTAGATGAGAAACTTATATTTCTTCTAGAATTATTTAAACCATATTTTATTAAATAATATATTTTTACCTGATATTATAAATTTTTCGCATTTAGCAAGGATCTAACGAAGGACAGAAATCGACCTAATCCATAATGATTTTATTAGGCGAATTTTTGGATTATTATTTTTTTCCCTACTTCTAGCTAAACAATTACCGATTTAAAAATTTGGGTATTCCATGATAACGTATGTGGCATCGTCAAAAATTAGCGCCGAGGTCCTGATCTTAGTCAACGATTGGTGGACACACCCGAACATGGCCGAATCTTCACGATTGGCCAACCAACAAGCCATCAAGCACTAGTCACATAAGAAATACATTGAACCAGAAGCGGCTATTATATACTCAAATTAAGAATAAAACATATAGTTTTTCAACTTTTTTGTCTATTTGACTGTTTGTTTGTCTGTTTGTATGTTTGTCGTTTGTTTGCCCATTCATTGGAAACTTTAACGTATATTGCTGTACTTCGTTTTATTAGAAATATATTTTACTAACTTAAAAACCTAAGCTATATAAAATAACGGAATTCTTCCCCTAAGAGTGTTACAAAGGGATAAACATGGTAGTAGTATAGGAAAGTATGTCCGGCCACAGGGTTCAGAGTGTGGTTTGAGGTGGTTTCTGCAGCCTTGGAACATACATCACCGATGACGTCACGGCGGCCATCTTGGATGACCGTGACCTTTGACTATGACCTTGACCTTTGACTTTAACCTTGACCTAGGCGGCCATATTGGATCCACCATCTTTGGATCCACCATCTTTAAATCGAGCGCCCCACTCACTCTAGATGAAAGTTTCCCAACGCCGCCATATTTTTTTTCTCTTCCGCTGGAGGCCACCATCTTGGATACCGCCGACTTTATTCTGCTGTTTGTTCCTAGAGAGCCAGGGTCACTCTGTCTCATCACATAAGGTCGATGTTACATTACCTACCAGAGCTATTATGGTCCTTATCGACATATTAAATTTATTTTTTATGCAAAATACATTGGAAACACTGTGACTCAAACCATTGCCGCTCTGATCTTTAGGTTGAAACGCACGACCATATATATATATTTTTAATAATATGAGTGCCACACAGGCAAGTCTTGACAGTAACCAGTGTGTCAATCATCTCCCCCCCTTAACGTTGTATTGTTATGTCACCCCGAGACATTGCGAAATTGGAGTTGAGAATGTTGGCGTATTAAGACAACACAAATTACATCCATGTATACCCGGAATTCGAACCCAGAGCCCCCGCACTGTAGCCCGGTGCGTTAACGACTGCGCCACGGAGGCCGACCGGACCATAGAGACAGTTACCAGACTGAGAATTAAATAAGGTTTATATAAAAATAACATGCATATTCGGACTTGAATTTTTTTTTTAAAATTGAAGTAATAATATCATCACTTGTTCGAGACAGAACCGCCATCTAGTTTTAAGACATAACTGTTGCATGTTACGTTACAACCGCCATCTTAAAATTCCGTACAATTCAATGCTAGATATTAAAAAAAAAGAAAAAATATTTAAAAATGTGAAAAATTGCCTACTTCGAATGTTTAGTTTTTTTTAACGATTTCGGTCCTCGGTTCGATTTCCGGTGAGAGTTAACCAATAATTTATTAATGTTTTTAAAAAATTCTCAATAAAAATTAATAAAAATATCTTACTGCACACCCGACATTTTGAATTATGTCACCACTGTATCAATTATCGTGAGGGATGCTATCTTGAAAATCTTTTTTTATTGTCCGATTTTACTGAAAAAAAAGTTAAAAATTCATCAAAAAATTAACTTATTAGAATACTGATTGATTAGATCGATTCCTATCCTCGGTTCGAAACCGGTAGGAGCAAAAAATAAAAAAACGACAGATGCTACCTCCACGGAAGCCGCCTATACTGACCTCTCACCACCAATAACAAGGTATATATCGTCAGCTGGTTATGACGTCATGTCCGCCATCTGTCCTTCGTCTGCTGGAGACCACCATCATGTTTTCTTCTGCTAGAGTGTGCTGATGCCATGCTAGTATGATTTTCTGTTCACCATACCTTTGACCTCGACTGTTGGCATTGAACTTTGACCTGGAACTTTGACCTTCACCTTGAATTTTTACCTTGACCTTGACCTTTCTCCTTGCTCCTTGACCTTGAAATTAGACTTTCGACCTTCAAATTTGACTTTACCTTAACATTTTACCCTGACATTGAAATTTGACTATGACCTTACCTTGAAATTTGACCTGACTTCGAAATTTAACTTTGACCTTGACGACCATCATAGATCTGACATGTTGTGTTCAGTACATGCTACAAGGAGCTACCACCAACTAGAGGACATTGCCGCCATCTTGTTTTCGTCTGCTGGAGGAGATCATATTGTGTGTGTACTCGTCTTGCCATCATTACCATCATTACCATCACGCTAGTTTTATTCTAACCTGCTAGAGTGCAGTAATAATTTATTATTACATAGGTGCCCGCCATCTTGAAATTTGGGCGCAATATTGGCATTGTGTTATTATTTCGCTAGAAATGCGGGAAAAATTCCAGAATTCACCAAAAAAATTTACAATTAATTTACAAATCGATTACATCAGTTCTTGACCTTGGTTCGATACTTGAACAGTGACAAGTGTAATTAAATATTAAATAAATTTTATATTTTGGTTTCCATTACCTTTCGCGGAGTTTATTCACTCTACGAAAAACAACTCAAGACAATATACGATATTTTTCGACGAATTAAATACGTTGCAGATAAGTCTAACAATAAAGTCTAGTTTTTGATACTTAGAATAACCTCTAAACTGTTAATGAAAAAAGCCATCCATACATATAGACCGCAAGGTCGGCTCATAAACAATGTCAGACGTATAGACCAGTTATTTCCGAACCTCACGACCTTCTACATAGTCAGCTAATTATATTCAATTAAACCATCGTAACATGATTTTACGCTTACAAGAGGACCAAGAATCACATCAAAAAGGCAGCACATTTTGGAAGCACCATCAACAAAAAGGCAGCACATTTTGGAAGCACAATAATCAAAAAAGCAGCACATTTAAGAAGCACCATCAACAAAAGGAAGCACATTTGGAAGCACAATCAAAAAAGGAAGCACATTTTGGAAGCACCATCAACAAAAAGGCAGCACATTTTGGAAGCACCATAAACAAAAATACAGCACATTTGGAAGCACCATCAACAAAAAAGCAGCACATTCGGAAGCACAATCAAAAAACGCAGCACATTTTGGAAGCACCATCATCAAAAAGGCAGCACATTTGAAAGCTCAATCAACAAAAAGGAAGCACATTTTGGACGCTCCGTCAGTAAAAAAAAAAGCACACTCTACAAAATGAAAGCTCATTTAACGAAAAGGAGGTGCATTCTCCCGTTCATTCAACTCGGTAGGATGCGATCGTCAATGTAAATTTAGGATACAATGTCTCCAACAGTCTATGAATCCAACAGTTTTTAGTTCCAAAAGGCATTGGCTCCAATAGGCATTGGCTCCATCAGTCATTGACTCCAACAGTTTTTTGGCTCCAAAAGTCATTGGCTCCAAAAGTCATTATCTCCAACAGTCATTGGCTCCAACTGCCTTTTGCTTCCACAGCTCCAATCATATTTGGCTAGAATTCTACGAGTCTAAGAGACTATGAGGCTATAAGGCTACGAGTCTACAAGGATCTAGCTGGTCACGAGTTATACATGGCTGCGAGACTGCATGGCTAAAAGGCTGCGTGGCTACGAAACTTCATGTCTATGAAGCTACAAGGATTCAAGTCTAATCGGCTCTAAATGACTGCAAGGCTACATGGCTACAAGACCACTTGGCTACATAGCTTCAATTCTACGAGTCTACAAGACTCCTCCAACTGCCTACGAGTCTATAAAGCTCCAACTACTCCATCCGCATTATGTTATAAGATTGCAAGACTACTCGTTCACGTAGCCAAGTGTTACGATGACATCGTACTCAACCAAGATGGCGGGCAAAACGAAACATGCAACATTTATATAATCCAAGATGGCAACCATAACGATAAGTGCAACAGTGGCTTTTAAGTATTATTTTATTAAATTTTTATTATTCAATTCGATTGATTAATTTTTTTATGATTTTTAACATTTTTCTCGATTTTATAACATAAAAATTACGGATTTTTAAAATGGCGGACATGACGTCATACTAGGTGACGATATATATACTTTGACATAAGTGGTGGGGGGAGTCAGTCTGCCAGCAGCCACCGTGAGGGAAGGATCAGTCGCCATTTTTTATTTTTCTTCCCTCACTGGGTTCGAACCGAGGACTCCGAGCTCCATATCCTAAAAGTAAGTTTTTTAAATATTTTTTATTAATATTTTATTATTTAAAATTTTCTATAAATTTAATTTTTTTTAATTAAAATTTGATGATAAATAAAAATTTTAAGATGGCGGCCGTAACGGAATTTGCAACGGTGATGTCATAATCCTAGATGAAGTTAGCGGCTAAGAGCGGCTAGCTCTAAGGACTTTTAAGCCGCTTTTAGGATTTTGAGTTATTTCTAAGGAAAAAGTATTTTGAGGTATTTTGAAATCCTAATTTTTGAATTAATAAATTTTTTGTGTTTGTTTGGCAAAATTGTTTTACAAAAAATGGAAATTTGGGGGAATTTTGAGGAATATTAGGAAAATTTTAGAACATTTTGGCACATTTTGGCAAATTATGAAGGTCACAGGTAAAGTTCAAGGTCAAGTTCAAGGTCACGACCATCCAAGATGGCCACCATGACGTCACAATCCAGGATGGCGGACCGGCACTCGGCACCACGCGCCAGCACCAGTGCCCGGACCGGCTATACTATACTACTCTCCAAATGATTTAAAAACTCCAAAGCTCCAAACCTCTAAGTCCCATCACGAAAACATGATGGTGGCAACGACCACTAGCAGATGGTAGCTCCTGGTAGCATGTACTGAACATAAAATGATGGATCCATGATGGACGTCAAGGTCAAAGTCAAAGATCAAGGTCAAGGTCAAATTTCAAGATGGCTGCCGTAACAACGGTGACGTCACAATCCTAAAAGAGTCTTATCGGAGGCTGTAGACATGGATGCTTAAGCCTATATTAGGAATTTCGTGGTTTTTAAGGTAAAACGACTTTTGTGGTTTTTAGAAATCCTAATTTTCGAATTTTTGTGGAAGAAAACGAGAAATTTTTCCTCAAAACGGGAATTTTTGAGTCATTTTGAGTCATTTTTTTAGGAAGTTTGAGGAATTTTGAGTCATTAATGGCCGCCGTGACGTCACAATCCAAGATGGCGGACCGACAATCACAATCCACGCGCCGGCGCCAGTTTCAGGAAATACTATTGCACACTACTAATGACAAGCCGTCTCACGTTTTATTTACTAGCATTTTTTCCCTGTAATTTTATGATATCAAAGAAAACGTGTGACGGTTTTCTCCATGTGCTCCCGATAATACTTGTCAATATTTTGATGGTTTTTTCCGTGTGCTCCTGATTATTCTTGTCAATATTTTGATGGTTTTATCCGTGTGCTCTTGATTATTTCTGAGAAACCGAACTCTGCATGAAGGCTTGTTTACTGAATGAGTCATGTAATTTTATTAAAGGTTATATATAATTAGTAAATATCTGCTACTAAATCAGCACTTGCAATATTTTTATCAGATGAAATTGAAACAAAATAATAGGAAGGACGAACTTCCTTCTCCTTGGTGTGTAGCGAAGCCATTCTTCTTTTGCGATCGTTAGTGAGCTTTCCGCATCCCACATAAAATAACTAATTTTTATTTACCTGCAAGCAGCACGTGGCGTCATCCGTTGACAAGAATCGGGACTACTTATAACAGGTTATTTTTGCATGAGATAGATTAACTCTCACCACTGAATGGTGCTATTGTTGTCAGTAAGAGCCATGTAGTCTCTTAGCCATGTAACCTTGTGTCCTAGATGACTCGTACTCCTGTAACCACGCAATCATGTATCCTTGTGTTCTGGAAGCTTCGTAGTCCTGTATCCTCGCAGTCTCGTAACTTGTAGATGCGTAATCTCTTAGGTTTGTAACCTCATGGCTCGTAGTCGCGTAACCTTGTAGACTCGTAGTCTCGTAACCTTATAAGTCGTAGTCGCGCAATCATGATGCCTTGGAGCCTCGTAGACTTGTAGCTATGTAACAAAGTAGCCTTGTAATCCTTATAACATAATGCTGCTGGAGCAGTTGGAGTCAAAGAGAAAATTCTGCTGGTGACAGTTGCAGCAATCGGAACCATTTAGACCTGTAGCTGCGTAGACCAGTACTCATGTAGACGTTCAGTCCTGTAGTCTCGTCTCTTCGTAGACTCCTAGTCTTGTAATCAAATAGCGCTAGGTATAAGACTATTTGGAGTCAAATACTTTTTACGTCATTGATTGTTGGAGCCAAAAACTGTTGAAGCCAATGACTGATGGAGCCAAAAGACTGTTGGATTCATAGACTAATGGAGCCAATGACTATTATAGTCAATGACTTTTGGAACAAAAAACTTTGGGATTCATAGACTGTTGGAGATATTATATCCTAAATTAACATTGACGATCGCATCCTACCGAGTTGAATGTACGCGAGAATGCACCTCCTTTTCGTTAAATGCGCTTCCGTTTTGTAGAATTTCCGCCCAAATGTATTTACTTTTCATTAAATGCTTGACCTGCATGAACGTTGTGTAGTCATTGCGTGTACACTGCGTAAATTGTGTGTACATTGCGTGTATTGTGCGTCAATTGCGTAAACAATGCTTGTAACTTCGTTTACGGTGTGTACTGTAATCGTGGTGCTGTGCTCAGGATAAAACCATAATTATTAATAATAAATGTCCGGTGGAAGCGTCAGGCTAATTATCTAAAAGAACTTGCCAGAGGGGCAGAGCCCACTTACAAACACAATTTAAAATTAACCTCCCTGACAGTAGGAAAGGTTACGTGGATTGTGGTTTCAAGTAGCAGCAAATGAAAACAATCGTATGGTTTGGTTTCATTAGAGGCTTTTACTGTTGATTAGTAGTTTAGTATCTTTTTCATTGCCGGATTCATACATTTGAAAATATCTTACGGCATTTCGCCATTACAAACAAAACTGGTAACAATGTTAGATTCTTATCTTTGATACATTACATTGAGTACACTAACGAATAAAATAGAAGTAAAAAGGGTTGGGGCGGGGGGGAGGGAACACCATTTCATGCTATACTAAGTTCAACTGTTTAGGAACATTGAGCTCGCAGGCTCATAAAACATATATATTTGTTTAAAATAAAATATTTTATAATAATAAGGAAAACGTCCTAAAACTGGCATAGTTGTAAAGCTGTTCTTCACTTCTTTTTGAGGGGTGCCGAAAGATGGAGGGAGACTCCGTTATAGAGGCTCACGAGTTACATTTTGAGGTGCAAAATGTGGCGCCGGAACTGGGCCGCCATCTTGAACTGGTCTGGGGTCCTTGAAGCACTCTGGAATTCTTGAGTACTCTGGGATTCTGGAACCCTCTGGGATTCTGGAACCCTCTGGAATTCTGGAACCCTGCCTATAACCAATGATCCACCTGGATTAGCTTGGTTAGCAGGCAGTTTATGCCGGGCGAAGTTAAGCCCAAAAAAAGGCAACCTAACAGGTTTGTGTAGGACGAAGTGCAGCTTACCTTAGCTGGCAGGGTGAAGTAGATAGTGGCTGTCCCTGGGGGTGATCCGGGGACACGCGTCGCGGGAGCTCGCGGTAGCCATAGAAGAAATAATTATGACGAAAACAAAAAAAAACTAAAGTTAAACTTAACTATTTGGGCAGCTACGAAGAAAAACTAAAAAAATCTAGGCGACATGGCCTGGCTCAGAAAGCAAATACATTATTGCCGAAAGCGGATCACGATAGCTGCTGGTCGTTACTGCGACCTGTTGCGAAGATGCGCGCTGGACGAGAGCTGCCCTCAAAATCCCTGAAATGGCGCCGGGACGCTAATTTTAAATTAAGTCCGGTCGTCTGTTCCTCTGGAGGAGGGGATCGGGAAACCCGAAGTGCTCCGAAGGGCTCGGAAAGAAAAAAAAAAGGGCTCCGGCGACCTATCGACTGAGTGTGAGGTCGACTGTTTCTCCTGGTGGGGATAGGGTGGTCAGTAGTGCGCTCTCGCTCTCAGCTGGTTCGTCCTTTCGCCGATAGATGGTGTGGGCATGCGGATCGGAGTCTCGCAGAGACCATCGCGGCACTTGGTGGCCGCCATTTTGCAAGGGGGGGGATTTTGGCCTTGAGGTTGGTCATTGCCGCGGCTGGCCGATGACCGCTGTGGGCTAGGATGGAGGGGGGTATGTCCGGTGAATGACCTGCCCTGGAAGAGTTCGCCGGCCAGACGTCGGGACGTGCGGCGGAGCTTGAAAAAAGGACACCAAAACGTGTTAGAGACCGCAAACTTCAGCACACCTCCGAGAAGGGGTGGAGGTGACCATGGGAAGCTTAGGGCGGCTACTTTCGTCACGCGTAGCGCTAAACTCGTGACTAAACGCGACGGCCAGTGGATACCGTTGCTGATGATAGCCCTGTAGTCGGCTAGACCCAGCAAATTTGGTGGGAAACGGCGGTGAGAGCACTATACTGCTCAACAAGCTAACCTGCCGGTACACTCGACCGAACAAGTTTGGATGGGGCGAAAGCAGCGGGCGAAAGAGTAAAATTAAAGTTATAAAAAAAATTTAAAATTTTGTAAAACTAAGAAAATAAAAAAAATCGTGCCTAAAGTAGCACTGATTCGGCACATTCTCCCCCGCTTGAATGCGGAGCATATAGGGAAAATAAAAAACAAACTTACACTTATTAGTAAAACTAGTACCAGGTTCGCCTGTATCCTACTACTTACAAAAAAATTTTTTATGGTCAATTCAAAGGTGTATTTTAATTAATTAAATTACCCTTATCGGTGAATTATGTTATGAGGAAAGTTGATCTCAGATGTTGGGAATGGTGTCACGTGACAAAAACTCTAAACATGGGTACTGTGAGGCGGGCCTAAAACACTGGGCCGGAACCGGAACTTGGTCCGTCGGGTGCCAGTTTTGAAGGTGGGGATTTGTGTACCCCTGAAAATAATGAAAGTGGGAATGTAAACCCCTGTACCATAGTTTTTCCATAAGAAGCCGAAGGCATTGGGACTCAGCCCTGCACAGTCAGGCGATGGAGAAGACAGTCGAATTTGCTGCTTGCTCGAAGGCGAAACAGAGCCTCAGTCCCAGAGTGACACATGGCCTAAGGGTGGTATTCCCTTGGCGGAATTTTAAATGATTGGGGATGAAAACCCCAACAGATCAACAATCCGTAGGAAAGAATGAATTTAAAAATATTTAATATTCGATAAATTAAGAAATTTCAGCGCATACCACTCTGATGCTTATTATTATTAACTAATATTTATTATTTAGAAGTATTCTGCAAACCAAATGATAAATTAACGACTCTTCGCACTCAAATTTAAATTATTTAAAGAAATGTAAAATGCAATAAACCAACAATTATTAATCAAAAAGGGATAAATTATAATAAAGCGGTTAGATCTTCCATGACTGCTGATAGGCTTCGCACTGCCTGAGAGGGGATGAATGGTGGGAATGTAACCCAAAGAACACTCGAAAATGGTCATGAGATTTTTCACTCAGAGGACATGGTCATGGCTCGTTGGCTCAGAGGACCCTAACTTTTGCGCCGCTCGTTGGCTAGCTTGGCCTAGCTCCTATTTTAGAAAAACACATAAAAGAAACCAGTTTGCCGTCTGGATGTCACATAGCTCTTACTTAAATAAACCATCTCATCAAAAACGATGTAAAAGAAATACAACTTTGGGGTAGAATGCAAAAGAAAAAGGAAAATGGCTAGATGTGACAGCTTCAGTGCTCAAAATCTATGTACGTCACTGTAAATCACATTTACGTGCAAGGGAAAATAAAGAAATAAACATGTACAAGTATTAACGCAAAATCAGTACAAAAAACACTACAAACATTATTCTTGCTTACTTTACGAATTATGTTTTTTTTAAAAAAAGGAACGTAATCAGAAACTTATATATAAAATCGTGGAACAAACTTCATGAAGATTCAAAAAATATCAGAGAGGTATTTCTGAGTAAAAAAAAAACATTAAAACTATTTGCGTCAAGTAGCTTGTTAAAGACTGAACTTAAGTATGTAAAAATTAGAAATTAAAATATCTTAAATTACCTAGAGTGTGCTAGCCTAGAAACGGGATGCTCAAACATACCCAAATTAATTAAGTGGACCTCTCGTTGGGGGTTGAAAGTATTTCACCACTCTTGATGATTGCTATAAATATTAAAATGAGACTAGTCACCTCGTAGCTGCTTAATTTCTGGGAATGCGTATTTTAATATGATTGATTTTATTATTATTAATGAGCTAAAAGAAAATATAAAAAGATATGTCTGTTGCCCTACTACTTGTAATAGAAGCCGAATTAATTCCATGTCCTTTGTCTGTAACACTTTATGAGTCAAACACAAGGTTTATAATTAAATAGGGTCCATTTAAACTTGGTTTGAATTATTCAAAATGAATCCTTAAAATCATATAATAAATAAAAAATATTAATTTCAAAGCTTAAATTTAAAGTACCTGTATGCTTACAACTATTTATGCCGTTGTTATATTAATGAAATGAAATTCATCCCGTTGATCTCAGATTTTGGATATCGTGTAGGAACACAAAATGGGCGCTATGAGGGAGGCCGAAAAGCACTGAGGCCGAAACAAGGGAAATGCGTCCTTGAGCACTCAGTGACTAATGGGGACTGTAACCCCCTGTAAATGGGTATGGTAACACGTAACTTACAAACTAAATTTGGGAATATAACCCCTGTACATAATTGTTTCGCTGTCCATAAGAAGTCGAAGGCATTGAGTCATAGCTCTGCACAATCTGACGATGGATCAGACGAATGATATGAATTTATGACTTGCTTAAAAAGCGAAGTACACCTCTGTCCCTGATACCTACATTTATTAACTCACATAGGCTCAATATGTTCAAGCTCTGACGGTTGATCAGACCATCAGGCTGAAGCAGAGAGACCTACGAGGGTATTTCACCCCTGAGTTAGTTCGGGTTTGAAACCCGAAAGATCAACGAATTTGGATGAAAAATTGATCATGTAAAGAAAATTTAGATTATAAGAGATTGACTGATATAATATTGTAGTTATTATTATATAATTTTAATAAATCATAATTCTTGCACTCAAATTTAATAAAAACAACTATAAGTAACATCGTAAAATGCTACATTATATCCTAAAAAAAGCTAATTTTAAATTAATTATAATCTCGCTGTCGGATCTTCCATGGCAGGCACAAAAGTTCACACTGCCTAAGAGGGGGTTTGAACATAGGTCGTCCAAAGGGTGAGTGCTGGGGATGTAACCCAGGGAACACTCTATGGTCATAGGATTTTTCACCTAGAGGGCCAGGTCTTGGCTCATTGGCTCAGAGGACCTCTCGCGATTTAACGCCTGAATATAGTGCTGCACTGTGACTAGCTTGACCTAGCTCGACTTTAGAAATACACAAAAATAAACCTTAATGCCACCCTGGAAGTCACAGTTGCTAAACACTGTAAAATAATAATGAACATCAAACTAATAATTTTAGGTAGAGAGCAAGAAAACAATCAAATTTAGTGTACAGTGATGCACGAGCTACTGTGCTCAGTTTTAAATACGTAGTTGTACGCCACCTCATAAAAGAAATTGATACCGATCCAAAATAAATATAAAAGTTAGTAAATGGTTTACTCAAAAATCATAATCACAAAAATATTATTTATCCTTTACTTAGCCTTCTTAGATTAATTGGTAAATAGCTTATAGAAAACTCGACGTTAAAAAAGTATAGTACTCTATCTTACAATAGATTCCTCACCTCATGGCTAGCGTAAAAAGTATTGGGGATTCAAGCCATGTAAATAAACAATTTAATTCAGGCCTTTTCTTAAAGGCATGAGTGATTGCACCTCTCGTTGGGTGATCACGAAATAACTCTAAACAAAAACTAGGCACATGGATGTGTGTACTAACACAATGAAATGGTACGTCGAAGTATATTCACGTTGCTTGTGAACGATGCAATAGGATTAGAGTACTTGTTAATATTACTTAAGAGCATAACCTTTTTTTATATTACGTAATGAATTGACCCTTTATAAATTTATTTTATGTATTATTAAAATACTTTATCGTTAATTTTAAGATACTTAGGAAGTGTAAACAATGGCAGTTTCTTAGCATTAGCTAAAACAAAAGGTTTATATTATCACATTATTTGTATTGTTAATATTATTAAAAGGTATATATAAAATTATTATGTTATATTTTAGTAACCCTAGATTAAGAAAATACTTTGCTGCTAGATTTAAGGTAGTATAGATTATTTATAGTGCTTGTTTTGTGACATAAAAATTATATTATTAGGACATACAAAGCATGGGTAGTTTGTTTACAAAATACGTGGTACGTGGGTGGAGTAGAGAAGAGTTCCGCGCGGTTGGCGGCCCTGTTATGTGGAGAGATAACATGTCGGCGCGCGCAAGACGCCGACAGACAAAACAAAAAAAACCACGATGTCCGAAACGAATTCTATTATCTGTTTTTCACAAAGATTGCCTGGTTTGCAGGCGGATGTGTTATAAAAAAAACACAAATAAAAGGAGAAATTTAAACCAACTCAGGGCACTGTCGGCCGTGAGGAACAAACTAGATTGCAACGCATTGTTTCGCTGCTGGACACGGGGGCAACGACATGACCTTGCCTCCACCAGCCGGTGAGGCGTGAAGAGGAGGGGTGAAGAGGTGACAGGGAGAATGACACGCGCGCCTGATAAGGCACGCTGCCTCCACGGACGTAGCGCCGACGGGGCCGTGCGGTGTCTCACCGCGCGCAAACACAGTCACAGCGGGACGTAAAATACGACAAATTTTAATTTAACTCACTTTGGGTGAATCAGATTGGGTGCCAGTTTTAGGACTTACAATAATACTATATAACGAAAATCTTAGTGACAAACAAAAAAATATTTATACCAAATAAATTTAAAGCATTCTCATAAATCAAACCAAAATACAGTTAACAATTTAAGAGTAACCATAACCACACAAACTGCTACCACATTGTAACAGTAACCACGCTAACTGCTAACAAATTGTAATCGTGGTGCTGTGCTCAGGATAAAACCATAATTATTAATAATAAATGTCCGGTGGAAGCGTCAGGCTAATTATCTAAAAGAACTTGCCAGAGGGGCAGAGCCCACTTACAAACACAATTTAAAATTAACCTCCCTGACAGTAGGAAAGGTTACGTGGATTGTGGTTTCAAGTAGCAGCAAATGAAAACAATCGTATGGTTTGGTTTCATTAGAGGCTTTTACTGTTGATTAGTAGTTTAGTATCTTTTTCATTGCCGGATTCTTACATTTGAAAATATCTTACGGTATTACCGCCATTACAAACAAAACTGGTAACAATGTTAGATTCTTATCTTTGATACATTACATTGAGTACGAATAAAATAGAAGTAAAAAGGGTTGAGGCGGGGGGGGGGACACCATTTCATGCTATACTAAATTCAACTGTTTAGGAACATTGAGCTCGCAGGCTCATAAAACAAATATATGTGTTTAAAATAAAATATTTTATAATAATAAGGAAAACGTCCTAAAACTGGCGGAGTTGTAAAGCTGTTCTTCACTTCTTTTTGAGGGGTGCCGAAAGATGGAGGGAGACTCCGTTATAGAGGCTCACGAGTTACATTTTGAGGTGCAAAATGTGGCGCCGGAACTGGGCCGCCATCTTGAACTGGTCTGGGGTCCTTGAAGCACTCTGGAATTCTTGAGTACTCTGGGATTCTGGAACCCTCTGGGATTCTGGAACCCTGCCTATAACCAATGATCCACCTGGATTAGCTTGGTTAGCAGGCAGTTTATGCCGGGCGAAGTTAAGCCCAAAAAAAGGCAACCTAACAGGTTTGTGTGGGACGAAGTGCAGCTTACCTTAGCTGGCAGGGTGAAGTAGATAGTGGCTGTCCCTGGGGGTGATCCGCGGACGCGCGGCGCGGGAGCTCGCGGTAGCCATAGAAGAAATAATTATGACGAAAACAAAAAAAAACTAAAATTAAACTTAACTATTTGGGCAGCTACGAAGAAAAACTAAAAAAAATCTAGGCGACATGGCTTGGCTCAAAAAGCAACTACATTATTGCCGAAAGCGGATCACGATAGCTGCTGGTCGTTACTGCGACCTGTTGCGAAGATGCGCGCTGGACGAGAGCTGCCCTCAAAATCCCTGAAATGGCGCCGGGACGCTAACTTAAAATTAAGTCCGGTCGTCTGTTCCTCTGGAGGAGGGGATCGGGAAACCTGAAGTGCTCCGAAGGGCTCCGAAAAAAAAAAAAGGGCTCCGGCGACCTATCGACTGAGTGTGAGGTCGACTGTTTCTCCTGGTGGGGATAGGGTGGTCAGTAGTGCGCTCTCGCTCTCAGCTGGTTCGTCCTTTCGCCGATAGATGGTGTGGGCATGCGGATCGGAGTCTCGCAGAGACCATCGCGGCACTTGGTGGCCGCCATTTTGCAAGGGGGGGGATTTTGGCCTTGAGGTTGGTCATTGCCGCGGCTGGCCGATGACCGCTGTGGGCTAGGATGGAGGGGGGTATGTCCGGTGAATGACCTGCCCTGGAAGAGTTCGCCGGCCAGACGTCGGGACGTGCGGCGGAGCTTGAAAAAGGACACCAAAACGTGTTAGAGACCGCAAACTTCAGCACACCTCCGAGAAGGGGTGGAGGTGACCCTGGGAAGCTTAGGGCGGCTACTTTCGTCACGCGTAGCGCTAAACTCGTGACTAAACGCGACGGCCAGTGGATACCGTTGCTGATGATAGCCCTGTAGTCGGCTAGACCCAGCAAATTTGGTGGGAAACGGCGGTGAGAGCACTATACTGCTCAACAAGCTAACCTGCCGGTACACTCGACCGAACAAGTTTGGACGGGGCGAAAGCAGCGGGCGAAAGAGTAAAATTAAAGTTATAAAAAAAATTTAAAATTTTGTTAAACTAAGAAAATAAAAAAAATCGTGTCTAAAGTAGAACTGATTCGGCACAGTACTGTGTGTACTGTGTGTTCATTCAGTTTCCTGTGTGTACTGTGTATTCATTCCGTGTATTGCACGTAAATTGCGTGTCAATTGCGTGGACATTACGTGTTGGAGCTTTAGAGCTTTAGAGCTATGGAGCTTTATAGCTTTTGGAGCTTTGAAGCTGTTGGAGGATTTGGTGCTTTGGAGCTGTTGGATTATTTGGAGCTTTGGAGCTGTTGAAGCATTTAGAGCTTTGGAACTGTTGGAGCATTTGCAGCTTTAGAGCTGTTGGAGCATTTGGAGCTTTGGAGCTTATCGAACTTTGGAGCTATTGGAGCATTTGGGGCATTTTTTGCTTTGGAGCTGTTGGAGCTTTGGAGTTTTGAAGCTGTTGGAATTTTCGAGCTTTAAATCTAATGGAGCTTGGAGCTTTGGAGCCAAAAGTATGTTGGAGTCATGGAAAGATGGAGCAATGACTATTGGAACTTTGGACCTTTGGAGCTGTGTGAGCTTTGGAGCTGTTGGAGTGGTGTAGAATTAGTGCTTTGGAGCTGTTGGAGAATGAGTGTTTTGGAGCTGTTGGAGCTTTGGAGCTGTTTGATCTTTAAAGCTGTTGGAGCTTTGGAGCTGTTGGATCTATGGAGATGTGGGAGCTTTGGAGCTGTTGGAGCTTTGGAGCTATTGTAGCTTTGGAGCTGTTGGAGCTTTGGACTTGTTTGAGCTTTGGAGCTGTTGGAGCTTTGGAGCTTTATAGCTTTTGGAGCTTTGGAGCTTTGGAGCTTTGGTGCTGTTGAAGCATTTGGAGCCAAAGGCATTTTTATTTTCCTTGGGGGTATCAGGTAGAATATTATAAATCAGCTTGCTGATGATGTAGCAACAAAGTTCCTTTAAAGTATAACATGAGGCTGGACTCTATATATGGAAAGTCATATATGTTCGATGACAAAGTGAAGAAGTGTGCATTAAAGACATCTGCTGCATTAATTTACAGTTCTGACGTCGTGAACCAAACTGTTAATCATGGTGTCCATAAACTCTGTCATGAAGAGGAGGACTATGTCAATAAACATTCTGGCTGGTCTCTGTCTAGTGTAAACCTATTGCAGCTAAGAATTAGTCATTTCACGGGTATGTAGACCTAAATGTTTTTAAGATTGCTAACCTTCGCAGGGTGATTCTATAATAGAATAGTAATTAAGTAATAAATATTATGATTGTAAAAGAAATTGCTGTGTTTTATTTCTGGAACCTGCCACTATTAAGCTAAATTTATGTTATATTACATAATTTTATATCGTCCAGGGATCGAACAAAGTTTCGAATCAATCGATACTTTAATGAGTGAATTTTTTGATGAATTTTGGATTTTTTTCCCGAATCTTTAGCTAAATAATTACATGACTCCAATATGGCTCCCAAATATCCAGATGGCTGACATCACAGTAATAATAAATGATTACTGCACTCTAGTAGCGGGTTATAATAAAACTAGCATGATGGTAATGCACTCCATAAGAAAGTACACACACAAGATGGTGTCCTCCAGAAGACGAAAACATGATGGTGGCAATGTCCTCTAACAGGTGGTAGCATGTACTGAACACAACATGTCGGATCCATGATGGTCAAGGTCAAAGTCAAATTTCAAAGTCAAGGTCAAATTTAAAGGTAAGGTCATAGTCAAATTTCAATGTCAAAGTCAAATTTCAAAGTCAAGGTCGTATTTTAAGGTAAAGTCAAAATTCATTGTCAAAGTCAAATTAAAAGGACAAATTTCAAGGTGAAGGTCAAAGTTCAATGCCAACAGTCGAGGTCAAAGGTATGGTGAACAGAAAATCATACTAGCATGGCATCAGCACACTCTAACACACGAAAACATGATGGTGGTCTCCAGCAGACGAAGGACAGATGGCGGACATGACGTCATAACCAGCTGACGATATATACCTTGTTATTGGTGGTGAGAGGTCAGTCTAGGCGGCTTCCGTGGAGGTAGGATCTGTCATTTTTTATTTTTTGCTCCTACCGGTTTCGAACCGAGGATGGGAATCGATATAATCAATCAGTATTCTAATAAGTTAATTTTTTGGTGAATTTTGAACTTTTTTTCAGTAAAATCAATAATAAATAAAGATTTTCAAGATGGCATCCGTAACGATAATTGATACAAAGGTTACATAATTAAAAATGTCGGGTGTGCAGTAAGATGTTTTTATTACATTTATTGAGAATTTTTTAAATACATTAATAAATTATCGGTTTACTCTCACCGGAAATCGAACCGAGGACCGAAATCGTTAAAAAAACTAAACATTTGAAGTAGGCAAATTTTTAAATTTTTTTTAAAATTTGTTTTTGGAATATCTAGCATTGAAATTTACGGATTTTCAAGATGGCGGTTGTAACGTAACATGCAACAGTTACGTCTTAAAACAAGATGGTGGTTCTGTATCGAACAAGTGTTGATATTATTACTTCAATTTAAAAAAAAATTCAAGTCCGAATATGCATGTTAATTTTATATAAACCTTATTTAATTCTCAGTCTGGTAACTGTCTCGATGGCCGTGCGTTTAAAGGCGTATGTTTTACAACCTAGAGATCAGAGCTGTGATGGTTCAAATCACTGTGCTTCCAGTGTATTTTGCATAAAAAAATAAATTTAATATGTAGATAAGGACCATAATAGCTCTGGTAGGTAATGTAACATCGACCTTATGTGATGAGACAGAGTGACCATGGCTCTCTAGGTACAATCAGCAGAATAAAGTCGGCGGTATCTAAGATATTGGCCTCCAACGGAACAGAAAAAAAAATCAATATGGCGGCCGTGGCGAAAATTTCATCTAGAGTGAGTGGGGCGCTTGATTTAAAGATGGCGGATACAAATATGGTTGATCCAATATGGTCGCCAAGGTCAAGTTCAATGTCAAAGGTCAAGGTCATAGTCAAAGGTCACGGTAATCCAAGATGGCCGCCGTGACGTTATCGGAGATGTATGTTCCAAGGCAGCAGAAACCGCCATAAATAACACCCTGAACCCTGTGGCCGGACATACTTTCCTATACTACTCATGGTTTTAAATTAATTAATAATATCGTTAAAACAAATCAAGCTAACTAAAAAACATAAGGTACCAATAATGTAAATACAAAATTCCAACCCAAAATTATTTTTTTTTTTTTGCGATACAATCCCAAAGGAATGAAAACGGCGAAAGTATGTTTTAAAGATGATAATAATATTTCCGAATGCCATAAATTATATTGGATACCATTAATAAACGTACAAATATAAACATCCACAATTTCCTTTATTTTGGTATAATTCATCCCTTAGGAGTTTAAAAAGGGTAGGTAGATTTAAAGATCAATAATTATATCTCCCAATATAATTAAGCGTAATAAATGGTATTGGTTAGCATTAATAAATATCCATTAACTACCAAACACAATTTTTATATTTTACAAAAGTCAACCCCAAAGCTATGAAAACGGAATGAGTATGTTTTTAATTTTAATAATTATATCTCCAAATACAATAAAGTTTAATAAATAATGTTGAATACACACAATTAATATATAAAAACTACCAATTACAATTTAAATTTTTTGAAAAATTCACCCAAATGGATGAAAGAATTTTAATTAAGCATTTTAGATTAATAAATATATCTCCGAATATAAGTGTACTAAATTAATTTTGAGTACCGTCAATTACAAAACGAAAACTACCAACCACATTTTTGTAATTTGCTAAATTCAACCTCCTAGAGGTGAAAATGGTACTTATGTTTTAAAGAAGATTAATCATATCTCAAAATTTTGTTGAGCATTATATATATGTATGTATGTAGAAATAATCTACATACGAAAAATACCAACGAAAATTTTTAAATTTAGCAAAATTAAATCCCTAAGGGATACAAAATGGGTAATAATGCTTTTAAGGTTAATACTTATATCTCTAGATATAACTAAGCAATTAAGTAAAAACAATTATATTAGGTACCAATAATAAACATACAGAAATTACCAAGAAAAGTTAGTTTTAAACATTTAACATTTTTTCACATTCGAACGCTAAATGAAGTGCGGTCATTTTTTTTTACTATTAAAGTCAGTGGCGGACCGAGACTCTGCGGGGCCCTGGACAATTTATTTCAGCGGGGCCCTTGTATATCGGGGGGAAGGGGGGATCAGACTGGAGTATGGAATACCACTGTGGAAAGGGGGATTTGTGGTCACTCTCCCGGAAAATTAAACTTTTGAGCCTACATGTAACGATGGTAAAGAAATTTTCTTTCGTGGTAAATTGTAGTTGGGTTAGTTTTATTAATGCATACAATTTAATTCTGGTGGAATCTGGTCATATTATAAGTCTATAAAAGCTGTGAATATTTTTAAAAGTGAAATCTTAAAAAATATAAAAAATCAAAAGCAAAAACAAAAATCAATAATGTTTCTTTTTTTAATTTACATACATACGATATTTTTTCACATAAAATAAAATTATACAAAGAAAAAAAATAAAAATACGAAAATAAATTTGAATTATTTTTGTACAAATACTCAAATATATGCCACATGTAAATGAGGGTTAATTTATATAGCTGTTTAGGCTATATAATTATGTAAATTAGTCGTAAAATTAATTTGGTACTAAAATCACATGGGTGAAAATAAATGGTTTTAGGGAAAAAACCCAACTACAACATTTCAAGGCAAAATATTACAACACCAACTCATCTCACAATACAAGCTCTTTTGACATTTTGCTTTTACTGCACTTCGTTAAAATGTAACCCTGCGACATTTTTTCCCGCTGAAGTCTTCTATGAGAACAGTGTAATCTAGAATGTTTGCCAACTAGTTTTCTATGTAGAGGAGGGCAAAAGATGATAGTCGATCTTGTGTCATGGAGTATCTTATATAAGTCTCAATAAGCTTTAACTTGGAGAATCTCCTTTCTGCAGATGCTACTGCCACAGGAATTGTACCTATTATTCTCAATGCTACAAAAATGTTTGGTAATACGTCTATCAAGCTATTTGTACAATGTACTTAAGAACTGAAAATACATCGTCTTATTCTCCATCGTAGATAAGGACCAACATTTTTAATTTCTCATAGAGTTCCACAGCTTCAATATCACTATCTCCGGCGCTCAATTAAATTCGTAGCTTTTGACAATTATTCATCAGATCTTCATCACTCATGTTCTGTAGGCCCTTGATTTGATACATAAAGCCAAACTTGCTTTTATAGGTCTTCAAAGCTGAAAATCTTGGGTGACAACTCATTCGTATTGCATCTACTATCACCAGAAAATAGTTTATTTTGAAATTATCTTCAGGTGGAAGCTAGGGAGTTTCATCTTCTCTTTCATAGAAGAACATTTTCTTTTTATGCCGTCTTCTGCTGCTCTTAAACACGCTATTGATGCCCACTTCTTCTGCTACTTCTCTTGCTGTTACCAATGCCGCATTGAAGCCACTCAGACGATATTCATCTAACCACTTGACAAATGTTTCTAAGTGCTTAACTGCCACACCTAAATGCACATTTACGTTTTGCCATACTATAATGATGGTGTTTATTTTGACAAGAATATCGTACCACACCACAAGAGATGCAACAAACTCGTATGAAGTAATTTCGTTTTCTAATGATTGACACTCACTTATTAAACCACAGTCTGTGTTACTCTTCCGAAGACTTCACAAAGCATCACAAACATTGCTTAGCTGATACCTCACAGCTTTTAAAGATTCAATTCGGCACTCCCGTCTGGTTTCAGAAAGAGGTTTGAGAAAAAATGTTGACATGCGACTTCAGAATACCCCATTGTTCACTTGAGCAAGAGAAAACTGCGTACAGTCTTTGCAAAAGACCAAAAAATATCTGCGCTTGAGCACAAGATGAAGCAGCGTCTCCCAATACTAAGTTCCAGCTGTGGCTTCCACATGGTACAAAGAATGCAAGAGGATTAATGTTGAGTAGCCTTCTTTGTACACCGCTCTTTTCCCCACGCATGTTAACACCATTGTCATAGCCTTGACCCCTACAGTTGACAATGGACAAGCCTAAGTACTCCAATTTGTTTATTATGTAATCGGCCAGCTTTTCACCAGTAGTTTTTTTCTGCAGCTACAAATTCTGAAAAAATTTTCCTCAATTTCTGCAGTGTCTTGGTTTGTTATTCTTAGAATTTATGACAATTGTTCAATCCGAGCTATATCTCGAGTGCAGTCCAAAATGATTGCAAAGTACTTATTCTTTAATACTTTATCTATTATTTCAGCTCTAACATGATTGGCCATTATGTCGATAAATTCATTCTGAATAGTTTTACTCAGGTAGTGGTTTCTGGAAACTGTCTTGTTTATAGTTTGGTGCAAGTGCTCTCGCAATGTTGGGTCAAATCGTGCAATCAAATTGACCAAATCCAAAAAATTTCCACTGTTATTCGAATTGGACAACCTCTCTTCATTCCCTTGAAAGCCAAGTTATTAGTAGCCAAAAACTGTACAATGGCTAATAGCCTTTCTAAAATGTCTCTCCAGCGTTGTTGTACAGCTCGAATCTGGGCCTGGGTTTGTGAATCAATAGTTTTTTCACAAGAAAGGCCGTTTTTTAAACTAAGCCATTTTACCATGCATTCTTTGTGACACTTGCTCTTTTCGTGAGAATTGAACACCTCGGATAGATGCTTCCAGTCACTCATACCTTCATTAGATCCAAGGGCGCTGTTGGGATTAGGTCTTAAGAGAGAATAAACGACATGCAAAACAGTAAACAACATATTTCGTCTCGGAATAAACTAACCATCGCTTATCTTGCTCTTCACCATTTATAAGTGTTTTTATATAATGTGTGTCTGTAAAATTTCGACCACTTTCATTTTTGGGGTAAGATTTATTGTATACCATCACAGGGGCCGTTTTGAACTATACTAGTTATTTGTAAGACACTTAATTGTTTAGGCCATAAAAAAGGGTCACTCACAGTTACATTGGTAGGTAATGTATCGATTTCCTCATGGATGTAGAAGTCCGCATCATTATCCTCTAATGGCACATGTGCAGATGATGATGACGTCGACTCAGGATACATCATCTCGTTGCTTCCGAAAGGTGTATCACTGTGGCTACTGAGTCATACCTCTGCAGCGACAGTAACTTCTTCCTCTGCCATCGTTGAATCTCGCACGCACAGATGTTCAGATGACGCAGACATACACTCGGAACACAACACTTAATAGTTTTTCAGGGGAGATTCACTTTGGCTACTGGGTACCATTTTTATTTCTTTAACTTCTGTTAATGGTATTGAATCTTGACCACACAACTGTTCCTTATCTCCAGTAATTTTATCAGTCTTAAAATATTTTGTTAAAGAACCACTTAATTTTTTTTTTCATGTTCTTTGCGTTTTTCAAATTTTTTTTCCTTTTGGAACTGCCAGAATAATATTTCCTACCAAAGTCACAATCACGAGAGGTCATTGTAAATTAATCTGACTGAAACTAACAAATAAAAATTTCAGCTTTGATTATGAAACTGTCTAATTAAAAATAACTAGCCCTATTAATAAATATCTTTGAAAGTAGTTACAACAAAATAACAGGACGAACAAATAGAGATTCAAAATGTGCACTGCACGTAACATGACTTAATATTTCCACTGATCTGGCGACACTGCAGTAACAACATCGGTCTGTAACGCGTACGTTCACACGTAAAAGGGAAGGGAAGGCTAATTATCAGCCGCTGACTAGTCACGTAAATTGAGAAGGTTGAGAGGAAGTTAAGTGTATACATAGCGACCTACACTTTCAATTTATTTGATAACTGGCAGCAGTAATATAAACATAAAACAAAAAAAGCACAACTGTATGTAATTTTCACCGCCCATCCCCAGAGATATATCAGAGGAAAACGACACTCAGTGCAAAGCCTTGTTGTCGCCGTATCTGTGATAACTGTACCCTGAAGCAAACACTAATCAGAATCGCCAGCTGGCAAGTGTCAGGTAATGTGAACCACATATTGCCAACCCGATTATCTGACACGTCCCCTGCATGTTGTGGATAATACATATAAAAGAGGTTCTAATAAACATTAGGAGTGTACACCTTACATGACAGGTGCCAGGGTGAGGGCAGACGCGGGGCCCCACTAGGCGCGGGGCCCTGGGCGATTGCCCGGGTCGCCCGGCCCTGGATCCGCCCCTGATTAAAGTAGTATCTCTGAAGATAACCAAGCAGGCTATAAGAAATCTTTTATGACGTATAAACATGCAAAATATACCAAATCTTGTTAAAAAATTGCTGAAGTGGTACTTTTTATTTTTTGAAAGTGCACATTAACCTTAAATATAGTGACAGTCTATCATAAATAAATTATATTTTATTATTATTCCTATTAAAATTAACAATAACTAGTATGTAAATGGCGGTCCTGCGCCAGGCTTCAGGCTGAGGCGCCTGAGGTGCTGACCGCCATATTGGATTTTGAAGTCACGGCGGCCATCTTGGATAGTTTTGACCTTGACCTTTGATCTTGACCTTGAATTTGTCCTTCAAAACCTGTCAAAATCCGCCAAAATTGGGCAAAATTTGCCCAAAAATCCTCAAAAATCGCCAAAATTTCCATTCATGTGGAAAAAAATTCCGCCAAAAAATCTCAAAAAATTCCACAAATTAAAAATTTCTCTTTTCGAGGGACAAATTCCCGTTTCGAGGGAAAATTTCCCGTTTTTAGTCCTTAAAAATCCCGGCGGCTAGAAATGTCCATATAGAGGCTTAAGCATCCATGACGACAGCCTCCGATAAGCCTCTGACGTCATAATGGAATATGTCATCTTGGATAATGACGTCACAGTTGCAATTTTCGTTATGGCCGCCATCTTTAACTTTTTTATTTACTATCCGATTTTAATGAAAAAATATTAAAATTTATAAAAAAATTCACTTAATAAACTTTTAATAAAAATATTTAAAAAAATAAAACTTTTATGACACGGAGCTCAGAGTCCCTGGTTCGAACCCGGTGAGGGCAAAAAATAAAAATGGCATCCAATCCTTCCCTCACAGTGGCTGGAGGCAGACTGACCCCCACCACTTTTGTTAAAGTATATATATCGTCACCTAGTATGACGTCATGTCCGCCATCTTAAAAATCCGTAATTTCAATGCTAGAAATGCGGGAAAAATTTCTAAATTCGTTAAATAAATTGGAAATAAATATACTGATTGATGCGATCAATTCCCGTCCTTGGTTTGATCCCTACACGATGTAAAACATTTGATTTTATGTAAAAAATAATAATTGTAATAAATTATGATCAAAGTCCTAAAATAAGCATAGGTTCCAAATCAACCATCATCCTATAAGACAGTACGACCGTCATCTTAGATATTTGTATTTATTATCCGATTTTAATGAGAAATATTGAAAATTCATTAAATAATTCACTCATTATTTAACATATTGATTCGATCGATTCCAGTCCTTGGTTCGATCTCTGAACGAAGCTAAAAATAAATTTAATTTAACTATCAGAAAAGTGTCAGATTCGCAGAATTAAACACCGCAAGTTCTTTTAAAAACATAATATTTATTATAATTTCTACTTTACTACACGAACATTTGCGAAAGCCAGCAATATTATAATCACTTAGTTCCGCAGCGGTTTTACATGACTAATTCTTAGCTCCAATCGGCATGTACTAGACAGAGTCCAGCCAGAACATTTACAGACATAGTCCACCTCTTCTTGACAGAGTTTCTGGATACCGTTTTTAACAGTTTGCTTCACATCGTTAGAACTGTAAATTACTGCAGCCGATGTCTTGAATGCACACTTCTTCACTTTGTCATCGAACGGATATGGCTTTCCATATATACAGTTCAACCACAAGTTATATTTCAAAGGTCCGTTTGTTGCTACATCATCAGTAAGCTGATTGATTATGTTCTGTCTGATATCATCAAGAAAATTACAAATGTCTTTCGACTCACCTAACGTATTTAGATAATAATAGTCATTCAATGTTCCACGAAATGCAGACTGCGCCAAGTAGAAGCCATTATCATTCACCTGTAGAGCACCGATCACAGTCTTAGGTTTAGTTCCATGACCAGATGCCATAACAATCGGTTGCTGCGCATCTGTTCTCTTGCTTGTACGCCTACGAGTCTAATCTAAAGCGAGGAGTCGAAATTTCTGCAGGTAGTTCAGTAGTAGGCGCACGGACTTCACCTTTACAGTTTTTCGCATGTCGACGCAAATTATCAATTCGAGTAAACCATTAATAACACTCATCACAGCGAAACTTCATGCGAGAAGGATTCTTCATTAATTTGCTCCGCTCATGTCTTCGTGCATCATGGGAAAATGCGAACGACGTATCACAGTAGCTGCAAGGATACCGTGGTGATGAAGACGAACCTTTCAGACTCGATCCAGATACTGACGTTGCCGCCGACGTACCATTTCCAGGCATACTCTAATGCACATCAATCATTCGCTGTTGTATAGACACCTTTACTTTCTGCCGCGCAACAGGTCCTTTGCATGTCTCCAAGTGTTGCTGCAAATTAGCATTTCTTGTAAATTGCTTACGACATTTCTCACAGCCAAACATTTTTTGATAAAGGTTCTTAGCGCATTCTCTCCTCTCGTGTCGTCGAGCATTGCTGTTGTTTGAGAAAATCTTGTCGCAGTAACAGCACCGATGTTCGTTGTTTGTTGTCGAATCACCATCCATTGAAGTCACCATCGAGGGCGAAACAGCGTTCGTCGAGGTTTCCTGTACAGCCAGCACTACCGGAATTAAAGTCTCTTCTGCTGGTGGTATCATGTCTGATGAAGTCTCCTCCAGTGTTGTTGTCGTCGTTGCCAACGGGATCTGCTCCTTCTCCGTCGTAGCTGTCGTCAAGGTTCCCGTAGACGATGGTACAACCTCCATCAAGTTCGTCGTTAAAGTCGGTAAAGATGCCATCGAATTCGCAAGAACTGGTAATTAATTACGTGACTAATGCACCAGAAGAAACAAACTAGATGATATATACACCGTCGATACAGTAACAAACTGAGCAACCTTCTGTCTAAGACTCACTTATATACATGCCCCGAATGGAATAATACGCTAGTCAAATCAAGATCAATTTATTATAGTAATAGAGTCAAAACAACATTAAAAATAGAAGCACCATCAACAAAAAGGAAGCACATTCTGGAAGCACAATAAAAAGGCACCACATTTGGAAGCACCGACGACGAAAAAGCAGCACATTCTGGAAGCACAATAAAAAGGCAGCACATTTGGAAGCACCGACAACGAAAAGGCAGCACATTTGGATGCACCGACAACGAAAAGGCAGCACATTTGGAAGCACCGACAACTTAAAGGCAGCAGATTTGGAAGCACAATAAAAAGGCAGTACATTTGGAAGCACCGACAACGAAAAGGCAGCTCATTTGGAAGCACCGTCAACGAAAAGGCAGCACATTTGGAAGCACCGTTAACGAAAAGGCAGCACTACCAACGAAAAGGCAGCTCATTTGGAAGCACTGTCAATGAAAAGGCAGCACATTTGGAAGCACCATCGACGAAAAGGAAGCACATTTGGAAGCACAAGTTACGAGAACTAAGTCTTAGTTAGAAATCAGAATACAAGAAATAAAAACCTTAAATTTTTATAATTCAAATTATTTATTTTATTTCTTTACATTATACAAATGCAAGTAAAACAAGCCATCATTGTATGTAGCCAGCTTTCCTCAGTTCTTTGAGTATGAAGGATATTTCTTTGATGCACGAATAGTTTCCTGCACAAAGCGAGCCATGTAGAAGTCTTAGCCGGTCAACCAATATGTTTGGATCTTTTCATGATGTGTAATCAATCACTTCTACCACCATATTACTTGCTTGTTTATTATAAATATTATGATCTCTGGTGTATTCCGTTTTAACACCAACCTCAGGGTAACTCTTATTATCGAGATAGTGATCATCACAAGCTTGATCAGATTTATTTAATATATCACGACGTTTCCATCGTTTCGGTCTCAGGACACCGACACAGTCTTCGATCTTGCCTGCTTTAGCTGCTTTATCACAGTCTATGCCTTTGTCAACAGCCTCAGAGTCGCTGTAGCAATCACCGTACAAGGCATCATCTTCACCCAGATTACCGTAAGAATTCGATGTCGATGATGTCGAAGTGTCTTCATCGTCTTTATGCTTCCTTTTTAGGAGTCCATAATTTTTACAGAGTAGGAAAGATCTACTTGAATTCGGCTGGAATGTATTCTCACTTTTCACGTTAAGGATTCTTCCATTGTCTTCATTCTTCCATAAATCATCATCGTCCTTCAATTTAAGTTTTTTGTCGAGATCAGAAGAGCCGCGAACATAATCTCTCCCAAGACAAGGAAAATTATTGTCGTAATGCAAATCGCACTTCCTTAGCCTAGTAGAGCCATCGTTGTCCTCTAGCTTGTACGCAGGCTTGGCGTTACAAGTTCTGTCATGTCTTTTTAAGCTCTCTCTCCGCGTAAACGACTTGCTACATCTTACACAACTTATCATATTACGTAGTGGATTTTTAACACAGTCATTCTTCTCGTGTTGTCTTCCATTCTTTCTGAAGATAAATTCTTTGCTGCAAAACTTACACCTGTGTCCTTTCAATACAGCAACAGACACCGAATCAGGATTCATATTAGTTACTGAGACTATTGTCAGATGCAAACTGAGTGAATTAAATTAGATACATTACTTAAATAGAATTTTTTAAATATTTCATCAGCAAGAATTAAGTTACCTCATACAAAAGAAATTGTTACATGTGGTTTCGATTATTAGCATGAGATGTCGCCACGTGTTGTGTTGAGTCATAATTTATTTAGTTCTTTTATGTGGTATGCGGGATGCTCACTAACGTTCGCAAAACAAGGATGGCTTCGCTAGACATCAAGGAGAAGGAAGTTCGTCTTGCATGTTGGTGCTCCACAGATGTCTCATGGCATATTATTAATTTGACTGAGTAATGATATTTTTTAAATTACACCTGATAAAAATATTGCAAGTTTTGATTTAGTAGCAGAAATTATCGAATTAAATGTAACTCCAAATAAAATGACATGTATCATTAGACAAAAAAAAATCCATGCAGAGAGCGGTTTCTCAGAATAGTCAGAAGCACTTGAAGAAACCACAGGAATGATTGCAAGAACACGGGAAAAACCATCAAAATATTGACAAGAATAATCAGGAGCACACGGAGAAAACAATCATAACATTGGCAAGAATAATCAGGAGCACACGGAGAAAACCATCATAATATTGACAAGAATAATCAAGAGCTCACGGAGAAAACCACCATAATATTGACCAGATTAATCAGAAGCACTCGGAGAAAACCGCCACATGTTTTCTTTGATATCATAAAATTACAGGAAAAATATTTAAAAATAAAAATAAATTAATAAAAAAATTGAAATAAAATAAAAAAATACATAAAATTCTGGCTTTTGCAAGAACTCTATCTTTGCTCAACAATGATAAGTTTACAAACTAGCAGAATCTGTTTATGTATTTTAAGTAGATCTTTCCTACTCTGTAAAAATGATGGACTCCTAAAAAGGAAGCATGAAGACGATGAAGACACTTCGACATCATCGACATCGAATTCTTACGGTAATCTGGGTGAAGATGATGCCTTCTACGGTGATTGCTACAGCGACTCTGAGGCTGTTGACAAAGGCATAGACTGTGATAAAGCAGCTAAAGCAGGCAAGATCGAAGACTGTGTTGGTGTCCTGAGACCGAAACGATGGAAACGTCGTGATATATTAAATAAATCTGATCAAGCTTGTGATGATCACTATCTCGATAATGAGAGTTACCCTGAGGTTGGTGTTAAAACGGAATACACCAGAGATCATAATATTTATAATAAACAAGCAAGTAATATGGTGGTAGAAGAGATTGATTACACATCATGGTAAGATCCAAACATATTGGTTGACCGGCTAAGACTTCTACATGGCTCGCTTTGTGCAGGAAACTATTCGTGCATCAAAGAAATATCCTTCATACTCAAAGAACTGAGGAAATCTGACTACATACAATAATGGCTTGTTTTACTTGCATTTGTATAATGTAAAGAAATAAAATAAATAATTTGAATTATAAAAATTTAAGGTTTTTATTTCTTGTATTCTGATTTCTAACTAAGACTTAGTTCTCGTAACTTGTGCTTCCAAATGTGCTTCCTTTTCGTTAACGGTTCTTCCAAATGTGCTGCCTTTTCGTTGACGGTGCTTCCAAATGTGCTGCCTTTTCATTGACGGTGCTTCCAATGGTGCTGCCTTTTCATTGACGGTGCTTCCAAATGAGCTGCCTTTTCGTTGGAGGCACTTTTATATGTGCTGCCTTTTCGTTGACGGTGCTTCCAAATGTGCTGCCTTTTCATTGACGGTCCTTCCAAATGAGCTGCATTTTCGTTGGCGGTGCTTCCAAATGTCCTGCCTTTTCGTTGGTGGTGCTGCCTTTTCGTTGACGGTGCTTCCAAATGTGCTGCCTTTTCGTTGACGGTGCTTCCAAATGTGCTGCCTTTTCGTTGACGGTGCTTCCAAATGTGCTGCCTTTTCATTGACGGTGCTTCCAAATGAGCTGCCTTTTCGTTGTCGGTGCTTCCAAATGTGATGCCTTTTTATTGTGCTTCCAAATGTGCTGCCCTTACGTTGTCGGTGCTTCCAAATGTGGTGCTTCTTTTTCATTGTCGGTGCATCCAAATGTGCTGCCTTTTCGTTGTCGGTACTTCCAAATGTGCTGCCTTTTTATTGTGCTTCCAGAATGTGCTGCCTTTTCGTCGTCGGTGCTTCCAAATGTGCTGCCCTTTTTATTGTGCTTCCAGAATGTGCTTCCTTTTTATTGATGGTGCTTCTATTTTTAATGTTGTTTTGACTCTAGTATTATAATAAATTGATCTTGATTTGACTAGCGTATTATTCCATTCGGGGCATGTTTATAAGTGAGTCCTAGACAGAAGGTCGCTCAATTTGTTACTGTCGTCGACGGTGTACAGATCACCTAGTTTGTTTCTTCTGGTTCATCAGTCACGTAATTAATTACCAGTTCTTGCGAATTCGATGACATCTTTACCGACTTTAACGACGAACTCGATGGAGGTTGTACCATCGTCTACGGGAACCTTGACGACAGCTACGACGGAGAAGGAGCAGATCCCGTTGGCAACGACGACGACAACACTGGAGGAGACTTCATCAGACATGATACCACCAGCAGAAGAGACTTTAATGCCGGTAGTGCTGGCTGTACAGGAAACCTCGACGAACGCTGTTTCGCCCTCGATGGTGACTTCAATGGATGGTGATTCGACAACAAACAACGAACATCGGTGCTGTTACTGCGACAAGATTTTCTCAAACAACAGCAATGCTCGACGACACGAGAGGAGAGAATGCGCTAAGAACCTTTATCGAAAAATGTTTGGCTGTGAGAAATGTCGTAAGCAATTTACAAGAAATGCTAATTTGCAGCAACACTTGGAGACATGCAAAGGACCTGTTGCGCGGCAGAAAGTAAAGGTGTCTATACAACAGCGAATGATTGATGTGCATTAGAGTATGCCTGGAAATGGTACGTCGGCGGCAACGTCAGTATCTGGATCGAGTCTGAAAGGTTCGTCTTCATCACCGCGGTATCCTTGCAGCTACTCTGATACGTCGTTCGCATTTTCCCATGATGCACGAAAACATGAGCGGAGCAAATGCATGAAAAATCCTTCTCGCATGAAGTTTCGCTGTGATGAGTGTTATTAATGGTTTACTCGAATTGATAATTTGCGTCGACATGCGAAAAACTGTAAAGGTGAAGTCCGTGTGCCTGCTACTGAACTACCTGCAGAAATTACGACTCCTCGCTTTAGATTGGAGACTCGTAGGCGTACAAGCAAGAGAACAGATGCGCAGCAACCGATTGTTATGGCATCTGGACATGGAACTAAACCTAAGACTGTGATCGGTGCTCTACAGGTGAATGATAATGGCTTCTACTTGGCGCAGTCTGCATTTCGTGGAACATTGAAAGACTATTATTATCTAAATACGTTAGGTGAGTCGAAAAAAAAAATTGTAATTTTTTTGATGATATAAGACAGAACAAAATCAATCAGCCTACTGATGATGAAGCAACAAACGGACCTTTGAAATATAACTTGTGGTTGGACTGTATATATGGAAAGCCATATCCGTTCGATGACAAAGTGAAGAAGTGTGCATTCAAGACATCGGCTGCAGTAATTTACAGTTCTAACAATGTGAAGCAAACTGTTAAAAACGGTATCCAGAAACTCTGTCAAGAAGAGGAGGACTATGTCTGTAAAGGTTCTGGCTGGACTCTGTCTAGTACAAACCGATTGGAGCTAAGAATTAGTCATGTAAAACCGCTGCGGAACTAAATGATTATAGGATTGCTGGCTTTCGCAAATGTTTGTGTAGTAAAGTAGAAATTATGTAATAAATATTATGTTTTTAAAAGAACTTGCGGTGTTTAATTCCTCGAATCTGACACTTTTCTGATAATTAAATTAAAATTATTTTTAGCTTTGTTCAGTGATCGAACCAAGGACTGGAATCGATTGAATCAATATGTTTTATTAATGAGTGAATTATTTAATGAATTTTCAATTTTTCTTATTAAAATCGGTATAATAAATACAAATATCTAAGATGACGGTCGTACTGTCTTATAGGATGATGGTTGATTTGGAAACTATGCTTCTCTTAGGACTTTGATCATAATTTATTTAAATTATTATTTTTTACATAACATCAAATGTTTTACATCGTCTAGGGATCGAACCAAGAACGGGAATCGATCGCATCATTCAGTATATTTATTTCCAATTTATTTAACGAATTTAGAAATTTTTCCCGCATTTCTAGCTTTGAAATTACGGATTTTCAAGATGGCGGACATGACGTCATACTAGGTGACGATATATATACTTTAACAAAAGTGGTGGGGTTAGTCTGCCTCCAGCCACTGTGAGGGAAGGATTGAATGCCTCTCCGGGTTCAAACCGGGGACTCTGAGCTCCATGTCATAAAAGTTTGTTTTTTAAATATTTTTATTAAAATTTTATTAAGTGAATTTTTTTATAAATTTTAAATATTTTTTCATTAAAATCGGATAGTAAATAAAAAAGTTAAAGATGGCGGCCATAACGAAAATTGCAACTGTGACATCATTATCCAAGATGACATATTCCATGATGACGTCAGAGGCTTATAGGAGGCTGTCGACATGGATGCTTAAGCCTCTATATGGACATTTCTAGCCGCCGGAATTTTTAAGGACTAAAAACGGGAAATTTTCCCTCGAAACGGGAATTTTTTCCTCGAAACTAGAAATTTTTAAGTTGTGGAATTTTTTGAGATTTTTTGGCGGAATTTTTTTCCACATAAATGTAACTTTGGCAAATTTTGAGGATTTTTGGGCAAATTTTGCCCAATTTTGGCGGATTTGACAGGTTTTGAAGGACAAATTCAAGGTCAAGGTCAAAGGTCAAGTTTAAAACCATCCAAGATGGCCGCCGTGACGTCACAATCCAATATGGCGGTCAGCACCTCAGGCGCCTCAGCCTGAAGCCTGGCGCAGGACCGCCATTTACATACTACTACAATATTGCAATTGTTTTACTTTGGGGATCGTGTGGTTTTATGGAAATTAATAATTTATTTTGTGCTTAGTTCTTTAGTGGGTAGTTTATGTGTGAGACCGATACCCAGGTAATACCTAAATTCGTTTGTTCGAAGCAAAAAAAAAAAAAAAACTTAGCTTTAATATTGTTAGAGCTAATTTGGAATGACAAGTTATTCTGCTTCAAAATGAAGCTACTGTAACAAAGCATCAAAAAACTATTATATATGTGACGAGACTCATTTCCTGCCCGTAAAAGAACCGTGCAGAATATGTTACATTATTGACAAGACTCTCCACTCGAAGGGTGCAGGAGACTGAGCGACTACACGCTCGGCCGAGCTGAAGGGGTGTGTGCGGGTTGCAGACGCTGCCCCTGGCATGGTGGCCGCTCACCAGGGACTGCCTCATCTACCTGGTAGCTATCGGCCTGATGACGGCCGTGCTGTGGGACTCCATCGTGCACTGGTACGAGGCACTCTTCCTGCTCGTGCTCTACTTCTTCTACCTGGTCATCATGTACTTCAACAACCCGCTGCACCGCTTCGCCGACTCCATAGTAGCGCGGTTCGCCGGCACCACACCTCGCTCGCCAGGTCAGCCTCAGTGTCTCCCGTCCTAGGTCTGAGCCTCGTCTGGGTACTGCTCAGTACTGAGCAGCAAGTAGCTAAGCCTTCAAACCTCGCTCGCCAGGTCAGCCTCAGTGTCTCCCGTCCTAGGTCTGAGCCTCGTCTGGGTACTGCTCAGTACTGAGCAGCAAGTAGCTAAGCCTTCAAACCTCGCTCGCCAGGTCAGCCTCAGTGTCTCCCGTCCTAGGTCTGAGCCTCGTATGGGTACTGCTCAGTACTGAGCAGCAAGTAGCTAAGCCTTCAAACCTCGCTCGCCAGGTCAGCCTCAGTGTCTCCCGTCCTAGGTCTGAGCCTCGTCTGGGTACTGCTCAGTACTGAGCAGCAAGTAGCTAAGCCTTCAAACCTCGCTCGCCAGGTCAGCCTCAGTGTCTCCCGTCCTAGGTCTGAGACTCGTATGGGTACTGCTCAGTACTGAGCAGCGAGTAGCTAAGCCTTCAAACCTCGCTCGCCAGGTCAGCCTAGTGTCTCCCGTCCTAGGTCTGAGCCTAGTCTGGGTACTGCTCAGTACTGAGCAGCGAGAAGCTAAGCCTTCAAACCTCGCTCGCCAGGTCAGCCTCAGTGTCTCCCGTCCTAGGTCTGAGCCTCGTCTGGGTACTGCTCAGTACTGAGCAGCAAATAGCTAAGCCTTCAAAACCTCGCTCGCCAGGTCAGCCTCAGTGTCTCCCGTCCTAGGTCTGAGCCTCGTATGGGTACTGCTCAGTACTGAGCAGCGAGTAGCTAAGCCTTCAAACCTCGCTCGCCAGGTCAGCCTCAGTGTCTCCCGTCCTAGGTCTGAGCCTCGTATGGGTACTGCTCAGTACTGAGCAGCGAGTAGCTAAGCCTTCAAACCTCGCTCGCCAGGTCAGCCTCAGTGTCTCCCGTCCTAGGTCTGAGCCTCGTCTGGGTACTGCTCAGTACTGAGCAGCAAATAGCTAAGCCTTCAAAACCTCGCTTGCCAGGTCAGGATCAGTGTCTCCCGTCCTAGGTCTGAGCCTCGTCTGGGTACTGCTCAGTACTAAGCAGCGAGTAGCTAAGCCTTCAAACCTCGCTCGCCAGGTCAGCCTAGTGTCTCCCGTCCTAGGTCTGAGCCTAGTCTGGGTACTGCTCAGTACTGAGCAGCGAGTAGCTAAGCCTTCAAACCTCGCTCGCCAGTTCAACCTCAGTGTCTCCCGTCCTAGGTATGAGCCTCGTCTGGGTACTGCTCAGTACTGAGCAGCAAGTAGCTAAGCCTTCAAACCTCGCTCGCCAGGTCAGCCTCAGTGTCTCCCGTCCTAGGTCTGAGCCTCGTCTGGGTACTGCTCAGTACTGAGCAGCGAGTAGCTAAGCCTTCAAACCTCGCTCGCCAGGTCAGCCTCAGTGTCTCCCGTCCTAGGTCTGAGCCTCGTCTGGGTACTGCTCAGTACTGAGCAGCGAGAAGCTAAGCCTTCAAACCTCGCTCGCCAGGTCAGCCTCAGTGTCTCCCGTCCTAGGTCTGAGCCTCGTCTGGGTACTGCTCAGTACTGAGCAGCGAGTAGCTAAGCCTTCAAACCTCGCTCGCCAGTTCAACCTCAGTGTCTCCCGTCCTAGGTATGAGCCTCGTCTGGGTACTGCTCAGTACTGAGCAGCAAGTAGCTAAACCTTCAAACCTCGCTCGCCAGGTCAGCCTCAGTGTCTCCCGTCCTAGGTCTAAGCCTCGTCTGGGTACTGCTCAGTACTGAGCAGCGAGTAGCTAAGCCTTCAAACGTCGCTCGCCAGGTCAGCCTCAGTGTCTCCCGTCCTAGGTCTGAGCCTCGTCTGGGTACTGCTCAGTACTGAGCAGCGAGTAGCTAAGCCTTCAAACCTCGCTCGCCAGGTCAGCCTCAGTGTCTCCCGTCCTAGGTCTGAGCCTCGTCTGGGTACTGCTCAGTACTGAGCAGCAAGTAGCTAAGCCTTCAAACCTCGCTCGCCAGGTCAGCCTCAGTGTCTCCCGTCCTAGGTCTGAGCCTCGTCTGGGTACTGCTCAGTACTGAGCAGCAAGTAGCTAAGCCTTCAAACCTCGCTCGCCAGGTCAGCCTCAGTGTCTCCCGTCCTAGGTCTGAGCCTCGTCTGGGTACTGCTCAGTACTGAGCAGCGAGTAGCTAAGCCTTCAAACCTCGCTCGCCAGGTCAGGCTCAGTGTCTCCCGTCCTAGGTCTGAGCCTCTTCTGGGTACTGCTCAGTACTGAGCAGCGAGTAGCTAAGCCTTCAAACCTCGCTCGCCAGTTCAACCTCAGTGTCTCCCGTCCTAGGTCTGAGCCTCGTCTGGGTACTGCTCAGTACTGAGCAGTCACAATAGACTTGGTGAAACCCTTAACATAAAATCTTGAAGATTAGTGTAAATGCATATATCATAAATTACTTTAATATAATTGTTTTCTTGTGAAGGGTATTTTTAGGGATAGTAATTAATTGAATGTTTATAAAATTTTATTTATGAACTTCAAACATAAATTTTAATACAAAAGCATTTACTGTTTAAAATATTTTATTATTAATATGTGTTTTAATTTACTATTTATGTTATTTATTAAATAGTATAAACTTGCACAGTTATGATGATGTGAAACCATGGTTCAAGCCTCCATGCTTGGTAATGTTCTATGACTGTTGACATTGATATTGAAAACTGTCTTTTTTTTCTTCAAAAATCGTAGAAATTTTCCCTAAAGTTATTACAAATTTCCCTATATTCCTTTTAGAAAAGTGCTATCAAAAGACCTGAAAATAAACGAAAATTCGCAGATACACAAAATTGTTACACAAGACACTTATCGTTAAGCGATATAGCATTTATTTTTTTTAAATATTCTTCTATTTCCTTAAAACCGCCCGATTTAAGATAATGACTTTAGAAAATAATATGCAATAAATATTCGTCATTCTATATTTTCACATCTATAATTTTACAAATTTTTACATCCCACCATATTATGACACCATTTTGAATTTGAAAATTACATTATATTAAAAAAAATAACAATGTACACTTTTTTAAAATAGCATTTATGTCACGGATTACAGAAGCTCAATGTTTGAACTCGACAATTGCCGCACTAAAAATTAAAACAATTTTCGAAAATTTTAATTTAACATATTTTAAAATATAGAAAAAAAAACATGTGAGCGAGTCTTATAGCACTCGCCAGTGAAGTGTAACGTCTAACCACAGTAACGTACAAATTCAAGTGTTTTCATATTGCAATTTTTAATTTTTTTTAATGTGTAAAAGAATTGTAAATTATTATACAACAATTAATTTGATCAAATAACATATATTAAAGTGACGGCACGTTGCGCGCGACCACACTTCAACAAAACCAGTTGCGCTCGCCAAGAAGAGCTCAGTCGCCCTATGGCCCCGGGCGTGCGCACACATGCCAGTTTGCAAACGAATCCTTGCGGACTGGCGGAAATGAATCTGCCCTTTGCTTTAGCAGTGTGCATCCAATTGTATTACAATTGTACTACAAAATACCAGCGTACTACATACATGTATGCTGGAAGTTTATGTAACTTAAGTTAGAATTGATTTATTTAAATTTAAATTTAAGGTTCCTCCCATACCACCGTCCCCCCTCCTCTCATTCAACGAAACCATCAGCACACACACTAAAGTAGCCGACTAATGAGTAGAAGCTGAGGCTAGGGCCTCGCAATGAAGCAAAGGATAATTTCTGGAATCGAACTCGGTCAACCTGAAGCTCTATCCACTCCTGAATGTAGCCCGAAGCACAGACTCGCGTCAAACATATTAATTAAATAACTCGTAGCTTGCGAATCATTATTATTACCAAATAAGAACGTTTCTTAATTTTATGTTTATTTATATAAATTAATTTATAGGCGTAGAAAAAGACCTTTCCCCTTCTAGTTTAGGATAGGCTGGCTGGCAGCCTGGCGGGAAACCACATGAAGTCGCCCCCGAAAGAACCAGCGTCCCACAAACCCATTGCGGACACACAAGTCCAAGCACCCAGCCCCCGCATGGTAGACTCTTTCTAGTCTGTCCAACTATTCTTACTGAACCATCCCACTGTTTTCTGTAACCAACCTGCTATAAATTAATGCATGAAATTATGCATACCGCATGTAAGTGCCCAGGGTTTTCCCTTTGTCTATGCAGGTATTTCCTGGGACCAATTTATCTAGTTTAGTCTAAAGTTAAGAAGTGAAGGGAATAAGCAATGGGTGGACAATCCCCTCCTAGCACACGATGTATGCTACCTCTCCTGCATGGTTTAAACCCAGCATGAGTAAGGCGTATATTTATGAACTTTGGTTCGCGATATAAGCCATGGGTAGCATCATTATCTGTTACATATTTACATTATTAACTTCCACTGTATTCACGGAATTACTCCAAACAAATAATGTCGTATACCGTGAGTTTAGATGTTAAACATCAACACATAAAAAATTTACATATTTTTAAAATATTTGAATATGTAATTTGATAAAATTAATTAATTTTTAATATATTACAGTTCTTGTACACATTAAACAAAATAATTTCTCATCATCAATTAAATGATTAGGTGATAGCAGTTAGACCCTTATATTACAGTTTACACCCATGACCTTTACTCCGTTACACTCACTATCCATTAAGATTCATAAGTTTCAACCAATACGGCACACGTGAACAAAGCCACCGTAAACGTTGTTTGCTTAAGTCTTTCTTGTTGTTATTGCAACGACAGAAATGCAACCTACAACTTCTTAACATAGGTTATGGTTTATACCTGCTCAGAAGTTGTGTGGGAATTACGTATGTGAACACGGGCTTTCACGTTGTAGGTTTAAGCCTAAGATAAAGCTAATAAAAATTATTTTTCCGAAATAATAACGTAACAGTTTAAAATTGGGTTAAGGATATCTTACGGTAACAACTGAAAAAAATATTCAAGTGAAGTTTCAACTGTACCGAGTCATTGGGGAGGGGGGAGGGTGATGTAAGTTAACTTAATCCAACTATGAATATTATTCAAAGATCTCACAGTTTGTTTCCTTCCTCCCTCCTCCACTACCTCCACCACAAACTAGAATAGTTGGCACGTGCCTAAATTATATAAATGTTACATATTCAAACATGTTGAACACTACTAATTTTGAAATAAAAATTGAAAATATGTGTTATTATTTAACTTTTTCGTTTATAAAAAAAGGGAGTGTAAAATTAGATACTCCCGTTAGAAGCTATACTACAATGATAAGTATTAGTAGTGTATAATATTTCCTCCTAGGACAGGCTTCAGGCTGTGGATTGTGGATGGGGTCAATGACCGATTGCTCTGAGTCACGGCGGCCATCTTGGATGACCCTGACCTTCAAAATGCCTCAAAACTGACTCAAAATTTGCCATAATTCCTAAAACTTTCCCTTTTCCGAGGGAAAAATTCACGTTCTGAAGGAAAAATTCCCTTTTTAGTCCTCAAAATGCCTGAAAATGCCTACAAGCGGCTTATATTCACCACGGAAAAGCCGCTCCAAGCCGCGCCTTGACAATCAAGATGACATTTCAGCCAGTTTGAATTATGACGTCACCCTTGCAATGTTCGTTACGGTAGCCATATTGAAAATTCGAATTTTTATGCTAGAAAATCGGGATTTTTTTAATTATAAAAATAATTAATCAAATTTTAATAAAATGTTATTTTAAATCACTATTATACATTTAGTTACGGTCGCCATCATGGATTATAGAAACGTTGCATGTTTCATTACTCCCACATTTTGAAATAGTATGACATCAACATTGTACTTTTGTTATGGCCGCCATATGAGATTCTAGATCGTTGTAATTTTCGTTACGCCACCATATTGAAAATCCGTAATTAAAATCATATTTTGAATTGAAAAGATTTTAAATTTATAAAAAATTAATTATTCAATTTTTGAATAAATTAATATTTTAAAAATTGTTCTTACATCATATAGTTCTTGGTCAGGACCGGGTGAGCGCATGATAAAAATGGAGACAGATACTTCCTCCACGGAAGACACCGGCAGACTGACCTCCCTTCCCTAATGCCAAGGTATATACGTATATCGTCAGCCAGTATGTCGTCAGGTCCGCCATATTGTTGTCGTCTAATGGAGGCCTATATCTTGTTTTCGTCTGCTAGAGTGCGCTATCACCATATTAGTTTAAATTTTGCTCACTATAGTGCAGTATTCATTTATTAGGCCTATTACAGTTGCCCCCGCCATATTGTAATTTAGATGCCATCTTGGAAATTTTTATTATTGACCTAGAAATTAAGGAAAAATTCAAAATTCATTAAATAATCATTCAATTAATATAATGATTGATTTGATCGATATCCTCCATCGGTTCATAGTTGATCAAGGCAAAAAAGTAATTTTATGTAAGATAATGAAGATAATAATTTCAATAATTATAGTGGAAAGTCCTAAAAGTAGCTTAGCTTCCTACCCAACCAGCCACTAGTAAGTCAGTTAGGACATATTTGTTGCTACTTTGGAAATCTCTAACTATTTACCTAGAAATTCAGGAAAATTTCAAAAATCATCGAAAAATCACTCATTAATTTACTAATTTATTTGCTAGATTCCTGTCCTTGATTCAATCCTTGATCAATGCAAAACTAAAATTAAATTTATTATATATCACATCAATTTAACATAACAGTGATAAGTTCCAATAAACAACACTTTTTTAAAAATACCATTTATTACATAATTTCGTTTCTACTACAAGAACACTTGCTAGACTTAAAAATATAATAATAACTTTGTTATAAATTGTCTTGAACTGACTAATTCTTAGCTTTAATCGGTTTAATTAATGAGACACCAGCCAGATCCTTTGACTACATAGTATTTTTTTCCGACAGATTATCTCGATACTGTGTTTAACAGACTGCTTCACATCGTCAGAATTGTAATTTGTAGTATTTAGAACTTTCTTGCATGCACTATTCTTCACTTCGTCCTCGAACGGATATGGTTTGCCATATAAACAGTCCAAAAATAAGATATATTTTAAAGGGCCGTATGTAACTGCTTCATCAGTAAGCTGATTGATAATGTTCTTTGTGATATCGCCAGGAAAAGTACAAATGTCTTTCAACTCACTAAACGTATTAATATAATAGTAGCCTTTCAACGTTCCACGAAATGCATATTTCGCCAAGTACAATCCGTTATTATTTACCTGTAATGCACATAGCACAGTTTGAGACTTAGATTCCTGCCCAGGTCTCACCATTATCGGCTGCTGAACATTTGTTTTGTGCTTGTACGCATGCGAGTCTCCATCTAAAGCGAGGAGTCGAAATGTCTGCAGGTAGTTCATCAGTAGGCACACAAACTTCACCTTTACATTTTTTGCAAGCTGTCGCAAATTGTCAATACGTTTAAAACTAAAATGGCACTCATCACAGCGAAACTTCATACGATATGGATTATTCATACATTTATTCCGTTCATGTCATCGTGAATCAAGGTCACATGCAAAAGAAATATCACACTAGCCGCAAGAATGTCTAGTTGTCGAAGATAATCTTTTCAGGCCCGAAACGAATACTAATGTTGCTGCAGTTGTACCAATTCTGGGCGTACACTCAAGCGAATCAAGTAATCGATGTAGCGAAACCTTTACTTTCTGATGGGCAACGAGATCTTGGCATGTCATGTGCGTTTTCATATTATCTTTTCTGGCAAACTGCTTATGACATTTCTCACAGCCAAACATTTTGCGAGGAAGATTCTTAGCACATTCTTTCTTCATGTGTCGTCGAGTATTACTGTTTTTTGAGAAAATCTTGTTACAGTACGACTTAGGTGCTCGATTGTTGTTGAAGAATCACCAATCATTTAAATTTCCTTCGAATGATATAAGACGTTCACAGTGGTTTTTCTCTACAAAAGGCACTGTAGTCATTAAGCTCTCTTCTGCTGGTGGTACCACGACTGTTGAAGTCTCCTCTCTAGTGTTGTCTTAGATGTTTCGAACAGGATCTGCACCATCATAGACGACACTGACAACAAGGTTCCCGTAGACGATGGTACAACTTTCATCGAGTTCGACGTTAAAGATGGTAACGATGCCATCGAGTTTACAAGAACAGATAATTATGAGACTTATGCACAAGATAAAAAAATAATAGGTGATCATTACACCACCACAGCCAGTAACAAACTGGATGACGCGCCTCTATGGACTCGCTTATATACCCGCAACCATTTGAATAAGATCCTAGTCAAAATAAGAAACTTTTAATTTAATACACCAGTAAAAACAACATTAAAAAATAAGCAAAATCAAATAAATAAAACACATATGGAAGCAAATTTTACCCAAGGAATGGGCTCGCAATACACGCGTTTGCAGTTTACAGCACAAAACTAATCCTGCCACAAAATTTACATTTTAATTTATTTCATTTAAGCGGACTATCCAACATAATAACAGTTATCAAAGGAATAAAATTTAAAAACATGCATCACTTCAGTCATTGACTTTTATCAAAATATAATTTTAAACGTGTTAAATCGTAGAACCAGATATGCTAATGTTTTATATACTCCATGAATACTTTAGACACCAAAAGTTAAAAGTACGCATGTAAGAATGATATTAAATAAAATACTAAATTATTTAATATTAAACTGTATAATTTTTAGAAACAATGTACATAAGATTTCAAATAGTTTTTATTCTATATTACCCGCACTTCTTAGCACATTTCTTTTGATGATGTATAAATTTTCAGCATTTGACGAACCAAAAAGAAGTTTTATTCTATAAACCGATCATTTGAATTATCTCTCGATGTACAATAAGTCTCGTGTGCTAAAGCTTACATTTTATACTTAAAATACCCTAGTCCATGTTACTAGCACAGTCTCGAAGTCATCATCTTCGTGCCTATCAGCAATATTACCATGAGCTGTATCAATAGCATTCATTTAATCATATCGTTTACACATATATGTTGTCAGAGATTTACCACAATCATTGATTTTAAAAGTTTCACTTAATTCCACATAGTTTTCAATTTCTTTAAAAGAAGTGTTTCTAGTAGTAATAAGTATAAAATCCTTCAACCCAACATCCCAAGCAAAATTAAATCAAAGAATTATATAGGAAAACACTATTCATTTAATCGTAGGAACCTCATAATTCTTTCCCCCTATAGTGTAGTTTCATGAGGGCAAGTGTCTATAATTGTAGATCATGTAGTGTTCTTTAAGTGAGGTGGTATACTACCAGATCCTTACATAAATCTAGAAACAAAAAATAATCTTCTCGATTCTTTACACGTATTATTAAATTAACACCTAGACAAAATAAATATCACACTTAGTATTTTATACAAAGGACTCTTTGCCCAATAATGTTTAACATTCATCTAAAAAAAAAAAAAACATGTCCCATTTATTTTATAAAGAAAAGCAGGTCAGACGAGAAAGCACACATAACAAATGCTAGTCGCCCGTATTGTAAGGACCATGTGTTCGATACCTACCTCAAGCATTAAAGCAACTTTGTCTTTTTCTTGCCGTATGTAGGAGAATAACTTCCAATACATGTAATGTTAAAAGTATTCACATACGTCTAAACCAAGAACCCAATTATTTAAAGTAGAAAACAGTATGTTCACAAATGAACTTCATTGCGGAATGATAACGAAACAATTTTAATATAAATTTATAAAATTTTATTCTTATTAAAATTAAATTTTTATTAAATATTCGTCAGCTAAAACATTAATAACTTTTTCTATATATCCTGAATTTATTATTTCATTACATATAGTCCATGTTTCTTTGATGACATATACATTTACGACATCTTGCGAAGAAAGTGAAAGTCACAACCTGTTCACCATTCATTTTGGTATTTGTAAAAAAATTATCTCATACCTTATTTACCTGAATGCTAGACAAGTATTTTTCCCAAACTTCGTGCATACAATTAGTTATATTTATCTTACTTTGGGGTATCATGATATTCACATTTTGATAATTTTTCCTGCTTGCCACTAAAGTAAATGCAAAGCTATATCATAGACCATTTATTTAAGTGGCTTTAGCAATAACTGTGACATAATTAAATAAGTAAACTTTACACACTATTTGATTGAATGGTGCCCCGCTGAGGTTTCCTCAAAGACCCAGGATTCTTGTTGGGAAGGACTCGTACTTGGGAGTGGTGCCCCGAGTGCTTTAGGGGCAGGTATCAGGACTCCCTAGCCCTATGACGTGCTGACGTAGTGAGCGACGAGGACAGCTCCGGTTACCAGCCTGGACAGCTGGAAGAGGTTGGGTAGGCCTCCACTGGACCACGGGTTCACTGGGTGATTGAGGGGTCCCAGTGTGAGAGCGGGAGACTGGGGTAGGCGCCAGAAGTGATTACAACTCCGGAGGGCTAAGGGAGCATCCAACTTGCTGGTTAGCTGAGTGGAGTAGAGGGCCGGAGGTGGTGCATAAGCTGGGATGGGTAGCCTCAGCCTCTTTGCATAGCCAAAAGCTCTAACGCTCTTCCTGGTTGCGTATGCTGCGTATCCGCATCCATGCCCATGGGGGCCCCAGGGCGGTAGGGCCTAACGGCTAAGAGCACTGGGTCAAAAAAGAAAAGGGGGGGGGGGAACCCCTGTGACAGCTTTTAATGTATATGATGTTCTTTCCCTGCACAAGCTTAGTGCAATGTATGGCGAGCAAACATCTGTTTGCGACAAGATTTAATTAGTATAACCCTGGCGCAAATAACATCTAATGCATAAATGGTTATCCGCGTGCGAGTATACTTCTCTGTGCCTTCATATATAAAAGGCATGCAATGGTTTGTGCCTTAAGTTGTCGTCCTACCTGCAAAACGATATTTTCGATCCATCCTGCTAACGTGTAGGTGAGCGTAAGACCTAGCTTCAGCAGTGTCGAGTACAGCTACTGGGATGCACACATATATGGAAACATTTTATGTAGGCGTTTAACACTGTCGTTGTTCGCACTTTTCTGTGTCCTATGAACTGCCTCAGCAGCTGCTAGATTGATGTGAACCTGGAAAATGTGTCGTCAATCCCATGAGACCACACGAGATACTTCCAGCCAGCATCGAAGAAGTAGTACTTTGTTTGCACCTGCAACACCAAAATTAAACTTATGGCAACCTTTTGTGACCTGTGATGAATCTACGCAGATGCTCTTACAATGTACGTCTCGTGGTGCTCTGATAATTTTCCTGTCTTAAGAAGCACCAAGACAATGTGGTGTCGCAGCTGTGGTCGTAGATATGGTCGCCCGTGTTTCAACGAAGCACCGGAAGTATTGCAGAAGATAAGCAGTGGGATACCTGTGTTCCCAAGCCTGAGGCTAGCATACGAGTTGCAGCCAGAGTGGTCGAACCAGTTGTTACTGGAATCAACGAGGCAAAAGGATGGGTAGATGAGACAGTTCCTGCAGCGTTAAAGTCTATGCTTATGAAAATGCTTAATGCCCTAACCTAATATGTATTGGTGGATTTGTGAATAAATTATTAAAATTTGAATTGAACAAAATTTTTTGATACATCTTACTTAGTATACCAGCAATCATAAGTATATAAGTAAGGCCTAGACGACGGAACGTTTAGTCCATGTCTGACTTTGGTGCAGTGCGAATCGGCTCTCTTCAGTACATATCCTGAAATTTAGTTGGTTTTCGAATGTCGATTTTGATGGACCGTTTACCATCACCAGTGCAGAACCTGATGACGACTACGCCAACAGCAGCAGAGAACAATATGTCAGCGGATTCAAAAGCAGCAGAAACCTCAATAGTAGCGGCGCCCACGGCGACACAGATACTGATGAAATTACTCTTAGGAGTTTGAGGGGTGGGGGAGGGGGGGGGGGGGGGGGTCAGAGAGGCACGCGAAAGGTCTTTTTTTTTTTTTTGGTTTTTCTCTTTTATCTCTAAAACTTTGCGTCATAGCGGAAAGAACATTCAATGCAAAATTAAAGCTGATAAAATGTTTCACAACAATTGCTCAATTCACTCTATCGCTATCTAAAATATTTTCCGAGATACCGTATCTCGAACTTCACTAATTTTTAAAGAAAAAAAAATGCCTACTTTTTTTTTGCCTTTTTATGCTACCTAAAATTTTTGCTATTAGACCTACGAAAAAGTCATATCTAAATAATTATTTGTAGAAGTAGTGTATAAATGGTGGTCCGACGCCTGGCTTCACGGTTGTGGAATGTGGATGAGGTCAATGACCGATTTCTCTGACGTCACGACGGCCATTTTAGACTCAAAAATGACTCCAAATTGACTAAAAATGACTCTAAATTTCTAAAAAATTCCCATTTGCTTGGAAAAAAATACCGTTTTGAGGGAAAATTTCCCGTCTTATTCCTCAAAATTGCTATCGGCTTCGAAATTCCTAAAAAGTCTTAAATTCCTTAGCGACCAGCTGTTAAAAGCCATACCTTGTCAATTAGGATGTTATGGCCACCATCTTGGATTACGACGTCACCGTTGGAATTTCTGTTATGCCCGCCATTTTGAAAATCTGTAATCATCCTATTTTAATGAAAAAAATCTAAAAATAATAAAAAAAGTTTATTTCATTAAATTTTAATAAAACAAATTTATATACACCCTTGCAGATATCGTAAAGGTCAAACAAATTTATATACACCCTTGCAGATATCGTAAAGGTCAACATCATGGAGTTGCATATTTCGTTATGCCCGTCATCTTGGACTATGACATAATCGTTGCGCGTTTCATTACGGACACAATCTTGGATTTTAGATGGTTGCAATTTTCATTATGCTCCGCTATCTAAATTTTTTATTTTTTTACCAGATTTCAATGAAAAAAAACTTAAAATTCAAAAAAAATTATTAATTGAAATTTTATTAAATATTAATTAAAAAGCACAAATATGTCCTTGGTTCGAACCTGGTGTGATAAAAAAAACGATATACCCTTCCTCCACAGAAGCCACTGGCAGACGGACCTCCCACCACTAATACCAAGATATGTATTACGTCACCATGTATGACGTCATGTCCGCCAACTTAATTCGTCTGCCTGAGGCCACCATCTCTTTTTTCAGCTATACAGCGCTACCTTCATGTTAGTTTAATTTTATTACACTAGATCTTTAACCTTGACCTTGACTGTGAAGAATCCTCGTTCCACAGCCGTGTCTACAATGAGGACATCCACATAGTTTTTTTTTGAAGAGTTCTGATTTCATGTGCCTGTAGTGTGACCTTCAGCATGATAATCAGCCGATTTTTGTTGTAGGTGTTTGACAGGAAGTCTTCCTGCTTCACACTTATGAATGTCTTCTGATTGCCATGTCTGTCAACTGACTTGCTAAGGCGTTACCGCATTTGTTTATCAGTGACCTTGGTACTTTTTGATGAGGTCGTGATTTTTGCCAAATCACTTTGTGGAGGAGAAGTCCTCCATCCATAACAATGTCAAATGGTTTTCCATATACATATTTGGTTTTTGGATTGATTTCGTCGATTTCCTCATCGCACTCTCATTGAAGTAGACAAATTGAAAGAGGCCTATTAATATTTCAAATAATTTTACAAATCTGTGTTGGTATTCTTGCTTATGGATATGCATTGAAGTATCCACAGACATCTTTTCGTTGTTAATCATGATTGAGGAGCTTACTGTCGAAAAGGGGGAGTGCTCGATCTCTCCGAGACATTTTGATATATGAAAATGTAGAATTCACCATTTTAGCCTTTGCTTGTTTACTAACTGTAACAGCATTTTTTGTCACCAACCACCCCTGTTGCAATATACATGATGTCGCTGGTAGCCGGAAAGGGAGAATAGTTCTCAAACCACTCTATTCGTTTGGTAACATCAGCTGCATCCTTAGTTTGGCGGGCTTGTTGAAAATCTGCGTGTCACTCACATTGACTTAAGAAAACTAAGAAAAAATCTCAGGTGGACTTCAAAACAAAAAATAAAATAAAATTATTAATCAGTCAATTACTATGCATTGATAAAGCTGAGAAATACTATCGTGAAAGATAATTTTACTTCTCCTTGGTATTAAGCGAAGCCCTCCTTCTCTTGCGATCGTGAGTGAGCATCCTGCATCTCTAACATGAAAAATTGACTGTCTGTACAACATATAAAAATAGTCATTACTTAAAATACAAGAAATCTTTTGAAACAGTTGTGTAACACTGCCATACAAGACGGATTTCCACCTCCTTGATGTCTAGAAAAGTTATTTTTTTCTTGCGACCGTGAGAGCATCTCGCATACTTCATAAAAAATAATATTTACCTCAACAGAATATGTAACGAGATCTGTTAGCAAAATCGGTATTACTTGCAACAAATTTTTTTTTGCTTTAGGTAAATTAACTCTTTCTGCTGAATGTAGCTATTGTAGCTAGTTGGAGCCTTGTAGACTCGTATCCTCGTAGCTTCGTAGCCTTGGAACGTCGTAGCCATGTAGCCTTGTAGCCATGTAGCCTCGTAGAATCGTAGCTTTGTAGCATCGTAACCCTGTAGTCAAATTTTGTTGGAGCTGTTGGAACCAAATACTTATGGAGTCTCGTAGCCCTGTAGCCTTTCTTTGGATCAATTGAAGCAGTTTCCCATTGTATCCTGTATCCTACTTACAGGGTCATATTCTACTGAGTTGAATCTTCGTGTAAATGTAATACCTTTTTTTTGTAATTGTACATAGTCAAACCTTTATTATCGTTTCCTTCCTTTGAGATTATATCCATGAAATGAATTAGTATCCCTGTAACTATACCGTATCCCTGTGATGAAATTATATCATAACAGGTTGATGTTTCGTCCAAATGTGCTTTATTTTCGTTAAATGGGCTTTCAAAGGTGCTTCCTGATTGTTGAATGTGCTTCCTTTTTATGAATGTACTTCCACATGTTATTCCTTTTTAACGAAAGTTTTATTTTTAATGTGTTGCCAAAAGTGCTTCCCTTTTGTCCAATGTGCTTCTTTTTATGAAAAGTGCTTCCAAATGTGCTTCCTTTTCTAGCACGTGCTTCCTCTTTTGATGAATTGGCTTTCTTTGTTTAAATGTGGTTCCTTTATTGACAGATAGACTATGTTACCGATCGTGTTCCCCTTTTGGATTGTGCTTCCGATTGTGGTGATTGTACTATAAAATGTGCTTCTTTTATGTTGCTTGTGCTTACAACTGTGCATCCTTTTCTTGAATTAGGTTCCTTTTTTGACGAATGTGCTTACTTTTTCTTGAATGTTCTTTCTTTTTTGACGAATGTGCTTCCGAGTTTTTGTCCTTTTTGAATTGTGCTTCCAATTGTGCTTAGTGTTTATCGAATTTGCTTCGAAATGTGCTTCCTTTGTGTCGAATGTGCTTCCAAATGTGCTTTCTTTTTTAAAAACGTGTTTTCAATAGTGCTCCCTTTTTCTGATTGTATTTCCGATTGTGCTTCCTTTTTGTTGATTGTGCTTCCTTTTCGTTGTCTGTACGTCCAATTATGATTCTTTTTCGCTCATTATTCTTCCGATTGTGGTTTCTTTATTGTTGCATGTGTTTTTGGATATAGTTACTTTTTTAATTTGCTTAATATTGTGCTTTAACTTCAATTGTTCTTCCTTTTTAATTGTACTTTCAATTGTGCTTCCTTTTTTAAAATGTTTTTCCAATTGTTCCCTTTTTTTGAATGTTTATCGACAAGACATTAGTCAGTCCATGATAGACCTTGTGGTTCGGAGATGCCTGGTCTAAACTCCTAACATTGTACAAGAACTGGTTGGAAGGTATTTAAAGTATCGGACACTTAGATTACCATGGTAGGTACAGCGACAATGATTTTATTTCGTCGGACAGGTATCTTGTATAGAGTCATTTTTCGTAGAGAGAATGATTAAAAAAAACTCCATGAAATGTAATGGGAAAAATAATTTATGATCTATTTTAAGCTTTTTTACTCTTAGGGTAGACTAAGTACATTTGAAACATTTTAGCATTTATCGTCCATTGCGTCGGGATTAGTTAAGCGAGCGATGACGGAAATATACTAAATAAAAGACCATATATCTGTTTGCTAACGGGCAATGTTATTTGAGATCACTGTATTGTATTTAATGTGTAAAATCAAATTTAAAAAAAAAATGTAATTTGTTTCAACCGTCCCCATGCCAGGGTCGGTTGAAACAGTGCATGGGGTCAATTGAAAGAAATGCAAATAATACAAAATATAATAAATGAACATGTTTATTCATCGTGTAATAACATTTTACGACTCGTAATGACACAGTTAAACATCAGAAATTTATTTTTATTAATATTCAAGTATTTCACGATACTTATAATCAAGTGCGTTAATGTGAATATGTGAAGAGTGGTTATCAATCACAAGTATGACTTTATGTGAAGGAGAAGCATTTGTATGTTTTTTAAAGTGTTCCAGGAAATTAATAAATGTTTCATCCTGCATCCAGCCAGAAGTATTTGCACTTCTAGCAGATCCTATTAGTCCAGCCCTGATAAAGTGATCTTGGTATCGCACTCGCGGAAAGAGGAAGAATGGAGGGATAGCATTTCCGATGGCATTGACCGCAAATGCTACTGTGACTAATATCCCTCTCGGCTGAAGTTACTGAACCTACTTGACGAGCACCACGTCTAGCAATTATTCTGTTGGGTTTTCGCACAGTAGTTTTGCCGGTCTCATCAGCATTATATATATATATATATATAGTGGTTAAAATTTATTACGGTCCATGACAGTAGCCAAATTGTCGTAGAAAGCATCTACATTATTTTAATTAAAGCTAGTCGCCCTAGAAAGACTTGTAGCCTGTGTTGCATGTACCTACAGTTCAGGATTTCTTGTCATAAACATGCGAAACCATTCTTCGCCAGCCATTTCGTTGTCATCTCAAGTCCGAGGTCATGATAAATCGTACTTGAAGGTTAGTTCGTATGCCAATTTCATAACATATTTTTTTAGTTAGGCCAACATATATGTCTGCACATATAATTAAATATTTAGATAGCTCATGCTCTTGTTCCTGGTTAAACACTCGATTGTGAGTCTTATATCCAATTTCTTGATTTTCATCGCTACCAGTTGCATCTCGTTTATGTACATACCTCAACAGGGAAAAGTGGTTCAGTCCATTCTTTTCTGCCGCTATTCTTAACGAAGACCCGGCTTTTTCATCTTCATAGGCTTGTTTGTATGCTGGTAGGTCAGCCTGGCCTCTCTTAGTATTCCTTTGGCGTACCCTTGGCATCTAAGAAACAAGAAAACTAAATAAATAAACTGTTTCAACCGTACCCACAAAAAATGTTTCAACTGTCCCCACCCCCCCTTCTAGGTATAAAACGGTTCACAGTACTAATGATAATAATTTATAATAAAAACTAATCATACATATATATTCTACAAACTTCAATTAAAACGATAAAAAACTCTCAATACTCTAACTTTAATAAAACCATAATAATTGCAAAAATTTGCGAACAAACAATACTTACTTTTCCGTCACAAAACACAATGGGGCCTCCTATACACAAGCACAGTGCGCGAAGAGTGACGCACGACTAAAATTCGTGTTTCGAATTGTCTTCCGCTTCGTTCTACCCTTGTACTCCTCACCGCATCACGCACGGTGCCGAGATACCCGCTTTGTTTCAACCGTCCACCGTTTCAACCGTACCCAGTCTACCCTACTACTGGCCGAGAATTGAACCAAGGACGGAAATCTTTCGAATTAATATTACAATAATAGACTTTATTTGATGATTTTTAGAATTTTTTCACAAATTTCTAAGTTAATTATTACGAATTTCTAAGATGGTGCACCAATATGTCATGATTGGCTTACTGGAGGCTGATTAACAAGGATCTTAAGCTGATTTTAGGGTTTTTTGAAATATTTTGTTTAATAAATATTTTTAACATAAATTACCTTTTTTTTTTGCGTTGTCCAGCTATCAAACCAAGGACTGATATCAATCAACACAATGAAACTTATTTTCATAAGTGATATTTTTTATGAATTTAGGAATTTTTCCCGAATTTCTAGCTAATAACTATGGATTTTCAATATGATGGTTCACGACTGACGACAAGATGGCGGGCTTCACAGTAGTAAATACTGCTGAACTCCAGCGGATAAAAATTAAACTACTATGGCAGCAATGCACTCTAGCAGATGATGTGTGCACTCCTCGTATCGATTACTGAAAATAAGTTGGCACCGATATAGCATCGGCAGCTTATTGGCGGCTGGTGGATGATGAATTTAAGCCTCTTTTAGGATTTTTCGCCAAACTTTATTAAATAAGTATTTTTTTAAACTAAAATTGTATTTTTTTTGCTTTGAGCAAGGATCGACCAAAGGAAGGAATTCAATTTGATTAATCACTAAATTAATAAGTGCTTTTTGATGAATTCTAATTTTTTTCTTCCTATTATCGAGCTTAATAATTACGGATTTTAAAAATAGTGGATTCAATGATGGTGGTTGTGGTGTCATTCAAGATGGCCGCCAAGATACGGATCATAGGCAACGATAGGAGAACACGCCAGAATATGAACGAATCCTTACGATTGGCAAGCCACCACAAGAAGTTACCACAAAATCGTAGTCCCATAATAATAACTTAGTCCCAGCTTCCCCTAGTTTGCACTACTATTTCTTACTCGCATATTTACTTACTATCAAACGAGATCACTCGCATACTTGACAAATTCTTATACATTCACATAATTCTATCTTTTGAAGTTTAACTTCTAGAGCAGGGGTTGTTCATGCACTCATGATTTGTGTTACTTCATGCTTTAAGGATGATTTGTTGAAGCACATTATTTATGAAATTCATAATATTTTAATAACTTTTTTAATGTTTCGCATGCTCAGTGGGCTACCTACTGGCAACGTAAAATGCAAATTTTAATTTTTTTTGTAAAAATTTTTTTTTAAATGTTAGAAGGTTTTATAAAAGAATATGCAAATTTTAGACACTCTATTTACAAATAAAGATATGATAAATGTTTCTCAATTATGAATGTTCTGCTTAGTTGTTTATCCATACCATCCGTATTTTATAAAAACAATTTGGAACAGATAATATTTATTCACTTTTTTTTTATATAAGCAGAATAATAATTTATTTCATTTGCGCTAAATTACATACATCTTTCTCAATATTATACAATGAGAACATTGAGCATTTTTCAAGTTACAACATCGTTTTCACCGGTTTATACTATGCACAGAACCTCGTCCATGCCAGGTCCCAGGTCCCAGGTCCCAGGTCCCAGGTCCCAGGTCCCAGGTCCCAGTTCCCAGTTCCCAGGTCCCAGGTCCCAGGTCCCAGGTCCCAGTTCCCAGTTCCCAGGTCCCAGTTCCCAGTTCCCAGGTCCCAGGTCCCAGGTCCCAGGTCCCAGTTCTAGGTCTCAGTTCCCAGTTCCCAGTTCCCAGGTCCCAGGTCCCAGGTCCCAGGTCCCAGTTCTAGGTCCCAGTTCCCAGTTCCCAGGTCCCAGGTCCCAGGTCCCAGTTCTAGGTATCAGTTCCCAGTTCCCAGTTCCCAGGTCCCAGGTCCCAGGTCCCAGTTCCCAGGTCCCAGTTCCCAGGTCCCAGGTCCCAGGTCCCAGGCCCCAGGTCCCAGTTCCCAAGTCCCAGGTCCCAGTTCCCAGTTCCCAGGTCCCAGGTCCCAGTTCCCAGTTCCCAGGTCCCAGTTCCCAGTTCCCAGGTCCCAGGTCCCAGGTCCCAGGTCCCAGATGTTAGGCTTCCCGTCTGTGCTGCAGGTCCCGGAGTCTCGTGCTTGTGCCAGAGCTGTTCCCTATTGGTCGTTCCGCTCTGAACTGGAAACCATGGCTGTATTGTAACTCTGCTATTCTGTGCAGGTGTATCGACAATATCCAGAGCCGTCGACAAGCAGAATGGTGTAGCACAAAACTCCTCGGCAGACTTGACGGCGTCTGACAAGTCTCTGGCAGACACTGAAGCGGACCAGTTGAGTGAGTAACATTAACCAATATTATGTTTAACAATACAACATGGTCTTATTGCCAGTACGAAGAAAACAGTGGGTTTGAAAGAATTTAGACAGTGTTCTATCATTAATGTGAAGGGTACTCGTTGCAGATCAGCAAATAACCTCCAACCCACGCATGGATAAACTATAACAAGTACCCTCACAATATACCTATGTACCTTAAAACAAATGACAAAGTCCTAAGCTGGATTAGGAATGGCTACTAGAGGTGTGTTATTGTAGGTACAAGCAAAGTTAAATTTTATATTTACGTCTCCATTAATTATTATCCTTTCAACTGCAAATAGGTACATTATAAATAGATACAAATAGTTTCTTACACAAAATGCTTTTACATAGTTGATAATTCGCTCAAACATGTATAATACTGATCCCTGCAACTGTTATATTCAATACTTGTACAAAATTATAAGCATAACATGAAACCATTATATTTTACAATATCAGGTCCCGTAATCGGACTCTCGCAAAGAAAAGCTAGCCAGTTGTGAATGACAAAAAGAGAGAGAGAGTCAAATAGATACAGCGCATCATGCCTCAAACGGCTTAAACGTAGACCAGACAATAATTAATAACTGGCAAAGCAAGATACAGTTACAACAAACAAAAAAAAAAGGAATTGAAAAATTATTGAGCCACAAAAAAGTACGTACAACGAGACAACATGACATGGTTACCCTATTGTAAAATTCCAAACGTATATTTCAAAGTGGCAAGCCAAAACAATTATTTAGAAAAAATTTCAAAAGGCTACATAACGATCACATGACGTTAATAACAGGGCCACAACCTGTTGGTGCCCAAGCACACAAACCCAAGTTCTGCGAAGAAGCTTACCATGTCGATAGCTCGCCATCACCGTACCCCTTGCTGACTTAAAGAGTTACAAAAGGAACTACATGCTGCTCGAATGCAAAGTGACCCGACACTGTCGGTGGCTACAGCTAAACAGGCCTCGAGACCCAGCGCCGAAAATCCTCAAATGCCGCGCCCCAGAAGGGGAACAGCGCAAGCGCAGTAAACCTGAAGGGTGGGGGATCAATTACCAGTTGGCAGGAGAAGGAATCGTGACGTATCTAAAGGGGAAAGGAGGGGGAATGGGTATGAGGGGTGACGACCACGCCGCGCCGAATTCAAAGTACATGACGTTGTCATTACAAATGTAATCGCAATAAACTAATATTGCATTCAACTAAGACAACAAATGACAACAACTTTGTATTCTTAATAATAATGAGTGATTAATTGGTCAGCAAGGAGGGGTCCTCCACTTCCCGGGGCATGAAGCGCAGTTGACTCATTGGAAGGACGCAACCTAACTTTGAAGTAACTGAAATACCTACTACATATCGTGGTAGTTGTATCTTCAGGCCACAAGAGGGGTATTATGCCAAATATTTCAACATAAAAGCTATCCATATCTTCTGCATGAAATGCAAAAAAATAAATAAATTTTTAGTTGAAGTTATTTCAAAAAATTGTAGAAACCAGAAAAATAATAGAAAGTGTAATGTTTTTTTTTAAATTTGTTTGCATAAGGCTGATAAATTGAACAAAATATTCTGAATAAAATTTATTAAAAAATTTCAATAACATTTAAACAAAGTTTTAAAAGAAGGTTGGTCTAATGCTCAAAATGTACGAGATTCAGGATCATATTTACAGAACGAATTGTGTGAAAATTATTGGGTGAAGAACTTCGGTAAATAACGTAAATTTACATCGGTGGCAGGTTAAATAGGACGCTATAATAATTACATTCTTATAATTGAAGCTAAATTTAATTTGGTTTTAGACTAGCTTCAAAATGTATTAAAGTTCTGTTCGAAAATTTTAATACTTATTATCCAATATATATAATTATGTATTAGTTTTAGCACTAAAATAGTATTCATACGTATGTATGTCAGTGTGTACATATGGTACAAGCATACAAGGTATAAAAACTTCGGAAATGCTTCGCCTGAACGCCTTTCTTGCTCTAGTAAAACGTTCAATTATTTTTAATTTTTTGTTTTGATGTGTCAACGGTAAATTATTTCAATAAAAATTATATTATAAATGTTGTTGATTAACAGGCCAGAAGCATATAAGCATATAACCTAATTTAAAGTAAGATTTATTTACGGGTAAAAACAAAGTAGGCTGAAGAACCTAGGTGGGAAAATTTTACCTAAGCACACATTACCATACTAAACCAACATTGGAGTTAGTTGAACCATTCAAGTTCCCTAAAATAATTGGAGTTAGTTGATCAGGACAGTCTCCAAAGAGAATCAGTGTGTTGTTTAAGTCCATTCTCAATAAGGACTGGAGTCCAATTCAGGACCAAAGAGTACTGGATTGAGTTACAACAGTCCTATTTTCAAAGATCTGTGAAGGATGAAATACGTCGATCAAAGAAAAATATATTTATGACCAATTTATTACGGTTATTTTATCATTGAAGCATTTATCATGTTTTAAGTGTTGTGAGTGTTTTATTATGTATGCAAAATATCACTATTTTGCTTGCATATAGGTATTGGTGTATATAATATAGAATAGTCGTCAGTTCTGAAGTTGAAGTCAACTGGTTAGCATTTGGATAGCAAATAAAATTATAACTGTATAAAGGCTAATATGCTATAATCTAGACTACTGTTATAAAAAGGAAGTATTTTTTTGTATGAAGTGGTAATCTCTGTAACTACTGATCCAATTCTGACAATTCTTTTACTAATAGGAACCTACATTAGTAGTATACAAATGTATTTTCTGACCAAGGCTTCAGGCTGTTGAGCCGAGCGCGTGTCAAAGACCGACCTCTCTGACGTCACGACGGCTATCTTTAATGACCTTGACCTACAAAATTTGAAACAAAAAAGCCTCTAACTGTCTCAAAACTCCTACAAAATTCCCTATTTCGAGGAAAAATTCCCGTATTTAAGAAAATTTCCTGTTTTATTCCTAAAAAATTCAAAGTATCGGAATTCAAAAAAACCTCAAAAGACTTTTGTTTAGAAAGAACACAAATTTATAAAAATGGCTAAGGCTCATAAAAGCAAGCCGCCATAAGCCGCTGATATCAGAACCTTCTAGTTTACTAAACCGAAAAATTTCGAAAAATTAAAAAAAAAATGCTTACTTCAAATGTTTAGTTACATAAACAATTTCATATCATGCTTCGTTTTCCGGCAAGAGTAAACATGTAATTTATTAATAATTACTTAAAAAAATTATTAGATTCATTTTTAAAAACATCAATAAATATTTCTTACATCACACTCGCCATCTTATACTTTGACCTAACAACTGCTATTATCGTTACGATCGCCATCATGAAAATCCGTAATTTTTAAGGCTAGAAATTCGGAAAAAATTTAAATTTCATAAATTAAATTTAATAAAGTTTAATAAATTTTTATGTAATATATATTTTTTTAAAAAAACACCATTGCACATATTGTTACGATAACCATCTTGGATTCTTGAAATGTAGCACAATTCTTTACGCCCGCACACCGTGAATGTGTACGACGTCATCGTTGCACGTTTCGTTACGACCGCCATATTGAATTCTATATCGTTGCAATATTCGTAAAGGCCGCCATCTTTAAATCAATATTTTTAATGGTAGAAAATCGAAAAAAAAGTAAATTTATAAAAAACAATATAAATGTATTAAATAAAATCACTTTGCCACCTTGGATTATAACGTCACGTTCGCCATCTTGAAACTCTGTTATTATTATCAGAATATAATGGAAAATAATTAGAAATTATAAAAAAGTTTAATCAAATTTTGATAAATTATTATTTCAAAACTCACATTATGGAGTTCATGGTTCAAAAAGGTGAGGGAAAAATAAAATAAAAAGGCGACAGACCCTTCCTCCGTGGAAACCACCGACAGACTGACCCTCCCTCTCTTTTCTATGGACTGACCTCCCACCACTAATGCCACGCCAGCCAGCTAGTATGATCTCACGTCTGCCATTTTACTATAATACACGAGTCAAAACAACATTCAAAACAGGAAGCTTATTCAAAAAAGAAAGCACGTTTGGAAGCGAATTCGACAAAATAAATAAACACGCAATACACACACTGGACACGCATTGATCATGCAATGACCACGCATTTACCCCGCAATGTACACACCAATCACGCAATGTACACACCTAACATGTAATGAACACGTAATGTACACACCGAACACGTAATGATCACGCAATGTACACGCCGAATACCTAATATATACTGAGGACACGCATTTAACGAAAAGGACGCATATTTGGACGAAAATTCGACAAAAAAAGAAGCACATTTAACAAAAAGGACACACATTTGGACAAAAAATCTACAAAAAGGAAGCACATTTAACGAAAAGGACGAACATTTGGACGAAAATTCTACTAGAAGGAAGCTCATTTAACGAAAAAGGACACACATTTGGCCGAAAATTGGACAATCAGTAAGCACATTTAACTAGAAGGACGTACATGAGCACAATAATTCAAATCAGTAGGACGTAATTACCCATTTATAATAGGATATAACGCCATCAACAGTCTATGGTGCCAAAAGACTATTGGAGTCAATGACTGTTGGAGCCATAGACTGATGAAGCCAGTGAAAGTTGGAGCCAAAGACTTTTGGAACCAATAGACTGTTGTATCTATAAATTGTTGAAGCTTTAATTGGTGATCTAGTTCTACTGATTTGAATGATCGTGCTCACGTACGTTATTCTCGTTAGTTGTGCTTCCTGATTGTCAAATTATTGTCCAAATGTGCGTCCTTTTTCTTGAAATGTGCTTCCTTTTAGTCGAATTTTCGTTGAAATGTGCGTTCTTTTCATTAAATGCATGTCCTATGTTTATATTACGTTTTCGGTGTGTAAATTGCGTGTTCATTAAGTGATCGGTGTGATCTTGCGTGTTCATTACGCGTTCGGTGTGTACATTGCGTGTTTGATGTGTTTATTGGGTGTTCTGTGTGTACATTGCATGGTCATTGCGTGCACATTGCGTGTCCAGTGTGTGTAATTGTGTGTACTTTGCGAATTTTGTGTGCTATTGTGTGTACACTTTTTGTCCTGTGTGTGTAATTTTGTGTACACTTCTTGTCCTCTGTGTGTATTGTGTGTCCATTTCGTGAACAGTGTTTTTATTGCTTGTCCATTTATTTTGTCGAATTTGCTTCCAAATGTGCTTCATTTTTTGGTTGAGCTTAGATTTTTTTAAGTTTTTTTTTTTACTCTTGTATTATAGAATATTATTCTTGTTTTGACTAGTATATCAATCGATCGAGTCCCAGACGGAAGGACTTTCAGTTTGTTACTGGCTGCATTGGTGTAAGGATCGCCTGTTTAAGTTATTCTGGTGCATAATTCGCGTAATTACCTGTTCATATAAACTCGATGGCATCTTTACTGTCTTTACCGTCGAACACGATGGAAGATGTACCAGCGTGTACAGGAACCCTGACGTCAGAGTCGATGATGGTGGCGCAGATCCCGTCGGCAACGACGTCGAAAACACTGTAGGATACTTCAACAGTCGTGCTACCACCAGTAGAAGAGAACTTAATGACTACAGTGCTGGTTGCAGACGACTTTTCGCCCTCGATGGAGACTTCAATGGCTGGTGATTCGACAACTACTATCAAGCATCGACGTCGTTACTGTGACAAGATATTCACGAACAACAGTAATACTAGATGACGCGAGAAGAAATTATGTGCTAAGATTCCTCCTCGAAAAATGTTTGGCTTGAGAAATGTCACAAGCAGTTATCCAGAAAAAATAATTTGAAAAAGCACATGAAGACATGCAGAGGTCATGCATAAGAGAACATTGAGAGTTGGTACAAATGCAGTTAACATCATTTTATTTGGGTCTGAAAGGTTCGTCTTCATTAACTAAACATCCTTGCATATACTGTGATATGTCGTTCGCATTTTCCCATGATGCGCGAAGATATGAGTTAATAAAAAGTGTAAAGAATCCTTCTCGTACGAAGCTTCGCTACTATGAGTGCTATGTTTGGTTTTTACGAATTTACAGTTTGCGACGGCATGAGAAAAAAATACAAAAATAAAGTCAGTGTTCCTACTGATGACCTACCTGAAGACATTTTGACTTCTCGCTTTACATTGGAGACTCCTATGCGTACAAGCACAAAAACGGATGATCAGCAAACGAATGTGATGACTTCTGGACGTAAATCTAAGCCTAAGACTGTGCTCGGTGCATTACATGTAAATGATAACGGATTACACTTGGCGAAATCTGCATTTCGTGTAAAGTTAAAAGACTACTATTATCTAGATATTTTAGTGAGTCGAAAGACATATGTACTTGACGATATCAGGCAGAACATTATCAATCAGCTTACTGATGAAGTAGCTATATACGGTCCTTTTAAATATAATTTGTTGTAGGACTGTGTATTTGGAAAACCTTATCCATTTCAGGACAAAGTGAAGATGTGTGCATTCAAGAAAGTGAATACTCCCTTTTTACAATTCCGACGATGTGAAGCAATCTGTTAAACACAATATAGAGTAACTCTGTCGGGAAGATAAAGACTATGTAGGCAAAGGATCTGACTGGTCTCTGTTTCAGTAAACCAATCGGAGCTAAGCATTAGTCTGTTAAAAGCCAATGCAGAACTAATTGTTTATAAGATTACTAACTTTAACAAGTATTCCTGTAGTAGAGTATAAATTATGTATTAAATGGTGTATGTAATTTTTTTTTAGCGAAAATGTTACTTTTATGTTAAATTGATTTGATAAAAAATTAAATTTATTATTTGTATTGACCAAGGTTGGAACCAAGCACATGGATCCAAAATTATATCAATAAATTAATGATTGATTTTGTTTATGATTTTGGGAATTTTTTCCGAGTTTCTATGCTAATTATTACAACATCTGAAGATGGTGATCATAACGGCATATAGTAGACTGGTAGTGGGAAAAAGGATGCCTCTTCTAAGACTTTTCATTATATTTTATTGAATAATTTTTTTACATATAATTTAAATATTTACATCGGTAAATTATCTAACCGAGGACAGGAACTGATCAAATCAATCAGTATATTAATTGCAGAATTTCTAAATGAATGTTGGAATATTTTCAAAATTTATAGCTAAATAATTACGAATTTCCAATATGGCATCAATATTTCAAGATGGCAGGTGCCACAGGTATAAAAAATGATAACTGCACTCTAGCGGGTAAAATTAATTCTAATATGGCGGCAGTGCACTCTAGTAAACGAAAACCAAATAGAAGCCTCCAGCAGACGAAAAAAAGATGGCCGCCATAACATTTACTAGCTAATAATAATGTTACGAACGTTAGCAAGGCCACGTCACGTGCAGGCGCAGAGCTAGCTGGGCTGCATCACATGACGCCGTAACATGAGATGTGCCGTGCGCACCTGGGTCGCCGCTTTATCTCCCTCCAGCCTACCGCTCCCCCTGCGCGGCAATGTTAGTTTGACATCCGAAACCTGCCAGCTGCGGAGTTACGCGAGCCGCCGACACGTGTTTTCGAGAGATTTCTGCCGTCGGGACGGCTCGGAATGACGCGACTGGCCCCGGCCGCTCACGTGAGTTCTGGAATTGCGCCGGGGCCTATATATATGCGCCCGAGGACGTCAGGAAAGGGAGTCCATGGAGTTCAGAAAGAGAGTTCAGGCGGCAGTCTTCCCGCGTTGGAGCTTCCGGGGCGATAGTGCCGCGGGTGCAACTGAGTGGCGAAGTGTTTTTACGAAGGTTCCAGGGCAGGGAGTGAGTGAGTGGAGTCGGGAGTTTTCCCGTGGCGAAGTTTCTGGGCGATAGTGCTGCGGGTGCGGCGGAGTCCCGAGCGAAGTTCCGAGCGAGGCGTCGAGTGGGATCTCGGCGAAGGGGAAGTGCGACGGCGGCGGCAAAGTGCAGCGACGGAGTCCTGCGACGGAGGACCACGAGGGGTGCTGTGGCGAGAGTTGCGACAGAGGTGCGGCCCAGCGAGGCGTGTGGATTGTGAGAAACGAGTGACTGGAGGAAACCCCATTTTTTTAAAGTACAATTGATAAATTGGCATTTTTATATTATTAACTAGTAATGTAAATAGTGGCAAAAAATAAAACTATGTGATAAAAATCTTTAATTGGGCTATCCTTTACGAACCCGCGGTAAATCGTAACAATAAATATATTGGCATTAGTGGTGGCTTCCGTTGAGGAAGGATTGGTAACCTTTTATATTTTGCTCTCACTGGTTGTAACCAAGGACTCCATGGTGTAAGTACGATATTAAAATAATATTTATTTAATTAATTTTTTCTATAAATTTTAATTTTGTTGGTGGATTTTGGCGTATTCTGTGAAAATTTTGGGACATTTTGGGCAAAATTTGAAGGCCAAGTTCATGTTCAAGGTCAAAGGTCAAGGACCAGGTCATCCAAGATGGCTGCCGTGACGTTACAGTCCAAGATGTTGGTCGTCTTCTGCGGCACCTCCTACGGAAGCCTGGACCAGGAGTCCCATTTATATACTACTTAGGTCAAAATTGAAGATGTCGGGTGTGATGTTAGAATTTTTTTAAAATTTATTTTAAAAACTTATTATAAATGAACTACATGTTTACTCTCAACCGGGAATCGTAAAAAGGGCTGAAATCGATTAAGAAACTAAACATTTTAAGTAAGCAATATTTTTATATTTTTTGAAATTTTTTCGGAATTTTTTGGTCAAGTTATGGTCAAGTTCCTGATATTAGCTGCTTATGGTGGCTTGCTTAAGGAGTCTCAGGCTTTTTTTTTTTTAATTTGTGTTCTTTCTAAGGCAAAAGTCTTTTGAGTTTTTTCGAATTTCGAATTTTTATTTTTTTGAGAAATAAAACAGGGAATTTTCCCTCTAAGTGTTAATTTTTCAAACGAAATAGGGAATTATTATTAGGAACTTTGAGTTATTTTTTGGCAAAATTTGAAGGTCAGATCCAGATGGCCACTGTTACATCAGAGAGGTCGGTCATTAACCCGCTCATGGCTCCACAGCCTTAAGCATGGGCCAGAAAATATATTAATATATTACTACATTTTACCTGAGTGCTATAGACTTCGTTTTATTTAAAAAAAGTATTGAAAAAATAATAATATTTTATTAAATATCACTAAACAAAAACACTAAAGATTAATGTATACATTAAGGACATTCATATCAGAAAAAATAAAGGATCATCAAAGAGATATGGTAGTAGCTATATAAAAGGGTGTAAATTAAACTCATTTGTTAGGTTTTATTTGTTCTTATCTTTCCATGGAGTTAAAAAAAATTGTGTTGAGCATTATTTAGTATCAATCACTAAAGTATATTAATTAAAAGCACACATACATATATATTGTTTGTTGCTTATTTTTCATCGAATGAATATTTCGTATCATGCTGTGCACGCATCTTATAAATTCACTCTCATATTTTTTTTTCATAATGTGCCCAAGGAAGTTTAAAATAACCTCACTTATGTATTATTTGTTTGCAGCCTTTCTTCATCCTGTCAATATTTGTTGTATGCTGCTAGCGCATCGTAAAAATTCACTCCTTTTTTTTCTCATAACATTCCTAAAGAATTATAACATAAACTCACTTTTATATTTTTATTTGAAAAAAAAAAAACGCTTGAGCACGGCTGGTGCACGCGGTGGTCTTCAGCGAGGCCGTAACCATAGAGGTGCATACCTCCAACAGACACATGTGAGCAACATAATTGTAGCGCATGTACATGTATACACCGAACGCATAATGAACACGTTAGATCACACCGATCACTTAATGAACACGCAATTTACACACCTAAAACGTAATGTTAACATAGGACATGTATTTAACGAAAAAGACGCACATTTCAACGAAAATTCGACTAAAAGGAAGTACATTTAACGAAAAAGAACGCACATTTGGACGATAATTTGACAATCAGGAAGCACAATTAACCAGGAGGACGTACATGAGCACGATCATTCAAATCAGTAGGACTCGATACCTAATTTATGATAGGATATAAAGCTTTCAACAAACTATAGATCCAACAGTCTATTGGTTCCAAAAGTCTTTGGCTCCAACTTTCATTGGCTCTATCAGTCTATGGCGTATAGACCAGATATCTCAGGACACACATTTGTACGAAAATTCAACTTGGTAGAATAAGATATCATTTCATGGATACGATCTCATCGCAGGCATACGATCTCATCAAAATGGTACGATATCTTAGCAGCGATACGATCATATCGCAGGGATATTATCTAATCGCAGGGGTACGATCTCATCACATGAATACGATCTCCGCGCAGGGATACGATCACATTGCAGGGATACTATATTATCGCAGGGATATCATCTCATCACAGGAGTACGATCTCATCGCAGGGATACGATCTCATCGCAGAGATACGATCACATCGCAGGGATACGATTTCAGCAAAAAGATAAAATCTCATAGCAAGGATACGATTTCATCGCAGAATAAGATCTTGTCACCGGGATACGATTTCATCAGAAAGATAAAATCTCATAGAAGGGATACGATTTTATCACAGAATACGAATTTATCGCAGGGATCCTATCTCATCACAGGGATACAATAAATCGTGTTTTGGATTCCCCTTCCTTACAGCACAAGTACTACTCTTTTAGATATAACAAATAATATTAACAAAGCAATAGATAAGTCTCAAATAATATTCCATTTATGTTAAATTTTTTAATAGCTGTCAATACCATTATTCATAAGATGTTTACGATAACTATCCGAAAGTGCCATTACATGGTTTAGAAACTACTCGAATTACCGCCCTCAGTTGGTAGAAATAGTATCAAGTGATATGAAAATTACTTATCTCTTAATGGTATTTTCTCTGGAGTTTTGAAGGATCAATAATATGATCTTTCTTGTTTTAGATATAGATACATAACCTTAAACTACAAAAAAATATGACATGTCATTAATATGCTGACGATACACAGATTTTTATCATATTTAAAACAAAAGACTTAACATTAACTGTTGGAAATATTAATGAAGATTTTCAGAGAATTTACAAGCAGCGAAAACAAACAGTAACTAATTCCCATAAAACGCTCGTTTATTAACTATGGAAGCATCCTTACATTAAAAAATGATAATATCATACATAAAATATTTAATACTAAAACAATTCAAGGCTAAGGAGCCCCCAAATAGTTCCTAGGATGCGCGCGCACTTAACTAGGAATAAATAACACAGCACAGTAATTACAAGAAGGGATAAAAACCCGACGCGTGCAGGGGAAAAGTTACCAAATTGCTTGAAGTGTTCTTGACCCAAAAGACAAACAATTTTTTTTTTTCAGATTGTTTTTTTTTAAATAAAGCAACGTATCAACTGGTCAGGAGAACTGATGTCAGGAACACTTACAAAAGCAATGCCTGCCTTGTTCACCGGCTGGCTTGACCGCAGGGCGGCAGGAAGAAGACGAGGACGAGGAGTGGGTGATTGTGGACCTGTGGCACTTCCCTGGGGACTCGTCACTCGTCCTGAAGCTGTGGTGGCTCTTCTCGTGGCCCATCAACCTGGTGTACTCGCTGACCATCCCCGACTGCCGCCCCGAGAACAAGCAGCACCTCTACCCCTTCACCTTCGTCACGAGCGTGGTGTTCATCGGCATGACGTCCTACCTCGTGTCCTGGATGATCACCATCATAGGTAATATACAACACAATTAAACGTTTGTGTAAGTTTTTACGAGTAAAACACTGCTGTTGAGATCATCTACATAGGGCAATTGTTAGGCTAATGAAACTTTTAAATGAAAGAATAGATTTCACCATTGTTGAAAAAAAAAAAAAAAAAGCTTTTCAAAGAAATTTCTGAACCTCAACTGGAAATCCAGTCACTACTTAGATCAAAGATTTCAATAGTATATACCAATGTATTTTGAATCTAGTAATGAAGAAATCATTTCAATGCAAATGTAACGTACGCTGGGCGGCAGGTAAACACTCAATAATTTAATAAGTAAAAATTAAGGCCTTTGGAAGCGTCAGCCCAGAAAACAAAACAACAACAACAACAACAACAACAACAACAAAATCACAGAGGTGCCCAGACGTTGTACAAAGTAATTTACTTAACTTTAACCTACTAGGAACTCTAGGAGGCTATGTGGATCGAGGATGAATAATAATGAAATAACAAGAATGCTGGTTTGATTTATATAACTGCCCTTTTACTAAAATAATTTACTTAGTTTTTCTTTTATCTTTAAGTACACATGTATTAACATATTTTAATTATAAACAGAAGGGAGCCCCGGGGCAACAAAATACATATAAAAGTAAAACAACCATATCTTTTAAACATAACCATGGTTTTAAGTGAGCTCGCAGGCTCAAAAGAAAAACCATTACATTTTGTTTTTAATTTTCTTTGGAAATGAATTTAACTAAATTCTGTGTCCTGAAAACTGGAGGTTCTGACACCGGAGGTTTCGGTAGATTAAACTCCAGAAGAAATCATTTTATGTAGAAAACTTGTATGTCGACCGGAGAGGGGGGAAAACTTGTGACTGCATGGTAGCCAATCACGGACTGCTAATTTTGGTAGAGAAGTTCCATTCTAATTCTTGCAGGCTAATCTTGCACATTATTCTTGTATGTTATTCTTGCACCCCGCCTGTAACCAAAGTCCCAAATTGCTTAGACTGATTAACAGGCGGCTAAGTCTGGGCAAGACTACGCCCAGGGAAAGGCCAAAAAGAGGGGGGGAGGAGGTATGAAGACCACTTACCCAAAGAAGCGGGGCGAAGTCACGTTAGCTGGCTCCAGGATTCGAGAAGGCAATTCCCAGCGCGGATGTCCGCGGAAGCCATGACGAGAAAAGAAGAAATAATTTAGATAAAAAAAATTTATTACAGGCAGCCAAAAAAATACAAATTAGAAAAATAAGGCATCTATGCCTAGACGTTGGCGACTACATGTCGTAGTGTCGAGTCTCGGAAGTACTAGTGAGGTGGACTCTCGCGAATCGCGACGCGTGGTCCGTACCGACCAGATGCTGCCCGCCGAAATCCTTTAAAAGGGCATGGGTGAGCCTAATTAAAGAAAGTAACTGCCCCCATCCAAAGAAGGGGGAGGGGTGGTGATTACCCGAGGGTGTCCGGAGATGCCCGAAGGGGCAAAGCAGAATGCAAAACGAATCCAGTTTCTTCAAAACTTTCACAGCAGATTATGCACATTGTCTTCGTTACTGGTAAATATGTTTTACTTGACAATTTTTTCCGACACTGTTTCGACTTGGACTGTTCCACAGTAAGTGACAGTTTGCTAGGTTTTCTTTATAGAAGATTTTTGGTTTTCGGTCGTGTCTTAAGCTCCACAGCTTCTTTGTAAGGGCTTGACGTTAGAATTTCACTTCGCAGAGCTTTCGTTTCCTACATGAACTTCTTATTTTGCTGGCGTCTGTAAGAGGTGACAAAGTTTTCAAAACATTTGTAACATTCGTTGATGTTGAGGGATGGCTGTTGTCTTCAACATTCGGCCTAAAAGTGATTGATCTGGGCGATTTCACAGGATCATCAGAGGTTTCTGTCATTGGAATAGGCCTGTGTGTTTCTGTTGCCTGATTAGAGATTGAACTGCAAGATGGTTGTGCAGCAGTAACGAGATCATTGTTAGGAGCTCTTGTATTTTCGACTTCAGGTGCTTCAGGAATTTCTGTCAGAAGTGAAGGAATAAAATCTATGTCAGAGAAAACTCCAGGGTTCAAAGGATAGATGCCTGTGCAAGAAAACCAATTGCTTGCAATATCAAAACGACAAGACTTCCTATATGCTCTTGAAACCAGTCCTGCTATTTCATTTTCTGTTATTCTTAGACCAGCATTTCGTCGAATCCACCGAGCACAACTTTCAGCATAAGCATTAATGAATGGCTTCATGAAAGTTCTGTCCAATGGTTGGAGTTTGTGTGTAGTGTGAGGAGGAGTGCTTATCATGTGGCCATTATGTTCCCTAGCATAACATATCACAGCAATGTCCTTGTGGCTAGAATGTCCATCTAACAGCAACAAAACAGGGTTCTGTTGTGTAGGCTGAGTGTATCGAACAAAATGTTTCAACCACACTAAGAATGTTTCTGCACTCATTCAATCATTTCACTGAGCTGCAGCGATGGCTTCATCAGGTTCTCCTATCATTAGTTTGTCATTCATTCTCTTCCTCGGGAAAATAAACATAGGTGGAATGAAATGGCCTACAGGATTCATGCAAAGCATGACTGTAACGTTTCGGCCTCTTTCAGCTGATGTCAATTTTCCAACTTGCTTCTTTCCTTTAACAGACAAGACTTTCTGATTATGGTGGACAGTTGAAACCCCAGTTTGGTCCGAATTGTACATTTTAGAAGGTGGGAAGTAGTATATCTCTACCAGTATTGTCAGTTTTTCGTAAAACAATTTAACTTGAGGTTCATTAAAACCAACACACCTCATCAAACTGGTTGATTCTGGTGAGCGCAAAATCAAATGTGGATGTATTTGCATGAAAGAGTTGTAAAAATCTTTCCCAGCACATTTGGTGTCCCTGTTAAATCTGTGTGGAATTCCAAGTGTCTCTGCTAAGTCGACTGCCAACTTCAGAAATTCCTTTATATTCAACCCCACTAACCTATCATTAAGTTCTCTAATGTGTTGTGCCAGCTCTTCTTCAAAATTTGAAGGAAATGTTGGTTCAAAACGTCCAAGTTTAGGCTTCAGTTCACATTGAAACCCTTTCTTAATCAGTGACACTCTATCCTGAACAGAACTTTTTGGAACATTAAAATGTGTTGCAGCATCTCGTACACTCATTTTACCACTCAATACATGTTCTACAGCAATTTTCATTGTAACTTCACTCCACGATCCCCTATTGGTAGTTCTTCGTTTGAATTTCGGCATGATTGTTGCGTCAACCAACTGTAACATACGACCCCAATATATTAATAAAAATAATTAACCTGCTAAACAAAGAATATTTTATGTTTTACATATCAAATGATGTGTCCACAGCTACCCTCTTTTGGAGTGTCCGTGGCTACCCGCAACGCAATAGCTCGAACTAATAAACATAACATAAAAACTGTTGCCAATACGAGAATCCCTAAACGGTATGTTCAAAAACGCCTTATAAATATGACATTGTGTACATATAATTCAATTTCGCTTACCAACAGTGTCGTGAGACGCTTTCAGATATTAACTGCGTTGTAAAAATCTTTACCACAAAACACAAACATACGCACTACATCCACACGCTTAAACGAACAAATCTCAACTGTTTGCGGACAGCACTGTATACGGAGGGAGTTCTGGACAAAAATTGACAGTACTGCCACCTAGCGAGAAGAAGGTAAACTACGACGTGTCCGGGGATACCCACTGTCCGCGGCTACCCACCTTTCCCTATTATTCCTTAAAACAATACGTTCCCCTTTTTAACTCCTTAGAGTTGGAATTTAAGAAAAAAAAATACTTATTTGTTGTTTTCATATATTCTATTGGTACCCACCCAATATTAATTATTACGCTTATTGAAATTGTAATATATAATTATTTTTCTTGAAAATTTACTTTGCTCCTTTATTTTCCTTTAAGAGTTGAAATTCTAAAAATATATAAAAATTGTTTTTGGCAGTTCTCCTATTTTTATTATTACTGCCCAAAATCATTTAGTCTCTTAATTGTATTCAGAAAAACCTAATTAATTATATTTAAATGTACTTACCACTTTTTAACCACTCAATGATTTTTTTTAAATATTAAAAACTAGTGTCATTTTTTGTGTGTTTATTATTGGTGGCCAATATTATTACTATGCCAAATTAAATTTGGAGGTATAATTATTATTCTTAAATAATAACTTAAACTTTTTTCACACCTTAAGGGTTAGACTTTCAAAAATGTAAAAAAAAATAATATTGGTAGCTTTTGTATGTTTATTATTGGTACCCAATATTATATACTATGATTAAGAAAATCGTAAATATAATTATTATTGTTATAAACATACTTACCTCTTTTTCGCCAATTAAAGTTATAATTTTGCCATGTATATATATTATATGTATAAATTGTTGTCTGTTATTAGATATTTTTATAATCTGTACCCAAATAATTCATACCCCTTGTTAAATTCTGAGATATAATTATTAATTTTATATATATAGTTACCGCTCTTCACCGCTAAGTGGTTGAATTTTTCAAATTTTTGATTGTTTGTTTTAGTATTATTTTCATTGGTACTCAATATAATGTATTTCGTTTGATCAAATTCAATGATATAATAATTAAATTTACAAACATACCTACCCTTGTTTACCGTTTAGATGTTGAATTTAGCAAAATATAAAAATTGTGTTTTTTGAATTTGTATTTATATTTATGGTTTCAATATTAATTAATATGGTCAGTTAAAATTAGTAATATAATTACTCTTCAAAACATTCTTACCTATTTTTCACCATTTAGGAGTTGAATTTTTCACATAATATAAAATTTTTGGTTGGTAGTTTTCGTATGTTTATTAGTGATTCGAATCATAAATTTAGCTTTTTTAAACTTCGAGCCATAATTATAAAAAAAATATGCTTACCCTTTTTACTCGTTAGGGTTGTAATTTCGCAAAGTTATTAAAACAGTGACTTTTTGTATTGTTATGTTTATTATCGGTTCGAAATATAATTTTTTACGCTTCATTAAATTTGAAGATACTATTTATATTTTGGCCTCGAACAGTTCTGTTGTTAGTAAAGATAAAATATTTTATAAAATATGCATATTTTTTCATAGTTTGTCATCCTTAAATCTTGACATTTTTGAAGTTTAGCTGTTTTTTCTAATTGAATCTCATTGTTGCAATAACTACACTGAAGAATATTCGTACTGGTGCAGACCATACTTGTGTCACGGGATGAAGGAGGTAACTGATAATTATTTCTTTACAATTTTGTCCTTCAAATAAATTATTATAATCTCTCACTGAGAGTAAATTTTATATTTATGTATGACTTGATCCCGGAACCCTCACACCGAATGACGATATTTTTGCGGAAAAAATTTATTTAGATTTGAAGTAAAATTAAAGTTTTTATTAGTCATCTTGGCTAAGAACAAAAATTCACCTCAAGATAAAAAAAAAATTCACTTATAATAATATCGTAGATATCGGTTCGACAAAAATATTCTTAAAACTAGGCAATATAAGAACAAATATACACTATGACTATACTCGATGGCTTTTTTTCAGATAAACTGAAAAAACGTGCAATTTAGGGCAATAAAGAACTAATATACAATAACACGCATTTTAATTTGTGATATCTGCCTTCTTCACAAGTAAGATAGAACAATATCAACACCCAAATGGTTCCACAAAAAATTAAATTCTAATTAAGAAAATAAAAAATGTTTCTATACGAACCTAGCCTAAGTATCGAGCCCAGTAAAGCAAAATAAAATAGCAGACGACTTATCAAAAAGCTGTGTCGAAGTGGTTATTTTGTAAAATCTAAATAAACTTTAGTTATAACCATTTAAAAATTTTAATTTTACTAAATATTTTTTATAAAAATCATGTAAATGTGTAACTAAAAAAAATGTGGGTTCATCAGAGTACAATAAATTTATGAACCGTGATGCACCTATAATATAATTACTAAAATACACACAAAATAATATTATTAATTATTAAAATATATAATTAAATATATATATTTATAATACATTAAATCAAATACAATTTTACTCATATACTGCTGTCAGTTCAAAAATTTCTAAACTACGTACTCGCATTAACAAAACTTTACACTTGAAAAAATACTCCTTAAAAATTATAAATTTAAGATGATAATTTTCATAAAGTTAATAACTTAATGTCCTACAAAAATTTGGGGAGTACGTGAACCAATTAAAAATTTAATTTATATGTCGACGTCAGTTTCAAACCTTCCATAAAGGTTCTTTTCACGACCAGTCATCCCTGCTGCGAGCGCAAAACCATGCACATATTCGTATAATTTGTCCATTTCAGAACTGAAAACCCCAATCCTATTATTACGTCACAAAAGTTCGTTCCAGCACCAGAAATAATCAAAGTACTTAAAATTCTCTTCGATGTTGAACAAGGCACTCGTTAGCTATAGCGAAAGGCATTTAATTTTTATGCCAATAAAAGTGTTGAATATGTGTTATGTCCCCAAACCCGCAGCCGAGCAAACGTGCTCCAGGTGTTGGTCGCACACCCGTAGCCCGTGACACGTGAGCCGTATCGCGCGCCGGTGCTTCAGTTCCTCTCGTCAGAGCGACCACTAGCTCCGCGCTGGACTCTCTGCTGCCCGCCGCACCCACACATCTCTCTCTCTCGCATCGAAGCGCTGACCAACTCAGTGATGCCGACTGTCGCAAAAACCACCCAGTGCTAATAACCTGGTTCGTCAATCCCCGCGCAACTCCCTAGCTTAATACAATTAATAAAGGTAAACGGAAATATATAAAACCTAAGATTTTATAATCTAAACTAAGAACTAAATGAAAACAGATATTTAAATTTTAAATGCTATTTAAAAGCATAAAATATTTAAAAAGAAATAAACATCAACTTAGCAAATACGATAAATAAATTATTGACATACAAATTTTTAACAAAATATTTTAACAGAAAAAGCTTTTATAAGCAAACGGTCTTAAATAACAAATGGACAAATTTTGGCTAGAGGCTTGGCCACAACTTAGATAAAACGACATAATTGTTTTTGTGTTTAACCATTGTTTACTTCAAAAATATAAAATAATTAACTTGTTCTACAATTAGATTTTATTTATCCTAATCAACTGTTGGACAAACACTATACAATTATAGAAGAAAACTTTAAAAAAGCTATATATTTATATTAAAAGAATGTTAGGTTTTGGTCAAAATGTAAGTTTTATCAGTGCTTAAAAACTTTTTCAATAACATCATTATTCACGGTCATTGTTTGAAGTGAAATTTAAGCTTTCGGCAGCTCGCGCGCATGTAAGGAAGTTATATTTCCTTAGGGGCAGAAATATAGAAATAATGGAAGGTCAGCGTGATTAATCCATATACACTGCTTTCGTGCACATCACATAACATCCACAGGGCCAAAGAGAAGGGGAAATGAGAGGGGGCAATGGGAGGAGTTCAATTCCCCGTGCGCTTATTTGAGTTACAAGATAATTTCGATGCGCAGTGTACTGTGAGAGACGAAAATTAAAAGTATATTGATAAAATAATTCATTTGAAACCTTACAAGTTATATGATACACACTGATAAGTTTATAGTTATCGCCATTATAAGGTTTACAGTTTATTTATATTTTTAATTGTGAGGCTTGAAAAGTTGTACATTTATTTAAAGGGGAGGGTGTCCAAAAACTACTTTCCCCCCAGGTCACTAATTTCGTTCGTTAGCCCTGCGCATACACAGCCTGTATTAAAAAAAAAATAATAATAAAACTATCTTGAAATACTTTTTGCTATCATTTATAGTAATATCAAGAATAATGTTAACTTAAAAATATGTTAGAATGCTGGTATTTAAATTAAGCTATGTCTGTACCTAACATCAAAAACAATAGATAGCGCAACATTCAACACACTAAAGAAACAAAAAGTGACATTAGTTGACGCCATGTTGAATAAAATAGTTTCGTGATAATATTCTTACCGTTAAAACATAAATGTTGAATCATCTCAATATGGTTAAGGGTCTTTATGTAGGAAGTAATTACAGCCCATTTATGTCGTTTATCACAAACAAATATATAAACATATAGGCCTAGGCACTGTCTAGTGTCATAGTAGGTAAGTGTTCTAAAATATTTTAAGGTACACTATTTAGTAAAGCCATAAATGTGTAACTTCAAACGCCTGAACACAGGTACACATACTGTTCTTTAATTTGACCTTCTACTCAAGATAAATAGAAAGGCTATTGAAAGGACGGATTATAATTAAATTACGTCAGTTACTGAACAAATGTGAATCCTCATTCAAGTGAAAGTGGCTGGATGTGTAGGATGTTCTGAAAGCAGGAGGTGACGTGCAGTTGTGCGCTGTGTGCAGGAGACACCTTCTACATCCCCAGCTCCGTGATGGGGCTGGTGTTCGTGGCGGCCGGGGGAGACGTGCCGGAGACTGTGTCCAGCACACTCATGGTGCTGCGAGGTGCCGTGCTCTGCCTGCCTTCCAGCATTCATATAGATACACATTAGTTATATAAACAAAATTATACTTCAGAGGTTTTAGTTCGAGTCTTTGTAGGTGAAATAAAAAAAAAAATTAACTATCGCTTCCTTTTGAAGTCCACCAACAGACATAACCAACTGTACTAATTGTAGTCATCTTAGCCATACAGTAAAAAATATATGTTACTGAATATTACAGAAAAAAATATTAATCACGTATTTTTGTTAGTTGAAAACATCAATTTACTATATACTTGCAAGTAGGAAGTAGTGAGATTTATACTTTTGGTGCGAAAGAATGTTAATAATAAAATTGTAATGAAAATGAGCTCTAGTCTTGAGTTCTCGCCAGTGACGTGCGAAGATCTGCCCTCGCCTCGGTAACGGGCAGTTTTATGTATTTTCAGGTTGTAAATAAACTTGAAATATAAAACAATGGCAAGAAAATTAAAGTACAATTATTTAAAAAAACGCTGAGCGTGAGAAATATACGGAAGTATTCACCTAATGGAAAAATTATACAAATATTTTTTCCCTTTTTATAACTGAAAAATTATTCCGTTTAACAAGATGGTACTACTGATTACTCAGGGCTATCCGAACAACAGAAGTACGGTACGTGTCACATGTAAATGCCTCAATGTTAACTGTGACATTCCTCCCTAGACTGGAAATATCATCGCCTGCTTTTTTGGGGTTATACTTATTAAGGCGCTTTGAGTCTAAATTGTAGTATTCACCAGAATTGCAATGAACGGAAATTTAATAGCGCAAATCTGTAGGAATCGCAAGTGAAGCCCACGAAATTCCTTGGAGTGTTTGTTGGAGGGGGGGGGGGGGGGGAAGGGAAAAGTTTTGGGTGGAGGTTTAAAATGACACAAGTCACATCTCTATAGGATGGTTGCTTGTTGTATGTTGTATAATGCCCTTATTTTGGTCTATATGCACACAATAAACGTAAAATTATATCTTATAGAGAAAATTTTCTTTTAAACATAGTTTTGACGTTTACGTTTATCAACCCCATTCACATACACGATTTTGCCAGTGCAAGAGGTCCATGGTAGTAGGCGTATTTGTGTGCCGAAGAAAATTTTGTGGTAGTGAAAATATCATGGAATACATTATGTAAACTCCAATATTTGTAACACGATATAATCGCTACATTAAAAGTATCTATAATATATTAGCCAGGTAAATGTTTTTGGGAAAAATATGGCGATAAAGGTATTTAACATTATGTAGGTTCTCTAAAGCAGGGCTTCCCCGCGTACCACTAGTGGTACTGGCAACGTTGCAGGTGGTACGCGATCAAGTGCTGTCAAGTAAAGCTCCATTTAATAATGGACAAATAGCACCAAGATTCCCACTAAAAATTCTGTATTTTATGAATCGTTATTTTTGAACACAATTAAAAATAACTGTCTAAAATAGTTTTTTTTATGTTCTTCAAATTGATTTAATGTTTACAATTGTTTGTTTTCATAGTTATGTTTTATAAAAAAAAACTACCATTTTACAATAGATTTTTATTTTTTCTAAGTTTAAAACATATTACTAAATTATATATTATTAATGTCTAATACGAAAAGTTTATGTAGGCCTAGTGTCTAGTGGAATACCGACGTTTCTAAAAATGTCAAGTGGTAGACAGTTGCAAAAACGTTGGAAATATCTGCTCTAAAGCATTAGGAACGCGGCACTATCTTTTAAGAAATTTTTTAAACTAAAATTTGCAGTCCAAACAGTACATTAAAAAAATTACCTGAAACATTTTAAAACACATATTAGAACACGTGATATATATATATATATATATATATATATATATGTATGTATATGTATATGTATATGTGTGTGTGTGTGTGTGTGTGGTAATTTGTTTGCTTAAACGACTAAAATTAGTCTGTAAATATTTCCTACGAACAAACCTAAAACTTATTGTGCTTATTCAATATTTAAGATTTAACCATAAAATTTTTATCACAAATTCTTTTATTTTTTGTTTCGTCGAATATATGCTCATTAATAATTTATGTCTCTATAGTAAGTATTACGAACACTACGCTAACTCTACATTTCAGTGTTAAATCGTCAAAATCTTAATACAATTTTTAAGTGAACGTTATTTATTTTTTATTATAATTTAAGACAATTCATTAAAATATTTTTTTACTATTATAAAATTTGGTTTGGCGCACCAATACGCTTAGTACATCCCCCGATGTTCACGAAAGTTAATATAAATGAATGAATCACGCTGGTACACACATCCTGTCAAGATTTTTGAGACTTCCACAGATTGCATCACCATGTTTAGGGACACATTTTCGTTCCAAACAACTTCCGTTCCTTTAACGAAATTATTTATACCAAATGCAGTAAACCGAGAGTTAAGATGTTTACACATCAATACAAATGAAAATATCTAAAAATTATTAATAAATTTCCAATTGAAATGTGCATATGTATAATGGTGGAGGGTGCGGCTCGCTCCGTGTTGCAGGCGTCGGGTCGATGGGGCTCAGCAACTCCATGGGCGCCAACACTCTGGACATCCTGCTGTGTCTGAGCCTGCCGTGGCTCATCAAGTGCTTGCTGCCCAGCAACGACACCAAGTCGATCACCATCATCTCGCACGGACTCACCTACAACTGCCTGTTCCTGTTCGGCTGCGTGGTCTTCCTGTACTCCACCATCGCGCTGTTCCGCTTCAGGATGACCAAGAAGCTGGGCATGTGCTGCTTCTTGCTGTACCTGGTCTTCATCACGCTCGCTGTGCTGCTGGAGATGAACGTGCTGTTCCAGATCAACCTGCCGGTGTGCGAATCGTAGCCCGGCTCCCTGTTGCACTCGCACATTTACTTTCCGTTTAGGTCTTTGCCAATGTGCTATCTTACATCCCGACACGAGTGGAGGCACATATGGACATGGACTATAGATAATTTGCCACTGCAGTAAAGTGAGTAATTTAACTAAAATTAATTAAATTTATCATAAAATTGAGTGAGAAAAAGTTTCAAGTCTTATGAACTTATCACATGACTTAGAAAGTTCACAAAAACGAGATAAGGATACAACTTTAAGTAATAATATAGGTATTGATCTTCCTGGCAACATTGTGCTACCATTTTAAATTTCACTAACATTAAATAGAAAATTACTTGTAAAAATTATTTTATACGTATCAAATGTTGTTAACCTTACCGTGATTTAATTAAATCACGACCAAAGCATATGAACATTTACAAACAAAAATCTAGGGAAATTATCTTTATGCCTAGATGTGCGAATCAGCAGGAGAAGTAGGTAAAGTTGTTTGAACAACAGTTCTAGTGTCCGTGTCTCTCGTGCCACCTGTTCGGCCGTCATCTCCACACGTGCATAGGGCCTACGTTCTGCCAGTACGGCTTGCAAACAAACCGCACAGTTCTACCATGGTTTCGATATCATGAGTTCCAATATGAGATTTTAATTTACAAATACTCCGACTTAAGGTCGAATGGTATGTTATAGTTTACTTGTAATTATGGCTGAACAGAATGTTTTATTTATGTATTTAAAAATTATGATATTAAGGTATTATAAATTAGACTTAGTAACTTTATCATGTAATTACTTTCTTCTGCTGGTTAAATAATAATACTCATTTTTATGTTAGCAAATATACTTTGTGAATACTCGCATATTTATGCAACACTTGTAAGCCTTCTACTGAAATGTATTAAAGAAAATTCCATAAATAGATGTTTCAGTTTTGATAATAATAATGTTTTTATGAGAAAGTTAAACTTTTTCACTAGAACACGAATAAAAAATAAATAATAAAATTCTTTACATAAGACGAAAAAAATAGACACTGAAACTACGCCACACACACACAAAAAAGATTTTTGTAAGTAATTTTTTCCATTAATTTTTATTAGGCTATTTGAATTTTAATTTTATATTTCTCTAATTATTTTATGACATCTGCCATACATCTTTTAATTTGTTTTTATTTTTAAATTTATTTTAGCGATGGATGTCCCAAATATTTGAAGTGAAGAAAACTTTAGTGGTACTTAAACACACGGGGTAAAAAAAAATAGAAAAAACAATTATTTTGTGGAATTGTGAGGTGAAAAGAACAGAATTTGAAACCTTAAAAAATGTTAAACTGCCTCTTTTGGTGAAACAAAAGTGGGTCTATAGTGGGTCGCAGTTCAACTTGAAAGAAATATGCCAATCACGATCATCCTCAGTGGCTATGGCTCCGAACTTTGTTTCATGTTTTTCCCCTCGGGACTTGAAAAATGGACGGTATTCCAAACATGGACGAAAATAACAGAATTTTCCATTACAGTAAGTAAAACGAGAAATTGACGCACCAGGCCATCTTGCCGTGGATTCCTAAGAAGCATACATTCAAATAGGCACTCACTGTGGATGAGTCGTTTGTGTTAAGGGGGAACCCCAATACTCTTTAATCAATGATTGTCCGAGTGGACTTTACAGGCAGTGAAACGCTTGGTGGAATGCTAGGTTTTGAACCAAATGTATATAAACAGGTTCGCGTACACGAATTGACACTGTCGGTAAACATTTGCCCTGTGAACGTCGTTCGTATTAAGGAGAACTTACCGGATATTCTTACTTGAATGGTAAATTGAATAACACAATCCATGAATTCTTTCCAAAGGTAATGCCTGGCTTTAAAAAAATGGACCGAAATCACTCATTTATTTTCATGTGCTGATGAAAGTCGTACATGATTTGGTATGTCGTTTCTTCGACCAAGAAGGTCACCTGATAAATTACAGCAGAGGAGGTCACTCTGCGTCTGCATTTGAAGAAACAATAATGGGAGAGAGGTACAACTTAATACACAAAGACACAGTGGGGAAAATAACCCAGGACCCGTAGAACATGATATGTTTACATTATTAAATATTAGGTTTTTGAAGAATCTGGGTATTAAGTTATTTAAAAATAGATGCTAGTATTCTCAACATACAGCAAACGCTATTAATTGAGAACCCAATTGTAAAGTTATAACTTCATAGCTACTCTCTGTAGAACAGTGGGCTCCACCAGTTGTCCTCAGAGATTCGTGTGCCAGTACAAAACAGCGATATGTATTGCTTACCATCCAAAAGCCTCTTGTGCATCCGCGGTATGTTCGCTAAAGCAAAAGGACAGGTGGCCGACTATGAAAAAATTGTGCGGAATGGTGTTTTGCACATGCTTCGAAGGATAACTTATGAACTCAATGGATTGCAGCTGGAACAAATTCGAGATGTAGATATAACTTCCTCAATGAAATCTATATCTCACTGACATGTAATGAGAAGCCCGTGAGAAAGATGGCATGTTGGGAGTTAGAAGAGGACTATAGTTTACCGGTGCACGAGAATGGTCAGTTTAAAGTAGGTATGTGTTCCTCTGTCCATGCTGCTCGTATTCGCAGAAGACTACAAATATGTAATCATAAATTCGAAACAAGAGCTCTTGATATTATTCGCGAATTCTCAGACAAATACCATCCTCGGCACTACGAACCAACCGCAGCCTGTGACCTTGGCCTTGACTTAGTTCGATTGGTTAATGCCACACATTAGTGTGAGAACCGCGCAGCACATGCTCTTGCTATGCCACATCTATAAGAGACGTGACATCGACATGGTGTTTCGGTCCTAGAGCCTAGAGACATATCCATGTCTCCCAGAGGCTCAGATGGTTCAGTGGAATGTAATGTGTTCATTCTCTGTGGGGCATCCTCGCTATGTCACAGTGGCATTCCAAACAGGGAAAGAAAACATCACCATGGAGGGATACCATTTTGGCCACAGAATCATTCGTAATTTGAAAGTGTATCTAAATGCTGAATTATACCCCTACATAAACATGAACACCAATTTTACAACGGGCCTATATCTCATAACCGACCATATATTTGCCAACTTTCAGCATTTGTTCTGTGAGAGAGAGCGTGCCCCAATTTTGGACCCCCAGGAGTTCAAAACGAAGGCCGCTCTGTTCGTCTTCGATTTCACAAAACAGATGGAAAAAATTGGCGGGAACATCATAGACCTGAGAATAGAAATCGTTATGTACATGAACATATCAGAAAACACTCAGGCGTACACGCTTATCAAAAACGACCGCATGATTACATATAACATGCACGACAAATTTGTTAAAATTCTGATGTGGTTTGGGAAAATGTCTCAGTTTTAACAAGACCGCCATCCATAATGATGATCTACAAGGCTTGCACACCCAGAATGGGACCATCCTGAGGAAATTTAGCATAGCTAGCGATGAAGATGAAAAAAATTATTTTATGGAAGTTTGTGCCACCCTTTCCATGGCACCATCTTCAGGAAAAACATGGAAGTACCCATACTTGCCTAACCAGACACATTTATGGCTTGTGGTGGAACGACGGTACAATTCGGTACGACTCTTTGCCCAGGATATTGGCCAAAGTCCTATCCAGACCAGTTTTAGTGGCAGGAGTCGAGCAGCACAGGTGGTTACATAACTACTGCATGTGGTAAGGCCACGGTGGACTAGACTGTCCGTCCTTGAGAACTCTACCTTTACTCTGGCTACACCCTTGCCTCGTACCGAGAGCCGGACACGTGTGGGCAGCTAGCCACGTGTGGCCGCTTTTTATCCTCGCGTGGCAATGCGGCCTGGTTGAAGAAATGGTAGCAGGATCAGTCCAGCGTGTGGTCCGCGTTATCCCATGGCCCAGGAATGTATTAGTTTAATTTGAATGTCGAGACTTTTTTTTATTGAATTGTGAAGTTAAGGATTTGTTTGACCGGTAACATTTGTGCGATGATTTGAAAACGCCCAGTGTGGAACATTTTTACCCTACAGCATGTGAGACAGTTAAATTTTTTGCAGCAAAATTTTTAAAATTTATTTAATGTCATGTGCGCAGGATTGGTGCAAGTGTGCGACCATTTTGTTGGAATTATAAATCAAACTCATAAACGAATCATAAATAGAGAAACACACACCCAGAGCTGTACTAGTGTGGTTTGTGTCACTGTGGCGTAAAGACGGACTTTCATCCTAATAATCGCTACCTGCCCGTAGTTCAGTACTCCAAGATCGAATACACCTGCTGGATTCAGGGTGTCCTGAAGCTGTACTCGGAATCGTGTGACAGTGTTTTTTATTCTCTGCACGGACTTAATCCTTCACCGAGCGATGTTGCCATGGAAGTATAGACTGTCCAATCTACAGCCGTTGCCCCGTCGATCACATGCGGAGATGCCACTCCCATGCTCTGTAGACCAAGTGTACGAGCATGCGCGCGGCATGGCAGCAGCGCAAGATTCGCCCACTTCGCCCGCGCCAATGCCCGAGGCGACATTTCAGCGCCTGGTCGCCGCCCTGTGTTGCGCGGGAGGCCTGCTGCGCCATCCTTGTCGCGGTGACTGAAGATGCCAGTGATGGTACATGCCGCCACCTACAAACCACGTGGACCAGGACGAGAGACTGCTCGCCATAGTTAAGTCATTGGGCGGTCTTTATTTTTTGAATTGTTAAATAAAATATAAAAGAAAACGTGTCTAACATTAAATTATAATGTTCTAGGTTAAAGAAAAAAACATTATACTGTTTGAAAAATAAAGTTACAATTTTTTAAAATTTAAATACAAATGTTTTTAAATTAACACGATGTTAAAGGAAAATATGTTACTGTCTGAAAAATAAAGTAAACATATAATTTTATGTGAAAAACAAAATATTGTGAAAAAATAAAGTTGAAACAAAATGTTAAAGTAAAAACAAAATACTATGTGAAATGTAAAAAATTTCAGTCATGTTACGTTTTCATGCTAGCACGGTAGAAAAATCGCCTTATAATATTATTATTTGTGTGTGTGTGTGTGTATTTATAACATTTTAAGGTGTTTAAAGTTTTAGTAGAAATGGAATGTAAAACAATGTTTATTAAGATTAAAATAAAGGATTTTTAACAAAAAATTATATATGTTTGTGTGGGAATTTTTTTTATAGTGATGGAAATGGATTGTGAATAAAAATTGTTTCGCTGTGTCTAAATGTTTGTATTATTTTTATTACTATTAATAGATCTTATAAAAAATAAAGTACTGAAGTAGTTACTATTTTAATCCAATTTGAAAGACTAAAAAAAAAAAAAAAGTTTTAGTTAAAACTTTTTAGTAAAACAAACCGCTTCGAAATGAGGATTTTTTCTTTTAATTTAAAGTTTGGCTAGCTATAAAACGTGTCTTTCACGCACGCGCGTAGGTTGGCCACTGTCCCGCTCCTAAAAAAAAGCAATGCAAACGCACATATATAAATGCACGCTGCGGTGTGCTGGTCGCATACGCTCGTTATCTGTCCGATAACTGCTCGCCATCGAGACTACCGGCCTGCGAGTCTGCCAAACGGCCGACCTGTAAGCCTTCCCTGGACCGCATCCGAGGGTCTGCAGTCCCACGACGCCATGTTGGTTCTGCTGCCAGCTCGCAGGGACTCGTGTGCGCTCGGCACGGGTCGGAGCGGCTAGCGGCTGGCGTGCTTCGCCTCTCTACCAATAGGTGTCAGCATCATCTGGGCGCTGGTCGCAGCTAACGTGCACCTCGCCTTTCAGACATGTATTTCGTACGGCACATGCCAGAATGACCAGTAAAAAAATTCCCTAATATTAACTGCGCCCATTAAAAGTACAATGCTTGTATTTAACATCAGTTTTCTAACTCGGTACATCCGAGCGATGCGATTTTATAATATATTAACTATTGTGAGCTCTAGATACTGATGACATTTGCGCACGCTAGCCTCTGAGCCCAGCGTACAGAAGCCTAGATCGTGGCTCACTGTTTCCTAGAGGGCACTATCGATGAAAGTCAATGAATTTTTTTATACCCCGAACAATTGCATTGGCGGTAGTTGCTTTTCCAAATGGAAGGGGTTCTTAGCTATTATATTATGAAGTTCGGAAATTTTTTAAAAAAAATTTCAGGTGATTGAAATTTTGATGTGCTTCCAAACTTTACATTTTTTATATTTTTTCACACAAATGGGTTTCTTAGTAATATTCCTAACCAATTATGTGTCTTTCTGAACTCAGATTCACTGTACCAAAACCTGCTAATGTCTTACTTTCAACATTTATCTCTCTCTCTGCACTCATTCTCTCTCCATTCTCTCTTTCTCTCTCACTGCCCTCTTCTGTTTTCCGCTCTTTCTTTACTATGTCCACTTCACCCAAATGTCGCCACACTGACGAGGCTTCATCTAGCGCCTTGCCGTGGTTCGTGACTCCCCCAACCACGGCCCCCTCCCCTAAAAAAATCTCGAGGCCGTCGCCTTGGCAACCGCGTCCCAGGAATTGTTCGCCGATCACCGCGTACAAAACAATGCTGTGGGATTTGATCCAGGCCATATTCGCTTTCTTGTCAAGTGCGTAGATCCCTTTTTGGCTTTAGTGGAAGGACTTGCTCGCCCTGTCAAAATTTAAGTCATGCTGCCTCTTTCGTCAAGAAGGCCGGCGCTGACATGCATGCCAGTAATATCAGCTTTAACTTTTCTTCAAAGGCTACTTCTCTGTTGCTCGCGGATATTCGAGCCCAGATTTACGACTCAGTGTTCGTACCCGTTCTTTAAAAGCATGCGAGTGACTTTGCATAGCGCGGCTCTGGCTCAGGGCCGTAACTAGGGGGGGGGGGGGGGGGGGGGCAAGCGGGGCATACACCCCGGGCGCAAAGCTGTGGGGGCGCCGAAATCGCTTGCATTGTAATTCCTACTACAACTGGTAACTGGTAAAAAGTTTTTTTTACTTGCATGCCAGGAATGTCTAATCTGATTTACAATATAACGTCTCAACATATATTTAATGAACAAGTCTAGTGATTATACGGACTACTTTATGGACATAGTGAGTTCATGCATGGAAGGTACAGTAGCACAGAAACTGTTACATGTAGGTATGGAAAATGCTTAAATAGCACCATTTTTCTGTGAGAGGGCCCCCGGACCCCCCGCTTTATTGGTGTGGTATGTACAAAAAAGAGGGGGGGGGGGGGGCGCATGAATCCATTCATGCCCCGGGTGCCAGAGACTCTAGTTGCGGCCCTGCTCTGGCTGAGCTCTTAACCGAATGACACAGCTAGACATTCACATGTTTCCTTACCACCCATTTCCGTCGGGGCCATGCACCAAAAGTTTTCCTCGTTCGAAAGCAAATTTCCATCAGTATTGCCTGTACAGAGAATAAGTGCTTTCTGTAATGGCGAGATTGGCACCGACAGATAAATATAGTTAACGTGCTACTATTATCCGAAACCCGCTTTCGAATTTGATTCAACTGGTTTGACTTTTCCTGTTACCCTTCACCAATTACTGTATTTGAAGGGCACAAAGGAATAACCGTGAAAGTGTATTCTTGTGTGCGGAAAAACTGTGAGATCATTGTTGAAGATTTCAAATGACCTAACAACACGTCTATACAGCCTTCTTCACGTTTCCCCTCAGCGAAGTGAGAGACATGCCAATGTTTGGACTATTCGCACGAGTGGTGACGAGTCTCATTTGCATTTCATGACGAGTAAGAGTTTGCATCGTCTCCTGCGACATCAGATTTCTCGCAGTAATTACAAGAAGTGTATTTGCGAGCACTGTCTCCAATATTTCCGCACGGAGGACAAATTAAACATTCCCCTTTTTTTGTGCCGCCAGCATGTGGCCGTTCGCTCGGTATTCTCAACTGAGCAGAACAAATAACCACAGTTTTCCAAAGTAAGTAAACAGCAGATGCTGGGCTTTGTGGTGTATTGCGATACAGAGACATACTTGCGATTTGTGATACCTGCATTTCCATGGACAGCAAATCTAGCGTCACGTCTGTGAGCGAGCACATGCCGTATGCCTGCAGTGTTGGTTTGCAGGAATGACATTTCGCTTTCAAGATGTATGCTATTTAGCGGCGAGAACTGCTTTGCCAAAATGGTTTCCGTCTTGATTAAATTGACTAAATGGGTTTCTAAATTCTATGCTTGTAGCCCCGGGCTACAGCCCGACTTCACACAAAACTACCGGGGATCTACATAAAACCTTCCACACTCCACTGTTACAGGAAAACCAAAAAATATCCATAACTTCGCCCTTCCCTTTTATTTCAGTGTAGGATCCAGCGACAAACAAAAGTATATAATAATGTGGAATGGGAGGCCATGGGGTTCGAGATTAGCAAAAACTAAAATTAAATATTCTTTACTAAGTCGCGTAAATTTAATACACCTCTTTCGTTACGAACTATGACTCTATCCAAGAACAACCATATTAACTCGTACATAGGTAATACTATACAGCCAAGTAGTAACACAAACATTAAAAAAAAATATATTTTGAACTTACAGTTCACTAATAAGTCCACATGGCCAACGTACAATTATCAAACCGCACTATTTCGTTGTAATTATGGTACCAAATTTTATGTATTATTTATTTACGAAAAAGTTATTATCCATTGTCTTTCATCAATATGAAATGTGTAGTAGCCAAAATACGTGAGTCCCTTCGCAGTGACTGAGTGCACACGAGTCTCAAAATACTTCGTCCTATTCAACTACCGGTATGTCTTGCAACTGGGGAAAACTCATTGTGGGGAATAATGTATTTTTTTGCCTTACTTTGCGATCCACCATGATGAAACGCCGCTACCTCGGCGCTCTCCCGAGCCCGGGAACTCGCCCACGCTGCTCACGTCGCGTGGTGCCTCTCGTCATACCCTCGGACTGCAGTAGCCCGGAAGACGAACAGTGCTCGGCCGCAATTTGTAGACCTCACCGCCACTTCCCGATGTGCCCACTTCGGCGTCCAAACCAGCAGTCCTCTCGCGGTGCTCGCCGCACACTCGCTCGTGGCTCCTCACTCGGGAATCTTCTTCTCCACCGAATAGCCACGAAGGGGTCATTCACAATGTTACCAACTTCACAACTTGTCCGCACATCCAGACCACACACACATGGGAAAGTTCGGAAGAAAAAAACTAAAAAAATATATTACCATCTACTAGAAATAAACAAATCTAGATTAATTAATCATAGCAAAAAAAATCGTTAACAAAAACAAAGGTAAACCCAGTGATAACATGCTGAAACTGTTTCAGTAAAAACGCAGACTTCGACCGTGGCTGCTCGGCTGGCTGACCAGCCCACTGCCACATTTGCAAGGAACTGTTAGGTGACCAGTTCGTATTAGACTAACATCATCTAACGGGTGATCCGAGATTTTGCTCATTTGAAATTCATTTTTGCATACAGGCTGTGAAAAAACCTTTTGGTTGCTATATTTCATGATTTGCAGCACTACAATTTTCACTTTTTAATAAAACATTTGGTTTAGCATTGCATTCCTCAGCCGGATATTTATGTTGTTGAGACCAACGCCGGTGCAGTCAGGAGTATTGGAATAACGATGGAGACCTATAATTCTTTTAGAAAATACATTCCCTTGGAAGGTACTATGCAGGGCGGCAGCAAGCGCACTGTGAGTCTGCATTTCATGGACTCTCTAAATTTCTTAAATTCATATCTGACGACACTCGCTGAAAGTCTGACCCCAGAAAAAATGACCATACCCCTATTCATGTTTCCAGACGATGTGGAGTTCAATTTGACTAGAAGGAAGGGCTTTTTCCTTTGCGATTTCGTGAAATCAGTTGATGCCTAAAGTCGAACGCGTGGAGCTGGTCACAAGTCTTTACATTTACCTGTTTTTGGAGTCTGCTGTGCGTGGGGGCATAACTAATGTCAGTCACAGTCATGCCATGGCCAAAATTATTTACATGTCTGGCTATGACCTAGAATTCCCCTCTTCCTACATTTGACACTTTTATGTAAATTATCTGTATGCACACATTATTTTGGGCAAGCATCCGGTCGGAAATTTTCACTGAATACTAGAATTGGAACACGAGGGTTGGCACTTTGCGACAGTTGATGATTATGGCAATACGTCGTTTTTTCGTAGAAGAACCTTTGTCTTTCCCTGAAGACTGTCACAATCATATTTTGGATCTCTAGCTCGCGCCACTAAACAGTACGATGAAAAAGCTCCTATTGACACACACACTGTGCAAATAATATGTGTTGCATGCTCTCGTATTGCAGAAATACATTCGTTATGGAACTGTCCTCGACAAAATTCTAAAGATTGGTTATTTATTGATTGTGATTGCGAACACCAATCGAATTGGGAATTGCAATTTTTTAAATTGAAATGGTCTATCAGCCGGGATCATGAGAGTTAGAGGGATGAGGACATCTTCACCTTTGAAAGGCCCCGTTAAAATCGTTGCTTCCACTACATTGTTCATCAATTTTTTAACTTTTATTGGCGTGCCTTGCAGAGTTTTGGCTGATTAAATTCTGCAACATGATAATTTTCACACCTATTTTCAATTTGAATATATGTGGTGGCATCCCTGGCAGATCAAGTGGGTTAAAAAGTTCCGTTGGATAATTAACTACTTCATCTGCTTCCACAATGGTGTTTATCGATTTATATGTAATTTATTCACTTTGAATGCTGTATTGAATAACATAATTAATTTGATAGACATATTTATTCTTCGCGGCCAGGATAGCTCGTTAACTGAGCCAATATTCCCATGATTAATTTGAATAATATGAAATACTTTTTCGATCAGTTCTTCTTTCGATGTTACTAAATTACAAAAGTTATCAGGAAATGATATTCGTCTTGACGTCTCATCGACTGGCAGCTGACGTTCCCAATGTCCAGTAAATGTCGTGAGGATACCTCGGCTAATTGATCGTTCTGCAGTTGGACACGCATATTCGTAGTCAACTGCAATGTACGTTCGTGTCGCCACAATGTTGAATATTTCAGGCAAGAATTTATTTCGCCCTCTGGTGTCGATCGAGAAATTACAGGCAATGTTTGCCTAAAATCTCCTGCGAACAATGTCAATGTATTCCTGAATAGTTGAACGTTTCCACGCAAATCTCGCAACTGCTGGATGGCGTTCATGCATGGGAAATGAAAAAATTCGCCATGCAGCTTCATTTCTTCTATGTTTCTTCCAGCCTGGTACTGTGCAATCCAATCGATAACTCGTACTGCATTTATGTCACTATTTTCTGGTTGAACACCAAAAACTTCTATATCGCTGCCTTTATTCACATACTAAGGCCTACAGATGTGTATCATAGATTTGACAGAATTACAGTATTCTACGTTTATGTGCGCTTTGATGTTTTTGACAACAGAGGCGAATATGGGACCACCCAACGGTTGTCTACATCAATATCACCATTTCGCATGTGTATAGTTGCCGAATTCCCGGCATCTTCAATTGATACTGCGTTGGCTATTAATGCTCAAGGATATTGCTTAGAGCATTTCCCGTCCACTATGCATGGTGAATTCGGATTTAGTGTACTGCATAGTCCATGTATCATGTTTTTGATAACAACTGCATGCAATTCATTATCGACGTTGGCCCGTGGAATCTCAGCGCATATCATATCGTCGATTTCGTCTGAAGTTATTTTATCGTAGAGCCAGATTAGTAAATGCACATGAGGCAATCTTCTATTTTGCCATTCTACTAAATACGTCCAGCAGCGCACAGATCAAAACACTTCATGTTTCACAATGAAATCCATTAGCTCATTACTAAGTGATAGGCGTAAAAGTTTATTGTGATGCACTTTTTATTGAAGTAAAAAACTTCTATAGGAAGTTTTGGATAGGAAGTGAATTAATGTAAGTCGTCATCGGCATGGTCATGTGACGTGAATGTGGGTGTAGGCCTACCCTGGTTCGTTGCCTGTAGCTGTATCAAACCGACATCACTGTAGATACTGAAGCAAGGTGTTTACCTTGAGAAAGAATGCTAAACGATATGAGAGAAGCGGGTGTAATTTGGGTCCTTGTCAAAAACCATTTAATTGCAGTAAGTGTCATAAATCCTTTGGTAGAAGATATTACTTGGATAGACATTGCAAGTACTGTACAACTAAGATGAATAAAGATAATGAAGACTGTGCTCCAACATCGTGGAAGAGGAACGAAGGCAGAATATTAGACGTCAATAATGATTATGAAGAATGTAAAAATTCTAATGCTAAAAATACTGATACAGATCAAGACAATAATTTAAAATTAAAAACAAACAAAGAAAGTAGCAACCTCATTAGAAATGAAAAGATATTTAAACCAATATCTAGTCGTCTCCATGAAAATGTGAAAGATGGAGAACCACCTGAAGCTGACAAGACCGAAGACTGTGATGAAACATCTGAAGGTGACATGATTGAAGATTTTGATGACACATCTGAGGCTGACATGATCGATGACTGTGCTGACACATCTAAGGCTGACATGATTGAGTACTGTACTGAAGCACCTAAAGCGGTCAAGATCGAAGACTGTGATGGCGGCCTGAGACCAAAACGGTGGAAACGTCGTAATAAAATAAATAATCCTGATCAAGCTAGTGATGTTGACATGAATGAGTACTGTGCTGAAGCATCTAAATCATGCAAGAGCGAAGACTGTGATGGTGGCATGAGACCAAAGGACCCTGAATGGCACGAAAACACTTAAATCGAAAGAGAAAGATTTTTAAAATTTTTTAAACTTTAAAAATTTTGGGGCTTTGACCTCTGGGGGGGGGGGGGGGGGATGTTTAGGACCCCGAATGGCTCGGAATTACTCCAAATCGAAAGAGATCTAAAGGAATATAAGAATGTAGGCATTTACTGTACTACTATCTACCATAATAACAATATTGACAAATAGAAAAACTTATTACCTACCTATGAATAATTTTCTAAATAAATTAATAAATAACTCTATTTTTAAGAATTTACGTGCATATGTTATATTAAACTTCAAACTATATACACTAAAACTGAAACTATTTTCTATTTAAGTCATAATGTTTAAAACATTTGTAGGATTTGTTTATATGTAAAACTGTGGTGGCCATATTCCGCATATCCAAAGGAGTATAGAAATTAATAGAGATTTTATTCCCTGTACACACCACAAATCTTTGAATTAAGTAAAAAAAAAACATAGTACCAAATGAAGAAAAGGTATAAATAACGACCAATTTGACAAAAAAATTTGTACTACTCGAATGACAATGTTAACATCCACCTGAAATTTATTAGAAGTAGGTAGGTAAGAATACATATAAGAAATTAAATGAAATTAAAACAAACATAAATAAAATTATCTCACACTCAACCAGACATAATATTTAATATGTAATAAAGGAAGAAGGCAATTACACATAACTACTCTAATTAATAAAAAATATCAACCTACCTGAAATATTAAAATTAAAATTTTTCAACAATATATTACATAATTGACAAATATTTCTGGTCTTCGGTCTCGGCAGCCCTAAGAGACACTTGACGCTCAGCAGATAAATTATAAACACTAAACCAAACTCGTTGCAAATAAGAAGGTACTGTAAAAAAATAACAATATTGACAGATAGAAAAAAAATAGTAGGCCCTACATACCTATGAATAAATTTCGAAGAAATTTATAAGTTTAAGGATTTATGTACCTGCATAATATTAAACTTGTAACTATCCATACAATAAAAACCTAAGAATGTTAGTGAAACTATTTTTTTTATTTGTCATAATACCTAAAAAAAAGTATGTTTCCAAAATGAAACAGAAAGTATACATAATGAATAATTTGACAAAAAATTGTACTACTTGAATGACATTGAAAACATACAGGTGAAATTTAAAAGAATTATGGGTGCCCTATGTAGGGAGAAAATACATATAGAATAAAAAAAGATATATTGCCGTCGTCCCCGTAACAGAGGCTGCGTTAGCGGGTGAGCCTAGTAGGGAAGTCGGCTGGTGTACTGTTCAGTCCGGATGGGCGCCAGGCTAGCTTGCAGCTAGGCCACGGTGGGTGTGGGTCGTCAGCCCCTGTGCAGCTCACTAGGCTCGCCGGCGGTGCGGAGTTCGCGTTCGGGAAACACTCACATATATTACTACTCACGTCTCACTTCTCGCGGTCGCGCGCGGGCGAAGACTGGCTAGCAATGGTGACTGCACGGAGGAGGGGTGTGAGGGTGCGTTCCGCCAGCAGGGGCTGGTGCTGGCGGGGTGGGGACCGGGCTTTACTGCCCACGGAGGTACGATGTCAAATGCCCCCCCCCCCCCCCCTCTGGAGAAGCCCGGTCTTACCACGCGCTCGGGCCCCCGTGGCGTGTTTGCACCCTCACTGCTGGAAGCAGGTCCAGGTGGGAGGCGCCTGTGAGAGCTGCCGCTGGTAGGGTCTGTGCTCTGCTTCCCCCTGCGTCCCTCATGGTGTACCTGGGGGCGGCATCTCCAGACGAGGGCCCCTGGGATATTTCCCATGTGGTATGCCTCCAGGTACCTGGGTGGCCGTCGTACTCGGCGTGGGTGGTCAGTTCGACCGTCTCCTGCCCGACTCCCCAGAGGTTGTTGGCTGTCATTGGTCTTTACGGTGGTTACCCCATATTCGGGTTTCCCCAGCGTTTGTTGAAGATGGCATAGACCCCTTTCCTGCTCTGGGCTTCCTACCGAGGGGCCCATCTGTGGGTCCATTGATGCAGCTGTTTCTCTCTCCAGGCCGATTTGGACTGATGATGACCGGTAGGGCACCGTGTCCCGCTCAGGGATACCTGGTGACATGTCTGCATTGTTGGTTTCAGCAGCCTGATAGCGCTGGGGGCTCCCTGTTTTGCCACCGTTCACAAGCCTCGGTCCTCACCATGGGCAGCTCAGGTTTTGGCCTCTTGGTCGGGGTGTTGTGGGCCGGTCTCCTGCATAGTCCTCCACGAAGGGGGGGGGGGAGGGGTGCGGTGACGGTCGGTGTGGTCTGATGGGTGGTTCTTCATCCGGGTCGCTCACATACATTGTGAAGGTGGCTCCTTCTAGGGGCACAAGGTGATCCCAGGCACCGCGAGTTGGCGACTCCAGTGTTTCTGGGTCTAGCTCCTCCGGCTCAGTCACGACCGGTAGGATGGGCAGCGTGCCATCAGCTTCGGGCTCAGATTCCTCTGCTGAGACATCTGTGATGCTGAATTGCCCCAGGTTTTCTTGTTGAGACTGCGGTCGGCACCTGGTTTGTACATAAGGTAGTTCGCTATTCCTCCCAGCGGAGGGTGTTTGCGGTTCATCTAGTTCCCCCTGTGACCTCGTGTTGACAGATGGGCAGTTGGGAGTCGGTGTACCCAGGAGCCTGTCTCCTGGGAGTGGGGCGAGTCGTAGGTCATCCCGGTGTATTTTCTTCACTCGGCGCCTGCCTAGGCATACCTGGTATGTCGTCTGGCCGAGCCGTTTCTGAATGGTGTAGGGCCCGCCCCATCGTGGGGCTAACCCCGCACAGTAATTGCGAGGGCCAGATGACAACGGGTGGACCCGGACATAGACTTGATCCCCGGCCCGCACCCCAGTAGGGGGTTTATTTGTTATAGGTGTAATCTCCTGTGCATATGCCCATTGCCTCTGGTGTGCGCCCTCGTGTGCAAGGTTGCCACGCTAGGCCCGTTCCTCCAAATTTTCCGCTGTGTGCGGAACCCCATGAGTGGTCCACTTCCCGGGCAGTGGCAGGTTGCGCCCCTGGACCATCTCGGCGGGTGTCATACCGGTGGCGGCGTTCGTCCGGCGCCGGACACAAAAGAGTGCGTCTGTGAGATGTTGGTCCCACTGGGCATGGTCCTGGCCCAAATGTATTTGGAGTTGCACTTTCAGCTCCTGGTTCCTGCGTTCTGTGGGGTTGGCCCGCGGGTGGTAGGCAGGTGTACTGTGGTGCCGGATTTGTTGCTCTCCACACCAGGCCTTCCAACACCGGCCCAGGAACTGACTGGCATTGTCCGTGAGAACCGACTGTGGGTAGCCCCAGCATGGCAGGAACTCTGTGCTCAAGATCTTGGTGATCGTGGCCGCCCGCATGTTCCGACATGGGTAGGCCTCCATCCAGCATGTAAAGAGGTCGGTTACTACGAGGATGAAGCGGTGTCCTTTAGGAGTTCGTGAGTAGGGGCCCATCACGTCGAACGCTAGTGTTTGCAATGCCGTGGTGGGCTCGCGGGGATGCTGTTGTTCCTCCCTGTCTCGTCTTCGAGCCTTCCACGACTGGCATATCTCACACTCATGCACATAATCTCGAACATCGCGGGTGACTCCGGGCCAGTGGTAGAACCGACTCACTGCCCGTCGTGTTTGGTCAGTACCTGGGTGGCCGGCCAAGTCATGGTCATGGTGAAAATGTAGCACAGCCTCCCGTGCTTTGGGTGGTACATATGTTTTCCACTCAACCTGTTCCCCGGGTGCTTGGTTCATCTATGTCCCGTCCTGGGTACTCCAGGTCTCCTGATATCCTTCAGTCACCTGCTGGCGCTGACAGGCAGCTTCTGATGAGATTTCTTGTGCCTCTAATACCCGTCGGTGGACGTCGTTCGAGGTACACGGAGGATCGCCCTCTTCCAGTGTGTCGGCTGTGATCCGAGTGGAATTCGCTTCTGGGTGAGGTAGCCTGTCTCGGCTGTTGGGGAGCAACATGTCTTCCCACTCTTCTGGGTCGACCAGCTCATTGCGCTCGTCCGGCTCACGGGACAGCAGGTCGGACAGCTGGTTGTTTGCTCCGGGGACGTGTTCGATGTTGAAGTCGAAGGATTGTAAGAACAACGCCCACCGGATCAGTTTGCCCTTCCTTCCCTGCATTGTATGCAACCAGGTTAGGCACTGGTTGTCTGTGCGAAGTGTGAAGGACTTCCCTTACAAATGTGGGCGGTACTTCTTCATCGCCCACACGACAGCCAGGCACTCCTGCTCGTTACTATGAAAACGACGTTCTGCCGAGCCGAACTTCGCGCTGGCATAAACTTTAACTTGCCGACCCCCATGCTGGTCCAGGGTACTGGCGTCGGTCTGCAAGTACGAATGACGCTCTGGGTCGACCCATGCCAGAGTATGGCATTGTGTGAACACCATTTTGACCTGGCTGAATGCTTTCTGAGCAATTGCATCCCATAGGTAGCGGTGTTGTGGGGACAGGAGGTCAGTCAGGGGGGCAATGACGTGAGATAAGTTCGGCACATAACTCCTAAGCCAGTTGACGAGGCCGATGAACCGCTGCAATTGCTTGCGGGTCCGGGGAACCTCGGCCTCTGCGATTTTCCGCAGGTGGCTGGGCTGTGGGCGGTTGCCTGCTGCGTCCACGACGTGTCCCAGGAACTCGACTTCTGAAGCACCGATGTGGCATTTGAGTGGGGCTACCGTTAAGTGGTGAGTGGCCAGCCGATCCAGGACGAGTGCTAGGTGTTGGACATGGTATTCCCATGTCTCAGAAAACACAATGACGTCGTCCAAGTAGGCCATGGCAAACTGCCCCAAATAGCCCTCCAGCACTCGTGTCATCATTTCCTGGAATGTTGCAGGCGCGCACTTAAGGCCGAAAGGCATGGCTCTAAACTGGAAGCGCCGCCCATCCGGGACGGTGTAGGCCGTCTTTTCCCTGTACCCGTGCCATATGGGCACCTGCCAGTAGCCGGCCTTCAGGTCAAGGGTGCTGAACACCTTGGCCCATCCTAGCCCAGCTAAGGCAGCCTCGACACTTATCTGAGGGGTGGAGTACTGACGGTGATGGTGTTCAGGGGCCGGAAGTCGACACAAAAACGTAATGAGCCCTCCTTCTTGGGGGTCAACACCACACAGGAATTGTAGTGACTACTAGATGGCTCGATGACACCATCTTGCAGCATCTCTGACACCTGCTCCCGGATGGCATGCTACTCCCTGAAGCCATACCCCCTAGGTGGCTGGTGGATAGGTCGATCATGGGTGGTGGGGATCTGGTGTTCCGCTACTGTGGTGCGTCGGAGTGGGCTGGCCGTGGCGAACACACCCTGCCTCTCGCAGAGTACCTGTTCGATGGCGGCTTGATACTGTAGGGGGACATCGTGGTGTAACTGTCTTAGAGTCAGCGGCTCACTAGGTGGTTCAGGTGTGAAGCCTATGCCATACACTGTGAACCGTTTCGGTATTCCCAAGTGGACGCGGGACGACATTAGCTCCACTACAGCATCATGTGCTGCTAGCCATGGTTGTCCCAGGACAAGGGCCTCGTGTAAATCTTCCACAACAAGGGCAGTCACTTGGTCGTAAGGTCCCGAAGGCTAACCTCAATCTCCGCCTGGCCCACCGTCACTCCTGGTCGTGTGGTGGTCGCTAGGCGCAGCTCCGCACGGTGAGGCCGGAGCGCCCCTAGTGGTACGAAGCTCGGGGTGATGAACACATGGCTGGCGCCTGTGTCCACCAGCACTGCGGCCGGCCAGCCATTCACCTCCACCTGTATGTGCAGCAGGTAGTCTTGAATTTGGGACAGCTGGCCCAGGGTTGGCCTGGGGCCAGTTGTGCTCCCGGTAGCCGGAGGTGCCAGTGGGGCCTCCAGTGGTGGGGCAGTTGGTGCCCGGGAGAGTGTTGTGGCAGGTGGTGCCGATGATGTTAATGGTGCTGGGTCTGTGGTAGGTGGTGCCAGCGTGGCTGGTGGTGCAGATGGTGGTCTTGTGGGGGGCAGTCTCCTCAGTTCCGCGCCCCGGTGGCTCGTTTCCCGATTAGGGTGTCGTCGGGTGCTGGCGTTGTGATGGAGGGAGGAGCACTCACGATGCCAGCGGTATGTTCCGCTGGGACAGCCTCATTGGCACTGTGGTGGCCGGTCATATTCACATGGCTGCGAGTGTTCACGATAGCCCTGTGGGTTGAGTGCCATTAGTGGTTCTGTCGCGCCCTCGATGGCCCGCTGTCGTCTGGGCGGAGTTTGCCACTCGGTTGCCCTGACTGGTTGGTTTGTCGGCCGGCTGCACTGTGGTGTGAAGTGGTTGCTGTTTGCCCGCTCTGGGGCTGGTGCACCTCGCCGCCAGACTTTCTGCAAGTTCTTCTCCGTGGCCACTGCCTGCTGCACGTAGTCTTCTACTGAGAGGTGTTGGCTGCTGTGGAGAAAAGGCTGGAGCTCGTCATGTAGCAGTGTGGTGATGGTCGGGAGCGCAGACGTCAGATCAGTGTTTGGGGTGATCCACCGGAACAACTGTACTTTGTGGGCGATGAACAGCTCCACTTGCTCCCCGTCCCGCTGCTGTTCCCCGTAGAATTGAGACGTGCAGAGTACCATCGCTTGGCCAGTGTTAAACCGCCGTGTGATCCGGTCCACGAACTCGTGCCAATGCATGTCGAACTGGCCCCAAAGGCTCCACCACTGCTGTGCGGCGCCTCGTAGCTGTTCGCTCGTCCGTTGTGCCCACTCGTCAACTGGTACCCTCGCTCGCGCCAAGCGTACATTGCACTGTCGCAGGAAGGCCCTTGTGTCTTCATGTGATAGTCCGCTTAACTCCGGTAGCGTGGTCCTTTCGGCACTCATCTCCACATGTGGTGCTGCTACCCATGGTGGGCTCAGGTCGACCAGTGGTGAGTACTGTTGCATGGGCGTCTGTTCGGAGCCGCACTGAGCGCAGTTTTTACATAGGGTTGGTTTCGTGTCGACGGGTGGTGTCCCGGTGGAGGGGTTACCATTGTTGGGGTTTTCTTGGGTTGGTTGCCAAGGAAGTGGTGGCTTCACCTCTGCCTCCCCTCTCCAGATGGGGTTCCCTGTTAGGGTAAAGAAAGGTAATTTCGCGACATAGGTATCTTTGTGATAGTTTTATAAGAAATTACTACGAACATACCTATTGAGCAAGCATGACTGGACAAGCGTTGTTAGTTCCAGCAACTCTCTACAGATATCACTAGAGGTCCCGGATCGGTAGTGCTGCTGTTCCAGGAGCAGAAAAAATAGTAGTTTTATCCTGGAAGTTTTTGAGATAGTTACAGTTTGTTGTGCATCGTTTGTTTAGTAAATGATACCATAAACAACACAATACTGGTAAGAAAGTGATTGTTTTAGTATTTTGTAGCCTGTAAAATGTACGTTAATATGAAATAGAGAATGAGTCATATAGAAGCGATTTTCAGCCACAAACGCTTAAGTAGTAAATGAGTTTTCTTAACATTTTTCACTCTGACAATTTTGAGTTCGTGCAGTGAATAATATTTGCTCATAAAAATGTTATTTGCGTGCATAATTTTAATAAAACATTTTAAAAAAAAGATTAGTCATACTTAAAGCATTGTGTTAAAACAAAGAACTTTCACAACAAACGCATTCACGAAATTTCCTATCTCACGAAATTGCCTGTGACACAAAATTTCCTATCACAGGCCATTAATTTAAAATTAGAAAATTTAAATTTGTATGTGAATGCACGAATTTATATAAATGTATTATGTATATGTGTGTGTGTCAATCCATTTAAATTTTAAATCATAACACTCAAAAAAACAATATTATATTTTCAGGTGAAAATGCCACAAGAAAGATCAAAGTATCGGCAATACAATGGCAAAGATCTCCTACAAGCAGCACAACTAGTTAAAGAGCAGAATATGTCTATCTATAAAGCTTCAAAATCAATGGGTGTTCCGTGGAGCTCGCTGAAAGACTATCTCGCAAAAAATCCTCACTGTGGTCTAAATGAATCGTTGCCTAAGCTGGGTCGGCCATTTGCCCTAACTACAGACTTGGAAGTTCGCCTGTTTAATTATATAATAGCAATGCAGGAGCTCGGATTTGGCCTGACAAGAAGTGCTGGACATCAGAAATTTTTCAGTAGTCAAAATGACAGTGCAAGTAAATGGTGGTAGGCGAACTTTAAACAGAGGTACAATCTTACATTAAGATGCCCAGAAAATCTATCATTGTACCAAGCATCGATGGCAAACGAAGAAATAATTGGGGACTTTTTTGATAAAATAGAAAATTTAATGAACGATCTTGGGGTCACAAATGTTGCTGGTAAATTATGGAACTGCGATGAAACAGGTCTTTTCTTTGTGGTTAAACCATGAAAGTTTGTCACAAGTTTGCGGAAACTTTATATTTACAAATGAACATATGAAGTATGAGGTGAAACTCACACACTGCTTGGCTGTGTGTGTGCTGATGGAACATGGATTCCGCCCATGATAATCTTCAATGGAGTTCGATGGAACAACAATCTACGAAGAGATTGTCTTCCAAATTCATTGGTCAAATTATCTTTTAAGGGATGGATCAACAGTGAGCTTTTCTTAGAGTGGTTTACTTTCTTCATCAGTGCCATTCCTCCTGCTCGCCCAGTTATTCTTCTCATGGATTCGCACGCTTCGCACATCAATCTAGCTGTCATTTCATTAGGAAAAGAAAATTCAATTTTCTTATTCACATTTCCTGCGCACACAACACATCTGTTGCAGCCCCTAGATGTTGGGATTTATAAATCACTGAAATCACATTGGGGTCAGAGCATGAATTCCTACATGAAGGAAAATCCCACAGAAAAACCCAATAGAACTCATTTTCATACCATACTTAATCCTGCATTCATTCAAAGTTTTTGCGAGAAGAACATAGTTAATGCATTTCAGAAAACAGGGATTTGTCCTCTTAACAAATCTACTATTCCCAGGGAAGCTCTGCAACCATCACAGCTGACAAATCGACCCCTTGATGAAGGACTTCAAACACCACAGCTGACGAACCAACCACATTCCGAAGGCCTTCAACCATCACAGCTGACAAACAAAGCTCTGCCAATAGGACTGCAACCGTTACAGCTGATAACCCAAGACTGTGCCGAAGATTTGCAACCATCACAGCTGACAAATCGATCCCTTGATGAAGGACTTCAGCCACAAGAGCTGACAAACCAAACTCCTGTCAAAGAACTTCAAATATCACCGTTGACAAACCGACCACTCGCGGAAGAACTACAACAGATCTCCCCTAGCAAAACGTTGACAGTTGACAGAATCCTGACATTTCCACATTTGCCCAAGAAACCAAGGAAAAGGGTGACCAAGAGGAAAACTGATTCAAGAGCAAAATGCTTAACTCCACCTGATGAGACAAGATCCAAGTCAGCCACATCTGTGCTGCGAATTCCAACACAAGAGCTTGAACCTTCCACATCAAAAGGAAGAAATGTTGCGAGTAGGCCTAAGTCAAAAAATACAAGACACACTGACGAAGACTGGGAGTGTGGTGAGTGTAGAATTAAGTTTTCTCATGATGTCACAGTTCAGAATGGTGCCAAATGGGTACAGTGTTCCATATCATGTATCCTGCCAACCGACTGATGCCGAAGAACAAGTTTTTATGTGTGACATGTGTGCAAGTGTGGAAGATGACGAGTCTGATCAATATGCAAGGCTTCTATAAACTGAACTTGGTGTTTTAAAGATTTCTCAGATTTTAAAAATTGATTTAAAATAAGTTTAGTCTATCTTGTACTCAAACAAACGATTGCTTTTTGGTTATTAATTATAGTAGAAATATCACAAAATGTTTTATGAGTGACAGTGTGCAATGGTAAAGATGACCAGTCTGAATAATATGAAAGGCTCCTATAAACTAAACTTAGTGTTAAAAAAAATATTTGTTTATGGATTTATAATATATGTCAAAAGGTCTGAGATAAAATATTGCTATTTTTATCATTATTAAATTTAATTCAGAATATCACGAAATTACCTTACCATTATCACGACATTAAATACCTCTATAACGAACATACCTTACATTTTACCTGATGTTTAAGTTTAAATTATATTTCAGAAACTTAATATGAGTAGTAATCGTGATATGTTATGTTTAAAGTTCGCCTCATATCTGTAAATAAACAGTATTTACGCAATATATTTTCGCGCATTCCATATTTGAATATAAAAAACTAAAAATATCACGAAATTACCTTACTCTACCCTATGTCCCATGCATTGGCCACAGTCTCACATTTGGTTGGGACTTTTCCCATGTCCGGTGCACACAGGCACGTGTTGTGCCATGGTAATGTTCCCGACAGTGGATCCATGTTTCTTGTCAAGGAGCATTTCGCACAGAAGTTGGTCATTGTGTGGGGTAACATTGTGTTGGTGTTTCTATTAGATCTGAGGTGAGATGGTCAGTCGAAAATGTTTAATAAATGTTTAATAAAAAATTTAAATTGCTTTTAACATTGGAATCTTTAAGAATCAAAACTAATGGAGTGGTGTCTGGTGTTTGTTTTGATCGTAGTTGTTAGTTACATGGTCGTGCGCGCGCTCCCTGTACTTAGGGGAGGCGTGGTGGCCCCTTGCCCGGACGACCGCAAAAAGAGGAGAGTGATAGCTCTGGCGGTGAGGGAGTGGGAGGTTAGGTCGTGCTGTAGTTGTCTGCGCGTGCAGCGTCGAGGAAGGAGTGTGGACCGCTGCCCGGTCAATCGCACAAAAGGGAGGGCGATAGCTGCCCGGACGATCGCACAAAAGGGAGGGCGATAGCTGCCCGGATGATCGCACAAAAGGGCGGGCGATAGCTCCGACAGGTGTTGGGTCGTGACGTCACCCAGCTGCGTAGCTCGCTCCGCTGGAATGTTGTGTGGGTGGGGAGGGGTGCTCTTTGTTCGCTGAGCTGGTCGCGCCGGCCTGTCTGACCCTAATCACGTCGCGCGCACGAAATGGCCGTTTCCCGCATACCGCTCAGCTTGGATGTTGAAAAGTTGCTGTAGAACACTGAAATTTCCTTGATTTTTGCCACACGCAGGGGCGCCAAATGCCGTCGTCCTGGTAACGGAGGCTGCGTTAGCGGGTGAGCCTAGTAGGGAAGTCGGCTGGTGTACTGTTCAGTCCGGATGGGCGCCAGGCTAGCTTGCAGCTAGGCCACGGTGGGTGTGGGTCGTCAGCCCCTGTGCAGCTCACTAGGCTCGCCGGTGGTGCGGAGTTCGCGTTCGGGAAACACTCACATATATCACTACTCACGTCTCACGTCTCGCGGTCTCACATCTCCCGGGGTCTCACAGGGTCACACGTCCGTCCTGGGTCGCGCGCGGGCGAAGACTGGCTAGCGATGGTGACTGCACTGAGGAGGGGTGTGAGGGTGTGTTCCGCCAGCGGGGGCTGGTGCTGGCGGGGTGGGGACCGGGCTTTACTGCCCACGGAGGTACGATGTCAATATAAATAAATTTACTTTGCGATCAACCAAACAAAATGTAACATTAGAAATTACGTATTTTTAGAGGTATTTACAAAATTCCACTGGAACCGTACATAAAAATAAGCCTATGTCATCTCCAGCCCATAAATTATCTCTGTGCAAAATTTCATGGCTTCGCAAACAAACACTCGCTTTTATAATACTATTAGTTAGGATGTGCAAACTATAAAACGATTAATAAAAAACATACAGTGACATCTACTGATGTATTAAAGTACTACGATGCAGAGCTTTAATTTTTATTACTCTCTACTCAATTCATTACAATTGCAAAACGTAATGTAATGGGTTGAGAGCTATTGCTCGGCAGACATAGAGGAATGACACTAACAGTTTGTATATCTATGACACACATTACATACAATTATTATATATTTTTTTAACCCGTTTAAAGATGATTTTGAAGTGACAACGTCTAATAAATCGAAGAAAGCCGGCTGCACGCACGAAAAAGTGTCCCACTACGGATGTCCCACTATGGATGTGTTCTGTTTGCTCATTGTACGCATTTCTCTTCCACTCGATCGGAACAACCTTCGATTTGACTTTTCAATCATATTTTCGTCGTTTGAATTATTAATATTATGTAATTTAACGATCGTCCACCGATTTTCAGCACAATCGGTACGGTTATTTAAAAGTCATGTTGAAAATTCAAATACCTTTTGAACCAACAATGGTGTTTTACAGTTACACATAATAATTCAAATTACACCCGGGATCTTTTGCACAATGTTTTAAAAAATATTGTAACATATTATAAATAAGTTTGGTGTATTTGGGATGCGTATTTGCTATAAAATCGTGTTAATATTATACCCCTACTGTGAACAAAGTGTTTATAAATATATATATATATATAATATTTGAAATTACATTAACCTAGTATGGCCTCGTGGGCGTGTGGTTAGCGTACCTAGCTCTTAAACTAAAGTTTGTCGGTTCGAAACCCCGCAGCTGCGAAATATTTTTGTACTTGTAAAAATAAATATGGCGGACGCATCATTTCAAAAGTAATAAATATATTTGAATTAATGAATGCAAATAAAATTACATTTATTAATTCAATTGCACATTTCATTTCCCTCCTTTGTATCCATACAAAATAGTGATACTTCAATAAAGATGATTCAATTTTATTCATAAAAGTATGCAGAGGTAGATTTTATCATGCAAAAGATTGAAAAATTAAAAAAAAAAAAAAAATCTTCCTCAAAGAATATAATATTTGTAATGCCTAAATGGTTTGGTTGCAAAACCTTTTACGGCTCAGTCTCAGGCCGAATATGATATTTCCTTTTCTTCTGGATCAATCATTTCATCAATGTTTTGTTATGACGTTTGTCACGTTAAACTATCGTCCGTAAACCGACTTTACAGACAACCAATTTTTTTTTTAGACAAAAGATAGCCTATGTCCATCTCCAGGATATAATCTATCTCCTTGCCAAATTTCATTACGATCCGTTCAACCGTTTAGCCGGGAAAAGGTAACAAACAAACAGACAGACAGAGTTATTTTCGCATTTGAGTAGCCCATTTCCAAACACCACTATGTCCAAAAAAAAAAATGGGATGACTCTGCGATCTACTTGTGCAGGTTCAAATCCTCATTCTGACAAGAAAATACTGCGTCGAAATCCACATTTTCCATGTGTAAATAATGACAGAAATATGATACTATTTCCAAAAACCTCTTTGTACTCTCGAGTCCATTTCCAAACACCATTTTGTTCAGCATAAAATGTGTTTCCAAACAACACTTTGTCCAATACAACACCATATACAATCAACCCAGAGTATTACAAAACCTGCTTTGTCCATTCTCGTGCACGAGAATGCAGAGTTATAGCAATAATTTGTGCTGCAGCGGGATATTGATTTCGAAACGTATTTGTTTCCATGATGTTGTCATTTATAAATATTATTTTCAAACATTGGTGACACTGAATTCATTTATGAAGAAGAATGATATTGTTTTTATTGAGGTTTCATCGTTGTGTTATTAGGTTGTGTGTATGTTGGCGGTTTTCTGTTGTAAAACATTACAAATCGTAAAATAGAATAACATAATATATTAAAGGAAAGGAAAATTACACCAGCCATGCCAAACAGAGGGAGGAGGAAGCAGCGAGATACATACAATTGGCACAAAAACATTTTGAAGCGAAAAAGGTAAGAGGGGTAGTCAGAGTTTTATGAATGTACATATTTTCTTCATGAAATTATACACATAGTAGTTCTATACTGCTTATAAATAGTTTATAAATTACCATTAAAGTTCTATGAAAAGATTACAGGCAAATTTTTATTTTGTTACAGGCATGTTTCGAAGAAGCCACCATCACTGCCAACGTGCTGTCATCGCTCATCTGCTGCCTTAAAGTGTAGAAAATTAAATCTCCAGGATGTAAGACGTTTTCATCAGAGATTCTACTCCACGAGTAGCAAAGTGGAACAGGACAACTTTATCCACAAATACTGCACTGCGGAAACACCAAAACGGGAAAGGATCAGAGGGGAAGATAAAAAGTATAAGATAAAACAGGTATCCACCAAGTTCTTTGTTCAATGTTTTAGAACACAGTCACGTACATAATTAATAAGGGTATGTCAAAAGGCTTTTTTGTCGATTCTGGGTGTAAGCAAAGATGGAGTGAAGAGAATAAACAAATATTATATAACTACAGGAAAATCCCCTGAGGAAAAACGATGGGGATACAAAAGGTCTGAAAAATACCAATTCAAAAAAGATGCTGTTCGTAAATACATCTCCTCATTGAAATCTGTTCATTCACACTACTTTAGATCACAGACCACCAAGTCATATTACTTACCAAGCCACTTATCTATAAAGAAATTGTGGAGAGGTTACAATTCACTGCAGAGTGGGCAAGATGTAGCCCTGAAGGTCCCTTAAGAGTTCTTCAGGGTAATATTTACAACTGAATTCAATATTAGCTTCAAAACACTTTCTTCTGATATGTGTTCTTACTGTCTTGAATCAGGAACAAAAAATTAAGTTGGCCACTACACAAGAAGAAAGGAAATCCCTGATGTTTGAAATCAGAGTCCATAAATTGAGAGCATCTGCTTTCTTCGAGTCTCTCCGACGTGAAGAAAAGGACCAATTAACATTGTCATTTGACTGTCAAAAAAATATGGTGTTACCCAAGCTTCCTGATCAAGCTTCCTATTATAGTAGGCAACTGTACCTCTACAATCTTACTATATGTAAGGGAACATCAACATCGAAACAAGATAAAAGTAACACTTTATGTGCACCTGGCTCGAAAATAAGGCTGCAAAGGGGTTAAATTAGATTGCATCAGCTGTCTATCATAGATTACAAAACACTGACATAGAAGGGATCAGCACAGTTCGCCTCTTTGCTGACGGCTGTGGTGGTCAGAATAAGAACTCCATCCAAGTTGGAATGGTTTGTAAGTGGCTTACATTGGCAGTACCTCACGTTAAAAAGGTTATCATAATCTTCCCAGCTCCTGGTCATTCGTATATACCTCCAGACAGGATTTTTGGTCGTATCGAGAAAGATGTAAGAAAGATTGAGACTATTGTGAGGGCTGAAGAGTATGTAGAGATATTCAAAAAGCATGACACAGTGATCAAACCTGGGAATTCATATGGATTCACTTTCTACAACTGGAAAGAATCTGTGTGCAACAAGGTTAAGCCAACAAAAGCATGGCATTTTCAGTTTGCCAAATGCAAAAGAATTATAGTTACACGTTCATGTACGCATCGTTGTAACATATCAGTGAGAGGTGAACCATTCTATAAGACAGACGTTGGAAATGCCCGTGGGATATGCTAAAGAGGTATGAGAGCAGAAAATATAGTACCTGAACTTCTGGTTGAGGATGTCAAAATTCAGCCTTGCAAATTAAATTGCATTGACAAACTCCTCTCAAAACACTACGGAAAAGGCTGGAAAAACAATGCTGAGCTGGATTTTTATGCACGCTTGCTGAACAATGATGCTGTTGTGGACAGCCACCCAATCGAAGGTAATAGCGATGATAACACAGATAATGAAACAATGGACTTTGATGAAGGACTGAGTATATAAAATGCATTTTTGTGTCTACACATCAGTGCTTTTTTTTTTTTTCAATGTGAAATGGTGATATTGTGTATGTTTTTGCAGTTTGTGAACTTATCTGCATGTAATTTTAATTCTAGTTCAATGGACAAAGGTGTCATCAGTTAAAACTAAACATTAGAAGTAAATGAGAGTGATGAAACACAGTGACATTATACAAATGGATTTACAGTCTGCTGAAAGAGGATTCATTTTTAAATGTAGTCTTTGTAATAAACATGTTGCCACATTTTGTTTACTTATTATTTAAAATTAAAAAAACAAACATGAAATCACTATAGCGTAGTTCATTTCCAAACAGAGCTTTGTCCAAGTACAACAGTTCCATAACTCATTTTGTCCTACAATGATTTCCAAAAATAGCTTTGTCCAAACTTTGGCCCTTAATAACTTATAAACTATTGGGTTTACACTTATATTCTTTCATTGGATCCACCTGAAGGGCGACATGAACATCTGAGATCATTTATGGCATTTAAAAACCATTCGTTTTGTGTGAAAGTGTTTTTGCTCTTTATCTCAAAATGTGTTTTGATGGACATAGTGGTGTTTGGAAATGGGCTACTCATTTATAATATTAGTATTGATTCAGTGGTGCGCGCGCAGCCAGTACGCGTCTTCAGTCCCTGTACATCAGTGCTGTGCATATGTAAATCGAATGTATGTATACAGTGTTCAAATTGTGTTTTTGTTAATTTTTTTTAAAATCTTATGTACACGATTACTGTGCAGTAATTAGTGAGTATAAAACATATGAATATTTTCATATAGATATATACCTACAATTACTATGCAATGCGTATTTTATAGTAATTTAGGAGTTATTTTGCTACCGTGATAAAACAAATTTGTTGTGTGATAATATTTTTTCGTAAAAATTGCGAAAACGTTTCTGATTTTTATCAAAAAATATTTTCTTATGTTACATAATTATATTTTACAAAGTTAGTATTTCTTATTTCAAATTATATTTGTATTTTCTTAATTCTATTATTAATATTAATAAAAGTTACTTCTATTATTATTATTATTTTTAATTCTATCATTTGAAGTTTAGGAAAAAATTTTTTGGGTACATTATATTTTTATTCTTGCTAAATAACTATTTTTAATTTTTTTTTTTAGATCTTCGATTTTGTGTGGAAAATGGAGCCTTTGTATCAATATAACCCAAAAATTAAGAACATCATTATTTATTTTTTTAATAGGTACCGAAAATTAATATACAATGCGTATTTTATAGCAATTTAGAAGTTATTTTACTAACGTGATAAAACAAATTTGTTGTGTGATAATATTTTTTTTCGTAAAATGATTTACAAGTTTTAATTGACGATCAGACAATTAATTTGAAATCCAAAAATGACAATTGTTTGTTTATAGTTTTGAGTTTTCACTTCTGTCGGCAGTCTTAATGACTGCTTTGAAATTTTTTGATATCTGCACCATTCACTGGGTTTAACATTTTCACATTGGAATGATATCCATCGGCACCATCCCAGAAGATAACTGGATATTGCAAGGCATAGTAACAACGGTGAGTTTCTGCGACGTTTATCAATTGATCGTATCTTCGATGAAGAACAATATCTGTATATTGAAACTGATCTCCGACTAAGACAATTGCTACTTTCGTCTATAGTTAGAGCATTATATCTCCGGACTTCTTTCCAGCGAGCATTTTGTCGGTGTGAATGACAATCTTGTGGGTATCTGAGGGTATCATGTACATTGCCGTTTTGAACAAACGCATCAAATTGTTCTTTTCGTGAAGGAGCTCCTGCGGTTGCGAAATGATAGATCTTCTTAGCCAGGTATGTATTCCACAATGTGCATTGTCTTCATCTCTATCTTCACCGATGAAGTACATTTGAAGGAATTTATGGCAACCACCTGGGAACGGATATATTTGTCCCTTGATTTTAAAATATGGCATGAATTAAGCAGTAACAATTTCCGCACCAAACGATGTCATTTGGAAGCAAGAGTTATATTTCATGATGTTTTATAGAAAATGCTTCGATTCAGCGGTATATCCTGCAAGTAGAGTTTCCAGAGGCTCTGGTTGTGCTTCAAGTTAAGGCAATTTGATTTTTCCGCCAGAGCAAACACATCCCTTTCGTTTCATTATTGAACTTAAGAGCCTGGCACTAGGTACAGACATGACTTATCTGACCAATGACAACATGCGGAATTTAACTATAATCAACAGCTGGATTGTACCGGAATGCAAGAATATTTATTGTATTATAGATTCAGATTGGCTGTTCTTTGGGTACGTGTTCCAGTTATCTTCGACGCCTCGCTTCATTCCGTTGAGAACGAACCAAATTTGTTGCTGCAGAACGCGACTGCCGTGCTCGCAATCGTGAATCCTCAAGCCTGGCTGCTCGTCTCTCTGCTGGTTCCGTGTTACGCGCCTGGATGGTGCTTAGTCTGTTCGTCTCTCGTACAGATGGCCGCTCTCCCTCAGTCATATTCGTGAGCCGTCTTCTCGATTCTTCTGTGTGGCGAGTGTGACGACCCAAATTCGTTTTTCTGCGAGGCATTATTTCAGTTTTCATTGGAATAGAAAGAAGGGATAAGATTATAACCTCTTATGGCTCTTACAGCTCTAGGTTAAAAACCATAAGAGATAGGACAAAAAGTTTAATAACGAAAAATTTTCATTTTGAAAAGGCAAAACATTATTATTTAAATTTTTTTCACTTATCTCTTGGGGTTTTCATAGCTGCAGCTCGACTACGATGAGACAAAGGACAAAACGTATTGGCAAGTTGCAAAAATTTTGTTACAAAGTCCACAAAGCTTAAAGTGTACTTACATTTTGGCGAACAGCACAGTGAAATCCCAATGCGACCACTATAAAGCACTTCAATCAAGATGTTGCTTGTTGTAGGGACAAAAAAATTATATTAAAAAATCTGCCATTCTAAGAGGGCAAACACTTTTATTGATATTTTTTCTGCCCATCCCTCATAGTTTCTTATAAACTCCATGTTGACAACAATGAGAAACCGGACAGACAGTATTAAAAAGTTGTTAAAAATAATAGTATGAGTTAAATACATGAATTTAAATAAATAAGTAAAATATTCGTTAAATAAAACAGTTGAATTATAATTAAAAAAAATAATATTGTTTTATGTCCATCTCTCATAAAAAACATAACCTCTACTTACGATTTGTGGATACTTTTTTGCCAATAAACACTGTAATTGGGAACAGGTAATGTTTCACATGTGACTGCTTCCGGCAGATGGCATGGTTGCTGGTACACAGGCTGACCGTTAAAAAACAGTTTTCTTGCGGTCGCGGGTATGTTACTGACGCGAAAAATATATAAAAACCATCTTTGAAGCGGTTTGTATATCGTGCCAAAATTTGAACTCAATCGGAGCAGAACTTTTTGAGTTTTTGAAGCGTACACAAACCAACAAAAGACACACACACACACACACACACACACACATATATATATATTCATCGAGCTGGTCATTTTGTTAATTTCTTGACCTGAAAATGAATAATGAAATTCAGTTAGGAATCCAACTGTAAAAAGACTAACAACATTGATAAGTAAACGGTTATGAATTATTCATATCGAACAAACCATTATTCTTTTAATCTAAATCAGTAATGAGCTTTAGTTAGGAATATATTTAATAAATTGATTAACAAATGTGCTGAATACGCAATAAGGAAACTATTTAAAAAACAAATAAAAATTCTACTTACCTGTTCATGGATTAATCATTTTGTTCCAAAAATGATATCTATCCTCTCTTTGCCAAAATATCAGCGGGCAGTGTATTGCATCATACGAACTATGGGTTTCGAGGATACGCTGAAGGTTATCACCCTCACGCAGTCGAATCACAATTTCGCGAGACACCAAATCCTCGCCAACAAACACAATGACAACTTTATGTAACATCGGTGCATGACTGGTCTTTGAACTGCTTTGATCACTATTTTTTGATTATCTGAAGACATCATTTCTAGTGCTGTCTTGAATAATTTCACAAATTGATTGCGTTCACGCAAGAGTTGTTGCAGTTGCACAATAATATCTCGATTCAGGTATGACTTATGGCACAACGCTGATTGAGTTCATCATCAGAATTACCAAGTAAATAAATCTGAAGAAATTTGTAATCACTTTTCACTGACGGCAACAATGCTCCTGCACGATGGTTAATTTGTCTTTGAATCTGTAAAATAGTAAACAAATATTTGATTTATGAGCCTCGGTAAACTGGTGTGTAATGTGTTTGTATATGTGATGTGTGATGCAGTCGAAAGAGAATTCACCCTAAAAGTTGGGTTAAAACCTTGTTCTTCGTTAATATTCGCCCCAAACAATGTCGTTTGAAAGGAATTGTTTAACTTTTGTATATTCTGCAAGAAATGCTCCGTTAAAGGTTCTTGGCCAGAAAGCAATGATGCCAGAGGCTCTGGTGGTGGTGTTAATTGTGGTAATTTAACATTTCCGCTCGCACAACATAATCCTGGCAGTTCATGTGGAAATATCTAAGCATTGCAATATTAACTAACAGTGATCATTGTTTCGAAGTCGACCGATACATCCGCGGCGTAATCGACTGTTGAATCATATCTGAACGCAAAACGTTTATGTCGTAATGTCACTTTCGGCAGTCTGTTTGGTCACCGTTCCAAATTATTTTGTGCGTAGGCTCCAACTGAGCGATTCGAACTCGACTGTATTCGTTGTTCAGGAGTCATAATGGATCGCGCTTGAGAAATTTTTAACTTAATTTTCTTCCAAACGGTGTCTACGCTCTTCATCAGTCGCATTTACTCGACGATCATGTAGTTGGCTTGCGTTGCGCGTACGCCGACCGATATTGATGCCTCACTGGCGGCATTTATGTCAACTAACTACGAACTGCAATCAATTGAATGTTCCAATTTGATAATTTTTACAGTTATGTTATGAAAACATGTTATGGTTTTCAATACACCAAAGATATAACCACTGATAAAACACTGAAATATTCAATGTGTAATTTGATGAAATTTAAGTTTATGTTATATTAAGAAATGTGTGCTAATTAAACACTGAAATATTGAATGCGAAATTTGTTGCATGAAAACCTGTGACAGCAGAACTCTTAAACTAAAAGAATATTTCAGAGTTTTTCGGTGTATTTTCTAAAAATTTTCTTTCGTACAAATCTTGTTTTGACGATTACGAACACACAAAAATAAAACTATATCGATCAAGCAGTTCTCAAGGGATTATCTCTCATAAATAAAGCAATTAATTTTTATATATATTCTTATTTTTGTATATGTCTTATTTTTATATATTATATATACTTATTTTATATATATTTTGTATTCCTAAAGTTAAGTATATATATATATATATATATATATATATATATATTAAGGCTCTTGGATGGCCAGGTGCTGGCATCTTGCCAGTATAGGAAAATCAATGTTAACTAAAATATGTTTTATGTAGACACCAAATAAGATAAAAAGGGGAAATAAAAACCAAAACGCAGACAATGCAGGTAAACACTTGCGTTAATACCCATTTTTTAATAACATTTTAACATAGTTTTTAAATGACTTGTTCGTTTTTCAATACTCTATTCTAAACAGGCTGTCCGTTTTATATAGAAAATGAATATTAAGGCATATTCTGCAAATTATTTAGATCATAAAAGTTTCAGACTGCATGTATCTATCTGTAATAGGAAAGCTATAATGTTATATTTGTTGTATTGAAATAATTTGTGCAGGGGCAAATATCTCAGATGAGCGATGGGTGAGGGGTCAGGAAGGGAGGCAAGCTGTCATGTAGCTGCCTTGGTTCCTGGGAAAGGGGGGGGGGCGATACTAATGCCTTCCTGGAGCTGTTTACAGTATGTAAGTTGTGACTCACTATGGCATCGAAACTCTGGTATATTTTCCCCCCTTCGTTCTTGACAAATACTCAGTTTGAATCCTAGACCGCAGGATTAACAGACCATATTGAAATAGTTGCCTATTATAAGAATATTTTCACCATTATTTGTAATGAATTATGCAATAATATTAACCGATTTCGACTTATTTATTTATTAATTTTATTTCAGAACGATTGCCTAACTTTTTTTCCTTGAATTTTGTCATGGGTTTATTCAATTCCATTGTTTAATATGTGGCAACTCTTATCAGCGGGCTACTATATAACGTCCTTATATCCCTCCTGATATTGATAAGCTCATCGAAAGCCACTCAGTGAACAAGTTCTTCCAGAGCAACACTGTGACCAAGCTTCTCCAAAGCAAAGACCGTCCATATCAACGTCCGCTCTCTATGTAAGTATCAAGTATTTAAATTAATTATTTTATGCATTTTTCTACTACTTCTGCACATTCCTTTCAGGGATGGAGCACCTCTTCAACAACTGAGTTTAATTTTTTATTTCTTTTCATTTGCAGCTGTTGTATCGTGACACCCAAAGACTCTGCAAAATGAACAGTCTGTTGTTCTTGATGGCTTTGTTCTTGATGGCGGATGCGAGGCCAGAACCTACGCCGGAGTTGCCCTGCCATCCAAGAGACGTGAGTATATAATTTCTACAAACTCATATCAACGATCCGTCTAAGGATATTATTACTGTTGCAACTTCTGAGCTAAGAGTTTGTCGTCTGACCCAACCCTTCGGAACTTCTGCTAAAAGCTTCAACGAAATTAATGTTAATTCTTTTAATTTTCAGTTCACCGATCCCACCAAGTCCCGCTGCAGAACCGAACTACCGAAGCACCCTACCCCGTCGTCAAGAAATCAGGAGGGACGCTCGGGACCCGAATTGGATTTCTCGGTGGGCCAGATCCGAATGAATACTGGAACTTTTAATCTTCATAACTAACCTGATACTGTTTTTAAGATGATGGTTGTGTTTACTCTGTAAACCGTGGGGTTTATAAGTTTGCTCATTGTAATGCTTCATTTTTTTTTTACTTTTTTAAATAAAAGTTATATTATCAAATACTTCTTAGTATCATTGACATAGAATAAGCTGACGCGACACCTCGTCTAGTAGGAATCCCAGCTCACGTAGGTATATACCGATGAGCTTAGGTCACGATCGGTTCGCTAGTAGGCTGCATTTGCATTTAATGCGCATCGGACCGATGTGCAGATATATGCGTCATGCTGCAACTTGTGCAACAGTTACTGCATTCTAATGGGTCCAGTGTAACGGCTTGGAAGTTAACATCGTCGCATGATAGAGTTATGGCTCCTGATTTCAAAAATACCACCCCTCGCTGCCCCTGAGCCTTAACTTTGAAGTTATAGCCCATAGTACGCTCTTGTGTCGCACTGACTGTATCGGTAGCTCAATTGGGGGGGTGGGGGGGGGGGGACCTCATAAAACGTACACTCGCTTGGCAACAAAAGGTACTTTGTAATCAAAACTGTTCATAACCCGGGATCTTAAAATAATAGGCTCCACCCCCTGTACAGGAGGTCTGGAGAGATAAGGAATTACTTAAAATGAGTTAAAACTTAGTTATAAAGAAAGTTCGTTTATTACACGAGACCTTAACCTCATACAAAATGTTGCTAGTCGATGAGAGACAATAATAAAGTATTAACTTCTACATTTAAACTTAATAAATAAAATCTTGGGCAATCTGAAAATCAGTTTTATTAGTTGCTTTATAATTAAGTACTTTAACTTGAATGAACTAAAAGGGGATCATGATTTACAAACGCTTTGATCAACGAGCAGCTAGAGAGTATCAAAATCTTCTACGACGTTAAAACTCGTTCTAAGTCCTTTAAGTTAACTTAAACATTATTTTAAATTATCTAAGGTCAAAACATAAAACTATACGTCCAGCATGAGGTCTTCAATATCCGCTCAGGTCTGGCCTCTTCAAAAATAACTCAAACATTACTTCCGCGACCCCAACCATCTTTACATGAACGTATTGCTGTTCCGGGGCATAGCCTCCGCCTCAAAGATCCTAACATCCTTAAACCCTAACCGACTCGTTGCCACTGGCGAGAGGCATAGCCTCCCCCAGAGTGAGCCCCGCACTACCTCCAGCGGCCGCTTAAAAACCCTCTCGGCCCCGCCGACGTTTCCAGAAAATATCGGCCCGCCGCCTCCTAATTCCGCAATGAGGGCCCGAGCCCGCTGAACGAGCACCGCGCTGCGACCCAGTGACGCCAGCAGACCGCCGCTTCGCGAGGGCCGATGACCCATGCGACTCATGAGGAATGTGCAGCGAGGGCAAACGGCACACCGCCGGCCGGTCGCCTACGAAACTAGGCCGTTTCTCGCACGGGCGCATCGACCCACCCACAGCTCGCGCCATGAAAGACAGAAATCTGAATTCGGCCACTCCGAGAAATTCTGGAACGCAACAATATGACTGATTTTATTTAATTAGGCATACATATCTCGTAATGATATTGACGTCAGGATTTAAGAAAATCTCTGTAATCAGCAAACGGTTGACTTAATAATATTAAAAGTGATCACGATTAGAAATTATGCAGGCAGTTTTAGTAAATTGTACTTGAAAAATATTGCCTATTTTACTATCTCATTTTGTGTCATTGATTTCAAATTTCTCTGATTATTGTCTTGGAACAGGCATAACCTGGCTTTTATATAGCATCAATAAATTCCTTACAAGCATTAGCTCATAAACAGCTACCGAGTAAACAAGTTTGTCTATAGCAACACTATGACCAAAGACCTGGACATCAACCTCCGTTTTTTATGTAAGTACTCAATATTTAATTTTATGATGTTCTGCATTTTGATACTTCTCCTGTGCATTCCTTACATGGATGGAGCACCTCTTTAGTAACTGAATTTAATATTTCATTTCTTTTCATTTGCAGCTACTGGATTGTGTCACTTTAAAGACTGCAGAATGCACAGGATGCTAAGAAGTGAGTATATGATTTCTACAAACTCATATCAACGATACGTTGTCCAAGTTTCTTATTATTGTTGCAACTTCTGAGCAAAGAGTTTGGCGTGTGTGCCAACCCTTCGGAAAGTCTTGTAAGCTCAAACGAAATTGATGTTAATTTTTCTATTTTTAGTTCACCGATCTCGCCAGCTCCATCTGCGCAGTGCACACGAAGCACACAAATTGGCGAAAGCACACTCTTACCTCGTCAAGCGATCACGGCTGATGAGGACCTGAATTGGATTTCTCGGTGGCTCAGACGCGTATCAATACTCAAGTTTTTTATCATAATAAATAACTTTATACTGTTTGAGATGGTCGTTTCATGTACTATGTCACCTGTACGGTTTTTAGATTTACTTATTATTGCAATGCTTTATTTTTATTACTTTTTAAAATAAAAATCATTATATAATACTTCTTGGTTTTATAGACATAGAATAAGCTGCCGCGACACCGCGTCCAGTAGGTATCCTAACTCACTTATGTACCTGTATGAGCTTAGGTCTCGATCGATCCGCTAGCAGGGTGCATGTGCATTGAATGTGCACCAGACCGACGTGCAAATATAGGTGTCATGCTGCAACTTGTGCAGCAGCTACTGCACTATAATTAGTCGATCGTAACGGCTTAGGAGTTAACATCGATGCATGATTGAGTTGTGTCTCCTGATTTCAAAAATACCACCCCCCGCTTCCCCCGAGCCCTAATTTGTAAGTTATACCCCGTATGTTCTTAAGTAACTGACTGTACCACTTGCATTACAGAAAATTCTAATTGGTCGGGGATAAACAAGGCCACCTCTTCATTATCAATACATAGTACTTGTCCTTCCATGCCAGTAACAAATCCATATGAATTCATGATGTTCACTCCTAGAATTACCTCGTCGTTGATAAAAGCAACAAGAAAGGTCTGTGGTAATGTCTAAATTCCTATCCTTACCTCCTAATCTAGCTGTTCATGCACAGGTAAAGTGTCTCCGGTTGCTGTCTTGAGTCTCTGGAGGTAGGTGTTCTCTTCAGCCATTCCCTGTGCGAACTATGGATTCCAATGCCCCCATGTCAACAGTATTTAATCACTGTCTGCCATTGATTCATATTGTTACAATTTACTGCGAGTTCATAAAGGATAGCCCAATTAAATTTTTTTATCACACACAGTTTTATTTATTGCCACTATTTACATTACTAGCTAAAAATCTAAAAATGCCAATTAATAAATTATACTTAAAAAAACAATATTGCTTCCTCCAGTCACTCGTTTATCACAATCCACATGCCTCGCCGGGCCGCACCTCTGGTTCAACTCTAACCGCAGCACCCCTCATGGTCCTCCGTCGCAGGACTCCTTCGAAGAACTCTGCCACCGCCGCAGTCACACTTCCCCTTCGCCGCACTCCACTGCCGCCGTCACACTTCCCCTTCGCAAAGATCCCACTCGATGCCTCGTTTGGAACTTCGCTCGGAACTCCGACGCGCCCGCGACACTATCGCCCGGAACTGAACTCTCAGCCTTGGAACCTTCGTACCAGAGACTTCCCACTCTATCGCCCGGAAACTCCGCCGCGGGAAAACTCCCGAATTCACTCTGAACTCCACTGACTGACTCTTCCGGCATCCTCGGGCATATATAAAGGCCCCGGCGCAATTCCAGAACTCACGAGAGCGGCTGGGGCCCGTCGCGTCATTCTGCGTCGACACAACGGTAGAAATCTCTCGAAACTCTTGTCGGCGGCTCGCGTAACTCCAAGCTATCTGGTGACAGTTATGTGTCAAAGGAAGGGCGCCGCGCGAGGAGTGTTGTTATTGGAGGGGGGAACAACAATCCTTGTTATCTTCCAGAAGCGCGCAGAGCATTTCATGTTGCGGCAGCCACCAGCCAGCTCTGCACCTGAACGTATCTCAGCCTTGCTCACATTCGTAACATTGCCCCCTCCATAAACCCTTTCGTCCCGAACAGGTAACGCATCCTTTCCTGCATATTCCCTCAAACGTTCCAAATGTACCACTTTCACACGTCCCCTCTTTCCTCTCTGGATCCTGTAAACCACATCATTTAGATGCTTTAAGACCTCATAGGGGCTTTCCCATGATGCTTGAAGTTTGGGACACCTTCCCTTTCATCGTTGCAAGTTATACAACCACACTAAATCACCCTTCTGGAATCGAGAAGAATTGGCTTTCAGGTCAAACATAGTCTTCATTCGATACGTAGCTAATCGAAGATTCCTGCGGGTCTCCTCGTGTACAAGTGACATTCGCACCTCTAGATGATTTACATATTCAGTGGTGCTGGTCGGCTCCTTGCGCGGACAACCTAAGTTGACATATCAGGGCAGCCTCAACTCCTGTCCAAACACAATACTCGCAGGGGTCTACCCAGTGGAGTCATGGATGGAAGATCTATATGCCGTTAGGAACAACTGGATGTGATGATTCCAATCCTGTTGATGCTCGGCCCAAACTTTAGCAAGGAGTTCCTTCAGATTTCTGTTGAACCTCTCCAACATGCCATCGGACTGAGGGTGTAGGGCTGTTGTCGTGGTTTTATTTATTCCCAGTAACCGACACACCTCCTGAAATATTGTACACTCGAAATTGCGGCCTTGGTCTGAGTGGAGCTCCATTGGTACTCCAAATCTGCAAATGAAGTTGTTGCATCTGCAACAGTGGAGGCTTCTTGATTTGGAAGTGCATTAGCCTTTGGCCACTTGCTGAAATAATCCATTGCTACCAGAATATACCGGTTACCATCTTAAGTCTTGGGAAATGGTCCAGCGATGTCGATGGCTATCCTTTCAAAGGGGGCCTATACATTGTATGCCCTCATTTTCCCATGACTCCAGTGTTTTGGCCCCTTTTTAGCCGAGCATTCTTCGCATTGTCTACACCAAGCCTCCACATCCTGGCGACACCTCAACAAATAGAAGCGTTAACGGGTCTTGGCTAATATTTTGTTCACCCCTAGATGACTACCAGAGGTACCATCATGAATTTACTTCAACACCTCTGCCACTAGACTCTTTGGAAGGAGTAAATGCATGGTAACTAATTTTCCATTCGGACTCTCCCGTGCCCTCATTAGTAGCCCATCCACAATTCTCAAGGAATCCCATTGTCCCCAGTAAGCTTTCACCGCCCTTCGGTCAATGGAGATTTCATGCCATTTTGGACGTCCAGCACCACTCTCTAACCAGCTTATGATAGGTGCCAGTTCAGGATCTTGCCACTGCACTGCCTTCAAGCTGGGACTATCCCATTTTTCTTCCCCGTTAATTATCATTGTTCGCCAAATATCTTCAATCGCCTCATTTTTCTCTGCCCTGTTCCAATGGCTACAGTCTACTTTGCATAGCCTTTGGGAGAGGGCATCAGCATTGCTGTGAATTCGGCCTTTCCTGTGTTCTATCTGACAATCATATTGCTGTATCTGTTAAATCCACCTAGCAAGTTGTCCCTCTGGATTCTTGAACTGTAGTAGCCGCTTAAGTGCGGCATGGTAAGTGCATAAAAGAAATTTCTCCCATATAAATATTTGTGGAAATGTTGCAAAGACTTTACTACAGCCAAGAGTTCTCGTCTTGTGACACAATAGTTGCGTTCGGGCTTAGACAAAACTTTGCTGTAGTATTCTATTACTCGTTCATTTCCACTCTGAACCTGGGACAGGACATTCCCAAACCATATCCGCTAGCATCTGTATCGAGGATATACTCTCCATGTAGATGGGGGTAGGCAAGTATGGGGCTAGAACACAGGGATTTCTTGAGGTCTTGAAATGCAGTCTCGCATGCCGAGGTCCAAATAAATTGTCTCTTGTCCTCAGTCAGCTGATGCAGCGGTTTTGCGATTGTCGAGAACCCGGTCACAAACTGTCTGTAGTAAGTACAGAATCCCAGAAAACTTCTTAATTCATGCTTGTTTTTAGGTTGAGGCCACTCCAAAACAGAACAGATCATCTCAGGATCTGTTCGCACTCCATGTTGCTATACGATATGCCCAAGGAATGTTACCTCATGCTGGAACAAGAAGCACTTCTTACGACTTAACTTAAGTTGGGCATGGCGAAGCCTGTCGATTACATCCTGGAGATTTTTCAAATGTTCCTTCACTGTTTTACCTACTACGATAATGTCGTCCTGATATACTAGGCATGTTTTCCAATTCAAGCCATGCAGGACAAGATCCATTAATCTCTCAAAAATTGCAGGAACATTACATAACCCGAATGGTAACACAGTGAACTGGAACAGACCACTACCTGTCGTAAAATAAGTCTTCTCCTAATCCTCGGGGGGTAGCTCCACTTGCCAGTAACCACTCTTCCGGTCCAATGTAGAGAACTATCTGGTGCCAGAGAGTGTATCAAGTGTGTCATCGATACGTGGGAGGGGGTAGCTGTCCTTTTAGGTGATGTCATTCAGCTTGCGGTAGTCACACAAAACCTCAGATGGCCATCATTCTTCGCCACTAAAACAACTGGGGAATCCCAAGGACTTGCTGATGGTTCTGGTACACCACCTTCCATCATACCTGCGATTAACTTCTCAGCCCCTTCCTGTTTTGCTAGAGGCAGCAATCGTGGTGCCTGTCGGATCGGCTCTGCATCATCTGTGTTGATGCAATGATAGACCAGGCTTGTTCTCCCAAGGTCAGTATCCCCTGAGGAAAATATATCCTGGCTGTTTACCAGAAAAGCTGCTACTTCTTCCATTTCCCCATCTGTCATATTATTTTGGCATCGCCTTAGTAGTTGCTCCATATTCGGCTTCAATGTATGTGCATCGTGTCTAACAGGTAAGGAAGACTCGCATTGGCCTACTCAAGAGACTGGTTCGCAGCTAGCTATTGGGTCCCCTTGTTCAAGGACCTTTGTTCGAGTGTCGGGGTTGGCCACCCTGACTGGTACAACCTCGCCGCATCTTGTAATGCTTCGAGCGACCAGGAGTGTCTTCAATCCTAACTTCGTATCTGGCTCTATCAGTTAGCTCAAGTTGCCCCTAGGGTTTCCCGTAATCCTAGGTGCTATTATCTTCTCATGATTTGCTGGAATTGAAACAGTTTCGCTAACTACCACTTGCATTACAGGAACTACTAGTTGGTCGGGAGTAAACAAAGCCACCTCTTCATCTTTAATACGCAGTACCTGTCCTTCCGGTCAATAAAGAATCCGTATCGATTCATGATGTCTACTCCTAATATTACCTCATCGGTGATATCAGCAACAAGAAAGGTCTGTGATAATGTCCAAGTTATAATCCTTAACTCCAGATCCAACTGGACATGCACAGGTGAGGTGTCGCCGTTTGCTGTTTTGAGTCTGTATGGAATGGGTGTTCTTTTAAGTTTTTCTCTATTTACAATATCTGTGCGAATAATAGATGCAAATGCTCCTGTGTCAACAGTAAGTAAACATTGTCTGTCATTGATGCATCCATTGAGCATCAAACTGTCATGACCTCTACAAAATACGGATATTGGAAAAACCCTAGGGACGACCATTTCCTGTAGAGCTGGCATGCACCCATTCATACCAGCTATTGCTTGTTTCCCTGTTGATCTTGTTTTTCTTCCTGTTGTGTTGTCTTCCTGCGTGTCGGACAGTCCCACTTGATGTGTCCTAGTTCATTGCAGATGAAGCACCCCGGGCGTCCTCCTGCTCTTTTGATCTGTTTACCTGTAGTATCATTCAGCAGCTTCTTCAATACCCTTAGAATATCTACTTCATTAGTGGTGTTTCTAGCATTTGCTGCATTGAAGGGATCCAGTCCAGCTCTCCTTGTCCTGATGCGTGTGTTTCTTGAGGCGCTACATGCTGCCTCGATTTCCAGGACACGAACCAAGGCCTCGCAGCACTTCTTATGTCGGGCCAAATGAAGAGTTTGCTGAATCTCCGCATCTCGGAGCCCGTCTATAAAAGCACTAGTTTCTAGCTGCTGGTGGAACTCTGATGGTGCTTCTAGGAAGGCGAGGTGCACGAGTCGCTCGATGTCGGCTTAGAACTCTTGGAGGGTTTCCGAAGATCTCTGTTGACGTGTCTTCAGGGCTGTTCTGTACACCTCACCCATTTGTCAGTTACCATACCTCAGCTCAAGAGCCTCTACTAATACCCCATATTCTTTCTGGTCTGTAACTGGTATGCTCTGCAGCAGCTCTAGTGGAGATCCTCGCAGGGCCAAGACGAGTGCCGTAGTCTTTTCTTCATCGTCCTACCCATTTACTTTAGCAGCTCCTCAAACTGTCGCCTGTAGACAGCCCATGACGATTGCCCATCAAAGGTGGGTGGCTTGAATTTTAGGTGACAGGTTGCGCCTTCCAGCTTCACATCTCCAGAATAACTGCTCCGTTTCGTAGCCGATGCAGCTTCCTTGATCATCCGACGGCACTCTTCAGTTACAGCTGCTACTTGCTGCTCGGTGGTCTGCTTGAGCTGTTCTGTGGTGTGCTCGAGTTGGGCCAGCTGCTGCGCCACTAGTTCTTCATGTTCTGCTACATGTTGCTCTTGTTCTGCAAGATGCTGCTCCAAACACTGCACTTTGCCTTCCAAATGGATGCTGGTTTCATCGATGTTCTTTTTTATTTCTTCTTGTGCAGCAAATATTTCGTCTCGCATATTTTCTTGTTTTTTTCTTTATGTCCTCTATCTCTGTCTTCATAGCATTCTTCATCTTCTCTTGGCAGTTATCAATTTTATTCTTCATCTCGTCCAGCCTATTATCCATTTTCTCTTGTCAGTTATCAATTTTATTCTTCATTTCTTCCTGGCTGTTATCAATTTTATTCTTCATTTCTTCCTGGCTGCTCTTCATTTATTCCTGGCTATTCTTCATTTCTTCCTGGCTATTCTTCATCTCATCCAGCTTATTTTCCATTTTCTCCTGGTTACTCTTCATTTCATTCTTTATTTCTTCCTGGCCACTCTTCATATCGTCCAGCCTATTTTCCATTTTCTCCTGGCCACTTTTCAGTTTGGCCAAGAATGCCAGGACATTCTTAAACTCATCGGCAGCCATCTTTCTTGTCAACATATACTTCAAGCCTAACACTAGTATCTTAAGACGACACTGTAATTTCTTCTACGACCTAACCAAAACCCCTACTAAACACTAACACTAATTTCCCAACTACTACACTTAAAACTACATACAGTTCCAATCTCGAAAATCTAATTAAATTTTAATGCACTATAAACTAATCCTAAATCCTTCTGAAACCAAAATGTTACAATTTACTGCGGGTTCGTAAAGGATAGCCCAATTAAAGATTTTTATCACACACAGTTTTATTTATTGCCACTATTTACATTACTAGCTAAAAATCTAAAAATTCCAATAAATTAATTGTACTTTAAAAAATAATATTGCTTCCTCGAGTCACTCGTTTCTCACAATCCCCACGCCTCGCCGGGCCGCACCTTTTTCGCAACTCTCGCCACAGCACCCCTCGTGGTCCTCCGTCGCAGGACTCCGTCGCCGCACTCCGCCGCCACCGTCGCACTTCCCCTTCGCCGAAATCCCACTCGACGCCTCGCTCGGAACTTCGCTCGGAACTCCGCCGCGCCAACGACACTATCGCCTGGAACTGAACTCTTCGCCCTGGAATCTTCGTCCAGGGACTTCGCCAGTCTATCACCCGGAAACTCCGCCGCGGGAAAACTCCCAACTTCACTCTGAACTCCACTGACTCTCCGATCGGTGTCCTCGGGCATATATATAGGCCCCGGCGCAATTACGAAATTCACGAGAGCGGTCGGGGCCCGTCGCGTCATTCCGCGTCGACACGATGGTAGAAATCTCTCGTAACACGTGTCGGCGGCTCGCGTAACTCCCAGCTGTCCGGTGTCAGTTATGAGTCAAAGGCTGGGCGTCGCGCGGGGAATGTTGTAAGGGGGGGGGGGGGAAGCGACAATCCTTGTTATCTTCCAGGAGCGCGCGGTGCATCTCATGTTGCGGCAGCCGCCAGCCAGCTCTGCACCTGCACCTGTCCCAGCCTTGCTCACATTCGTAACAATATATTAAGCAACAAAACTGTCATGACCTCTACAAAGTACACATACAGGAAAACCCCTAGGGCTACTATTTCCTGTAGAGTTGGAATACGCTCCCTTTCACCAGCTTTGCTCGTTTCCCTGTTGATTTTCCTATTTAATTTCTTATTGCGATGTCTTCCTGCGTGCCGGACAGTCCTACTGGATGTGTCCTGGTTCATTGTAGACGAATCACCTGCTCTTCTAATATGGATACCTGGAGTGTCATTCAGCAACTTCGTCATTGCCTTGAGAATATCTACCACATTAGTGGTGTTCCTGGTATTTGCTCCATTATAGGGCTTCAGTCTGCTCTCCTTGTCTTGATGTTTTTGTTTCTTGAGGCACTGTGTGCTACCTCGATTTACAGTGCATGGACAATGGCCCCTCACCTCTTCTTGTAGAGGTATGCTGAACCTCCGCCACTTTCAGACTGTCTATAAAAGTACTGGTGGCTAGCTGCTGGCGGAACACAGATTCTGCTAGCTTGTGAAATTCTCATTGTTGAGAAAATATAGAGTTCTAGTACAAGCCAGAAGTTTATGTATTTTTAGTAATTTTTTTTTTTAAATTTTGATTTATTTATAAATATTTTTCTGTAATTTTATGATATCAAAGAATAGTGTAATGGTTTTCTCCGTGTGCTCCCGATTATTCTTGTCAATACATTTTCTCCTGATTATTCTTTTCAATATGTTGATGGTATTCTCCGTGTGCTCCCGATTATTTTTGTCAATACGTTTGCTCCTGAATATTCTTTTCAAAATATTTATGGTTTTCTGCATGTGCTCCTGATTATTCCTGTGGTTTCTTCAAGTGATCTGTCTATTCTGAGAAACAGCTCTCTGCATGAAGGATTTGTTACCTAATGTGTCATAACATTTTATTTTGAGTTACATTTAATTCGTGAATTTCTGCTACCTACTAAATCAGCACTTAATTATTTTTTTTACTAAGTGGAATTAAAAATAAATAAACTACCATTACTCAGTAAAATAATATACCATGAGACATATATGAAGCACTAACATACAAGACGAACTTCCTTCTCCTTGGTGTCTAGCGAAGCCAACCTGCTTTTGCGACCGTTAGTGCGCATCCCGCATCACACATAAAATAAATAAATAAATTATGAGTCAACACAACACGTGACGACGTCTCATGCTAATAATCGGGACTACTTGTAAAAAGTTCTTTTGTATGAGGTTACTTAATTATCGCTGATGAAATATTAAAAAAAATATATTTAATTAATGGATCTAATATAAAAAACTCAGTTTGCATCGGCCATTAGTCTCAGTAACTAATATGAATCCTGATTCGGTGTCTGTCTCTGTATCGAAAGGACACAGAAGTAAGTTTGGCAGCATAGAATTTATCTTGAGAAAGAATGGAAGACAACACGAGAAGAATGACTGTGTTAAAAATCCACTACGCAATATTATAAGTTGTGTTCTATGTAGCAAGTCGTTTACGCGGAGAGAGAGTTAAAAAAGACATGACAGAACTTGTAACGTCAAGCCTGCGTACAAGCTAGAGGATAACGATAGATCGACTAGACTAAGGAAGAGTGATCTGCATTACGACAATAATTTTCCTTGTCTTGGGAGAGATTATGTTCGTGGCTCTTCCTATCTCAACAAAGAACTTAAATTGAAGAACGTTAATGATTTATGGAAGAATGAAGACAATGGAAGAATCCTTAACATGAAAAGTGAGAATACATTCCAGCCGAATTCAAGTAGATCTTACCTACTTTGTAAAAATGATGGACTCCTAAAAAGGAAGCATGATGACGATGAAGACACTACGACATCATCGATATCCAATTCTTACGGTAATCTGGGTGAAGATGATGCCTTCTACGGTAATTGCTACAGTGACTCTGAGTCTGTTGACAAAGGCATAGACTGATGAAGCACCTTAAGCTGACAAGATCAAAGAATGCGGTGGTATCCTGAGACCGAAACGATGGAAACGACATTTTATAATAATTAAATCTGATAAAGCTTATTATAATCACTGGGACGATTCTGATATTAAAATTATTTATAATAAACAAGCAAGTTAGATGGTGGTAGAAAAAATTGATTACACATAATGGAAAGATAAAAACATATTGTTTGACCAGCTAAGACTTCTACATGACTTGCTTTGTGCAGGAAACTATTCATGCATCAAATAAATATCCTTCATACTCAAACCACTGATTAAAGCTGGCAACATACAATAATGGCTTGTTTTACTCGCATTTGTATAATGTTGAGAAATATATTAAATATTGAAAGTAAAAATTTAATGTTTTTATTTCTTGTATTCTGATTTATAACTGAGACTTAGTTCTCGTAACACAGCTGCCTTTTTGATTGTGCTTCCCAATGTGCTCCCTTTTTGTTGATGGTGCTTCCAAAATGTGCTTCCTTTTTTGATTGTGCTTCCAAAATGTGCTGCCTTTTTTTGATTGTGCTTCCAAATGTGGTATCTTTTTGTTAATGGTGCTTCCTTTTTGTTGATTGTGCGTTGTAAAATATGAAGTGACATAATATTTACTAGTTCAAAACCTCTTGTTGTTGCTAAAATATTTTTCAAGGTCACTTGGTCCTTTATTATGTATAAATAATTTCACGATGGTCTAATTGCCTGTAATTAGCTAACGACGAAGAAGGTCATGAGGTCCGGAAATGACTAGCTTATACGTCTGACATTGCTAATGACCCGGTCTCGCAGTCCGAAGACGTTTGATCTATATGTATGTATGGCTTTGTACATGAACGTTTTAGAGGTTATTCTTAGTATCGAAAAACAATACTTTCATATAAGGCTTATCGGCAACGTATTTAATTCGTCGAACATTGTCGTATATTGTCTTGGGTTGTTTTTCGTAGAGTGAATGAATGAATGATAACCTCCATGAAAGGTAATGGAAACCAAAATAAAAATTTTATTTAATATTTAGTTACACTTGCTACTGGTCAAGAAGCAAACCGATGACAGTAGTCCATCGATTCAATATGTAAATTAATGAGTTATTTTTTTGGTGAAGTTTGGAATTTTTCCTGAATTTATAAGTCAATAAATACAAATATCCAAGATGTAAGTCGTAATGGCTTATAGAATGATGGTAGTAGTTGATTTTAAGCCTCTTTTAGGATTTTAAACATGATTTATTGAATTTATTATTTTTTATATAAAATTAAATGTTTTTATCGACAAGAGATTGAACCAAGGGCGTTAATCGATCGAATAAATCAGTATATTGATAACAAATTTATTTAATGAATTTTGTAATTTTTCCCAAATTTCTAGCTAAATAATTATAAATTACCAAGATGGCACCCAAATGATAAGATGGCACCCAAATGATAAGATGGCGGGTGTCAGAGTAATAATAAATGATAACTGCACTCTAGCAGGTTAGAATAAAACTAGCTTGACGGTAATGTACTCTATAAGACGAGTGCACACAATATGGTGTCCTCCAGCAGATGTAAACATGATGGTGGCAATGTCCTCTAGCATGTGATAGCTCCTGGTAGCGAGTACTGAACACAAAATGACGTATCTTAGATGGATGTCAAGGTCATGGTTAAATTTCAGGGTCAAGGACAAAGTTCAAGGTCAAATTTCAAGGTCAAAGTCAAATGTCAAGGTCAAAGTTCAAGGTCACGGTCAAGGTCAAAGTTCAATGCCAACAGTTGAGGTGAACAGAAAATTATACTTACATGGCGCTAGCACACTCTAGCAGACGAAAACAAGATGACGGCCTCCAGCAGACGAAGACAAGGTGGCGGACATGACATCATACCAGTTGACGAGATATATTCCTTGGTATTGGTGGTGTGAGGTCAGTCTAGGTAGCTTCTGTGGGGGAAGGATCTGTTGTTTTTTTATTTTTTGCCCTTACAGGTTTCGAACCAAGAACGGGAATTGATCTAATTAATCAGTATTCTAATAAGTAATTATTTTTGATGAATTTTGGACATTTTTTCATTAAAATCGGATAACAAATAAAGATTTACAAGATTGTGTCCGTAACGATAATTGATACAGTGGTGACAAAATTCAAAACGACGGGTGTGGCGTAAGTCATTTTTATTAATTTTTATTGAGATTTTTTTAAATAAATTACTGGTTTACTTTCGCCGGAAATCGAACCGAGGACCGAAAACAATTAAGTAACTAAACATTTGTAGTATAAAATGTTTTAAAAAATTGTTTGGAAATTTTTCGGAATTACTAGCATTAAAATTACGGATTTTCAAGATGGCGGCCGTAACGCGAATTGCAACAGTTGTGACTTAATACAAGATTGCGGTTCTATCTCGAACAGGTGGTGCTGTTATTAATCAAAATAAAAAAAAATTACAAGTCCGAAAATGCCTGTTATTTTTTATATATAAGTACCTTATTTAATACTCATTCTGGTAAATGTCTCGATGGCCATGCGGTTAAAGGCGTATGATTTCCAAGCTAGAGATCAGAGCTGCGATGGTTCGAATCACAGCACTTCCAATGTATTTTGCATAAAAAATTAAATTTAATATGACGATAAGGACCATAATTGCTCTGGTAGGTTATGGAACATCTACCTTAAGTGATGAGACAGCGACGCTGGCGCTCTCTAGGAACAAACAGCAGAAACAAAGTTGACAGTATCCAAGGTGGCGGCCTCCAGTGGAACAGAAAAATAATCGATATGGTCAGGGCCGCAACTAAGGGGGGGCAAGCGGGGCATACGCCCCGGGCGCAAAGCTGTTGGGGCGCCGAAATCGCTTGCATTTTAATTCCTACTACAACTGATAACTGGTAAAAATGTTTTTTAACTCGCATGCCAGGAATGTCTAATCTGATTTACAATACAAAGTCTCAACATATTTAATGAACAAGTCTAGTGATTATACGGACTACTTTATGGACATAGTGGGTTCATGAATGGAAGTTACAGTAGCACAGAAACTGTTACATGTAGGTATGGAAAATGCTTAAATAGCACCATTTTTCCGTGGGAGAGCCCCCGGACCACCCGCTTTATTGGTGTGGTATGTGCAAAAAAAGAGGGGGGGGGGGGGGGGGCCGCATGAATCCATTCATGCCCCGGGTGCCAGAGACTCTAGTTGCTGCCCTGGATATGGTGGCCGTGACGAAAATTTCATCATTAGTGAGTCGGACACTCAATTTAAAGATGGCGGATCCAATATGGTGGATCGAAGATGGCGGATCCAATATGGCCGCCGGGGTCAAAGTCAAGGTCAATATCAAATGTCAAGGTCAAAGGTCAAGGTTACGCTCATCCAAGATGGCCGCCGTGACGTCGAGCAATCTGCCAGCTCCATGGCACTGGCACCACCACCTGGCGCCTGCGCCAGAAGGAACCAAAACATACTGCCATCATCCGATGGCACTCTTCTGTTTCTGCTGTAATTCGCTGTTCGGTGACCTACTCGAGTTGAGCTAACTGTTGCACTACTCGCTGTTTGGTGGCCTGCTAGTGTTGAGCTAGCTGTTACACCTACAGTTATTCAATTTCTTCTATGTGTTGCTCCAAACACTGCATTTGCTTTACAACTGTTTACTGGTTTCATTAGTCTTCTTATTCACTTCTTCATAGTTGTTCTTGATGTCCTCAATCTCTGTCCTCAAAGCATTCTTTATCTCTTCTTGGCAGTTATCATTTTAATTCATCATCTATTCTTGGAAATTATCAATTTTATTCTTTATATTTTCTTGGTAGTTCTTCATTTCATTCTTTATCTCTTCTTGGTTACTCTCAGTTTTTTCTTTCATTTCCTCTTGCCCCTTTTTCATTTCCTCCTGGCCCATCTTCATTTCACTCATATCAATTTTCAACTCGGCTAGGAAAGCCATTACATGCTTAAGCTTGTCAGCAGTCATCTTTCTTGTCTACATAAACTACCAGTCTGTCACTATCATTACTGTCCTACAATCTTCAGTGTTATTTTACCTATGAGCTAACCTAAACTTCTGTTGAAAACTAATACTAACTTTACTACAACTACACTCAAAATAACTACAGTTCCTATCACTAAATTTAATGAAAAAGTTCTAATTATTTATTTAAAATCTATTAACTATTCATTTATTATTTAATTAGGTCCATCCCACTTCAGACACCGAAATGTTACCTCATAATGGTTGGGAATTACTGGGTTTGTAATGGGTAGCCCAGCTATGTTTTATTACCATTTATTATTAACTAATATTTACATTTCTAATAAAAGATTGTACTTAAAATGACTTATCACTAATTGTTATTCACATGCCACTTAATATCTGTCAAGTTCCACAGTACGCACTCCTCAGTGGAGCTAGGCTCAACAGTGGTTCGCCCTTCACCTAGCGGGTGCCCACACATACAGTATCGCGCCTCTCAGTCACAATACCTCGATCCTGTCACTCCGCAACGCGCCACTCTCGAGGAGGTCTCTCACCCTCTTAGCCGATGTCACATTTACTCTCACTCGCGGGACGCTCCGGACTCTCAGGACTCGGATCTATGGCGGAACTCCTGCTGAAGCTGGCGTCGCTGCTTATATACTTGTGGCGCCCTTCTCGTACCGACGAGAGCGGCTGTGATGAGTCGCGTCATCCCAGGCCGACCCGACGCCCGAAAAGTCCAGAAAGGCGGTGTTTATTCATGCCACTCCTCGCGGCAGCCCGCGGAATTCCCAAGGCCGCTCAGGGATAGATAACAGCGTCGAGGAAGGATGACGAAGTGTAAGGGGAAGGGATGGTGATATCAAGCCGCGCTAATGTGCGTATGACGTCAGTGGCCCTGTGAGATGCCCCAGGCCAGACTACTGCTGGAGGACCCACTCAGGTATGTTGCATGAGTCATGGCTCTTCTTCCTAGTTCGCAGCTTGAAATAACTTAACAGAAAATTGACATTCCAAGTGCATATATTAGAGCAAGTAAGTGGAGCATAGGACAGAGCTAGTGTGCTATCATAAGTATTGTGTCTTCACATAATCTACAAAACAGAAATTTCAAAAAAAGGTATATATTTTGGTTCATAATATGTTTTGTGATTTTATTTGTTTTTGATTAGTAATTAATTTTTGAGTGCTAATTTTGTATTATTGCTTTTCTATTTTGTGTGCTAGTGTCATAATTTAAAATAACACTATTAGCTTTGTTTTTTTCCTTTTCTTGTCATCCAAAATATTGTTTGTTTCTACAATTACACACTGATTTTTTTGTCCTTTGGCATTTTGATCTTCGATTTTCATTCCCATTTTAGCTTTGAGATTTGTCTCTCGTAGGTATGTGATCATCCTACGTTCAGCTAAATGATGTCGATTCCGAGACCGAGTTTTTGTTTAGCTTACATGAGTGAGCATTTAATTAGTTTTAATATGCAGGGGTGAATAGTCCCAATTTTGTTTTAAAAACATGTAGAGTAGTATATTCCTCATTGTGCATTGAGTTTCTAAGGATAGTGTTCCATTGATTCTCGTAATTATCTGGGTTTTATGCTCGTGTCTGTCCGTGAATTTTGACTATTTCAAGGATCCGAGATTTTTTTTAAAGACGGTAGCATCTGTTTTGAGGGGAGGAGTGTGTGCCGTTTCTAGTTATGGCATTCGTGATTTTATGAGCAATTAGTTTATTTACATTTTTTTTTAATCTTTCATATTAAATAAATTTTAAAATATTTTTTGCAAAGATTGTATTTAATATTTATTTATCTTTATGTATTTTCATTATCTTAATGTTAAAGTTTTGTGTAGTTATTCAATTAATAATGTCTTAAATGTGTTTTTTTCTATTATAATCAATTGTTTAAGGGAAACACTAAGTAATACAATAGTGGTTCTATGAATATATTGTTTGTATACCCTCTAGTTATTGTAAATTCTATGATTTCTGTCGTGCCAAATGAAAAAGACTTACCTTGCCTTTTCAATTTCTTTTTGGCCATTTGGCCTGTATTTTTTTGGTGCTGATGTAAAAATTGATTATAAAATGTAACAACCTATCTTTCACCACCATTTTGGGTGAGTAAATGTATCGTGGAAAGTGTATTCCATGATAATTATTTTTATGTATGGAGGTTAATATTTTTGTGGTTTCATTCCATAGCGGTTCGAGACATGGGCCTCATATTGGCTTTGGTGTTCCAGGAATATAAATTAATTTTTGGGAACTGACCTCTTCAAAACAAAGGCCAGAAATTTCATTATTATTATTATTATTATTATTTTAAGGTTATGTAACCGTTTTCAACTTCTGCGTGATCATAGCTTCCTTGTGAACATAATGCAAGTTTCTGTTATTGAACTTGAATCAATGAATTATCATGGATTTCTACACTTTGGAAAATTTCCGGCAATTAATTTTCATTCTGAAGAAAGAATTCTAAGAAGACTTCAATAATTTAATATTTGTTTGATGATTTAATTTTTTTTTTAAATAATGTATGTTGAGTAAGTTAACCCTTTAACCATTTTTCTACTTCAATCTAATATAAATACTTGGTACGTACCTACTTGTCCAGGAGCTCGTTACTTAATATATAATACTGAGTAATGTTTTGTTAATATGTTAATTGTTTTGTTGATGTTTGTTTTACATTGTTTTTTTTTACAAAGGCCTATAATTACAACCTGCACCAATCAGATATTTACGTGTTATTTTGTTTCTCAGTTGTTTATTTTAATATGTCTTAATTCTTTTTAATATATTATGTTTGGTTATAAATGTCAATATGTTCTTATTTCTCTATAGTAATTTATACTGATTCTTTGGTTAATACATAATAACATAGTACAGTAAATGTAAACGATCTGACATGTCTGAAACTTTCATATGTTATACTGTCTTTGGGTAACCTTCAATGCCACACATTGAGGTTATGTAGGATGCTATAACAGATGAATACCTTTCAGTCAAAATATATGTCACAGTACTAAGTTTTGTTAGCCAGTTTCTTTTTTAAATCCCACCACTTCTTAGTTAAATTATTATAATTTTATTTATTTATTTTACTAAATATATTGTAGACCCAAAGGCTATTAGGTACACTTGCTTTGGGCGCATAGCCTAGGGATTCTTTCCCATCTCCTCGTTGTTCATCCTCCTCATCGCCTATTCGGTTTGTATATTTTCCCCTTCAATACCCTCTCCATTACCAGTGGTTTTGTTTCTCTGCCGCAGCACTAGCGCCCTCTGTTCTACTTGTATTTAAGGGCTTGTAGGCCTTTGCCTCGAGCACTTCTTGGTTTTGTCCGTCTGTCTGTCTGCCCTTTTCTGTCTTTTGTCTATGTCGTTCGGTTGCAGTTGGGTGAGTCGCTATAGCTCTGGTCAGTATCGGCGATGACGTTAACTTCATGTACCTACGCCACAATGACTGTAAGTTTGTATCACGATATGGCCATTTAGTTTTCAGTTTGTTTCGCACTGCGTAATTTTGCAAAATTCTGGCTTGTTCTAGAACTCTATCCTTGCTCAACAACAGAGAAGTTCACAAATTGGCAGAAGCTGTTTTTGTAATTTATCTAATTTTTTGTTATTATTTTTAATTTTTGTTATTTACATTATTTTTCCTGTAATTTTTCTCATATTAAGGAAAACTTTAGTTAGTTTTCTCCGTGTGTTCCTGATTACTTCTGACAATATTTTGATTGTTTTCTTCGAGTGCTCCTGATTATTCCTGTAGTTTCTGAGAAATCGATCTCTGCATGAAAAATGTTTTACTAAATGAGCCATGCATTTTTTTTAAAGGTAGATTTAAATAGAGTATTTCTGCTACCAAATTACTTAACTAAAAATATTTTTTAAAATTTGGCAATCAGAAAAGAAACATTCATAACTCAGTCAAATAATATGCTTTGAGACAGGTGAGAAGCACTAGCTCGGTGTCTAGCGAAGCCATCATTCTATTGCGATCGTTAGTGAGCATCCCGCATCACATATAAAATAAATAAATATTTTCACCTCAACACAACACGAGACATCTGTTGGCAAGAATCGGTACTACTTGCATCAAGTTATTTAGCATTAGTTAATTTAACTCTCTCTGATGAAATATTATAAAAATTCTATTTAAGTTTTGGTTCCAATTTAAACGTCTTAGTAAACATCTGCTATTAGTCTCAGTAACTAATATGGATCCTTGTTCAGTGTCTGCCGCTGTATCGAAAATATACAGGTGTAAGTTTTGTAGAAAGTAATTTTTCATGAGAAATAATGGAAGAAAACACGAGAAGAATGACTGTGTTAAAAATTCTCTTCCCAATGTGTTCGATGTGGCAAGTTGTTTATGCGTAGAGAGATCATAAAAATACATGGTAAAACTTGTAACGTTAAGCCTGCTTACAAGCTTGAGGACAACGATGGATCTACTAATCTAAAGAAGAGTGTTCTGCATTACATCAAAAATTTTCCTTGTCTTGAACGAGATTATGTTCATGGCTTTTCCGATCTCGACGTAGAATTAAATTGAAGGACTTTGATGATTTATGGCATAATGATGATAATGGAATAATCCTTAACATGAAAAGTAAGAATACATTCAAGCCGAATTCACGTAGAATCTTTATACTTTATAAAAATGGCAGACTCTTAAAAAGGAAGCTTGAAGACGATGAAGAAGCTTCGACATCAACGATTTAAAATTACAGCAGTAATCCAGGTGAAGACATTGACTTCTACGGTGGTTTCGACAGTGACTCTGAGGCTGGTGACAAAACGAACGACAGTAAAAACCAACTAAAGCTGTCAGATTCAAAATCTGTGATGAAGTCCTGACACAGATACGGTGTAAATATCGTGATAAAATAAATAGTTCTGATCAAGCTTATGATGAACATTGGGAATAAAGTGATTTTAAAATAATTAAGAACGAGTCATTCCAGGAAGATGGTGATAGCATAAGTGAATGATTATATGACTTAGGAAGATCCTAACATATTAGTTGATCGCCTGAGACTGTTAGTGGCATCTGTTCGTAGAGGAAACTACTCGCATCCGGACTAAGTATGATACATATAGAACTGCGTGAAGCTGGCTACGTACAATAATAATTTGTGTAATTTTCATGTGTATAATATTGAAAAATAAATAAATAATTTAGATTTTAAAAAAATATATTTTTCTTGTAAACTGATTTTTAACTAAGAGTAATACAACTACCTGTTTGTTTATTGTGCTTCCAAATGTGCTTCCTTTTCAATGATTGTGCTTCCGATTGTCCGAAATTTTTGTTGATTGTGCTTCCTCTTTGTCAAATGTGCTTCCTTTTCGTTGGTGGTGCTTCCGATTGTGCTTCCTCTTCGTTGATTTTGCTTCCAATTGTGCTTCCTCTTCGTTGATTGTGCTTCCAATTATGTTTCCTTTTTGTCAAATGTGCTTACAATTTTGCTTTCGTTTCATTAATTGTGCTTCCGATTGTGCTTACTTTTTTGTCGAATGTGCTTCCGATTGTGCTTTATTTTCTTTGGTGGTGCTTCCGATTGTGCTTACTTTTTGTTTTTGTGCTTCCGATGGTGCTTCCTAGAACTGATCGAATCAATCATTTTATTAATTTCAGATTTTTTTAATGAATTATTTTAATTTTTCCCTAATTTCTAGCTGAATAATTACACATTTCCAAGATGGCATCTAAATTTCATGATGGTGGGCACCTCAGTAATAATAAATGAAGATTGCACTCTTGCAGACAAAAATTTTATTACTTGGTGGTAGCACACTCTAGCAGACGAAAACAAGATGGCGGATATGACGTCATACTAGCTGGCAATATAATATATACCTTGGCATTAATGGTAGGAGGTCAGTCGGTCATTGGCTTCCGTGGAGAAAGGATCTATCGTCAGTTTTATTTTTGACCTCACTGGGTTCGAACCAAGGATTAAAGTGCAATGTTTAAATAATATTTTATTAACATTTGATAAATTAATTTTTTTTTAAATTTAAACTTTTGCCAAATTTCTAGAATATAATTATTACAGATTTTCAAGATGGTTCCCATAAGGGAAATAGCAACGATCTAGAATCCAAGATGGTGTACATAACGAAATGCGCAACGATGATGTCATACAGTCCAAGATGGCGGGCATAACGAAATGTGAAACATTTCTGGAATCTAAGATGGCGACTGTAACGATATGTGCAATGGTGTTTTTATATAAATTGTATTATTTAAATTTTTGTATGAATTGTAATTTTTTTAATCGGATAATAATTATAAAATATATGATAGCAGACATGGTATCATACTAGCTGTCATTATATATATACCTTCGCATTAGTGGTGGGAGGTCAGTCTGCTGGCTGCTTCCGTGGAGGAAGAACCTGACATAATTTTTTATTTTTGCTCTCGCCGGGTTTAAACAGGGGACTTCATGATGTATGTTGTTAATAATAATTAAATTTTGATTAATTTTTTTTATAAATTTTAAAAATATTTCCTTTAAATCAGTTAATAAATAAATAATTTCTTGGAGGCTGTCGTAACGGAATTTGGAACGGTGACATCAAAATCCAAGATGACCTCAGAGGCCTATCGGAGGCTGTAGATGCGGAATTTAAGCCTCATTAGGGACTTTTCATGCCGTTGATATTTTTAATGCCTAAAACGGGAAATTTTCTAGTGAAATCAGGAATTTTTTGATTTTTCAAATTTCTTGAGATTTTTTGTTGGTATTTTTTCCAAATAACTGAAAATGTAGTGGATTTTGGCGAATTATGGGCAAATTTTGAGTCAATTTTGTCAAACTTTGAAGGTCAAGGTCAGAGGTCAAGGTCATCGAAGATGACCACCATGACATCACAATCCAAGATGGAGGTCTACACCAGGCACCTAGCACCAGTGCCAGGTGCAGAATCCCCTTTTCTATACTACTGTTGGAGACTTGGTGTTGCATAAAACATCTCCTAACAGCAAAAAATTGGGACTATGTAAGCAGAAAATTATTTTTGTTGTTCACAGGCCGATATCTTATTATAGGAGTAATACATGAATATTGTAATACACTCGCTGAAATTGATAAAAATAATAACATCCTGCTCAGAGAGAGTGCCACATAGTATTTTCTATGTTTAAATGTAAAAAAAAAATACCAACCCCACTCCGCGATAGTGCCAGGGTACTAGCTATGTTTAAATAAATGCGGCCATACAACTATGTTAAAATACAACTCCCAGGGAACACCACATACACTTGCAGCCATCTGTAAGGCCAACACATGCCACCAGAGTGCACCGCCATCCTTAATGTCCACAATCACCACCAGAGCGCTCCACAGAGGATTCGGCACATATCCTCGCCACCATCTAGGTGTCACCTGCTGAGACTCCATGCACACAGTGCGCAAAAATAATTCCCCATATCAGATTTTGTAGTAATAAAATAAAAACATATAGTACTAGTTCATAACATCATGTAAAAATGGCATAACCATGCCTTTAATGTGTAAAGTGCTAAGTAATAAATAATATAAATAAAAATGTATAGTATGTACTAGTTCTGTTCAAAAAAAATTACAATACTAGTCCATAACAAAGATAACAAAAAATATATACAACTAGCTCTCTTCAGTAGCATTATAGTGTGTAATCTGTTATGAAAAGTAATATAAATGCTATAGTGCTAGCACCATGCTGCATGTTGTGCTCAAAACCATATAGTTAAAAAAAAAAGAATGTTACTATAGTAAAAAAGTATAACAATAAAAATATATAGTACTAGCTCTCTTCCAGTGTGACAAGTAGTATATAAAATAAGCATATGTTCAGTAATTATATTTAAAATAAAATAAACTTTTTTTAAAATAAGTGCTATACAAATGCTGTGTAGGAAAGACTCACTAGACTGTGAGCTGGAAGACTGCTCGCACACCGTGACCAGCACTGTGAAAGTGTTGTTTACCTGCAGGGTGACAGTGAAAGTGTTTACTGCTGCGAGCGCAAGGTCGGGCCACCACCTACTATAGCAGCTGTCAGAGTTAACTCAGGCCTCTGTGTATAGTAAATGAGAATCAATAAGGGACATAAATAGCAGAGTGGAAAATTTAATAATGTAGACAACACAAGGTTAAAAAGTATGTAGGTTTATTTTATATAAATACCACTTAGGAAAGGAGGAAGCAGCCCGTAACCCATATCTAATCGAAGGGTAAGGGTTTGGCCCAAAGGAGGGGAGCCCTGCCACCATCTCCGCCTCCTTGGGTAGACTTGTGGAGAAGAGCGCATGCCGTGTCCACTCTTCCGCAAAGAAGGCTGTCGCCGCTATCTCGGGGATGAGTACATCCATCGTGTTGGTTGAGTTGGGGGAAGCTATATCAGGGCAAATCGAATCGTAAATGTTGTCACACACAACATGTTAAATTAATGAATCGGTATCTGAGTAGAAGCGATGCAGAGACTGCGGAGGGAATTTTATTTGTATATAATTATAATGAAAATCATATAAAACCAATTTAGACAAATATAAAATTGCGATGTCTATGTACAAAGGTTTGCCAACGGTAATCTATCCTTTCTGCAACTCTATAATAACAAACTGTAATCGATGATTTGCCGAGCCTTGAATGTCGGACGACCAATAAGCTCAGCAGCCCCATAAATAGAGTCATACCGCGAAGCAGTACGTATATCACATTGTTTGCGTGTATTACCCAAACTTTTACCATATACACTGTTGAAAATTATTTTAAAAAACGATTTATCGAAGGGGTTCGAAGCCTGGGGGCGCCCAAAATTATTAAAGGTTTTGTATTCCCTCATCCAGGCCGCCTGCAAAAACTGCAACATGTGGTGAACATGGCCGATGACCCCCCACAGTGAACATAGTGCCACAGCATTTTAGCATGGACAACATAACTATTATGTAGCATGAGGGTTACCAGTAATTTACTAATACACCTGTTTGGTGGTACGTCACACACAGTATCATCACATCTAATAAATATTTGGAAGAGTTGTAACATGGGTAAACATTTTTTTTGTCTTGGGCCAAAGTTACCCTCAAAGGGCCAATGTTACCCCAACTGATGGTACGGTTATAGAGGTTATGTTAAAAATAATGCATGTTACGGCTTTTTTGTGTTGAATGGCCCGGCTATAGGCATCTTAATTCGACACATGATAGTTAAATGAATATGATTTAGATTTATTCTTCCTTATGATAGTTATACCGATAAAACGTTACTTATCACGGCACTAACACATCGGCCTGGCCAAAGGTGTTACAAACTTAACCCCCATGAAATGGTACCTATTACAATAGGCCTGCTTCAATTCGTTAACAATTAGTTTACTGTTTTAACATAAGTTTTTGTACATTAGTAGTAACATTAAATTAAGAGAATGGTTAGATAACTTCATTAAATAATGAAATCATTAAAACTTTTTGTTAGGGAATCAAATGAAGTGATTTTATTAATAATGAGAGTAGTATATAATAGTTCCTCCTGAAACAGGCTTCAGGCTGTGGAGCTGTGTGTCCTTAGCGCCATATGGGATTGTGACGTCACGGCGGCCATCTTGGACTCAAAATTCCTCAAAATTCCTCAAAATTGACTCAAAATGACTCAAAAAATCCCTTTTTAAGAAAAAATTTCCCGTTTTCGAGGGAAAAATTCCCGTTTCGAGGGAAAATTAGGATTTCGAAAAACCACAAAAGTCGTTTTGCATTAAAAACCACGAAATTACTGATAGAGGCTTAAGCATCCTTAACTCAAGCCTCAGTTAAGCCTCTTTTAGGATTATGATGTCACCGTTACTATTTTCGTTACGCCCGCCATCTTGAAAATCCGCAATTTTTATGTTAGAAAATCGGGAAAAAAATTTAAAAATCATTAAAAAAATTATTTGATCGAATTTAAAAAATATTAAAAACCACAGTTGCAATTATCGTTACGGTCGCCATCTTGGATTATATAAATGTTGCATATTTCGTTACACCCGCCATCTTGGTTGAGTACCATGTCATTCTTACACTTTATGTTACGACCACCATATTGGATCCTATTAATGTTGCAATTATCGTTATGGTCAACATCTTGAAATTTAGTCACAATCTTGAAATTTAGACGCCATCTTGGAAATCCGTAATTTTTATGTTAGAAAATCGGGAAAAATTCCAAAATTCATCAAAAAATTAACTTAATAGAATTCTGATTGATTATATCGATTCCCGTCCTTGGTTCGAAACCGGTGAGGGCAAAAAATAAAAAAAATCAGATCCTTCCTCCACAGAAGCCACCTACAGACTGACCTACCACCACCAATAACTAGGTATTTACCATCAGCTGGTATGACGTCATGTCCGCCATCTTGTATTTGTCCGATGGAGGCAACCATCTTGTTTTCGTCTGCTAGAGTGTGCTGGAGACATATAAGTATAATGTTCTGTTCACCATAACTTTGACCTTGACCTTGAACTTTGACCTTGACCTTGAACTTTGACCTTGACCTTGAAATTTGACCTTGACCTTGAAAATTAACCTTGGCCTTGAACTTTGACCTTGACCTTGAAATTTGACATTGACCTCGAACTTTGACCTTGACCTTGAAAATTGACCTCGGCCTTTGACCTTGACCTTGAACTTTGACCTTGACCTTGAAATTTGACCTTGACCTTGATGTCCATCACGGATCCGTCATTTTATGTTCAGTTCATGCTAGTGGTCATTGCCACCATCATGTTTTCGTCTGCTGGAGGACACCATATTGTGTGTACTCGTCTTACCATCATGCTAGTTTTATTCTAACATGCTACAGTGCAGAAATCATTTATTATTACTGAGGTGCCCACCATCTTGAAATTTAACCGCCATCTTGAAATCATGTAATTATTTAGCTAGAAATGCGGGAAAAATTCCAATAGTCTCCGAAAAAATCAATTATTAATTTACAAATTGAATCGATGGATCCCTGTCCACGGTTCGATTCTTGACCAGAGACAGTTGTAACTAATTATTAAATAAATGTTAGGTTCTGTTTTCCATTAACTTTCGCGGAGTTTATTAATCATTCACTCTACGAAAATCAACTCAAGTCAATATACCGGACCAACGAATTAATACAGTGCCGATTAGCCTATTATGAAAGTCTAATTTTTCAATAATCTGAATAACATATAAGCCGTTCATGTACAAAGCCACACATATAGATCAATTGTCTTCAGTCCATGAGACCGAGTCATGTCGTTATCAGACGTATAGACTAGTCATTTCAGGACCACATGACCTTCGTAATCCATCGTGACATTTTTATACATTCTAAAACACCAAGTAACCTTGTAAAATATTTTAGTAACACCAAGAGGTGATAAACTAGTAAATATTCAATCACTACATTTTGTGCTACGCGCAATCAACAAAAAAGGAAGCACCAACAACGAAAAGACAGCACCACCAACGAAAAGACAGCACATTTGGAAGCACCGACAACGAAAAGACAGCAGCGACAAGGAAAAGACAGAACATTTGGAAGCACCGACAACGAAAAGGCACCACATTTGGAAGCACCGACATCTAAAAGACAGCACCGCCATCGAAAAGGCAGCTCATTTTGGAAGCACCGACAACGAAAAGGCAGCACCGTCATTGTAAAGGCACGGACCGCAAGACCGGGTCATGTCAATATCAGACATATAGACCATGAACTCAGTACACACAGGAAAAACGAATGTACACGCAGGAAAACGGAACGTACACGCTGGAAAACGGAATTTACACTCAGGAAAACGGAATGTACACGCAGGAAAACGGAATATACACACAGGAAAACGGAATTTACACTCAGGAAAACGGAACGTACACGCAGGAAAAACGGAATGTACGCGCAGGAAAACGGAAGGTACATGCTGTAAAACGGAACGTACACGCAGGAAAAACGGAATGTACACGCAGGAAAACAGAAGGTATACACATAAAAACGGAACGTACACGCAGGAAAACGGATCGTACACGCAGGAAAACGGAATGTTCACGCAGGAAAACGGAATGTACAAGCAGGAAAATGTAATTTACATGCAGGAAAACGGAACGTACACGCAGGAAAAACGGAACGTACACGCAGGAAAAACGGAACGTACACGCTGGAAAACGGAATTTACACTCAGGAAAACGGAATGTACACGCAGGAAAACGGAATATACACACAGGAAAACGGAATTTACACTCAGGAAAACGGAACGTACACGCAGGAAAAACGGAATGTACGCGCAGGAAAACGGAAGGTACATGCTGTAAAACGGAACGTACACGCAGGAAAAACGGAATGTACACGCAGGAAAACAGAAGGTATACGCATAAAAACGGAACGTACACGCAGGAAAACGGATCGTACACGCAGGAAAACGGAATGTTCACGCAGGAAAACGGAATGTACAAGCAGGAAAATGTAATTTACATGCAGGAAAACGGAACGTACACGCAGGAAAAACGGAACGTACACGCAGGAAAAACGGAACGTACACGCAGGAAAACGGAAGGTACACGCAGGAAAACGGAAGGTACACGCAGGAAAACGGAACGTACACGCAGGAAAACGGAATGTACAAGCAGGAAAACGGTTCGTACACGCAGGAAAACGGAATGTACACGCAGGAAAACGGAATGTTCACGCAGGAAAACGGAACGTACACGCAGGAAAACGGAATTTACACACAGGAAAACAGAAAGTACACGCAGGAAAACGGAACGTACACGCAGGAAAACGGAGCGTAAATACAGGAAACGGAATGTACAGGCAGGAAACGGAATGATCACAGGCTCCAAAATTCGTTGGCTCCAATATTCATTGACTCTAATATTCATTGGCTCCAATATTCATTTACTCCAATATACATTGACTCCAATATTCATTGGCTTCAATATATATTGGCTCCATCAGTCATTGTCACCAACAGTCTTTTGGTTCCAAAGGTCTTTTGGCTCTAAATATATTTGGCTAGAATTCTTCGAGTCTAAGAGACTATGAGGCCACATGGCTAAGAGTCTAAAATGATCAAGATATTTACGAGTTATACACGGCTTGCGAGGCTAGAGCTACGAAGCTTCTAGTTCACAAGTTTACGTGACTGCGAGGATACAGGACTACAAGTCTACATGAGTACTTGACTACGAAGCTACTCGTCTACAAGGCTCCAATTGCAGCATCTGTCTTCGTCAGAATTTTCTCTCTTGCTCGAACTGCACCACCACCATTATGTTATAAGATTACATGGATACTTGCTTACGTAGCTTCAAGTCTACGAGGCTCCAATGCATCATGACTACGCGACTTCAATCAATGAGGTTACGAGACTACGTGAATACGAATCTTCAAGTTTACGAGACTGCGAGGCTACAGAGCTACGAAGCCTCTAGAAAAAGAGTTTACGTGACTGCGAGGATAGAGGTAATCAAGTCTACATGAGTACTTGACTACGAAGCTACTCATCTACAAGGCTCCAGTTGCCGTATCTGTCTTCGACGGAATTTTCTCTTTTGTTCCAACTGCAACAACAGCATTATGTTATAAGATTACATAGATACTTGCCTACGTAGCTTCAAGTCTACGATGCTCCATTACATCATGTCTACGCGACTACGAGCCATGAGGTAGCGAGACTACGTGACTACGAATCTTCAAGTTGACGAGACTGCGAGGCTACAGAGCTACAAAGCCTCTAGAAAACGAGTTTACGTGTCTGCATGGATACAGGAATACAAGTCTGCATGAGTTCTTGACTACGAAGCTACTTGTCTACAAGGCTCCAATTACTACATTTGTCTTCGACGGAATTTTCTCTTTTGCTACATCTGCTCCATCAGCATTATGTTATAAGATTACAAGGCTACTTGCTTACGTAGCTTCAAGTCTACGAGGCTCCAATGCATCATGACTACGAGACTACGTGCCATGAGGTAACGGGACTATGCGATTGCAAGTCTTCAAGGTTACGTGATCGCGAGGCTATAGAATTAAAAAATACATAAAATTCTGGCTTGTACTAAAACTCTATCTTTGCTCAACAATGATAAGTTTACAAGCTAGCAGAATCAGTTTATGTATTTTTTAATTTTTTTAAATTTTTTATTAATTTATTTTTATTATTAAATTTTTTTCCTGTAATTTTATGATATCAAAGAAAACATGTGTCGGTTTTTCTCCGTGTGCTCCTGATTATTCTTGCTAATATTATGATGGTTTTCTCCGTGTGATTATTCCTGATTATTCTTATTAATATTTTGATGGTTATTCCGTGTGCTTGCGATCATTCCTGCGGTTTCGGTCAAAGGTCAAAGTCACACCCATCCAAGATGGCAGCCGTGACGTCGCAATCCAATATGGCGGACCGTGAGAAATCTCAGAAGCACTAGCAGGGAGGACGAACTTCCTTCTCCTTGAAGACTATCGATGCCTATCTTCTTATGCGATCGATAGTGAACAACCCGCATCCCGCATAAAATAAATAAATATTATTTTACCTGCAAGCAAAACGTGACGTCATCTGATGTTGAAAAGCGGAACTGCTTGCAGCAAGTACCTTTGCATGAAATAAATTAACTCTCACCACTGAATAGTGCTATTGTAGTCAGTTAGAGACATAAAGTTTCGTAGCCATGCGGCCAATTAGTCATGCATTCTCGTAACCATGCGTTCTGGAAGCTTCGTAGTCCTATAGCCTCGCGATGACGTAACCTTGAAGACTTGCAATCGCATAGTCTCGTAACCTCATGGCTCGTTCTCTCGTAGTCATGATGTATTGGAGCCTCGTAGACTTGAAGCTACGTAAGCAAGTAGCTTTGTAATCTTATAACATAATGCTGATGGCGTAGATGTAACAAAAGAGAAAATTCCATCGAAGACAGATGTGTCAGTTGGAGCCTTGTAGACGAGTAGCTTCGTAGTCAAGAACTCATGCAGACTTGTATTCCTGTATCCATGCAGACACGTAAACTCGTTTTCTAGAGGCTTCGTAGCTCTGTAGCCTCGCAGTCTCGTCAACTTGAAGATTCGTAGTCACGTAGTCTCGTAACCTCATGGCTCGTAGTCGCGAAGACATGATGTAATGGAGCCTCGTAGACTTGAAGCTACGTAGGCAAGTATCTATGTAATCTTATAACATAATGCTGTTGGTGCAGTTGGAACAAAAGAGAAAATTCCGTCGAAGACAGATACGGCAACTGGAGCCTTGTAGATGAGTAGCTTCGTAGTCAAGTACTCATGTAGACTTGTAGTCCTGTATCCTCGCAGTCACGTAAACTTGTGAACTAGAAGCTTCGTAGCTCTAGCCTCGCAAGCCGTGTATAACTCGTAAATATCTTGATCATTTTAGACTCTTAGCCATGTGGCCTCATAGTCTCTTAGACTCGAAGAATTCTAGCCAAATATATTTAGAGCCAAAAGACCTTTGGAACCAAAAGACTGTTGGTGACAATGACTGATGGAGCCAATATATATTGAAGCCAATGAATATTGGAGTCAATGTATATTGGAGTAAATGAATATTGGAGCCAATGAATATTAGAGTCAATGAATATTGGAGCCAACGAATTTTGGAGCCTGTGATCATTCCGTTTCCTGCCTGTACATTCCGTTTCCTGTATTTACGCTCCGTTTTCCTGCGTGTACGTTCCGTTTTCCTGCGTGTACTTTCTGTTTTCCTGTGTGTAAATTCCGTTTTCCTGCGTGTACGTTCCGTTTTCCTGCGTGAACATTCCGTTTTCCTGCGTGTACATTCCGTTTTCCTGCGTGTACGAACCGTTTTCCTGCTTGTACATTCCGTTTTCCTGCGTGTACGTTCCGTTTTCCTGCGTGTACCTTCCGTTTTCCTGCGTGTACATTCCGTTTTCCTGCGTGAACATTCCGTTTTCCTGCGTGTACGATCCGTTTTCCTGCGTGTACGTTCCGTTTTCCTGCGTATACCTTCCGTTTTCCTGCGTGTACATTCCGTTTTTCCTGCGTGTACGTTCCGTTTTACTGCATGTACCTTCCGTTTTCCTGCGCGTACATTCCGTTTTTCCTGCGTGTACGTTCCGTTTTCCTGAGTGTAAATTCCATTTTCCTGAGTGTATATTCCGTTTTCCTGCGTGTACATTCCGTTTTCCTGAGTGTAAATTCCGTTTTCCAGCGTGTACGTTCCGTTTTCCTGCGTGTACATTCGTTTTTCCTGTGTGTACTGAGTTCATGGTCTATATGTCTGATATTGACATGACCCGTTCTTGCGGTCCGTGCCTTTACGATGATGGTGCTGCCTTTTCGTTGTCGGTGCTTCCAAAATGTGCTGCCTTTTCGATGGCGGTGCTGACTTTTAAATGTCGGTGCTTCCAAATGTGGTGCCTTTTCGTTGTCGGTGCTTCCAAATGTTCTGTCTTTTCGTTGTCGCTGCTGTCTTTTCGTTGTCGGTGCTTCCAAATGTGCTGTATTTACGTTGGCGGTGCTGCCTTTTCGTTGTCGGTGCTTCCAAATGAGCTGTCTTTTCGTTGGTGGTGCTGTCTTTTCGTTGTTGGTGCTTCCTTTTTTGTTGATTGCGCGTAGCACAAAATGTAGTGATTGAATATTTACTAGTTTATCACCTCTTGGTGTTACTAAAATATTTTACTAGGTTACTTGGTCCTTTAGAATGTATAAAAATGTCACGATGGATTACGAAGGTCATGTGGTCCTGAAATGACTAGTCTATACGTCTGATAACGACATGACTCGGTCTCATGGACTGAAGACAATTGATCTATATGTGTGGCTTTGTACATGAACGGCTTATATGTTATTCAGATTATTGAAAAATTAGACTTTCATAATAGGCTAATCGGCACTGTATTAATTCGTTGGTCCGGTATATTGACTTGAGTTGATTTTCGTAGAGTGAATGATTAATAAACTCCGCGAAAGGTAATGGAAAACAGAACCTAACATTTATTTAATAATTAGTTACAACTGTCTCTGGTCAAGAATCGAACCGTGGACAGGGATCTATCGATTCAATTTGTAAATTAATAATTGATTTTTTCGGAGACTATTGGAATTTTTCCCGCATTTCTAGCTAAATAATTACATGATTTCAAGATGGCGGTTAAATTTCAAGATGGTGGGCACCTCAGTAATAATAAATGATTACTGCACTTAGCATGTTAGAATAAAACTAGCATGATGGTAAGACGAGTACACACAATATGGTGTCCTCCGGCAGACGAAAACATGATGGTGGCAATGACCACTAGCATGAACTGAACATAACATGACGGATCCGTGATGGACATCAAGGTCAAGGTCAAATTTCAAGGTCAAGGTCAAAGTTCAAGGTCAAGGTCAAAGGCCGAGGTCAATTTTCAAGGTCAAGGTCAAATTTTAAGGTCAAGGTCAAAGTTCAAGGTCAAGGTCAAAGTTAAAGGTCAAGGCCAAAGTTATGGTGAACAGAACATTATACTTATATGTCTCCAGCACACTCTAGCAGACGAAAACAAGATGGTTGCCTCCAGCGGACAAAGACAAGATGGCGGACATGACGTCATACCAGCTGATGGTAAATACCTAGTTATTGGTGGTGGTAGGTCAGTCTGTAGGTGGCTTCTGTGGAGGAAGGATCTGATTTTTTTTTATTTTTTGCTCTCACCGGTTTCGAACCAAGGACGGGAATCGATATAATCAATCAGAATTCTATTAAGTTAATTTTTTGATGAATTTTGGAATTTTTCCCGATTTTCTAACATAAAAATTACGGATTTCCAAGATGGCGTCTAAATTTCAATATTGTGACTAAATTTCAAGATGGCGACCATAACGATAATTGCAACATTAATAGGATCCAATATGGTGGTCGCAACATAAAGTGTAAGAATGACATGGTACTCAACCAAGATGGCGGGTGTAACGAAATATGCAACATTTATATAATCCAAGATGGCGACCGTAACGATAACTGCAACAGTGGTTTTTAATATTTTTTTTTAATTCGATCAAATAATTTTTTTAATGATTTTTAAATTTTTTCCCGATTTTCTAACATAAAAATTGCGGATTTTCAAGATGGCGGGCGTAACGAAAATAGCAACGGTGACGTCATAATCCTAAAAGAGGCTTAACTGAGGCTTGAGTTAAGGATGCTTAAGCCTCTATCAGTAATTTCGTGGTGTTTAATGCAAAACGACTTTTGTGGTTTTTCGAAATCCTAATTTTCCCTCGAAACGGGAATTTTTCCCTCGAAAACGGGAAATTTTTTCTTAAAAAGGGATTTTTTGAGTCATTTTGAGTCAATTTTGAGGAATTTTGAGGAATTTTGAGTCCAAGATGGCCGCCGTGACGTCACAATCCAAGATGGCGGAAAGGACACACAGCTCCACAGCCTGAAGCCTGTTTCAGGAGGAACTATTATATACTACTAATGAGAGTGGTTAATGAGAGTGGGTTATTGCAGATTTTTTAAAAATTATTAAGCATGAAGGCCTACTTAAATGATACTATGTAAAAAAAAGTTACTTGCATTTTCTTACTTCTTACATGTTTAATGATAATTTTGTGAAAGTTCATTGCCATATATATAGTATATTTATATGTAGTTGTTTACCCTTGTAATAGTTGTTAGTTACATTCATAGCATTAAATTGTTTAAAAGTTGGCGAGGTTAGGAAAGCTATGGAAAAAAATTCTCAAAAGTAGTGTTGAAGGTTATGTTAGGTGTATTCATTTAAAATAGGTAATGCTTAACTTAAGTTCTCTAAAAATTTAACAGTATTTCTATTAATGTATTTAACCTAACATCAGTTAGGCTAGGTTTATAAACTATAAAGTGATTGATGCAACTCCAAGTGGCCCGCTGCACACGACACAATTTTTCATATAATATTGTACATGAGATGTTATCCTGGCTTGCTATAAATTTTATCACTTAAAAACTTGCTGGCTACGAGCAGCCCTGAGAGATCGGCTACTGGTTTAGCCTAATCTCAGTGTCCTATTTTTCATACGAGTTTCACTACTATATTTAAGCAGCGGCCAATCAGAATGAATCAAAACATTAGAATTTGGCGCGCAAGATTGAGAAACATAAATATGGAAGGAAAGAAGTGGACGAAAGACCAATTAACAACAATAATACATTTTTACATAGAATTTCTTTGTTTGTATGTGGTGAAATGTAGTAATTACCACATTTAAATTTTTCATATTGCAGTTTTGAAAAGAATCGTTTTGATAACTCATTGTTTTGAAAATGCTCAGACCACAACCATCAAAGTAGCCAGTATCATGTGCAGCGAAAACTTGTATCATAGAAAGTATGTCAGCTTGGAAACTTGAAAATTGTAAACTATCCAATACTAAAGCTTGTAAAAAAACATTTTGTCGTGTGCAGCGGCCTTAATGCAACAAAATTACGGTTGTTTATAATAGTCAAAGGTAATATGTAGTTGGGCGGTATTTGCGAAAAAAAATGTTAAAAATCCGAAAATACCTTTATTTTATGATCTTCAACATCCTCTTTTCATTAAAAGTGGCGGCGGTAAGAAATTCCAAATAATTTAGGAGATATCGAATTTTTAAATTTCATCATATGTAGTTGAGCGGTATTTGCGAAAAAAAAATGTTAAAAATCCAAAAATACCTTTATTATATGCTCTTAAACTTCCTCTCTTCATTAAAAGCGGCGGAGATAAGAAATTCCATCGCTCGTTGGGGGCTAAATACATGCACAATTTCAGTAGCAACTTAAACATCATAGACACATTTATGTTAGATTCGGTAGCAAAAAAATACATCGATCAATGAAGAGAGCAAAGCTTGTCCAGTATTTGCGTGTTATTTTGTCTATGGCCATGGCTTGCAAATAAACATTGGCCCGATTCGTGTTGTCACGTGTACAACAATGCTATTATGGCCTAGCATCGCAATTTTTTGGCAGGTTTTTTTTTTTTTTTTTTCGAAATGAAAAATTTCAACTTTTCGGAATTTTCCTTATCGGTTGCGGGACGAGAGCTACCGCCTGTGAGATTTTTTAGTTTCTAGCACGGCTGGCAGTGGGTTAGAATTTGTATAGATCAGTCAGTCAGTCAGTCAGTGAGTCGCACAAGGGGGTGTATATAATATTGGAAACAATCTACCGCATGCTTTTGATATTTTATATTTACAGAAAAAAAATGCAATTTTCAATAATTGGTTTTGAAAGTGTTATTTTCTGTAACTACAAATTTTAAAAAGTAAAAAGGTACCTTCAAATAAAACCATTTTGGCACTCTATGCTCACAACTATTGCATTTTTGAGAAATTTTGGAATACTTTACTTCAAATACGAAAGACAGAAATGCAAGCAGAAATACAAGGAGTTGAAAGTTGGCCAATACTTGCATTGTGTTTTCGCCTTTTGGGTAGTTTACCAATAAAATTATATAACTTTAGCATCTGGCATTTCTTGCGTAGTTTATTAACCCAACTTAGTACGAGGGGCTTCTCACTAAAAGATGTTCGGTATTTATTAAGATTGGCGCCTTTTCCGTAAAAATTAAGATACAAACCTGAAACAACTTTCATTAAGTGCAAAAAATTTACTCTATTTTTTAAGCAAAGGCGCGCATACCAAATTCCTTACCGTTTCGGAGTAATTACCATTTATTGTTTACATTATAAAACCTGACCATTGATGGCGGTAGTCGCCATGTTGGTTGTTGTTTACGTACATTTATATTATATTTACAACAATTTTCATAAATAAAAACAAGCATAATTATTATGACTGACCTAACCCAACCTAACCTGACCTAATCTATCATAACCTGACCTAACCGAAACTAACATTTAACATAATATTTTAAACGTTCAAAACTAACATTAATATATTGGAGTCGGGTACAAATCCTTCGCTGCCAGCAAAACCCCGGGATCAATCAAAAATTAAAATTTAAAAATGCGAAGGGTTAGGTTGGGTTAGGTCAGTCACTATATGCTTGTTTTTATTTAAGAACATGGTCGTGTATGTAATATAAATGAACGTAAACAAAAATTATCATGGCAGCCGTTGCATCTACTGTAAGGATTTGTGATGCATTATAAAAAAGTTCATTGTGTACAAAATCTAATATGTCCAAGGAACATCTGCCACATAGTTCTCTAGTACCCAGACAGTTAGCCATATCAATATCAGAATTTACAAGGATTTAGATCGACATATTCCCGTTAACGGCCGCAACATTTAATAGTGCAAATTGCCGTTCTAAATGCTGTAGGCCGTATTTAACAAAGAAATACAACACTGTTTGAATAGATTTTCAAATTTGCCTGCCACGTGACTACATTCTCCAAAAGAAAAAATACCCTTTGAAAACGTCTAAAAACCACTCTCACGGACATACAAACAATGACAACAAATGTCAGCGTTAAGGAACAGGTATTGTAAACTTTCATGCAAACTATTATTTCTCCGAAACAAAAAGGAATTTCGTAATGTGCCTTTTTGCTATAAAAATGGGAATTTTTATTTATTTAGATTGACGTATTCCCTTTAACGGCTGCAACATAATAGCGCAAATTTCTGTTGTTCTAAACGCTGCGCTGTAGGCCGTCTTTAACAAAGAAATAAAACACCGTTTGAATACATTTGAATACATTCTCCAAAAGAAAAACACCCCAATTGAATAGCGTAGTCCTGCAGTCGTGCAAACAATGATGGCTACATATATGAAAATACGCAGACTTTAGTGTCTTAACTACATTACATATTTGCCAAAAACCCATGTTTCAAAAATTTTTATTTGTTTTAGGATAAAAAATGGAACGTAAAATGTTTGAAAACTACTAAAAACCACTCTCACGAACTTACAATGACAACAAATGTCCGTTGGCATTTTAAGGAATAGGTATTTTAAACTTTCATGTAAACTATTATTTCTCTGAAACGGGAAGGAATTTCGTAATACACCTTTTTGCTATAAAAACAGGAAATTTTTATGCACTTAATGAAAGTTGTTTCAGATTTTTTTTATCTTAATTTTTACGAAAAAGAGGCCTATCTTAATAAATACCAGATGTTCAAAATATCTGAAAATTATTTCACTGAATTTATATAATTACTAAACTAAGTATTCCATAACAGGATATATTCATAACAGGATACGTAAAGTAGTTTAGCTTCACTATTACAGAGTTTTAATAAGAAGTTTAGTTATATTTATTAAAAATAACTTTAAATCATGAATTTGATTATGAATTACTGATTATAAATAAATTAACCTAACCAACCACCTACATATATGTTATAGTATTTTATATGTAGGCCTAGTTGTTAAAACTGAAAACAAACATAACTCTAATTTATTTGAATTATCACAATTCCCTTATTACAGAACCGTTGCCAGTAGTAACTATGAAAAGTAAGTCATGTGCTTTGTTGAATTTGTAGGATTTTTTTGTACCCTGGAAACTTGCTTATCTGGTATTACTGGCTGGGTCAGTTCTACTGCATTTTGTTTTCATGCCAACCACTGTATATAAAATGCAGGAACATCCATTAGTTAGAATAGTGTTGTCATGTAGGTCTTCTTTCTTGATGCCTAGTCTGCCTCTCTCTTGCCTTTCTGTGGACGTGGCCTTACTATCTCATTTTCGCTTTTCTATGATATTATTAAAGTCCTGTACTCTTGCTTCCACAATATTATATATAATTCCAATCCTGTCTCCCTAAGTTTCCTTACGAGGCAAAGATACCATTATAATTATTAAATGAGGGCTAAGAGACATAACTTTAGAATTTCTTGGTCTTTTTTAATAATAAATTTATTAATGCATCTTTTGGACGTTAGAAAAGAGGCATTGAAGTAATTAGCTTTACAACTTATAATTGACCAAAATTGTTGTGCACAGCTTAATTAAAAGTGCAGTATTCTTGGATCTGCTCTTGCTAGACATAATTTAAAATTTTGGGGATAAAGTGTCTGAATTAATCTTTATTGTGAATATGGCTGATATGTTATTTATTTATTGGTTTTTGCAGCTGCTGTCCTGAAACTTCATAAAGTTACCCATATTGAGGTGACTGCCTGTGGCTGCAACAGAGCAAAACAAGAGTAATGAGGAGGTAAAACTTTAGTTATTCTTACAACTTTATTTTAACAACTTTTTTATTGTAACATTGAAAGCTGTCCATGATTGTATTTTTGTCTAGTTGCCTTTTATATACAAAAAAATTAATTTTGAATTTTATTTTACAATTTTCAATTCTGGTAGTGAGTGGAATTTGGATTTCCAGATTTTTGTCCTATAAAAAATTAAGAACTACAGACTTTCATTACATGATATTTCTCATCTGTGTATTTCTGCAACAAAAATTAAAATAAAATATATTTGGTTTTCGATTCAGTACTGCTTAATTTAACACTTGTTGAATTTAATTTGGAGCACAGTTTGAATGGAATCTTTAACTATGTAGTTTCTTTTTCTGCAATGTGATGATAAATTTACGTATGTGTTAATACTAGACTAGGATACAATGAAACCCCTTATTTGCACTGTTCGTGGGCACAAAGTAAAAAAGTGTAAAATAAGGGAAATGTATGGAAAATCATTTTTTGGTCAGATAACTGTCATATTATACAACCTTAACATATTGCACTAACATATAAACATAACTATTCCTTATTATGAGTGTCTAAAGCATATCTAAAAATAATAATTGACATTTAATATTTAATCTCTTATTTACATTCTGTGAAGTGTAGGTAAGCATCTATAAAATACATACGTACTTTCATACTGTAGCTGGCAATTCATATCAGATGTTTGCAGATTAAGAATATTGATAAAAATGTAAATACATAAGAATAGTTTACTACAGTAAAAGTTACATTTAAAAAACAACATACAGCAAGTTTTACAAAAACATTATTTCAGTATTTAAAAAAAATTCCAATGGACATTTAGTCATTTGAAATTGTCAATCCAATCAATGAATATATGAAACTCATCAATTCCGAGCCATGTAGCTAAAATTGCGCCTTTTGTCTAATCAAAACACATTTTATGGTTCATTCCAGGGCCCGTGCACCCACCAACCATTCTTTCTAAAGTACTTTAATTTCCTTATATTTCGATTCACGAATGTATTTTATATGTATTAGAAACACTACAACTGGGATGCAGTTTCTTCAATCATTTCGCGATTTTTTACAATTTTGTTCAGAGTGGAAATCGGCACGCCTAACCTTTCAGTGAGTGAAACACAAGTTTCTTTGTCATCGTTCATGCACTTAGTTGAGTTTTTCGTCAATCTAAAATGTTTTCCTTGTTTTTTACATTCTACCATCTTGTAAAAAACGTACAGATAAAAGTCAAAAAATTTTCCTTATTTACAATAATTATATATTGCTGAAAAAGTTAGACGTTGACTAAGATTAACACCAGAAATAAATACATAATGTACATAATTCTGTATGTATAAGTACTAACAAAAATAAGGAATTTCTATAAATTGTATCTCTAGCATCATGTGCTAATGTTTTCTCGAAGCCTGCCTTTACTAGGCCAGTGTTGGCAACTTGTAAATACAGTTTTTAATTTCACGTTTCACATGTTTATTCTCGGACAATTCTTTTACAGTTTCATCATGTATGGCGATTGCACCAAGTTGCTTGTGTGTTACGTGTTACATGATTTAACTAGAAATATGGATGCAATTTTTGAGATTTAATTCACGTGAAAGTATTGTATTGGACTAAATGGGAACCAAACGGCACCTGAAGAATATTGTGCAAAAAATGGGAATTGTAAATAACGGTAATGTAAATAAGGGGTTTCACTGTTGTAAAATTCATAACAAGCTAAATAAGTGTGCACAATTTAAAGATGTGCTAAGTGAGAGATTAGTTTAACTACATGTGTATTAATCACTTTGGCTATTATGTTACTAAATAAAAATATGTCTTTGCATCACTTATTTATATTGTACTCATCTCATTGTACACAGAATTTTAGCATGATCTCATTATTTTAGGTTGGCTCTTATGGACATTGAGACTGTGTTTGGCAGTTCATATGTGTTGGAGAAATCTGAGAAAGAATATGGGGTATAATTGGTAGCTAAATATGCCAAATCTAATTTGTGGTTCCAGTATATATCTACATGTCATTATAGAACTGGCTAAAACAGTATCATAAAAGTACCGTAGACTATGGGTCTGTAGTATATAGGGCGACCATTTTTACTTAAATGAGAGATGCGAAAATTGGACGAGGCAAGTGGTACTTCAGAGGAAGGAAGTAGCTCTGAAAATGACAATAACTTTATTATGGAAAGTACGTTTAATTGAAAATAGAGTACACCAAAGCACACAAATCCATTTAAATTAATAAATCGTGAAACTAAAACTTATTATGATCAACTTAAAATAGAAAAACAAAAAACCTAGGTATTTCAAACTAGAGGCAGAATTTAATGCATAATTATTGTCGTAGTCTTAGTACACACTAAGAAATAGTGTGACAATGCGGGCTATGAAATGTAGTTTACTCGGAACGAGATCGCGCACACTGCAACAATCGGCGAGCTATCGATAGTGGACGGCGACAAAGATGGGACGTGTAAAAAGTTAAAACTTTTTAAAACATCTTTTAAAAAATTGGCACATTAAATTAGTAAGCGGTGATATTTAAACTAATAATAAGTTTTGGGTTTAAAATACATCGTTTCTTACGAGACTAGAAACTTAGTCAACAGCTTTAAAAAAAAATAGTTTGTCGTACTAAGAAAATGGTGGGACCAATTCATTCAATCATTTTGGACGGGAAATCGTAGGCATTGTGCAATTTAAATCTTAAATGAGATTCACTAAAATTTTAATTACTGTACTTTCTGATTATAACTACTAAACTGCCTGACAACTTGAAAACCGATTCTGTTTCTCGTTTTATCCTGTCATGTTTACTATTTACTACCTACACAAAGCCAGGAACTGAACAGCTAGGCCAAAAACATCATGCAACGTTTTTGTGAAATAAATTTTTCCAAATTTTAACGCCCTAGCCCTAAAATAACAGTGCGACAATTACACATGCGCGACGATTATATTATAATAAAACACAGTAAATATTTTGTAATTGTTTTCTTTTGACTTTTGGGGTAGGCCATTCAAACTTTTTTCAAATATGTAATGAGATAAATAGACATAAATATATTATTATACATCAGTCAACACAAATAGGATTTATCATACAAATGTAATGACTAATGAATTTTTACATTTGTTTGGCCTCCTGAAACTGCAGGTTGCCTGATATTAAGGGGTTGCCTTACATTCGGGCCAATACGCACATATTTTGTTTTAGAGTATGTAATAGCATATGTATTGTCTGCCCTATTTTTATGCTAGCCATGTTGTTGATTGTTACTATGTAATTTGTGCAGTAAAATGTTAAAACCTTATGACTTAATCTGAAAACAACAGATATTTATTGAAATGCCAATAATAAGTAGAAGCATGTGTTATTGTTTAAAAATTTTTTTTGCAACAGGTATTTGCAAATGTGTTGGTTAATGTGATGCATCAATTTCAGTGTTTATATATATATTTTTTTTTGTTCCAGAGGAAACAGAAACCAGCAACAAGGACCAGCTGAAAATGATCCAGGCCACTAAAATTATATATGATACTATAGTAGATTGCTTATTGTATAAATTATAATATTAATAAATTTTTAGTAACTGTAATATGCTTTGACTTATTTCTCCTTTTGTTTGTCATCTCTGTTCTTACATTTTTTTAAATTTTGTAATACAGTAGACTCCTGGTTATCCGGTGTAATGACTGGCAAGGGGTCAATGGATAATTGAAAAACACTGTTAAAGTGATGTTCGGGGAAATATTTTATCCCGACCTCAAGACAAACTCTGTAATACCCGTCCCTCATAGTTACACCCCAATTTGTTTCAGGAAAACAGTTTACTAATTAAAAACTGATTAAACAACCTCAATTTAAATTCTAAATAAAAATATAACTGTCTGACTTTATCAGCAGAGCTGCTGTTGACACGCAAAATCTCAGAATGTAAAAGTTGGCTAAACACTCGATTTTTTTTAAAAATAGACAATGAAGGAAGCCAATAGGTATTAAGGAAAGAGCAGAATTTTTTTTGTTGACATTGTCACATTTACTTCCGACATTTACTCATACTTATAACAACTTTGAGAAATTCCTTGTGAAAAGTTGTATGTTAAGGTTTAGGCTTAAGTTTAATACATTACCAAATTACATAATACTATTAAGTTAGGTTACTGAATTCTTACAAGCTGTTTTGCTATGTTTGTGTTGCACACATTTCAATACATCTCATAAGGTCCAGAACTTTATGTAACTTAGAAGGTAGAGAGTTAATGAATGATGTGGTTTCTACATTCACATGTCTCTAATTAAATTATTAGTAATAAAGATCATAACAATGAAGCAAGTGTATGTCTAGCATACACTACTTTTAACAATGTGTATTCTGAACCAGCAACTGAGTGGTCATCTTTCTTTTGAATTAGTATACCAATGACAGCAATTTTATAGTGTTATGCAAGAAAACTTTGTAACTAGGAAATATGGAGTATGTTTTAAAGTGATAAAATGGCACTGAATCTGAATTGTTTGCATTATTGAATTGCTACATTAAAACTCAATTATTATTTTTTCATTAAATTTTCTTCAAAATCTTAATATGTGCAATTATCTGGTATCCATATATAGTTTACTATGGTTTTAATAAAAAAAATTTACTGTGTGTGTTGTTTTCTGAAACACCAACATACAACAAAGTTTTGTAAATTATTATCTTTTGAATACACCTTTTGGGTCTCAAACCTAAATCTTTTTTATTTCATCAACGTACCTAGCAATTGTTTAAGCTAGTATTACCACACAAATTGTAGTTGAATTCATTGCAGCTGACCCTGGGTAATATTCCTTTTGGATATTGTTGACTGAACAATATATAAGCGAGAATTTAGGTTGTATTCTTTTACCCTTGCCTTAAGAATATCATGGCAAGACTGGCACAAGTTTGTCGCGACAAGCCTACGTTTGTCGCGACAGGCTTGACGCTGCAAGTCTGGCACAAGCTTGTCGCAGCAAGCAATATGCAAGCTTGTCGTGGCAAGCCTGCCACAAGCTTGTCGCAGCAAGCATTATGCAAGCTTGTCGCGGCAGGCCTGCTGCAAGCTTGTCGCGGCAAGCATTATGCAAGCTTAATGCGGCTAGCTTGCTGCAAGCTTGAATCAAGCTTGCCATAACAAGCTTGCAGCAAGCTTGTAGGCTTGTCGCGGCAAGCTTGTTGCAAACTTGATATGGCAAGCTTGCTGCAAGCTTGTCATGTGTAAACTAGCTTAGCTTGAATCAAGCTTGATTCAAGCTAACACACTTGTCGTGACAAGCTTGATTCAAGCTTGCAGGCTTGACATGGCAAGCTTGATTCAAGCTTGAATTAAGCTTATTTTGCTATCTGGGTATGTGACCGGCCATGACCATGTTACTATGCGCGCACCCTAAGCATGTGTGACAGGTAAGTTTCCAAACCAACCTGTTTCCCCTCCTTCTCCACTTTGTCTTAAGAACCACCTAGACATAAATTATATTTTTTTACCAAGTGAAAACATTATTTCATAAAGCCTGGAAAACACCACACTTTTATTTGTCTTATGAAGTTTTTCAGTGGTAAATTAGAAAAGAAAAGATTCGAGACATTCGTTATTTATTAAATAGTAAACGGATAAAACACACCCGTGGGCAACAACACAAAAGTTACAAACCAATCCTGTAGAAAAACCAAAAATCCAAATACATGTACATAATAAACCATATAACTGCACATTCCAGTTTGAAAACGAATATAGGCTTACATAGTAATAAAAATAGTTATTGGAAACAATTAATGTATTATACAATAAAAGTTTATAATGCAATGTGAAAACAGTTACTGAAAACAATTTTATGTATTAAACTATAAAAACAAAAAATTAAATGTGAAAACAATTAAAGGTGAAAACAGCTGCTGAAAACAATTAAATGTGAAAACTGTGCTAATATCAAATTACATATACATATATAAATCAAATATTTACATGTATGTGTTAAAACCATGGTACTGAAAACAAACAATTTTAATGTGAAAACAATCTTCCTTATTAAACTACAAAAGTATATAATGCAACAAGAAAACTGTGTTACATATTAAAATCAAGTTACATATATGTATTGAACTATAAAAATATATATTCCAGTAGAAAATGAATATACATGGTAAAACCAAATTACTAAGAACAATTTATATATTAAACTATAAAAACAAACACTTTAATGTGTACCTAATCAATCAAAATATTAAACTATAAAAGTATATAATGCAATGTGAAAATGGTATTAAAATCAAAGTAGGAAAACAATTAATGTATTAAACTATAAACGTTTATAATGCAATGTGAAAACTTTATTAAAATCAGGTTACATATATGTAGTAAACCGTATAATTTATATAACTTGACTTAAAAAGAATCAACATAATAAACTATAAGATTATATAATTTAATGTGAAAACACTTTTATATATTATGATGTGAAAACACATTACATAGTATAACAAAATTACATGTACTTAGTTAACATTGCTAACTTATATTTTCGTTATAAGGTCTGTAAGCAAGTTACGCAGTGAAGTTCTGGCAATGTCTAACATTCTTTTGTCCGATGGTTGGCAACAATCATGGCTCACCGCTAGACCTAGATCTCCTTCATCACAGTCCCGCGCTCTGCGGGAGGAAGTGCGGCGCTGGTGTCTCCTCTACCGATGGTGGCTGCGGTGATGTAGGGCTCACATAGTGGGAAGTCTGGCTGCAGGCAGGCAATGGTGGCTGTGTAGCTGGTAGGTCGAATGCATGTGTGTGGACCTCTTCAGTTGTTGCGGGTAGAGCTGTATCGTTGTGTAGCATACTAACTCAGCACTCTCTAAAGCCAGGGCAAGCAAACACTTCTAGAGACAGGTTTTCCGGTCTTGGGTTGCGTATATGTTTCGAGTGGACGGTAGAGTCACATTCTTCCATAACATGTCTTAATTCACCCTGACTCCACTCGCTGTATTCAACACTGCCCATGCCTGGAGTTTCATTTAAATACATGTTCCGGGGATTAAATCTAGCCATCTTCACACCGTCAATGTTTCGGAACGACTATTCACACAAGAGCCAGTGTGTCTATTTAAAACGATATTTACCAATGGGTAATGAAATGTATTATGCATTCGCAACAGTCTGAAAAGTTCATTTCCTAATAGCAGGGTCATGGATGGATTCACATGGGGAGTGGAGCGAATAGGCGTCATGTCGATGCACGACCTGTTACTTAGGTATTTATATATAAACCCACTGAAAATTTTGACGTGTCCCGGCACCAGGGCTGGTGCTGTAGAGGCCAGTGGTGGGAGGTCACACCCCCTGGAGCTGGATGCCCTCAGTCGCAGCTGCCGAACAGCTCCTGGAGTCGGGCAGCGAGTCGGGCAGAAAGAGGCTGGGGCCGCGGGTCCTTGGGCTGGTGGTCCTCGAGGTCGGGCCTGGGTGGACGCCGAGCTGGAGGGGGCGGGATGTCAACGAGGACAAGGGAGCGGCGGGGAGTTTGGCTGGGGGTCGGGGAATGAGGAAACAGTGGCTCGGGTGGCGAGACGGGTGTGGGAGATTAGGGAACGGGGTCGAAGTCGAAGGAGTGAAGGGGGCTGTATTCTGGGCTGGATGCCACAGCGTCCACAGGTCCAGAGAAGTATCCCCGTTGCTGAGCTCCCTGATGCTCTTGGCCACGCACCTTGCTCCCCTTAGGGTGTTTCTTGCCAGCCCTTTTGCTGGGCATGAGGATGGGAGGGCAGTTCAGAAATGTGTCGAGAGGAGCGAAGAGGGGGGGGGGGAAGTTGGAGTCTTAGAGCAAGCACTCTAAGGCTGCTCCAAGGGGGGGAAGTGGAGGGTTCCTAGAGCGAGCACCCGAGGGCCGCTCCAGGGGAGGAGATCTAGAGCGAGCACCCGAAGGCAGCTCCAGAGGAAGGAGGGAAGAGATTCTAGAGCGAGCACCCAAGGGCCGCTCCAGAGTGAGGAAGGGAGGTGAGATCAAGGGAGTGATCAAAAACTTTTCCTCTGTTTCCAATTTTACCAAGTTGTATTTGCCAATTACTTGGAGAGGAGCTCTAGCTAGGCACAATTTGTACCTAGCTTAAATAGATCTCCTCCCTACAATGGTCACTGACAAGAGCGACATATTTTGCCCCACAAGGGTCATCCTGTGTCCTCCCAATAATTTACACACCAGGACACTATTTACTTATAACATACATAGCACTGACACACATTTTATATTATACAGTCATTAATAAATCCATATGCACTATTATAAAAGTCTAAAAATGCTTGCTGCCATCTATGGTATGTTTGCGGCACCATTCGTAGCCTATATCCCACGGCTGGTGTAGAGAAGCCTGTTGGGATACGGCTTTCTTTGCGAGGCGGCCATGTTGGTTGCAGAGAGAGGAGGCCGAGGGAAAATATAGGACACAACAATTCGCCCTCTCTCTCTGTGGCCTCGGCCTGGATCATTGCACCTGCCAGAGGTTAGTACCCTGGGCTTCAGTCCCAGGGCTGACCTCGCTACACTGGCCACTGCACTATGGGGAGGTTAGTAGGTAGCGGGCTGGTCTGATCAGCCGGTCCCGTGGTCTGAGGGTTCTGGAGGTACACTCTGGACCTGGTGGGGAGGGACTAGCAGGTTTCTGGGGTTGCGGGATTTCTGGGAGGTTGTCGTCTCGCGGTGAGTTGGTAGGACAGTCCTTTTGGGGTACACTGGACGATGAGTCTTGATCCCCCTGCAAGGACTTATGGAGTTCTTGCTGGTGGACCTTGATGACTTTCCCCGGTTTCTGCTGCAGATGGAAAACCTGTCCTGGTTTTCCCACTACTGGGTATGGACCTTGCCAGCGTGGAGCAAGGCTGGCACAGAAGTTGTCATCCTTGGAGGACAAGTGGTGGGTTTTCCAGTATGCGAGGTCCCCTACTCGGAGAGATGAGTCCGGCTTGTCTCCGGAAGTTGGGGCTTGGGTCCGAACATGGTATTATGATTGGTGCTCTCTGGCCGCTTGTTGTCTCGCTTCGGCTTGGGAGCAAGGACATCCTGGTGAGACACCTTGATTCACGTTAATTTGGACTGCTGGTAAGTCCCACTCCCCGGGTCGTCGGAGGTCTTGTCCCATCAGTAATCGGCTGGGACTGCAGCCGATTACATTATTGAATCTGGTCCGGAGTGTGAAGAGGATGGCAGGAATGTGGCGATCCCATTGACGATGGTCCTCCCGGTGTCGGAGGCGTATGCCCTTATTTATTTCTTGGTTTCGCCTTTCGGTTGGGTTTCCCTGAGGATGGTACAAGGCAGTTGTCCATATTTTGACCCGCCACAGTTGGCAGGCCTGGTTCCATTGTCCCCTGGTAAACTGTTTCCCATTGTCACTGAGGATTTGCCTGGGGAATCCCCAGCGGGGAAAGACCTCGGTCTCCAGGACCTGTACCACCTTCGGTGCCTTAGCGGTCTTCATGGGAAATGCTTCCACCCATCTTGAGCATAGGTCAGTCACTGCTTACAGGAATCGGTTCCCTCGGACACTCTTCGGGTAGGGTCCCATAAGATCGACTGCCATGGTTTCCCACACTCCTTCAGGTTGCCGGGGTCGTAGCTGCCGATGTCTGGTTGGACGGTGTGCTTTGGCGATGTTGCACCGGCGGCACCTTGCCACGTATTCCTCAACGTCCCGTTTGATTCCTTCCCAGGTGTAGCCCTTGTGTATGGCTCGTCGGGTTTCGGCCATGCCGGGGTGGCCGGCGAGGTTTGTGTCATGGTATTCCCTCAGCACCTTTTGCCGTAAATCCCGGGGAACGGTTATTTGTGGAGGGTCTCCATTCTCGGGCCACCAGACTAAACTACCCGAGTGGAGGCGATGAGTCTGGAAGAAACGTTGGTCACCAGGGGTCCGTTCTGAAGGCAATCGACATTGCAGGTCCTGCAGGTGCTGTACCAAAGCGCATATCCTGGTATCAGACTGTTGATTCCTTATTACTTCGTGACAAAGACTTTCCCCAGGTACCTCGGTCTGTTGGAGGCTTATCTCTGAACTTCCTGGGTCTTGGAGCTCGTTAGGGTCCAACAGCATTCTATCACAATCCTAAAAATTGTTTTCCAGTAGTGGGCCGGTGGGGTTTCGGGATAGCGAGTCCGCGAGTTCATTTTCCTTCCCAGGGCAATGTTCGATTGTGAAGTTGTATTCCTGCAGCAGCAGTGCCCAGCGTGCGAGCTTGGCTTTACTGTCCTTCATGGAGCCCAGCCAGGTGAGTGTCCTGTTATCCATACGTAGCGTAAAGTGCCTGTCTTCAAGGTAGGGCCTGAATCGTTTGATTGCCCACATGATGGCCAGACACTCGAACTCATTGCTGTGGTATTTCTGCTCAGTGGGGGAGAGCTTGGTACTGGCATAGGAGATGACTCGTCTATCTCCGGAAGAAGACACCTGGTACAACACGGCTCCCAACCCTCGTTGACTGGCGTCTGTTTGAAGGATGAAAGGCTGCGTGAGGTCGGGTCTACTCAGCTTGTTGAGGTTAGAGAATCTTTCTCGAAGATCTGCCAGAGCCTGAGCCTGTTCGATGCCCCAGTGGAAGCATACTTGTGGGCTGAGTAGCTGTGAGATGGGTCCACAGATACTGGAGAAGTGTGGAATGAACTCCCTCATCTAATTTCATAGTCCCAGAAATTTTCGAACTTGCTTCACAGTGCGGGGAGTTTCTGCCTACATTATGGCTTGGATATTCTCCGGGTTGGCTTCGTTCCCCTCAGCTGACACCAAGTGCCCTAGGTATTCTAGCCATTCCTTTCCGAAATGACATTTATTCAGATGGCAAGTCAAGTGATGTAGTTGGCACCGCTCCAGTACCTGCGCCAAGTGTTGGAGATGTTCTTCCCAAGAGTTGGAGAACACTATTATATCATCTAGATATGCAAAGCAGCACTGGCCGATGAGGTCAGGCAGTACGTCTTGAGTCATCATTTGCTGAAAGGTGCTAGGTGCGTTCTTAAGCCCAAAGGGCATAACCTTAAACTGGTATCGCTCTCCGGTGGGTGTGGTGAATGCAGTAAGAGGTTTAGATTCTGGGTGCATGGGGATTTGCCAATAGCCAGACTTGAGGTCCAAGGTTGAGAAGACCCGCCCCGTTCTGATGTCCTTCAGTGTCTCATGAATGTTCACGGCGGGTGGTGCAGCGCTGATGGTTGCATGGTTCAGAGGTTGAAAATTTATGCAGAATCGGGGTGTCTTGTCTTTCTTCTCTACTATTACAATTTGGGAATTGTAGGCTGACCGGCAGGGTTCTATGATGTCCGCTGCCCTCATTTCTGCTACTTGATCCATGATCAGTTTTCGCTTGAGATGAGATGGGGCGCGGGGTCGAATGTATATGGGTCGGTCATCCTTCAGAATCACCTGGTGGCATGCGCTGGCGGTTCTCGGTAGGTTTCCATTGGGTTTAAACACTGTCCGAAAAGGCTGCAGGGTCAGCAGGAGTTGCTGCTGCAGTGGTTCAGGGAATCCCTGTTGGAGGTCTTTCAGTGTCAACGCGGGGACCTCCTCTTCGCAACCCCGCTTGGTCACCCAGTAGAGGGACTGGCGAGGTGCTTTACCAAAGCATATTCTCTGGGCCTCGAAGTCCATGATGGCTTGTTGCTCGACCAGCCAATCTTGTCCCAGGATTAGATCCTCATGTAGATCCTCGGCTACTAGACAGCTTATCGTCACCTCCCTGTCTCCAATTTGACATTGTAAGGCAGTCCACCCTTGTAGTCTCAGTCGGGCGCCTTGCTGTGCCAATTGGGCCTGTTGTATATGGGAGGTTATGGATGCGCCAATGCGTCTGACCAAGCTGGCTTTTACATAGCTGTTTGTAGCCGCTGAGTCTAACAGGGCATAATTTGTTCGTGCGCAAGCTGTACTGAGAGGCGGGGAAGAATCTGAGGTAGATCTTGGAGGATGCTGGTTATTTGTCCAGCTTCCTGGTTGCCCCTGTGACTGCCATGAGGCTTTTTATTCCTATCGGGAAAGATTATGGGGGCTGCATTCCTTTCCCTTAAAGGTTTTCCTGGTTGGTCCTCGGGTTCAGGGGTGTTGGTGCTTGGCCTCGGACCGGGCAGTCTGCATTCAGGTGTCTTCCAGGGCAGAACCAGTACTTCGGGCTCTCTCTTTGAGCAGCATTCTTCTCCTTTTCCTGGGGTGGTGAGACATTGTTCTTGTTGGTGCTCGTGTTTCCAGTCTCCTGGTAGTCTCGTTGTACCGCCACAGCTCGGCGACATAGTTCTGACCAGTCTTGAAGTATTGGGTGCCGTAGGAATGGCCGTAGATTGGGCCTCATGAGTTCTAGGACAGTCGGGAGAAACTCCTTGGCATCCCTGTTGGGGTGCAACCTCTTGAAGAGCCTCTTCTTCCGCGTGATAAAGCTCTCTACATCTTCACTTTCCCTCTGTTTGTTACCAAACAATTGTGACGTGAGTTCAGCTATCCGGGTCTGACTGCTGAAATTGTCTATGAAGCTGGAGGCGAAGTATTCCCAGTCGTAATATAGTCCTTCGTGGTTCTTCCACCACCGGGCTGCTTCCTCTAGTAGTAACTCTCCGATATGGTCAACCCTTTTGGTGTGGGGAATTCCTTGTGATCATAATGCCTTTTCCCATTGCCTGATTTGTTGATGCGGATCCTCGTGGTCTTGCCCCCTAAAAGGTCTGAGGGTAACCTTGGTCTCCATCACCTTCAGTGCTACGGGACTCGGAGGGTTCCTGCACTCATCACACTTGAATGATAGTTCTGCCAGGTTTAGTGGGACTCCTTCCCAGCCTAGACAAGAAAGATGGTACCCTGAGAACAACTCTGGCATGTTGTCAAGAGGACTGCAGTCTGTGGACACCCCGGGGCGAAGCATCGCCGGGGTACTACAGGTGTGGGCTTCTGATCTCGTAATTGCTCTTGACAGGAGCAGCAAATGTAGAAAAAGTCTTGGGAGTTGTTGTCGAGCTCGGCCTCCCTTACGCCGGGTTGGTGGAGAGCGGTTCCGCAGCATACGCAGCTGATGTTGGCTCTTTCTTGGGTGCTGCCATCAGATGCGGTACCCTGTGATGATGCCATCATAGTAGTGGGTGGGCGCCACCAGGTTTTTGCTGCACTCCTGGAAGTGGATGTTGGTCCGGCAGTGATGCGAAGCTCTAGCAGCGGTAGGTCATGGTCCTCAGCCTATCCAGACTGTTGCTGGCCCCACGTTGGGCGCCAAATTGACGTGTACCGGCACCGGGGCTGGTGCTGTAGAGGCCAGTGGTGGGAGGTCACACCCCCTGGAGCTGGATGCCCTCAGTCGCAGCTGCCGAACAGCTCCTGGAGTCGGGCAGCGAGTCGGGCAGAAAGAGGCTGGGGCCGCGGGTCCTTGGGCTGGTGGTCCTCGAGGTCGGGCCTGGGTGGACGCCGAGCTGGAGGGGGCGGGATGTCAACGAGGACAAGGGAGTGGCGGGGAGTTTGGCTGGGGGTCGGGGAATGAGGAAACAGTGGCTCGGGTGGCGAGAGGGGTGTGGGAGAGTAGGGAACGGGGTCGAAGTCGAAGGAGTGGAGGGGGCTGTATTCTGGGCTGGATGCCACAGCGTCCACAGGTCCAGAGAAGTATTCCCGTTGCTGAGCTCTCTGATGCTCTTGGCCACGCACCTTGCTCCCCTTAGGGTGTTTCTTGCCAGCCCTTTTGCTGGGCATGAGGATGGGAGGGCAGTTCAGTAATGTGTCGAGAGGAGCGAAGAGGGGGGGGGGGGAAGTTGGAGTCTTAGAGCAAGCACTCTAAGGCTGCTCCAAGGGGGGGAAGTGGAGGGTTCCTAGAGCGAGCACCCGAGGGCCGCTCCAGGGGAGGAGATCTAGAGCGAGAACCCGAAGGCCACTCCAGAGGGAGGAGGGAAGAGATTCTAGAGCGAGCACCCGAAGGCCGCTCCAGAGGAAGGAGGGAAGAGATTCTAGAGCGAGCACCCAAGGACCACTCCAGAGGGAGGAAGGGAGGTGAGAGCAAGGGAGAGATCAATAACTTTTCCTCTGTTTCCAATTTTATCAAGTTGTATTTGCCAATTACTTGGAGAGGAGCTCTAGCTAGGCACAATTTGTACCTAGCTTAAATAGATCTCCTCCCTACAATGGTGACTGACAAGAGCGACATATTTTGCCCCACATGGGTCATTCTGTGCTCTCCCAATAATTCACACACCAGGTCACTATTTACTTAAAACATACATAGCACTTACACACATTTTATATTATACATTCATTAATTAATCCATATCCACTGTTATAAAAGTATTAAAATGCTTGCTGCCATCTATGGTATGTTTGCGGCACCATTCGTAGCCTATATCCCACGGCTGGTGTAGAGAAGCCTGTTGGGATACGGCTTTCTTTGCGAGACGGCCATGTTGGTTGCAGAGAGAGGAGGCCGAGGGCAAATATAGGACACTACAATTTTTTTGATTGTAATATGTAGGCTCACGCCAAGGGACAGAAATGGTGAATATAAGGTGTTTCATTTGATTGTATCTATCTTGTTTTTATTTGCGGGTCACAGCGATATTGTGATGATCCGTTACATGATTTGATATAACTGGATTCTTTAGCAGGTATTTTGGATGCTTCGAGATCTTGGAGTGTACATGAGAAGGGTGCACAAGGATGGCTCAAATTTACAACAAATTCTTTATCCTCACACTGAAACACACTCATACATCGCACAGTATTATATGGCTGTTTCGGTTCCCACCTCAATCAAAATTGCATGTTGCCCCTGCAAGACTCGAAGTATGTGAAGGCTGTGATAATGTTTGGTTTGTCTGTAGCCAAGAATCATACTATGTATTCTATACAGTGCAAACCCTCACAGTTAATCATGTATCTTTTCTTTCAGTAGGGTCAAACAAAATACGTGCTTGCTTTTCACGGGGTGTTGGTTCCGGTGGTAGGTTCCACAGCGGGTAAAATACAGGATAATTGTGTATGTATATAGCATCAGGGACATAGTCGGCATCCCAGCACCCAACATCACGTCTTGCTGAAGCCGCTTCGCTCAGAGTCTGCTATGGTTTCCAGTTAACTAGCATTTACAGACAGCGATGTTACATGAGGGGGTTGAAGCAGTTGAATATACACTGTAGGAAACTGCATGATGTGTACCATCTATGATTACCATATACAGTATATTGAATAAAACTGCCACACCGCTTTACACAACGGATGATTGTCTCTGCTTTGTGCTGTGTGTCAGTTCACACACTACAGAGGAATAGTCAGGAACTGAGCTTATAGTTTCTGTGGTGGCTGCTTCCCTAAGTTCTTCTAGCATTGTGGGAAATTGTGGGAAATGTAGTATCTGGTCATAAATGGTTTACAACACAGTCTGACAGCTTGCAGAGCATCTCGCGGATGTCAGGGTTCTCCTCATCGCAGTCACTCACCCAATGATGATCGAAGTTGCATATTTGCAGATGGATCCGAACGTCCTCAGTGACAGTTCACGCGACGGAAGCCTGGCGTTACCTCCAGGTAGTGTGCTGTTGGGTCGAACATCATAGATTTGGCTAGTGTCATTCCCCACAGCTGTAGACTGCCTGTTGACTGGTTGGCTCTGGACCTCCCAGGTCTATTTATACAAGCATCTCGACATCCCCAGTTAATGATTTTTACTTCCTCGCCATTTTCTGCAACCCTGAAGTCTAGCTGCGAAGTTGGTCCCGCATGTATCTCACCTCCTCTTCATTCTTCTCTATATCTTGTCGTCGATGGCTTCGTTGAGGTATAGCTAACACACAACAGTGTTACATTCTTCCGACCATGAGAAGCTGCCCTTTTCGAGGTAGTTGACATGATGGAAAGCATCACACTCGTCGCTCCAACTTATAAGAATGTCATTAGGGCGGTGTAAATCATAGGTGACAGAACCCTGACCCTGCCCAGCGACAGTAATGTATTCAGCTGCAGCGGCACTACATAGCACCTCTAGTGAGCATGGTAACTGGCTACCGGTATGCAGTAACCTGATAGGGCATTTTTGAATGGTTCAGGGTAGTTCGAAATCGTCAGGGTAACCATCTACGAGTTCACCACTAATACTGAGGCCCAGCTCTGTGCACACCTCCATCCAATTGCGACCATCAATGGCTATGTAACTAACCGACTGATACCCGGCCAATACATCGACGTTATTGAGTGGTCAGGTCGAACTACATTGTGTAGTAGTAGTACTTGCATGAGCTGTTGCACGTTGGTTGCAAGTCTAATAGCTACCCTAGGCATACTTGGGGGTATTTATACCAGCAATTCGACCTCCTCTGGCATTTCCACTTTCTTATTGTTCCCAACAATGTTTTCAACCATCCAGGCTTCGAGAAGCACTGCGTTCTGACGATACGAAACCGGTCTTATACTTCAGTGGTTGTTACTATAATAAGATTTATATAATAACTTTAATGATGGTCAGCCATATTCACTTTGAATGCTGACTATTCGCATACATTTTCGACAAAGTTTACCAGCCAACGTTTTGTTCGCTCCAGGCGACCATTATAGTCCCACTCAAGTGCGCCACCAATATGGTGGGCAGGCTTGTGTAGGGAAATATTCCGTCTTATCATTTCATTTTGTGGAAATTGTTAGTGAGCCATGCATTTGTTCTTTGATGCCTTTAATTAACCATGCAAATGGTGTTTGAAACGAGCACAAAATCACATTCCCTCCGAGTCGGCAATGCTAACTTCATTAACAATAAACCTACACTGCGAGAAGAAGCCTTGAAGGTTTACACACTTTGCCATGGCAGCTGAGATGCGAGTGAGCCTACATTGCGTTTAGCTCATTATTCTAATATTTTGATCCCTGAGGTTGTACAATACTAATCTATCATGCAGAATATTGGCATATGCCTGTGTTAGTGGTGGTATGTTGTTTGCTGTGGTAATGTCTATTTTATAATCATCATAGTATAGGTTAATTTTTCGGTTAAATGCGAAACATCAAAAACAAATGAGGGGCTTTATCTTTAAAACCCTCTGGGTCAATTATAGGTGTATTTAGTCCACCATAGTAGATCGCTTGGAAGTCTGAGTATATATTATAGGAAAGTAGGTAGGAGTTATTCGTTAAGTTCATTGCTAGGTCCGAATAAGGGTATGCCAAGGAATTAATTTAACCTTGATATTTTGTAAATTACAATGAACCAACTTAGATTTGTTTGCGGCTAGGACATTGCGCCTGCCAGGTTGCAATGGCACTATTATATAATGGGGATGTTCGCTAGAGAAGCTAGATTTTACAGCCCAACTATCACTCTGTGATGGTAGTAAACTCTGGTATACTTTTACTCCTCACGATCTGAAAGCAATGTCTAATCGCAACACTTTTCAACCATTTTCAACAGTCGTGTGCGCTGGGTGGGGCTAAACGTTACATGCTCGATTGATTACAAAATAAATGTCACTTGTTGTGGCTGATCACTTGTGTCGATTATAGCATTAATATAATTGTTTATGGTGATGATGAGTGTTTTTAAAATTTATTAGTATTTGTTTGTATTTTCCTGGGAAGCCTAGCAACTGGTCCAAAGGGACACATATTTAAAACTCCCCTTGCGCCATAAGTGGCAAACTATTATCACCATCGGTGAATCATCCTACCACCTTAATTTATTACCTTTTCATCATGTGTGCACAACAAATAATAGTTTATTTTACTGTTGTCACAATTCCAACCTCGCATACCATGTCAATTGTAACCCCATTGAGTTCAAGCAATATTCGATTTATCATATGCAATATACCATTGTCTACGATTTTTGCATTGTCGGATTTTGGCCCATTTAGTTTCATGAAAGTATCGCAAATTCACAGAAACGATTTAGATCTGTGTGTATACACATTGAAATTTTGTATTGCTATTACTATCTCGGAACTTGGCTCATATGGTCCCACAATGTATGGTTTATACGTGTTCATTTCACAATTTGAGACTGCATCGTCAATCTGTGGTGACTGTTCAATGTCGAGTATATTATATTTCATTTGGAAATACTTTGAAACCTAATTTTTGTAGAAACCTCATGTTAATCGTTGTTAAACGTTTGATGTTTGCCTTCGTACTGAATCCATGCTTGCTCACTCCCGATCCTTTATGCAAACCAAAGTATCTTACCACCATAATTTTTTCAATTATAAGTGTAAATAATCACCTCGTTTCTAAAGTTGATTGACTTACTGTACTGGTCTAACACTCTAATAACCAACTCTCATATTTTTTACATGGTAACTGGACTGTAAATGAGTGTTTGAGGCATATTATTGATCTTATATCCTGGAGGAATGTTCGGGGATAATTAGTGTATTGTAATGTTTGGTTTTCAATTAAGGAAATTGTGGCCAATGATATTCGCCGTGGTTCTAATCACATTTACCGAAATCACGTTTATGGTTTGGGTCGGCTCATGAACTTCATTCGCCTCATAGATTTCTGGTTCGAAACCAAGCATTGGGGCCAGGGAGCCATCGCCACTGAAGTCGATTCGCGCATTGCTTTGCGATACCCACTTTAGAGTGTTTGGATTACCTTTCAACCAAAATGTTTTGTCTGCAGGTAGGTGTTGTTTAATATAAATTTAAATGTCTAAGACTTTGTAAGAACCTATAGGTGTCTCTCATGCCATTTCTTCATTCTTCAGCTTGTACCTGAATATCGGGATACTTGCATCCACATTCGGGATAGAATTGTGTACGGTAAAATTCACGAGGGCGAGCTGACATAACCCTTCACTTACATTGATCGGAGGGAAGTGTGTTGAACACAGTTCCGATGTGTTTCCACTTAGTATTGTCGTGATGAACATGTTTAGGATAGATTATAACACAATGCAGAGTTCAGGATAGGTTTAGAAGTCCTATGGTTATTCGACTGCATGTTATTCACAATGCTTACAGAGATGAGAAACTTTATGCATAATTAACCACAGTTGAATGAATTTAGCTTTTACTGTCTATCGTAATTATATATTATTTTGCAGCCCCTCATGTATTTCTGCATTTCTAAAGGAGGTGGCAGGTCCCTAAAACTATCGTAATACTGAGCCGTACAACCGGACTTGGTGTACGCCACCCAGTGTGTTCTGGGTCCTGTACTTGTAACTAAATTAATAATACTGCTTTCATTGTGTAGGGTTTTGTGGGTAGTTTATCCTTCATAAATACATTTCTAAAATGTGGGATTTTTAATTTCCTAATTGCTCTCTTTATGTCTGTGGTGGTAAAGGGGTCATTTAGCAGGTTACTCAGTATCTGCATTTCCTTTTTATTCCCTCTTCCTTCTTCTCTGCTTGACTCCTCCCCGGACTTGTGGTAGGGACGAATTTATATACTGTACCATTTTTTGCAAGTGCTGGCTTTTTACTATTGTGCTGTGCATTCTGACTAAACAATCTAGCCTTGTGTTTAACCATGTTCTCGCCTTGGCTATACCTGCCACTTCGCCTATCTAACTGCCTAGCTCTATTAGCGCTGGGAAGATGAAAGTTAATAGTCTACCTTTTTTCACACGGTTTTTCTTTGTTGAGAAGCCACCGCCGATCTTACGTTTTACTTTCATTATCTTATTTACACCCCTCGCTGCGACTTTTCCCCCGAATTTTATTGTGGGATTCTATGTATTTGTGCAGCTTTGTTTGCTAATTTACCGTCAGCTATGTGTCTGTCATTTAGGCTATCATTTTTAGAATAGCTCATATCGTGGAGATGGCACACCTCGTCAAGGGAGTTGACACCTGTATCATCGTGTGCTAGCCTCTTGGAAAGTTTCATTCCCGGACCGCAAAAACTATATGATTTTGAGCATAATATGCAGCACAGTGATAGCACTATAGTGTTTATACTACTATTCATAATGGATTACACACTGTAATGCTACTGAAGAGAGCTAGTAGTATATATGTTTTGTTATCTTTGTTATGGACTAGTTTTTTAAATTAATAGTCTTTAAATGTAAACCAGTATGATACATTTTTATTTATATTATTTTATTACTCAGCACTTCACACATTAAAGGTATGGTTATGCTATTTTTATGTGATATTATGAACTAGTACTATATGTTTTTATTTTATTACTATAAAATATTATGTGGGGAATTATTGTTATGCACTGTGTACGTAGAGTCTCAGCAGACGACAACTAGATGACGGCGAGGGTTTGTGGAGCTCCCTCTGTGGAGTGCTCTGGTGGTGATTGTTGGCATTAAACATGACAGTGCACTCTGGTGGCATGTGTTGGCCTTACAGATGGCTGAGAGTGTATGTGGTGTTCGCTGGGAGCTGTATTTAAACATAGTAGTATGGTGGCGTTTATTTAAACATAGCTAGTACTCTGTGGCTCTCTCGGAGCAGGATGTGTTATATTTTTAAAGTTTAAACATAACTAGTACCTACACTGGTGCTCTCTCAGAGCAGGGTTGGTATTATTTTGACATTTAAACATAGCTAGTGCTCTGTGGTATTCTCTCGGAGTGGGAGGTGTTATGTTTTTAAATTTAAACATAGCCCGTACTATACTCTGGTGGTATATAGTACTGTAGCATATATTCCTTATTTCTTTCTCTACTCCTCAACTGGTCTCGTGGCTAAGGTCACTGCTTTCTAACCTTGATGTGCTCACATCCCCCTTATCAAATCCCAGCTGCTGTTTGGGTTTTTTGTACACTATTTCTACCTTCGGAGCGATGGTGGCGCGCTCTGGGAGCGAAAGGTAGAACTAAGATGGCGGATGTCAATAATATGGTGGCCTCCTGCAGACGACGTCAAAGTGGCGTTAAAGTGGTGCCTGCCATCATTACATCAGCAATGTTTACACTGTCGCAGAACCGGCTCCCTCCTCCAACTAACCTAATTCCTAAAAAATTCATTGTAATTTCCCTATTTGAGGGCATTTTACCCGTTTTTGAGGAAAAAGTTCATTTTGTTCCTTAAAAACTCCCAGCTTAATTTCCCTGATTTATATCTAAGTTACTTAAAATTGCAAAAACTCATACCTTTTGGTCAAGAACTTGACCTTTGATCTTTGAACTTGAACTCAACCGACATTGTGATATTATTAAATAGTTTGCATAAAAATTTATAAAATAATAAATAATTTGTTAGAAATTAATTTAATTTTAAATGCGTCTTGGACCTTGGATGCCCAAAATGGCTTTGAATATCTTACATACTTTTACTTTAATAGCTTTATTTAAGGGTTAGGATTTTCCAACTGGAATTTAGGGGTTCTATTTTAACTGTTCTTACTTTTCGTACTCACTTATATATGTATTTTTAAGTTATATTTATTTTTTTCTTTATGTAATTATGTTTAGGCCCGTAAGTCCACAATTGTTTCATCACTGCGTTATCTTAATGGACAGACACTACTATAATTTTACTTTCATTACTAAATTAAAATTAAAGGATTAATGAGTTAAAAGGCGACAGACATTGGTGGTCAAGTGCAACAAGGAAGGGATTATCAACAGATATATAATCCTTTTATGTAACAGTAATATTTTATTATAATACTTTAGGTGTTTACAGTAATATTCAGGCCACATCAGTCAAAACAAAAATTTTCACTCAATTAAAAATCATTCAAATATTATGTAAAACACTGAAACTTACACAATTACGCAAATAATTTTCTACGGTGATAACTTGATAGTTCTAAGACAAACGTGTGTAACAATTATTATCTTCACAAGCACATCCTTAAAGAAAAAAAAATATCTGTTGTTGAACATAGCAAACGCAGCCACTTGCATTCTACATATAATGTACTTGTTTTAATATTAGATCCCCAATTATTAGAATTTTTGCTTATTATATAAGACATTCTTGCAAATTATTTGGACAAAAAATGCACACATAAATATTAACCCAAAAAGTCAATATAACAGTGTAGTTTTAAGTTTAAACTTATTTTAAACACTGAGCATAATTAAAGAATCGATTAGTTTGTTATATAATGCAATGGGTATTTTGCGAGCTTGCATAACTTGTTATTTAGAGCATAAATATTGTTGTTTGGACAAAGCAACTATGATAAAACATAGTAAAATAAATCAAAAGAATTAAACATTTATGTGTATGAAATTTGTATAAGTGGGTTTAATAGGGATATAAACCACACACACCTGAATACAAACATGTAATAAGACAAGAAGGTAATTAAAAAATAATTTAAAGTCTATTGTATTTTTAAAAATGGTATAAAATCATTCTCTTTGACTAATGTGAACAAATATTCACCAAACAAAAAAAAATATATAACATAATGATTTCTGTTGCCATTTGACATTAAAACTAGTACAACTGCCACGTGTAAATAAAAAGTAAATTATAATAAATAAATAAATTTTTTATGTAAATGAATCATCCGGAAAAAACTAAAAATATAAAAATATTTATGTATTCTGATTTAACAGTAAAACTTTCAATTATTATGCTAAAATTCTATAGTAAAATAGGTTTGCGAATGCACGAAGATTAACTTGAATAGGGAAATGATACTTTTAACTTATAATAAGTAAAAAAGAGAAAGAAAGATAATATTAGAATAGTTCAGAGCAAAGAAAATTATCAGATCGCTAAGCTGGGCTGTGCATGTTCATGGGAACAAATGTGTTCAGCTCAGTGAGCATGGCTATGCAATGCCGGCCAAAAGTGCAGGTGAGCAAGTTTCAGAAGTCAAACACGCCGACTGGTTGAGAAAGCCAAGACGGCAATATCATTGGGAAGAACATGCTCGACTCAATGAGATAATCTGTGCAAGGAAGGTCAAAAGTGCGGTTGGCAAGTTTATGAGAGAAAAAAGTCTTAGCTTGACAAGCGAGGCTTTTCAAGGCAAGTCAAGAAGGTAAAGTTTAAAAGTTAATGGTGAAGAACGTGTTCCGCTGGATGAGCGATTTTGTCCAAGGTATATCTCGAATTGCAGTTTAAAATGTTCATTGGGAAGAACATGTTCGGTTGGATGAGCGAGGCTATGCAAGGCCTGTCAATATAGAGAAGTTGTCAAGTTTTTGAGGAAGAACATGCCTAGCTCGAAAAGCGGTAATTTTGTTAAGCAAATCAAGAAAGGCAGCTTGACAATATTTTGGTAAAAATAATTTTTAGCTTTATGAGTGAGGCAGTGAAATGAATATCTAGCATAGCAAGTTGGAAAGTTCATAGAGAATAACATGCTTAGCTTGATAAGGTTAGTTGTGCAAGGCAAGTCAAGAAGAGCCTGTTTACAAGTTGACGGGGAATAAGTGATTCTGTTTTATGAACGAGGCTGTGCAAGGCATCTAAAGAAGGGAAGTTTGGTTATTTTACGGGAAAGATCTTGTTCAGCTCGATGAGCTAGACATTACAAGGCCAGTCAAGAAGACCAGTTGGTAAGTTTGCAGGGAATTATATGTTTAGCTCTATGTGAGGCTGTGCAAGTCAGGTCAAGAAGGGCAGGTTGGCAAGTTTACGGGGAAGAACACATTCAACTCTATGAGCGAGGCGAGCGTGAGGAAGCCCAAATATATGAACAGGGTGATGATACCAATCTTGCGGTCCAGCTTGAACTCGTTGGTGGCGAAGCTGACGTACAGCAGCAAGAGTGTGGACATTAGCAAGCCAGCATTGTATCCAATCCCTTTGGAGTTTATGATAACGTAGTGCTGTCCTGGGATGACGGGTAAGAATGTAGACTTGAGAAGCCATGGAAGCCCTAGGCACAGAAGGATGTCAAATGTGTTGGAGCCGATGGAATTGCTGATCCCCATTGAACCGTGACCTGCAACACAGATTGTAGTTTATAACAGTTGTTTTTCTATGGCAATAAATAATGTCACATATGGCTGAAAATTATATTTCCTAACTTATGTTCTGTAAATACTTGTTCTTGTTTTAACTTAAAGATATTCAATCAATAAGAGTAATGGAACGTTTATGCTGCACTGAATGTTTTTTTTTCTATATGTGGCAGGATACATTAAAAAAAATTATATATAGATAAAATTGCATTAATTTTTAATGGCTCTCCATATTTCTGAACTTGTTTATAACTAAAAAAGTATTTTTTTTAAATAAAAACAATAACTTTGTAATAAGATTTTAAAAATAAGAAATTGAAGCAATAATAATACTTTATTTAAATTTTTCCATTGCGAATCCAGTGGATAAAATTATAAATTTGGTAATATCTCTTACATTGGCTTAGTTTGTTTAGAATTGTTTACTAAATGTGAAATATGCTGAGACATAGCAACCAGCATGGAGCCAAGGCCTGACCTTGGTTGGTTACAATGACGCTGGAGACTGCTTCAGGAACGCTGGTGCCCGCGGCCAGGAAGGTGATCCCCATCACCGAGTCAGGTATCTGCAGCGTGTCCCCTGCAGGTAAGCCACGCTGCTGACCTCACACTTGGCTGAAGGTACTTGAATAAGCACAACAGCTGCAGTAAAATATACCCGCGATTCCTCCACATCACCCATAATTAAGTAATCCTATCCCTGACATAACCAAAATACTTAAATTCAAAATTTTTTTTATAAAATAAGAGTTCTCATCAGAAATGCTTTGAAACTTTTCTCTTTGGTAGAGTCATCTGGACTTATAAATTTTTAAGTGTGTCAAAGATGTATATTGCATCAAAACCTGTTTAAAATTGAACTTCTGCGAATCGTAAGCAAAAACATTAATTTTTTTTTTAATTTAGACATACTATGTGCTTATTAAGCATGCTGGTTTTAATATCTATATTTAAGTTATTAACAATGTCTACATTAATATACCGCAAAAAATCCATTTACCAAATTAATCATGAAAGCACAAGTGGTCAAGTTAATTTCTTTCCTGTCTATTTAGGTCATTTTGGTTATCAGTAAAAAAAGTATTAGTCTCCAATTAATATACTAATGTTTTTCGAACCACTATGTATAAAGTAATGATGCTTGGTACGCATTATAACAAAGTGAAAACCAATATAGAACGAGAGTCTCTGAACCACCAAACATACTGCGTATGTCTATATTTTTGTGTAAATAAAATGTTCAAAGTATTTATAACGAAAATCCCAATTGCTTGAAGACTGTTCAGTGAAGTTCGAGATAAAAACTACGATCCAGGAGATGTTTCCACAGAGCCTCTGAGTAAAGGCGCGAAGTGAGCGCAGCCCATCCTACAAGGACAGCGGCAACTACGTGTCACATTAAGGGCAGGGGTGCAAAACAAATCGACAGGAGGTGGTGTTGTGCTTCCTTTTTGGCCATTTTAAGTGATGAAAAAGAAACTATTTACGCTCAAATAAATCGTGAATAGGAATTGGTGAGGCTGGAAATAGTGCTCGTCCCACAACAGAAATTTGCCACACATCGGCACACCAGAGGAGGGGTCAAACTGGAAGTTTGGTGTGATAATTTTGCTTAAAATTAGCTGTTTTCTTTTATACAAGTTGTGTTGACTTGATTCATTTGAAATGGGTTAACAATGGAACATTTTAGGCTGATAAGGTAGCAAATACAGAAACAACGTTAAATATGACGTAAACATTTACATTATTTTTATAGATCCTCTTTATGATATAGGTATTAAAAGGTTTCATATTTTCAGGGTTGTAACGACTGCAATTTCAACTGAGTTTGCGCAAATATTTCATCAAACTTGATGCATGCAAAAACCGCAAGCAAAATTTATTTAACTATGAATGATTTCTTATAACTGTTCGTATTGTATTAAACTTTGACAGCGAGCAGTAATTGATGGAATTTGGGCGTTTTAAAAGCTAAGATATAAATAAAAATAGCATGCAAACCTATAACATTTACTCATGAATGTTTATAATAAAGCTTGAAAACGCACAAATGACGTAAATGAGGGGGGAAATGCTCGCACCAATAACAGTTATCATCCACGCGACTGTGTATGATGTTGTGCCGATCCACAGGATGCACATGAAGAAGGTGAGCAGGTAGCAGCTCCGCCAGGCACTCCGGCGACAGTCAGGCACGGAGATGGCCAGCACGAACATGATAGGCCACGTGAACAGCCACCAGAGCTTCACGCCCAGTGTGGCAGCCTGGGGCCAGGTCCACGGGCTAGAGACTGCAACAACAGCGAGTACTCTGGTCTTCTGCTACTGTGGTGGTCAAGCACGAACATGATAGGCCACGTGAACAGCCACCAGAGCTTCACGCCCAGTGTGGCAGCCTGGGGCCAGGTCCACGGGCTAGAGACTGCAACAACAGCGAGTACTCTGGTCTTCTGCTACTGTGGTGGTCAAGCACGAACATGATAGGCCACGTGAACAGCCACCAGAGCTTCACGCCCAGTGTGGCAGCCTGGGGCCAGGTCCACGGGCTAGAGACTGCAACAACAGCGAGTACTCTGGTCTTCTGCTACTGTGGTGGTCAAGCACGAACATGATAGGCCACGTGAACAGCCACCAGAGCTTCACGCCCAGTGTGGCAGCCTGGGGCCAGGTCCACGGGCTAGAGACTGCAACAACAGCGAGTACTCTGGTCTTCTGCTACTGTGGTGGTCAAGCACGAACATGATAGGCCACGTGAACAGCCACCAGAGCTTCACGCCCAGTGTGGCAGCCTGGGGCCAGGTCCACGGGCTAGAGACTGCAACAACAGCGAGTACTCTGGTCTTCTGCTACTGTGGTGGTCAAGCACGAACATGATAGGCCACGTGAACAGCCACCAGAGCTTCACGCCCATTGTGGCAGCCTGGGGCCAAGTCCACGGGCTAGAGACTGCAACAACAGCGAGTACTCTGGTCTTCTGCTACTGTGGTGGTCAAGCACGAACACGATAGGCCACGTGAACAGCCACCAGAGCTTCACGCCCAGTGTGGCAGCCTGGGGCCAGGTCCACGGGCTAGAGACTGCAACAACAGCGAGTACTCTGGTCTTCTGCTACTGTGGTGGTCAAGCACGAACATGATAGGCCACGTGAACAGCCACCAGAGCTTCACGCCCAGTGTGGCAGCCTGGGGCCAGGTCCACGGGCTAGAGACTGCAACAACAGCGAGTACTCTGGTCTTCTGCTACTGTGGTGGTCAAGCACGAACATGATAGGCCACGTGAACAGCCACCAGAGCTTCACGCCCAGTGTGGCAGCCTGGGGCCAGGTCCACGGGCTAGAGACTGCAACAACAGCGAGTACTCTGGTCTTCTGCTACTGTGGTGGTCAAGCACGAACATGATAGGCCACGTGAACAGCCACCAGAGCTTCACGCCCAGTGTGGCAGCCTGGGGTAAGGTCCACGGGCTAGAGACTGCAACAACAGCGAGTACTCTGGTCTTTTGCTACTGTGGTGGTCAAGCACGAACATGATAGGCCACGTGAACAGCCACCAGAGCTTCACGCCCAGTGTGGCAGCCTGGGGCCAGGTCCACGGGCTAGAGACTGCAACAACAGCGAGTACTGTGGTCTTCTGCTACTGTGGTGGTCAAGCACAAATGTATATGGGAAAACTACTAAAGGTAAATTCTAGTTATTTTTTAAAATATTATTTTGGTCTTTAGGTTCAATTTTCAAACATTGTTTTAAATTATAATAAATTATGTACCTTCTTCATCCTGCGACGAATTTACCATAAGGTATATGCATGGTGCCAAAACCATATATGTTATAATATTGACAGTAATATAATATTATGTATAACAATTAAATGAATAGCAGTCCAAATAATGTCATTTTAATAATATGTACTCTTAAAGGAAGAATGAAAATTTATTAATTTATTAGAGACGTGGAAATGTATGTGGAATTTATACAAACAAACAATCTCGACAGCGTGGGCGCTCTGCTGATACCGAGTTTAGTATCCTAACATTTTTTGTCCAGTATTTAATTTTTTCATTTGTTCTTATTTTTCCAAAAAATTATATTTTTGTATAAAAGAACATGCTATATTCAAAACACGAATTATAATATTTTTTCTTTGTATATTTTTGCAATTCACAATACATTTTTAACGAAAATTGTAAAATTATGTATCTGAACACAGTTACTTAAATAATTTATAAAACATTTTATCCACAAAACATATTTTCATATAAACTTGTAATTGAGTTTTTTTAACAAACGCTTCAATATTTATACACATTTTAATTGCGTTATAGTAAAAAAATATTTTAAGGACTAAAGTTTTGGCAACAAATTTGTTTAATTCATTAATGAAATAAGCTGCAATAAACAAAAAAAATTCTTTACACCAAAAATTCATTCTACAAATGTGTATAAGACTAAAGCTAATTTTTTTATTAAGGATCTGATCTGTTTGCACTAATATGTTTGTAATTGGCATTTTAACAAACTTATTTACAATATGTATAAAATGGTATGTTATACAATTTCCATTATTTCCTAAATAAATGTTTTTTACAAAGTTTATCGTATTATTTATTTTCATAAAACCATTAAAATTAAGAAAATTGTTGTTTCATTTAAAAAAAAACTGTAAATACTCCTTCTAATAGAATCTTATTAGTTATTAAAATAAAAAATAATTATATTATAATAAAAATTTAATCATAATATATTTTGAAATCATGTATGTGGATTTTTTTACGGTTTATAAAGTATAAGCGCAGTTAGAATTTTTTTTATTATACAAAATTTTTAAAATAAACTTCGAATTTTTTATCTTATATTCAGAACGTAAATAATATAAGAAATCCTTACCATCATCACAGTCTTCCACGTCTTTTGCTCCATTTGGTTCTGTAAACATTGCATTTTTTTCTTCATTGCCTGTTGTGTAGACTTTTTGCAGTTTATCTAAAAAGAAAAAAAAAACTACATGAGGAACTACAAAACCAGTATCCAGCTATATATTTGTGTAAAGTTATGCGTCACATTATTCTTTTAACTGATTCTCTCCCCCCCCCCCCCCTTATTGGTTTGCCATTGTACCTAAAGGAAAATATTAAAATAGAATATCATTATAAAAGTTACGCTTTGTATTCTAAATGGGCGTAGGTATTTTTGGGTGGTGTCTATAGGCGGTCAGACTAATCCTAGACATTGTTAGTTTGTTAAGATCTTGATATAGTGGACGTTTTCTTTGATCATATATTATTCTCTGAGTCTTTATATATGTCTTACTACTTTTTACTTATATTTATTGTTTCCTTCGTCACATGGTTAGATATGTGTTGGTGGGTATATCAGTGGGTCCACATTGTGCTGCCGTTTGAAGATTTCCACTTCTTCTTCATATAAAATAATAATAAAACTGTTCGAAACAAAACGTCTGTACAATGGATGAATTGATATGCAGCATACAGTGCAGTGACCAATAAAAACAACAGATAACAATCTCCGTCAGAGGATGCTACAACCTGCTGAGGAGATAGAAGTTTTGATCAGGAATATGTTTAAAAAAAAAAGGAAGAAAAAATCATGTCAAGAACATTTCGCCCCTAATGGTAGAAGGCTCCTGCAATTGGTTAGTTCATGTATGAAAGAAGATAAGATAAAAAAAGAAATTTAAGTATTTATTCAAGTATAAACCAATAATAAATTAATAAACAAATTCATAGTTTACCTAAACATGCAACATGCAACAAGATACATGCACCGACTAGAATGTGAGCAAGGCAATACGCCATATGTAACTCAAAACAAAATTAAGTAAATATGAATAATTATCCATAAATCATTATGGTAGACATGTATATGTTTAGGTGAATATAAGATATTTAAGAACGAGCCTCGGCGGAAACGATCATGGCCTGAGTAGCGACGTAGCAAAACAAAGAAATAAGTTAACTAAATTTTGAGCGTGGCGGACAAAAAAATGATTAGAGAATTATGAAACAAGTTACATACTAAGGCACTTAAGAAATGCAAACATAAGTATATCTTCAAGGAAATATACTTACACTCCCTTGAACGATTCTGACACCAACACTTATCTGCTCATGAGAACTAAACTAACAAGAAGGATGTTAAAGCTGTCATGACCTTATATAATCTAGAAAATGTATTCCTGCGCGAAAGTAGCTATACAGGTGAATGAGTGGGAGAAATGCACAACCAAAGGAAAAGAAGGGAGTGGCGAAGGAAAGGAAAGGGAATAACAAGGGGGGAAATGGTAGGGGAGGTGACACTTAGAGCTAAATGACGGAGAAAATCAAAGATAGCAGAAGCATGGAAAATACGTAACAGATGCAGTTAACTGCTGATAAAAAAAAACACATCGGAAATGGCTATTTACTTTATTAAGAACTCAACAATTATATTTTTTTCTGTTTTTTTTTATTTGTCAGTTGTTTGTTCGAGAATAAATCGTTAATTACTTGACGTATTTCGATGAACTATTTTTATTAGAAAAGCCGATGGGTAACTTAAAAACTAGGCTAGTTTTAATTACAGATTTAAATAAGGAAAAAAAAAGTGGTAAATTATTGTTTTAAGATAATTAATAATATCTCTGAAATTAACTCAGCTAAATAAAATTTATTCGGTACCAACATTTAACATACAAAAAGACCATTCAAATTTTAATTTTTTTTAATAATATTGCCCTAGGAGGTAAAAGGGAAAATAATTTTTAAAGATAAATAATAATAAGTACGAATTTAATTTAGTATAGCAAATTATATTTGGTTCCAATAAAAAACATTTCAAAACTATCAAAAACTATTTTAATATTTGGCTGATTTCTTCTCTTAAGGGGAAAACGGTTAAGTATGTTTTAAAGTTTAATATATATCCCCGAATTTATTTAGCTTATTAAATGATACTGGGTACCAATAAAAAACTTACGAAAAACAATTATTATTTTGCGAAATTCAAAAACTAAGGGTAAAATTATTAACAATTTTTTCAAGATTAATAATTATATCTCCGAATTTAATTAAAGAAATTAAATGAATTTGGGCATCAATAATAAACATACAAAAACTACCACCCTAATTTTTATTTTGCTATATTGAAAACATAAGAGGTAAATAAGAGGTAAGTATGGTTAAAGAATAAATATTATAACTCAAAATTAAGAAAGCGTAATATATACTTTAGATGCCAATAATTAAAATATGAAAAATAACATTAACAAACACAAGTACGAATACTAAAAATTTTTTTTTATATTTTCCGATATTCTATCTCAAAGGGGTGAAAAAATAGTACTTATGTATAATATAAGAAAAATAATTTTATTTACAAATTTATCAATTGTTGTGAATTATATTCGTACTATTAATAAACATACGAAAATACTAACCTAAATTTTTTATTTAGCAAAATCCACTCCTATGGCGTGAACTGGTTTAAGAATGCTTTAAAGGTCAATAATAAGGAATCAGAATTTAACTAAGCGTTTTAATTTTTTTGTACCAGTAATTAACATTTGAATAATTCCAAAAACTTAATTATTATATTCTAAAATTCTTACTACAAGGGGTGAAAATACTTTTATTTAATATTATTGTTACGATTTACTGCAGGTTCGTAAAGGATAGCCAAATTAAAGATTTATATCACACACTTTTATTTATTGCCATTATTTACATCACTAGCTAATAAACTAAAAATGCCAATTAATCAATTGCACTAAAAAAAATGTTGCCTCCTCCAGTCACTTGCTTCTCGCAATACACACACTTTTCTGGGCCGCGCCTCTGGCGCAACTCTCGACGCAGCTCCCCTCGTGGTCCTCCGTCGCAGAACTCCGTCGCCGCACTCCACCGCCGCTGTCGCACTTCCCCTTCACCGAGATCCCACTCGACGCCTCGCTCGGAACTTCACTGCACCCACGACACTATAGCTCGGAACTGAAATTTCAGCCCTGCAACCTTCGTCCAGGGACTTCTCCATTCTATCGCCCGGAAACTCCGCCGCGGGAAAACTCCCGACTTCACTCTGAACTCCACTGAATGACTCTGCCGGCGTCCTCGGGCATATATATAGGCCTCGGTGCAATTCCAGATCTCACGAGAGCGGCCGAGGACTGTCGCGTCATTCCGCGCCGACACGACGGTAGAAATCTCTCGAAAACATGTGTCGGCGGCTCGCAGCTGGCAGGTTTCGGATGTCAAAATAACAGTGCCGCGTGGGGGGAGCGGAGGGCTGGAGGGAGATAAGCGGCGACCCAGGTGCGCACGGCACATCTCATGTTACGGCGTGCACTTGCGCGTGAAGCGGCCTTGCTAAAGTTAGTAACATTGCCCCCTTCTTAAACCTGTTCGTCCCGAACAGGAATCGCATAACTTTTTGCATATTCCCTCAAGCGGTCCAAATGTACCACTTGCATACATCCCCTCTTTCCTCTCTGGATCCTGTAATCTACATCATTTAGGCACTTTAAGACCTCATAGGGGCTTTCCCATGATGGTTGAAGTTTAGGGCATCTTCCCTTTTTTCGTTGCGGGTTATACAAGCACACTAAATCAACCTTCTGGAATTCGGATGAATTGGCTTTCAGGTCATACCTAGTCTTCATTCGATTCGTCACTAATCGAAGATTCCTGCGGGTCTCCTTGTTTACAAGTAAAATTCGCTCCTCTAGATGATTTACATATTCAGTGGTGCTGGTCGGCTACTTGCGCGGACGACCGAAGTTGACATATCAGGGCAGCCTCAACTCCTGTCCAAACACAATACTCGCAGGGGTCTGCCCAGTGGAGTCATGGATGGAAGATCTATATGCCATTAGGAACAACTGGATGTGTTGATCCCAATGCTGTTGATGCTCGGTCACACAGAGTTCTGTTGACCTTCTCCACCATGCCATCGGACTGAGGATGTAGGGCTGTTTTATTTATTCCCAGTAACCGACACACCTAGTGAAATATTGTCGACTTAAAATTGCGGCCTTGGTCCGAGTGGAGCTCCATTAGTACTCCAAATCTGCAAATGAAGTTGTTGTCTATTGCATCTGCAAAATAGGAGGCTTCTTGATTAGGAAGTGCATAAGCCTCTGGCCACTTGCTGAAATAATCCATTGCTACCAGAATATACCGGTTACCATCTTTAGTCTTGGGAAATGGTCCAGCGATGTCGATGGCTATCCTCTCAAAGGGGGCTCCTTCATTGCATGCCCTAATTTTCCCATGACTCCGGAGTTGTGGCCCCTTTTTAGCCGAGAATGCGTCGCATTGTCTACACCAAGCTTTCTCATCCTGGCGACACCTCAACCAAAAGAAGCGTTAACGGGTCTTGGCTAATATTATGTTCACCCCTAGATGACCACCAGATGTACCATCATGAATTTACTTCAACACCTCTGCCACTAGACTCTTTGGAAGGAGTAGTTGCATGGTAACTACTTCTCCCACGCCCTCATTGAAAGCCAATCCACAATTCTCAAGGAATCCCACTATGCCCAGTAAGCTTTCACCGCCCTTCGGTCAATGGAGATTTCATGCCATTTTGGACGTCCAGCACCACTCTCAAAGGCGCTGCCTTCAAGCTGGACAATCGTATTTTTCTTCCCCGTTAATTATCGTTGTTCACCAAATATCTTCAATCGCCCCATTTTTCTCTGCCCCGGTTGCAATGGTTACAGTCTACATTGCATGGCTTTCGGGAGAGGGCATCAGCATTGCTGTGAATTCGGCCTTTCCTGTGTTCTATCCGACAATTATATTGCTGTATCTGTTAAATCCACCTAGAAAGTTGTCCCTCTGGATTCTTGAACTGTAGTAGCCACTTAAGTGCGGCATGGTAAGTGCGTAAAATAAATTTTCTCCCATATAAATATTTGTGGAAATGTTGCAAAGACTTTACTACAGCCAAGAGTTCTCGTCTTGTGACACAATAGTTGCGTTCAGGCTTAGACAAAACTTTGCTGTAGTATTCTATTACTCGTTCATTTCCACCCTGAACCTGGTACAGGACATGCCCAAACCATATCCGCTCGCATCTGTGTCGAGGATATACTCTCCATGTAGATGGGGGTAGGCAAGTATGGGGCTAGAACACAGGGATTTCTTGAGGTCTTGAAATGCAGTCTCGCATGCCGAGGTCCAAATAAATTGTCTCTTGTCCTCAGTCAGCTGATGCAGCGGTTTTGCGATTGTCGAGAACCCGGTCACAAACTGTCTGTAATAAGTACAGAGTCCCAGAAAACTTCTTACTTCAAGCTTGTTTTTAGGTTGAGGCCACTCCAAAACAGAACAGATCATCTCAGGATCTGTTCGCACTCCATGCTGTGATACTATATGCCCAAGTAATGTTACCTCATGCTGGAACAAGAAGCACTTCTTAGGACCTAAATTAAGCTGGGCATGGCGAAGCCTGTGGAATACATCCTGGAGATTTTGCAAATGTTCCTTCACTGTATTACCTACTACAATAATGTCGCCAGATATACTAGGCATGTTTTCCAATTCAAGCCATGAAGGACGAGCTCCATTAATCTGTCAAAAGTTGCAGGAGCATTACATAACCCTAATGGTAACACAGTAAACGGGAACAGACCACTGCCTGTCGTAAAAGCAGTTTTCTCCTTATCCTCTGGGTGTAGCTCCACTTGCCAGTAACCACTCTTCAGGTCCAATGTAGAGAACCATCTGGTGCCAGAGAATGTATCAAGTGTGTCATCGATACGTGGGAGGGGGTAGCTGTCATTTTTGGTGATGTCATTCAGCTTCCTGTAGTCCACACAAAACCTCAGTTGGCCATCCTTTTTCGCTACTAAAACAACTGGGGAAACCCAAGGACTTGCTGATGGTTCTATTACACTACCTTCCATCATACCAGCGATCAACTTCTCAGCTTCTTCCTGTTTTGCTAGAGGCAGCTGTCATGGTGCCTGTCGGATCGGCTCTGCATCACCTGTGTTGATGAGAAGATAGACTAGGTTTGTTCTCCCAAGGTCAGTATCCCCTGAGGAAATTACCTCCTGGTTGTTTACCAGAAAAGCTGCTACTTCTTCTATTTGCCAATCTGTCAGATTATTTTGGCATCGCATTAGTAGTTGCTCCATATTCGGGTCAAGTGTTTGCGCATCATGACTAACAGGTGAGGAAGACTCGCATTGGCCTACCCAAGAGACTGGTTCACAGCTAGCTATTGGGTCCCCTGGTTTAAGGACCTTTGTTCGAGAGTCGAGGGTGGCCACCCTGAGTGGTACAAACTCTCCGCATATTGCAATGATTCGAGCTACCAGGAGTGTCTACAATCCTAACTTCGTATCTGGCTCTATCAGGTAGCTCATGTTGCCCCTAGGGTTTCCCGTAATCCTAGCTGCTATAATCTTCTCATGATTTGCTGGAATTGAAAGAGTTTCGCTAACTACAACTTGCATTACAGGAACTTCTAGTTGGTCGGGAGTAAACAAAGCCACCTCTTCATCTTTAATACGCAGTACCAGTCCTTCCATGTCAATAACGAATCCGTATCGATTCATGATGTCTACTCCTAATATTACCTCATCGGTGATATCAGCAACACGAAAGGTCTGTGATAATGTTCATGTTCCAATCCTTAACTCCAGATCCAACTGTCCATGCACAGGTGATGTATCGCCGGTTGCTGTTTTAGTCTGTATGGAATGGGTGTTCTCTTCAGTTTTTCTCTATTTACAATATCTGTGGGCATAATAGATGCAAATGCTCCTGTGTCAACAATAAGTAAACACTGTCTGCCATTGATCCATTCATTGAGCAACAAACTGCCATGGCCTCTACAAAATACGGATACAGGAAAAACCCTAGGGGCTACCATTTCATGTAGAGCTGGCATGCGCCCATTCATACCATATATTGCTCGTTTCCCTGTTGATCTTTTTTTTCTTCCTGTTGTGTTGTCTTCCTGCGTGTCGGACAGTCCCACTTGATGTGTCCTAGTTCATTGCAGATGAAGCACCCCGGGCGTCCTCCTGATCTTTTGATCTGGTTACCTGGAGTATCATTCAGCGGCTTCTTCAATACCATTAGAATATCTACTTCATAAGTGTTGTTTCTATTATTTGCTGCCTTGTAGGGCTCCAGTCCAGCTATCCTTGTCCTGATTCTTGTGTTTCTTGAGGTACTGTGTGCTGCCTTGTTTTCCAGGGCATGAACTAAGGCCTCGCAGCTCTTCTTGTGTCAGTCCAAATGAAGAGTTTGCTGAACCTCCGCATCTCGGAGCCCGTCTATAAAAGCACTAGTTGCTAGCTGCTGGCAGAACTCTGTTGGTTCTTCTGGGTAGGCAAGGTGTACGAGGCGCTCGATGTCGGCTTCGAACTCTTGGAGGGTTTCCGAAGATCTCTGTTGATGTGTCTTCAGGGCTGTAATATACACCTCGCCCATGTGTCGGACGCCATACCTCAGCTCAAGAGCTTCTACTAATACCCCATATTCTTTCTGGTCTGTAACTGGTATGGTCTGCAGCAGCTCTAGTGGAGATCCTCGCAGGGCCAAGACGAGTGCCGTAGGCTTTTCTTCATCGTCCCACCCATTTACTTTAGCAGCTGCCTCACACTGTAGACAGCCCACGACGATTGCCCATCAAAGGTGGGTGGCTTGTATTTTGGGTACCAGTTGCACCTTCCACCTTCACATCTCCAGAATAACTGCTCCTTTTCGTAGCCGATGCAGCTTCCTTGATCATCCGACGGCACTCTTCTGTTACAGCTGCTACTTGCTGTTCGGTGGCCTGCTTGAGCTGAACTAGCTGCTGTGCCAATTGCTGTTCTGTAGTGTGCTCGAGTTGGGCCAGCTGTTGCGCTACTAGTTCTTCATGTTCTACTACATGTTGCTATTGTTCTGCAAGATGCTGCTCCAAACACTGCACTTTGCCTTCCAAATGGATGCTGGTTTCATCCATCTTCTACTTCATTTCTTCTTGTGCAGAAACTATTTCGTTTCGCATGTCTTCTTGTGCAGCAACTATTTCGTTTCGCATCTCTTCTTGGTTTTTCTTGATGTCCTATATCTCTGTCTTCATAGCATTCTCCTCTTGGCAGTTAAAAATTTTATTCTTCATCTCGTCCAGTCTGTTTTCCATTTTCTCTTGGCAGTTATCAATTTTATTCTTCATTTCTTTCTGGCTGTTATCAGTTTTATTCTTCATTTCTTCCTGGCTACTCTTCAGTTCTTCCTTGTTACTCTTCATGTCATTCTTAATTACGACCAAGAATGCCATGACATTCTTAAGGTCGTCGGCAGCCATATTTCTTGTCCATATACACTACAAGACTAACACCACTGTTATTTCCCCTATGAGCTAACCTAAACCCTTACTAAACACTAACACTCAAAACTAACTATGTTTCCCAACACTAATTTTGATACCGACAATCTAAACTCTAATTAAATTTTTTAATCACTATTAACTATTTGCAAAATATTTAATTAAGGCTATCCCACTTCTGACCCCAAAATGATACGATTTACTGCGGGTTCAAAGGATAGCCCAATTAAAGATTTTTATCACCAACACAGTTTTATTTATTGCCACTATTTACATCACTAGCTAATAAACTAAAAATGCCAATTAATCAATTGCACTAAAAAAAATGTTGCCTCCTCCAGTCACTTGCTTCTCGCAATACACACACTTTTCTGGGCCGCGCCTCTGGCGCAACTCTCGACGCAGCTCCCCTCGTGGTCCTCCGTCGCAGAACTCCGTCGCCGCACTCCACCGCCGCTGTCGCACTTCCCCTTCGCCGAGATCCCACTCAACGCCTCGCTCGGAACTTCACTGCACCCGCGACACTATCGCCCGGAACTGAACTTTCAGCCCTGGAACTTTCGTCCAGGGACTTCGCCACTCTATCGCCCGGAAATTCCGCCGCGGGAAAACTCTCGACTTCACTCTGAACTCCACTGACTGACTCTGCCGGCGTCCTCGGGCATATATAGAGGCCTCGGTGCAATTCCAGAACTAACGAAAGCGGCCGAGGCCTGTCGCGTCATTGCACGCCGACACGACGGTAGAGATCTCTCGTAACACGTGTCGGCGGCTCGTAGCTGGAAGGTTTCGGATGTCAAACTAACAGTGTCGCGGGGTGATGGGGGGGGGGGAGCGGAGGGCTGGAGGGAGATAAAGTGGCGATCCAGGTGCGCACGGCACATCTCATGTTACGGTGTGCACCTGCGCGTGACGCGGCCTTGCTAACGTTCGTAACATTATTAATTATTTCTCCAAATTTAATAAAGGTAATAAATTATAATGGGTACCAATAAGAAATACACGAAAAATACCATAAATAATTATACAATTTTGGGAAATTCAAATCCTAAGGTTGGTAAAAGAGTTAGGTATGTTTTTAAAAAGAAAATCAAATTATTAAAATAATAGATTTGGAAGCCTGACACTAAAAAATATACATCTAGAAGAACGTATTTCTTATTTTTAGTGTTTATGAGAAGAATTTGTTTATAAATGGGGATAAATAACTGGTTAAGTTTTTATTTAATTAAAAAAAATGTAGCTCATCAACTAAATAAATAAGATGTAAATGAAAATTTTTAAAATTATATACATCAAATTATTAATTTACTGATTCGTAAGATTCCGCCCATAAGGAGTGTAATGTGTTTAAGTTTGGTTAATAGAAAAAAAATCATAATTCTAAAATTACTAGATCTAAAGGTTAGAAATTAAGAATGTTACGAATTATATTTTTTGTTTTCAGTTTCCCGGATTTGGTTTTTTAAGAGAGTGAAAAGATGTAAGCTTTATATTGTCATAAAAAAAATTAGCTAGCAGGATAATCATGGTACACCATGCTGGAAAAAATGTTATAATATTCCAGGAATTGATTGTAAACAAGTGAGGTATTATCGAATGCTGTATGTGTGCAAGGAAAAACAATGATATACACTCCTGTCTTCCCACGCCTCTCTCCCTCTCCTACCCACCCAGTTTCGTCTCCTGCTTTCGTCTGCTGACGACAGTCACGATGGATAATTTCCTGGTCAGAATTTTGAATCCCATTCTCTTTGGTTAACATCACTAGTGTCAACTGCATATGTCCGCAATGGTGGATAACGTCACTGATTGTGCCTCGTTTCACTGTTAGAAAATGCTAGTTTTACAAAATAAAATATGAGAAATTGTTTGGTTTTGCACCAAGACTGCATTTGCTAATATCAAAGATCAAAATCAGGAGTGCTAGCCACATTACTAAATAAACAATTAACAGGTTGAAGAGGCTACACCGTCTTCATGAGGTCGTGCCCACCTCTATTCGCAGCGCCGCGACTCTAGCGCCATCTTTGTTTTTTATATAAGGGTGCGAGGCACTTGGCCTCGGGTCTGTCGCTTAGTTGTCGCTGTTCTCTTGCCTTCAAATCAACTGCGGGTGCTGGTCGTCTGGGCTTCGTCATGGTCGGTATTTGGTTTCTTGTTGATTTTGTGCATGTTGCAGCCATGCATCGCGAACGTACCGTAACCGGCTCTGTTCCCCGTAAAGTTTGTGCTCTTGTTGTTGCGATCATTTCTAGAGCTAAATGTTTAGTTTATATATTATCTTGTGTCGGTAACAACCTAGTACCTTCCCGACCATAAGCTCTCCTGATATCTGTTTCCGCGGGATTGCATTCCCGTGACCTGGCGTTTTTTTTTTCTTTTTGCGCTTGGCCATGTTTAAAGTAACCATTTGGATCATATTTTGCAACCGGGCAAGTTAAACTTGTAAAGGCGCAACGGCCCCCCCCCCCCCCCTCCCTTTTGACTGACCCACTTGTGGTGAGCAGTAATAGTTATTGTTGTTTGTCGCCTTGCGATATGAGACTTTTCCTAAAGTAATTTGTCTAAACATATTTGAACATTCTTCTCTTTTCCTTATTTAAGTTCGCCTTAGCTTGCTTCACAGTCTCATAGTTTGCATGTGCGCCCTTAGCCCTGCCGACCAGGCACGTATGAATGCGCAGACCCACGACGTAGTGTTTAAATGTTTAAAGGCCTTTGCCTTTTATTATGGGTATTAATTAATATTGTTTTAATGAGCCAATTCATCTTTATAGCAACTGCGAGTGCTTATAACCTACCCACCTATGAAAACATGTCGCTTTACTTATAATGTATAATTTCTGGAATGTCAGTGTTAGCATACGCAATTGCGTAGAAATATATATATATATAATCATATTAATGAAATGCTTGGGAGCCTGTATTGCGCGTTACATGATACTATCTGTACCTGTTTCTATAAATTCGTTGTGTTTACCATTTATATATACATCATATACATTATAGTCGTTGTTAGACGGAATAAATATCCATAATGGATTAAATGTATGAAATTTGCATTTGTTCTGATTCAACGCAACATCAGAAACATCTGTGTGTTCCATCCAGCTGGAATCACTTAATTTATTTTTGTATATTCGAGCGCAGGTTTGTAAGGTGATGCGTCTCGTAACCCCCCCCCCCCCTCCACATACATACAAATAATTAAGCTACACATAAAATACCCAGAAAATATTGAAATGGTTTTAAAATAAGTTAGGTCATTCGAAGCCATATAAAATTCCATATGCTTAAGAGCAGATTTAGGGGTACAAATTATGGTATGCCATACCCTAAAACTATGGTACACTATTGTCAATTCAAAAATATGTTACATCTTTGCTTGACACTATGTTAAAAGTAATTGTAGATATCGTTATATTCCATTCGTGCTTATATCTCTACTCCTCCCAACCCAACCCTATTATTGGTAATACCTATAATTTCACCCCAAATGGGAGCTGCCAGAGAGCGTAACAGTCACAGTATAATTTAAAAAAAATCCAATCCTGAGGGACAAAAGTGATATAACTAAGTTGTACCAGCTGTTGCAGTCAGAGAAACATACTGAAGAACAGCAAAATCTGTCAAAGAGCGATACATCGAGATATATTCCCAAAATACCCATCATAAGTGATAGAAAATTCTTTAATTTATCTCATTAATGACTGAATCAGTGTTCATGTATGCTAAAGCAGTATTGTCTTTGAACTTCTTCATTATATCATAATAAAATATATGTATTAGGCTCTTGAATATGTCGACCACTGAAAATTCTGTGTACATTGGTTGGTTAAATAATATTCTTTCCTTTTCCAACTTCACAAGTGAAAAATTTTCAGATTATACATTTCGTTCTTTGAATATAGGTTTAGATCAGGGGTCGGCAAGTAGTTTTAGGTGGGGTCCGGATACTGTGGGAAAATTTTAACGAGGTCCAGAAAAAAACAACTAATGATAATTAAGTGCTACTTATTTATTGAATGGTTTCAAATAAAATTCTGAATTATAAAACACAAGACTTAAAATTAATGTGAGAAACTGCACCGACGGTCTTGAGCCAGTTTTTTTATAGTTTGGTTCTCGAGAAGAACATCAAATTCTAAGTGCGTCTTCTAGGTGGGCGTCCGTTAATATCGAACGATATTTGTTTTTCAAAAAATTCATCTTTGAGAAAGATGATTCACATACGTATGTCGAGCCAAACATAGTGGCCAAATTGATAGCTAGTTTTTTGTAATTTTCATATTTTTCTGGAACATGTTTGGCCCAAAATTCTTCAGTGGATACAGTTTTATATATTTGAAAAGACACATCTTCTTGCATATTAATTATTTCCGTCTAAAGTGATGGCTTTGACATGTTAAACTACTTGGCAGCCACATCTGTCCATTATGCCACTACATCAATTTCAAATGGCGATTTAAGAAACGGAGATAGCTTGCCCATTTCTGTAAAGTCTTGGAATCTTATAGCAAATTCGTTCCTAAGATCGGCCAAAAATTTTACAAACACTGCAATATCTTCTTCAGAGTTCTCCTTTTTATATTCAAGAATTGCCGGAAAATGAATAAATTCATGTCTTGCAATATCTTTTTCAAAGATATCCAGCTTACGACGAAAGCAGACACGCTTTGTATCAGATCACGTATTAATTTTCCATTTCCTTGTAACTCTGTGTTGAGCGCATTTAAATATTTCAAAATATCTTTTAGAAAAGCCACAACCAGCATATTGCGCTTATTTGTTACGAACTCAAAGTGCTTCCTGGCTCCCTGCGTATCTAAGTTTTGCAAGAAGGAGGTAACTTTATCTTTTATTAGCCAGAAGCGTTGAATAACTTGCCCTTTACTTAGCCAACGAACATTGTTGTGTTGCAGTAAGTCAGAATACGCTGAATCACATTTAGAAAGAAACTCCTTGAAATGTCGGTGCTGAAGAGCAGAATGAGATCTCAAAATTAATTAACTTAACCAAACTGTCCATAATTTTTTTCAGTGTAGCACTAAGTTTTCCACAAAGGGATGCCTAGTGAATTATGCACTGATACGATATTAGACCTTAATTTTTATCCCTGATTCTCTTTACTACACCTTTTTCTTTGCCAATCATTGCTGGGGCCCCGTCAGTTGAAAGCGACACCATTTTATCGTAACTGATGTTAGATTTAGTAATAAATTCATCAATGACCTTGAATAAATCTTCTCCTCGAGTGTTACCTTTAAAAGGCAATATTGCTAGCAACTTTTCCCTAAAAATTTGACACTCACTGTCAAGAAATCTTACGAAAATATACATTTGTTCATCATCAACAATGTCACATTATTCATCAAGTGCTATGGCATAGCAAGGTGACTTTTGCAGAAGTTTGAGAAGAGTGCATTTAATATCAGCAGCTAAAATTTCAATTCTTCATGTATTACTTCTCGCTTTTTTTTCAAACAGTGCCGTGACTACTGCCAACATACATTCCTTCACTATCTCAGAATCTGAAAAAGGTTTCTGGTGTTTATTAAGCATCCAGCACACATGTAACGCTGCTTCTGTGGATTTTTCTTGCTCGCTAAAGCAACGAACTAGTAATTTTGTGCTTTTATTGTAAGAACTGAGATATGCCTGAAGTTTTTCTTTACGAGCCTCACTGCCAAGAGGAAATTTTTTGTGGAATTACTGATGAGTTATTTCATAGTGTCGCTTCAAATTTACACTTTTAACAATAGCGATAGTTTTATTGCATATAAGGCACACTGGAACCGCTTGAGGCCTATCAGGCAGCGTAAAACAATATTGTTCAGTCCATTCTGCCAGAAACATCCTATTTTCACTGTCCACTTTTAGCTTTTTAAGATCCATATTAACGTAGGTAATAAAATAATTTTTATTAAAGGAACGAAAACGCGACAAATCACAAAACAAATGAACGATTGCTCCGCGGTTTGCGCTGCGACTGGCCGACTGGCGTCTGCTTCCCCCCGCCCACACGCCCGCTCCCCCCATTTTGATACCAACTCGCGCTTCTTTCAACAAAACAAAACAGTCGCAAGCGCGCCGCAGTAAGGTAAGTACGCGGGGCGCTGTGAAATGCTTCCGCACATATTTCCATAAAAATGGTACGTAGTTCAATTTATGGATGTTTCGTGTAAATAACAAAGATTTAAAAATATTTAAATCACATCAGCTAAAACTAATTCGCACTAACACACACAGGCTAGATAGGAAACTAATCAAACCATATCAGTTGTAGTTACTTGTAAAACAGGTTAACTAGGCAACTTAAAATAGAATAAGTAATAAGTTATTTTCTATGTGGCTTAAAAATATTATTTCAATTAATAAAGGTAAAGTATACCTTATCTCGTATTAATTAAAACTTGGTATACAATACATTACAATATTTGGCGGTAGGAGGTTCGACCTTTCGCGGTCCGTTTGCGGACCGCGGTCCGTCTGTTGCTGACCGTTGGTTTAGATACTATCTCCTTAGGGTGTCTCTCCTAGCACAGAAGTTCCATGTTCTGTATTTTTCTCAGGATCTTCAACGATTTTCTAAATATACAATTATTTGATAATGTTTAGAAATCGTTTGCAAAATCGTTGGCTGCAATGTTTCCTCTTTCAGAATTCATGTCTACATGGTTTCAACCAGACTTCCTGTTTGAACACAAATATACACTGTATTTTATGGACTCTTCAGACCACGTTCCATAGCTCTTTTTAGGTTCCGGTAATGTTTTATGCAACTCTTCTTATATTTTATGGTTGTCAATAGTTTTTATTGTGTCGAGCCAGGCGCAAGCTCATTTATTGGCAGAAATGGCAAATCTCTATGGTGATCATGAAGTTCATCTGAGTATTTTATGTACTCGATTATGTACCATGTTAGCTATCACTAGGTACTTCCACACTGTGTTAACCAACTCGTAGTCACGCAGGGGCAGTGGTTGTGACATTGACCATCCATACAGATTGTTTGTGTTTACATAATGTAGATACGTCGATAGTTAACATTCATTATAAAATTCTTACAAATAATCGCTGTTAAACTTGCAGTGATGCTTTATACTTTAGGTTATTTCTCCCTGTAAGCCTGGCCCGAGAAACTTGTACACATAATATTTAAAAAAATATTTTAGTTCAATAGTGTTTTTTCTCAGCATCGCATCTTGGAGAAGTCATGTATGAATCCAATCCAGTTCATTTGTGCTCAGGCAGTATTCTAAAATTATCAAATTCATCGGGAAATAGGACATCAGTCTTCAAGTAGATATAACCATACTCTCCCAGGATATTACAGTATATGCCTGCTACAAAGCAAGTGCATGTTGATAGTCTGCTTCTGTGATGCGAGAGTTGGTTGACTGGTTGTAAAATACTTACTTGATTTGTGGTTTAGTATATGTAAATATTTTGGTTGATTTAAGTTTATAGGCGTCAAAGGTTTATTTTTTTTTACCTGGGAAGATTTATTTATATAATCAGATTATTCAAAATAAAGCTTTTAATTTTTTTATATTATTATTTTATTTTGGTTAACTATATTAATATTTACTTAAAGTATATAGTTTATATGGAGTTTTACTATTAAAGATACTAAGGCAAAATATTTATTATAAAAATTGATAAAAATCATATTTTGATTTTACAATTAAAATGTTATGTTTGGTTTAAACTATATAAATATAAACGGAATTTAACCGTTAGAATAATTAGTTAGCAGCTATTATTTGATGATCATACTTCCTTAATCGGAATATTTATAAAATTTTGTCATTAACATTGTTAAACCTCTATTTTGGTTTCAATTAATAAATAAAAATTACTTTATTTATATTTTTTAGGTCAAAAATTAATAAATAAATATGCTTCATATTTGAGAATATTTGTGATAAAAATAATTTTTGATTGCAAGTCAAATGTTATAGTAAACTAAAATCCCATTTTGATCAATTTAATGCTCCTTGATTTCATTCATGATAAAGTCCTATAATTATGATTAAGATAAATAAAAATGATATAACTATTCATTGATTTATTTGATATGAAATTATAGTTGGTAATATGGGTGATATCGATATCGATAGTTAAGAAGATTACTGCAATCAAAAATAATTTTAAGTGAAAATGGGATTCGTGGGGATGATTTAGGATCGAATCCACATTCAAAACGTAAAATTTTTTTTTGGTCTATAATTGATTATTTTTATAGAATGACATTTATAATTACTATTTATTTGTAATTAATAAAGCCATTATTGCTACTTTAATTGTATTTATTAAATAGTCTGATTTTTTAAGACTTTTTAATTGGAAGTTAAATATAATTGTATATGAAGTAATTACTCATCAGTAAATAGAAATAGAAATAAATATTCATACTACGTCTACAAAATGTCAGTATCATGCTGCTGCTTCGAAACCAACGTGATCGTGTTTGAAATCTGGAGATTTACTTGTCGTAATAGTTATACAAATAAATATTGTCCAATGATTACATGGATATCATGGAGACCTGTTATTGTGAAATATGTTGATCCATAAATTTAGTCTCTAATTTTAAAAGGCGCATAATTATATTCATATATTTGTAGGATTCTAAAATAAATTCCTATGTTCATTGTAATTATAAATCTTTGGTTTATTTTTTAAAATTATTATTAATTTATTATAGTATGATGGGCTCAACTTACAGAAACCCCTGATGAAAGAAGGATTAGTGTATATAATAATGGGATTTGTATAGGATTGAAAGGATAAATTTCTTTAGATGGTCATATTGTTACAATTTGGATAGTTTGTGATAATCTGCTATGGAAAAAAGCTCAGAGAAAAGTTAAGAAGTAGAGTACTTCTGAAATAATAAATATAATTATTCCTCATTGTAATCCTTTAATTACGATTTTAGTGTGTATTCCTTGATAAGTTCCTTCTCGTACTAAATATCTCGTCATCATTTAATTATTGTTAGTTGTTATTTGGATTCCTAATATTATAATATATTTTGATATTAATTGAAAAAATCCAATTGGTCTTACTAACATTAAAATTGTTGAGATTGCTCCTACTAAAGGTCAAGGTCTTATTTATAATAAATGGTAAGGGTGATTTTCTTTAGCTGACATTAATTTCATTCTCTTGCATAAAGTGTATTTAACACAGCAAATACATATCTTTGAATAATTGTTACTGCTGTTTCTAAAGTTAATAATCTTATAAAATAATAATAAGTATAATTGGTACTACATTTAATCTTAATTTTTTTGTTGTGTTTCTTAATAGGGTTAAAATTAGTTGACCAGCAATTATTTTAGAAGTTAATCGTCCTGATAGGGTTCCTGGAAGAATAATATTTCTGAGTGTTTCAATACACACTAAGAAGGGTATAAGTATTGTAGGTGTTCCTATTGGTATTGGTATTTTTCTGTATTTTTTGTTCATCCAAATAGTATAAATGATAATCATATAGGTAAAGATAATAATAATGTTATTATTAAGTGTCTTATTCTTGTAAAAATGTATGGAAATAATCATATGATGTTATAAATTATAATTATTATAAATAATGAAATAAAAATAAAGTTGTTCATTTATTTGTATTAATTATTATTATTTTTTGAATTCACTATTTAAATATATTAATGGTTTTATTATAACAATTTTAAATTGGTTATTTATTAATAAAAAGTAGATAGGTATAATTCTTAATCCAATTATTGATCCTAATAAGTTTATTTTTAAATTAATATTTCTTGATTTTGGATTAAAACCGAGAATAGATTTGTTATAATGTTCTGATTTTTTCATTATTTATTTTTTAAATCAATTTACTAAATTTTTTAAATTATTTTGTTAAAATTAAATATTATAATGAATAATATAATAATAATTTAATAAAATTATTAATAGTACACTTTCAACAACAGGTATGAATATAAGATTTGTTCTACAGATTTCTTATCATTGACCATAAATAAATCCATTTCGGTTTAATATTATACTCTCTTGAATTAATTGTCCAGGTGTTGCGTCAATTTTAACTCCTCTTGATGGTAATGTTCATAAATGGATTCCATCTATATATGTAACAATTATTCGAATAAAAATGTTCGATTATCTACATCTAGTAGACGAAAGTTATTATTTTCTCTATTAATTATATGCCAATCGATTTCTAAATTATTCATATCTGAATATTCGTATATTTACTATCATTGATGTCCAATTGCTTTAGTAGTTATTATTGGGTTATTAATGTAATATATTAAGTATGATAATCGTAGTGATGGTGTTGCAATAAAGAATAATTTTATTGCAGGCGTTATAGTTCAGATTAATTCGATTAATTTTCCTACAATTAGATTTCGATATATGTTAATATTAAAAATAAATATCATAATTATGTATGATACAGAAGTTATAATTATTATCAAAATTATTATGATATGATAATGAAAATAATTATTGATTGTGCTATGAAAGGTGAATTTATATCTTGTTAATAAATTCTTGGTCTTGTAGTTATTTCTAACAAAAGTTTATTCTTTATTTATAGAGCTTAAATTTATTGTACTAATCTACCATTTTATAATTTAATTAGTAAAGGTATTTCTCTATAAGTATGTTCAGTTGAAGCTTTGAATATATATACTACTAGATAATGCCCGGCATGCGTTGCAATGCCTCAATCAATTTTTTTTTTGTAATTTTTTAAACGTATACTAAGCATCTCTCTTTATCTCTCTAATTCTCTATCTCTCTAATTCTCTATCTCTCTATGTATATCTCTATAACTCGCTCTATCTTTCTATTTATATCTCTATCTCTCTATATATCTTTCTAGCGGACCCGACAGACATTATCCTGCCCAAAGGTACTTTTTGTGAGATATGGATATGGCGGTAAGTATTTCTACGCTGGACATTTTGTATCTTCTCATTATACATACCCCTCCTCTTGGGCACGCCACTGCCGTTACCAAAAACCTTTCCCATGGTTACGCAGAAGGCAACAACAATGAAAAAGCCCGTTGCCATGGAGGCTAATTATCAACAATGCTTAGTTTTTTTGCTTTTAAAGCGTGTATTTTTAGTTTTTCTTAACTCAGAATCGAGATAAAATATCCAATTGTGAATCTAAACCATCCTCGAATCCCCGTGAACTCACACACAAAATTTCATAAAAATCGCGTACAAACAGACAGACAGAAAAAGTACTGTTTTATTATATAAGATAGATAGATTATTCTTACATGTTCGCATCCATGCAGTATATGAAAAATCAGCATGCATAGCCCCACACCTATAACTATACGTATCTGCTGCCCACGACTTTTTCCGCATGGAATTTTGTATTATCTTGCACCATTTATAAATTTAAACATCATAACATAACAGTTGATACAGTTGTAGTAGTTTTCTTATGTTCACAAATGATAATTTTTCTCACCTCTATTTCAGTCTTTGCAATAAAAATATGTTACTACCTAAATTTTGAGTAAATATGTTTCTACTTTCAAATGTAATGACGGGATGACACTTCATAAAATGTCTTTGTAAACCACATTTACTGTTTTTTCCGTCTCGAGCTAGAATGTAAAGATTGTCTGCATTACTGACCCGCGAGCAAGCTACATACATTTCAGAGAGAGAGAGAGAGAGTGAGATAAAGACACCTATTGAATGTCTATCTAACTAATTTTTTTATGAGAGCATATTTTCATTAAATAAATCATGAAATCATTCAACGATAAAAGCTGTTTATTTAATTAATCGGACGGGTTCGCTCCAAGGAGAAAATTGACGCGGCGAGACCTCGTGGACATAGAGAAATGACACACACTCACTATTTGTGTGGCTATGAAACATGATTTTTTTCTGCAATTTCAATTGTAATATACAAAAAGGGTATTGAAAATTGAAACAAATATGGCGACACTATAAACTGTCAGGATCTTTATTTTTTTCTTACTCTCTACTTAGTTCCTTACAATAGCAAAACTTAATGGCTTCTAATAATGCGTTGCAATTTTTGCTTTTAAAGCGTGTTTTTTTTTAGTTTTTCTTAACTCAGAATCGAGATAAAATATCCAATTGTGAATCTAAACCATCCTCGAATCCCCGTGAACTCACACACAAAATTTCATCAAAATCGGTCCAGCCGTCTAGGAGGAGTTCAGTGACATACACACGCACACAAGAAATATATATATAAAGATATAGAAGTCGCGAGTGGATATGATTTACTCTACGTTTTTCAGGAGTGTATGATGAGCAGCTTGGGAACTTCACCGCTGCAGTGCGCTGCCGTAACGCCCTGTATCGTCTTAGGTTGTTATTTGCACGTTAGAGCGCAGTACTGTCGCCCGCTGTCATTCCCCCGCACCCCCCACCATTTATTCACTGCAGCTCAAGGTCGTTCAACGGGAGTTTGTGCGTCACAAAACTGTAGGGATGAGAGGTGGGGTAGAGGGTGGGTGGAGGACAACGCGTGTTTGAGGGAGGGTGGGGAAGGGGTGTTTGAAGAGTTCGACACTTGTCCGCTAGGGACCACCACATGTCGATGCCCTAGAGATGGTGGCGATTGCGGATGTGAATTAACTACCTCAAACCGTATTAAAATTTTTAACCTGGGCTGGCGACTTCTATACAGTATATATATATTCAAAGGTTGAAGGAAGTTTATGATTTAATTATAATGATCTAATTATTTGTGATCTAAAAATTGTTTGTCGTATAGATGATAAGTTTTCTCAAATAATTATAATAATATTATTATTCTTATTGTTGAGATTAAAGCTCCTGTTAATGAAAAAAATATTTAATGATTTGAATATATATGGATAATCAGAATATCGTCGAGGTATGCTTGCTAACCCAAGAAAATGTTGAGGAAAAATTGTTAAATTTACTCCAATAATAATTTTAATGAATTGGATTTTTAATCATAAAGGATTTAGAGATAGTCCTATAAATAAGGGAAATCATTGAATAAATCCTACTATAATAGCAAATACTGCTCCTATAGATAATACAAAATGAAAATGAGCTACTACATATTGTCATGTAAGGTAATACCTATCAATATATTAATTACATAAAACGTATACTTGTAAAACCTCCTAATGTAAATAAGAATACAAAGCCTATAGCTCATAAACATAATGGGCTAAATGTTAATGTTGAACTATATATTGTTGTTAATCATATAAATACTTTAATTCCTGTTGGTACTGCAATAATTATAGTTGCTGAAGTAAAATGTTCTCGGGTATCTACATCTATACCTACTGTTAATATATGGTTAGCTAAGACTACAAAACCTAATTAACCAATAGCAGGTATTGCGAAAATTATTCCTAAATTACAAAAAACTTCTTTTTTACCTCTTTCGTAAGAAATAATATGTGAGATTATAATAAATTCAGGTAGAATTAGAATATATACTTCCGGATGACTTACGATCAGTTAAAAATATTGGGATTGCTCCTGCTAGTACTGGTAATGATAATAATAATAATAATAAAATAGCAGTGATACTAATGATATACAAATAAAAGAATTGTTTAAGGTCTTATTCCTCGTGACTTTATATTGATAGTTGTGTAAATGAAGTTTACTTCTCCAAGAATTGATGAAATACCTGCTATATGTAATTTAAAAAATTGGGTGTCTGTAAAGTCGGTTTACGGACGATAGTTTAACTTGACAACGTCATAACATAGATGAAATAATTGCATACTTTTATGAATAAAATTTAATCATTTTTATTTTAATAATAAAAGAATAAACACTTGAAATTATACTAGTATTCAGATTTTTAAAATGCAAGAATAATTAACCTTTATTGCCGAAATTGTTTTTGGAATAAGCAATGAAAACCACATTAACATTTCACTTCACTTTGTAAACAGTCGACGAAACAGTTCACGTGTAGATGACTTGTAATTAATTTTAAAAACTGGCGTTTAGCTATAGAGTTTAAATATAATTATGAACAAGTTTTCATATAAATAAACTGTAATAAAATATCTATCATCAATTATATGAATCACCATAATTTTTTAGTCAATTGTTAAATAACATATTATTACTGCACTCACGGAAGCCACCGGCAGACTGACCACCCACCACTGATGCCAGGGTATATATCGACAGCTAGTATGACGTCATTTCCGCCATCTTGTTTTCGTCGTCTAGAGTGCGCTACCATAATTTTAATTTATTTTTTGTTGCCTAGAGTGTAGTATTAATTTATTATTACTGAGGCACCAGCCATCTTGAATTTTGGACACCATCTTGGAAATTTGTATTTATTGTCCTATAAATTCGGCAAAAATTTCAAACTTCGTTAAATAAATTTTCAAATAATATACTCATTGATTCTGTTAGTTCCTGTCCTTGGTTCGATCCTTGACCGAAAGCAAATTTCTTTTGGAGCCAATGACATTTGGAGCCAAAGACCAATGTTTTTTTGAAACAAAAACAGTTGGAGTCAAAGACATTTGGAAGAATTGTAGCATACCGTAAATTGGCGATTGCATCCTTTTCGTTAAATGTATGTATTTTTATCTATTATAATTTTAAAACCACCAGCTTTGCAATAAACTTTGCAATGGGGAGAACTATTGAGTTATTTGTTCAACAACCCGGAAAAGGAAGTAAACAAACCATAAATTCCAGTAATTATGAAAAACACAAGCAAAAATTAAACAGGTAAGGGCTATGGTAAACACTACCAACTCTTCATAAGAGTTTTAATTTAAATCATGTAATCTATTACACAAAATAATAATCAAAGTTGTTTATTAAGCATAAAGCGAATTGAAGATGGTTGGAAATTGAAATGATTTCATATGAAATTTCTCTATAAATACCGGTTTTATTTTTAAGTTATAGGTATTCTTCAAAATGGATCTCCTGTTTGACCGTATTGTGGTCCCAACTCAACTGCCTTTAAATTTTATCAACTTTCGAGGAGTGATATTAAACACATCGACGCCATGTTTTATAAACATCCAGACAAAATTGTGGTGAATAATTTTATCCTAATATAATATTCAGCTCAAAATTCAAAACTCCATACGTCAAGCAAACCAAACAGTTCAAAGAAAACTATTTCTATCTCTTATTCTGTAAAAATGAAAAAAATTAATTCTAGCTAAAAGTTTTTGTTTGCCAGAAGAAATTTTTATTTTATTTTAAATACTTTGAAGGAGTGAGTGCAAAATATTTTTAAGAAACATTACATCATTGGTGAACCAATAGTATAAACGAGGGGTAATGTTACCAGATCTCGTAAAATTACAGATACCAATTAAAAAAATTGGTTGTCTGTAAAGTCGGTTTACGGACGATAGTTTAACGTGACGTCATAACAAAATATTAATGAAATGATTGCATACTTTTGTTAATAAAAATGAATAATTTTTATTGAATTATCACTATTTTGTATGTATACAAAGGAGTGAAATTAAATCTACTATTTAATTGATAAATTTACTTTTACTTGCACTCATTAATTCAAATATGTTTTTTACTTTAACGAAGAGATTATTTTAACTATAACTTTTATACATGTTTGCTATTTAACTTCAAGATCGTCGAGAATGTTTTACGCTTTTTCGCAATTACACATTTAACCACGAAGATTGTTTCTCATGAAATTCAACGTAGAATTTAATAAAAAAGCCCTTGCACTTAATAAAATAAGTATTAGTAAGTTTAAGAAAGAAATTCCTCTTTAATCTCCAACCCAGACGGTCGTGGTGCGCTGGGGCCGAGATTAAAATTTGTCGAGAATATTTTACGTTTTTATGTCTTCTAGTGCTCAAAATGATATGCAATTGTGGCCCCGGGCACGAAATTTTATTTATAATTCATTAATAATAACGCCCCTCGTGATAAACAAAGGAAAATATGTATTAACAAGTGCCTGGTTGCCGCGGAAGCGGATAGATTGCACGATACGTTCGGTTCGCGTCCGTCACCGTAGATGACAGCACTGTAGGTAAATAATATTATTTCGTTTTTATAATACGATTTTATAACAAATATGCATCCCAAATACACCAAACTTATTTATAACGTGTTACAATATTTTTTTAATCATTGTGCAAAAATCCCGGGTGTAATTTGAATTATTATGTGTAACTGTAAAACACCATTGTTCGTACAAAAACGTATTTGAAAATTCAACATTACTTTTAAATAACCGTACCGATTGTGCTGAAAATCGGTGGACGATCGTTAAATTACATAATATTAATAGTTCAAAAGACTAAAACATGATTGAAAAGTCAAATCGATGGTTGTTCCAATCGAGTGGAAGAGAGATAGATGCGGCGCAAGCGTATAATGAACGTAACGGGACACATGGTAGTGGGACAATGTGCGTTACGGGACACTTTTTGGTGCGTGTAGTCGGCGTTCATCGATTTATTAGACGTTGTCACGTCAATAATACTAAGTTTCTTAACACACTTCAAGTGCAGGAAACCCACTGTTACACTGGATGCTTGTCGTTTATCTTTTAACAAAATTTGGCGAATGAACAAACAACAACGTGAAAATATTAATTTAAGGTTAAAAATATGATTTTTTTCACATCCTATGCTATAAAACATTTGAATATTGGTTTTCAAACACATGCAGTACAAGTGTGCTCTCGCTGCCTAGAGTTAAATGACAAAAAAAAATTTAAGTTGTTACCAAAGCACAAAGAATAAAATTATGATTAAAAGACAGTACATTCTCTTAAAACTAAATCTTTCTTTAATTTTCTTAAGGACAAATCTGATGACCCTCCTGTATTTTCTTTTGATTGCCAAAATAATCATGAGTTACCTATAGTCGTTACTACATTCGGCATGCTTATAGTTTCTCGGTATGTAAAGGTACTTCAAAAGATTCACTTTCTAAAAGCAGTGTGTTTATTTACTGAAGTGGATACTTACTCGTAAGAAAAAAAATCAAATTAATGTTCGACGGATGTAGGCCAGAATAAAACTATGTTATTAAAATAATTTTGTCAGAATGGTTGGCTTTTAAAGCTCCTAATATGTAAATGAATTTGAATTAATATTCCCAATTACAGGACAACCATGATTCCCCCCAGACCGGGTATTTGCTTACATAGAGAAGGTTATTAGAAAGGTATACACAGACCCACAAGACTAAGAAAAAATTTTTACTGAGCACGGGACAGTGTTTGCTCTTGGTTCAGATTCAATATGATTCAGAATAATTGTTTACAATTATTTTATATTTGGTTTATTATAAATATTTCTTAGCAAAAAGTTGAAAAAAAAAAATGTCAAATTGCATTGGCGCACCATCACTTTTCCTTCCAAGTGTTACATTTAAATAACTAGTTTTAAGATCAAGTTCATCCAAGATAGTTCCTGTAAAATTAAAGTTACGGAATGCAGTATTTTAAAGGCTCTAGGCTCTGGACCCTGCATCACCACATCCACCAAGATTTAAACATTTGACAAGAAGGCTACTGTACATACACACGGCGATGTTGATAGATGACTAAAGGAGAATGTAGAACCTGATAAAAAAGAATCTCGATGTTTCAACACAAATACAATATACTTCATTATGTTCAATTTCGGTCCATAGTGTGCAAATATTTTATTGCAAATCCGTTGATTACCAATGTCACAACCTCAATGCGCCTAAAAATTATAACTTCAAAATTGATATTTTTTAAAAAATATTGTACTGCTGGGATTGTGATAATTCCCTCTCGCTTCGTGCACGATGTGTGAAATATGCGACACGAAACTATTTATTCCCCAGTCGACGAGCTGTGGCTATCTCCTAGCACAAGACATCACAGACAAGCTAGCCGCGTGCTCCCCTAGCAGTCTTTGGTAAGGGCGACCATTCATGGCTATCTTCTACAACAAAGCATCACAGCTGACCCGGCCGTGCGCTCTCCTAGCAGTTTGTGGCAAGGACGACCAGCCATGGTTATCTTCTAAACCAATGCATCACCCCCGACCCTACAGTGCGCTCTCCTAGCAGTCTTTGGTAAGGGCGACCAGCCATGGTTATCTTCTAAAACAATGCATCACAGCCGACCCGATCGCGCACTCTTTTAGCCGTCTGTGACAAGAGCTGCGGTCCCTCATCTAATTGTAGCATACTATAATAAAATCACCACATGCGCGTGACTAGATTTACCGCCTTTCTGACACAGGAATTAAAAATTAACAAACAGACAGCTGTGAACAAAAAAAAATCTCACAAGCCTTAATTAAATAAAATTGTTTAACGGCATATTAATAAACATGTTTTGAGCTGCTTCCACGCTGAAACACTGGTGGGTGACAGGACAATACCTGAGTCGGGCAGCAGGGCCTCCTCCTCCCCGCACACCACCACCTCGGTGTACGGCTTGCGGCAGCAGCGACGGAACCAGCCGCTGATCGCCTCGTTGAAGTACATCGCTGCAACACACCGTGCCACCTCGTCCCGGCTGTCTCCCATCACGGGCACGCTGTCCACAACACTGGGTGACGCCCGTTTTACTAACATCCTCGCAAACTAAGCTCAATTATGAGCTTTCATATTTGAGGTAATTCATTGTATATCCCTAACCCCCTACACTTCATTTTGATAGTTAATTGTCTTTTAATTGATTTATACATAGCTTAAATTTTCATGACATTTGCAAACCAAAATTTACATAGCATTAAACATCCGAAACGTAACATAAAATTATCATGTAACACTATTATTAATCAACTATTCAGTAGAGATTTTTTATAAACACACACACACAAATATATATATATATAAACACTCTTGTGCAGGGTTCATTTACAGGCCCTTAAAAGTAATACATGTTAAATCTTTTTTTTCTTTTCAGTTAACAAAATTTGCAGTTATGGTTCTACAAATTTTCAGCTTTGTCATACATTGTCATGTATTTTACTTATAATACAGCAGCATCGTCGATTCGACTCCTTGAATAATTTGATAACTTATATCAGTCCCCTTTTCTTTGTCTCCCATGAAGTAAACTGGAAATGTATGGCTGACTGTATGACAGAGGAAGTAACGGCCCTATTCCATGGTGAAATTGCACCTGCTCCGTAAACGTGGGTGAAAATCCCGGCATGCAAGAACTCTATCTGCCCCGAATGAAGTCCCGTTGAAACACGAATTATATTTCTTTATCCGGAAGTGCCAATATTCATTGGTTTCGCCAAAATAATCGTTCTTTTAAAGAATCCACAGACTCTTCCAAGCTGGGAATTGCTACCTGGCCCCCGTGCAACATAATTCCGCCTTTTCTATCGTACATTTTAGTGCCCCACAAAATCTGCAATTCTTACAGATAATGTAAATTTTGATGAGCATTTGATTACCATATTCAAAAGATTGATCATAGTCAAGTACACATTTTTCAGAAACATCCCAAGTGTTCTTGGCACGTGCTTGCTGACACTAAGCTAGTCGCTAAGCATAGCGCGTTGACGCACAACTGCCTCTCCGGCCGTCTGAGATGCGCGCTGAGACGCAATCAGCCTTCCTGGGCTTGAGCCTCCGCCTTCTCCGAGCTTCTAGTCCGAGCAGCTGCCTGGCGCTTAGCATGCTCAACCTCCACCTTTCTGCATGAAGCCACGTTTATGCTCTCTGGCTTCATCCAGCTTACTATGAGCTCTGCGAAATATTTGGCTTGAGTAGTATGTAAATGACGGACCGGGGACTGGCTTCTGGGTGTGGAGCCGGGAGCCGAACCACCATCTTGTAAAGCCAGGCTCGCGCAGGAGATAAAGTAAATAGATGTAGACGATATGCTCTTCAGGTCTTGAGAAAGGAAATAGCTTAAATGGTATTGGAGATATAAGTAAGGTAGAAGACAATGAAGGTAACATCTCCAGCAAAAAGTGGCAAGTCGACTTATGGTAGACTTCTACGGACACTGGAATATTTTTTTGGTGAATTATCAAGTAAACTTGATGGAAATGATGGTACTCCAATGTCAAAAAATTCGAAATCCTGGGATAAGCACGATGAGGATGTCAGTGCGTTTGATAAAGATGTGGATAACACCGATGATGATGATTTAAATTATCATAAACATTATTACAACGATTTTCAGAATATGTTTAGCAAACACTCGAAGAAGATGGTGTCAGCAAGTGAAATTGATTATATATCGTGGAAAGACCCGAACGTGTTGGTGAACAGGTTGCGACTTTTACTTGTTTCACAAGATGACGAAATTTTATCAGTTATCAAAGAAACGTGGACTATTCTTGATGAACTAAGAATTTCAGGGTATATAGAATAAGATATTAATGTGTATTGACTGACGAATTTTTATACTTTTGTATTTTATATATAAATATAATTTTGAAAATTAATATTAAAAATGTGTCGTTATTAATACCCAGATAAATTTCATGTGTTTGCTACTTTAAAGAATTGAGTTGAGTATGAATATTTTAATATATATCTATGTGTGTGTGGATGATGGAAAGTTTCCATTTTATAGTATGTAGATGATGGAAAATGAGTGTCGAAGTTGGAAAGAGTATGTATAATTGAGTGTCGATGACGGAAAAAATGAGTGTTGATTTGAGTGTCGATTATGGAAAATGAGTGTTGATGATGGAAAATGAGTGTTGAATTGAGTGTCGATGATGGAAAATTACTGTTGAATTGAGTGTCGATGATGGAAACTTAGTGTCGAATTGAGTGTCGGTGATGTAAAATGAGTGTCGATGATGGAAAATGAGTGTCGAATTGAGTGTCGGTGATGGAAAATGAGTGTTGAATTGAGTGTCGTTGATTGAATTGAGTGTCTAATTGAGTGTCGGTGATTGAATTGAGTGTCGAAATAAGTGTCGATGATGGAAAATGAGTGTCGAATTAAGTGTCGATGATGGAAAATGAGTGTCGAATTGAATGTGGATTATGGAAAATGGGTGTTGTTTTTAGTGTCAATTATGGAAAGTGAGTGTCGAAGATGGTTAATTTGCATTTGATTGCATGTTAATTATGGACAATGAGTGCTGACTCGAGTGTCTATGATCTAATATAAGTGTCAGTGATGGCAAATGAGTGTAGAATTAACTTGCATCCAGCACTGTGTATGTGTAGCTAGGTTCTGAAGGTTCAATGGATTCCTGGTCATATATAAAAGTAAACTTTGCTAACATGTTCACTGTCAGGCTTATTTAACTAACCGACGGCATGCTGTTAAATAAATAATAGGTTGATAATTGACTTCTTGTAGTTTTTGTATGCTGAGTGTAGCCGAGTAGACTGATGGACGTAAGGGAGGAGCTTAATGTAGATTGGACTTGTGTTGATGAATATGTTGGTGACCTACTGTATGTCCATAAATCGAATGCTTGTGGTCTGATAATATTTAGAGTTATTTACGAATATATTTACCGATGTGTGCTATGACAAGCTTAAAAATATCTGGTAAACTTATAGAGTAGGTCTCTTGTTTCGGAGACTTTTGTCGTAAGGCTTAACAAGGATCGACCCTGAAGGGTTAGGATTTTGAAGATGCGTGGTACTGAGCATGTCTTGGCTGTAGCTATATCAACACTGAAGCTCCCCTGAACTGTAGATGAGATGTACAAAAAATAATTGACTTTGGACCTAGCCTGGTATCGGATAAAATAATTTAGTCATGTGTTGTAGACATTTGGTTTCAGTTGGAGGTTATGTGTAGCTGTACATAATAAAATTTACATTTGAGTAGCTTAAATTTTGTTTGGATTCTGAAAGTTCCATTGTTTACAGACTCTTGCTCCTCTAGTAAGTCTAAATGAACCTTGTATGTACGATGTGCGATTTGTTGTTTGAATATATAATTTAAACTTTTATTCCTTGAAATTCCTATTTTTTAAGTAATAACAATGGATGATGTATTGACTTGCATATTATACAAGCGGACACTGTTATTTAAGCGAGTCTTAGACAGCAGGTCCCTCAGTCCACCTCTTGAAGTGGTACAGTGCAGATCTGATGAATTGTCTTGTCTGCATATAAGTCTGGTATATGAATATTCATATGTATTCGAACTTAATGGTAGCAACGTCGACATAGGTACAAATCTCAATGTTGGCGGGGTCAAGGGCTGCAGATATCTTGACGGAGGGTCTCGCGTCTTCACCGGGGTCCCTGACGACGGAGGCGATTATGACGAAGCAGATCCCGATGACAACGATGAGGGCAGCTCCAGAGATTCCGATGGTAACGAGGCTACCATATCCAGAGATCCCGATGATGGCCGTATCTAGTGTCTCTTCACTCCAAGAGACTTCAATGTGTGCATTAACGAACGCAGAGGAGACTCCGATACCTGCAACTACACCGCATTTGGTAAATAAAACATTTTGTGAGCAATTCCCAGCTTCTGCATCAGTCGTGCATACTTCAGATTCTTTGACATCCAGTACAGATGATCTGTCAATGTCGACTGGGAAATCTCCAGCTCATGCAACATACGGGACTTAGCCACCTACAACAGCAGTTTACAATGAAAGTAATATACTTTCCGAGCCGTCAGTGACTCAAGGTCTAACGAGGAGACATCTGGGTACGTACTGTGACAAAAGTTTTAAATACCGTCAACATGCAAGAAGACATAAAAATCATGTCTGTAGAAGAAACGCTAATCGTGTGACATTTCCGTGTGAGCCATGTGGTGTACATTTCACAAACAAAAGTAATTTGATTAGGCATTGTAAAAGCAAAGTTCATTTGCAAGTTGAACATCGGGGAAGCGATGGTAATTGCGATGAATATCTGTATCAGTGCTGCTACTGTGGTAAACGTTTTGAACGACTACGAAGTACACGTATCCATGAAAATAATGGCTGCAGAAGAAATCTTGACCGTGTCAAATTTCTGTGTGAGAAGTGCGGTGTACAGGTTACACGAAAATGTTACTTGAAAAAACATTATAAATTTTGTAAAGGTGGGTTTCTAGCATCATCTCTGGTCCTATAAGGTGTTACACTCCTGATCTGATGTAACGTGATCTGTATGAATTAGTTGTATATTGTCACTCTTAAAACGAAATATAATAATTATTTTAATACAAATGAATGTTGCAAGGACTGAAAAATGTAAACGATATATATATATATATATATATATATATATATATATATATACACATACCGTGTCAGATTTCTTTGTATATATATGTAAAATTTTAAATAAATTATAGAATTAAATAATTTTTTATTTATTTTTCCTAGCCTATATCGTTTATCTAAATGTAATAAACTAAATGTGACACGTAATTTTGGCCGAATTTGTAATGCGCGTTTTGTCTTATTTGTGTGTATTATTTTTTTTTACCAATAATGCCCAAGACAGTTTTTTTTTTGCTAAAATTATTATTGTCTGAGTATGTCATCTGCATTCTTAAGATTTTTTTTATGAGTTATTTTTTGGTAATGTGTTGGTACAGGTAATACCGTAACATTAGAGCAAATCTGATAGGGAATTGATTTATTATTTCTGAGAAATAATTTATTACTCCCCGAAATAGACATAACATACTTGTGGGAAATTTATGGTTTTAAATCGTAACCCGCCATATATTGGTGTACACTACGGTGGTGATATTAAAAAATTAAAGAATGATAATCACTTAAACACACTTCGGAGTAAGCTGGTGCAATGGATGGGCTGTATCAGTAAGATTCTGGATACTTGGTAAGCGGTTCTTCGTCCAAGTTACTCACTCCTTCGTTGCTGATGACTAACATGAATTTTTACAACATGAAAAAAAATGTATACTGGTCGGGGTCTTGAATAAAAATATTTTGCCGCTTATAATTAACGGAGTATCGACTTTCACAGTATGGTATGTAGGGTCCGACTCCTCTCGTATATGTGCTACAAATTTTTTTGTTGGTAGCAAGTTATTCATTCGTAAGCTGATTTTCTGCTCTGGTTCAGTGATGCATACTTTGAAGTGGTTCCAGCAAGAAAGTACTTTACGTATGCTGGATTACGATTTCACTGGAGTTTTAAGTGAAATGAGTGGGAAGACTAGCGACGTGATGTACCTACGCTTGTCTCGGGCAAACATATGACTGTTGCAGCATTCTGCTAGCTTGCAACTCCCGCGCGATGGGGTAAATGTTCATTTGCGGGTGACGGTAGGCGTGTCTCGATCGTGTAGTCTCTGCCTCTATCCTTGAGAATTTTTTTTAAATTTCTTTGAGGTTAACGTGCTTGATTTTAGGTACTTTTTACTAGTCGCACGAGAATAATTTAAAATTCGTATGTATTGGAAGATATTTTTCTACATGAGGTAAGAAAAATACATAGATGCTACAATGACTGAGATAGGTATCGAACACATGTTCCTTACCCTATGAGTGACTAGCACTTGTCGTTTGACCTATCTCCTCTAACTCTCTTTTACTGTGTGTTATAGATGGGACATGGTTGTTTTCAGAGATGATGGTTAAAATGTCTTGGGAAAAGTGTACTTTTTTTTTTAGGAATTACTATGTGTGGTGATTATTTTAGTCGAAGTGATAATTTAATAAAACACGTAATAATTAACTTGGATGTTTTTTTTTTCTAATGTGTCGACAAATCAATGATAGGATGGATTTGTGTGTAGAACTAGTTGTATACCACATCTCTTGAAGAACACTGCATGGTATATAATGTAAGACTCTTGGGCTCAAGAAACTATACAATATAGTTGGGAAGGATGATGCGGTTCCTAAGATTAAATGGAGGAACTTTGTTGATTTTTTTTCTGTATACTACGATGATTTAATTGTGTTTGGGATGATGGGTTGAAGGATTAAATACTAAAACTGGACACATAGGCTTTTAAAGAAAATGAGAATGGAGCTAACCATGTCTACAAAACAATAGAGAATATTGTGAAGCTAACAAGATCATAGATTGTGGTAAATCTCTGACAACTGAAATGTGGAAACGATATCATAAAATGAGTGATATTGATGGAGCTCCTGGTATTATAACTTGTAGTTACGATTGACTTTGCGTCTGTGATAGTGACACGAACACGAAGATTTAAAGACTAATAATAATATATAAAGAAGACGGAAGCCGTAGCACGCCGATCGTGATGAAGAACAAATATTGAAGGATGCTGATGGCTTCGGGAAGACTGAAACTAATGGAAGTATCAACACCGTGAAAAGTGAGAATACACTCAAGCCTATATTCAGTAGATCCTCCATACTTTGTAAAAATAATTGACTCCTAAAAAGGAAGTATGAAGGCGATGAAGACACTTCGACATCAACGATATCGAATTCTTACAGTAATCTGGGTGAAGACGATGCCTTCTACGGTGATTGCTACAGTGACTCTGAAGCTGGCGACGTGATCGAAGACTGTGTTGAGGCAGCTAAAACGGACAAGACCGAATACTGTGATGGTGTCCTGAGATCAAAACGATGGAAACGTCGTGTTATATTAAATAAATCTTATCAAGCTTGTGATGATCACTGACTCGATGATGAAAGTGACCTTGTGGTTGGTGTTAAAACGGAAGACACCAGAGATAATAATACTTATTCTAAACGTGCAAGGGAGATGGTGGAAGATGATTACACATCATGGAAAGATTCATACATATTGGTTGACCGGCTAAGACTTCTACATGGTTCGCTTTGTGAAGGAAACTATTCGAGCATCAAAGAAATATCCTTCATACTCAAAGATCTGAAGGAGGCTGGCTACATACAATAATGACTTGATTTACCTGCATTTGTATAATGTTGGGAAATATAATAGATAATTTAAGTTATGGAAATTTAATGTTTTATTTATTGTATTCTGGTTTCCAACTAAGCCTGTGTTTCCGCTTCTGTGTGTGTGTGATCATTCCGTTTCCTGTATGTTCTTTCCGTTTCCTGTATGTACTTGTGTACGTTCCGTTTCCTGTGTGTTTCCGTGTGTCCATTCCGTTTCCTGTGTGTACATTCCGTTTTTTCCTGTGTTTTTTTTATGGTTGAATGTGTCTCATTCGTTTAATGTGCGTAGTAAAAATTTTTAATTGCTGTAAATTGTGTGCATGGTCAGAGCGGTGTCCTCCGCGCAGTGTTTCTTGGCGCGTCCAACGGAGAAATGAAGGTAGCTTCCCCCTCCATGCGGTTCTGGAGGAGCAGGCGGGGCTATCGCTTCCGTCGGTGAGCGGACATGCGCTTGCGAATTTCTCCTCCATCCGCCTAAGACGCACACGCACGTGCTTCGTGGTCATCACCCGCCGTATGCATGGTATACATTCGTTTCCTCTCCTAGCACTGCTGAACTGTATTCACGTAGATGTTTCTATAAATGTAGAAAATTTTTATTTTAAATATCACTTTTTTTATAAATGTAACACATAAATATTTTAAATATCAATTTTTTATACGTGTAACCTATTATTATTTTTAATATGAACTTTTTTATAAATGTAAATAACTTTTCCCTGCTATTTTTAATACATAATATTTAACGTGAAACTAGAATATTTAATATTTTTGATACATTAATTTAGTATAGTGATGGAGGGTTAATATAAAGATACACACATAAATTGGATTTATTTTATTTCCTACAATTCCCCGTCTGGTACCAGATGAATACAGAGGACGCATTTCAATGTAGAGGCGTAGTTCATTACATATAGTTCAGTTTGTATATTTTCTTTATAATCTCACACACATCATATAAATTTTTATGGGTGATAAAAATATAAAACGTAATTTTAAATCACTGATGATGATTATGATTATTTAGTTCACACTTGATTCACATAGTAGTTTTGATATAGCTGCGGAAAAATAACTATCGTACAGGAGTGACAAAGCTTGAACACTGTAAATATATCACGCTATACTTGACGTCACGCAGATCATTGTTCTTCTTCTGAGAACTCTGGTATAAAACGTTGACTATCCGTACACTTCGGCACGGGATGGTGTTGTGGTAGCGATGGCGACGGTGTAGACTTCGCAGAATTTGCCAATCGACGTGATGCAATTGACGTTGGCGGCGACAATGGTCTCGTTAGGGTGGAAGATGACAAAGATGGTGATCCATCACGAGATGTAGCAGGCTCTCGGGCAGCACCAGCAATGGTGGTAAGGAGCTGGATCGAGAGTCCACCTCTCCAAACACTTGACGCGCAGACTCTACTGGTGAGTCGTCACGATCGGGGGATCGACCCCATGGCTCGTCTCGCTTCCAGCGACGTCCCTGTCGTCTGCAGCACTCGATGGCATACCAGTTGTGAAGGTACGTTTCCTCGTCTTCTTCATCGCTTATATCGTCACTACGTATTTGCGTCGAGGACTCCAGCATCCATGGGTCATCGATTGATTTTTTCGTTGACATGTTAGCTGCTGCAAGGACCTCGATGCTGGCGAAGAGGATGTAAACTGAAGGCTACCGGGGCCGGCAGTTGGTATTTATAGGCTAAAAGGTAGGATAGGGGGTATAGGGGTCAGAAATTTGCGGTGGGGGTAAGTGGTGGAGGTGGTAATGGTGGGTTCATGGTAGGAAAAAATAATCATAATTTTTTCGGCCGAGGGAAGGTGGGGTGATTTTGGGAAGAGAGGGGGGGAAATTCCGAGAGACGAATATTTAGGGGAGGGGGAAAAATTCCAAGGAAAAAATAGAATGACGGGAAAGAGAGGGAGAGAGGGAGGGAGGGTGAACAACAAAAGTAATAGTGATGGTGTTGGGGGGGGGGGGTTAATTACGATGGAAAAAAAAATTAAAAAAGGGGGTGGGGGAGGTGTGGATCGTCATGTGCGTAAAATATTAATTTCTTTGGTGAGGTGATGAGGGGGGTGGGAGGGGGGGCTGTTGTAAGTTCGTATATGCGTTGGTAAAAGTGGTGGGGGTCAGTCTGCCAGCACCCACCACGGGGGAAGGATCGGTCGCCATTTTTATTTTTTTGCCCTCGTCAGGTTCGAACCAAGGACTCCGAGCTCCGTGTCGTTAATGTTTGTTTTTTAAATATGTTTTATTAAAATTTTATTAATTGAATTTTTTATAAATTTAAATTTTTTTTCATTAAATTCGGATAATAAATAAAGATTTTAAAGATGGCGACCGTAACGATAATTGCAACGGTGACGTCATAATTCAAAATGGCGGAAAACAAAATGCCGGAATGTTCGAGAAAACAAAATGACGTCATCCAAGGTGGCAGATCCAAGATGGCAGATCCAAGATGGCGGGTCCAAAAAGGCCGCTGGGGTCAAGGTCAAATTCAAAGGTCCAGGTCACGTCCATCCACGATGGCCGCCGTGACGTCACAATCCAAGATAGCGCTCGGCAATCTCAATACACACCCTGAACCCTGTTTCCGGAGCCCCTATTATATACTACTCCGGAGTCATCAAATGTGAAGTCATACATCTATAAAACAATATAATTCAAGAATTTTCACTGGGTTTAGGATGTAGGACGGCATTATTAATGAAACATCGTTTCAGAGAGTTGAGACTCAATACATTTTAGCTTTTCAATAATTAAATTACTGTTTTAGCTTTAATATGTTAATTTTTAATGCTGCTAAAATATGTTTTTAAGTAGATTTGTTTAGGTTGTATATTATCTTTTCATAACATCTTTGTATGTCATGATGGATCGGGCCGCTACTTCACTGGCGCGACTTTAACATGTTTGGTGTATTGAGGAGTGTGAAAATGGGCGGTCATTTTGCTTATGTCAGTTTTCGTATGTGTTCAAGATAAGTTTATTGCTCTAATATGTAACTTACATCATTCTGTAGCATGGTTATGCAAATAGTGTTTAAATCTATGCTACCATCTGCATTTGGCTACAATGCCTCCATCTGCGTTTGGATACAATGCCTTCTTGCTTTTCTTTGTTTAAGATAGTTGATTCTTCCTCAGAATTTTTTATCAACATTTTAAAAGGAATCCTTTAACACCAATATGGATTTTACTGCAAAATTTACCTGTTTTCTTTTATAATTTTAAAGTTTAGGAAATTACCGAACTAAAAAATAAATGACATAAACAAGTAGTAAACAACAGCCGAGTATACAAGTCGCATTCTGAGGTGCGAGAAGTGCCTCAACGACTGGAACTTTGGGTCAGCCATATTGGATTCTACTGTGGTTTGATCTTCAAAATGTTCTAAATATAACAAAAAATTTTATTTTAGTAATTTTTCCCAATCTTTTCTTAAAATGAAGTTTCTTAAAATTTAATTGGGAGCTTCTAGATCGATACCTTATCATTTTACCCTAACTACAAATGAAATTGCACTTTTGAAGTGAAATTTGACACGTCTAATATGTGTTTACTAAAAAACTCAATTATTTTTTAACTAAAGAAATATAAAAAAAAAATTCTTACTTAATTAAGTTTAGTGTCCTCAGTTACAAAAAATAATTTTAATTAAAAAATATATATAAAAGGTGAACAATACTTTAAGAAATAAAGGTTTTTTTTTATTAAAAACACATTTAAATTACGGGCAAACAATGTCCCAAGTTCTGTTTACAATGGGTAAACTCATAAAAAAATTGTAACATTTTTTTGGCCAAAATGTTTATTGTGGACTGACTTGCACTTATACTGCCGGAATGTATAATATATCGGCAAATGTGACACCAAGAGAACCAGAACAGGTGCCACCATGTTGGATTTTCAAGTCTGCTAGAGTAAAAAAGTTTCAGCCATTATCTTGCTTCATTAGACACATGCTAGTTCACACGAGTGTCAACCAGATCGTCAGATTTCAGTGTCCACCCTAGTGTCAGTTTTTGTGCAACAATCTAGAACATGTTTAAATATGACAAATAATTCAGAAAGAAATGTTTAAAATTATTTTAATATGCTTTTTAATAAAAAAAATTATCGGTTGCGCTCCATGATTCGATCTTTAATATATGAAATACACTTGAAATTACAACATTTCTTTTTTCTGAATTTTGTCCATGAGTATACTAATTGTCCTCACTAGAAACCAGCCCTATAAACAAGGCAGCTGCCCGATTGAATAAATATGTCACATAGTGAAATTAACACTGGTCATAGAGACCATATGCAGTGCAGCTTTAACTACAACAGTACCAAATGCAAGCATATAGAACGAGCCTCTCCCAACTGACGCAACTACAGTACGGAAATAACATGAAGTGCTTATCGAATACTATTAGGTGCATTTCAAGCATATAAACCAAATATTGCATGAATAACAGAGACAAAACTAAAGACAGTATCATTTCTTTCCAGTTATAATAAAATCATACACAAAATAATAATCCTACATTGATCACATTAATAATGTGTTTCGCTTACTACAGGACCAAGTGTTTATGAATCACAGGAACTGTAACCCTGGGTTAGCATGCAAGGCTATACATGAGCGCAAATTTAAATTGATCCAACTATAGTACCCAATAACATTTGGATATAACTAGCTACACGAGTATAAAGCTATGACTACTTAAATGGCTCCAACTGGCTGAAATAAATACAACTGAATACATTGTCTCCAGCTGAATACGTTTTTGGCTTGAACTGACTATATTTGGCTCCAACTGGCTTAAATTATATTTAGATCCAACTTTTTTCATTGAACTCCTTCTGGCTACACTTGCATTTGCCTCCGGCTAGATTAAATTGCTTCGAGGGTTCCAATAATTCTAATTTCTCTAACGGCTTTCTCATTAATATCCATTGTTTTTAGTCATTGACAATGGTTTCATAAAGTTTTATGTTTAAATATCTGTAGTTATATGAGAAATTAAGCAATAATTTTTCAAATCTACTAAATGTTTTACTTTAAAATTTATCTACACAAACTGGTTATAGACTACATAAATTCAATATATACCGCGCTCTTAACTCATTAAGTATAGTCCACGTTTTTAGTGAAATATTTAAATTTTCGGCAAAGTACGGCCCGCGGACCAAGTGCACCTTCGGGCTAGTCAATCCGGCCTGTGACATGGTTATGAAAACCCCTACGATTACACATAGGACAAAATGTATTTTCTGCGTAGCTAGAATAGAATAACGATTTTCTTCTTATTGCGTTTTCAATATGGTAAGTAGTATATATTGGCCGGTACTAGATCAGGATGCAGGTAGTGGAGCCGAGAGCCGGCTCCGCCATCTTGGATTGTGACGTCACGGCGGCCATTTTTGACTCAAAATTCCTCAAAATTCCTCAAAATTCCTCAAAATTGACTCAAAATGACTCAAAATTTCCCGTTTTCGAGGGAAAAATTCCCGATCCGAGGGAAAATTAGGATTTCGAAAAACCACAAAAGTCGTTTTGCATTAAAAACCACGAAATTCCTGATAGAGGCTTAAGCATCCTTAACTCAAGCCTCAGTTAAGCCTCTATCAGGATGTGACCTCGACCTTTGACCTTGACCTTGACCCCGACGGCCATTTTGGATCCGCCACATTGAAAATCCGTAACTTTAATGCTAAAGATTCGGGAAAAAAAATTAAAAATCAAAAAAATTAACTAATCGAATTAAATAATAAAAAATCCTTAAAACCACCATTGCACTTTTTCGTGACGGCCGCCATCTTGTCTTCGTTGCTGGACGGTGTCCGCCATCTTGGATTGTGACGTCACGGCGGCCATCTTGGATTGTGACGTCACGGCGGCCATCTTGGATGAGCGTAACTTGACACTTTTTCGTGCGTGCAGCTGGCGTAACGGGACACAGCGTAACGGGACATATCGTAACGGGACATAACGTAACGGGACAAGTAGATCACGGCGGCCATTTTGGATCCGCCATCTTGGATCCGCCATTTTGGATGACGTCATTGTGTTCTAGAAAATTCCGGTGATGTGTTTTCCGCCATATTGGATGATGACGTCACCGTTGCAATTTTTGTTACGGCCGCCATCTTGAAACGTCATCTTGAAAATCTTTATTTATTATCCGATTTTAATGAAAAAAATTCCAAAATTCATCAAAAAATTAACGTATTTAAATTCTGTTTGATTATATCGATGTACGTCCTTCGTTCGATTCCCGACGAGAGTAAACAGTCTATCCTTCCTCCATGAAAGCTACCTAGACTGATCTATCACCACCAATACCAAGGTATATATCGTCAACTGGTATGACATCATGTCCGCCATCTTGTCTTCATCCACTGGAGACCACCATCTTGTTTTCGTGTGCTAGAGTGTGCCGATATCATGTAGTATAATTATCTGGTCACCACACCTTTGACCTTGACCTTGAACTTTACCTTGACCTTGAAATTTGACCTTGAACTTTAACTTTGACCTTGACCTTGAAATTTGACCTTGACCTTGAAATTTGACCTTGACTTTGAACTTTGACCTTGACCTTGACCTTGAAATTTGACCTTGACCTTGAAATTTGACCTTGACCTTGAAATTTGACCTTGACCTCGAACTTTGACCTTGACCTTGAACTTTGACCTTGACCTTGAAATTTGACCTTGAACTTGAAATTTGACCTTGACCTTGAAATTTGACCTTGACCTTGAAATTTGACCTTGACCTTGAAATTTGACCTTGACCTTGAACTTTGACCTTGACCTAGAAATTTGACCTTGACCTTGCCCTTTGACCTTGAAATTTTACTTTGTCCTTGAAATTTGACTTTGTCCTTGATGTCCATCACAGATCCGTCATTTTATGTTCAGTACATGCTACCAGGAGCGACCACCTGCTGGAGTACACCATCTTGTGCGTGTACTCGTATTACCATCATGCTAGTTTTATTCTAACATGCTACAGTGCAGTAATAATTTATTACTGAGGTACCCACCATCTTAAAATTTGACCGCCATCTTGAAATCATGTAATTATTTAGCTAGAAATGCGGGAAAAATTCCAATAGTCTCCGAAAAAATCATTTATTAATTTACAAATCGAATCGATGGATCCCTGTCCACGGTTAGATTCTTGACCAGAGACAGTTGTAACTAATTATTAAATAAATGTTAAGTTCTGTTTTCCATTACCTTTCGCGGAGGTTATTAATCATTCACTCTACGAAAATCAACTCAAGTCAATATACCGGACCAACGAATTAAATCAGTGCCGATTAGCCTATTATGAAAGTCTAATTTTTCAATAATCTGAATAACATATAAGCCGTTCATGTACAAAGCCACACATATAGATCAATTGCCTTCAGTCCAAGAGACCGAGTGATGTCATTATCAGACGTATAGGCTAGTCATTTCAGGACCACATGACCTTCGTAATCCTACGTGACATTTTTATACATTCTAAAGGACCAAGTAACCTTGTAAAATATTTTAGTAACACCAAGAGGTGATAAACTAGTAAATATTCAATCACTACATTTTGTACTACGCGCAGTCAACAAAAAAGGAAGCACCAACAACGAAAAGACAGCACCACCAACGAAAAGACAGCACATTTGGAAGCACCGACAACGAAAAGGCAGCACCGACAACGAAAAGGCAGCACATTTGGAAGCACCGACAACGAAAAGGCAGCAGCGACAACGAAAAGGCAGCACATTTGGAAGCACCGACAACGAAAAGGCAGCACCGACAACGAAAAGGCAGCACATTTGGAAGCACCGTCATCGAAAAGGCAGCACATTTGGAAGCACCGACAACGAAAAGGCAGCACATTTGGAAGCACCGACAACGAAAAGGCAGCACCGACAACGAAAAGGCAGCACATTTGGAAGAACCGACAACGAAAAGGCAGCACCGCCAAAGAAAAGACAGCACATTTGGAAGCACCGACAACGAAAAGGAAGCACCATCAACGAAAAGGCCGCACCGCCAACGAAAAGGAAGCACATTTGGAAGCACCGGCAAAGAAAAGGCAGCACCGCCCACGAAAAGGAAGCACATTTGGAAGCACCGACAAAGAAAAGGCAGCACCGACAACGAAAAGGCAGCACATTTGGAAGCACCGACAACGAAAATGCAGCACCGACAACGAAAAGGCAGCACATTTGGAAGCACCGACAACGAAAAGGCAGCACATTTGGAAGCACCGACAACGAAAAGGCAGCAGCGACAACGATAAGGCAGCACATTTGGAAGCACCGACAACGAAAAGGCAGCACCGACAACGAAAAGGCAGCACATTTGGAAGCACCGTCATCGAAAAGGCAGCACATTTGGAAGCACCGACAACGAAAAGGCAGCACATTTGGAAGCACCGACAACGAAAAGGCAGCACCGACAACGAAAAGGCAGCACATTTGGAAGCACCGACAACGAAAAGGCAGCACATTTGGAAGCACCGACAACGAAAAGGCAGCACTGACAACGAAAAGGTAGCTTATTTGGAAGAACCGACAACGAAAAGGCAGCACCGCCAAAGAAAAGACAGCACATTTGGAAGCACCGACAACGAAAAGGAAGCACCATCAACGAAAAGGCCGCACCGCCAACGAAAAGGAAGCACATTTGGAAGCACCGGCAAAGAAAAGGCAGCACCGCCCACGAAAAGGAAGCACATTTGGAAGCACCGACAAAGAAAAGGCAGCACCGACAACGAAAAGGCAGCACATTTGGAAGCACCGACAACGAAAAGGCAGCACCGACAACGAAAAGGCAGCACATTTGGAAGCACCGACAACGAAAAGGCAGCACATTTGGAAGCACCGACAAGGAAAAGGCAGCACCGACAACGAAATGCAGCACATTTGGAAGCACCGACAAAGAAAAGGCAGCACCGCCAACGAAAAGGAAGCACATTTGGAAGCACCGACAAAGAAAAGGCAGCACCGCCAACGAAAAGGAAGCACATTTGGAAGCACCGACAACGAAAAGGCAGCACCGCCAAAGAAAAGACAACACATTTGGAAGCACCGACAACGAAAAGGAAGCACCATCAACGAAAAGGCCGCACCGCCAACGAAAAGGAAGCACATTTGGAAGCACCGGCAAAGAAAAGGCAGCACCGCCCACGAAAAGGAAGCACATTTGGAAGCACCTACAAAGAAAAGGCAGCACCGCCAACGAAAAGGAAGCACATTTGGAAGCACCGACAACGAAAAGGCAGCACCATCGACGAAAAGGAAGCACATTAATTTGTCATTGACTGCAATATTCATTGGTTCCAATATTCATTGGCTCCAATATTCTTTGGCTCCAATATTCAATGGCTCCAATATTCATTGACTCCAATATTCATTGGCTCCATCAGTCATTGACACCTACAGTCTTTTGGTTCCAAAAGTCTTTTGGCCCCAAATATATTAGGCTAGAATTCTTCGAGTCTAAGAGACTATGAGACCACATGGCTACAGAACTACGTGACTACGAATCTTCAAGTTTAAAGACTGCGAGGCTACAGAGATACGAAGCCTCTAGTACACAGGTTTACGTGACTGCGAGGATACAGGACTACCAGTCTGCATGAGTACTTGACTACGAAGCTACTTGTCTACAAGGCTACAATTACAGCATCTGTTTTCGTCAGAATTTTCTCTTTTGCTCCAACTGCACCACCAGCATTATGTTATAAGATTACAAGGCCGCCTGCTTACGTAGCTTCAAGTCTACGAGGATACTTGGATACGTAGCTTCAATTCTACGAGGTCCTAAGACTTCATGACTACGCGACTTCGAGCCATGAGGTTACGAGATTACGTGACTACGAATCTTCATGTTTACGAGACTGCGAGGCTACAGAGCTACGAAGCCTCTAGAAAACGAGTTTACGTGACTGCGTGGATACAGGAATACAAGTCTGCATGAGTTCTTGACTACGAAGCTACTCGTCTGCAAGGCTCCAATTGACACATCTGTCTTCGATGGAATTTTCTCTTTTGCTACATCTACACCATCAGCATTATGTTATAAGATTACAAAGCTACTTGCTTACGTAGCTTCAAGTCTACGAGGCTCCAATACATCATGACTACGAGACTACGAACCATGAGGTTACGAGACTATGCGATTGCAAGTCTTCAAGGTTACGTCATCGCGAGGCTATAGGACTACGAAGCTTCCAGAACGCATGGTTACGAGAATGCATGACTAATTGGCCGCATGGCTACGAAACTTTATGTCTCTGACTGACTACAATAGCACTATTCAGTGGTGAGAGTTAATTTATTTCATGCAAAGGTACTTGCTGCAAGCAGTTCCGCTTTTCAACATCAGATGACGTCACGTTTTGCTTGCAGGTAAAATAATATTTATTTATTTTATGCGGGATGCGGGTTGTTCACTATCGGTCGCATAAGAAGAATGGCATCGTTAGTCTTCAAGGAGAAGGAAGTTCGTCATTCCTGCTAGTGCTTCTCAGATTTCTCACAGTCCGCCATCTTGGATTGCGACGTCACGGCTGCTATCTTGGATGGGTGTGACTTTGACCTTTGACCGAAACCGCAGGAATGATCGCAAGCACACGGATTAACCATCATAATATTTATAAGAATAATCAGGAGCACACGGAGAAAACCATAATAATATTGGCAAGAATAATCAGGAGCACACGGAGAAAAACAACACATGTTTTCTTTGATATCATAAAATTACAGAAAAAAAATATTTAAAAATAAAAATAAATTAATAAAAAAATTTAAAATAAAAACAAAAAATACATAAACTGATTCTGGCTTGTACTAGAACTCTATCTTTGCTCAACAATGATAAGTTTACAAGCTAGCAGAATCAGTTTATGTATTTTTTGTTTTTATTTTAAATTTTTTTATTAATTTATTTTTATTTTTAAATATTTTTTTTCTGTAATTTTATGATATCAAAGAAAACATGTGTCGTTTTTCTCCGTGTGCTCCTGATTATTCTTGCCAATATTATGATGGTTTTCTCCGTGTGCTCCTGATTATTCTTATCAATATTATGATGGTTAATCCGTGTGCTTGCGATCATTCCTGCGGTTTCGGTCAAAGGTCAAAGTCACACCCATCCAAGATAGCAGCCGTGACGTCGCAATCCAAGATGGCGGACTGTGAGAAATCTGAGAAGCACTAGCAGGAAGGACGAACTTCCTTCTCCTTGAAGACTATCGATGCCATTTTTCTTATGCGACCGATAGTTAACAACCCGCATCCCGCATAAAATAAATAAATATTATTTTACCTGCAAGCAAAACGTGACGTCATCTGATGTTGAAAAGCGGAACTGCTTGCAGCAAGTACCTTTGCATGAAATAAATTAACTCTCACCACTGAATAGTGCTATTGTAGTCAGTCAGAGACATAAAGTTTCGTAGCCATGCGGCCAATTAGTCATGCATTCTCGTAACCATGCGTTCTGGAAGCTTCGTAGTCCTATAGCCTCGCGATGACGTAACCTTGAAGACTTGCAATCGCATAGTCTCGTAACCTCATGGTTCGTAGTCTCGTAGTCATGATGTATTGGAGCCTCGTAGACTTGAAGCTACGTAAGCAAGTAGCTTTGTAATCTTATAACATAATGCTGATGGCGTAGATGTAGCAAAAGAGAAAATTCCATCGAAGACAGATGTGTCAATTGGAGCCTTGCAGACGAGTAGCTTCGTAGTCAAGAACTCATGCAGACTTGTATTCCTGTATCCACGCAGTCACGTAAACTCGTTTTCTAGAGGCTTCGTAGCTCTGTAGCCTCGCAGTCTCGTAAACATGAAGATTCGTAGTCACGTAATCTCGTAACCTCATGGCTCGAAGTCACGTAGTCATGAAGTCTTAGGACCACGTAGAATTGAAGCTACGTATCCAAGTATCCTCGTAGACTTGAAGCTACGTAAGCAGGCGGCCTTGTAATCTTATAACATAATGCTGGTGGTGCAGTTGGAGCAAAAGAGAAAATTCTGACGAAAACAGATGCTGTAATTGTAGCCTTGTAGACAAGTAGCTTCGTAGTCAAGTACTCATGCAGACTGGTAGTCCTGTATCCTCGCAGTCACGTAAACCTGTGTACTAGAGGCTTCGTATCTCTGTAGCCTCGCAGTCTTTAAACTTGAAGATTCGTAGTCACGTAGTTCTGTAGCCATGTGGTCTCATAGTCTCTTAGACTCGAAGAATTCTAGCCTAATATATTTGGGGCCAAAAGACTTTTGGAACCAAAAGACTGTAGGTGTCAATGACTGATGGAGCCAATGAATATTGGAGTCAATGAATATTGGAGCCATTGAATATTGGAGCCAAAGAATATTGGAGCCAATGAATATTGGAACCAATGAATATTGAAGTCAATGACAAATTAATGTGCTTCCTTTTCGTCGATGGTGCTGCCTTTTCGTTGTCGGTGCTTCCAAATGTGCTTCCTTTTCGTTGGCGGTGCTGCCTTTTCTTTGTCGGTGCTTCCAAATGTGCTTCCTTTTCGTGGGCGGTGCTGCCTTTTCTTTGCCGGTGCTTCCAAATGTGCTTCCTTTTCGTTGGCGGTGCGGCCTTTTCGTTGATGGTGCTTCCTTTTCGTTGTCGGTGCTTCCAAATGTGTTGTCTTTTCTTTGGCGGTGCTGCCTTTTCGTTGTCGGTGCTTCCAAATGTGCTTCCTTTTCGTTGGCGGTGCTGCCTTTTCTTTGTCGGTGCTTCCAAATGTGCTTCCTTTTCGTTGGCGGTGCTGCCTTTTCTTTGTCGGTGCTTCCAAATGTGCTGCCTTTTCGTTGTCGGTGCTGCCTTTTCTTTGTCGGTGCTTCCAAATGTGCTGCCTTTTCGTTGTCGGTGCTGCCTTTTCGTTGTCGTTGCTTCCAAATGTGCTGCCTTTTCGTTGTCGGTGCTGCCTTTTCTTTGTCGGTGCTTCCAAATGTGCTTCCTTTTCGTGGGCGGTGCTGCCTTTTCTTTGCCGGTGCTTCCAAATGTGCTTCCTTTTCGTTGGCGGTGCGGCCTTTTCGTTGATGGTGCTTCCTTTTCGTTGTCGGTGCTTCCAAATGTGCTGTCTTTTCTTTGGCGGTGCTGCCTTTTCGTTGTCGGTTCTTCCAAATAAGCTGCCTTTTCGTTGTCGGTGCTGCCTTTTCGTTGTCGGTGATTCCAAATGTGCTGCCTTTTCGTTGTCGGTGCTGCCTTTTCGTTGTCGGTGCTTCCAAATGTGCTGCCTTTTCGTTGTCGGTGCTTCCAAATGTGCTGCCTTTTCGATGACGGTGCTTCCAAATGTGCTGCCTTTTCGTTGTCGGTGCTGCCTTTTCGTTGTCGGTGCTTCCAAATGTGCTGCCTTATCGTTGTCGCTGCTGCCTTTTCGTTGTCGGTGCTTCCAAATGTGCTGCCTTTTCGTTGTCGGTGCTTCCAAATGTGCTGCCTTTTCGTTGTCGGTGCTGCCTTTTCGTTGTCGGTGCTTCCAAATGTGCTGCCTTTTCGTTGTCGGTGCTGCCTTTTCTTTGTCGGTGCTTCCAAATGTGCTTCCTTTTCGTGGGCGGTGCTGCCTTTTCTTTGCCGGTGCTTCCAAATGTGCTTCCTTTTCGTTGGCGGTGCGGCTTTTTCGTTGATGGTGCTTCCTTTTCGTTGTCGGTGCTTCCAAATGTGCTGTCTTTTCTTTGGCGGTGCTGCCTTTTCGTTGTCGGTTCTTCCAAATGTGCTGCCTTTTCGTTGTCGGTGCTGCCTTTTCGTTGTCGGTGCTTCCAAATGTGCTGCCTTTTCGTTGTCGGTGCTTCCAAATGTGCTGCCTTTTCGATGACGGTGCTTCCAAATGTGCTGCCTTTTCGTTGTCGGTGCTGCCTTTTCGTTGTCGGTGCTTCCAAATGTGCTGCCTTTTCGTTGTCGCTGCTGCCTTTTCGTTGTCGGTGCTTCCAAATGTGCTGCCTTTTCGTTGTCGGTGCTTCCAAATGTGCTGTCTTTTCGTTGGTGGTGCTGTCTTTTCGTTGTTGGTGCTTCCTTTTTTGTTGACTGCGCGTAGTACAAAATGTAGTGATTGAATATTTACTAGTTTATCACCTCTTGGTGTTACTAAAATATTTTACAAGGTTACTTGGTCCTTTAGAATGTATAAAAATGTCACGATGGATTACGAAGGTCATGTGGTCCTGAAATGACTAGCCTATACGTCTGATAATGACATGACTCGGTCTCTTGGACTGAAGGCAATTGATCTATATGTGTGGCTTTGTACATGAACGGCTTATATGTTATTCAGATTATTGAAAAATTAGACTTTCATAATAGGCTAATCGGCACTGATTTAATTCGTTGGTCCGGTATATTGACTTGAGTTGATTTTCGTAGAGTGAATGATTAATAAACTCCGCGAAAGGTAATGGAAAACAGAACCTAACATTTATTTAATAATTAGTTACAACTGTCTCTGGTCAAGAATCTAACCGTGGACAGGGATCCATCGATTCGATTTGTAAATTAATAAATGATTTTTTCGGAGACTATTGGAATTTTTCCCGCATTTCTAGCTAAATAATTACATGATTTCAAGATGGCGGTCAAATTTTAAGATGGTGGGTACCTCAGTAATAAATTATTACTGCACTGTAGCATGTTAGAATAAAACTAGCATGATGGTAATACGAGTACACGCACAAGATGGTGTACTCCAGCAGGTGGTCGCTCCTGGTAGCATGTACTGAACATAAAATGACGGATCCGTGATGGACATCAAGGACAAAGTCAAATTTCAAGGACAAAGTAAAATTTCAAGGTCAAAGGGCAAGGTCAAGGTCAAATTTCTAGGTCAAGGTCAAGGTCAAATTTCAAGGTCAAGGTCAAATTTCAAGGTCAAGGTCAAATTTCAAGGTCAAGGTCAAAGTTCAAGTTCAAGGTCAAATTTCAAGGTCAAGGTCAAAGTTCAAGGTCAAGGTCAATGTTCGAGGTCAATGTCAAATTTTAAGGTCAAGGTCAAATTTCAAGGTCAAGGTCAAATTTCAAGGTCAAGGTCAAAGTTCAAGGTCAAGGTCAAATTTCAAGGTCAAGGTCAAATTTCAAGGTCAAGGTCAAATTTCAAGGTCAAGGTCAAAGTTCAAGTTCAAGGTCAAATTTCAAGGTCATGGTGAAAGTTCAAGGTCAAGGTCAAAGGTGTGGTGACCAGATAATTATACTACATGATATCGGCACACTCTAGCACACGAAAACAAGATGGTGGTCTCCAGTGGATGAAGACAAGATGGCGGACATGATGTCATACCAGTTGACGATATATACCTTGGTATTGGTGGTGATAGATCAGTCTAGGTAGCTTTCATGGAGGAAGGATAGACTGTTTACTCTCGTCGGGAATCGAACCAAGGACGTACATCGATATAATCAAACAGAATTTAAATACGTTAATTTTTTGATGAATTTTGGAATTTTTTTCATTAAAATCGGATAATAAATAAAGATTTTCAAGATGACGTCCAAATTTCAAGATGGCGGCCGTAACAAAAATTGCAACGGTGACGTCATCATCCAATATGGCGGAAAACACATCACCGGAATTTTCTAGAACACAATGACGTCATCCAAAATGGCGGATCCAAGATGGCGGATCCAAAATGGCCGCCGTTATCTACTTGTCCCGTTACGTTATGTCCCGTTACGATATGTCCCGTTACGCTGTGTCCCGTTACGCCGGCTGCACACACGAAAAAGTGTCACGTTACGCTCATCCAAGATGGCCGCCGTGACGTCACAATCCAAGATGGCCGCCGTGACGTCACAATCCAAGATGGCGGACACCGTCCAGCAACGAAGACAAGATGGCGGCCGTCACGAAAAAGTGCAATGGTGGTTTTAAGGATTTTTTATTATTTAATTCGATTAGTTAATTTTTTTGATTTTTAATTTTTTTTCCCGAATCTCTAGCATTAAAATTACGGATTTTCAATATGGCGGATCCAAAATGGCCGTCGGGGTCAAGGTCAAGGTCAAAGGTCGAGGTCACATCCTGATAGAGGCTTAACTGAGGCTTGAGTTAAGGATGCTTAAGCCTCTATCAGGAATTTCGTGGTTTTTAATGCAAAACGACTTTTGTGGTTTTTCGAAATCCTAATTTTCCCTCGGATCGGGAATTTTTCCCTCGAAAACGGGAAATTTTGAGTCATTTTGAGTCAATTTTGAGGAATTTTGAGGAATTTTGAGTCAAAAATGGCCGCCGTGATGTCACAATCCAAGATGGCGGAGCCGGCTCTCGGCTCCACTACCTGCATCCTGATCTAGTACCGGCCAATATATACTACTATGGTATCATCTAATATTAACTTAGTTTGTACGCAACCTCGCGTAGGCATAGTGCCTTAGTAGAGGTCTGCAGTCTGAATATTCTGATGAACTTTACTACAATGAAGTATGGTGGCTCAGTGCAGGATGGGTTTTCGTACGAGTTTGGTATCTTATAGACGAAATAATCTCTTTCATAGAAGAAAAAGGAAGGGACGAGTGTGAAAATTTCAAAAATATTGTATGGGTTTCGGACTGCATTTTTTAAAGATCTTCTCAGTCACATAAATAAATTGAACCTTAAACTCCAGTAAAGAAATCAAATAAACCATGATATATGGGGTCATATTAGGGGTTTCACATTCCAATTAATTCTTTTTTCCGAACAACTAGTCAAGATAGACTTTACTCATTTTCCAAGACTTAAAACTATGGCAGTTACGGGAGAAAAATTTAGAGCTCTGAGAAAAGCGTGCAATGTCTTCATGAAGAATTTGAACGAAGATTCAAAAACCTCAAATTTATCGAGCAAGATCTGGACATTTTTAGCATGCCATTTTAAGTGTATTGTGAATCAGTCAAACCAGAATTGCAGATCGAACTAATTGAGTTGCAATGTAACATTGCATTGAAGCAACTTTTTCTCAACGTTTCTAAAATTGAGTTCTACATCGCCCTGTCAAAATCAAGTTTCCCAAACCTAAAATCTCACGCTCAGAAGATAATTGCGATGTTTGCAATTTCCTACATCTGTGAACATATATGTTTTACTATGAAGCTTCGCAAAAACAGCGCTAGAAACCGATTGACTGACCACAATTTAGCTACACTACTGCGAATCAGCTCATTACAGAATCGACCAGATTATGAACAACTTTTAGAAGCTCAGATAATTTCTTCTGTTACATACGCCTTTATACTCTTTCTAAAGAATAATAAATTTGTAACATTTTCTAAGTTTTTTTAACATTGTAGCATATAATATAAATTTTGTGTGATTAAAAAATACAAAATAAAGTTTATCACTTATGGAAATGTGTTTGTTCAAGTTTTTTCGGCCCGCCTAGATTTTTTTAAATTTCATCTGATCCTCCCCTTATAAAGTTTACCCATTTATGCATTAACCTATAAACTAATATTTTTGGATCTGGCAACATGTTTTGTTATTATTTTCCTGCATTTATATGTATGCATATATACAGGGAGAGCTTATTTAATTTATATAATAATTTTTTTGATTAATAGCCATATTTTACTCGGCTGGTTGTAACCAAGGACTATGAAGTTGAAGGCATACGAAAAAAAACCTTATTACAAAATATAAATATTATACTTTTAAAAATTGTTTGTGTTAAAACACAATAACGGTATCAAATTTCACTCGAAGTGTGAAGTTTCAATCATAGTGAAGTTCAAATGTAATGGTATTAAGCAACTATTCGTACTTAAATTTAAAAAAATACAAATTAAGTCACTTTTAGGTTTTATATGCTTCAGAAAATCTTTGGGAATAAAATAAAAATTTTTCCTCATAATGAAGCTCATACAATGAAAAGGGTACATTATCAGACAGTTAGGGAAATTTTTGATATTTTTAAATCATAAAGTGTACCAAAATACAAAATGGCTGTATCCAGGCTCTGATCATTCGTACACACAACGGACCTCAGCCTAAAGCATGTTTCCTAATAGTAACTAAATAACTTTTTGGGTTTTTAAAATAGTAAATATTGTTTAATTTGAAAAATTTAATAGATTAAAAAAACCGTTTTGTTTCGGCGAAAGTACAAACAACTCTGCAGGGCAGAAAGCACCTGAAATACATATTGATGTCCCTGGAAGAGTACCTGAGATGTAGAGCGTGTAGGCGCTCACGAGCAGCAGCGCCTCGTACCAGTATACACGCTCGTCGTACAGAGTCAGTATCAGCATGCACACCGTCACTCCATACATGAGGCAGTCGCGGCTCAGGGGCCACCAGTCCAGAACCAACACCTGCAACATACATGTTCATTTTTTTCGTTTTAGTATCATCAGATTATAATGCAATTAAAAAAGTTGCAATATATAAAGAAAATGGGGTATTCGTATTTCTAGTAAAATTTTTTAAACATCTTACGATCATTAGGAGTCTTCGTAGTGATTATCGGTAAGGTTAATAACGCGACAGGTGGACAAAAAGAAGCACATTTAACGAAAAAGGACGCACTTTTGAACGAAAAATTGACAAACAGGACGTATATTTAACAAAAGGACTTACATTTTCACGAACATCATCTCAGTAGTTTAACGCCCCTCCCTGGTGTCTTGTAAAAGTTATTTAAGTTCCTTATCAAAATTAGGAAACACTTTGAAATAAATCTGAATGACATGAAATTGCTGGAAACGAACTGGTCAAAAGAATAACAGAGGTGCACGAGAGAGAGAGAGAGAGAGTGTACAAGAAATTTCATATAGTTCCTGAATGGCTTACAAGGAGCTGGAGGATCGTTTGGTTATGAGCTTAAATAAAAAGTCAAGATTTAGGTTGCTAGGATTATTTTTGATGTATTAAATTAAATCATTCAAATTCTTTTCTTTTAGTTTTCTGGTTCAATTGTAATAAACAACATTATTTCTTAAACAACAACAACAAATGTTAAGTTGGCCCGGGCCCTACACAGAATTATACCAGTTATACATTAAAGTTAAAACCTTCCTTAAAAACAATATAAAATACATTTATAAAGACAAAAACAAACTAAATTTAAATTGTCTCCCAGCTGGCACGTGTTGATTTTATTTAGGGCATGTTGCCGGCGGAAGATGGGAAATTCTCTGTCCAGTTGCCCGGGACGAAGTTTAGACCAGAATGGTGGTATCCCAGTTGATGACCGGCTAATGGGGCTGAACAATGGAGGCTCGGCCTGCACTCCTGGAGCCGTCAGGTCGGTGGAATCTTGGCGGTACTCTTGAACCCGCCTACAGACCAAACCAATCAAAGAAATTAGGCCTGATCTGTAGGCGGTTAAGGGAGGGGCGGAATTTGTCCTCGTGAAGGGATGAAATAAAAAAGGAGCAGTAGTGAACACTTACCGGAGCAGGGAGAACTCAGCCGTCTCGGTACCGGGTTGGTGCCCGTCGCGGAAGCCATGTTCTTTGAGCTTAATAAATTACAAAAGAATTTACAAGTTTTTCTAACTGCTCTGGGCAGACTACCGAAGATAAATGTAAGACTAAAGTAATAAGGCCAGGGTGCCTTTGATGTAGGTAACTAAATTCCGCAGGCGGATGACGGAATTCGGCGCTATGCGTGTGAGGTGCGGATCAGCGGAGAAACCCGCCCGTCTGCTCTGTTGAAAAGCTGCCCAGAGAATCCTCCTCGATCAAGAGGACGTCCTAATTAAAAGCGAGGGCTCTGCCCTTTGGGTCCAGGGGGACTCTTCGATCTCTCGAACCCTCAAGCGCATTGTCGACTCCTGCGAGTTGCCTCGCAAAGAGGTAGTGGACAGAGCAGCGCTCTGGCGGTGGTCCGGGGGAAGGACATATGGCTAGTTGGTGTAGCTCTCGTTAGATGGGGCGAGCTGTCACTTCTGGTGCGCCCAGAAGTTTATTTGAAAGGCCACCAAGGTAGAGGCCCTGTGGGGGGGGGGGGGGGGGGGTTAGCCTTGAGCGGGAACATTGACCGGGGTCACCTCAGGCAGGGTTCTAGACGCGGGGAGAGGGGAAAATTTCTGCTTGGGGGATAGATATTCGCGGCAAATGAACGCCGCTACGTGTCTGCTCCGGCTTGAAGACTGCTGATGGCCATACTTCCACCAAGTCCGTTGGGAGCGACGCCAGTGCTCGCCACAGCTTTTCTGGTCACGAAATCGTGTAGGGTTTTGAGACGCCTGGCCTGACTGGAGCCGGGAGTTATGGGAGATGGCTGCTTAACGCAGCTTCGGCGAGTTTGAGATCTGAAGGTGTTAAGGGGGGAAGGGGTGGAGAGGAAAGAGGCCAATAAAATTAAGTATAATTTTTTTTAAATTAAAAAAACCCAATTATTATAAAATTAAAAAAAAGGTGCCTATAATGCACATGATTGACACAGTAAGATACGATCGTCAATTTTATGACAGGATATAATTCCTCCAGAAGTTAATGGCTCCAGTGGTCATTGTCTTCAACTGTCAATGGCTCCAACGATCATTGGCTCCAATGGTCATTGTCTTCAATGGTCATTGGCTTCAATGGTCATTGGCTTCAATGGTCATTATCTCCAACGGTCATTGGCTCCATCAGTCTTTGGCTTCACAAGTCTTTGGCAACATAGGTCTTTGGCTCCTACAGTCTTTGGCTCCAAAAATTCTTTGTCTCCAAAAGTTTTTGGCTCCAGCTATCTTTGGCTACAAGTGTTTTTGGATTTTATTTGGCAGCGAGACTAGGAGGCTACGTATCTGTGAGACTACAGGACTACGAGACTTCATATGGCTACGAGGCTACAAGACGACTAGGCTAGAATACTACTAGGCTACAAGAATACTAGGCTACAGGCCAATAAGGCTACAAGTCTACAAATCTACGAGACTCGTAGACTTGTAGGCTACGAGACTATGTCTATTAATGTCTTTGACTGTATTCAGCTGCAAGAGTTCATTTATCTCATGCAAAGGAACTTGTAAGTAGTACCAATTATTGCCAACATATGATGAAATGTGTTGCATGTAGGTAAATATTATTTATTTTATGTGGGATGCGGGATGGTCAGTAAAGATCGCAAAAAAAATAAAGACTTCACTTTTAGTTAGTGCTTTTCAGCTGTCTCAAGGCATTTTATTTGATCAGTAATGGATGTTTCTTACTTGAATTTCACCTGATAATCATTTTTAGTGATAATTAGGTATCAGAAATTCAAAATTTATTTGTACCTCAAAATAAAATTGCGTGATCGTTAAGTAAAAAAAAATAATTTCTTGCAGAATTCGATTTCTCAGAATTAGCCAGAAGCACTCATAGAATATCAGCAGAAGTCTCAACAGGAATAATCAGGAGCTCACGGAGAAAAATAGCACACTTTTCCTTAATATCAGAAAATCACAGAAAAAGAAATTAAAAAGAAATAAACAAAAAATTGAATAAAAAATTACAAAAAAAACTTCTGCTATCTTGTAAACTTCTCCTTCTTAGAGCAAAGATCGAGTTCTAGTACAAGCCAGAACATTTTATAATTTTTTATTCAAATTTTATTTCTCATTACTTTATTTTTATTAATTTTTCTTAATTTCTAATTTAAGGAAAACGTGAGTTAATTTTCTCCGTGTGCTCCTAATTAATCCTGTTGTCTTCTGCTAATATTCAACGAGAGATTCTGGCTATATCTGAGAAATAGATCTCTGCACGAAATATTTTTTTACTGAACGACACACGCAATTTTATTTTAAGTAACGTTTAAATTGTGAATTTCTGATACCAAATTATCACTAAAAATATTTTTTATCAGGTGGAGTTCAAACAAGAAACATCCATTATTCAGCCAAATAGGTACTTTGCCTTGAGACAGCTAAGAAGCACTAACATGTAAGACGAACTTCCTTTTCCTTGATGTCTAGCGAAGCCTTCCTTCTTTTGGAATCATTAGTAAGCATCCCGCATCCCACATAAATAAATATTTACCTACATGCAACACGTTGCGTCATTTGTTGGCAAGAATCGGGACTACTTATAACAAGTTCCTTTGTATGATATAAATTAACTCTTGCATTTAAATGGTATCAAAGACAGTTAGAGACAAGTAGTCTCGTAGCCTACAAGTCTCATAGATTTGTAGATTTGTAGCCTCATAGGCTTGTAGCTTAGTAGTATTGTAGACTAGTAGTCTTAAGTCAAGTAGTCTTGTAGACTCGTAGCCAGTTGAGGCCTTGTAGTCCCATAGACTCTCAGCTTCGTAGCCTCTTAGTCTCGTTGCCAAATAGTAGCCAAGAATAAGACAGCTGGAGTCAAATACTTTTGGAGCCAAAGATTGTTGGAGACAAAGACTGCTGGAGCCAAAGACCGATAGAAACAAAGACTGATGGAACCAAATACCAATGGAACTAATGACCGTTGAAGTTAATGACCGTTAAAACCAATGTCCTCTGGTGCCAATAACTGTTGGAGCCATTGACCGTTGGAGCCATTGACCGTTGGAGCCATTGACCATTGTAGCCAATGACTGTTGGAGTCAATGACCGTTGAAGCCAATGTCTGTTGGAAACAATGATGTTGAAGCCAATAACCATTGACTTTTGGAGATATTATATCTTATTGTTATATTGACGATCGTATCAAAATGAATTGAACTTTCGTCAAAATGTGAGTCCTTTTTGTTAAGTGTGCGTCCTATTAGTCGACATTACGTCCAAATGTTCGTCTTTTTTTAAAATGCTTGTCCAGCGTATACATTACTTTTTCGGTCTGTAAATTGCGTGTTCATTACATGTTCTGTTTGTACATTGCGTATTCATTACGTTTTCGGTGTACATTGCATGTTCATTACGTGTTCGGTGTGTACATTGCATGTTTGGTGTGTAAATGGAGTTTTTTGTGTGTACATTGCGTGGTCATTGCGTGGTCGTTGCGTGTCCGCTGTGTGTGGAATTGTGTGTTCATTGCACATCAAGTGTATACTGTGTGTGTTTATTACTCATCAAGTGTGTGTACTGTGTGTTCATTGTGTGTATTATGAGTACATTTCGTGTCAAGTGTGTGTAATTGTGTGTATTGCGTGTCCAGTGTGTAATTGTAAGCATTACGTGTTCATCCTGTGTATTGTGTATACATTGCGTGTCCAGTGTGTCTGATTGTGTGTACGCTTCGTGTCCTCTATGTGTATTGTGTGTCCATTGCGTGTCCAATGCGTGTATTACGTGCCCATTCCATTTGTCGAGTTTGCTTACAAATTTGCTAGCTTTTTTAGTGTGCTTATTTTTTAAATTTTTATTTGACTCATGTATCATAGAAATTGGTTCTTGTTTTTACTAGCATTTTATTCGACTGGTTGTGTGTATATATTCGAGTTCCCAAACGCCAGGTCATTTCATTTTATTACTGGCTGTGGCGGGTGTAAATATCACCTATTTGGTCTCATATGGTGCCTATGCCGCGTAATTAGCTGTTCTTGTAAACTCGATGGCATCTTTACCATATTTAACGTTGAACTTGATGGAAGTTGTACCATAGTCTACGGGATCCCTGATGTCAGCGACGACGATTGTAATGCAGATCCCGTTGGCAACGTCAACGACAACACTAAAGGAGACTTCAACTGGTGTCATCCACCAGCAGAAGAGAATTTAATGCTTGCAGTGCTGGCTGCAGATGAAAATATAATGAATGACTTTTTGCCCTCGACGGAGACTTCAATGGCTGGAGATTCTTCAACAACTATCAAGCATCTATATGTTACTGTGGCAAGATTTTCTGAAACAGCAGTCATAATTGACGACACGAAAATACAGAATGTGCTTAGAATCCTCCTCGCCAAATGTTTGCCTGTGAGAAATGTCATAATCAGTTTGACAGAAAAGATAATATTTAAACGCACATGAAGAAGTGCAGAGGTGTTACTGCATGGCAGAAAGTAAATGTTTCACTAAGTGATTGATTAAACCACTTAAGAGTACACCAGGAACTATTACCACCTCTGTTTCATTAGTATTCGGTTCGGGTCTAAACGATTCGTATTCATCAACTAGACATCCTAGCGGCTACTGCGATATGTCGTTTGCATTTGTCTATGATGCACGAAGACATGAGCGGAGTAAATGCATGAAGAATCATTCTCGTACAATGTTTCGCTAACGATTTGAGGCAGTCTGTTAAACATAGTATCGGGAAACTCTGTCGGGAAGAAAAATACTATGGAGGCAAAGGATCAGAATACCGTTTGGATCTATGAATTAGTCAGTCTAAGCCGATGCAGGACTAAATATTTATTAGATTGCTAATTTTCGCAAGTGTTCCTGAAGTACAGTAGAAATTATGTAAAAAATTTTATTTAAAGAAAAAAACAACTTTTTTTCGTAGCTCTTACATTTATGGTAAATTAATGTGATATTTAATTAAATCAATTCTATCAGTAAATAAATGAGAATATTTTGAAATTTTTTGTAATTTTTCAAGAATTTCTTGGTTTATTATTACAGAATTTCAATATGGCGGTCATCATTCGCTTATAAGAGGATGGTATACAAACAATTTTATCCTCTTTACGCCTTTTCACTACATTGTATTAAATAAGATATTTTTTTACATAATATTAATTTTTTTTTGCATCACCCAGGGATGAAACCAAGGACAGGAGTCGACCGAATCAATTAGTATATTAATTTCAAATTTATTTAATAAATTTGGGAAAATTTTCTGAATTTATAGCTAAATAATTACGAATTTCCCAGATGACGTTCAAAATTTCAAGATCGCGGGCGCCACAGTAAAGATAAATTGATTACTGTATTCCAGTGGGTAAAAATTGAAATAATATGGTGGCCTTCTGCAGATGCAATTAAGATGGTGACATCCAGCAAATGAAAACAATATGGCGGACATGATGTCATACAAGCTCACGATATAAATATATACCTTGGCATTAGTGGTGGGAGGTCAGTCTTTCGGCGGCTTCTGTGAAAAAATAATCGGTTGCCATTTTTTTATTTTTGTTGTTACCGGGTTCGAATCGAGGACGTAAATGCATTTTTAAATAATATTTTTAAAATTTTTTATATTTTTTTCCGAATTTCTAGCAAAAAAATACAGTTTTTTTTAAGGTGGTGGCCGTAACGAAAATAGCAACGATTACATCATAATTAAAGATAACGTGTGAAGTATGATATTTCTTATTTTCTAATTTTTTATTAAGAATCCATTAATATATTATTATCATCTAAAATATATTAGTTTAATTTTGACGGGAATATAACCAAGGGCAGATATCAATTAAGTAACTAAGCATTTGAGTAAGCAATTTTTAAAATACCTTTTGGAATCTTTTCCAAATTTCTAGGTCAAAAATTAAAGTATTTTATTTTTACGGTCTAGATCAACGTCCTGATATCAGCGGCTTAGGGCGGCTTGATTTTAGAAATCCTAAGACACTTTTAGGTATTTGTGTTCTTTCTATGGCAAAAGTCTTTTAAAGTTTATCGAATTCGAAATTTTTGAATTTTTTAGGAAATAAAACAGGAAAATTTTCCTCTAAACGCGAATTTTTTCCCTCAAAATAGAGAAACTTTTTATTTTTCAATTATGTTTAAAATTTATGCTCATTTTTTTTTAAATTTGAAACTTTGGCGGATTGGGATGACTTTGGCCGCCATGAGTAGTAGTTAAATGTTCTCTCTGGCCCAGGCTTCAGGCTGTGAAGCCGTGTTGCCGGCCGCCATCTTGTATTGTGATGTCACGGTGGCCATCTTGGATGGCCTTGACCTTGACCCCGGTGGTCATATTGGATCCATAATTTGGTTTTCACGAACTTTCTGCCATCCAGGATCTGGCATTTTGTTTTCTTGAACTTTCCACTATCTTGGAATCGAATGCCCCAATCCAAAAATTTTTAAATTTCGTTACGGATGTTATCCTGAAAATTGAAAATTTATATGCTAGAAAAGCGGGGAAAATTTTTAATTTCATAGAAAGATCTATCAAATTTTAATAAAATTTTATTTAAAAACCACATTGCAAATTTTGTTACAGCCCTCATCCTTAAAATCCGTATTTTTTGTGCTTGAAATTCGCGAAAAATTTTTAAAATTAATAAAAATTTAAATTAAAACCTTAGCCATCTTGGATTATGACATCACGTTCGCCATCTTGAAAATCCATGATTATTATTAATTAAAATAGTAAAAGATTTAAAATTTATAAAAAAATTCATTCAACCAATTTTGTTATAAAACATTACATAAAAAACGCACTTACATCATAGAGTCCTTAGTTCAAACCCAGCGGGGGCAAAAAAAATTATGACATCTTCCTTCTTCCATGGAAACCACCGGCAGACTGACCTCCCGCCACTAATGACAAGGTATATTTATCGTCAGCTAGTGTGATGTCATGTGCGACATCTTTTTTTCGTATCCTATAGGTCACCATCTTGTTTTTGTTTTCTAGAGTGCGCTGCTGACATGTTAGTTTAATTTTCAACCACTTAAGTACAGTTATCATTAGTATTACTGTGGCACCTGCCATCTTGACATTTTGGCACCATCTTGGAAATCCGTAATTATTCAAATATAAATGCGGAAAATTTTTTTCAAATTCATTAAATAAATTTGCAATTAATATACTGATTGATTCTATTAGTTTCTGTCATGTTCGATCCCTGGGCGATCAAAAAAAATTAATTATATATTAAAAAGTAATAATTTGAATAATTTATGTTGAGAAGTCCTAAAATAAGCTTAGTTTCCTAGCCAACCAACCTCCTATTAGCTGACATGGCCGTCATCCTGTAATCTCGTAAATATTAACCTAGAAATTCGGCAAAAAGTTCAAAAATCACTTATTAATTTAATGATTGAAATGGTGGATTCATGTACTTGCTTCGATCCTTGACAAATGCAAATATTTTATTTTTATGTAAATAAATACCTATTTAATAAGTCATTTTCAAAATTCTAAAAGCAGCATAGTTTCGTAGTATACCAGCCTTAATTAAGTCGTTATGTCTGCCATCTTGGAAATAAGTATTTATTGACCTTTAAATACGGAAAATTCTAAAATTAATTAAAAGGTTCACGTATTCAAATAATGATTGGCGTGATAGAATTCCGTCCTTGGTTTGATTATCGGTCAGTGATAGGGATAACTGAAATTTAAATATAAGATTTATATTTTGTTTCCCATTACCTTTCGAGGAGTTTATTAACCATTCACTCTAAGAAGAACAACTCTAGACAAAATACTTGTTCTACGATTTATTAAGTTGTCGTTATACCTAACATGGAAGTCTAATTTTTCGATGCATGGAATACATTTCAAACTGTTCATGTACAATGGTATACGTATAGGCTTAGTGTCTCAGGTCCATGAGCCAGGCCATGAACAATCTCAGTCGTAGAGACCAGACATTTCTGAACCTCATGACCATCTTCGTCGTTAGCTAATATCACAAATTTCAACCAGTCAAGACTAAGTCTTCGAACTGTCAGACCTATATTAACATAAAATCAATAGCAATTATTTATACCAACGGAACATATATTACGCTTTTATCCAGAAACACAGCTTTTGAACCAGTCAATATTACGTCACTACAGAATTTACTACGCACAATTCATGAAATGACACACACACGCATTCAACAAAAAAAGAACACACACAATTGACACACTGGACACTTAATTGACACAGAGTACACAAAGGTCACACATTGGACACACAGTACACACAGGACACACAGTACACACAGGACACACAATGAACACACAGTACACACAGGACACGAAATGAACACACAGTACATAAATTTAACGAAAATGACGCACATTTGGAAGCACAACCAAACAAAAGGAAGAAAATCAACGAAAAGGAAGAACAATCGGAAGCACATTAGACAAAGAGGAAGCACAATCAATGAAAAGGAAGCATAATTGGAAGCATAACCAACGAAAAATAAACACAATTGGAAGCACAATAAACTGAAAGGAAGTACATTTTGAAGCACAATCATAGAAAATGAAGCCAAATTGGAAGTATTTTTGTCAAAGAGGAGGCACAATAAAAGAGAAGGAAGCACAATTGTAAACACAATAATAGAAAAGGAAAACAATTGGCAGCACAACTAACAAAAAGGAAGCACAATTGAAAATACAAGCAACGAAAAGGAAGCACAATTGGAAGCACAATCACCGAAAAGAAAGCACAATCAGACATACGACTAAAGAGGAAGCACAATTAACAAAAATGTAGCACATTTGGAAGCTCAATCAACTAAAAGGATACATTCTCAGCAGTGAGATAAAATATTGACTACATCCATTTTAAAAAAAGGACAAAAACTTATTACAAAATATGATGCGATCGCCAATTTTAAGATAGGATAAAATGTCTCCATCAGTCATTGGCTCCAACAGTCACTGGCTCCATCAGTCATTGGTTCCAACGTTCATTTTCTCCAACAAAATTTTGGATCAAACGTTCATTGGCTACATCAGTCATTTTATGCAACAGTAAAATCCCCCCCAAAGATGGTAAAGTCCCAACTCGACATAGAATATTTTTACCCAACACTTGCAGCGATACACCTCTAAAATATTCTATCACCTCAAGTTCCAAAATTTGACTAAGTATTGTATTGCAATAGCACATTTGCGTCGTTCCAACGTCGATCCGGCAGCGTAACGGCGTCTATGGATTCTATGTGTCGGCGGGCGTAGTGATGATGCTTGGTGTAGTAGGCACCGGGGGATTCTGCTCTTACTCGCTCTACAGAGTTTATATACCAGTAGTAGCGACGATTGGCCCAGAAGAGAACCTTATAGAAGAGTTTTCTAGGTAGTCGTAGCAATGGCAACCTTCCGGTACGACATCATCTGCGGATTATGACAATATGATGATATTTTTTTATTATCACTGGAACACTTTTATCTTCACATAGTACCACAGCTCGCCTGGACGACAGACTACTTTCTAGGCGCGCAAGCATTGCGGGTTGCAAACCCGCAAGCATCGAATGCAAGTTTTCATTAACTAATAACAACAAAGGTAAACTAACGGAGAGGGCAAGCACTTAGAGCACAACAGGTTTGTACTTTGTTATGTTCTTGTAACATTTAAGATTCAGATCTAAGACTTTAACCTCGCCAGAATTTTCCAAAGTGGAGGAACTGTCCAGCTGTTCAATATAACTTTCAAATAACAGGTCCATTAAAACATAAGCAAAATAATTATGTATATTATGGAAACATATATTAGCTTGCTCTTCTACAGTCTAAATGCTAGTTTACACTTAGAATATGCATATCCACAAATCTCATGAGTACATGGTCCAGTACTGACTTGTCACCTAATTTCTTGTTACTTACGTACATGGCAGAGCGTTTCACTTGCCAATTGCGCAGCAATGGCTGGAGTCTGGGCTTTCATGGGAATGGTTTTAGCATAAATCGCACACACAATTAGTAATGACAATCATGTAATATAATTATTATGTCGGTAAAAAGTTCTCACCTTCAAAGTGCACAAGTCAGGTAACCAAAGCATTTAATAACAAAATAATACAATTATACATGCATAAGGCACGTGCTCATACATTGCCGTTATGCTAGACACATAAGCCTCTAGTAAACAAGAGGAGATCGGTTCAAGATAGGTCTCATTGTCGCAATAAGTAACAAAGCCCATACATTACTTCTTGGCAACTTTAGTGAATTCGAAACATTTTCTCTCCTCAGTGGGATATACTGGGCGAACTTCTGAGCGTTGACATAACAAAATAATGTGGGGGTTCAACTTACCCTCAGTACGGAAATACTGAAGATAGCTGTTGCACACCTACTTAATACATTTATGACAGCAAGAGAGGTGAGAACAAAGAAAAAAATACATACTTTTAACTGGCAGGAAATGAAAAAAATAGTGGGGGCACAAGTCAAACCAATGCCCAAAAGACTTATATGGCGATCATATCGTGCAGAAGCAATGAGAATTGGATGAACAACTGCATGAGTAAAAGAATTTAAGCCCACATCTACAAAACATCCTTGTTTGTATACACAGGCCTACACATTCTCTGGAATTTTATTGAACCTCTCGAAGGTCTTCAACTAATGAAAATATCATGAGGAAAGTCATAAGTAGTATATAATAGGGGCTCCTGCGGCTGGCGCCGGCGCGTGGTTGTGGTAGCGGTGTCAGCCATCTTGGATTTTGACGTCACGGCGGCCATTTTTGACTCAAAATTCCTCAAAATTCCTCAAAATTGACTCAAAATGACTCAAAAATTCCCGTTTTCGAGGGAAAATTTCCCGTTTTCGAGGGAAAAATTCCCGTTTCGAGGGAAAATTAGGATTTCGAAAAACTACAAAAGTCGTTTTGCATTAAAAACCACGAAATTCCTAAAACTGGCTTAAGCATCCTTAACTCAAGCCAGCGTTAAGCCATTTATAGGATTATGACGTCACTGTTGCTATTTTCGTTACGCCCGCCATCTTGAAAATCCGCAATTTTTATGTTAGAAAATCGGGTAAATTTTAAAAATCATTAAAAAAATTATTTGATCGAATTAAAAAAAATATTATAAACCACTGTTGCAGTTATCGTTACGGTCGCCATCTTGTATTATATAAATGTTGCATATTTCGTTACACCCGCCATCTTGGTTGAGTAACATGTCATTCTTACACTTTACGTTACGACCACCATATTGGATCCTATTAATGTTGCAATAATCGTTATGGTCGCCATCTTAAAATTTAGTCACCATCTTGAAATTTAGACGTCATCTTGGAAATCCGTAATTTTTATGTTAGAAAATCGGGAAAAATTCCAAAATTCATCAAAAAATTAACTTAATAGAATTATGATTGATTATATCGATGTACGTCCTTGGTTCGAAACCGGCGAGGGCAAAAAATAAAAAAATCAGATCCTTCCTCCACAGAAGCCACCTACAGACTGACCTACCACCACCAATAACTAGGTATTTACCATCAGCTGGTATGACGTCATGTCCGCCATCTTGTCTTTGTCCGCTGGAGGGAACCATCTTGTTTTCGTCTGCTAGAGTGTGCTGGAGTCATGTTAGTATAATGTTCTGTTCACCATAACTTTGACCTTGACCTTGAACTTTGACCTTGACCTTGGACTTTGACCTTGACCTTGGACTTTGACCTTGACCTTGGACTTTGAACTTGACCTTGAAATTTGACCTTGAACTTAAACTTTGACCTTGACCTTGAACTTTTACCTGGACCTTAAAAATTGACCTTCGCCCTTGACCTTGACCTTGAAATTTGACCTTGACCTTGATGTCCATCACGGATCCATCATTTTATGTTCAGTACATGTTACCAGGAGCTACCACATGCTAGTGATCACTGCCACCATCATGTTTTCGTCTGCTGGAGGACTCCATATTGTGTGTACTCGTCTTACCATCATGATAGTTTTATTATAACATGCTACAGTGCAGTAATCATTTATTATTACTGAGGTGCCCGACATCTTGAAATTCGGCCGACATCTTGAAATCATGTAATTATTTAGTTAGAAATGCGGGAACAATTCCAATAGCCTCCGAAAAAATCAATTATTAATTTACAAATTGAATCGATGGATCCCTGTCCACGGTTCGATTCTTGACCAGAGACAGTTGTAACTAATTATTAAATAAATGTTAGGTTCTGTTTTCCATTACCTTTCGCGGAGTTAATTAATCATTCACTCTACGGAAAAAAAACTCAAGTCAATATACCGGACCAACGAATTAAATCAGTGCCGATTAGCCTATTATGAAAGTCTAATTTTTCAATAATCTGAATAACATATAAACCGTTCATGTACAAAGCCACACATATAGATCAATTGTCTTCAGTCCATGAGACCGAGTCATGTCATTATCAGACGTATAGGCTAGTCATTTCAGGACCACATGACCTTCAAAATCCATCGTGACATTTTTATACATTCTAAAGGACCAAGTGACCTTGAAAAATATTTTAGTAACACCAAGAGGTGATAAACTAGTATATATTCAATCACTACATTTTGTACTACGCGCAATACACAATAAAGGAAGCACCAACATCGAAAAGACAGCACCACCAACGAAAAGGAAGTACATTTGGAAGCACCAACAAAGAAAAGGCAGCACCGCCAACGAAAAGGAAGCACATTTGGAAGCACCGACAAAGAAAAGACAGCACCGCCAACGAAAAGGAAGCACATTTGGAAGCACCGTCAACGAAAAGGCAGCACCGACAACGAAAAGGAAGCACATTTGGAAGCACTGACAACGAAAAGGCAGCACCGACAACGAAAAGGAAGCACATTTGGAAGCACTGACAACGAAAAGGCAACACCGACAACGAAAAGGAAGCACATTTGGAAGCACCGACAAAGAAAAGGCAGCACCGCCAACGAAAAGGAAGCACATTTGGAAGCACCGACAAAGAAAAGACAGCACTGACAACGAAAAGGAAGCACATTTGGAAGCACCGTCAACGAAAAGGCAGCACCGACAACGAAAAGGAAGCACATTTGGAAGCACTGAAAACGAAAAGGCAGCACCGACAACGAAAAGGAAGCACATTTGGAAGCACTGACAACGAAAAGGCAGCACCGACAACGAAAATGAAGCACATTTGGAAGCACTGACAACGAAAAGGCAGCACCGACAAAGAAAAGGAAGCACATTTGGAAGCACCGACAAAGAAAAGGCAGCACCGCCAACGAAAAGGAAGCACATTTGAAAGCACCGACAAAGAAAAGACAGCACTGACAACGAAAAGGAAGCAAATTTGGAAGCTCCGTCAACGAAAAGGCAGCACCGACAACGAAAAGGAAGCACATTTGGAAGCACTGACAACGAAAAGGCAGCACCAACAACGAAAAGTAAGCACATTTGGAAGCACTGACAACGAAAAGGCAGCACCGACAACGAAAAGGAAGCACATTTGGAAGCACTGACAACGAAAATACAGCACCGACAACGAAAAGGCAGCACATTTGGAAGCACTGACAACGAAAAGGCCGCACCATCAACGAAAAGGAAGCACATTTGGAAGCACAAGTTACGAGAACTTAGTCTTAGTTAGAAATCTGAATACAAGAAAAAAAAAAACATTAAATTTTTATAATTACATTTATTTATTTCTTTACATTATAGAAATACAAGTAAAACAAGCCATTATTATATGTAGCCAGCTTTCCTCAGTTCTTTGAGTATGAATGATATTTCTTTGATGCACGAATAGTTTCCTGCACAAAGCGAGTCATGTAGAAGTCTTAGCCGGTCAACCAATATGTTTGGATCGTTCCATGAAGTGTAATCAGTCTCTTCTACCACCATCTTACTTGTTTGATTATTATAAATATTATTTTCTCTGGTGTCTTCCTTTTTAACTCCATCCTCAGGGTTACTTTCATTATCGAGACAATGATCATCACAAGCTTGATCCGATTTATTTAATATATCACGTTGTTTCCATCGTTTCGGTCTCAGGACACCACCACAGTCTTCGATCTTGCCTGCTTTAGTTGCTTCATCACAGTCTATACCTTTGTCAACAGCCGCAGAGTCGCTGTAGCAATCACCGTAGAAGGCATCATCTTCACCCAGATTACCGTAAGAATTCGATGTCGATGATGTCGAAGCGTCTTCATCGTCTTCATGCTTCCTTTTTAGGAGTTCATCATTTTTACAAAGTAGGAAAGATCTACTTGAATTCGGCTGGAATGTATTCTCACTTTTTACGTTAAAGATTCTTCCATTGTCTTCATTCTTCCATAAATCATAATCGTCCTTCAATTTATGTTCTTTGTCGAGATCGGAAGAACCGCGATCATAATCTCTCCCAAGACAAGGAAAATTATTGTCGTAATGCAGATCACTCTTCCTTAGTCTAGTAGAGCCATCGTTGTCCTCTATCTTGTACACAGGCTTGACGTTACAAGTTCTGTCATGTCTTTTTAAGTTCTCTCTCCGCGTAAACGACTTGCTACATCGAACACAACTTATCATATTACGAAGTGGATTTTTATCACAGTCATTCTTCTCGTGTTGTCTTCCATTCTTTCTCAAGATAAATTCTTTGCTGCAAAACTTACACCTGTGTCCTTTCGTTACAGCAACAGTCACCGAATCAGGATTCATATTAGTTACTTAGACTATGGTCAGATGCAAACTGAATTAATTAAATTAGATACATTACTTAAATATAATTTTTAATATTTCATCTGCAAGAATTAAGTTACATAATACAAAAGAAATTGTTATTTGTGGTCTCGATTATTAGCATGTGATGTCGCCATGTGTTGTGTTGAGTCATAATTTATTTAGTTGTTTTATGTGGTATGCGGGAAGCTCACTAACGATCGCAAAACAAGGATGGCTTCGCTAGACATCAAGGAGAAGGAAGTTCGTCTTACATGTTATTGCTACACGGATGTCTCATGACATATTATTTGACTGAGTAATGGTTGCTTAATTTTTATTTCTACCTGGTAAAAAAATTACAAGTGCTGATTTAGTAACAGATATTCTCGAATTAAATGTAACTCTAAATAACACGTCATGACTCATTAGGTAAAAAATCCGTCATGCAGAGAGCGGTTTCTCATAATAGACAGAAACACTTGCAGAAACCACAGGAATAATCAGGAGTACATGGAGAAATCCATCATAATATTGAAAAAATAATAGGGAGCACACGGAGAAAACCATCTCACGTTTCTTTGTTATCATATAAATACAGAAAAAATATTTAATAATAAAATTAATTAATTAAAAAATTTAAATTGAAAAAAAATTAAATTGAAAGCAGGGATAATCAGGAGCACACGGAGAAAACCATCATAATATTGACATGGATAATCAGATGCATTCGGAGAAAACCACCACACGTTTTCTTTGATATAAAATTACAGGGAAAATTTTTTTTAAAAATTAATAAAAAAAATTCAAAAAAGGAAAAAATTACCAAAATACATAAAATTCTGGCTTGTACTAGAACTCTATCTTTGTTACACAAATTGAAGTTCACAAGCTAGCAGAATCTATTTATGTATTTTGGTAATTTTTTCCTTTTTTGAATTTTTTTTATTTATTTTTAAAAAAAAAATTTCCCTGTAATTTTATGATATCAAAGAAAACGTGTGGTGGTTTTCTCCGAGTGCATCTGATTATCCATGTCAATATTATGATGGTTTTCTCCGTGTGCTCCTGATTATTCCTGCTTTCAATTTAATTTTTTTTCAATTTAAATTTTTTTATTAATTTGTTTTATTATTAAATATTTTTTCTGTATTTATATGATAACAAAGAAACGTGCGATGGTTTTCTCCGTGTCCTCCCTATTATTTTTTCAATATTATGATGGATTTCTCCATGTACTCCTGATTATTCCTGTGGTTTCTTCAAGTGTTTCTGTCTATTATGAGAAACCGCTCTCTGCATAACGGATTTTTTACCTAATGAGTCATGACGTGTTATTTAGAGTTACATTTAATTCGAGAATATCTGTTACTAAATCAGCACTTGTAATTTTTTTACCAGGTAGAAATAAAAATTAAGCAACCATTACTCAGTCAAATAATATGTCATGAGACATCCGTGTAGCACTAACATGTAAGACGAACTTCCTTCTCCTTGATGTCTAGCGAAGCCATCCTTGTTTTGCGATCGTTAGTGAGCTTCCCGCATACCACATAAAACAACTAAATAAATTATGACTCAACACAACACGTGGCGACATCACATGCTAATAATCGAGACCACAAATAACAATTTCTTTTGTATGATGTAACTTAATTCTTGCAGATGAAATATTAAAAATTATATTTAAGTAATGTATCTAATTTAATTAATTCAGTTTGCATCTGACCATAGTCTCAGTAACTAATATGAATCCTGATTCGGTGACTGTTGCTGTAACGAAAGGACACAGGTGTAAGTTTTGCAGCAAAGAATTTATCTTGAGAAAGAATGGAAGACAACACGAGAAGAATGACTGTGATAAAAATCCACTACGTAATATGATAAGTTGTGTTCGATGTAGCAAGTCGTTTACGCGGAGAGAGAGCTTAAAAAGACATGACAGAACTTGTAACGTCAAGCCTGTGTACAAGCTAGAGGACAACGATGGCTCTACTAGACTAAGGAAGAGTGATCTGCATTACGACAATAATTTTCCTTGTCTTGGGAGAGATTATGATCGCGGTTCTTCCGATCTCGACAAAGAACTTAAATTGAAGGACGATTATGATTTATGGAAGAATGAAGACAATGGAAGAATCTTTAACGTAAAAAGTGAGAATACATTCCAGCCGAATTCAAGTAGATCTTTCCTACTTTGTAAAAATGATGGACTCCTAAAAAGGAAGCATGAAGATGATGAAAACGCTTCGACATCATCGACATCGAATTCTTACGGTAATCTGGGTGAAGATGATGCCTTCTACGGTGATTGCTACAGCGACTCTGCGGCTGTTGACAAAGGTATAGACTGTGATGAAGCAACTAAAGCAGGCAAGATCGAAGACTGTGGTGGTGTCCTGAGACCGAAACGATGGAAACAACGTGATATATTAAATAAATCGGATCAAGCTTGTGATGATCATTGTCTCGATAATGAAAGTTACCCTGAGGACGGTGTTAAAACGGAAGACACCAGAGAAAATAATATTTACAATAATCAAACAAGTAAGATGGTGGTAGAAGAGACTGATTACACTTCATGGAACGATCCAAACATATTGGTTGACCGGCTAAGACTTCTACATGACTCGCTTTGTGCAGGAAACTATTCGTGCATCAAAGAAATATCATTCATACTCAAAGAACTGAGGAAAGCTGGCTACATATAATAATGGCTTGTTTTACTTGTATTTGTATAATGTAAAGAAATAAATAATTGTAATTATAAAAATTTAATGTTTTTTTTTTCTTGTATTCAGATTTCTAACTAAGACTAAGTTCTCGTAACTTGTGCTTCCAAATGTGCTTCCTTCTCGTTGATGGTGCGGCCTTTTCGTTGGCGGTGCTGTCTTTTCTTTGACGGTGCTTCCAAATGTGCTTCCTTTTCGTTGTCGGTGCTGCCTTTTCGTTGTCAGTGCTTCCAAATGTGCTTCCTTTTCGTAGTCGGTGCTGCCTTTTCGTTGTCAGTGCTTCCAAATGTGCTTCCTTTTCGTTGGCGGTGCTGCCTTTTCTTTGTCGGTGCTTCCAAATGTGCTTCCTTTTCGTTGTCGGTGCTGCCTTTTCGTTGTCAGTGCTTCCAAATGTGCTTCCTTTTCGTTGTCGGTGCTGCCTTTTCGTTGTCAGTGCTTCCAAATGTGCTTCCTTTTCGTTGTCGGTGCTGCCTTTTCGTTGTCAGTGCTTCCAAATGTGCTTCCTTTTCGTTGTCGGTGCTGGCTTTTCGTTGACGGTGCTTCCAAATGTGCTTCCTTTTCGTTGTCAGTGCTGTCTTTTCTTGGTCGGTGCTTCCAAATGTGCTTCCTTTTTGTTGGCGGTGCTGCCTTTTCTTTGTCGGTGCTTCCAAATGTGCTTCCTTTTCGTTGTCGGTGTTGCCTTTTCGTTGTCAGTGCTTCCAAATGTGCTTCCTTTTCGTTGTCGGTTCTGCCTTTTCGTTGTCAGTGCTTCCAAATGTGCTTCCTTTTCGTTGTCGGTGCTGCCTTTTCGTTGACGGTGCTTCCAAATGTGCTTCCTTTTCGTTGTCAGTGCTGTCTTTTCTTTGTCGGTGCTTCCAAATGTGCTTCCTTTTCGTTGGCGGTGCTGCCTTTTCTTTGTCGGTGCTTCCAAATGTGCTTCCTATTCGTTGTCGGTGCTGCCTTTTCGTTGACGGTGCTTCCAAATGTGCTTCCTTTTCGTTGTCAGTGCTGTCTTTTCTTTGTCGGTGCTTCCAAATGTGCTTCCTTTTCGTTGGCGGTGCTGCCTTTTCTTTGTCGGTGCTTCCAAATGTGCTTCCTTTTCGTTGTCGGTGTTGCCTTTTCGTTGTCAGTGCTTCCAAATGTGCTTCCTTTTCGTTGTCGGTGCTGCCTTTTCGTTGTCAGTGCTTCCAAATGTGCTTCCTTTTCGTTGTCGGTGCTGCCTTTAGTTGACGGTGCTTCCAAATGTGCTTCCTTTTCGTTGGCGGTGCTGTCTTTTCTTTGTCGGTGCTTCCAAATGTGCTACCTTTTCGTTGGCGGTGCTGCCTTTTCTTTGTTGGTGCTTTCAAATGTGCTTCCTTTTCGTTGGTGGTGCTGTCTTTTCGTTGTTGGTGCTTCCTTTTTTGTGTATTGCGCGTAGTACAAAATGTAGTGATTGAATATTTACTAGTTTATCACCTCTTGGTGTTACTAAAATATTTTTCAAGGTCACTTGGTCCTTTAGAATGTATAAAAATGTCACGATGGATTACGAAGGTCATGTGGTCCTGAAATGACTAGCCTATACGTCTTTTAATGACATGACTCGGTCTCATGGACTGAAGACAATTGATCTATATGTGTGGCTTTGTACATAAACGGTTTATATGTTATTCAGATTATTGAACAATTAGACTTTCATAATAGGCTAATCGGCACTGATTTAATTCGTTGGTCCGGTATATTGACTTGAGTTTTTTTTTTTCGTAGAGTGATTGATTAATTAACTCCGCGAAAGGTAATGGAAAACGGAACCTAACATTTATTTAATAATTAGTTACAACTGTCTCTGGTCAAGAATCGAACCGTGGACAGGGATCCATCGATTCAATTTGTAAATTAATAATTGATTTTTTAGGAGGCTATTGGAATTGTTCCCGCATTTCTAACTAAATAATTACATGATTTCAAGATGTCGGCCGAATTTCAAGATGTCGGGCACCTCAGTAATAATAAATGATTACTGCACTGTAGCATGTTATAATAAAACTATCATGATGGTAAGACGAGTACACACAATATGGAGTCCTCCAGCAGACGAAAACATGAAGGTGGCAAAAACCACTAGCATGTGGTAGCTCCTGATAACATGTACTGAACATAAAATGACGGATCCGTGATGGACATCAAGGTCAAGGTCAAATTTCAAGGTCAAGGTCAAAGTTCAAGGTCAAGGTCAAAGGCGAAGGTCAATTTTCAAGGTCAAGGTAAAAGTTCAAGGTCAAGGTCAAAGTTTAAGTTCAAGGTCAATGTTCAAGGTCAAGGTCAAATTTCAAGGTCAAGGTCAAAGTCCAAGGTCAAGGTCAAAGTTCAAGGTCAAGGTCAAAGTTATGGTGAACAGAACATTATACTAACATGACTCCAGCACACTCTAGCAGACGAAAACAAGATGGTTCCCTCCAGCGGACAAAGACAAGATGGCGGACATGACGTCATACCAGCTGATGGTAAATACCTAGTTATTGGTGGTGGTAGGTCAGTCTGTAGGTGGCTTCTGTGGAGGAAGGATCTGATTTTTTTTATTTTTTGCCCTCGCCGGTTTCGAACCAAGGACGTACATCGATATAATCAATCAGAATTCTATTAAGTTAATTTTTTGATGAATTTTGGAATTTTTCCCGATTTTCTAACATAAATATTACGGATTTCCAAGATGACGTCTAAATTTCAAGATGGTGACTAAATTTCAAGATGGTGACCATAACGATAATTGCAACATTAATAGGATCCAATATGGTGGTCGTAACGTAAAGTGTAAGAATGACATGTTACTCAACCAAGATGGCGGGTGTAACGAAATATGCAACATTTATATAATCCAAGATGACGACTGTAACGAAAACTGCAACAGTGGTTTTTAATTTTTTTTTTTAATTCGATCAAATAATTTTTTTAATGAATTTTAAAATTTTTTCCCGATTTTCTAACATAAAAATTGCGGATTTTCAAGATGGCGGGCGTAACGAAAATAGCAACGGTGACGTCATAATCCTATAAATGGCTTAACGCTGGCTTGAGTTAAGGATGCTTAAGCCAGTTTTAGGAATTTCGTGGTTTTTAATGCAAAACGACTTTTGTGGTTTTTCGAAATCCTAATTTTCCCTCGAAACGGGAATTTTTCCTTTGAAAACGGGAAATTTTCCCTCGAAAACGGGAATTTTTGAGTCATTTTGAGTCAATTTTGAGGATTTTTGAGGAATTTTGAGTCAAAAATGGCCGCCGTGACGTCAAAATCCAAGATGGCTGACACCGCTACCACAACCACGCGCCGGCGCCAGCCGCAGGAGCCCCTATTATATACTACTGTCATACCTTTCATGTCAAAAACCTCTAGACGTTCAGGATACAAAATAGTACATTCCCCACATCTAACTGCTGGCATAAAGCCTGCCATTAAAGTGTACAAGAAGTATTTTCATGATTACTATCAATGATTAAACAAGCTTTGCGATTGGACGCATATATACAATATAACGAAGTTTAAACTTAATATAAACACATAAATGAACATGCTACATGCTTTAAAAATAGTATAATTACAAAGTGATATCTAATATGTAATCAGTCAGAGTTGTGTAAAATTGTATGATTAAAAATTTAAACACAAACGTTCAAAAAATCATTCCAACAGAATAAATTAAAACATACCAGCAAATTAAGTCTTAATAATGTCAGTTGAATACCAGTGAAAAAATGTAAACTTTGAAAAGAATAGGTGTAACAGGTATTCAGTAAACAATGTTTACTTACAAAATGAACTAAATAATTAGTAAAGTATATTTAAGTTGATTTTTTTCTTAAAAATAATCTTGACTGTAAACTGTGTAATGATTAAAAAATATTTACTCTAAGTAAAAATAATATATTTAACTTCAGTGTACCTGATGTCAAAATATTTTTTTCTAAACATTACACTATGTAAGAAAACATTGTTTATCTTCCTTTTTTTAGTGTTTATTGGATAAAATTAACGAGCTGTACACAAATATACCATTTTTTCAATAGTCGATAGTTTCCAAAATTAAAATGTATACTATTATTTTAATAATTTACTAATAGTTTTTAAATTACTGCTTTTTTCTGATAATCTTAGTAGTTCGAAGCGACGAGTAATAGACGGCAGTGGCATTTATAATTTTAAAATTAGTATACAATACATCTGTAACAATCCTATCCACATATATCGATTGGTTGTAAAACATTCTTCCTCTTGTTTGTGGAATACTGTTTGTTGTTGTGGTATTAAAAGGATTGGTTGTTTTCTTTAAATTAAACGTGTCAGTATCCAGACATTGTAGTTTGCCTGCACACATAATTGTGTCCACTTTTGTGGACATTATATCGGATATCAACAAGAGAAACGTATAATTGTACTTGGGACAACATTCTTCAATGCTTACAAAGTTTATTTCGGTGAACCAGTTTGGAGATCAAAATGTTGCATAGGCTCCTTATGTGTCTTGTGGTAGCTTTAGGTCTACCTTTGAGGGTTGGTTACAAGAACAAGAATATTAATGCCGTATGCAGTTCCTCGATTATAGAGACAGCCAACTAACCATTACGACAACTGGTACTTTTTTATGGTTGACATTACACATTACAAAAGTACCAATAATATAAAACATATTCCATATCCTAGCATATCATTATCTATTCCTCCAGTATCGCACTCTGAGGAGCTGCCTGTTCCATTACCAACAGATTATTCTAATACTAAAGAAAAAGTATAAAAGTCTAGTGATGACAGTGATTTCTCCAAAAGTGAAGAGAGAAATTACAAGGATCTACATCTCTCAATTCAAAAAACTTTGGAAGACCTAATAAGGGAATTGGAACTAACCAAATGAAGGCCGAACGCCTTGCATCCGGTCTTACGGAAAATAACTTTCGTGCCGAAGGATGCAAAAAAACAAAATACAGAGTACGGCACAAGGATTTTGCCTGCTTCTATGAAATGTCAGCACGTCTTTGTTTTTGCAGCAATTTTAATGCTCTCTTTCAACACATAGAGATTGCTTATGAATTATACAAGTGGCGCCTTTGCACAGATACCTCAAATACAAGTCTCAAAGCTGTCCTACTCTACAACAGGAACAAGTTTCCTTCCATCCCATCAATTTTACTCACCTGAAATAATCATGTGAAAACGTCAAGCTAGTCTTGGAAAAACTCAACTATGGGTGCCACAAGTTGGATATTTGTGGTGATTTAAAAATTTTGGGGTTTCTTCTGGGGCTTCAAGGCGGCTACATTAAGTATTCTTGTGGGATAGCAGGGCAGACGATCAGCATTACATCGGACAACCAGAAAATAATTGCTTCCAAGCACACACAACGTAAAACATGTACCTCTTGGGTTTAGTGAGAAGATTCTGTTACCCCAATCCATATAAAACTGGGACCTATGAAAAAATTTACCAAAGGTTTTAACGGTAACTCTGTGGCTCTAACTCTCATCAGACAAATGTTTCCCAAGATATCTGAAGCAAAAATAGAAGGGGGAATTTTTACCGGACCTCAAATTCGTACGATTTGACCATCTAAATAACTTATATATGTAATAACTTTTTAAGAACGTAATGCTTTTAAAGCTTTTAGTAAGGTAGTGCGATATTTCCTGGATAATAAAAGAAATGAAAATTACAAGGAACTGTTTGAATATTGGATACAGAGTTACTGTGTGCTTGGGTGCAGAATGCCTGTGAATTTCATTATTTGTTTACCCATATTGATTTCTTTAGACCAAATTAAGGATAGGTGAGTGAGGAATATGGAGAATGGTTCGACCAGGACCTTCAGGTCATAGAAAGAAAAAAAAAAGGAACGTTGGTATTGTGCAATGAAGGTAAACTATGTATGGGGAATAGTACTTGCAGAGTGATCCGAAGAACATAAAAGGAAAAGCCGTTTTCGTTTAAATTTTTCAGTGATGACATTGTTTTATTGAAAATAAAATATGATTCAGTATTATGTGAACCACTATAGAACCAATAAAATATGTACCTATATTATTCCTCTTTTACGTCCATAGTTACATTAAATAGACTTGTTGTTTTGGTTTTTCTAAACAATACTGAAATATGGATTAATACATCCAAAATATCGACATTCAGGAAAATCATCCATGATCAGCATCTTCAAAACAAGCAGTTAAGCCTAGAAAATAAGGTAAACAAAAGCATTATCAAATTATGTTTTGTAGTGTTATCTGATAAACACTAGTTTATAAAATTAATGTATAAAGTTAGTGTAAATTCTTGCTGAATATAAAATTAATGCAAAGAAAATTGAAACTAGAAAATAAACTAAATTTGATTATTTAGTGTACACACTTGCTATAGAAAATAGAAGATAAACAGTATAGGAGGTTTCCTCTTAGGTAATTAAATTATTTCAGATGAGAAAAAAGCCAAATTTGACACCAGTTGAACAATAAAAAAAATTGTAGAAAAAAATGAAAAAGAAAAAAAAACAGTGGTAGCACTTTCGAGTAACTAATTAAATTTTTTTTAATATTTATTTCAAAAAAAGTAGCGGCGAATCATTAAAATTCCTGTCTCATTCGACTGACTGGCTCTGGCTCTACGAATCTTTTCATCATTCTCTCCTCCACCTGGCAAACCCCCCCCCCCCCCCTCTTCAACACCCGGCCCACTCCGACCGAGGGTCACTCTGTCACATGCTGCGTAGTCCGGCGCGCTGAGAGCTGTCGGGGCCTCGAGTCAAGAAGTCATCCGAACACGTCGCAGGGTGGCGCGCAACTACTTATCCGCTTTTGTAGCACAGATCTACGCTGCAACCCAACAGTTTTTCCGAGCAAAGTCTGCCGACTTATATTGTACAAAGCCCATCCCGAGTTTATGTGTCGCCCTGCAGGAAATGACCGCGGGGGCGACTTAGAAAAATACGTTAAGTTCTCGCAGCCCGCAGGACTGTCGTATGCGATTGTGAAAATTAAGACCTAGAATAATTTCTGTATATTCTAACAAAGTATTTTGTAGATTAATCACAGAGTAAACATCTCTATAAATTTTAACTGTACACTAAATAAAGTTTTTTTTTCACTAATATAAAAATGATTTTTTTTATTTTGTTCACGAACATAATAATTTGGAAAAGGTCAAATTATAGTAAAGGTCATTATAAAACAGTTAAGTAACAAGTAAACATAACGCGGAAATTTAACTACACATGCCGAAATATTTCAAAACAATTATAATTTTGAAATATTAACTTTTTTATCATACGAAGGTAGTAGACTTTTAAAACGAAGTTGATTATTAAAACATAATTTAACACGACTTAATTTATGGGACTTACCATTCAAGATGTAATGACGCACTTCGACGACTCAGCTGTCAATAGTGGAGCAACAATGAATTGTTCTGTAACACAGTTAGCGAGTGAGGATGATAATTCTGTTGGCCCCTGGGGGTGGGGGGGTAGATATTTATGTGATCACCCCCACCCCCTGTTCCTTCATCAACCCATTATAGCAAAGTAGAGAAACTTTTCTTCTCCAGTTATTATGAAATGTGGTTTATGGGGACAATTTATTTTCCTTTGAAGGTTTTTATAAGGGCCACAATATAACCATTTATTTCATTTGGAAGTTTTTTATTAAGGAAAATTTAGCCTTTACTGTACATATATTGGAAATTTTTTAAGGGAAAACATTCTCGAGTAAATTATGTTAGCTCGAGTGAAGCCCAGTTGTTATGAAAAGAAAAGAGTTAGGCAGAGGCAAATGTTGATGACAGAACCAAGTTTTGACAAAGTATCTTTCACCTGGGCGACAATCCTTAAACAAAAGGTGTGGGGTTTCTTTGTGTTTTCTCAGGAGTGGAACTGCTAATGTGAACAATAGCACCAGCAGTCACAAAAGGTCTTATTTAACAAAAGCAGTAAACGGAGTTGACCACCTGCTAATCTTTCAATTTTAATGAGAATTTCATTTAAAGACTTCGCAATGCTACTCTGGTGATTTCAAATATTTTTTCATCGGGATTAACTCAAGCTGAGAAACCATCTTGTCTGGCCGAAATGCAGAGGTCTCTCATTATATTCTTGCGAAGAACAGGAGTGAGCTTGACACACATCTTGCATTACAACGTTTCTCAGTTGTTTTAAAGCAAAGTAATCGTCTGAGTAAAAATATTAGAGTAAAAATTACAAAACATATTATGACTTTTGCTGAAACTATATCCTTGCTGAACAAATGACGACTTCATAAGTTGCAGAAGTTGTTTTGTAATTTTAATATATTTTTTTATAATTCTTCTATGGCCCAATTCAGGTAAAATATCCTTACTTTGGACCAATGATGGACTCTTAAATAAAAAGTTTTTAAACGACAAAAAAGATTTGACTTCAACGAATTCGAATTCTTACACAAATCCAGGTGAAGACGCTGACTTCCACGATGAAGTCGTGACACGTGACATTGTGACAGTGAAACTGTAGCTGGTGACAAGACCAAAGACTGTGATGAAGCACCTAAAGCTGGCAATATCGAAGACTGTGATGAAGTGCGGAGACTAAAACGATAGAAACGACATAAAACAATGAATTTTTCTTTAAGCCTAAGATGATCACTGGGACCATAGTGTTCTTAAAATTTTAATAACAAATATTCCAGGAAGATGACGATAGCAGAAGAGACTGAATATAGGTTATGGGAATATCATAACATATTTATCGATTGCCTGAATCTACTGATGGCAACGATTAGTGGAAGAAACTACTCGCACATCCAATAATTAGCCATCATACTAAAATATCTGAGGAAAGCTACTACTTACTATAATGAATTGTTTTACTTGCATTGTATAAAGCGGAAAGTAAATTATGTTTGGATTTTAAAAGGGATTATTTCACAAAATCTAAATTCTAACTAAGTCTGAGTTTTTGTAATACAGCTTCTTTTTTTAATTGAGCTTCCAAAAGTGCTTTCTTTTTTGATTGTGCTTCCAAACGTGATCCTTTTCGATGATTGTGCTTCCAGTTGTACCTATTTTTAGAATGTGTTTGCAATAGTGCTTCCTTTTTTAATTGTGCTTTGAGTTGTGTTTCTTTATTTTGACTATGCTTCCTTTTTTGATCGTGCTTCCGAAGGAGCTTCCTTTTTTGACGTGCTTCCAATTGTACTTACTTTTATCAATTGTGTTTTATTTTTGGATTATGCTTCCGATTGTGCTTCCAAACGTGTTCCTTTTTCGCATATTGCGCTTAAAATTATGCTTTTGTTTCATTGATCGTGGGTCGTATGTCTGTACTCAGGACATGGATGTTCTCGTTATTCGTAGATGCCTGGTTTAAACAAATGACATTGGACATGATCTGTTTAAAATGTTCGTTGAGTATCATCGCAAAACACCTCTTGGTTTTAAGACGCTTGGCGTTTGTGCATGATTTTGTACATGGTATGTTTTAAATGTTCGCGGATTATCGATGAAACAGTGTCTCGTGGTTCCGTTTCAATTGGCCTGTATGAAATTTTTTTTTATTATTCGTGGCGATGTCATTTTTTTTTGTGGCATGTGGTCTGGTTTCGACTCTGGGGTATGCACAACCAAATATATTAGGGGTAAAAATGTTACTTTGGTAGGCAAGTGTTATACTCTCGTTCAATTTTTTGTACTTTAAAGCCATTGCAACAAGTAAATTTAATATACTGGGTTATGATTACAACCATGTTTTTACATATTGCTGCGATGGTCGGTGCGTCACGTGCCTCCAGCAAGCAGCTGGATTGCCACTCGAGACTTTTGCTAGCTTGCAACTCTCGCGCGTGATATCAATGTTTATTTGAAGTTACCGGTAGGCGTGCTTTATCTGGCAGCCACTGTCTCTAAACTTCACAATTTTTTCAAAACTTTGTGGTAAACGAGCTTGAATTTAGGTATTTGACTATTCGTACATGAATGCGTTTAGCTTCACATGTTTTGAAAGTTATTTTCTATACAAGACCAAATTAAAATATAATATTTACAGATTGGTATTCAGCACGTGGTCCTTGCCACATGGGTGACTATCACTTGGTGTATGTTTGTGAGTGTGATAAATCTTTTCTCCTGTTTCCTGTTGTTTCATTTGATATTGATGATTTTTATTTATTGTATTCTGGACCTAAGCCTGATTAATATATATATTGTCAATTTAATTAACAATGTTTGGCTTGGTATAAAACCACATACATGGATCTTCCGAATCATGAAGTAAATTAATTGCTGACTTTTTATGACTGTTGGAAATATTTCCGAATTTTTAGGTTAATAAATACGAATTTCAAAGATGGCAGCCATTAAGTCATCATTTTCTTACTGGAGGCTGCTATATGATTTTTAACATTAATTATTAAATAAGTGGTTTTTACCTAGAATAAACAATTATTTCATAAGTGAATGATTGAAACAAGCACAGTAATCGATTGAAACAATCGTGATTACAATTGTTTAATTATTTTGATGATTTTTTTTTAGAATTTTCTCAGAATTTATAGCTAAAGAATAACGGAATATCAAGATGGCAGGCCAAATGGTCGACAAGATGGTGGGCATCCTGGAAATAAATAATACCTGCCATTTACCGGCTAAAAATTAAACTAATATGGTGACAGCTCCCTCTAGCAGAAGAAAACAATATGTCGGATCCAAGATGGAGTCCTCCAGCAGACTTAAACCAGATGGCCGCCATAACGTCATTCTGGCTGATTAAAAATCTGCCTTGGTATTAATGGCAAGAGGTCATTCAGTCTGAGGCTTCCTTGGAGAAAGGATCCATCACTATGTTTAATCTAATTACTTCACCGGGTATGAACTCAGTCCTTTTTTGAATTTTATTACCAAAATTATTATTTAGTTAAGTAATTTTTTATGACGTTTAAAATTTTTCCTGATTATCCTAATCAAATAATACGGATTTTCAATATGGTGGATTAATTTCAAAGTGGGCGAGTGATTATTTAATAAAATTTTAATAATTAAATTTGTTAATGTTTTTAAAATATTTCACAAATTTCTACCACATAAATTACAGATTTTCAAGATGGCAGCCATAAGGAAAAGTGCATCAGTGACGTCATACACATACAAGATACGGCCAAAACGAAAATAGCAACGTTATAGAATCTAATATGGTTGAAATTTTTAGATTTCAAGATGGCAGCTGAGATCGAGGTCAATGTCAACCAAAATGGCCACTGTAATGTTAGACTTAATATGGCGACCATAACGATAAATGCATAATTGGCGTCATCATCCAAGATGGCCACTGTGACTTCACAATCCAAGATGGCGTCGACAATCAACAATCCGTACCCTGGACCCTGTGACAGGAGGAACCAACATATACTACTAATTAACCCAACATATTTAGAAAGAGCTTAAATGCAAACCAATAACATTTTATTTCCATTTTTACTTTTAGGCAGAGGACTAACCGAATCAATTAATAGTTCTTACATAGGCTTCTCAACAACCTGAGTATTTTCAGCAGGTTTACTAAGAGCACAAAGGTTACACAATTTTATTTGTTCTGCAATTACTGAGTTCATGCCCTTCCAATAAAGTCTCTGGATTTCTTCAATTGTTAAATAGATATTAATATGAGCGCTAATAGGAAATGAGAGAAAATATTCAAACACAACATAATTCAAAACTTTTGGTAGAACAAAACTTTCTGTTTTTTATTTTTTTATTTACAGTACAAAACTTAACAGAGAGTAAGGCTTTTGTTGAATTCCTGAGTTTAGATTGTTAGACTGATTTAAGACAAACCATTGAGTTTTTTTCCCCACGATGTGCAAAGTTTGTTTTGTTGCATGCTTTGATGGTTGCAACCCACAGCCCTCCCAATCCGTGAGGGCCCCTCAGTTCACCTGTATGTTAGGGGACCCGCAAAGATTCAGCCAGGTTGGGGGTCATCCATTAATCAAGTGATGTTTTTTTAGCAAATTTTTAACCCCCCTTCCCCCCAAGTGATTTGTGGTGAGGTTTTAGACTCCCCCCCCCCTCAAAATCACGTGTATTTTTTTGGTACAAAATATTTTTAAAAATTTCAGAATATTATCTTTAAATATAGGTATAATCTAATTTAATTCTTGAAAATTAAGCACAGTGATAAAAATGTCCAGACACACATTAAGGTTGCAAGTTTATTCTCACTGGCATAAAAATAATAAAGGAAAGCCTTATATGTGAAGAAAACATATATCTTAATAATTAAATTGGTACATGGATATATTTAATGGAAATTGTCCTCGGATCACGGGCTAGTGAGACTTTCTTCAACACTAACAAGTGGATAAGAATCTTGCAAGTCAGCTGTTGGCACTGTGCTTTGTTAAAGAACAACGTCGGTCTCATTAAGCCACTCGGCGGCATCATTTTCGCGCACTACGCAGAGAATCTCTCTCGATCTAGCGATCGATCGTCGCGTGAGGATGCGCGAAGGCCGAACATTGTGCATTTCAGGACTATCATTGCTCGGATCATTAGGTTGCTTGTGACATGAATTTACATGTGCCTTGACATTCTTCTTTGTACAGAAGTACAGTCCACACCGCTGGCATGTCCTTCCCACAAGCTGCTGACGATAATTCTTCAGGCTAGGTCAATACATATCATAAGGCAATTTGTCAAAGCCCTCATGCATTGGTGTAGTTTCAAGAGACCGACGCATAAGAAATGTAGCAAACGTCTTGCCATCATGCTCTTGAGGCTTTAGAATACATAGGCCACTGAACGACTGCAAAATCGAGTAAGGTGGTGTCACGAAGCGTTCCGGATGAACACATCGAAGAGAACTCCTTCTTTGCTTGATGCTTACGATGGTAATCCACTAAAAGATCATTCGCCTACTTTGTAAATTCTTCTTTCGTGGTATATTTTTGTTTCGCGTTAGCCCACAACTCATTAAATTCTTTCTGAGCCACGCTATGTTTTTTCACCTTCTTATACTCTGCAAATAGGTATTTATACAGTTCTCCTAGTTTAGACATCGTTGCATTGTTTTAAAGCATAACATTCGCGGCAACGATTTACGCATGTATTCGGCGCCAAAATCACAGTCTAACTGGTGACTGGCAAGCCGAGCCGGGTGGTTCATGTTGCGGCGGGCGGGAATATTGTTGCCTGGCTACGGCGAGTCAAGGTCACGCGTCGCTTTACGGTTTAGTAGAAATCGCGCGAAAAAATATACACACGTGATATCTCTCTACACCCCCCTCCCCCCTTGTGATATTTCGTGATTCTTCCCGACCCCCCCCCCCTCTTTAGAGCCTCACGTGATTAATGGACGATCCCTTGCTTAGAATCGTTCTCGTTCATTAGACCGCGACATATCAACGGGAGTTCGGCATTATGGACAGGTGGGGCGAATGGAATAAAGAATATTCTGGGCTTTAAAGACCGTTGCCCCTGAAGGAACATATCTCCCCGAGTTCTAGCATAAAGGACACAGAACGACAGCACCAACGGTCGACGAAATCACATCGCACAACGAGTGACCCTGTGAAGCTCTGCCCACCTACCTCGCCGACCAGAGGACGTCATCATAGGGGTACGTCCAGTCACTACGTATCACTACTGAGGTGTTGGCTGTGACATACCAATACCAAGGGTTCCAGGTAAAATTACAGAGTAATATATGAATATTCGCTCAGTGAGTAACGAGTTAATAACGTGGGGAACGAGTAACACCTATGTGGAGTAAAGTGATGGCTAGATGACCAAGGAATCCCAAGAGTAGCCCGATCAGTACGAGGAAGCAGAGGAGTTCAACAAAGCATGAGGGCATTCGGGCTAAACAACAGAGGGTGAGGTGTTGCAGTGCGGCAGGAGTGAAGGACACTCGCTTGCCCTGTGAGCAGTGAGTGGCAGACATCAGGAATGTTGAGGTGTTCAAACATCGCAGCTGGTTCGATACCCAGTGTGAGTTTCTGAGGGTATTAACATGGAAGGAAGACTACGAGTCCTTGTCGATGTGAAAGTATGTGACTGTGAGCGAGTTCTCCTCTTCCCGGAGCCAAATGTGATCGATGATAGCGAGTTCCTTGCTCGTTGGGGAAGCCCCCGTACCGCTAAGAGCTATGGTGTGGCCATAAAATGAAGCGAGTAACCACAGCGAAAGTAACCGCATGCTCGTCGGTGGTTACCTTAACATTAATTTATCTACGCCTAGTTGTAAAAATGTTTTAACGTGTTTCTAAGCTCCAATATTAAGGCACAATGTTTGATATGTTTTTAAGCTCCAATATTAAGGCACAATTATAAATCGTCCCTCAAAAATATGAATGCAGAGTTTTCGGGTGATTTCCAGGTTCACAAGTACATGGGAGCAGTTTGAGAAACTATATGAAATAAAGTTAATACGCAGTAGTATTTTAATGACCACAGTTATTTCTGTTTTTAATTGTTTGTTAATGTATGGATATTAGTTTTAGAATTAATTCCTAATATTTTTATGTTCAAAGCCAATTAATAAGCGAAGCACGATATTTTGAAGTTGTCAAACATAGATTCATGAACAGTAGTATATAACAGGGGCTCCAGGGACTGGCTTCTGGCTGTGGTGTGTGGCCTGTGCTGCTGAGCCACATCTTGGATTGTGACGTCACGGTGGCCATCTTGGATGTGTGTGACCGTGACCTTTGACCTTTACCTTGACACCAGGCGGCCATATTTGATCCGCCATTTTGGAACCGCCATCTTGGATCCGCCATCTTTAAGTCGAGTGCCCCACTCATTATGATGACATTTTTGTCTGACCGCCATATTGATTTTTTTTCTGTTCCACTGGAGGCCGCCATCTTGGATGCCGTCGACTTTGTTTCTGTTGTTTATTCCTAGAAAGCACCAGCGTCGCTCTATATTTGTTTTTGTTCTTCTGGAGGCCGCCATCTTCGATACCATTGACTTTGTTTCTGCTGTTTGTTCATAGAGAGCGCCAGCGTCGCTCTTATGCTGATACCATGATAGTATAATTATTGTCTGTTCACCATTCCTTTGTCCTCAACTGTTGGCATTGAAAATTTTGACCTTGACCTTGAAAATTGACCTTGACCTGGAAATTTGACCTTGACCTTGAACTTTGACCTTGAAATTCTAACTTGACCTTGTAATTTGACCTTGAACTTGAAATTGGACCTTGACCTTGAAATTTGACCTTGACCTTGAAATTGGACTTTTATCTTGATGACCATCATGGATCCGGCATTTTGCGTTTAGTACATGCTACCAGGAGCTACCACCTGCTAGAGGTCATTGCCACCATCTTGTTTTCGTCTGCTGGAGGACACCATCTTGTTTGTGTACTCGTCTTATAGAGTACATTACCATCATACTGGTCTACGTTTTACCTGCTACAGTGAAGTAATAATTTATTATTAATAAGGTGCCTGCCATCTTGAAATTTGGCCGCCATCTTGGAATCGTGTAATTATTTAGCTAGAAATACGGAAAAAAATACTAAACTCATCAAAAAATTCACTCATTAAAGATTGATTATATCAATTCCTGTTCTTGGTTCAATCCTTGAATGATGAAAAAAATTAATTTTATGTAAATAATAATAATAATAAATTATGATCAAAGTCCTAAAAGAGACTTAAAATCATCTACTACCATCAACCTTTCAACCATTATGACCGCCATCTTAGATATTTGTATTTATTGACTTATTAGTTCCGGAAAAATTCCAAAATTCACCAAAAAATCACATATTATTTTACATATTGAATCAAAACTTGCTTCGATCTATGGACGAAGCTGAAAATAAATTTAATTGAAATACCAGAAAAGTGTCGGGTTCGATAAATAAAACACCGCATGTTTTTTTACAAACTTAATATTTATTACATAATTTCTATCCTACTACAGAATCACTTGCGAAAGCCAGCAATCTTATTAAAAATTTAGCCCTAAATAGACGTGAAACGACTAATACTTAGCTCCAACAGATCCAACTGCTCCAACTGATCCAAATGCTCTAAAGGGTCCAAATGCTCCAACAGCTCCAAATGCTCCAAATGATCCAACAGCTCCAAATGCTCCAAAGGCTCCAAATGCTCCAACAGCTCTAAATGCTCCAACAGATCCAAATGCTCCAAAAGCTCCAAATGCTCCAACAGCACCAAATGCTCATATGCTCCAACAGCTCCAAATGCTCTAAATGCTCCAAATGCTCCAGCAGCTCCAAATGCTCCAAAGGCTACAAATGCTCCAACAGCTCCAAATGCTCCAACAGCTCCAAATGCTCAAATGCTCCAACAGCTCCAAATGCTCAAAATGCTCCAACAGCTCCAACAGCTCCATTTACTACAAATGCTCCAACTGATTGCAATTACTTTTTTTTATCGAACTTGACATGTTTACATGCACGACTTTATAAGTATACATTTCGGATGTCAGTGGTAACTTTTTTACACCTATAAGTGATAAGTTTTATTTAGAAATTAGCTTTCGAGAAATGATAAAATCCATTTTGAAAAAAATATTAATTTTTCTTCAAGTTTATACACATACATTTAATTCAAGCCATTAATGTATGTAGACAGCTTCCCTCAGTTATTTGAGTATGAAGGATATTTCTTTAATGTTCGAATAGTTTCCTGCACAAAGCGAACAATGTAGTAGTCTTAGTCTGTCAACCAGTATGTTAGGATCTTCCCATGAGGTATAGTCAATCTCTTACGCTACGTTCATCATCCTTGCATGTTTGTAATAAATATTATTATCTCTGGTGTCTTTCGTTTTAACACCAACCACAAGGTCACTTTCGTCATCGTGCCAGTGATTATCACAAGCTTGATCAGGATAATTTATTTTATTCCGACGTTTCCATCGTTTTGGTCTCAAGTCACCATCACAGTCTTCACTCTTGCATGCTTTTGGTGCTTCAGCACAGTACTCAACCATGTTAGCCTTAGATGTGTCAGCACAGTCTTCAATCATGTCAGCATCACAAGCTTGATCAGGATAATTTATTTTATTACGTCGTTTCCATCGTTTTGGTCTCAGACCACCATCACAGTCTTCAATCTGCCTGCTTTAGGTGCTTCAGTACAGTACTCAATCATGTCAGCCTTATATGTGTTAGCACAGTCATCGATCATGTCAGCCTCAGATGTGTCACCACAATCTTCAATCATGCCAGCTTCAGATGATTCATTAAAGTCTTCGGCCTTGTAAGCTTCATGTAGTTCTCCATCTTTCACATTTTCATGGAGACGACTAGATATTGGAGTAAATATCTTTTCATTTTTAATGTGGTTGCCACTTTCTTCGTTTGTTTTAAATTTTAAATTTTTATCTTGATTTAGATCAGTATTTTTAGCATTAGCTTTATCGCCTTCGTTCTTCCGCGATGTTGTAGCCCAGTCTTCGTTATCTTTATTCATCTTGATTGTACAGGTCTTGCAATGTCTATCCAAGTAATATCTTCTACCAAAGGATTTCTGACACTGTTTGCAATGAAATGGTTTTTGACAAGCTAAACTTATTTTATGTAGCCAACTGATTCTGCTAGCTTGTGAACTTCTCATTGTTGAGCAAAGATAGAGTTCTAGTCCAAGCGAGAATTTTTTTGTATGTTTTGTAATTTTTGTTTAATTTTTTTAAATTTTTTTTTAATTTATCAAAGAAAATTTGTGGTGGTTTTCGCCGTGTGCTCCCGATTATCCATGTCAATGTTATGATGGTTTTATCGTGTGCTCCTGATTATTCTTGTCAATATTTTGATGGTTTTTTCCGTGTGCTTGCGATTATTCCTGTAGTTTCTCAAAGTGCTTCTGGTTATTTCTGAGAAACCGATCTCTCCATGAAGGAGTTATACTCTTAATGAGACATGTCATTTTATTCAAGGTTACATTTAATTAGTGAATTCCTGCTACTAAATCACCACTTGCAATATTTTTATCAGGTGGAATTTACAAAAAAAAAATTATTCAGTCAAATAATACCTAATAAGCCCTGAGAAATCTGAGAAACACTTACTGGAAGAACAAAATTCCTTCCCCTTGGAGTCTAGCGAAGCCATCCTTCTTTTGCGATCGTTAGTGAGCATCACGCATTCCGCATAAAAGTAATAAATATTATTTACCTGCAAGCAACACGTGGCGTCATCTGTTGATGAAAACCAGAACTACTTACAAACAGTCCTTTTGCATGAGTTAACTTAACTCGCGCTGACGAAATATTTAAAAAATTCTATTTTAGTAATGGTTTAAATTTAAAACTCTTAGTTTGCATCTGCCATTAGTCGCAGAAGCTAACATGTACCCTGGTTCGTTGCCTGTAGCTGTATCAAACCGACATCACTGTAGATACTGCAGCCAGGTGTTTACCTTGAGAAAGAATGCTAAACGACATGAGAGAAGCGAGTGTAGTTTGGGTCCTTGTCAAAGACCATTTAATTGCAGCCAGTGTCATAAATCCTTTGGTAGAAGATATTAATTGGATATACATTGCAATAACTGTAAAACTAAGATGAATAAAGATAACGAAGACTGTGCTCCAACATCGTGGAAGAGGAACGAAGGCAGAATTTTAGACGACAATAATGATTATGAAGAATGTAAAAAAACTAATGCTAAAAATACTGATTTAGATCAAGACAATAATTTAAAATTAAAAGCAAACGAAGAAAGTAGCAACCTCATTAGAAATGAAAATATATTTACACCAATATCTAGTCGTCTCCATGAAAATGTGAAAGATGGAGAACCACCTGAATCTGACAAGACTGAAGACTGTGATGAAACATCTGAAGCAGACATGATTGAAGATTGTGTCGACACATCTGAGGCTAACATTATCGATGACTGTGCTGACACATCTAAGGCTAACATGATTGAGTACTGTGCTGAAGCACCTTAAGCGGTCAAGAGTGAAGACAGTGATGGTGGCTTGAGATCAAAACGATGGAAACGATGTAATAATATAAATTATCCTAATCACGCTTGTGATAATCACTGGTTCGATGATGAAAGTTGTGCCGTTTCAGTGCCACTTTCAGGCACAAATGTACGAATTTTAATTTAAATTTTAATTTTTAAAGAAGGAAACCAATAATAAATTTGTAATTTTTATTTTATTAAATTTTGTTTCCATTACTGTACACTCCGACGTAATCTTGTGCAACCCAGTGCACCTGCGCTTGTACGCAGGCTTCAATTAGATACTGTTTGCTGACGATTTGCGATCGCAGCATCTCGGCCGCGGTTCGCGTCACGTTTTCTCCATGTAACAAAATGACGTTCGTGTTAGTGAACGCTACTCCAACCCCACTGCTAGCAACTTTCATTTCTCGGAGGCAAGCATATGTAAGGGTTTTGCAGTCACGCCTCTGGACCAAGTTACAGCCAGCGGCGAAGCCTCGGGACGGTCCACATGACGCCTTTACCAGGCGACTTAGCAAATTTAAACCCCCCTCCCCTCATCACCCACCTGTGGCTTCACGAGAACTCAAACCCGGAGCAACGACCCCCAGTGAACCCCGGGTGGAGGCATTGTCTCCCCAAGGACATTCCCACTTGTCTAACAGAGCCCTCAGCGTAGCCTAGCGGCGGGAAAAATCCCTAACCTTGCTCTGAGCGATGGTCGCGAGCGCGCCCACTGCACTCTGGCGGACGTTTCTGTGACCCTCCAGACAGGTTCTCGTCTTGGCCACCAGAGTGCAATACTCATCCCTCCCATAAGAGACAGCTTGTCACAATCGACCTTGGCAGCAGTCGCAGTGCGATTGCGATTTTAGTTCGCCTACGACTCGCGTGAGAGCGCAGCGAACATGTTGCAGTCTGCTTCGCCTCTTCGGGCATCTCCGGACACCTTCGGGCAATCACCTCTCCCCCCTTCTTGGGCTAAGGGCAGTTGCTTCCTTTAATTAGGCGCCCCGACGCCATTTTTTGAAGATTCGGTGGGCAGCACCTGGTCTGTGCGGACCACGCGTCGCGATCCGAGAGAGTTAATCTCCGAAGTTTCTCTCCAAGACTCGACACTACGTCATGTAGTCGCCAACGTCAAGGCATAGAGACCTCAATTTTCTAATTTTTAAATTTTGCTGCCCGCAATAGTATTTTTTTTGTTATTCTAAATTTATTTCATTTTCTCTAATCATGATTATCGAGAACTTCCGTGCCGCGAGCTGCTTTCCCTGCTCCTGGAGGCAGCCGACATGAACTTCACCCCGCTGTTTTGGGTAAGTGGTCGTCATCTCTACCCCCCCCCCTTTTTTTTTTGCCTTTCACTGGGCATAGTCTTGCCCAGGTTTAGCCGCCTGTTAACCAGTCTAAGTAATTTGGGACTTTGGTTGCAGGCGGGGTCCAATTTGAGGTCCAATTTGAACTTCAAGTTTAGCTCCAAAATCAGCCTCGAGGTTTAACTCCAAGTTGAGGCCCCAGTTGAGGTCCAAAATCAGCCTCCAAAATCAGCCTCCAAAATGAGCTCCAAAATTAGCTTCAAGTTCAGCTTCGAAGTTTATCTCCAAAATTAGCTGCTAGCTCCAAAATTAGCTGCAAGCTCCACTCCAAGTTTAACTCCGAGTTTCTACTCAAAATGATTTCTTCTGGACTTTAATCTGCCGAAACCTCTGGTGCCAGGACACAAGATATAATTAAATTTCAATGTAATGGTTTCTTTCTTTTGAGCCTGCGAGCTAACTTAAAACCAGTATTAAATTCAAGAGGTATTATGGTGTTACTTTTATATGTATTTTGTTGCCCCGGGGCTCCCTCCATTTTGCAATCAATATGTTTTAATACCAGTGTACTTAAAAGATAAAAAAAAGTAAATTACTTTAGTAAAAAGGGCACTTATATAAATCAAACCACCAGACTTGTTATTTCATTAGTATTCATCCCCGATCCACATAGCCTACTAGAGTTGCTAGGAGGTTATAAATAAAATTCTTTTATACGACGTCTGGGCACCTCTGTGATTATTGTTGTTATTGTTTTGTTTTCTGGGCTGACGCTTCCAAGGCCTTAATTTAATTATTCACTTTTGAGTGTTAACCTGCAGCCCAGCGTTTGTATTAAAGTGCCCTTGCGGTTGGTGTTGAAACAAAATACACCAGGGATAATAATATTTATTATAAACATACAAGGAAGATGAACGTAGCTGAAGAGATTGACTATACCTCATGGGAAGATCCTAACATATTGGTTGACAGGCTAAGACCTTTACATTGTTCGCTTTGTGCAGGAAATTATTCGAACATCAAGGAAATATCCTTCATACTTTTATAACTGAAGGAAGCTGGCTACATAAAATAACGGTTTCAATTAAATGCATTTGTATAAACGTGAAGAAAAATTATAATTTTTTTTTTCAAAATTGAATTTTATCATTACGCGAAAGCTTATTTCTAAATAAAACTTATAACTAAAAGGTGTAAAAAAGTCATCACTGAGATACAAAATGTATACTCATAAAGCCATGCATGTAAACATGTCAAGTTCGATAAAAAAAGTAATTGAAATCAGTTGGAGCATTTGGAGCATTTGGAGCTGTTGGAGCATTTGGAGCATTTGGAGCTGTTGGAGCATTTGGAGAATTTGGAGCATTTGAAGCATTTGGATCTGTTAGAGCATTTGAGCATTTGGAGCTGTTGGAGCATTTAAAGCCTTTGGAGCATTTGTAGCTGTCGGAGCATTCGGAGCATTTGGAGCATTTGGTGCTGTTGGAGCATTTGTAGCATTTAGTGCTGTTGGAGCATTTGTAGCATTTGGAGCTGTTGGAACATTTGGAGCTATTGGAGCATTTGGAGCTGTTGGAGCATTTGGTGCTGTTGGAGCATTTGTAGCATTGGAGCATTTGTAGCATTGGAGCTGTTGGAACATTTGAAGCATTTGGAGCATTTGGAGCATTTGGAGCATTTGGAGCATATGGAGCTGTAGGAGCATTTGGAGCCTTTGGAGCTGTTGGAGCATTTGGAGCAGTTGGAGCTGTTGGAGGTAAGAATTAGTCGTTTCACATCTATGCAGGGCTATATATTTATAAGTTTGCTGGCTTTCGCAAGTGTTCCTGTAGTAGGATAGAAATTATGTAATAAATATTATGTTTGTAAAAGAACTTGCGGTGTTTTATTTCTCGAACCTGACAATTTTCTGATATTTAAATTAAATTTAGTTTCAGCTTCGTCCATAGATCGAAGTAAGTTTCGGTTCAATATGTAAAATAATGTGTGATTTTTTTTGGTGAATTTTGGAATTTTTCCCGAACTAATAAGTCAATAAATACAAAAATTTAAGATAGCCGTCGAAATGGTTAATGGATGAAGGTAGTAGATGATTTTAAGTCTTTTTAAGGACTTGAACATAATTTATTATAATTATTATTTTTTACATAAAATTAATTTTTTCATCATCGAAGGATCTAACCAAGAACAGGAATTGATGTAATCAATCATTACTTTAATGAGTGAATTTTTTGATGAATTTTGGATTTTCCCCGAATTTCTAGCTAAAACGTTACACGATTCCAAGATGGCACCCATTTTTCAAGATGGCAGGCACTCAGTTATAACTGCACTCTAGCGGATAAAACTTAGACAAGTATGATGGTAATGTACTATATAAGACGAGTACATGCACACGATGGTGTCCTTCAGCAGACAAAAACAAGATGATGGCAATGACCTCTAGCCGGTTATAGCTCCTGGTAGCATGTACTGAATGCAAAATGCCGGATCCATGATGGTCGTCATGGTGAAAGAAAAATTTCAAGGTCAAGGTCAAATTACAAGGTCAAAGTCAAATTTCAAGGTCAAGTTCAAATTTAAGGTCAAGGTCAAAGTTCAATACGAACAGTTGAGGACAAAGGTATGGTGAACAGACAATTATACTAACATGGTATCAGCAAACTCTAGCAGACGAAAACAAGATTGTGGTCTCCAGCGGATGAAGACAATATTTGCGGACATGACATCATACCAGCTGACGATATGTATACCTTGATATTGGTGGTGGTAGGTCAGTCTGTAGGTGGCTACTGTGGAGGAAGGATCTGATGTTTTTTTTGCTCTTAGTGGTTTCGAACCAAGGACAGGAATCGAACTAATCAATCAGTATTCTAATAAGTAAATTTTTTGATAAATTTTGGAATTTTTTTATTAAAATCGTGTAATAAATTAAGATTTTCAAGATGGCGACCGTAACGATAATTGCAACAGTTACGTCTTAATACATGATGGTGGTTATTTCTCGAACAGGTGGTGCTATTACTACTTCAAATTAAAAAAATTACAAGTCCGAATATGCATGTTATTTTTATATAAACCTTATTTAATTCTCAGTCAGGTAAATGTCTCGATGGCCGTGCGGTTAAAGGCGTATGTTTTCCAAACCTAAAGATCAGAGCTGCGATGGTTTGAATCACAGTGCTTCCAATGTATTTATTATAAAAATTTAAATTTAATATGTCTATAAGGACCATAATAGCTATGGTAGGTAATGGAACATCGACCTTATGTTTTGAATCAGAGCGACGCTGGCGCCCTCTATGAACAAACAGCAGAAACAAAGTCAATGGTTTCCAAGATGGTGGCCTCCAGAAGAACAAAAAAAATATAGAGCGACGCCGGCGCTCAATAAGAATAAACAACAGAAACAAAGTCGATGGCATCCAAGATGGCGGCCTTTAGTGGAACAGAAAAAAAATCAATATGGCGGTCAGACGAAAATGTCATCATAATGAGTGGGGCGCTCGATTTAAAGATGGTGGATCCAAGATGGTGGATCCAAGATGGTGGATCCAATATGGCCGCTTGGGGTCAAGTTAAAGGTCAAAGGTCACGGTCACACACATCCAAGATGGCCGCCGTGTCGTCACAATCCAAGATGTGGCTCAGCAGCACAGGCCACACACCACAGCCAGAAGCCAGTCCCCGGAGCCACTGTTATATACTACTATGAACCACAATTAATATTCGGTGTTTAATCGAATAATATATAATTTTATGATTGATGGGAATCAGTTTGCTTTGTGAATAAATGAGTACTTATGAACCTCTTGTGTTTAAGGATGTACACACCCTCGCATATAACTTATAACATTATACTTGGAGATGTATTAATAGTTTATAAGAATTTCTGCAAAACTTCTTTTTTATCTTCATGATTTGGAATTTTTTTTTTGTTAAAGAAAAATCATAATAAAGTAGCTATATGACAATTTGGCTGACTATCAAGAGACTACTAGGTTTGGCATTATAAAAAATGCGAGAAAGAGCATCCACAACAATTTTTTGAGAACCTCTGATATGATGTGCCTTAAATTTTAATGATAAAGTTTTCATTAACTAACCACCGATTTCACCTAATTATCTCAAATTATCCAGAAACAAGGACAAAGCCATAATATCATTTTAAATAAAAATTCTGATTGTTATAGATATTGGCTAAACTTTTCTGTACCAAAAAAATACTCTCAAATATTCTTATAAATAAATCGCGGAAGTTTTTTTACTTGTTGAGTAAGAGCTCTGTATGCATAATAAATTGGTTAAAAAAATAAAAAAACTACGTCAATTTTCCAGGGCTAGGACTGCGCCTATACCAGATGTGTGTCAGTTTACAAAATAAATCTAATTTTTCAAGTTTTCAAAAGCCATTTGTTGGCGTCACCCCAATTTATTCTCCCCAATTTATTCAGAGGAGTTCCTTTTAAGGTCACAATTTAGAATAAACTTAGCAAAAAACTGGATGATGCCATTTAATTGGTCTTTAAAATATATATTCAAAAAATACTTGGTCAGACATTTTGTGTTATTAAAGAAGTATAAGATTTAACATCTGTATAAAAATATACAATTTTTTTGTTATAAATATAGGTCAGTGTGTTACAAGCTCTAATGTATTGGTATCGAGTAAGTACATACAATATTTACTAAATTTTGTATCAAAAAATGTGAAACATGGAAATTTTTGTTGGGTTTGTTAACTTATATCAGAAGGCAATCAAGCATAATAGATAGTAAATATATAGGTAAGGGCTAGAAATGGGCAGTCCCATAAGGGTGGATCGACAGCCACATCGCGACACGGACCGGATCTAATGACCGCAGAGACCCACCTGGCCTGCGAAAAGGCCGCAGCAAGCCGGCACAGCCAGGATGTTGAAGACCGCACTGCCAACTATGGTGCCCACGCCTATGTCTCCTTCCGTGATGAACGTGCCGACTGAGTTGATGAAGAGCTCGGGGCTGGAGGTGGCTGCAGCCATGAAGGTGGCTCCCGCCACATCGTCCGACATGTTCAGTACTGCAACGCACATGCACCACTTGTTATTTAAATATTTGATCTATTGGAAAATGTTTTTACAAATTACATTTTATGCCTATAACTAACGTTTTTTTATTTTTATTTTTTGGTTATCTCGCTACAATTATCCTAACTGCAGCTCAGCCTTTCATCATTGATGTAAATAGAAAAACAAGACAGGAGTAGTATACCTTAGCCGGTCCGGCACCAGGCTTCAGGCTGAGGTGCCAAGTGTCGGTCCACCATCTTGATTTTTGACGTCACGGCAGCCATCTTAAATGACCTTGACCTTCAAAATTGGCCAAAAATTGCCAAAAATTCGGTTCAATCCACCAAAATATCCATTTTTTTAAAACGGTCCGAAAAAAAATCTTAAATAACTCGAAAAAATTATCTCTATGTCAATAGAAAAATTCACGTTTTGAGGGAAAATTTTCCGTTTTATTTCTCATAAATTCTTAAATTGAGGATTCTAAAAACCTCAAAGAAAGCCTTAGAAAGAACCAAAATTCCACAAAGAGGCTAAAAGTACAGACCTACAAGCTTTCAATAAGCCTCTGGTGGCCATATTTTATGTTCTTGACCATATACCTACATGTAAAACATACTGTAATTTTTGACCAAAAATTTCCGAAAAAATTTTAAAAATATAAAGTAAGCTTACGTAAAATTTTTAGTTACTAAATCGATTTCGGTACTCGGTTGAAACCCAACGAGAGAAAAATGTAATTTATTAAAAAAATAAAATTCCTAATTACAATTGAATTATAATTCAAAAAATACTAACTTTTATAACACCCTCCATTTTAAATAATAATGTAACCATTGCAATTTTCGTTACGACCGCCATCTGGAAAATCCGTAAAGGTTAAATGATAAATTCTGGAAAAAATTATAAAATTAATAAAAATTTAATTATTAAACATTTTTATAAAAACATTTCTACATATTGGATTATTAGGTCACTACAGCTAAATTGAAAATCCTTTTGTTTTATGCTAAAACACCGAGAACTATTAAAAAAAAATTCAATAAATAATATTTTTTTTAAAGTTTCAGCTATCTTGATTTGAAATTTTACAGTGGCACATTTATTTATGGTCACTGTCTACGGTACTTGAAATGTTGTACATTTCGTTATGGCCACCTTCTCGCATGTGTATGACACCATCGTTTAACTTTAAGTTACGGTCGCCATCGTAGATACGAGAATGTTGCAATTTACATTACGGCTGCCATATAGAAGTAGTTATTTGGTAAATATTTAAACATTTATAAAATATTAATAGAAATTTAATGTAAATAACATTTCACAATCTTGGGTTATGACATCACGTAACCTAAATAAATAATCCGTAACTATTTTCAGAAACATTTGGAGAAATAAAAAAAAAAGTTAGTCAGATTTTATGAAAATACTAGCTGACCCGGCGAACTTCGTACCGCCTTAGCGTAGCAATGATGTACTACTTTATTTTGTATAGCTGACCTATCTTAGGTATGAGTACCTATTCAATTTGAACTGGAATCTATAATATCCTCCATATAAAAATGAATCCATAATTCCCTGGTATCACTATAACTGAAAAGGACCTTACTAATTTAATTAAATAAAAAACAAAATATATATTGTCAAAATAGTGTTTATTCCATAGGATTCAATAATTCCACTAATGTTTTTACAAATTGCTATTGAACAACTTGGCATTTTTAAGTAAACAATGAGCTTAATACCACGCGCGCTCTATAAATTAACTAATAGTCTCTGTACCCCTCACTGCTTCTCTCTACTCTAATGCTTTTTGATAAACTATATTTTTAGTTTTATGTTCTGGCGTGTAAATAAATAATGTTGATGGTTTTCCGACACGGGAACAGGCGACATATAATTGGCCATGTGAAAAACATGGATTTTCTAGGTTGATGCCACATACACTTAGCGACTGCCCTTGCGATTTATTTATTGACATTGCAAATGCAAGCCGCACTGGAAACTGTAAACGCTTAAAGCTGAATGGCATGTCGTTCGATATCATAGGGATGCGTGGGATTAAAACATCTTCGCCTTTGTACTTCCCTTTCAATATTGTGGCTTCGATGACATTGTTCAATAGTAAAACGTTAATGTTGATAAATATTTCCTAAACGATACAGTTTCTTTACATCCTCTTTGAAGATATTTGCAGCAAACATTCTGTCAATTCTATGTCAAACGTCATAAGGTTACTTTAAAAATATTTATATTGTACAAAGTGTTGGGTTAGTTTGGAAATAATTTTATATATGGTGGTTCAGTATTCTTAAATTTTCTAATTTTCCGTTAAATTTTTTCTTTCATAAGAACCTTCTCGTGACAATAACAAACACAACAAAAAAAGAATTAGTTAAATCGGTTCAGTCATTTACGCGTGATGGCGTGACCAAGGGAAATAGGAATTCTTTATTCTTAAATTTTCTAATTTTCCGCACAATTTTCTTAATTTTTTCTTTCATAAGAACCTTCTCCTGACCATAGCAAACACAACAAAAAAAATTAGTGAAATCGGTCCAGCCGTTCACGCGTGATGCCGTGACCAAGGAAAACGGGTTTCATTTTTATATATATAGATTATCAAAAATGCACTTATGTCATGGAGTCCTCGGTTTGAAGCTGGCGAATTCATTTGATTAAAAATGTGACGGATCCTTTCACCATGGAAGCTACCGGCAAACTTACCTACCACCACTAATGCCGAGGTGTATAAATCGCTAGCTATTATGACGGCACGTCCGCCATCTTGTTTTCATCTGCTAGAGTGCACTGTCGCCATGGTAGTTCAGTTTTTATCCAAAATAATGTATCAATCATTTACTATTACTGTGGTGCCCAACATATTAAATTTTTTACACAATCTTGGAAATATGTATTTATTAAGCTACTAATTTGGGAATACCACAAAAACATTCGTCAAAAAAGTCACTAATAATTATAAATTGAGTGGTTCTTTCGATTACTGTCCCATGTTGAATATTGATAATGCAATAAAATTATATATTTTTTTGTAAAATAATAAAAATAAAAATGGTGAAAACTCATATTAGAAACTCAAATTTTTTAACTACCAGCCTTAAGTAAGCCGATGATGAAATATTAACCACCATCTCAAAAATTCATATTTATTAATTAACCTAGAAATTCGGGCAGAATTAAAAAAAAAATTATCAAAATATCACTCTTAATGTACTGATTGATTCAATCGATATCCATTCTTGCTTCTATACATGATAAATGAAAAAAAATAATTTTAGACCAAAATACTTATACAATAAATCTTGTAAAATTTCCCAAAAGTGGATAACATTACTTATATACAAGCCTCCAGTGAGCCGACAAGGCCGCCAAACTTGAAAACCTATATTTATTGAACCAACTAGAAAATCGAAAAATTTCCAAAATTCATCAAAAAATCATTTATTTGAAAAATGAATAACGTTATAAATTTCTGTCTTTGGTTTAATTCTCTGCCTTTGATTAGAGTAACTAAAATTTCAAATAAAATTTTGATTCATATTACCTGTCGTAGAGTTTATTAATCAATAAATCTACATTAAACAACTATAGGCAAGATACTTTTCCGACAAATCAAATATGTTGTCGCGCTTCTTACTACAGAAGTCTATTTTTTATGCATAAAATACGTTCCAAGCAGATATTGTCTAATTTAAACGTATAGACCAAGCATCTCCGAACCAAGCGGTATTTTCGATGATACTCGAAAATCCTTTTAAAACAGGCAATTTCCAATGTCAAGCTTTTAGACCAGACATCTTGGAAAAATTAGACTATTAATTTCCTGAGTACAGACTTAATGATCCACAATCAAAGAAAAGGATGTACATTTGGAAGCACAATCAAAAGAGGATATAAAATAGGAAGCACAATCAACAAAAAGGAAGAACAATGGGAAGCACATAAAAACACAATCGGAAGCAAAATCGACATAATGTAGCAGGATCAATGAAAATGAAGCAAAATTGAAAGCACAATCAACGAAATAAGCCAAAATCTACAAAATGGAAGCAAAATAAAAATGTAAGCACATTTGGAAGCAGAGTCAAAATAAGGAGGCTGTATTAGAAGAACTCTTTCTTAAAAATCAGATTACAGGAAATAAATCATTAAATTTATTAAATCCCAATAATTGATTTATTTTTTAATATTGACACATCCAAGTAAACAATATATTATTCTATGTAGCCAGCTTCCCTCAGTTCTTTAAATATGAAGGCTACTTCATCAACGTGCGAGTAGTGTCCTCTACGAAACGATGCCACCAACAGTCTCAGATATCAACCATTATCTTAGGATCTACCCATAACATACAATTAATCTCTTCAGCTATCGTCATCTTCCTAAAATGTCTGTTATTCCTATCGAAACTTTTGCTGGTGTTCCCCGAGTGCTTCTAGATATTTCTGAGAACTTAATGTCTGCATGAAATAATTTTTAATTTATCAGGTATTTCATTTTATTCCGATGTTCGTATAAATCAGCACTTACGATATTTCAATCAGGTAGAATTTAAACAAAAAAAAATATCATTACTCAGTAAAATAATATGCTTTGAAACAGTTAAGAAGCACTATAATTCAAGACGAACTTTCTTCTTTTTGATGTCTAGAGAAACCTTCCTTCTCTTGAGTCCGTGAATGAGCATCCCGCATAAAAAAATAATATTTACTTCAACAAAAAATGTATTACTATTAGTTAGGAATAGTTACTAATTGCAACAAGTTTCTTGCATGAGATAAATTAATTATCACTGATGAAATATTTAGAAATTTATGTTTAAAAATTGTTCCAATTTAAAACTCTCAGAAAAGATCTACCATTAGTCTCAGTAACCGACATGGATCCCTGTTCGATGTCTGCAGCAGTATCGTAAGAACACAGGTGTAAGTTTTGCAGCAAGACATTTTAACTTGCGAATGAATGGTAAAACAATACGATAAGAATGGCTGTGTTAAAAATCCGCTACGCAAAATAATAAGTTTCCATCGTTGTAGCAAGTCGTTTTCGCAAAAAGAGAGCTTAAAAAGACATGACAGAACTTTTAACGCTAAACCTCCTTACAAGCTAGAGGACAATGATGGAGCTACTTTTCTAAAGAATGGTGTTTTGTATTACCGGTACGTCAATAATTTTTCTGGTCTTGAACGAGATTATGTTCATAACTCTTCTCATCTCACAAAGAACTTAAATTAAAGGCGTTGAAGGTTTAAAGAAGAATGAAGACAATAATTTCCTTAACATGAAAAGTGAAAATAAATTAAAGCTGAAATCAGATAAATCCTCCCTAATTTGGAATAATGATGGACTCTTAAAAAGAAAGCCCTGGATCCAAAATGATGGAAAAGACATGATAAAATAAATTATTCTGATCATGCTTACGGTGATCACTGGGACGATAATGATCAAAAAAAATATTAATAACAGAAATTCCAGTAAAATGACCATAGCAGAAGAAATTAATTATATATTATGGGAAGATCCTAACATAATGGTTGATGTGTGAGACGAAGTAGCCTCCATACTAAAAGAACTGAGGGAAACTGGCTACATACAATCATCACTTTTGTATCTTGGATGTGAATAATATTGAAAAATAAATCAATTATTGGGAATTCAAAAGTTTAATTTATTTATTTCTTGTAATATGATTTCTAAGAAAGAGTTCATCTAACATAGCTTCCTTTTTTAACCATGCTTCGAACTATGCTTCCTTTTTTATTGTGCTTCCATATTGTTGATTTTGCTTTCTATTCATTGATTGTGCTTCCACTTGTACTTTTTTTTCGTGATTGTGCTTCCTCTTTGTCGTATGTGCTTCCAATTGTGCTTTCTTTTGTTGATTTTGCTTCCTTTTATTTGATTGTGCTTAAATTTTGCTTCCGTTTCATTGATTGTGCTACATTTGGTCGATTGTTCTTCCGATTGTGTTTTTAATGTGCTTCCAATTGTTCTTCCTTTTTGTTGATTGTGCTTCCTATTGTATATCCTCTTTTGATTGTGCATCCAAATGTGCATCCTTTTCTTTGATTGTGGATCATTAAGTCTGTACTCAGGAAATGGATAGTCTAATTTTTCCAAGATGTCTGGTCTAAAAGATTGACATTGGAAACTGCCTGTTTTAAAAGGATTTTCGAGTATCATCGAAAATACCGCTTGGTTCGGAGATGCTTGGTCTATACGTTTAAATTAGAACAATATCTGGTTGGAACGTATTTTATGCATAAAAAATAGACTTCTGTGTTAAGAAGCGTGACAACATATTTAATTTGTCGGACAAGTATTTTGCCTATAGTTGTTTAATATAGATTTATTGATTAATAAACTCTACAACAGGTAATATGAATCAAAATTTTATTTGAAGCTTTAGTTACTCTAATTACAGGCAGAGAATTAAACCAAGGACGGAAATTTATAACGTCATTCATTATTCAAATAAATTATTTTATGACGAATTTTGGAAATTTTTCTAATTAATATTTCAATAAATATAAGTTTTCAAGTTTGGCGGTCATGTTGGCTTACTGGAAGCTTGTATATGAGAAACGTTAGTCGCTTATAGGATTTTTAACATGATTTATTATATAAGTATTTTTTATCTAAAATAAATTTTGCCCATTTATCATGTATCGAACCAAAAAATGGATATCGATCGAATCAACCAATATATTAATGAGTGATTTTTTTGATGATTTTTGGAATTTTTCCTAAGATGGTGATCAATATGTCCTCATCGGCGTACTAGAGGCTGGTGTTGAGGTATTTAAGATTTTCGTACGACCTTTCTTAATATATATTGAAATTATATTTTTTTTTCCATAATATTAATTTTTTTATGCTATTAAGTATCAAACAATGGTCAGGAATCGATGGAATCATCCAGTATATATCTAATAAGTGAGTTTTTTTTTTAAATTTCCGAGTTTTTCCCTAATTACTAGCTTAATAAATTTAGATATTCAAAATGGTGTCCAAATTTCAAGATGGCAAGAACCACAGTAATAGTAAACGATAAATGCATCATAGTGGTTAAAACTGAACTAACATAGTGTCTTTGCATTTAGGAGGCAAAATCAAGATGGCGGCCTCCAGCAGATGAAAAAAAAGGGTAAATGGCCTCATACTAGCTAGCGATATATATATATATATATATATTTATATATATATTGCGTAGAGTAAGTTTCCGTCACCATTTGAAAAGAATTATCTCGCCGGGTTCTAACAGAGGATTCCATGACAAAGGTGCGTTTTAATAATAATATTTTATTGAAATTTATTTAGTTATTTCAAACTTTTTCCCCAATTTTTTTATAAATGTTACGGATTATCATTATGGCAGCCGTGACGTTATAATCAAAGATGGCAGAATGTTTTTTTTTTATTTTTTTTTAATTTTTATAAATTTTTCTCATTTTCTTAAAATAAAAATTAAGGTTTTTCATGGTGACGGCTATAATGTAAATTGCATCATTCTAGAATCCAAAATGGCAACTGGAACTAAACGCGAAACTATGACACAATACACATCCAAAAAATATGGGTATAACAAAAGTGAAACATTTCTAGAATCCAAGATGGCAGAATGTTAATAAAAATTTATTTATTAATATTAAAAATATATATTTTCTCTTTTTTCTAAAATAAAATAAACGGATTTTCAATATAGCTGTCGTGACGTAATAATCAACGATATCAGGATGTTGTTTTTATTAAAACGTTAATTGCTTATTTTTTAATATTTTTTAATTGATTATTGAATTTTTAACCTAATATATACGGATTTTCAAAATTGCGGCCATAGTGAAAATTGCAGTAATTACATAACTATTCAAAATGGAGGGTATTATAATAGGCAGTATTTTTCTAATTTCTTAAAAAACACCAATTACATTTTTATTCTCGCAGGGTTTCAACCGAGTACCGAAATAGATTTAGTAACAAATATTTTGAATGAAGCTAATTTATATTTTGAAATATTTTTTTCCAAAATGTTTGGTCAAAAATAAAATAAACATGTATATGGTCAAGGTCATATATGGTCGTCAGAGAACTATTGGAGGCTTGTAGATGCATACTTTAGGCTTATTTGTGGAAATTTTGGTTATATCTAGAGAAAAGTCTTTGAAGTTTTTCGAGAGCCCAGTTTTTGAATTTTCGAGGAATAAAACGGGAAATTTTACCTCAAAACGGGAATTTTTCTCTTGAAATAGAGAAATTTTAATTTTTCTGATATTTTTGAGGTTTTTTTCTGAAATTTTATTAAAAAATTACTTAAATCTTGATAGATTTTGGCGAAATGTGGTCAAATTTAGGAAATTTTTAAGTTCAAGGTCAAGGTCATCCAAGATGCCCGGCATGACGTCACAATCCTAGTTGGTGGACCGGCACCTGGCACCTCAGCCTAAAGCCTGGCCCCGGGACTGGCCAAAATGATGGGCAAAATCAAATTTATGAATATGAGTTCTTTTACCCATTACCAAGCCAAGATGATTCTGCGATGGTTTGCCATTGTCTACCGCGGGATGAAGGTGAAAGGTACGTCACGACCATCCAGTCCGGGACCCAGGGAGTTTTAAAAGTTCCCCTCCCCCCGAAAACGAACCATATCCCTTTGGCCAACCAGCTGGACACGATCCACTATAGACCAAGTGGGTTGGACGAAAATAAATTAATATCTAGTATAAAATTTCTTAGAATTAGTTTAGGCTTAAAATACAAGTCTATATTAATTAAGTAGATAGCTTGTGCTTTGAAAGAATAAACTGATAGAACTTACCAAGCCATTTGAATTTGCCTCATCAAGCTAATGGTCCAGCTAAGACACAGAAACTTTATAACTTCAAACCCCACTAAAAAATCTAAAGTTTCTACGCTATGCACAATAGTTATACTATAACATACATTGGATGAAATCGTGGTGTGCTATTCATGGGGCAAGGGATAAATTACTGTATGTCTTGGATATACTATGCTAGAATTTTAGTAAGTTACACACTTGGGGCCTCCCACCCACCCCTCAACACATGTTGTTTGTCGGCCATGTTGTATTACATAATTGACGCCATTTTGATAACAATGTTTACTGGTAGGCATTGATTGGGTCGTGTGCCGATGTTAGCCATGCTGGATGACTTCATTGATGATTTCACTGCCTGCAGGCAGAAGCCGCTAGAGTATCTGTGTTGTATATTTATATTTCATAAGCGCCTGATACTGGTGTGGTAAGTTTTGAAAAATGGTCGCATTCTGTGATCTTGAGGACCAAAGCAAGAATGCCAGACAAAAGTTCACAACATTTATCAATAACAAATCAAATAGGATAAACAAAAATATCGAATAACTACGGTATTGTTTTTAGGATATTTTTGTTCCTGGGAAGCCATATTTTACAATGGGGCTTTGTAGACTGCTAAAGAATACTGCCGTATTTCTGAGATTAGTTTGACTTCATCTTTAGTATAAAAAAAGAGCTAACACAGAATTCCATCTGTAATTTCAGCAACGATATTCCGGGAAGCGACAGATTTTAAATAATATTTTAAAAAAATTGCTTCTATTGGAAAATAGTGTCACTCTTTATAGTTCCAGATGTAATCCAAGTAGTGGCTGTCAGTATAGGACACTAGAGGTTTACTTCCAAAGTACTTGCTGGTATGCTAGTGATGTAACATATTTTGCAAGTTAGCTACTAAAATACATCATTATCAGATAACGCTAACATAATATTACGAACGCAGCCAGGACCGCAATGCGCGCTAGGTGCGGAACTGGCTGGCAGCCCTTCACGGCCACTGACGTCAAGTGCTGTTCATTGACGTAAGGCATGCCACGCATGCCTGGCCGGATAACAAGGGTCCTCGCTACCCATCCCCTCCACTTCCTGCGCACCGTCATGCCTCGGGCTATTCTCACCTTTAGCGGCCTGAGAATTGCGAGCTTACAGAGGTCGCCGCGAGGATTGGCGCGATTAAACAACGCCTTTCTAGACTTTTCGGGTATCGGGTCATCCCGGGATCATGCGACACATCACAGCCGCTATCGCCCCTTCGATATGGACGCCACGGGTATAAAAGGGCGACGTTTGCCTCCCCGGGAGTTCTGAGTGAGTTCCGAGAGTTTGGAGAGTATCGCGAGTGAAGGGAAGTAAGATGGTGAGAGACCCCCTCGAGAGTGGTGCGACGAGGAGTGACGGGACCATGAAAGTGCGACTGAGTGGCGCGAGGCTGTGTGTGAGGACAGGTGCGTGGTAATGAGCGAATCATTGTCGAGCTTAGCTCCAGTGAGGAGTGCAAAATGTGGAACTTGACAGGCATTGAGTGACGTGCGAATGACCACTTTTAAGTGTGAGTGATTGGTGTTCAGAATTTTTTTTGGTACAATTATTTGTTAGTAATGTTAATAAAATTAATGTATAAAACTTAATTATGCTATCCCTTATGAACCCAGTTTCCTCACATTATACTCGTAAAAATATTAATATCACCAAGCAACATATTGGATGAAGAAAAAGGTGTTATAAAATTTTACACATTAACACGCAGAGAATTCATAGTGCTTAAAAGAAACTGTTCCATTTTTCTCGCAAAAAAAAACATTAATATTATGTTAAGTACCCTGAACTGCAGGGTATAATATAATATGTTTGGTGAGAGAGATCTGCACAAAATAAAAGAGAGAAGAAATATAAATAAAAACATGTTTTTATTTTTATTTATACCATGTACGAGTACAAAGGATGTGGTATAAGGATTTGACAAAAGTGTAGGTGAGCTAGGAAAACCCGATTACAAAAAGTATGTTCCTATCGGTAATCGCTGAACACAGAGTGTCGAGAGGAATGACAATTATTATCTATTAAGTATTTAATAAATTTCTCATCCAAGAAACATTCCTACATTCTCCAAGGGAAAAATTATGTTTAACCATTTCGAACTAGTTGGTGTCAGTTGGAGCTAGTAAAAGCCAGTAGGAGAAGTCCGTTACAGCTATTTGAATAAAATTGGAGCATATGGAGCAAGCTGATAAAGCCGGATAGAGACATGTATGTAGCCTGTAAAGTCAGTGAGAGCCATTCGGAGTATTTAGAGACAAATGTGTAGAATTTTTAGCCATATGTAGTCTAGTGTGTAACTCATTTTGCACCAGTGTGTAGCTATGTGTATCGATTTGTAGCCATATGTCGCTTAATCTAAGCTTAGAGTTATGTTTTTTACAGCTGTGTGATAGAGTAGGGGTCAATGTTGGGGAATGTGCGACAAATCATGTGTCATGCGTGAACTTATTTGGTTAAATTTACGCATTGAATTGTGCCTAAATGATGACCAATGTACATTGAATTGTGAGGATGGTGTTGCACTTAAAACTGTGTGTCGATTTTGGTGAATGTGCAACTAATTGTGCATTTGTGTTAGAGAATGTACTTAAAATTTTGCGTCGTTGTGTCTGTATGTGTGTTAAATTCTGTGTAGTTTGGTGTGTAGCCCAGTGTGTATACAAAATCCTGTATGTGTGGCCTAAGTTTTAGCTTGGTTTTGAAGGACCCATAGGTCAAAAAATGTTCGCTTTGAAGTAAACACAATGACTACCAAGAATTTCTTTGTAATAACTAAACATTTTAGTTTCGTGACTCTTCTCGGTGTTTAAATCTGACCTATGGCAGATGCAAAGCATTATAAGTATTATTATATATTTCACATAATGCCTAACAGTATGTTTGTGAAGGTTCTAATGTTTATGGTATGTTTAGCCTATAGGCTCAAAGCAAAATGTCTAAGGGTATTACTATACAGGTGAAAACCATACCAAGCATGGTTCTTTAGTAGGTTTCTATGTTCGAAAATAATTGTCCTATATGATGGAAATATAGATATGAGTAATCGTTGAGCAGATCAAGTAAGGTCCTTACAGCAAGCTTGCTGGTACAGAGATTTTCGGACTATGTTATTTTCATTGGTTTTTACTTTGATGAATCACATACATAGTAAAATTAGTTAAAAATCATAGTGGTGTGATGCTATGTTAAAATGCTTTGCCTCTATTGTTGTATGGCATATCGGGTTGCGCTTATACGATGCCTAGTGATAGTTTCAGTTATTAATCGGTACGTTACCTTGGACAAAGTGATTTTTGTTTGTGAGGATGATTAGAATTTTCCTCGATAAGATACAGAAGAAAGCATTTAAATTTGTTAAAACCTTAAGAAATTTTTGCAGCAAACAGTGGTGGCCAGCTTGGGATTCAACATCTAGGATTCTAACATTTTAAATTGTAATGTCACATCCACAATTTGGTTTTCTAGAAAATTGTGCTAAATCGAATAACATCATTTTGAATTGTAATGTAACCGTTGTTATTTTGGTTATGGCCGCCATAATAAATTTAATAAATTTTTAATAAAAATCTAACTTACGTCAAGGAGCTTGGAGACCCCAGTTAGAACCCGATAAGGGCAAAAATGAAGAGGCAGACTTTCCTCATCGTGGATGCTGGCAGAATGACCCCCCACTACTTATACTTATGCATATAAAAACTAAAAAAATCCTCCACCTCCTAAACACCACATTTTTCTCACAATTCCCCCTTTTCCAAAAAAAATTTTTCTCTTAATAACCCCCTTCATAATCTCCTTTCCCCCATTCACACCATATTTGCTGACAGCCCTACTCCCTAGCCCTCCTTTTAGGCCTTAGATATCTACTTGATAACCCAAAAGCCTTCATTTATGGCGGCCGTGATGTCATAATAAAAGATGGTGGCTTGGTTCATTGACCAGTTCCTCGCTCCTCGAGCAAAACCAGGCACAGGACTGGCCAAATTATACTGACATCATAATTAAAAATGGCAGAATCAAATATGACGGACATGATGTCATTCATGATTGCCGCCGGGGTAAAGGTCAAGGTCAAATATCAAGGTAATTCAAAATGGCTGCCGTGACGTTACAATCTAAGATGGCGGACCCCAACACTGAAAGCACACTCTGACTGCTGGCAAGTGTACTCGCAATTTCCACTCGAGGCAGCCAGGAGCCCTACTAACTATACTGACTACTAAGCAGATATTGAAATGATGCCAAAAAGGACTAGTGACAGACTTTATTATAAGAAATGCTAAATTGAAGTAAAGACATTGTGAATTTAGTGGTAGGCAAGAATATGCTAAAAAAAACAAGTTTTTAAATGTACTTGCGCAATATCATTCGTTATGGTAGGACAGTAATGCCCACTGTAAAACAAGAGAAGAAACTCTGGAGAACATGTGACGGAAGATACTCACAGCGACATATCTTCTTAATGCTAGGCACGAAGTAGTCGTCGCACACGGTAGCCAGCAGCACGAACAGGTAGCAGGCGAGCACTGCATGCAGCACTGCTGCTCCGGAGCGCCTCTGCTGCGGCGTGAACAGGTCCGGCGGGAAGTCCAGGATGGCCGGCGGTGTGCAGTTGTTGGCCTGCCACAGCAGGCGCCTGCCACCTGCACTGCTCTCTCCTCTTGCACTCTCGTATGTGTCTAGAGTTAGGCCAAGAATACAGAATGGTAACCAGAATTGTAAGTCACAGCTATAAGTTTTGAGCCAAAATAACAAACAGTACGTATTGCTATAGTGTCACTTAAGAATTAATTTAATATCATCTTGATATTAAAAATTACGATGACTTTCCAGTAGATAATTTTGTCTTAGTTAGAACTTTAATTGCTATACATGTGTTTAGACACAGGTATATTTTACTTTAGTGTAGTTTAAAAGTTATAACTTTAATGTTATAATTATGGAATATACAGGCTGGTATGAAACGTTTTACAAACCATTGTTAAAAATTTGTGTCTGTAATTTTGTACACGAATTTGAAGCTAAATTTATTTTTGATTTACTACAGTAAAATTTAATTGATTAAAAAACTTATGAACATAATTAAAATTAAGATACATAAATTTCACAAAGAACTAAATATTTACAAATAGTCCTGTTTGGTAGGTCTGAGGACCGATTTCAGGCTGTTGTGTAGGGTGCGAATTAATAACCAGCCACCATTTTAAATTCTGTCATTGACCTTGATCTTAAGCTCTGGTGAACTTAAAAATGATACCCCAAGTAATATAGTGGGTTGTTCGACACACCTATTACTTTTTACCTCAAATTCAAAATATGTTTCTATCATCTGAAAAATAGAAAAATATAATAATTTGTTTTTGGAAATTGTCAAGTCCAGTGTACCAGGTTAGTCACCAGAATGGGGTAATTTAATAAAAAATTATCAAAAAATTTGCATTAATAATTTAATATATAAGTATTTTTTTTTAATTTTGGAAGGTATATTGTATGCAATAGACGTTGATCCCAGAAAGGGCAAAAAATATCTATAGGTATATCTTTATATATATATTTCTTGTGTGCGTGTGTATGTCACTGAACTCCTCCTAGACGGCTGGACCGATTTTGATGAAATTTTGTGTGTGACTTCACGGGGATTCGAGGATGGTTTAGAATCACAATTAAATATTTTATCTCGATTCTGAGTTAAGAAAAACTAAAAAAAAAACACGCTTTAAAAGCAAAAATTGCAACGCATTATTAGAAGCCATTAAGTTTTGCTATTGTAAGGAACTAAGTAGAGAGTAAGAAAAAAATAAAGATCCTGACAGTTTATAGCGTCGCCATATTTGTTTCAATTTTCAATACCCTTGTTGAATATTACAATTTAAATTGCAGAAAAAAAATCATGTTTCATAGCCACACAAATAGTGACGATGGTTTAGATTCACAATTGGATATTTTATCTCGATTCTGAGTTAATAAAAACTAAAAAACACGCTTTAAAAGCAAAAATTGCAACGCATTATTAGAAGCCATTAAGTTTTGCTATTGTAAGGAACTAAGTAGAGAGTAAGAAAAAAATAAAGATCCTGACAGTTTGTAGTGTCGCCATATTTGTTTCAATTTTCAATACCCTTTTTGTATATTACAATTTAAATTGCAGAAAAAAAATCATGTTTCATAGCCACACAAATAGTTAGTGTGTGTCATTTCTCTATGTCCACGAGGTCTCGCCGCGTCAATTTTCTCCTTGGAGCGAACCCGTCCGCTTAATTAAATAAACAGCTTTTATCGTTGAATGATTGCATGATTTATTTAATGAAAATATGCTCTCATAAAAAAATTAGTTAGATAGACATTCAATAGGTGTCTTTCTCTCACTCTCTCTCTCACTCTCTCTCTCTCTCTGAAATGTATGTAGCTTGCTCGTGGGTCAGTAATGCAGACAATCTTTACATTCTAGCTCGAGACGGAAAAAACAGTAAATGTGGTTTACAAAGACATTTGATGAAGTGTCTTCCCGTCATTACATTTGAAAGTAGAAACATATTTACTCAAAATTTAGGTAGTAACATATTTTTATTGCAAAGACTGAAATAGAGGTGAAAAAAATTATCAATTGTGAACATAAGAAAACTACTACAACTGTATCAACTGTTATGTTATAATGTTTAAATTTCTAAATGATGCAAGATAATACAAAATTCCATGCGGAAAAAGTCGTGGGCAGCAGATACGTATAGTTATAGATGTGGGGCTATGTATGCTGATTTTTCATATACTGCATGGATGCGAACATGTAAGAATAATCTATCTATCTTACTATAATAAAACAGTACTTTTTCTGTCTGTCTGTTTGTACGCGATTTTGATGAAATTTTGTGTGTGAGTTCACGGGGATTCGAGGATGGTTTAGATTCACAATTGGATATTTTATCTCGATTCTGAGTTAAGAAAAACTAAAAATACACGCTTTAAAAGCAAAAAAACTAAGCATTGTTGATAATTAGCCTCCATGGCAACGGGCTTTTGCATTGTTGTTGCCTTCTGCGTAACCATGGGAAAGGTTTTTGGTAACGGCAGTGGCGTGCCCAAGAGGAGGGGTATGTATAATGAGAAGATACAAAATGTCCAGCGTAGAAATACTTACCGCCATATCCATATCTCACAAAAAGTACATTTGGGCAGGACAATGTCTGTCGGGTCCGCTAGAAAGATATATAGAGAGATAGAGATATAAATAGAAAGATAGAGTTATAGAGATATACATAGAGAGATAGAGAATTAGAGAGATGAAGAGAGATGCTTAGTATACGTTTAAAAAATCACAAAAAAAAAAATTGATTGAGGCATTGCAACGCATGCCGGGCATTATCTAGTCTTTATATATATATTTATTTTGTGCGTGTGTATGTCACTGAACTCCTCCTAGACGGCTGGACCGATTTTGATGAAATTTTTTGTGTGAGTTCACGGGGATTCGAGGATGGTTTAGATTCACAATTGGATATTTTATCTCGATCCTGAGTTAATAAAAACTAAAAAAATACGCTTTAAAAGCAAAAATTGCAACGCATTATTAGAAGCCATTAAGTTTTGCTATTGTAAGGAACTAAGTAGAGAGTAAGAAAAAAATAAAGATCCTGACAGTTTATAGCGTCGCCATATTTGTTTCAATTTTTAATTCCCTTTTTATATATTACAATTTAAATTGCAGAAAAAAAATCATGTTTCATAGACACACAAATAGTGAGGATGGTTTAGATTCACAATTGGATATTTTATCTCGATCCTGAGTTAATAAAAACTAAAAACACATACTTTAAAAGCAAATATTGCAACGCATTATTAGAAGCCTTTAAGTTTTGCTATTGTAAGGAACTAAGTAGAGAGTAAGAAAAAAATAAAGATCCTGACAGTTTATAGCGTCGCCATATTTGTTTCAATTTTTAATTCCCTTTTTATATATTACAATTTAAATTGCAGAAAAAAAATCATGTTTCATAGCCACACAAATAGTGAGGATGGTTAAGATTCACAATTGGATATTTTATCTCGATCCTGAGTTAGTAAAAACCAAAAAAAAACCGCTTCAAAAGCAAAAATTGCAACGCATTATTAGAAGCCATTAAGTTTTGCTATTGTAAGGAACTAAGTAGAGAGTAAGAAAAAAATAAAGATCCTGAGAAGTTATAGCGTCGCCATATTTGTTTCAATTTTTAATTTCCTTTTTATATATTACAATTTAAATTGCAGAAAAAAAATCATGTTTCACAGCCACACAAATAGTGAGGATGGTTTAGATTCACAATTGGATATTTTATCACGATCCTGAGTTAATAAAAAACTAAAAAAACACGCTTTAAAAGCAAAAATTGCAACGCATTATTAGAAGCCATTAAGTTTTGCTATTGTAAGGAACTAAGTAGAGAGTAAGAAAAAAATTAAGATCCTGACAGTTTATAGTGTCGCCATATTTGTTTCAATTTTCATTACCCTTTTTTGTATATTACAATTTAAATTGCAGAAAAAAATCATGTTTCATAGCCACACAAATAGTGTGTGTCATTTCTCTATGTCCACGAGGTCTCGCCGCGTCAATTTTCTCCTTGGAGCGAACCCGTCCGCCTAATTAAATAAACAGCTTTTATCGTTGAATGATTTCATGATTTATTTAATGAAAATATGCTCTCATAAAAAAATTAGTTAGATAGACATTCAATAGGTGTCATTCTCTCACTCTCTCTGAAATGTATGTAGCTTGCTCGCGGGTCAGTAATGCAGACAATCTTTACATTCTATCTCGAGACGGAAAAAACAGTAAATGTGGTTTACAAAGACATTTTATGAAGTGTCTTCCCGTCATTACATTTGAAAGTAAAAAAAATATTTACTCAAAATTTAGGTAGTAACATATTTTTATTGCAAATACTGAAATAGAGGTGAGAAAAATTATCATTTGTGAACATAAGAAATCTACTACAACTGTATCAACTGTTATGTTATAATGTTTAAATTTCTAAATGATGCAAGATAATACAAAATTCCATTCGGAAAAAGTCGTGGGCAGCAGATACGTATAGTTATAGGTGTGGGGCTATGCATGCTGATTTTTCATATACTGCATGGATGCGAACATGTAAGAATAATCTATCTATCTTACTATAATAAAACTGTACTTTTTCTGTCTGTCTGTTTGTACGCGATTTTGATGAAATTTTGTGTGTGAGTTCACGGGGATTCGAGGATGGTTTAGATTCACAATTGGATATTTTATCTCGATTCTGAGTTAAGAAAAACTAAAAATACACGCTTTAAAAGCAAAAAAAACTAAGCATTGTTGATAATTAGCCTCTATGGCAACGGGCTTTTGCATTGTTGTTGCCTTCTGCGTAACCATGGAAAGGTTTTTGGTAACGGCAGTGGCGTGCCCAAGAGGAGGGGTATGTATAATGAGAAGATACAAAATGTCCAGCGCAGAAATACTTACTGCCATATCCATATCTCACAAAAAGTACATTTGGGCAGGACAATATCTGTCGGGTCCGCTAGAAAGATATATAGAGAGATAGAGATATAAATAGAAATATAGAGAGAATTATAGAGATATGCATAGAGAGATAAAGAGAGATGCTTAGTATACGTTTAAAAAATTACAAAAAAAAATTGATTGAGGAATTGCAACGCATGCCGGGCATTATCTAGTATATATATACTATATTTCTTGTGTGCGTGTGTATGTCACTGAACTCCTCCTAGACGGCTGGACCGATTTTGATGAAATTTTTTGTGTGAGTTCACGGGGATTCGAGAATGGTTTAGATTCACAATTTTGTCCACTGGAAAATGTTTATTTAATTAATTTTTTATTTATAAATTGTTGTTGATCTTTGAATGGTTTAGGTTTACAGTATATATATGTGTGTGTGTTGTGTATTAATTTATGTGTTGTTGTTAATCTTTGGATGGATTTTATGAATTGTCGTTATTACATTAAAATTAAAATATAATTGGTTATTGAGATTATTATATTATTATTTATTGAAATAACATTTTAAAGTGTAATTAAAAATATAGGTGCAGATTTGTGAGGTACAGTATTGAAGTGAGTATTTTACATGATTTTCCGTGATTTTAATTATGTATACACGTGAATTCAATACCAATAAACTTAACCTCCAAATTGAAATTGTCAGTTCTCATTTTATTCTATGCAACTTATGACGTATTGATGTTTCTTTGAAAATAAAAATATACATTTGTAAAATTAATTATAACATAATAACATTTATAGTATCTTATAGTAATTATAGTAATTTCAGTTCGACCCGGCAGATGACGCTGCGATTAGATTCAGGGAAATTTCCTGTAAAGTTTCGAATTTAAAACGTTTGAACAGAACAACGTCGGTTGGGTCTGCTAGTATATATATATATATATATATATATATATAATTCTTCCATGAGGACTAGAAGCATACTTACCACAACTATTTTGACGAAGAAATGTATAAGAAGATACACCTCACCCACTTTTACTTTACGCCCTTCACATCTGTGACCTGCCTTAATTTACCACCCAACTTTATTATTGGCCATACCTCCATTAAAATATTTCTTACTGGTCATTCCTCTATACACTTTTAAAATCGCTATAAGCTCCCTTGCTATATATTCGTTAAACACCCTTCAACACTAATTTTTAGTTTTAAGGGCTGCTCTTTCTGGGTGTATAATTTATGCTAATTTTTTAATTGGCATTTTCAAATCGTCCACTTTGTAAAACATAAAACTACGGATTAGATTGTCTATGGACCTTTAGTTCATGACAGTTCACCAGCTAGTAAAAGTTATTTATAAAACAGACAATTGCCAACTCCAAGTATGAAACACAACATATACATTGTTATTTCCATTGTGCGAACTGTTATGCGAACTTGAGAGTGTTCCTGATTCTAATAATTAAGAAGTGGAAATGATCCCTTTGCGGTGTTGGACTGTTCCAGGCTCTAATATCCGACGCACAAACTAACAAGAACATGTAAAGGGTGCATGGATGCGAATACATAGCCTCTCCGCACCTTCTTGTGGCTCCAAGGGTTGTTGACCAACGAAAGCTCTGCCAGGGAGTCCACATACCTCGACATACTCAGTTGTCGAAAAGTGGTATCTAGCGAGATGGAAGGGCCCCCTATGCATACAACAGCAGACTGCCTTGAAACGTGACCGAAAGGGATGTCCATATGTCGGGCCCTCAGGCCGTGGATCCCAAAGGCCTTTAATTTTACTGTGAATGCGGTGTTATAGCAATGGCTAGTCAGGGTGGGGCTCCAGACTAGGAGCGAACTGCAACCAGGCCATAAAAATTGTAAGCTCTGGGAGACGGTGGGTATCTGAGAGATTAGTCCTGCGGGTCTCCAGTTCCCAGTGAACTGCTGCAATTACCCCCATTAGATTACGGGCTAACAGGATGGAGAAACTTATAGTGCTAAAAAATCCAGACGGTAGTGCGGGGTGGCCAATCGTAGACTGGGAGATTCTCCCTGAGGTTTCCTTAAAGGTCCCACACCATGTGGTGTCAGTCTTGCACTTGGTGTGTGGTCGCTCTAAGATTTACGAACAAGCCGCATGATTAACCAATCCAACTCTAGCAGACGGATGAGCAGCGTTTTTGCTTCAGCAATAACCTGGAGAGGTAGTAGAGGTTGGATAGATCCTCGGCCAGATCACGGGTTCTTTGGGTGTTATGAGGAGTCGCAGAGATGTGAGAGGCCCAGATAGGCAATTTTATTGCCTGCCATTTGGGCTTAGCCAGCAGGATAGCTATTGGTAGCTGAAAGGGCTTTTCGATGCTGGAATGTGTAGCCTTAGCCTCTTGACATAGCTTTTCCACGATGCCCCAGGCTGCGATGAAACGCCATATGGGGCCACGTCCTTTCCCGTCGGATTCTGCCCCTCGTGGATTTGACAGCGCGTGTAGTAAATTAATAAAGGCCCAAGTTTTAATCTAGTGTTAAGACCACTGTCCAAGGGGCAGCTATGCCTACTGTTGAGAGACTCAGCAGTTATGTCAATGAGGAACTTGAGAGTCATCGGAGAACTTTGGGCATATATTCAGTACCACTCACCTACCTGGGCATGCTGTGGCCATCGCAAGTGGAACTAAGAGACCCCTACGTCTTGAAAGAGCTGTGGGAAATATACAACAATACGTGGAAGCTCCACGTCAAACTGCAGGCCCAGAGGTCAACTATTTAGTTGACACAGCGGACACACAACATCAAATAATACAAAGATGTGTTAGCGTGTTTGAAAGTGACTTTGACCAGGGTGACAAGGAATAGGAAAATAAAATGATCTCCAATTCGTCCTGGGACCCCTTCTGAACCCTCAACAATACAAGATAGAAAAGTGCACGCTGTGCAACATCTCTGAAGTCTGAAATCAGATACTTTTCCATTCTTGCTAGTCTGCAGTGCATATAATTTAAAATACGGTGCTACGCCACCATCTTTGATGTGATAGTCATCTCCATTACCTACATTGAGATGTGTGGAGACAGCATGCACTTCCGGCTGAAATGGAACCCGAATGATTTTTACAATACAGTGAAACCTGTTGCAAACATTAACTGTGAGGACCCAAACTGTGTCACAAAGATCACTCACGTGAACGTGAGTTTCCCCTGCAAAGCACAAGAACTCTTAAACCCCTCAAACAAAGACAATGACCTTTACTTAAGCCAGTAGTATCGCGGAACAAAACATTTTCAATGCATTTATAGTGATTCGCCATGGTGGCAACAGACCCGGGAGACATCCTGGTGTTGCCATTTGTGTCCTGTGGCTGGATCATGGCTGATGCGCGATGCGAACTTTTCCGCTGCCAAACACTTGAACATTCAGTTTAGACTAAAAATAAAAATAATAACAACTCCAGCATTTGGTTATAGCAGTATATAGGCTCGAATTGAAAATGTTTCTGCGGACGAATAAATGCTATAGAAGAAAGTAATTCGACCTATATTTAGGCAGTATAACGTTGAAATTAACCAGTGACCTTCAACTTGCTGTAAATTATGTTCGCGCAAAATATTTACTTGCTAGAAGAGCCAAAATTTCATGTGAAAGGAAAATTTAAGAATTATCATACCAAAAAAAAAAGTTTTCTCGACGAACTTAAAAATAAGGAAGAACCACCCATCCCTCTGAAAACAGAAGTTGATGACGAGTAGCCAATTGCAAAGAAGGGGAAATAAGAACCTGCGCCAGAAGAAGAGGTCTTTACGATTACCGAGTTTATGTTTATGCACAAGAAAATATTACCGAAACGGGGAAACCAAGTTAATTGAAGGGTCCGACCATACCTGACACCTTTCACAGGTCGGAATAATGACATGACCTACAGAGTGTACGGAAAACATTATAAGTGTTTCCTCAGCATTAAATATATGTACTTTTAACCTGGTTTAGACGATTACAAAAAAAATGACTGAAAGCCTGTACTAATTTATGAATCGCATGTATCCTTAAGTCTATTCTAACGAAGATTTGCTAGAATACATTGTAAATTGACTATGTGTTTTGGATCACCCAAATTTGTAGTAGTGTAGAATGCAAGTAGTGTACAAATGGTGCTACTGGGACAAGCTTTATGGCTTTGAGCCAGAGGAACTGAATGTCATCTTTGACTGTGACGTCATGCCGGCCATCTTAGACTAAAAAATGTTAAAAAAAAAATTAAAAAAATGTTATTCTTGGTTGAATAGCCACGGGATCGTTGCCCATTGTGTTACAAATTTTTGTCTATATATCTATGACTTGTGTGTGTTCTTGCTGTGCAATCGTTTGTTACTTTAAATAAAACATATAACAGTAGATTTTCTCAGTTTTATTCACTAAGAAACCCTAACTTTAATAGGTTATGGGCCCAGGAAGCTCTGAAAACTGAAGAATTAAGAAAACAGTAAAGAAGTAGTCATATTTTGCATTTTCGAATAAATCACGCCATTTAACCTCAAAATGGAACGAACTTTGAGTGTGGATAAATTTGACGGAAGAAACTTCAGGCAATGGAAATTCCAGATAAAATGTGCCCTGAAAGCAAAAGGAATCGATGTTTCGATACAAAGAACAGAAGCAAATGCGAATGCTTGGCTAAAAAAGGACGGCATGGCTATGTACGTTATCTCGTCGTAGATGGATTTAAATCAAATAACCCTAATAGAAAACTGTGAAACCGCCTTGGAAATTATGTCGAAATTAGAATCCATATATGAACAAAAAAGTGAATTGAACAAAATGTTAATTCATGAACGGTTTTACCAGTATAAAATGTCACCAGTGTTGCACAACATATTGCAAAGGTTGAAAAGCTCGCAAAACAGCTCAAAAAAAGTGGTGAAAGCTTCAGCGACAATGCTATAATCACGAAAATATTGGGAACTCTGCCCCTTAAATATAGATCCCTTAGGCAAGCATGGATGTCGCTGGATTATGAAAAACAAAACTCGAATAACTTAACGGAAATACTACTTGATGAGGAAGCTAATATTACTTGTGAAGAAGAACAAGAAATGGCTTTTTGGTTGCTAATACTAAACTGAAGAAAGAATCAACCAAAAATGAACCTATTACAAGTAGAATTAGCAAAGAGAAACCTGCAAAGCATCGTTTGGAATGTTACAACTGCGGAAGAAGGGGGCACTTTGCCAGAGAATGTCGTGCACCAAAGAAAGTACATAAGAAACCAGCTCAAGATAACAATACCATGCTAGCTTTTAATGTAGTTGATGAGTCAAATATAGGCAGTGGTTCAGAGGAAGACACCTGGATCTTGGGTAGTGGCACTTCGGCCCATATGACATATAGAAAAGAATTATTTGAAGAATTTACAGCGTGTACTCAGAAATCATTGACATTGGAGAACAAAGAGTCCATAGAAGTATGTGGAATTGGAAAAATTTTAATAAAAAGATATGTCAATGGACATTGGGAGTTAGGTATGTTACATGAAGTACTACATGTGCCTAACTTAAGAAGAAATTTATTTTCTGAAGGGATGATAACAAGAAAAGGTTATTCCACAGTAAAGAAGGTCAGCAATGCTCTAATTTACAATGGTGATGAAGTTGTGATGTGTGCAAAAATGAAGTTGAACAATTTATATGAACTTGACATTGAAACAATTGTTCCTGACACATGCAACTTAGTGCAGAAAAATAAAAGTGATATTAAAAAGTGGCCCGAGAGATTAAGACATATAAACTTTCAAGAAATAAAACAAATGAGTGTGAACCATATAGTTGAAGGTTTAAATATTGAAAAAAAAGTAATGAAACTGACTTAGTGTGTAAAGCATGTGCTTATGGGAAACAATCTCTATTCCATTCCAGAAATCAAGTTGGGCAGAACTACAACCTGGTAACCTAGTATATAGAGTCGTCTGTGGTCCAATGAGTGATACATCGGTTCAATGTATGAGGTATTTTTTATTATTCAAGGATGCGGCAACCAGCTACAGACATGTGTACTTCATGAGAAATAAGAGCAATACTCTTGAATATTTCAAGAAATATAATGCTATTGTGAAAAACAAATACATGCACAGTGTAAAAGCCTTGCATACAGATAATGGATGTGAATATATTAATACTGCATTTAAAGACTACTTAGATAAAGAAGGAATTGTTCATGAATGTACTGCTCCATATACCCCAGAACAAAATGGGCGTGCAGAAAGAGATATCAGAACAATAGTAGAAAGCGCTCGATCCATGCTGTATGCACGTGACGTATATTTGGATTTATGGGCAGAAGCCATAAATTGCGTAGTTTACTCGCTTAATAGAACCTCATCTAGCCAAACATCAGACAAAACGCCATCAGAGTTGTGGAATGGAGTTAAACCAATTTTTGAGCATGTAAGAGTATTTGGTAGTGACGGATATGTACATATTCCTGATCAGTTAAGAACCAAACTAGAAAAAAAAGTGAAAAGATGATATTGGTTGGATATGATAATACCAATTACAGAATGTTCAACATGAAAACAAAACGAATTAAAGTATCAAGAAATGTTGTTTTTGATGAGAATAAATATCCTGAACGAAGACAGAATATAGCAAAAATATTCATAGAAGAAAGTAATGAAAATGTCCAACAGGATAAATCTTAAATCATACTGAAAAACGACCCTGCATTGAGTGATAATTCTTTAAATTAAAATTCAGGGATGAGAATGAGGAAAGTATGCTCAGTTGTAACAATGATGATCCTAATTATGAACCATCACAGACCCTAAATGATTCTACATGTGAACCAATGAATCTGAGACCAAGGATAAATTTGAATTTAGAAGCCAATTTAGTGCAATTTTTATTACCATCATCATTTGATGAGGCAATGAAGAGTTCGCAGAAGAATGAATGGTTGAAAGCCGTTAAAGAAGAACTAAGGTCTCATGATGATAATCAGACTGGGACCCCAGTGAAGCGAGCTGGACAGAGAACACTCACAGCCAAGTGGGTATTTTCCATTAAGAGGGGTGACGATTGAAAAGCAAACCGTTACAAGGCTCGATTATATGCACGAGGGTTCAATCATGTCCCTGGTATTGATTACCGGAAAATATTTTCTCCTACCACAAAGTATGATTCAATTACAATTATGTTAAATATTGCAGCTAAGTATAACTTAGAAATCCAACAATTTGATGTCAAAACTGCTTTTTTGAACGGGGATCTTGAAGAAGAAATTTATTTAGAAATTCCTGATGGTGTGCTTGTTGAAAAAAGTAATGTATTGAAATTGAATAGGCCACTCTATGGGTTAAAACAGGCAGCAAGTTGTTGGAACAAGAAGTTTACTGAATTTTAAAATCATATGGTTTTATTCAGTCACAAGCTGATTACTGTGTATATGTTAGAAATTTTGAAATATCAAGGTTATAATGCTAATATATGTTGACGATGCTCTCATAATATCATAAAGTAAAAAGGTAATTATAGATATATTTAGTTCCTTGAAACCGGCATTTAAAATTAAGGAATTGAATTTGTCATATTTTGTAGGCATGGAAGTGTTAAAGTCTGATAACTGTATATGTTTACATCAGCGAGAGTACATAGATAAAATTGTTAAAAATTTTGATATGAGTGAATGCAATCTAGCATCAACTCCTGCTGATCCGAATGTTGTTATATGTAAAAATCTTGAGGAAACTGCTGTGAAATTCCCTTATAGGGAAGCTATTGGTTAACTGTTGTTTCTATGCTCAGTGTCCAGACCTGATATTTCATATGCGGTGAACATGTTGAGTCGGTATATTAATAATCCTAGTCTACAACATATTAATGCAGTGAAGCGTGTGATTAGATGATTGGTTAATAGAAAAATTTTTTTATTAGGTATGGAGAAACAATGATCTTATTGGGTACTCCGATGCTGATTTTGCAGGCGATGTTGATACTCGAAAGTCCACTACTGGATATATATTCTTAATGAATGGTGGGCCAGTAACATGGTTAAGCCAAAAGCAAAAGACCATTGCTCTCTCTCCCACCAAAGCAGAATTGGTTGCAGCCTGCGAGTATGCGATTGTTGTTGGACTTGGATGAAAAATATGATTGTATTAAGATGTATGTCGACAATCAGAGTGCCATTAAGTTAATTAATAGCCCAGTTTTTCACAAACGAACCAAACATATAGATGTCAAATACAATTTTATCCGAGAGAAAGTTGAGAATGGTTTAATAAATATATCCTATGTCCCAAGTAAGAATCAGCTTGCTGATATATTAACAAAGCCATTGCCCACTCAACCTTTTGTTTTTCTAAGAGAACAAATAATGGATAAGCTGTAATAGTGTAATGTTTAAGTGTAAAATATGTTTTGCTCTCATGATGTAAAATTTTAGTGGGAGTGTTAAAAAAAGAACAAGAAAAATAATTTTTTTTTCTTGGTTGAATAGCCACGGGGTCGTTGCCCATTGTTACATATTTTTATCTAGATGTCTATGACTTGTGTGTGTTCTTGCTGTGCAATCGTTCGTAACTTTAAATAAAACATATTAAAGTAGATTTTCTCAGTTTTATTCACTAAGAAACCCTAACTTTATTAAAAATGACTCAAAAGACAAACATTGTCCCATTTTAGAGGAAAAATTCCCGTTTTGAAGGAAAATTTCCGGTTTTATTCCTCAAAACATCAACAATTCTGAATTGAAGAACCCCAAAAAACTTTTGCCTAAGAAGGAACCAAAATTTCTCAAAGAAGCAGAAATTCCCCAACGATAAGCCGCCCTAAGCCTCTGTCAGCCATCTTGGATGACCATGACCTTGACGATTAAATAACAATTCTATACTTTTCAAAAGTAAATTTCCGAAATATTAAAATAAAAAAATAAAAAAATTGCAAAATTCAAATGTTTATATCTTAATCTATTTCGGTTTCCTCAGTTTAAATCATGGCAAGAGTAAAAATGTAATTTTCTTAATAAATCTTGAAAAAAGAATAAAATTATCATAGGTCAACCCGCCATCACCGATTTTGATATAACCACTTCAATCATCGATAAGGCCACCATCGGATAAAACTTTAAAAATTATAAAAAAAATAATTTTAAGTTAATAAAAATTATTTAAAAAACACAGTTGTATATATTGTTTTAGACGCAATCTTGGATTCTAGAAATGTCACCTGTCTCGTTAGGCCCGCCATATTGGACGTGTATGACATAATAGTTGCGCATTCCATTACGGGCACCATCTTAAATTCTAGATCTTTGTCTTATAGTTACGCCTGCCATTGTGAAATGATGTGATTAGTATGATAGAAAAATGGGAAAAAATTTTAAATTGATAAAAAAATTAATAAAAATTAATATAATAACACTCCGCCAACTTGGATTATGATATCAGGTTTAACATCTTAAAATCTATAATTATTATATAATTTTTATTAAAAAAAATTATTATTAATGAAACAAATAAATTAAAAATATTTTAATACAATTTTAATAAAATATGGACTTATGTACTTGGTTTAAACACGGTAAAGCAAAAATACAAAAATGACGACAGATCCTTCCTTCACAAAAGCCGCCAGCAGACTGACCTCCCACCACTTATGCCAAGGTAGCTATATATATCGCCAGCAAGTATGATATGTCATACATATTATTTTTTGTCTGCTTGAGGCCACCATTTTGTTCTCGTCTGATAGAGTGTGCTATCATCATGTTAGATTATTTCTCGTCTACTAGGCTGTAGTATTCATTTGTTATTAATGAAGCGCCGGCCATCTTGAAATTTGCGCACCAATTTGGAATTGTGTAATTATTTTGCTAGAAATTCGGGAAAAAATTCAAAAATTCATTAAAAAATCACTCACTACTTGTCATGTCTTGTCAGTGCTGCAAGTGATTGGTCAAGTAGACTGTGAGTTCTGCATATGTATTAAAATCTAATTTTGTCAAATTATTGAAGGGAGGTAAATTATTTTACTGTGACAGTGAATAAGTGCAATGTTGCAAGTATAAGTTCAAGTTAAGGAAATGGTAAACACTGTATCAAAACAAACTCATAATAACACGAAATGGTTAATCGGGACACGACTAAGCTTCGAGGCGGGGCTAATAGTACAATATCGACCAACTTAGCAGCTTGGTACGCTGTTGATCATATGTAACATTAATAATATTTACTCAGTCACTGAACTGTTTATTAGTGCTACATTCGTTTAGTCAATAACTATTTATTGGTTGCAGCTAAAAAAAAATCTGTTCCCACAAAATGTATTTTCCTCAATATAACAACTGTAATGCAAAGGGGCCGATTTATAATTATGCTGCTTTTCAAAAATATTCTGAGGTTGTATCATTTCTTGAAAACTCATGACAGCTTTGAGCATCTGGCGAGATAGCTACAAGAATACGGAATTGTATGATCGATGCTATAGGACTTATTATAACAAAGCGTGGGCGAACCGAGCATTCAGACTAATACTATGGACACCACCACGACAGCACTAACAAACACAGAAGTTTTTCAATGACAGTAGTTGCGACGTTTCGGGAACTGACATCTGTTCCCGCCATCAGGCACAAACAGACTGTTTGTGCCTGATGTCATTGAATAACTTCTGTGTTCTTTAGTGCTGTCGTTGTTGAGTTGTTCAGAGAATTTTTTATTTTCATCGTTTTGTTTATGTGTCTGCTGCGTTGTCCAGTTTTTCTGTCTGCTTGCATCCAATCTGTCTCACTGTATGTCCAGTGTTCGTCTGTGTTTAATACATCTGTTTTTGACTAAGTTCGTTTCACGGAATTATTGTGCTGTCTAGTTTTTTGGAGGTTAAATATTTGGTCTGTGATGTTTTCGTTGTATTGTCCATATTTATTTTTATTTTTCTTGCTGGTTCAGACTGTGTTCGAATACATCTGACTCGGTCTTGTTTTTCTTTGGAAATTATTTTTTTCTGTTTTAAATATTATTTTTATTTATTTATTTGGTTTTTGGAGGTTTTTACATGACTAACAGTTCAAAACAGAAATGGCGTATGTCCAAAATCATTCACTAAATCGTGGTTGTTATAGTAGTATTACAACCAGGCACTAAAAGACACTCACATCCGCGCTTATTGTATATTGTAATTTTTATGCTATTGTAAAAAAAAACTTTTTTATTTTGTACATTTTATGCTAATTCTGTTAAATATTTTCGTTTTGGTGATTCTTGTTCATTTGTTCTGGGGTATGTTTAGCTAGCAGTGTATATATTAATATAGAGAAAAGTATTTTGTGGTTCAAATCTTCATAGAGACGCGGTTTCTTTTAAGTTAACTAGGGTCTATTTTCTTTAAAATTTCATTAAAGTATTTTTAGTAAATAACCAGATATATAAAAAAGTTTTAGTTGTAATTTTTTGTAATTTAAATTGTTGTAGTGTTATTTGAAAGCAGTGTACTTCGCCAGTGTTCAGGCCATATGCACTTATTTCAGATGAAAACCAAGATATTTTTTTTTCCAAATAAATGACAAACTGTCGTTGAAATTAATAGTGTAGTTAGGATGATTATATAAAACAATACTTCATTAACACGTGCATTACAACTATGCCATAATAACAACTTCCATGATATCACGTGTGCGGTATTAATTCTACGAAAATACAGCAGTACGCATTCAGAAATGTTAATACATTTAACTAAAATACACGTTGTATACTAAAATAGTTGCAGCAAAGTCTTAGCATCGTTAACGAAGTGCCTATTTAGTTACGAGCAGTTTTCTGGGCACAGGAGTTATACATTTAATTTTAAGTATTTACCTACTTATTTATGAAACGGCTATGCAAGTAATGATTAGGCCCGTTTGACCGTGACACACAAACGTATACGTATCAAGAAAAGGGAAACGTAAGACACTCTAAGTTCGTTCTACATTCACACGTAAGTGTACACATATTCGCATCTGCAAGCGTCAGAGAGATGGAGAAATGGGCAATGCTGAACTCTTGTGCATGCGTTCTTCCATGCAGCTAATAGCAATGCACAATTTTATCACTATGTAAACCATGTACATGTCCATTATATCTCCCGTTTCCACCGCTCCGCTCATTCAAGCGCTTCGCCATTGCAGGGCTTCATTGCTTTTATCCCTTAGGGCACGCAGATATCTACAGGCGCCCAATAACAAGTCTGCACTCGGAGTACAATACCCTACCCTTAGGTACCTTCCCCATACGATATTTATGTATTTGTAGTTGTTTCCGCTTTATTATTTTAGACGTCATTTCTTCTGTCTGGAATATCAAAAAAGTCTAGTTTGGTGTACACCTCTCTTTCGAGAATACCAGTTTTCAACGGCCAAAAAAGGCTGGGTAACGACAATGGCTCAAGTAAAAAAAAAAAAAGCCAATAAACAAACAGAAGTATATTTACGGCACACCTTTAACGAATTGAAATATTTAGTTTTAGAGCTAGATTAAGCGCGAAATTCCAACAAGTAATGCCTTCAGCATGTCGGTTAATCTACATACATCGTGACTTTAAAACCGGTGGATGTAGCAATAATTTTATGAAATTCTAATTCTAGGTGGTTTACCTTGTTTTTTATGTGCTAATTCACACAGTTTTATGTTTTTATACAATATGATTTATAAAACTTATTTCTTTAAAACCAAAAGTGACATTTCAGTACATTGATAAATTTACCGTGAAATACAGACAAGCTAATTGTTTAAGTTTGATCAAAACGAAACCGAATGTGTTGTGTATAAATGCATTCCGAAATGTAAAAATTACAGTAAGTGATTAATCATACATTAGCGTACATGTGGTACGATATTTGACATATATTTTTTTAAGTGCCCAGATGCGCGAGAGTAACAAGCACCCAATCAGTTACGTGAATATGAGATGCAGTGATATGCAATACAACCAGTCAGGAAATCTATTCGCGAAATTCATGCGTCTCTAATTATAAGCCTTTTGACTAGATAAATACATCAAACAGAAGTCATCATGCATAATTCAACGTAAACTAAACATAAAAACCGATGCATGTTTAAAATTTCACGTTTGAGCTTGTTTACAATGATGTTGCGTGACGTCAGTATTCTTTACGCTTATTGGCGCAAGTTTTGTTATGGTTCTGTGAAATCCGTACACTTTAGAATGAGCTGACGGTGTACCGTAAATGGTCGTCTTGCGTTTACGATATGCGTTTTCGCTTGATTACGTTTCCGTGTCATTACATAACGGGCCTTTATGATAACAAGGTTTACTGTCACTGGCCATGAAGGCGTACTGAGAGTAGGGAGGCAGATGTGTGAGATAAACCAAATTGTAAGTGAACAGGGAAAAATACGGTAACGTTAATAAAAATTAATGTTAAAGAATTCAATATGATTACTAATTACATATTTGAACATAGAAGCTGTTGATGCAAGTTTCTTTCGGCTGGCACAAGGAACTTGAACGACAGCACTGATATACTCTGCACTTCCATGGTTCAGTGGTCAGAAAAAGGCAGGTTACAATTCACTGCCCCCTTTCCTGATCTTGAAGAGAGAAAAGCGGCTTAGCGCAGTCTCGCCAGTCCCCACTACGAGCAGGTAGTACCTGGTTCAGGGAAGTTCCCGCTGCTCAATCCTTAGCAGCACTGTTCAGCGCTCTTCAGCTACATCTATATATATCTATGTATCTCTCTATCTCTACTTTTCTCCATATATCTACATATATACATATATAACTCCAACTATCTCTATCTCTATTTAGCTCTATACATTTATATATCTCTTTATATAAACCCAATTCATTTTTCTATAACTCGCTCTATCTCAACTTACCTCTCCGTGTCTCTCTATCTCACTCTATATTTATCACTCTATCTCTGTAGCTCTTTTATATTTAAATAAATTTTGTCATGCGTGCGCACTTATACAACAAAAACAGACGAAGTGCTGCTATAAAATATGAAATAAACACTTTTTTTGAAACGATTTGTGCTCCAACTATTGCAAAATAGTTCTACCATCTCAGAAACCTTCACGGGCATGAGCATAACTACTCACCAAAATTTCATCGCAATCGGATGAATGGTATAGGGACGCATACGGCACAAACAAATGAAAATTAAATACATGACGAACGCATCAAATAATGGTGAGTTTAAAATTCAAGGCAACTAACTATATATTGACGAAGTTAAGAACAAAACCGTTATGAGCGCCCTTATTTTGCTAGCCACTGCGAGCTCCACTAAGCGGGCTGGTCTCACCAAGGAGAAAATTATGAATTTGCAAGACCTTACTATGTGTATGATCGTGTGGCAGACATAGAGAAATAACACTCATTCACTATTTTTATGTCTATGATATATGATTTTTTTCTGTTATAAAATGAAATTATCACTTTTTCACTCTCTTAGGGATGGAATTTCATATTAATATGTGGTCTATGTGTTAATACAGGTAATGAGCTCGCTGTAGGCGGGGAAGGTTTATCAAGTGTTAATTGATCAGCTATCAACCGGGGTTGAAAAATATAAAATTCTATCAAAAATTAGGGGTTGGTGATAGAAGGGTGAAAATTTAGGGTTGTATGTATTTTTTAATGCCACATTATCAAAAAATAAAAAGTTTGTCAAAAATTTAAAAACAAATGTTAGGGGTGGATAACCCTTATCACTTAGGGGTATTAAAAATAGATAGTAGCCGATTCTCAGACCTACTGAATAGGCATACAAAATTTGATAAAATTCGGTCAAGTCATTTCGGAGGAGTATGGTAACTAACACTGTGACACTAGAATTTTATATATGATATATATATATATATATATATATATATATATATATATATATATATATTCAAATGATATGACACTATGTCCGCACACATTGTCTTCGTCCGCTGGAGGCCACCATCTTGTATGTGTACTCGTTTTACTATCATTACCATCATGCTAGTTTTATTCTAACCCGCTAGAGTGCAGTAATAATTTATTTTACTGAGGTGACCGCCATCTTGAAATTTGGGCATCATCTTGGAATCGTGTAATTATTTAGCTAGAAATTCGGGAAAAAAATACAAAATTCATTAAATACATCACTTATTAATTTACATATGGAATCGATGGATTCCTGTCCTCGGTTAGATTCTGGACCACTGACAGGTGTATCTAAATATTAAATATATTTAATTATTTTGTTTTTCATTACCTTTCGTGGAATTTATTAATCATTCACTCTACGAAAAACCACTCAAGGCAAAATACCTGACCAACGTATTAAATACAGTGCTGCTATGCCTTACATGAAAGTCTAATTGTTCAATAATCTGAATAACCTATAAATAGTTCATGTACAAAGCCATACATACAGGCCAAGGGTCTCCGGACCGCGAGAACGGGTCATTAACAATGTCAGACGTATAAGCTAGTCATTTCCGGACCTCATGACCTTCTTCGTCGTTAGGTAATTATATTCAATTAGACCAACGTGAATTTTTTATACATACTAAAGGACCAAGTGACCTTGAAAAATATTTTAGTAACACCAAGAGGTTTCGAACTAGTAAATATTCAGTCACTACATATTATACTACGCGCAATAAACAAAAAGGAAGCACTATCAACGAAAAGGCAGCACATTTGGAAGCACCATCAACGAAAAGGCAGCACATTTGGAAGCACCATCAATGAAAAGGCAGCACATTTGGAAGCAGCATCAACGAAAAGGCAGCACATTTGGAAGCACCATCAACGAAAAGGCAGCTCATTTTGGAAGCACCATCAACGAAAAGGCAGCACATTTTGGAAGCACAATCAAAAAAGGCAGCACATTTGGAAGCACCATCAACGAAAAGACAGCACATTTTGGAAGCACCATCAACGAAAAGGCAGCACATTTTGGAAGCACCATCAACAAACAGGAAGCAAATTTGGAAGCACAAGTTACGATAACTGATTCGTAGTTAGAAATAAGAATACAATAAATAAAAACATTAAATTTTTACTTTCATTATTTAAATAATACTCAACATTATACAAATGCAAGTAAAACACACCATTATTGTATGTAGCCAGCTTTCCTCAGTTCTTTGAGTATGAAGGATATTTCTTTGATGCACGAATAGTTTCCCGCACAAAGCGAGCCATGTGGAAGTCTTAGCCAGTCAACCAATATATTTGGATCTTTCCATGACGTGTAATCAATCTCTTCTACCACAATCTTACTTGCTTGTTTATTATAAATACTTTTAATATCAAAATCGTCCCAGTGATCATAATAAGCTTTATCAGATGTATTTATTATAACACGTTTCCATAGTTTCGGTCTCAGGACACTGCCACAGTCTTCGATCTTGTCAGCTTTAGGTGCTTCATCACAGGCTATGCCTTTGTCAACAGCCTCAGAGTCACCGTAGAAGCCTTCGTCTTCACCCAGATTACCGTAAGAATTCGATATCGATGATGTCGAAGTGTCTTCATCGTCTTCATACTTCCTTTCTAGGAGTCCATCATTTTTACAAAGTAGGAAAGATCGACTTGAATTCGGCTGGAATGTATTCTCACTTTTCACGTTAAGGATTCTTCCATTCTCTTCATTCTTCCATAAATCATCAACGTCCTTCAATTTAAGTTCTTTGTCGAGATCGGAAGTGCCGCTAACATAATCTCTCTCAAGACAAGGAAAATTATTGTCGTAATGCAGATCACTCTTTCTTAGTCTAGTATAGCCATCATTGTCCTCTAGCTTGTACGCAGGCTTGGCGTTACAAGTTCTGTCATGTCTTTTTAAGCTCTCTCTCCGCGTAAACGACTTGCTACATAGAACACAACTTATCATATTACGTAGTGGATTTTTAACACAATCATTCTTCTCGTGATGTCTTCCATTCTTACTCAAGATAAATTCTTTGCTGCAAAACTTACACCTGTGTCCTTTCGATACAGCAACAGACACCGAATCAGGATTTATATTAGTTACTGAGACTAATGCCAGAAACATACTGAGTAATAAATTAGATACCGTACTTAAATATATTTTTTTAATTTTTCATCAGCGAGAATTAAGTTACCTCATACAAAAGAAATTGTTACATGTGGTCTCGATTATTAGCATGAGATTTCGCCACGTGTTGTGTTGAGTCATAATTTATTTAGTTCTTTTATGTAGGATGCGGGATGCTCACTAACGATCGCAAAAGAAGGATGGCTTCGCTAGACACCAAGGAGAAGGAAGTTCGTCTTGCATGTTAGTGCTTCACAGATTGTCTCAAGGTATATTATTTGACTGAGTAATGGTTGTTTATTTTTTTATTTCCACCTGGTAAAATAATTGCAAGTGCTGATTTAGTAACAGAAATTCTCGAATTAAATGTAACTCCAAATAAAATTACATAACATATTAGGTAAAAACAACCATCATGCAGAGTGCGGTTTCTCAGAATAGACAGAAGAACTTGAAGAAACCACAGGAATAATCAGGAGCACACGGAGAAAACCATCATAATATTGACATGAATAATTGGGAGCACACGGAGAAAACCAATTCACTTTTCTTTGTTATTATAAAATAACAGAAAAAATATTTAATAAATAATATAAAAATAAATTTACAAAAAAAATTTAAATTGAAAAAATAACAAAAAATACACAAAATTCTGGCTTGTAATAGAACTCTATCTTGTCTCAACAAAGAGAATATCACAAGCTAGCTTTACTTGCTGTGCCCTATTTCATGACTGAATATTTTTTCCGTGTAAAGGTTTAAATACCATTAATAGGATAGCCCACCACGCCGACTGCGAAAACTGGTCCTTAGTTCATAACTTGTTCGTCTCTCACTCTATATATATATACTATATATATATATATATAGTTTTTAGTCCACACCGTTTTTCATATGGTTTGCCGCGGAAAAGTCGGCTTTGCACAAAAGGTGTATCCTAGCCACATGGCAAAGATGGCCGCAGCTGGGTGTGTCGAACCTTCGTTACTGCGGTTAATCCCTTTAAATATAGCGACAGTGTTTTTTTTCACTACACTGTTCGTGTAACGAGTTTTATGTTCGACGTTTCGAGGTTATGAGTTCCTGAAGCGTGCAGGAGAAACTTGCTTACGGGTGACGTAGCTTTACGATGTAGTTGGGGTCCTCCCAGTCAAAGGTTGTCACAGGTTTCGCTGTCTTGTATGGATCCTTCGATTCTCATTTCAGCAGGAATTGCATGCCATCTCGGTATGACATTAGGTATGTGATGGAGGAAGTAAACACACAGGAAGAAGTCGCATATAACCAAACTTGCTACAGCAATACGGCTCGGATGAAAAAAGTAATTTAGTTCGAAAATGAACATTATGCTTCGTACAGACCAGGGACCGGGCAGTGATCCAGGTCCAAGTGGTGTCGTCGTGCTTACCTTCGTCGTCGCCATCGTTCTCACAGTCTGCTACCTCCATATAGTTGATGGCAGATATCCGTTGGGCGAACCATGGGGAATGATCTCTGGGGCTGCTGCGGCATGACGGCGGCGTCCGGGTTTTGGGGGGGCCATGGGTCATTGTTATATGTTGAGTTCAAAAGATGGGGCTGCCGTGGCTCGATACGAGGCAACCACAGGACGACCGGCAGGCCCAAAGCCCTCCCACAACCATCGATGAGATATTACATCGATGTAACTGACCACCGCTGGAGAACTTGATAAAAGCAATCGTGCTGACGACGATGACACCAGAGATCCTGTTGGCCACAGCTACTGTCCAATAAAACTCGGAGATTTCGATGCGTAAAGTGTCTTCAGCAGAGGGGGCAGTGAGAATGGAAGCAGCAACTGCAACAAATTAAACTATGACGTGCTCCTAGTACTCTAGTCGGCGGTGGCTCTCGTCTCATTTCAAAGCGATATGATCGCGGCCGATATGTAGTTGGCGGTGAGTACGTCTGCTGTACCGGGGTACATTTCGTTGAAAACTGTATTTATGTCCATCACGATTTCACGAAAAACGTCTATTATGATTCCGGCGTGACCGGCTGTGATTTCGGCAATTCATTGGTGCTTTTCATCAGGCGTGGATACAACCGGCGCCGGGAACTGTTTGGCACGAACTTACTTCCCGGAGGCTTTTACATGTTATATGATCAGGTCCTCTGTACCCAAATATACCTTGGTGAGGAACTGCTTTAAAACTTTAGGGTCCCGGACCAACGAGTCAGTATTTATAGCACAAAATTAAGGTGAAGGGTTGAGTAAAGAGGGCAGGTATGCTAGCCAATAGGAAATGTGGAAAAATAGCAAACAGTTAAGAGGGTATGGTTGCTGGCCAATAAGGAATCAAAGAGGTTGAAGTGACGAGAAATAAATAATTGATTTCTTGAATGGGCTTGAAAATGGGTCGGGGGTTGTCAGTTCATATATGCATTTGGAAAAGTGTTGGGAGTTTGTCTGTCATATGTTACCGCAGGGAGATAATTAATGTTTACCCCACAGTGTTCGACCCGCGGACCCCTTCAAGTAAAATTTACTGTTTATTATTAAATGTATTCTTTCTATTTTATTATCTTGAATATTATGGATTTTTAAAAAATAACGGATGTGACATCATAATATAAAAATGGTGGTGTTTTCTTTTTATTAAAAATTTATCATATAACTATTTATAACTTTTAAAAAATTTCCTGATTTTATAGCATAATAAATATGGATTTTATAGATCGTGACTATTACAAAAATGGCAATGGTGACATCATAGTTCAAAATACAGAGTTAAAGATGGCAGACAATTCTAGAATTAAATATTGCAGAATCCCAGATGGCGGAATTCAAAAAGATGGAATCCAAGATGGCGGATCCTAAATAGCTGAAGTGGTCGAGTTCAAAGATTAAGATTTAAAATATGGTTGCCGTGACGTCGCAATTAAAGATGTTGAAGCAATCCACAATATATGACCTTGAAGATGGCGCCGGAGGAACCATTACACACAACAATGGTTTATTACAACATTACATGTGTGAGATATAATCTTGTAAACGATGATGGCGTCCTCCAGCATATAAAATATATGATGTCTTCCAGCAGACGAAAAAAGGCTAAGAGCTATAGCACACAAATTTTAAATGGCAGCCGGTCTCCATATCAAAGGTTAATGTCATCGAAGATAGAATTTGAGTTCGTAAAGGTCAAATATCAAGTCAAATGTCATCTAATATGGAAACCATGACATTACAAATGCAAGATGGCCGACCTTCGGCCGCACGATATCTTACCCGTTTCAAACATATTAGGCCACGAATCTTGCAAAATGGTAAAATATATGTAATGTAATATGTCGTAATATTTTTTTACCCAATATTTAACCAACTGCTTTATTGTTTTAAGGATACACTGTTATGTTAGAAAAGTGGGTTAATGGGTCTATATATAAATGTTTGTAATTTTTTATTTCCTCAAGGTGTTGTAGATAAGGAAGTGTGTATTAATTTTTTTTGATAACAAAATTACCACTTTTACACCCTTTGGGTTTTTAATTAGATCAAATAGTGAAAGGAAATTGGAAATTTTGGTACATTAATTTTTTTACCAGTAGTTTTTCATTTACTTCTTTAGTTTAGAGCTAAATTAAATTATTTTGAATCATATGCACTTCTTCTAAACCTACTAGGTTTGGAGATGTTAATTGTATAAAGCCTAGTTTTTAAGTTAGCCAAAACCCTTAAGTAATTATTGAAACAGTTCCCGCAAAACACAAAGAGTTTATGATTAATGCTGGACCAAACAGAAAAGTTGTTAAACAGACAAAGAGCACAACAGTAAATAGTTTTTAGATATATTTTTACAGTACGAAAGTATGTTAAACATCACTCTTCTTTTTTCATATGTCAACAAGTGTACTGACATAGAAAAGTTTTATTACAGTATTAATATAAATGACAGATATTTGTTAGCCGTTATTGTAGAGGTACATTAATTAGAAACTTTCAAACTTTGTATTGTATTATTAGAGAAACAAGGCTAAGAGTGAGGCATGTGAATAATAATAACTGGTTTCATACAGTTATATCGTACATTTTTATAATGCAGGTGCCTAATGAAGTAACAATCTTAAAATTTAAATATTGCTTTTGTGTATAAGTTAAAATTTTAATTAAAAATGATAGTCAATAGTCTAACATACATTTTACTTGCAAAATCAACCTTCTTTAATTGTTTTTTATTAATAGCTTAGTTTAGAATAAACGAGAAACTTATCGAAGACTATGCATGACTATACATGATAACATACAGCGAATGAAAATTGATGCACTGAACAAAAAGTGGTACTTACCATATTCATTAAAATTATATTTCAATAAATTCTTTCATTTGAATAGACGCTTCCACTTAGAAAATAAGAAGCACGTTTTCAAAACTGATAATCGCATAGTAAAGTTTCCAGTACGTAGTTGAGAAGTCTATATGCATCACTTCTCTCTCTCGGAAAGTGATATTTTTAATTGTGCGTAGGTGTGCCTTGATGTTCAGTAAGCAAGGGTTGTGTTACATGGCGTGCCGCAGAGACGTGATTAGCGTGGGTGGCACAGAGGTGCAGCCTGCCTGTCCGCGTGCCTAGGCCGCGCTGACCTCTCGCCTGATTGGCCGGGAAGTGGGCGGCCATCAGCCGCTCAAGTGCCGCCGGCTCCTGGCTCCTGTAATTACCTCCCCGCGCCGCCCACACCCCGCCCACACCAGTCTTCCTTCAACTCACGCAGCTATATTAGATATATTAGATACATGTTTCCTGTTTTTAGAGTACAGGTTGTCAATATTATTCGTATAGCTCGAGAAACTTCTATAATACTCACTTATAACCCGTGGTTTCGCTCGCGCATCAAATTCACCATAATAGGAAGTGCTTGTGAATAACTCAACACCTTTTTTCTAAAAAAAAAATAATACAGAAAAAGTAAGGTATCAAATGTGTATAAGATTTATTTCATAACGAATCAGTATCAAGTTGAAATTTTAAATGTTGTAACGGGAAAGTGTTCAATTTTTAATTAAGATTAAGTAGGTACGCCGTTTTTATATCTTCGTTTTAGTGTGTTCAAATATTTATTTTAAAATTTTGAAATCACTTTTTTTTTCTTCAATTTATCAGATAACATATTTTGATTTTCTTATAACACCAACCATTATTTTTTTCTTTTAGTTTTGGCCCAGTTTTACATTTACACAGTCATTAAGAAATTTTATATGCCATAATAATTAATAATTAATTTTTCGCTTTTTAACCTCAACCCCCCCCCCCCCAACCTAATGATGCGACCGCCCCCCCCCCCCCCCCCCAATATTTATGCAATTTTGTCAATGATTTACTCAATTATTTTATAATATTATACTTTTTTAGTATTATATTTTATCACATTTTGCATTAATTAAAACTGATTTTCTAATAATAATAATAATTTTGGTCATATCAGGTAACATTTCCATCCTGAACCGACAGATGCCAAACTGCTTTTGTTGAGGAAAGTGTGGGGTTGCCAATTTGATTTACAAGATCCCTTTCAATTATCAAAGCACCATAAACGTATTTTCACATTAGAAGCTATAATTATGTAAATAATATATACATTTTTCTCGTCTTTTAACCCCCCCCCCCCCCCCTGAAATTTTAATGAAGCAGTCTGCGTCGTTACCCCCTCTTGTGGGCACCCCTGTCATTATAATAATTTACTTGAATTAAATATATTTAAAATTTATATTAATAGTACTAAAATACTAATCATGCATGTTTGTAGAATAGTAGTTTTGCTAGGTTTTAATCAAACGAAACTCCCACACACACTGCCGTTTAATCCCCTTTGCATTAAGTTATTAAAACATTTAAATAATATACGTTGAAAGTTAATAATATATCAGTTATCATTTCTCAATTTTTTAAGAACTGCTTGATTTATTTCGGAGACACGACCTTTCATTACAAATCCAAGTGACGACCTTTTAGCCGACTTTGCATTTAAATCACAAATTTTTTTTAAAAACCCTATAAGCAACTCGCAATAAAGGTTTCTTATGGCCTGCTTTATTTGCTTGGTGATACGATAAAAATTATTATAATTAACTACTACCTTTTCACAAACTTTAGGTTCATTTCTAAAAACAAAATAATATCAATACAAACATAAGTAAGTTAATTATTCGTCTTGGTTTTCTTACCTCCCAGAAATATGAATTTTGTATGTTAAAACTTTATCCATACCCTTTCCACCGATTTGGAGACGGATAAAAATAATATTAAAAAAAACACTTAAATAACGCTTTATATGAATATTTTTGTGCTCAATATAACTCCCGATTGATTTGATTCAAACATAAATTTATTTAATATTATACAAAATATCATTTTTCCATTTCTTTTGTTGTAGGAAGTTGATACAATCGTCAAATAACTCTACAAAACTCATAATGTTAATTCTTAATATTAGAAGTATATAAATGGGGCTCCGGCGCCATGCTTTTTTCTTTAATACAGTGGTGCCGACCGCCATCTTGAATAGTTACGTCACATCGGCCATATTGGCTGAATTTCACCTTTGACCTTGACCTTCGAAAAATTGCCAAAAATAACCCTAAATATGCCTAAATTTGCGCAAAATTCACCGAAATCCGCCAAAACTTTCTTTTTTTTTAGGAAAAAAATTCCTTCATAAAATCACAAAAATATTAAAAAAATAAATTTTTCTCTATTTCAAGAGAAAATTCCGTTTACGAAAGGAAAATTTCCCGTTATTTCTCAAAAATGTCAAAGGCTTCAAAATTCCCCAAAGTGGCTTAAATTTTATATGGACAAGCCGCCCTTGGTTATGACCTTGACAAATAGAATGACATGACCCCATCTTTAATTCTGACGTAACTGTTGCGATTATCGTTACGCCCGCCAATTTGAAAACAGTATTTTTATGCTATAAAATCGGGAAAAATGTCAAAATGTATAAAACATTTATTAATTAAATTATAATAATATATATTTAAAAATCGCACTTAATTAATTGAGGTCAGAGTCCTTGGTTCGAACACTGTGAGGGTAAAATAAAAATGACGACAGATCCTTCCCCCAAGATGACTGCTGGCAGACTCACCCCTACCACTAATACCATTGCATATATGCAGTACGCCCCTCACCAACACCCACTCCTCACTCATCCTCCCAGTAACCCAAACATGATTTTTATTGGATTTTTCTTCCTCCACCTCTTACCACCACCCCCAACAATTTTTTTTGTAAACATTTCTCTCCACTTCCCCCCACCAAAATTCTCTAAAAATACTTTTTTTCTCCCTATTAACCCCTATCCCTTCCCCCACCCCTTGTTTTCCCAAATAAATTGTCACCCCTTCCCTTCTCACTCTCCCTGCCTACATTCCCACCCAATTTTCTGACTCGCCTACCACCTCACTCACCTTTAAGGCTCTAAATACCGACCCGAAGTCCTGGGAGCCTTCAGTTACCTGCAGTTCCTCGCCCGCTCCAGTCATCTATCGAGACAATGCAGGTCGACATCTTGGACCATGACATCACAACCGCATCTGATTTCGTCTGCTGTAGGTTTTATATACTAGATTATGGCATCACAACCACCATATTGTTTTCATCTGTTTGAGTCCACCATAGTGGATGCCATAATGTCAGCCATCTTTATTTTTTTCTGTTGGAGACTGCCATCTTGGACGACATCATTATTTTTTGTTCTGCTGGAGGCCTCCAACTTGGACACCGTCATCTATGTTTGTTCATAGAGAGCGTCGGCATCCCTCTGTCTCATGCATGTAAATTCGATGTTCCATTAACTTCAACGTTGTTACTGTCCTTATCGTATTATTAAATTAAATTTTAACCTAAATAGCTCGTGGCAGGAAAACTCACTCATTTAACTGCACTGTTATTGAGACATTTGTCGGATAAAATATATAAAATATAATACTTATATTCTGGTATGTATTTTTTTTTAATTTGAAGGAATATTAGCATTATCTGTTCGAGACCGAACCACCGTATTTTTCTCAATACATGCTACGAGGAACTCTATTGAACACACATCACATACGAGAGAGTGATGCCACCGTCTTTTTTTTGTAATTGTTGCTAGGAGCGCTAGTGTCATGTAGCACACGCGACATCTGCTAGTTTGCGTTGCCGTCAAAGAATTTTAATTTTCGAGTTAGAGTGCATAAATAATTTATTACTGTTCTAAAAACATTCTAAATTCATACAAAAGTATTAATTAATATATTGATTAATTAGATAGATTTCAGTAGGTACTTAGTTCAAAATTTAATCTAGGAAAAATTAATTTTTGGATCTAAAAAAATATTTCAATAATAATATTCACTGCAAACAATGACTCTATACAATACAACTACCCAACCAAAGATATATATATGTATATATATATATATATATATATATACCTACAATAGAGTCAGTATTCATTGCACCTTATGATTACTATAACGCTAACTACAAATGTTTAAACCAAATGTCTCCAAAAAAGAGGAAACCTTCTTTTTCGATTGCTAGGAAATCCTTTCAACCAAGACCTGTCCAAATATCAGACATATATACCAAACGCATCCGAACCACGAGGCATGTTTTTTCTATACTTGTCATACTTTTCAACCAGGTCATGTGAAATGTCAGACTTACAAGCCAAAAATCTCCAAACCACAACACCTACTGTATAGATGTATTTAACATGCTTAATGCTTTAAAAATACCTCTTTCAAACATTTAAGATAAAAGCTTTGGACTGTCAGACTCACATAATGAGCTAAACCTAACGTACCTACATGATAAAAACTATAAAAAATATTGCAACAATTTACATCAAATATCTTCGAAGTACAGAAAAAATTCAAATTCAACCTAATCATATTCAACGAATGAGATTTAAAGTGACAAAACTCATCATGACCGAGCTTAATAACAAATGTATTAAAAACCTAAGAAGAGTCCACCGAACCATAAGTTATTATAGGCCCACTACAACTTATTCAATAATTATTACCTAACCTAACCTACCAGCCGTATACTGCTAATCGGATCCTACCTTTCATATCCCATCGATACTTTTCTCGTTGTATCCTCCCTAGGCCCACAAATCATTATACTCCACTGTCCCATTTTTTCGTTATTGGCTAACGAGACCAACCAAGCTGAATATATATATATATATATATATATATATATATATATATATATATATATATATATAATATTTTTTCAATGTATCATACTGAGCTCAAACGAGCAAATTATTCCATTAATTTCATTCATACAGAGTATCAAACCAATGTCACATAATATCCTATCGGTCATACATACTTTAAAAAGACAGTCTTTCAAATCAAAACAGTTAAAGAGAGACTAATTTTTAATAAAATGCATTATTTCAACTATTGACCTTCAACAAAATCAAATTTTAAATGTAAAATATACACGCTGATTCGAAGAACCAGGTATTATAGTGTTTTAATTAATCCATGAACACTTTAGGCACCAAAAACTTTAAAGTAAGTAACTAAGAATGATATTAAATAAAGTTCATATTGATTAAATTTTAAAGTATATAATTTTTTTAATAATATTGTCACGTGGCACCTAGCCGGTGCCACCGCCATTTCTGTCACGATCCACCTTCAGAGGGGGGGGGGGGCGAGAATCGTAGCTCTTTACATAGAAACAACTCGCTTGGCATCAACTAGTCTTAACTTCATAAAATACTTTACTGTACCTAGGATCATAGGTTCGTCATCCCGTACAGGATGTCTGGTGAGAGCTGAACTAAGGAGATTTTGCAAAATAACATAATACTTAATTAAAATTATTTTATTCTTAAAGTCAAATACTCAACATCATTTTAAAGAACATTTAAATAGCAGGATTACAATTTAAAACAATAATCTCTTTACTTCCTTAACGATTGAACGACCTTACAAGAGAGAGAATGAGAGAACTTCACTAAACACTTCCCTAGTCCTTCCGAATACCTCAAATCATAATTAATACTTAAAATTAAAACAAAGATAAGTCCATACTCACATTTTCCGAAAAGCCTTTCTTGATCGATTACTTTAAAAAAATAACGTAGGGGCCTCTCCTGCCCTTGAAATCCCGAACGAACATTACATTTTAAAAACTATGACGCGTGACCCCTGACGAGGGCCATAGCCTCCGCCCGAAAGCTTGACGACTACATTATGACCTAACTTAAATTAAACGACTCGTGGCCTCTGGCGTCGACCATAGCTTCCGCCCGAAAGCTTGAATTCCTACATCACGAACGAACTAACAACTCGTGACCACAGGTGAGACGCATAGCCTCCGCCTGAGTGAGCCCCGAGTCACCACTCACTTGCGCTTAAATTCGCGCGCCCTGCCGCGCCTACCATAACAAAAGCTCGTTATTGAAGTCAAATTTACTAAACAACTAACTAGAACATCTGGGAAGACTACCCCCCCTCTACCCCAATGTGCAGGCCACACCGCGCGGCTTGTTACGACAGCGCGCCCCAGTAACTGCGGCCCGTGGCTGCGCCAGCGCGCGGCCAAACAAACAAACAAAATTCTGCAAGCCCGCAGCGCGCCGCGCCGGCCCCGTGCCCCAATTACATGGTCACGCCACTTGCGCTGACGAGTGAACAGAGCAGCCAGCCCAGAGTCCCGTCAGTAAAGTCCCTAAATTTGATTTCAACAACCCTGCAAAATTTCAACCCGCGACATAACCCTCCCCTCACAGAGCTCGAGCCCCATCGAGCTACCTCAAAATTACAAATTGTCTTTTTCCATTAAACCATAACTATAAATTCCTCATTTCACAAAAATAATAATTTTCTTAGTTCCTTGCTGTCTGAACATACATCTAGATTCTGCATAAGATTTATTTTAAAACAACAAGTATTCATAAAATTAAATGTAAAACTTTTATCTGGTTTGTTCTCACAGGAACCTTCAGAGGCTCGAGTTCTCAATTCTAAAAAAATTGTTCTGTTAGTGAAGCTCTCTTTACAAATTAAATTACTGTTCTTAGTTTCTCAGTATTCGTTAAACAATGTGCAAATTCTTGATAATTATTATTATTTTTTTTTTTTCGGTTTCCGTTTATTACCATACTTCTTTCGTTCTTCAAAAAAAATTAAGTGTCCTTACAGTGTTTCAATTAATTAAACGCTTATCTCGTGAAGGTTGGTGCAACTCCTCGAAGTCAGTGTTGTCGAGAAGAGTAGCTCCCTGGGCTGGCCATCAGCAAACACCACTCAACTCCAACAGCTACTGGACTGGCTTCCAGGGCAGCTCACAACTTCTCCCCACATCTGCTTCGGAGTTGTGCCATCCTCATCACGAACAGATTACAATTCTGAAACATCATCAACAGGCATTACCATCACGCCTGACAAATACAAAACTAACTACTAAACTGCAATCGATGGGCAAGGATGCAAACACACAAAAAAATAAAATTAATTAATTCAACTGCTAACATAAAGTATCCCACCCTTAGCATAATCTAATCAGGCAAATAATTTGATAGGAAAAACTTAAGGAAGGGAAACATGACCTCCAATGATTTTCCCTAACTCTTGAGTCTTGATCTTCTCTATACAGCAAATAGTCCCCACGAAGTAACTGGGTTGAAGGTCAGTTCACATGACCCACCCATAACCTCTTCTACTCTTCTTTTCTTCTGGGGGCAACCACAATGCCCACCAATCTCTCTCCATGGTGCCGAACCAGCTATCCCATGAGAGTAAACAACGTAGTCAATAGAAGCGCAGAGGGGAAACACCAATCTCTGGCTTGTCGAGTCATAAAACTGCTTTATCTTCTTCTTCTTCTTCTTCTGAGTAAAAATATCTGATTAACCTTGCTTCTATTCTTCCAAACAATAAAAGTTCATCAGGTATCTTCATGAAAAAACATTCTAACTAATAATAAGTATTTTTCTTCTTCTATTCTGTTAGATGTAATAGAAGGCCATGTTAGGGAGGTTATAGGGAAAAAGAGTGGCCAATTCCCACCCCATCACCCACCTAGATCATGACTAATTAACTTTTAAACTTTCTATTTCAAACAAATTTAAAAAAAAAAAAAAAAAACATTTTATTTAAACTTTTAAATTATAGCAACTTTTCCTTCATAACCTCAAAAGCAAATCAATAATTCTAACTGAAATTGTGATTTACTGCATCCTTGTTCCATCCGATCTGTTTGTTTATAACCTTTCTTGTAAAGTATAAAATTTTCAAACATTACTAATTCAAAAAAAAGTAAATTCTGGTGTCCTTCGAGTTACAATTAAATTTACTATTTCTTAGCTTGAAATAATTTAAGTTTTCAGAACTATTTCATTGTCTAATTCACAACACTTAAAAATCAACTCAAAACAACAAATCATCAAAATCAATAAGATCATCTGACCTACCTATCAGTACTGTGAACTTGAACTGTTCGTACACATTTATAATAAGCTATTGTATTTAAATTCCAACCTAAATAAGGTTTTAAAAAAAACTACTAATCCCTCTGTAAATTAAGAAAATTAACTTTAAAAATTAAACTTAAGGTATTAGTTCTTTTTGACAGCTACCACAACTCACTAGTTCCATTACATTACTATAACCTAAAAAGTTCTGTAAATAATGTTTATAACAAAAAAAAACTCCAGTTACTGTCTTCCATAAAAAAAAATAAAACTTTACATGACCTTATTAATCTCCACTTGTAAGTCCATGGCTGCCAGCTTTCTCTTCTCTTGAATCTTCAGTCTTGGCTCTTGTTTCAGTGATCTTGTATCTTGTCTCTCGAACTCTTGTCATCTTGTAAACTGGACTGCTGCTCAGCTCATCTTAAGGAATCTGTAACAGTTTCAAAAATACATGTTAATTTAAATTACATAATTCCTGTTCTTTGGTCCTAAAAAAAAAATTGTATTATTAGTACACATTACCCTGAAACAACATTATTATTCATTGTTTATTACTTAAAAAAAATGCTTTACCATAAAATCCTTTTTTGTTCTTTTCATTAGGCCTATTTATTTTCCTTCTTCTTAATTAAATTTTGCTTCAAATGTTAATCCTAACTTAAGACCTACCATCTATTTATTATTCATTACCTACATTATTTATGTTACCCTAAAATTCCCATAAGTTTCTAATACTTCCTATCAAAGACATTCTCTCTAAAAAAAAATTTACTTGTGACTCTTAACTTAACAAACTTAAAAAAAACTTTTACACTAGACTTAACTTATTATTCATTCTTAGTTACTAAATTTCTATATGTAAACTTTAGTACTTACAAACAAAAACTGCCTATTTCTCTCTACCTCTTAATCTCTTTCAATTATTACAATAATAATGTTACCTTGCATCTTTAAACTTTCTTCTTTTCAATTAAATTAGACATCTCATAACAATAAAAATTCTGCCTATACTCTTCTTATGGGTGTACAAACCAACAACAAAATTTTAAATTCTCAAGTTTCCTTATATTTAAATTATGCAATACAAATAACCTCTGTGGTGCCTGTACCCTTTTAGGCCTACCACCTTCTCCTCTCACATCATGACAACTCTTATTCCTCGGGGTCTGTATTCACTGTTACAAATCAAATATCTCAAAAAAATTAAAAACAAATTTATTATTTTAAGAAAACAAAAATTTACATTGAATTTACTATGGAGCCTGGAAATCTTAATGTCTCACAGCAGCTAACATGACTAAATCCCATGGAACCCCAGGTTTACATAACCTGTGCCCAAAAATTTAAGCATACCAGGCTTTCTCTGCACTGGTTTTACAGCATCACACACTATTTAGGGCCCCTGATCTGCCATCAGTCCCAAGGAGTTTTCCCACAACCCCTCTCTACACAAGCGCCTACCGCATTCCTCTCAATTGGCTATCGGTTTTACGGCATTCTTTTGAGATCCGACCATCAAGTTAGGGCTAATCGAACACTAAACCTCCATACTTCCAAACTAATGTAAATCAATTAAATTTTCTCTGTAAATTCTAAAAATCAAAAAAAATTATTCCAACATGCCAAAGAAACTTCCAAAAAAAATTCATAATCTTATCTTCAAACCATTAAAATAAAAATAAATAGATTACTCTGTTTTCTCCTTAATAACTGTAAACTGTCAACAAATATCATGTCGTAAATTTTAACTATGCTTACTGACTCTTAATCATAAAATCTCATTTGTCCTAATTAATAAACAACCGATTTCCTTAAAATCTCACTGTATCTCTCACACTCAAACTTCACTGGCTGAATATCTCAATAAATTCAAAAACAATTATCTAAACTCTTAAAGAAACTCCTCCCCAATTATTCAAATTACTTCACCTTATTTTATTTCATTACTTAAAACACCTTACTCAAAAAAAAATTAATTAATTATCTAGCTATCTTCCATTATTATTTATTTACCGAACAAAACTTTCTCCTAAATTAATTTAGTAAAATTCAATTTCACATTAGGCAAGTACACTAACTCTCTACAGCAATGTTTCTCATTTCCCTCCTTCCTAACTGAATCCAATCTTACTTAACCTCCAGGGAATTTACCTCACAAAATAACCAAAAATTTCACTGTAGTGCCTATCTGCTATAGGCCCACTACACAGGGGGCTCTAACCCCACCAACAAACTTCATTGAAATGGTACCCTATCCCATACAGGATAGCCACTTCGGTACTACCATGGGGAACTCCTGCCCCAAACTACTCACAACTCTCAGGATTCTCCTGACCCTTAATTCCGTAGTCAGCCCATCTCCTATGGTCTGCGCTACAATTCCCTTTCTTCCCAGGGACACAACACCTCACCTTAGGGTCCCTCGCCTTAAAGAAAACATTAATTTTGTCTCTCTGTTCCCTTGGAGTAAATTCCCTCTACACACAAAATCTAGCCTTCCCAGTTTTCTCAATGCTTATCGATTTTATAGTGTACCTCCTTAATAATGTTTACAAATCCCAAAAAAATATTTTTAAAACCGAGGTAGAATTTAACTAACAAAAACATAAACAACTTACAACGAAACACTTCTAGCCTATACATCATACACTTCTTAAATTAAATTACTTACATACTGAAAGTTCCTCTTCTCCTAAAACACACTTAAATTTAAATTTATTTAACCAATAGTCTATTTTCTTATCGCTAAGTTACCGTACAGCTGATCAAAACAAGGTCACGGCCTGTCCACGTCTCCGTATGAGCCCGTGACGTCACCGAATTCCATCAGGTGCGCCAACCCTCGCTTGCGGTTCCTCCGTTCTCCGCTAGGTCTCAGCACCTCCCAGTCACGTGTTCACTCTGCCACGTCCACTGACGTGTCGTTCTGAAACAACTCTCAACATTTTTCTAATTAAAACAAAACATCACTATAAATTCTATAACTCTCTTTTACATAAACTCTCGTTTTCTCTTTAATTCCTTTCTAACGTTTATCCTTCCCTCGACTGATTTAATTCGTACGTCTCGTCTCCTACGCGCACGAAAACAAAACAAACTTCTCTTGAAAATAATTCCTATTTACGACAAAAAACTTTATTTTAAATTATAATTCTCTTAACCTACAATCTTAAAATGAACTTCAATTAAATTAAACCACTTGCATTATCTCTAATAAGCATTTAACTTATAACGTATTCTCCTCACGTAATAATCCCCGATATAAATCTACAATAAATTCAACGACTTAAAACAACTTATCACTATAAACTTTATCCTTACAAGTATCCTCAAATAAACATCTGTTACGTCAAAAAAAAAAAAATCTCAAAGACTTCCTCCACTATAGACTAAAATTCCGTAATCCTCTCCTCAAGTAAACTCTTAATAACCTGCTATCAGAAGCTGAAACTAACTTAATAATAAACATAAAAATCTACCTCTCTCTCTCTCCAGAAATAGAACCTACCCGGCGCCTCCACCATTTCTGTCACGTGGCACCTAGCCGGTGCCACCGCCATTTCTGTCACGATCCACCTTCAGAGGGGGGGGGGGGCGAGAATCGTAGCTCTTTACATAGAAACAACTCGCTTGGCATCAACTAGTCTTAACTTCATAAAATACTTTACTGTACCTAGGATCATAGGTTCGTCATCCCGTACAGGATGTCTGGTGAGAGCTGAACTAAGGAGATTTTGCAAAATAACATAATACTTAATTAAAATTATTTTATTCTTAAAGTCAAATACTCAACATCATTTTAAAGAACATTTAAATAGCAGGATTACAATTTAAAACAATAATCTCTTTACTTCCTTAACGATTGAACGACCTTACAAGAGAGAGAATGAGAGAACTTCACTAAACACTTCCCTAGTCCTTCCGAATACCTCAAATCATAATTAATACTTAAAATTAAAACAAAGATAAGTCCATACTCACATTTTCCGAAAAGCCTTTCTTGATCGATTACTTTAAAAAAATAACGTAGGGGCCTCTCCTGCCCTTGAAATCCCGAACGAACATTACATTTTAAAAACTATGACGCGTGACCCCTGACGAGGGCCATAGCCTCCGCCCGAAAGCTTGACGACTACATTATGACCTAACTTAAATTAAACGACTCGTGGCCTCTGGCGTCGACCATAGCTTCCGCCCGAAAGCTTGAATTCCTACATCACGAACGAACTAACAACTCGTGACCACAGGTGAGACGCATAGCCTCCGCCTGAGTGAGCCCCGAGTCACCACTCACTTGCGCTTAAATTCGCGCGCCCTGCCGCGCCTACCATAACAAAAGCTCGTTATTGAAGTCAAATTTACTAAACAACTAACTAGAACATCTGGGAAGACTACCCCCCCTCTACCCCAATGTGCAGGCCACACCGCGCGGCTTGTTACGACAGCGCGCCCCAGTAACTGCGGCCCGTGGCTGCGCCAGCGCGCGGCCAAACAAACAAACAAAATTCTGCAAGCCCGCAGCGCGCCGCGCCGGCCCCGTGCCCCAATTACATGGTCACGCCACTTGCGCTGACGAGTGAACAGAGCAGCCAGCCCAGAGTCCCGTCAGTAAAGTCCCTAAATTTGATTTCAACAACCCTGCAAAATTTCAACCCGCGACAATATACACCAGATCAAACAAAATTTCATTTTGTTCTAAAGAAAACCCGCAATTCTTAGTAGCCTCTATATTTCTTTGATTTTCAGCATCCAAGTAGAAGTTGAACCCTATTTACCAATCATTATAATTGTCTCTCAATGTACAATATGTCTCGTATGCTACTGCTTCCAATTTCGTTACATATTTGTTATTAATATTCTTAAATTCTCTGAGTCCATGACATTATCACAGTCTTTAAAGTTATTAACATCATATCTATCACCAATGTTACCATGAGCTGTATCAATATTATTCATTTTATCATATCGTTTCCACATATATGTTGTCAGTGATTTATCACAATCTTTCATCTTGGGAGTTTCACATTATTCTATATCGTTTTCAATTTCATGGATAGCTACATTCTCATTTTATGTAAAAGCTAGTGTTTCCCGTATTATTATTAAATACTTCAACCTAAAATCCCAAACACAATTAAATAAGCAAATTATAAAGGAAAAACAACAAAGTATAGTTTATTTAATATTATGAAGCTCATCATCCTTTTCCTGTTATTTTTCCTTTTTTTTTTGAGTTTTTTTGGTTAAAATATTTTTACAAAAAACCTAGTAATTTTACCCGATTTTGGTGAATTAGAGGAAAAGTTTGTGTCATTATTGGAAAAGTTTGAAGATCAAGGTCAAGGTCACAGGTAAAATTCAAGGTCATCCAAGATGGCCGCAGTGACGTCAGAATCCAAGTTGGCAGACACCACCATCGAAACTGATACCACACCCAGAACCTAGGGCTCAGACATAGGACCTTTATATAGCTACTACTCCCATGCAATAAGATAATATACATATATTATAATGGGGTTATGTGTAATACATAACTGTTAAATAGGTTTATTTTCAATATTTTTAAACTTAATTAATTAATTTATTGATGCATTCCTTTAAAATTGAATAATATTTGAGACAATCCAATATTATATTATTCCTTTTTAAGAGTAATATATGTCTTGATTTCACGTAGTGTCATGAGTCTTTCCAAGTTAACTCTCATTTGAAAAAGGTTCTGCAATTCGTTTACGAACAACCTAACTCAAAATGTAATAGTAATAATATGGTGCCAAACTAGTTCTCCGTTTTAGTAAAGAATCGATGTATTCGTAACGTTATCGTCTGCTGGCCTACGTCCATGATGATGTCCCCCAGTAGAAGATCGCATTCTAGGATTGCCTATTCATACCATTTTCTTGTTCTAACCCAGGCTTCTCTCACCCAACCCTCGCCTAAACTTTATGCTGTCAGTAAGTCAATTAGAGTACCAACTTCTCAGCTGCTTCTCCTGTCCCGGTACATACATTTTCCAGCTACCGACAGAAGATTTTAGGTGAGTTAACAAATGTATGGCCAGGTGGTTTATCTATGTGTGTTAGTGATGGCTCTAAGCTAGTCTCTTGGCCATGTAGTACAGCGACTGAACTGCAACCAGCAGCAACTGGGCGATGGACAGATACTGTCAGATGTTATTAAGGTGGATGGCCACGTAGCTTACCTACCTGTGTATTGCGGTGCAGGGCGCGGCGCTGGTCCCACAGCCACGTAGTACAAGGTCGGCACAGCCACCAGCAGCAGCAGCCTACAATAAATCGCGTTTTTGGCGTAGTTGGATCGCATGGTGAGAGTACGTTCGACCACGCTATCAATAGCTGCGCGGAGTGGTCAACTCTCTTTATCGACCACCTGCTGCCGCTTATCATAGTCCGCCTCCGCGTCTTATCGCCGCATGTGATTTGCAGCACGTGATGTTATTGTAGTGGTCATCTGAGCAAGGCTAGCGCCCACTCATATTGCCTACACACTCTGCCTTCTTGTGCATATAACATTATTTTTAGTAAAATATAAAAAATAAAAGTTGCATTGCATCCTGCTCACTCAGCTGTTATCGTTGAATTTCAGAATACAATTTTTACTGTCTCGTGCCATTTGCTTTTACGACTGGGAGACATTTTGACCACAATATTTCGGCGTTTGAATGTTGTGACTCCAGTTACTCTCATTTTTCCCGTCACTTTTCTGTTGTTACGGCAAACTTTTTGGTTGATGCGTACTGCTTTTTGAGTCATATAAAAGGCCTTTATTGGTATTTTTGACATAATTTTATTTTCTTCGTTAAAAAATTGTTTGAAAATTATTTTTGTTTCCGACATAAATTTTACCAAATACTATAAACAAACCATTTCACTTTAAATAAAATTGCATGTATGCGCCTACAATAATAACTGCATATGTCACACCTATTCAACGAACATTTTTAAGAGAGTAACTAATAGAGGTAGGGCAGAACTAATCTGAGCCCCTTGACCATGTAACTATTTAAATTAAAACAAACGCAGTAACTGTATTGAAACCATATTTTTATTTACATGAAGGCACTAGCAAAATGAGTTGAATTTATCCAATTAAGAAGAGGATTACTAAAAACACTTCTACTTAGCGGCATTAGGAATAACTACTAAATGAAAACTAAAATTACTTTTTGAATTTACAGTCAAAAATAAATAAATTTGTTTCTATTTGCGTAAACAGTTTAGTAATACCAAGTTTCATAGCATAATATAACTCCTAGATAAAAATTGCGTAGAAAATATTAAAGTTTTTTTAATGCAAGTTTTAAATATTATTCTCGTAATAAAAATAGAATTATCAATAATCTTAAACATAGTTTCATAGTAATTAAATGCACACTGCACACATAGGATTCACATTTATAATATGTTACTGGTTCTGATTACAGGTATCGAAAAAATAATCTTCCTGCATATAAATAAAATATTTATATTGACATTTAACACAATACACACGGAATGAACACACAGTACACATAGTACACACAGAAAACGGAATGAAAACACAGTACACGTAGTAGACACGGAATGAACACACAGTACACACAGTAGAAACAGATTGAACACAGTACACACGGTACATACAGGAAACATAATGCAAATACACACACAATACACACAAGACACAGAATACACACACTGTACATACGTAATGAACACACAGTAAACACCGTAGAAAAAGAATAAACTCACAGTACACACAGGAGACACGGAATTAACACACTGTACACACAGCACACACACTCACAACAATAAATGGGCATGTAATGCAGACATTGAACATGCAGTAGCGTGAACTCAGGCCTAGAAATCATAATTCGAGAAATGACAACAATTACATTGGAAATCTTCAATATAATTTAGTATCTTTATTTATACGCATGCAACTAATACAAGTCATTATTGTATGTAGCCAGCTTCCCTCAGTTATTTGAGTATGAATGATACTTCTTTGATGTGCGAATAGTTTCCTGCACAAAGCAAAGCATGTATAAGTCTTAACCTGCCAACCAAAATTGTTAGGATCGTCCCATGATTTGTAATTAATCTCTTCTGCTGCCATCTTCCAAACAGGTTTACTATAAAAAACTTTAAATATCACTTTTGTCCCAGCGATCATCGTATGTTTTATCGGAATAATTAATTATATTACAATATTTCCATCGTTTTGGTCACACGGCTTCAGCACAGTCTTTGATTGCGTCACCAGCTTCACAGTCACTGTCTACAATTCCATAAAGTCAACGTCTACGCCTAAATTTCTTTAAGAACTCGAAATCGTTGACGCAGAAATTTCTTTATCGTCTAAAATCTTCCTTTTCATGTGTTCTTCATTATTCCAAGGTATGAAGGATCTACTGAATATGGGATTTATTGTGTTCATAGTTTCACGGTGATACTTTCATTAGTTTCAGTCTTCCTAAAACCATTAGCATCCATCAATTAATTCATGTTTTTTCGTCGCGATGGGGAGAACTAGTAACATCACTCTTCCTTATTGTAGTATCTTCATCAATGTTCTCTATCCCGTAAAAGGCTTGACTTTACATGTTCTACAGTGTCTTTTTAAGCTGTCAATTCGTATTAACAACCTGATAAACTGATTACAGCTTAACATTTTGCGTAGTGGGTATTAACCACAATCATTCTTCTCGTGAAGTAGCCCTAATACTCAAAGAACCGAGGGAAGCTGGCCTCATACTATAAAGACTTGTTTGACCTGCATTAGTATAAATAAAAATAGTAGTATGTAATAGTAGACAGGGTTCAGGATTGTGGAGCTGGAGCCGGGTCAGTGACCGATTGCTCTGACGTCATGGCGGCCATATTAGACTCAGAAATTAATAAAAATTTCTAAAAAATGACTCAAAATTTATCTTATTCTTCCTAAAAAATTCAAAGATTAGAATTTCGAAAGCCTCAAAAGTCTTTTGCCTTATAAAGAACACAAATTTCTAAAAGCGGCTTAAATGTCCTAAGAGCTAGCCGCTCTAAGCCGCAGACGTCATCTAGGAGTATGACGTCACCATTGCAATTTCCATTACGGCCGCCATCTTGAAAATCTATATTTATTATCGGATTTTAATGAAAAAATTCTAAAATTTATAACAAAAATCAATTAATAAAATTTCCACAAGGAATTATACTTGGGCCGCTACTCTTTCTTCTGTACATAAATGACCTTCCTTCTCAAAAAATAAATGGAAAGATGATACTCTTTGCTTATGATACAAATATTGTTATAACAGTCCCGAATAACACTGAATTAAATGCGTTAGCCGTAAACACTCTAGATAGCATGGAATCTTGGTTTAAAGAAAACAGACTAAAACTAAATCTGAATAAAACAAACTTCCTACACTTCAAGAGAAACACAGTGTTCAACCCCACAAACACTTCTTACACTTATAACGGTCAAATAATACAGGGAAAAAATTCAACAAAATTTTTAGGTTTTGAAATAGACACCCACCTAAACTGGCACTCGTATATACACAACACTGTTAAAAGAATAACCCGTGCTTGTTATGGTCTTAGGGTGATTAGAATGTTATTTTCTAAAGACTATGTAAGATCTGCATATTTTGCAAATTTTCATTCCATTATGTGTTACGGCATGGAACTTTGGGGACACACAGCAGAAGGAAACAGAATATTTAAGCTTCAGAAAAAAGCAATTCGACTAATTTCATTTTCGAAACCATCATCATCCTGTAGACACCTATTTCAAGATCTCAAAATTCTACCTTTTTACTGTCAATATTTTATCCAGCTAATGATTTTAATGAAAGATAACATACATCTACACAAAACAAATAGTGACATACACCCGTATCAAACAAGAAATACACTCGACCTCAGAATACCATCTCACTCCACCAGCCAATATGCCAAAAACTGTAATTATGTGGGAGTCTGCTTATATAATAGTCTATCTCGGCATGTTAAAAATATTAATAATAAATTTTTTTTTGTAATAGAGTTAAAAAAAAATATCTGAAAAACAGTTTTTTTATTCTTTCAAAGATGTTGAAGACTTTATAAAAATAAAAAATAATAACAAAGATTTTATAGGGTAATTTCAATCCCACTTGTTATTTATGCTATTAGGCCTACTATCTTTATTGCATACAAATTATGTGTTATATGTTCTGTTTCACTTTTAATTATACTTTCAGTAGTTTGATATGCTGTAGTTAATAACTTATAAGTACAATGTAATTGTGTCGTTTGTGTTTTTTTGTGAAATTCTATATTTTGAGTTTCTTGTTTTTTGTGAAATTGTATATTTTGTGCTTTTGTTTTTTGTGAAATTGTATATTTTGTTTTTTTGTGAAACTTTATATGTATATATATATTTTTTTTCCTATATGTACTTGACATGTATCATACCCCAGAAATGGGGTCAAAGGATATGAAAATAAATAAATAAATAAAAAATACCAAAAATATTTAAAAACAAATGTTGCAATTTCCATTACAGCCGCCATATTGAAAATCCATATTTTTTTATTATGAAATCGGAAAAAAAATAAAAAAAAATAAAAAAAAATAATAAAAAAGGTAGGTACTTTAAATTCGTTAAAAAAATAAATGTACACTAACGCCATGGAGCTCGGAGACCTCGGTTCAAACCCGGAGAGGTCAAAAAAAGTTGGCGAACATGACCTTACTTCACAGAAGCCACCGGCAGACTGACCTCCCACCACTTATGTCAAGGTATATAAATCGTCAGCGAGTATGTCAAGTCCACCATCTTGGAGATCTTTATTTATTATCCGATTTGAATGAAAAAATTTAAAATTTATAAAAAAAATTAATTAATTTTTTATGATTTTTTTAAAAAACACCATTGCACATATTGTTATGACCACAATCTTGAATTCTAGAAATTTGGCATTTTTGTAATGCCCGCCATCTTGGATGACTATTACATCATCGTTACACTTTAAATTACATACGCCATACTGGATTCTAGAATGTTGCACTTTTCGTTACAGCCACTATCTTGAAAAACTTTAATTCTTATAATAGAAATTTGGGAAAAAAATTAAAAAATATAATAAAAAATTATTAATTAAATTTAAATAAAATAATATTTGAAAATGCACTTACAGCTTTCAGTCCTTGGTTCGAACCTGGTAAGACCAAAAATCGTCCACAGATACTTCCTCCACGGTAGCCGCAGGCAGACTAACCTCCCACCACCAATACCAAGGTATATATCGTCAGCTGGTATGAGGTCATGTCCACCATCTTGTCTACATCCGCTGGAGGCCACCACCTTGTATCATCTCCTAGAGTGTGCTGATGTCATGTTAGTTTAATTCATACCCGCTAGAGTGCAGTAATCATTTATTATTACACTGACACCCACCATCTTGTCATTTGGGTGCCATCTTATAATTGTGTTTTTATTTATCTACAAATTCGGGAAAAAAATTCCAAAATTCACCAAAAAAAATTACAATCAATTTACAAATTGATTAGATCAGTTCCTGTTCTTGGTTCGATACTTGATCGACGTATTAATGTTTAATTTTATTTAAAAAAATAATAATTTCAATAAATCGTGTTCAAAATTCTTAAAGAGACTTTAAATCCTCTACTACCATCATCCTATCAGCCATCAATACCACCATATTGGAAATTCTTAATAATTAATCTAGAAATACAGAAAAGGTTAAAAAATTTATTAAATAAATTTTGAATCAATATACTGATTAATTAGATTGACTAACGTTCTTGGTACGATCCTGGATGATTCAAAAAAATTAAGTATAACATCAATTTAACATAACAATGACAGGTTTGAGAAATAAAACACATGTTCTTTCACAAAATAAATTTTATTACTTAATTTATATTCCACTACAGGATCACCTGCGAAGGTCAGCAATCTTAAAAAAAACGTTTAGGTCCGCATAGGCGTGCAATGACTAATTCTTAGCTCCATTCGGTTTATACTAGACAGAGACCAGCCATAACCTTTACTGACCTAGTCCTCCTCTTCTTGACAGAGTCTTGGACACCATGTTTAACAGTTTGCCTCACATCGTTAGAACTGTAAATTACTGCAGCCGATGTCTTGAATGCACACTTCTTCACTTTGTCATCGAATGGATATGGCTTTCCACATATTCAGTCCAACTACAAGCTATAATTAATGTACCATTTGTTGCTACGTCATCAGTAAGCTGATTGATTATGTCCTGTCTGATATCATCAAGAAAAGTACAAATGTCCTTCGACTCACTTAACGTATTTAGATAATAGTAGACTTTCAATGTTCCACGAAATGCAGACTGTGCCAAATAGAAGCCATTATTATTCACCTGTAATGCACCGAACACAGTCTTGGGTTTAGTTTCATATCCAGACGTCATAGCAATAGGTTGCTGCACATCTGTTTCTTGTTTGTACGCTCACGAGTCACCAATCTAAACCAAGGAGTCAAACTTTTACAGGTAGTACAACAGTAGGCACACGGACATAACAGTTACATTTTTTTTTTTTTGTTTTTCGGCGCAAATTATCAATTCGGGTAAACCATGTATGATACTCATCACAGCGAAACTTCATGCGAGAATCATTCTTCGTATATTTACTCCTATCATGTCTCCGTACATTATGTGCAAATGCAAACGTCATATCACAGTAGCCACAATGATGCCTAATTGAAGACGAAACCGAACCAGATGTCGATGTAACTGTGGGTTTACCACTTCTAGGCATACTCCTATGTACATCAATCATTCGCTGTTGCACCGAAACCATTACTTTCTGCCGCACTGCAGGGCCTTTGCATGTCTCCAAGTGATGCTTCAAATTGGCATTTCTTGTAAATTGCTTGGAAACTTAATACAGCCAAACATTTTACGTTAAAGTTTCTTATCACATTCTCACTTCTCGTGTCGACGAGCATTGCTGATGTTTGACAAAATCTTGTCGCAGTAACGACATCGATGTTCGTTAGTTGTTGACGATTCGTCATCCATTGAAGTCTCCATCGAGGGCGAAAATGAGTTCGTCGAGGTTTTCTGTACAGCCAGCACTACCGGCATTAAAGTCTTCTTTTGCTGGTGGTATCACATCTGTTGAAGTCTCATCCAGTGTTGACGTCGCCGTTGCCAACGGGATATACTCCACCATCGTCGTCGCTGACGTCATGGTTCCCGTAGTCAATTGTACAATCTCCATCGAGTTTGACGTTAAAGACGGTAAAGATACCATAGAGTTCTCAAGAACAGGTAATATACACGACTTATGCACCAGATGAAAAAAACTAGATGGTCCTTACACCGTCGACGACAGTAACAAACTGAGCGACGTGCTGTCTAGAACTCGCTCATATACATGCACCCGATGGAATAATACGCTAGTCAATTCAAGAACAATTTACTATAATACTCGAGTCAAAACAACATTAAAAAAGAAGCACTCAAAAATAAGGTAACTCAATTGACGCGCAATACACACATTGTACACGCAATGTACGCAATTTACGCAATTTATTCACAGTAAACGGTACGAAGCCGCATTGTTCACGCAATTGACGCACAATACACGCATTGTACACGCAATGTACACAATGTACGCAATGTACAGACAGTACACGCAGTAAACAGTACGAAGCCACAATGTTCACGCAATTGACGCGCAATACACGCATTGTACACGCAATGAACGCAATGACCACACAACGTTCACGCAGTTCAAGCATGCATTCAATGAAAAGGAAAAACAATCCGAAGCACAAATATAGAAAAGTACGCGCAATCGTATGCACAATTACCGATAAGGAAGCACAATCTGAAGCACAATCATCCAAAATGAAGCACATTTGGAAGCACAACCACAATAAGGAAGCACATTTGGAATCACGCAACCTCAAAAAGGAACCACAATCGGAAGCACATTCAACAAAAAGAAAGCACATCTAACGAAAAGGACACACATTTTCTCGAACATTCAACTCAGTAGGTTGCGTTCGTTAATTTTACGTTAGAATACAATGCCTCAAACAGTCATTTGCTCCAACTGTCTATGACTCCAACAATCTATGACGTCAAAAGTATTTGACTCCAAATAGTATTAGGCCTAGCGCTTTTTTACTAGGAAGCTACGAAGATACGAGGCTACAGGACTACATGTCTACATGAGTACCTGACTACAAATCTACAAGTCTACAAGGCTCCAATTGCTGCATCTGTCTTCGACTACTCTAGCAGCATTATGTTATAAAATTACAAGGCTACTTGGTTACGTAGCTACAAGTCTGCGAGGCTCCAAGGAATCATGACTACGTGATTACAAGCCATGAGGTTACGAGACTACACGATTACGAGTCTACAAGGTTACGAGACTGCGAGGCTACAGGACTACGAAACTTCCAGAACACAAGGTTACGTGATTGCATGACTACAGGACTACGAAGCATCTAGGACACAAGGTTATGTGGCTTTGAAACTACTTGGCTCTAACTGACTACAATAGCACCATTCAGTAGTGAGAGTTAATTTAACTCATTCAAAATAACCTGTTGTAAGTAGTGTCGATTCTTGTCAATAGATGACACCACATGATCAATATTATTAAGTTATTTTATGTGGGATGCAGGATGCTCACTAACGATCGGAAAAGAAATATGCCTTCGCTAAGCACCAAGGAGAAGGAAGTTTGTCCTTCCTGTTATTTTCATTCAATTCCACCTCAAAAAAATATTATAAGTGACGAGTTAGTAGCAGATATTCAAATAAATAAATTTAACTCTAAATAAAATGACATGACTCACAACCAGAAGAACTGGGAGAAATCACAAGAATAATCAGGAGCACTCCAGCCATGTCACACATCATGAGAAGACGGCTTTCGGTCTCAACCCTAGCCATAAAATGTATTCGTGTGGGAACTTTGCTAAAGTGTTAGCCAGGGCTGGTAAGTTGAAAGCACATACCAAAGTGTGCAAGGGTCCTGATCCACTATAAACTAAGCCTGTAGTTATACCTAAGACAAGCACCAGCCGAACATAGCTAGTGACAGAGGCGGGTTTAGGCCAACATCCACGGCCCCATCATTGCAGAAGTGGGATTATGGGGCAACTTGAAGAATTGTGTGGTAGAAAATAATACCAGTTCTGCCAAGGACACATGTACATTCTTGGCCTCTATCAAGGTTAAACTAATAAGCCAACTCGTAGAGGAAATTGAAGAGGATGGTCCACTAGAGTATTACATCGTGCTTGAGTGCAATTGTGAAAAGCCAATAGGTACGTGTAAAGACAAGAGAACCTTCAAAACAATGAATGTTCCACTATTTGCAGTTCGTGAAGTGGAGGATGTCATTACTGAATATATCTATAAGATATGTAAAGAGGAAGAAAAATACATATGAAAGGGCTCCGGATGGTTTTTGTCTGGTGTTAAGCGACTACAACTACACATTAACAAGCTTTATCCACTTTGAGCTAGCTCCTACATCGAAATACCTACCTGAATCAAAGAAAAATGTGCGGTGGTCAATCTGATATTACTTAGATGAGCACATACATTTTAAGTGTGCAATCCTGGTAAAGTTAGATGAGGGTGAGCATTTGAGCATGTTAATCAGAGCTACAATGACTTGGAGGGGAATTTCAACTTCACTAACATCGAGTTTCCCAATCCACTTCGCCAGATCCCTCTGTTCGAGAAACATAATTCTGGTGCATGCATAAACATCTATAGCATCGACGAAAACCAGATGATTGTAACATCACGAGAAAAGACCATCACTTTAAACTTCTGTTCTTGGTCTTGAAATATGTGGACTTATGTTTGAAATAAATGGAATGTGCTTCCAGTTTTTCTTGAGTCATATATCTTTTATCGAGATTTATTTTTTGTATTGGTCATGGAATATATTGAGATATATCTGTTTGTATTGTGAATTCCAAATAAAATAAAATATTTCTGCATTTTAATCAGGTGGCACTTGAATAAAAATATACATTACTCATTCGTTAAATAGGTTAAATACAGCCGAGAAACAGTCGTTTGTAAGATGATTCTCTTTCCCCTTGAGGTCTGGCAAAGCCCTTTATCCGTAAAACAAGGTGGTTAATGTTAAGAATGGTGTGCCTATAAAAGCAAGGGAGTGAAATGGTAGCAAAATATTAGATCACTATAATGATCACGTGAAATGTGAAGATGATGATTCTAATAGTACTCTTCCAGATCTTGTTAATTATGTGGAACTAAACGTTAATGAAGAAATCAGCATTTTCATAGGGAATTAAAAAAAATTTTTACACCACGTTCTAGTCCTCTCCATGCTTCCAATTGTGCTTCCTCTTCATCAAACGTGCTTCCGATTGTGAGTCATTTTATATGATTGTGCTTCCAATTATGCGCCATTTTCTATGATTGTGCTTCCTTTTGTTGAATGTGCGTCCGATTGTGCTTTCTTTTTGTTGAATGTGCTTCCAAATATGCTTCCTTTTGTTGAATGTGCTTCCGATTGTGCGTCCTTTTCTATGATTGAGCTTCCTTTTTCGTTGATTGTGCTTCCTTTTTCGTTGATTGTGCGTCCGATTGTGCTTCCTTTTTGTTGATTGTGCTTCTGGTTGTGCGTACTTTTCTATGAAATTGCTTCCGATTGTGCTTCCATTTTGTTGATTGTTTGTTGTCAAGTCTGTAGGCAGGGCTGAATATGTAATTGTTCAAAAACCACTTGGTCTTGTAGTAAGCATAAAATACATATTTCAGGGATGTTTCTGCTCTACAGTAAGCTTTAAATGTGCTGATTTTTTTCTATGTGTTTTTGATGTACCCTTGTAGCCATTTAGCATTGTAGCCATGTTCGGGAAAAAAAAAATTAATTTATGTTCACCGAGATAAAAGGATGGGTGGATAAATGATTTATTCCTGCTCTAAAGGAAGTCATGTGAAGGGAGTTCGCAGCAAAAGGGAGTTATATATAGATTTATATGTTACAGAAAATACAGAAAAACTGGCACGGCGCCTGTTAATGTAAAAGATAACTCACTCCTGGAAACTGTTTATTTTAATGCAAATAAACTAGGCATAATAAAACTTAGAGCTAAAACTGAATATTTTTTGTGAATTTATAAATTTTCGACATAAATATTCTGTGTTTAAAATACGTAATTACCATCCGAGATTTTACTACTTGGATGATTTACGAGGTTCGGCGATACGTGGCGTATTCTAGGGGGAAGAAATTAAGCTTACCAAGTACCCCAAGCGATTATTAAGTAGAAAAATTGATACATTAGAAAGATGATCCCTTGTTTATGAAGTGGTTAGGATTCGATAAATGTGAAAATCAGTTGGATAAAATATACTGATGCCATATAAATTTTAATTTTTTGAAATGTTGTAAATTTATATATTAATAAATGCAAGTCTGTAATAAATAAAAAAAGTATTTATTCATGAGCTGTTTGAAACTTTTCATTAGTTACCAAAGGCCAGGATGCTCGTCGAAGGTGCTTAAAATGGTATTAGGAGTCTGGGGACGTGTGGCGACAGGTCTAAATGATTCAGCTATTTGGGGTGTAGATGGTTCAGGTGGAGGGAGGAGGAAGGGGGGGTCTGCTGACGTCAAAGGCCGTGCGTCAGTGACGTGTGTGCTTGGCACGCACGAACAGGACTGCAATAGAAAGTGTAGAGGGGTGGGGACCATTGAAAAATTGCACCCTTATGATGTATCATTAGTAGTTATCAACAGAGCTACTAAGATGTGTCGTGCCAGCTATGAGATGATTGTTGAGGATGAGTTCTATGCGTGCTGTCAGGATCCTAGTGGCCAGGAAGAAGCTCTTGCGATGGATGAAGACGGAGAGTACAGGGAAGACATCGCAGATGTACCTGTGAACACCTCCACTCTGACTGTGGAGGATATTGCTGATGCGAGGGGGGAGGGGGATATTAGGCACTTATTCCTCAATTATCGACTTTGGAGCTGTGTGATGCATGTATAGTTGTGTGGGCAGAGTAATTGATGGCTAGTATGGAATGTACTGCGCAGCGGGGTGTTGTGAAGGGGGTTGGTAACGCCTTCTGAATGGTATTGTGTTAATAAGGGGGAGAAGATGGTGTGAAGGAGTGTGTTTTTTTATTAAATAGTGTTAAATATATTTTTTGATATTTTTCTACTTCGACTTCTTGCCACGACTTAAAAAAAAATACTTTTTTTAATTTGATATGAATTGCATCCTGTAGCGACAGTAGGTAATGGCTATGCTGGTAGCGACAGTAGGTAATAGCTGAGGTGAGTGTTATAACTGCATAATATACTCTATAGCGATCAGACATTAAGTTGGAACGTTAAAATGTTATGTGTTGGATGTCGTCTCTCGTGAAGATAGGGGAACATCTAATACTGTACAAATGTGATTCGGTATTTTTGTTTGTAGCATAATATTCTTGTAAGCGATTAAAGCTGTTTGTGTTTTTCTTTCATTAAAAATTTTAGGGGGGGGGGAGGGTGAATATTTACACAAACATTTAAAATATCTGCTTCTGTGCAGCTCTTTTAACACGTGTACGCAAACATGTTCTTACTTAGAATAGATACTTATCTACTTGTTTGTTAGGACTCTGAAAAATTTCTGGTTCTTGTGACGACTATGAAGTAGTAAGTAATAAAATTTGATGGAAGAAAAAGTTATTAACTATTATTACTATAACCATCGCATCCTCAAAGCTGAGACTTTGTTGTATGTAGTTTCCGTTTTTTGATGTATAGTTTCCGTTTTTTGTTGTATAGTATCCGTTTTTGTTGTCTAGTATCCGTTTTTTGTTTTACAGTTTCCATTTTGTTGTATAGTTTCCGTTTCTGTTATATAGTTTCCTTTTTTGTTGTATAGTTTCCATTTTTTGTTTTATAGTTTCCGTTTTTGTTGACATATATCTTGTTATATAAAATTTTAAGGAAGTGGTTGTGGATTTTGTGGATTTTTGTCTATAAAGTTCATAACAACACTGGCAGGGAATTGATACTCGACCTTACATTCATACACTAAGGTTCTTTAGGATGATGATGACGACATCGGGTGAAATCAAGATGGTGGTATCCAGCAGACATAAACGTATGCAAACATTAACTTGTTTAGGAATATAATTATACGCAGACATTAAAAATATTTGCTTCCATGCAGCTTTTAAAAAACGATTACGCAAAAATGAACTTATTTAGGAATGTAATTATATGCAGACATTAAAAATATCTGCTTCTATGTAGCTTTAAAACACGAGTATGCAGACATGAGAAGTGAATATTACTTGTGAGTTAGGACTCTGAAAAATGTCTGGTCCTCTAAGATGGAGTAATAAATTTTTTTTTTTAATTATCATTACTTTAACTATCGCATCCACAACGATAGTATTGATAACATATATTTTAGTTAAAACCTATAAATTTTAAGTCTTTAAGAAAAAATGTCCGTTACAACAACAAAATGACTGTGGATTTTGTGAATGTTTGTGGATTTTTTCTATAAGTGTCATAATGGTAAAATGACTGTGGATTTTGTGGATTTTGTGGATTTTTGTGGATTTTTGTTATAAGGGTCAGAACGATAAAATGACTGTGGATTTTTGTTTATAAGGTTCATAATAATGTTGGTAGAGAATTGAAACTCGTCCTTACATACACTAACGTACTTTAGAAACCTACACCCGATGATGACACCCATCAGATGAAATAAAGATGGCGGTCTCCACTAAATAAGATGTCTGCCTACGGCAGACGATGGTATATATATTTTTATTTTGATGATAAATTTATTTTAAAGAATGCGGTGTAACGAAAATTGTAACAGGGATGAGTGGGGTGTTCGATGACTATGTCATTGTAACCGAGGAGTGGGGTGCTAGATAATGTATTCGTAATGTAGAGTATTGGGGTGTTCGATGAAAAGGTTTTTTAGTTAAATTTTTTTAATAATATTTTTTTTATTTTAACATTTTGATTATTTAATTTTTTTATAAATTTTAATTTTTTTAATTAAAATCAGATAATAAATAAATATTTACATGTTGGCGGACGAAACTCAAAATGGTGGAATGTTCTAGAAAACAAAATGGCCTCCGTAGTCAATGGTTAAGGTCAAATCCAAGATGGACGCCGGAAGTGACGTGATCCAAGATGGCCGCTGGAAATGATGTAATCCAAGATGGCCGCCGGAAATGATGTAATCCATGATGGCCGCCGTGACTCCCCGACTCCCCCACCACACACCGGTGTCCCCATAACTACTATATACACCTACTGTTACTAATCCTAATAATCATTAGCGTGAGGAATATTTACTCATAAACAAAATTACAACCGATGAAAAAGGCATGAACACGTCAAAAAGCGTTTACGTAGCTTATGCCGACCACTACCCAACAGACACAATAAAACCTCCTCTTTCTCCACACCCAATTGGTAAGAGGAATGAAGTGAAGAAGGTAGTATAGATGGAACAACCTAGGTTTAGGTACGACAGATTTATTAAAGATTTATATGCAAAGCGAATGGTTACAATCAACAAACAAGAAATCTGCTCATATTCCTCGACAAGATTAAAGAGAGCATATAGACTTTACTCGAACACTCCAAGAATTAACACTAACATTAAGTATATCATTATTTATTCAAGGCAACACTCTGTCAGTGTCAATTAATCTGACAGTTAGGCCCTACTGCACAAAACTTGACTAACTTCAAGCAAAAATTGGAAATCCAATGAAACCTATTAAAACTGTGAGCATAATTATTCAACAGGTGTGAAGAGGCAGGAGAGAAATGTCACAGGCCACACCAACTGCCAAACATTGCATAAACCTCGATGAATCATCCACACCTTGTATGTTAGTACCCATGCGGTCACCTCCCACATGAAATTTTCAGGAACCAAAATTTAGATTCCTGCTTTCATAGACAAATATTAATATAGCCACCATGCTATACTACTAGTGTAACAGCAACACGATCATCCTATCGTGCTTCGTACTGCTACCAAAACACAAATCTTCCTCATCGACATACTCTTGCTCCCATCGATAAAGAATAAATTTGTGTAAAATTACATAAAATTATATATAACAATTCCTACACATCCATGCTCGTGGAAGTCACATCGTCGTATCTCCTTTATCCGAATAATGTTTCTCTGCTCCAAAACATCGCGCAACTCCTTGAGAAAAACTCACCAAAACAAAATTTTCCGAGCCATACCAACATCGGGTAGCAAGGAAAAAAAATTACTTCACCCATTAAGTCTACATAGGAGCGCTACGAGCGCCCTCCCCACAGACGCCCCTATGGCACAAAAAACAATATGCCCCAATAATGCGCAGCAATCTACAAACCTCCGCAGACGCGGAAAAAGTATTTTTGACATCAAATCCATGTCACAAAAGTTGCGTGAATCCAGCGGCAAAATTCGCATCTGACACAAAGCAAATAAAAAAGTTATACAATTCCATAACACTTGGATGGCACTATAGTAGACATTATTTCATCTGCACTTCATTAACACAAAAACAAACTTTCACCCACACCTCTAACTCGAAACACACTTAAAGGAATCGCGCCATGATGTGATTATCCGCACCGTTGGCAACCCGCAGACTTTCTGGCATTAACACGCGTAACCTAGAAATCGTGTATTGGCACGCACTCACCGCGACGTGACTATCCGCGCAGCCGGCTACCGGCAGACTGCCCGGCATGTACACCCTTAGGGCGCTTGCACACGCACCGGTATTTTCCCGGTGCTAGCTCCAGCAACGGATCCGGCGCCCGGAGCTGTCCTTGCACACGCTCCGGTTTATTCCGGAGCCCTCTCCGGCAGCGGTTCCGGCACCGGCAGCGATGTCCTTGCACACGCACCAGCAAGCCGGTAGTTTGGTTTCAGCATCCGCGGTAGAAACATGTGCCCTGTCTGGAACAGGAGGTTGTACATATTGTACTTGCTACCTATTTTTATTTGCTGTTTTCTGTCCATGTCGTGCAATTTAGGTTCCAAAAATGCGCACACTTCCAGCCATGCGTTCTGCTTCTCTGTGCGATCTTCAAAACTATCGCTGGTTTTGTCCCACAAACACGGTCTGGTTTCTATCAATTCAATCAGCGTCACAGCATCGTACCTGAACCCTGCCATTTTACAAGTCTTTGCTGCACTGTTAGTCCAGGAAAGATCTGAAAAAAAAACATGGACAAATTGCAAGAAAAGTTTTTTTTACATACAAATTCGCAGAAAAATTCGTAGAATAAGATTTCCAAAATCCACCGAAATCCACTTTCTTTTGGTACCTTTTTTTCCGGGTTTTGTTCCAGAAAAACGCGAGAGAAAATAACAAGTCTAAAACGGTGCATCTGACGACAAAACCTGTAGAGACAAAAATTAAAGAACATTAACTTTTCCATAACATATCCAAAGTTCAATAAAATCCGCTTATAACTTCTGCTTCGTTTTCCGGGATTAGTCCCGGAAAAAAAATAAAAAATGAAATAAATCGAAAATTGTGCAATTTACAGCATAATGGTTTAGGAAAAAGATAAAGTAAACAATTTTGTTCATAATATATTATAATTTCACACAGATCAACATTTAATTTTTTTTTTGTTTTCCAGGAAATGTCCCGGAAAAATGTTATTAAAAGAAAAAAACTGAAACTGTGTACCGTACTTAAAATAAATCGTGAATTAAATTAAGAGCAAAAAATTGCATTATATAATTGACCTTTATCAAAATTATGGATTAGCAACTACTGTATTTGATGGATATGGGAAAACTCACAGTACTAAAGAGACAGTATATGAGAAGAACAAGAGGTAATGCATCACCTGTAGTTGAATTCAAAGGAGAAATGCAACTATCACTCCGTAAAGATATGTTTCTTTTGAACGAGCGAAATATAGGACCATTTTTAAGGTTATTAGCAATACATTTACGCGAAGCAGAATGTCCTGTTGTCGAAGCACCAGGTGATGCAGATATTTACATTGTCCAAGAAGCTTTAAAATGTGCAAAAGAACAGTTGACACCAGTTATAGGAACATACATAGATTTACTTGTCGTTTTACTCTACTACTTTGACCCACAATCACAAAACTGCTTGTGTTTAAAAAGTGAACAAAGGCCGAAGAAAACATATCACATTAAGGAGCTAAAGCTGAAGCTCGGTGATGAAATTTGTAGTAATATTCTTTTCTGCCATGCATTCATGGGATGTGACACATCATCACACATCTATGGTATAGGAAAGGGGAAAATATTGGATCTGATCCAGAATGACAGTGCCTTCAGGCAACTTGCGAAAGTATTTTCAGATAGTATTCCCAGTGTGTCAAAAGAAGACATTGTAAAATCGGGAGAGCAACTGCTAGTACGCCTGTACAATGGGTCGAGAAGTGACACACTCGACACTTTACGTTTTAAAGTGTTTAGTGAGAAAGCAGCTACTAGTTCCAAATGTGTACAACCAGAACAGTTACCTCCAACTAGTGCTTCAGCTCGTTTCCATTTCTTAAGGGTTTTCTATCAGATACAAGAATGGAAGGGAATAAAGATGAATCCAGAAGAATGGGGATGGAGAAAATGTGGACACCTTCTCTTGCAAATTTCGACAGACAAGCCAACAGCTCCGGAATGTCTTTTGAAGGTAATCAGGTGCACTTGCAAGGAATATGGTTGCGGTGCATCCAACTGCAGTTGTAGGAAACACGGCATCTCATGTTCTTCGGCTTGTGGAAACTGTCACGGATCAACCTGTAAAAACCGGCGTGAATTACCTCCCGAGGACTGCAATTACTGTGACGGCTTTTAAGGTAGGGTGTTCCTACAAATCCATGCATGTATATTCAGTATTGTGTGTTGCAGAGTGCATCCCAATTTGTGTATATTTTTCTATATTTTCTCGAAACAGGTCACTGGAAAGCTTGTGTAAACTTAATTGTATGGTATGTTTTGTGAGAATGGACATGTCGAATTTTTCTTTCAAACGATAAGCAGTTAAAATGAATCTGATTTTTTTTCTGGAAAATAATTTTGGTAGATTTCAAAAACGTTTGAACACATCACTAACTGAAAAAGGATTATAATTTAAGTGACTTTAAAATATATTATGTAAAATGAATATAGTTCTGATCTGACATAATTTGACATGGGATACAATGCTTTCTGTTATTTAGCCTACATATTCAATTTCCTTTTTCCGTGGCCGATCACAAAATAAAATCTATATCCCAAATTTCAGTGAATCTAGGATTTAGTACAGGTAATCTTGTGTGCTTCTGTTTGTCCCACCGAAACTTTTTCAATGCGATGTTCCGTTTTCGTTTTATTGAATTTTTAAAGATTATCCAGGATTTTCACAAAATAAAACTATATATATATATATATAAAGCTTTTAATTTTAGTCACGACTTTCTTGACGTACGATATGTTTTCGTTTTGTCTTTTTTTTCCAGGAAATTTTCTGGAAAACCAAAAACCTGTTTTGTGTTGATTTTTGTGAATTTGTAATCTATTATGAAAATCGTTGTGTACTTTAACTTTGTCCTGAAACATTTTGCTGTATAATGCGCCATTTTCAATTTATTTCAATATTTTAGGTTTTCGGGGCGAATTCCAGAAAACAAATAGTAGTTATTAGTGGATTTTTGTACATTTTTGATATGTTATGGAAAATTTGGCTCTCTTTAATTTTAGCGTATTTTTTACCATTCTTTGTAGAACGCACCGTTTTCCAGTTATTAATTTATTCCGCATTTTTCCTGGACAAATCCCGGAAAAAAGTTACCAAAATAATGTGGATTTCGGTGGATTTTGGATATGTTATTCTACAAATTTTTCTGCAAATTTTGATATATAAAAACCTTTTCTTGCAATTTGTCCATAAATCGACCCATTTTTCTCATAAAATGCCTGGACTATGTGCCAGTGTTTTGTATTGTACGAGCGACTGAGGTACCTGCTGTGACGGCAACCCACTCCGCACAACCGGAGCCGGAGTTGGCACCGGCACCGGAGGACTCACAAGACAACAGATCCTTATGGAGTGCCGCACACGCAGTCCGGGCCGGCAGGGTGCATGCCGGAGTGCAGCCGGAGATGACCTCGATAATCCGGACTACCTGCCCGGCGCAGAGCTGGGCAGGGGAGTGGGCTGCCGTCACTAGGGCCGCAACTAGTCTCTGGCACCTGGGGCATGAATGGATTCATGCGTCCCCCCCCCCCCTATTTTTTTTGCACATACCACACCAATAAAGCGGTGGTCCGGGGGACCTGCCACGGAAAAATGGTGCTATTTAAGTATTTTCCATACCTACATGTAACAGTGTCTGTGCTACTGTACCTTCCATGCATGAACACACTATGTCCATAAAGTAGTCCGTATAATCACTAGACTTGTTCATTAAATATGTTGAGACGTTATATTATAATCAGATTAGACATTCCTGACATGCAGTTTAAAAAACCTTTTACCAGTTACCAGTTACCAGTTGTATCTTTGAATATATATACTGTATAGAAGTCGCGAGTGGATAAGATTTACTCTACGTTTTTCAGGAACGTATGATGAGCAGCTTGGGAACTTCACCGCTGCAGTGCGCTGCCGTAACGCCCTGTATCGTCTTAGTTGTTATTTACACGTTAGAGCGCAGCACTGTCGCCCGCTGTCATTCCCCGCACCACCACCTATCATTCACTGCAGCTCAAGGTCGTTCAACGCGAGGGGGAAGGGGTGTTTGAAGAGTTCGACACTTGTCCACTAGGGACCACCACAAGTCGATGCCCTAGAGATGGTGGCGATTGCGGCGGTGAATCAACCAACTACCTCAAAACCGTATTAGAAATTTTAACTTGGGCTGGCGACTTCTATACAGTATATATATTCAAAGGTTGTAGTAGGAATTACAATGCAAGCGATTTCGGCGCCCCCAACAGCTTTGCGCCCGGGGCATATGGCCAGCCTGTCCCCCCCCCCCCCCCACCCACACCAGTTGTGGCCCTGGCCGTCACAGCAGGTACCTCAGTCTCTCGCACAATACAAAACACTAGCACAGTGCAACAAAGACTTGCGAGATGGCAGGGTTCAGGTACGATGCTGTGACGCTGATTGAATTGGTAGAAACCAGACCGTGTTTGTGGGACAAAACCAGCGATAGTTTTAAAGATCACTCAGAGAAGCAGAACGCATGTCTGGAAGTGAGCGCATTTTTGGAACCTAAATTTCATGACATGGACAGAAAACAGCAAATAAAAATAGGTAGCAAGTACAATATGTACAACCTCCTGTTCCAAACGAGGCACATGTTTCTACCGCGGATGCTGAAACCAAACTACCGGCTTGCTGGTGCGTGTGCAAGGACATCACTGCCAGCGCCGGAGCCGCTGCCGGAGAGGGCTCCGGAATAAACCGGAGCGTGTGCAAGGACAGCTCCGGGCGCCGGATCCGTTGCCGGAGCTAGCACCGGGAAAATACCGGTGCGTGTGCAAGCGCCCTTACCCTAGCTCCCGTCGAATTGCGTGCACACGCTGAAACATGACTATCCGCACCGCTGGTGCACCGCCAACTCCCAGATGTGAACACCCGTCGATTGGCGCGCACCGCAGGATACCCGCATTCCCAGGCAAGAACATGCTTCCTCTTGTACCCTTCCAGTGGCTCGCATGGCGCCGCCTCGAACGACCCACAAATTGTTATTTTCTCACCTAAATATATAACTAATATTACATTAATGGGTCTATGCTCTCACTTAGAATAAATATTAATTAAATTTTATCAAATATTTGAGTTAATGACTTCAGCTTTAATAAATCGTTTTCAATCTCATAGCTTGTAGTCCTTTCCAGCATTTTTCAAAAAAAATTTCCAACCTTACACATTTTAAACAAAATTTGCCAAGTTTGAAAATAAAAATCAAACAATTTTAATAAATGAATTTAGTATAAAAATTTTTAATAAATCTAGGTTTGCTGAAATAACCAGAAATTGCATACAATAAGTAAGAAAAAAAGGGAATGGCTAGCCTATGCCACAAAACATGGATCCATTAAACAAAAATAGAAATTCGTACAGCACTTAAAACTTCGTTAAGAAATTGATATTTGTTTGTGCAATAATGTGAAAGAATTATTGACTTCGTTATATAAAGTAATTAAAGCACAACTCTTTATGCATTTCTTTCTACGGCGCATGGGTGTTGATGGGAAATGTGCTTCCGATATAGTGCGTCCTTTCCGTTGATTGTGCTTCCAATTGTGCTACCTCATTGTCAAATGTGCTTCTGATTGTGCTTCCTTTTCGTTTATTGTGCTTCCTTTTCGTTGATTGTGCTTCCTTTTTGTTGATTGTGCTTCCTTTTTGTCGAATGTGCTTCTGATGGAGCTTCCTTTTCGTTTATTGTGCTTCATTCTCGTTAGTTGTCCTTCCAATTGTGCTACCATTTCTGTGATTGTGATTCCGTTTTTGATTTTGCTTCCTAATGTGTTACCTTTCCATTGATTGTGGATTGTTGGTCTATACTCAAAACATGATTGGTCTCATAGTTCGGTAATGTCTGGCCTATACATCTGGCATTGTTCATGCCTTGGTCATGTGGTCCGAAGACAATAGTTCTACATATTTTAACATGAACTGGTTGGAATGTATTTTGTATCAAAAAATTTAGACTTTCTTGTTCAGCAGCACATCTTCATATTTAATACATTGGATAGATATCTTGTCCAGAATAGTTTTTCGTAGAGTGAATTGATAATTGACTCCACGTAAGGTAACGGAAAAAGGAATTGAAAAATTTATTTGAAGCTTACGTATCGTTATCACTGGCCGAGAATAAAACAAAACAAGAACATCTATCGCGAAAATCATTATATTAATAAGTGATTTTTTGATCAATTTTGGAATTTTTTTTCCGAATTTCAAGCTAAATAATTATGAATTATCAAGATAAAGTCTTTTTGGCTTAAGGAAAGCTGGTAAATGAATAATTTAAGCTGCTTTTAGGATTTCAAAAATTATTTATGAAATAAGTATTTTTTGACATTAAAATATATATTTTTTGGTATATATCTAGTTTGAAACCAAGGACGGGAATAGTTCGAATCAATCATTATTTTAATAAGAGATATTTTTGATGAATTTTGGGAACTCTTCCCGAATTTGTAGCTAAATAATTACGAACTTCAAGATGGCCTCCAAATTTCAAGATAGCGGGCGCAACAGAAATAATAAATGATTCCTGCACTTTAGTGGGTAAAAATGAATATTTATAGTGGTATTACACTATATCATACGAAAATTAAATGTAGGCATCCAGCAGACAAGATTACGATGGCGGACATGACGTCATACTAGCTGATAATATATAGCTTGGCATTAGTGGTGGGAGGTCAGTCTGCCAGCGGCTTCCGTAAAGTAAGGATCTATCGCTTTTTTTTTGTCCTCACCGGGTTCGATGCGAGGATTCCATGATGTTGGTGCGCTTTTAAAATAATATTTTATTAAAATATTTATAAATTTTTTTACACATTTTATACCATTTTTCATTAAATTATGATTAAAATGATGGACTTTCAAGATGCCTGTAGTGACGTCATAATCCAATATGGCGGATAGATTTTATTTAAATTTATTATTTTTTTCAAATATTTAAATTTTTTTCCCGATTTTCTAGCATAAAACATACAGATTTTCAAGTTGGCAGACGTAACGAAAATTTAAATGTTATATAATCCAAGATGGTGTCCGTAATGAAACGCGCAACGATGACGTCGTACTTATCCAAGATGGCGGACTTAACTAAACATGCAATATTTTTAGAATCCAGGATGGTGGCCGTAACGAAATGTGGAACGGTGTTTTTGGATAATTTTTTATTAAAATTTTATTTATTAAATTTAATTAGAAATTTAAAATATTTGCTGATATTCTAGCATAAATTTACGGATTTTCAAATTGGCGGCCGTAACGAAAATTGTTGCAGGTACGACATAATTAAAGATGTCGGGTGTAATGTAAGACATTTTCATTACTTATTTTATTAAGAATTTGTTATATATCAATAAATTACATGTTTACTCTCGCCGGGAACCGAACCAAGGATCGAAATCGATTAAATAACTAAACAATTTAAGTAAGCATTTTTTTAAAGGTTTTTTGGATTTCCATATGACTTATGTGGTGAAAATTGTACAAACTTTACATGCAACGTTAATTTGCAATTTTACATCTATGAAATGCTAGTATTTGCGAAGGTTTCCTGACATCTAAAACAAATGCACCATTATATAAAGTACTTCTAAAAACTTATTGGTTTCAGTTGCTGTTACGTCTTCAGAGTGGGTGAATACATCGCTAACTATGACTTTAGCATCGGAATATGATGGTTCGCTGTTGTATCATTATTCGCTACTGCGGTAAAATTTTAAACGGCGACAAAGTACATGGATCCTTGAAAATTATGGTTATAGAAGTAATCTTGACCAAGTAAAATTTCTGTGTGTGAATTGTGGTGTAAATGTTACACGAAAACATTTCTTGAAACAACATTTAGTTTGTAAAGGTAGCCCTATCAACACCTGTGAGCTCTGATGGGTTACCTTCCTGATCAGATGTTTAGGAATCTGTAAAAAAAAATTTTTTTACTCTAAAAACAATATTATTATAATTTTAAAATGTTTTGATGTATGTAGCATGTATTGCATTTAAAATACTTATATCTCAAAAAATATTTTTTTATCCTAACCTACTATCTAATTGTCAGGTGTGCAATTTACATTTATTCTCGATCGAAGGTACTTTTATTAAACAATTAACCTTGAAATTGACCTTTGACCTTGACCTCGATGGCCTTTTAAAATACGATATTGTGTTTTCTCGAACCTTCCACCATTTTTAATCCTGCCATTTTTTTCTACAGCTTTCTGCCATTTCGAATTCCGCCACATTTGCCTAGTACTTTCCACCATTTTGAGTTCTGACATTTTATTGTCTCGAACTTACGCCATTTTTAATAATGACATCACCGTTGTAATTTTCGTTACGACCACAGTTTTGAAAATCCGCAATTTTTATGCTAAAAAATCGGGATGATAAAAAAAATTACTAAATATTTAATAATTATAATTTTAAAACGCACTTATGACCTTGGTGTGAACCCAGTAAGTGCAAAAATAAATACATGACTACAGATACTTCCTCCAAGGAAGGCGAGGTATAATAACCTCCAATGCCAAGGTATATATCGTCAGCTAGTATGATGTAATTTCCGCCATCTTGTTTTCGTCTGCTGGAGGTCAATAACTTGTTTACGTCTGATAGAGAGCACTGCCGTCATATTAGTTTATTTTTTACACGCTAGAGTGCAGTAATCAGTTATTATTACTGTGGTGACAGCTATCTTTAAATTTGGATGCCATCTTGAAATTCGAAATTATTTAGCTATAAATCCGAGAAAATTTCCAAATAGTCATTTAAAAATAAAACAACTATTTAAGTAATTATTATTTTAAAGGATTCTTGTCTTTGCTTCGATCCTTATTTAATGCAAAAAAAAATTATTTGGGGTAAAAAAACTTATTTTATAAAATATGCTGAAAAGTCCTGAAAAAAGCTTAAGTTCCTCATATACTAGCCTACAGGAAGCCGATATGGCTAAATTCTGGGAAATTCTTAATTATTAAGCAAAAAGTCGGGAAAAATTCCAAAATTCATTAAAAAAAATCACTTATTAAAATAATGAATGTGGTGATATATGGTTTTCCTTCATTTGATTATTGACCAGTTATAATAAGAACTATAGCTTAAAATAAATTTTATATTTTGTTTCTCGTTTTAATTCATGGAGTTTATTAATAATAAACTCTACGAAAAACAACACTGGACGAGATACCAGTCCGATGAATTAAATACGTTGTCACTATGCCTAACATGGAAGTCTAATTTTTCAATAAATATAATACATTCCGATCAGTTCAAGCACAAAATAAGATGTATAGGCCAAGTATCTTCAGACCACGATACCAGGCCATGAACAAAATCACACCTATAGAGCAGACATTTCCGAACCACAAGATATTCTTCGTCGATAGCTAACATAAAATATTGTACAAGTTAAAGACAAATTATTCTGTCAGAACTAAAGTATTGATAAATTCAATTACAAGAATTTAGACCAATGGAACATGTTTTCCGCTTACTAAAGGACCAAGAATATCTGAAAAATGTTTGATAAAGACCAAGATGTTTAGAACCTGTTAATATTAAGAGCTACTACAGATCTGACTACGCACATTTAACGAAACGACACACATTTAACAAAATAACACACTGCGCACACTAGAAGCAAAGTACACACAGTACACACACTGACCGCACAGTACACACAGTAAATACACTGGACACACAGTACACACTGGCCACACAGGAAACGGAACGTACACACACATACAGTAGCGTAAACACACAGGCTTAGTTGGAAATCAGAATACAAGAAATAAAAACATTACATTTTTACTTTCAATATTTAATAACTTCTCAACATTACACAAATACAAGTAAAAGAAGCCATTATTGTATGTAGCCAGCTTTCCTCAGTTCTTTGAGTATGAAGGATATTTCTTTGATGCACGAATAGTATCCTGCACAAAGCGAACCATGTAGAAGTCTTATCCGGTCAACCAATATGTTTGGATCTTTCCATGATGTGTAATCAATCTCTTCTACCACCATCTTTCTTGCTTGTTTATTATAAATACTTTTAATATCACAATCGTCCCAGTGATCATAATAAGCATTATCAGATTTATTTATTATAACACGACGTTTCCATCGTTTCGGTCTCAGGACATCGCCACATTCTTCGATCTTGTCAGCTCTAGGTATTTTTATCAGGTGGAAATTTAAAAAAAAAATCATTACTCAGTCGAATAATAATAATCTCTGAGAAATCTAAGAAGCACCAACAGGAAGGACGAACTTCCTTCTCCTTGGAGTCTAGCGAAGCCAATCTTCCTTTGCGATCGATAGTGAGCATTCCGCATCCCGCATTAATGAAATAGATATTATTTACCTGCAAGCAACACGTGGCGACATCTGTTGATGACAGCCAGAACTACTTGCATCAATTTGCTTTGCATTAGATAACTTAAATCTTGCTGATGAAATATTTAAAAAATTCTATTTAAGAAATGGTTCCAATTGGAGAAAACTGACAGTTTGCATCTAACATTAGTCACAGAAGCTACCATGGATCATGGTTTGATATCTGCAGCTGAATCGGAAGGAAGCCGCTGTAGATACTGTGGCAAGGATTTTGTCATGAGAAGAATGATTGTTCTAGAGACCCACTACGCAACATGTTAAGCTGTAATTGTTGTAGCAGGTTTTTAACACGAATTGACAGCTTAAAAAGACATGGTAGACCATGTAAAGTCAAGAATACTTACGGCATAGAGGACACCGATGGATGCACTAGACTAAAGAAGAGTGATCTGCATTACGTCAATAATTTTCCTTGTCCTGAGCGTGATGGTATAAGCTCAACCGATCGTGAGGAAGAACATAAATTGAAGGATGCTTTTGGCTTCGGGAAGACTGACACTAATGGAAGTATCAACACCATGAAAAGTGAGAATACATTCAAGCCTATATTCAGTAGATCCTCCATTCTTTGTAAAAATGATGATGGACTCCTAAAAAGGAAGCATGAAGACGATGAAGACACTTCGACATCATCGATAGCGAATTCATACGGTAATCTGGGTGAAGAGGATGTCTTCTACAGTGATTGTTACAGTGACTCTGAGGCTGTTGACAAAGGCATATACTGTGATGAAGCACCTAGAGCTGACAAGATCGAAGAATACGGCGATGTCCTGAGACCGAAACGATGGAAAACGTCGTGTTATAATAAATAAATCTGATAATGCTTATTATGATCACTGGGACGATTGTGATATTAAAAGTATTTATAATGAACAAGCAAGAAAGATTGTGGTAGAAGAGATTGATTACACATCATGGAAAGATCCAAACATATTGGTTGACCGGATAAGACTTCTACATGGTCCGCTTTGTGCAGGAAACTATTCGTGCATCAAAGAAATATCCTTCATACTCAAAGAACTGAGGAAAGCTGGCTACATACAATAATGGCTTCTTTTACTTGTATTTGTGTAATGTTGAGAAGTAACCCATACAGCACAAAATGTTACAGATATGTTTCATAAATATAACTTTTGAAACATTGTAACATGTTTGAAACATTTCGCAACCTACCTGAAACATCTCGGATATATTTCAGAAACGTCTAAATGTCCGCCCTGTGAAATATTTCAATGAAACCTCCCTGCAACATCAAATGGTAATGTTTCTGAAATGTTTCAATGAAACCTCCCTGCAACTTCAAATGGTAATGTTTCTGAAATGTTTCCACTAATGTCCCATCAATATTTCTGAAACATTTAACCGAAATATTTCCATAAATGTTCTGAAATACATATAAAATGTATCATGTGACCCAAAATACCTCTGAAAATTAGGATGACTGAGGGTATATTTATAATTTAAAAGAGTATTGCACTTTAACAGATACCATAATGTTACAGCTGCATTTGTCAGCTAGTTGCAGTGAAGTGCAGTGACTGTGTTCCAATTCATCACAGCATTCCCTCGTACACTTCCTCTTGATCACTTTTTGCATAATGCCCCTTGACCACACCCTTAGAAAGTGTTAATCGGTGGATTGATATGATCTTGTTCGTATCTTCTTGTTTTCGTCAAGTTTTGCTTGTCCATAGTAATGTGTCATTTTTTGATTATATAAAAAAATAGATATTGTAATATTATTTTGTTTGAAATTATTTTAAAGATGTGCTCTGGTAGGGCATAGAATGTAAATTTTTGTCGTTTTTAATGTAATGATAATTGATTATATTACTTAATAATTTGGCTTGTACAATAATTAAAAATTTACTTATAATTTCTAATGTAAGATTAAAAAGGCCTGCCGACAAAATCCAACAATTCAGGTAAATTAATGAAACCATATTCTCCACCCTACTGAGCTTAATTTATATATATATATAAACCAAGTTAAAGAAATAATTTAATTAATAAAGACATCAGATGTTTTCCCAGGTCAGCGTACCAGACTTGCCTTACATTAATTTTACAAACTATTTTATTATTCTAAAAACAAATTATGGTTATAAAAGAAAAATTTCAATAAGTCTTCAGTATGCTTGCAAAGTGAATGAAACTTACATGAATGTAATAGGTAGCCCAGCATTGGTGTCCATGGTTCCTGTCCATTGCATTTTATTTTAATGGGGAATTTGAATGTGATATAGTGGCAGGCAGGCATGCATCTACATCAGTACATGGGGAAAAAGGGACAAGCTAATGCACAAAGGTTCCATTATTAAATACAATGACAATGTCATCTTGTAATGAATAAATTAAATTGAGGCTCCCCAAGCTATCTGGATGTGATCTCCTTATGCTCAGCACAGAAAGTATGCTAATATTTACTTAAACCATAACAACCAAACCCCACTTGCATAGGAGACATGATTACTGAGCATTTTAAAATATAATTTTCACAACCCAATGTGTTATGGCCACTTCAAGTTTGTTTTTGAGTATCATAAATGAGCACTTGTCCATCGATGTCTTTATCTGTATTCGAACAATGTCTTGAGAATTTGGGTATGGTTTTCTATTGCATTCCAGATGTTGACATTCTCAAAAATCACGACACTGTTATTGTGTACGGTATCAGTGGTCTAGATAATCATGTGGTATTACATTAACTTAAAATACTTGATACACACAAGAAAAAAAATCGCATTCAACCTCAAACAAATGTTATAGAAATAAAAAAATAATATACCTATATACAATACACTAACATATTATAATAGAAAATTCCTACTTGTATGTTGCACAGGAAACCAGTATTAACATAATGAACAGCCATGAGACTTGACCTGTGCTCGTATTGTGATGTACTTTTCTCCTTATTTAATGCCATAGTAAGTATATATGGCTGGTGCTTGCTTTTTGGACATTTGCAAGAAAAAAATGTGCGCTTGAAAACCCTCAAAAGACATGTAACAATTTTATGTTATAATTAATGTCTTTTTCTTCTTAAACACACATATACTAATTTACAGAGGGTCTAAATATTAAACAATGCAGTCTTAATACAATTTCATCATATAGCTTTATAATCGACATATTGTTTTCCATTTCACACAAGCTCAACATAAATGAGACTGGACTAGAATCGGCTGTCCTCACTAAAAAAACTTGTCTGACCAGCCTAAATGAAGTGAGATGGTGGTGTAGTAGTGGAATATAAATGGGAATGAAACAAATGTGCAATGAGAAATACTCTTTAACATTGCAATGTCACTTTCCCTAATTGAAAGACTTATTGTATCAGACAAGAGCTCAAATTGAACCAGCTTCCCTAACATTGAGTGGCCAGTGACTTGCTGAAGATACAATAGTGGCAGTCCATAAAAAATCTGGTTTCCTTAATTTTTTCTATAGATAGCATGTTAATCTACTTAAAGTTCGTGGATTAAGCTAGGTTTTATATTTGTATTTTAATACTACCAAATTGACTAAATAGCCTAAGGATAAAACAACAAATACAATATGGCAATAGTATATAGGGTCTCTAAAATCCAAATTTTCAAAGTAAATACACAAAATAATATTAACACAACAGTACTTCCACACAAACTATATTCAAATGAGATCACAAATTTATTGTAAACAAATAATATAAATAATTTTGTAATATGCAGTACAAAATTTTAAAATAATATGAATGGCGAGTTATACTTTGTACAAAATAGAAGGTAGCTAGTTTGGCCTAACTCGTCAACAATGAAGTCATTAGAGATAGAGAAACTTATTCAAACAGACAATAGGGTTTTGGATTGTAACTTCTATGATCTATGTTATGAAACCAGCCAAGAATGCACCTGAAGTAAGTTAAGAACCATGTATAACCATAATCAGAAAGCCACACCAGGTCAAACCAGGTTCTTTCCATTTGAATACTTAACAATAGAGGCAAAGATGCAAAGGGGTATTTTCAATAACAAATAACAACATAGTCTGAGAAGTAGACTTTAATAAAAAAAACTATATATATAAATAATATATACAATACATGAAACTTTTAACTGACTCGCTATGCAGATGTTTTTGGAGATTTTTGCTGGAAAAAAAAGAAGAAAAAACAATTATTTTTAACTTGTTTCAGGTCAATTATGACATGTATGTGAGATTTTTAAACATGTAGACACTAAGTTGTTACATTATTTATTTTTAAATTACCATGCAAACAGAAAAAAAAGTTTCTGATGCCAATGATAAATTTCAAAACTAAAAGCATCTTAAAATGGACAAATTGGTATTGCAACCTATGCATTTTTTTTTTCAAACTTATTAAGCAGGAATACTTCTTCACTGGGAATTTCTTAACATGCTATTTACATTCCTAATAATCAATTTAATGGTGTCTGGTTAATGCAAAGAGGCCCACGACATTGTATAATAACACATTTTAAGCAAAGTTTTAAAAGAAAACTTAAATTTAAATCCTAATGATTTCCTTATAAGTGTCTGTGTGAACAGTGCCTGTGATGTTACATCATTACAATTCAGCCCATGTTTTTGTGCAATAATACTCTAAAATTTCTAGTAATTTTTTGAGCAGATTCTCAATATTATCCTTTGTAGTGCACATTTAATGTTTATTTTCATTATTTAAATTGCTACCACTACATAACTATACACATGTAATCTAATAAATCATCATTTAATGTGTTTCCTTTATTGTCATATAATGGATGGAATTAGGTTTTGTCAAACTCTCCAAATCAAACATACTTGGTTACTACCATAATTTAGCATAAGAAAAACTAATTTAAATAGAAAAACCAATGATGCTTATGCTTAGTACAACACAACTCGAAGACTTGTACCTTCTCTGCGGTAAAGGACAAGATTTATTTCAATTATTTTGCGCTGCAATTCCAGCCCACCAATAAAATGAAGGCCAGATTGCAGAAATAACTTTGTTAAGCGAAATGGCAATTAATGAAACCGCTGTCTAATTATATGTGTAGGCCTAGTGCATTCACTTACAATAAATTACATTTATGACAAGCCAGATATAATAGCAGGCTTTATTAAATTTCCGTTAATAGTAATACGTAGGCCTACAACATACGATGTAAGTACTACAGAGTGCAGAACATAACATAATAAAAATAATTACTTAACCAGTAGAATTGTAAATTATTTAAAATAAAACACTTCAATATTTATATTAAAATAAACACAACATAATTAATTTATGTGTTGTGCACAGTAAATAAACATTAATTACCCTTAACTACATATTATAGGTTATGAAATATATTTACTTAAGTATATTATAAAAGCCCGAAGGTGATAACTGAATAAAATAAATTGGTTTAATCAAATGCTATTAAAACCAAAATATTTAGGAACCTATAAGCCTATATTTGTGTGATTTTTAACTAAAGATAATAAATAATCCATACATTAGCATTCGTGTTCTACAGTCAACGACCATATATAGCTACAGTAAGTAGAAAACTCATTAGATGCTTTCGCAATTTTATTAAATCGCGAATATCCTGTTAATGCATCACATAAAATAAAAAATCAGGCTGAAAACAGCGCACATATAAATATGGCACGGGAATGTTAAGCATACCGACAAAAAAAGACATTCCTTAACCTACAGCTTTACACATTTCGAAGACGCATAAAAGAATGTTTCTATACCGGTACTTGCGTAAGTGCGAAAGTAAAAACAAAAAAAAAGTAAACTAACATGAAATAAATAATGTTAAAACTTACAATTTATTCACCACATATAAAAATCCAAGTACCAAAATACTGCGCCAAAACAAGAAATAATACACAAAGACAAAGATTTCTAAACTTCAGTGCCAACAAGCATTAGGGGAAGTTTCAATATAATGTCTCAGATACATTTCAGAATCAACCACAATGTAATATTGCCAAACGAATCTTGCTGAAATGTATCTGAAACTTCATTTATAGACATGAGTACTATGTGTCCAATGAAATGTTTATGAAATATTCCAGAAACATGACAGATGAAATGTAATCTATTCGAAACATAGTAATGTTACTGCAATATCACAGACATGTTACTGAAACATTGTGTGCTGTATGGGAATTAAATATTGAAAGTAAAAATTTAATGTTTTTATTTCTTGTATTCTGATTTCCAACTAAGCCTGTGTTTTTCCGCTACTGTATGTGTGTGTACGTTCCGTTTCCTGTTTGTACTGTGTGTACGTTCCGTTTCCTGTGTGTACTGTGTGTACGTTCCGTTTCCTGTGTGTACTGTGTGTACGTTCCGTTTCCTGTGTGTACCGTGTGTATGTTCCGTTTCCTGTGTGTACTGTGTAATCATTACATTTATTGCGTGTAAATTGCATGTATTGCGGGTAATTGCGTACATTGCGTGTTGGCGCCGAGTAGACTTGTATCCTTGTAGATTCATAGACATGTCGTTTCGTAGTCATGCGGTCTTTTAGTCATGCAGTCTCGCAGCCATGTATAACTCGGAACCAGCTAGATATTTTTAGACTCGTAGCCTTGTAGCCTCGTAGTCTCTTAGACTCGTAGCATTGTAGCCCAATATCATTGGAGCTGTTGAAAGAAAAGGCAGTTGGAGCATTTGGAGGTGTTGGAGCTGTTGGAGCCATTTTGAGGACATTTGGAGCATTTGGAGCCATTTGGAGCTGTTTGAGCCCTTAGGAGCTTTTGGAGCTGTTGGAGCTAAGAAGTAGTCGCTGCACGTCTATGCAGGGCTAAATGTTTATAAGATTGCTGGCTTTCGCAAGTGATTCTGTAATAGGATAGAAATTGTGTGATAAATATTATGTTTGTAAAAGACTTTGTGGTGTTTTATTTCTCGAACCTTACACTTTTCTGGTACTTTTTTAAAATTAAAGTTGTTTTGTATCGGCCAGGGATCGAACCAAGAATCTTAGTCGATATAATCAATCAGTATATAGATTACAATTTTATTTAATGAATTTTGAACTTATTCCCAAATCTCTAGCATTACAATTACGAATTTCCAATATGGTGGTGTTGATGTCTGATAGGATGATGGTAGTAGAGGATTTAAAGTCTTTTGAAGAATGTTGAACATGGTTTATTGGAATAATTATTTTTTTTTCATAAAATTAAACATTATTGCATCGATCGAGGATCGAACCAAGGACTGGAGCGAATCGAATCGATATGTAAGTTAATGAGTGATTTATTTAATGAATTTTGGAATTTTTCCCGCTTTACTAGCTACATTATTACATGATTTCAAGATGGCGGCCGAATTTCATGATGGCGGGGGGCACCTCCGTAATAAATGATTACTGCACTGTAGCGGGTTAGAATAAAATTATCCAGATGGAAATGTACTCTATAATACAAGTACACACACAAGATGGTGTAATCCAGCAGGTGGTAGCTCCTGGTAGCATGTACTGAACATAAAATGTCGGATCCATGATGGTCGACAAGGACAAAGTCAAATTTCAGGGACAAAGTCAAATTTCAAGTTCAAGGTCAAATTTCAAGGTCAAGGTCAAGGTTAAATTTCAAGGTCAAGGTTAAAGTTCAAGGTAAAGGTCAAAGGTGTGGTGACCAGATAATTATACTAACATGGTATCAGCACACTCTAACGGACGAAAACAAGATGGCGGACATGACGTAATTCCAGCTGACGATATATATGCTTTGAAAATAAGTGGTGGGAGTCAGTATGTCAGCATCCACTGCGGGGGAAGGATCGGTCATCATTTTTATTTTTTTTTGCACTCGTCGGGTTCGAACCGATGACTCTGAACTCCGTGTCGTATAAGTATGTTTTTATAAAAAAAATTAAAATTTTAATAAGTGAATTTTTGTATAAATTTTTAAAAAAAAATTCATTAAAATCGGATAATAAATAAAGATTTTAAAGATGGCGGCCGTAACGGAAACTGCAACGGTTATGTCATCATCCAATATGGTGGAAAACATATCGCCGGAATGTTCGAGAACACGACGTCATCCAAAATGGCGGATCGAAGATGGCCGCCGTGATCTACTTGTCCCGCTTCGTTATGTCCCGTTACGCTGTGTCCTGTTACGCTCGTCCAAGGTGGCCGCCGTGACGACACAATCCAATATGGCTGACCGACAATCTTCAATCCACTACCAGCATCCTGATCTCGAACCGGCTATCCTATACTACTGTTGTGGATTATATAATTTTTGATTATAATCACATTGTTCATAATTTGGGTAAATACATTGTGACTCACTCTTGTGTATTTTTTCATAGAGTAAAGCGAGCAAAAAACTTTAAAATATTTCTAAGGTTTTTTTTTTTTAAGAGTAATAAATAATAATGCTGGCATGTTATGTATTATTGTAATTGCTAACATATGCCAAATTTTTATGTTGGCAGCCAGCTGGTGTATTCAAGCGAGTCAAGTTAAAGGCCAAAAATTAATGCTCCTAATACAACTTGAGTGTATCGTATTAACAAAGTATTGTTTTTATTTCAATATTTCATGTTATTAAATCTTGTTGCTCTCACAACACATTTCTCTTGTGTCGCTCTAATTAAATCCCTTGTTTCCCCTAACCTGGGGTAACACATAGCGTGTACATTGGGTGTCCGATGTGTGCAATTGTGTGTACATTGAGTGTCCAGTGTGTGTATAAATATCTATACATTGCGTGTTCAATGTATGTTCCGTGTGTGTACTGTGTGAACATTGCATGCCCTGTGTGTACTGTGTGTATTGTGCGTCCATTGCGTGTATTGTGTGGACTGTGTGTCCGTTGTATGTACTGTGTGTCCAGTGGGTGTACTTTGTGTTTTAAATGTAGTCTGTGTGCCCACTGTGTGTACTGTGTGTCGTGTGTGTGTACTTGGTGTTTCGTGTGTATACTGTGTTTAGTGTTTAATGTATGTGTACTGTATGTCCAGTGTATACAGTATAACCAGTGTGTGTACTGTGTTCATACTAGGTGAAAAATGTGTGAATGGTGTGTGTACTGTGTGTTCAGTATGTATTCTGTATGTGTACTGTGATGTACTGTGTGTCCAATGAGTGTCCTGTGTATGTACTGTATATGTACTGTGAGTGTACTGTGCATCCAGTGTGTGTACTGTTTGTTTACTGTGTTTCCAGTGTGTGTACTGTACTGTATGTCCAATATGTGTACTGTGTGTGTACTGTGAGTGTACTGTGCGTCCAGTGTGTGCACTATGTGTTTACTATGTATCCAGTGTGTGAACTGTATGTCCAATATGTGTACTGTGTAAGCACTGTGTGCCAGTATGTACTGTGTGTACTGTGTGTACGTTCCGTTTCCTGTGTGTACTGTGTGTACGTTCCGTTTCCTGTGTGTACTGTGTGTACGTTCCGTTTCCTGTGTGTACTGTGTGTACGTTCCGTTTCCTGCGTGTAATGTGTGTACGTTCCGTTTCCTATGTGTACTGTGTGTACGTTCCTTTTCCTGTGTGTACTGTGTGTACGTTCCGTTTCCTGTGTGTACTGTGTGTACGTTCCGTTTCCTGTGTGTACTGTGTGTAAGTTTCGTTTCCTGTGTGTACTGTGTGTACGTTCCGTTTCCTGCGTGTAATGTGTGTACATTCTGTTTCCTGTGTGTACTGTGTGTACGTTCCGTTTCCTGTGTTTACTGTGTGTATGTTCCGTTTCCTGTGTTTACTGTGTAATCATTACATTTATTGCTTGTAAATTGCATGTATTGCGCGTAAATTGCGTACATTGCGTGTTGGAGCCGAGTAGACTTGTATCCTTGTAGATTCATAGACATGTCGTTTCGTAGTCATGCGGTTTTTTAGTCATGCAGTCTCGCAGCTATGTATAACTCGGAACCAGCTAGATCCTTTTAGACTCGTAGCCTTGTAGCCTCGTAGTCTCTTAGACTCGTAGCATTGTAGCCCAATATCATTGGAGCTGTTGAAAGAAAAGGCAGTTGGAGCATTTGGAGGTGTTGGAGCTGTTGGAGCCATTTTGAGGTCGTTTGGAGCATTTGGAGCCATTTGAAGCTGTTGGTGCCATTTGGAGAATTTGGAGCTGTTGGAGCTAAGAAGTTGTCGTTGCACGTCTATGCAGGGCTAAATGTTTATAAGATTGCTGGCTTTCGCATGTCATTCTGTAATAGGATAGAAATTGTGTAATAAATATTATGTTTGTAAAAGACTTTGTGGTGTTTTATTTCTCGAACCTTACACTTTTCTGGTACTTGTTTAAAATTAAAGTTGTTTTGTATCGGCCAGGGATAGAACCAAGGATCTTAGTCGACCTAATCAATCGGCATATAGATTACAAATTTATTTAATGAATTTTGAACTTTTTCCCAAATCTCTAGCATTACAATTACGAATTTCCAATATGGTGGTGTTGATGTCTGATAGGATGATGGTAGTAGAGGATTTAAAGTCTCTTTAAGAATGTTGAACATGGTTTATTGGAATTATTTTTTTAATAAAATTAAAAATTATTGCATCGACCGAGGATCGAACCAAGGACTGGAGCGGATCGAATCGTTATGTAAGTTAATGAGTGATTTATTTAATGAATTTTGGAATTTTTCCCGCTTTTCTAGCTACATTATTACATGATTTCAGGATGGCGGCCGAATTTCAAGATGGCGGGGGGCACTTCCATAATAAATGATTACTGCATTGTAGCGGGTGAGAATATAATTATCCAGATGGAAATGTACTCTATAATACAAGTACACACACAAGATGGCGTACTCCAGCAGGTGGTAGCTCCTGGTAGCATGTACTGAACATAAAATGTCGGATCCATGATGGTCGACAAGGACAAAGTCAAATTTCAGGGACAAAGTCAAATTTAAAGGTCAAGGTCAAATTTCAAGGTCAAGTTCAAATTTCATGGTCAAGGCCAAATTTCAAGGTCAGGGTCAAATTTCAAGGTCAAGGTTAAAGTACAAGGTCAAGATCAAATTTCCAGGTCAAGGTCAAATTTCAAGGTCAGGGTCAAATTTCAAGGTCAAGGTTAGGTTCAAGGTCAAGGTCAAATTTCCAGGTAAAGGTTCAAATTTCAAGGTCAGTGTCAAATTTCAAGGTCAAGGTCATATTTCAAGGTCAAATTTCTAGGTCAAGGTCAATTTCAAGGTCAACGTCAAAGTCCAATGTCAAGGTCATATTTCAATGTCAAGGTCAAATTTCAAGGTCAAGGTAAAGTTCAAGTTCAAGGTCAATTTTCAAGGTCAAGGTCAAAGTTTAAGGTCAAGGTCAAAGTTTAAGGTCAAGGTCAAAGGTGTGGTGACTAGATAATTATACTAACATGGTATCAGCACACTCTAGCGGACGAAAACAAGATGGTGATCTCCAGCGGACGAAGACATGATGGCGGACATGACTTAATACCAGCTGACGATATATATGCTTTGAAAAAAAAAGTGGTGGGAAACAGTATGTCAACATCCACCACGGGGGAAGGATCGGTCATCGTTTTTATTTTTTTTGCACTCGTCGGGTTCGAACCGAGGACTCTGAACTCCGTGTCGTAAAGTATGTTTTTTATAAAATATTTATTAAAATTTTACTAAGTGAATTTGTTTATAAATTTAAAAAAAATTATTAAAATCGGATAATAAATAAAGATTTTAAAGATGGCGGCCGTAACGGAAACTGCAACGGTGACGTCATCATCCAATATGGCGGAAAATATATCGCCGGAATGTTCGAGAACACAATGACTTCATACAAAATGGCAGATCCAAGATGGCCGCCGTTATCTGCTTGTCCCGTTACGTTATGTCCCGTTACGCTGTGTCCCGATACGCTCGTCCAAGATGGCCACCGTGACGACACAATCCAATATGGCTGACCGACAATCTTCAATCCACTACCTGCATCCTGATCTCGGACCGGCTATCCTATACTACTCACAACTATTAAAAAAGGAAATATTACAAGAGAATATTATGGTTATGAGTATGCACAAGGTATTTTAAATATATTTTACGTTAATAATCTTAAGTCCATCCTGCCTTGTGGAATACAAGAATATCAACATTAAATAGACCACTCGTGTTACCGGGTCCAATATGGCCGGACACTCGTCTAAACCTCGGTGGGTCATCCTGCCCCGGTCGTCACTCCCCGAGTCGTCACTGGAGGTTGCGCACTGGCCATCCAGCGCCCTCCTTCCATAACGACGCCATGAATGGACTTCGTTGGTGCACCGTTGTCTCGGAACCTTGCGTTCTCTTGATGGCCGCGAAGAGAGGTGCGAAGGACAGGACACGAACCCCCTTGGCTGTACTGTCTCGATGTACGCACCTATCACACACAAGTGAATCGTTACTTTCCAACAATAACTTGTTCGTGGATGGGTTTTGGACCGAGTGAACACACCTACTCAATAGTGTACTCTGGTGTACAAAAGTCTAAGTCCGGAATTATCACACACTGCTTTGGTACGCCTGCCTCTGTTTGATCACACTGTTTAAATGACATCACATACATGACTTGTCCGTACCATTGACCACTCGTTATTACCCTGCAGTTGCGCGAATAAATATATCCTTAAAATTCAAGTGTTTATAAAAGTCTGGTCTTATCTGACTGTGTCTTGGACTCGCTATTACCAAGTGCCCTCGTCCACAAATTCTCCAACGAGTCTCTCGGTCGCCATACAGTCAACACTCTACTCGTGGTTGGTTACCTGTGGCACTTGGTAGCTGGCGATCTCGTCGCGCTCCGGCGTTGCTCCTCGCGAATTGGGCTAAGTCTGAATGACGACGAAAAAAAACTAAGTCCAGCTTACCCTTCGCAGAGCCTAAGTTAAATACCGGTGCTCGTAGTTCATTCCGGCGTAGTGGTGGTCTACTTCTCGGTGGTCAGGCAGGGTGGCGGCAGGTCTTCATTCCGGTAGAGTAGCGCTTCCGCTGGTCGCCGGTATTGTTCTGTGCCGAGGTCGGGGGGTTAAATATCCCCTCTATTCCCCAACCATCTAGAACCTCGTGGTTACTTTTACTTCAGTCTTGTTGGCTAGAGGGGAGGGAGGTTATGTGACAAGTCACTTGACCACTCCCCAGTCACGTGGTTACCCTCTCCACTACGCGGCTCTGGGTGGGGGGCGCACGCACTTTTTTAAGTAGTGCACCTGTGTGGTTGAACACCCGCCACACAAGTACGTAGCACTGGTGACAGTCACTTCGAAGGCAAGTCTCTTCTCTCTTTATGGAATGCGAAGCCACCACAATAAATAAACACGCAATATCAACGCAATGCACACATATTGGATAGACAGTACACACAGTTAATACACACTGGACACACATTACACACACTTGACACACAATGGACACAGTACATGCATTGTATGCACACTACACACAGAACACGCAATGTACACACAGTAAAAACACTGGACACACACTGGATATGCAATATAGCAACAATTATACACAAACTAAAACGCAATGTACACACAATTACACAAAATGATAATACAATGACCAAGAAATGACCACATAATGTACACGCAATGACAACGCAATGTACACACTAAACACGCAATGTACACACCGAACACGTTATGAACAAGCAATGCACACCCCGAACACGTAATGAACACACAATTTACACACCGAACACATAATGTATACACAGGGCATGCATTTAACGAAAATGACGCACATTTGGCCGAAAATTAAAAAAAGAAGCACATTAAAAGAAAAAAATGAACAATTATTGGACAACAATTGGACCAAAAGGGAGCACATTTAACGGAAAAGGATGTAATATAGAACGAAAAATTGACAAACAGGAGGCACAATTAAAAGCTCAATCAACGAAAAGGAAGTACAATCGGAAGCACATTTTGACGCAAAATTCAACTTTGTGTGATAATTTCTCACCAGTAAGATACGGTTATACAGAATTGACTACTACATTAAACGAAAAGGACATACATTATCTAAAATATTCAACTCAGGAGAATGCGATTAACCATTTTACGATAGGCTATAATGCCTCCCGCAGTATTTTGGCTCAAACATTAATTGGTTCCAGCAGTTTTTAACTCCAACAGTCTTTCGTGCTAAAAGTCAATGGCTCCGAAAGTATTTGGCACCAAAAAAAGTCTTTAGGCTCCAACAGTCTTTCGCTCCAAAATTCCATTAATCAAAAAAAAAAAGTATTTTGCTCCAAAATAAATGTTTTTGGCTCCAGCTGTCTTAGGCCTAGCTGCTATTTGGCTAGGAGACTAGGAGACTACGAAGCTACGAGACTACGGGACTTAAAGACTACAAGAATTTAACTGGCTACAAGTGTCAGTGGCTAGTAGACTACATTACTTCAAGTCTACGAGGCTACGAGGCTACTTTGCTCTAACTGTTTTTGAATCCATTCAGCTGCAAGAGCTAATTTATCTTATGCAAAAGGTTTTGTTCTAAGTAGTCCACGATACTTGCCAACAGATGTCATCACATGTTGTGTTAAGGTAAAAATTATATATTTATTTTATGTGGGATGCGGGATGCTCACTTACGATCGCAAGAGAAAGAAGGCTTCGTTAGATATCAATGAGAAGGAAGTATGTCTTGCATGATAGTGCTTCTCGGCTGTCGCGAGGGATATTATTTGACTGAGTAATATATATATTTTTTGGATCCCGCCTTTTAAAAACTACTTTTTAGTGCTTATTTGGTAGAAAAATCCACAAATTGAATTTAACTCTGTATAAAATTGCGTGAGTTTTATGTAAAAGAAAAAATTCTAGCTGTTCTCGATTTCTTAGAAATAACCAGAAGATCTCGGAGAACATCAGAAAAAGTTTTGACAGGAATAATAATGAGAACACGAAAAATAATAATATTGGCAGGAATAGTCAGGAGCACTTGGAGAATACTAACGAACGTATTCCTTAAATTTTAAATCACCGAAAAAATCTGCATTCGATAACTTTTAAAAACATAATGTAAAAATATTTTTAAACAGCGAAAACTACCCGTACGTTGATATAAATATGGACTTTGAAAACGAAATATTTATTCTCACAATACAAATAGATGCCAAGTTTCAGCAAGCATATTATCGTCGCGGACAGTCACCGATAGTAGTATATAATAGGGCATCCGAGATCTGGCTTCTGGCTGTGGTGTTTGTGGTGTTTTCCGCCATCTTGGATTGTGACGTCACGGCGGCCATCTTGGATGGATGTGACCTTGACCTTTGACCTTGACCTTGACCCAGGCGTCCATTTTGGATCCGCCATCTTGGATCCGCCATTTTGGATGACGTCATTGTGTTCTAGAAAATTCCGGCGTTGTGTGTTCCGCCATATTGGATTATGACGTCACCGTTGCAATTTCCGTTACGGCCGCCATCTTTAACTTTTTTATTTATTATCCGATTTTAATGAAATTTTTTTTAAAAATTATAAAAAAAATTAAATAATAAAATTTTAATAAAATAATTACAAAAAACAAACATGTACGACACGGAGTTCGGAGTCCTCGGTTCGAACCCGACGAGTGCAAAAAAAATTAAAAATGGCGACAGGCTCCTTCCTTAATGGTGTCTGCAGGCAGACTGACTCCCACCACTTTTCTTAAAGCATATATATCGTCACCTAGTATGACGTCATGTCCGCCATCTTGTCTTCGTTGATGGAGACCACCATCTTGTTTTCGGCCGCTAGAGTGCGCTGACACCATGTTAGTTTAGTTCTTATCCGCTAGAGTTCAGTAATCATTTATTACTGTGACACCCGCCATCTTGAAATTTGGACGCCATCTTGAAAATCCGTAATTATTTAGCTAGAAATTCGGGAAAAATTCTAAAATTCATTAAATAAATCACTCATTAACTTACATATTGATTCGATGGATTCCCGTCTTTGGTTCGATACCCGATCGATGCAATAATGTTTAATTTTATGTAAAAAAATAATTGCCATAAACCATGTTCAAAATTCATTAAATAAATTTGTAATCTATATACTGATTGAATAGATCGACTAAGGTCCATGGTTCGATCCCTGACCTATACCAAATAACAACTTTAATTTTAAAAAATACCACTAAAGTGTAAGGTTTGAGTAAATAAAAACACCGCAAGTTCTTTTAAAAAAACTTTTATTACATACATACTACACTACTACAAGTACAAAAAAAATACACAGACAAATTACTAAAGCCTTGTGGATTTCTCGACGTCTGCATCTGCCACCCACGAATTGAAGCGAGGTGGAAAGCCCCACCACTTGACGTAGGACAGTCCATTTCTTCGTTTTATAATCTTCTCCACCAAGTACGTATCGGGATACAACGTAGGCTGAATCTCTTCGGCATAGAAGCCGCCATGGATAGGTTTGTGGTCCAAATCTTCGAGGTAGTAGGTCCTAGGCTCTGATTCACGAACATGTGTCACACGGAAAAGTTCGGGACTCCAGTTCGCAGTGAAACCTTTCTCGAAGATACCTTTCTGCTTGGAGATTCGCACAATGTCGCCGACGTTAGCTTTACGCTTTCGTGGATCTTTCTTCTTCGTGTTGGGAAAAACTGTTTGAAGCAGGCGATTATCCTTTACGTCCTTTGGCTTCATTTTCGTGGTAGAATGCACAGTGGAATTATACTCGCTTATTAGTTTCGGCAAGATGTCAAGCCACTTGTAATTTCCGTTAGCCGTGAACTGCCGCCACATCTTGGAACGCAAAGTTCTGTTAAACCTTTCGACAACGGAGGCTTTGACGTTACTAAATGTAGAGTAGTGTTTGATGCCATACTTCTTCATCAAAGCCTTGAAGGTCGCATTGTAGAATTCTTTCCCCGAGGTCCGTTTGCAGGTGCGACGGTACACGTCCATCACGCAAAATATTGTTCATGGCCTTGGCTACGTCAGTTGCAGTCTTTGATTTGACAGGTCTAGCCCAAGCGAACTTGCTATAAACATCGATGACTGTCAACATGTACTTGAAACCTTTATTCAATCGGGAATACGGTATCATCTCAACAAGGTCCGCCTGGAATAAATCATCAATTCCACGAACTATGACTTTGCGACGAAGGTATTTCCGTCTAGCAGGAGCATGAAGTTCGCGAGCGATTCCGGTTCGACTCATTGTATGTAGCCGGCTTACTTCAGTTCTTCAAGTATGGAGACTATTTCGTTGATGTGCGAATAGTTTCCTACACTAAGCGATGCATGTAGAATTCTAAGGCGATCAACTAATTCATTAGGGTCGTCCCAATATACATAGTCAAATGTCTGACCACTTTCTAGCTTTTTTAAACCTTCGCCATGTATTGTTAGTTCACTGAAGAGATTAGCGAGAATGTCGATTTTTTCATGATCTACGTCTTTATATACACCACTATCTGGATCGTTATCGCGAAAATGTGCATTGGTTAGCTCTAGCAGTTTTTTGTACTCTTGTAAGTCGTTGTGAGAATATCCTTTAGGCTCCCTGCGAAACAGCAATTCGTACAGACCCGGAGTCCCGCGCGTTTTGAACTCTGCTACGCGCACGATATTTCCTGGTAGAAAGTCTATTTCTTTAGCACCGAGGAACCATTTATTATGTTTTCTGTACACTCCGTAGGTCGTGTCATTATTCCGGCTCGTAAACGATATCAGGTATGGTCGGACCATTGCATTAACTTGATGTCCCTTTTTCGGTATTTTTTTCTTGTGCATGGACTCTGTACTTGTTAAGTCCTCTTCTTCTCGATCTGGTTCATACTTTCTCTTCTTTACAGTCGGCATTTCATCTTCAACTTCTGTCTTCACAATGAAGGCTGGTTCTTCCTTGTTTTTAAGTTCGTCGAGGCGACTAGTGATTGGTTTAAATATCTCCTCATTTTCCATCTCACGTGCAAGTCTGGTTCGTCTAGCAAGTAAATATTTTTCGCGAACAGACTGTATAGCTCGATGAAGGTCACTGGCCAGGTCCGACATTGAACTGGCTGAAAACTTATTGCAAGACCTCCTTTTATACTTTTCTATTCGTTCGCAGAAACTTCTTTCTTGTGTTTGGCCAAATCTGAATTTGTTGACGATTGAGATAGTGATGCTTTCAGACTACTTTGAAAAGTCCTCAGATCGTCCCGTCTTTGTGCATTCGAAACTTCGATCATGTCGCGAATGCGAGAATCCGAAGCTTCCACGCGCTGGTCTATGGCTACGAGGTACTCAAGTAATTCCTTTTTCACCCCGTTTATTTTTTGAGCCAGTAGCGAAATGTATTTGCGGATAACATCGTCATGAGACTTGAGAGCAGTACGTAAGTCTCGACTGCTACGACCGAATTTCGAAATGCTATGACTCATGTTTGGTGATAAACTGATCGAAACCTCGTCTGTACCTGCCCTTATATAGAGGCCAGTCTTTGACTATAACTAGGAATCCGTGTTCTTCTTTCCAACACAAGGAGCACATGTCTTTGAATTCCTGGAATGTCATGTCGGTGTTTACGTGATCATCATAAGCGTGGCGTAAATTAAGTTCGTCCATGCGAAACAAAACTATGACATTTGCGTTGTCTCGTAGGAGATGTTTTGGAATACGACTGTACGTCTGACACAGGTAAACGCAGTCTACCTTGGCGTGTCTGCCCATGGAAAAGTACTCTTGTATTATGCCTTGTTTCTCGCACATTACATCGTCGAAAACAAACACGGAATTGGCTTTTGCTGCGCTTGGAGGTACAACATCGGTATTATCGCTAAACGGAAAATACTCCAGACCATCCACAGATCGTAGAACAGTTGCTAGGCGCTGGTACTTTGGCTTTTGCAACGACTTGGAATACAAGTAGACGTTCTCGAACCGAAGACCATTTGGTTCCTCCAGTAAACTCAGTAAAACACACGTCTTGCCACAGTTTGACGGACCCGCCATTATGCATCGTACGGCAGAAGGCAACAGTAAGCCATGTCGTGATTCACGTGCACTAAATACATCGTCTTGCGTAATGCGCACGGGCAAACACACGTCTTGCTTGACGACCTGCATTGTACTAAGTAATTGTATAAAAGAAGCGTATTTATACTTTCTGGTCAGTTGTGCGTAATGACTCGAAGAGGTAAGAACAAAAAACACATCAGTGCAGGACTTGTGAACTCGCTGATAAACAATCTGCCATTCGAGCTACACATTCCCGGCTACAGATTTTGCGGCCCCGGGACTAAACTAGCGAAAAGGTTAGCTCGAGGTGATGTGGGCATTAATTCTCTCGACGAAAAGTGCAAGCAGCACGATATCGCATATTCATTAAGCAAGGATCTGAAATCTAGGCACAGAGCAGATCAGATATTGGCACAGGAAGCCGAAGATATAAGCAAATCGCCGGACGCGGGACTAGGAGAGAAAATCGCAGCGTGGGGCGTATCTAAAATCATGAAGGCAAAGACGAAATTAGGACTGGGTGCTCGACGAACCAGCTCCATCAAGTCAAAGACTAACTCACGCAAGACCAAGAAGCGCAAGACTGGCGCAGGCGTGCAAAAAGCCAAGCAAAAATTACAGACTCTCGACAAGAAGATTATAGGAGGATTTCTTCCTTTGCTTTTGCCTGCATTGGGTGCTCTCGGCGGCCTCATCGGTGCAACGAGCGGTATAGTGCGGGCAGTCAACACTTCGAAGAATGAGCGCAAGCAGTTAAAAGAAGCACAGCGACACAATGCCAACATGGAAGCCATTGCCATCGGTAAAAAAAACGGCGCAGGACTCTACTTGCAACCTCACAAGACAGGACGAGGCATGAGGAAGAAACGAATGAAAAAATCCTAAGTTCTTTGCCGAAACGTCCGCTCACCAACGTAGATTTAATAAAGTACGCACGCAAACTGAAAATACCAAATTTCCGCGGCGTGTTTATGCGAGACACTTTGCCCAGTAAGCCAAAGACACGTGAGTGCGCCATAATTAATTTAGACACGTCAGCGGGTCGAGGCACGCACTGGGTGGCCTATGTAAAGACTGGAAACATGGCCGAGTACTACGACAGTTTCGGTAATTTGAGGCCTCCGCCAGAACTGCGACAGTACCTGGGCCGGTCCACTACGTTGTTTTACAATTACGAAACGGAACAGAAGCCTAATCAAACAAACTGCGGACACTTGTGTCTTCGCTTTTTAACAAACAAAAATTAGCTGACAAATAAAAAAAATTGCTACTTAAAGGTTGTGCAGTGATGATAATTTATTAGTCATGTCGATAACACTTACCCTGACAGGTCACGCATCTGAGCTGCGGGCGGTTCATTTCCCGCCTCTGGATTTAGTCGGAGAATGGTGTATCGGACTCGTAGATTTTCAAACGTATAATGCCATACCTAATATCGACGAGGAAAACTGCAAGATCTGCTTCCTGAAAAGCGATGGGACCGCTCATGAAATACAGTTACCTGTTGGCTCTTACGAAATTGACGACATTGCAAATTACATCAGGGATATGTTACCACAGGATGTAGACTTTCAACTGCGTGGAAATCCAAACACTCAAAAAAGTATTCTAACATGCAGTGAAAATGTCGACTTTACGAAACCTGGCACCATAGGTACCATGCTCGGATTCGAATCAAAGGTGTATTATACAGGAAGAACATACGAATCTACGCGCGCAGTAAACATTTTGCCTGTGAATGTCATAAGAATAAACTGTAATTTGGCAAGTGGAACGTATCTCAACGGAAGACTAAGCAACATGCTGCACGAGTTTTCACCGATGGTACCGCCAGGATATAAACTGGAAGAAGTACCGCAAAGTATCATTTACGTTCAAGTCGTCGTGAAGTGCGCACACGAAGTCGTCGTCCGAATCGTTGACCAGCGAGGTCGATTGGTGAATTTTCAAGACGAAGAAATTACATTACGTCTGCACTTGAAGCGATGGGCATAAAGTTCGTAACACCGAACAGTTATAAAAGAAATCGTATTGCCTTGAATAAGAACAGTTCTCTACCAGACATCGGTGCATTAACACCTGACAACATAAAGTATCTTCTCAGTATTGGACAAGTGCCGAATAAATATGGAAGACGAAATCCTCAACGTGGAAGATCCGATCATTTTTGAAGACAGCATTACGAAAATGGAATTGCACGAGTACCAGCCTTTCCTGCTCGGACCGTACACACTACCATCGGAAGTACGCATTGCAGTACAGCACCAAGATATTTGTACTTTACCTTCGCAGTCATTTCTACATATAAGAGGCACGCTCACAAAAGCGGATGGTACGCACCCGACAACGACATCAATATCCTGCAATGGTATTCTACACCTAATCGAGCGCATTACATATGTACTCAATGGTGTCGAGGTAGACCAGACGAGAGATGTAGGCATAACATCTGCTATGAAAAATTACCTTTCGCTCACTCCAAATGAACTGTCTGCTGCAAAGCTGGCCGGTTGGGCTCTCGAGGATGAATATAAGCTTCCGGTTTATGCCGAAGGGAAGTTCGAAGTTTGTGTTCCTCTGTCCATGCTTCTTGGATTCGCTGAGGACTACAAGCATATAATCATTAATTCAAAACAAGAGCTCGTACTGCTTCTAGCCAACACGTACATTAATGCAATTGTCACCGCTGCAGAAAACCCTCAAGATGTCTCGCTAACACTACAGTCTATCGAGTGGATGCTGCCCCACATCCAAGTGAGCACCGTTGAACGAGTCAAGATGTTGAAGAACATAGAAAATGGCAAGAACTTCGATGTGCCATTCCGATCCTGGAGCCTGGAAACTTATCCCGGCTTGCCTCATAATCAGCGTATCAATTGGATAGTAAAGTCCAGCTTCGCTACGGAAAAACCAAGATACATCTTCGTTGGGCTTCAGACCGGAAGGCAGCTCAATGCAGGAGTAAGTCGCTCCGTATTCGATAACTGTCAAATACGCAATGTAAAAATATTTTTAAACAGCGAAAGTTATCCGTACGTTGACATGAACATGGATTTTTAAAGTGGAAGATTTCTTCTAGCATATCAAATGTACGCCAAGTTTCAGCAAGCTTACTATGGGCGGATACAGTCACCGATACTGAGTCCAAACAGTTTCAAGAACAAGGCTCCGTTAATGGTGTTTGACGTTTCCAAACAGGATGATCGAATAAATTCAAACATCATCGACTGTAGGATCGAGATAACGACTAGCGGAAATATTCCCCCAAACACCTACGCTTTTTGTCTGATACTTCACGATCGGCTTGCTTCGTACAATTGTCGAGACAAACTTGTGAAAATGCTGACTTAAATACTGTTTCGTTTGCGATAATAATTCAGTTACGATCGAGCATTGCTAGCGACAAGATGTACTGCAACCTGCAAGGTTTTCAGAGCCAAAACGGCTTTGTTCTCAAAGAAATTGCCGTCACCTCTGGAGACAAGACTCGAACCCGCAGCTTCCGACCTCCGTATCCTTGGAAACTACTAGACGAAAAAAGTAAACGCTCGAACGAATGGCTATGTAAATACTACCATGGCCTGGAGTGGGACGAAGGAAAAATTCCGTACCACCAAGTGAAAAACACACTTCAAGATTTACTACTGCAAAATCCGCGTGGTATAATCTACGTTGCCGGAACTGAACAGAAGAAATGGCTACGAGAACTGTGCGACGTTGGAGCAGCTGAAATCGTAGATATACAGGCCGACTACGGCTGTCCTTCCCTGCGCAAGCTTAGTGCAATATACGACATGCAGCCACGTGACAAGTTTGAACGTGTCTGTGCCTGTACAAACTCGCAGTTAATGCAGAAATGGCACACACAGTGTTAGTAGGAGCCTGCATATATAAATGGCGTACCTACGTACATGCTTTCAGTTGACGTTCGACCTGCAAGAAGATGTTTAAGTTTCATCCTGCTAACGTGTACGTGAGCGCAAGACCTAGCTTCAGCAGTGTCGAGTACAGCTACTGGGATTCCGGGTATCTACGTACATATACAGAAACCTGTGATGGAGGCGCTCAGCATTGGCGGTTTGCGCACTTTCCTGTGTCCTACGAACCGACCCAGCAGCTGGTAGATTGTTGCGAACCTGGAAACTGTGCCGTCTATCACATGAGACCACACACAATCCTTCCTGCTAGCATCGCTGAGGTAGTCGCCTCGTCTGCATGTGCAACACCAAACATGAGCGTGTTGCAACCTGTTGCGACCTGTGATGCTTCTATGCAGACGTCCAAACGGTGTGTGTCTCGTCGTCGCAGTTCAGGCAGTGAATCTGTCCCAATTAGCACTGAGCCAAAGCCCAGGCGTAGACGTGGTCACAGACGTCATCGACCATGTCTTGTCGGAGTTGTCAACGTCACAGAAGATCACCAGCTGGAAACCTGTGTTCCTGATCCTGTGGCCTGCGAACCAGTTGGAACCGGAGTCAACGAACCAGTTGGAACCGGAGTCGACGTGTCAGTTCGTGCGGCATTAAAGACTGTGCTTGTGAAAATGCTTGATTCCTTAACCTAATATGTATTTGTGTAATTTTTATAAATAAATGTGTAAAACTTGAACTCATATGCTTTTTATTTCTACAATTTTTAGATACCTAATAAAAAATGTTTAAATACAGACAATATTTTGACTCATGAGGTATACCAGTAGACCATGGGTATATAAGCGGGTTCAGACGACTGGACCCGCAGTTCACCTCTGGTCGCGGTGCAGTACGGACGTGCTCTCTCCATTAAGTTTCGTGAGATTTAGTTATGTCGACCGGAATAGAATGTTTACCGACAGCAGCTGGGACCTCGATGGCAGCAACGATGATTGAGTCGGAGATCCCGATACCATTTGCAGAGGAGACCACGGCAGCGGAGAGCTCAATGGCTGAGGTGTCGACAGCTGTGGAGATCCCGATACCTGCTGCAGAGAAGACAACGATACGTGCTGTTCCACCATCAGCTGAAGTTTCATCATCAGCAATGGATTCTTCAACTAATGAAGAGCGTACATCGCATCAATGCAAATATTGTTGTTCATCAATAACCTGCAGTAGGTCTCTGACAATCTCTCGAGAGACATATAAGTGCGACAAATGCGATAAGGTTTTTTTGCATTGTAACAGTCTGGACAGGCACAAGATTATGTGCATAGGAAACGAATCAAGTGATAGTATGCTTCCATACCATCAGACATCATCATTTATTGCCTTACCTGAGGCGATAGTCAACAAAAGAGCAGTAGTCAATTGCCAAAACTTCAAGGACCAGTTTTGTTTTAAATGGAGTATTTTGGCAAGATTTGTCGAGGGAAGTCATCAAAACCGTGTTGATAAGAGGTATTATGCTTTGGAGAATAAGTACAACTTCGATGGACTGTGCTATCCGCCACCGTTAAATCAGATAAAAGTTTTTGAGAAAAATAACCCTGAAGTCTCAGTTAATGTGTATGCGCTAAATGAGGATAATAAGGTGTGTCCGATTCGGGTAACCAAACAAGAAAGAAAAAATCATTTCGATTTGTTGCTTGTGACAAGTGAAGGCGGTTCTGCACACTACTGCTACATCAAAAACTTCTCCCGACTTGTGAGACCCCAGGTTACAAAACATCAACATAAGATTTATATGTGTAAGATATGCTTTAAGTATTTTGCTAATCGACCTCGAAAATCAGGACTCACAGCTATACAGTGTCTTGAACAGCACAAGATTAAATGCGGAAATAAATCTTAACCAAGACTTTAGTAATTTGTCTGTGTATTTTTTTTGTACTTGTAGTAGTGTAGTATGTATGTAATAAAAGTTTTTTTAAAAGAACTTGCGGTGTTTTTATTTACTCAAACCTTACACTTTAGTGGTATTTTTTAAAATTAAAGTTGTTGTTTGGTATAGGTCAGGGATCGAACCATGGACCTTAGTCGATCTATTCAATCAGTATATAGATTACAAATTTATTTAATGAATTTTGAACATGGTTTATGGCAATTATTTTTTTACATAAAATTAAACATTATTGCATCGATCGGGTATCGAACCAAAGACGGGAATCCATCGAATCAATATGTAAGTTAATGAGTGATTTATTTAATGAATTTTAGAATTTTTCCCGAATTTCTAGCTAAATAATTACGGATTTTCAAGATGGCGTCCAAATTTCAAGATGGCGGGTGTCACAGTAATAAATTATTACTGAACTCTAGCGGATAAGAACTAAACTTACATGGTGTCAGCGCACTCTAGCGGCCGAAAACAAGATGGTGGTCTCCAGCAACGAAGACAAGATGGCGGACATGACGTCATACTAGGTGACGATATATATGCTTTAAGAAAAGTGGTGGGAGTCAGTCTGCCTGCAGACACCATTAAGGAAGGAGCCTGTCGCCATTTTTAATTTTTTTTGCACTCGTCGGGTTCGAACCGAGGACTCCGAACTCCGTGTCGTACATGTTTGTTTTTTGTAATTATTTTATTAAAATTTTATTATTTAATTTTTTTTATAATTTTTAAAAAAAATTTCATTAAAATCGGATAATAAATAAAAAAGTTAAAGATGGCGGCCGTAACGGAAATTGCAACAGTGACGTCATAATCAAAAATGGCGGAACACACAACGCCGGAATTTTCTAGAACACAATGACGTCATCCAAAATGGCGGATCCAAGATGGCGGATCCAAAATGGACGCCTGGGTCAAGGTCAAGGTCAAAGGTCAAGGTCACATCCATCCAAGATGGCCGCCGTGACGTCACAATCCAAGATGGCGGAAAACACCACAGACACCACAGCCAGAAGCCAGATCTCGGATGCCCTATTATATACTACTACCGATACTGAGTCCCGAAAGTGTAAAGAACAAGGTTCCGTTAATAGTGTTTGATGTTTACAAACAGTATGATCGAATAAATTCAATCATCATCGACTGTAGGATCGAGATATCTATGGTAGAAATATTACACCAAACACCTTATCCTTTTTGTCTGATACTTCATAATAAGCTTGCATCGTACGAATACCGAGACAATCCTTTGGAAATTGTGTCATATATACTGTCTAGTTTGCGATATTAATAAGTTAGGACCCAGCATTGCTAGTGACAAGATGTAACGCAACCTGCAAGGTTTCCAGAGCCAAAATGGATTCGGTCGCAAGGAGATTGGTGTTACCTACGAGACCGACGGAAGGACTTCAACACTCACATTCTGACCTCCGTATTCCTGGTAATTATTGGACTAAAAAATTAAATGCTCATGCGAATACTACAATTGTCTGGAGTGGAACCGACTCAGGAGCTACTAGATTGCTGCGAACCTGGAAACTGTGCCGTTTATCACTTAAGATCGTTGTAGACCTACAGACAAAATACGGCTGTCCTTCCGTTTGCAAGATTAGTGCAATGTATGGCATGCAACTGCACGACAAGTTTGAACGAGTATGCGCCTATAAACTCGCAGCTAATGCGGAAATGGCACTCGCAGTTTGAGTAGGAGCCTGCATACATTAAGTCGTGCAACTGTTCGTGCCTTCGGTTGTCGTTTGACCTGCAAGAAGAGGTTTTCGTTTCATCCTGGCAACATGTACGCGAGAGTAATACCTAGCTTCAGCAGTGTCGAGTACAGCTACTGGGATGCCTGGCATCTGAGCACATATAAGTAAACCTGTGATGGAGGCGCTCAGCACTTACGGTTTTTGCACTATCCTGTGTTCTACGAACCGACTCAGGAGCTACTAGATTGCTGCGAACCTGGAAACTGTGCCGTTTATCACATAAGATCGTTGTTACTTCCCTTGTGTGATTAAAGAAAACTTTATATAAATTTTGTTATCGAAGATCTGGAAGCTGCTTTAAGTGGGCGAAACCAACAACAATATACCTACTGAGAGTTACATAAGAGAGGAACATTTAAAAAAATACTTAGTTCTCACAGTAGGAACTAGAACAGTGGATCGTATTTGAAGTGGTAAAAAAAATGTTTGTTTATAACTTACCCTTTGCATTGTTAATTATGATTTTCATTATTTTCTTTTGATAATCTTAGAAATTAAAATTACAATAAAAATAATTAATGGTGAGGCCTGGGCCGTAAGAAGTTATAAATTACAAATAGATTATCAATTTTACAAATTTAGCAATCATGTTTTCCAAAAGAATTAACTTTAATAAGTTTAATTAATAAGTTGAAACATTTGCTAGTCCAACCAGTGCGAGATTATATATATTTTGATTTCACAATATTTAATCTTTGTTCACTGGCAGTGAATAGAAGTGGGAGGTACTCGCAGCGTTCACACCAAAGGGACAGGCGTAAATTTAGTAGGCTTCAGGAATGGCCTTAAGCCGGAGAAAATACTGCGCTCTTGCCCCATCTCTTCGACTAATTCTTGGACAAATCTTATACTAATTCTTGCACGAATTCTTGGATTAATTCTTGGACCCCACTGGAAGAAAAAATAAACGGATCCAGTGGTCAAGAATAAAAAAAAAATTGAGAAGTTATGGCAAAAGTTAAAATGGGGAGGCAACTATAGCCAAAAGAATGTTTAATTTTCCACTTACGAGTCTGAGGGTGGAAAAGACTGCACGAGTGCTTGCGGTATCCCGGCGTGAGACATGATACGAAATCATTTAGTAAACGGTACTAATGACGACTAGCCAAAAAAAAATATGAAAAACTTAGGAAACACTCTCGAACTTTAGGGATCATATCCCTTAATTAAGCCAAGCGAGATAGCTTGTGAATCAAATCGTGGGCATTAGCACCGGCGTGATGTGACCGCGGTGACGACAGGAGGACGAATCACCGATCTATAGGGCTGAATGTAGTTAAAACTTGGGCCAGACGCCCAGATGCTTAGGGAGTGGGGAAAAAGTGCGCGGAGGACTCGCTCCGCCAACCAAACGTAAAAAATAACGTATGTGGCTGGTGACCAAAGTGTTGTGGCATCGGAGGTTATTCGTGCTCTGAAAACAATGCGCTTTATCGGGGAACAGGTGGAACCGACTGGGTGAAAATATGCAGAAGTCCCGTGAGGGGGAACTAGTGTAAGCCTGGTCCATATGGGACTAATTGGAGCGCGTTCTGTCAGGCTTAAAATGAACTCAGGGGAAATACAGTTTAATTGTTTTTTTCGCCGCGAGATGGCGGATACAGATCGCTCACCGGCGAGAGAGGCGTTTTTGAGGAGGCGAGGTTAATGGCCAGGTTGTATTCAGAGTGGTGTTCCTGGAAAAGATAGAACCCGGGGGGGAGGGGTAAGTATAAAAGCTCGCGAGAAATGTCTTATGCTGGGCGCCGATACATGCCCGTGTGCCGGAAATTAGGAATTTCGAACCGTTTTTTTTTTAATTTTTTTCATAATTTTAAATTATTTTTTGGAAATTTTATTTTTCTTTATAATTTGGTTTCTTTGGGTGATTTACTCTTTGTTAGGCTGGTGTACTCTCCTAAGTTAAACTTTGTGCCAGTAGGCAGAAGCACCTTTTCCAGAGACCTATGGGATCTTTTGCAGATCTAAGACTTTGTTGGCAGCCCGTTTGAAATTTCCCTAGCTTACAGGCACGTCCCAGGCCTGTAACGTTACTTCACTTAATGACTAAAACTGCATACAGCAGCTCTGGATGAGCTGTTACCATTTCTCAGAGGCGAGCTGACCATAGCCTTTACCGTCACGAATACGTATTAGGTTCTCTCCTCGAAAAGCACGTCATGGATGCGCGTTCCCAGCGTCGTTGCATTTTATGCCCCCCACTTACTACACTTCCCCCCTTTAGTTCTGAGAATTCACCTCTGGAGCATTGCCCTGCCGTTAATCCCGCCAAGTGTTGGCCGTCATCAAGGAAGACTTGCATAAGACATGTAAGTGCAAAGATGGGCCACCCCACGACATCTAGCGGCAAATTCGATAACCTCCCAGACAACTTCCCCTGTAGGCCGCCAGACAGCTGCACCTGACTGCCCCTTTATTCCCTTGTTAAAGCAGACGCCTTGGGCGAGTCGATTCTTTTTTAATTCAGACACCCCTCAACAGGTAGCGCTAAGGTCAGCCAGTGCTACCAGCTTCGAGACATCAGTCAGTTTTTTTTATGATGCCCACTCAGGGAACTTCGGAACCTTTCGGTCTGGACATCCCAGTCCTCCCTCCACTTTTGATGGAACATTTACTTTTAATTACGAGACGCGGTTCTTCGGCAGACACTTCGCGTCGCGACTGCAGACGGACCGTTTGTAATTATCGGCGAAACGACGAGACACTGCAAGACTTCCATCGGGCCGCATCCGACTATGTAGTCGCTTAAATAAGGGATGCTATCCCTGTAATATTCTTAATGTAATTTAGTTCATCTGCACAGTAAGAAACATTATAGTTATTTTTCTTTTAAATTATTTATTTTGAAATGATGAAAACGTCCGCGCCCAGCCGCGTATTCGTGGAATCCAGTTCCTGGCTGGCGATGTATCGGTAAATAGAAGCCGACTTCCCTGTCTGAAAGGGTCCGAGAGCCAGACGCGAATTGGCATTTTCATCTCCCTTCCTCAACAGCACACAGGCGCCCTGGCATCATGTTCCCCCGTGATCTCCGGGAAACGAAGCCCCAACCTCTGGTGCTACTGTATCTTTCAACCTTTTTTTGTACTTTCCTAAATTATGCTATCAGACTAATTTCATCATATAAACATAATTTCTGGACTTTAAGTACATACCTATACTAGGATAGTTTAAATATATTTGTATTTTTTTATTGGTTTAGGTATTTTTAGTATATGAAACTTTTAATAATTGAATTTAGTGTCAACCCATATTTTTTCTCTGATTATACCTGAGATCTGCTTAAGTACTTAATTGATATTGTAGGTTTTTATTTTTTTAATACCTGTTATAAATTTTTCCTTTAATAAATTTGATGTAATTATATTCAGATGGAATCACACCTTGTTTCTGTTCATTTCTAATAAAATTGTGAAACCTTAAAGATCCCCAGCACAAATATGGTAGCAGAGCATGGTTTCTATTTTATTAGTTTGTGATTTCGTCTCCAAACAATCGTAGTAGAAATAACATTAAGTAATTTAAATTTTTTGATCTTTGATATTTTTATATAAATATTTGAGCGAGAATCTTTATATTTTTTAGCGCGAATATAAGTAACTTAATTTTAATTATTTACAAGCAATATTAATCTTCCTTTTACGCAAGACATCGCCCAGTTGTCCCGACAGCGGTGCGTTTATCAGATGTGCCTCACACAAGGTCACAGACACCCCCCATTTCACCTCGCCCGACGGTCGAGGGCCACTGCGTCTTCTGTTGACAGCTGTAATATTGCCACACGTGCGTGATAGCACAAAGCATTCTACTACCCCCTTTGCCCTCCATCCTTCACCTGAGAGGACATTACCCTTTTCATCGGCGGGAATGCATAGAGTTATAAGTACGCGACCCACTGATTATGCAGAGTCGGGGCGCAACCAAATAGTTTAAGTGTTAATATAAGTTTAAGTTAAGAGTGTTTTGTGCATTGCATGTCAACCTAGAGTAAGAGTTATAAGTTCTTAGAGTTTTTAAAACTTAGTTAATCATGATCACTCCGGAGTATCTCCTTAAGGACAAGACAATTTATGAGCTCACACTCCGGGGACAACCGACCTCAGGAGATGCCCAAGAGCTCAGGAAACGACTCAGAGCCGTTTGCCAGAAACAAGTACAGCCAACTGCTTGGAATGTAAATTTGGACCCACTAGAGGAGTTCAATATTGTCTGTAGTAAATTTTATGACATAAGCGCTTATGATAATGATGTGCAGAAGAAACAAACAAAACAAACATACTACGAATCATCACACGACTTAACCATGTTGCCACTAGATTCCACAACCTGTCCATTTTATCAGGAGGTAAATTGAATGGTATCTACACCAAAGAAATTGACAAATGCCGACAACAGATACCTGACCTCACACATAAGTTGAGTGCAAAACTCATTACCTTACAGGAACCACTCTTCGAGAGTATCACTGACATAATTCCCAGCCCTCAGGAACAGATGCCTGGTACAAGTACACAGCCTGAAACGGCACCTACAGAAATACCGGGACTACAGACCAAGGTTACTCTGGTGTCTCCATTACCTGTATCGCCCCCGCCTCCACCTTCATCGCCGCCACCAGTTTCCTTTACATCAATCCCGTTTTCGGCAATCACTACGATTGGCCACCCATCCACCCACATGTGGGTTCCCTCCGCCTCTATCGCGAGGCGGGTACCACAGCCAGTCACCAAGGTCACCTACACTCAACCAATTCCCGAAGTCATTGCACACCCCTCTCACCCCACCCAACTTATGTACCTTCCACCAAATATGGCAGGAATGTTTAACCCATACCTCCAGTTCCAGTCAGCATTTTCATCCTTCCAGACCACCCCAGAAATCCACACTCCCTCTGCGGCCATTGGCACGCAAATCTCTCGCCTACCTCAGGTAAGTGCATCTAGCACCGCGACCTCACTTGCACAGTCCACCGCCATGACAGCTACTCCACAACCTGACCTACAAATTCCCCAAGTCAGTCCATCAACCTCGTACCTCCCTCTGGCACCTGCAGCACCCCTCCCTCCACACAACCCTAATACTACACCAAATCATCCCCCACCACCTGGCCAAGGCCAAACAACCCATTTCTACAGTAAAATCGCTCACCCAGCAGAAAGGCTACTCACCAATCTCCCGGAAACCAATGGATTGAATCCTAAATAAAACTGATTTAGTTTTTGCGACAGTTACTCAAACTACACCAAAAATGCAACCTACCAGACAAAGAATTGTTTGAGATAGTTTTTCCCCTTACCCACCCACCTCTCAGCGAACGAACGTAATTGGCAATAGAAAATAACCTAACTTTCGATCAGTACCATGCTGACATATTAGATTTTTTTATTCCAGCGCGCATGCTCACAAACCTGCGGCTTGATTGGTACAACAGGCTTCAACAGAAAGATGAACCACTAAGCAAATACATTGCTGACATTAAGGAAGCCGCTCGAGTCCTTCGATTAGGCGCGTCAGAATGCGAAATCGTTAATAATATCCTAGATGGAATTAGCCCTGCAGAGAGATCGCGAGCAGTTTTTCAGAGCAGACCACATACATTTGCGGAGCTGGACCATTTGTGTATACATGCCACTAATGTAGAATTCTCCGACTACCAAAGGAATCGTTACCCGAGTTCCCTTGATCGACACCCCATTCTGTCAGTGGCAAAATCTCAACCAAGAAAAGAGAACATGAACACTATTCACAAAACAAAACAAAATGATTACAGTCACCATCAGAGTGGATATAATCATAACCAGCAACTGACACCAGTTTGTAAATTTTGTAAAAGACCCGGGCATGTGATTGAACAATGCCGCACAAAATACAGAAAGAAAAATTATTACAACTACAAAAATAACAACAACAACAACAACCCAAAAAACGAGTAATGAGGTGGCCAGAAAGCAATCCTTCTGTGCCACCTTAACAAAAGTCATATTCAGATAATTTCTGCAATACAGTCACTACTCCACATGCACCGAGTAGATACAATAACAGATTTGATTACCACCCAAGGAGTAATTACACTACGCAACAACAACAAAAATACACAAAAAATTCAAATAGGTCACAAAAGTCAAAAAGTCTCGTAGAAGGATAAAACGAAAAATTTACACAAATTCAAATAAGGTAAAAAATTCTACCGACCCTAGGACACATTGTGATAGTTGCACAAATCCAAAAAATTCAGGCAAGAGGACATGTCATAATATCTTTGCAGATATACCAACAGTATTACTTTATGCGACCACTTTAATTGGCAAACACGAAATTCCAGGACTGATTGATACAGGCTCAGTCCGAAGTTTTATTTCAGCAAATATTTTTCATGTTTTACAAAAGGACAAATTGGTTCAGGAAATTAAACCAGTAAAAATAAAAAGTTTCACCGCACCAGAGCAACCATTAAAGGTCAACGAAGTAGTCGTCATTAAAGTTAAAATTGATTTATTTACCTGGATGTTTCCATTTTTAGTTGCACAGGATTTAGCTACTGATCTAATTTTTGGGTTCAGATTTCATTTCTAAAACAGTCTTAGTAATTGATTTGCGAGAAAGAAATTTCAAATTAAAATTTAATAAATCTGTGGTTATCCCATTTGTTTCACCTAAAATCCAGCATCAGAGTAATGTGAATGCAAAACATACCGAAGGTGAGGATGAATGTGAGTTATCCCTGACACCTCGATACATCGCAAAGAAAAGCAGTGGAAAATCTATGTCATAACATTCCAGATGTCTTGACAAAAAACTAGGTCGCAGTCACTTAGTGCAATATGATAAAAAACTTTTGGATAAATCCCCAGTCAGGTGTCACCCGTATCAATTATTAGGTCCCAAAATGGAAATCATGCGCGAACACATACAAGACCTATTGGAGAAGGATGTAATTGAACCATCGACTTCCAGTTTTTTCCCTCCAGCATTTTTGGTCCCCAAAGGTCAAGGTCACCGGTTAGTTGTGGATTTTAGAAAAATTAACAAACAGATAGACATAGAAATGGTACCATTACCTGATTTGAATTCAGCTTGCCATTGGTTTAGCAAAGCCAAATATTTTAGCGTTTTTGATCTTAATTCGGCTTACCATCAAATACCACTAACACCAGAATCAAAACACATCACCGGCTTTTGCGTGCCCTGGAATTTGTATCAATATAAAGTAGTTCCATTTGGACTAGCCACAGGCGCACAGGTACTGACTCGCCTCCTAGACCAAGTTTTTGGCGATTTAAAATTTAAATTTGTATTTAATTACCTGGATGACGTTGTAGTGTATTCCGAATCTTTTGAAGACCACCTAGCTCATTTGTCTGAAGTTCTCACCCGGCTGCGTAAAGCAGGATTGACAGTAAACACAAAGAAGGTTAAATTCGCCGTTTATGAAATTTCTTTCCTAGGACACATAATTTCCAGTAGAGGAGTAACAATTGACCCAAGCCGCACCCAAGCCATCGCAGATTTCCAACCTCCAAAAGATCCAAAAGGAATTTCTAGATTTATTGGCATTGCTAATTTCTATGCCAAATTCATCCCAAATTTGCAGAACATGCAGCCCCTTCAAATGCTCTTCGGAAGAATAACACATCATTCAATTGGGGTCCTGAACAAGACAAAGCCTTCAGTTATTTGAAACAAGCTATAGCCAGCCCACCTGTTATTCGAATGGCGGATTTCACTAAACCATTAAACCATTCATACTACAGAGAGAAGCATCGAGTGTCGCCATTGGCGCAGTTCTATCACAACAATTCGATGGCCACAGGCAACCAATAGCTTTCGCCTCTCGCACCCTAACTCATCAAGAGAAGAAATCGTCCTCAGTTTATGAACTCGAGTTCCTAGCAGTTGTATTCGGAATCGATAAGTTTCGGCAATACCTTGAACACAGGGAATTTTTTTTTAGAGACCGACAATCAGGCCCTTGCTTGGCTTTTGGCTCACCCCAAGCAACTAGGAAAACTAAGCAGGTGGATAGCAAATATTTCCTCACTTAAATTCACTATTCAACATATCAGAGGTACGCAGAATATTGTAGCAGATGCTCTTTCTCGAATGTTCGAGAATCCCTCCAAACCTAATCTTCAGGAGGAACCCCCAGTTTCATGTAATGCTCTACTCACGGATTTCCCTTTAGCATTTTCAGACTTACAGTGTCAACAAAATTCAGATCCTTACATTTCAGATATTATTCAGCAGATAAAATCAGGTACACCGCCAAGGTATTGCAAGATTTCAAAGGGTCTCCTACATCGACTAACAGCACAATGCAAAACTTACAGAATGGCTCTTCCTGAGAATTTAAGAGACATGGTATTTTAATATTATCACAGCTCACCCATAGGAGCACACCTGGGCACATACAAAACAATTGATGGCATACACCGCCATTTTATTTGGAATGGAATGCACAAAGACATTGCTGAGAAAGTATAATTAAGTAAATTATGCGCCCTGAGTAAACCAGCACAGAAAACACAATTTGGATTTCTAACATCAGATGTGGCTGAAAGGCCTATGCAAAAATTATTTTAGATTTTGTTGGCCCCTTCCCCCGTTCTAAAACTGGACACACCATGCTTCTCGTAGCTATTGATGCATTTTCTAAATTTGTATGGCTCATTCCCCTCCGGCGAGCCACCGCAGAAACCACAATGAAGAATTGCAAAATAACATTTTTAAAATATCAGGCTTACCTTCAATAATTGTGTAAGATAACGCATCATTATTAACATCCAGACTTTTCAAGAATATGTGCTTTTCCCATGGCATTCAACATGTAACCACTTCTCCCTATTATCCACAGCCTTCACATGCGGAGCGTTTCAATAGGAACCTCCGATCCGCTTTAAAAGCGTATCATGCGAACTCGCAGGATAAATGGGACACTAATTTGGTCTGGTTACAAATGGCTTTCAACTATGCCCGACATGAGGGACACAAAATCACACCATTTGAAATCATGTTCACATATAAACCCAATAATCCACTTTCTAATCTCTGGTCACTACAAGAGCTTCTCCCAGATAATCCTCGCAACATAAAAGAGGTCTGGAGAAGAGCTCAGCATAACCTGAACTTAGCCCATGCGGCAAGCAGGCAGAGATATAACAAGAAACGTTCGCCTAATCCATACAGGGTAGGTGATATGGTGTTGTGCAGATCACACCCACTTAGTAAAGCGATCGACAAGCGATCAGCCAAACTTGCTTATCGTTGGAATGGCCTGTGGCAAATCCAGCGCTTTTTAACCCCAGTAACGGTCGCCCTAGCCGACCCAAGTTCTGGTGCGTAGATAATGCGCGCACACATTTCGCATCTAAAGAAGGTGCACCCCAACTTAAATTAGGTGCAGCCCTCTACTCCTATTCGAGGAGTCTTAAAAAAAGCTTCGGCATGCCATCTGCAACACACAGAGTTGAAAAATATAAAAATCCTAGGTCCTAATTATAAGTAATAAAAATCCATGGTACTAGTTCGTAAGAGTGTTCACATTTCAGATATTTAGTATTAAGAATGTTTTAGGATAAGATATTATTTCTAAGTGGCGCTACTAAGTACATAAGAACACTTAGTCCGTAAGATCCACTTAGTCCGTAAGATCCACTTAGTCTGTAAAATACACTTAAACCATAAGCTAAATATGTAACTTAGTTCGTAAGAAAATGATGAGACCTAGTTCGTAAAGTTATGTGTAAACAATGAATAATCATGTCAATTAGTTTTTAAAGTAGTTTTGTATGACCATGTTACCTCGTAAGTTCATCAGGTATTGTAAGTAGTTTAACTAAGTCGATTCTGGTAAAGGGTAAGTATGCCAGGTTTCAATTAATTAATACTCAGTGTTGGTTGCTTACCCTGGCTACGCCTTTCAGTGGGGGAATATGTGCCGGAAATTAGGAATTTCCAACACATTTTTTAAAAATTTTTATCATAATTTTAAATTATTTTTGGAAATTTTATTTTTCTATTTAATTTGGTTTCTTTGGGTGATTTTCTCTTTGTTAGGCTGGTGTACTCCTCTAAGTTAAACTTTGTGCCAGTAGACAGAAGCATCTTTTTCAGAGACATATAGGATCTTTTGCAGATCTAAGACTTTGTTGGCAGCCCATTTGAAATTTCCCTCGCTTAAACGCACGTCCCAGGCCCGTAACGTTACTTCACTTCATGACTAAAACTGCATACAGCAGCTCTGGATGAGTTGTTACCATTTCTCAGAGGCGAGCTGACCATAGCCTTTACCGTCACGAATACGTATTAGGTTCTCTCCTCGAAAAGCACGTCATGGACGCGCGTTCCCAGCATCGTTGCGTTTTATGCCCCCCACTTACTCCACTTCCCCCCTTTAGTTCTGATAATTCACCTCCGGAGCATTGCCCTGCCGTTAACCCCGCCAAGTGTTGGCCGACGTCAAGGACGACTTGCATAAAAAATGTGAGTGCAAAGATGGACCACCCCACGACATATAGCGGCAAATTCGCTAATCTCCCAGCCAACTTCCCCTGTAGGCCGCCAGAGAGCTGCACCTGACTGCCCCTTTATTCTCTTGTTAAAGCAGACGCCTTGGGCGAGTCGATTATTTTAAATTTCAGACACCCCTCAACAGGTAGCGCTAAGGTCAGCCAGTGCTACCAACTTCGAGACATCAGTCAGAGTTTTTTTTATGATGCCCACTCGGGGAACTTCGGAACCTTTCAGTCCGGACGACCCCCCCCCCCCAACTTTTGATAGAACGTTTACTTTTAATTACGAGACGCGGTTCTTCGGCAGACACTTCGCGTCTCGACTGCAGACAGACCGTTTGTAATTATCGGCGAGTCGACGAGACACTGCAAGACTTCCATCGGGCCGCAACCGACTATGTAGTCGCTTAAATAAGGGATGCTATCCCTGTAATATTCTTTATTTAGTTTTGTCCGTCTGCACAGTAAGAAACATTATAGTTATTTTTCTTTTAAATTATTTATTTTGAAATGATGAAAACGTCCGCGCCCAGCCGCGTATTCGTGGAATCCAGTTCTTAGCTAGCGACGCATCGGTAAATAGAAGCCGACTTCCCTGTCTGACAGGGTCCGAGAGCCGGACGCCAAATTGGCATTTTCACCTCCCTTCCTCAGCAGCACACAGGCGCCCTGGCATCATGTCCCACGTGATCTCCGAGAAACGAAGCCCCGACCTCCGGTGCTACTGTATCTTTCAACCTTTTTTTTAACTTTCCTAAACTACGCCGTTAGACTAATTTCATCATATAAACATAATTTCTGGACTTTAAGTACATACCTTTACTGGGATAGTTTAAATATATTTGTATTTTTTTATTGTGTTAGGTATTTTTAGTAAATTAAACTTTTTATAATTGAATTTAGTGTCGACCCATATTTTTTTTCTCTGAATATACCTGAGACCTGTTTAAGTACTTAATTGATATTGTATGTTTATATTTTTTTATTACCTGTTACAAATTTTTCCTTTAATAAATTTGATGTAATTATATTCAGACGGAATCACACCTTGTTTCTGTTCATTTCTAATAACATTGTGAAACCTTAAAGATCCCCAGCACACCAGACAGCCCTGGAACATTAGAATGGGGCATAATAATGAGGGCTAATAATAGCATAGGCGAAATCACATCATGGTATCGGTTGAAGCATTGGGAAAGAGTCGTGGGACTCTAGTAAGAAAAAATTTATTATTATAATCAATAGGCTAACAAATTTTATGTTAGAGAATTAAGGAAAAAAATTAATTAGTGGCAAATATTTCCAATTTACTGCATAGGCCTACCACACACAATACTTTCAAATCGTCGCGAGATAGTCGCCTCATCTGCACGTGCAACACAAAACATGGGCATGTTGCAACATGTTGCGACCTTCAATGCATCTACACAGACACCCAAAGGAGACGTATCTCGTCGTAGTTCAGATAGTGAACCTGTCTCAACTAGCACCGAGGCAATGCCAATTTGCAGCCGTGGTCACAGACATCGTAGTCTATGTCTCACGATGTCCAGTCGTTGGCGAAGAAGATGTCCAATAGGAAGCCTGTGTTCCTGAGCCTGTGTCCTGCGAACCAGTTGGAACCGGAATCAACGAAACAGTTGGAACCAGAGATGACGAAACAATACTCGGAGTCGACGAGAGAGTACGTGGACTTTTAAAGACTTTGCTTACGAAAATGCTTAATGCCTTAACCTAATATGGATATGTGTAATAGTTCTTAATAAATGACTAAACTTTGTGTGTTTTTATTGTTAGATATTAAGGTACCTGAATTTTAAACTAATAAAGATTAATTTTTTATATATTCAATATTTTGACTTATGTAGTATACCAGTAGGCCGCAGGTACATAAGTGAGGTGAGGTTCAGACGACTGGACCCTCAGATCACATCTGGCTATGGTGCGTAACGGATCGGCTCTCGTCAGTAAGTTTCCTGAGATTTAGTTGCTGTTCTAATTTTAACCTTGATGGGTGATCTACCATCGACAGAAGGTACCCTGATGGCACCAGCGACATTTACATCGACGCCGACGACGATAGTTCAATGGCAGCGGTGCTGGCAGCCGCGGTGATCCCAACATTATCGGTACTACCAACTGCATACATTTCGATGCAGTCTGTGATACCAGCATCAAATTATGCTGTTTCATCGGTTGAAGTTTCGCCAGCACCATTGGAGAATTCAATGAACGACGAATGTTCATCGCGCCAGTGCAAATACTGTGTTGAGCCAGTTAGTACCACTTCAAGATCATGCAGACATGAAAGGAGCAGATGTTCGAATAATGAACAAAGAACACTTTTCAAGTGCAAAATATGTAATAAACTAATTTTATGTCTCGAGAATTTAATCGACTTTATACAAATGTTTCGGTAGTGTTAAGTGCAAGCATAATGAAATTTTTTGTTGTTTGACTCAGGTATTGTAAAAGTCAATGTGAGTATATAAGTGAGGCCCAGACAAAGAGAACCTCAGTCCACCTCTGGCTGCGGTGCTGTGCGGATGGGATGGTTAGACTTGTCTAAAATAATAGACCAGTATATGGGTATTCTTGAGAACTTGATGGCAATATTACCAATATTAATGTCGACATGGATGGTAAGCCTACCATAAGCAGTGCAGAGCCCGATGGCAACGGCGTCAACAGTTACACCTACTCTCCAAGCAAAGCAGTAGATTTCGACGCCTGCAATATCTTTCGCAGAAAAAGGTCTTGAAGACTTCCGAAGTTAACATTTCAGCGGTGTTACAATGATTGTCAACAGTGCCAGTGACATCGATAAAGAAATCCGCATCATACGGTGTTCTATTACCTCACTGTTAGTACTGTGACAACATAAAAAATAGAAAACTTGTGATTATGGAATACACATTTGTAATAATAATTCTAAATTAATTAAATATCAGTGCAACAGGTGTTTTAGCCAGTTTATTCACTGTGGAAAATTGAAAAGACACATATGATTTTGCAAATGACTGGTTAAATTTTCATCAGAATCGAACTATTTATTCTGTGGCAAAACATTAGCAAATATTCCAAGTGAAAAATATAATGAAATCGATAATTCTTCTCTGTGTGAAAAATGTGGTGTACCAATAAGATGACTTGATAAACTAAAAAGACATAAAAATATCTAAAGAAGTTACTTTAATTCGTGGGTATCAGATGCAGGGTCTTTGGTAATTTGCTTGATTTTTAGACTTGCTGTAGTGTAGAATTTATGTAAAGAAATTTAATTTGTAAAAGAACTTGCGGTATTTTATTTCTCGAACCTGTCACTGTTGTGGTATTTTTAATAACATTATTTTTTTTTTTGCATTGAGCAAAGTGCGAACCAAATACAGAAATCCATTTATTTAATCAATAAATTGATGAGTGTTTTTTTTGATGATTTTTGGAATCTTTCCCGGATTTCTTGATAAATAATAATTTTTTTTTTCAAAATGGCAGTCAATATGACATCATTGGCTTAATAGAGGTTAGTAGAAGAGGAAATTAAGCTTCTTTTAAGACTTTTCACCATATTTATTGAAATAGGTAGTTGTTATTTACATAAAATTAAAAAAATTGTAGCATTGATTATGTATCGAACAAAGGACAAGAATAAATCGAATTAATAAGTAGGTGCCTTATATTAATTGCAGAATTTTTAATGAATATTGCAATTTTTCCCAAAATTATAGCCAAATAATTACGAATTTTTAAGATGGCATCCAAATTTCAAGATGATAGGTACCACAGTAAAAATAAATTGTTACTGCACTCTAGTGGGTAAAAATTAAACTAACATGGTGGCAGTGCACGCTAGCAGACGAAAACAAGATAGCGGCCTCTTGCAGATTAAAACAAGATGGCGGATGTGACATTATACTAACTGACGATTTATATACATTGGCATTAGTGGTAGGAGATCAGTCTGCCGGCGTGTTCTGTGCAGGAAAGATCGGACGCATTTATTATTTTTTGCCCTCACTGGGTTCAAACCAAAGACTCCAAACTCCATGATCTAAGTTCGTACTTTTAATAATATCTTATTATAATTTGAGTTTTTTTTTAAACAAATTTTAAATTTTTTCCCAATGTTTTGGATAATAATTACGGATTTTCAAGATGGTGGCCATAAAAATTATTGCAATGGTGACATCATAATTAAAATGGTGAGAAGTTCTAGAAAACCAAGGGGCGGAATGCAAAATGATGGAAAGTTCTTGAAAACAAAATGGTAGGTCCAAGATGGTGATCCAAGATGGTGGACCCAAGATTCCCACCAGTGTTAACGTCAAGGTCATCCAAGATGGCCGCCATGATAAAAACCCATAATCGCAGTCGTCTCCTCGGTTTCTCAGCCTGAAGCCTGGTCTCGGATATACTCACCTATACAACTAACATCCAAAAATACAACTGTTGTTCTCAAATGACATTATTTGGAGCAACGCAATTTGTACAGGACAATTACATGCCCACCTTCAAGATTAATTGGCATAGGTATATACATCATTTAGTAGGAGTGCTGTTACCACCACTGGATGCGGACCTTCAATTCTTACAAACTTTATTTCATGGGCATTTTGGATGCGGAAGTTAATGAGTGTTGTGCTCTCAATCCGATAACGTAGCGAACTATTGCCAGAGAATTGGAAACGTTTCTTCACCAAAACAACGAATTGTAAAAAATGTTCAAAATTGTGTTGGAACTGATGCCATTCGGCAGCCATAATATCGTTATGAGGGCTGACAAAACGCCTGCGGGTGAGCACGCATGAAGGTTCAATTTGCCGACAATCGACGAAGTGACGAAGTGGCAGTTGTCAGAGAAAATTGGCGATCCAGAGATATAGTGCTTCATCTTCGGAACAATGAACATTAATATTTTGGCAGGGCGAGGACGAATACCATTTCAACATCAAAATAGTTATTCAACCAACAGGCGTTGAAACAAATTAAAAAGTAAGTGCTATGCATTCTTATTCATACAGACTTATGATTCGTGATGGTGAAATAAATCATATTTTGAAGTGTCACCATCTTTTCCGTCAGTACGCGGTTGACATGAATGTCACATTTTAAACTGAGCATTTGACATATATTCGTTTGAACCAAAAGCAGCTCTGATCAGATCCGCGATGCAATGAATTCCGATGGCGATGCAAACAACATGGGAAGAATGAAAATTTTTTTGCCGGCCACTTACACTGGTAACCCGCGCCACATGCACGAGTACGCGCAATATGAGATGGTTGTATGTTAGACAATCTGGTCACCCAGACCTATTCATAACATTCACCTATAACCCTCAATGAATCGAAATCAAGAAGGAACTGCTTCCCATCCAAACACCAGTTGACAGATATAACATCACTGCCAGAATTTTTAAACAAAAGTTGAAATCTCTGACGGATTTTATTACAAAGCACCATGTGTATGGCCAAGTTCGTTGTTAGATGTACTCTGTTGAATGGCAAAAGCATGGTTTGCCTCACGCGCACATTTTTGTTTGGTTACTTGACAAAACCAGGCCTGATGAAATCGACTCAGTGATCTCATCCGAAATACCGGATGAAGCTGTTGAACTGAAAATGTATGCAGTGGTGACTAAGTATATGATCCATGGACCTTGCATAGTTTTCAACAATGACTCGCCCTGTATGATCGATGGTAAGTGTTCCAAGCGATACCAGGGAGACCTGATTGCTGACACCATCACTGGCAATGATGGATACCCATTTTATCGTCGGCGATCAGTTGCAAACAATGGGCGATCTGCAGTTGTGAAGGTCAAAGGGCACGATATTAATGTGGAAAATCAATGGATGGTTCAAATTTCGCCAATTTTTTCCATGGCTTTTGAGGCTCATATCAATGTGTGATTTGTAACTCTGTTAAGTAGATAAAGTATATATGCAAATATGTGAACAAAGGCATCGACACATCTCTTTTCGTTGCAACAAATGCAAAAGACGAAGTATCTTAGTATCAGATTAGTCGCTATGTCAGCAGCACCGAGGCTATTTGGCAAACCTGTTCCTTTGCTATTCACGAAATACACCCTACAGTTATACATTTGGCAAAAATCTGGAAAATTGACTGAAGCTTACAATTATCGTATAAACAAAGAACGCAACTCCGTCAGACGAAACTTCAACCTGCTGAGGAGTTAAACAATGACATATTGAACTGAGTGTTACACATTATAAGGCATGTACGTCGTTTTGCTCCTTATGATAGGATCACCAGATAAGCAGTGAATGTTTCTTCCTAGAAAGAAAGTATGAATTCATGAAGCACCACAATATAAATTTATTAATAGTAGTATGTAAATGGGGCTACTGAAACTGGCGCTGGTGCGTGGAAACCAGAGCCGAGACACATCTCTGATTAAGACGTCACGGCGGCCATCTTGAATAAGCGTAACGGGACACAGTGTAACGGGACTAGTAGATCACGGTGGCCATTTTGGATCCACCATCTTTAAATCGAGCGCCCCACTCATTATGTTAAAATTTTTGTCTCTTGTCGCCATATTTATTTTTTCTGTTCCACTGGAGGCCGCCATCTTGGATACTGTCGAATTTGTTTCTGTTGTTTGTTCCTAGACAGCGCCAACGTCGCTCTTGATTTTTTTTCTGTTCCATTGGAGACCGACACATTGGATACCGACGACTTTGTTTCTGTTGTTTGTCCCTAGATAGCGACAGCGACGCTCTTGATTTTTTTCTGTTCCACTGGAGACCGCCATCTTGGATACCGTCGACTTTGTTTCTGTTGTTTGTTCCTAGATAGCGACAGCATCGCTCTTGATTTTTTTCTGTTCCACTGGAGGCCGCCATCTTGGATACCATCGAATTTGTTTCTGCTCTTTGTTCCTAGAGAGCACCAACGTCGCTCTGTCGCATCACATAAGGTATATGGTCCATTACCTACCAGAGCTATTATGGTCCTTATCGACATATTAATTTTAATTTTTTATGCAAAATACATTGGAAGCGCTCTGATTCGAACCAGCTCAGCTCTGATCTCTAGGTTGGAAAGCATATGTCTTTAACCGCTCGGCCATCGAGACATTTACCAGACTGAGAATTAAATAAGGTATATAAAAAAATAACATGCATATCGGGACTTGAATTTTTGACGTGACAACGTCTAATAAATCGATGAACGCCGGCTGCACGCACGAAAAAGTGTCCCATTACGGATGTCCCACTACGGATGTAACCTGTTTGCTCATTGTACGCATGCGTGGCATCTCTCTTCATGCTCATTGTACGCAGGCGTGGCATCTCTCTTCCACTCGATTGGAACAACCATCGATTTGACTTTTCAATCATATTTTCGTCGTTTGAATTATTAATATTATGTAATTTAACGATCGTACACCGATTTTAAGCACAATCGGTACGGTTATTTAAAAGTAATGTTGAAAATTAAAATACATTTTGGACCAACAATGGTGTTTTACAGTTACACATAATAATTCAAATTACACCCGGGATCTTTTGCACAATGTTTTAAAAAATATTGTAACATATTATAAATAACTTTGGTGTATTTGGGATGCGTATTTGTTATAAAATCGTGTTAATATTATTTCCCTTCGTGAACAAAATTTTTATAAATATATATATGACATTTGAAACTACATTACCTTAGTATGGCCTCGTGGGCGTGTGGTTAGTGTACCTAACTCTTGAAATAAACGTTGTCGGTTCGAAACCCGGCTGCTGCGAAAATTTTTTTGTACTTGTAAAAATAAATACGGCGCACGCAACATTTCAAAAGTAATAAATATATATTTGAATTAATGAATGCAAATAAAAGTAAATTTATTGATTCAATTGCACATTTCATTTCACTCCTTTGTATCCATAAAAAATTGTATTAATTCAATAAAAATGATTCAATTTTATTCATAAAAGTATGCAGAGGTAGATTTTATCATGCAAAAGATAGAAAAATTTAAAAAAAATTCTTCCTCAAAGAAAATAATATTTTTAATGCCTAAATGGTTTAGTTGCAAAAACCTATTACGGCTCAGTCTCAGGCCGAATATGATATTTCCATTTCTTCTGGATCAATCATTTCATCAATGTTTTGTTATGGCGTTGTCACGTAAAACTATCGTCCGTAAACCGACTTTACAGACAACCAAATTTTTTTTTTTTAAATTTTAATTAATAATAGCACTACCTGTTCGAGACAAAACCACCATCTTGTAATAAGTCGTAACTGTTGCAATTATAGTTACGCCCGCAATCATTAAAATACGCATGTTTTATGTTAGAAAATCGGGAATAATTTTAAAAATCATAAAAAAATTAAATAATAGAATTAAATTATAAAAATATTAAAAACAACTGTTGCAGTTATCGTTACGGTCAACATCTTGGATTATATAAATGTTGCATGTTTCGTTACGCCCGCCATCTTGGTTGAGTACTATGCCATCGATACACTTTATGTTACGACCGTCATATTGGTTCCTATTAATGTTGCAATTACCGTTATGGTCACCTCTTGAAATTTAGACGCCATCTTGGAAATCCGTAATTTTTATGTTAGAAAATCGGGAAAAATTCCAAAATTCATCAAAAAATTAACTTTATTGATTCTGATTGATTAGATCGATTTCCGTCCTTGGTTCGAAACAGCTAAGAGCAAAAAAAAATCAGATCCTTCCTCCACAGAAGCCACCTACAGTCTGACATACTTCCACCAATAACAAGGAATTTACCATCAGCTGGTATGACGTCATGTCCTCCATCTTGTCTTCGTCCGCTGGAGACCACCATCTTTTTTTCGTCTGCTAGAGTGTGCAGGCGACATGTTAGTATAATTTTCTGTTCACCATAACTTTAACCACGATTGTTGGCATTGAACTTTGTCATTGACATTGAACTTTATCATTGTCCTTGAATTTTTACCTTGACCTTGAACTTTGACCTGACATTGAACATTGACTTGACCTTGAACTTTGACCTTGAACTTTGACCTTGAACTGGCTTTTTGACCTTGACCTTGAAATTTTACTTTAAAATTGAAAATTAACCTTGACCTTGAAATATGACCTTGACCTTAATTTTTGATTTAGACCTTGACGTCCATCATGGATCCGTAATTTTATGTTCAGTACATGCTACCAGGAGCTACCACCTGCTAGTGGTTATTTCCACCATCATGTTTTCGTCTGCTGGAGGACACCATCTTGTGTGTACTCGTCTTATCATCATGCTAGTTTTATTCTAACCTGATACATTGCAGTAATCATTTCATATTATTGAGGTGCCCTCAATATTGAAATTTGGGCATCATCTTGAAAACATGTAATTATTTAGCTAGAAATGCTGGTAAAATTCCAAAATTCACCGAAATAATTAATTATTAATTAACAAACCGAAACGATCAGTTCCTGTCCACGGTTAGATCCTTGACCAGTGACAGCTGTAACTAAATATTAAACATAAATAATATTTTGTTTTTCATTACCTTTCGTGGAATTTATTAATCATTCACTCTACGAAAATCAACTCAAGAAAATATAGCTGACCAACTAAATAAATACAGTGCCGCTATGCATTACATGAAAGTCTAGTTTTTTATACTTAGATTAACCTTTAAAATTTTCACGTACAAAACCATCTATACACATACACCACGCGTCTTCGGATCGGAAGACCGAGCCATGATCAATGTCAGAAATATAGGCCATGAACTCAGTACACGCAAGAAAACGGAATTTACACGCAGGAAAACGGAATGTCCACGCAGGAAAACGGAATTAACACACAGGAAAACGGAATTTACACACAGGAAAACGGAACGTACACGCAGGAAACGGAATGTACACACAGGAAACGGAATGTACACATAGGAAACGGAATGATCACACATACAGTAGCAGAAACACGTGCTTAGTTGGAAATCAGAATACAAAAAATAATACGTACTTTTTAAAATAATTCATAATTTTTTTAATAGTACACACATGACAATTAATCAAATTATTATTGTATGTAGCCAGTTTTCCACAGTTGTTTAAGTATGGACAATACTTCATCGATATCCGAGTAGTTTCCTCTACGAACACATGCCACCATCAGTCTTAGTTGGTCAACCAATATGTTAGGATCGTCCCATGAGGTATAATCAATCTCTTCTGTTACGTTCATCTTCTTTGTACGTTTATAGTAAATATTATATCCGGTGTCTTCCGTTTTAACACCAACCGCAAGGTCACTTTCGTCATCGTGTCAGTGACTATCACAAACTTGATCAGGATAATTTAATATGTCATTTCCATCGTTTTGATCTCAATCCGCAATCACAGTCTTTTATCACGCCACCATCTTCGGAGTCACTGTAGTAATCACCGTAGAAGGCATCGTCTTCACCCAGATTACCTTCAGAATTCGTTATCTTTGATGTCGTAGTGTCTTCATAGTCTTCATACTTCCTTTTTACAAAGTATGGTGGATCTACTGAATATCGGCTTGAATGTATTCTCACTTTTCACGGTGTTGTTACTTCCATTAGTTTCAGTCTTCTCGAAGCCATCAGCATCCTTCAATTTATCTTCTTCGTACGATCGGGTGAGCTAATACCATCACGCTCAGGACAAGGAAAATTATTGTCGCAATGCAGATCACTCTTCTTTAGTCTAGTGAATCCATCGGTGTCCTCTATGCCGTAAGTGGGCTTGGCTTTACATGTTCTACCATGTCTTTTTAAGCTGTCAATTCACGTTAAAAACCTGATGCACCGATTAAAGATTATCATTTTGCGTAGAGGTTTTTAACACATTCATTCTTCTCATACCGTTTAGCATTCTTTCTCAAGGTAAACACCTTGTTACAGTATCTACGCTGATGTTGTTTTGATACAGCTACAGACATCGAAGGCTCCAGAAGGCACAAATTGCTACTACAGCCTTTTGTTTCAACAGCACCAATGATATTTGGCTAGAATGCTACGAGGTTCCAAGATATCACAACCACGCGACTACGAGCCATGAGGTTACGAGACTACGTGACTACGAATCTTCAAGTTTACGAGACTGCATGACTAAAAGACCACGTGGCTACGAAGCTACATGTCTATGAAGCTACAAGGATACAAGTCTCCTCGGCTCCAAATGACTGCAAGTCGACATGGCTACAAAACCACTTGGATGCAAAGCTTCAATTCTACAAGTCTACAAGTTTCCACCAACTACCTTCGAGTGTATAAAGCACTATCTACTCCAGCAGCATTATGTTATAAGATTACATGACTACTTGTTTACGTAGCTACAAGTCTACGAGGCTTCATTGCTTCATGACTACGAGACTACGAGCCATGATGTTACGAGACTTCGCGATTGCGAGTCTTCAAGGTTACGTGATCACGAGGCTATAGGTTAGATTCTTCTAGTTTGTGAACTTCTCATTGTTGAACAAAGATAGTGTTCTAGTACAAGCCAGAATTCTATGTATTATTGTAATTTTTTTCATTTTAAATTTTTAATTATTTATGTTTATGAATATTTTTCCCCTGTAATTTTATGATATCAAAGAGAACGTTTGGTGGTTTTTTCCGAGTGCATTTGATTATCCTTGTCAATATTATGGTGTTTTCTCCGTGTGCTTCCGATTATTCTTGTTAATATTTTGATGGTTTTCTCCAAATGCTTCTGATTATTCCTGGCTAGACATTTTATGGTTTTCTCCGAGTTCTCCTGATTATTCTAGTCAATATTAAGGTGGTATTCTCCGTGTGCTTCTGATTATCCCTGTGGTTTCTTCAAGTGATTCTCTCTATTCTGAGAAACCGCTCTCTGAATGATGGATTTTTTACCTAAAGAGTCATGTCTTTTTATTCAGAGTTACATTTAATTAGTGAAATTCTGAGAATAAATTGACACTTTCAATATTTTTACCAGGTGGAATTCAAAAATAAACAACCATTACTAAGTCAAATAATATGCTTTGAGAAAAACTGCATTGAACTTGGTGGTTAAGACAGTTAATTTTATTCAAAAACTTAGTCGAATAATATACCATGAAACATCTATGAAGCACTAACATACAAGACGAACTTCCTTCTCCTTGGTGACTAGCGAAGCCATCCTTCTATTGCGATCGTTAGTGAGCATCCCGCATCCTGCATAAAAGAAATAAATAACATTTACCTGTAAGCAACATTTGGTGTCATGTGTTGACAATAATCGACACTACTTTAAACATGTTATATTGCATGAGATAAATTAACTCTCACCACTGAATGGTGCTATTGTAGTCAGTTAGAGTCATGTAGTTTCGAAGCCACGCGTTATTTTAGCCATGATGACTCGTAACCATGTGATCTAGAAGATTCGTAGGTCTATAGCCTCGCGATCATGTAACCTTGAAGACTCGCAATCGCGAAGTCTCGTAACGTCATGGCTCGTAGTCTCGTAGTCATGAAGCAATGAAGCCTCGTAGACTTGTAACTACCTAAAGAAGTAGTCATGTAATCTTTTAACATAATGCTGCTGGAGTAGATGGTGCTTTATACACTCGAAGGTAGTTGGTGGAAACTTGTAGACTTGTAGAATTGAAGCTTTGCATCCAAGTGGTCATGTAGCCATGTCGACTTGCAGTCATTTGGAGCCGAGGAGACTTGTATCCTTGTAGCTTCATAGACATGTAGTTTCGTAGCCACGTGGTCTTTTAGTCATGCAGTCTCGTAAACTTAAAGATTCGTAGTCACGTAGTCTCGTAACCTCATGGCTCGTAGTCGCGTGGTTGTGATATCTTGGAACCTCGTAGCATTCTAGCCAAATATCATTGGTGCTGTTGAAACAAAAAGCTGTAATAGCAATTGGTGCCTTCTGGAGCCTTCGATGTCTGTAGCTGTATCAAAACAACATCAGCGTAGATACTGTAACAAGGTGTTTACCTTGAGAAAGAATGCTAAACGGTATAAGAAGAATGATTGTGTTAAAAACCACTACGCAAAAGGATAAGCTTTAATCGGTGTATCAGGTTTTTTACGTGAATTGACAGCTTAAAAAGACATGGTAGAACATGTAAAGCCAAGCCCACTTACGGCATAGAGGAGACCGATGGATCCACTAGACTAAAGAAGAGTGATCTGCATTGCGACAATAATTTTCCTTGTCCTGAGCGTGATGGTATTAGCTCACACGATCGTACGAAGAAGATAAATTGAAGGATGCTGATGGCTTCGAGAAGACTGAAACTATTGGAAGTAACAACACCGTGAAAAGTGAGAATACATTCAAGCCGTTATTCAGTAGATCCACCATACTTTGTAAAAAGGAAGTATGAAGACTATGAAGACACTACGACATCAACGATAACGAATTCTTTAAGTAATCTGGGTGAAGACGATGCCTACTACGGTGATTACTACAGTGACTCTGAAGCTGGTGGCGTGATCGAAGATTGTGCTGAAGCAGCTAAAGCAGGCAAGATCGAAGATAGTGATTGTGGATTGAGATTAAAACGATGGAAATGACATAATAAATTATCCTGATCAAGCCTTTGATATTTACTTACACAATGACAAAAGTGACCTTGCGGTTGGTGTTAAAACGAAGACACCGGAGATGATATTTACAATAAACCTACAAGGAGGATGAACGTACCAGACGAGATTGATTATACCTCATGGGACGATCCTAACATATTGGTTGACCAACTAAGACTGATGGTGGCATGTGTTCGTAGAGGAAACTACTCGCATATCGATGAAGTATCGTCCATACTTAAAGAACTGTGGAAAACTGGCTACATACAATAATAATCTGATTAACTGTCATGTGTGTAGTATTGAAAATAAATGAATTATTTTTAAAAGTACGTTTAATTTCTTGTGTTCTGATTTCCAACTAAGCAAGTGTTTCCGCTACTGTATGTGTCATCATTCCGTTTCCTGTGTGTACATTCCGTTTACTGTGTGTACATTCCGTTTCCTGTGTGTACGTTCCGTTTTCCTGCGTGTAAATTCCGTTTCCCTGCGTGTACTGAGTTCATGGCCTAAATGTCTGACATTGACCATGACTCGGTCATCCGATCCGAAGACGCGTGGTGGATATGTATGGATGGTTTTGTACGTGAATATTTTGAAGGTTAATCTAAGTATAAAAAAACTAGACTTTCATGTAATGCATAGCGGCACTGTATTTATTTAGATGGTCAGGTATATTTTCTTTAGTTGATTTTTGTAGAGTGAATGATTAATAAATTCCACGAAAAGGTAATGGAAAACAAAATATTATTTATGTTTAATATTTAGTTACATCTGTCACTGGTCAAGGATCTAACCGTGGACAGGAACTGATCGATTCGGTTCGTAAATTAATAATTGATTTTTTCGGTGAATATTGGAATTTTTCCCGCATTTCTAGCTAAATAATTACATGTTTTCCAGATGGCACCCAAATTTCAAGATGGCGGGCACCTCAGTAATATTAAATGATTACTGCACTTTAGCAGGTTATAATAAAACTAACATGATGATAAGACGAGTACACACAAGATGGTGTTCTCCAGCAGACCAAAACATGATGGTGGCAATAACCACTAGCAGGTGGTAGCTCCTGGTAGCATGTCCTGAACATAAAATGATGGATACATGATAGACGTCAAGGTAAAAGTCAAAGATAAAAGTCAAGATCATATTTCAATGTCAAGGTCAAGGTAAAATTTCAAGGTCTAGGTAAAATTTCAAGGTCAAAGTAAAATTTCAAGGTCAAGGTAAAATTTCAAGGTCAAGGTAAAATTTTAATGTCAAGGTCAAAATGCAAGTTCAAGGTCAAAGTTCAAGGTCAATGTCAAAGTTCATGGTCAGGTCAAAGTTTAATGCCAAGTCAAAGTTCAAGGTCAAGGTCAAAGTTCAAGGACAATGGCAAAGTTCAATATCAATGACAAAGTTCAATGCTAACAGTCGAGGTTAAAGGTATGGTGAACGGCAAATTATACTAACATGTCGCCTGCACACTCTAGCAGACGAAAACAAGATGGTGGTCTCCAGCAGACGGAGACAAGATGGCGGACATGACGTCATACCAGCTGATGGTAAATACCTTGATTTGGTTGAGGTAAGTCAGTCTGTAGGTGGCTTCTGTGAAGGAAGGATCTGATTATTTTGCTCTTAGCGGTTTCGAACCAAGGAAGGAAATCAATCTAATCGTATAGAATTCTGATAAGTTAATTTTTTGATGAATTTTGGAATTTTTCCCGATTTTCTAACATAAAAATTACGGATTTCCAAGATGGCGTCTAAATTTCAAGAAGTGAACATAACGGTAATAGCAACATTAATAGGAACCAATATGACGGTCGTAACATAAAGTGTATCGATGGCATAGTACTCAACCACAATGGCGGGCGTTATGTAACATTCAACATTTATATAATCCAAGATGTCGACCGTAACGTTAACTGCAACAGTTGTTTTTAATATTTTTATAATTTAATTCTATTATTTAATTTTTTTATGATTTTTAAAATTATTCCCGATTTTCTAAAATAAAAATTGCGTATTTTAATGATTGCAGGATTAACCATAATTGCAACAGTTACGACTTAATACAAGATGGTGGTTCTGTCTCGAACAGGTAGTGCTATTATTACTTAAAATTTAAAAAAAATTCAATTCCCGATATGCATATTATTTTTTTATATATCTTATTTAATTCTCAGTCTGGTAAATGTCTCGATGGCCGACCAGTTAAAGGCGTATTTTTTCCAACCTAGCGATCAGAGCTGAGCTGGTTCGAATTACAGCGCTTCCAATATATTTTGCATAAAAAAAATTAAAATTAATATGTCGATTAGGTTCTTAATGGTTCTGGTAGGTAATGGACCATATACATTATGTGATGCGACAGAGCGTCGTTGGCGCACTCTAGGAACAAACAGCAGAAACAGTAACTTAGTCCATATCTTAAAATGTTGAAGACAAAATCACAGGAAAAAGGAACATCTGTCACGGCTGTTAAGAAGAAATTGGTGTTTAGTCCCGACTCTAAAGGGCTAAACTCGTGTGCAGATAAATATGATCTCTGCTTATACTGCGACGATTTGTTCTCAAGAATCAAGCTAGAAGAGTCGTGGATCCAGTGCATGCAGTGCAAATCATGGGCTCACTGTGAGTGTGCAGGACTCACAAGACAATGAAAAATTTTAATTTGTGATCTCTGCCAGTGACTCTTTTTTATTATGCCTCATTAGGACTTTTATTTGTGCGCGTTGTTAGTGAGCAGGACTTTTAATTAGTTGCCAAATTATTGTTTGTGATCTGTCACAATGACGTTTTCTTAGCTATTGATTACTTTGAAATTTTACATAATAATAAGCTTTGAAGAAACGAGCCATTGAAAATCAAGTCTTTACTATGTCAATTTATCCTAACATAAGCCTTAAATGACACATTTGGATTTTTTTATAAAATGCATAATAATTTTAAATGAATAAAATTTGTTAATGTTATTATGTAATTTAATTAAAATATATATTTAAAAAGTTTCTAAATATAATTATAATCTATTAACAATAGGGTATGTTTTATAGGCCAATTTCCCCTACAACTAGTCACGGTACCTAAACTCAAGCTGGCTGAACGAGCCGTCTGTCGCTGCTGTAAAAACTTTGACCTCGAGAGCAGGGAAAGATTGTCAAGCTTGTAGAAGCGTCGGTGGCCGTCCAGCTGCTCGTTCTGCTCGCAAAGAACTAAATATTAAGGACATTGGTAATTTAAGGAAGACTGAAGACAATAGAAGTATCACTAACATGAAAAGTGAGAATAAATGCATGTCCATCACAAATAGACTTTCCGTACTTTGTACATATGATAAACACTAAAAAAGGAACCTTGTAGACGATGATGAAACTTCGATGTAAACGATTTAAAATCCATAAAGTAATCCAGGTGAAAATGCTGACTTTTATGATGATGGCAACAGTGACTTTAAAGCTGTTGAAAAGACCATAAACTGTGGAGAAGCACCTAAAGCTGGCTAGATCGAAGACTGTCATAAAGCCCTGAGACAAAATGATGGAAACGACTCCATAAAATAAATTATTTTGATCAGGCTTATTATGATTACTGGGATGACAGTGACCTTTCAAATGTTATTAACAAATTGTTTTCCAGGAAGATGACGATAGAAGAAGAGATTTATTATATGTCATTAGAAAGATCTTGACATATTGGTTGATTGTGAGACACCTGATGGCATCGATTAGTGGATGAAAGTTCCTGCATCTCATCAAAGATATCTTCATACTCAAAAAAATTATGAAAATTGGCTACATACGTTAAAGACTTGTTTTACCTGCATTTTTTATAAAATTTAAAAAAATCTTTTGGATTTAAAAAATGATTGTATTAATTCTCGAATTCTTTTTTTCTAACTAGTAGTGAGCTCACATAATAGAGCTTACTTTTTTAATGTACTTCCAAATTTACTTTACTTTTGTCGAATGTGCTTTCAAATATGATTCATTTTATTTGAATGTGCTTTCAAAAGTGCTTCTTTGATGTTTGAGTATTCTTCCCAAAGTGTTACCATTTCGTTGAATTTGCTTCCAAATGTGCTTCCTTTTTGTCGAATGTGCTTCCAAATGTCCTTGTTTTTTAATGATTTTCCAAATGTTCTTTCTTTTTGTTCATTGTTCTTACAAATGTGATTCCAATTTGTTGTATGTGCTTGCAGATGTGCTCCGCTACCTTTGATTGTGTTTCCAAATGTGCTACCTTTTTTTTAATATGCTTCCAAATGTTTTTCATATTGTTTGAATGTGCTTCCAAATGCGCTTCCTTTTCGTTGATAGAGTTTACAAATGTGTTTCCTGCATTTGCTGTGCTTTAACATATGTATTCTTTGGTCTTGTCATCTGCTTCAATGTCACTGTCGCCATCATCGTAGAAGTCAGCGTCTTCGCCTGGTTAACTGTAAGAATTCAAAAACCATTTACAGCGAAGTTCTTCATCATCTATAAGCTTCCTTTATAAGTGTACATATATATTTTGTCTAAAGTACGGAAAATCTACTTGAGATGATTTTGAATGTATTCTCACTTTTCATGCTAATGATACTTCTAGTGTCTTCAGTCTTCCTTAAATGATTTAAACAGTTCAATTTAAATCTTTGTTGAAATCAGCAGACCTTTGAAAATAAAAATGTTTAATACAAGGACAATTATTGTCGTCATGCAGCCACTCTTTTTTAAAATATTAGCTCTACCTTTGTCCTCTATTTTGTAAGTGGGTTTGACTTTAAAAGTTCAGATCTATTTTTAAGCTCTCTCTTCGCTTGAACGACTTGCACCATCCAACTCAACTTATCATTTTGAATAGTGTGTTTTTAACACATTCATTATTTTCATGTTGTCTAGCATTCTTTCTTAAGATAATTTTTTTGCTGCAGAAAATACACCTGTTTCTTTTAATACAGCTGCGGGCAAAGAACCCGGATCCATCTTATCTTTTGAGAAAAATACCAGATATAATCTAATGGTTTTAATTTTGAACAATTAGTTAAATAGATGTTTTAGTATTTAATCAGCAAAAGTTAATTTACCTCACTCAAGAAACTTGTTGCAAGTAGTTCCTATTTTGGCCAACAGATGTTGCTTGTGTTGTGCAGTAGTAATGTCCGGGCACTGGCTTCTGGCTGTGGTGATTGGTGCTAGTCCGCCATCTTGGATTGTGACGTCACTATGGCCATCTTGGATAAACTTGATCTTTTACCTTCAAAATTTGCCAAAATTGGTCAAAATTGGCCCAAATTGGCCCAATATTCGCCAAAATTTCCAGTTTTTTGAAGAAAAAAAAATCCCGCCAAAAATTCTCAAAAAATTCGACAGTTCCAAAATAAGGATTTCGAAAACCTCAAAAGTCAATATGCTTTAGAATGAACACGTATTTCACATTGAGGCTTGAGCATCCATGTCTACAGCCTCCGATAAAAATTTTAAAATTTTTCAATTAATTTTTTTGGAATTTTAAGAGTTTTATGAATATTCTAGCAAAGTATTTTCTTATTTTCAAGATTGCAGCCATAACGAAAAGTGCAACAGTTATGTCATAATCCAAGATGGCCACCGTAAAATTATGATGTCCAATCATTTACAACATCCTCAATCTTAAGTCCTATATTTTATGATACAACTGATGTTCCGTACATGTGGTAAACTTTGGTAAACTTCTACCCACACGATCTAAAAGTAATATTTACATTGCAGCCTTTTTCAACCATGTTCAAAAGACATCTGCAATGAGTGGAGTTTGCCATTACATGTGGGACATTCTAGTCAAATAAGTGTCCAATTAATTTCACTTTTTGAGGTTGATTACTCGTATCTATATCTATATATAAAATCAATTTCCGCGCGTCAGACTCGCTAAAATTAGAAAGCGACTTGAGCGATTAGAATGATTTGATTTTTGTTTGGTTCGCCTCATTACAGGGATGGTTTAGGAAAAAAAATATTAGGAAAAACCTAAAGGAACAGCCGAAAAATTTTAAAAATCAAAATTGGAAATTTCAAATGTTTATATGTTTGTTCTCTATGCATTGCTAAACCACTGATCCGATCTTGATCAAATTTTGCAGACAGCAGTGAGAAAGTGGTAGAGAAGGGGAGTTGGGGAGGGAAAGGGAGAGGGATATAAAGAGAGAGATAGGTATAGAGAAAGCTATACAGGTAGAGATAGAGAGATATAGAAAGTTAGAGAGAGCTACAGAGAGAGAGCGCGCGGGATAGAGACACACGCACACACACTCAGTTTATGTAAACCTACTTTTAAAAATTAAAAAAAAAAAAATAAAGAGGCATTTCAGCGCATGCTGGGCATTAGTTTGTCTCTATATATAAAAATCAATTGCAGTGCGTTAGTCTCGCAAAACCTCAAAAATGGCTCGACTGGTTTGAATAATAATTTATTTTATTCGTCTCAATACTGGAGCGATTTAGGAAAACAGAAAATTAGGAAAAACCAAAAGAAACAGCCGAAATAGACATAACCACAAATTCATTAAATGTGTTTCGGTGAGACTCACTATATAAGAGCTGCGCCTTGCATGACTGTTATTCATTCCGGGCATTGGTGTGAAATCTTTTACATTTAAAATATTTTTTTCGTTAAAGAAAGGTATTGGATTTTGAGAAATGATTTGGTTAAAGCGAATTTAATAACATTTTGCGAACATTCATTTTGATCAACCATTGTATTAAGACAATTTTACTTTGCAGGCTTAGACATAACCACAAATTAATTCAAAACTCGAGGAATACGTTTGAGGTTAATAATAAGTTGTAAAGTTCTCAAGGTAAGTTCGACAAATTTCAGTTATTATGAAAACAATTCCATGTTGTTTTACAGTGTTCATTATAATGCCAAGGAGAGAACGAGCTGACATAGGTCGTCGTCGAGGTGACTATTATCAAGAGAAAGTACACAGGAGAGGATGTTTTGATTCTGCGCATCCCGATGATTCCAACGGACTTGCCATTCAATTTTAAAAGGCTGCAATTCCCCGTGCGTCTGGCATTCGCGATGACCATCAACAAATCACAAAACCAGTCGTTGGAAGTTTGCGGAGTAAAGTTGGATTTTCCGTGTTTCGCGCATGGATAACTGGATTGCATGGTCGCGTGTCGGAAAGCCATTTTTTTTTATTTATGCGCCGAAAAACAAAACGAAAAATGTAGTTTACCAGAAATCTTTACTTTCAGGTAAGTAAAATACATTGAATTCATTTTAATTACAAACGGGCTTAATTAAATTACTAAACAAAATCCAAACCGTACACGAGGCGGCTGAAATTCTCTAACTCAATTAATTATAGTTGGAAGGTTGATAAGTATTGATAATCGCTTTTAAAGAGTTACAATCAGATTAATTTTAGGTTGTACGAAGTTATTATATAACTGTCTGGAGTACAGTAAATTAGCAACTGTTTACAATTAATTAAAATTAGTTTGCTGTTTCCAGCGAAGCCCAGTAACTGGTTCAAAGAAAGGCCAATTTCGAATTCTCTTTTAGCTGTAAGAGGTGACATTAAATAACCATTTGGACACCATTATGCCATTAAATTTTTATCAATGGCTCTTTTAACTCATGTGTGTGGCAAGTAGTTTTTCACAGTTGCCACATGTCCCATCTCGCGAAAATCTTCAACCTTGACCCTTTTAATTTCAAATATATTGTCCTTATAATATTAAAAATAATAATGGTTAAATTTTTTGCTGCGATGCGTGCCATGTTTGGCTTACAGGTAATGACAGATTGCGACGGCATGCGAAAAACTGTAAAGGTGAAGTCTGTGTGCCTAGTGTTGAACTACCTGCAGACTTTTAGATTCTTTACTTTAGATTGGAGAAACTTAAGCGAACAAGCTATAAAACCGATGTGCAGCAAACGATTGCTATGGTGCCTGGACATATAACTAAACCTAATACTGTGTTCGGTGCATTACATGTGATGATAATGGCTTCTACTTGGCGCAGTCTGCATTTCGTGGAACATTGAAAGACTACACTTATCTAAATACGATAAGTGAGTCGAAGGACATTTGTACTTTTCTTGATGATATCAGACAGGACATAATCAATCAGCTTACTGATGAAGTAGTATCAAATGGTACATTAAAATATAACTTGTGGTTGAACTGTATATATGGAAAGCCATATCCGTTCGATGACAAAGTGAAGAAGTGCGCATTTAAGACATCGGCTGCAGTAATTTACAGTTCTAACGATGTGAAGCAAACTGTTAACCACGGTGTCCAGAAACTCTGTCAAGAAGAGTAGGACTATGTCAGTAAAGGTTCTGGATGGTCTCTGTCTAGTATAAACCAGTTGGAGTTACAAATTGGTCATTTCACGCCTATTCAGACCTAGCTAAATGTTTATAAGATTGCTTACCTTCGCAGGGTGATCCTTTAGTAGAATAGAAATTAAGTAATAAATATTAGGCGTTTGTAAAAAAATTACGGTGTTTTACTTCTCCAGCCTGTCAATATTGCTATATTGATGTTGTATTAAATTAATTTTATATCGTCCAGGGATCGAACCAAGTGTCGAATCAATCATTACTTAAATGAGTGAATTTTTTTTGATGAATTCTGGATTTTTCCGAATCTCTAGCTAAATAATTACAAGTTTCCAAGATGGTGCCCAAATTTCTAGATAGTGGGCAATTCAGTAATAATAAATGATTACTACACTATAGCAGGTTAGAATAAAACTAGCTTGATGGTAATGCACTCTATAAGACAAGTACACACACAAGATGGCGTCCTCCAGCAGACGAAAACAAGATGTTGGCAGTCCTCTAGCTGGTCGTAGCTCCTGGTAGCGTGTATTGAACACAATATGTCAAATCTATGATGGTCTTCAAGGTCTAGGTCAAAGTCAAATTTCAAGGTGAAGGTCAAATTTCAAGATCAAGGTCAAATTTCAAGGTCAAGCTCAAAGTTCAAGGTCAAGTTAAAATTTCAAGGTCAATATAAAAGTTCAAGGTCCAGTTCTAATTTGAAGTTTAAGGTCATATTTTGAGTTCAAGGTCAAAGTTCAATGCCAACAGTCGAGGTCAAAGGTATGGTAAATAGAAAAGTACACTAACATGGCTTCAGCACACTCTAGCAGACGAAAACAAAATGGCGGACAATACGTCATACCAGTTGACGATATATACCTTGGTATTGGTGGTGGGAGGTCAGTCTGCAGGTGACTCCCGTGGAGGAAGGATCTGTGGTTTTTTTATTTTTGCTCTTACCAGTTTTGAAGCAAGGACGGGAATCGGTATAATAAATCAGTATATTAATAAGTAAATTTTTGGTGAATTGTGAACTTTCTTTCATTTAAATGGGAAAATAAACAAAGATTGGAAAGATGGCATCTGTAACGATAATTGATACAGTAGTGACATAATTAAAAATGTCGGGTGTGGTGTATGATGTTATTACTTTTTATTGAGAATTTTTTAATATATTAATAAATAACTGGTTTACTCTCACCGGGAATCAAACCGAGGACCAAAATCAATAAAGTACCCTAACTAAACATTTGAAGTAGGCAATTTTTAAATTTTTTTTTTGGAATTCTTTTGGAATTTCTATTATTAAAATTACGGATTTTCAAGATGGCGGCCGTAACGAAACATGTAACGATCTAGAATCCAAAAGTGTAACGATGGCATCGTACTCAACCAAGATGGTGGGCATAACGAAACATGCAACATTTATATAATCCAAGATGGCGAACGTAACGATATGTGCAATGCTGGTTTTTAATTATGTTTCATTAAATTTTATTTAATATATTATTTATAATTTTTAAAATTTTCCCCGGTTATAAAAGTTACGGATTTTCAAGATGGTGGACATGTTGTCATACTAGTTGACGATATATATCTTGGCATAATTGGTGGAAGGTCAGTCTGCCGGTGGCTTCCGTGGAGGAAAGACCTGACAATTTTTTTTTTATTTTACCTCGCCGGGTTCGATCCGAGGACTCCGAGCTTGAAAGCGTAAGTGTACATTTAATTTTTTAAATACTTTTTTATAAATTTTAATTATTAAATTAAATTTTTTAATTTTGTTATAATTTTAATATTTTTCCTGATTTACTGACTAAAATTACGGATTATCAATATGGCAGCCGTAACGGAAATTGCAACAGTGACGTCATAATCTATGATGGCGGTCGTGACATCGTAATTCCTAGAAATTGCTTATCGGAGGCTGTAGACATGGATGCTTAAGCCATTTTTAGGAATTTTGTGTTCTTTCTAAGGAAAGAAGTATTTTGAGGTTTTCGAAATCGTAATTTTTGAATAAAAAATTTTTTTGTGATTTTTTGGTGGGATTTTTTCCCAAAGATATGGAAATTTTGGCGAATATTGGCAATTTTTTTTCCAATTTTGAATAATTTTGGCAAATTTTGAAGGTCAAAGTTCAATTTCAAATGTCAAGTTCAAGGTCATCCAAGATGGCCACCGTGATGTCATAATCCGAGATGGCAGCCGTACACTCAACTTCACACCCAGAACCCGTGTCCCCGGAAACCCCAAAACATACTACTGATAGGCACTTCCACATTGAGGTCAGGCTAACACGATCAGTTAAAGGTCAGGCAGATTCAGTCGGTGGCCAGGCATATACAGTAGTTGTTGGCTAGACACCTCCAGTCTGTGGTCAGGCACGTATATTCAGTGGCCAAAATAGCACATCCAGTAGGTGACAAGATGTATCCAGTTGGAAGTTAAGCCTTTCTATTCAGTAACCAGGCATGTAATATTCGTCCAGGTGAATTCAGGTTGTGGCCAACATGTCCAGTTATCAGCTAGACATGTCCAGCCAGCCACAAGGCACAACCAGTTGGTGGCCAGGCATGTATTTAGCTGTCAGACACGTCAGGAGGTATCAATACGCACCCAGTAGGTAGCCAGGAATGTTTATTCAGCGTTCAGGCACGTATGTTCATTAGGTGGAAAGTCATATCTAGTTGGTAGCCAGGCGCATCCAGTAGGTGGTAAAACACATCCAGTCATTAGCCAAAATATATTTCTCGCCGATACTCTGTGAACATTTTAATCAGTCCATGTAGAAAACCATGCGCATAAGCCAAGCGTCTCTGAATCAAGAGGTAATATAAAACGACATGCGACCAACATTTTAAACAGGTCATATTCAATGTCACGCCAATATACCACTCGTCTCCGAACCATGAGGCCAATCATTTCATGAGTAAAGACTTATCGACTCTCATTCGTCGTCAATAAGGAAGCATATTAACAAAAATTTGACGTGGTGTAATACGATCTCTTAACATGAATACGATTTCGACAATATGCAAAAGGCTCCAAATTCCCATTTGCTTCAAGAGCTCCAATGCGTCATTTGCTCCAATTGGCCAACAGCACCAAGTGCTTGAAGTCTCTAAATGCTCCAATTGATACAACAGCTTCAACTGCTTAAAATGCTACATCAGCTCCGATTGTCCCACAGCTCCAAGTGCTCCAAATCTCCAAAGTCTCCATTTGATGAAACAGCTCCAACTGCTCCAATTGCTAAATCAGCTCCAAGGACTACAATTGCTCTAAGTGTTCCAAAACTCAAAATTCTCCAAAATGCATTGGCTCCGTCAGTCATTGGCTCCAACAGTCATTGACTACAACAGTGTTTTGGCTCCAATAGTCATTGGCTCAAACTGTCATTGGCTCAAATAGTTATTTGCTCCAACAGTTATTGGTTCAAATAGTCATTGGCACCAATACCCATTAGTTCCTAAAGTCATTACCTGCAACAGTCATTAGCTCCAAAAGTCATTGGATCCAACAGTCATTGGATCCAACGGACTTTGGCTCCAATGGACATTAGCTCCAACAGTCTTTTGGAACCAAACGTCAATGGCTTCAAAAGTATTTGGCTCCATAAAGTCTTAGCTAGTTGCAATTTGGCTACTTGACTAGGAGGCTATGAAGCCATGAGACTACAGGACTACAGGACAACAAGGCTTAAACTGGCTACGAAGGTACAAGTCTACGGGGCGACGAGATTATATAGTTACAAGTTAACGAGGCTACTTAGTCCATGAAGCTACATGACTCTTAACTGTCTTTGGCTCCATTCAGCGGCGAGAATTAATTTATCTCATGCAAAAGATAATGTTGTAAGTAGTCTCGATTCTTGACAACAGTTTTCGTCACGTGTTGTGTTGAGGTAAAAATTATTTATTTATTTTATGTGGGATGCGGGATGCTCACTAACAATCGCAATAGAAGGAAGGCTTCGCTAGATACCAAGGAGATGGAAGTTCGTCCTTCATGATAGTGCTTCTCAGTTGTCTCAAAGCATATTATTTAACTGAGTAATAAATTTTTTTTGTTTGAATTCCACCTGAAAAAAGGTATGTTAAGTGATAATTTGGTAGCAGAAATTCACAAATTAAATGTAGCTTAAAATAAAATTGCGAGACACATTAAGTTAAAAAAAATCGTGCAAAGATTAATTTTTAGAAATAACCTAAACCACTTAGAGAACACCAGCAAAAGTCTCGACAGGAATAACAAAGAGCACACGAATAATACCATCAAAATATTGACAGGAATAACCAGGAGCACATGGAGAAAACTAACCCAATTTTTTCATAATATCGGATTATCACAAAAAATAATAAAAATTTAAAAAAAGAAAAAAATGTCAAAAATTCTGGTTTGTACTGCAAATCTATTCTTGCTCAACAAAGGAGAAGTTCAGAAGCGGACAGAAGCATTTTTGAAATTTTCCTTTAATTTTTGTTTTATTTTATTATTTATTATGATAATCATGTAAACCGTGATATGAGATTCCAAAAGTTGAAAAATGTGTGTTCCTTCTGCCGGAAAGAGGAGCATGGATTGGTCGTTGTCGTAAAGGATTGTCCCATACAATAGAAAGGTACTATTGTGGTTACGTACATTTAATAGTGATCAACATTGAAGGATAAACCATAAGCATATTAAAATTCGGATGTACACCACTGAAATGTCAGCGTTATTCGTGTACGTCGCACAATATAGATACAAAATGTGATTTTATCGGAATGCTTATAACACCAAACGGTTATGTCTAAGAACTATGGGGACTGTGCGAACAAATAATATTTCGATAGTGTAATTGTGATTAACTTGTAGGAATTTAAATTATATTTGATGGAATAGAAAACACAAGTTTATAGAGCCTGGTGATATATTATCTTCAACTATAGATTAACAGGATGGAGAAACTACAATTCTATGTAGTATGAAGTCTCATAGTAAGCAAACATTTTAAAAAGTTAATTATCATCCATCCATCTTTCAGCGAAAAATATGAACTGATCTTGGAACAAATGTGCAAAAAACACTCACTCGTGATAGTAATGAAGTAGTATATAATAGTTCCTCCGGGGACTGGCTTCTGGTTGTGGATTGTGTGATTGTTTACATTGTGACGTCACGACGGCCATCTTGGACTCAAAAATTCCTCAAAATTCCTCAAAAATGACTCAAAATGACTCAAAAATTCACATTTAGAGGAAAAATTTCCCGTTTTAGTCCTTAAAAATACCAGCAGCTAGAAATGTCCATATGTAGGCTTAAGCATCCATGTCTACAGCCTCTGATAAGCCTCTGACGTCATCATGGATAAAGACGTCACCGTTGCAGTTACCGTTACGCCCACCATCTTTAAATTTATTATCAGATTTTAATGAAAAAATATTAAAATTTATAATAAAATTCAATCATAAAATTTTTATAAAAATATTTAAAAAAACAAACTTTTACGGCACGGAGCTTGGAGTCCTCGGTTCGAACCCGGTGAGGGCAACAAAAATAAAAATGACGAACAATTCTTCCCTCACTGTAGCTGCTGGCAGACTGACCCCCGCCACTTATGTAAAAGTATATATTGTCACCTAGTATGATATCAAGTCCACCATCTTGAAAATCCGTAATTTTTATGTTAGAAAATCGAGAAAAATTTAAAAATTCATAAAAACATTAAAAATCTAAATAAATAATAAAAATCTTAAAAACCACTGTTGCACTTATCGTTACGGTCACCATCTTGGATTATATAAATGTTGCATGTTTCGTTACGCCCGCCTTCGTGGTTGAGTACTATGTCATCGATACACTTTATGTTACAACCGAAATATAGGATCTTATTAATGTTGGATGTTTCGTTACGGCCGCTATTTTGAAAATCCGTAATTTTTTGTTAGAAAATCGGGAAAAATTTTTAAAATTAAAAAAAATATATACTTATTAATTGAATTAAAAAATAAAAATCCTAAAAAATCACCATTGCACTTTTCGTTAAGGCCGCCATCTTGAAAATCAGTAATTTTAATGCTACAGATTCGAGAAAGTTCCAAAATTCATCAAAAAATTTACTTTTTACAATACTGATTGATTAGATCGATTCTGGTCCTTGGTTCGAAACCGGTGAGGGCAAAAAAACAGATCCTTCTTCCACATAAGCCACCTACAGACTCCGCCCCCCCCCACCACCAATACCAAAGTATATATCGTCAACTAGTATGACGTCATGTACGCCATCTTGTCTTCGTCCGCTGGAGACCATTATCTTGTTTACGTCAGCTAGAGTGTGCTAACGACATGTTAGTATAAATTTCTGTTAACCATACCTTTAACATTGTATGTTGACATTGAACTTAGACATTGACCTTGAAATTTGACCTTGACCTTGAACTTTGACCTTGACCTTAAAATTTGACATTGACCTTGAAATTTGTCCTTGATCTTGAAATTTGACCTTGACCTTGAAAATTGACCTTGAACTAAAATTTGAATTTGACCTTGAAATTTGGCCTTGATCTTGAAATTTGACCTTTACCTTGAAATTTAACCTTGAACTTGAAATTTGAATTTGACCTTGAAATTTGGCCTTGACCTTGAAATTTGACTTTGTCCTTGTCGACCATCATGGATCCAACATTTTATGTTCAGTACATGCTACCAGGAGCTACCACCTGCTGGACTTCACCATCTTGTGTGTGTACTGGTCTTATAGAGTACATTTCCATCTGGATGATTTTATTCTAACCCGCTACAGTACAGTAATCATTTATTACCGAGGTGCAGCCGCCATCTTGAAATTTCGGCGCCATCTTGAAATCGTGTAATTATTTAGCTAGAAATTCGGGAAAAAAAATCCTTAATTCATCAAAAAAATCACTCTTTAATTTACATACTGAATCGCTGGATTCCTGCCCTCGAATCGAATCTTGAACAGTGACAAGTGTAACTAAATATAAAATAAATTTAATATTATGTTTTTACATTACCTTTAGCGGAGTTTATAAATCATTCTCTCTTCAAAAATAAAACACAAGTCAATGTACGACAATGTTTTACGAATTAAATACGTTGCCAATAAGCCTAACATGAAAGTCTAGTTTTTCGATAGTCTGAATAACCTTAAACCATTCATGTACAAAGCCATACATACATATAGACCAAGCGTCTTCGGACCGAGAGACTGGGTCATAATCAATGTCAGACGTATAGACCAGTTATTTCCGAACCTCACGACCTTTCTCATCGTCAGCTAATTATATTCAATAGAACCAACGGATCATGTTTTTTAAGCTTACAAGAGGACCAAGTATCCAACCAAAAAGGCAGCACCATAAACAAAAAGGAAGCACATTTGGAAGCACCATTAACAAAAAAGGCAGCACATTTGGAAGCACCATAATATAAAAGGAAGCACATTTGGAAGCACCATAAAAAAAGGAAGCATAATTAGAAGCACATTTCGGAAGCACCATCAAAAAAGGAAGCACATTTCGGAAGCACCTTCAAAAAAGGAAGCACATTTCGGAAGCACCATCAAAAAAGGAAGCACAATTGGAAGCACCATCAACAAAAAAGGCAGCACACTTGGAAGCACTTTTTGGATGTACCATCATAAAAAGAGCACATTATGTAAGCACCATCAAAAAAGGAAGCACATTTGGAAGCTCCATCAACAAAAAAAAGAGGCAAAAAGGAAGCAAAAGTTACGAGAACTAAGACTTAGTTAGAAATCAGAATACAAGAAATAAGAACATTAAATTTTTATAATTTAAATTATGTATTTTATTTCTTTACATTATACAAATGCAAGTAAAGCAAGCCATTATTGTATGTAGCCAGCTTTCCTCAGTTCTTTGAGTATGAAGGATATTTCTTTTATGCACGAATAGTTTCCTGCACAAAGCGAGCCATGTAGAAGTCTTAGCCGGTCAACCAATATGTTTGGATCGTTTAATGATGTGTAATCATTCTCTTGTACCACCATCTTCCATGCACGTTTATAATAAATATTATGATCTCTGGTGTCTTCCATTTTACCATCAACCTCAGGGTTACTTTCATTTTTTAGACAGTGATCATCACAAGCTTGACCAGATTTAATTAATATATCACAACGTTTCCATCGGTTCGGTCTCAGGACACCGCCACATTCTTCGATATTGTCAGCGTTAGGTGCTTCATCACAGTCTATGTCTTTATCAACAGCCTCAGAGTCACTGTAACAATCAGCGTAGAAGGCATCGTCTTCACCCAGATTACCGTAAAAATTCGATGGTGATGATGTCGAAGTTTCTTCATCGTCTTCATGCTTCCTTTTTAGGAGTCCATCATTTTTACAAAGTAGGAAAGATCTACTTGAATTCGGCTGGAATATATTCTCACTTTAAACGTAAGGATTATTCCATTGTCTTCATTCTTCCACAAATCATCAACCTCCTTCAATTTAAGTTCTTTGTCGAGATCGGAAGAGCCAGGAAAATTATTGTCGTTATGCAGATCACTCTGCCTTAGTCTAGTAGATTCATCGTTGTATTCTAGCTTGTACGCAGGCTTGGCGTTACAAATTCTGCCATGTCTTTTTAAGCTCTCTCTCCGTGTAAACGACTTGCTACATTGAACACAACTTATCATATTGCGTAGTGGATTTTTTACACAGTCATTCTTCTCGTGTTGTCTTTTATTCTTTCTCAAGATAAACTCTTTGCTGCAAAACTTACACCTTTGCTCTTTCGATACAGCGTCAGATCCCAAATAGGAATTCATATTAGTTACTGATACTAATGCCAGATACCAATTGAGTGTTTGAAATTAGATCCATTCCTTAAATAGATTTTTTTCATATTTCATCAGCGAGAATTAATAAATCTCATGCAAAGGTACTTTATGCGTGTAGTTCTGCTTTTCAACAACAGATGTCGCCTAATGTTGCTTGCAGGTAAATAATATTTAGTTCTTTTATGCGGAATGCGGGATGCTCACTAACGATCGCAAAAGAAGGATGGGTTCGCTAGACTCCAAGGAGAAGGAAGTTCGTCCTTCCTGTTAGTGCTTCTTAGATTTCTTAGAGATTATTATTATTATTTGACTGATTAATGATTTTTTTTTTATTTTCCACCTGATATAAATATTACAAGTGTTGATTATGTAGCAGAAATTTACTAATTAAATGCAACCTTGAATAAAATGACATGCCTCATTAAGTAAAAAAATTCTTCATGCAGAGATCAATTTCTCATCTGTAACCAGAAGCACTCGGAGAAAACCATCAGATGTCTAGTCAGGAATAATCAGAAGCACTAGGAGAAAACCATCAAAATATAATCAATAATAATCAGGAGCACACGGAGAAATCACCATAATATTGACAAGAATAATCGGAAGCACACGGAGAAACCAACAAAAGTTTTCTTTGATATCATAAAATTACAAAAAAAAATAAAATTTTATATAAACCAAAAAATACAAAAAACAAATTCTTCTAGCTTGTGAACATCTCATTGTAGTGCAAAGTTAGAGTTCCAGTACAAGCCAGATTTTTTTTTTAATATTTTGTTTCTTTTTATTTAAAAAAAATATTATTTTTTTTTGTAATTTTATAATATCGATGAAAACTTTTGGTGGTTTTCCGTGTGCTTCCGATTATTCTTGTCAATATTATGGTGGTTTTCTCCGTGTGCTCCTAATTATTCTTGACAATATTTTGATGGTTTTCTCCGAGTGCTTCTGATTATTCCTGACTAGACATCTGATGGTTTTCTCCGAGTGCGTCTGGTTACAGATAAAAAAATGATCTCTGCATAAAGGATTTTTTTACTTAATGAGGCATGTCATTTTATTCAAGGTTGCATTTAATTAGTAAATTTCTGCTACATAATCAACACTTGTAATCTTTATATCAGGTGGAAAATAAAAAAAAATCATTACTCAGTCAAATAATAATAATCTCTAAGAAATCTAAGAAGCACTAACAGGAAGGACGAACTTCCTTCTCCTTGGAGTCTAGCGAACCCATCCTTCTTTTGCGATCGTTAGTGAGCATCCCGCATCCCGCATAAAAGAACTAAATATTATTTACCTGCAAGCAACATTAGGCGACATCTGTTGTTGAAAAGCAGAACTACACGCATAAAGTACCTTTGCATGAGATATATTAATTCTCGCTGATGAAATATGAAAAAAAATCTATTTAAGTGATGGATCTAATTAAAAACACTCAATTGGTATCTGGCATTAGTATCAGTAACTAATATGAATTCCGATTTGGGATCTGACGCTGTATCGAAAGAGCAAAGGTGTAAGTTTTCCAGCAAAGAGTTTATCTTGAGAAAGAATAAAAGACAACACGAGAAGAATGACTGTGTTAAAAATCCACTACGCAATATGATAAGTTGTGTTCGATGTAGCAAGTCGTTTACACGGAGAGAGAGCTTAAAAAGACATGGCAGAATTTGTAACGCCAAGCCTGCGTACAAGCTAGAGGACAACGATGAATCTACTAGACTAAGGAAGAGTGATCTGCATTACGACAGTAATTTTCCTGGCTCTTTCGATCTCGACAAAGAACATAAATTGAAGGAGGTTGATGATTTATGGAAGAATGAAGACAATGGAAGAATCCTTACGTGAAAAGTGAGAATATATTCCAGCCGAATTCAAGTAGATCTTTCCTACTTTGTAAAAATTATGGACTCCTAAAAAGGAAGCATTAAGACTACGAAGACACTTCGACATCATCACCATCGAATTCTTACGGTAATCTAGGTGACGACGATGCCTTTTACGATGATTGTTACAGTGACTCTGAGGCTGTTGACAAAGACATAGACTGTGATGAAGCACCTTAAGCTGACAAGATCGAAGAATGTGGTGATGTCCTGAGATCGAACCGATGGAAACGTTGTGATATATTAATTAAATCTGATCAAGCTTGTGATGATCACTGTCTCAAAAATGAAAGTTACCCTGAGGTTGGTGGAAAAACGGAAGACACCAGAGATCATAATATTTATTATAAACGTGCATGGAAGATGGTGGTAGAAGAGAATGATTACACATCATGGAACGATCCAAACATATTGGTTGACCGACTAAGACTTCTACATGGCTCGCTTTGTGCAGGAAACTATTTGTGCATAAAAGAAATATTTTTCATACTCAAAGAACTGAGGAAACCTGGCTACATACAATAATGGCTTGTTTTACTTGCATTTGTATAATGTAAAGAAATAAAATTCATAATTTAAATTATTAAAATTTAAATTTTTATTTATTATATTTGGATTTCTAAGACTTAGTTTGCACCGCTAGTCCGCATGGCCCCTGGTACGGCGCTCCTTCCCCTTGATCCCCCACTCTTCCCTCTCCAGGTCCTCCCCTCCTTTTCTCCTTCCCTCCCCGCTGCCGCGATGTTAGCGCCCCTAGCGGCCTAGTGTCTTGAGTAGTATATAAGGGTGTCCTCTGCGTGGCCTCCCCGCAGTTCACTCTCATTAGGGGAGTGGCTGTCCGTCGAGACGAGCAAATGTTAGCATGGTTAACCACTCGGCGCGGTTACTATTGTCGATAGGCTGTAGATATGGTCTCTACTCGCCCTGGGTGGTTGCTAAACCTTCGGTCTTAGTCTCGCGTCGCATGAATATGTCAGTGAACGATCTTAGTCTTGCTCATGCTCATTCTTACATTATGTTCACGTAGATTTGCCCGCAGCCGAGTGTTAATATAGTCAGCGTAACTGCTTCCTTTGTCATGGTGCTATAAGTTCAGGGCGATTCATGAGTCGCTTGTGGTGGTTCTTGTGCGGCGCTGTTACACTGGGCGCATGTTACTTGATTCATAAAATATTCCGTGTTAGCATAGGTGACATTTGCGCGTGTTCGACGTATGGCTTACGTTACTACACATTTTAATCCGTGTGATGAATGTTAACTTACTGGTAGAGCTGCTCTATTACTCGCGAGTAAACATATTTTATGTACTATTGATCCCGCTTGGAGGCGGTTGGCTTTATTGTGGACGTAAATATATTTATATATATATTCATGTTAAGAACTGGTGGTCTTAGAACACATTTTGAGAGCTCGAGTTTAAATATATGTATTTGTCCCTGTTTATATACTCGTGAAGCCTTTAATAAGCAGTCGTGAATGTGGTACAGCCTTACGTTATTTCAGGAGGCACATTTAGTAGACATTTAGTGTACACGTAATTTCTTACGTATTTTGAAGCGTTACGGTTATGTATATACGTGGGATGTATCACTAGGAAAAATTGTGATGTTAGTTAAGCATTGAATGTATAATAAAAGATGGCAGTTAATCTCTTGTAAAGATACCTTTCTGATGTCGTATGTTCGTTCTTTATTGTACTTCAGCTGGGATGATTGTAAATTTCATATAATGAAAATATATATTACACTATCGTTACCTAGCCTCATGTCTTTTTGTAGCCAGTTACACTTCTCATAGTAACACTTCTGACTGTTGCCTTAATATCTTAGATATTTCGTGATTTCTCCTGCTACGCAACACGTGTAGTCAATCCTTTCAGTAGAGGATTGGTTACAATTTCTCGTTACTTATGCTTCCTTTTTGCCTTTATTTGTAGATGGAGCTTCCAAATGTGCTTTTTTTTGATGGTGCTTCCAAAATGTGCTGCTTTTATGATGGTGCATCCAAAATGTGCTGCCTTTTTTATTATGGTGCTTCCAAGTGTGCTTCCTTTTTCGGGATGGTGCTTCAAATTATGCTTCCTTTTTTGATGGTGCTTCCAAAGGTGCTGCCTTTTTGTTGATGGTGCTTCCGAAATGTGCTTCCTTTTTTGATGGTGCTTCCGAAATGTGCTTCCTTTTTTGATGGTGCATCCAAAATGTGCTTCTAATTATGCTTCCTTTTGTGATGGTGCTTCCAAATGTGCTGCCTTTTTGATTATAGTGCTTCCAAATGTGCTATCTTTTTGTTGATGATGCTTCCAAATGTGCTTCCTTTTTGTTAATGGTGCTGCCTTTGTTGGTTGGATTCTTGGTCCTCTTGTAAGCTTAAAAAACATGATCCGTTGGTTCAATTGAATATAATTAGCTGACGATGAGGAAGGTCGTGAGGTTCGGAAATAACTGGTCTATACGTCTGACATTGATTATGACCCAGTCTCTGGTCCGAAGACGCTTGGTTTATATGTATGTATGGCTTTGTACATGAACGGTTTAGAGGTTATTCAGACTATCGAAAAACTAGACTTTCATGTTAGGCTTAGCGGCAACGTATTTAATTCGTCGAAAATTGTCGTACATTGACTTGTGTTTTATTTTTGAAGAGAGAATGATTTATAAACTCCGCGAAAGGTAATGTAAAAACAGGATATTAAATTTATTTTATATTTAGTTACACTTGTCACTGTTCATGTATTGAATCGAGGGCAGGAATCCAGCGATTCAGTATGTAAATTAATGAGTGATTTTTTTGATGAAGTAAGGATTTTTTCCCGAATTTCTAGCTAAATAATTAAACGATTTCAAGATGGCGCCGAAATTTCAAGATGGCGGAGGCACCGCGGTTATAAATGATTACAGCACTGTAGCGGGTTAGAATAAAATTATCCAGATGGAAATGTACTCTATAAGACCAGTACACACACAAGATGGTGTACTCCAGCAGGTGGTAGCTCCTGGTAGCATATACTGAACATAAAATGTTGGATCCATTATGGTCGACAAGGACAAAGTCAAATTTCAAGGTCAAGGTCAAAGTTCAAGGTCAAGGTCAAGGACAAAGTCCAAAGTCAAGGTCAAATTTCAAGATCAAGGCCAAATTTCAAGGTCAATGTTTAAGTTTAATCTCAGCAGACAAGGTTAAAGTTATGGTTAACAGAAAATTATACTAACATGTCGTCAGCACACTCTAGCTGAGGTAAACAAGATTATGGTCTCCAGCGGACGAAGACAAGATGGCGTACATGACGTCATACTAGTTGACGATATATACTTTGGTATTGGTGGTCGGGGGAATCTTTAGTTGGCTTATGTGGAGGAAGGATCTGTTTTTTTTTTGCCCTCACCGGTTTCGAACCAAGGACGAGAATCGATCTAATCAATCAGTATTGTAATAAGTAAATTAGATGAATTTTGGAATTTTCTCGAATCTGTAGCATTAAAATTACGGATTTACAAGATGGCGGCCTTAGCGAAAAGTGCAACGGTTTTTTTAGAATTTTTATTTTTTAATTTAATTAATAATTTTTTTTAATTTTAAAATTTTTTCCCGATTTTCTAACATAAAAATTACGGATTTTCAAAATGGCGGCCGTAACGAAACATGCAACATTAATAGGATCCAATATTTCGGTTGTAACATAAAGTGTATCGTTGACATAGTACTTAACCACGAAGGCGGGCATAACGAAACATGCAACATTTATATAATCCAAGATGGTGACCGTAACGATAAGTGCAACAGTGGTTTTTAAGATTTTTATTATTTAATTCGATTATTTAATTTTTTTATGAATTTTAAAATTTTTCCCGATTATCTAACATAAAAGTTACGGATTTTCTAAATGGCGGACATGACGTAATAAGAGGTGACGATATATACTTTTACATAAGTGGCGGGGGTCAGTCTGCTAGCAGCCACAGTTGTTGTAATCGTTGGTATTGTCTTGGTGATTTAGTTTTCCTCCTGGAGTTTGGCGGTTCTGCTATCGTCTTTCTCTTCGATTTTGGTCTGTTTGTTGTCTGTCGAGGGGAGTGTTTAGGAGGGGTGGCTGTGACACTCTTTCGAGTGCCACGTTGTGTTTGCTCAGGCTGTGTGTGTGATCGAGGCGCGGGTACAAATCGTGCACGCTATCTGTGTGAAAGCGCGCGCGGCGATCTGGTTAGTTGCTGGTTTTGTCGCGCGGCTTTGCGATCTGGTGTGTTTTTTTGTGCTGTTGGTACGCGAGGGAATTTAGCGCTTGGGTGAAGGAATTGGCAGGAGTGGGCGTGTGTTAGGAGTTGGTAGGAGACAGCTGGTGGAGTGAGTTGATGTGAGTCGCTTAAACGAGGAATGTCGTACCTACTGAAGAGAAGGGTTGGAGGAGGAGTAAAAGGCGGTTAACTGTGAGGAATCTTTCGAAACAAATGACGAGACGTTAAAAAAAAAAAAAAAAAAACTAAAGCTGCGCGCCCGAGACAAGAGTACAACGGAATAGAGGCTAACCTTACATTGATTAGCTAACAAGAGTTATGAATTCAATCAGCATTATTTTCACGAGGGATTGTGACGATGAGTAAGCAAGTGGAGAAAGAAATGAAGCCGAACTGCGTCGGAGTATTGGACTGATCACGAGAATAAAACGTTTTGCTCTCATAAATCTACACGTCGGGGTGCCAGAAGTTGTAATAATATTTTTTGCCAAGGACAAGAAGGAAGTTTACTGCAGAGAGAGTTTTTCATGGCGAATGAAGATATGAAGAGTGCTGCTACGAGGATGCCGTGTTCTACTTGCTTGGATAATGAAGTAGAAGCTGGAGTCTATGAATAGAAGTTTTGTGAAATCAGTGCAGCAGTGATGACGTCAGCGCGGCGACTTCAAGTCACGTCAGCGGCTGGAGAGAATGGGGCCGCTCCTCCGACACTTCAGTAAATTGATAGGGGCAATTTGACTTTTCTTCATAGATCAGTTTTCCTTCAAACTGTAAGTGTTGACATTTTTATTTTTTGTGGATCCATCGAAGATTTATTTCTCTTTTAATTAGGAGTCTAGGCATGTGTAGGTTTTCCTCAGAATTATTTTTTTTTTTTGTCTCGTGGAGTTGTGATCTGATTGACCGCTATGTTGTGTCGCTTTTCTTTCGTTGTTGCTTTTTTTTTGCTGCCGACTAGCTTAGTCAGGTTTGCAACACAAATAGGATGAGTAGTTTGTAAAAAAAATTCTTCCTTTCCTGCTAAAGTAAAGTTGATTTTATTCCGTTGGAATTTAAATTATATTTATTATATTTATTGGTGCTCACCTTGTTTATCTTCATAAAGTAAATTCGTAACGGAAATAGTGAACTGAGGAAACTTTTGTTCTTGGTTAGGTATAACTATAATACTTGTTAGGTGATTATTAATTTTATAAAGGTTTTGTGGCATTATATTGTGATTACAAGGTACATAGTAGGTATAGACTTTATTGCCAGTCCAGCTTGAAGCATTTTACCAAAATAGGTGTTTTATTATAATTTGTTTTAGCACAAGTGCAGGTACATTCTTAAATACTCAGTAACTCTATATTGGTGCTAAAAATGTATTTAATATTGTAAATAGGCTAGTGACTTAATGTGTATGATATTGATGTGTGTAATAGTACCTGAGCAGAGAAATTTTAACATATTTAAATATTTTTATATCTATTGTTTACATATGCTATTTTGCTATATATATATATATTTATTAATATTTTATGAGATTTTTAATGGGGTTAAGTGGTCTGGTGTAACAGGTGCACCGGACGACGGGGGCTGGTGGTTCCAGAATTTGTGAGGCTGGAGGTTGTATTGGAGGGGAACGGCCTGTATGCCCCTTTTGCTAGAGACCTTGACCCCCATTGATTATTCTATGTTATGTGTCTTTATATGATTTTAAGACTGTTGGAGTCTGTAACTGAAGTAATGCCTTCTTCTGATGTGGAATATTTACTGTGTATATTTTTCTTTTGGAACTGAATATTATAAACTAATACCATCAGCCTGGGTTTATTATTATTGTAATCCAGCCTTCTGCTTGGTCCCTATTAGTGTTTTCTGGCCCGGTCAGGCAAAAGAGTGGCATACATACTTAATGTGCTTCGTGATTCATCAATGGCCTCGATTAAATTAATCTTAAATGGTAATTTGACAGAGGCTTTGCCAAAAATAATTTTAACACATGTGAACTGTCAATGATCACTTATTGGAAGGTGCCATTGGTTCACTCAATCACTTCCATTAACATATGTATGGACATCCGTATATTCACCTCTGAATCTACACCTCCACCTAGAAATGTTAAAGCCACAACCCCACAACAGGACTTCCAACTAGCAAGTCTCCGATATCTAGCGCTTAGATAATGTATGCTGCATGTGTTGTGTGTTCTTATATAAAAAGATATATGCTTTAAAGTAATATTCTGTCATTTCTGCCATGGCACAAACATTAGGTCATTTCATACAAAATATAGGTGTAAAATATTTATTGATTGGAGTGTGCGCGAATGTAGAGAGACACTTTTAATGAAGAAATACTCAATCCCGTTAATTTGGTGTTGATTCACTTGGACCATCTTCATCACACGTACAGCTTATTACAAGGAATGTTAACCAATAAGTTCTGAAACAATAGTTTGTGGAATCTATTAATTTGAAAAAGGATTTAGAAAAATTGAAAGTGATAAATCAGAGAGCTCGAATGTTAGCTCTACTAAAATACGCTGTGTTCCAAATGATGGTTATTCTATAGGCGAAGTGCCATTTTATTTACAGCGCTAAATTATTCGATCGGGTTACGGCACCTATAGATTCTACAAGATCCAATACTGTTGGTATTAGGGGACACATAAGTATTTTTTTGCTACTTAAAAAAATTATGGGCACCTACTCAAGAATAAAACTACTTTTCAAAAAATTTATCCAGCAACAAACCCTTATAAAAGTATCAACACGCAAAATTTTATATCATTAAGAGACAGTTAGTAATATCGGCTCACATCAAAAATTCTGCTTATTATTACAAAGAAAAATTGGGTTTGAACCATCGGAAAGAGTAGCATTACTAGATTATTAATGGAATCGCAAGCTGCTCGCCATACTGAACACAGGAAAGAAGTGTTATCCATACTTGAAGAGTTACAGAAAACAGGATATATTGCCAAATGAGTAATTGGTCTGCGAAGAAGACAATTTCTAAATATCCATAATGATTCTTCCAGCAAATTATATAGTTTGAAATTCAAACCTTAATTCATAGGTATGCCACTAACAATATTTTAAGCCATAGCAAGGTTAACATCTAAGTTTATGAATTAATTAATTTATCTTTCAAGAATGGGCTTTACCATTAATTTTCAGGGCTAGGAAGTTCTAAGTGTATTACAATTGTGCCGAATATTCTGCATTCCTACAATAATAGTTTTCATAGACTAATTGGTATGCTTTAAACGATGTGATAGACAATTCATTACCACAAACTGTTTATAAATATGTCAAGAAAATTGATTCAGAATTAATGTCGGTGGACACCATACAACATCCTCACTCTGTCTTCAGGGCTCAGAGCCTCCATTATGTACTACATTTATGGTGTGATTTCTAAATTTTCCCAAATACATTTCTGCATGGCTATGTAAAAATTTACAAACACTCATGCAAATAATCGTAGCAAACATCCATTGCAGTATTTGGGTAGACTCTATTGCGACAGAGTGAATAAGAGTTATGAGTTTCCAGACATTCTCTGTGGATAAACAATTAGGAATAATTTTATTATATAATGAAATAATTTCAAAATAGTAACAACCAAGAATTAATTTTTCACATACCACAAATACAAGTATTAAAAAATCTCGCCATCTTATATTAGCTTTTCTTCTTCTAGGATATGATTCTTTGTATCCACAGAGTGCCCAAAGCCAGCCATTAATGTGTTCCATCCCGCACTATCGTGTATGAAAAAGGCGCTATCTAAAATTGGCTCCTTGTCTGCGAGAACTCTTTCCTTTATGTGCTCACAGTGCCCAAGGAAAGTCTTTAATGTGCTCCATCCCCTGAAATTTTTGAATGAAGAAAGCGACATATTGGATGCATAGATGTAGGCATGACGCACCTAAATACTCGTTGATTTATGTGCAGAGGGTACACAAAATAAACTCAAAATTTCCTCTATCTACAACTTATTTCAATTGAAAAAGATTCTATCTTCGATGGAGCGGTGTAGGCAAAGTGTGCCTATGTATATGTTTCTTTACATGCATTAGTAGACTGCATGTAATGCATTTGACATATTATAGTTAAAGTACTTTTAGTAATATATAAACTTATACATCTAGGGTTAAATATAGGAACACATTTTTATGTGCAGTTAAATATATGCTTATTAGTACAGGAGTAGATTATTCATATTATGTTAATAAATAAAAATATTTTTAATCGATGGTTATAAGAATAGAGTGTAATATGAATAGCGTGTTAATTAAACAAAACCATTAACATGTATAAATGAAAGAATAATTCAGGCTTATATGTTTAATTTTTCAATAAATAACATTATTAATAGTACCATATGGTTATAGGCAAATCATATCAATGAAGTAGAAGTTTCTGTCCATAAAATTCTTTATATTAGAAATGTAAGTATAGAGAATACTACCGTCATTCATACCTATGAAGAATGTATAATTTTTAAATTCTGTATAGTTATATAATAATTATTGTATTGTATTAATATTTGATTTTGGAATTTTTTTTAGTTGCTTATAAGGAGAGAATTCTTGATTATAGGTGTACTATATAATTTAATTTTAATTCGGTGGTAAATAATATATGTTTATAAGGAGAGAGACTGTAGGCACAAGTAACGATGTTCTCTAATTACTACTCGTATACCTAAGTGCTGTATAGACAATTTATCTCTCCCTTCTTTTAAATTGATGAAATATTCTCACACGTGATAATTTTAAGAAAATATATTAAAAAATAAACTTTTTCATGAAAAAATACATGGAAAATTTTTAAAAATAAAATACACCTGTAATTTTAAAACATAAGTATTTTATCTATGTACCATGTTACTTAGTAACATTGATAGGCAAAGTAACAAAACAACTACTCGATTTAAACGATACTATTATCTCTATATTTTCTAAAAATTACTTTATATTTCATAATGTACAAAAGTTAATAAATGAGAACTTGTAGTTTTAAGGGGAAAAAAGATCTTCCTTCCAACAATTTAAATAAAAATACAAAATTACAGCATTGGTTGTTGATATATTATAAAGGAGATATATTAGCAAGGATATAATATTTATCGCTAAATAATTCACGTACACTATAAACAATGGAAAATGTCCAACCACCTTTATAAAGTTTCGGTAAGCACGAAGTGGCATGGTGGGAAGCGAGCGCGGTGGAGCGCCCTGACGGCGGCTGGGGCAACTACTTGTAGAGACGCGCACAGACATCCACCGCAGCGCCACCAGGACCGCCAGTGTAGACCGCGACTCCTCCGCGCACAGATCTCGTCCCCGCCCGCCGATACGCACACTTGTCACGTGAGTACTAGTGTCTACACTCGCATAGCCTCGCCTCAAGCTGCTGCTGTATTCTAGCCTAGCTGCAAGCTGCTCCTACGGTCCTCTAGAGTCATCTAGTCTAGCTCCATGCTACATATTCTGTCCTCTACAGTCATCTAGCTTAGCGTATTGACACTTATTCTTTACTCTACTTTCGTCTAGCCCAATTTCCTACAACCCCTGCTGTTCTATATTGTGGTCTAGTATAGCTTCATGTCGCTTATGCTGTCCTCTACAGTCGTCTAGCCTAGCTTACTACCACACCTGCTGTTCTCTACTATCAACTAGCCTAGCTTCATGCCATTTATTCTGTCCTCTACAGTCGTCTAGTCTAGCTACCTACCACTTCTTCTGTTCTCTACTGTCGTGTAGCCTATATTTCTACCGCTTATGCTGTCCTATACAGTCGTCTAGCCTAGGTACATGTTCTTGCTGATATTTCTACAGTTGTCTACCATTGATTTATGGGCTTATGTTTTTATTTACAGTCATATAGCCTAACTTCAGGCTTCTTCTGCGGTTCTCAAACATTGTCTAACCTAGCTTCATGCTGCTTCTTTATTTTTTGAAGTTAGTAATTTTTTTATGTATTTATTCTTTTTAATTTAACATGCCTATAGTTTTTTGTGCGTCCACTACAGTCGTATAGCCAAGCTTTTTTCCACTCCTGCTGTTCTCTTCTTTCGTCAAGCCTAGCTAAATGCCGCTTCTGCTGTTCTCTTCTTTCGTCTAGCCTAGCTCAATGCCGCTTCTTCTGTCCTCTACTATTTATACCCTAGCTACATTCACCTGCTTATTTATAGAGTCATCTAGCTGATTTTCATACTGCTTATGCTGTCCTTAGCAATTGTCTAGCTTAGTTTCATTCCACTCCTACTGTCCTCTACTTTTGTCTAACCTAGCTTGATTCCACTCCAGCTGTTCTGTACGGTTGTCTAGCCTAGCTTGATTCCACTCCAGCTGTTCTGTACGGTTGTCTAGCCTAGCTTGATTCCACTCCAGCTGTTCTGTACGGTTGTCTAGCCTAGCTTGATTCCACTCCAGCTGTTCTGTACGGTTGTCTAGCCTAGCTACATGCTGCTCCTGCTGTCCTTCACAGTCTTCTAGTCTTGCTCAATGCTGCTTCTGCTATCATACACAATCGTTCAGCCTAGCTTTATGCCGCTTATGCCGTTTCTACAGTTGTCTAGTCTTTCTGCTGTCCTCTACAATCGTTTATCCTAGCTTAATGCTGCTCCTGTTGTCCGTCCTTGCTTCTTTGTTTTTTTTGCTGTCACCTACTGCCGTCAAGCTTAGCTTAATGCCTCTTCTTTTGTTCTCTAATGTCATCTAGCTGAGTTTCATATCACTTATGCTATTCTCTACAGTCATTTATTCTATTTTCATGATGCTTGTGCATTCCTATATGGTCATGTAGCATAGCTCATGCTTTCTTATAAAGTCGTCTAGCCTAAATTCGTTCCGTTTTTTCTGCCTCTACAGTCGTTTAACCTAGCTTGATGATCCTTCTCCTGTCCTTTACAGTTGTTTAGCCAAGCTTTATACCACTTATATAGTTCTCTATAGTACTTTTATGTAACGTCATACTACTTCTTCTGACCTCTACTGTCATCTAGCTTAGCTTCATTTCAATTCGCTAGTCATATACTCTTGACTTGTAGGTTTTGTTTGTGACACCTTAATTTTACATTAAGTTCTTTTCACATCGTGTGAACTGAATATTTTATTAATAATCATGAAATGCGTATTTTTCTTTCTATCGTAAAAAGTAAAAACTATATTTTGTAGCAAATACAGTCAAAGATTCGTAGTGCGTTGGAAAGTATAGTCAACATATATTATAAATGATTTTTTGGCCAAATATAAACCTCCACTAGACCACTAACTCGCTTGTCGCTGTAGTTGAGTCACCAAAAGTATATATATATGTGTGTGTGTGTGCGTGTAATTAAATGACGGTTTCTTGTATAAGAAACATGGTTTTTAATTAATATTTTGTGCTTCAGCACATAAAATAATACCCTAAGTTATTTATAAAATTTTGCGAAATAAATAACGGACATAGGCACCCTGCATTGCATTCCTGCAATGGTGATAACCTCGCGGGGTAAGATGTCCAGCCATGTACGGGCTGCGTGGCACGCTCGTGTGGATATAGTGGCGCCCCTAGCCACTGCCCACTGCGGAACGCAACACTGGAACTTGCATGTGGCAGTGCCGTAACTCGAGCTCTCCGACCGCCCTCCGCCTCTAATGATGCCTGATGGGTTCACATTAGTAAATCGTTTTTATTCCAATTAGAAAATTGGCCGGGCCGTGTGACATCACGTCCTGGTTGTCGGTGTGGAGGAGCTCAAGGCTCTCAGGCGGCCGGCAGCGCACCTGGCGGCAGTCGGCGCAGTCCGCACTGCTCCGCTCTCTTGGTGGCGGCGCGACCACGCCACACACGTCCTGCGGGCTGGGCTTTACACTTTTCCCCAGCATCTTATACCTTTGCTGGTAATACCTTATTGAACCCAACTGTTGGTGGTGGGATTGTGTCATTTACACAACTGAGTATCTTGCTCAATAGGTGATACTTGACTTGTCAAAGCTATAAAAAAAATTTAAAAAAAGCCACACACGTCCTGTGTTCTGTTCAAAGGTCCTGTGCTCTTCTCTTAAAAAACTTACACGTCGTTTTTCAAATATTTTCCCACACGCGCACTTTAACTCTTTTGAACTTCCAAGACGTCTTGTACATGTATAATAAATTATTTAAGAGTTGCAATTTCGATAATAATTGGCCATCATTTATAAAAATCTAAAATTTTAAATTTTGATTATAATGTAAAACTGCAGTTGAACGTTTATAAATATTGCATGAAAATTTTGTGTTTTTATATGTATTATTCTACTAAAACACGTATCACCCATTATTTATGTTCAAATACTGATAAAAGTAATTTAATTCAAGGATACAAGAAAAAAATATTTGTTTTAACTATAGTCACAAAAACATTTGGTGTTGAAACAGAAGGAACAGTTTAGAATTTATAATTATAAATTTATGACTTCGATGTATTTACACGACCGCATAGCCCGGAAAACATTGTTTTGCCAGTGTTTATTTATTTACCTCTATGTATTTAAAATGTATAGTTTGTATGTAATCTAGAATATATAGAATTATTTAAGAAAATTTGGAAAATGAAAGATGTCTCATTTTTATAATATAATATAATTTATATTTTATAATTTTTTGATAAATTACAGATACTAACGTAACTAAACAATACTTTGAACTTTTTTTTGATACTAATAATCGAACGAATTTAAAATAATTTAAATTGATACTAATATCCAGCTTAACTCAAGTGGTTAAAGAATATTTTTGGAAAAGAGTCTCCATGTTCACCAATCATCATGGCGATGGCTTGAACAGGCTACAGTGCCATCTAGTGGCGAGTTATAGCAAATGGGATAGCTCTATGTGACGGTATGGTATACATTGAGAAACGAACTACAATTTTATCACTGTTTGTATGTATATGACCTATCATTTTCTGTTTACCCATGGCGATCGGTTGAACGGCGTAGAATTTGATAAACTGCAGTGTCATCTAGCAGTAAGTTACAAAAAAAATGTATAGCATAAAAATCTTTCCATGAATAATCTCTTCGATGTGTCAACTTTCATGGCAATCGGTCTAACGGTGTCGGAATTTATCAACGTCATACATACATACGTACATACGTTCATACCAACATCCTATTTTGTACATACATAGACATACATATATATTAAAGGAAGAGTTACAGTGGGTCTGAATTTTTACTACAAAACTGATTAAATTTTACACACTTGACTTTAATAACTAGGTATAAGAAGGTCATTGTCTTCAGCAGTATTTGTAAAAACAACCCCTTTCCTCTTTCCACACGATTAAACATTTATGTTTCTTTCCTGTGATCAATTTTTCGTGTATGATAAAGTGATTTTTTATTTATTAAGAAAAATTCAATTTTGTATTCGAATTACACAAAAAAAGTTTAAGAAAATATTGTATTTTATTGCAGGTTGATTAAAATTTGACCCAATAGATCTGCCACCAAAATAAAACAAAAACACTATCTAACTATTATTTTGTCAAACTATCTGAAACCCCGTTTAATTAAACTACGTAAAACCCGGGAAACTTCATGTACGCGCTACTTAAGCAAGATTGTAGTTTAAATTTTTCGGAGGGTTTATAGCCTAACATTAAAGGTTATATTTTAAATTTTTTTAATGAAATATATATATATTATTTCTTTCCAAATATTAATATAACAAAATATTTAAAAAAATACTTAATATAAAAATATATGGTACTGCATTTGGCTCAAATTACAGAACAGACAAAAATAAGTGTTTCACTTTCAAATCCTAATACAAACAAAATTGCGTAAAAAGGTATATATAAATTTTTGATTCTGATGAATAATTTCGACCTTTACCTAAATTCTTTGATATATTTTTTTAAAAAAATAATTTTAAAAGTAACAAAGCACTTTAATTAAAACTACAAAATTATAAAATAAATAGTTCAGCACAGAAAAAAAATATTGCTTGCGTGGAAATGTCTATGTTCGAGATTTTTATACTACATTCAATTGGAACAAATACATTTTCTCAATGCGGTTGGTGCAGAAGAACTTGGTTACGCTCCATCTTCCCATGTCGGAATGTGTAGTGTGCACTACACTAGTATGTTGCTGTCACAGGCGCAGGGAATGTTTAATGAAGGGCAGTGGAATTGAGAAACAACTAAGCTTCTTCCCCTTCTTCTTCATTATTTTCAAAGTTAGCAAAGTTAAAATATTCATGACATCAAATTGTATCAAATTTTTTATTTTGTTTCCATTTATGCTTGATATGTTAAAGTTCTTTCAAGATATTTTATGTAAGCAGTAAAGACACTTAAATCAAGATCATAACAGAGATAAAAAAATTCAAAAAATAAGTGTAGTTAAGGCTTAAAAAAATTATAGAACCTTATATTTTCAAGTTCCCAAGCAAATTATTTAGTTTAACCAGAGCAGGTCACTGAAGAGCGAGTGGGGCCACTCAATATGGCATATTGTTCGTCATCTTGAATCCACCATCTTGTTTTTGTTTACTGGCGAACATTATCTTGCATTATAACATCGCAGCCACAATCATGATTCGTCTGCTGGAGGAAGCCATCTTGTATTGTGACATTACGGCCATAATAATTTCTTCCTACGCTAGAGGCCACCATCTTGGATTAGTTCATCAAAGCTGACATATTGTTTTCGTCTGCTGGAGGAAGCCATATTTATTTTCAGTACTTGCTAAAAGGAGCGCTTGTGTCACAAGTAAATGAATCGGCTGCTAAAGGGTGCTGCCACCAAATTGGTTTAATTTTTACCTGCGAGAGAGATAAAGTTTTAATTGCAAAGGCACTCGCCATATCGTCAGCCTTTGGGGCCACCATTTCTGAAGTTCATAACTATTTAGCTACAAATTCGGGAAAAATTCCAAACACCATTAATAAAAAACACTGATTTTTGTACTGTTAAATTTGATCTATTCATGTCCTTGGTTCTATCCTTAGACGATACAAAAGTTATTTATGCTCTTAAATATTGATTTGGTTAATCATTCTCACTGCAGCTAAATAAATACTCCTACCAGCTGAATATATATGTAACTGGTTGTCAATATGCCGTACACTGTTTTTTTTTTAGTATAGTTCCAACCACAAGCATATAGACTAAATGTCTCTGAACCACGAAGCCAGGTCATGTTCAAAGTCGGTTAAATACACCAAGCGTCTCCGAACCACGAGGTCTCATTAGCCGATACCTGTTATTGAATTCAAAATACGTGACTAGAGACCTGACAAATTCGGGGATTCAATGACCTCTAGGATAGCCTCCATTATCCTCTGCATTTCTCAAGCAAACACGCTTGTTCATTGGGTGATAACTTGTGAGGCGTCTCCACTGGGTAGCTTGTGATTCGAGGCTTCTTTGGTCAATAGTCTGTCATTTGCCCAGAGAGATCCAGTTAAACTGCGAGCCAATAGCAGAACCAGCAGAATTGTTCACATGTTTTAATTTTAGCCTATCACGAAATGAATCCGCGAATTTTTCCGGTCTCTATATATTACATATTTTTAGCCGGCAAGACAATGCAACTGAACTGCGAGACAAAAATTATGAATGTTATCTATATAAAGAAAATAGGACAAATATCTAAGCTTGTTTTAATGCGTTACTATAGAACTAAAAATCCTGAAAAACCTTTTACGCTTAGTAAAATCCAAGTAGTCCTGAAACATAAAATCTTCAGTCCTGACTACTGCCTTGACAACGCACATTTGACAAAAAGGATGTACATTTTGCACAAACATTCAACGGATTAAGGATACGTTATCATCCGAGGGAAACGATCTGTCACAGAATATTATGATAGGATACTATCGGTGGGATACTACTGGTAGGATACGATAGGATACAGCGAAAAATCTGTCTTAAATAAAAGTCAGAACACAAAATATAAAATAATAAATTTTTTAATTCTAACAAATTATTTATTTTTTAATTTTATACACATGCAAGTAAAACAAGAGATAATTCTAGGTAGCCAGCTTTCCTCAATTCTTGAAAATCCAGAAAAAATACATTTAGACTTATGCTTGCATATTTAATATAATATTTTAAGAATATGCATATTTGTAACATATTTATGCTAATCATATTATTATATGCAAGATATACATTTATACACATATATTAACATTTAAATTTAACGTTTGCTGATAAGGATATCCAAGACTTATTTTTTTATTTTCTGAGGGCCGGTTTCACAAAGTCTGGTTATCGTCCGGTTATCTTCTGATTAAAATTGAAGTGCTGGTTAGCAGAATTACCTGTTTCTCAATATAGGGTTAACAGTAATCGGCCGATTAACTGATTGTAACTAATGGTTAAGTTAAACACAAGAAGAGGTTCTGATTAGTTGGCTACTGCTGATAGTTTTGAGGTTATGTATATTTTTGAAGCAGTTTGAAACCACGTATTGTGCAAAACAGAGATAATTGATTGAATTGCCGCAGTGACGATGGCGAATGAATTGAACATTTTGTTTGAAGATGATGAAGAAATTGTTGATTATTTAAATAGACCACGAATATTTCGATTAAGGCCAAATCACTTTCAAATGAATGACAGTGAATTTGCAATGAGGTTTCAGCTTAGCAAAAATACGGTCCTAGCACTGTTGCAAAAAATAGAAAGACAGTTGGAAGTGCCCACAGACAGGTTAATGATGGCTTTTTTCTTGTTAATCTATTACAAACAAAAAAAAAAGTACTTTTTGTGTGAGCTTCCATTTGAAATTTGGCTATGTACACATGTGAGTATAAACAAGTATTTTTGTTTTCAGGAATTTTTCTGTCTCTCCTATTGACCAACTTCTAGTAACCTTAAGGTTTTATGCATCTGATGGATTTTTTTATTTCCGTTGGTGATTACTTCGGTTTACACAAGAGCACTGTATGTCGTATTGTAAAAAAGGTTACTTTTGTGATAGCAATGCTCCGCAGAGAATATATTGCATTTCCTGAGACAGATGAACAATATCGGCTGTTACATGAAGAATTTTACAATGTGGCACGGTTTCCAAAAGTAATCGGAGGAATTGACTGTACCCACATAAAAATTATTTCTACAGGTATGAAGACTTACGTAGTGTGTAGGCCTAATTTTATATTTGTTACATACATAAATGTTCAAGGGCAGCTATCGGTAAATATGTAGTTTAGGGGTATTCCTTAAAGAATATACTTAAAAATCCTAAAATAACTTAATTCCATTCTCTAAACCGTCCTGAATTTAATAAAAAAACAGGAGATAAGAAATTCCAAATAGTTTATGAGAAATTGCCGTTTATATTTTCCATCACTATACCTTTGCATTCATGCAGAAATATCGTATCCAACATAAAAATTCCTTTTTACATCAAATTACTTGCTATCGCACGTATCAAGTCGGCGCTCCGCGCCTCCATACTGCTAACAAACATCCATGGCAAGGGTTATCGCCTGAGTTTGGTTAAACAGTAGGGACTCACATAATTTTTTTTAGTTTACATTTCAATAGCCTATGACGTGCCTGTCATGTGACTACATTATCCAATTGCAAATAAAAATATATTTGATACTAGTAAACAAGAAACAATGGCAGCGACAGCATGAATGCAAAGGTATAGTGATGGAAAATAAAAACGGCGATTTCTCCTAAACGATTAGGAATTTATCTCCGGTTTTTTTTATTGAATTCAGGACGGTTAAGAGAATGGAATGAAGTTATTTTAGGATTTTTCTTTCTTCGCTGCACTTTTTTCGTACCGCACGTTTCATGTTATCGTATTTTGCTTTCAAAGTTTTTTCATTCCTTGGAAGAATGCCGGACAAGGAATTAAACTCTGATGTAATCCTTTGCCATGCATATTCTTTTTGTCGCCATGTAACCGCATCGGTTTTCTTGCATTCTACGATACTGGCATACTTTTCCACTAAAGATATAATTAATTCCGTTTCCGAAGCAAGAAAATTTCCGGATCGTGGCCGCTTATTTTCGTCCATATTGATGTCTGTTTACAATTTTCTCTAACCGAACCTTAAACACTGGCCAAAAGTAACAAACGAAGGTAGCACGACAGCCAATCGCGATCCGATACGTCATCGCCTGGTTGCCATATTTCCCTTAGCCATTGTTTAGTTAAACACTCGTTAAAAATACGTTGGGAAACAGTCAAATTATAATCAGTACTTTAATGTCCTGTTTTAATTAATCGTTCGAATAGATAACCGAAACTTTAAACAGACTTTGTGAAACCGGCCCTGAGTGTGGTTTTAATTGCACATTTCCATTTTTGTTGTCTTTCTCCGTGTGCACCGGGTCATTTCTGAGAAAACAATCGATGCATTTTTTTTTTTCAACATGGACAATGCAATTGTATTCAGAACTTAATTCAGATGCTAATTCCTGTTAATAAATAAGTACTTGCAATAACTTTCTATATTGTGGGATTAAAAAGAACAGTGGATTTTTGAGTCAATTACTCTGCCTTGAGATGGCTGAGAAACAATATCATACAAGACAAATTTCTTCTCTGATATGTCTAACAAAGTTCTCCTTCCATTGCGACCGTGAAAGAGCATACCATAAAAATACATATTTACCTCAACACATAACGTGGTGACATATTGGCAGGAATATAAACTACTTTTAAACCAATTTCATGCATGAGATAAATTAATTCTTGCTGACGAAATATTAAAATTCATACATGTAAGAGCGATTGACAAAAATATTCCGAAAGTGAAAGTATTCGACCCTGATCGGATCATTTTTATTTTAAACAATAGAAGACGACATTGATGACTTATCAAGAACAGTTATCGTGGTTCCAAAAGTAGTAGTGTCATCGTCAGCATATATGTGTTATTACTGAGAGTATTATATAATAGCCCAGTTGGGACAGGCTTCAGGCTGTGGTGCCTTGTGCCAGGGTTCAGAATGTCGATTGTGACGTCATGAAGGCCATATTGGATGACCTTGACCTTCACAATTTTCCAAAAATGAATCAAAATTTTAAAAAAAATCGCCCAATATTCGCCAAAATTTCCAGTTTTTTGAAGAAAAAAAAACATTCCGCCACAGAAGGAAAAATTTTCGTTTTCAGGAAAAAATTTCTGTTTTATTCCTCAACAATTCAAAAATTTTTAATTCGAAAAACCTGTAAAGACTTTTTACCTTAGAAAAAACAATTCTACACAGAGGGTTAAAGTTCACATCTACAGGCCTCCAATAAGCCTCTGATGGCTATATTGAATTACCTTGACCTTGAGGTTGACATAGACCGTAAAATTCTAATTCTTTAATTTTTGAACTAAAAATTAAAAACATATGTATTAAAAAAATTGCTAACTTTAAAAATTTAAGTTACTTAAACGATTTTTATTCTTGGTTAGATTCCCAGCGAGGGTAAATTGTAATTTATTATAAAATATATTTTTTAAATATTCCTAAATAAAATTAAAAAAATAATAAAATTTGCTTATGTTATCCACCATCTTGAATTAAGACGTAACCACTGAAATTATCTTTACGGCCACCATCATAAAAGTACGCAATTTTTATTCTAGAAATTAGGAAAAAAAATTAAAAACATAAAAAATTTAATTTAAATGATTTTAATAATAATTTCTCCATTTTAAATTAAGACATCACCGTTTCACATTCCATTACGGTCAAAATCCCAGATTATAGTGACATTGTAATTTTCGTTATGCCGGCCATGTTGTTTGCGTGTGACGTCATCGTTGCACATTTTGTTAAGGCTGATATCTTATATTTTTAAAATTAATTTTTGTTGCAGATGACATTATGAAAATACTTTTTTATGCTTGAAAATTTCGAAATCTTTTTCAATTAATAAAAAATTAATTAATAAAAATTAAAATAAAAACTTTTAGCCATCTTGTATTTCAATGTTACAGCCGCCATATTGAAAAACCGAAATTATTAACCAAAAATACACACACTAGAATGCAATGGACACGCAGTGGACACACAGTAAACACACAACACACACAGGACACGCATTTGACTAAAAGGAAGCAAATTTGGAAGAAAATTCAAATTGGTTTGATACGATCTTATCAGTAGGATAATATAATACAGACTTGACTAATAACATTGAACTTAAAGGACGTACATTTTCACAAACATTCAACTCAGTAGGCTTCGAACGCCAATTTATGATAGAATATAATGCCTCCAACAGTCTTCTCTCCAACAGCTCCAAATGCTCCAAGTGCTCCTACTGTTTTTGGCTCCAACAGTCATTGGCTCCAAAAGCAATGCCCCAATTGCTCCAACAGCTCCAAGTGCTCCCACAGCTGTAATGCTCCAATTGCTCAAATAGTCCTTTCTGCTCCAACAGCTCCCAGTGCTCCAATGCTTCAAGTGCTCCAATGCTCCAATTGCTATAGGGGCTCCAACAGCTCCATCTACATTTGACTCCAATTGATTTAAATTGCATTTTTTAAATTGAAAATGACCAGAAGCATATTTAAAAAAAAAAAAAGGAATCGCATTTGAAGCACATTTGGAAACCCAGTAAAAAAATAGGACATTGAACAAAAATATAGCACAAGTGGTTGAAAATTCAATTTGGTAAATTACGATATTATCAGAATAGCACGGTTCCATTAGTACGATATGATACTACAGTCTTTTCTGCGTACATTTATTGTAAAGTAGTACATTTTCACGAACATTCAACTTAGTAGGATACGATTTCATCAGTAGAATACAATCTCCAATCTACGGTAGACCTCAACTGCTCCAATTGACTTTGGCTCCAAAAGTATTTTGACTTAAACTGCTCCAACGACATTTCACTACAAATCTTCTAGGCACCAATTTCTTCATCTGTCTTCGATTCCAATTGTCTTTGACACCAAAGCTCCAGCAACATTTGGCTATAAGATTAAAAAGTTACTTGGTTAGAAGCTACGAGTCTACGAGGCTCCAAGGCAACATGACTACGTGACTAAGAGACTACGAAGCTACAAGACTACACGGTTACGAGGCTTTCGAGAATACTTGTCTCCAACTGGCTAAAATAGCTCCATTCTGCAGCTATATTTTCTTTATTTCTTGCAAGAAACTTGTCACAATTAATTCCAATTCTCGTAAAGTCATGTCTCCTCGTGTCATATCGAGGTAAATATTTTTTTTATGCGAGATACATTCGCAAGAAGAGGGCTTCGCTAGACATCAATGCTCGTCTTGCATGAAAGCATTTCTCAGCTGTCCCAAGATATAGTAATCGACTGAGTAATATATATATCCTTTGTCTGGAATCAATCTGATAAAAAATATTGAGAGCGGAGATTTGATAACAGGAAATCACTAAGAAAGCAAAACTCTGTATAATATTACTTGTCTCATTACGATAATTAATTACATACAGGAATTGTTTTCTCAGAAATAACCAAAAACACGCCTAGTAAACGAACAGAAGTCTTGGCAGGAATAACCAGCAGCACACGGAGAAAACCAACAGAAGCGTAGCCTCTAATGAACAGAAGCACTTGGAGATACCACAGGTATAATCAGAAGCACACATAGATAACCAAACTAAATATGGACAGGAATAATCAGGAGCACACGGAGAAAACCATTGAAATAGCTATTGACAGGAATAATCAGGAGCACATGAAGAAAACCATGAACTATTAGTAGGAGTAACCAGGAGCACACGGAGAAAATTAACGCACATCTTCCTTAGTAAAAATTATAAAATCACAGAAAAAAAATTAAAAATTAAAATAAAAAAATTAAAACATCTAAATATAGTCTGTAGAAAAATTACAAAAAAATTCTAGCTTTGTTAGAATTCTATCATTGCTGAACTAAGGAGAAGTTCACAAGCTGGCAGAAACTATTTTTTTTTTTTGTGGTTCGAAGAGGCTTGGTCTAAACACTTGACATTGGACATTGCCTGATATTTTTTTTTTCCAGTATCATTGAAAAACACAATACCACTTGATTCAGAGACGCTTGGCTTATACGAATAACATTGAACCAGACCGCTGGGTTCGACCTGAAGATTCCAAGACGTTAACTGCGTTTTAAATTAAAATTTTGGTAAAATTGTATTTAAATTATTTTATATAAATTTTCAATTATTTCCCGATTTTCTAGTTAAATAATTATGGATTTTTAAGATGGTGGCCGTGATTTAATAATTCAATACGTCTAAATGTTTTTATTTACATTTTAATTGATTCATTTTTTATTAATTTTAAAATTTTTATCTTAATTTATAGCGTAATAATTATGGGTTTTAGAGATGACATTTGTAACTGAAATTGCAATAGTGATATAGAAATTCAAAATGTCGGCCATGGCAGTCTATTTGTCAAGGTCATGGCCTCAGCGGCTTATAGCGGCTTACTTTTAGGACTCTTAAGCCGATTTTAGGACATTTTGTTTTTTATAAGGCAAAAGTCTTTTGAGGATTTCAAAATCCAAATTTTAAAATTTTTTGGTATTTTTTTCTCTCAAAAATGGAATTTTTGAAAATTTATTTTTTTTAGAATATTTGGCGGGATTTCCCCCCATATAAATACAAATTTTGGCGGATTTTGGCGGCGTTTAGGGAAAGTTTTGCAAATTTTCTTTCATTTTGGGCAATTTTTTTGAAAAATTGAAGGTAAAAGTCAAGGTCATACGATATGGCTGCAGTGATATCACAATCCAATCTTCGCAAACGGCACCATACGCATAACCGGCGATTATATACTATTGATTAAGGATAGAATAAAGGATATAAATAAGTCAAATCAATTATTAAATATAGGAGTTATATTATATGATATAATGGTTTTTTTCCCGAAACTCTAGCAAAAGTTAAGATGTTACCAAAGGGCTGCCAAGACAGCCGACAATATGGTGGGCGCCTTCGCAATAAATAATACTGATCTCTAGTGGGTAAAAATAAAACCAATTTAGCAGCAGCGCCTCTAGCAGACGACGCATGTACTACATGACACTAGTTCTCCTTGTATCGAGTCCTGAAAACAATATGGCAGCAGGGCTTTCTAAGAGACGATGTGTGTACTACGTGAAACTATCGCACCTGGTAGCAATTACTGTAAAATAGTGGCTGCCTCTAGCAGACGAAAATTAGATGGTGGCTGTGATATATTCCAAAATGGTGGCCTCCAGTAGAGCAAAACCAGATAACAGTTGTGAGGTCATACTCCAAGCTGGCGGCATTTAGAGGACGAAAAGATGATTACGAGTGTGATATTAGTACCCAGGATAATAGTCTCCAGCAGATTAAAACCAGATAATGGATCGAAAATGGTGGACATCACATCATAATGGCTGGCATAATATCTACCTTGGTATTAGTGTTGGGAGATCAATCTGTCGGCGGCTTCTATGGAAGATGGATACGTCTCCATTTTTTTTAGCTCTCACCAAGTGAATACCGAAGACTCCTTGAAAGAAGTGAATTTTTGATAAAAAGTTTATTAATATTTTTTTTTAAATTTTTTTATAAATTTTACATTTTGCTACATTTTTTGGGATAATAATAATGGATTTTCATGGTAGCAGCCTAGGCGGCCGACAAGACGGCAGACGCCACATTATTAAATAATACTACTGCACTCTATTGGGAAAAATTTAACCTTTATGGTGAGAACCCTCTGTTGATGTGTGTACCACGTGACATAAGCATTGCTGGTACCGTGTATTAAACCACATGGCGGAGGCACCATTTAGCAGACGATGCATGTAGTACGTGAAAATTGTGCTCCTGATAGTGAGTATTAAAAATAAAATATAACGGCTCTGTTTCGAACAGGTGATAATATTATTCCTTCCAGTTAAAAAAAATTACAATTCCAAATTTGTGTTTTATTTTTTATATAACTTAGCTCATTCTCAGTCTGGTTCTTGTCTCAAAGGCCGTGTGGTTAAAGGCGTATGTTTTCCAATCGAGAGGTTGGAGCTGTCATGGTTGGAAAACAGTGCTATCAATTTATCTTGTATAAAAGTTAAATTTAATATGTTGGTAAGAACCATAACAACACTTGTAGTTATGGAACATCGTCGTTATGTGCACGTGACAGTGTGATGCTTGTGCTCTCTAGGAACGAACAATAGAAACAAAGATGATATAATACAAGATGGCGGCCTTCAACGATAACAAGATGGCGGCCGTGATGTCACCGTTATACTGTCTCATGTAATATCTGCTTTGGCATTAGTGGTTGTCAGTATGATGGTGGCTTTCGTGGAGGATGGAGTAGTCATAATTTGTTTTTACACTCACTAGGTGTGAACCTTACGACTCCGCGAAGTGTTTTGTATTAAAATTTTATTGTATGTGAATGTGAGTTTGTTTATTTGTTGGTTTGGTACGCTTTCACGCGGAAATTACTCAACCGATCATCATGAAAATTTTGTGCGCATATTTTCAAGGATATAGTAAAGGACATAGGACACTTTTTATATATTAAAAAAAAAAAAACTTTTTTTTTTCCAAAGGGAAAAATATTGATATTGGTATGTTTGATCACCCGAGTGAAAGTTTGAGTAATTTGAATGAAATTTAACGCCATTTGAAGTTTCAATAAGTAAATAAATAATTCGACAATCTAATACTATAATACCAGTGGTCAATTCACTATTAAATTTTATTTTTCTGTCACCGCCAAGCAATACTTAAACTGTTTTAATTTTTGAGGTTAGGTGATGGTTGTTTGGAAGTTGATGCTGAAGGTTATATTTTATTTTCAAGTGAATTTTGTAGTTTAGTAGAAAATGATGCGGGTCTTATTACTCAAGTTTTCCCGGACTTGCAACAAAATTTGAATAGTGATCAGTGGTTGCGCGCAAGAGCAATATTGGCGCCAAAATATAATATCGTTAATAATATCAAAACTTATATTTTAAAAGAGTTGCGAGGGGAAATGAAGAAGTATTTGTCAAAAGATACAATCATGGATACAGAACAAAGCAATTCATATCTTGCGGGGTTTATAAATTCACTTGAACTTTCGGGTGTACTCTCAGAAAAACTTCAAATGAAATAAAATGTAAAAGTTATGCTTATGCAAATTCTAGATGCTCCTCGACTATGTATTGGAACAAGGCTTCGGATCACACAATTGAGGCAGAAAACACTTGGTGCCACTATTTTAACAGGTATCGGTAAAGGAGAAAGTGTTATCATGCCTCAAATTCCAATTATCATCATTGATCAACCGTTCCAATTCAAAAGAGTTCATTTTCCCGCCAGGCTTAGTTTTGCTGTTACCATCAACAAAGCGCAAGGGCAAACATTGCTTGAAGCAGGGGTGCACTTGGAAAAGCCATGCTTTTATCATGGCCAACTATATGTAGCCGGCTCACGTGTATCCAATTCCGGACCGAACAATAAACATATAACATAGTATACAGGAGCATCCTAGAATGATACTCTGATTTAAGCTCTTTTAAAGAAAAATTAATTTATTACACGTTAATTCTTTAAAATTTTTAAAATGTTAGTATTTAAAATTATTTATTTCTTGTAATAGTGAAACATATTTCAATAAAGCATGTTTTCAGTTTTTTAACCTTAATTTGTGTTAGAATTATTTTATACTGATTAACCCAATCACACAATAAAAAAACAATTTCCATATTATTTTATTTTCTTTCTGATGATATTTAACACTTTTTTAAGGACATCAACGCGGGCGAAGCCGTGGTAAAAACTACTATTTTTTATAAATTTAAAAATTGTTTCCGAGAAAATACTTCAATAATAAAGATTTTTCAAGATGGTGGATATTACATCACTATTAAAAATGGCTTGTGTGATGTAAACAACCTTTTTTATTAAAAGTGAGCCGGTAGCAGGTTAAAAGACACACTTTTTCAGTCAGCGCGCCGATACATATAGAGATAGGAGTGACCTAGGGGTGCGCTTCCCCTCCCATTTCCCCTTCTGTAATGGTAAACTCGATGGAGTAGGGTTATTGCTGGGGACGCGTCGGCGCATGCGCGGACTGGTTAGGATGTTTTGCTGAGGGCGGTGGCAAGTGCTTCTTCGTCGTCGAGCTCCCGATGGGACTGGTTGGGCTCTAGTTTTCTTTAACCTCGAGGTGGCTCGTAATGCGCGAGAGCGGCGCGGAATTGCTGGTTTAGATCGCGCAGTTGTATAATTGCTTCTTTTGGCACCGCTCTTGAAAATTTACGTATCAATTCGGATTCATGTGCCTGTGAAAAGCTGATCACGCAGTTCGGGCTTTTACAGCCCGTGAGTCTGAGCTTTGGGCACGAACTTAACTAGTATTGCATTTGGCATACACCTTGCGAGGCGGAATATTCATCAAGTTTCATAGCTTCGATGTATAGGGTAAACCGACCATATACCGTGATATACCTTATATAGTGACAAACAACGTTGCGGGCATCACAGAGTTGGGTATGCTTCCTACACTGAGTTCACTAAGTTACCAACAAAGAGCAGGCATGTCTAGTATCGGCGCATGGCTTGGCGCGTCCTTTGTGTTTACCAGCACAATTTTCCTGCTAGTATTCGTTCAATACACATATCATCTCACTCAAGTTGTGTATCACGCGCTACAAAAATGTAAATAAATGTACTTTCTTACTAATATCGCATGTTTTATAGTTTCAACGTAAATCTAGAGCATTAATCTGTTAATTTATGGTTTTAGACAATATTCTCTACTCCTATTTACTTTGTAATAAGCTTACAAAGATGAACTATTTCCTTACAATTTTCCTTCTGTTTCAGTTACAATGATGCCATTCGACATCATGTTTGTAGGAGAATTTGGGCCTAATTATTTTCATAAAGGTCACGATGACAGATGGATTGAAGGAAGGTGCCCTTCCTAATTTCTCTGTAGGGTAGTCTCCAAGTGATTGGATCAATTCCGAGTTGTTTATGCGGTGGTTCAAAATGTTCACTAAAGGAGGCACATGAGACAAACCAGTGATTTTAATAATGGACTCACATGCAAGCCCCTTCACGCCCAAAGTTATGGAAATAGCATCACAAAATGAAATATTTTTGTAGCTTTCCCATCCCACACCAGTCATATCCTCCAGCCCCTTGATATTTCTGTTTATCAACCTCTGAAAGTTGCTTGGAATGCAGCTCTCAAGCATTTTCAAGAAGGTAATCCATTTCGCAGACCAGGACATTTTGACTTCCATGCTATGTTCAAACCACATTCTTGAAAGCCTTTTTTTGGAAAACATAATTTCTGGATTTACTAAGACTGGCATCTTCCCTTTAAATCGACAAGCAGTGCAGGATGAAGCACTGACAACAGCGCCCATAGGGCTCGACAAATCTCAAGGAAGCACATTATCAAATGCCAGTGGACGTAGGTCTAATGAAGGGGATAGGCTTAGTCCAAAGTCATCAGACAGTAAACTTGCACAAAAGTCACTTAACGATCTTTTAAGATTGCCAGATTTATGCCTTACGTCACCACAAAGTAAAAAGCCTGAGATAGTGCCAAAGTTTACTTGAACCCTACACCTGAACTTCAGGAAGACGAACTTCAGCCACCATGTGTAGCATTCAGCCTGCACCTAGCCAAGTGGGAGCCAGATATGGAAGAAAGTGACAAAGAAACAGCCGAAGGAGCTTAAGAGTAAGCCTAAGCTAGCAAAACAGAGTGAAAACGTATGTACGACGTGTAACGAGGACTATGCGCTTGGCAAGAATAAAAGTTCTTGGATTCAGTGCTGTTTCTCCTTGAAATGGTTCTACGAAAACTGCCAATCCATTGATTCAGCAAAGCCACCAACAGTTTTCATGTGTAATCTGTGTGCGATAAGTGATTAGGCAGACAGCAACAGTGACTAAAGTCGTGGCAATGTTTTACAAATGAACATAATACATGTGTCACGAAATAAAGTATATGTTGTCACGGAATTAAGTAGGGTATCATGAAATTAGGTATGTGTGTATGCGATTTGTTTATTTCATATACGTTTTTATTTACTTAAGATAAATTAATTTTTCATGTAGAAAATAATAAGGCAATAAGTAAACAATGTATCACATATAATAGAAGAATTACTATGTTTAACATATTGCTAATATTGAAGTTCGATACGTTAGTATCACGAAGTTGGGTATGTTTACCCTACTCGCGAAAACTGTTGTTTGTACTTTGGGCCTTTCTGTTGGTTCGGTTATGAAGGTAGCTGTACATCTGTAACTTAATGGCGAGCCGCGATGACACATGGAGGTGTGTTTTACTGTTGAAATGGACCGTGCAAGTAACGAAGCTCGATCGAGGTTATCCCAGTTACACGATACTAACACTTGCCATCGTTGGTTGCATGGGGTTTATGCTAGTAACAGACGTGATTCATTTTGTAATGGATACATGCAGAGGGATGAATGGTACATTTTAACACAAATTAATGGAATACTGTTATGCTACACACTTCTATTTGTATTAATGGACACTGTAGAAAGTTAGTTTTGGTTGAGCTAGTAGTTATTCACGCAGAAAACTTTAGGATACAGTTGTCAGTAATAATTTTTATATAATTGTTAATTGTCATATGACATCTGTTAACTCAAGCACGATTGTGTATTCATATGTGATCCGGACGAATGTTTAATGTTGGGAATACTTTCAGATCAGTAACTGCGCTTTCGAACACATACAAACAAATGATATAGTATTTGTAAGACTTTTTTTAAGTATTTTTATTTGTTAAAGTCAAAGATTATGTTAAAATTGAACTTTTAAACAGAAAAACGATGGTCACGAGTGAGCGTAATATTTTATTAGAATTTTGCACCAAACCTCGTGGTGTCGAGTCTAACACAGTGGTGTGACATGGGGACGCACCACAACGCCGAAATACCACAACGCCGAACGTACAATAACGCCGAATACCATAACGCCGAATTCCAAATTGACCACAACGCCGACGACCCGAAAACTGCCGTGTACCACAACGCCGAATGACCACAACGCCGTAATACATTAACGCCGTAAAATGTCATTGCAGTATTGCCACAAAAACAAACTCAGAAGAAAGTCACTAAATATACTGAAAGAGAATTCAAATGTACAACAACGCCGAAATACCATAACGCCGAATGCCACAACAACGAATCTACAATATGACCATAACGCCGAAACCATTATATGACCATAAGGCCGAAACCATTATATGACCATAACGCCGAAATTCTAATATGACCATAACGCCGAAACCATAACTTGTTGCCTACCTGCCAGGCATTGAAATGCTGTATTCGTAAGATAAGCGCACTCTCTTGCAACTGTGAAGCTAAACATACAGCCAACATGTTTATCGTTTTGCACATTCAATATGAGTACTGACTTTTCCCCTAGTTAAACATAACACTTTATTATTTTTTATAGGGCAAATGGAACATTGATTGAAATGAAATATATTTTTGAAAGAATAATAATTTTTTTTTTACAATTCAAGGTCAAGTTGAAGGTTTTTTATTTCGAAAATGCGACGTTTTTACAAGGGTTTCGAGAAGAGGAGGCGGCCTTTTGAAATGTCAGCCTTAGAGTTGATTTGAGGAAATAAATTAGATATTAAGTAGCGCCGGGAATGATGGGCAGGAGAAACACGAGATCCCAAAAAATTTGCCAACTTTCGTTGAAAATTGGACCCGGATCGCCTAGGTTGGAGGCTAATGCTGTAGCTAACCTCCACTCTTGCAGTTACTAATATATTATTCGATTCAGACTTACGTAGTTATAACAAAATTATAGGGTTACCACTTAAAGTCCCGTAGGTACACGCTGCATGCTCGTTCAATTGCTTGTGCGTAAAGGGCGACTCAGAGTTGGAGGCACCGTGGATAAGGGCGGTATATCGATTTTGTGTCTCATTCACACAAGTAACCTGTGAGTGGACGAGCGTCTTAAACATTTGTCTCAATAAGTGTTGTAGTTTGTAGTTCGTAATTTATACATAAAGTATTTTTTTTAAATGTACGCTTTTTGCAAATAGTGCAATACTTGTCTGCAAAAAAAAGTATTATACCATTTTAGGCTATTTTCATAACAATATTTACAATACTTTAGGTGCATAAATTTAAAAACTATTTGATTCATTGCTATAAAATAATGTAAATAGGCTATACATAATTGTATAATACTGTCGAAATAATGAAGAGATTCTTTAATACCAATAAGCCTACTATATTTATATTTAAAAAAATTATAACCACTGTAAAACTATCTGGCATTTCCCTAAGGAGCTCGCCTACATGTGCCTAAACTGCATTGTAGCATGTCAGAATAATTTTTTACAGATTTAGTAAAGTGTCTTTATGCTGTTTATCTACGAAAAAAAAACACACACCTTTTCAAGAAAACATGCGCAATATAAACACCTTTTAGGTCGCGTCTAAATAGCCAAAAAGTAGTATATGAATGTATTAACTGGCACAGGCTTCAGGCTGAGGTGCCTGAGGTGCCGACCGTCATCTTGGATTACGACATCACGGCGGCCATCTTGGAGGAGTGTAACGGGACATAGCGTAACGGGACAAGTTTGACCTTGACCTTTGACCCTCAAAATTCGCTAAAATTGGGCAAAAATTGCCCAAAATTCCTCAAAAATCGCCAAAATTTACATTTTTTTGAAAAAAATTTCCGCCAAAAAATCTCAAAAAATTCCTCAATTCAAAAATCAGGATTTCGAAAATCCTCAAAAGTCGTTTTGCCCTAGAAAAAACCCAAATTCCTAAAAGCGGCTTAAAACTCCTAAGAGCTAGCCGCTCTAAGCCGCCGAGGTCATGACCTTGAAAACTAGGATGCCATGGCAGCCATATTGGACGATGACGTCACCGTTGCAATTTTCGTTACGGCCGCCATCTTTAACTTTTTTATTTATTATCCGATTAAAATGAAAAAAATTTTAAAATTTATTAAAAAATCCATTTAATAAAATTTTAATAAAAAATATTTAAAAAATATACTTTTACGACACGGAGTTCGGAGTCCTCGGTTCGAACCCGGTGAGGCCAAAAAAAAATTAAAAATGACGACCGATCCTCCTCCCGTGGTGACTTTTGGCAGACTGACTCCCACCACTTTTCTTAAAGCATATATATATCGTCACCTAGTATGACGTCATGTCCGCCATCTTGTCTTCGATGCTGGAAGCCATCATCATCATTGTATCGTCGACGAGAGTGCGCTGACACCATGTTAGTTTAGTTCGTATCCGCTAGAGTGCAGTAATCATTTATTATTACTGTGACACCCGCCATCTTGAAATATGGCCGCCATCTTGAAAATCCGTAATTATTTAGCTAGAAATTCGGGAAAAATTCCAAAATTCATTAAAAAAATCACTCATTAACTTACATATTGATTCGATCCGCTCCAGTCCTTGGTTCGATCCCTGAATGATGCAAAACATTTAATTTTATATAAAAAATAATAATTTCAATAAACCATGTTCAAAATTCTTAAAGAGACTTTAAATCCTCTACTACCATCATCCTATCAGACACCAAGACCACCATATTGGAAATTCGTAATTGTAATGCTAGAGATTCGGGAAAAAGTTCAAAATTCATTAAATAAATTTGTAATCTATATACTGATTCATTAGATCGACTAAGGTCCTTGGTTCGACCCCTGGCCGATACAAAACAACTTTAATTTTAAAAAAGTACCAGAAAAGTGTAAGGTTCGAGAAATAAAACACCTCAAAGTCTTTTACAAACATAATATTTATTACACAATTTCTATCCTACTACAGAATCACTTGCGAAAGCCAACAACAATCTTATAAACATTTAGCCCTACATAGACGTGCAACGACTACTTCTTAGCTCCAAATGGCTCCCAAAGCTCCAACAGCCTTCAAATGCTTAACACAGCTCCAAATGGCTCCAAATGCTCCAAACGGCTCCAAATGCTCCAAATGTCTCCAGCAGCTCCAAATGCTTGACAGCTCCAAATGCTTCAGAAGGCTCCAAATGCTCCAACAGCTCCAAAAAAAGGCTCCAAATGCACCAATAGCCTCCAAATGCTTAACACAGCTCCAAATGGCTCCAAATGCTCCAAACGGCCTCCAAATGCTTGACAGCCTCCAAATGCTTAACACAGCTCTAAATGGCTCCAAATGCTCCAAACGGCCTCCAAATTCTTGACAGCTCCAAATGCTCCAACAGCTCCAAAAAAAGGCTCCAAATGCTCCAACAGCCTCCAAATGCTTAACACAGCTCCAAATGGCTCCAAATGCTTGACAGCTCCAAATGCATAACACAGCTCCAAATGGCTCCAAATGCTCCAAACGGCCTCCAAATGCTTGACAGCTCCAAATGTCTCCAGCAGCTCCAAATGCTCCAACAGCTCCAAAAAAAGGCTCCAAAAGCTCCAACAGCCTCCAAATGCTTGACAGCTCCAAATGTTTCCAGCAGCTCCAGATGCTCCAAATGCCTGACAGCTCCAAATGCTTCAAAAGGCTCCAAATGCTCCAAATGCTCCAAACGGCCTCCAAATGGCTCCAACAGCTCCAACAGCCTCCAAATGCTTGACAGCTCCAAATGTTTCCAGCAGCTCCAAATGCTCCAAATGGCTCCAACAGCCTCCAAATGCTTAACACAGCTCTAAATGGCTCCAACAGCTCCAAAAGACTCCAAATGCTTCAAAAGGCTCCAATTGCTCCAAGAGCTCCATCTTCAATTGGTTCCAACTGATTCCTATTACTTTTATCGAACTTGGCATGATTACTAACATGTCTTTATCAGTATACATTTTGACTGGCAGTGGTAACGTTTTTTACACCTTTAAGTTATAAGTTTTATTTAGAAATCAGATTTCGATAAATGATAGCTTCCATCTGGAAAGAAAATATATTAATTTATCTTCAAGTTTATACACATACATTTAATTTAATCCATTATTGTATGTAGCCAGCTTCCCTCAGTTCTTTGAGTATGAAGGATATTTCTTTAATGTTCGAATAGTTTCCTGCACAAAGCGATCCATGTAGTAGTCGTAGCCTGTTAACCAATATGTTAGGATCTTCCCATGAGGTATAATCAATCTCTTCTGCTGCCTTCATCATCCTTGCATGTTTATAATAAATATTATCTCTGGTGTTTATCGTTTTAACACCAACCACAAGGTCACTTTCGTCATCTTGCCAGTGATTATCACAAGCTTGATCAGGATAATTTATTTTATTACGACGTTTCCATCGTTTTGGTCTCAAACCACCATCACAGTCTTCGCTCTTGCATGCTTTTGGTGCTTCAGTACAGTACTCAATCATGTCAGCCTCAGATGTGTCACCACAATCTTCAATCATGCCAGCTTCTGATGTGTCACCACAGTCTTCAATCATGTCAGCACCACAAACTTGATCAGGATAATTTATTTTATTACGTCGTTTCCATCGTTTTGGTCTCAGACTGCCATCACAGTCTTCGATCTTGCCTGCTTTAGGTGTTTCAGTACAGTACTCAATCATGTCAGCCTCAGATGTGTCACCACAATCTTCAATCATGTCAGCCTCAGATGATTCATCAAAGTCTTCGACCTTGTAAGCTTCAGGTGGTTCTCCATCTTTCACATTTTCATGGAGACGACTAGATATTGGAGTAAATATATTTTCATTTCTAATGTGGTTACAACTTCCTTCGTTTGTTTTAAATTTTAAATTATTATCTTGATCTAGATCAGTAATTTTAGCATTAGCTTTTTCGCCTTCGTTCCTCTTCCGCGATGTTGTAGCCCAGTCTTCGTTATCTTTATTCATCTTAATTGTACAGGTCTTGTAATGGCTATCCAAGTAATATCTTCTACCAAAGGATTTCTGACACTGACTGCAATGAAATGGTTTTTGACAAGGACCCAAATTACACTCGCTTCTCTCATGTCGTTTAGCATTCTTTCTCAAGGTAAACACCTTGCTACAGTATCTACAGTGATGACGTTTTGATACAGCAACAAATCCCGTTTCAGGATTCATATTAGTTATTGAGACTAATGCCAGATGCAAACTAAGAGTTTTAAATTAGATATATTACTTAAATAGAATTTTTTAATTATTTCATCAGCGAGAATTAATTTATCTCATTCAAAGGTACTTGTTGCAAGTAGTTCTGCTTTTCAACAACAGATGTCGCCACATGTTACTTGCAGGTAAATAATATTTAGTTCTTTTATGCGGGATGCGGGATGCTCACTAACGATCGCAAAAGAAGGATGGCTTCGCTAGACTCCAAGGAGAAGGAAGTTCGTCCATCCTGTTAGTGCTTCTTAGATTTCTCAGAGATTATTTGACTGAGAAATGATATTTTTTTTTTTTTAAATTTCCACCTGATAAAAATATTACAAGTGCTGATTTATTGGCAGAATTTCAATAATTAAATGCGACCTTGAATAAAAAATGACATGACTCATTAAGTAAAAAATTCTTCATGCAGAGATCGATTCCTCATCAGTAACCAGAAGCACTCGGAGAAAACCATCAGATGTCTGGTCAGGAATAATCAGAAGCACCCAGAGAAAACCATCAAAATATTGTCAAGAATAATCAGGAGCACACGGAGAAAACTATTATAATATTGTCAAGAATAAACGGGAGCACACGGAGAAATCCACCATAATATTGACAAGAATAATCAGGAGCACACGGAGAAAACCACCGCAAGTTTTCTTTGATATCATAAAATTTCAGGAAAAAAATAATACTAAAAATAAAAATTAATTAATAAAAAATTTAAAAAAAATAAAATAAAAAAATACATAAATATATTCTGCTAGCTTGTGAACTTCTCATTGTTGAACAAAGATAGAGTTCTAGTACAAGCCAGAATTTTATGTATTTTTTTTATTTTATTTTTTTTTAAATTTTTTATTAATTTATTTTTATTTTTAGTATTATTTTTTTACTGAAATTTTATGATATCAAAGAAAACTTGCGGTGGTTTTCTCCGTGTGCTCCTGATTATTCTTGTCAATATTATGGTGGATTTCTCCGTGTGCTCCCGTTTATTCTTGACAATATTATGGTAGTTTTCTCCGTGTGCTCCTGATTATTCTTGACAATATTTTGATGGTTTTCTCTGGGTGCTTCTGATTATTCCTGACTAGACATCTGATGGTTTTCTCCGAGTGCTTCTGGTTACTGATGAGGAATCGATCTCTGCATGAAGAATTTTTTACTTAATGAGTCATGTCATTTTTTATTCAAGGTCGCATTTAATTATTGAAATTCTGCCAATAAATCAGCACTTGTAATATTTTTATCAGGTGGAAATTTAAAAAAAAAATATCATTACTCAGTCAAATAATCTCTGAGAAATCTAAGAAGCACTAACAGGATGGACGAACTTCCTTCTCCTTGGAGTCTAGCGAAGCCATCCTTCTTTTGCGATCGTTAGTGAGCATCCCGCATCCCGCATAAAAGAACTAAATATTATTTACCTGCAAGTAACATGTGGCGACATCTGTTGTTGAAAAGCAGAACTACTTGCAACAAGTACCTTTGAATGAGATAAATTAATTCTCGCTGATGAAATTATTAAAAAAATTCTATTTAAGTAATATATCTAATTTAAAACTCTTAGTTTGCATCTGGCATTAGTCTCAATAACTAATATGAATCCTGAAACGGGATTTGTTGCTGTATCAAAACGTCATCACTGTAGATACTGTAGCAAGGTGTTTACCTTGAGAAAGAATGCTAAACGACATGAGAGAAGCGAGTGTAATTTGGGTCCTTGTCAAAAACCATTTCATTGCAGTCAGTGTCAGAAATCCTTTGGTAGAAGATATTACTTGGATAGCCATTACAAGACCTGTACAATTAAGATGAATAAAGATAACGAAGACTGGGCTACAACATCGCGGAAGAGGAACGAAGGCGAAAAAGCTAATGCTAAAATTACTGATCTAGATCAAGATAGTAATTTAAAATTTAAAACAAACGAAGGAAGTTGTAACCACATTAGAAATGAAAATATATTTACTCCAATATCTAGTCGTCTCCATGAAAATGTGAAAGATGGAGAACCACCTGAAGCTTACAAGGTCGAAGACTTTGATGAATCATCTGAGGCTGACATGATTGAAGATTGTGGTGACACATCTGAGGCTGACATGATTGAGTACTGTACTGAAACACCTAAAGCAGGCAAGATCGAAGACTGTGATGGCAGTCTGAGACCAAAACGATGGAAACGACGTAATAAAATAAATTATCCTGATCAAGTTTGTGGTGCTGACATGATTGAAGACTGTGGTGACACATCAGAAGCTGGCATGATTGAAGATTGTGGTGACACATCTGAGGCTGACATGATTGAGTACTGTACTGAAGCACCAAAAGCATGCAAGAGCGAAGACTGTGATGGTGGTTTGAGACCAAAACGATGGAAACGTCGTAATGAAATAAATTATCCTGATCAAGCTTGTGATAATCACTGGCAAGATGACGAAAGTGACCTTGTGGTTGGTGTTAAAACGATAAACACCAGAGATAATATTTATTATAAACATGCAAGGATGATGAAGGCAGCAGAAGAGATTGATTATACCTCATGGGAAGATCCTAACATATTGGTTAACAGGCTACGACTACTACATGGATCGCTTTGTGCAGGAAACTATTCGAACATTAAAGAAATATCCTTCATACTCAAAGAACTGAGGGAAGCTGGCTACATACAATAATGGATTAAATTAAATGTATGTGTATAAACTTGAAGATAAATTAATATATTTTCTTTCCAGATGGAAGCTATCATTTATCGAAATCTGATTTCTAAATAAAACTTATAACTTAAAGGTGTAAAAAACGTTACCACTGCCAGTCAAAATGTATACTGATAAAGACATGTTAGTAATCATGCCAAGTTCGATAAAAGTATTAGGAATCAGTTGGAACCAATTGAAGATGGAGCTCTTGGAGCAATTGGAGCCTTTTGAAGCATTTGGAGTCTTTTGGAGCTGTTGGAGCCATTTAGAGCTGTGTTAAGCATTTGGAGGCTGTTGGAGCCATTTGGAGCATTTGGAGCTGCTGGAAACATTTGGAGCTGTCAAGCATTTGGAGGCTGTTGGAGCTGTTGGAGCCATTTGGAGGCCGTTTGGAGCATTTGGAGCATTTGGAGCCTTTTGAAGCATTTGGAGCTGTCAGGCATTTGGAGCATTTGGAGCTGCTGGAAACATTTGGAGCTGTCAAGCATTTGGAGGCTGTTGGAGCTTTTGGAGCCTTTTTTTGGAGCTGTTGGAGCATTTGGAGCTGCTGGAGACATTTGGAGCTGTCAAGCATTTGGAGGCCGTTTGGAGCATTTGGAGCCATTTGGAGCTGTGTTATGCATTTGGAGCTGTCAAGCATTTGGAGCCATTTGGAGCTGTGTTAAGCATTTGGAGGCTGTTGGAGCATTTGGAGCCTTTTTTTGGAGCTGTTGGAGCATTTGGAGCTGTCAAGAATTTGGAGGCCGTTTGGAGCATTTGGAGCCATTTGGAGCTGTGTTAAGCATTTGGAGGCTATTGGTGCATTTGGAGCCTTTTTTTGGAGCTGTTGGAGCATTTGGAGCCTTCTGAAGCATTTGGAGCTGTCAAGCATTTGGAGCTGCTGGAGACATTTGGAGCATTTGGAGCCGTTTGGAGCATTTGGAGCCATTTGGAGCTGTGTTAAGCATTTGAAGGCTGTTGGAGCTTTGGGAGCCATTTGGAGCTAAGAAGTAGTCGTTGCACGTCTATGTAGGGCTAAATGTTTATAAGATTGTTGTTGGCTTTCGCAAGTGATTCTGTAGTAGGATAGAAATTGTGTAATAAATATTATGTTTGTAAAAGACTTTGAGGTGTTTTATTTCTCGAACCTTACACTTTTCTGGTACTTTTTTAAAATTAAAGTTGTTTTGTATCGGCCAGGGGTCGAACCAAGGACCTTAGTCGATCTAATCAATCAGTATATAGATTACAAATTTATTTAATGAATTTTGAACTTTTTCCCGAATCTCTAGCATTACAATTACGAATTTCCAATATGGTGGTCTTGGTGTCTGATAGGATGATGGTAGTAGAGGATTTAAAGTCTCTTTAAGAATTTTGAACATGGTTTATTGAAATTATTATTTTTTATATAAAATTAAATGTTTTGCATCATTCAGGGATCGAACCAAGGACTGGAGCGGATCGAATCAATATGTAAGTTAATGAGTGATTTATTTAATGAATTTTGGAATTTTTCCCGAATTTCTAGCTAAATAATTACGGATTTACAAGATGGCGGCCATATTTCAAGATGGCGGGTGTCACAGTAATAATAAATGATTACTGCACTCTAGCGGATACGAACTAAACTAACATGGTGTCAGCGCACTCTCGTCGACGATACAATGATGATGATGGCTTCCAGCATCGAAGACAAGATGGCGGACATGACGTCATACTAGGTGACGATATATATATGCTTTAAGAAAAGTGGTGGGAGTCAGTCTGCCAAAAGTCACCACGGGAGGAGGATCGGTCGTCATTTTTAATTTTTTTTGGCCTCACCGGGTTCGAACCGAGGACTCCGAACTCCGTGTCGTAAAAGTATATTTTTTAAATATTTTTTATTAAAATTTTATTAAATGGATTTTTTAATAAATTTTAAAATTTTTTTCATTTTAATCGGATAATAAATAAAAAAGTTAAAGATGGCGGCCGTAACGAAAATTGCAACGGTGACGTCATCGTCCAATATGGCTGCCATGGCATCCTAGTTTTCAAGGTCATGACCTCGGCGGCTTAGAGCGGCTAGCTCTTAGGAGTTTTAAGCCACTTTTAGGAATTTGGGTTTTTTATAGGGCAAAACGACTTTTGAGGATTATCGAAATCCTGATTTTTGAATTGAGGAATTTTTTGAGATTTTTTGGCGGAAATTTTTTTCAAAAAAATGAAAATTTTGGCGATTTTGGAGGAATTTTGGGCAATTTTTGCCCAATTTTAGCGAATTTTGAGGGTCAAAGGTCAAGGTCAAACTTGTCCCGTTACGCTATGTCCCGTTACACTCCTCCAAGATGGCCGCCGTGACGTCGTAATCCAAGATGGCGGTCGGCACCTCAGGCACCTCAGCCTGAAGCCTGTGCCAGTTAATACATTCCTATACTACTCCAAAACTGGGGTGTTTAGGGTGCTATTTCAGAAAATGTACTAGCTGGATACAAATGAACTTAAGGGCGTTGCAATAGGCGGGCCCCTTAAAGGCGTTTAAGTGTGAAAAATTCACAGTTTGATGTTTATTATAAATATCGTTAATTCTGTATACATTAGTTGTAAGCATAGTTTGCATATTTTTCTCAAAACAGCTTGTTAAAGACAAAATATGCATGTTACACGAGCATACAATAAGTAAAAACCAATATTAAATTATTCAGAATGAAATTACATGCGATAGGCAATATGCTGAAATATACCCATAACGAAATTATTTCTTCTTTTTTTTATAATTGCTGAGTTTTCAATTTTTTTTGTAAAATACGAGGTTAGTAGTATATAATAAGGCATCCGAGATCTGGCTTCTGGCTGTGGTGTCTGTGGTGTTTTCCGCCATCTTGGATTGTGACGTCACGGCGGCCATCTTGGATGGATGTGACCTTGACCTTTGACCTTGACCTTGACCCAGGCGGCCATTTTGGATCCGCCATCTTGGATCCGCCATTTTGGATGACGTCATTGTGTTCTAGAAAATTCCGGCGTTGTGTGTTCCGCCATATTGGATTATGATGTCACCGTTGCAATTTCCGTTACGGCCGCCATCTTTAACTTTTTTATTTATTATCCGATTTTAATGAATTTTTTTTTTAAAAATTATAAAAAAAATTAAATAATAAAATTTTAATAAAATAATTACAAAAAACAAACATGTACGACAAGGAGTTCGGAGTCCTCGGTTCGAACCCGACGAGTGCAAAAAAAATTAAAAATGGCGACAGGCTCCTTCCTTAATGGTGTCTGCAGGCAGACTGACTCCCACCACTTTTCTTAAAGCATATATATCGTCACCTAGTATGACGTCATGTCCGCCATCTTGTCTTCGTTGCTGGAGACCACCATCTTGTTTTCGGCCGCTAGAGTGCGCTGACACCATGTTAGTTTAGTTCTTATCCGCTAGAGTTCAGTAATCATTTATTACTGTGACACCCGCCATCTTGAAATTTGGATGCCATCTTGAAAATCCGTAATTATTTAGCTAGAAATTCGGGAAAAATTCTAAAATTCATTAAATAAATCACTCATTAACTTACATATTGATTCGATGGATTCCCGTCTTTGGTTCGATACCCGATCGATGCAATAATGTTTAATTTTATGTAAAAAAATAATTGCCATAAACCATGTTCAAAATTCATTAAATAAATTTGTAATCTATATACTGATTGAATAGATCGACTAAGGTCCATGGTTCGATCCCTGACCTATACCAAACAACAACTTTAATTTTAAAAAATACCATTAAAGTGTAAGGTTTGAGTAAATAAAAACACCGCAAGTTCTTTTAAAAAAACTTTTATTACATACATACTACACTACTACAAGTACAAAAAAAATACACAGACAAATTACTAAAGTCTTGGTTAAGATTTATTTCCGCATTTAATCTTGTGCTGTTCAAGACACTGTATAGCTGTGAGTCCTGATTTTCGAGGTCGATTAGCAAAATACTTAAAGCATATCTTACACATATAAATCTTATGTTGATGTTTTGTAACCTGGGGTCTCACAAGTCGGGAGAAGTTTTTGATGTAGCAGTAGTGTGCAGAACCGCCTTCACTTGTCACAAGCAACAAATCGAAATGATTTTTTCTTTCTTGTTTGGTTACCCGAATCGGACACACCTTATTATCCTCATTTAGCGCATACACATTAACTGAGACTTCAGGGTTATTTTTCTCAAAAACTTTTATCTGATTTAACGGTGGCGGATAGCACAGTCCATCGAAGTTGTACTTATTCTCCAAAGCATAATACCTCTTATCAACACGGTTTTGATGACTTCCCTCGACAAATCTTGCCAAAATACTCCATTTAAAACAAAACTGGTCCTTGAAGTTTTGGCAATTGACTACTGCTCTTTTGTTGACTATCGCCTCAGGTAAGGCAATAAATGATGATGTCTGATGGTATGGAAGCATACTATCACTTGATTCGTTTCCTATGCACATAATCTTGTGCCTGTCCAGACTGTTACAATGCGAAAAAACCTTATCGCATTTGTCGCACTTATATGTCTCTCGAGAGATTGTCAGAGACCTACTGCAGGTTATTGATGCACCACAATATTTGCATTGATGCGATGTACGCTCTTCATTAGTTGAAGAATCCATTGCTGATGATGAAACTTCAGCTGATGGTGGAACAGCACGTATCGTTGTCTTCTCTGCAGCAGGTATCGGGATCTCCACAGCTGTCGACACCTCAGCCATTGAGCTCTCCGCTGCCGTGGTCTCCTCTGCAAATGGTATCGGGATCTCCGACTCAATCATCGTTGCTGCCATCGAGGTCCCAGCTGCTGTCGGTAAACATTCTATTCCGGTCGACATAACTAAATCTCACGAAACTTAATGGAGAGAGCACGTCCGTACTGCACCACGACCAGAGGTGAACTGCGGGTCCAGTCGTCCGAACCTCGCTTATATACCCGCGGTCTACTGGTATACCTCATGAGTCAAAATATTGTCTGTATTTAAAATTTTTTTATTAGGTATCTAAAAATTGTAGAAATAAAAAGCATACGAGTTCAAGTTTTACACATTTATTTATAAAAATTACACAAATACATATTAGGTTAAGGAATCAAGCATTTTCACAAGCACAGTCTTTAATGCCGCACGAACTGACACGTCGACTCCGGTTCCAACTGGTTCGTTGACTCCGGTTCCAACTGGTTCGCAGGCCACAGGATCAGGAACACAGGTTTCCAGCTGGTGATCTTCTGCGACGTTGACAACTCCGACAAGACATGGTCGGTGACGTCTGTGACCACGTCTATGCCTGGGCTTTGGCTCAGTGCTAATTGGGACAGATTCACTGCCTGAACTGCGACGACGAGACACACACCGTTTGGACGTCTGCGTAGAAGCATCACAGGTCGCAACAGTTTGCAACACGTCCATGTTTGGTGTTGCACATGCAGACGAGGCGACTACCTCAGCGATGCTAGCAGGAAGGATTGTGTGTGGTCTCATGTGATAGACGACACAGTTTCCAGGTTCGCAACAATCTACCAGCTGCTGGGTCGGTTCGTAGGACACAGGAAAGTGCGCAAACCGCCAATGCTGAGCGCCTCCATCACAGGTTTCTGTATATGTACGTAGATACCCGGAATCCCAGTAGCTGTACTCGACACTGCTGAAGCTATGTCTTGCGCTCACGTACACGTTAGCAGGATGAAACATAAACATCTTCTTGCAGGTCGAACGTCAACTGAAGACATGTACATAGGTACGCCATTTATATATGCAGGCTCCTACTAACACTGTGTGTGCCATTTCTGCATTAACTGCGAGTTTGTACAGGCACAGACACGTTCAAACTTGTCACGTGGCTGCATGTCATATATTGCACTAAGCTTGCGCAGGGAAGGACAGCCGTAGTCGGTCTGTATATCTACGATTTCAGCTGCTCTGTCGTCACACAACTTGCTCAGCCATTTCTTCTGTTCAGGTCCGGCAACGTAGATTATACCACGCGGATTTTGCAGTAGTAAATCTTGAAGTGTGTTTTTCACTTGGTGGTACGGAATTTTTCCTTCGTCCTTTCCTTAAATAAACAAGTAGTGAAATTGATCGAGAGAAAAAAGTAACCAGGTGCTCAGAAGTGTTAAATTTATCATGAACAGTCTTCAGTTTAATTAGTATATGGAATATACCTATATATTATGTTTTTTTTTTTGCTTGTACAGGACCCTAACGGCAATATCCCTGTGCTTATGACGTACTTCTGCTGATAAGTATTCATGCCTACCTGGCATGAGAAAGTCTAAGGCAGTCACTTTTATGCTTTTGTGTATATATATCGCTATTCCTACACCTGATATTCCAGTGATTCATTCTCATTTATGAACGTCTTTAAAAGCGCAGAGGGCATGCTAACGTTCCTTACACTGGATACATTTAAAATACACTTTATTTTTATTGATATGTTATTTAAAAATCAATGCTCAAACGATACAATTACATAAATGTTACAAATACACAAAAACACTCCTAAGTGGCAGACTAAGTACTAATATAAAAAATTACAATTCTATTACGTTCATGTACACTCACACCCAAAATTATAGGCTACAGATCTGAATAAACATTTTGCGTGATGTCAGTGTCATCCCCTCAGCCATGGGATGACTAATCTGATGTCGGTAAACTGTTCCAAGCTTATGACAAGGGATTGGTGGATGACTTTGAATATAAATTAGTCTTGCATAGTGGTGTTAACCATCTATTGTCACTTTAAGAGCGGTGTTTACAATGTGAAAATAATTCAAATATGAAAATATTTTTTTTAAGTTATCAAGCGTGGAAGAATTTAGTATTTTAGCGCCAGTGGTATGGCAGATCACAACCAGCATTCAGTAATTGCGTGAATCTGTGTGTATTATCATCATCTATAGTCTATTATATCCCTCACATCGTTGACACACTACTAAATGAACGTTTATAATAGTAGTTATAGTACTTAGTAGTTGATGGTAGACGTTGTTTGTTTACAATGTGGGATATGTACCACCCCGCCCCCCCCCCCCCACTTAAGTCCCTAAACAGGTTTATGGTAGTGTGAGGATGGTTCAACCAAATATTTAAGGACAATATAGGAAATTCATCAAAAAAACGGGCGACACATTCAGCAGCGCATTCTGGCGGCCTAGCCTGGACATACGTTGTAAGCGCATTTGAGACAATGTTATTTTGATAATTTTGAATGGACGTTTTTTCTTTGTTTTCTCCTGTTTAAGTTATTTATAATGACTGGAAAAGTTTGTGCAATGTTTGGTTGCAATAATTACGATGTATCTAGCTGTTAGAACTCATTTTTAGTTTTCCGAAGGCTGAAACTATAGCCAAATATCTTAATAAGAACTACAATATTTGCTATAGCCATGTTTACTCGTGTATAGTTTAAATCAAATATTCCTTTTCCACTGTTTAAAAATGATAGTGCATTATTGGAAACAATGATACATATTTCAACATTCAATGTTTTAAAATATTTTTTAATCTATTTTAATATAATTTTGTTTTTAAATTTTTATTGTATATTTTTAAACCAGAGCATTACCTAAAAAATAATTTAAATATCCTCAAATTTGTATATTTGCGCTCCACTCATGCTGAATGACTTAGTTGTCACTGTAGTATTTCAAGCAGTTTACCTAAATTATTGATTTCAAAGGTTTTATGTTTGGTTTTCAACATAAAAATAATGTAAATTAGTTTTAAGTGTTTGGTTATGTTAAATAAATTAAATTAATCTCAATTTTATAAGTGTTTGGTTGACTTCAATTAGCAACATTAAAAATACTTAATTTTGGTTCGGGACAATTCATATTCAATTTTTAAGTTGTTTTTTTCACTTTAAGCAGTTCCTCGAGGAAAATTTTTTTCAACTTTCACGGAATATTTATAAAATATGTGATTTACAAAATTTCAGGTTTAGAGTTAAGTATGTTTCATTATTAAAAACTGTCTGATTTGCGTCATTTGGTTGTCTTTTATGTTTACAGTAACACTATATTTAATGGTCTTAAAAATCAATATAGCTCTGTAAATTGGGTAACTGTTTTGAAATATGAATACTCTGTTTCAGTAAAAATATATTCACCGTAAATTTATTTCACGATAACAAAAATATTTTAAGAGACGAGAGTAAATCTGTGCTGGTATCTCCCATTGTAATACATGGGAATTTTAATTTCGCGGGCGTTCCTTTATGCAATGCCACCAGGGTCGCTGCTGTTGGGTGTCGCCAGCTTTCACCATGTTAAAAGGCTCGAGTTTCCTATATTGTCATTCTAAAATATTTGGTTTAACCCTCCACCACCACCCCCCCACTCCTACTACAAAACGCTCATTCCGCGCAGTGACCTTGACTATCCAGGGTGGACAGCATAACCTCCCGCAATTTGTTTTGATTTATTTTTGTTAATTTTTAATTTTTTTATTTTTACTTTACAGAAACAAAATGGAAACAAGTGTTGTGATTTAATTGTTCGCGTGTTTTTCGTCGTGATGAATTTTAACGAACTGCTGATTTTCATGGTAAAATATTTACTATATATATGACAAGAAGGAGAAAAACTTTAAAATGAAATGTTTAAACGTAAGACGAGGGGATTTATGCCTTCCATTATTTCGAAATTCCTTTCCAAATGTCTATTTAATATATTTCCAGATATACTACCGTACATATACAAAGATTTAAAAAGTAATTAATTTGATACTCTTAGTTTTATGTGACGTCACGCTTGCTATTTACCGGCTGTTTTTATTACGGGTCTGTGTAGTTGTAGAAAGAGAAAAATACGGACGGAACGGAACAACGATCCGTTTTCGTTTTCGGTCCCGTCTGTTCCGTTACCGTTGCATTTTAGAACAGGACTTACTAGAAAAACGTAACGATTTTTCACTATACGCACAGTACCTACTGCATCACGGCAACGTAAATTTATGGCAAACCCAATAGAATATCTGACCTACGCTTTCTAACTGAACATACATACATTTAGTTTACATTAATATTCACACTGTCGACTACGAAGTTGTCACGTTTTGTGTTCTGGACTTTCCGGCGCTCTTCGTTCACTTGGAAAAGAACAGACGAGTAAGTGACAAAAGCGAGCCTTCCTTAGCACACTACTCCACGCATTCTAGCGGGCTCTTCGGAAGCAACTTTTACCCTCGCGGTATAGAGAATAGTTTGTTCTTGGGCTCCTGCACGAACCAATTACCTTTCTTGAACGCAGTAAACTTACGAACGGGACCTAACTCTAGCTCTATCAGTTTACATACATGCTATTTTAATAATTCGTCGCTACGCTTAAATAAGATAAAATTATAATTAGGTGCATACAATTTACAGTATCCAAGTAAATAATATTTAATTTATTGTTTATTGCATCACACAATTCACACTAATTTCTTTCTATGCTAGGCTCAAGATAAAGCCCCTAGGAATGAAAAAAAAACAGCAAAATATGTTCGCTAATTATACTTTCATAAAATCTGTAACATAAATACGAACTGTTCAAGAAAAAATTATTAGGTGTACTATGCTTATTTTTTTTATTAACCACATTTATATCGCATTTAAGAACGCATTTGCGGCTAGAACAAGATTTATTCTTAACATGAAAAAATTCACAAACCCCTGCGATATGTAAGGAATTTATGAAATGTAATTTTCAAGACCCTAAAAACGCCCGAATATCTCAACCGCGCCATTTTAGCATTATCCTTTCGGGAAACCATTGAAAACCGCAATCAATGTTAAAAGTTGGACATTGTTTGGTACAAATATAAAACTACAACTGTTATTGCGTCCAAACCACCTTAATACAATGCATAATTATGTTATGTAGTCATCTTGAAAGTCTTAAATGTTTTCCAAGCATTTGAATACCTACTTCAATTATATGTACCTACACAGTGCACAATGAAACTTAGGCATTGCGGTTAATAATGATACATGGAAGTGAGTTTAAATGCTATCATGAAATGATAACGAAGCATTAACTGAGGAGACAGCTCGAGAGGAATGATTTTATAAATAACTATTCCGTTCACCAAGTATCCGGGGCTACTAATCATCGCTAACAATTCATATAATAACTGACAATTATAACTTACTTTAATTAACTGTGCAACTTTACAACTACAGATAAGATTCTAAACTTTGCTGCTTTCGTTATAAAGAAAATAAGTTTCCAAATACTGCGTTTAGGTTCCTGGCTGGTAGGCAACACGCTAGGGTTTCGGCGCTGTGGTCAAATACGGATTCGGCGTTGTGGTCAAGTATAGATTCGGCGTTATGGTCAATTTGGATTTCGGCGTTATCGTCAACATTGAATTCTGCGTTGTTGTCAATTACCGATTCGGCGTTATGGCATTCGGCGTTGTGGTATTTCGGCGTTAAGGTACTTTTGAGAAACACACATAAATTCATTTAGTTGTTTTCAGTTTGCTCATTTGGCACTCCCGCAGCAACATTTGTCAGCGTTATGGTCATTCGGCGTTGTGGTCATTCGGCGTTGTGGTACACAGCAGTTTTCGGGTCGTCGGCGTTGTGGTCAATTTGTAATTCGGCGTTATGGTATTCGGCGTTATTGTACGTTCGGCGTTGTGGTATTTCGGCGTTGTGGTAACGACCCGTGTGACATTTGTTATTTTTCAGCGTGATAAATCCAATCAAAGCTTTCGAGTTTGTTTTCGAAAATCATAATAAGAGACTTTCAGTTGTAAAAATTTTGTTATCCAATCGTTTAGCCATCAATGCCTGTTTTTGTTGTATGAAGAATTGCTGTATTTATTTTATGTCATGTTTTGAAATAAATGGTAACATTAAAAGAAATATGCTGAACACATTTTTTTTTTAATTTGATAAATATATTCCTTTCATAGGGTCACGAGTATAAACACTAGGCGCAGCGACTTCCTTAATGCTAAACATTAACATGATGAGTGCAGTTCTCACGCTTTTCTGTGACCAAATTTAGAGTACGTTTGATGCTCTGTGTTACAAAAACGTAGTGGGCGGGTGGGGGGGGGGGGGGGGGGGGCAAGGCCCGCCACGAGAGAGTGGTTAAGGCACCTTGACCCTCCGTCTTTCAGTTTCAAAATTATATGTAAATTATAATTAACTATTTTTAAATGTTTAATACATAAATTGCATGTTTACACTCGCAGGGAATTCATTGAAGCGACGACTTTAACGGATTAAGTAACCAAACATATTAAATAAAACGTTTTTTTTTATTTTTTTATTTTTTCGAAATTAAAGAATTTCAAGTTTATGGTGAATGTGAACTTATGCGCTTAGTGCGGCTTGTCGATGAAGAATTTAAGCCACTTCAAAGAATTTTTTTTTTAAACGAAAATCTTTTGAGCTGTTCCCAATTTCGAATTTTTGAATTCTTGAAGAATAAAATGAAAATTTTCCATCGGAAAAGGAAATTTCCCCTTGAAATAGGAAGATTTCTAGTAATTTTGACAGTATTGGAGTCATTTGTGAGGGATTTTGAGGAAATTTGACACCAAGATGGCCACCATGACGTCACAATCCAAGTTGGTGGTCGACACCAGCACTACAATGCACATGCACCTCTGCCAGTAAATACATTTATACAATATTGTAACGTAATGTAAATATCGCGTAACTTATATAATTATTATTAAAACATCTTTGATTTATCATTAACTTACTAATTCGAATTACAAAAACCTTTAAAAAAAATTGGTTCTCTGTAAAGTCGGTTTGCAGACGATAGTTTAACGTGACGCCATAACAAAACATTGATGATATAATTCCATACTTTTATGAATAAAATTGAATCATTTTAATTTTAATAATAAAAGAATAAATACTTGAAATTATACTGGTAATCAGATTTTTTAAATGCAAGAATAATTAACCTTTATTGCCGAAATTGTTGTTGCAATAAGCAATGAAAACCATATTTACTTATCACTTCACTTTATAAACAGTCGACGAAACATTTCACGTGTAGATGACTTGTAATTAATTTTAAAAACTGGCGTTAAGCTATAAAGTTTAAATATAATTATGAACAAGTTTTCATATAAATAAAAATGTAATCAAATATCTATCATCAATTTTATATGAATCACCATAATTCTTTAGTCAATTGTAACATAACCTATTATTACTACACTCACCGACAGATGCTACTTTTTTAATAATAAAAGAATAAATACTTTAAATTATACTAGTAATCATATTTTTAAAATGCAAAAATAATTAACCTTTATTACCGAAATTGTTGTTGTAATAAGCAATAAAAACCACAGCTTAAAATTCATCCAGAATATTTTACGCTTTTAGGTCTTCCAGTGCTGAAAATGATAGGTATGCAATTGTGGCCCCCGGCACGAAATTTTATTAATAATTCATTAATAATAATGCCCCTCGCAATAAACAAAGGAAAATATGCATTAAACAGTGCCTGGTTGCCGTGGAAGTTGATAGATAGCGCGATTGGTTCGGTTCGCGTCCGTCACCGTAGATGGTCGCACCATAGGGGAATAATATTATTTCGTTTTTATAATACCAATTTATAACAAATACGATCCCAAATACACCAAACTTATTTAAAATGTCTTACAATATTTTTTTAAATCATTGTGCAAAATATCCCGGGTGTAATTTCAACTATTATGTTGAACTGAAAAACACTATTGTTCGTACAAAAACGTTTTTGAATATTCAACATTACTTTTAAATAATCGTACCGATTGTGCTGAAAATCGGTGGACGATCGTTAAATTACATAATATTAATAATTCAAACGACGAAAACATGATTGAAAAGTCAAATCGATGGTTGTTCCAATCGAGTGGAAGAGAGATTCGTCGCAAGCGTACAATGAGCGTAATGGGACACATCGTAGTGGGACAATGTGCGTTACGGGACACTTTTTCGTGCGTGCAGCCGGCGTACATCGATTTATAAGACGTTGTCACGTCAAAAATTATTATTTTTTCAACTCATCGTTTTTTATTGCTAAGCACAAAACTTATAGTGGATTAAATTTTAACTCTACAAAATAATTTTTTTAAGTTCATGTTAAAAATAGTTGATAATCACATGGCATTGCTACATCAAAAGCTACAGGAATTTCTCAATTTCCCAAAAATAAAGATTCGTTATTATTCTTCAAACATTTTAATTCTAAATGGCTTGAAGAATTAAATATAAAGTACCGTTCAGGTCCTGCCTGTGCAATCACAACAGAGGTACCGGAAAGACACTTAAAAGCACATAGATCGCTGAGATTTTCTACAGTTACTCCTGAAAATACAGCTTTTTGGCTCAAGGCACTACCCAGGGTGTCTCCGGAAAATCAAGGGTTAAAATATAAGCTTTCTTCATAAGGTCTACAATCGAGGCAGTTGCGTCCTTGGATGGTCACAAGGAGATCACCATCAACAGCAAGAAAACTGAGTTCATGCATCAAATGACATATATAAGTTTTACACCTAAAGTGGATTGCAACAACCTCAAAACCACAACAATAGGAATTTAGACGACCAATAGGTACCTTAATATTGAGATACAAGTTTTCTTTATACACATGACACCTACAAATGGGAAATTTGAGGTATCTTTGTACATCTGAGACATAACAACTAACTCATATCCATCATTATTAAGAACAGTATCCATCATTCGTAACTTATCTTGCAATTGAGTTGGTGTGACTAAAATAGAAGGAATTTTGTGAGAACGGCATTGGTCCAATATCTCAATCATAGTTAAAGAAAGGGCTTGTTTAGCTAACTTAATTGCTATTAATAATTAAAATTGAAAAGAATGATCTATTTCTTGAACCAGGCCTGAAAACTTAATGACTATAGATTATCTTAAATCCTTAATATAATGTGTGAGATTTATAAAATTTGTCTTGTACTCTTTTGAGAATACATGTCATGGCTTCATTTACAACAAAATCTGTGTTAATTAAATTTACCAGAGCTTCGTGTGTCACCAACAAAATCTAATCCTCATTTTTCTTTCGTAGGGGAACTAGAGTCAATCAAGTTCTCACCTGCAGCCTCATAAAATTTTTGAATCTATTTATTTGAATAGGTGAGACTAAGTTTAATTTTTGGAAAAAATGACCATTCACTGCAAATGTTGTTAGTACAATAGCTGATTATTTTTTTCCTTCTTGAAATTGGTTTAAATGTAGAGGCCAAGCAACTTTAAAATTCAAAGGAACGATGAGAAATAAAGCGTCACCTACGGTATCGATGCGAAATGGGCTCTAGCAATCAATCCCACTGCTCCGGATGATGCGGTGGTGGATGGAGGCTGCTCCTGGGATGTAAAAGCTCCCACCAAAGCCCGGCCATCGCGAAGTCATGATGACGTTGGAACATAAGTAACAGAAACAATCCTTTACAAAAAAATTTAATGACTTGAAGCAGATTAAACAACAAAGTAGTTTTAAGCAAAACATGTGATTCAACCCATGAACATGATTAAACTCACCACAAAATAAATAAAAATATACAGTATTAAAACTGAAATAATAGACACTGGATTTTCAGTAACTGTACTGGCCTGCAAGAGAGAAATCAATTAACAAAAAAAACTGTCCTGGTATCCGAAAAAAGTATCAATAAACGTCTAGGTTAATCAACACACAAACCAACAAAAAATATTTTTTTTAATTTAAAGTTATGCTTAAGGGAAATAAAAATACTTCTTGGTACTACTACTTGGTAACTTCAAAGATTTCTCGGCCGCGACGAGTCTTCTTAAATCTGTGAACAAATTTTGAAAATTTGTCCACAACGACATAATGACCAAACGATGTATGAATTCTTACGAATTGGCATGTATACCATAAATTCCTGTCCCATTTTATAGCTCACCGCTCTCCTGTGGCGATCGTCGCGTTTCTTGTCCAATTTATGTTGTCGCTTCAGATTTTCTATGGCCTGGTGTTGAATTTAATTACACCAAAACCACAGGCGAAGACTGTCATCTTCTTCCACAGGCTGGCTCAGCTGGACTTCTGATGGTAATAATGGATTCCTACCATAGACTAAGAAAAACGGACTAAAATAAAATGTTTCTTCTCTGGCTGTATTATATGCAGAAGTAACGAATGGTATATACGCGTTCCAATTATTTTGGGACCTAGCTATATATTGGGATATTATCATAGTTAAGGTACTATTCTAACGTTCACATAATCCATTCGTGTTATGGCGATATCCAGATGTTTTAATGCCTTGACAATCCATGAGCCTGAAGAGCTCTGGGACTAGTTTTGAGGTGAAAACTTACCCTCTATACGTATGTATAGAACATGGTACTGAATGATGACAAATGACTCTTTCCAACAAGAAATTAGCTACCACATTTGCATTATTGTTTGGGGTGGCTTTTGTTTCAGTCCATTGAGTACCGCAATTTATAGCGACTAACATGTATATGTTCCCTGATGTGGTTTTTGGAAATAGGCCTAAAATATCGATGCCAACGCACTCAATAGCTTCACAAACTGGAAGAGGTTCTTACAACCCAGCTTTCTTTTGTGTCACTTCATTCCTATCCTGACAACCATGGCAACTACAAACATAGGACTGAATCTCGTTTAACATGTTTGTCCAATAATAGTGGTGTGTGACTTTGTCAGTGGTATGCACAACCCCTAAATGGCTGCCAAAAGTGTGATTGTAATGATCTTTTTTGTAGAACCTCTGACTTAAAATCTCAGGCATCACTAACATTTTATCTCAACCACCTAGGTTAGAGTATTTCTGTATAATACATCATTAACCAAGGAAAAACTGTTTCCTTGATGACATTGCTTATTATTTTATCCTGATAGGAACGAAACCTCATTAATCATTGATACTAGACAAGGATCTCCCTGCTGTAAGTTTGCTAAATCAACATCTTGCATGACATAAATAAGTATTTCAAGGGACTCCTTTTATATGTTTGACTGTCCCTGTACTTACAAAATTTAGACTTAAACTGTCTATGTGAAAATGAGATTTTGAACAACTGTAACATATTGTGCCCATTAGTTCAAGTGCACATATTGACAAACTTCCTGAACTACGAGCATTAAATTTCGATCGATATAGGTAACATAAACTATGGTGCTCAGTAACTTTTTATAGGGCTTTAATTAAGTGTACGGTCGAAATTGATCTAAAGCATAAATCAGAGCTAAACATTCAAGATGAGTTAAAGGGTATGTCATTTGGCTGAGATAAAAATATGCCTGGCATAGGCAATAGGATGCAAATTTTCCTCTATTCTTTGTAAAAAGGTGGCTCCTATTGCTAATGAAATAGCAGCGGTATGAGCCTCAAGGTTTCTCGTACTGGAAATGGGCCAAAACAGGGGCAGATATAAGATTTTGTTTTAATGTCTGAAATGATTTTTCCTGTGCTTCGACCCATATAATTTATTTTTATTTTTCTTTAATTAGGCGGACAAAGGTTTAGTTATCTGTGAGAAATTTGCAATGAATTAACGATAAAAAGAAGTAAAGACTAAAATGCTTCGCACCACTTGTTGATCCTTAGGTTGAGGGAATTTGTTGATTGCAAAACTTTACAGGATGGGGCCTGATTCCCTCACTATTGACCAAGTGTCCCACAATGTTGGTCTTGAAAGATCCAAATGTTCTTTTAAATGGTTTCCACATCTTAATAGCTTGTTGCATTATTTTAAAAACTTGTTCTAACCTTTTTAGGTGTTGATTGAAGATGCTTCCCACAAAAAGCACGTCATATAAATAGACCAAGCACGAGCCCCACTTTAAACTAGTCAATGTTATATCCATGTATGTTTGAAAAAATGGAAGGGGCAGTTTTCAAACAGAAATGAAGTGTTTCAAAACAACAAGTACCATCTGTGGTAACGAAGGGAGTTTTTACTTTGTCTTTCTCAGTTACTTGTAATTAGTGATATTTCGTGTTCATGTTAAAGTGAGTAAAATATTTTGCTGTTGTCTAATGACTAAGAAAATCTTATATCCTAGGCAGAGGGCACTTATTGTATTTAATTACCATATTGAAACGACGGTAGTCAAAGCACATTCGAAAATCATTGTCTTTTTTTGTAACCAAAATAACCAGCGATCACTAACTTAGTATCACATGGCTTTACTATCCCGTTTTTGATGTGCTCCAAGAATATGTTATTATTATCTCTCGCTCTCCAGCAATTCTTTTTTTAATTCTCCTAATTGGGTTAGAATCCCGGGCATGTGTCATTTTTCCTAAAGGCGATTTGCCTAATTTTAGGCAAAATGCCATTAGGCAAAATGCAGTTAGGCAAAACGCCGTTAGGCAAAACCCCATTAGGCAATTCACCGTTAGGCAAAACGCCAGTTGGCAATTCGGCGTTAGGCAAATCGCCGTTAGGCAAGCCGCCGTTAGGCAAACCGCCTATAGGCAAAACGCCGTTAGGCAAAACAAGATGGTGACCTCCGGCAGAAAATTGAAAACAAGATGGTGGCCTCTAGGAGACTAAAACCAGATGGTTGCCTCTAACAGACGAAAACAATATGGTGTCCTCCAGCAGACGAAAACAATATGGTGTCCTCCAGCAGACGAAAACAATATGGTGGACATTTATTCGTACTATCTGGGGATATAATTATATACCTAGGTATTAGTGGTTTGTGGTTAGTCTGCCGACTACTTCCGTGGAGGATGAATCGGTCATCATTTATATTTTGTTCCTCATTGGGTTCGAAATGAGGGCTCCGAGCTTCATAGTGTAAGTGCTTTTTTAAGTAACATTTTATAGAAATTTGTTAAATTTTTTTTATAAATTTTAAATGTTTTTATGAATTTGTAGCATAATATTTACGGATTTTCCTGAGGTAGCCGTAACGAAATTTCCAATGATGACATCATAATTCAAAATTACATAAATTTCTAGAAAACAAAATCGCAGAAAAGAAAATGGCGTGTCCAAAAAGGCCTAACCAGGATGGGGGAAACAATATAGCCGCCAGGGTCAAGGTCAAGTTTATCTAAAATGGCCGTCATGATGTAATAATCCAAAATAGAATCGACAATCTTCCAATCCTAAGCCTGAAACCTGTCCTCGGACCGCCATTTATACCACGCGACACTTCATTTCTTCCAGGACAGCAGAGAGATCCAGATTCAACCGCCAAAGCGGACCAACTCACACGCAACCGAGACCAAAATTAGAACAAGGAAAAAGTAAGCAAAATAATTGTAACAGATTTAATAAATTTAATTGACAATCTTAGACATAGCTACAATATTACTGGTAAAATTTATTATTGAGACAAAGTTATATGTGAGGTAATAATACCATTAGAGCTCAATAATAGTAAATCATGGCAACAGACTAATTCATTCATATATCAATCTGTTTTGACACACCATAATAATTTACATTATATATCATTATATATGCATCAATAGGAAATGCTGATGTATGTTGTAACACGGAATATGAACCTTTGAAAAAAAATAATTTATATTTAATTAATTTTAATTATATGATTCAAATTAACTTAAAAGAAGCGATCGTCTAAAAATTACATCTGGAGTTCAAACTTAAAGGGACATACCAATATTGTATTAAGCGTCGAGTTAAATAATAATAACACCAGATTTTGAGTTTGACAATGATCCAGTAGTTCAACACAACTTGTGGATCAGACCGTGAACATAGCATCTTCGCTCCTCCTTCCCTCCTCGCTTCAGATCCGGGACTTGATCAGGAATCACGCTGGCTCAATAACATGAAGCCTTGACGACCGCAATACCAGACGTCCATTCTTCCGCGTTCGTTCCAGGACACGTTCAGGATTTTCCTCGGGTTGCTCTTCGTTGAAGCCTCGAACATGGATGTCCGTTATGCGTATATTGGGAACTTATTTCGTACTTGTTGATGGGTTAGGTATAACATGTAATAAGGAGCTTAAATCTTATTTAATTTAGCGTCGTTCATGAACTTGAAAATTCAATAATTATTATTCCAGCTTCTGTTGTTACTTTCACATTAAAAATTCAGGCTTCTTAATATAAATTTGGTATGAATTTCGAAACATTATAGCGTTCATTTAAATTGGAAAATTGTATTTATATTAATTCTTATTCTTGAGGACAAGCTAAATCTTCATAAACAAATAATTTTGAAGTATTATAATTTGTATCATCTTGTTCAATCTACAAAACAAAATCTTTATTATATTCTTCTGATCGCCAGCTCGTGTAGTTTTAAACTCAATTTCTAATTAGAATGTTTTGCTACCGACGTTATGGATGAGGGTACTCTTGTCATAAATAAAACATAACTTTGTCTGTTTTTTATTTGAAACTAAACAACCAATCGTGATTTACGTTACAAACTCGTACCCGCTTAGTGATAGAATGTAACCGAAATTTAATTATATACAATCTTTTTCATTTGGCAGTCCGAACTAATTTTCGAAAAATCCATTCTCAGACATAAAAACATCGTAATATGTAAAATAATAATGGAAAAGATAAATTATAACATTGAGTAAAATATTACTTTAACTTAGATGAAATGTTGGCATTAGACAATATATGTAGTCCTTGCTATGAAAGATTCTTTCATTTATAGAACTGCCCCATCCAAAAATGAACATAATTTGTATACCTATACATTTCGGACAATTTCTTTATAGGGTCAATCCATTTCAAATCAACCAGGGGTCTACACCCCACCCCCTCAGATTTTTTAGAAATTTTTTTGCAGCACCTATGAACAAATATAACACATATTTTTTATTTTGGCCAAATTCGCTTTAGTTTTTATTTTATAAGTTTTTTTTAGAAAATGGTGCTTTTTAAATGATCTGTTATTTGAGGTGAAAGATGAAAAAGGCACTTTTCAGTAAAAATTTAATTGTGAAGTTATTATTTAATACTAACTAATGAATTTTACAATTCTTACTTGAAATTTCATTAGGGTTCCAAAAAATTCAGGTCAAAAATAACATTTGACTCATATTAAACCCTGTTTTTACTCTTTAAAGTTGGCGCTCTGTAATTTTTTTCATCTGTACAGCGATTTCCGTAAATGTCCATAACTTTTTTTGGCTGATCCAATGAGGCTGAGAAATGTCTCATTTGTAAGAGGATGAAAAGTACTATAGTAATATAAAAACAAAATTCATGGGTATTTGAGGTTATCTTTCGATAAAAAGGGAAAAACATATTATATTGCTGAAAATATGCATGTTAGCTGTAAATCGTTATCAAATCAATAGTTAGAACAATTATATTAATTTTATTATTACACATAACAAATTGTTTATACACTCTAATAGGCTAATGAAACTAATAATATAGTTTTAATTTTGTAAAGGTTACTACTTAGGATTTTTAGGTAACATTGAAGTGTCGAGTAGGTAGTTAAAGTGTGTTAAAAATTATAGTAATTAATAAAGTTATTTAATTTTTTGGCTTACCTTTTTTGTTGATATGAAACTTAATATTTCCTTGGCCAGGCAGCATTAATGTTTATAACACTTTTTTTTTTTAGAAAGACTGAACATCATTCGTCCAACTTGAGCACTTAATTGTGGAAGATCTATGGAGCAAATTATGTTTGTAAAAGGGACATTTCGGTTTTCTGGCCAAAAAAAAAGTCTGTGATGGCCAGTGAGGGTGCATAAAATTGATATAAGCATCTTTATTGTCATCATCAATCTCCAAAATGAGCCCAATGAAGCACTTATCTTCATACACACAGCCTATGTAGGTATTTGGTTGGAAATTTGGAAGTTCTAGTTTTTGTGATAAACTATACCTCGATGAAAAATCTTTGTCACTGCTTATCCGTTTTTGCTGCTATTACAGTATTAGATAGTGGTTGGAAAAAATGGAAATATCTTGTGCCAGGTACAGTTTTATGTTCACTAAAACGCTAAGTCAACTTTGGTTCTACATTTTCTACACTATCTATATTAATGAATTGAAATATTTTTTTTGAAAAGTGTTTACTACAAAACTTAAACATTTCTTCTGGTGTGCAAATTTGGTCTTTATATGGTCTTTGGAGGTTGGCTCTTGTAACAGATCGTTTAACTAAGCCACCGATACCATCGCAAGCACATTTTCCATGGCTTGTGGCATGAAAAGTCCAGGAAGCTTTTAGACTAAAATCTGCTTCATGAAAACAAAGATTGACTAAACTCTTGAATTTTTTGTATTGTGCAGCACAGCCATCTGTGATGTACTCTACTGTTGTTACTTTTGGTTTTTTGCTTTCATGTAACTGCAAATTCTGCTTTGTACTTCATAAACAAAGTTTACATCATGTTTTATGTAATCTGATAAAAAGCAAAATGATTGCTGTGAAACAGAGGAGCTATCATTATCTCTGTAATAAACTACTACTGGATGTAGTGTGCAAGATGCATGGGACCAATGATAACTTTGAATCTCATCTTGAAGGATAAATCCGTAATTTTCAGATAAAATGCATAAAGCAAAGGACTTCGTTTTGGGATACATTTTCTTTCCTCTTTTTTATGTATTCAGATTGCTGATTTTAAATATAAGAATGAGGTATCAAGTTTTCAAGTTTTTAGGTTAAAAGTGTAATGTACTCGGACAATGGTAGGACCATTGTTTGAAGCTGTCTCTGGTCAGTATTTGTCCATTGCTTGAATATTATTTGGCCTTTATCATCATAGCATTCCAGTGTTGTTTTAACTAAATCATCCAATTTGTCAGAATTAGGACATTTATCACACATTCTTAACATGCATTCTCTTTTTACATCTTCACACATTAACATTTTAGTTAATTCCTTCAATTTTATTTTATCCAGATTCATTGGACTTATAAGTAGTACAGGATTTTGATAAATGCAACAAACACATACTGAATGAACTCCTCTTTGATTAACTGTTACACACCACTTGGGCCTAAGTTCACAAAACTTTGATATTCCAATTTTGGCATTAGGGTATATTTCTTTATAAGCTGAGTACAGCTCCTCAAGATTACAGAGTTTAAAACTCTTTTGAATATGGGCATTTCTTGCAATACTAACTTTATCTTTTGTTCCTGGCATGATCCTACTAAATTCGTCATCCTCATAAAAAGCTTTGAAATTTTCTAATAAAATATGACCTTTGTTTTCTTCTTTTGGCTCAGGCATAGACAAAATGCCTCTTGTTTGACGCAACTGGTGTGCCTTTCTAACCATGTATTCAGTCACTTTAAATTCTGATGCAGTTTTCTTCCTTGGGGTGTCAGAGTTAAAATTTTAATTTTTTCTCTCTTACTTTGGGTGATTATGAGCTTATCTTCCATAGCATTGACAAGATTGTCAAATTCTTGGGCCTTTTGTGCTATTGTGGATACAGCTTCCGTTGATGAATTTGAATCATCAGATTTTAACTTATTTTCTGGTAGAATCAAGCCATGTGCAACCTTTGATTTTATTTTTCATTTAATTTCACTGACTTTTCGTTTCGCATATTTAACCTTAGATCCTGTTGAGAGTGGTTTTACTTTTATCAGTGAAACTCCTAGTGTTACCATACTTGTGTCAAAATCGTGCTTTTCTAAAGCTTTTTTGGAACGTGGATCAATTTTTTAAATATTTACTGATGTTAACATGCTACTGTCAAGAGAGTTTTCACTGCAACCGTCACTTATTTCGTCATCGTCATCATCGTCCAAAACAATTTTTTTCCTGCAGTTGTCATAAATCTTTTTGCCCATAACTAACACCGCTCCTTTTTTGCTTTTTACTGCTTTAGCAAATTTCAGTGAAATCGGTCTTAAGCCTGCTTTAATGACTCTCTTGTGGACATTGTTTGGGTCATAAAACCTTTTTTGGTAATTTTCGTAATATTCTCTATAGTACAGAAAGTGATGTAAGCATACATCAGAACTAGGTGTCAAGGTTCTTACTAACCTCCAACTAAGGATTTCTTGTACTTGATCTGGTAAATTTAAAACAAACAGAATTTCTTTCTTATCCGTAAAAACGATACTATGACAATTAGAATCGGTGATCAGGCCCACACTACACTGTTCTTTAGGTAATAATGGCAACTCTTCATCTGAACTCATTTTTACAGTTAGTAGCCTGCATGAATTAACAATTTGCCATTTATCTTGATATCACTAAAATATCAAAAAATGTTTGTTTTTAAACACTTAATCAGTTTACTCTAATTACTTACTGCACAGTTTACTTGGTCCAAAACTCACACTGTTTACTTTTATGTATAAATAAATAAATTTAGTATTAAAAAACAGTAGTATATAAATGGGGCTCCGAGATCTGGGTTCCGGGTGTGGATTGCGATTGTCGGTGTCCGCCATCTTGGACTGTGACGTCACGGCGGCCATCTTGGATGAGCGTAACGGGACACAGCGTAATGGGACAAGTAGGACATTGTCCTTGACCTTGACCGCGACGGCCATTTTTGATCCGCCATCTTGGATCCGCCATTTTGGATGGTGTAATTGTGTTCTCGAAAATTCCGGCGATGTGTTTTCCGCCATTTTGAATTATGATGTCACCATTGCAATTTTCGTTACGGTCGTCATCTTTAACATTTTATTATTTATCATCGGATTTTAATGAAAAAAATTTAAAATTTATAAAAAAGATTCAAATAATAAAAATTTTATAAAAAAATTTAAAAAACAAACATTTACGACACTGAGTTCGGAGTCCTCGGTTCGAACCCGGTGAGGGCAAAAAAAATGGCGACTGATCCAACCCTCACAGTGGCTGCAGGCAGACTGGCCCCCACCACTTTTTGCCATTCATATATATCGTCACCTAGTATGACGTCATGTCTGCCATCTTGTCTTCGATGCTGGAAGCCATCATCATTGTATCGTCGACGAGAGTGCGCTGACGCCATGTTAGTTTAATTCTTATCCGCTAGAGTGCAGTATTCATTTATTACTGTGACACCGGCCATCTTTAAATTTGGACGCCATCTTGAAAATCCGTAATTATTTAGCTAGAAATTCGGGAAAAGTTCCAAAATTCATTAAATAAATCACTCATTAATTTACATATTGATTCGATCGATTCCTGTCCTCGGTTCGATACCCGATCGATGCAATAATGTTTAATTTTATGTAAAAAATAATAATTCCAATAAACCATGTTCAACATTCTTAAAGAGACTTTAAATCCTCTACTATCATCATCCTATCAGACATCAAGACCAACATTTTTGTAATTCATAATTTTAATGCTAGAGATGCTGGAAAAAATTCAAAATTCATTAAATAAATTTGTTATCTATACACTGATTGAATAGATCGACTTAGGTCCTTGGTTCGAACCTCGGGCCGATACAAAACAATTTTTAATATTTTAAAAAAGTACCACTAAAGTGACAGGTTTAAGAAAATAAAAACACCGCAAGTTATTTAAAAAAAAAACTTTTATTACATACATACTACACTACTACAAGTACAAAAAAATACACAGTCAAATTACTAAAGTTTTGTGGATTCCTCGATTCAAACAGTCTTCTAAATGGACGAAGTAAGTCTTTTACATGTTCGTAAATGTCTATTCAGTTTATCTGGTCCACATATTGGTACACCACAATTTTCACACAAAGACGAATTATTGACTTCATTAAAAGGACAGTGATATATTTCGTGTCGTTGTGCACTTTGAATATTTGCCAATGTTTTGTAACAAAATATACAGCTTGATTCCGATGAATGTACAGCCAGTCTATCAAAATTCCTGAGGTGCCGTTTTAATCTTCCATATTGTACAAACTTGCTTAAACACCTGTTGCACTGATATTTAATGCGTTCAGAGTTATTACTACAATTGTGTATTACATAATCCCGTAATTTCAAGTTTTTGATCTTCTCACAGTACATGCAGTCGGGTGATGGAACACCGCTGGATGCTCCTTCCTTCATCAATGTCACTGGAACTGTTGACAACCATTGTAACACTGCTAACATGTTAACTTCTGAAGCCGTTGAGGTCTGCTCTGCAGAAGATGTTGCACGCATCGAAATATCCTGCTGTGCTGAGAGAGCAGGTGTAGCTGTAGACATCGTTGTCATCGTGCTCTGCACTGATGATGGTAGACGTTCGATCCAGGCTGGTGGTAATGATGCCATCGAGTTCTCAAGAATAGCTAGATACCGGTCTATTATTATGTTATACAAGTCTAACTATCCGATCCGTTCATCACCGCAGTCAGAGACAGACTGAAGTTCATATCACCAGGGTCTCACTTATATAGTCTCATCAGCTGGTACAACACATGAGTCAAAACAATAACCATGTTCATTATACTCGCACTTAACTTTCCCTGAGCATTTTTTATAATGATGATGTAAGCTATCGAGACGTGAAATTAGGGCAAAAAAAATGGCGACCGATCCAACCTTCACAGTGGCTGCAGGCAGACTGGCCCCCACCACTTTTTGCCATTCATATATATCGTCACCTAGTATGACGTCATTTCCGCCATCTTGTCTTCGATGCTGGAAGCCATCATCTTGTTATCGTCGGCGAGAGTGCGCTGACGCCATGTTTGTTTAATTCTTACCCACTAGAGTGCAGTAATAATTTATTATTATTACTAAGGTGCCCGCCATCTTGTCATTTGGACGCCATCTAAAAATCCAAAATTTTATGCTAGAAATGGGGGTAAAAATTTCAAAATTCATTAAATGAATTGCCAATAAATATTCTGATTGATTCGATCGATTCCTGTCCTTGGTTAGACCCCTGGCCGATACAAAACAACTTTAATTTTAAAAAATACCACAAAAGCGACAGGTTTAAGAAAAATAAACACCGCAAGTTCTTTTTTTAAAAAAAACTTTTATTATATACCTACTACACTACTACAAGTACAAAAAATACACAGTCAAATTACTAAAGCCTTTTGGATTCCTCGATTCAAACAGTCTTCTTAATGGACGAAGTAAGTCTTTTACATGACTTTAATTGTCTATCCGATCCGTTCATCACAACAGCCAGAGACGGACTAAAGTTCATATCACTTATAAAGTCTCATTAGCCGGTACATCACATGAGTCAAATCAATAACCATGTTCATTATACGTCTCGGGGCATTTTTTATAATGACGATGTAAGCTATCGAGACGTGAAATTAGTTTATTGCACTTATTGCACTGAAATTGTATTCTTTGAACATTATTAGAACTGCTTCTTTCATGTCTGCGAGCATTTGAGGTGATAGTAAATTATGCGCCACAGTGTTTGACTGATGCGAAGTACGCTCTTCATTAATTGAAGTATTCAATGCTGATGAAACTTCAGCTGATGGTGGAACAGAACATATCGAAGTCTCCTCCAGTGTTGTCAGAAGCGTTGCCAACGGGATCTGCTCCAACATCGTCGGCACTGACGTCATGGTTCCCGTAGTCGATGGTACATCAACCATCGAGTTCGTCGTTAAAGTCGGTAAAGATGCCATCGAAGTCTCAAGAACAGGCTATTACACGACTTATGCACCAGAAGAAACAAACTAGGTGATCCGTACACCGTCGACGGCAGTAACAAACTGAGCGTCCTGCTGTCTAGGACTCGTTTATATACATGAACCGGTTGGAATAATACGCTAGTCAAATCAAGAACAATTTACTAAAATATTATAGTCAAAACATCATTAAAAATAGAAGCACCATCAACAAAAAGGAAGCATATTTGGAAGCACCATCAAAAAAGGCAGCACATTTAGAAGCACCGTCAACGAAAAGGCAGCACATTTGGAAGAACCGTCAACGAAAAGGCAGCACATTTGGAAGGACCATCTACGAAAAGGCAGCACATTTGGAATAACCACCAACGAAAAGGCAGCACATTTGGAAGCACCGACAACGAAAAGGCAGCACATTTGGAAGCACCGACAACGTAAAGGCAGCACATTTGGAAGCACCGACAACGAAAAGGCAGCACATTTAGAAGCACCGACAACGAAAAGGCAGCACATTTGGAAGCACCGACAACGAAAAGGCAGCACATTTGGAAGCACCGACCACGAAAAGGCAGCACATTTGGAAGCACCGCCAACGAAAAGGCAGCACATTTGGAAGACCCAACAATGAAAAGGCAGCACATTTGGAAGCAACGACAACGAAAAGGCAGCACATTTGGAAGCACCGACAACGAAAAGGCAGCACATTTGGAAGCACCGACAACGAAAAGGCAGCAAATTTGGAAGCACCGACAACAAAAAGGCAGCACATTTGGAAGCACCGACAACTAAAAGGCAGCACATTTGGAAGCACCGACAACGAAAAGGCAGCACATTTGGAAGCACCGCCAACGAAAAGGCAGCACATTTAGAAGTACCGACAACGAAAAGGCAGCACATTTGGAAGCACCAACAAAGAAAAGGCAGCACATTTTGGATGCACCAGCATAAAGGAAGCACCTTTGGAAGCACCATAATCAAACAGGAAGCACATTTTGGAAGCACCATCAACATAAAGGAAAAAAGAAGCACAAGTTACGAGAACTAAGTCTTAGTTAGAAATTAGAATACAAGAAATAAAAACATTAAATTTTTTTTAATTAAAAATTATTTATTTTATTTCTTTACATTATACAAATGCAAGTAAAACAAACGATTATTGTATGTAGCCAGCTTCCTTCAGTTATTTGAGTAAGAAGGATATTTCTTTGATGCACGTATAGTTTCCTGCACAAAGCGAACCATGTAAAAGTCTTAGCCGGTCAACCATTATGTTTGGATCTTTCCACGAATTGTAATCATTATCTCCTACCACCATCTTCCTTGCACTTTTATAATAAATATTATGATCTCTGGTGTCATCCGTTTTACAAACAACCTCAGGGTAACTTTCATTTTTGAGACAGTGATCATCACAGGCTTGATCAGATTTATTTAATATATCACGTCGTTTCCATCGTTTCGGTCTCAGGAAACCGCCAAATTCTTCGATCTTGTCAGCGTTAGGTGCTTCATCACAGTCTATGTCTTTGTCAACAGCCTCAGAGACACTGTAACAATCAGCACAGCGTAGAAAGCATCGTCTTCACCAAGATTACCGTAAGAATTCGATGTTGATGATGTCGAAGTGACTTCATCGTCTTAATTCTTTCTTTTTAGGAGTCCAACATTTTTACAAAGTAGGAAAGATCTACTTGAATTTGGCAGGAATATATTCCCATTTTTCACGTTAAGAATTCTTCCATTGTATTCATTCTTCCGTAAATCATCAACCTCCTTCAATTTAAGTTCTTTGTCGAGATCGGAAGAGCCAGGAAAATTATTGACGCAATGCAGATCACTATTCCTTAGTCTAATAGATTCATCGTTGTCCTTTAGCTTGTACGCAGGCTTGGCGTTACAAATTCTGCCATGTCTTTTTAAGCTCTCTCTCCGCGTAAACGACTTCCTACATCGAACACATCTTATCATATTGCGTAGTGGATTTTTAACACAGTCATTCTTCTCGTGTTGCCTTTTATTCTTTCTCAAGATAAACTCTTTGCTGCAAAACTTACACCTATGTTCTTTCGATACAGCGTCAGATCCCAAATCGGAATTCATATTAGTTACTGAGACTAATGCCAGATATCAATTGGGTGTTTTAAATTAGATACATTACTTAAATAAAATTTTTTTCATATTTCATCAGCGAGAATTAATATATCTCATGCAAAAGTACTTGATACATGTAGTTCTGCTTTTCAACAACAGATGTCGCCACATGTTGCTTGCAGGTAAATAATAATATTTAGTTATTTTATGCGGGATGCGGGATGCTCACTAACGATCGCAAAAGAAGGAGGGCTTCGCTATACTCCAAGGAGAAGAAAGTCCGTCCTTCCTGTTAGCGCTTCTTTGATTTCCCAGAGATTATTATTATTTGACTGAGAAATGATATTTTTTTTTAATTTCCACCTGATAAAAATATTACATGTGATGATTAAGTAGCAGAAATTATTTATTAAATGTAACCTTAAATAAATTAATATAACTCATTAAGTAAAAAAAAAATCCTTCATGCAGAGATCATTTGGTTGCCTGTAAACAGAAGCACACGGGGAAAACCATCTAAATATTGTTAAGAATAATCGAGAGCACACGGAGAAAACCACCATAATATTTGACAAGAATAAGCAGGAGCACACGGATAAAACCGCCACAAGTACTCTTTAATATCACAAAATTACAGAAAAAAAAATTAATAAAAAAATAATAAAAAAAAAACAAAACAAAAAAACTTCAAAAACTGATTCTGCTAGCTTGTGAACTTCTCATTGTTAAGCAAAGATAGAGTTCTAGTCCAAGACAGAATCAATTTTGAATTTTTTTTTTATTAATTTTTTATTAATTTTTTTTCTGTAATTTTATGATACTAAAGAAAACTTGTGGCGGTTTTCTCCGTGTGCTCCTGATTATTCTTGTCAAATATGATGGTGGTTTTCTCCGTGTGTTCTCGATTATTATTTGGCAATATTTTGATGGTTTTCTCCGTGTGCTCCTAAATATTCTTGTCAATATTTTGATGGTTTTCTCCGTGTGCTTCTGGTAACAGATAAGCAATTGATCTCTGCGTGAAGGATTTTTTTTTTATTTAATGAGTCATATTAATTTATTTAAGGTTACATTTAATTAGTGAATTTCTGCTACTTAATCATCACTTGTAATATTTTTATCAGGTGGAAATTAAAAAAATTATCATTTCTCAGACAAATAATAATAATCTCTGAGAAATCTAAGAAGCGCTAACAGGAAGGACGGACTTTCTTCTCCTTGGAGTCTAGCGAAGCCATCCTTCTTTTGCGATCGTTAGTGAGCATCCCGCATCCCGCATAAAATAACTAAATATTATTATTTACCTGCAAGCAACATGTGGCGACATCTGTTGTTGAAAAGCAGAACTACATGTATCAAGTACTTTTGCATGAGATATATTAATTCTCGCTGATGAAATATGAAAAAAATTATATTTAAGTAATGTATCTAATTTAAAACACTCAATTGGTATCTGGCATTAGTCTCAGTAACTAATATGAATTCCGATTTGGGAACTGACGCTGTATCGAAAGAGCAAAGGTGTAAGTTTTGCAGCAAAGAGTTTATCTTGAGAAAGAATAAAAGACAACACGAGAAGAATGACTGTGTAAAAAATCCACTACGCAATATGATAAGTTGTGTTTAATGTAGCAAGTCGTTTACACGGAGAGAGAGCTTAAAAAGACATGGCAGAATTTGTAACGCCAAGCCTGCGTACAAGCTAGAATACAACGATGAATCTACTAGACTAAGGCAGAGTGATCTGCATTACGACAATAATTTTCCTGGCTCTTCCGATCTCGACAAAGAACTTAAATTGAAGGAGGTTGATGATTTGTGGAAGAATGAAGACAATGGAAGAATCCTTAACGTGAAAAGTGGGAATATATTCCAGCCAAATTTAAGTAGATCTTTCCTATTTTGTAAAAATGATGGACTCCTAAAAAGGAAGCATGAAGACGATGAAGTCACTTCGACAACATCAACATCGAATTCTTACGGTAATCTTGGTGAAGACGATGCCTTCTACGCTGATTGTTACAGTGACTCTGAGGCTGTTGACAAAGACATAGACTGTGATGAAGCACCTAACGCTGACAAGATCGAAGAATGTGGCGGTGTACTGAGACCGAAACGATGGAAACGACGTGATATATTAAATAAATCTGATCAAGCTTGTGATGATCACTGTCTCAAAAATGAAAGATACCCTGAGGTTGGTGGTAAAACGGAAGACACCAGAGATCATAAGATTTATTATAAAAGTGCAAGGAAGATGGTGGTAGAAGAGAATGATTACACATCGTGGAAAGATCCAAACATATTGGATGACCGGCAAAGACTTCTACATGGTTCGCTTTATGCAGGCAACCATGCGTGATTTAAAGAAATATCCTTCTTACTCAAAGAACTGAGGGAAGCTGGCTACATACAATTATGGTTTGTTTTACTTGCATTTGTATAATGTAAAGAAAAAGAATTAATAATTTTTAATTATAAAATAAATTTAATGTTTTTATTTCTTGTATTCTGATTTATAACTAAGACTTAGTTCTCGTAACTTGTGCTTCCTTTTTGCCTTTTTGTTGATGGTGCTTCCAAAATGTGCTTCCTTTTTGATTATGGTGCATCCAAAAGTGCTTTCTTAATGATGGTGCATCCAAAATGTGCTGCATTTTCGTTGGCGGTGCTTCCAAATGTGCTGCCTTTTCGTTAGCGTTGCTTCCAAATGTGCTGCCTTTACGTTGTCGTTGCTTCCAAATGTGCTGCCTTTTCGTTGTCGGTGCTTCCAAATGTGCTGCGGTTTCGTTGGCGGTGCTTCATTTGTATTGCCTTTTCGTTGTCGGTGCTTCCAAATGTACTGCCTTTTCGTTGTCAGTGCTTCCAAATGTGCTGCCTTTTCGTTGGCGGTGCTTCCAAATGTGCTGCCTTTTCGTTGTCGGTGCTTCCAAATGTGCTGCCTTTTCGTTGTCGGTGCTTCCAAATGTGCTGCCTTTTCGTTGTCGGTGCTTCCAAATGTGCTGCCTTTTCGTTGGCGGTTATTCCAAATATGTTGCCTTTTCGTTGATGGTCCTTCCAAATGGCTACCTTTTCGTTGACGGTGCTTCCTAATGTGCCGCCTTTTCGTAGTCGGTGCTTCCAAATGGGCTGCCTTTTCGATGGCGGTGCTGTCTTTTCGTTGTCGGTGCTTCTTAATGTGCTGCCTTTTCGTTGACGGTGATTCCTAATTGTTTTTCCTTTTTTGATGGTGCTTATAAATGTGCTTCGTTTTTGTTGATAGTGCTTCTATTTTTAAGGGTGTTTTGACTCTAGTATTTTAGTAAAATGTTCTTGATTTGATTAGCGTATTATTCAAACCGGTTCATGTATATAAACGAGTCCTAGACAGCAGGACGCTCAGTTTGTTACTGCCGTCGATGGTGTACGGATCACCTAGTTTGTTTGTTCTGGTGCATAAGTCGTGTAATTGCCTGTTCTTGAGACTTCGATGGCATCTTTACCGACTTTAACGACGAACTCGATGGAGGATGTACCATCGACTACGGGAACAATGACGTCAGCGCCGACGATGTTGGAGCAGATCCCGTTGGCAACGCTTCTGACAACACTGGAGGAGACTTCGATATGTGCTGTTCTACCATCAGCTGAAGTTTCATCAGCATTGAATACTTCAATTAATGAAGAGCGTACTTTGCATCAGTGCAAATACTGTGGCGCATAATTTACTATCACCTCAAATGCTCGCAGACATGAAAGAAGCAGTTGTTCTAATAATGTTCAAAGAATACAATTTTAGTGCAATAAGTGCAGTAAACTAATTTCACGTTTTGATAGCTTACATCGTCATTATTTAAATGCTCCGAGACGTATAATGAACATGGTTATTGATTTGACTCATGTGATGTTCCGGCTAATGAGACTATATAAGTGATATGAACTTTAGTCCGTCTCTGGCTGTGGTGATGAACGGATCGGATAGACATTTAAAGTCATGTTAAAGACTTACTTCGTCCATTAAGAAGACTGTTTGAATCGAGGAATCCAAAGGCTTTAGTAATTTGACTGTGTATTTTTTGTACTTGTAGTAGTGTAGTATGTATGTAATAAAAGTTTTTTGTTTTTAAAAAAGAATTTGCGGTTGTTTTTATTTTCTCAAACCTGTCGCTTTTGTGGTATTTTTAAAATTAAATTTGTTTTGTATCGGCCAGGGGTCGAACTAAGGACGGGAATCGATCGAATCAATCCAAATATTTATTGGTAATTTATTTAATGAATTTTTTAATTTTTCCCCCTATTTCTAGCATAAAATTTTGGATTTTCAAGATGGCGTCCAAATGACAAGATGGCAGGCACCTTAGTAATAATAATAAATTATTACTGCACTCTAGCGGGTAAGAATTAAACTAACATGGCAGCGCACTCTTGGCGACGATCTCAAGATGATGGCTTCCAGCATCGAAGACAAGATGGTGGACTTGACGTCATGCTCACTGGCGATATATATGCTTTGACATAAGTGGTGGGAGTCAGTCTGCCAGCAGCCACCACGGTGGAAGGATCGGTCGCCATTTTTTATTTTTTTTTTTACGCTCACCGGGTTCGAACTGAGGACTCCGAGCTCCGTGTCGTAATATTACATTTTTTAATAAATAATTTATTAAAATTTATTAATTGAATTTTTTATTAATTTTTTTTTTCATTAAAATCGGATAATAAATAAAAAAGTGAAAGATGGCGGCCGTAACGAAAATTGCAACGGTGGCGTCATATTTCAAAATGGCGGATAACACAACGCCAGAATGTTCGAGAAAACAAAATGACGTCATCCAAAATGGCGGATACAAAATGGCCGCCGTGATCTACTTGTCCTGTTACGATGTGTCCCGTTATGTTGTGTCCCGTTACACTCATCCAAGATGGCCACCGTGACGTCCTTATTTTCAGGGTTGGCGGCTTAAAGCGGCTAGCTCTTAGGAGTTTTAAGCCGCTTTCAGGCATTTGGGTGCTTTCTAAGACAAATTAACATTTGAGGATTTTCGAAATCCTAATTTTTGAATTGAGGAATTTTTTGAGAATTTTTGGCGTAATTTTTTTCCAAAAAATTGGAAATTTTGACGATTTTTGAGTAATTTTCGTCAATTTTTGCCCAATTTTGGCAAATTTTGAGGGTCAAATTTCAAGTTCAAGGTCAAAGGTCAAGGTCAAGGCCATCCAAGATGGCCGCCGTGACGTCACAATCCCAGATGGCGGACACCGGCTCCGGCTTCACCGCCTGCCGCCTGTTTCAGTAGCCCCATTTACATACTACTTACGCTCTTTATTAATTGATGTCTGGAATGCAGATGATGAAACTTCAACTGATGATGGAACAGCACGTATCGTTGTCTCCTCTGCAGTCGGTATCGGGATCTCCACCGCTGTCTCGGTCTCCTCTGCATTCGGTATCGGGATCTCCGACTCCATCTTCGTTGCTGCCATCGAGGTCCCTGCTGCTGTCGGTAAACAGTCTATTCCGGTCGACATAACAAAATCTCACGAAAATACCTGAAGAGAGCAAGTCCGTACTGCACCGCGGTCAGAGGTGAACTGTGGGTCCAGTCGTCTGAACCTCGCTTATATACCCGCGGTCTATTGGTATACTACATGAGTCAAAATATTGACTGTATTTAAAAAATTTTTTATTAGGTACCTAAAAATGATAGAAATAAAAAACACTCAAGTTCAAGTTTTACACATTTATTTATAAAATTTACACAAATACACATTAGGTTAAGGAATCAAGCATTTTCACAAGCAAAGTCTTTAATGTCGCACGAACTGTATCATCGACTCCGGTTCCAACTGGTTCGCCGGTCACGGGACCAGGAACACAGGTTTCCAACTGGTCATCTTCTGCGACGTCGACAACTCCGACAAGACATGGTCGATGACGTCTGTGACCACGTCTACGCCTGGGCTTTGGCTCAGTGCTAGTTGGGACAGATTCACTGCCTGAACTGCGACGACGAGACGCACACCGTTTCGACGTCTGCGTAGAAGCATCACAGGTCGCAACAGGTTGCAACACGTCCATGTTTAGTGTTGCACATGCAGACGAGGCGACTACCTCAGCGATGCTAGCAGGAAGGATTGTGTGTGGTCTCATGTGATAGATGGCACAGTTTCCAGGTTCGCAACAATCTACCAGCTGCTGAGTCTGTTCGTAGGACACAGGAAAGTGCGCAAACCGCCAATGCTGAGCGCCTCCATCACAGGTTTCTGTATATGTACGTAGATACCCGGAATCCCAGTAGCTGTACTCGACACTGCTGAAGCTAGGTCTTGCGCTCACGTACAAGTTAGCAGGATGAAACGTAAACATCTTCTTGCAGGTCGAACGACAACTGAAGGCACGTACGTAGGTACGTCATTTATATATATGCAGGCTCCTACTAACACTGTGAGTGCCATTTCTGCATTAACTGCGAGTTTGTTCAAGCACAGACAGGTTCAAAGTTGTCACGTGGCTGCACATCTTATATTCCACTAAGCTTGCGCAGGGAAGGACAGCCGTAGTCGGTCTGTAAGTCTACAATTACAACTGACGCATCACACAACTTGCTCAGCCATTTCTTCTGTTCAGGTCCGGCAACGTAGATTATTTCGTTTTGAACTAGTAAATCTTCAATAGCGTTTTTCACTTGGTGGTACGGAATTTTTCCTTCGTCCCACTCTAGTCTGTGATAATATTTACATAGCCATTCATTCGACCGTTTAATTTTTTCGTCTAGTAGTTTCCACGGATACGGAGGTCTGAAAGTGCGTGTTCGAGTCTTGTCTCCGGAGGTGACGCTAAATTCCTTGAGCACGAACCCATTTTGACTCTGGAAACCTTGCAGGTTGCAGTACATCTTGTCGCTAGCAATGCTCGGTCGTAACTAGATTATTATCGAAAACGAAACAGTATTTATGTCAGAATTTTCACAAGTTTGTCTCGACAATTGTACGATGCAAGCCGATCGTGAAGTATCAGACAAAAAGCATAGGTGTTTGGCGGAATATTTGCGCTAGTCGTTATCTCGATCCTACAGTCGATGATGTTTGAATTTATTCGATCATCCTTTTTGGAAACATCAAACACCATTAACGGAGCATTGTTCTTGAAATTGTCGGGACTCAGTATCGGTGACTGTCTCCGCCCATAGTAAGCTTGTTAAAACTTGGCATACATTTGATATGCGAGAAGAAATCTTCCACTTTCAAAGTCCATGTTCATGTCTACGTACGGATAACTTTCGCTGTTTAAAATACCGAGCGACTCACTCCTGCATTGAGCTGTCTTCCGGTCTGAAGCCCGACGATGATGTTTCTTGGTTTTTCCGTAGCGAAGCTAGACTTTACTATCCAATTGATACGCTGACTATGAGGCAAGCCAGGATAAGTTTCCAGGCTCCAGGATCGGAATGGCACATCGAAGTTCTTGCCATTTTCTATGTTCTTCAACATCTTGACTCGTTCAACGGTGCTCACTTGGATGTGGGGCAGCATCCACTCGATAGACTGTAGTGTTAGCGAGACATCTTGAGGGTTTTCTGCAGCGGCGACAATTGCATTAATGTGCGTGTTGGCTAGAAGCAGTACGAGCTCTTGTTTCGAATTAATAATTATATGCTTGTAGTCCTCAGCGAATTCAAGAAGCATGGACAGAGGAACACAAACTTCGAACTTCCCTTCGGCATAAACCGGAAGCTTATATTCATCCTCGAGAGCCCAACCGACCATCTTTGCAGCAGACAGTTCATTTGGTGTGAGCGAAAGGTAATTTTTCATAGCAGATGTTATGCCTACATCTCTTGTCTGGTCTACCTCGACACCATTGAGTACATATGTAATGCGCTCGATTAGGTGAAGAATACCATTGCAGGATATTGACGTCGTTGTCGGGTGCATACCATCCGCTTTTGTCAGCGTGCCTCTTATACGTAGAAATGACTGCGAAGGTAAAGTACAAATATCTTGGTGCTGTACTGCAATGCGTACTTCCGATGGTAGTACGTACGGTACGAGCAGGAAAGGCTGGTACTCGTGCAATTCCATTTTCGTAATGCTGTCTTCAAAAATGACTGGATCTTCCACGTTGAAGATTTCGTCTTCCATATTTATTCGGCACTTGTCCAATACTGAGAAGATACTTTATGCTGTCAGGTGTTAATGCACCGATGTCTGGGAGAGAACTGTTCTTATTAACGCCAATACGATTTCTTTTATAACTGTTCGGTGTTACGAACTTTATGCCCATCGCTTCAAGTGCAGACGTTATGTAAATTCTTCGTCTTGAAAATTCACCAATCGTTCTCGCTGGTCAACGGGTCTGACGACGACTTCGTGTGCGCACTTCACGACGACTGGAACGTAAATTATACTTTGCGGTACTTCTACCATTTTATATCCTGGCGGGACCATCGGCGAAAACTCGTGCAGCATGTTGCTTAGTTTTCCGTTGAGATACATTCCACTTGCCAAATTACAGTTTATTCTTATGACATTCACAGGCAAAATGTTTACTGTGCGCGTAGATTCGTACGTTCTTCCTGTATCATACACCTTTGATTCGAATCCGAGCATCGTACCTATGGTCCCAGGTTTCGTAAAGTCGACATTTTCACTGCATGTTAGAATGCTTTTTTGAGTGTTTGGATTTCCACGCAGTTGAAAGTCTACATCCTGTGGTAACATATCCCTGATGCACTTTGCAATGTCGTCAATTTCGTAAGAGCTAACAGGTAACTGTATTTCATGAGCGGTCCCGTCGCTTTTCATGAAGCAGATCTTGCAGTTTTCCTCGTCGATATTAGGTATGGCATTATACATTTGAAAATCTACGAGTCCGATACACCATTCTCCGTCTAAATCCAGAGGTGGGAAATGAACCGCCCGCAGCTCAGATGCGTGACCTGTCAATGTAAGTGTTATCGACATGACTAATAAATTATCATCACTGCACAACCTTTAAGTAGCAATTTTTATTTGTCAGCTAATTTTTGTTTGTTAAAAAGCGAAGACACTAGTGTCCGCAGTTTGTTTGATTAGGCCTCTGTTCCGTTTCGTAATTGTAAAACAACGTAGTGGACCGGCCCAGGTACTGTCGCAGTTCTGGCGGAGGCCGTAAATTTCCAAAACTATCGTAGTACTCGGCCATTTTTCCAGACTTTACATAAGCCACCCAGTGCGTGCCTCGACCCGCCGACGTGTCTAAATTAATGATGGCACATTCGTGCGTTTTTAGCTTGCTGGGCAAAGTGTCTCGCATAAACACGCCGCGGAAATTTGGTATTTTTAGTTTTCGAGCATTCCTGAACAAATCTATATTGGTGAGCGGACATTTCGGCAAAGAACTTAGGATTTTTTAATTCGTTTCTTTCTCATACCTCGACCTCTTTTGTGAGGTTGCAAGTAAAGTCCTGCGCCGTTTTTTTTTACCCATGGCAATGGCTTCCATGCTGGCATTGTGTCGCTGTGCTCCTTTTAACTGCTTGCGCTCATTCTTCGAAGTGTTGACTGGCCGCACTATACCGCTCGTTGCACCGATGAGGCCGCCGAGAGCACCCAATGCAGGCAAAAACAAAGGAAGTAATCCTCCTATAATCTTCTTGTCGAGTGTCTGTAATTTTTGCTTGGCTTTTTGCTCGCCTGCACCACTCTTGCGTTTGGTCTTGCGTGAGTTAGTCTTTGACTTGATGGAGCTGGCTCGACGAGCACCCAGTCCTAATTTCGTCTTTGCCTTCATGATTTTGGAAACGCCCCACGCTGCGATTTTCTCTCCTAGTCCCGCGTTCGACGATTTACTTATATCTTCGGCTTCCTGTGCCAATATCTCGTCGGCCCTGTGTATGGATTCCAGATCCTTGCTTAATGAATATGCGATATCGTGCTGCTTGTACTTTTCGTTGAGAGAATTAATGCCCACGTCACCGCGAGCTAACCTTTTCGCTAGTTTAGTCCCGGGGCCGCAGAATCTGTAGCCGGGAATGTGTAGCTCGAATGGCAGATTGTTTATCAACGAGTTCACGAGTCCTGCACCGATGTGTTTTTTGTTCTTACCTCTTCGAGTCAATACGCACAACTGAACAGAAAGTATAAATGTGTTTTATTTTATACATTTTATTTAGTACAATGCAGGTCGTCAAGCAAGACGTGTGTTTGCCCGTACGCATTACGCAAGACGATGTATTTAGTGCGAGTGAATCACGACATGGCTTACTGTTGCCTTCTGCCGTACGTTGCATAATGGCGGGTCCGTCAAACTGTGGCAAGACGAGCGTTCTGCTGAGTTTACTGGAGGAACCAAATGGTCTTCGGTTCGAGAACGTTTACTTGTATTCCAAGTCGTTTCAACAGCCAAAGTACCAGCGCCTGGCAACTGTTCTACGCTCGGTGGATGGTCTGGAGTATTTTCCGTTTAGCGATAATACCGATGTTGTACCTCCAAGCGAAACAAAAGCCAATTCCGTGATTGTTTTCGACGATGTAATGTGCGAGAAACAAGGCATAATACAAGAGTACTTTTCCATGGGCAGACACGCCAAGGTAGACTGCGTTTACCTGTGTCAGACGTACAGTAGAATACCCAAACATTTGCTGCGTGATAATGCGAATGTCATAGTACTTTTTCGCATGGACGGACTTAATTAACGTCACGCTTATGATGATCACATAAACACCGACATGACATTCCAGGAATTCAAAAACTTGTGCTCCTTGTGTTGGAAAGAAGAACACGAATTCCTAGTTATAGTCAAAGACTGGCCGCTATATAAGGGCAGGTACAGACGAGGTTTCGATCAGTTTATCGTCAAACATGAGTCATAGCATTTCCAAATTTGGACGCAGCAGTCGAGACTTACGTACTGCTCTCAAGTCTAATGTCGACGTTATCCGCAAATACATTTCGCTACTGGCTCAAAAGTGTTAAAAACGAATTACTAGAGTATCTCGTTGCCATCGACCAGCGTGTGGAAGCCTCGGATTCTCGCATTCGCGAAATGATCGAAGTATCGAATGCACAAAGGCGTGACGATTTGAGGACTTTTCAAAGTAGTCTGAAAGCATCACTATCTCACTTGTCAACAAATTCAGATTTAGCCAAACACAAAAAAGAAGTTTCTGCGAACGAATAAAAAAGTATAAAAGGAGGTCTTGCAATATGTTTTCAGCCAGTACAATGTCGGACCTGGCCAGTGACCTTCATCGAGCTATACAGTCTGTTCGTGAAATTATTTATTTGCTAGACGAACCAGACTTGCACGTGAGATGCAAAATGAGGAGATATTTAAACCAATCACTAGTCGCGGATTACGGATTTTCAAGATGGCGTCCAAATTTAAAGATGGCGGGTGTCACAGTAATAAATGATTACTGCACTCTAGCGGATAAGAATTAAACTAACATGGCGTCAGCGCACTCTCGCCGACGATACAATGATGATGGCTTCCAGCATCGAAGACAAGATGGCAGACATGACGTCATACTACGTGACGATATATATGAATGGCAAAAAGTGGTGGGGGCCAGTCTGCCTGCAGCCACTGTGAGGGTTGGATCGGTCGCCATTTTTTTTTTGCCCTCACTTGGTTCGAACCGAGGACTCCGAACTCCGTGTCGTAAATGTTTGTTTTTTAAATTTTTTTATTAAATTTTTATTATTTGAATTTTTTTTATAAATTTTAAATTTTTTCATAAAAATCCGATAATAAATAAAAATATTAAAGATGGCGACCGTAACCAAAATTGCAACGGTGACGTCATAATTCAAAATGGCGGAAAACACATCGCCGGAATTTTCGAGAACACAATTACGTCATCCAAAATGGCGGATCCAAGATGGCGGATTCAAAATGTCCGTCGGGGTCAAGGTCAAGGTCAATGTCCTGCTTGTACCGTTACGCTGTGTCCCGTTACGCTCATCCAAGATGGCCGCCGTGACATCACAATCCAAGATGGCGGACACCGACAATCGCAATCCACACCCGGAACCCAGATCTCGGAGCCCCATTTATATACTAAAAACTATTTTACAAAACTACTTTTCATAATTTTTATGTTTGTTAACAATTAACCAATGATAAAAACTGCTAGTGCTATACTGCTCTTGTCACAACAGGGTCAGAGAGCTAACTGAGGTTAGAGAGCTCAACATCCCTGCTGTGGTGAGTCACTGCTCTCTCTAAAAATGATGTAGAATATATTTTAAAAAACTAAAGAAACATGCTTTTAAAGATTATCAAACTAAAAAGTAAAAAATAATTTTAAAATTAAATTTATGACAATAGTATATAAGCAATACTAGTATAAATGAGAAAAAAGCTTGAGGCGCTTTGTGCCATATTTTTTGAATATTAAGCGCCCCATGCTTTTTTCTCATTTATACTAGTATTGCTTATATGCTATTGTCATAAATTTAATTTTAAAATTATTTTTTACTTTTTAGTTTGATAATCTTTAAAAGCATGTTTCTTTAGTTTTTTAAACTATATTTATTTTTAACTTTTTAGTTTGATATTCTTTAAAAGCATGTTTTTTAGTTTTTTAAACTATATTTTTTTAACTTTTTAGTTTGATATTCTTTAGAAGCATGTTTTTTTAGTTTTTTAAACTATATTTATGTATAATTATCATAGGGAAATGAGTTACCGACACTACCTATTACCATCTGAGATAACTATTTGGAGTTGCAACGTCACAAAGAAATGGTAAAGTCTCTACGAATCATTTGCAGTTAGATGTATGGATATAATATTAGAATTTACCGGGGAAAAAAAGCATTTTTTTTTTCGGCGTGGCCGGGAGTAGAACCCACGATCGCTGAATCCGAAAGCTGACGTCACAGAAGTCGCGCGCCTTAGACCGCTCGGCTAACGAACGTAATGAAATGGGTGGGACATTTTACAGTGATGAGTCACTCACTCTTAGTCGAAAGAGTTACCGACGGACAGACAGAGTTACAGACGGACAGACAAACATACAGGTGAAGCTAATATAAAGCATGTAAAAAAGGTGTTTGGTCTGACCCTTCTTATCTCTCACCCCCTCAGCTGTAACATTTGTCACACTTGAAACCCAGAAAGAGGGGGGGGGGGGGGTGCTGAAAGCTGCTTCACAGCCGCCTGGTTTGTTTCAGCCTGCCCCTGTCTGCCTGGCAGGCCCTTCCCCCCTCACACCAGCCCTTATTTTTTCTATGGTCATTTGACTAACTGGCAAGGGACTGAGAAGAAATAATAACTTTCCACCAAGGAAAAAAAAAAAAATTAAATACAAGGAAGGAGGGAGAAGGAGGCCTCTCCAGCAGATGGAGAAATACATGTGTGCGTGGAAGGGGAAGGGGGGGGGGGGGTCAGTGCTGCAAGGTTTTCATTCCAATAGCTGAGAAAAAATACAAAGACTTCTCTTGTGCTTAGAATTCTACTAAAGGCAAATATATGGTGCAATCCAAATTCGAGGGCTCTTAGCATGAAAAGTATCATCCAGGGTTTTTACATTGGTGCTAATTAACATGGCTAATCGAGAGTTTACTGTAAATGTCAATCTTAAGTAAAAGAAGGTTAACTAATTTTAAAATGTGTAAACAAACTGTGTGTTATGTGTAATAATAAATAAATAAAATTAATATGATTGTTCAAACTATTGATTTGATAATGATTTAGAGCTAACCTGCATATTTTCAGCAATATAATAATTATTTCCCTTTATAATATCATCAAATACCTATGAAATTTATTTTATATTATTATAGTAGTACTTTTCATCCTCTTACAAATGAGACATTTCTCAGCCTCACTGGATCGGTCAGAAAAAGTTATGAACATTTATGGAAATCGCTGTACAGATTAAAAAAATTACAGAGTGCCAACTTTAAAGAGTGAAAACAGGGTTTAATATGAGTCTAATGTTATTTTTAACCTGATTTTTGGAACCCTGATAAATTTTCAAGTAAGAATTATAAAATTAATTAGTTTGTATTAAATAATAACTTCACAATTAAATTTTTACTGAAAAGTGCCTTTTTCATCTTGCACCTCAAATAACAGATTGTTTAAAATGCACCATTTTCAAAAAAAAAAAAAATATAAAATAATAATTAAAGCGAATTTGGCCAAAATAAAAAACACACGTTATATTTGTTCATAGATGCTGTAAAAAAAATTTATAAAAATTGGAGAGGGTGGGGTGCAAAATTTGGTTTTCTCTGGATGAATTGATTTGGAATGACCCTATAACATTTTGCCACGAAAACCTATCTTCATGGTATCTGGGGTGACAAAAGAAATCACTTAATACATACTCAAAAATGAACAATAATTTAATAACTACACATAAGCGAAACCATTTCTTTGGGAATTTCTTTGGGAATCCTGACCAAATGATCTCAGCATGTGACCTAATGTACGCATCTGTCCTTCTTCTGGGTTACCATGTGGGTGTCAGACAGACAACTTGGTTGGGATAATATTATTTAGTTTTCTCACACATTCTTGCCAAATTTTAACAGTGAATTAGGTTCCCCTGTCGGCTAAAATCATGGCTGAATTGCCTATTTTTTTCCTTGAACTGGCGTACCTTTTGGTATAAACATTTTCCAGTGTCGTTAAAATTGGATTTAACTAAGTGAACTTTGAAAATATATCCAGCTTAACATATGTATATTACTCCGGCTGCTGAGGATGGTAAAGATAAAAAAACTACTTGTAACGGTCCCTTTATAAGAATAGGTTGTAATTCTCCTACTTAGTTCTTATGTGAATGTTTTGATTTTTGACATAATTCACAAGATGCAGTTATGGGGGCCACAGTTTTAGGACATTTTGGCCAGTACGAGGTATGGCTATTAAATGCTGGACTGAAGTCATAACAATTTTTATTCGTCACCAATTTCAGCAGAAGTTTTATCGCCTTCAATGTACTCCCCTTCGCGATCTTTACACCGCTACATACGATGTTTCCATTGTTGAAAGCAGTGCTGGAAGTCCTCCTCTGTCAGCTGGTTGAGAACTTCCATCGCTTTTGCTTTAACAGCTTCCACACTTTCAGATCTCGTCCCCTTCAGCACCTACTTGACCTTGGGAAATAGAAAAGAAGTCACAGGGGGCAAGGTCGGGCGAGTACGGTAGACGTTTTTACACCGAGGAACGCTTTCACAGACAAGGCAGAATGGGCTGGTGCATTGTCTTGATGAAGGATCCAGGAATTGGTCTTCCACAAATCGGGTCTTCGTCTTCTCACACACTCACGTGGGGCCGTCATAACATCGATGTAGAAATTTTGATTGACCGTCTGACCCTCGGGTACCCAGTGAACATAGAAAATGCCACGAATGTCGAAAAAGACGATCATTATTGCTTTGAATTTAGATTTGCTCATCCTGTTTGTTTTTTTTTTTTTTACCTTGGCGAGCTTGGTCTCTTCCAATGCATGGACTGCCTCTTTGTTTCGAGATCGTAAGTAAAAAACCACGATTCATCACAAGTAATCACCTCGTCCAACAAATCTATATTAGTTTAGTGGCGATGTTGTTTAGGATGCCAGTACAAATGTTATGTCTTGATTCCTTTTGCTCGGGAGTGAGGAGTTTCGGCAACATTTTTGCGCAAACTTTGCGCATGTTAAATGATTCATACAAAATATGTCGAACACTTTCCTTGTCGATTCCTTTTATTTATGTACGCCCGCAGATGCTCAGAAGACGATCAGCGCGGATTAATTTATAAATTTGTTCAATGTTTATGTCCGTTTTTGACGTTGAGAGCCGTCCTGGACGCCGATAGACTTCGGTTGTTTCACGCCCTTCTTTAAACCTTTTAAACCACACAAAAACTTATGTGTGGTTTAAACATTCATTCCCGTATACTTCTTTCAACATTGCATAAGCTTCTGTGGCAGTTTTCTCTAGTTTAACAAGAAACTTGAGGGTAACCCGTTGCTCCGTATGACCACTTGGCATTTTTCTGACTCGTCACTAGTGCGTAGACTAACTCAATCAACTGAGCGACCTGCAGGCTTGTCTTGCGAGCTCAGGGTGGGGAAGGACCATCAGACACAGACATGTTCAAACATGTCGTGGCACGCTCGCAGTTTGCGAAGCAGCATCAGTCCAGATATTTTATTGCCACACCTCGTATATTTGCCTACTTAAGGCTTCGAATAAATTCTTCCAACCAATATGACCCCAATAGACGTGGTCTCCCAAATAACGGCAGTAATATCCTGTTTAGGTATAAAAGGGTTTCTATATATCACAAAATTTTTACTTAATCTTACCTTGCCAAAAGTTTTGCCTCTTCTGAGATGCAATATTTATTATGTAGTTTGTTAATTATGTTTCTATTCCTCAATTTGGTCACTAATTTCTGACATATTTCATCTTTTGTTTGTAGTCGCGACATATCATTAAATATATTTTTAAAATTTAGTTATTAATTTGTTTACATAATGTATTCGCTACTAAAAACTCCAGAGAATGACTACCGAATGGTGGTAAATATGACGAAAGAGTCAGGTATTCAACTCAAAAAGGAGCCAAAATATTTTATTGGCCTTATATATGGCATATCTCGATGTTGAACTCGGCATAAGTAGGCACCAACATGTTAACCTGCTTCTAAATATGTCGATGTTTTTTAAACATATCAATTCTTGGTGATCCATCAATAGTTTTATGCGCTCATCCGGTAGTATATCTCTGCATTTCTGTAACGACCAGATGATCGCCTGATCGCCAAGTTTCCCTTGTGACTAGCCATTGTTACTGTCCTCTCTATTCTTCGACAGTCTAGATGCACTAATATTGCTCCTAACATGTACGTGGATTCTGTATATATATATATATATATATATATATATATATATATATATATATATATATCGCACTGTCAAAGTACTTAATAGAGCCATATCTCAAAAAATGTGAAATTGAGTTAAGATTGCCAATGGAAACAACATCTGCCAATCTTACCCATGTAATAAGGTCATACCTGAATTTTGAAAAATAACGGTCAAAACACGATGTTGTAATGGACGCAGGTCTGAAATTTAACCATGTTATTGCAATAATATAGCCTCTTGTTTAATTGGGGCCTGTGCGATGTTAAAGCTTCCAGACTAACAAGGCCATATGTTGGATTATGACTTTGTGTCTACCACTGAACACATTTGTATATGCAGTGTTGACCATAACTCAAGATATGGCTGTATTGCTTTGAACATTAGTGTAGCATGTTGCAAATTGCGAGACGCAACATAAGTTGCGTCTTTATTATCTTAACGGAATGTGTGTTATAATATGGAGTTTGAGCCTCGACAGGAGATACGACATTGTTATATATCCGTATTCGTACCTCAGTAAGATAATACTTTCCGTATCAATTACATGACAAAAGTCGATTTTACTCTACCAAACACAGATAAACTGGACACAGAGATATACGAAGCATAATAACAATCATGTGCGCTATCTGTGCGAAGCTCGCAGTGTTACTTTCCATCTAGTGTGTAGGGCACGCGCAAATTGGCAGCACCAAACAAGCTTGGGAAATGCGATTCCCAGTGAATGTTTCCAGTTACCGCCACATTGTTATCTATGTAACATAAATATTTGATGTATTTTATGGCAGTGATAGAATGTCTAGTTCAACACAGTTCAACCTGCAATAGTTTGTGCTGGTTTTGGCCGTGTTTATTCGTGTATGTTTTGGTGTGAATTCGTGTATTTTCATGGCGATTTATTATAATTATAAATGGATAGAAGCAGGAAACGTGTGTTCATGTCTAGAACAGAAAAAATTATGAACCTTATTTAGGATCCTACAGGAACGGTAAGCACGACTGTTATTTAATAGATTATGTACATTAAAACAAAGTTTTTGTTTTCGTAATGAGAAATAATTGTTATGCTGTATAGTTTTGATAGTTTATGTATTGGAGCTTGCATTTAATTATTACACATAGGTGTTAATCAACCAAATACGTTTGTTGAATTATGCGATGATAGTATTTGCGATTTAAACTGCGATTTAAATACTAACCTGTGAAAGTGTTTCTATTTAGTCCAGAGTTACAATAAACTGCCAAACCTGGTCTAATGTTTGACCGTCAATTACTCGACTCGCAGCCGGTCAGCAGGCTTAAATCTACGTACGGTCGTAAAAACCGTGCCAAGTTTAACTTTTGACGGCCGAGTGGGTAACTCCATAGAGAATGACCACATTATACATCAATTGAGTGTACACTTTATGCATTATTAATAGAATCAAAAGTAACGTCTTATTAATTGCAGGGGTGCAGGCATATTTCAATTTAATTTTTCTTTCACAAGTAAATGATGGCCATAAAATAATTTGATGGGCAATCAATTTCTATTGTAAGTCACTTGGCTAGCCAATGGGGAGACAGAAAATGGACAGACCATTGACGGCCCTGCTCGATGGATTAACTCCAGCTTTATGTCCTGACTAATGAAATAGTAACATAACAAACTTATAGCTACTGTACGTTGTAAAGATAACACTGACGTGTATCAAAATGACATTTCCTCTTCTAGACATAAAAGACAATTCATTTAATCACATATTGCTAATGTTTGTATAATATAACTAAATTGGTTTGTGTATTTTATAGAAAACATAGTCTAATTAGCTAATACATTAATCCTTTACTGTTAATTATCAATAATTATTGTTATATTGTTACACAAATACAGACCACATTATATATATATACAAACTCTAAAAGCCTACCCGGTTTTAATATGTACAATATTTTCTCAGGATATTAATTTTTGTAATTATTATTTCAGTGTGTTTTATCAGCGGAGCACGTAAATGAGACTATCTCAAATATGTGAAGAAACTGGGAATTCAGAATGCGCCCAGTATGAAACCTGCTATCCTACCAATTGCTCCCTAACTACCTTGAGGAATGTTGGATTAGAGGTAATATTGAGTCTTTATTGTAGAAACGTTTTAAGGATACATGTAATTGACTAAATAGCAGTTATGTTAATCACATATTTTAATAATCATTGTAAAGTAAAATTATTTTGTTGTATTTTATTTAAAACTTTAATAGATAACAATGTTTATTCATTACTGTTAGGTACTGTACATTGCTTGTTGCACAAATACAGAAAATTGTGTATTTACAATTTATACTAGACTACTCTGTTTTATTATGTACAATTTTATATGGGAATATTAATTTTTTTATTGTTATTTCAGGGTAATTCATCTGTGGAGCATATAAATGAGACTAACTCAGATGCACAGATATTCGAGGAAGCTGGGAATTCAAAGTGTGACAGATATGAAACATACTGTCTTCCGAATCGCACCTTAACTGTAATGAGGAATGTTGGTTTACAGGTAAGAATGCTGGCCTTTATTGTAGAAGCTTTTTATAGGAATGTGAAATCGAACATGTTTTAAATTGCATATATGTTATTCACATAATGTACTCTACTATACAATTCCAATCACATACATGTTAACTATCTGGTAATGTATTGTTTTCCACAATGAAATTCCTTTATTTTGATTGTTGGACAATTTTTCTTATGTTGTAGGACGCCCCAAAAAAGGGAGACAGTACTGAGACAAAGTATGTCCAATGTAATTCTCAACAAACGGACTGCATTGTAGAAGATGATAGCCATGGGGATGAAAACCAAATTCGACCATCTGTATCATATTGCAGTGACGGTTATGACGACAGGTCTGTCGCTGATGATGTAAGTATCACATCACTGGTTCGTTGGACCTACGACTTTGCCAGTAAGAGAAAAATCGAAGAGCCCAGAAAAAATGTCACGAAAAAAAAAACGAGATGAATCCAAATGGAAAGCAGTTGTAAAAAAGCAGAAGGTAAATTCTGGGCAGGCATACATAACCAAAAATAAAAATCTTGTAGAAGTACGCTCTGTCAAAGGAACATGTAGTGAAAAGGGTCGTTTGAAGTGTTGGAACAAATTTTCATTAGAAAAACAAGCAGACATTAACAAACCATATTGGATGTTAGGTGATCGCCACTTGCAGCATATTTTTTTTGATTTCTTACACTGTAAAGGTTGCAATTAAATAAAGAGCCGTAAGTGCAACCAGGCCTCGATCATTTAGCATTATCTATTTCCTAACTCCGGACAAAATTCGGGTGTGTAAGGACTCATTTCTCAAAACCTTAGACATATCTGAAAAAGTTGTCCGTAACTGCTTCAAAAGAGTAGACGGGGAAACTGGTACCTTGATGAAATCAAGACAAAGACTGCACACAAAACATGCAGTTGCAGGAAATTAAAAAGACTCTGCTAGAGAACACATAAAAAGAAATTCCCATGGATAGAATCACATTATTTGAGGAACCAAACATAAATGGAATTTCTTGATGGAAATTTAAGCCTTTAATAAATGTACAGACTGTATGTCAGAGAACAGCGAGAGTAAAAACAGTATCCTTCATATATGCCACCTGTAAAAGAAAAAGTGTACAGGCAAATTTTCACACAAGAACTTAACCTTTCTCTCTTCACACCCAAGAAGGATCAATGTGCCGTATGTGAGCAGTACAAAAATGCAGATGGCAAGGAAAAGAAAACCATGGAAGACGGGTACAATGCACACATAAAAGCCAAACAACTATCCCGCACAGAAAAAGATAAAGACATAAAAAATGCAAATGACATCAATGTAATAGTTGCAAGTTACGATCTTCAGGCTGTGCTTTCTGCGCCTTGTGGTGAAGTTTCGGTGTTCAACTACAAGAGAAGATTGAATTGCTTTAATTTAACGATATACAACATTCTTGACAAAAAATGATTCTGTTTCTTCTGGCATGATGGTGCGGCTAACAGGGGTGCAAATGAAATAGCATCATTTGTATTCATCTTTTTGAAAGAGCATTGTGAGGGAAAACATGTGATATTTTACTCGGACAATGCAGCAGGGCAAAATAAAAACAAGATAATTTTAGCCCTATACAGCTATGCTGTAATAAATTTGAACATTCCGGAAATCAATCACAAGTTTTTGATTGTTGGACATTCTCAAAATGAGGGCGACTCGATGCACTCTGCAATAGAGAAAAATAAACGAAGAGCACTAAAGTCAGGACCAATCTATGTATCAGCACAGTGGGTGCCAGTGATTTCTACTGCAAAAAGAAGTTGTAACCCTTACATTGTAAGAGAGGCATCTACAGAGAATATCATAGATTTCATAAGTTTAGCTGATCAACTTGGATGCAACTATAACATAAATGAGAGTGGCGAGACGGTTGCATGGAAAGAGATTTCTGCCCTACAAGTACGAGAAACTGACCCTTACAAGTTCTTTTATAAAACAGACTATGCACAACAGGAATTCAAGGCAGTCAACATGAAATGTATACCAGCATCATTGAAGAAAACTAGGAAGAGTGGAAATGGATCTCTCTCGCAAGCTCCTTCACCTTTGATTCTGTCTCCAGCATACACAGTGGCTCCTACCTCCAGTAATGCTAAATACAATGACCTTCGCAGCTTATGCCAGTCACTAGCCATTCCTAGAGTTCACCATTCATTGTTCATAGAACTATCTCACTCCAATGACGAGACACTTCAGGCAGGTGGCTCTCGACGATCAGCGCGTGGCGGAAGCAGACAACAGAGAGGTTCAACAAAGGAAAAGATTCTACACGATAATGTGCATGACAATTAAGATAATTTCTAGTATGGAAACTTTATATCAGTTAAAACTACTTCATACAGTTAATTGTCAATGTATTTCAATATTGCTCACATCACATTCATAATTGCAATATAAATACAAACCTATGTTTGGAAACAAGTGTTTTTTCAATATACATTGTGGTTGTTGTGTTATCTGTATAAACGTTTTTATGTGGTGGCAATGTGTAATAATTATTTTGGTATTTACTACATTAATTGTTTAACAGAGTAATATGCTGATTACAATGATAGTAAATATGAAACTAGGTTATAATGGATACTAAACTATATGTAAGTGACATTTAGTTAGAAAAACTAACATTAATAAAATATAAATAAATTATGTATATTAAAATAAATTACAAAAATTGTATAAACCAAGTAGTAATGATTCATTTCAATGAGTATTTCATCTATAAAGAATATTACTTTCATATATTAAAGCTTTTAATAAAAAAAATTCACCTTTAAGACCATTACGTGTCTTGATATATGTGTGTACCACAACCTCTCTGAGGCCATTATGCAAACAAAAAGGATTAGTTTGGTCTTTTACCTTTAACAGTGTACAGTTAACACTTTCAGGTGACATACATTTGGGTCAACTTTTATCTTATATAGGGGAAATATTAAATAACATTGTTTAAACTTTTAAAATGCTCTCCTGAAAAGTTACTACTTTTGACATGTGGCCGTATTACTTTGACAGTGCGATATATATATATATATATATATATATATATATATATATATATATATATGTATGTATATAATAAAGCATTTGTCTTGCATGGGGTGTAAGATAGTATTCAAGTTTTCAAATGATGTTGGTTTTTCTTTGACCCATTTCCATACTCCTAATTAGACTTTGTGTAATTATAATTTCAACAGAATCTAATGTATCCCATAAATGTTCCTAACTTTTTTATACTTTTAGAAGGATGGAAAATTGGTAAAAATTTTCACTATATCGGGTGATGTATTGATACTATTTGGCATCAAATTTTACCCTAAAAACGTTAATTCTTCACGGCAAAAGACAGATTTCTTGAATAGCACTATCATTACCACTTCGCTCAATTTTTACCGTAATATACTTACATGTTCGACATGTTCTTCGTAAGTATATGATGTGCTTAGTGTATCTTTGACGCAAGCACGAGCAAACGACTTACACTCGGGTCCCAATGTTGTATTTAAACACCTGGTGAATTCTGCCACGGCGTTGCATAGTCCGAAAGGAATAACTTGGCATATAAACTGGGAATTATTGAACAATGAGGCAGTATATTGTCTAGAAATCTACCTTAGAGTAATTTGCCAATATCTAGACAACAAATTTAATGTCGTTGGGAATTTTACACCATGATGCAATCGTAGAATGTCATTGGTCACTCGTGGAATGTCTTCGTCTATAATATTAATTTTATTTACGTTCCACCAGTGGTGTGTATTCAATAGACGCTAGATAAGCAGTGCTTATCCTGTTGTTTTGTTATGTTGCTTGGCGTGATGTAATAATTTTTGCTATCTGGTAATTTCATCTCGTGTGCCAATGCGATGCGATCACCGTAGTGGGCGCATCATTTAGCGTGTCACCCGGTTCTCATGGTAACGTGAAAGCCGGGCGGGTGAGGTGGCCGGCGGAGGGGGGGAAAGGGTTCCAGTATTTTCGTGAGACTACTTCGGCAATGTTCGCTCAAGGCCCACTGTAGCCAGAGCACCAGAGCAGCTGGCCTTAGGTATGCGTGCGCGCGTCGGCAGGCAGAAGTTGCGTTGTGTCGTGCATCAAACAAATACCAGTACACATATTTTTTTACAACTTATAAGGAAAGTTTCATTGCGCAACTGTGTCCGTTTTAAGAACATTTTATTCTGTTTTGGTGTTTACTGTTTTCGTTTTATGTGCTAGCCTGTAGCCGCACCTACAACTGAAACAGGAAATCAACACAAAAAACAAGGGGTCGTTGCAATACGACCACGGCAGGAATTCGCTGTGCTACAAGAAGAAAGTCAGAGTCAATCAAAGTCAATTATTTGTTCATAAATTATATAGAGGCAACACACATGTTGCATACAGCCAATAAATAAGCATTTATCAAGCATTCCCGCGGGAATCATTCACACAGAGACAAATTAAAATATGTTGCGATAAATGGGTCTAACTGACGACACGTTTGACATAGCACAAATCATATGGGCCGCTAGATAACAACAAGAAAGAAAGAGATAACACTTACAATTACATACAATTACAATTACCGTTACGACGCGGCTTGACAGGAAGTGTCCAAAGCCATCATGGCATGCCCATATACAGCCGCAGAAAAACACTGTTACATAAGCTACCGGTAGTACTCGGCGTGAGCAAATGAAACTAAGGCAAAGAATCCAATTAAGCACTGACCTGAAGGGTCCAAAAGAGATTACGAACATTACTAAACATGGCAAAAATCCAAAAGTGAAAGCGTGGCCACGACGCGCAAGCAAGAACAAGAAATCATACTAATTACTGAAAATTACAGAAGTTAAGTTTCACAGCCGAGTACATACCAACGCGACGCCAACCCCAAGTGACAGTCCTCGTGTCAAACGACCGGAAGACTGCGGCAAATAGCCCGGGTGCCGAGGTTATATAGGCCGGGAACAATACACCGCAGAGTGCGCTGGTGGCGCGGCGGGGAAGGGAGGAAGAGGGGGGTAGGAAGGGGAAGTCGGAGAGGAAGGGGAAAGGAGGAGAGGGGAGGGGAAAGGAGGGGAAGGAATGCTAAGCAGTGCCCGCACTGCTTCAAGCCAGTGCGAATGTAAACTTCAACTGCCACTGCCGTCCATGTGCCAACAAGGTAAGCTGTGAGTTCCGCAGCGTATGCTGTCCGGGATGGAGCAGGACTCTCAACCCGGCCCCAGCCGAGAACACAGCCACTGCGTTTTTTTTGTTGCAATTTATGAGTACTGATTTTAATTCTTTTTCTTTTGAAGATAATAAAGGATTTTGGCAGTGGCGAGACCGAGTCCTGATTTGAATATAAAAAAAAAACAGGAAAATCTTTTGTTAGACATTTTATTTTAATTTATATTCGAAAATAAGTGGTTAACAGGCTGCACATTACTTGGAAAACTTTTTGCTGGCCACGTATGCTTTTTGCCAAAGAAAAAAATGTGTGGAGCAAAACTGGATACTGTGACATGGGCAATTTGCACAAAGCTTTAAAAAAAACATTGTTTGTCCCATACCCAATTTCAAGCTATTCTTTAAGAAAAAACCTTTGGCAATATTAGGATAGACCACTTGCTTGACGACCAAAAAAAAATCATCAAAAACACAACAAATTGGTTAAAAAGAACCGTAAAATCTCTAGATGTTTTGTAGATGTTGTTTGTTATCTAGCAAAACAGGTACTTCCTTTCAGAGGTCACAACGAAGAACATGACTCAAAAAACAAAGGGAATTATGTTGAACTAATTAACCTCATCAGTCAGTATGGTTTAATTTTGAAACATCATCTTGAAACGTCCTCAGTTTTTACAGGACTATCAAATCTAATACAAAATGATTTCATTTCAAGTGTAGCCACCGTAGTCAGCGAACGCATTAGAAATAAAATTGAAAAAAACTACATTTGTTTCTATCAGCCTAGATGAAACAACAGATATAAGCAATCAGGTTCAATTTCGTACATATTTCGGTACATTGGGGAGGATGGTAAAGTGCAAGATAGGTTTATGGTTTTTTTTTGATGTGACTGAAAATCGCTCTGCTGAGGTCATTTACAACATTGTTGACCAATTAGTAGAGACCTGTAAAATTCTCGATTTCAAATCCCTAAAGGATAGACTCCATGATCCTCTATGCACTCGTGCAAATTACATCTGCTGATTGGTTACCGACTCGTAACACCTGTTGACTGGAATCGCTAATTCTTCTGTTAAAGATTTTTCTTTGACCCAGAGTCCTTCAGATAAACTGTGGCCCAATCACTAATGCAAAATAATGTCAAAAGTATTTGGACTCTATCCTATCGCGAAATGAATCCGCGAATTTTACAGGTCTCTACCAATTAGTGGCTGATTACAGCTGCGAGAAAAGACTGGTAGCTAAAAACTATGATGGCGCTGCTGTTATGGCTGGTCATTTTAATGGCCTTCAAGCGAAAGTAAAACAAAACTATCCTCAGGCTACATTTGTTCACTTCATGGAGCACAGGCTAAATTTGGTGTTATCACAATCTGCATGTTCAATAAAAGAATGCAGAATATTTTTCAGTACATTAAGTGGATTGGCTGCATTTTTTACGAAGTCCACAAAATGTACAAAGGCCCTTGATGATGTTGTAAATAAGAGATTGCCTCGAGTTTCAGCCACACGTTGGAACTTCAAGTCGCGCTTAGTTGGCTCAGTACATGAATACCAAGATGAACTTATTTTCCTTTTAGACAAAATCCGTGACCCTGAAGAAAACTGGGATGAAGAATCTGCCATAAGTGCCAAAGGCTTTCTAGTTTCATTGAACTACTTCAACTTCAATTTTCTGTTAAAGGTTTTTGCTGACATTTTCCCTCACACAGATGTTTTGTTCAGTATTCTGCAGACTAAGCTGCATGGCATTGGGAACTGAACTTCAAAAGTAAAGGAGTTATCACAACTTCTTCAAATAAAACGAAACAATTTTGAAATCTATTTGGGAGAAAACAAAAGCTTAAGTAAATTCCGAAGCACAAGAACTCAAAAGGAAACGTTTTGAGCGCAGTGATAGTAGTGATCTCAAAAAATTTTACAGGCGTTTGTACTTTGAAATTATTGACACTGTTATTCAGCAAATGAGCGACAGATTTTCCAGTTTAGAATCTCTGCAGTTCCTAGAACTTCTAGAACCAAACAACTTTACAAAACATCGAGAATGTTTTCCCGAAACTAGTTTGCAGTCTGTATTAAATCTGTATGGTAATTTCTTTGATGTTTTTTCACTGCGAACACAACTTGTTGCAGTTTATATGGCCCAGGAATTTTCAAGTAAAAATGTATCCGAAGTTTTATTATTCATACTTTCTAACAACTTAGAGGTAGCATATTCAGAAGTGGTAAAGTTGTGTAAACTGACATTAACTATTCCTGCTACTAGTGCCTCCACAGAACGAAATTTTTCAGCACTGAAGCGAATAAAGACATACAGCCGTAGCACACAGCAACAAGACAGACTTTCAAACTGGCATTATTGTCCATTGAAAAAGATTTGCTGTGTGAAATGCAGAATGAGCGAAATGTTCATGACTGTGTAATAAATGAGTTTTCAAAAAAAAATAGAGAAGAATCGAGCTTACATATAAGTTACATTTTTTTTATTTGGTGTCTTGTATTATGTTTTAATTCGTTTTGCACAAATTTCAATTTTCAATATTTTTTTATAAATAGTATGTACCAATTAATTTATTGTTGCATATTGCTAATTTTATTCTATAATAGATATTGTGTTTCTAGGCCTTAATGGTCGTTAGTGCCTTGTACTACTTTTTTTAACTGCACTTAAAGTGTTTCAATAGATAAAAATAAAAATATTGTATGTAATTTTTAGTCTGCCCGCCGTATCCGTGGACTTCGCATCCGCGGTTGAAAAGTAAATAAATAATAAACGTAAAAGCCAAACAAGAAATGCTTGAGAAAAATATCGCGCTTAGTTAGTTCTAATGTAATCAGTAGCTTAATTGTAAAAACAAAACTGTTTTACTTTTGTCTTTATTATCCAAGTTTAAAATGGTGTAAAAATGTTCTCAACTTATGTGAAAAATCTCGTCAAGTTAATTTTTGTGTACTCAGTAGTGCACTTTTAAAATAGAAAATGTTTCCCTAACGTTGTCTTTATTTTCTAATTTTCAAGTCGTGTAAAATTTTTCCTTGACATGTGGGGAAAAAACTCTCGTTAGGTTTACCCTGCACATACATTCCAGCATTTCTCAGTTTCCACCTCATTCTCCTGATCGCCGGAGCTCTGCCTAATGATAAGGCGGGCCTACTGCGTATTATATTTTTGGGAGCGTATTTGTATGTTATGTTATGTAATAGCCCTCTCTTCATATTGCAGTTTAACTTTAATAGTTTTCTGTCTCCGAAAAGTTAATAATTTTGCTCCTGGTTTGTAGCAGCTGGAGTAATTTGACAGGTACAAGAATGTATAGGCCTACTTAGAATAAAGTGCCTTTTATACTTCTACCAGGAACATTGCAAAAATAGCCCCATTTTGCACCTAGAAATCCAAATTTTTCCGGGGGAGGACCCCCGGACCACCCGCCTTAAGGTCGGGCATGGGTGAGACAGCTTACCCACACAATAACTCCACCACACGCCACTGCGTTCCACGTGTCTAGGCACAAATGTACAGTTCCATCCTTTTTTCTGACACATAAAATTGGATTTGCGTAAGGACTACGTTCCCTTTTTATCACCTAACAGTCAACCATCAGCTACAAATAATTTTTATCTTTCTTCAGATAACTGGCCGGTATTGGACACGATTTACTATGGAATGGTTCGTCTTCCTTTACTGTTATACTAGCTTAGTATAGAGTTTTTAAACCCGGTATTTTTCAATAGCTTCATAGTTATTAAAAAAATGATACATTTATTTGGTGTTAAAAAAGGTTATTTCTTTAACTACATTCTCTAAATTCACTTCTGTCGCTAATAAGTAATCTAAATTACTAATAATAATGCGAACATTATGCGTCTATTTATAAATAAGTAAAACATAATTATCAGATTACATTTTTCTGCTGTGGTTGACAAACCTTGACGGTTGTAGTAGTAGTTATCATCCAACCTTTGAAATTTAAAATGACTTTGAATGCAGTAAGAAAATCCATGCCCAAGAAAAATGGTTTTGCTAGGATTTTTACTACCAATACAGACACATGTTTTATGTTTCTCAATACATTGATTTCTACTAGCGCCTGCCTATTTATTTTAGGGCTAACTTTGGAAGTCACTTCTTGTATCGTCAAGTTTAGGTCTGACCGTAAATGTAACTGCACCCCAGTCATGTCAACACATTCTCCACTATTGCAAGAAATTTATGCACAACTATCTTATAATACTGGAATTCTTAAATGGTTTTCTAGTAACTTTATTTCTGGACACAAAGAGTGTGGTTAATACAACAGCATGGTCATTCATTAAAAATTCACATTCGTTTCCTATCAGACAAATGGTATTGATAGGTTTATTATTCACATTACGTTCGGTATTTTCAGTATTTATACTACCCAATAAATTAGTAAAGATTTACGTTAGGAGCTTTGTGTCGTCAATTGTCGCTAGTTTACGTGATTATAAATATATTTATGCATTTTCGGTCATGCCCATTGCATTGTCAGATTACTGTTGCTATTAACGGATGCTTTAACGTATTTCCGAAATTAACTTTGGCTTTTGTATTCCATGAAAGTGTAGTTTCAGCGTTTGGACTAAACTGGTGTTGTTTCTTGTTCAAAGTCTGAGATGGAAGAAACGTATGTGTTTCTACAAGTTGGTCTGGAACTGTTGCGCTAGTTGTACTAATTAAGTCCAAGATGCTTCAGAACTAGATTGTTCATGCTGATGCCAGCCTGCTCTTTCCTGAGCTTCATTTAATGACTGCCAGTTTTATGAGTGGTTTGCCCTTAGATTTTCATTCCTATTATCATACTGTTGGTTGTTTTAATTTTTGTTGTAATACTTCCTGACTCAATAATTTCAGATATACAAATTTTTCTTTGGGTAACTCAACTTTAATGTGTGTGCTTGTGGTGATCTTTGTTCGCCCGAGTTGTTATGGAGCCTACTCTGCCAATTCCAACACATGGGTGTAGACTGGTTTGTTTTCATACGCTCGTTGTTCGTATTTGATCGGTCCAATTTTCCAGATGATCGTATGTGAGGAGTTGTTCCTTGAAATCTACTATATTGCTTAGTTGTCGGCAAGTCAACTGAAGTTCGTATTTTGTGGGCAATTGTGACAATATAAACGAAAAAATTTCTTAATCTTCCATATTGTAATCTAAATAACTGGTTCATTCATAGATGTCACTTATATGAGTTTCTAGATCTTTACATTTCTAATTACCAAATTTCTCGGAATGCAAATGTATCCTCGAATTGCTCTGAATATGAATATTCCAAGAAAGCTGTATAAATAACTTTTAAAATGTGTTTTATTCAGTTAATAAATCCTGTAGTAGTTCCCATTATAAATATGCCGTGTTTTATGAGTGGCTACTGACACATTAATTTTTTCTGTCCCTGATAACACTAGTAATTTCAGCAATGTTCGAACTGCTTAAAAAATCTCTTTGAATTTTCAGTGCTTTTTCCGGAATATATCGGGATAATATTGAAAGATTTTTTTTGCCAGATGGTGTAATGCAAGAATATGATCAGTAGTAATTGTTTGTACTGTCCTTGTCGTCTGTGTATTGTCTGTGATACACTCCGCAGAACGAGATACGTTTGTATTTTCTTTTGGTATACTATGCTGTTCTTCCTGCCTGGAGTTTTCGCTGTGCATAATTCGTATATTGTCTCATTCCTTTTTTAACTTATTGATTTGTCTTTCCACTCGATTAACTATACTTGCCAGACACTCCTTTACTTTATTAAATAATATTCAGTGGATTAATTAAGCTCCTCAAGTCTATAAATGACTACACTTAATGCAGTATCTCGGCATTTATGTTGGTGTTTTTTTCAATGCCAAACTCATTGATTGCTTGAGGAACTGTGTTTTATAAAATTTCTAACCGTTTGTGTACTATGAAAAATTTTTGTTCAATATCTCTTTGTGTCTGTGTTACTTCAGTACGAATATGTTCTGTTTCCGTCGCGATTATGTTCAATGCGACATTCAATATTCATAAAATATTTTCCAATCTCTCTTAATTTTCCTGTTTTTCCTTGTCACGCGCCTCTCCTTCCTCTCGTCTTTCTTTAATAAGCCTTTCCTCTGGTTCGTGTCTTTCCTTGTCACACCTTTCCACTGCTTCCCATATGAACTGAACTCATGTTCTAAACTCAACATCGGTGTTTTAACTAGTAGTACAACCGTCTCCACAGCTTGTCCTGTCAGTGTGTTTTTCTGGGTTCTAATTACTTCCATGTTTTTGTCTATCTCTGATTTCCTATCTTCTAAAGTCTCCATTGGCTCTCAAGATTTATGATGAAAGATTTTCATCTGTCATTTTTCGACACTTTTAAGATTAAACCACTTAATAAACTTCGTCCTCAAATTTTGTAACGACACGATTTTCCCAACTTGGGGTGATAATTCTTTGAATTACTAACGAAAGTGTTGATATTCAAATAAGTATTTGAATTACTTTAAAATATAGATAAATTATAGTGTGAATGTTTAAATAACCCTTTTTTTACTATAGTGTGAATAAACCATTGGTGGATAAACCATCGGTTTGATTGTTTAGCATTCTAATTAGAATATTTTGTTTCTGACGTTACTAAAGACCTTAGTTTTGTCCTAAATAGAACATTAGTTGATCTGCCTTGAATTGACACTAAAAAACCAATCGTGATCGTCATTACAAATTCATAAAACAATGATATTTGATACAAAAATTTTATTAAGTGGTCTAAACTGTTTTTTATTTTATTTTATAAAATCAATACCCATTAATATCATCGAAACATATGACATATTTTCGCTAAAGTATATAAAACTAGAATACAAAATTACTTAAATTTAGAGAACATATTCCAAACTGGTTATTGTTATTAAGGATTCTTTCCTTTATATTAAGGCTGCTATGTCTCATATCGGCTGAAGAAACCCATGCCTTGATTTAGGTGGTAGAAGTCAGTATAATCGGAAATATTTCTTGGTGAGGATGTTTTTCCTTTTTTATAATGCGAATTTATAGGAAATAGAGTCACGTACTTACATTCGATATGAATGAAATAATTACAATTTTAATTTAAATTTCTGTATATTTTAATTTTGTTTATAATTTTATTGTAAGTTTATTTAATTTAATGTTTTCGTGTGAGAATTCTTATAAATTTATTAAACTTTGAAAGCCCAAATGTAATGATATTTATTATTTTATGTTTAATTTCTAAAGGTCAAAGTCAATTTCCAGGTCAAAAGTCAAAATTATCTAATATAAATCGATTCTAATTTAAGTAGGTGGTTAAGTTTTAACTCCTTTCGTTAATTTCTTACTTTCACTAGAATATTTAAATTTATACTCTTGAAACGAGTTTTTTTTTGTTTTTGATAATGATCTCCAAGTATGAATAAGACCAACTCTTTCATTTTATTATTTATTAAATGGAAACAAAATAAAAAGGATTGACAATAGTATTTTCTTCTAATACTTTTGCAGCTGTAGACTGATCTGTCTTTTATTTATTTAATTTTTTTTTACTACGCCAAATCTATGTTGCTTGCCGCTGCACTGCCCTAAGCTGGGGTTTGGATTTTACCTCGTCAACCAGGAACGACACTTCGGGTGCGGAGGAGGAGACAGATGTTCACGCGCTTGCCTTATAATATTGTTTGTACCACGTAGCCGAATCGGGGCAGTGCTGGCAGTAGTGAGTGTGAGTGGCAAGGTCACTCACAATGGCACAGCGGGACACTTCCGTCACAGGGTGGACCCGCGCAGGTCCAGCCCTCAACTCCAATGCAGGGCAGGGCTTCCTGTTGTCAGCCTACTTTATTGGTGACGTGGCACCTCCAGGGAGAGCCTTCATTCGCTATTTTCCATCAACCACTCCATCTAGACGTCTAGCAGTCCTCGAAAACTTTTATCATACATTTCTGCCATAAAAAAATGTTTGCAAATAATGCGGTTTAAAATACTTTGACGTTTGTACGCATAAGTTAACTTTAATTGAAATGAACTACAACGCTTCGACATTTATCTAACGTTCACGGAAGTGTTTGTTATATGGAATAAACAATTTATTTATTACCATTAAAGCACGTATCTTTGTAATATTTTAACCTTCAAAACATTTCCGCATATTTAAAGAGATTTTAGTAAACTAAATTTTAAGCAAATTTCAACACATTACAGTTCACGTTTAGTAGCAAAAACAATTTTTACTAGTTTTATGCTAAACCTAGTACAATAATTATTAATAATTTGTTTATAATATGTTAGTAGTATTTAATACCAGGTTCTGCTTCTGATACCCGTGCGAGGTGCTGGTGCAAACCTTCAACATGCATTTGTATTCTCACGACTGACATTTCCGATGACCGTGACCTTGACCCAGGCTTGCTTCTTGTATTACTTCCACCTTTAACCTTAATCTTGATACTGGCTTCCAACATGGATTCCACCATCTTAGAATCAGCCATATTTTAGTATGACATCATAGTTGCTATTTAATTTTATAGATATTTCTACCATTTTATTTTCCACCATAATGGATTCCGCCATCTTGTTTTTGTCTCCTAGATGTTGCAATCTTTGATTCCGTTATATCGGATTCCAAAAATTGGTTTTCGTCAGCTTGAGGCCATCATTTTATTTTATACAGCTGTAAGCCACTATCGAGTTTTTGTATTACAAGGGTCGCCAACTTGCATGATGCAATGACCACTATATTAGTTTCATCCGTTGGATTTTGACATCTTGGATGATATAATGTTAACCATCTTTGTTTCTGCCATTTGTGCACCATTATTCCTGTGTCTCATGCACGTAGGTCGATGTTCCAATACATACAAATGTTGTTATAATATTAGAAACAAATGAAAGTTATATTTTAATACAAAACACATGGGAAGCAGGGTTATTCGAACCATGACAGTTTGCACCTCAGAAATATAAAATTATGCCTTCGACTAAACGGCCATCGAGACCTATACAATACTAGGAATTAAATAAGCTTTGTTGTTAAAATAATATTTATTTGGACTTATATTTTTAGTTTCTAGTAATAAAAGCATCACCTGTTGGAGGCTGAGCCTCCTTCTATGATTTCAATGCTTGCTACTGGGAACACAAGTGTCGTTCGCGTGTACTGCACACGTGGTCAGCGGAAGTACGCTGAATATAGTGCAGTAAAGACAATACCGGATCATAATCTTGCTATATTATTCCATTTGGCCACTCAATATAATTTTAAATTATCAAATAATATCTGGAAAAAAGAAATAAAATCTTTGAATTTTTTTAATATATGGATTAATTAGATCGTTTCCTGTCCTCTGTTCAGTACTTTATCGGCGGAAAAAAGTAATATTGTTTTTATACTAATGTATATGTGTATAGTTATATATCAACTTAATATAACATTTTACTGTAAACATCAAAGTCGTAGGTAAAAAAACGATAGAATTAATATTATATAAACGTATATCCGTGGCTGGTTCCAGGATATGGAGCCGAGAGCAGATGTACACCATGTTTTATTGTGATGTCGCGGCCGACATCTTGAAAGGAGTTCCCCAGTCACGAAAGTTGTACTTTTCGTTACGGTTACATTGTGACCGTGACCACAGCCATTATATGGATTCCACTATTTTGGATTACGCCATCTTGGATTTTGACATCATAAACACCATTGTAGATCATGCAAATAAGTTTTTCTAGAACATTCTACCAGATTGGATATTGATGTAACAGTGGCCATCTGGGTTGACCCCGACTTTGAAAATAGACTTTGGCATTTGACCTTGTCCTTTGACCTTGAGAACTTATATTTAACTCTGACCTTGACCTTTGGCCATGACTAATTACCTTGATATGTTATCTTGATTGTCATCTTGGCTTCCAGAACTTCCCACCATATTATTTTCGTTTGCTGAAGATCGCCATCTTGTATTTCTGTTTCTGCTATTTAGTCCTAGAGTGTTCCCGCATCACTCTATCTCGCGCTCATTAGGTCAATGTTCCATTACTTAAAAGTGTTTTATGGCCCTTGTACACATATTATTTTTAACGTCATAAAAACACATTGGAATCGAAATGATTTTAACCATAACAGCTCGGACCTCTTGTATGGAAAACTTACAACTTTGTAATACTACGGTATTATCAGACTAACTGAAACTGTTTGTTATTGTTTTACGTTCGAGATTAATACCGCTTCCCGGACTTTCGGCAGTGTTTTGTTTTGTTTCACGCATGGCGGCGCGAGCAGCTCGTGCTGCGTCGTCATGACAACTGCTAATATAAATAATCGCGCGGCGTTTGGAACAGCTTCAACGAGCCTATGCTTGTGTAATATTGACATTTCATTGGCTTAGTTAAAAAGGACGCTAACGTGTCGCGGCCGTGATTGGCCTTTTTCAATTAACAATTTAATTTCGGCAAGAGAGAAGAAAGAGAGTGAAAAATGACGCCATTTAGTGCGTGTGAAAGTGTATTCCCTCGGGGAGTATTTTATTCGTGGCGAGGCTAATTTCGGCGTTTTTGGTGAGAAAATTACGCCAAACTACAGGGCAATAGTAAGCGACGCCCTGTAATTGAATGCGGGAGAATTGCAGTCATTTCACGTGAGTGACGACGTATTTTACGAACGACCTTAATCATCCAGAGTTAAGGTATGGTCTGCATCATAGTTGTATTGGAACACTGACGTAAATTTTACCGTCAACGTATGTGAACTGTATTAGTATAAACTTTGGATAATCATCAAATTAATTTAATATTGACTTTCGGCGATTATCGGCAAAAACACTTAAAATAGTACAAATTTACTCACACAAGTTCAGTGGTCTTAAGTTTAGGAGTTTCATGCTAGAGCCAGCCGGAGCAAACCCCAAAACTTTTTACTTAGTGAACAATTTCAGGATCGTTATTTATTTTATTTTATTTTATTCAAGAGTCAGGTAATCTACGACATCCCATAGACTGTATTTAATATTTGTTTGTTTCTTACTTCCATGACTCGAGGTTTCTCATACTATGGTGAAAGCAATAAAAATAATTATTGAATGTTATTTTGTTGTTACCTGTTGATTACCTCTGGCGCCCTATTGTTAATTCCTGAGATAGCGTTCACGAGTAATTTAAAAAAGAAAAATCTTAATTTCTTCAAGTACACGTTTGTGTACAACTTTGACGAAATGGCTAATTGGACATTTACCTGAGAGAATAAAATAAGGTTTTAAAAAACGTATTTGTTTGTTTTTTTAATTAAAAGGATAAAGAGCATTACTTTTTAGAAATAAAGCCAACAATCTTGTTTTCAATAGTTGCTACTAGGAGTGCTTGTGCACACATATCTAGTTTTCTAGAGGGCACTGCCACCATCGTTGTTTTCAATAAACACTACTATGAGCACAAGTGTCACATTGTTAATACATTATCTGCCAGAGTTTGCTGCTACCAAATTGATTTAATCTTTCCCACTAGAATGCAGTAGTATTTATTACCATATCGTCATAACAGCTATCATGGGTTGGTCTTTTGTTTCCACTATCTTTAAAATCTGTAATAATTCAAATATAAATATGAAAAAACTTTTACAAGCATCAAATGAATCACAAACTAATATATTCGTCGATTCGATCGATTTCAGTCTTTGGTTCGAACTTTGGATGTCGGTGCAAAATAATGAGTGTACGAATTAGGTACTTACATGGTGGAATTGGTTTGAAACGCCATCATGGTTTTTTAAATCATGGCATCTATTTTGGTGTAAAATTTCTCAAAAATTCTCAAAAATTATTCAAAAATCCTAAAAATTTCCTTACTTAAAAAAAATTCACATTTTGTGAGAAAATTTCTCGTTTATTCCCCAAAAATGTCAGAAGCTGTAATTGTCCCCAAAGTGGCTTAACTTCCAAATCGACATGCTGATTCAAGCCGCTGACCTCAGGCACCATCTTGAAATGGTCATGTCATGTCCATTATCTTAAAAATAAATCTATATTAACTTAAAAATGGGAACTTTTTAATTAATGAGAAATATATAATACATTTCAATAAAAATGAATTTTGCCAAATTTTAATTATGACATCACAGCCACCATTTCGAAAATCCCTAATTATTAAGGTCAACAATCGGGAAAAATTTAAAATTTATAAAAAATAATAAAAATTTAACAAAAAATGCACTAACATCATAGAGTCCATGGTTAGAAATCGGTGAAGGCAAACAATATTGACGAAACCTTCCTCCACGGAAACTACCAGGCAACTGACCCCAGCTACTAATGCCAAGCCGATATTATGTCAGCCAGTATTACGTCACGAAATCATTATTTTATTTATGTTATGCTGGAGGCTGGCACCTAGTTTTCTTTTACATTATAGCGCTACCACTATATCAGTTTAATTATTACCAGCTAGAGTGCTAGCACAACAGGCTGCCATAGCATCCGCCTTTTGTAGGCCGTCTTGGCGGTCATGTAGTAATTTAGCTTAAAAGTAAAGAAAATTTTTAAAAATCATTAAAACAGTTTCCTATTAATATATTGATGGACTCGACATATTATCGTTCTTGGTTAGATTCTTGTCAAGTGATAAAAATAACTAATAAATAAAATATTTTTTAAATATGCTTTCCTTTTACCTTATGCGGAGTTAATTTATTATTCTCTCTAAGAAAAACGACTCTATACAAGGCATATGTCTCTAAAAATAAATGAGTTGCCACTAAGCCTGCCATGAAAGTCTAATATTTCGATAATTGAAATACCATCCAGCCAAGTCATGTATATTGTTATGCGTATAGACAAGTTTCTTCGGACCAATTAGCCAGGTCATGTTCAATGTCAGGCGTACAGGCCAAGTTTATACGAAACAAGAATAATTAATTTTTCGATACTTGGTATTAATTTAAAATAAGCAATGTCCTATTTCAAGAAGACAAGTGTCATGGAACAGTCAGACCTAAAGTATCGATAAAATAAATTACAAGTTAATAGAGCAATGCATTAATTTTCACGCAGAATCCCTGAAAAATGTTTTATCATGACCAATAGCTTTTGAAATATTAAATATTCAGTGCTAACTACAGAATCGACTACACACATTTAACGAAACGATACATATTTCACAAATGAGAAAGACGTGCAATGCAAACACTGGAAACTCAAACGACAAGCAATGCGCACACAATGGACATAGTCTAAAGAAAGGACACAAACTGATCACACAGTTCTGAAAATGGACACCAAATGAACCCATATAGTTCACACATTTAGTTCACACATTATCTGCCAGTGTGTGCTGCTACCAAATTGGTATAATTTTTGCCATGAATTTGTACCTCATACAGGCATATTTTACCTAAAGGTGCACACTGTTCTTTTAACGAATTTGAGAACTATGTGCTGTGTAAAAATATGGTAATCAACCGTCATGAGTATTTGGCCTGAAAAAACATGTTAAAGCATGTAAAGGTCTTGCTTCACCTTCTAAGAAAACGAGAAACGATTATAATAAGCTTTTTATTTGTACATGTAGGAATTAATTATAAAATTGTTATTTGTATTTATAATGATTTTTTTTATTTCTCGAGCCTGTCATTTATTTTTTTCATTTTAATGAAATAATTTTTATCTAAAACTAACATGTTTGTAACTATCAAATATGGGACCAACCTGTTAGAATCAATCATTATTTAAACAAGAAACTTTTAGATTATTTGTGGGATTTTTTCCGAATTTATGGTTTAGTAATTAGAAAATTTCAAGATGGCGAGTACCACAGAAATAAATGAATACTTCAAAGTAGCTGGTTAAAATAAAACAATATGGTGGCAGTACCATCTAGTAAACGAAAACAATGTCGGCAGTGACCTCCAGCAGACGAAAACAAGATGGTCGCCATGACATCATAATGGCTGACATATTATGTCTTGACATTAGTGGTGGGAAGTTAGTCTGCCTTTAGCTTCTGTGGAGAAAGGATCCATTGGCAATTTTAATCAATTGCCATCACAATGTTTTTATCCAAGAACTAAATGATTTTTTTAAATTTAAATTTTACCAATTAAATATTTATTATTATTTATTAATTTTTCCATTAAAATTGTATTGTGTTTACATATTTTCCGTATGGTGGTCAATTTTAAAAAATGTGGAAGGTTTTTATTAAAATATTATACATTAAAATTTTAATTAATTTGATTTTTTTTCTTTTAAAATCAGATAAAAAGTAAGGATTATCTAAATTGTTGCTGTAACGAAAATTACAACATTTCTTGAATCCCAGATGACATCCATAACAATAATTGCCTTGATGATTTTAATAGATTGCGGAATGTACCAAAAACCAAGATGGAAGAAAAATAAAATGATGGATATAAAATGGTAGCAAACAAAATAGCACATTTAATTAGTAGCAAACAAAATGGCAGGTCAAGATGGCCGCCAGGGTCATGGTCATCCAATATGTTTGGCATGACATCACTATCTAAGATGGTGGTCGGGGTCAATGACCAGCTCATCGCTCCTGTTACAGTGTCTGCTGCCAAACTCGAAGAACATTACTCTTAGCATAAAGTCCAGCAAAAAGTGGCAGTGCACTGCCAAGCCAGTCTCTTGGCTGCGAGCCCATCAATTTTCAACTTAATTTTAAAAACAAATTACACAGAATACTACGAATATATGAATGTTATTTTTAAGTCAAATTTTAATTCTGATAAAGTAATAATATTAAGCAGCAAACGAAATTCTTAAAATTATTTTGGCCAAGTATTTTTTCCCAATTTCTATTACAACTCTTCAACTCACATCACTAGTGACATATAATGGTGGACGCACAAAAGATTTATTGAAGGTGTTAATTTCCAGCATTTTATATTATTACTGTCTCTTTTAAAGCCTCATTATATAAAAAATAGATCATATAAATGACGATGGAGTATAAAAAAGTCACTGTAACTTTTCCATACAGAAAATGTGATATCGCAATGACAACATATGGTATCCTTAGAACATTGTATTAACAGACAATTACCCTTCTCTGCATTCTTTCTTCTCAGCATTCTTTCTGATGGCTTCGGAAAGACTGAAACTAATGGAAGAATAAACACCGTGAAAAGTGCGAATACATTCAAGCTCATATTCAGAAGATCCTCCATACTTTTGAATAATGATGGACTCCTATAAAGGAAGATTTTATACAATAAAGAAGCTGCAACATCAACGATTTCGAGTTCTTACAGTAATTCGGGTGAAGGCGATGTCTTCTACGGTGATGTCAATAGTGACTCGGAATCTGGCGACATAATAGAAGACTGTGCTAAAGCACCTAAAGCTGACATGATCGAAGACTGTGATGGTGTCCTGAGACCAAAACGATGGATACGACGTAATAAAATTATTTATCCTGATCAAGCTTGTGATTATCACTGGCTCGATAATGAAAGTGACCTTGTGGTTGGTGTTAAAACGGAAGAAACCAGAGATCATAAATTTATTATAAACGTGCAAGGTAGATGAACGTAGCAAAAGAGATTGATTACACATCATGGGAAAATCCCAACATATTGGTTGACCGGCTAAGACTTCTACATGCCTCTCTTTGTGCAGGAAACTATTCGTGCATCAAAGAAATATCCTTTATACTCAAAGAACTGAAAGAGGCTGACTACATAGTTGTTTTACCTGCATTTGTATAACGTTCAGAGATAAAATAAATAATTAATAATACAAAATTGTAATGTTTTGTTATTGTATTCTGTTTTCCAACTAAGCCTGTCTTTTTTCTACTGTGTGTTCTTTTCTTGTCTCCTGTGTGTACTGTGTGGTCATTCCGTTTCCAGTGTGTACTATGTGTTCATTCTGTTTTCTGCGTGTACTGTGTAATGTGTGTTCATTTCGTTTCCTGTGTGTACTTTGTGTTCTTTTCGTTTCCTGTGTGTACTGTGTGTACTGTATGTTCAGTATGTTCTTTTTTTGAATGTGTAACGTTTCGTTAAATGCACGTATTAAATGCTGTAGTATCTCTGAATTTTTATTAGTCCAAAACCTCTTGGTCTTGATAAATCATTTTTCAGGTATTCTTAGTTTTCTTGTAAGCGTAAAACATGTTACGATTGTTTAATTGAATAATAAGCTGACATCGAAGAAGGTCATGAGGTTCGAATAAGACTGGTCTAGATGTCTGCCATTGTTCATGACCAGGTATCGCGGTCCGAAGATGCTTGGTCTATATGTGTGGATGGCTTTGTACATGAACGGTTTAGAGGTTATTATAAGTATCGAAGAACTAGACTTTCATATTAGCTATAGCGGCACCGTATTTATTTAGTTGGTCAGGTATATTGACCTGAGTGGTTTTTCGTACAGATTATGATTAATAAACACCACGAAAGGTAATGAAAACCAGAATTAAAAATTTATTTAATATTTAGTTACATTTGTCACTGGTCAAGAATCAAACCGAGGAGAGGAATCCATCGATTCAATATGCAAATTAATGAGTTAATTTTTCGGTGAATTTTGGAATTTTTCTAGAATTTATAGGTCAATAAATACAAATTTTCAAGATGGTAGTCATAATGGCTTACTAGAGGCTGGTAGTAGATGATTTTAAGTTTCTTTTAGGATTTTGAACATTATTTTTTGATGTTATTATTTTTTTTACAAAAAATTAAATTTTTGTATCGACCAGGGATCGAACCAAGAACAGGAATCGATCGAATCAATAAGAATATTAATTGCAAATTTATTTATTGAATTTTGTAATTATTCCGAATTTCTAGATAAATAATTACAAATTTCCAAGATGGCACCGAAATGACAGGATGGTGGTTGCCTCCATAATAATAAATGAATGCTGCGCTCTAGCGGGTAAAATTACACTAACATGGCGTCAGCGCACTCTTGAAGCTGAAAACATGATGGTGGCCTCCAGCCGACGAAAACCAGATGGTGGACATGACATCATACTAGCTGATGATATATATACACCTTGTTATTGGTGGGTCAGTCGGCAGGTGATTTCCATGGAAAAAGGATCTATCGAAAAAAAAATTATTTTTTCTCTTGCCGGGTTTGAACCGAGGAATTCAAGGCGTCAGTGAGTTTTTTTTAATATTATTTTATTAAAACGTGATTATTAAATTTAATTATAATTTTTGAAATTTTTTCCAAATTTCTAGCATAAAACTTACGTATTTTCAAGATGTCGGCCGTAACGATAATTGCCACAGTTATATCTTAATACAAGTTTGTGGTTCTGTCTCGAACAGACGATGCTATTATTACCCCAAATAAAAAAAAAATATATATTACAAGTCCGAATATGCATGTTATTTTTATAAAAACCTTTTTTAATTCTCAGTCTGGTAAATGTCTCGATGGCCGTGCGGTCAAAGGCGTATGTTTTCGAACCTAGAGGTCAGAGCTGCGCTGGTTCGAATCACAGCGCTTCCAATGTATTTTGCATAAAAATTTAATTTAATATGTCTATAAACACCATAATAGCTCTGGTAGGTAATGGAACATCGACCTTATGTGTTGAGACAGAGTGACACTTGCGCTCTCTAGGAACAAACAGCAAAAACAAAGTCGATGGTATCAAAGATGGCTGCCTCCAGTGGAACAGAAAAAAAAATCAATATGGCGGCTGTGACGAAAATTTCATCATGAGTGAGTGGGACACTCGATTTAAAAATGGCGGATCCAATATTGCGGATAAAAAATGGCTGTTGGGTCAAAGGTTAAGGTCAAAAGTCAAGATCATGCAAGATTTCCGCCGTGAGGTCACAGTCCAAGATGGCTGCCATACACACAGCTCTAGCACCTGGCGCCGGACCGGCCAATACTTACTACTTTAATTGCTTGGTTATAAATAAAATAGTATCAAAGCAATTATAGGTGAATAATTGATATGCTCTTATTTATATGCTCGCGACACCACTGATTATAATTTAAATTGTACAATTATTTAAACTTTAAACATATTAATAAATTGTATTAATACATAGGCGCATTTTTTTATGGTAAATGGTTCACTAAATAATGGATAAATTAATAAACAAAAAGTTTAAAGAATATATCGAAGAAAGAATTTCGAGAAGGGTAATTGTCTGTTAATGCAATGTTCTAAGGATACCATATGTATTCATTGTGATATAACAATTTCTGTATGGTAAATTTTCAGTGGCTTTTTTATACTCCATTGTCATTTATATGATCAATTTTTTATATAATGAGGCTTTAAAAGATACAGTAATAATATAAAATACTGGAAATAAACACCTTCAATATATATGTTGTGCGTCCAAAATTATATGTCACTAGTGAAGTGAGTTGAAGAGTTGTAATAGAAAGGGGTGGAAAAACTTGGCCTTAATAATATTAAGAATTTCGTTTGCTACTTAATATTATTACTTTATCAGAATTAAAATTTGACCTAAAACCTAACATACACATACTCGCAAGTAGTGTGTGAAAGGGGCTGCGAGCCCTGGCTTCTGGCTGTGGCGCCGTGAGCCGTGGTGCCAGCCGATTGCTCTGACGTCACGGCGGCCATCTTGGAATCAAAAATTCCTAAAAATTCCCAACATTGACTCAAAATGACTCAAAAATTAACGTTTTGAGGAAAAATTTCGTTTTCTTCATAAGAATTCAAAAATTAGGATTTGGAAAACCTCAAAAGTCTTTTGCGTTAGAAAGAACACAAAATCCTAAAAGCGGCTTAAAAGTACTAAGAGCTAGCCGCTCTATACCGAAGACGTAATCTAGGATTATGACGTCACCGTTGCAATTAACCGTTATGGCCGCCATCTTGAAAATCTTTATTTATTATCCGAATTTAATTAAAAATTTTAAAATTTAGAAAAAAATTAAATTAATACAATTTTAACAAAAAATATTTTTAAAACATACTTTTTCGACATGGAGCTCGGAGTTCTTTGGTTCGAACCCAGTGAGGGCAAAAGAAATTAAAATGTCGTCCGAACCTTCTTCCAAGGAAGCCGCTGGCAGACCGACTCCCCACCACTTATATCGTCACCTAGTATGACTTCATGTCCGCTATCTTGAAATCCGTTATTTTATTACTATAAATTCCGAAAAAAAAATAATAATATTTTAAAATCGTATACCTCAAATGTTTAGTTCAAACGATTTGGGTCCTCGCTTTGATTTCCGACGAACGTAAACCAGTAATTTATTATAATATTTCAAAAATTCTCATTGAAACAAAATAAAAAAGTCTTACGCCACACCCGTCGTTTTGAATTATGACACCGCTATAAATTATCGTTACAGATGCCATCTTGAAAATCTTATTTATTATCTGATTTTAATGAAACAAAGTTCAAAATTCATTAAAAATTTTACTTATTAGAATACTTATAGATTAGATGGAATCCCGTCCTTGGTTCGAAACCGGTAAGAGCAAAAAAAAATGACAAAGCCTTTCTCCACAGAATCCACCTACAAACCGACCTACCCCTACCAACAATACCAAGGTATATATCGTCAACTGGTATAACGTCATGTCCGTCACCTTGTCTTCGTCTGCTAGTGTGTGCTGGCGACATGTTAGTATAATTTTCTGTTCTCCATACATTTGACCACGACTTTTGGCATTGAAGATTGACCTTGACCTGGAACTTTGACCTTGACTTCGAAATTTTACCTTGACCTAGAACTTTGAACATGAACTTGAAATATGACCTTGACATTGAATTTGACCTTGACATTGAATTTGACCTTGACATTTTACCTTGACCTTGAAATTTGACCTTAAACTTAAACTTTTCCCGGACCTTCAAATTTGACTTTTACCTTGACGACCATCATGGATCCGACATTTTGTGTTCAGTACATGCTACCAGAACTACCATCTGCTAGAGGACATTGCCACCATCTTTTTTTCGTCTGCTGGAGGACACCATCTTGTGTCTGTACTAGTTTTATAGAATGCATAACCACCATGCTATTTTTATTCTAACCTGAAAGAGTGCAGTAATTATTTATTATTGCTGAGGTGCCCGCAATCTTGAAATTTGGGCGCTATCTTGGAATCGTGTAATTATTTAGCTAGAAATAAGGGAAAAAAATCCAAAATTCATTTTAAAAAATTGTAATTAATATACTTATTGATTCGACGAATCCTGTTAATGGTTCGATCCCTGGGCGATGCAAACAACTTAATTTTATGTAAAAAAAATATCAATTTCACTAAATTATAATCAAAGTCCTAAAAGAAGCATAGTTTCCAAATCAACCATCATCCTATAAGCCATTACCGCCACCGACTTGTATATTTGTATTTATTGACCTAGAAATTCGGGAAAGATTCAAAAATTCACCGAAAAAATAACTAATTAATTTACATATTGAATCAATAGATTCATGTCGTCGGTTTGCTTATTGATCAGTGCCAGGTGTAACTAAATATTAAACATATTAAATATTCGGTTTTCCATTACAGTAGTATAGTTTGGGGACTTCGTGGTCAGGGTCCAGGGAGAGGTGCGAGGTGCTGAGCCACATCTCTGAATGCGACATCACGACGGCCATCTTGGTAGAGTGTAACCTTTACATTTGACCCTGACCTTGATCTCGGCGGCCATTTTGGATCCGCTATCTTGGATCCGCCATCTTTAAATCTCATTACGATTGAATTTTTGACACTGCTTCCATATTGATTTTTTTCTGTTCCACTGGAGGCCGCCATCTTGGATACCGTCGACTGTGTTTCTGTTGTTTGTTCCTAGAGAGCGCCAAAGTCGCTCTTGATATTTTTTTTGTGCTTCTGGAGGCCTCCATCTTGGATACCATTGACTTTGTTTTTGCTGATTGTTCATAGAGAGCGCCAGCGTTGCTCTGTCTCATCACATAATGTTGATGTTCCATTACCTACCATATGTATTATGGTCCTTATTGACAAATTAAATAAATTTTTTAAATACATAATACATTGGAAGCGCTGAGATTCGAACCATCGCAGCTCTAAACTCTAGGTTGGAAAACAAACGCCTTTAACCGCTCGGCCATCGAGACATTTACCAGACTGAGAATTATTTAAGGTATAAAAAAAACATGCATACATATTCGGACTTAAAATTATTTTTTTTAATTTTAAGTAATAATATCGTGACCTGCTCAAACCAGAACCACCATCTTGTATTAAGACGTAACTGTTGCAATTATCTTTATGGTCGCCATCTTGATAATCTGTAATTTTTATGCTAGAAAATCCGAAAAAATTCCAATAAATATTTAAAAAATTGCCTACTTCAAATGTTTAGTTATTTAATCGATTTCGGTCCTCGAATCGATTCCCGGCGAGAGTAAACCAGTCATTTAATAATATATTAAAAAATATTCTAAATAAAAAGTTATGTAAACAACTTACACCACACCCGACATTTTTGATTGTCACCAATGTATGAATTATCGTTATGGCCGCCATATTGAAAATATTTATTTATTAACCAATTTTAAAGAAAAAATTTCCAAATTCATCAAAAAATTTACTTATTAGAGTACTGATTGATTAGTTCGATTCCTGTCCTTAGTTCGAAACCACTAAGAGGATAAAAAATCCTTCCTCCACAGAAGCCACCTACAGACTGAACTTCCGCTATAAATACCAAGGTATACAGGTATATACCGTCAGCTGGTATGACGATATGTCCTCCATCTTGTCTTCATCCGTTTGGAGACCACCATCTTGTTTTCGTCTGCTAAAGTGTGCTGATACCATATTAGTATAACTTTCTGGTCACCATACCTTTGTCCTCAACTTTTGGCATTGAACTTGGACCTTGGCCTTGAAATTTTACCATGACCTTAAACTTTTTCCTGACCTTTAAATTTGACCTTGACCTTGAAATTTAAAATTGACTTTGAAATTTGTCCTAAAAATTTGACCTTTACCTTGAACTTTGACTTTGACCTTGAAATTTGACCTTTACCTAAGCTTTAACCATGACATTGAACTTTCACCTGACCTTTAAATTTGACCTTGACCTTGAAATTTAACCTTTACTTTGAAATTTGTCTTTATAATTTGACCTTGACTTTGATCTTTGACCTTGACCTTGAAATATTACTTTGACTTTGTCGACCATCCTGGATCCGACTTTATGTGTTCAGTACATGCTACCAGGAGCTACCACCTGCTAGAGGCCATTACCACCATATTGTTTTTGTCTGCTGGAGGACACCAATTTTTGTGTACTCGTCTTATAGAGTACATTTACATCATACTTGTTTTATTCTTTACCACTAGAGTGCAGTTATAATTTATTTTTACTAAGGTTCCCGCCATCTTGGAATTTGGGCACCATATTGAAATCGTGTAATTATTAAGCTTGAGATTCGGTAAAAATCCAAAATTCATTAAATAAATCTCTCATTAATTTACATATTGAATCATTGGATTCCTGTCCTCGGTTCGATTTTTGACCAGTGACAGGTGTAACTGAATATTAAATATATTTAATATTTTATTTTTTATTACCTTTGGTGGAATTTATTAATCATTAACTCTCCGAAAAACAACTCAAGACAACATACCTGACCAGCGAATTAAATACTGTACCGCTTTGCCTCACATGAAAAGTCTAATTTTTCGATAATATTAATAACCTATAAATCGTTCATGTACAAAGCCGCACATACAGGCCAAGTGTTTCCGGACAATGAGACCGAGCCATGACAATATCAGACGTATAGACTAGTAATTTCAGGACCGCATAACCTTTATCGTCTTTAGCTAATTACAGTCAATTAGACAATCGTGAAATTTTTATACATACAAAAGAACCAAGTGACCTTGAAAAATATTTTAGTAAGTCCAAGAGGTTATGAACTAGTAAATATTCAGTCAGTACTGATTTTACTACGCGCAATCAACAAAAAGGGAAGCACCATTAACGTAAAGGCAGTCCATTTCGAAACACCATCAACAAAAAGGAAGCATTATTTGAAAGCATCATCAACAACAAAAAAACACATCTTGGAAGTACCATCAATAAAAGGAAGTACATTTGGAAGTACCATCAACAAAAAGGCAGCACATTTAGAAGCACCATCAACGTAAAGGAAGCAAATTTGGAAGCACCATCAACGAAAAGGCAGCACATTTTGGAAGCACAATCAACGAAAAGGCAGCACATTTTGGAAGCACAATAAAAAAGGCAGCACATTTGGAAGCACCATCAACGAAAAGGCAGCACATTTGGAAGCACCATCAACGAAAAAGGCAGCACATTTTGGAAGCAACAGAATCATAATGGTAGCACATTTGAAAGCTCAATCATCAAAAAGGAAAGACATTATGGTCGCACCGTGAATCAAAAGGAAGCACATTCTACAAAACGAATGCTCAATGACGAAAAGGAGGTACATTCTTACGTACATTCAACTCGGTAGGATGCAATCGTCAACATTAAGTTAGGATATAATGTCACAATCAGTCTATGAATCCATCAGTTTTTAGTTCCATAAGTCTTTGGCTCCAATAGTCATTGACTCCAACAGTCATTGGCTCCAACTGCCTTTTCTTCAACAGCTCCAATGATATTTGGCTAGAATGCTACGAGTATAAGAGACTATGAGGCCACAATGCTACGAGTCTTCAAGTTTACGAAACTGCGAGGAGACAGGACTACAAGTCTACATGAGTACTTGACCACGAAGCTACAAGTCTACATGGCTCCAATTGCGAAATCTGTCTTCGGCTGTATTTTCTCTTTGGCACCATCTGCTCCACCAGCATTATGTTATAAGATTACAAGGTTCTTGGTTACGTAGCTACAAGTCTGCGAGGATAATAGGAAATGACATTTTATTTGGAGTTACATTTAATTCGTGAATTTCTGCTACTAACCAGCAATTGCAATTTTTTTTACCAGGTGGAATTTAAAACATAAACAACAATTACTCAGTCAAATAATATGATTTGACACAAACTGCATTAAACTTGGTGGCTAAGACAGGTAATTTTATTCAGATACTCATTAAAATAATATACCATGAGACATCTGTGAAGCACTAACATGCAACATCCTTGGTGTCTAGCGAAGCCATCCTTATTTTGCGATCGTTAGTGAGCATACCAACATCCTACATAAAAGAACTAAATAATATTTACCTGTAATCAACATGTTGTGTCATCTGTTGTCAATAATCGAAACTACTTTAAACAGGTTATTTTGCATGAGATAAATTAACTCTCACCACTGAATGGTGTTATTGTAATCATTTAGAGTCCTGTAGCCTCTCAGTCTCGTAATCTTGTGTTCTGGAAACTTCGTAGTCCTGTAGCCTCGTAATCACGTAACATTGTGTTCTGGAAGCTTCTTAGTCTTGTAACCTCGCGATCACGTAACCATGTAGACTTGCAATCGCACAGTCTTGTAACCACATGGTTCGTATTCACGTAGTCGTGATGCATTGGAGCCTCGCAGACTTGTAGCTACGTAACCAAGAACCTTGTAATCTTATAACATAATGCTGGTGGAGCAGATGGTGCCAAAGAGAAAATTAAGCCGAAGACAGATTTCGCAATTGGAGCCATGTAGACTTGTAGCTTCGTGGTCAAGTATTCATGTAGACTTGTAGTCCTGTCTCCTCGCAGTTTCGTAAACTTGAAGACTCGTAGCGTTGTGGCCTCATAGTCTCTTAGACTCGTAGCATTCTAGCCAAATATCATTGGAGCTGTTGAAGAAAAGGCAGTTGGAGCCAATGACTGTTGGAGCCAATGACTTTTGGAGCAAAAAGACTTTTGGAGTCAATGACTGACGGAGCCAATGACTATTGGAGCCAATGACTTATGGAACTAAAAACTGATGGATTCATAGACTGATGGCGACATTATATCCTAACGTAACGTTGACGATTGCATCCTACCGAGTTGAATGTACGTGAGAATGTACTTCCTTTTCGTCATTGAGCTTTCATTTTGTAGAATGTGCTTCCATTGATTCACGAAGTGACCAAAATGTCCTTCCTTTTTGATGATTGATCTTTCAAATGTGCTACCTTTACGATTATGGTGCATCCAAAATGTGCTGCCATTTTCGTTGATGGTGCTTCCAAATGTGCTGCCTTTTCGTTGATGGTGCTTCCAAATGTGCTGCCTTTTTTGATTGTGCTTCCATAATGTGCTTCCTTTTCGTTGATTGTGCTTACAAAATGTGCTGCCTTTTCGTTGATGGTGCTTCCAAATAATGCTTCCATTTTGTTGATGGTGCTTCGAAATTGACTGCCTTTTCGTTAATGGTGCTTCCCTTTTTTGTTGATTGCGCGTAGTAAAACCAGCACTGCCTGAATATTTACTAGTTCATAACCTCTTGTTGTTTAAATATTTTTCAAGGTCACTTGGTTCTTTAGTGTGTAAAAAAATTTCACGATTGTCTAATTGACTGTAATTAGCTAAAGACGAAGAAAGTTATGCGGTCCTGAAATGACTAGCCTTTACATCTGATATTGTCATGTTCTGGTCTCATTGTCCGGAGACACTTGGCCTGTTTGTGCGGCTTTGTGCATGAACGATTTATAGGTTATTAATATTATCGAAAAATTAGACTTTCATGTAAGGCATAGCAGTACTGTATTTAATTTGTTTTTTCACGTATATTGTCTTGTGTGGTTTTTCGTAAAGTGAATATTAAATTAATTCCACCAAAGGTAATGAAAATAAAATTATTAAATATTTTTAATTTTTAGTAACACCTGTCACTGGTCAGGAATCAAACCGAGGACAGGAATCCATCAATTCAATATGTAAATTAATAAGTGATTATTGAATGAATTTTGGATTTTTTCCCGAATCTCTAGCTAAATAATTTCACGATTTCAATATGGTGCCCAAATTCCAAGATGGCGGCCACCTTTGTAATAATAAATTATTACTGCACTCTAGCGGTTTTGAATTAAACAAGTACGACGGTAATGTACTCTTTAAGACGAGTATACACAAGATGGAGTATTCCAGCAGACGAAAACAAGATGGTGGTAATGGCCTCTAGCATGTGGTAGCTCCTGGTAGCATGTACTGAAAACAAAATGTCAGATCCATGATGGTTGTCAAGATAAAAGTCAAATTACCAGTTCAAGGTTAAATTGCAAAAGCAAGGTCAAAGTTCATGGTCAAGGTCAAAATTTAAGGTCATGGTAAATTTCAAGGTCAAGGTCAAATTTCAAGGTCAAATTTAAGGGTGATTGTGAAAGTTTAAGCTCAAGGTCAAAGCTCAAGGTCAAGGCCAAATTTCAAGGTCAAGATCAAAGTTCAGTGCCAACAGTTGAGGACAAAAGTATGATAACCAAAAAATCATACTAACATGGTATCAGCACACTCTAGCAGACGAAAACAAGATGGTGGTTTCCAGCGGATGAAGACAAGATGGCGGACATGTCATACCATCTGATGGTATATACCTGTATACCTTGGTATTGATGGCAGTAGGTCAGTCTGTACGTGGCTTCTGTGTAGGAAATATCTGTTGTTTTTTTTTTTTTTTGCTTTTAGCTGTTTTGAACTAAGGACAGGAATCGAACTAATTAATCAGTATTCTTATAAGTAAATTTTTAAATGAATTTTGAACTTTTTTTTATTAAAATCGGAAAATAAATAAAGATTATCAAGATGGCGGCTGTAATGATAATTCATACAATAGTGACATAATTTAAAACGTCGGGTATGGTGTAAGATGTTTTATTACTTTTTATTTTGAATTTATTTAAATATATTAATGAACTACTGGTTTACTTTTGCCAGGATTCGAATGAAGGTTTGAAATCGATTAAATAACAAAACATTTGAATTAGGCATTTTTCCGTATTTTCTAGCATAAAAATTACAGATTTTATAGATGGTGACCGTAACGATAATTGCAAAAGTTACGTCTTAATACAAGATGGTGGTTATGTCTCAAGCAGGTGCTGATATTATTACTTAAAATTAAAAATAAAACAAATTCTAAGTCCGAATATGTATGCATGTTAGTTTTATGTATACCTTATTTAATTCTCAGTCTGGTAAATGTCTCGATGACCGTGTGGTTAAATGCGTATGTTTTCCAACCTAGAGATCAGAGCTGCGATGGTCCGAATCACAGCGCTTCCAATGTATTTTGTATAAAAAATTAAATTTAAAATGTCATTAAGGACCATATTAGTTATGGGAGGTAATAGAACATCGACATTATGTGATGAGACAGAGCGACGCTGGCGCTCTCTATAAACAAACAGCAAAAACAAAGTCAACAGTATCCAAGATGGAGGCCTCCAGAAGAACAAAAAAAATTATGAGCTATGCTGGCGCTATCAAGGAACAAACAAAAGAAACAAAGTCGACGGCATCCAAGATGGCGGCCTCCAGTGGAACAGAAAGAAATGAATATAGTAGCCGTGACGAAAATTTAATCATAAAGAGATGGGCATTTGATTTTAAGATGGCAGATCTAAGATAGCGGACCCAAAATGGCCGCTGGAGTCTAAGTTTAGGTCATAGGTCAAGTTCACAATCATCCAAGATGGCCGTCGTGATGTCACATTCAGAGATGTGGCTCGGCATCTCGCACCTCCCTCTGGACCCTGACCGTGGAGCCCCCAAACTATACTACTTATTACCTTTCGTGGAATTTTTTAATCATTCACTCTACGAAAAACAACTCTAACACAATATACCTGTCCAACTAAATAAATACAGTGCCGCTATGCCTTACATGAAAGTCTAGTTTTTGATACTTAGACTATCCTTTAAAATGTTCATGTGCAAAACCATCCATATATATACCCCAAGCATCTTCAGACCGCGAGACAGGGTCATGAACAATGTCAGACATATAGACCATAAACGCAGTACACGCAGGAAAACGTAATATACACACAGTACACACAGGAAACGGAATGACGCACAGTACAAAGAATACACACACAGGAAAACGGAATGTACACACAATAACCACAGGAAAAAACAAATGTACACACCGACACACAGGAAAAAGGAATGTACATAGTACACACAGTAAACGGAACGTACACACAGTAAACACAAGAAACGGAATGATCACACACACAGTAGTGGAAAAAACAGACTTAGTTGAAAATCAAAAAACAATAAATAAAACATTTATTTTTATAATTTAAATTATTTATTTCCCAACATTAAACAAATTCAGGTAAAACAAGATATTATAGTGTGTAGCCAGCCACCATCAGTTCTTTGAGTATGATGGATATTTCTTTCATGCTCGAATAGTATCCTGCACAAAGCGAACCATGTAAAAGTCTTAGCCGGTCAACCAATATGTTTGGATCTTTTCCTAATGTGTAAAATCAATCTCTTCTGCCACCATCTTCCTTGCAAGTTTATAATAAATGTTATCATCTCTGGTGTCTTCCATTTTAAACCAAACCACAAGGTATCTTTCATCTTCGAGCCAGTGATCATCACAAGCTTGATAATTTTTTTTTTTTAATATAATACGTCGTTTCCATCGTTGTAATCTCAGGACACCATCACAGTCTTCGATCTTGCCTGCGTTAGGTGCTTCAGCACAGTCTTCGATCACGTTGCCAGCTTCAGAGTCACTGTAGCAATCACCGTAGAAGGCATCGTCTTCACCCAGTTTACCATAAGTATTCGATATTTTGATGTCGAAGTGTCTTCATCGTCTTCATGCTTCCTTTTTAGGAGTCCATCATTTTTACAACGTATGGAAGATCTACTGAATATAGGCTTGAATGTATTCTCACTTTTCACGGGGTTGATACTTTAATTAGTTTCAGTCTTCCCGAAGCCATCAGCATCCTTCAATTTATGTTCTTCGTCACGATCGGGTGAGCTAATACCATCACGCTCAGGACAAGGAAAATTATTTATATCAACCAGCACGCTCTTCCTTTGTGTAGTGTCTTTATCGATGTCCTCTATGCCGTAAGTAGGCTTGGATTTACATGTTCTACCAGGTCTTTTTAAGCTGTCAATTCGTGTTGACAAACTGCTACAACGATAACAGCTTATCATTTTGAGTAGTGGGTTTTTAACACAATCATTCTTCTCATTACATCTACCATTCCTTCTCATGACAAAATCCTTGCTTCATTATCTACAGCGGTTTCCCTCCGATTCAGCTCCAGGTAACGAACCATGATCCATGGTAGCTTCTGTAACTATTGTTATATGCAAAACTAAGAGTTTCAATTAGAACCATTACTTAAATAGATTTTTTTAAATTATATTGTCAGCGAGAGTTAATTTTTCTCATACAAAGGTACTTGTTTGCAAGTAGTTATGCTTGTCAACAACAGATGACGCCATATTTTGCTTGCAGGTAAATATTATATATTTTATGAGGGATGCGGAATGCTCACTAACGATCGCAAAAGAAGGACGGCTTATCCAGCCAACTAAGAGAAGGAAGTTCGTTCTTCGTGATAGTGTTTCTTATCCAACTTATCACATATTTTTGACTGAGTAATGTTTTTTTAAATAAACCTAATAAAAATATTGTTAGTTCTGATTTAGTAGCAGAAATAAAATTTATTTTCAACACAGGATAAAATGGTATGAATCATTAAGTAAAAAAATTCTTCATGCAGAGATCGATTTCTAATTGTAACCAGAAGCACTTGGAGAAAACCATCAGATTTCTAGCCAGGAATAATTGAAATAATTTGGAAAAACCCCCCATAATATTGACAAAAATAATCAGGAGAACAAGGAGAAAACCACCTTCATATTGACAAGAATAATCGGAAGCACACGGAGAAAACTGCCACAAGTTTTCTTTGATATCATAAAATTACAGAAAAAAAATTAATATTTTTTTTAAAATAACCAATTAAATACAAAAATTCTGGCTTGTACTAGAAGCCTATATTTGAACATCAATGAGAAGTTCACAAGCTAGCAGAATCAGTTTTTATGCTTTGCATAAGATAAATTAACTGTCGCTGATGAAATATTTAAAAATTCTATTTAAGTAATGGTTTTAATTGTAAAACTGTCAGTTTGCATCTAACATTAGTCACAGAAGCTACCATAGATCATGGTTTGTTATCTGCAGCTGAATCGCAAGGAAGCCGCTGTAGATAATGTAGCAAAGATTTTGTCATGAGAAGGAATGGCAGACGTAATGAGAAGAATGATTGTGTTAAAAAACCACTACTCAAAATGATAAGCTGTTATCGTTGTAGCAGTTTGTCAACACGAATTGACAGCTTAAAAAGATCTGGTAGAACATGTAAAGCCAAGACTACTTACGGCATAGAGGACATCGATAAAGACACTGCACAAAGGAAGAGCGTGCTGGTTGATGTAAATAATTTTCCTTGTCCTGAGCAAGATGGTATTAGCTCACCCGATCGTGACGAAGAACATAAATTGAAGGATGCTGATGGCTTCGGGAAGACTGAAACTAATAAAAGTATCAACCCCGTGAAAAGTGAGAATACATTCAAGCCTATATTCAGTATATCCTCCATAAGTTGTAAAATTATGGACTCCTAAAAAGGAAGCATGAAGACGATGAAGACACTTCGACATCAAAATATCGAATTATTACGGTACACTGGATGAAGACAATGCCTTCTACGGTGATTGCTACAGTGACTATGAAGCTGGCAACGTGATCGAAGACTGTGCGGAAGCACCTAAAGCAGGAAAGATCGAAGACAGTGATGGTGTCCTGAGATTCAAACGATAGAAACGTCGTGTTATATTAAATCAACATGATCAAGATTGTGATGATCACTGTCTCAATGATGAAAGTGACCTTGTGATTGGTGTTAAAACGGAAGACACCAGAGATCATAATATTTTATTATAAACGTGCAAGGAAGATTGTGGCAGAAGAGAAAAATTACACATCATGGAAACTTCCAAACATATTGGTTGACCGGCTAAGACTTTTACATGGTTCGCTTTTTGCAGGAAACTATTCGAGCATCAAAGAAAAATCCTTCATGCACAAAGAATTGAAGTAAGCTGGCTACATGCAATAATGACTTGATTTACCTGCATTTGTATGATGTTGATAAATGAAATAAATAATTTAAATTATAAAAAATTAATGTTTTATTTATTGTATTCTGATTTACAACTAAGCCTGTGTTTCCGCTACTGTGTGTGTGATCATTCCGTTTACTGTGTGTACTCGGTGTACGTTCCATTTCCTGTGTGTATTGTATGTACTCTGTTTCCTGTGTGTACCGTGTGTTCATTCCATTTACTGTGTGTACTGTGTGTACATTCTGCTTTCCTGTGTGTACTGTTAATACATTCCGTTTTTCCTGTGTGTACTGTGTGTACATTCTGTTTTCCTGTTTGTGTACTGTTTGTACTGTGCGTTCATTCCATTTCCTGTGTGTACTGTTTGTACATTACGTTTTCCTGTGTGTATTGTGTGTACATTCCATTTTCATGTGTGTACCGTGTGTACGTGCTGTTTCCTTTGTTTACTGTGTGTATATTCTGTTTTACTGTGTGTCGCTGTGTACATTTAATGTATTTCTTTTGTGTACTGTGTGTACATTCCGTTTTCCTGTGTGTGTACTGTGTGTTCTGTACGTTCATTCTGTTTCCTGTGTGTAATGTGTTTACATTCCTTTTTCCTGTGTGTAGGGTAGAGTGGGGGAATTCCGATCACTTAAGCAAGATTGTCCATATTATGACAATTTGTTACGGAATTGAGGTGTAAAACAGAATATATATTCTTCTATATTATGATTTGACTTGTGGGTATTAGAAATAAATAATTTGTTATTGGTTTGCGAAAAAAAAAATTTTTTTTAATAAGTCATATGTTTGGTCGGAATTACCCCGACGTTTGGGTAATTCCGATCATTTATATTCACCAATATATTTAAATTGTTTTAGACATATGGCTGTCACTAAACTAATACTTAAAGCACAAATAAATGCATAGCACACTACAAGCAAATGAATTAAAATATTTTGTGTGGAAAAAAAAAATTGTTGAGAGAAAATAAAAATTATGTAAATTATAGCTGATAAAATCAACTCTTAAGTGATTGGTATTTATGACTTCCAATAGTCACAACTATAATTGTCTAGTGTATCAAAACCAGTGCACTCTGCTTGAGCCCACTCTGAACACGAAGTGCACCTATACCAAAGTTCATTGTCATGTCCATCTCTACAAAGAATGCAAAAGTCTTTGGCATTGCTTATTGTTGGTTCTATGTCATCACAAGGATCAGCAACTGCATCATATTCTGAGGAACTAACTGGAAGTATATTTTTATGACATTGTTTCTTTTTTGGCCGGGAATCTGGGCCTAATTCTCCATGAAGTCCTTTCTTCTTTCTTATTCGAACTTCTTCTTTTTTTGCAACAGCCCTTTTTACCCTAGCATCTTAAAGACATTTCTTTTGCGGAGTTGAAGTTAGGATCTGAGAATGCAATTTTTTCTTCTAGGCCTTGTCTTTGAATCTATTTCGGCCCGAGAAATTATTTTTTTGCACTGGAGCCACATCCTGTAAAGAACACGAAGGACCAGCACAACTGGAATGTGTAAAATCCATATTGGGCGAGACAATTCTGTTCCCAGTAGTTGAACTTGAAATAAAAGGAGAAGTGACATTGGTAACATTTTCAGTTCCTCCTTCTATGATAGACCTATCCACCTCTTGCAGGTAACTGGGAAAGAATTCCTCTTCAGAAAAAATATCTGGATCTAGAGGGAAAATTTCCGTTTTCCGAAAACCATTGACTGCCTTCTCAATTGTTGCTACCTTCATAAACGCAATGTTAAAGAGTCCTGAAAGTTCATCTGAACTGAGGTTTTTCGTGGGGATGATTTACCATCCATCTTCTGCATGCTTCGTGATAGGCCTTCTTCAGCGGTGCATAGAAAGCAACATCCAAAGGCTGCATTCTATGGGATGTGTGTGAAGGCAGAGACAGCATGATTTTTCCATTGTGACGACAAAATTCATATGACTCGTGAGATATGTGGCTGGAATGGTTGTCCAGAACAAGCAATACTGGATTGTTAGTATCTGGTTTACAAAAGGCACTGAAATGTTTTAGCCATGCTAAAATAGTTCCTCATTTATCCAGCCTGACTTCGAACACTGATACAAAGAACCTGGGGCACCATCTGTCTTGATAATCTTCAGCATTCCATGATGCTTTTTGTATTGTTCGTACTCTATGTCGAGGCATCTGTGAACAGTGTATTACGTAATTGTTATTAAAATATTTTATTTTATTAAAATTTATTGATTAAAATGCTATTTGGGGTAATTCCGATCATTCGGGGGAATTCCGATCAGCACTGATCGGAATTACCCCGAATTACCATGTGTAAACAAACTCGCATCTTCTGTAACTTAAGGTAAGTTAAAACAATTTGTAAGTTCATTATTATTCATATTAATCCTGTTTACTTGTGTACATATAATTGCAGATTTTACTTATGGCTACTTTATTACCTACCTTACATAATATGATCCAAATTTCTTACAAGAATTATCGACGAAATAAACAAAATACTCTTGCGGCTGTCTCTACGCAGGAAGAATCGCGCCAACTATATGAACGTGCTTAATTTATCCTCCGGAAGAGCATAGCATCGTACAAACGACTCAAATAAATCGGTATTTCAGAGATCGATAGTGGTCGGAATTACCCCGATGATCGGAATTACCCCACTCTACCCTACTGCGTTCAGGGTCTATATGTCTGACATTGTTCATGACCCTGTCTCGCGGTTCGTAGATGCTTGTTAAATATATATGGATGGTTTTGTACATGAATATTTTAAAGGTTATTCTAAGTATCAAAAAACTTGACTTTCACGTAACGCATAGCGGCACTGTATTTATTTAGATGGTCAGGTATATTGACTTGAGTTGTTTTTCGTAGAGTGAATGATTAATAAATTCCACGAAACGTAATGGAAAACCAAATATTAAATATGTTTAATATTTAGTTACACCTGTCACTGGTTAATAAGCAAACCGATGACAGGAATCCATCGATTCAATATGTATATATTAATGAGTTATTTTTTCTGTGAATTTTGGAATGTATCCCGATTTTCTAGGTTAATAAAAACAAATATCCAAGATGGTGGCCGTAATGGCTTATAGGTTGATGGTTGATTTTGAAACTATGCTTCTTTTAGGACTTTTATCAATTATTATTGAAATTGATATTTTTTACATAAAGTTAAGATATTTTGCATCGCCCATGGATCGGAACAAGAACAGGATTCGTCGATTTTATTAAGTATATCAATTGCAAATTTATTAATGAATTTAGGATTTTCCCCCTAATTTCTAGCTAAATAATTTCACGATTCCAAGATGGCGCCCAAATTTCAATATTGCGGGCACATCAGTAATAATAAATAATTACTGCACTCTAGCGGGTTAGAATAAAACTAGCATGATTGTAATGCACTCTATAGGTAAGACGAGTACACACACAAGATGGTGTCCTCCAGCAGACGAAAAAAAAGATGGTGGCAATTTTCTCTAGCAGATGGTTGCTCCTGGTAGCATGTACTGAACACAAAATGTCGAATACATGATGGTCGTCAAGGTCAAAGTCAAATTTCAAGGTCAGGGTAAAAGTTTAAGTTGAAGGTCAAATTTCAAGGTCAAGGCCAATTTTCAAGGTCTAATTCAATTTCAAAGTCAAATTTCAAGTTCATATTCAAAGTTCAAGGTCAAAGTTCTATGTAAAGGTCAAAGTTCGAGGTCAATGTCAATGTTTAAGGTCAAGGTCAATGTTCAATGCCAACAGTCGAGGTCAAATGTATGGAAAACAGAAAATTATACTAACATGTCGCCAGCGCACTCTAGCAGACGAAGACAAGGTGGCAGACATGACGTCATACCAGTTGACGATGTATACCTTTGTATTGTTGGTGGGGGTAGGTCGTTCTATAGGTTTCTTCTGTGGAGGAAGGATCTGTCTTTTTTTATTTTTTGCTCTTACCGGTTTCGAACCAAGGACGGGAATCCATCTAATCAATCAGTATTCTAATAAGTCAATTTTTTGATGAAATTTGAACATTCTTTTCATTAAGATGGGTTAATAAATAAAGATTTTTAAGATGGCATCTGTAACGATAATTTATACAGTGGTGTCAGAATGCAAAACAATGGGTGTGGCGTAAGACATTTTTATTTCGTTTTAATGAGAATTTCTGAAATATATTGATAAATTACTGGTTTACTTTCGTCGGAAATTGAACCGAGGACCCAAATCTTTTAAATAACTAAACATTTGAAGTAGGCGATATTTAAAATATTTTTTTGGAATATTTTCGGAATTTCTAGTAATAAAATTACGGATTTTCAATATGGCGTACATGAAGTCATACTAGGTGACGATATATATACTTTGACATAAGTGGTGGGGGGAGTCAGTCTGTCAGCGGCTTCCTTGGAAGAAGGTTCGGACGACATTTTATTTATTTTTTTGCCCTCACTGGGTTCGAACCGAAGGACTCCGAGCTCCATGTCGAAAAAGTATGTTTTAAAAATATTTTTTATTAAAATTCTATTAATTGAATATTTTTATAAATATTATTATTTTTCATTAAAATCGGATAATAAATAAAGATTTTCAAGATGGCGGCCGTAACGGTTTATTGTAACGGTGACGTCATAATCCTAGATGACGTCTGCGGCTTAGAGCGGCTAGCTCTTAGTACTTTTAAGACGCTTTTAGGATTTTGTGTTCTTTCTAAGGCAAAAGACTTTTGAGGTTTTTCGAAATCCGAATTTTAGAATTTTTGAGGAAGAAAACGAGAAAATTTTCCTGAAAACGCTAATTTTTGAGTAATTTTGAGTAATTTTTGAGGAATTTTGAGGGGCTCACGGCGCTGCAGCCAGAAGCCAGGGCTCGCTGCCCCTTTTACACACTATTTAGGTAGTATTCTGTGTAAAAAAATTTTTTCAATTAAGTTGATGATTGATGTACTCAAAATGGTTTACATTCTCCACTGAAGAATATATCAATAATTTTGCTTGTCAATATTTGTTTTTAATCACTGTTTGTGGAACTAAAAGTAATTAATTGAATTATTTCGAAATAAAATGAAAACATTTAATATATTTTTACTAACCCATTTATAAAATTTTTCTCTGCCATATAATTATTTTATTCTTTGTATGTCCTATTTTACTGGCTATTAAAACTCAAAAGATTAGTTTTAAAATATAAGAATGCATTTTTATGTAAAATATGTATCTTTTAAAAATTTAATCTGTTCCAGGGTTTCACTGAGCAGTGGAAGAGATTTTTTTCCAGAACGAGTATTTGCTACTGTTTGGAGCATGTCAGCAAGACAACATGGTGGTTAACTACGAGAATATGTCTTAGTATTTACATCTGACAATGACTTGTAAGTCTACTATTAAATTTATATTTATTATTTTATATTTTAAACATTGTAATTACATACACAGCACAAATTATAATATTTTTTTCCAACAGCTTAATATATGATCACCTATTGAAACAATGTTCAACTGTAGGTACTAATAATACTTATATTTTTATTGGCTTAGAGTTACAGAAAGGTTTTACAGTGACTATGTCATAGCACAATACTTTATTTAAACAAAACTTTTGAATATACATAAACTATCGTATAAATTTCATACGATCGATGCCGATTATTCATTAATTTAGAATTATTTTTACTATTAATAACCTATCGTTTCCATAAAATAATCAATATTTGTTTATGTAATTGGTCGTACCTATTTTTTTAAACTTATTTACCTATAGTAAATATTTAAAAAAATCAAGAACTACTTAATTTTCCTGTGAACTAACTATATGAAAGATTGAAATGTAGCGACACAATGACCACCGCGAAAATTACAACATTCAAGCCAATTCCGTTAAAATCAATTGGAAATAATATGTTTATGCTTTAAAAATGTAATAAGATTATGCAAATGTTACATTACAATAATTGAAATACTGATGCGTTTGTTAAAATTATTATTTTTTCAATCATTAATTTAAGGGCAAACGGGGACAGTTGTAGCAGGGTACGGTTTTAACAACGATAATAATTCTAAAACTAAAAGGTTCCGGAAGGTGGGGGGTACTAAAATGAGTCAATAAAACATCTTTCATATGGTAACGTTTTCGTCAGTGTTTGTTGTTACTTCGAGCGCGTTATGCCCTTGTGAAAAGAGTTATTGTGTTTTTTCAAGCAAAAGTAAGTATTTTTCTTGTTGTTCTTTTGTTATTTAATACAAAAAAACATGAAAGTTGCACCTATAATGGCTTTTAAAGCAGTATATTCAGTTATCAGAGATTAAAATATTTAAAATATTGTTTTATTTACATTGTGTATTTGGGAGGTTATGACGACAAATTTTCAAGAAGGTGGGTGGGCATTAACATCCATGGGCTACGTGGCATATATTAAAATGTTGACAAATACAGAATCTAAATACTTGTTGAGATATGCTTACATTTATTTTGGGCTAATCCCAAAAGGTGTAAGAAAATTAAGTTACGAGTTGGCTGTTAAGTACAGTTTAAAAACACAGAGTACTTGGGATGAAAATGTAATGGCTGAGGAGGATTGGTTTACTGCATTCAAGGGTAGAAATCCAGAAGAGCTGCTCTGACCATGAGCTTATCAAGAACAAGGACCATAGAACAAACGTGTATGCGTTCTACGATAACCAGCAAAAAAATCATGGACAGAGATAATTTTAAGCCAAAAAACCTTTATAATGTCGACGAAACAGGTGTAAGTACTGCTCAGACTCCTTAGTGATGGCAAGACGTGGTTCGCATAAGGTTGTATCGGTAACTTCAGCGGAGCGGGCACTCATGTAACAATTGTTTTCGCTGCAAATGCGTTGGAAAACGTCTTACCGCCTTTATTGGTTTTCGCGTATTCGATACCATATTTTACGAAATTGACTCTTAGGGGCAGTGGGAACAGCAAATCCTTAATTTTGGATTCAAGAAGGTAATTCTTTTTGTTATTTGTAAGACATATTCAAAAATACACGAACTGTTCAATTGCCCATAGAATATTATTAGTGCTGGACAACCATGCATCTCACATCCATGTTAATTCTTTGTATTTATGCAAAGACAGCGGATTCATATTTTTGTAGACGACCAGTACATGAACCATTCAAAAAAGCTATAAATTCGCAGTGTGACGCTTGGATGCAGAACCACTCTGGCAAAACAATGATTATTTATAACATACTTGGCATTATGGATAATGCTATGCCATCAGCTCTCACTCCGGCCAATAATGAGGCTGGTTTAAAGAAAAATGGCATTTGTCTTTTACCTCAATTTATTTATTGACCTTGAGTCTGCGTCTTCTTTTGTGACAGATCGACAAAATCCGACACTAACTTAAACGCAAATCCAGTTGAAGTAAATCATACACCCGAATACGACAGTACTACGCCAGCTTTAAGTCCTTCTAAGTTGCACGAAGAAGTCGCTCTAATAAATCCAAAAATAGAGTCTGTGCAGTTTTTTCTAGTTCCATCAGTAAATCCTACAACATGCAAAAATTAAAATTATTGTAAATCGTCAAACAGATTTGCCGTAACCATCAACGAGCACTAACATTTTCGAAGTGAAACTTTTTTACTAAGTGGGCAAAAATTTTCAAGCGTTGAGAAAATTGCGATGGCTTGAAGGAATAGTTAGGTACGTGGTGGGAGAACCAGTAGAGCAGGAGAGTGCGTCAGCGGTGACACCACTCCAGTACATCGCTAGTGGTCGAATGTGAAGATACCAAGGGTGGGATAGGTACGTAGCAGAACATGTTATATGCTAGTTGTAACGGTTGGAAGGGGTGGTGGCAGGGGAGAGGTTGAAATGACGCAGCAGTGATGCTACGGAATTCTCGTAACGCTGATTGTGTTTGTCTACTCCTCAGTTTTTGTAATGGCTGACGATTGACACTCCATATATCTTTAATTTTATTTAAATAATCTACAATTTATTTATTCGTGGTGAAAAGAGTTATTGAGTTCTGCAATTGAGTTTAAAATTATCATTCATTTATATGTGGTTAATTTTATCGAATGTGAAATTAAATTATCTTTATCTATACCTATAAAGCTAGAAGTTTCACTTCTGTCTTGCATGGACTCCACTCGCGCAATGTTTTTCACCTGAATCGGTGAATACCTTATTTAAAGGAACCAACTAGATTGTCGACGAACAGAGGAAGAAAAAACAGGAAATCTACTGTAAACCCAGATACGCCTGAAAAAGAGTGAATAAGAAAAGAAACTGATGAAAGAGAAAGAAAACAAGGCAAAAAAGTTTAAATTCAAACCAAAAAAATTGGTTGTCTGTAAAGTCGGTTTACGGACGATAGTTTAACGTGACAACGTCATAACAAAACATTGATGAAATGATTGATCCAGAAGAAAATGAAATATCATATTCGGCCTGAGACTGAGCCGTAATAGGTTTTTGCAACCAAACCATTTATGCATTAAAAATATTATATTCTTTGAGCAAGAATTTTTTTTTTAATTTTTCTATCTTTTGTATGATAAAATCTACCTCTGCATACTTTTATGAATAAAATTTAATCATTTTTATTGAATTATCACTACTTTGTATGGATACAATGAAGGAGTGAAATGAAATCTACAATTTAATTGATAAATTTACTTTTATTTGCATTCATTGATTCAAATATGTTTATTACTGTAACGTGTGTACCTGCGTACACTTGCAAAGTATTGTACCCCTGACTTTCCGGCATACCACCTGCAACACAGTGAGCTGGGCAGGCTTCCCCCGAATATACGAGACAATTCTTCTTCCAGCTCGTCAGGGAAGCCTACGAGTATAAAAGGGCATGCGCCCGGACTATCAATAAGCAGAACAACTGGGACATCCAGCCAGGAGGCTGCCTCGCTGCTCCGACACCGCTCGCCGGCCGACACCGTCAATCGCCGCGGAGTTGCTGCCGCCCGAGGACCGACAAGACATCGACTGGGTGAGACCTCTCCGAGTTGTAACCCAGGATATAGACAATTCAAGTGGAAGCGTTGCTGGAATAAGCATAAAATCTTTCAGAACGAACATTAACTAAAAACGACGGTTCAGCCACAAGGGCAAAGAGGGCGGGCATTAGCAAACTCCGTGAGGGCCGAGCGAGCGGAAGTATTGACACAATCACGACACTATCAGGACACTATCGCGACCAGATCGCTACACAGTTTGGACACTAACTCTACCACCGGTAACGAAGAATCGTAGCCACAAGTGACAGTGAACAAGATAACGGACTTACGCGTTACTACGAGAATGCGGAGAGGGCTTCACATGGTACCGGGGGAAGAGTAACTAAAACCAACCTATAAACTTTGACAGCGTTACACGACTAGTTGCGTGTATATAATTGTAACCTCTGGCAGTAACTATCTGTATTTGTGTTACGTGTAACTTCAGTAATATTAACATTGGGTATGGTCCTTGTAACTTTGTAAATGGTATAGCCTTAGTAGTTGAAATTGACGGCGTTTTGATCGTTAGTTGTGACGAGCGCACGGCTCGCCACAATTAAGGGTATTGTTTTGTTTTGTTTTAATTGTTCAGGAATCGAGCACGTAGCGTTAATTCGTGCGTTTTGTGTTCTAGTGGGAACTTACCACAGCAGTTCTTCTCCACGAGAACCCGACTTGTTTAAGTGTCATGTCAGTTTGAGAATCTATGCTATTCCTTTTGGTGTTATTGCGTCTGTGAATAAATTGTTATTGGATCGAATTTAACTTAGCAAATAATTTCAAAACCACCCGCAAACGTCCCTTTTTCCTCCTTGTTAGGGTTTTCCTGTGTCCTTAGTAAAACCCGCGAAGTGTCGTGCGCGCCGTATTTATTTTTACAAGTAAAAAAAAATTGTAGCCGCCGGAATTTGATCCACCAACCTATCGATTGGTAGTCAGCGATGCTGACCTCACAGCCACGAAACCATATCGGAAACAATTGTTTCAGATGTTATAATATTCCACGCACGATATTTGTTTGAATTTCTTTTAACTAGCATATTCTCTGTTGGACTCGAAATATTTACACGCTCGTGGGCTCATGACTATAATACGGTGTGTGATTTGGTTGATCAAATAATTACCAATGTCAAACAAAAACATGAAAAGTATCATACCAGCAATAAATATTTAGTTACACAGCTAAAACAATACTCATACAACACTGTTTAAATATACTGATTTACACTAGTAATTAAAAAAATACGTTCTTGTAAGAACGCCATTTCCTTGCGAATATACTCCCGTGGCGCGGTGCACAACAATAACCTCGGTTTGCCGCCACGTGCCGGCCGAGTTCTATGTACCATCCACAACATACCAGAGAAAAAAATACCAGAGAGATGCCACGCATGTGTAAACACATCGGTAGTGGGATATCCGTAGTGGGACATCCGTAGTGGGACAATTTTTCGTGCGTGCAGCTAGCGTTCATCGATTTATTAGACGTCACGTCAAAAAAAATTTCTCAATTCTAAGCCCAGATTTAAAAATAAGAAAATGTAAAAAAATACAATGGTGAAACGCCCCTTGTGCCTCAATATTAGATTATTTTAAATTAATAAATAAAACCTTGGAAACTGCTGGGTTCAAAATTATTAAGAAAATTAAAATTATTTACCAGAGGGGGCACGAGGTGGTGAACAAGACAAAATTATACTCCCTGCACTCAAGCAACTTGGGAGCTAGTGGATCGTTTAAATAGGAAATAGGGGAATATGAAACAAAGAAATCACAATATAGGTAGGTTGGTCTTTAGGTTTCCCGGTTTATTCAGCATAATTAAGTTCAACGTGTTTGTCAATAGTTTTAGATTAATTAAATTTCACAAAGAAAGGTATAGACAAGATTTCAAACTTACTTAGCGGTGGGCCGGCCCAATATTATTAAAACAATTTATATAATCTTAATTACACATCATCACAGAAACAAAACAATTGAAATATTCCACCCTATTAGATTCTTTCGCTGATTACATAGATAATAGTCTCATTGATTTTACATATTCTCGTGGATTGAGTTATAAATTCACTGTTCGCTGGTTTGTATTTTAATAAATTTAGTTCATGTTAAGGGAGAGATATATTTCTAATATCACTCGGATCTTCAGAGTATGACGTTAGGCCGGGAAAAATTCTCTTCTTAAGGGGACTCGGAGCTCGAGGTCCCGAATAACATGCTGGGAGCAAATTCGTTCCCCCAGCACTTGGACCCTGTCTGAAACGCAAGCCAAATTCCAAACGAATTAGACCTGCTTCCAGACAGTCAAACACAGTAGGCGCGAAAAGGCCAACAAACGGGAATTCGGGGAGAAAAAAAATACCGGAGTAACTCACCAAACAGGATGTAGCTCCAGGGCTCAGGAGATGTCTCGCGCTGACATCAGAATGGCACGGACGGATAAATGCGCGGATGATGCGGCAGAAATAGAAATTTAGTAAAATAAAAAAATAAATAATAAAATTTAACTAAAACATGACTCTTTTCTAATCACTTCTTCTGACTGGCTACTGTTCAACTGGGATCACATCCCCCAAGACAGCTGACATCCTTAATTGAAGGCGATTCCGTCGTAGCCGCGACAAGAGATGGTGAGAAGTTCTGCTCGACCTGCAGCGCAGTTAGTAGCCAGTGGCAAAATCCCGAGTGCCGCGATGGCGGACAAAGCTCCTAATTAAAATGCACGGTAGGCCCTAGGGAAAAAGAGGGGGAAGGTTCGGCTCTGGACCGAACATATCCGGAGGTGCCCAAAGTGGTCGTAAGCATGACTTCAGTTGTTTGTGCCGAAGAGCGACTGCCGCTCTCTCTACCGGTGGGCACAGAAAGCAACAAACAATCGACTTCTACGGGTCGCGATTTGAAAGCATAGGGGCATATGGCGCCGCGGAGATGCTCTCTAGTGGCGTAAAGGGGAACTAACCGGGGCGGTGAGCTGAATCGCCACCAGGTGTCACGAGCGTGGGCTCTTCTCGCTGGCGACCCGGGCCGAAGTTACTTTTTCTGTCACTAGGTGTCGTGGAGGGCTCTGTAGGGCAAGGGAGAATGTCCTTGGAGTAGGCCACCGCCTTGGCGGGGTTCACCACAGGGCAATTATCTTGGGTTAAATTCTGCGAACCATTGGGGTGGAGAGAGAGAGGGGAGGGTGGACAGAAAAGAGCAGAGATGGCTGGAAACGAATGTCCACTGGATACTCAGTCGTGCCTGAGACTCGCTGATCTAGGCGGCCCTCTAAGAACTACAGCTTGCACGCCAGAAGCTGCGCTCTGCAGATCTAGTCATGTAGGGAACTAAAATTACGGACCCCGGGCGTGCCTCTAGGCGGGAGAAATTTCAACTGGGCTGCTAACGACTACATTAGACTAGCAAAAGCTCAGATAGATTCTTGAGAAAAGGTGCCTCGGTCCACTGGCACAAAGTTTAACTACGTAGAGTACACCAGCCTAACAAAGTGTAAATCACCCCTTTAGTAACCCGATTATAATAAAAATAAAATTTCCAAAAATAATTTAAAATTATAATAACAAATTTAAAAAAAAACATGTCGAAGTTCCTAATTTCCGGCACAATAGTGTCTTCAGAAATGATGAAGAGGAATATTATTGTTCGGTCTGCGTTGAAAGCTATAGGTATTACTAGCAGGCTGGGAGATGACTGGGTACAATGCATAGGCGGTCTAATGTCGGTCTATGATGCTTCTACAGCTGGTGGGTTATCCTTCTTATATATGCCGTGATTGTGAATAAAATTAATATTATTCTTAGATATTGTCCATTATTTTTCTTCGAAAATAATGTTTTATTGTTACTTTCGTTTTTTTTTACCACCAGTGTAGTCTAATTGATGAAAAACTGATTTACAATTACATTTCCTATTAGTTTGCAGCAGGTGGGCTAATTGTCTAATTTTGTTATTTTTGATGGATTTTATTAGTTTTATAAATTTACGTTATTGATAAAAAACAATGAGAATTATTCTAATGTAAGATATCGATGATGAACGTTTGTCATTAGAAATATACCTAAATGTAAAATTCTATAATTTTGAATTATAAATATGTGAATAAAAACAATATTTCTTTTAAATTACGAAATTGGTATTTCTAGCTAAGGATCTTTCATAGTTGTTAGTTTTCACTCAGTTTCATAATTTCTTGAAGTATTTAAAATGATGACTTTGTTTTATTATCACTATTAATTCAGAAATGATTTTTTATCACAGTACATTAAAAATTTTAAAATTAAAATAACTTTAGTATGGCCATCCAAAATTATGCCAATGCTTTTTAATGTTAAATATATATCCAAATTTTAAACAATTCAAACGTAATTTTCAATGTTTTTATAAGGACACGTTTGTTAATTAAAATAGATCTCATAATTAATAGCGTTAAACGGATTTTTCTTCGTGATAGTAAAAAAATTTAAAAATCAAGAGTTAATATATTTTTTTATTACAAATTTTATTTTGTATTTTCTGAAGAAGGTGGTTACACATAATGATAGTGCGTGGTTTTAGAATGAAGGCGTTATTACAGGCTTCACTGTTATAACAGATGTGCTGCCTGCCAGAGGGAACCAACTTTTGGTGAAACATATGAGGCGGGTGTTAGCAATTCGTCTGTGTACTTAAGAGATAAAAAAAATATTATTAAGAGTAGTAAAATTTGGTTCCTCCTGGGACACGGCGCTGGCGCATGGTGTGTGGTGTCATCCGCCATCATGGATTCTGACGTCACGGCGGTCATCTTGGATGACCTTGACTATGAACTTTGACTTTGACCTTGACCTATGACCTTCAAGTTTGAAAAAATTACCCCTTAAATTCCTCAAATTTCGCCAAAATTCCTCAAAATTTGCCAAAATTTCAATTTTTTTTTTAAAAATTCAGCCAAAAATTCTCAAAAAATTCCACAATTAAAAAATTAGGATTTCGTAAAACCTCAAAATACTTTTTGCTTTAGAAAGAACCCAAATTCCTAAAAGAGGCTTAAGCATCCATGTCTAAAGCCTCTGATAAGCCTCTGACGTCATTTTGAATTATGACGTCACTGTTTTAGTTACCGTTACGGCCGCTATCTTGGAAATCTGTAACTTTGATGTTAGAAAATCGGGAAAAAATTTTAAATTGATAAAATATAAATAATTGAAAAAAATAATAAAAATTTTAAAAAATATATTTTAAAAATTAAATGTACACTTAAGCCATGGAGCTTGGAGTCCTTGGTTCAAACCCGGTGAGGTCAAAAATAAAACCAATGACGACCAATCCTTCCTCCAAGGAAGCCGCTGGCAGACTGACCTCCCACAACTTATGTCAATGTATATATATCGTCAGCAAGTAGGTCGTCATGTCCACTATCTTGGAAATCTATATTTATTATCCGATATTTAATTAAAAAATTTTAAATTTTATAAAATAAATAAATTATTAAATTTATAATAAAAATATTTAAAAAAAAAAACGTTTCATATTTCGTTACGACTGCCATCTTGAAAATCTTTAATTATCATCCGATATTAATGGAAAAAAAATTCAAAATTCAAAAATTATTAACTTGTTAAAATACTGATTGATTAGTTCGATTCCTGTCCTTGGTTTGAAACAGGTAAGAGCAAAAAATTAAAAAAAACCTTCCTCTACAGAAGCAACCTACAGTCTGACCTACCACCACCAATAACAAGGTATATATCGTCAGCTGGAATAATGTCATGTCCGCCATCATGCCTTCGTCTGCTGGAGAACACCATCTTGTTTTCGTCTACTAGAGTGTGCTATGCCATGTTAGTATGATTTTCTGTTCACCATACCTTTGACCTCGACTGTTGGCATAAAACTTTGACCTTTACCTTGAACTTTGACCTTGACCTTGAAATTATACCTTGAACTTGAATTTTGACCTTGAACTAGAAATTTGACCTTGACCTTTGTAATTATACTTTGACCTTGAAATTAGACTTTGACCTTGAAATTAGACTATGACCTTGACGACCATCATGGATCCGATATTTTGTGTTCAGTACATGATACCAGTAAATACCACCTGCTAGAGGACAATGTCACCACCTTGTTTTCGGCTGCTGGACAACACCATCTTGTGTGTGTACTCGTCTTATAGAGTGCATTACCATCATGCTAATTTTATTCTAACCCACTAGAGTGCAGAAATCATTTATTACTACTGAGGTACCCACCATCTTGAAATTTGGGGTGCCATCTTGGAATCGTATAGTAATTTAGCTATAAATTCGGGAAATATTCCAAATTTCACCAAAAAAAATTTCAATCAATCTACAATTTTATCCAGTCAATTCCTGTCCTTGGTTCGATACTTCACTAGTGTCAAGTGTAACAAAATATTAAATAAATTTTAGATTCTGTTTTCCATTACCTTTCACAGAGTTTATTTATCATTCTGTCTTCAAAATTAAAACTCAAAACATTGTACGACAATTTTCAACGAATTTAATACGTTGCTGACAAGCCCAACATGAATGTCTAATTTTTCGACAATCTGAATAACCTCTAAACCGTTCATGTTCAAAGAAATACATACAGGCCAAGCTTCTCCGGACCACGAGACCGAGTCATGAACAATATCAGACGTATAGGCTAGTCATTTTCGGGCCTCATGAACGTATTCGTCGTTAGATAATTACAGTAAATTAGGCATGCGTAAATTTTTTATACATAGGTTCTAAATACTAAGAGACCTTCAAAAATATATTAACAACACCAAAATTTTTTTGAAATTGTAAATGTTCATTCTTTACATATTTTTACTACGCTCAAATAAACAAAAAGGAAGAACAATTGGAAGCACATTCAACATAGAGGGAGCACATTCAATAAAATAGAAGCACTATAGGACATACATTCAACGAAAAAGGAAGCAGATTCATAGAAAAGGACGCACAATCTGAAGCACAATCAACATAAAGGAAGAAAAATTGAAGCATAATCAACAAAAAGAAAGCACAATCAGAAGCACCATCAACAAAAAGGAAGCACATATGGAAGCACAATCATAGAAAAGGACGCACAATCGGAAGCACAATCAACAAAAGGAAGCACATTTAGAAAAACATGCAACAAAAAGGAAGCAAAATCAGAAGAACTTTCATAGAAAAGAACACAGAATCGCAAGCACAATTAACAACAAGGAAGCACAATCAACAAAAAAGACAATCGGAAGCACAATCAACAAAAACGAAGCACTTCTGGAAGCACAATCATCACAAAGGAAGCACATTTTGAAGCACATTCAACGATAAAGGACGCACAATCGGAAGCACATTTAACAAAAGGAAGCACATTAAGAAGCATATTCAACAAAAAGGAAGCCCATTCGGACGCTCATTCAACAAAAAAAAGCACAATCAACAAAAAAGAAGCACAATCGGAAGCAAAATCAACAAAAAGGAAGCACAATAGGAAGCACAAACAACCAAAAGGAAGCACATTTGGAAGCACAATCAACAAAAAGGATGCACATTTGGAAGCACATTCAACGAAAAAGGAAGCACAATCATAGAAAAGGATGCACAATCGGAAGCACATTCAAGTAAAGGAAGCAGATTTGGAAGCACATTCAACAAAAAGAAAGCACAATCAGACGCACATACAACGAAAAAGAAAGCACATTCATAGAAAAATAATCACAATCTGAAGAACATTTGATGAAGAGGAAGCACAATTGGAAGAACAATAAACGAAGAGGTAGCAGTATTACGAGATCTCAGTCTTAGTTTGAATTCAGTTCACAAGAAATAAATCATACCTTTTTTAAATCTGAATAATTCATTTGTTTTTTAATAGTAAACACATGACAGTTAAACAAATGATTATTGTATGTAGCCAGCTTTCCGCAGTTCTTTAAGTATGGACGATACTTCGTCGATATGCGAATAGTTTCCTCTACGAACAGATGCCACCAACAGCCTCAGGCAATAAACTAAATTATTTGGATCTTCACATGACATATAATTTAATCTCTTTTTCAACGTTCATCGTCCCTGCAGGTTTAAAATAAATATTATGATCTCTGGTGTCTTCTGTTTTAACACCAACCTCAAGGTAACTTTCGTCATCAGTAGTATAGAAAAGGGACTCCGGCGCCAGGCTTCAGACTGTGAGCCGGGAGCCAACCACCATCTTGGATTGTAACGTCACGGCGGCCATCTTATATGACTGTGACCTTGACCATTGACCTTGACCCCGGCGGCCATTTTGGATTCGCCATCTTGGATCCACCATCATTAAATCGAGCGTCCCATACACTCTTAATGAAATTTTCGTCATGTTCGCCATATTGATTTATTTTCTGTTCCACTGGAGGCCGCCATCTTGGATACCGTCGACTTTGTATCTGTTGTTTGTTCATTGAGAGTGCCAGCGTCGTCTTGACTTTTTTTTTTGTTTTTCTGGAAACCACCATCTTGGATACTGTCGACTTTTTTTCTGCTGTTTGTTCATAGAAAGCGCTAGCGTCTCTCTGTCTTATCACATAAGGTCGATGTTCCATTACCTACCATAGCTATTATGGTCATCGACATAATATATTTAATTTTTCATGCAAAATACATTGGAAGCACTGTGATTGGAACCATCACAGCTCTAATCTCTAGGTTGGAAAACATACGCCTTTAACCGCACGACCATCGAGACATTTTCCTTACTGAGAATTAAATGAGGTATATATAAAAATAACATGGATATTCGGACTTGTAAATTTTTTTAAATTTAAAGTAATAATATCATCATCTGTTCGAGACACAACCACCATACTGTTTTAAGACGAAACTGTTGCTATTATAGATACAAAAAATATTTTAAAAATTTCCTACTTCAAATGTTTAGTTATTTAATCGATTTCAGTCCTCGATTCGATTCCCGGCGTGAGTAAACCAGTAATTTATTAATATATTTTAAAAAAATAAAAAGTAATAGAAACATCTTACACCACACCCAACGTTTTGAATTATGTCACCACTGTATGAATTATCGTTACAGCAGTCATAATGAAAATATTTATTTAATATCCGATTTTAATGAAAAAAAGTTCATAATTTACCAAAAAAATAACTTAATAGAATACTGATTGATTATATCGGTTCTCATCCTTTGTTAAAAACCGGTAAGAGCAAAAAATAAAAAAAAAATACATCAGATCCTTCCTCCACAGTAGCCACCTACAGACTGACCTACCACCACCAATACCAAGTTATATATCGTCAGCTGGTATGACGTCATGTCTACCATCTTGTCTTCGTCCGCTGGAGACAACCATCTTGTTTTCGTATGCTTCACCATGAACTTTGGCTTAGACATTGAAATTTGACCTTCACCTTGAATTTTGACCTTGACGACTACCATGGATCCGAAATTGTATGTTAAGTACATGCTACCAGGAGCTACCACCTGCTAAAGGTCACTGCCACCATCTTGTTTTCATCTGCTCGAGGACACCTTCTTGTGTGTACTCGTTGTACCATCATTACCATTATGTCAGTTTTATTCTAACCTGCTAGAGTGCAGTAATCATGTATTATTACTGAGGTGCCCACCATCTTGATATTTGGTCGGCATCTTGGATTCGTGTAATTATTAAGCTAGAAATTCCGGAAAAAATATTAAAATTCACCGATAAAATCACACATTACTTAACATATTGAATCGATACTTGGTTCTATCTCTGAACGAAGCTAAAAATAAATTTAAAAATGCCAGAATAGTGTCAGGTTCGACAAAAAAAACACCACAAGTTCTTTTACAAACATAATATTTTTACATAATTTCTATTCTACAACAGGATCGCTTGCGAAAGCCAGCAATCTTATAAACATTTAGCCCTGTGACAAGTGTAACTAAATATTAAGTAACTTTTATATTTGATTACCATTACTTTTCTTGGAATTTATTAATCATTAACTCTACAAAAAAAAATTCAAGACAATATACGTAACCAACGAATTAAATATCTTATCGATAAGGCTAACATGAAAGTCTAGTTATTCGAGCCTTAGAATAACCTTTAATCCATTCATGTACAAAATCATCCATACATTTACACCAAGCGTCTTCGGACCACGAGACTGGGTCATGAACAATGTCAGACATATAGACCATGAACACAGTACACACAGGAAAACGGAATGTACAAACACGAAAACGGAGTGTACACACAGTACACATAGGAAAACGGAATGTACACACAGTACACACAGGAAACGGAACGAACACACAGGTAACGTAACGATCACACAGGAAGTGGAATGAACACACACAGTAGCGGAAACACAGGCTTGGATTAAAATCAGAATACAATAATTAAAAAATTAAATTTTTTATTTTATTTCTCAACATTATACAAATGAGTGTAAAACAAGCCATTATTGCATGTAGCCAGCCTCCTTCAGTTCTTTGAGTATGAAAGATATTGCTATGATGCTCGAATAGTTTCCTGCACAAAGCGAACCATGTAGAAGTCTTAGCCGGTCAACCAATATGTTTGGATCTTTCCATGATGTGTAATCTATCTCTTCTGCCACCATCTTCCTGGCATGTTTATAATGAATATTATGATCTCTGGTGTCTTCCGTTTTAACACCAACCACCAGGTCACTTTCATCATCGAGCCAGTGATCTTCATCACAAGTTTGATCAGATTTATTGAATATAACACGTCGTTTCCATCGTTTTGATCTTTGGACACCATCACAGTCTTCGAGCTTGCCTGATTTAGCTGCTTCAGCACAGTCTTCGATCTTGTCACCAGCTTCGGAGTCACTGTAGCAATCACCGTAGAAAGCATCGTCTTCACCCAGATTACCTTAAGAATTCGATATCATTGCTGTCGAAGTGTTTTCATCGTCTTCATGCCTCCTTTTTAGTAGTCCATCATTTTTACAACGTATAGAGGATATACTGAATATAGGCTTGAATGTATTCTCACTTTTCATGTTGTTGATACTTTCATTAGTATCAGTCTTCCCGAAGCCATCAGAATCCTTCAATTTATGTTCTTCGTCACGATCGGGTGAGCTAATACCATCACGCTCAGGACAAGGAAAATTATTGTTGTAATTCAGATCACTCTTCTTTAGTTTAGTAGATCCATCGATATCCTCTATGTCGTAAGTAGGCTTGGATTTACATGTTCTACCAGGTCTTTTTAAGCTGTCAATTCCTGTTAACAACCTGCTACAGCGATTACAGCTTAACATTTTACGTTGTGGGTTTATAACACAATAATTTTTCTCATGTCTTCTAGCATGTCCTTCTCATGACAAAATCCTTGCTACAGTATCTACAGTGGCTGCGTTCCTATTCAGCTGCAGATAACAAACCATGATCCATGGTAGCTACTGTGACTAATGTTAGATGCAAAACTAAGAGTTTTAAATTTAAACATTACTTAAATATAATTTTTTTATTATTTCGTCAGGGAGAGTTAATTTACCTCTTACAAAGGTACATGTTGCAAAGAAGTTCTGCTTTTCAACAACAGATGACGCCATGTGTTGCTTGCAGGTAAAAAATATTTTTTTTTTATTTTTTGCGGGATGCGGGATGTTCACTAACGATCGCATAGGAAGGATGTCTTCGCTAGACTCCAAGGAGAAGGAAGTTCGTCCATCCTGTTAGTGCTTCTCAGATTTCTCAGAGCTTATTATTATTTGACTGAGTAATAATTTGTTTTATTTCCACCTGATAATAATATTGCAAGTTTTGATTAAGTAGCAGTAATTCACTTATTAAATGTAACCTTGAATAAAATGTCATATCTCATTAAGTAAAAAATAATTCATACAGATATCATTTTCTCATCTGTAACCAGAAGCACTCGGAGAAAACCATCAGATGTCTAGTCAGGAATAATCAGAAGCACTCGGAGAAAACCATTTGTTTAGTCAGGAATGATCAGAAGTACTAAGAGCAAACCAAATAATAATATTGTCAAGAATAATCAGGAGCACACGGAGAAAACTACCATAATATTGACAAGAAAAATCGGAAGCACACAGAGAAAACCCCCGTAAGTTTTCTTTAATATCATAAAATTATAGAAAAAATATAAATAAAAAATTAAAAGAAAAAAAAAAAAATTTTGCTAGCTTGTGAACTTCTCACTGTCGTGCAAAGTTAGTGTTCTAATACACGAATTTTTTAAAAACAATTTTCTATATTTTGTATGATAAAATATACCTCTGCATACTTTTATGAATAATATTGAATCATTTTTATTGAATAAACACTATTTTGTATGGATACAATGAAGGAGTGAAATTAAATCTACAATTTAATTAATAAATTTACTTTTATTTGCATTCATTAATTCCAATATATTTATTACTTTTGAAGTGTCGTGCACGCCGTATTTATTTTTACAAGTAAAAAAAAAAATTTCAGCCACCGGGATTTCATCCATCAAATTATTGTTTAGCAGTCAGCGTCGCTAACCGCACAGCCACGAAGCCATATTGGAAACAATTGTTTCAGTTGTTATAGATTAATAATATTCCACGCACGATATTTGTTTGAATTTCTTTTAACTAGCATAGGTATTCTCTGTTGGACTCGAAATATTTACACGCTCGTGAGCTCATAACTATAATACGGTGTGTGATTTAGTTGATCAAATAATAACTTATGACAAATAATAACCAATGTCAAACTAAAGCGTGAAAAGTATTATACCAGCATTAAATATTTAGTTACACAGCTAAAACAATACTCATACAACACTGTTTAAATATACTGATTTACACTAGTAATTAAAAAAATACGTTCTTGAAAGAACGCCATTTCCTTGCGAATATACTCCCGTGGCGCGGTGCACAACAGTAGATGGAAAATACCGATTCAAGGACAGGCGCAGGATCCAGGATCTGGCGGCCATCTTGGACGACGTCATCTAATACATGCTAATCCGTATGCTAATCCGTATGCTAATCTATGCTAATCCATTTGCTAATTTATGCCAATCTATGCTAATCCATATGCCAATCTATGCTAATCTGTATGCCAATATATGCTAATCCATGCTAATCCATCCGCCATTTTGTATTTCTAGAAATTTTTACCAACTTCGAATCGTGATGTCACCGTTGCACTTTTCATCATGGCCTCCACCTTGGATTCTAATTTTTTTTTCGAACTTCAACTTTTCGAAATTCGATGTAAACATCAGCCGCCATCTTGTTTCGTCTGCTGGTGGCCGCCATCTTGTTTTAGTCTGCTGGAGGCAGCCATCTTGTGACATCATATAGTTTTTATGTTCGCCACCAGGTAGCAGCAGGGATTATTTTATTTTTTTCTTTAGCAAAATATTTTCTGTGCCGAGGCTGGGATTCGATCCATGGGACATGAAAACGTCCAGGATGTCGAGGTTAGAAAGTAGGCACCTTACCAACTTTTTTTTTTTTTTTTTTTACTTTTTTTTTTTTAGTTTATTAGTTTATTAGTTTATTGTGATATCATGTGCATGTACATAACATTACAGCTCACATCAGATTACAGTCAGCACAAATGGGTTACACGATACTGATACCTCGCCCCTGCGGATTAACACAGTCCCACACCATCTGTACAAATTTCAAAACATGAAAAGGTAATGTCCAAACCTCCTTCTTAACGTATTGTTTTTTACCATAGACCATCTGTCACGTCGTAGCTGGGATATGAAGTCCCGCAAGAAGTATGGCACTTGAGTTTTGAGCACAAAAGCTATCAAATTCGCCATCAGCCACACAGCCGCCCGCCTCTTCACGGTAGGGAAGGCCGTGATGTCGAGGTAGCACATGCGGTCCGCGCACACGTCCCGTGGAGGTAGGCAGAGCAGTCTGGAAAGTTTGGTTTTACACCACTCCCACAAGGGGCGCGAGAATGAGCAAGCACATATGCGATGGAGGGCGGTGTCACGGTAGCCACAGAGTTCGCAGTGGTCATCCTGGGATAACGCAATGCGTTTCTTGCGATAAAGGGTGGGTGTCAGGTCGTTGACAAATGTGAAAGCTTCGGCACGGAGATGAGTAGGTAATTCAGGATCAGAAACGTTTTTCCATATGTTCAGCCAACGCAAAGAAAGGATCTTATTCTGAATATTCGGCACAGAGGGTGTTGCTCGTCGCTGGAAACCATACAGTTGTCTTGTGGAGACATGCGTACCTTCGGGAAGTTCGGAAATCGTCGTGCGAAGGTGATCGGCGGTGGACTTGTAGTGTCGGGGTAGGCGCTCCCTGGCGCCCCATGCGGCTGTGTACAAAGCCGAGGAGCGACCACCCTGTAAGACACGTTGTATGACGCATTTCTGGAACAAGGCTCATGCTTTTTGCTCATGCTCAATGAGTCCGAGACCACCTTTACTGACAGGCATCGTCAGCTGATCGCGGCTGACCTTGAAGAGGAATCCTTTCCAGATAAACCATCCAATGTATTGCCTGATTTGAGCTGCAATCGCAGCTGGCATGGGGAACACCTGTGCCATGTACCAGAGTTGTGAAAGGGAGTACATGTTAACGATATATACACGTTGGATGATGTTGAGGTTTCTAAGGTGTGACTCAAGCAGGCTACCACGAACATTCCGCACCACTCCGTCCCAGTTCTCTTGAATGGTATGACCGATGTCACCCGTGAAAAGTATTCCAAGTGTCCTGATCGCATCCGTAGACACGAATGAATGCTGTGGCACAATCACATCTGGCGCTGCTTTCAGATTCAACACTTTGGTTTTCGCGAAGTTGCATTTTGCATGCGTTGCCTTGTGGAAGGCCTCAAGAATAGCATGAGCGGCCGTGAGTTCATGGTCACTACGCACAATGACCGTAACATCATCTGCATACCCAATGCACGTTAAAGGATTCCCTTGAATACTCAGTCCTGAGAGAGTAGAGTTAAATTTCCTTATAAGGGGCTCAATATAAAGGACGAAAAGTACCATCGAGAGCGGGCACCCTTGTCGGACAGAGGAGCGAATCGGAAATTTGTCACCAAAACAACCATTGATGGACATCTTCGAGGTTAGGTTCTCACGGAACGTGCGTAGGACAGCTCGAACTGTCGGAGGGAAGCAAAGGTGCTCGAGCACCCTGTCGAGGAAGCTCCATTGCACCCGGTCAAAGGCCTTCTCAAGATCAATGTTCAGGAGGGCGACAGCGCCCGGCGTTGTGCGCGCCAGGAGCTGCACATCGCGGAGCGCAGAAGTGCCATGTGTGATGGACGTCCCCTGCACAATACAATGTTGGTCCGGCCCGATGACATCAGACAGCGCTGATTTAATACGATTGGCATACACCCGTGCGATGATTTTGTAGTCAGCACACAGAAGCGTGATAGGCCTATAGTGGGCTACTTCACGTGGCTGTGGTACCTTGGGTATGAGCACAATGATTCCCTCTGTTTGCGTGCTGCACAGACGCCCTCGTCGAATGACCGTGCGCGCCATTTCGCAAAATTCCTCTCGAATCGTTGGCCAATAGTGCTGGTAGAATTCGTAGGGGATACCGTCCACACCAGGGGATTTGGTTTTTGGGGCCCTCCGAACGATGTGTGTGATCTCTTCGTCAGTTGGGTCGGCCTCCAGATGGTGCTGTGCTATGTCGTCAAGGCTGCTGTCATACACATCGAGGAATGACGTCCCTTCATCATAGTCAATGTCGTGGTCCGCATAGAGTTCCTCGTAACTACTTGTAAATGCTGCGAGGATGGTTGTGGAATCCCTTACGACCGTGCCATTCGCGTCCACAACCGAGCTGATGTGCCTTCGTGTACGCCTCTTCCGATCTCGCATGAGGGAGTGAATGCTAAGCCTTTCTTGCTGTAGCGCACTCTTGGGGTTATTGAATACAATGCGACTTTACATGTTCGCTCGGTGTATGGCGATGATCCGTTCCTTAAGGCGACGGGCTTGATCCCTCGGATTGGTAACTGCGGTTGGATGCGTACTTAATTCCCGCAGGGCCCTCTCGTGCAAATAGAGAAGGGAGTCCTGCTCCCGTCTACAACGCCCGCCATGGTGCTTAAATAATTTGGCCAGACCTGGTTTGACGCAGCCATCCCACCAATCCGCTGTGTCCGCGTACCTCTGTTTACATCGCAACCAATGAGACCAGCGCCGATGAAAATCATTGTCCACTTCAGTTTGACCCAACAAGCGTGTTTGTAGTCTCCAGTAGTTACGCCCAGGTGTGGGTGAAACCTCCGGAGCAGCCACAGTACAAACGACCATGTAATGATCTGTGACAGCCACTGGCACCACATCATATGATCGCGCGTTGTGTCGATGCGTGCGGGACATATAAAACCTGTCTAGGCGCGAACTAGATGAATAGGCATGAAAGGTGTAATGTGGTGTGGGTACTTGAAGAATGTCGACCATGTCCTCCACATCAATGGCAGTAACGAGCTCATGCAGTGCCGTGTTAATGGGGTAGTATCCACCAACGTGATCACTGGGTGTAATTATACAATTGAAATCTCCACCTAGAATAAGACCCGTGCCATCATTCCTTATAAATGGAAGGATTTCCTGGCGAAAAAATTCCTGGCATTCTGTTCGACGCTGAGAGCCAGAGGGGGCATAGACATTCACACATTGTCCGATAATGCTCCTGCCAGTAGCGCTGGAGGGATTGAGCGCTATGAGTGTGCCAGAGATTATTCTCCCAGATGCGTGCGCTCTGATGTGCGTGAGTTCAAGATGGTTCTTTGTGACAACAATGGTTCCTCTCCCTTGAGGGCCGATGTTGGGGTACACATTATATTGGTCAAAATATGGTAGCCGCTCTAGCGCACACTCTTGTAAAAATAGTACGTCGATAGCGTGCGCACGTACAATGCTGTGTAAAGCATGAAATTTGAAAGGAGCTTCAATTGCACAAATGTTGACAGTGGCAATTGTTAAAACTCTAGTCATCCGCTACGTCTTTGCTACTAGCTACGTCATTCCCTCCCCCACTCCGTTCCGTTATGCTGATCGCGCCCCCCTTGATTTGCTCGATCGCATGCTGGGCAATGCGGAGTGAATATTTACGTTGTGAACGCGGGCTGTCCGGTAGGGCGGTGTCGCGACTTGGACTGCGACTCGCATGACGGGCCTTTTTGTCCTTGCGCCCGCTCGGGGGCCGTTCACGCCCACCGGACTTTTTGCCTGAGCGGGGGTTGGTGGAGTGCGCCTCCTGTGAGCATTCGGACATTCCGTCATCCTCCATGTCAATGGGCGTATCGAGTCGTATATCCGGGGCGGGCATGTCCTGTTGAGTCGGAGCAAGAGGTGATGCGGTAATGGTGGACAGCAGAGTTTTGAGTGGGACCGCCTCATAAGGCCTCTCCTCCCTGTCTTCTGACGTCAGAGTTTGTGCCGGCGGATGTAAGCTCGCCCCAGAGGTGGTGGGCCGGTCCCGCACTTCGTGCGGTTCTGTCGAGCGACTGCTCTGCGCGCCACTCTGCAGTGTCTGCGCCCACGTGCGCGGCGCGCCCGACCGCTCGCGCGGAAGAGTGGGGCAGGCCGCGCGGTGGTGTCCCGCCTGCGAGCAGTGACTGCAGGTCTGGAGTTGTCCGTCATACACTACGAACCCGTGATGCCCATCGACTACCAGCTGTGAGGGAATATTTTGATTGAGTTCCATTTTCACTATTCGTACCCCTGTCTTGGCTTTGAACTTGCGATACACCCCCCACATTTCGTCCACGCACGTGTGTATCTTTCCGTACGGAGTGAGCGAGTAAACAATCCGTTCATTTGGTACTTCCACGGGAATGTTTACGACCCTGACGGTTTTCAGGTTGTCTAGCGCCAGTTCTATGTCTACTTGTAGTGACTCACCGCTCGCTGCGTGTATCTGAGACGTTCCGCCGGTCTCTCGGATGATCCTCTCGCAGTGTAGTAGTGATGTCAACTTCACAAAGATGCACCGTTGGCGTCCGTCGACCTGTACAGCAATCACTTCGTCATCCTGTAGCCCAAGGGTCTCGTCGAGCCATCGGAGTAAGTCCAACGCGAGCGGTTTGGTTTGACACTTCACGCGAAGGGTATTCACTCGTGGGGTCGGTTGGCAAGTCGCCATGATGGTCCTGCGAAAGTCAGTAAGAAGCCTTTAGAATACGTTACGTGTAAGCCGCACGACACTTAACTCGCTCTCGCACTAAACCAGGAGAGTAACAGCGCACGAGACACGTCGCGTCGCACACGTCCGCTCACCACGCGAGTACGGGGCGGACTGTGCCAACCAGACCACGAGACCAGTGGAGATATAGTAGAATAAATAATCTATATATGCTACGTACTGACGTCAAGTTTATGATATAAGGGGGGAAGGGTGTATTTTGCCTTCCTTAATGCATACCTAAGGTGCCACATTTGAAATTAAAATTATTATACAGCCACCATCTTTAATTCCAGCACAGACTACTAGATGGAGCCAAATTCAAAAATTAGTTTCCATAGGCGCCGCCATCTTGGTTCTCAAGTTGGCTAATAGATGTCGCTAGTATCGCACGCCAAATTCAAAAATTAGTTGCCAGAGTTGCCGCCATCTTGGTTCTCAAGATGGCTGGTAGATGTCACTAGTATCACGCGCCTAATTCAAAAAATAGTTATCAGAGGCGCCGCCATCTTGGTTCTCAAGTTGGCTGGTAGATGTCGCTAGTATCGCGCGCAAAATTCAAAAATTAGTTGCCAGAGGCGCCACCATCTTGGTTCTCAAGTTGGCTGGTAGATGTCACTAGTATCGCGCGCCAAATTCAAAAATTAGTTGCCAGAGGCGCCGCCATATTTGTTCTCAAGTTGGCTCGTAGATGTCGCTAATATCGCGCGCCAAATTCAAAAATTAGTTGCTAGAGGTGCCGCCATATTGATTCTAAAGTTGGCTGGTAGATGGCGCCACCGTCGCCATCTTTTAGTTCATATAATCGATACCAGATGACGCCACCGTCGCCATGATTAGTTCCTAGTGTTTCTACCAGAGTGTGCCACCATCTCCATCTTTAATTTTCAAGTTACCGCCGGAGCGCGCCACCGTCGCCATCTTTAATTATTAAAGTTACTGCCAGATGGCACCAAGTGTTATGTAGTCAGTCGAGACAAGTCGGGAACGAGTCGAGACAAGTCTAAACAGTCGAGACAAGTCGGGGGGACAAGACGAGACAAGTCGGTAGCCTGTATTCACCAAGTTCTCCGTTGCCACCATCTTTAATTCATAAAGTCGCTATCAGATGGCGCCACTGTCGGCCATCTTTAATTCAAGGCATTGTCGCCGGATGGCGCCAAGTTTGAATTTAAAAACCTACAAGTGTTATGCAATGTGTAACCAGTCGAGGCAAGTCGAGATAAGTTTGGAACATGAAGCCATATTCAATACTACATTAATTATATATGTATGCTTTTATATGATTAGGTTTGATGATAGAGTATTTATAAAATATTGGTGTTGTGTAGAGTCTCTCTCTTCTTCACGTAGTGCCGGAAGACATCTCGAAGGTAGTGTTAGAATTTATGTATTAAAGCAATCACTCTAGCTGAGGAGGTTAATAACTTATAGTCACAATTTTTTAAAAATACTCTGAATTTAAAACAATTTTTAATAAGAGAGGCCATTAAATAGTTTTTTTGAAATTAAAGCAAACAACTTAAATGTTAAACACATATTTATTTAAATCTTATTACAAACAGCAAGGGATAAGAAAATTCACTGATTTAAAAGAATTAAATAATGAGTAATAAAAGTACATAATATTCACACACTACACATCATAGTGACAAAGTCAACATAACCTATTTACATAAACCAGAGACCCAATACCTAAAAATTAAGCATAACTACAAGTTACATAGAGTATAATATACTCTGAAATACATATTAAAGAGAAAATTTATATATATAATATAATTCTTCGCTCAATAGTTCCAGAAGTAATGAACGTACAGCTACACGAGCAATCTCAACAGTTCTTTCATCACTATTGGTTTCTGTGTAACATACTTGAGTGGTGTCTTCACTGATCGGACCTAGATGACTGAGATCTCGGGTTCGACTCTTGCGAGATGTAGGAAGGCGAAGCTGACGCTGGCGTTTAGGCTGGACTGCTACTGATGTAGTAGGTGCTGGCGATGTGGGACTCATCTGGGTACAGCTAGATGATGTCTGGACTGACGAAGTCTGACCACATGCAGATGCTGGCGGTGACTGAATAGCTGGTTGGTTGAATGCATGTGCGAAAAACCTCTTCAGGCGTTGCAGGGAGAACTGTATCGTCTCTCATCATATTCACACTACAATGTCCATAGCACAGACAGTTGATAACTTCTAGAGGCGTATCTTGAGGTCCTGGGTTTAAAACCTGTTTCACGTGAAACACAGCGTCACAACTCTCCGAAAAATGTTTTAAAACCCCGTCGATATACTCACTATAATCAACAGTGCCTAGCCCAGGCGTTACACTGGAGTATATCCTGTTCGGTTGAAAGTTAGACATCTTGGTTAACTACTTCTGCTGTAGGTCCTTACACCACCACAGTTTCAGCTCGACTGCCATCGCACGAGTCGAGGGTCGTATTTAAAAATATATGTATCACTTGGATAAATATGTCTGTTATGCAATTCCATAGAGCAGAGCATTTATTAGAACAGTCCATTGTTAAAATTATTTTCAGTTGTATGAGATGTTAATTGACAATTCACCCTCGTTCATACAGTTAGATGTTAGATTTGCTCCTAGCATGAGATGCGATGTCCGTGCTGGTCTCCCCACAATTGATGGAGGTGACGGTCTCTCTGTAATTGATGTAGGAGGTGATTGACGAGATGTAATTGGCAGTAGTTCGACAGCATCGTTACTAACGATGGTTGGTGGTAACATTGGTTCACGAGCAGGATGATTTGAGGTTACGTCTCCAAAAACTTGACGTGATGACTCTATTGGTGAACGACCATGCTCAGGGGATCGTCCCCATGGCTCTTCACATGACCACCGTCGCCCACGTTGTCTGCAGTACTCGATTTCAAACCAATTGTGTAGAAATGTTTCCTCATCCTCTGCTTCACTTGGTATGTCCTCTAAAGGTATGGTCCTAATACATTCACACGTATTCCACCACAAGCTGTTGAAATCAATGTCATGGCGCGAAGACATAATAACAACCGCACGAGCCCTTCAAATTTCTTCTTAGCTTACAAATTTAACTGTGGGGAAAGAAGTGGTAGAGACTACACGAGGAAAGCTGCAGAATGTGTACCAATGATGGTTAACATAGGTGGTGTTGTGAATAAACCCGTCACACTGTTCCTTCCAACTAATAACTGCCTCCGGATCGGTGTTGCGTCGCAACTCGCACCTTATTGAGGAATAGTCTGGTTCCGAGCTTATAGTTTCAGTCGCTGATGCAGCCTTAAGCGCTTCTAATGTTGTAGGGAATGTACTGCCAGGTCTTAGATAATGGACGACACAATATACCTTGTTGCAGGATGTCTCGATGATGTCCAGAGCCTCCTCGTCACAATCACTGGTCCAGTGATGACCGAAGTTGCAGACCTCTAGTTGGAAGTATCCATCCTCGGTGATGTAGTTCACACGGCGGAATCCCGGCGTTACTTCCGCGTACTTTGCAGACGGATCGAACGGCATTTGCTTGAATTTGTAGCAGCAGCTCTATACCCACTCGACTATGTGTTGACTGCTGTGTCTAGGGTGTTGACCTCAATTTATACCGTTAGGACCCCCCTCCAGTCCAGTCACATGTACCGTTGCTTCCGTTGTTGTCCCCACCGCCTTGATGGCGGCCTCCAACATTCCAACGCGGTGATCAACCATCCAAGCCCTAAGCATGCTCGCATTGTGTCTTGAGATCGGACCTGGACATCTATTATTATTACACACGTACAATTTATTGCATTCTTTCAATGATGGACAGTCATATCCTGCTTGTACATCTAATATTAGCACATGATGCTTACAATAGTTAGTTAGCCACCGTTTCTGCTCTATTCCTACAACCAATACAGGTCCGGTCAGATGACTTGCCGATATGTTGGGTATTGAAGCATAAGGAAAGAGTCCGTGTTCCCACTGTAAACCATGAAAATTTCTAGTGAGCCAAGCATTTGTTTTTTGATGCTTCCTGGTGAGATATCGCCATTCAAATGGAGGCTGAAAGTTACATGTTATTACATTTCCTTCTTCATCTGCAATGCTAAGTTCCTTGATAATAAACCCATACTGACTAGGGAAGCCTTGGAGGTTTACACATTTCGTCATGGTGGTCGAGACGAAACTAAGCCAATATCCTTTCTAGGACAGTATTTTAACAGTTTTGTCTCTTGGGTTATACGATACAAGTCTATCATGTAGTATAATCGCAAAGGCTTGAGTTAAAGCAGGGATGTTCCTTGAAGTTGTAACTTCAATTTTGCAATCTATTACATTAGAAGCAATCCTTTCATCCTGACGAGATACATCAAACATAAACAGAGTTGCTCTGTCTTTGAAACTTTGAGAAGTCAAAAGCGGTGCACACTGCCGTCCATAGAAACTCGACTGGAAGTTTGCATACATGTTATATGCAAGTAAGTAATATCCATTAGTGAAATTGTTTTCTAAATCAATGTAGGGGTAGCTTTCTGAGTTGAGGTATACTTTGATATTCTTTACATCGCAGTGGTCAAATCTCGATTTATCAGCATTAATGGTGTTATGTCTAGCGGTTTGAAATGCTACGATTATATACAGTGGCTTCTCTGTGGAAAAACTCGATTTCACATTCCAAGAAATTGTTTGAGCATGTGGTAAACTAGGATATGATTCTATGCTCCACGATCTAAAAGCTAGGTCGATATTATTTCTCTTCTCCACCAGTCGAAGAAGCCGTGTTCTTTGGGATGGTGAAACAGTGATCTGTGTAACAAGCCATTCGAAGCTATTTAGAGTTAGTGACACTTGTTGTGGTTGGACACTTACATCTACAATGGCATTAGTAAATGTATTTGCCAATACTATCACTAGCTCTTGTTTTGCATTTATGATAATATGCTTATAGTCTTCTGCGAATCCGAGCAGATGGTTTAGTGGCACACAAATCTCAAACTGTCCAGTTGCAGTAACAGGAAGGCTGTAGTTGTCTTCGAGACTCCACCCTGACATTTTACTAAGTCCATTTTCATCACTTGTGCGTGACAAGTAGTTTTTCAGGGTATATACAGTCCCCACATCTCGACACTCATCAATCTGAACACCATTCAGCTCATATGCTATCTGTTTCATCATGTGCATTATTCCATTGTTTATATTTTTTGTATTATCCGGTGCTGTACCATCTGCCTTGGTGAAAGTGCCACGTATGCGTAGAATGCTCTTGGAGATTAGAGTGTAGATATCAGCATTTTGTATTGAAATTCTTACCTCAGAGCTTGCTTCATAGGGACCATGTAGGAATGGCCTATAAGAATAATATTCACTTTTGGTAATGTCATCATCGTATTGTATCGGCTGTTCAATTTCTAAAATACTATCGGCCATTTTGATTAACTTTATACCCCAAAATCTTAAGTAAGCGTACGTTTACACGTGTTAGTCGCTTGAGGTCTCGTGATCTACTGACTCTAGGTTTCGTCACTCCCCTACCTTTATACAGATTAAAGTATTTCACGCCCATATATCCTCAGATGTAGACGTAAAGTGATTTGTTCGTTTCGAAAGTTAATTAGGTAACCGTCCTGGTCAACAACCCGCACAATCAGTTCCTGTATTCTCTTGACGGTGAGTGGAGTATAAATGAGACTTTTTGGTAGTTCTGTTATTTTATATCCGGGTGGTACAAGTGGAGCAAACTCATGTAGCGTGCTGTTTATATTTCCGTTGAGAAAACTGTTGCCGACGATATTGGTTGTAATACGTATGACGTTCACTGGAAGGATATTCACAGCCAGTGTTGATTCATGTACTATTCCTTCCTTGTAGAATCCAGCTTCAAAGCCAAGCATGCTTCGTAGAGTATCGTTAGCACGGAAATCTATTGCTACATCACTATACATTGCACACTGTAGTGTGTTGGGGTGGCCTCTTAATGTGAAGGAGATATCAGTAGGTAGCATTTGTTTCACATACATATCAATGTCTGCAATTTCATAACTGCCTGTTGGTAGAACCAGTTCACGTGGCTGCTCGTTGCCCTTTAGGATATATCGAAATATATTGTTTGTTTCATGAACATTAGGAATGCTATTATAGCTGTGGATGTCAACAAGAACCATTTCCCACTCCCCTCCACTAAGTTCTAGGGGAGGAAAGTGTGTGGAACATAGTTCCGAACTATTTCCTGTTAGTATTAACGTGATCGACATTTCAGGTTATACGATTACGTCTCTCTATGTGGTGCAACTTTCCCTCGTTTTTGAACTGTGAGCCTAAACTCTTACTTGTGTTTCTTATATATAGAGAGCAGAAACTTTATGCATAAATGACCACAGTTTCATGAGTTTATTCTCTGCTGTCTAGTATAGTTGTAGGTTATTTTAGATTATTTCAAATATCGTAGCAGTTCTAATGGTGGGGGCAAATCTTCGAAACTATCGTAATATGTAACATTCAGTCCCCTCTTGCTAAAGGAAACCCAATGTCTTCCAGGCCCTTCCGAGGAATCTAAATTAATTATAGCACATTCATTATGCCATGGTTTTCTTGGCAAGTTGTTCCACATAAACACATTTCTAAAGTATGTAATCTTTAATTTTTTTATTGCTATCTTTAAGTCTACGTTGGTAAGAGGACGTTTCGGTAAGGTATTTATTATTTTTTCTTGTTTCCCTTCTTCTTGCTTCTGGGTTCCTGCCTTCCCCCTCCTCCCATAACTGGGTAAGGCTGCAAGAAGAGTCCGGACCCGTTTTTTGAATTGCGTGCTAGTGCCTGCATTGTAGCATTATGCTGAGCATTTTGACTTAGAAATTTCACCTGGTTCTTAGCTGTGTTAACAGACTTGGCTATACCTGCAGCTCCACCAATCAAACTATCTAGCACAGCCAGCGCTGGGAAAATAAAGGGCAACAGTCCACCCTTCTTTGTGTGGGCTTTCCTATTCTGTTTTTTCTTCATGGGTTTGTGCCTTATACCCGATCCGAGTTAACGTTTAACACGCATGATTTTATTTACACCCCAAGCTGCAACTTTCTCCCCAAATTTTTTCCCTGAATTCTTTGCAATTTGCGCAGCTGTGTCTGCTAATATACCATCGGCTAAGAGCCTATCACTTGGATTATTGCTTTGTGAATAGCTAATATCATGCTGCTTGCAAGCTTTGTCGAGAGAATTTATGCCTGGGTCACCACGTGCTAGTAGTTTCGATAATTTCGTCCCTGGTCCACAGTATTGATATCCTGGCAGGTGTAGTTCAATTGGTAGCTTGTTAATAACAGAATTTATTAACCCTCCACCTTCTTTTCCTTCCTTCTTGTTCGAGCCATAACAACGAACTGATAGTATTCCTTATAAGTATGTCTGTTTTATAGGTTTACACTTAGTGTCATGGAGCTCGTAGCACAGAGCGAGTCGTTACCAGTGCGCATCACTAATGATGATGAAGTCGATGCTTGTGACTCGCGACATGGGTCTTTATTACCCTCAACTGTTCGATGCATAATCGCAGGACCATCCAACTGCGGAAAAACGTGTGTACTACTGAGTTTACTAGAGGAACCAAACGGTCTTCGGTTATAAAACGTGTACCTATACTCGAAATCACTACAACAACCAAAGTACCAGCGACTGGCTACGATTTTACAATCGGTGGATGGACTGGAGTATTTTCCATTTAGCAATAATACAGATGTCGTGTCTCCTGACAATGCAAGGGCCAATTCGGTGATTATTTTCGACGATGTTGCGTGCGAGAAGCAAGGCATAATTAAAGCGTACTTTTCCATGGGCAGACATGCCAAGGTAGACTGCATATACCTGTGTCAGACATATAGCCGTATACCCAAACATTTGCTCCGCGATAACGCGAATTTTATAGTACTTTTCCGCATGGACGAACTTAATTTACATCACGCTTATGATAATCATGTAAACACAGACATGCCATTTCAGAAATTTAAAGATATGTGCTCCTTATGCTGGAGCATTAAGCATGGATTTCTCGTCATTGTAAAGGATTTTCCTTTACAAAAAGGCAGGTATCGCCGCGGTTTCGACCACTTCATAGTTGTGCATCATTGAAGAATGAACTATAGCGTCTCCAAGTTTGGTGGTGGGAGTCTTAAACATCAGTATGAGTCGTGTTTGATTCCTACATATGATGGACACTGTAGTGCGGGTGGTAAACGTTTGAAACGCGTGGCCACACCTAGAGATCCTGATGATGCTGTTAATAAAAACTATGTTGACGGTATTTCCGGATTGATTACTCATGCCTTAAGAACCATTTCGGGATGAGTTGAAGCAACGGTTTACTGGACTCAATAGCTCACTCACTGACATGAGAAGTGTACAATAAGAGCTTACCAACTACTTTCATACTATGGAAACGAATAAGCAGCAATCGGTGGATCAACTAAATAAAAATCTTTCTGAAATGCTTATAAAATTAAGTGTCATGTTTACTTCGTTGTTGGAAAATAAGCTCTTTTCATTTGAAGGAAAGTTGCGTGAATCGATTTTGACTGGGGTTAAAGATATTCTAACATCAAACTTAACAGATTCTTTGCAGTCAATAAGTGTAAGTAGCACAGGCAACACTCTGCGGTTTACACAAATGGTTCGCACTATCGATAGTACGAAGAATGATATCCATAAATTACTTTCTCTCATAAATACAGGTTCGAAGCCTGCTGCTCTTAAACCAATAGCTCTACCGAAACCTGCGACTCCTAAACCAATAGTTCCCCGTACTAGGCCTTAGACATCGTAGGATGTAAATCTGGGTACACGAGTGCGATCGATCTAACTTTTATCGGTTCAGGTTTAGAGCTATATAATACTTCAGTTATCTTGTTTGTCTTTAGTTATGTCGCTCGAGGCAGATAAGCTAGACCACGTCATTAAGAATGTACGTGCTAAATATTTATTAGCAAAATGGGCTCGCTTAGAGCATAATGAAATCAATGAAGCTATTTTTCAACCAATTACTTCCCGACTTGAAAAGGTAGCACCTGCGCCCATTATAAGACAAGAACCCTTACAATCTACTTTTAAAAACCCTCAACCTATGGCTACATCTAGTAGCAGTGATGATGATTTACCACTGAATCTATGGTATAGGAAACATCAGAATTCAGAACCTACTACATCAGATGAATCCAATACCGACGAAGCACAAACATATCTAAGTAATTTTAACCTAGAGTAAATGATGTCATATATGGAGTATATTGTCGCAAAAACAGATGATTTATAGGAAATTCAGAAATATTCTTTCTCCCCAAAAGTGAGGTGCGTGTGAATGATGAAGTTGTTCGGGCTGCACCTGGCTTATACGAACTACTATTCACACTGTATACTCCGACATGGCCTTAAAACAGTATAGACATTTACTTGAAATCACGAATGGATATTTTAAAAATAATAATGCTTTTACTGGACAGTATAAGACATTGGAACATCCAAAATTCGGCATTATATATCACATGTTTGGAGGTATCGGACCGCAGCAGAAAGGTAGTGGACTAGTGCAAAAAACATTTTATTTGAAGTGCAAAAAGGATTATATTTACTGGGATGATCCAAATAAATTAGTTTCTCGACTTCGCTTGTTACTGGCTTCGCAATCAGCCGGACATACTGGTCACAATAACGAAATACTGAATATTTTGGAAGAACTGCGTGAAGCAGGTTACATATCATGAATAAAGCCGGGATTGCCCGAGAGCTTCATGCTCCTGCAAGACGGAACTACAATAATTGTCGTAAGGTTATAGTGTATGGTCTTAATGATTTATTTCAGGCAGACCTTGTTGAGATGATTCCATATTCACGAATAAACAAGGGCTTCAAGTACATGCTAACAGTCATCGATGTGTATAGCAAGTTTGCCTGGGCTAGACCTGTACAATCGAAGAATGCAGCTGATATAACCAAGGTTATGGCAGACATTATGCGTGATGGGTGCATACCGTCACACCTACAGACAGATCTTGGCAAGGAATTTTACAATGCAGCCTTCAAGGCTTTGATGAAAAAGCATGCTATCAATCACTACTCCACATTTAGTAATGTTAAAGCTTCTGTAGTAGAAAGGTTTAACAGAACATTGCGCACCAGGATGTGGCGTCAGTTCACAGTTAATGGTAATTACAAATGGTTGGATCTTTTGTCGAAACTTATAAGTGAATGTAATTCCACAGTGCATTCTACCACGAAAATGAAGCCTAAAGATGTAAAGGACGATCGTCTACTTGGGACTGTATTCACCAACACGAAGAAGAAAGATACACGCAAGCATAAAGCTAATGTTGGTGACATTGTGAGAATCTCCAAGCAGAAAGGTGTCTTTGAGAAAGGTTTCACGGCGAATTGGAGTTCTGAACTTATCCGTGTGACACACATTCGTGAATCGGAACCCAGGACCTACTACCTCGAAGACTTGGACCACAAGCCTATTCGTAGTGGCTTCTATGCTGAAGAGATCCAGCCTACGATGTATCCGGACACATATTTGGTGGAAAAAGTTCTCAAACGAAGAAATGGCCGGTCTTTTGTGAAATGGTGGGGTTTCCCGTCTCAATTTAATTCGTGGGTAGCAGATACAGAAATCGAGAAGCGCTAAAGTTGAATAACACCTCACTTACATTTTTTTTTCAAGTACTTAATATTGATTATTGTTTATACATACATTGCATTATTTAAAGTATGATTATCGCACAGGAATTATCTCATTTCATTTATGAAGTTGGGCAGTCTAAATATATATTCGGCTATTCAGTTGATCTAGCTCCTGTGGCGTATGTCTGTTTTGTCTACTTCGAGAGAGAGGGGTGGGGGGAGGTTTGGAATGTGTAACGGTTCGTTGAGGCTGTTGTTAACTTTCGAGAATGCATTGAAGGTTGAGTTCTAGGGCCTCACAGCATCGCTCCGCTAACGTGGTAGTCTGCTTCTAACCGCGCTCCTATCATCATGGCTTCCACCAGTGTTTGCGCGGAGAGTGTTTGCGATTGTAATTTAAACAGTGTTACGATGGACGATGTTCGGGAATTTGTAATGGAGGTAGTACGTCGCTACATAGATATGGACTTTAATGATATACATTACCACCTTACATCCTCCGCCCTCAAAATTCTCGCTGAGTTCCCTGAGGAAGAGGAATTTATTACCTATTTATATAAGGCTGTTATGACCTGCATCGAGGCCGCAAAGGAAGCGCAAGAGGTGAACGAAGATGTGAATGAAGGAACGGACAGTGGCTTGGGGGATAGTAATGATGACGAATAATAAATTTGTGTGTACTACGACACCAAGGGTTGTTGCAACCATTCTGACATTCAGCATCCTAGAGACAACATCAGCACTACAGCCTTGCAGTCATACCTGTAGAACTAGCATCAGCCTTGCAGAGCTAGCACTCGGTAGCTCTCAATATCAACTACGCACAGCTTCACACATCAGTTATCGTGGTTACTGGCAAAAATTTCATTATTTCTCTGCAACATTCAGTGCCTCACATCACAAAAGGGGTATGTGGTTAAGCAACTTGCAGCAATGTTCATCGAGTACGGTGATGTATTGAGGAACTACGGATACATATTCAAACCGCCATGTGACTGGTCCGAACTAGACAGACAGTCGCAAAGCGAGAATCGTAAACTGACTTATGAAGTGCATGGACTCTCGTGGAACGAAGGTGAAGTGAGTTTTGACCAAATCTCATCAGTGTTATGTGACATCGTCAACCCTGAAGAAGGAGATGTAGTGTACGTCCTAGGAGACAAACAAAAAAATATCTTGAGTGAACTGTGCAGTGCCAACATTGTTGATTTACATAATGAAAGAAACTGTCCTAGCTTCAACAAACTTTTAAAGACTTATGGAAACCGACTGGATAAATGTATAAAAATGTATGGCAAATTCCATTGCGCCCATTGTAATGTTCTTCTACTTAAATTCTGGCTGTTCGACCATCCATACTACTACGTATAATTGATTCTCTGGTTTATGTTAATAGGTTATGTTGACTTTGTCACTACGATGTGTAGTGTGTGAATATTATGTACTTTTATTACTCATTATTTAATTCTTTTAAATCAGTGATTTTTCTTATCCCTTGCTGTTTGTAATAAGATTTAAATAAATATGTGTTTAACATATAAGTTGTTTGCTTTAATTTCAAAAAAACTAATCGAGCACCCCACTCACTCTTGATAAAATATTCGTCATACTCGCCATATTGATATTTTTCTGATCCACTGGAGACCACCATCGATTTAAAGATGGCGGATCCAAAATGGCCACCGGGGTCAAGGTCAAGGTCAAAGGTCAAGGTCACGGTCATCCAAGATGGTCGCTGTGACATCACAATCCATGATGGCGGTCGGCTCCTGTCTCCACAGCCTGAAGCCTGGTGCCGGAGCCCCTTTTCTATACCAATGTCATCGAGCCATCGTTCATCAATAGCTTGATCAGGATAATTTATTTTATATGACGTTTCAATCGTTTCGGTCGCAGGACATCGTTACAGTCCTTGATCTATTCAGCTTTAGGTGCTTCATCACAGTCTTTGCCTTTGTCATCAGCCTCAGAGTCACTGTCGCCATCACCGTAGAAGGCATCGTCTCCACCCAGATTACTGTAAGAATTCGATATCGTTGATGTCGAAGCTTCTTCATCGTCTTCATGCTTCCTTTTAAGAAGTCCACAATTTTTACAAAGTAGGAAAGATCTTCTTGAATCCAGCTTGAATGTATTCACACTTTTCACGTTAATGATTCTTCCATTCTCTTTATTCTTCCATAAATTTTCAATCTCTTTCAATTTAAGTTCTTTGTCGAGATCGGAAGAGCCATGAACATAATCTCTTTTAAGGCAAGGAAACTTATTGACGTAATGCAGATCATTCTTCTTTAGACTAGTAGATCAATCGTTGACCTCTAGCTTGTAGGAAGGCTTAGCGTTACAATTTCTATCATGTCTTTTTAAGCTCTCTCTACGCGTAAACGATTTGCTACATCGAGGATAACTTATATTGCGTATTGTATTTTTAACATAATCATTCTTCCCGTGATGTCTTCCATTCTTTCTCAAGATGAATTATTCGCTGCAATAGTTACAGCTGTGTCCTTTCGATACAGTGGCAGACACCGAATCAGGATCCATATTAGTTACTAAGACTTATCCCAGATGCAAAGCGAGAGTTTTAAACTAGATCCTGGTGGAATGTACTGAACATACAATGTCGGATCCATGTTTTGTAGCTGTAGCTGGTATGACTTCATGTCCACCATCTTGTCTATGTCCACTGGAGACCACCATCTTGTTTTCATATGCTAAAGTGTGTTGGTGGCATGTCAGTATAATTTAAAAACCTACAAGTGTTATGCAATGTGTAACCAGTCGAGGCAAGTCGAGATAAGTTTGGAACATGAAGCCATATTCTATACTACATTAATTATATATGTATGCCTTTATATGATTAGGTTTGATGATAGAGTATTTATAAAATATTGGTGTTGTGTAGAGTCTCTCTCTTCTTCACGTAGTGCCGGAAGACATCTCGAAGGTAGTGTTAGAATTTATGTATTAAAGCAATCACTCTAGCTGAGGAGGTTAATAACTTATAGTCACAATTTTTTAAAAATACTCTGAATTTAAAACAATTTTTAATAAGAGAGGCCATTAAACTTTAAATCCGCCATCTTAGATACCGTCGACTTTGTTTCTGCTGTTTGTTCATAGAGAGCGCTAGCTTCACTCTGTCTTATCACATAAGGTCGTTGTTCCATTACCTACCATAGCTATTATGGTCATCGACATATTAAATTTATTTTTTTATGCAAAATACATTGGAAGCGCTGTGATTCGAACCATCACAGCTCTGATCTCTAGGTTGAAAACCATACTTCTTTAACCGCATGGCCATCAAGACATTTACCAGACTGAGAATTAAATAAATACAAATAACATGCATATTCGGACTTGTAATTTTTTTATTTTATTTTAAGTAATAATATCATCACCTGTTCGAGACAGAACCACCATCCTGTATTAAGACGTACCTGTTGCAATTATATTTACGGTCGCCATCTTGAAAGTCTGTAATTTTTATGCTAGAAATTCCGAAAAGAATCCAAAAAATTTTTAAAAAATTTCCTACTATAATGTTTAGTTTTTTAATTGATTTCGGTCCTCGGTTCGATTCCCGGCGAGAGTAAACCAGAAATTTATTATATTTAAAAATGTTCTAAATAAAAAGTAATATAAACATTCTACACCACACCCGATATTTTGAATTATGTCACCACTATATGAATTATCTTTATGGCCGCCATCTTGAAAATCTTTATTTATTATCCGATTTTAATGAAAAAAGTTTAAAATGCACAAAAAAATTAACTTAATAGAATACTGATTGATTAGATCGATTCCCGTCCATGGTTCGAAACCGGTAATAGCAAAAACTAAAAAAATTTAAAAAAACCCTTCTCCTCAGAAGCCACCTACAGACTGGCCTACCAACACCAATTTCAAGTTATATAAACCATCAGCTGTAGATTATTTTTAATATTTCATCAGCGAGAGTTAAGTTATCCAAAGCAAAAGAACTTGTTACAAGTAGTCCTGATTATTGGCATGATTTGTTGTTACTTGTGTTTAGTCATAATTTATTTATTTTATGTTGGATGTGGGATGCTCACTTACGATCGCAAAAGAAGGAAGGCTAGCAAGGCTTCGCTAGACACCAAGGACAAGGATGTTCGTCTTGCTTTTTAGTGATTTTCAGATGTCTCAGAGCTTATTATTATATATGACTGAGTAGTTGTATTTTTGTTTTAATTCCACTTGATTAAAATATTATAACTGATGATTTATTATCAGAAATTCAATTAATTAAATTTAACTCTGAATAAAATGACAAGTCTCGTTAAGAGTAAAACTCCTTTACGGAGAGATCGGTTTCTCAGAAACAACCAGAAGCACTTGTATAAACCACAGGAATAATCGGAAGCACACGGAAAAAAACCATCAAAATATTGACAAGAATAATCGCAAGCACACGGAAATAAACAAAAAATACAAATACAGATTTGCTAGCAAGTTAACTTCTCATTGTTCAGCAAAGATAGAGTTCTAGTCCAAGCCAGAATTTTTTGTATTTTTTGTAATTTTTATAACTTATTATTTTGAAATTATTTTTGTAATTTTATGATATAAAAAAATGTATAGCGTTTTTCTCCGTGTGCTCCCAATTATTCTTGTCAATATTATGATGGTTTTCTCCGTGTACTCCTGAATTATTCTTGTCATTATTTTAATGGGTTTTTCCCGTGTGCTTGCGATTATTCTTGTCATTGTTTTTTTATTTTTTTTTCAGTGTGCTGCAATTATTCCTGTGGTTTCTCCAAGTGCTTCTGGTTGTTTCGGAAAAACCTATCTCTCCGTGAAGGAGTTTTACTTTTATTGAGACATGTCATATTATATAGAGTTAAATTATTAATAAATTGAATTTATTATACTTAATCATCACTTGTAATATTTGTATCACGTGGAATACAAACGAAAATACCATTACTCAGTCTTATATGATAATAAGCTCTCAGAAATCTGAAAATCACTAAAAAGCAAGACGAACTTCCATGTCCTTGGTGTCTAGCGAAGCCTTGCTAGCCTTCCTTCTTTTGCGATCGTTAGTGAGCATCCCACATCCAACATAAAATAAATAAATTATGACTAAACACAAGTGACGACAAATAATGCCAATAATCAGGACTACTATTTCAAGATCTTTTGCTTGAGATAACTTAACTCTCGCTATTGAAAAATTCAAAATAATCTATTTGAGTAAAGCATCTAGTTTATAACTCTCAGTTTGCATCTGGCATTAGTCTCAGTAACTAATATAGATCCTGATTTGGTGTCTGTCGCTGTATCAAAAGGACACAGGTGTAAGTTTTGCAGCAAAGAATTCATTTTGAGAAAGAATGGAAGACAACACGAGAAGAATGATTGTGTTAAAAATCTTCTACGCAATATAATAAGTTGTGCTCGATGTAGCAAGTCGTTTACGCGAAGAGAGAGCTTAAAAAGACATGATAGAACTTGTAACGCTAAGCCTTCATAAAAGCAAGAGGTCAACGATGGATCTACTAGTCTTAAGAATAATGATCTGCATTACGTCAATAAGTTTCCTTGCCTTAAAAGATATTATGTTTATGGCTCTTCCGATCTCGACAAAGAACTTAAATTGAAGGAAGTTGATGATTTATGGAAGAATGAAGAGAATGGAAGAATCTTAAACGTGAAAAGTGTAAATACATTCAAGCAGAATTCAAGAAGATCTTTCCTACTTTAAAAAAATGGTGGACTCCTATAAAGGAAGCATGAAGGCGATGAATAAGCTTCGACATCAACGATATCGAATTTTTTACAGTAATCTGGGTGAAGACGATGCCTTCTACGGTGATGGCGACAGTGACTCTGAGGCTGGTGACAAAGGCAAAGACTGTGATGAAGCATCTAAATCTGACATGATCGAGGACTGTGACGATGTCCTGAGACCGAAACGATTAAAACGTCGTAATAAAATTAATTATCCTGATCAAGCCATTGATGAACATGGCTTGATGAAGAAAGTTACCTTGAGATTGGTGTTAAAACGGAAGGCACCAGAGATCATAATATTTATTATAAACTTCTATGAATGATGAACGTATCAGAAGAGATTAAATTATATCTCATGTGAATATCCTACATATTAGTTGATCGCCTGAGACTGTTGGTGGCATCTGTTCGTAGAGGAAACTACTCGCATATCGACGAAGTATCGTCCATACTTAAGGAACTGCGGAAAGCTGGCTACATACAATATTAATTTGTTTAACTGCCATGTGTTTACTATTGAAAAATAAAGGAATTATTTAGATTTAAATAAGTTTGATTTATTTCTTGTAAACTGAATTGAAACTAAGACTAAGATCGCGTAATACTGCTACCTCTACGTTTATTGTGCATCCAATTGTACGTCCTCTTCATAAAATGTTTTTCTGATTGTGAGTCTTTTTCTTTGATTGTCCTTCCGATTGTGCGTCCTTTTCTATGAATGTGCTTTCTTTTTCATTGAATGTGCGTCCGATTGTGCTTAATTTTTGTTGAATGTGCTTCCAAATCTGCTTCCTTTTGTTGAATGTGCTTCCGATTGTGCATTATTTTCTATGATTGTGCTTCCCTTTTTCGTAGAATGTGCTTCCGAATGTGCATACTTTTTGTTGATTGTGCTTCCAAATGTGCTTCCTTTTGTTTGATTGTGCTGTAACGCCCCTCCCTCGTGTCTTGTTAAAGTTATTTAAGTTCCTTATCAAAATTAGGAAACACTTTGAAATAAATCTGAATGACATGAAATTGCTGGAAATGAACTGGTCAAAAGAATAACAGAGGTGCACGAGAGAGAGAGAGAGAGAGTGTACAAGAAATTTCATATAGTTCCTGAATGGCTTACAAGGAGCTGGAGGATCGTTTGGTTATGAGCTTAAATAAAAAGTCAAGATTTAGGTTGCTAGGATTCTTTTTGATGTATTAAATTAAATCATTCAAATTCTTTTCTTTTAGTTTTCTGGTTGAATTGTAATAAACAACATTATTTCTTAAACAACAACAACAAATGTTAAGTTGGCCCGGGCCCTACACAGAATTTACCAGTTATACATTAAAGTTAAATCCTTCCTTAAAAATAATATAAAATATTTTTATAAAGATAAAAACTAACTAAATTTAAATTGTCTCCCAGCTGGCACTTTTTGTTTTTTTTTCAAGGGCATGTTGCCTGCGGAAGTTGGGAAATTCTTAGCTCAAACTGTTAAAAGTCTAGAAATTCTGATAGACACGATCTATCCCGACATCGAAAATCTCACAGACAGAAATTTCAATTGGCTCTGTTCGAGGGCGATAGTATCACCGAGAAACGACTCAGTAAATGAGATGAATAGAATGATTATGGAAAAAATACCGGGTAATTTTAAATGTTAAAAATCTATTAACACCGTGTGCAACATCGAAGATACAGTGCACTACCCACAATAATTTTTTAATCCTGCCGGCTTGCCACCCCACGAACTAAAATTAAAAGGAGGTACTCCCATTACGCTATTGAGAAATTTAAGCCCTCCCAGTATGTGTAATGGCACAAGACTTTTGATAAAGGAATTACGAGACAATGTGATTGTAGCAACAATCATCACTGGGCCCGCGACCGGACAGCTCGCTCACATTCCGCGAATCCCGATGATTCCGACAGATTTGCCTATACCCTTTAAAAGGTTACAGTTTCCTGTGAAGATATTGTTTGCCCTTACGATAAATAAATCACAGGGACAAACTTTTTCGATTGTTGGCATCGACCTAAGAAAAGAGTGCTTCTCTCATGGGCAATATGTGGTCATTTCTCGAATAGGATCTCCTGAAAATCAATATGTTTTGTTATCACCTACAAATATCACTGCCAACATAGTGTACAGTGAAGCTTTAAGGTAAAAGTTTTGTAAAGTAAAATTTATAACCAATAGAATAATTAAATAAAGCTTTAAAATAAAAATGTAAATACAGAAATATAAAAATTACAATGACTTAGAAAAACTCTTTAAAATAAATTCACACACCTAGAGCAACAAAAAAAAATTTCAAATATATTATTAAAAAAACTTAGGAAATTTAATAAGGTAGGATCAGATAAAAATGTAACATTTTGTAAAAATGTAAATAAAATATACTAAGTAATATGTCTCCCTTCAGATTAAATAAGTTACTTTAATAAAAAAAACGATGAAACAAATTCGGATTGTAAGTATACATAGATAATGTGATACTGTGTTTAAAAAAATATAGAAATGAAACAACAAAAAAATATAAATAAGAGGTAAAAATATAAAATGGTATGTCCACCCGTGCGAAGCCGGGACGGGCCGCTAGTAGTTTAGATTATAAAGAGGAAAGAGCCTCGTGCCACGTCAAACGTAAACAAACCTATGATCCATAGATAACCATAGCGCGCGTCGCGAGCATGGCTGTGCCAGGCGACATTCCGACCTCCATGGCAAAACAATTAAAGCGTTTTAAACAGTAGTATGAATAACATGGTCTATCAACTTTTAAAATTTAAAAAGAAGTTATTGTAACCAAACGTTAATATTTGAACATATAGTATCGCAAAGTTTTTTGGTAGTTATTGATATGTTCTTTAATATTGTAGGACATACCGTACTTTTGTTCTATCATCAATAGTTTCCGCAGCGCATGAGATGTAAGATGCTTTATGGCATTATTTTACACCTTGGGTTATGTTACTAAAGGTTTAGTAAGGATTCCTTATGTTTTCTAGCAATAAAATAGCCTATGTTACTCAGGGTGAATGTAGCTTTCTAATTTAAAATTTTTGAAATCAGCAGAGTAGTATTTGAGTTTATTCATTACAAACATACACACAAAAATACAAATCTTTCCTCTTTATTATATTAGTGTAAATATAAAAAAATTACAAAAAATTCTGGCTTGTGCTAGAACTCTATCCTTTTTCAACAAATGAGAAGTTCACAAGCTGACAGATGCTTGACTGTTGACTAGTTCAAAATCATTTTTCAGGGATTCTTGGTCTTCTTTTAAGAATAAAACATGTTACGTTGTTTTATTTGAATATATGTAATTAGCTGACATCTAGGAAGGTCATGAGGTTCGAATAAGACTGGTCTATATGTCTGCCATTGTTTATGACCCGGTCTCGCGGTCCGAAGATGCTTGGTCTATATGTGTGGATGGCTTTGTACATGAACGGTTTAGAGGTTATTATAAGTATCGATAATATATACTTACATGATAGGTAATGCGACAACGTATTTAATTCGACGGACAGGTATATTGTCCTAAGTTGTTTTTCGTAGAGTGAATGATTAATAAATTCCATGAAAGGTAATGGAAAACAGAAGATTAAATTTATTTAATATTTAGTTACATTTGTCACTGGTCAAGAATCAAACCGAGGAGAGGAATCCATCGATTCAATATGCAAATTAATGAGTGATATTTTCGGTGACTTTTGGAATTTTTCCCGAATATAGGTCAATAAATACAAACCTAAAAAGTTATTAATAATTTTTTTTAATTATGATCTTATTTCATTAAAACTCGATAATAAATAAATATTTTCAAGATGGCACCTGTAACGATTATTGCAACAGTTACATTTTATACAATATGGTGATTGTGTGTCGTACATGTGATGCTATTATTACTTAAAATTAAAAAAAAATTACAAGTCCGAATATGCATGTTATTTTTATATATACCTTATTTAATTCTCAGTGTGGTAATTGTCTCGATGGCCGTGCGGTTAAAGGCGTATGTTTTCCAACCTAGAGATCAGAGCTGCGATGGTTCGAATCACAGCACTTCCAATGTATTTTGCATAAAAGATTAAATTTAATATTTCGATAATGAACTTAATATCTCTGGTAGATAATGTAACATCGACTTTATGTGATGAGACAGAGTGACGCTGGCGCTGTCTAGGAACGAATAGCAGAAACAAAGTCGACGGTATCCAAAATGATGACCTCCAGCAGAACAGAAAAAAATTAATATGGTGGCCGTGACGAGAATTTCATCATGAGTGAGTAGGGGTTCGATTTAAAGAAGGTGTATCAAAGATGGCAGACTCAAATTAGCCGCTAAGGTCAAGGTCAAAGGTCAATTCATGATTATCCAAGATGGCCCCCGTGACTTCAGAGATGCACGTGACGTCAGTGCTCGGTCAGCAGTAATTCCGATGGGATGTTTGGGGTGAGCCACCCCATTGTAGAAGTTTGTGGGTGATTACTTTGATAGTATCCCCGTGGAAGCCAAGATTCGAAGCCTCCAACAGTAGAAATTCAGTTTACGTTTACAACATAATTAACATATGTGCGCTAATGTTTGGTCAGTTTAAATTATCTGTTTTGTGTAAGCAAAGTGTATCAAAGTATTGGTGCTGTACTGGCCAGAGATATTGGTCACTTTTAGATGCCAGCTTTGAAACTTTTTTTGACCATTTATTCAGACATATTTTTTTACATTGAAATATTAATTAAGTGATATTTAAAACACCAAATAAATAAAATTTTGGTTAAATGATTGTATGAAACATGATTTTTAGTTTTAAGCTCTATACAATACATTTTTTTCCAATATGCCATTCAGTGTTGTGGCAATAGGATTATGATAATAGTTTGAGTGTGGTTTACGTATAACGGTAACATTTTCATAAGAACACGAAACAAATTTGGTTTGTATTAGAATCACTTAAAACTCCGCTCTGTTAACAAGCAATACAACATCCCACCACAAAAGGCACTATAGCACACGGGTGTAATTTGTTAGTTGTGTTACAGTCTCTGGTGCTTCTGACAGTTTGGACAACCAATACTGAAATGCCCGACCACTTTTGGAGTGTGTCTGCCCTTCGTGTGTATCCTTCAGCATTGGAGTGTCGAGATGAATGTCTGTTTACCAGGCATCGAGTTATGGCCGTTCCAATATGTACATGCGATTATAACGGAAAATAAAAGCATTCTAGGAAGTTTCAACAAATGACTTTATATTCTTAATATTAATACTCTCGATAAAATTGCATAAAAAAGTTAATTCTCGTAAGGCACCTACGTTGCAAATGTATAAGCCGTAACTCTTTATTATTCATACCAATTTCTATATTAATACCATTGAGAGTAATGTAATCTATACTAATATTATAAAGCGGAAGAGTTTGTTTGTTTGTTTGAACGCGTTAATCTCAGGAACCACTAGTCCGATTTGAAAAATTATTTCAGTGTTGGATAGTACATTTATAGAGGAAGGTTATAGGCTATATTTTATTTTCAATAACATAAGGGCTGCTTACTAAAAGTCCAATTTATAATCAAATGCGTTGGAGGGGGTTAGATACAACCTGCAGTACACGTGCAATGTGTGTGTTGACAATGCCGCAGGCGCTAGATTGCCTATTAACATTGTTGCCAGGCGCTAGATGCCTTATCATTCTTAATTTTCCCATACAAGTAAAAAACACCCGTGTGATATTAACAACGAAACAATCAGTACCCTCAAAGGTGTTCAATTAGTATTTAAATACTTTTTATCCCTTTAAATCTCAAACCTAAACTATAGTTTTTTTCCTCTCTCTGTGTTTAATTTGTTTTTTTTGCCCTTTTTTTCAAGTATATATATTTTACAGACTTGAAACTTCACAGTAATGTTCCTTATGTTACACAGGATGACATTTTCCGAAAATTAGATCCCATGGGTGGTTAAAACCAGGCAACAGTGGGTACTTTGTCTGCATGAGAACAGGATTTTGCATTGTTCATGCCTTCTACGTCTACATGGCAACGGGCATCGCGCGGCAGTGGCGTACCCTCAAGAAGGGGCATGTATAATGAACGGCGCAAGATTGATCTGCCTGTAGACTGCCGTAGCGAAGTACGGGTACATCAGTTGTACGTTGCGTGCACGAGTTGGGAAACCATCGGTGCTATTTATTTTCTCTCCGGTACATTATACAGCATTGTAATAAATTTTCACTGAATTTTTTTATTTACCATTACTGTAAATGGGAGATGTGGCTTAATTTTTTTCCATTAGTATAGCCGTGCGATGCCGGGTCGGGCAGCTAGTAATACAAATAGTTTAAGACGTTATTGAGAACGAAACTGCAGCTATTATTTGTAAAAACTAAGCCCAAGCCATAACACCGTATGTGCGACCACCTGCTTCATACAGACACCAGTCATGTGCTGCAGAGATCAGCATCTGCCGCATCGAGGGACGAGAAGGAAGCTCGCACATAAATGCGGAGCGCTCGAGTGGAAAACACAACTTCTCTTCTCCACCTCCTGCCCTTCTTAAATAACTATTTAATAATTTATCGGTCACTTTGAGCGTAATTGAAAAAAAAGCATTTTGATATAAATGTCGATAACATTCCAAGTACAATCAATTTTTCGTTTTCTCTGATAAAATAGTACAGAGCAGATTAATTACTATTTTTTATGACCCTGTGAACTTCGTACCACCTAAAATTATTTTCATAGTAACTCTTCATAAGCGATTATCAATCCTTATCAACCTTCCAACTCCAATACCTTGAGAATGAGAATTTTAGACGCATCATGTACGGTTTGGGTTTTGTTTGGTTATTAAATAAAACTCGTTTGTAATTTAAATCAATTCAGTGTATTTTATTTACATGAAAGATAAATGCAGTTAACATTCAACGCAAAGCTTTCTGTTAAACTACATTTTTCGATTTGTTTTTCGACGCATAAATAAACAAATATGATGGCTTTCCGACACGCGAACACGTGACATACAGTTGTCCATGCGCGCAACACGGACACTCCCACTTAATTCCGCAAACTTCAGTGGTCTTCGGCGTGGTTCGCACGCGAAGTAGCTCGCCACGCATTTAAATGACTTCGACGACCTATGTCAGCTCGTCCTCTCCTTGGCATTGTAATGAGCACTGTAAAACAACACGGAATTGTTTTCATAATCTGCCGAACATACCTTGAGAACTTAACAGCTTATTTATAACCTCAAACCTTTTCCTCTAGTTTTGCTAAAACACATTTAAATTAATTTGTGGTTATATCTAAGCCTGCAAAGTCAATATTCCTTAATAGAATAGCTGATCAAAAAGAATGATAGCAAAATGTAATTAAATTCGTTTTAACCAAATATATTCTAAAAATCCACTACCTATATTTTATGAAAAAAAAAATTAAATGTTATACATTTCACGGAACCGCACGGAATGAAAAACAAATAGAGGAAAAACAGTTATGCATGGCGCAGCTGTCAAACGAAAGGCCCGCCACGTACGCCATCTCTTGAATGTAATAGGAAGTGGCAATTCTCATATAAAATTACCAATGTATGCCTAATTTTTTTCATTATTTCGGCGGTTTCTTTGGTTGTTTCATAATGTTCTTTTTTTCTTAACCACACCAGTATTAAGACGAACAAAAAAAATTATTGTTCAAACCGGTCGGGCCATTTTCGAGTTTTTGCGAGTCTAACGCACTGCAATTGATTTTTATATAGAGAGACAGAGAGACTAACTAACTAACTTACTAATGCCCGGCATACGTTGCAATGCTCTAATTTTTTTTCCAAATTTTTTAAAATAAATATACATAAACTGTTTGTGTGTGTGAGTGTGTCTCTTTCCCGCTCTATCTCTTTACTTCTCTGTAACTCTCTATATCTATCTATCTATCTATCTCTATCTTTATAGTTCTCTCTCTATACCTAACTCTATCTCTCTATATATACCTCTCCCTTCCCCTCCCCCTCTGCCACCCTCTTTTCTTTTCTCACTCTCTCCCTCCCTCTAGCTTCCTCTGTCCCACCCTCCCTCCCACCCTTACTATTCGGACTATAGCAAAGAGTAAATACTATAAAATATTTACAAACAACTATCCATACGACACGCGCGCAATCTTAAAATGTGCTTTAAGGGTTAGTGTTATCGCAATCTCACCTGGAAAGTGACATTCCTCGTGCTTTGAAGGTCAAGTGTGCAAAATTTCATCGAGATCGGATCAGTGGTTTAGGAAAGCATAGAGGACAAACATAGAAAAATTGAAAAGTAATTCGATGTGGCAATTCCCATACAAAATTACAAAAATTGATTTTTTGGATTTTTTAGCTGTTCCTTTTTTGTCCTAATGTTTTTTTTCCTAAACCATCCCTGTAATGAGGCGAACAAAACAAAACAAATGAATCGTTCAAATCGGTCAAGCAGTTTTCTAGTTTTAGCGAGACTAACGAACTGCAGTTGATTTTTATCTATAGAGATTAAGGATATTGGTGCACCAGCATCGTATTAAAAAAAAAAAAACAATATATTTGTTAATGATTCAGCTGCTAGAGAAGATTTGAACTTTCTGGTGAAATTTTTTTTTAATTTTTATATTTTAATTATGTTATTGCTGATTTTCGGGAATTTTTTTAATTCAAGCTTTATTAAAAGACTATAAAGAATTCAGTGGTAAAACTTTCGCAGATAAATTTTCAGACACGGGAGATATGACTGTGACCATTATTTTATCTGTAATCATTACTAATTTAACGTATTTACAATTTGAATTTTAATAAATGAGCTGCTACGAAATTGCGTGATATTCATTTGCGAATTTAATAACATTCGCGTTTCCATTTGTAATTCAAACGCCTACATATATGTCGGCTGAATGATTGACTTTATTTTAGTCTTTAGCTTATTGCAGTCGGACCTAAAGTAAAAACGTAGCTGTAGAAATTTGAGCAGCGTGCAAGCTCGGATACGAGGAATTATGGAGCACGCTGGACAGTAGTGACACCTTGCGACAGTTTTCCAAACTTTTTGCAGCTCGTTCCCACCTTGCCACAGCTGTCTGCTGTTTACGAAGGGGAGACGGGATTTCGCGGGAAACTGATATGAAGGTCAACGTACTCAATTTCAGTAGATAAGAGAACGTGTTTGGTCTAGCTCGGCGTCTAATTGAATGGTTATTCTCTGTTATTATTTAGCACAGTGATTTAGCTAGATGTTTTTTGTTGTAAGCGTAATATTTATTCAGGAATAAAATGCAGAAGAAACCTCCACCAAGCAGAGTACACAAAAGAACAAAACTATCGAAAGCCATTAGAGCGCTTAGAAAAAAGAATAAAGAAAGATAAGAGATTATTTTATTATAGCTTTTTTTACCATATATTTATTTTTCAGAGTTGCGTATGTACAACGCGATGGACGCGATGTGACAACAAGAAGATGTGTAAAATTGTAAACATTGTTTTTTCAGCAATGCGTGAACCATTCAAAAACTATACTCAACATGTATCCGTATAATTACGTTTGAATTTTTTTTATGACAGGCATAAATGTTAACAAGTTTATTAAGCCACAATAGACTTTTTTCAGAAAACTAAGTGTAGCAGAAAACACTCAACATAGTCTCACACAAAATCTGTTTACATGAATGCAGTTTTACGAAGTAAGCTACGTAAATAATAGTTAAACATTATTTAATATCTGCTGGTAACGTTTCCAAAGTATCAGCTTCGCCTTCATTCACGAACAATATTCGTGATCTTATTTATGTATTTTGCTGGCTATTCGTTGGTGACTGTTAGGACTGCAAAATTAGTAAATATTTTACACCCTATCCTGAGTTAAATCTAAGTGTGCGCGGTTAGATGAGGACCTAGATGTGTCTCAGGCTTACGCCTTTACACTATACTCATGCGGGGTATTAACCATGCGCGTAAGGTCGCGTTGCCATTGACCTATAGGATAGTCTCAACAATCCTCTACGGACTCGAAAAATGTCACCTGCTCATTGGCTACTTAACTTGTGACAACTGTTTGTTGTAATGCCTGTGATTCATCGTTGATTTTGTTGAGGAGTTTTCAGTAATTCAGAGCCTCCCATTTAACTGTGGCCGAATTGAAGAAGCAGTACACATGTTACATGCTTGAATTCATAGCAAATGGAAATCACAAATATTTACTGATGTAGTGGTTGGTAAAAAAAATATTATTCGTATCGCGTCCATCGCTTCGCGCCATGTTGGCTCCTATATTATATGGATTTACAAAATATAACGATTCATTTACGACACTTAATAAGGTGTGTAGGATTTTAAGAATTCACTTGAATTAATATTTAAGAACATATTTCAGGATAACTTGTGAAGACGCTCGTACAGACGGCACCGGATGTGATGACTCATTGTTACCAGAGCAGGGGCCATCTCGTGTACACGAAGTGACATGTGAAACCTCAACATAACTCGAAAATCAGTAAGTGTTACATTGAAATGTGTCCGCTACAAATGTTCAGGAATTATAATTTTGAAATCGAGTAGAAATATTCCTGCAATTAGCATTAGATATATTTTAATATACATTGAAAGCGAATCATTAAGTAGCTTAAAAATCCAAATACCAGAATACAGATAGTCTGTAACAACACAGACCTCACCAACAAGATATGGTCCAGATTGTTAATACTAACACATTTGAAAAAAAAACTGACTAGTTACTGAATATGATGAAATTTTGTAAACCTGTTACTTTAGATGATTGGTGATGTAATAATGTCTCTTGGAAACTACAAAAGATTTTAACTGCTTTTATTTCTCCATAAATTCGCAAATCACCATGGCGGCCATTTTACGATCACGATTTAGTTCTTAAATTTTAAATTAGTTTATTTGTTGAGAGCCTGGTACAATGTGTCTGACCACTAAAGCGACCCGAGCCGCGTAGTGTATACTACTGCGAGGTTGCCGAAGTAGGCTCGGGTCGGGACGAATTTCGCTGTGAAGAAACAAAGGTTTTTAATACATGGAAAATTATCCCAAAGCCGAAAATTTGTACAGTAGTAGAATGAAAATTTCTTAGTAACACGTCAAAAGTTTAACTACTGCCGCAAACCTTGTGCGTCACACCAAAAACGAGCAGTTAAGTCCAAAATGACAATTTTTTGCAACGATCCACAATAATGGATATTGCAAATGCAGTTTATGGAGTAGACCGTCAGTATGGAACCCAAAATAATCTAGAAACATTGCCCTATCTGAGGATAGTGATAAAAAGCACAAAGTTTAAACATGTTTCTATAAAATAGACCTTTTAAATCATTTAAGTTAACTAATTCACTTTCATTCAATTTTAAGGAAATATAAATACATCTTACATAAACTTAAAGAGCCCAACGTGGAAAACGCTTAGAGTAAACGTTGTTGCATATTTATTCATCTTTAAATTGGTATATTTTTTAAGTGTCTCATGCAATTAGTCTGACCACTAAAGCGATCCGAGCCGCGTAGTGTATACTACTGCGAGGTTGTCGAAGTAGGCTCGGGTCGGGACGAATTTCGCTGTTAAGAAACAAAAATTTTTAATACATGGAAAATTATCCCAAAGCAAAAATTTTGTACAGTAGTAGAATGAAAATTTCTTAGTAAAACGTCAAAAGTTTACCGATGAAACCTTGTGATCACACCAATAATGAGCAGTTGAGTCCTTAATGATAATTTCTACAATGATCCACAAAAATGTTTCTTAAATTTAATAACTTTAATACTTTTTTAAGCCGGTTCTCATTATGGCACCAAAGTAATATAAAAGAATGTCCTACATGGTAACTGTGATAAACACCTCAATGTTTAAACGTCCTATTATTAAATTAGTAATTTTAATCATAAAAGGTAAGAAATATATATTTTTTTATAGAAATTTGACTACATGTTACATACATATGTTGAGCGTAGCGTCAAAATCACTTCATAAATATTGTCTGTGTTTTTTTTTTGTAAGGTTTAAATGTATATATTTTGAGTGTCTGGTATAATAGTCTGACCACTGATGTATTTCAAGCTGCGTAGTGTGTGTGCAGCAGTGTTAAAGTCGCTCGTTCTGGGACGTTTTTTGCTCCAGAAAACTAAGGTTTTTAATGTATGGTAATTCAAGACTGAATTTTACTCTGAAAGAATAAAAGTTTCCTAACTGCAAGTGATTTTTGCTGCAAACGTAGATAAAAATCTTCCAGGATGCGATTTGCTTAGGTAAAAATGTTAGTATGATCGACTCTTTATTTTCTAAATTATAAATAAATAACAATAGAACTTCCCGGAAAGTTGTGATGAACTGACGATATTACGCGAGTAGCAGACCCGTACGTGACTACAGAGAAAGGCTATTTTCCTTGACCGTTAGGATTTCTGGGACGAACACCCTCTCACAGCTGGGGTCATAAAATATGGTCAAACTCTTGCAAAAACATCCACCACCGCTCTTTGCCACTAGCAATTCAATGAAGTAAGCTAGGCGCAGCACTCCAATGAATGAACTTAGAAAAAAAATACTAAATATGTAATTCTATCAATACATTTTACAACACAACTTATGTTTTATTTATTTTCTGGAAAAAAAAATTATCATATGAATTATGTTATAAAAGTGACAAAACTCAATAAGCACATTTACGGTGTATCGTTTTCTTCAATTGTTATGTAGTAAACTAATTTCATACAATTAAATATATATATTTTATGATATAGGCTACATTAAAATTTTGCACAGTTCTGATCTAAAATAATATAATGTATTAGAAATAAAAAAATAATTATATTTTTTTGTATTAAAATAATTTTTAATAATAAAATTTTTGTAACAAAATACGAACACACATATATAAAACCAGAGGTCCTCTAGAATTTTGATTTACAAGTTCCAAGCAGAAATTGTTTATTGTTAATTTTATTGTATCAAAAATCATTCATATAAGAAAAAAGAATATGTATATCTCAAAAGATGTAACATGAATACACCCTATCATATCCATTAAATATATTTTAAGTAATCCCTAAATAAGACCAAGTTTATTGAGTGTCGCAATACGCAGCGTGTTTCAAAGCCCGCCGGCCGTGAAAGATCAGTACGGCTGCAGTACACTGCAACGCTCGGGCAGCTTTAATGAGGCAACTAATTATGCTAGACTCTTTATAAATATACTATCTTAAAGCTAAAAGTATAATTAAAAACATTTATTTTGACATTTTTTCGCATTGGGCTCTTCAAACCGGTGTAAATCGTATTTTTATCTGGGTGGCAAATATAAAAAAATATATGTCGTTAATTAATCGCTTTATATCATATCTTAAATATTAAATATTTAAATTTTTTCTAACATTAATGGGTGTATTACAGTTTCTAGATTATTTTGGTAAGTTTACGGACAGTCAAAATTAAAAACTGTATAAATGGGTAGCATTTTAATGGACTAATGCAAGTTGCTGTCACCTAGGACTTAAATGCAAATTTTCGGTGATAACGCACAAGGTCTACAGCGGTAAACTTTCGGTATGTTATTAAGCATAGTCAACTCTACCACAGTACAAAAATTCAGCTTTGGACAAATTTTTCACAGGTTGTCTTGGTTTCCTGGAGTAACACGAAAGTCTACGCGGGGAAGGGCGGCTACCTGATCCGAGAATGAAGGATAGGGCGAGATGGGAAGCGAACATAAGAGCTGGTTGGAGAGAGAGAGAGAGAGAGAGAGAGAGAGAGAGAGAGAGAGAGAAAGGCGATATTGTGGAAGACCTTCGAAAGATTCCCGCTAGATGGCAGGCCTCAGAGCTGCAATCTTCGACAACCTCCCCTCACAGAAGCTCTCTCGCCACTAACTTGCCAAATCTCACCCGCTAGCTTATATACGTGCTGGCTGGCCGTACAGTAGTAATAAACAAGCATTTATAAAACACTTAAGCTCATTTCCAACAAATTCTGACGAATGACTGTTTTTTGTCCTGCACCAATCCCCTTAAGCCGTGAATCTACCAATGTCAAAACAAAACGCTGATTTCAAACAATTTTGATTAAAATCTATTAATAAAGAGCACAAAAAAGTAGTATGTAAATGGGAATACTGGCACAGGCGCCGGCACGTGGATTGTGATTGTCGGTCCGCCATCTTGGATTGTGACGTCACGACGGCCATCTTGGATGAGCGTAACGGGACATAGCGTAACGGGACATAACGTAATGGGACAAGTAGATCACGGCTACCATCATGGATGACCGTGACCTTGACTTTGACCTTGACCTTTTAACTGGTATTTGACCCCGGCAGTCATATTGAATCCGCCATATTAGATCAGACATCTTGGATACCGTCGACTTTGTTTCTGTTATTTGTTCCTAGATAGCGCCAGCGTCACTCTTGATTTTTTTCTGTTCCACTGGAGGCCGCCATCTTGGATACCGTCGACTTTGTTTCTGTTGTTTGTTCCTAGATAGCGCCAGCGGTGCTCTTGAATTTTTTTTGTTCCACTGGAGGCCGCCATCTTGAATACCGTCTACTTTGTTTCTATCGTTTCTCCCTAAATAGCGCCAGCGGCACTCTTGATTTTTTTTCTGTTCAACTGGAGGCCACCATCTTGAATACCGTCGACTTTGTTTCTGTTGTTTGTTCCTAGATAGCGCCAGCATCGCTCTGTCTTATCACATAAGGTCAATGTTTCATTACCTACCAGAGCTATTATGGTCCTTATCGACATATTAAATTTAATTTTTTATGCAAAATACATTGGAAGCACTGTGATTCGAACCAGCGCAGCTCTGATCTCTAGGTTGGAAAACATACGCCTTTGACCGCTCGGCTATCGAGACATTTACCAGACTAAGAATTAAATAAGGTATATAAAAAAATAACATGCATTTTCGGACTTGAAATTTTTTTTAATTTTAAGTAATAATAGCACTTCCTGTTCGAGACATAACCACCATCTTGTATTATAACTTCACTGTTGCAATTATCGTTACGCCCGCAATCATTAAAATCCACAATTTTTATGTCAGAAAATCAGGAAAATTTTTAAAAATCATTAAAAAATTAAATAATCGAATTAAACAATAAAAATCTTATAAACCACTGTTGCAGTTATCGTTACGGTCGCCATCTTGGATTATATATATGATGCATGTTTCGTTTCGTCCATCCATCTCGGTTGAGTACGATGTCATCGTTACACTTTATGTTACGATCGTCATATTGGATCCTATTAATATTGCAATTACCATTATGGTCGCCATATTGAAATTTAGACGCCATCTTGAAAATCCGTAATTTTTATGTTAGAAAATCGGCAAAAATTCCAAAATTCATCGAAAAAATAACTTAATTGAATTCTGATTGATTATTACGATTCACGTCCTTGGTTAGAAACCGGTAAGGGCGAAAATTAAATAAATAATAAAAACGATCAAATAATTCCTCCAGAGAAGCCACCTACAGACTGACCTACCACCAATATCAAGGTATATATCGTCAGCTAGTATGACGTCATGTCCGCCATCTTGTCATCGTCCGCTGGAGACAATCATTATGTTTTTGTCGGCTAGAGTGTGCTGGCGTCATTTTAATATAATTTTCTGTTCACCATACCTTTAATCTCGTCTATTGGCATTGAACTTTGTCATTGAACTTGAACTTTGACCTTGACCTTGAACTTTGACCTTGGCCTTGAACTTTGACCTTGATCTTGAACTTTGACATTGACCTTGAAATTTGACCTTGACCTTGATTTTTGACTTTGACCTTGACGACCATCATGGATCCGTCATTTTATGTTCAGTACATGATACCACGAGCTACCACATGCTAGTGGTCATTGACACCATAATGTTTTCGTCTGCTGGAGGACACCATCATGTGTGTACTCGTCTTACCATCATGCTAGTTTTATTCTAACCTGCTACAGTGCAGTAATCATTTATTATTACTGAGGTGCCCGCCATCTTGAAATTTGGGAGCCATCTTGAAATCATGTAATTATTTAGTTAGAAATGCGGGAAAAATTCCAAAAGTCTGTGATGAAATGAATTATTAATTTTCGAATTAAATTGATGGATTCTTGTCCACGGTTCGATTCTTGTCCAGTGACAGTTGTAACAAATTATTAAATAAATTTTAGATTCTGTTTTCCATTACCTTTCGCAGAGTTTATTAATCATTCACTCTACGAAAAACAACTCAAGACAATATACCTGGCCATCGAATTAAAAACAGTGGCGATTAGCCTAACATGAAAGTCTAATTTTCATTAATCTGAATAACCTATAGGCCGTTCATGTACAAAGCCACACATATAGAACAGTTGTCTTCAGTCCATGAGACCGAGTCATGTCATCAGACGTATAGGCTAGTCATTTCAGGTCCGCATGACCTTCGTCGTTAGCTAATTATGTTCAATCAATCCATCGTGACATTTTTTATGCATACTAAAGGACCAAGTGACCTTGAAAAATATTTTAGTAACACCAAGAGGTTTAAACTAGTAAATATTCAGTCACTAAATTTTGTACTTCACACAAACAAAAAGGAAGCACCGACAACGAAACTACAGCACCGCAAACGATAAGGCAGCACATTTGGAAGCACCGACCACGAAAAGGCAGCACCAAAAACAAAACGGCAGAACCGACAACGAAAAGGCAGCACCGCCAACGAAAAGGCAGCTCATTTGGAAGCACCGAAAACGAAAAGGCAGCACCATCAACGAAAAGACAGCACATTTGGAAGCAGCGACAACGAAAAGGCAGCACCGTCAACGAAAAGGTAGCTCATTTAGAAGCACCGACAACGAAAAGACAGCACCGCCAACGAAAAGGCAGCTTATTTGGAAGCACCGATAACGTAAAGGCAGCACCGACAACGAAAAGACAGCTCCGCCAACAAAAAGCCAGCTCATATGGAAGCACCGACAACTAAAATGCAGCGCCGCCATCTAAAAGGCAACTCATTTGGAAGCACCGACAACGAAAAGGTAGCACTGCCAACGAAAAGGCAGGTCATTTATCATTGACTCCAATATTCATTGGCTCCAATATTCATTGGTTCCAATATTCATTGGCTCCAATATTCATTGGCTCCAATATTCATTGGCTCCAATATTCATTGACTCCAATATTCATTGGTTCCAATAGTCATCGACTCCAATATTCATTGGCTCTATCAGTTATTGACAACATCAGTCTTTTGGTACCAAAAGTCTTTTCAAAAGGCTCCATCAGTCTTTTGGCTCCAACAGTCTGTTGGCTCCTATAGTCATTGGCTCCAATAGTCTTTGGTTCCAATATTCATTGGCTCCAATATTCATTGGCTACAATATTCATTGGCTTCAATATATATGAGCTCCAAAATCAATTGGCTCCAATTGCTCCAAATGCTCCAACAGGCTCCAAAAGCCTCCGTCAGTCTTTTGGCTCCTACAGTCTTTTGGCTCCTATAGTCATTGGCTCCTATAGTCATTGGCTCCAATAGTCATTGGCTACAATATTCTTTGGCTCCAATATTCATTGGCTCCAATATTCATTGGCTCCAATAGTCATCGGCTCCAATATTCATTGGCTCCAATATTCATTGGCTCCAATAATCATTGGCTCCAATATTTATTGGCTCCAATATTCATTGACACCAACAGTCATTGACACCAACAATATTTTGGTTCCAAAAGTCTTTTGGCTCCAAATATATTTGCCTAGAATTCTTCGAGTCTAAGAGACTATGAGACCACATGTCTACGAGTCTATAATGATCTAGCTGGTTACGAGTTATACATGGCTTACGAGGCTACAGAGCTACGAAGCTTCTAGTACACAAGTTTACGTGACGGCGAGGATACAGGACTACAAGTCTGCATGAGTACTTGACTACGAAGCTACTCGTCTACAAGGCTTCAGTTGCCGCATCTGTCTTCAAAGGAATTTTCTCTTTTCGTTGTCTCTGCTTCCAAATGGGCTGCTTTTTCGTTGTCGGTGCTTCCAAATGTGCTGCCTTTTTGTTGGCGGAGCTGCCTTTTCGTTGTCGGTGCTGCATTTACGTTGTCGGTGCTTCCAAATGAGCTGCCTTTTCGTTGGCGGTGCTGCCTTTTCGTAGTCGGTGCTTCCTTTTTGTTGATTGCGTGAAGTACAAAATGTAGTGACTGAATATTTACTAGTTTAAAACCTCTTGGTGTTACTAAAATAATTTTTAAGATCACTTGGTCCTTTAGTATGTATAAAAAATATCACGATGGATTGATTGAATATAATTAGCTAACGACGAAGGTCATGCGGACCTGAAATGACTATCCTATACGTCTGATGACATGACTCGGTCTCATGGACTGAAGACAATTGTTCTATATGTGTGGCTTTGTACATGAACGGCTTATAGGTTATTCAGATTAATGAAAAATTAGACTTTCATGTTAGGCTAATCGCCACTGTATTTAATTCGATGACCAGGTATATTGTCTTGAGTTGATTTTCGTAGAGTGAATGATTAATAAACTCCGCGAAAGGTAATGAAAAACATAATTTAAAATTTATTTAATAACTGGTCAAGAATCGAACCGTGGACAAAAATCCATCGATTTAATTTGAAAATTATTAATTGATTTCATCGGAGACTTTTGGAATTTTTCCCGCATTTCTAGCTAAATAATTACATGATTTCAAGATGGCTCCCAAATTTCAAGATGGCGGGCACCTCAGTAATAATAAATGATTACTGCACTGTAGCAGGTTAGAATAAAACTAGCATGATGGTAAGACGAGTACACACATGATGGTGTCCTCCAGCAGACGAAAACATTATGGTGTCAATGACCACTAGCATGTGGTAGCTCCTGGTATCATGTACTGAACATAAAATGACGGAACAATGATGGTCGTCAATGTCAAAGTCAAAAATCAAGGTCAAGGTAAATTTCAAGGTCAAGGTCAAATTTCAAGGTCAAGATCAAAGTTCAAGTTCAAGGTCAAAGTTCAAGGTCAATGACATAGTTCAATGCCAAAAGACGAGGTTAAAGGTATGGTGAACAGAAAATTATATTAACATGACGCCAGCACACTCTAGCAGACGAAAACAATATGATTGTCTCCAGCGGACGATAACAAGATGGCGGACATGACGTCATACTAGCTGACGATATATACCTTGATATTGGTGGTAGGTCAGTCTGTAGGTGACTTCTGTGGAGGAAGGATCTGATCGTTTTTAATTTTTATTTTTTGCCCTTACCGGTTTCGAACCAAGGACGTGAATCGTTATAATCATTTAGAATTCTATTAAGTTAATTTTTCGATGAATTTTGGAATTTTTCCCGATTTTCTAACATAAAAATTACGGATTTCCAAGATGGCGTCTAAATTTCAATATGGCGACCATAATGGTAATTTCAATATTAATAGGATCCAATATGACGATCGTAACATAAAGTGTAACGATGACCTCGTACTCAACCGAGATGGATGGACGAAACGAAACATACATCATATATATAATCCAAGATGGCGACCGTAACGATAACTGCAACAGTGGTTTATAAGATTTTTATTATTTAATTTGATGATTTAATTTTTTAATGATTTTTAAAATTTTCCCGATTTTCTAACATAAAAATTGTGGATTTTAATGATTGCGGGCGTAACGATAATTGCAACAGTGACGTTATAATACAAGATGGTGGTTCTGTCTCGAACAGGAAGTGCTATTATTACTTAAAATTAAAAAAAAATTTCAAGTCCGAATATGCGTATAATTTTTTTATATACCTTATTTAATTCTCAGTCTGGTAAATGTCTCGATAGCCGAGCGGTCAAAGGCGTATGTTTTCCAACCTAGAGATGCTGGTTCGAATCACAGTGCTTCCAATGTATTTTGCATAAAAAATTACATTTAATATGTCGATAAGGACCATAATAGCTCTGGTAGGTAATGAAACATTGACCTTATGTGATAAGACAGAGCGATGCTGACGCTATCTAGGAACAAACAACAGAAACAAAGTCGACGTTTTCAAGATGGCGGCCTCCAGTGGAACAGAAAAAAATCAAGAGCGACGCTGGTGCTATCTAGGAACAAACTACAGAAACAAAGTCGACGGTATCCAAGATGTCTGATCTAATGTGGCGGATCCAATATGAATGCCGGGGTCAAGGACCAGTTAAAAGGTCAAGGTCAAAGGTCAAGGTCACGGTCAGGGTCATCCAAGATGGCCGCCGTGATCTACTTGTCCCGTTACGCTGTGTCCCGTTACGCTCATCCAAGATGGCCGTCGTGACGTCACAATCCAAGATGGCGGACCGACAATCATAATCCACGTGCCGGCGCCTGTGCCAGTATCCCCATTTACATACTACTCAAAATCTTTAATTTAATAAAATCGCCTGAAAATAACAAAAAGGGTTATCATTTAAATATAATATATGGCAAAATTGGACCCTTTTTGCATGAAAAATATTGCATGAATTTGCTCAATACGAATAGGCATATCATAAAATTTAAATTTGCATTTAAAGATGCATTAAAATAAAACTGTGTTTCTTGAGATCATATTAGAATGAGAATCTTTGAATATAACACAAAAATTTTATTCTTTCCAAGCACTTGAAAAACCAAAGTATCTATCACCATGAAGGTAAAGATACAAAACAAGCGTCACCTTAAACATGCATAGGAAACCAGCGATATAATACTCTATCAAACACAATTTCAGTTCCGTGAAAACTGATTGTGACTAAATACCGATTTGAATAACAAACATATAATGCATGTAACCTCTGTCATTGAGACAGCTGAAGGAAAAATTAACAATTCTTCATTCTTGCTGATGTTGATGTGCTTTTCTTTCGCCAATTTATTTCCTGCGGTTTTGTGTACTACTGTCACTTAGTCCTAACTTAACATACCATCTTGCACTTGGCACAAACCAAAGTGTCTTGAGTAATGTTGATTGCCAAAGGTGCGTTGCCGCTAGCAGCCACGTGTCATCAGTCAAAGTGTTTCTTCTTTACTGTATGTAAGTGAGAACAGTTTGGCGTGGTGTTAATTGCCAAAAGTGCATTGCCACTAGCAGCAACATATCTTCAAAACGTGTCTCTAATGTAAGTTAGAACAGTTTATGTATAATGTTCATTGCCTAAGGTGCATTGCTGCTAGCAGCCACATATCTTCAGACGTGTTTCTCGTTTAGTGTATGTAAGTAAGAACTGTTTATATAATATTGATTGCCAAAGGGGCGCTGCTGCTGGCAACCACATATCTTCAGACATGTTTCCCGTTAAGTGAATGTAGGTGAGATCTGTTTATTTAATGTTGATTGCCCAAGGTGCTTTGCCGCTAGCAGCTGCGTGACTTTAGTCGTAAGTGTGAAATATTTAGTGTATGTAAGTGAGAACAGGTTGGTGCGGCTGTTGCAGGGCTGGACGACGAGCAAATCTTCGAAGTGAACTGCACTCCGCCTGCCATAGACGACTTTCCTCGAGACCTGTTTTCGGAGAGGCAGCGTCAAGATGGCGCCCTCGCGCTGCATGTGCTCGGCTCGCTGTACCTGTTCGTGGCGCTGGCAGTCGTCTGCGACAAGTACTTCGTGCCTGCTGTCGAGAAGATATGTCAAGGTGACTGCAGGACAATGCTTACTTATCACTTCTGAACATTGTATAACGCACAAGTTAGCACAACAGTTGCACTAGCTACACGATTATATTATTTTAAAGTTTATCATTTAATCTCATAAAAATAATTAGTGATGATCTTACGATACATGTTGATATAACAACTAAAGAAACCATTTTAGTCAATGCCATATTTTTCTAGAAATTATGAAACTTGTCTGGAGGTGTGCTGACACGATGCTCTTACTTCCCTGTCTCATGTTTCTGCTGAACTGAAAACACGCGCTAAGTTATGTTCACATGTGTTTCTTCTTGAAGAATTTTTTTATTAAATTTTAAGTCTCTTGCGCTGTTAGTCTATTAAAAATGTAAACACAGAATAACTAATAATATACTTGATGTTTCAACCATGAACCTAAGTGAGCAACAATGGAAAACTGAAATTAGGCTTGTCAGTTCCTTGTTCGAATCCAGATCCGCTAGAATTCGAGGCCCATTTTCCCTACAAAGAAGTGAGTATTATAAGTGTTAACTACTTTTTTATTCGGTACTTAGTGCTGTCGAATTCAGCAAATTCCTAGTTAACTTAAAAGACTACAGATAACACTTCTGACTGTGACTATATGAAGTTGCAATTATAAATCAAATCAATAATTTACATTTAAGAAGAAACAAAATGTTCCAAAAAATGTGTCATAAGCAGCACTGTAGTCTTATAACTAAATTTTGTGTAATTATTAATAGTAAAATATTTTTTTTAAATATTAATGTGCATTTATATACATTTTGCATGAGGATAAAATGATCAGTATATACCCTATTAAGTATTAATGTTTATTCACAGATCATGTAGGTTTCTTCCATGTCTCCTGGTGAATTGTGTCAAGATTTCCTTTCCTTTTACTATAAAATATTAGTTTTACTGAAATATATATTTGATTTCTGATTTTCTGTATCCAAATAAATGCTTAAAGTATTTTAAATCAGTAAACACTTAAACATAAATTATTTATTAGTAATTCCTTGTAAGTTATATAAATTATATCAAACAAGAGATACTACACAAGTAGAGGTTTCTCATCCATGAGTTATAGCGAAGCCCTTATTATCTTGCGACAGTGAGATAGCATCCTCCATCCAAAATAAAAACTAAATCATACATTCTTCAACACAATGTGTAGTGATATACTTTGGTAAGGAGCAAAAATCCTAAAACCCAGTCATTTCGTTTATGATGGTGGTTGTGATCACCATTTTTCTTAAAGACATAATATATACTGTTAATATACATAGTCTGAGATGAATGTTATATATTAAATTAATCGTCTCACCATTGCGGATTAAATGGTTCAAATAAAGTAATAATACTTTTGAAAAAATAATACTAAATATCTTTTCTTCTATCAAAATTAATTTATTAACTCTATCATAAACGTCACAGGACAATACATTTTCAGATTCCTCATTAACAAGTAATAATCTCTTCTAATCAAGTCAATGTTTGCGAATTCAAATTTAAAAACCTGCATGGAAGCAGATATTTTAATGTTTGTGTATAATTACATCTACTTTTACTGATACAATTTCAAATTTGATTACTTTGAGGAATGAAGTTTTCAGAATTAAAATAATAAGCAGTATGCTGCTAAAATCATATTTATTGAAATAAAGCCAGGCTTTTCAAAACTAAAATTCTTAAGAAAAAAACTGTATACCTACTAAAAACAGAAACTATATACAAAGAACGGAAACTATATACAAACAACGGAAACTATATAAAAAATGGAATCTATATAGAACAAATGGAGCCTATACATAGATATACGGAAAACTATATACAAAAACGGAAAATGATTACAAAAAACGGAAACTTTAAAACAAAAATGGAAACTATATACAAAAAACGGTATCTATATACAAACAGCGAATACTATTTTCATACCATCATCTTCGGAAAAACCCAGCATTACTCATGTGCAGGTCATGGAAAGTCTGTGAGGGGTGGGGGGTATAAACTTAACAGCCTAACCACTTGCGAGTCAAGAGCGAGTGCAACCACTAATGACGTAAATTATTAGAGAGATATGGAAGCAGATATTTTAAATATTTACGTATATATTCGTTTCCATAAGGTTTTTTTAATGAAAAAAAAAACAACACATGTAGCCTTAATCGTGCACGATGATATTATGCTACAAAAGAATATGACGATTCATGTTTGTAGAGTATTAGATGTGTTCCCTCTCCACGAGTGATACTATATCCAACACATAACATGTTACGTTTCAACTTGATGTCTGATCGCTATAGTGTATACGATGCAGTTACAACACTCAACTCCACCATTAGCCTACTGCCTTTGCGAGTCGCACTTAACATCATATGAAAATAGTATAGTTTTAAAAGTGGTAACAGAAATTCTAAGTAAATAAAATATAAAAAATATTAAAATATTTTAAATAAAAAACACACACCTATACACCCTCTTCACACTTCACTAACACAATGCCATTAAAGAGGATTTTACCGCAGTACTATCCTAACTTTCCATCAAACGCTCTATAAACAAAACTAAGTATTCGCGCTCACAGCTCCAAAGTAAATAGTTCGGGATATGTTACTTATTACCCCCACCACTCCCACTGCAGCAATATCCTCCTCAGTTAGAGTAGAGGTGTTCACAGGTACATCTGCAATGTCTCCCCTGGACTCTTCGTCTTCGTCAATCGCAAGAGCCTCCCAGCTAGCGCAGGGTTCCTCCATAACAATCTCCTCATAGCTAACACGACACATCTTACTAGCTCTGTTGATAGCTATGAATGATACGTCCTAAGGGTGCAATGGTTCTCCCAGCGCACGCACCTCTGACGCACGCACGACCTTTGACGTCAGCAGACCTACCCCCTCCCCCTCATAATGCTCCTTCTCAGCCCTAATAACTGTGTCATTTTGTCCTGTATCCACATGTACACAACCTCGTAATACCATTTTAAGCACCTTCTACAAGCATACCGGACTTGTAACTAGTGAAAAGTTTCAAACAGAACAGGAATAAATAAAACATTTATTTAAGACTTACATTTATTAGAATAAAAATTTACAACTCATTACAAAACAATATAACTTATATAGCATCACTGGTTTTATCCCACTGTTTAGAGATATATTAATTAATAGCCACTTCACAAATAAACATATAACTTTCCGACTCATTACATTTTCTACCAAATATGGGTTTGGGTACTTTGTAGACTGAATTTATTACTCGAACTAGCTGCAATACCCGGCGTTGCCCTGGCTGAACACAGGGTGTAGTTAGTAATTGTCTTCTTAATTTGAATATCGAGTGTGAAAATTAATTTATATCACTTTCAGATCCCGACAGACGTTGTTCTCCAGTTTATAGTTATTTACCTGGTCTGTATGTAATTTATACTTTATAAAGCAATATAGAAAAAATCTGAAAAATAAGAGATTACTAATATTGAAAAGATTCCATTATCTAGCTAATGCTCGGCAGGCATTGCAATATCTCATTCAGTTTTGTTTTGTAATGTGTTTGAAGTAGTTCCACATATACAAATCATCTATATTTATATTTATCTACATCAATATACATCTATGTATCTCTCTATCTCTATTTATATCTTTATATCTACATATTTACTTCCCACTATCTCTATATCTTCTATATATGTCCCTTTATAGCTCTATACATCTATAGGTATATATTTTTATCCAAACCATTTCATTCTCTATACCTCGCTCTATCTTAACTTATCTCTCCGTCTCTATCTCACTCTATATATATGTATATATCACTGTATATCTCTCTTTTTTATATATATAAATAAATTGTGTCATGCTTGCGCACTTATACAACAAAAACAGACGAAGTGCCGCTATATAAAATGAATAAACACATTTTTTTACACGATTCGTGCTCCAACTACTGAAAAATAGTTATACCGTCTCAGTAACCTTCATGGGCATGCGCATAACAAAAAACCAAAATTTCATCGCAATCGAATGAATCGTGTAGGAACGCATACGGCACGAACAAACGAAAATTAAAGACGACAAACGCATCAAACGATGGTGCGTTTAAAATTCAAGGCAACTCTTTCTATTGACGAAGTTAAGAACAAAACTGTTATTAGCGCCTTTATTTTGCTAGCCGCTGCGAGTATTTGGCTCCAAATGATTTCAGTTACAATGCTGCAAGAACTTGTCACGATAGCTAGAAAGGTATTATTATTACTCTTTATTTGATTAGTCATTCATTAAGATTTTTACATCTTTAATTTAGAAGCTGTAGTACGAGAACTCAGCCTTAGCCAGAATTTAGATTACACGAAATAGAACCTTTTTAAATCAAAAATATAATTTATTTTTAATTTTTTATAAACATGCAGACAGTAAGTATGGACCAATGTTAATGTGGTATTGGATAAATTTTCATCATTTTTGTGAGGCATCTAGAAGACCTAACGTATGGACTAATATGTTAGGATATTTTCATGTAGTGTATAAAAAGACTATGTAGGCAAAGGATCTTGCTGGTATTTGTCTTCAGTAAACAGATTGGAGCTAAGAATTAGTCAGTTTAAGCCGATGCAGGACTAAATGTTTATTAGACTGCTTAGTTTTGCAAGTGTTCCTGTAGTAGAGTAGAAATTACATAATAAATCGTATTTGTAGAAAAGGTTTTTTTTCGAACCTGTCAATTTTCTGTTCAATTTATTGATGTGATATTTAATTAATTATTTTTGCATTGAACAGGGATCGAACCAAGTAATTAATGAGAACTTTTTTAATGAATTTTGGATGTTTTCCCGAATTTATATGTAAGTTATTACAGTATTTCAAGATGGCGGTCAATATGCCATATTCGTTTTATTCGAGGCTGATAGTAGAGGAGTTTAAGCCTCTTTTAGGACTTTTCACCATATTTTATTGAATAATAGATTTTTAAATAAAATTAAAATATTTGCATCGGTCCAATATTGAACCGAAGACAGAAACTGATCGAATCAATCAGTATATAAAGTGCAGATTTTTTAATGAGTTTTGTAATTTTCTCCGAATTTATACTTAAATAATTACGACTTTCCAAGAAGGCATCCAAATGTTAAGATAGTAGGCGCCGCAGTAATATCAAACGATTACTGCACTCTAGTGGGTAAAAATTATATTAATATGGTGGTAATGCACTATAGCAGACGAAAATAAGACGGGGGCCTCTAGCAAACGAAAACCATATGGCGGGCATTACGTCATACCATCTGTCGATATATACCTTGGCATTAGTGGTCAGAGGTCAGTCTCTCGGTGGCTTCTGTGGAGGAATGAACTATCGTAATTTGTTTTTGCCCTCAACAGGTTGGAACCGAGAATTGAAGTGCGTTTTTTAAATAATATTTTATTAAAATTTGACTAATTAGTATTTTTTTCCGAAAGTCAAGCATAAAAATAAAAGATTTTGAATATGGTGGCCGTAACGAAAATTGCTATGATTAAATAAAAATTCAAGATGGTGGGTGTGATGTAAAAAATATTAAACGTTTTTATTAAGAATTTTTAAATTTATTTTTGATAAATTACTTATTTACTCTGGCTGGGAATAGAACTGAGGACCAAACTCGAACAAGTAACTAAAAATTTGAAGTAAACAATTTTTTTTTCATTTTTTTTTCATTTTTTTACAAATTCCTAGGTTAAAAATTAAAGAATTTTAATTTTACGAACAAGGTCAAGGACAAGGTCTTGATATCAGCGGCTTAGGGCGGCTTGATTTTAGAAGTCATAAGCCAAGTTTGGGAATTTGTTTTCTTTATAAGGCACAAAAAGTCTTTTGAGATTATTCAAATTCTAATTTTTTTTGATGATTAAAATGGGAAAGCTTACAATTACCTTAAAATTGGGCATGAAATTGTCACTAACCATATATGTAGTGTCAAATAGTCATTTGGAAGCAACTGTTGTATTTCTGTATTTGTGTCAGGATATGTGTGGAACGTGATCCTGTTACAGAAACCAATTACGCAATGGCTCTGTTGGCAGGTTCAATTGCGCAAATTTTACTCTGCTACTTGCGAACACAATCCAGGAAGTTCATTCCTTTATTTCAATGCCTTACAATGAGGGCACACAAGCTCATCGATCCAATAGAAACGGATTGGTCTGTACTGTAATAAATTGTTATGGTGTAACAAAATGTAGCTCAATGAGTATTCAACGAAACATTTATTTGTCTTTTTTCACGATTATTCAAATACATTGTCTCACGATAGGTTTCTACTGACGATGATGTCTCATTCGATGCATAACAACTTCGTTTGCATTTTCTCTATCATCTGGTGTACGTGCTCAACAAGTTTGTGATAATAAATTTTGTTCAAATTCATTTCGTTATTCGGGTTGCTCTGCAGTTAGATTAGATCGCAATTTTTTTTGAATTGTAGCATTGCAAGTTCTGCGACCCAAATGGCTCGGTCTTATGGTGTACAAACTTACCTTCCCAGGTGAGGTTTGGTGAGTAAGAAATCAGCACATTGAAACATGAACCGTATGCTTAATGGTATGTTCTACAAATTATATAAATAAACTAGCTGACCCGGCAAACGTTGTTTAGCCATATAAGTTAATTATAGGGAATTTCTAGTGTAGAAAAAAATAACTAACTTATTGTAAGTGTGTAAGGTTGTGGTATATGACGATGTGGTGAAATATGCATCGAGCGTTGTGAACGACGAGGGGATATAAAAATTAAAAAAATACACCAAAATTAATTTTTATAATTTATTTTAATTTATTATTTTTAAAAATTATATATCATTAATTAATTACGATAGTAAAACTAACAAACAATATATATATAGTGTGAACAATATTTTTTGTTAGCCCATCTTAAGCTAACACAAACAAACTGGATGGTTTACCCACTCGAGAGCATGCCACGTATAATTGTCCGTGCAGTACCCGGCGTTGCCCGGGATAAACACAGGGTGAAGGGGCCCTTTTTCGAAATGAGATGTAGTTAGTGATTGTCTTTTTAATTTGAATGTCAAGTGTGCAAAATAATTTATATCACTTTCAGATCCCGACAGACGTTGTTCAGCCAGTGTATAGTTATTTACCTGTACATATCTAAAAATTGGTGGTCTGCATGTAGTCTAGACTCTATAAAGCACTATAGAAAAAAGCTTTAAAACAAGAGATTACTAATATTGAAAAGATTCCATTATCTAGCTAATGCTCGGCGTGCATTGCAATGTCTCATTCAGTTTTGTTTTGTAATATGTTCGATGTAGTTACACATATACAAATCATCTATCCCTCTCTCTGAATATATATTTATTTCTATCTACATCTATATATCTCTCAATTCATCTCTTTATATCTACATATATACATATATAACTACCACTATCTCTATCTCTTCTATATATAAATCTCTATATAGCTCTTTACATCTATATATATCTTTATCTAACCCATTTCATTCTCTATACCTCGCTCTATCTCAACTTATCTTCTGTCTCTCTCTATCTCATTCTATAGGTATATATAACTCTATGTCACTCTCTTTTATATTTAAATAAATTGTGTCATGCGTGCGCACTAATACAACAAAAACAGACGAAGTACCGTTATATAATATGAAATAAACACATTTTTTGAAACGATTTGTGCTCCAACTATTTCAAAATAGTTATACCGTCTCAGAAACCTTCACGGGCATGCGCATAACTCACCAAAATTTCATCGCAATCGGATGAATGGTATAGAAACGCATATGGCACAAACAAACGAAAATTCAAGACATGACAAACGCATCAAACGTAGGTGCGTTTAAAATTCAAGGCAACTAACTCTATTTATTGACGAAGTTAAGAAAAAAACTGTTATGAGCGCCTTTATTCTGCTAGCCGCTGCGAGCTCCACTAAGCGGGCTGGTCTCACCAAGGAGAAAAATATGAATTTTCCGGACCTTACTATGTGTATGATCGTGTGGCAGACATAGAGGAATGACACTCACTCACTATTTGTATGTCTATGACCTATGATTTTTTCTGTTATAAAATTAAATAATCACTTTTTCACTCCATTAGGGATGAAATTTCATATTAATATGCGGTCTATGTGTTAATCCAGGTAATGAGCTCTTTGTAGGCGGGGAAGGTTGATCAAGTGTTAATTGATCAGCTATCGACCGGGGTTGAAAAATATAAAATTCTATTAAAAATTAGGGGTTGGTGATAGAAGGGTGAAAATTTAGGGTTGTGTGTATTTTTTAATGCCACATTATAAAAAAAATTGCCCAAAAAAATTAATGTTAGGGGTGGACAACACTTATCACTTAGGGGTATGAAAAATAGATAGTAGCCGATTCTCAGACCTACTGAATATGCATACAAAATTTCATAAAAATCGGTCAAGCCGTTTCGGAGGAGTATGGTAACTAACACTGTGCCACGAGAATTTTATATATAAGATAACATCAGGTAAAAGGTAACTGCGCCGACTGGCTCGCCACGTAGCCTTTACAATAGGTGGAAATCAAATTTGAAATAAAATAGGGTTAAAATACTAACATTAAGCACAGAAATTTAAAATATTTTTTAAATCAATCACAGATTATTACGTTTGTATTACAGTTCCAAAATAATTTCTATATTTTTGTTTGGGGCCCCGAAAAACGAAATACAATGTACAATAAACTAGATAGCTTAAAAACTTTTTTTTGGTTATGATAGTGCTTTTCAGAACAAGAATTACAAAAAAAAAATTATTTTATATTACTAAACATAATTACTTTTTCTATTTTATTATTAATTTTAAAAAATATTCAATGTTGAGATAGCTGTGAGGAGGTCCGGACGGTAATTTTAAAGTCCATGCGCCACATGCTGAATGCGAGATAAAATAAATAAATTTATAGAAGTACTAGCTGCCCGACCCGGCTTCGCACGGCTATAGGTACTAATGGAAAAAAATTAAGCCACATCTCCCATTTATAGTAATGGTAAATAAAAAAAAATTCAGTGAAAATTTATTACAATGCTGTATAATGTACCGGAGAGAAAATGAATAGCACCGATGGTTACCCGACTCGTGCACGCAACGTACAACTGATGTACCCGTACTTCGCTACGGCAGTCTACAGGCAGATCACTCTTCCGCCGCTCATAATACATGCCCCTCGTTGTGGGTACGCCACTGCCGCGCGATGCCCGTTGCCATGGAGACGCAGAAGGCATGAACAATGCAAAATCCTGTTCTCATGCAGACAAAGTACCCACTGTTGCCTGGTTTTAACCACCCATTAGATCTAATTTTCGGAAAATGTCATCCTGCGTAACATAAGGAACATTAGGGGCAGGCATATTTCGCGAAAAAATCTGCTCGGCGTCGGCGGTCCCTCTCCCACCCTCCCCCTACCCCTGCCCACTACCGCCACACCTCCCCCTCCCACTCCCGCCACACCTCCCCTTCCCACTACCACCACACCTCCCCCTCCACCCCCCACTACCACCACACCTCCCCCTCCCACTACCATCACACCTCCCCCTCCCACTACCACTTGCAAAATTTCAACGGTGATGAGGACTGCACTAACAATGAAATAGCCGTTGCCATAGAGACGAATGAAGCATCAACAAAGCAACAGCCGTTGCCATGGTGATTTCCTACCAAAAACTGGAAATTAAAAAAAAAATTTAGGGGTGGACTACCCCTAACATTTAGGGGGATGAAAAATAGATGTTGGCCGATTCTCATAGATACCGGATAAGCACAAAAAATTTCATCAAAATCGGTCAAGCCGTTTTGGAGGAGTATGGCAACGAAAACTGTGACACGAGAATTTTATATATAAGACTAGCTGCCCGACCCGGCTTCGCACGGCTATACTAATGGGAAAAAAATAAGCCACATCTCCCATTTACAGTAATTTTCATTGAGACAGTAGTTGGAGGCATCCCGAAGCTCTTTCGAACAGATGGACCAATGATTTTCGTTTTCAGGCACTTGAAAATTATGGACACAACATGGCCGGGCCGGGATGTCTCACACCAAGTCGTCGACCAGTATACAAAAACAGTAAACACATAAAAAAATAACACATCGGTACAAACTAAGTTATATAATTGCTTCCTGGGGACATCAGTAGTGTATAATAATAGTTCCTCCGAGCTCTGGGTTCTGGATGTAGTGGTGGTGCCGGGATTCTGTCTGTAGATCCCGAAGTGACGGCGGCCAGCTTTGATGACCTTGACCTTGACCTTACCCTACCGGCCATTTTTGTTTCGCGATCTTGGATCTGCCATCATTAAATCAAGTGCCCCGCTCACGAATGCTGCATTTTACGTTACGCCCACCATCTTTGTACATGTATGACGTCAATTTCGCACTTTTAGTTACAACCGCCATATTTGATTATAGAACATTGCAATTTCCGTTACGATAGCCATATTTAAATCTAATAACATTTCTGCCACCTTGCATTCATTTTAAAAGCTATTTTTTTCGATTCTTATAAAATGGCCGCCATTTTATTTTCGTCTGCTGGAGGCCGCCATCTTGGATAACGATATGCACACATCTTGTTTTTTCTGTTCCAATGTAGGCCGACATCTTGGATACCGACATCTATGTTTCCTCTGTCTACTCCTAGAGAGTGCCAGGATCGCTCTGTCTCATCACAAAATGTCAATGTTCCATTACCTGAAAGAGATATTATGGCCCTTATCGACAAATTAAATTTAATTATTTATGTAAAATACATTAGAAGCTCTGTGATTCGAACCATCACAGCACTGACTTCTAGGTTGGAAAAAGTACGCCTTAAACCGCACGGCCATTGAGACATTTACGAAGATGAGAATTAAATGTTTATAAATAGTAACACACATATTCGGTTTTGTAATTTTTTTAATTTGAAAGAATAATAGCGCCGTCTGTTTGAAACCAAGCAACCATATTTACATTCAATACTTGCTAACAGGAGCGCTAGATAATACATAAGGCGTCTCCTAGAGAGCGCGGTCGCATCTTGTTTTCGGTAATCAATACAAGGAGCGCTAATGTCATGTAGTACACACACAATCTGCTAGAGTGTGCTACCATCATATTATTTTAATTTTAACCTGCTAGTGTGCAGTAATAGTTTATTGTTACTGTGACACCCACCATCTTGAAAATTGGTTGCCATCTTGGAAATTCGTAATTATTTAAGTATAAATTAGGGAAAAAATTTAAAATTAAAAAAAAAATCAATATATAAACACTCCGACATCTTGGATTACGTCGTTAAGTCTGCCAACTTGAAAATCGGTAACTCTTATCAGATTTTAATGGGAAACAATTTTAAAATTTATAAACAAAATTATTAATTTATTAATAATGAAATATTATTCAAAAATGGACTTACATTCTTTGGTCCTAACCCACTGAGGGCAAAAATATAATTTCCGACAGATCCTTCCTCCACGGTAGCCACTGGCAGACAGATCACTCACCACTAATGCCAAGGTATATATCGACAGCTAGTATGACGTCACATCCACCAACTTGTTTTAGTCTTCTGGATGCCAACATCATGTTTTCGTTTGAAAGAGTGCACTACCACCATTTTAGTTTAATTTTTGTCCACTAGACCTTGTAATATCGGGTTCAATATGGCAGGATACTCGCCTAAACACTCGATGGGTCGTCCTGTCCCGGGCGTTGCTTTTCGAGTCGTCATTGTAGGTTGCGCAAAGGCCATCCAGCGCCCTGCTTCCCTCACGATGCCGTGGATGGACTTCCTTGGTGCGCTGTAGTCCCGGAACCGCAAGTTCCCTTGACGACTGCGAAGAGAGTTGCGAAGGACAGGCCACGAATCCCCTTGCCTGGGCTGTCGCGCTGTCCGCACCTGGCTCAATCACTCTAGTGTCTCGTAACTTCTAAGTGCACACTCCTATAATATGATGTGCGTGTCAATACTGGTTAACTCCGGTCTAAATCGGTAGTTGTCTCTCACTGCCCTTGGTTTGCCTGCCTCTGTCTGACCACACTGTCACCTACATGCACTTGCCCGTATATTTGCCTACTGCTCTTGTCTGACTCTGTCTTGGACACGCTATTACCAATTGCCCTCCTCAACAACTTTTCCAAAGAGTCTCTTGGTCGCACCTCAGTCGACATTCTACACATAGTTGAATACCTCTGGCACTTTTTAGCTGAATATCTCGTAGCGCTCCGGCGTTTATTCTTGCAAATTGGTCTAAGTCCGACTGACGACGAAAAATAACGAAGTCCAGCTTACCCTTCGCAGAGGCTTAGTCCCATACCGGAGTTCAGTGTTCTTTCCGTCAGTGTGACTGTCTTCTTGGGGGTCCAGGCAGGGTGGTAGCAGGTCTTGTTACGGCGGTGCAGCGCTTCCGCTGGTCGCTGATGTTCCGCTGATGTTCTGCCCCTTAAGCGCCGATGTCGGGGGTTTATATATCCCTCGGGCCGCCTTTCCCTATGTTCTCCGACCATCCAGAACCTCGTGGTTACTCCTACTTCACTCTGGATCGTCGGCGGGGAGGGAGATCATGTGGTCAGTCACATGACCGCTCCTCAGTCACGTGGTTACCCCCTCCACTGCGCGGCGCTGGGTGGAGCGCCTGTTGGGTTGTACACCCGCTACACAGGCACGTAGCGCGAGTTGCCGTCACTTCAGGTGCAAGTATGTCAGATGTTCGTTCTGGGACGCGTAGCTACCACAACAATACTCCCAAAAGTAAGGATAGAATTTAAATGTAATATAAGTTTTCTTTATTTCCTTTTATGACTACAAATAAGAAATAATATCATAATGAAAATAAAGAAAGTTTTTATTATTATATTTGTTTATATATGTATATATTTGTATATATATAATTGTATATATATGTTTGGCACACCAATAAATATTTTATGTACACTTATGGGGGTTTATCTCATAAAAAATATATTTTATTTTTCCACTAATTTTACATTTTTTGGGGCAGTTTTTCAGTCAGATTTTTTTTAAACCATATTAGAATTATAACGCACATTTTAGAAAGAAATAGCCAAATAGTTTTAACCGTTCTCAGGTCATGCGCTTAACAACAAACAGTTTTTCATTTGTAATTAGTTTAAATATGATGCGTGAATCAGTATAATTTTTTCTGTAGTGATGTTCCCGTAAGTTGATGGTTTTGGTGTAACTTTTTTCAATACACCTTATAGCAATCGTAAAGCATGTCACGTTATGCATGTGCTGTAGGTCTGGCAGTTCGGAGAATTTTGTCACGTTATATTTAATTGACTTTCTTTTTTGCAAACAAAGTAATGGAAACGAAATTCCCTGTGGTTCGGAGAGTCTTGTTCTATTAGCTAGTTATAGATCATGGATTTGTTTAGAGGGATTTCAAGCATTGAGAAAGAAGGCCTCAAATCTTTGGCCTTTATGCTACTGTTTGACACACCAGTAGTCACAATATTCACCAAATATAGCTTCAGTCGTAAGCATAATGACATCGAGAAAAATATGTATTAATTTGGGAAATTGTCTTGTTTAGAGTTATAGCGTATGAAGATGAAAGGCTACAGATATTTGAGCTTTTGCATGTTAAATTGGAGGTAAAACATCAGATATTGCGGAACTGGTTTAAGTTATATCGTTGCTTTTAGTTTTTTATGGAGATTATTTAAATATTAGGAGGAATTTGTATTTAGTATGATAAAGTTTAGAACGATTTAGCATATTTTGGAATAAAGTGATATTAAAAGAATATATGTTTTATAATACGAGAGTAAAGTATTTTATTCCGTATATGGATAATTTGGTATGACGGGAAAAACATGGATTTTTATGACATAATTGTATTCGTAACCTGTGGGAGCGTTGAAAGTGACTATCTGCGTTGACATGAATAATAATAATAAAACATGTCATAGAATTCAAGATCTTCAATTTGAGATTATTCCTGATTTAAGAGTCATTAACAAAATTTTTTTTTTTTTCATATTGAAGCTACCCTTTGACAAATGCTAAAATTACATATATGTGGATTGTCATATTGGTTAAGAATATTCAAAATATTATGTGACAATAGAGTTGTACATATATTAACACTATATTATTAAATAATGAATACCGAGTCTAGTGGTCCGGTGTTTAGTTTTTTTTTTTTTTTGCAATACCAGTTGTGTTAACTGTGCATCACAAATTTGGTTTTCCCTGAGATGTTGTTAAAATTTTAGTAATAATAGTATAATACATTTTGTGTATAAGTAAATGTACATTTTCAAATGTGTGCCATCATAAAGGTTAAGTCAGTTTAAATTAATTATGTTGTTTATTATTAAGTTATCTGGAGGAATTATTGATAATGATGTCTGGATTTGTTAAACAATTATAAAAAATATATTTAGTCTTTCATTACACACTTTCTTCAGTCATCTTCATTATATTACTCAATTGTAGAATAATAACACACAATGTAGATTTAAATTTATTGCCATCTCATTGTAAAACCGAAAAACATATATTTTATATGTTATATATTATCCAACATGAATTATTACGTAACAATTAACAGTTTAAATGGAGCTTCCACTACAAATTTAACCACAAGTTCAAAAAATGATTGAAATTAATGTTCAATCGGATTCACTAAAACTTGGCAATCCCGTATTTGGCAACACTGTGCTGGCATGTAATAGGACAGCGGCATGCTTTATTCGCCGCGAGACTCCACTTGTTGGAATCCGTATTACCGCTCCGCACTGAAACTCCCTTCGTGAAGCAGTCGTTGATGGGAGGCATAGTAGCTACTCACTCACGGGTGCAGGAAACGGCACTATAAGGCATGGTAAGTATCTGTAAGCACCATCTTCCATCAATTGTCCCATCAAGAGCATCCTCGACATGGGGGAGTGGACTACCGTTCTTCCAGCCGACCGGTGTCTAGACTGTAGAGAAGGCCGCTTCACTTTAGGCTTGCGTTCGAGTTTCTCAAAGCTCTGGGTCTAAATACTGATGAGGGCCAGGCCTCTGTTTCCTGCCGCTCATGCAGAAGATATCAACAATACGGGTGACAGCACGATCCACATAGTTCACCAGCGTCCAAACACTTTATTTACATTCACACACTAATTATAAACCATTCCGTATATTCATTGCATTATCCGACTGGGAAGCGTTCGTGATCATTTTTAATTCCTAATGTTCATTAACATAGGTATATTGTACCTTATCTATTCTAGTGGTCCTAAACTAATATTTATTACTAGCTGCCCGACCCGGCTTCGCACGGCTATACTAACGGAAAAAATTAAGCCACATCTCCAATTTACAGTAATGGTAATTAAAAAAAAAATTGTGAAAATTTATTGCAATGATGTATAATGTACCGGAGAAAAAATGAATAGCACCGATGGTTTCCCGACTCGTGCACGCAACGTACAACTGATGTACCCGTACTTCGCTACGGCAGTCTACAGGCAGATCACTCTTGCGCCGCTCATTATACATGCCCCTCCTTGTGGGTACGCCACTGCCGCGCGATGTCCGTTGCAATGGAGACGCAGAAGGCATGAGCAATGCAAAATCCTGTTCTCATGCAGACAAAGTACCCACTGTTGCCTGGTTTTGACCACCCATGGGATCTAATTTTCGGAAAATGTTATCCTGCGTAACATAAGGAACATTACTGTGAAGTTTCAAGTCTGTAAAATATATAAACTTGAAAAAAACGGGCAATAAAAAACAAATTGAACACAGAGAGAGGAAAAAAAACAATAGTTTAGGTTTGCGATTTAAAGTGATAAAAAGTATTTAAATACTAATTGAACTCTTATGAGGGTACTGATTGCTTCGTTGTTAATATCACACGGGTGTTTTTTACCTGTATGGGAAAATTAAGAATGATAAGGCATCTAGTGCGTGGCAACAATGTTAATAGGCAATAGGAAATAAACTTCTATGTGCCTGCGGCATTGTCAACACACACTTCGTACGTGTACTGCATGTTGTATCTAACCCCCTCCAACGCATTTGATTCTTAATTGGAGTTTTAGTAAGGATCCCTTATGTTATTGATAATATAATATAGCCTATAGACTTCCTCTATAAATGTACTATCCAACACTGAAATAATTTTTCAAATCGGACCAGTGGTTCTTGAGATTAGCGCGATCAAACAAACAAACTCTTCAGCTTTATAATATTAGTATAGATTTATCGGGAGTTATTACTGGTAAAAATTTTAACAACAACCCTAGTTCTCAAACAGATATTAATAACAGATTTAACTTGTTTAAATTAACATAAAAATCACTTGGAGAGGCGTGTTGAAAAACATTACTTGTTATTTATATAACAATAGTTTTAATATTAAAACTAATATTAATATCTACGTCTACATCTGCATTGTAAGTGAACATAAATTCTAAATGCAAGACATAACACATGTGTTAATGTGGAACTCACAAGTGCAATAAATCCTTACGAATATAGTTCTTCTAATTACTTATTTACTAGAGTTATCCTTTCACAAATAAAAATATAGATATTTCAAAGTGTACCTCGAAAGTGGTGATTGATGAAAAGTACCACTATCGTGTAGCTTGGTTTGGTGGAACCACCATTTACATTAAAGTGTTACTACTGAGATATGAAGAACCTTAGAGCCCATTAACACGGGCAAATCTATCGCCGGCAACTGAGTGGCGGGCCAGTCGCTATCAACTGCTGAATCATTGACTCGATAGGGATTCCCAGCGAGCGCTCACACGGGCAAATGCTACGTCAAGGTCGGGCAACTCTTGAGCGGTAGTTTCTCGCAGTTGCTCTCCACGTCAGTAGCCCAGAAATAGCCCGCCACTGCCAACTACTGGTATGTTCAGTAAAGTGAAAGCTTTCACACGGGCAACTCTGTCTCGTCAAATTTCCTTCTTAATTAATACAAAAAAATTGTTATACGTTTGTTACCGAGACATTCATTGGTTTGGTCATGAGTGGTAAATATCTAATGTTTATTACGCTAATTAACTTGTGAATAAAATATGTGGTACGAAATTTACAAACATAGTACATTAACAATAACTTAGTATTAATGGGTTATTATAAAGATATAATAATCAGAATTTATTCTTGAGATATTAAGCTCATTATATAATATTTTTATTAAGAACTGTTGTTTATTAAATGCTGCGCATTTTCTAGTCAATTTATGATGTCATGTCATTCATACGATTAAACCCTGAGTGTGACTACAACTCGTTCCTCAAGAGGTATACATTAAAAGTAGTTCAACACCACTTTAAAAAATTTGACTCAATTCATTGAACGTTTCTAGTGGCATAATAAAGTAGATAAAATATTTTATAAAAAATATTTTAGTAAAAAATTTACGAAATATGAAAGAGAATGCTCCTTAATTCAGTCTAGCAGCATTGACAGGATGCATTCATAAATTATGTTTTTCTTGATATTCGATTTGTTACATTAGTAGTATACAAATGAGAATCCTGGGACAAAGGGCTCAGGGTGTGGTTTGTGGTGGGGTCAATGACCGACCGAGCTCTGATGTCACATCCATATCTGACGTCGCAGCGGCCAACTTGGATGACCTTGACCTTTGACCTTCAAATTTGCCAAAATTTGCCCAATTTTACCCAAAATGCCTTAAAATTCGCCAAAATTATCCATTTTTTTGGAAAACATTTCCGCCAAAAATTCTAAACAAATTACACAATTCAAAAATTAGGATTTCGAAAACCTAAAAATAATTTTTGCTTTAGAAAGAACACAATGTCCTAAAAACGGCTTAAGCATCCATGCCTAAAGCCTCCGATAAGCCGTTTCTTGGATTATGACCTAACCGTTGCGATTTCCGTTACGGTTGCCATTTTTAAAATGTTTAATGAAAACACACATGTGCAGTGTAAGATCTGCCATAACAGATGATATACCTGCTAAGTGCAATTCTATATCATTTTATAGGAATGTAAGAAACGGAAAAGTACATACAATGTAATGACTTATGAGTTCTTCCAAAATATTTCACAACCTTACAGACACAAATTAAAATTCCAGTGCTACAAAATGAACATACATAAATTTTATTTCATAGACTAGAGGGGCATAAGTATAACTAAAATTATTACCGGTGACAAATTTGACATTGGTTATAATGTTAATGAACAAAATATTCATAACAGTATGCTAAATAATTTCTTAAAATGCATTTGTTTGTAGAATATTATAATTATGTATGATTAGAATTAGTTACTTATTTTACCCTCGCTGGCAACATATTACACAGGTTTAATATTATAATTTTAAGCACCTTCGTGGTATATAAATGTGCGATTATGTCTAACATACATTCTGGTAAATAGAGCCTATTTCACTATTTACTTATAATAAATTGCTGTTAAAAAGTAGTTTTATTCCTATAGAGAATAATATTTATTTTAAAAAAATATATACTTTATTCACTCTTTTTAGAACTTCGTAAGTACAGTATTATTTTATTAGTTTTGTTTACATCACAAACATTTACTTTTATAATGCCGAAAATCATTTAAAATTTAATTACAAAGTGAACGTTTGAAGAGAAAAGCCGACTTTCAATAAATAAGAAATGTTATCAATAACTTTCACAGCAAAAAACCTGCTGAAATAATTCTTGTACTGTGAATTTTCATATGTGTAGAATTCCACCTTAGCTATTAATGACATGCGGGCCCAAAAATTTAATGATGCAATTTTGTTAATGCTAAATATTTCCATACTTAGCACTAAAGTCACAAGTTGGTACTGTATTTACTAAAATATTCTGATTAAGAATATGACATAACACATAATGGTCATATTTCCAGCTTAACATCCATTCAATGGATAACTTAAATGCTGAAGAGAATCTCAAATCCTGCAAAAGATTACACAGTGATATTTGCAGTTTTACTCAAAGGTTTTTTCAGTATTTCAATATATTAGCTTCATTTTGTCTGTGATTCAGAACTGTGTAAAATTCCACAATAATACAAAGCAAATGTTTCTAAAAACGGCTCTACGTTTAGCAAACTTGATTAAATAGCGTATAATGAAGGAGCAGATTTTTGATACATATAAAAACATTCAATCAAATTTATTGCCAACTGACCATTTTGGTATGTTTATACTGTTAAGGGAGATCTGATCTACTCTATCGCATTTGGATTGGATTTACATCATATTGTATGGACAATGTTCCTCTATAACTTGTGTCATATGTCATAAAATTATTTAATTGCAAATTATATTCGTTTTTGCTATGCAAATTCAGTCCTGAGAAAACCACACCTACATAATAAATTTTTTAAAATAAATTTGGGGAAAACACAGTTGGAAATCATTTTCAAACGTAAACAGCTTCTCCATATTTTAAAATACATACCACAAATGTACAATGAAATGTAATACTACAGTTTTATTGTTGCTGTAAATTGTTATTGGTACTCAGGTCCTGCAGCTGAGCATCTTTCAATACATCTAACAGATTCTTAGTGGTTTGAATTTTTATCACAGGATCTTTCAAGTTATCTAATACACCACAAATATATGATGCCAAGCTTTGTGAAGGTGTGGGAGGTGAATGAATTGCAGAGGGTTGCACAGGTGCTTCCAGAGTCTTTGCAATAGATTTTAAGGCTTCCTGCGATGGTGTTTAAGTTTTATCACAGGTTTTTCTTTTGACATTTCCTCTGAAATTCTTCAATGCTGGTATTGTATCTTTTTTTTTTCTGGCTCAGGATTTGTAGCATTATTTTTTGGTGTGGATTGTGGCATTTATGGTGTTGAGTTGCAGGACTCAGGGTGATTAAATGTCAAAGGCTCCACATAAACTTGAAGCGGAAAGGAGCCACCTTCATAAAACGTATCATCACTGCCCCCTAGTTCAGGTAGAAGGGATACTGCCTGATCCTCTCCCTCGAGCAATGATGGTGAATGTACTTCCCCATCTGTGCAACTTCTGTACGAAGGTGTTTGGTCTACCTGTACACAGTAAACACTACCTGTTCAACTGTTAACAAATGTTTTCAATAACAGGCTCTATTAGAACAAAAGAAACATTAACAGATTTTTTTAACAGTTGAAAATTTCTACTTTTTGTTATATGCCATTTACTCACTACAGCAATAAAGGAGGAAATATGTACTATTTTTAAATTGAAGCTCGTAATTATTTAAATTTTATTTTCGTGTGTAGTATATTATAATTTGTAAATAAACATGTTATATAGTAGCCTATACATAACTATTCCCATATTTAATTATTGAGTAGTGTAAACAAATGTAAAGCATTAGCCATGAGGCCTACTTTATCATTCCCTGCTTTTAATGGCTATTCATTTCTAAAGTATTGACCAATTTATCCCTCCAAGTATTAGGCATGTTGTTGGTTAAATTTAATACTTACATCTAGTGATAGAAATATATATATAGCCACTGTCCTTCGTTAAAAATTATTTAATCACATTTTATTTAAAAACAACATATTTGTGTTGTTCACAGATGTTTGGGGCACATGTACTGTAAAAATAAAGGCATACTACATTCCGGCTAATGTAACATTACAAGTTATGCCTAAGATCTGGTTTAATAGCTTCACTTCAAAATGAGGTTTTGTTCATGACAATATGGAAAAATAATTTTATTAAAAATATGTAATATTTTCCATCCATATAAACAAAACATGTCCTTTTTAATGGCATTCAAAATAACTTTACTGTAACATGAATAACCTTATAATGCTTTTATATAAATATACCTGTATAGTGTACATCAGTTTAAAAAACCAAATAGTTGTATGCACTATCTACATATTAGTCATTGCTACATCAATATTTTTAATCTGTTATAAATTTGCCAAGTACAGTATTCTGCATAATATGGTATATGTGTATTCTATCAATTTACAGCGTTACAAACCTTTCTTCTGTTATCAAACTATATCTGTCATAGACAAACAACCAAAACGGCTAATTTTTGCTACACTCAATTACTTATGTCTTCCCAATGTGAAAAACTCCTACTAATGATATTGCTGAGAAATAATATTAATAAATATTTTTCACAGGAATATTTGTCATGTTTTCATTTTTCAGTGTGACAGAAATATTGTAGATATCAAAATATGCATTATGACACACTAAGTATTGTGTAATTACATACATATAATACATACAATAATACATATAAAGTTATCCATACCTAGGAAAAACTTTATTTGTGTATAATTGGCAATAGTATATATCTATTAAACTTTCGTGTCAATCCTCAAATAAATTGTGGGAGTGTGTAGATTTTGTATCCCATACAATAATAATACCACCTTTGCAACACACTTTTTGTAAGTATTCTGCCTGATTTTGAAAATATATGTTTTTTACTACCCTCTTGATCACTATACTGGATTGTGTCTAGTCAAACAAATCCAACAATCAGCTGCTACAAGCTTTGCTCTTATATGAATACAATGAAAAAAAGCCATATATATATCATAACTTAACTATTCATGTGTAGTCACAATATAACAATACTACAAACACAGACTAACCATACTGTTCATTAGGGTTACGAAATTGTTGTAAGGCAATATGTTTGTAAGAATTATCGTCAGTATTTGCATCGTTATCAAAATATTTTACAAAGCCCCTTTAATTAACAGTTACATCCAATTTATACTGACACTAGCTGCCCGACCCGGCTTCGCACGGCTATACTAACGGAAAAAAATTAAGCCACAACTCCCATTTACAGTAATGGTAAATAAAAAAATTCTGTGAAAATTTATTACAATTCTGTATAATGTACCGGAGAGAAAATGAATAGCACAGATGGTTTCCCGACTCGTGCACGCAACGTACAACTGACGTACCCGTACTTCGCTACGGCAGTCTACAGGCAGATCACTCTTGCGCCGCTCATTATACATGCACCTCCTTGTGGGTACGCCACTGCCGCGTGAAGCCCGTTGCCATGGAGACGCAGAAGGCATGAACAATGCCAAATCCTGTTCTAATGTAAACAAAGAACCCACTGTTGCCTGGTTTTAACCACCCATTAGATCTAATTTTCGGAAAATGTCATCCTACGTAACGTAAGGAACATTACTGTGAAGTTTCAATTCTGTAAAATATATACTTAAAAAAAAGGGCAATAAAAAAACAAATTAAACACAGAGAGAGGAAAAAAAACAATAGTTTAGGTTTGCGATTTAAAGTGATAAAAAGTATTTAAATACTAATTGAACTCTTATGAGGGTACTGATTGCTTCGTTGTTAATATCACACGGGTGTTTTTTACTTGTATGGGAAAATTAAGAATGATAAGGCACCTAGTGCGTGGCAACAATGTTTATAGGCAATAGGAAATAAACTTCTATGCGCCTGCGGCATTGTGAACACACACTTCGTACGTGTACTGCATGTTGTGTCTAACCCCCTCCAACGCATTTGATACTAAATTGGACTTTTAGTAAGGATCCCTAATATTATTGATAATATAATATAGCCTATTGGCTTCCTCGATAAATTCACTATCCAACACTGAAATAATTTTTCAAATCGGACCAGTGTTTCCTGAGATTAGCGCGTTCAAACAAACAAACTAGCAAACAAATTCTTCAGCTTTATAATATGCCCTATTAGTATAGATTTATAAGATGTTTGGTTTGCAATAGTAAGTAGGCCTATATAAAGAGGACCTAACTTACTCTCTACAGGGACAATCAAATACATACTGTAGTAAGCTGTAAATTAAAATATATTAATATTTACCAAATTGAGCATATTGAAGTTTCCTTGGCTTTCCTCGCCACAACATGTTCAGACAAGAAAGTGAGGTATTTGTAATACCACAGACTGGGAATATAAACCTGAAACATAAATAAAACCTACTTAGGCTTTATGTTCAAAGGAGAGCACTGACACAAGCACTGAAGGTGTAGGAAGAGATTATAAATTTCCTCCACAATATAAAACCAAACTATCTACGAAATATTTGTCTCTAAAATTTTACAACGTAGGCCACCTATTTATATGTACTGTTAAGATTCAAGACATTTGTAGACAACATTTTATTGCACCTTTAAATTTAAATTTCGCTAACTCTTACCATTACACCTTCATAAAATATAACCAAAACATTGCCGACAATGTTTGAACTACTTCTATTCCGTATCTGTCAGTGACGTAATTGTTCCGTATCACGTACCCAAGTTTAGCCCTTGATCCTGATGGCATTATCCTGTAAATATTGATCCTGTGGTAAATGATGCTTCTTGTTTTAATTTAGTACAACGAAATATCGTGCACATAATACGTTTGATATAACAATTAATTATTACCTTATGTTGAATAAAACATACTTTGATAAAATTGGTTACGTGATACGGAACTTTGGCCGTCAGTGATTTTTTAACTATTAGCACTGTAATATACCTCGATTTGCACAAAACACCCTCAAATTAAACAGTTTACCGTACGTATTTTCTTTATTTAATCTTAAACTGTGATAATAATATATTATATAAAGTACAATTAAGCGAATAGGTATGTTGCGAAATTACACGTAATGTTAATTGGGATTGAAAATTTTTCTAGTCTACATCGCTAGGTGTAGGTACCTATTTTTTCAGATCTAAAATATAGTACAAAATTCAAACATTTGAACAGTAGATTGAGAAACTTAAAAAGCCATGTCAACATATTATAATAATACATACATTTAAAATACAGTAGAACCTCGCATATCCGACCTTCCCACAACCGACTCCTCCCGATATCCGACCTAGTGTCCGACTGTCGGTGATTTACACGCGCTTCCGGTTGGTGAGCCTGTTAGGCTTGAAGGAGTGACTCATCTACGATATGCTTTGTTTTCGTATCAAAAACTGTCAGTTCAGCCGTGAATCTTGATGTGTAATGTGCTCTGACTATAATCTTGTACAGTTCTGTGTTTGTTAACGTCAATACTGTTTGTCTTTTTCCCCATTATTTATTCACGACTACAGAATTTAAAGTGTGCAATACGTAGTGCTTTACGTGTGTGACAATGGCAACTCAAAAACGTAAACGTGTTTGTGTTTCTCTGCAACAAAAACTTGAGATTTTACAACGATTGACCATGGAGAGTCTGTTATTAAATTAGCTTCTGAGTTGGGTGTAGGGGTGACTACGATAAAAGATTGGAAAAAAAAACCGTAAAGATCTGGAAACGTACTCAGCAACAGTTGAAACAGAAGATGCCTTAAAAAGTAGAAAAATGTTGAAAAAACAAAAACTTGAACTAGTCGATGAAGCATTATGGGTTTGGTTTTGTCAGGAAAGGCGCAAGGGAATACCATTGTCAGGCCCCATCGTAAAGGAAAAAGCCGTAAAATTGCATGAAAAGCTGGGAGGTGATCTAGAAAAATTTAGCGCTAGCGAAGGGTGGCTGCATAAATGGAAGTTGCGTCATGGCATACGAGTAGTATAGGATAGCCGGTCCGAGATCTGGCGCCGGCGCGTGGTGCCGGTGCCGGTGTCCGCCATCTTGGATTTGTGACGTCACGGCGGCAAAAATTCCTCAAAATTCCTCAAAAATGCCTCAAAATGACTCAAAATTTCCCGTTTTAAGAAAAAATTTCCCGTTTTCGAGGGAAAAATTCCCGTTTCGAGGGAAAATTTCCCGTTTTATTCCTCAAAAATCCCAACGGCTAGAAATGTCCTGATAGAGGCTTAAGCATCCTTAACTCAAGCCTCAGTTAAGCCTCTATCAGGATGTGACCTTGACCTTTGACCTTGACCCCGGCGGCCATCTTGGATCCGCCATTTTGGATGACGTCATTTCGTTTTCTAGAAAATTCCGGCATTGTGTTATCCGCCATATTGGACGATGACGTCACCGTTGCAATTTTCGTTACGGCCGCCATCTTTAACTTTTTTATTTATTATCCGATTTCAATGAAAAAAATTTTAAAATTTATTAAAAAATCCATTTAATAAAATTTTAATAAAAAATATTTAAAAAATATACTTTTACGACACGGAGTTCGGAGTCCTCGGTTCGAACCCGGTGAGGCCAAAAAAAAAAATTAAAAATGGCGACCGATCCTCCTCCCGTGGTGACCTTTGGCAGACTGACTCCCACCACTTTTCTTAAAGCATATATATATCGTCACCTAGTATGACGTCATGTCCGCCATCTTGTCTTCGATGCTGGAAGCCATCATCATCATTGTATCGTCGACGAGAGTGCGCTGACACCATGTTAGTTTAGTTCGTATCCGCTAGAGTGCAGTAATCATTTATTATTACTGTGACACCCGCCATCTTGAAATATGGCTGCCATCTTGAAAATCCGTAATTATTTAGCTAGAAATTCGGGAAAAATTCCAAAATTCATTAAATATATCACTCATTAACTTACATATTGATTCGATCCGCTCCAGTCCTTGGTTCGATCCCTGAATGATGCAAAACATTTAATTTTATATAAAAAATAATAATTTCAATAAACCATGTTCAAAATTCTTAAAGAGACTTTAAATCCTCTACTACCATCATCCTATCAGACACCAAGACCACCATATTGGAAATTCGTAATTGTAATGCTAGAGATTCGGGAAAAAGTTCAAAATTCATTAAATAAATTTGTAATCTATATACTGATTGATTAGATCGACTAAGGTCCTTGGTTCGATCCCTGGCCGATACAAAACAACTTTAATTTTAAAAAAGTACCAGAAAAGTGTCAGGTTCGAGAAATAAAACACCTCAAAGTCTTTTACAAACATAATATTTATTACACAATTTCTATCCTACTACAGAATCACTTGCGAAAGCCAACAACAATCTTATAAACATTTAGCCCTGCATAGACGTGCAACGACTACTTCTTAGCTCCAAATGGCTCCCAAAGCTCCAACAGCCTCCAAATGCTTAACACAGCTCCAAATGGCTCCAAATGCTCCAAACGGCTCCAAATGCTCCAAATGTCTCCAGCAGCCCCAAATGCTTGGCAGCTCCAAATGCTTCAAAAGGCTCCAAATGCTCCAACAGCTCCAAAAAAAGGCTCCAAATGCTCCAATAGCCTCCAAATGCTTAACACAGCTCCAAATTGCTCCAAATGCTACAAACGGCCTCCAAATGCTTGACAGCCTCCAAATGCTTAACACAGCTCTAAATGGCTCCAAATGCTCCAAACGGCCTCCAAATGCTTGACAGCTCCAAATGTCTCCAGCAGCTCCAAATGCTCCAACAGCCTCCAAATGCTTAACACAGCTCCAAATGGCTCCAAATGCTTGACAGCTCCAAATGCATAACACAGCTCCAAATGGCTCCAAATGCTCCAAACGGCCTCCATATGCTTGACAGCTCCAAATGTCTCCAGCAGCTCCAAATGCTCCAACAGCTCCAAAAAAAGGCTCCAAAAGCTCCAACAGCCTCCAAATGCTTAACACAGTTCCAAATGGCTCCAAATGCTCCAAACGGCCTCCAAATGCTTGACAGCTTCAAATGTTTCCAGCAGCTCCAAATGCTCCAAATGCTTGACAGCTCCAAATGCTTCAAAAGGCTCCAAATGCTCCAAATGCTCCAAACGGCCTCCAAATGGCTCCAACAGCTCCAACAGCCTCCAAATGCTTGACAGCTCCAAATGTTTCCAGCAGCTCCAAATGCTCCAAATGGCTCCAACAGCCTCCAAATGCTTAACACAGCTCTAAATGGCTCCAACAGCTCCAAAAGACTCCAAATGCTTCAAAAGGCTCCAATTGCTCCAAGAGCTCCATCTTCATTTGGTTCCAACTGATTCCTATTACTTTTATCGAACTTGGCATGATTACTAACATGTCTTTATCAGTATACATTTTGACTGGCAGTGGTAACGTTTTTTTACACCTTTAAGTTATAAGTTTTATTTAGAAATCAGATTTCGATAAATGATAGCTTCCATCTGGAAAGAAAATATATTAATTTATCTTCAAGTTTATACACATACATGTAATTTAATCCATTATTGTATGTAGCCAGCTTCCCTCAGTTCTTTGAGTATGAAGGATATTTCTTTAATGTTCGAATAGTTTCCTGCACAAAGCGATCCATGTAGTAGTCGTAGCCTGTTAACCAATATGTTAGGATCTTCCCATGAGGTATAATCAATCTCTTCTGCTGCCTTCATCATCCTTGCATGTTTATAATAAATATTATCTCTGGTTTTTATCGTTTTAACACCAACCACAAGGTCACTTTCGTCATCTTGCCAGTGATTATCACAAGCTTGAACAGGATAATTTATTTTATTACGTCGTTTCCAACGTTTTGGTCTCAGACTGCCATCACAGTCTTCGCTCTTGCATGCTTTTGGTGCTTCAGTACAGTACTCAATCATGTCAGCCTCAGATGTGTCACCACAATCTTCAATCATGCCAGCTTCTGATGTGTCACCACAGTCTTCAATCATGTCAGCACCACAAACTTGATCAGGATAATTTATTTTATTACGTCGTTTCCATCGTTTTGGTCTCAGACTGCCATCACAGTCTTCGATCTTGCCTGCTTTAGGTGTTTCAGTACAGTACTCAATCATGTCAGCCTCAGATGTGTCACCACAATCTTCAATCATGCCAGCCTCAGATGATTCATCAAAGTCTTCGACCTTGTAAGCTTCAGGTGGTTCTCCATCTTTCACATTTTCATGGAGACGACTAGATATTGGAGTAAATATATTTTCATTTCTAATGTGGTTACAACTTCCTTCGTTTGTTTTAAATTTTAAATTATTATCTTGATCTAGATCAGTAATTTTAGCATTAGCTTTTTCGCCTTCGTTCCTCTTCCGCGATGTTGTAGCCCAGTCTTCGTTATCTTTATTCATCTTAATTGTACAGGTCTTGTAATGTCTATCCAAGTAATATCTTCTACCAAAGGATTTCTGACACTGACTGCAATGAAATGGTTTTTGACAAGGACCCAAATTACACTCGCTTCTCTCATGTCGTTTAGCATTCTTTCTCAAGGTAAACACCTTGCTACAGTATCTACAGTGATGACGTTTTGATACTGCAACAAATCCCGTTTCAGGATTCATATTAGTTATTGAGACTAATGCCAGATGCAAACTAAGAGTTTTAAATTAGATATGTTACTTAAATAGAATTTTTTAATTATTTCATCAGCGAAAATTAATTTATCTCATTCAAAGGTACTTGTTGCAAGTAGTTCTGCTTTTCAACAACAGATGTCGCCACATGTTACTTGCAGGTAAATAATATTTAGTTCTTTTATGCGGGATGCGGGATGCTCACTAACGATCGCAAAAGAAGGATGGCTTCGCTAGACTCCAAGGAGAAGGAAGTTCGTCCATCCTGTTAGTGCTTCTTAGATTTCTCAGAGATTATTTGACTGAGTAATGATATTTTTTTTAAATTTCCACCTGATAAAAATATTACAAGTGCTGATTTATTGGCAGAATTTCAATAATTAAATGCGACCTTGAATAAAAAATGACATGACTCATTAAGTAAAAAATTCTTCATGCAGAGATCAATTCCTCATCAGTAACCAGAAGCACTCGGAGAAAACCATCAGATGTCTAGTCAGGAATAATCAGAAGCACCCAGAGAAAACCATCAAAATATTGTCAAGAATAATCAGGAGCACACGGAGAAAACTACCATAATATTGTCAAGAATAAACGGGAGCACACGGAGAAATCCACCATAATATTGACAAGAATAATCAGGAGCACACGGAGAAAACCACCGTAAGTTTTCTTTAATATCATAAAATTTCAGGAAAAAAATAATACTAAAAATGAAAATAAATTAATAAAAAATTAAAAAAAAATAAAATAAAATAAATACATAAATATATTCTGGCTTGTACTAGAACTCTATCTTTGTTCAACAATGAGAAGTTCACAAGCTAGCAGAATATATTTTTTTTTTTTTTTTTATTTTATTTTTTTTTAATTTTTTATTAATTTATTTTCATTTTTAGTATTATTTTTTTCCTGAAATTTTATGATATCAAAGAAAACTTGCGGTGGTTTTCTCCGTGTGCTCCTGATTATTCTTGTCAATATTATGGTGGATTTCTCCGTGTGCTCCCGTTTATTCTTGACAATATTATGGTAGTTTTCTCCGTGTGCTCCAGATTATTCTTGACAATATTTTGATGGTTTTCTCTGGGTGCTTCTGATTATTCCTGACTAGACATCTGATGGTTTTCTCCGAGTGCTTCTGGTTACTGATGAGGAATTGATCTCTGCATGAAGAATTTTTTACTTAATGAGTCATGTCATTTTTTATTCAAGGTCGCATTTAATTATTGAAATTCTGCCAATAAATCAGCACTTGTAATATTTTTATCAGGTGGAAATTTAAAAAAAATATCATTACTCAGTCAAATAATCTCTGAGAAATCTAAGAAGCACTAACAGGATGGACGAACTTCCTTCTCCTTGGAGTCTAGCGAAGCCATCCTTCTTTTGCGATCGTTAGTGAGCATCCCGCATCCCGCATAAAAGAACTAAATATTATTTACCTGCAAGTAACATGTGGCGACATCTGTTGTTGAAAAGCAGAACTACTTGCAACAAGTACCTTTGAATGAGATAAATTAATTTTCGCTGATGAAATAATTAAAAAATTCTATTTAAGTAACATATCTAATTTAAAACTCTTAGTTTGCATCTGGCATTAGTCTCAATAACTAATATGAATCCTGAAACGGGATTTGTTGCAGTATCAAAACGTCATCACTGTAGATACTGTAGCAAGGTGTTTACCTTGAGAAAGAATGCTAAACGACATGAGAGAAGCGAGTGTAATTTGGGTCCTTGTCAAAAACCATTTCATTGCAGTCAGTGTCAGAAATCCTTTGGTAGAAGATATTACTTGGATAGACATTACAAGACCTGTACAATTAAGATGAATAAAGATAACGAAGACTGGGCTACAACATCGCGGAAGAGGAACGAAGGCGAAAAAGCTAATGCTAAAATTACTGATCTAGATCAAGATAATAATTTAAAATTTAAAACAAACGAAGGAAGTTGTAACCACATTAGAAATGAAAATATATTTACTCCAATATCTAGTCGTCTCCATGAAAATGTGAAAGATGGAGAACCACCTGAAGCTTACAAGGTCGAAGACTTTGATGAATCATCTGAGGCTGGCATGATTGAAGATTGTGGTGACACATCTGAGGCTGACATGATTGAGTACTGTACTGAAACACCTAAAGCAGGCAAGATCGAAGACTGTGATGGCAGTCTGAGACCAAAACGATGGAAACGACGTAATAAAATAAATTATCCTGATCAAGTTTGTGGTGCTGACATGATTGAAGACTGTGGTGACACATCAGAAGCTGGCATGATTGAAGATTGTGGTGACACATCTGAGGCTGACATGATTGAGTACTGTACTGAAGCACCAAAAGCATGCAAGAGCGAAGACTGTGATGGCAGTCTGAGACCAAAACGTTGGAAACGACGTAATAAAATAAATTATCCTGTTCAAGCTTGTGATAATCACTGGCAAGATGACGAAAGTGACCTTGTGGTTGGTGTTAAAACGATAAAAACCAGAGATAATATTTATTATAAACATGCAAGGATGATGAAGGCAGCAGAAGAGATTGATTATACCTCATGGGAAGATCCTAACATATTGGTTAACAGGCTACGACTACTACATGGATCGCTTTGTGCAGGAAACTATTCGAACATTAAAGAAATATCCTTCATACTCAAAGAACTGAGGGAAGCTGGCTACATACAATAATGGATTAAATTACATGTATGTGTATAAACTTGAAGATAAATTAATATATTTTCTTTCCAGATGGAAGCTATCATTTATCGAAATCTGATTTCTAAATAAAACTTATAACTTAAAGGTGTAAAAAAACGTTACCACTGCCAGTCAAAATGTATACTGATAAAGACATGTTAGTAATCATGCCAAGTTCGATAAAAGTAATAGGAATCAGTTGGAACCAATTGAAGATGGAGCTCTTGGAGCAATTGGAGCCTTTTGAAGCATTTGGAGTCTTTTGGAGCTGTTGGAGCCATTTAGAGCTGTGTTAAGCATTTGGAGGCTGTTTGAGCCATTTGGAGCATTTGGAGCTGCTGGAAACATTTGGAGCTGTCAAGCATTTGGAGGCTGTTGGAGCCGTTGGAGCCATTTGGAGGCCGTTTGGAGCATTTGGAGCATTTGGAGCCTTTTGAAGCATTTGGAGCTGTCAAGCATTTGGAGCATTTGGAGCTGTCAAGCATTTGGTGGCCGTTGGAGCATTTGGAGCCATTTGGAACTGTGTTAAGCATTTGGAGGCTGTTGGAGCTTTTGGAGCCTTTTTTTGGAGCTGTTGGAGCATTTGGAGCTGTGTTATGCATTTGGAGCTGTCAAGCATTTGGAGCCATTTGGAGCTGTGTTAATCATTTGGAGGCTGTTGGAGCATTTGGAGCTGCTGGAGACATTTGGAGCTGTCAAGCATTTGGAGGCCGTTTGGAGCATTTGGAGCCATTTAGAGCTGTGTTAAGCATTTGGAGGCTGTCAAGCATTTGGAGGCCGTTTGGAGCATTTGGAGCCATTTGGAGCTGTGTTAAGCATTTGGAGGCTATTGGAGCATTTGGAGCCTTTTTTTGGAGCTGTTGGAGCATTTGGAGCCTTTTGAAGCATTTGGAGCTGCCAAGCATTTGGAGCTGCTGGAGACATTTGGAGCATTTGGAGCCGTTTGGAGCATTTGGAGCCATTTGGAGCTGTGTTAAGCATTTGGAGGCTGTTGGAGCTTTGGGAGCCATTTGGAGCTAAGAAGTAGTCGTTGCACGTCTATGCAGGGCTAAATGTTTATAAGATTGTTGTTGGCTTTCGCAAGTGATTCTGTAGTAGGATAGAAATTGTGTAATAAATATTATGTTTGTAAAAGACTTTGAGGTGTTTTATTTCTCGAACCTGACACTTTTCTGGTACTTTTTTAAAATTAAAGTTGTTTTGTATCGGCCAGGGATCGAACCAAGGACCTTAGTCGATCTAATCAATCAGTATATAGATTACAAATTTATTTAATGAATTTTGAACTTTTTCCCGAATCTCTAGCATTACAATTACGAATTTCCAATATGGTGGTCTTGGTGTCTGATAGGATGATGGTAGTAGAGGATTTAAAGTCTCTTTAAGAATTTTGAACATGGTTTATTGAAATTATTATTTTTTATATAAAATTAAATGTTTTGCATCATTCAGGGATCGAACCAAGGACTGGAGCGGATCGAATCAATATGTAAGTTAATGAGTGATATATTTAATGAATTTTGGAATTTTTCCCGAATTTCTAGCTAAATAATTACGGATTTTCAAGATGGCGGCCATATTTCAAGATGGCGGGTGTCACAGTAATAATAAATGATTACTGCACTCTAGCGGATACGAACTAAACTAACATGGTGTCAGCGCACTCTCGTCGACGATACAATGATGATGATGGCTTCCAGCATCGAAGACAAGATGGCGGACATGACGTCATACTAGGTGACGATATATATATATGCTTTAAGAAAAGTGGTGGGAGTCAGTCTGCCAAAAGTCACCACGGGAGGAGGATCGGTCGCCATTTTTAATTTTTTTTTTGGCCTCACCGGGTTCGAACCGAGGACTCCGAACTCCGTGTCGTAAAAGTATATTTTTTAAATATTTTTTATTAAAATTTTATTAAATGGATTTTTTAATAAATTTTAAAATTTTTTTCATTGAAATCGGATAATAAATAAAAAAGTTAAAGATGGCGGCCGTAACGAAAATTGCAACGGTGACGTCATCGTCCAATATGGCGGATAACACAATGCCGGAATTTTTTAGAAAACGAAATGACGTCATCCAAAATGGCGGATCCAAGATGGCCGCCGGGGTCAAGGTCAAAGGTCAAGGTCACATCCTGATAGAGGCTTAACTGAGGCTTGAGTTAAGGATGCTTAAGCCTCTATCAGGACATTTCTAGCCGTTGGGATTTTTGAGGAATAAAACGGGAAATTTTCCCTCGAAACGGGAATTTTTCCCTCGAAAACGGGAAATTTTTTCTTAAAACGGGAAATTTTGAGTCATTTTGAGGCATTTTTGAGGAATTTTGAGGAATTTTTGCCGCCGTGACGTCACAAATCCAAGATGGCGGACACCGGCACCGGCACCACGCGCCGGCGCCAGATCTCGGACCGGCTATCCTATACTACTCATACGACATCTTATTATTGCGGGGGAAAAACTCTCAGCTGATAATAATGCTGCTACAGAATTTGTAGCAACATTTGAGAAGTTGGTCACAGAACAGAAACTTGTACCCGAACAAGTGTACAATGTAGACAAAACAGGCCTAAATTACAAAATGCTTCCAAAAACCAATCTAGCTGCTAAAAATGAACCTGTGTTAGGAACAAAGCTGGCTAAAGACAGGCTCACAATTGCAACCTGTAGCAATGCCACGGGAAGCCGCTTTGCGGGCCTTCCGGCCAGTCGCTTCCCCGGGTGGCTTGTTCATCAGTCTCCCTTCCCGATTCTGCCACGTCGCACCCCCCTCCCCCCCCCCCCCTCGTTCTTCGTCATGCGGCGTCGGGGGATAGCTGTTGTGCCTCGTCGGCTGCCGTGTCTGCTTTGTCTGTGCCTGCGGTGATGCGGGCGCAGCATGTGGGCCTGGGAGTTGGGGGGGAGGTTGTTCTCCCATTCCTCTGGGTCCAGTGACAGCTCGCATGACAGCAGATCATATAATAGATCTTTTGATTCCTGTACGGGCTCTACTCTTAAATCGAATGACTGGAGGAGCAATGCCCAGCATATCAATTTGCCTATACATACATACATGGTATGCAATGCATCCAAGCAAACACCGATTGTCTGTTCGGAGAGTGAATTATCTACCTTCGAGGGGGACTGGTACTTCTTCATTGCCCAGACTACCATATGCACTCTTATTCATTGTATGTGCATTGTGTGTTCATTGCGTGTTCAGTGTGTGTACATTGCATGCCCTGTGTGTGTAATTTTGGGTGCACTTCTTCACCTGTGTGTGTACACTTCGTGTCCTCTGTGTGTATTGTGTATCCATTGCGTGTCCAGTGTGTGAATTATGTGTCCATTTCTTTTGTCGAATTTGCTTCCAAATGTGCTTCCTCTATTAAGTGTGCTTCATTTTTGAATGTTGTTTTGACTCTAGTATTATAGTAAATGTTTCTTGTTTTGACAAGCATTTTAATAAATCAGTCTCATGTATATAACCGAGCCCAGACGAAAGGACTTTCAGTTTGTTACTGGCTAGGACGGTGTAAGGATTGCTTAATATGACACATTTGATACATAGGTTACATAATAACCTGTTTTGAAGACCTTGATGGAATCATTACCATATTTAACAGTAAACGTGATTAACATTTTACCATTGTCTACGGGAACCGTGGCATCAGCCGCGATGACGTGAAGCAGTTCCCGTTGGCATACATATTTTGTAGTTTTTGTTTATATTCTAATGTTTATTATTGGTATTCAATATACTTTATAACGCTAAATTAAATTCGCAGATACAATTATTAATATTAAATTTTATTTACACATTTATCACCCCCTAGGTATTACATTTTGCCAAAATATTAAAGTTGTGGTTATTTTTATTCATATATTATTATTTAAACTTAACTTCACTTGTTACAATTAATTTTATTCCGAGATATAATATTCGATCATAAAAATATTCTAACTTTTTTCACCCCTGAGGGCTTGAATCTCGCAAAGTTTAAAAATTGTGGTTGTTTGTATTAGTATTTTTATAATTGATACGCAATGCCATTAATTATGCTTAATTAAATTCGAAGATTTTATTAACCATCTATAAATTATTATTACCTACCCTTGTTTAAACCCTCGGAAATGAAATTTCCCAAATTTAAAAATTGTGGTGTAATTATTGAATTTGTATTTTTATTTTTGGTAACGAAAATGTTTTCTTTAGCTTGATTCGTTTCAGACACATAATTAATTTACCTTAAACCAAATTTACCCCTTTTTTTACCCCTATTAAGGGCAATTACTTAAAAAATATATTGCCTAGTTTTAAGTAAGTCAAAGACCTTTCTAATCAAATAAAGTTCAACAAAATCGATCAAGTTTTTTATAGATGCTCCATCATAAACACAAACAGACAAACGAACAAATAGACAAAGTGATAAAAAATAAAAATAAGAACTTTATTTTTGAGTTCTCGATAATGTTAATAACCGTCGTCATGCATCACCCATTGACGTAAGACATGCCACGCGTGCCTGCGCGAATTACAAGGGTCGTCGTTTAACAGCCCCCCCCCCCCCCCCGCCAACCAATTCTGCAACCCAAACGGCGGCTGCCCCGTGCCAGACAAACTGGTAGAAATTCCGTAGGCCATCGCGCAAGCTTTCGACGCCCTTCTCGACGCTTCGGGCGTCGGGTCGGCGCGGGATGACGTGACTCGTCATCCTGAGCCGTCGCGTGAACTAACAATGCGCTTCTCGACGCTTCGGGTGTCGGGTCGGCACAGGATGACGTGACTGGCCCCAGCCACGCTCGTCACTTCTAGAAGGGGCGCCAGGGTCTATATAAGCCTGGGCGCCGGCCTCCGCGATGGTTGGTCGGCGAGTTGGAGTGAGCTGCTCGGCGATGGAAGTGCGACGACGGCGACGGAGTGCGACGAGAGTCCGGAGACGGAGGTCCACGAGGAGTGTTGCGGCGAAAGTTTAACGAGGGGTGTGGCCCAGCGAGGTGTGTGGTGTGTAAGGACTTGAGGTACTGAGTGCGAGTAATTGATTTGTTGGCATTTTAGGTAAGAATATGTTTTAGTGTTGTAAATATTAGTAGTAAATAAAACTGTTCAATAAAAAAAATTGGGCTATCCCTATACGAACCCAGTCATTCCCAATCTACTATTATTAAAATCGTAACATTTTGGTGTCAGAAGTGGGATAGCCCTAATTAAATAATTTACATATAATAAATAGTAATATAAAATTTGAATTTAGATTTTCTATATTAGATTAGTGTTAGGAACTGTAGTAAGTGAAGTAGTTTTAAAATATAGTGTTAGTGTATAGAAGTGTGTTTGGTAAGCCCATAGGGGAAATTACAGTGTAGTCTTAAGACAGTAGTATTAGGCGTGTGGTATATCTTTACAAGGAAGATGGCCGCCGGCGAACTTAAAAACGCAATGGCTTTCTTGGCCGAAATGAATAATAAAATACAGAAGGGCCAAAAAAATATGAAGAGCCAAATGAAGAACTGCCCAGAAGAGATGAAGATTAAAATTGATGATAGCCAAGAAGAAATGAAGAGCCAAATGAAGAACTGCCAAGAGAAAATGAAGAATAAAATTGACAATCGCTAAGAAAAGATGAACCAAATGAAGAACTGCCAAGAAGATATGAAGAATACCACGAATACCGAGATCGAAGACATGAAGAGGGGTCAGGAAGATATATGTTATGAACTAGTGGCTGCTCAAGAAGAATAATTAAAGAAAAAGATTGTTGAAATCAGTGTTCAGTTGGAAGGGAAAGCGCAGTGTTTGGAACAGCATCTTGCATAACAAGAGCAATAGCTAGCCGAACACGAAGAAATGGTGGCACAACAGCTAGCTCAGCTTAAGCAGACCACCGAACAGTGTGTAGCTGCGGTAACTGAAGAGTGCCCTCGGATGATCAAGGAAGCTACATCGGCTATGAAAAGTTGCAGTTATTCTGAAGAATTGAAGGTGGAAGGCACAACTGGTCACCCAAAATTGAAGCTACCCACCTTTGATGGCCAATCATCATGGGCTGTCTACAGGCGACAGTTCGAGGCAGCTGCTGAAGTGAATAACTGGGACGAGGAAGAAAAGACTACGGCACTCGTCTTGGCCCTGCGAGGATCTCCACTATAGCTGCTGCAGACCATACCAGTTACAGAGCAGAAATAATATGGGGTATTAGTAGAGGCCCTTGAGCTGAGGTATGGCGACCGACACATGGGCTAGGTGTATAGAACAGCCCTGAAGACACGTCAACAGAGATATTAAGAAACCCTCCAAGAATTCGAACCCGACATCGAGTGGCTCGTGCACTTCGTCTACCCAGAAGTACCCACAGAGTTCCGCCAGCAGCTAGCCAATAGTGCTTTTATAGATGGGCTTAGAGATGCATAGGTTTAGCAAACTATTTGTTTGGCCCGACACAAGAAGAGTTGCGAGGCCTCGGTCCATGCCCTGGAAATTAAGGCAGTACGCAGTGCCTCAAGAAACAATTGCATCAGGAAAAGGAGAGCTGGACTGGAACCCTACGATGCAACAAATGCTAGAAACACCACTAATGAAGAAGATATTCTCAGTGCATTGAAGAAGCTGCTGAATGATACTCCAGGTAACCAGATCAGGAGAGCAGGAGGACGCCCGCGGTGCTTCGTCCGCAGTGAACCCGGACACATACAATGGAACTGTCCTACATGCAGGAAAACAACTCACCAGAAAGAGAAATAGGATTATGAACAGGGAAACGAGCAATAGCTGGTGTGAGGGCGCGCATGCCAGCTTTACAGGAAATGGTAGCCCCTTGGGATTTTCCTGTATCTGTATTTCGTAGAGGACATGACAGTTTGTTCCTTAATGGATGGATCAATGGCAGACAGTGTTTACTTACTGTTGACACAGGGGCATCTGCATCCATAATCCGCTAAGACAATGTAATTAGAGAAAAGCTGAAGAGAACACCCATCACATATAGACTTAAAACAGACACCGGAGACACTTCACCCGTGCATGAACAGCTGGATTTTGTAGATAAATATTGGAACTTGGACATTATTACAGACCTTTCTTGTTGCTATCACCGATCAGGTAATATTAGAAGTGGACATAATGAATCGATACAGATTCGTTATTGATATGGAAGGACAAGTACTATGTATTAAAGATGAAGAGGTGGCTTTGTTTACCCATGACCAATTTTAAATTCTGGTAATGCAAGTGGTAGTTAGCAAATCTGTTTCTATTCCAGTAAACCATGAGCAGATGATAGCAGCTATGATTATGGGAGACCCTAGGGGCAATATGAACTACCTGATAGAACCATATTTCAAGTTTGGATTGAAGACACTCCTGGTCGCTTGAAGCATTTCAAGGGTGGGCGAGGTTGTAGCAGTCAGGGTGGCCATCCTCGACACTCGAACAAGGGTTCTAAAACCGGGAGACCCAATATCAAGCTGCGAACTCGTCTCTTGGGTAGCCCAATGCGAGTCTTCCTTAACTATTATACATGATGTGCAAACAGTGAACCAAAATCTAGAGCATATACTAAGGCGACGCCAAAATAATCTAACATGGGGGGGGGGTAAATAGAAGTCACAGTTTTTCTGGTAAACATGCAGGATGTATTTTCCTTAGGGAATAATTACCTTGGGAGAAAAAGCCTGGTCTGACATCGCATCAACATGGGTGATGCACAGCCAACCCGACAGGCATAATGACAGCTGCCTCAAGCGAAACAGAAGAAGCTGAGAAGTTAATCACGGGTATGATGGAAGGTGGTGTAATAGAACCATCACCAAGTCCTTGGGTCTCTCCAGTGGTTTTAGTGGCGAAGAAGGATGGCCAACTGAGGTTCTGTGTGGACTACCGGAAGCTGAATGACATCACCAAAAAGGACAGCTACCCTCTCCCATGTATCAATGTCACATTCGATACGCTCTCTAGCACCAGATGGTTCTCTACATTGGACCTGAAGAGTGGTTACTGGCAAGTGGAGCTACACCCATAGAATAAGGAGAAGACTGCTTTCACGACAGGTAGTGGTCTATTCCAGTTCACTGTATTACAATTTGGGTTATGTAATGCTCCTGCAAATTTTTGAGAGATTGATAAAACTTTTCCTGCATGGCTTGACTTGGAAAACATGCCTAGTATATCTGGACGACATTATTGTAGTAGGAAACACAGTGAAGAAACATTTGCAAAATCTCCAGGATGTATTCGACAGGCTTCGCCATGCCCCACTTAAGTTAAGTCCTAAGAAGTGCTTCTTGTTTCAGCATGAGGTAACATTCCTTGGACATATCGTATCACAGGATGGAGTGCAAACAGATCTTGAGAAGATCCATTCTGTTATGGAGTGGCTTCAACCTAAGAATAAGCATGAGGTAAGAAGTTTCCTGGGACTCTGTACCTTCTATAGACGGTTTGTTACCGGGTTCTCAACAATCGCAAAACCCCAGAATCAGCTGACCGAGAACAAAAGACAATTTATATGGACTTCAGCATGTGTGACTGAAATTTAAGACTTCGAAAAATCCCTGTGTACTAGCCCCATACTTGCCTACCCCCATCTACATGGAGATTATATCCTCGACACAGATGCGAATGGAGATGGTTAGGGTGCTTTCCTGTCCCAGGTTCAAGATGGAAATGATCGAGTAATTGCATACTACAGCAAAGTTTTGTCTAAGCGTGAATGCAACTACTGCATCACAGGACTAGAACTATTGGCTGTAGTGACATCTTTGCAACATTTCCACAAATATTTATATGGGAGAAAATGTCTTTTATGAACTGACCATGCCGCACTTAAGTGGCTACTACAGTTCAAGAATCCAGATGGACAACTTGCTTGGTGGATTGAACAGATACAGCAATATGATTGTCGGTTAGAACACAGAAAAGGCCGAATTCACAGCAATGCCGATGCCCTCTCCCGAAGACCTTGCAAAGTAGACTGTAATCATTGCAACAGGGCAGAGAAAAATGAGGGAATCGAAGATATTCGGCGAAAAAAAATAACTAATGGGAAGAAAAATGTGATAATGCCAGCTTGAAGGCAGCGTAGCGACAAGATCCTTTTAACCTATCATAAGCTGGCCAGAGAGAGGGTACTGGACTTTCAATATGGCATGAGATATCCAGTGACCGAAGAGCTGTGAAAGCTTATTGGTCTTAGTGGGCTACCTTGAGAATTGAGAATGGGCTACTCATGTGGACATGGGAGAGTCCAAACGGAAAAGTAGTTACCATGCAACTACTCCTTCCAAAGAGTCTAGTGGCGCTTACAATTACTGCAACGAGGACCACTAGTTATATGGTTCGCAGCACGGTACCAACATTATTTTTCATACGACACACAGGTAGTCGTCAATCACGGTTGGGGAAAAATGGTCATTACATGGGGATTGCAGTTCCAAAACCAACTCTGAATAGGTGCCATGTGCGCCTCTTCAGTCCTTTTATTCCAAGACAGCATCTTCCCAACTCAAACTTTTTGACTCGTCATACGAGCCAAATCAAGTACTCGATCTCCGAGAATAATTGCCAAGACTGCCAACACGGACTTGGGTAATCTTATTTTATAATCTCGGGAGCGTTGCACCTTACCACTGAATACCAGGGCTTCCGTATCAACGTGTGGCGCTTTAGGGCAGCATGACTTCCACAGGTAGGCGGGCAGTGGCGTGGCTTGCTGGTCTTATTTCTATGTGCCCATTATCCTTCAGCTCCCTCTTTACTGCAGTGGAATGGGTGTATGTAAGTATGTATGTATATATAAATACACCGAAATCCCAACGGTTCTTTGCTTTTAGATTAATCGAATGAAGCCTTGCTCAGAGCACATTTCCGGGCTACCTAACATTGAAATGATCTAACACAGTGGTTCCCAACATTTTGTGGTTCATCTCCCCTTTCTGGAGGTTAACTAACACCTATCGCTCCTCCCCCCTTTTTCAATTTCATTATATGCCTAATTTTAATTTGAAGTAAACTGTAAAAAGTAAAAATAAAGTTTTATTTATTTAAACATTTAAACAATTTAATTACCGTATATAAAAAACAACCAAATCAGTTTTATCCGGTCAATCTTAAATAAAATATAAAAAAAATTACATTTTTTACAGATTTATTTTTAAGAACAAAGAACTAAGATCATTGACATACATAAAAAAATAGGAGTAGGGCCTACATGTTTTCATTTTTAAATTGGAATCTGGAAAAATTAAGAAAGTTGACTGTTAAAATATGAAAAAATTATTCAAATAACTTTATTAACACTAGAAACAGCTAAAGCAATCATTCAAGATTATTTGAAAGTTTGAAAACATTGTTATTGTTTTATTTTACCTTTTCAATGGCTGCCTTGTGCTTGGTGTATTTCAGTTAAAGCTTGAATATCCGGCTTTATGTTAGTCAAGTTCAGACGCAAGTCACCTTTTAGGCAAATGTCCAACTTATTTCTTTGTTTTGTGAGGAGCTGAACAACAGAACGAAATCATTTTTCAACTAAATATGTTGATGGGAACGAGATGAGAAGTGGTTCAGTTTTTCCCCAAAGTTGTGGATAAGTGTCCATAAGCTTCACCCATGCTAACTCGTAACCGCTCTGCTTGAAAATGATTTTCGCCTCACAGTCATACTTCAGATCTAGAATCCAATCCGGAATTTGTAACTGGGTCAAATCTTTAAATCTTGATTCCATGTCAGTTTTTAACTGGTCAAGGTGATCAGTAAAAATTAGGATTTTGTTTTCTGGGAGTTCAGGAATCTCGTTATCTGACCCAGAACACTTTTTAAGGGTCTAAAACTGAATCAGCTCATTACGGCCAATATTTACCTTGTGAATATCAAACTTGTCAATGAATGATGAAATAATTCCTTTGGCCTTGATAAGGGTCATCTTGTTTTCTTGAAGCCTTATATTGACTTCGTTAATTTTTCAAAAATATCTGTAAGGTACGCAAGTTCAAACTTGTGTTGCTTCAAATTCTCACTTAAAACAGGATCAGACTTGTCGAGAAACTCGGTAACTGTGTCAAATAATCAGAAGAAATGGCGCAAACAGTTTCCTTTGGAAAGCCTCCTCACGGCCGTATGTAGAAGCAAGTGTTTTAATTCCTCATCATTTTCATGGCATTGTGGTCGGAACAAACGGTTATTGAGGGGATTAGCTTTGATCTTGTTGACACCAGCAATAACCAGTTGTAGGGTTTCATGCAGGACACCACTCAATTTTTTCGCAGCTAAGTGTTGACGAAGAATGACACAGTGAATAGTGATGACCTCTGGCACTTCTTTCTTAAGGTGAGCTAGAAACCCAGATTGACGACCTAACAAGGCAGGAGCACCATCTGTTGCGCAAGCACTCACATTTTTTAGAGGAATCTCTTTTTCCTCAAAATAACCTTGCACCACTTTAAAAATCGACGATCGTTTCGTATCAGTTATCAAAGTTCTAGCAAACAACATTTCTTTGGTAATTTCCTTTTGTTCATTGATAAACCTCACATAAGCTAATAAAATTGCTTTGTTATCAATCACAGTTGATTCATAAATCTGAAATGCAATTTTTTTTTTTTACAACAAATTGGTGAGTTTGGATTCAACATCCGTGGTCATTTCGTCAATTCGCCTGGAAACAGTATTGTTGCTGAAATGAACCGATTGACTTATCTTATTATATTACTAGGGCCCTCGCCTAGCATGATTTCAACAATTTTTTTGGTAGCAGGTAAAACAAGAGTCTCGCCAATTGTGTGAGGTTAACCACATTTAGCGATCAATAAAGACACCTCGTAAGAAGTAAGAAGACCTTTGTCAAGATCAGTTATTTGTATTTAAATAATTCACTCACATTAGTCCGTTTATCAGTTTTAGCTTTGAGGTATTGAAAATAACTAAATTCTTTACTCACTTTATCACTGTGTATTCTTGATAAATGATCTTTCATTCGCGAAGGCTTTATGGCTTCATTACTAGTAAATATTTTATTGAACAAAAGACAATGTGGAAACTGCACATTTTGCGGTGACGCGATAAAACCGAATTTTAAATACTCAGCTGAGTGTTGACGACACTTCTTCTTTTTCGATTCCATTGTGCATGAACTTCTACACTTCAAAACAAACACACAAAAGCAGAAAAGACACGCACAAAACAGGTGGTGAGGCACACAAAGACTGGTGAAGACTAAAGACGAATGTAGGTCAATGGCAAGTGGAGGGGGAGGGGGAGGGGGTTGAGTCACCAGTCGGCCGCGCTAAGCAACAATAGGTGGGTGACTGTGGAGAGGGGTGAGTGCTGTGAGCTCGCCGGCTAAGAATAGCTAGTGACTCATGCTATACGGCAACTTGTACTGCACAGTATTATTTTAATTTTTCCCCCTTTGAATACTCATCGCCCCCAAATCGCCCCCCACTTATTTATTGCCCCCTTGATAACCCAAATCGCCCACTTGGGGGCGATCGCCCCCAGGTTGGGAACCACTGGTCTAGGACTTTTAAGATAAGTGAGTTCAGAGCTAACAGGCTGCCTAACTCGCAAGGATGAAGTGCGCGCTGAGGCGATGTATAACTGGTTGTGCACACGTCAGGGATTAGACACGTCAAATATTGGAAACACACACGTTTCTCTTTTGTTACTTTTAGGTGTCAAGAAAAAACACTGGTAACAATATACTGCAGGACATTTCATATTTGCAAAAAAAAAGATGAGAATATTAATTTTCAGCATGCTTTATACTTGTTTTGCCACTTTTCGTTTTTTTTTTTTTAAATTTTAAGTTTAAGTACAATTTTTTTGTCTCGTCCCTTAACTGCTTAATATAAGAAAGCGACGCCGTTTACTTTTCGTTTCTCTCGCTGTGAAAGTAAAAAAAAAAAGCTAGCGCTCATTCGCTGCTTGTTTGCCGTGTGGTTATTAGCTCCAAAAGATCTCTAGGACCGAGCAGGGTAAGAACAGTGGACAGTGGGGGACTCCATAACCCTCAGAATTGAGAGAACTAGTCGATCGGAGATATGGTCATTAGGAAAAACTGTATACTCTCTTTAGTAATTATATTATTGGAATGAAATTATGTGTGATACAATTTTTATATTAATTGATTAAAAATAAATTAGTTTTTGGAAAATAGTTAGAATGAATTTTTTTAATAATATGAATTTGTTTTAATACATTTTCCTTTAATTTATAAATCATTACAATTATTTATAATATGTGGAAGAAAATTAATATGTAAGAATGAAAATATTGTAGTATATAAAAGCAGTATTAATTTTTTTTTACGAATGATAGCAACTACTTTAAAATTTATGTGTGCCATTGGTAACAAAATCATTAAAATATAACAGCAATTTACTTAAAAAATAAGTTGAAATATTATTTTATATCATGATTTAGAATTCAAAAACAAAAATTGCAGAAGCATGATAAATGTTTGTTCTTAATATGGCTAAAATTAAAAGCATGTCCATAACATCAAAAATGTTCATATAATCTGTCTATAGAAATAAAGAAAGAGTACTACAGTACTATTCAAGCTTCATCACTTTTCAAGTGGTTCGCGACTCAGGAGTGACACAATGTCATTAAGAGTACTGTACAGAATATACATTGTGCTGTACTCTGATGAGGACTAATATGTGTGTGTTGGCAGCACTCAACATGTCAAACGATGTGGCGGGAGCCACCTTCATGGCTGCAGCGACTTCTGCACCTGAGCTCTTCGTTAATGTCATCGGCACCTTCATCACAGAAGGAGACATTGGTGTTGGCACCATTGTTGGCAGCGCCGTCTTCAACATCCTGGCTGTGGCAGCCTGCTGCGGCATTGGCGCTGGTATTGTGAGTATCGATGTCTTCTTTACTGCCCGGATAAATTGTAACCACGTACAAGGTTGTCTTTATTATACCAACCATGGCCGGCTGTTGCGTTTTTCGCAGTGCATTTAAAATCATCGATTTTTGCTTACCTGTAGTTTCAAAAATTTTGTCCTTCATAGTGATTCCTTTGTCGAACACTCCGTCTGCGGTACCTTGATACAAACAATTTACTGGCATCTAAAGTTCTCGTTATTCTTGCCTGTTATTTATGCAAATAATCTTGCTGTAGTCAAGGCATTATCCAAAATCATTTCGGTTCCTGTGTCACTCACTTGTCTTCCCTTACCAATTTATTTTTGCTGTAGTGATATATATGTTAAATAATCAATATGATGATAAAGTGATAATGGTAAATGGCATCAACATTAACATTTGAAACATGAATCCAAACAACGTTGTGTCCAACAAAAATGTAAACTTTACAAAATAATAAAAATAAACTATTTTATGCTCAAAAAACAACTCTAATTTCTTAATGTAATTTAGACAATTAAGTTCACTACATCATTAAACAATATAATGTAAAGGTTTCAAAACATTGGGCCTATGGTTAATTCACATCTGATTAATGGTACAAAAAAATTTTTTAGCAGAAAAAATATGTGTCTATAGATTCAACGTTTGTCTTCTTCAATCTTAAATACACTATCTTTATAATTCAAAATATTTGTTAAAAGGAACAACAAAAATAATTATGAAAGTTAAAAAGCCTAAATAATTAAGAATACCTATAGTTACCGTTATATCCTAATTTTGCAGAATTCTAGTGCATCATTTTCTGTAAAAAAATATATTGCCATGCACTATAATTTGTCAAGTAAGATTATTGTTTTCATTGAATGATACAATAAAAAATATTACATACCAATGTGCAAAATATTATTCATTTATTAGTTTTTAAAGGAACTTCTCATTTTAGCAGAAATATTCCGACATTTCTTTTTTTTTTTTTGCTTTCTTAATTGGTAAACCTACATTTTACATATAAAACCTAAAGAACCGAAATGTTCATAAAGGACCAATTTATGTTCTTGATTACTTTTTTCTATTTGTAGTTACATTTTCGCATAAAAACTTAGATTAGCAATTTTAATAAAAAAAATTATAAAGAAATAAGAAACTTGTAAAATTACTATTCGAGTAAATAGCATATGAATATGTGGTTTGTCTTTTTGAAGTCAACAATTTAAATGAAGACAATTAAATGGTAAAAAATTATAGCAATTAGATGGTAGCTGCATATACTTAAGAATGTTATTGTTCCTAATTTTTAAAATAAAATTTCCCTATGATCATTATATGTTTCCATAATGAGGCACATAAGGAATGTATTACACATATATACATCGGTAACATTAATATTCAACAACTTGTAAAACACTATAAGCATTACTAAGTAAGCTATAATATACATTTATAAATATTATTTTTTTAAAAAAATCACTTCATATTTTATTTTTACTCAATTTTAAACATAAATATAATATTAAATATTTCTTTGATAAGTCAAAAAGTTATTAAAAGGTTTTTATTTTTTTACAAAAACTTTGTATAAGACCTAAAGAAATAATATTATTTCGCAATAAAGGGCCAATTTTTAAAACTAGGTGATAAAATGTAATAATCTAGTTTCAGCTAAATAAAACCGTATAAGTTCTCCCATCATATTAACTTACTCCAGTATTTTTTTTTTCAAATGGATCGAAGAACATACAACCATAATCCAGGAAGAAATTGAAAAGCATTAAATGATAAAAAAAAAAACATTTCCGTGTTTAGAGACGGGCCTTATAAATTTTTCATCGTCAATCGATGCAATGTTGTCTTTAAGGAACCACATATACAAGTATTCCCCAGAAATGGTAGGATCACGAAGATATTTTGACTACAATTTTCACCAAAGTTTTTATACATTTGCTTTTATTTCCCTAGTTAGTAATGGAGCCAGTTAATAATGAAGCCAGTAGTACTGAATCCAGTTAGTCATGAAGACACTAAACGATGTAACCAGTTGTTCATAAAACCAATAAGCAATGCCTCTTTTTATTAACTAAGCCAGTTACTTAGAGACCCATTTGGTTAGAGCTATTTATTGAGGAAGCAGTAAAATCCAGTTAGGGATGGAGCCGGTTAGTGATAGAACCAGTTAGTAATTGAGCTAATTAGTATAAGAGCCAGTTAGTAATAGAACCATGGAGTAATGGAGTTAGTAATAGAGCCAGTTAGTAATGCCGCCATTTAAGAGGAAGCCAGTTAGAGAAAAAGTGAATAAATGATAGAGCCATTCATTTATGAAATCAGATAGTATGGTAGACAGTGATGAGTCAATTATTGAGGGAGCCAGTTATTAATTAAACATTTATTAATGGAGCCAGTAAGTTATCAAAACTTCAAGTAATAATTAACTTGTGGAAACAGTACACTTAATATTGTTGGTTCGGTAAAAAACTATATTTAAATAATAAACTATAGTATAATTTGTCTATCTTGTACATTTAACATAGTTAAGTCGTTGGAAATTATTACACATTAATTTTCGAGATAAAAAAATAATTAAGCTAGGCAATAGTAGTACGTAATTGGGCATACTGAGACAAGGTTTAGATTGAGGATTTAATATTTACAATGCCACTTGAATTGTGACGTTACGCGGCCATCTAAGATGGACATTACATTTGATATTTGCGTACATTTGCCAGAAATGAATCAAAATTTGCCAAAATTGACCCAAAATCCACTGAAATGTCCAATTTTTAGAAAATAAATTCCGCCAAAATATTTCCAAAAAATTTCCCTATCTAGAGGGAAAAATTGCCGCTTTGAGGGAAAGTTTCCCGTTGATTCCTTAAAAATTCAAAAATTCAAGAAACCTAAAAAAAAAATTTGACTTTATAAAGAACCTACATTCCGCAAAGAGGCTAAAAGTCCGCATACACATGCCTCCAATAAGCCTCTGGTGGCCATCTTGGATGGCCTTAACCTTAACTGTAAACTGGAAAATTCCTTAATTTTTGACAAAAAATTCCGAAAAAATTCAAAATATAGCTAACTGTAAATTTTAAGTAACTTATTCAGTTTCTGTGCGGTTAGATTCCTAACGAGAATAATTTATTAATTTATTAATAAAAAATTTAAAATTTCTTAATTTTAATTCAGTTAAAATTAGAAAAACTTTACTTACGTCACACCCACCCATTTAAATTGTTATGTTACCTTTTAAATATTTAAGTCAAGGTCGCTATTTTGAAAATCCGTAAATATTCAGCTATACATTCGGGAAAAATTTTAAAAATAATAAATAATAATTTTAATTCAAACATTCCGCATCTTGGATTATGACGCCACGGCCACCATCTTGAAAATTTGTATTATTTATGCTAGGAAAAAATGGGAAAATTTTTAAAATAAATAAAAAATAATTTAACAATTTTATTAAAAAATTAATTTAAAAACGAACTTACGCCATAGTCTTTAGTTCGAACCTTTTGAGGTCAAAATTAAAATGACGACAGATACTTCCTTAATGGAAGCCATCGACAGACTGATCCCCCTCTACTAATCCAACGGTAGATATATCGCCAGCTATTATGACGTCACGTCAGCCATCTTATTTTCGTTTGCTGGAGGCCACCATATTTTTTTCGTTTCCTGGAAGCTGAAATCTTGTTTTCTTCATATGCAGGCAGCCATTTTGTTTTTGTCTGCTAGATGCCATAATCTAGTTTTTTCATCTGCTTGAGTGTGCTGCCGCCATCTTGTTTTCGTCTGCTTGAGTGTGCTGCCAACATACTAGTTTATTTTTCACCCGATAGATTGTAGTAATCTTTTATTGCCATAGCACCCGCCTTCTTGACATTTGGATACCATCTTGAGAATTTGTATTTATTAACCTACAAATTCCTAAAATTCCAAAAACCATAAAAAAATTAGTCAATTCTATCAATATGCATGCTTGTTTCGATTATCGAAAAGTCATAAGAATAACTAAAGCTTAAAATAAAATTTAGTTTTTGTGACTTACTCTTTCTCCACACACCACTAGGTGAAGGGAATGAAGTAAAAAAGATAGGCAAGGTAGATCAACCTAAGATTAGGTACGACAGATTTATTAAGCTGTATATGCAAACAGAATGTTAACAATCAACAAACATGAAATGCATTCCTATTCCGCAAAAAAGATTGAAGATAGAATATAGACTTTACTCGAGCACTCTAAAAATTAACATTAAGTCTCTCAGACTAGATTCAAGGCAAACCTTAGTAATTGTCAATTAATCAAACAGATACTGCACAAAACTTGAATAGTTTCAAGCAAAAATTAGAAATCCAATGCAACTTATTAGAACTCTTAGCACAACTATTTAACAGGGGCGAAGAAGCTGGAGAGTAGTGTTACAGGCCACACCAACTGACAAATATTGCATATATCTAAATCAAATATCCACACCTTGTATGTCAGTACCTATGGACACATTCTCCTTAAATGAGAGTTATTCCAGCATAATTCACACTGACCCAAAGAGTGAATAACATTAAAAACCAAAAACATTTAAGGTACAAGTAAATTATAAATTCACATATAATGACTAGAAATATTTATATAATAATTAAATTACCAATCACACTTTAATTTACTTTCCAGCCATTTACTGGAACCAACCATCACTAAAATCCAGATATAATTCTTCCTTCGATTGTTATAATACTTTACACTTTTACTCTAAGTCTCGACAACGATGGTATTAATTCCTATTCACACTATAGTTTAATGTATAATCAATTGGTTTAAAATAGGAAACAGAAAACTGCTTCATGTATTGTTTCTCTTGTATGAATAATTGTAACCGCTTCATGTCCCATACTAATTTATAGTCAATTAGGCACTAACAGAATAACATATATTCTTCTCAAGTACATCAAACATTTTACGACTCTACTGAGAACGCCTATTTAATGCCGACACCATGCACTAAGATTTGAGAAATGGTTAATTTTTATTTTTTTAAATAACATATTATTTTCATTTATATCAATCCATCCACAGTTAATGACTTAAATTTCCAATGAAAAATGGGAGTTTATTCTACTAAGGCCATAAACTAACTTAGTTGCGCAGGTTCTCTGGTCCCATACGAAATAGTAGACATAGGACCTTCCCAACTCTTTGTTAATTGCAAACAGGCCTGCACCAAAACAACAGAAGACCTTCCCATGTCTCGTGCCTGGTAACATGACTGCTATTTTCATCAGCTAGACGATGCGAAGAATCCATGTTGAATGTGGTCACTTCCCGCATGAAATTATCAGAAACCAAAAAATATACATTCCTGCATTCGTATGCGAAGATTAATATAGCCACCATGCTGGTTTACTAAGATAACAGCAACACGGTGATCCTATCGTGCATCGTACTGCTACCTAAACGCACATATTCCTCAGTGACACACTCTAGCTGCCAGCCATAACGAATAAAATTGTGTAAAATTGCATAAAATGCTACATAACAATTCTTACACATCCAAGTACGTAGAAGTCACACAATCTTCTTTCCTCTATCTGAATTACTTTCCTCTGCACAACAACATCACGCTACTCATTGCGCAAAACTAACAAAAACAACATTTCCCGAGCCATACCAACCTTGGGAAGCAAAGAAAAAAAATACATCTCCCATGACGTCTACATAGGAGCTCTACGAGAGCCCTTCCCGCAGAGACCTTCCACAACACAACAAGCCACTATGTCGCATGGCCAGTGATTCACAGCGCAACAAGAATGCGCGGCAATCCACAAACCTCCGCAAACGAGGAAAAAGGATTTGCGATAGCAAAGCTATGTCACGTCTGTTTCTTATTACACTTCAAGGAGTTTATTAATTATTCTCGCTACGAAACAAATTCTCTATACAAGTTACCTTACTGACGAATTAAATATGTTGTCACGTTGCCTAACACGAACGTCTTTTTTTCGACACAAAAAATACATTCCAAACAATTCATGAACAACGCTTTACGTTTGGTTGGAGTGTTTTCGGATCACGAGACCAGGTCAAGTACAATGTCAGATATATAGGCCAGACATCTCCAAACCACAGGACCTTCTTTGTCGAAACATATTTCAAGTTCAAGACAAAGTATTGGAAACTACGCACATTCAATTAAATAAAACACATTACACAAAAGAAAAGAACACACAATAAACACACAGTATAAAAATTACACACACAGTACACTCACTGAACACACAGTACACACACAAGAACACAAGGGACAAATTACATGCAATAGACATACAGTACACACACAGGACACACATTAAACATACATTACGCATACAGGACACACTGTAAAACCACAGGACACATAGACAATACACACAAAGGACTCACAGTACAAACACAGTACATTCAATGAACACATAGTACACACACTGGAAACACAATGACCAAACAGCACACACACAATGAACATACTCCGAGCACACAGTACACACAATGAACCAAAAATATACACACTGGACAGAAAATTGACGCAGTACAAACAAAGGACTCATATATGACACACAGTACACACACAAGACATGCAATGAACACACAGTACAATCAATGAAAACACAGAACACACACAGTACACACAATGGACTCACAGAACACACAATGAACACACACAGTACACACACAATGAATATACAGTACACACTTTCAAGGACTCAGAATACATAAACTAGACATGCAATGAACAAACAGTACACATACTGAACATGAAAAGGTCATGTAATGTATACATTTAATATGCAGTTGCGAGAACTCATGCTTAGATAAAAATCAGATTTCGTGAAATAATAACATTCACTTTTAAAATCCAAAACATAATTGTTATATTTATTTATACACATTCGGGTACTCTACCAACCTTTCCCAGCCTTGTTAGGGTCAACCATTCCGAGAAAGGCCCGCAGTGGAAGTTGCCCTGAACCTTAGGCTCAATGGTGTCTTACCTTAAGGTGGAAAAGTATTTAGGTACAAAGGTAGGCCAACTGAACAATGTAACGCCCCTCGTGCCTCAAAATTGAATTATTTTAAATTAATTAAAAAGAGCCTTGGAAACTTGCTGGGTAAGAAAAATAAGACAATTAAGTTATTGACCAGAGGTGGCACGAGGTGGAGAACAAGATAATTTGGAACTCCCTGACACAAGCAACTTGGGAGCTGGTGGATCTTTTAAGGGAACAAGGTATATCATAAATAAATTAACACTACACAAGTAGCTTGGTCTATAGGTTCCCTGTTTTATTATTAAGGAATTTTGTGTTCGTATTATTCAAACCTGACAATAAAAATCTTAGTAATTAACAAAGTTAAAGGGGGGGGCGCCCCAGGATTATTTAAAATAATACACATTACACCTTAACAAAATATTATTACATAATCAAAAATTTAAAAATCGCACCAAATTTGATTTGTCCAATTATTACATCGATGATTAGTTTTATTGACTCTACATATTCTTGAGGAAAGCACTGTTCGCTGGTAGGCTATTCATTCGATTAATGTAGTTCGTAGCTAGAAGGTGGGGGGGGGGGATGTTGATTTCACATTACCACCCGGGTCTTCAAAAAATAACGTCGGGTCGCGGAAACCTCTCTTCTATCGTGACCCGCAGTGGAGGTGCAGGACCACGAGCTGGGAGCAATTTGTCTCTCCAGCACTTCGACCCTGTCTGAAACCCAAATCAAATTCAAAACGAATTAGACTTGCTTCCAGACAGTCCTACACCGTCGGCGCAAAAGGCCAACAAACGGGAATGGGGGGGAAAAGGCCGGATTACTCACCAACCAGGGTGTAGAGTTCGGAGCTCACTAGGTGTCCCGCGCCGACATCAGGATGCCGCGGACCGAGAAGTCAGGATGCGCGGACGAAACCAGAATTTTTAGAATTAAATAAGAATATATAAAAATTTAACTAAGCATGACTTTTCTAAAAACTACCTCTGCCTGGCTACTGTACAAACGGGATCACATCCCTTAAGCAAGCTGACTACATTCTCGTGCACGCGAAAATCACCGTTCCCGCAAAAGGCCTCTTAGCGCAGAGGACGTAGAGGAGACGTGGTCAGTAGCCGAGGTCAAAGGGCTGAGTCCTCGCAATCGGACAAAGCACCTAATTAAATCGGGCGGTAAGGCCCCGGGTCAAAGGAGGGGGTAGGTTCGGTTCTAAGCCGAAAATTTCCGAAGGAGTCCGAGGCGGGCGTGTCAACCACACGACATGCGCGCTCTCTACAGGACCGAAACGAAAGCAACGAACAATCGACTTCTCCGGGCCGCGAGAGGAAAGCATAGTGCCTTATGGCACCGCGACGCTGCTTTCTAGCGGCGTAAGGGGGAACTACTTGAGGTGGTGAGCAGACTTGCCACCAGGTGTCATGAGGGTAAGCTCTGCACGCTGGCGACCAGGCCCGCGGTTACTTTTTCCTCCGCTAGATGTCAGGGATGTGTCTGTCGGACCCGGGAGAAAGTTTTTGCATCAGGTCATCGTCCCGTCCGGTCACTGCTCTTAGCTTAATTTCTCAGAACTAGAGTGAGGAGGAGAGAGTGGAAGGGGGGGCAGAAATAGCCACTAAGGTGGGAACGCAGCTCCACTGGAGACTGCTTCGTGACGAGACATGCTTTTCTCAGCAGGCCTCTACAAGGTAGCAGCTTGCAGCCCAGGAGCTGCTCAAAGCAGTTTTGGTCATGCAGGGAATTATAATTACAAACTCGGGACGTGACTGCAGGCGAGAGAAATTTCAACCGGGCTGACCATGTCCACATTAGACAGCAAAATATCAGATTGGCCCCCTGGGAAGGGGCTTCGGTCCACTGGCACAAAGTTTAAATCCGTGGCGTACACCGGCCTAACAAAAAGTAAATCAACCCCATTAACAACCAGATAAATTTAAAAAAATAGAAACCCCAAAAAATTTTAAAATTTTAGAATAAATTAAAAATAAAGTGACGAAATGTCTAATTTCCAGCACATACTCCCCCGCTTGAATGCGGAGCATATAGGGAAAAAAAAAACACCACTTACACTGCTCAGTAAAACTAGTACCAGGTTCGCCTGTATCCTACTACTTATATTCTAACAGTTTTGAGACGCGTCCGCCTCTCAGGCACAACATATCGATAACCCTTAAACAAACTTATTAACTAAGAGCTTATTAACTAAGTGGCCACTTAAAACTAATACAACGTAAAGCTAGCATTCTTATTTCTAGTATAATGCATTTTTAAGACCTCGAGGATTTCTGGCATGCCTAATATTAGAGAGTCCCCTGTGTTAGGGTAAAGAAATTAAACACATCTACTTTAAGTCAGCATGTGTTTTCTTTAGATGGGAGATGTGCGCTCTGGTCACGAATTCTCCTGAACTGGGGTCAGCTAGGCTAACTGTCACTGGCGTTAAAAATCGCTGTATTTGAAAAGGACCTCTCCAGCGGTACGCCAGCTTGGCGGAAAACTTATCCACTGCCTTGCTGAGTGGGTGTGCCTTACAAAGCACAAAATCGCCTACCCTGTAAGGGTTAGGAGATCGGTTTTCGTTGTATTTCTTTTTTCTGCTCTCATGAGCCAGGTTGAGATTTTTACGAGCTCTTCTCCAAATCTCCCTGATGTCTCTCGGATCATCGGGCAATAGGTCATTCAAAGACCAAAGATTTGAAAGAGGGGTATTAGGTCGGTAAGTGAACATGAGTTCGAAAGGAGTACTTTTGTGTCCTTCATGATGTGCATAATTAAAGGCCATTTGCAGCCACACCAAATTCGAATCCCATTTATCCTGCTCCTGCGCATGGTAAGCTATTAGAGCAGACCGGAGATTGCGGTTGAATCTCTCAGCATGCGAGGGCTGTGGATAATAAGGCGAGGTTGTGACGTGCAGAATGCCATGTGAGAAGCACATGTTCTTAAAAATCCTAGCCGTGAACTGGGTTGCATTCTCTGAAACTACTATAGACGGGACTCCCGACGTCTTGAAGATCTGATTACGTAGCGCAGATACAGTGTTTTCTGCGGTGGCTTTTCGCATGGGGATGAGCCAGACAAATTTTGTGAAGGCGTCGATACACACCAGCAGCATAGTGTTTCCTGTCTTTGAGCGCGGGAAAGGCCCGACAAAGTCGATAAACATCTTTTGCATGGGGCGCTCGGCCACATCTGAAGTTAAATAACCGAAACGAGTGTTCTGCGCTGGCTTACTCAGTGCACAGATTTTGCATAGTCTCACCTGCTCGGTGATGTCCTTGTGCATGCCGTCCCACACGAAATGACGTCGGATAGCCTGAATGGTCTTATATATACCGAGGTGGGCGCCCACCGGCGAGGTGTGATAATAGTGGAATATCATATTACGCAGATTTTGTGGGAGCAAAATTTTGTATGTTTTTGATTGGGGGGTGCGTTTTTGTAACAGCCCCTTAGACATCCTAAAGTATTTTGGCGCAGTTCCTGAACTAAAAAGGTTAATAATACTGGAAATGTGGGGATCAGCTTCCTGCTAGCTATGTAAATCCTGAAAAGCCAACGGAAAGTCTGTCAATAGGGCTTGACATAAGAGAGGTGATCTTTCGGGCGGAGTCTGAGTTGGGTTTTCGAACATGCGAGACAGTGTGTCCGCTACTATATTCTGTGTGCCACGAATGTGTTGGATTTTGAACTTCAAAGAGGAAATTTTTGCAATCCATCGCCCGAGTTTCCCTAATTGTTTCGGGTGTGCCAAAAGCCAGGCTAATGCCTGATTATCTGTCTCCAACAGGAATTCCCTGTGTTCTATAAATTGTCGGAATTTGTCGATGCCAAATACCACGGAGAGGCATTCTAATTCGTAGATCGAGGAGGTTTTCCTCTCGGCGTGGGTAAGTGTCCGCGATGCAAACGCAATAGGCTGTCTGCAGCCTTCGACTTCCTGTGACAGTACTGCGCCAATAGCCACACTGGACGCATCCGTCTGTAAAATGAAAGGTTTGGTGAAGTCTGCCATGCGGAGTACAGGCGGGGAAGAAATCGCCTGTATCAGGAAATTAAAAGCTTTTTCTTGTTCCAGACCCCATATGAAAGGTGTATTTTTCTTGCGCAAGGTATTTAGTGGTGCTGCGTGCTCAGCGAAATTAGGAATATATTTTGAGTAAAAATTTGCCATCCCAGTAAAACGTGAAATACCCTTAGGGTTTGTGGGAGGCAGAAAATCACGAATGGCTTGTGTACGTGAAGGATCAATGGTGACTCCCTTGCTAGAAACCAGGTGTCCTAGAAAAGACAGTTCTTGGACTGCAAACTTAACCTTTTTTGTGTTGACAGTTAACCCTGCTTTACGAAATCTACTTAGGACTTCCTCTAAATGTTTGATGTGTTCCTCGAGCGTTTCTGAATATACGACGACATCGTCTTGATAGTTGTACACTGTTTTGAATTTTAGATCTCCTAGTATCTGATCCAGGAGTCGAGTTAGTACTTGGGCTCCTGTGGCAAGTCCGAAAGGTACTACTGTGTATTGGTACAAGTTCCAAGGAACACAGAAGGCTGTGATGGGTTTTGAATCCGCAGTAAGGGGAATTTGGTGGTAGGCAGAATTTAGATCAAACACACTAAAATATTTGGCCTTACTGAACCAATGAAAAGCAGTGTTTAGGTCTGGCAACGGTATGTTTTGTATGACTATTTTCTCATTAACTTTTCTGTAATCAATTACACATCGTTGTTGATCCTTGCCCTTAGGCACCAGGAAAGCTGGGGAACTGTAGGTGGATGTCGAGGGTTCGATTACCCCTTTTTCCAAAAGCTCCTGAACATGATTGCGCATCGTCTGCATCTTAGGGCCTAAAAATTGATAAGGGTGAGATCTCACTGGTATTTTATCCGCTAACTCAATTTGGTACTCGACTAATTTTGTGCGACCTATTTTACTAGTCAAGACATCTGGAAAAGTACTGCATAATTTATCAATGGCGCCCCGCTGCTGTGTATTAAGGTGCTCGTGTGAAGTGGTGTTGCCCTGATCCAAGATGGCTGCCGTTGGCTCGGCCGGAACTGAAACTATTTGTTCAGGGGTCCCACAAGGAATAGGATTACCCATGTTGAATTTGAAAACAAAATTCTTCGCCTGAAGATTAATGATTTGACCTGTCTTGGCAATGAAATCAGACCCGTAGATTAGGTCTGTGGCAAGTTGATCAGACACCAAAAATGGGAAATTCCATGAAAATAAATCAATCTTCACCTTGATCACAACTGCTAACGTAATATTTAATGGCTACTCTGAAGCTGTGAAACATTGTAACTTAGTGGTCTCAGTCCTTAGAATTAATTTGCTCTGTTTTAACTTGTTAAACAAACGCCCAGAAATTAGGCTGCGCGCTGATCCCGTATCAATTAGTCCCGGTACAGTGTGTTCGCCAATCGTTGTTACTTCATACGGAATTACTGTAGGAATATTGCCAAAAATTTGGTGGCATTTTCTCTTGCCCTTATTTGTAGGATCAACACACGTTTTACATGAGTACGTGTGCGTTGAATTACCATTTCCCTTATTTTTGTTATTTCTCCTGCTATTGTGCTTTCTTTGTTTATGTTTGTGGCCTCGCTTGTTACTTTTATTCCTGGACTCTTCGTTGTTAGGATTCTTGTTTTTATGTAATGATGTTTCTTGTGTACTGTCATTACTTGGCGCAAGTTGAACTTCCCACTTATAAGAAAAATTTTTAACACTTGAATTTTTCGGTGACCCTGAATAAGGTTGTTCGGGCCACCGCGTTATGCGTTTTTTGGAGTGTCGCCATTTTGTTTGTTGTTTTTGTGGTAACACTGGGCCAGGGAATGCCCGTCTCTTTTACAGAAATTACAATTTGTATTTTGTTGATACCTCCCTTGTGGCCTTGAAGAGAAAAATGTATTGCCCTGATGTTTCTGTGCTGCATTCTTATGTTGCGAATTACTGCGCTCCGCTCCCGCGCTGCTACCTTGTTGACTAGCGAATGTGGCTTGTTTATTTCGCTGAAAATCAGCGTATTCTATGTTTGTGGCGTGTACGCAAAGTTTATCTAGCTCAGCATAATTTTGGGGGCGTGCCTGGAACACTGAACGCGAGCGCTCCGCTGGGTTCAAACCGTCTAGAATCGTACTCACGACCTCTCTCTCTGGAACCTTTAGCCTGAGTACCTGGTTGGCTTCCCGTATGTCAGCAACGTAATTCGGCAAGGCTTCATTACGCTGCTGCAAGCGGTTAAACCACTCCAACCGGATGTTTGTGAGTAGCCTACTCGGTATACAAAAATTTAACACGTCTTCATGAAACTCGTCGAAAGTGAGGTCATTCTCAATGGCTGCCATGATCCGCTCACTTAAGGGAGCTTGGGTGTATGGGTAAACAATTTCAAAAATTTGTTTGTCAGGAATCCCTCCCTTTTGCCGTAGCTTTAACAAGACTCGAAGGAAATCAATCAGTTTGTGTGCGTCCAGACCCGACGCCTCTGGCAATTCCTTGAGTAGCCTTTCTACAGGATGGGTGATTTTTCCGTAGAAACTGTAGCCAGTTTCTGGGGCTGTCGTGCTCCTCAATACTGAGTCGTGGGGCTGAGCCGCGGCTCCTGCCGGCTGAGGTGAAGGCTGATTTTGTGGCACCGGGTGCGACTGAGTCTGTTCCCGAGTCGCACCCGAGGGACTGCCCTGTGGTGGAGTGATCTGGGGCGTTATGAGTGGCGGCTGCAAAATACCAGCACTCGGAATTGGGGTGGTTTGCCATGAAGGAAACTGTGGTTGAAATTGAGCATAAGGGTTAAAATAGCCCTGAGCGGTCGGATACGGGAAAAACATGTTTGGTGGGTATGGTTGCGTCATGTGGTGTGCCATGGTTGGTAATCCCTGTGAAAATGTCACGCTAGTGACGGGGTGGGTTGTCACATGACCCGTTGTAATGTTTGTCGCCGCTTTCGTCGACTGCACAAGCGGCTCTGAATGAGTGGTAGATACGTGTATCGGTTGGTTTGGAAGCGACGTTAGTGGCTGTGAGTCAGGGGCTGCGTCTGGTAATCTGCTCGTTTCCGTCTCCTGTCTGTTTACCGTCGCCCGTACTTCTGATTGTCGCGTGTCGGGTTGCTCTACTCCCAGGGGCAAACTAGGAGCGTCCCCTTCCGGGAAGGCGGGACAATCGATGCCTAAAGCCTGTGCCTCAGCCACATAATGCTGACTGCATCGTGTGTCTTCCAAAACGGCTGCTCTCGCCGCCAATTTTGAATGGAAACCTGCCGTCTGTTGCAAACATCGTTCTACCTCTTTTATATAAATTCCATGGAGAAGGTCTGCCGAAAGCTGTTTCAGGTTTTGCAAACGTCGGGTAACATGTTTTAGCCTGACTATATGTCGCTCGACATTGGGTAAATTTTCCTCCACATAAAGATAGCTTACGAAAGCCGATATATCATAAAACTTGGCGCAAGCAAGGTTGAATTCTTCAGTTACATCTAAATCCAAATTCATACACTAGTGGGCACGCCATCATGAAGGGCGGCCCTGAGCCTCTTCCTGAGGACTTGGACATTGCCACTGGAGGGCAAATTGCGTAGCTGTAACTCATAGGTCAGCTCATCTGACAGCAATAACTCCGGCTTAAACATACTGCTCGGACGTAAATTACTGCAAATTAAAACAAAAATTTAACACACCTGTACGATTCAAACGTACACCATAAATACTCCTCCCTTAAAAAATATCTTAATTTTAAATACCTCCTCAGGCTTCCTTTATTAATATAAACTACCAACTAGCCCCAATGCGCGGGGAGTAAGTCACACTTTCAAGGTGGGGGGGTATGTGCCCAAACTTATTTGTGTATAGAGTCGCCGTACTACTCAGACAACTGCGCGAGCTTCCCCTGTCAGTTTGACTTGCCAACCTGTATACGTCAACAGGGGGACTGACCTGCCGCTCGCAAGGTCGTCTCTCACGATGGAAAAGGGAGAGGGGTGTGCGGGAGGAACAGGGCCGTGTCGTCGTTCTCAGATAACGGGCGTGTCGCTGGCTCAAGCGGGGGATTGGGGGGGGGACGCCAGCTGAGCCGAGAGATAAGACACGTCTCGCTGCCGGCCTGCTAGCGGACCGCACGCCGCGACTTCTTGCGCCGCGCGCAGACTAAGTCCGCACGGGCCTTTAAAACTCAATCATAACTTTAAAATAGAAAAGCAATATAACTACCGGGTGTACCAGCGATCAGTTTACAATGTTAAAAATACAAAATTGGTTCCACAAAAAATTAATTAATTATTTTTTTTTAATTTTTTTTCTTTATAATTTAGGTAAGCCTACTTTATTAAGGTATGCCTATAGAACAAACCATGCTCTGCTAACAATTGTAACGCCCCTCGTGCCTCAAAATTGAATTATTTTAAATTAATTAAAAAGAGCCTTGGAAACTTGCTGGGTAAGAAAAATAAGACAATTAAGTTATTGACCAGAGGTGGCACGAGGTGGAGAACAAGATAATTTGGAACTCCCTGACACAAGCAACTTGGGAGCTGGTGGATCTTTTAAGGGAACAAGGTATATCATAAATAAATTAACACTACACAAGTAGCTTGGTCTATAGGTTTCCTGTTTTATTATTAAGGAATTTTGTGTTCGTATTATTCAAACCTGACAATAAAAATCTTAGTAATTAACAAAGTTAAAGGGGGGGCGCCCCAGGATTATTTAAAACAATACACATTACACCTTAACAAAATATTATTACATAATCAAAAATTTAAAAATCGCACCAAATTTATTTGTCCAATTATTACATCGATGATTAGTTTTATTGACTCTACATATTCTTGAGGAAAGCACTGTTCGCTGGTAGGCTATTCATTCGATTAATGTAGTTCGTAGCTAGAAGGTGGGGGGGGGGGGAAAGTTGATTTCACATTACCACCCGGGTCTTCAAAAAATAACGTCGGGTCGCGGAAACCTCTATTCTAACGTGACCCGCAGTGGAGGTGCAGGACCACGAGCTGGGAGCAATTTGTCTCTCCAGCACTTCGACCCTGTCTGAAACCCAAATCAAATTCAAAACGAATTAGACTTGCTTCCAGACAGTCCTACACCGTCGGCGCAAAAGGCCAACAAACGGGAATGGGGGGGAAAAGGCCGGATTACTCACCAACCAGGGTGTAGAGTTCGGAGCTCACTAGGTGTCCCGCGCCGACATCAGGATGCCGCGGACCGAGAAGTCAGGATGCGCGGACGAAACCAGAATTTTTAGAATTAAATAAGAATATATAAAAATTTAACTAAGCATGACTTTTCTAAAAACTACCTCTGCCTGGCTACTGTACAAACGGGATCACATCCCTTAAGCAAGCTGACTACATTCTCGTGCACGCGAAAATCACCGTTCCCGCAAAAGGCCGCTTAGCGCAGAGGACGTAGAGGAGACGTGGTCAGTAGCCGAGGTCAGAGGGCTGAGTCCTCGCAATCGGACAAAGCACCTAATTAAATCGGGCGGTAAGGCCCCGGGTCAAAGGAGGGGGTAGGTTCGGTTCTAAGCCGAAAATTTCCGAAGGAGTCCGAGGCGGGCGTGACAACCACACGACATGCGCGCTCTCTACCGGACCGAAACGAAAGCAACGAACAATCGACTTCTCCGGGCCGCGAGAGGAAAGCATAGTGCCTTATGGCACCGCGACGCTGCTTTCTAGCGGCGTAAGGGGGAACTACTTGAGGTGGTGAGCAGACTTGCCACCAGGTGTCATGAGGGTAAGCTCTGCACGCTGGCGACCAGGCCCACTGTTACTTTTTCCTCCGCTAGATGTCAGGGATGTGTCTGTCGGACCCGGGAGAAAGTTTTTGCATCAGGTCATCGTCCCGTCCGGTCACTGCTCTTAGCTTAATTTCTCAGAACTAGAGTGAGGAGGAGAGAGAGGAAGGGGGGGCAGAAATAGCCACTAAGGTGGGAACGCAGCTCCACTGGAGACTTCTTCATGACGAGACATGCTTTTCTCAGCAGGCCTCTACAAGGTAGCAGCTTGCAGCCCAGGAGCTGCTCAAAGCAGTTTTGGTCATGCAGGGAATTAAAATTACAAACTCGGGACGTGACTGCAGGCGAGAGAAATTTCAACCGGGCTGACCATGTCCACATTAGACAGCAAAATATCAGATTGGCCCCCTGGAAAGGGGCATTGGTCCACTGGCACAAAGTTTAAATCCGTGGCGTACACCGGCCTAACAAAAAGTAAATCACCCCCATTAACAACCAGATAAATTTAAAAAAATAGAAACCCCAAAAAATTTTAAAATTATAGAATACATTTAAAAAAAAGTGACGAAATGTCTAATTTCCGGCACAACAATCAGCTCACAAAATTACACAAAATAAATAAATTTTAAGGTTAACTAGGGGGTAATATTTAAGTTTAGGAAAAATAGAAACTAACGCATTTTCAGACCACCATTTATATTTGACATTAAAAACAAAATTTGTGAGTATTACAGTATTACATAATTATTTATAAATCTCAATATACATTAAATAAATAGAGTATCTTGAGTTACTTGTTACATTTGTTACCTTAAATTTTAAAAAGGTGGGGCCCTAAAACATTAAAAAATTTTAAACGGTACTTTAATTCATAAATTTATGTTAGCAAAAAAATAATAAAAACAAGCGATGACAATTTTATTAATTAATTTTGTTAGGTTGTCCACATGTTCAGCCGAAAACAACATGCTTCATGCGAAGTATGGAAAACGAAGAATCACTTTCCTGAACTCATGAGTGTGTGCATCTCGTAGCCCCCAGAAAAGGTGGAGGAGAACATCCTCCACTCCGAACAAGGGTTTACAAGCTGTTCATAGCATGGCTAGAATAGGAAAATCACTTCTGATCCAAGACTCGTAGGCTGCTATAAAAACAGTTCAAAGACTAATTGAATCGCATATTTAAGAAAGGGCCTTAGTCACTGTGATATAGTTTTGAGAAAAACAAAGAAAACTGTTCAAATGTACATGTGTTACAATATGTGTGAAAGAATAATATAATTCAAAAAGTTCTAAGTCTGATCGACATATCCAAAGTGCATGGAACACTTAATGATCAAAAGTTAAATGTAAAAAAAAATTAAAATCAGGGACATTGGGCCCTTTCGTAAATTAAATGAAATGTTAGACCCTTTCTTAAAGGAAACCACACTTCACAATGGGATTTTCAATACTCACATAAAAATCCTCATAGTTTTGTGTATCCTGAAGTATTAAATACACACATACCAACAGATTTTCTGTCATAAATACCCACTGTACCCAAAAATATGTCATGTTACTTTTATGTTATGTTGTTTCATAACAATAATATCTAATATCCATGGTTCTCAGTACACTCATTGGTTAGTGGTTTCACATGTACGACCATTGTACCCAACAATCATGTCAAAGAAACCTTTATGTTGGTCACGAATGTATGATATCATTTTCCTAATATCACAGACATCAGATTTTATGGGCCCATCTCCTTGTGTATAGACTTGATGTTGAGGAAGTGAAATAACATTATCACCTCCCAGCTTGAATGTAGATGTAACGAAACTCTCAATGAATGGTGCAGCTACGACAGTGCTTTTTTGGCGGAATAATAACTGAATTCCACGAAAATGTTGATGGCGAAGGCCTGTCTCTTGTCTCTTGGAACAGTACCTGCGGTTTCAACAGAAGTACAATTCTTCTTGTATAGCTGAGGCCACCATGTCTTCCAGTCAAGGATGTCATCAGTAGTATCAACCATGTGCACATTGAATTTATCTCCTCCACCTACTCCGCAAATCATTTCACATAGTTCTTGTGGTGTGTAAAATCTGTCATGTTTCTTTAGAACACGTTTCACTAAACCGAAGTCATGGTCACATGCAAGAAAGGAACCTGTGGATTATTTTATCAAACATTCCTTAATCCGTCTGTGATAAGCACAGTCGTATGAATGTGTGATTATTGTTTTGCCCACCACAGGAGTCGCTGTATAAGTGTAGCTCTCTTATTGTGGGCGCAACATTATGACGTATGTAATGTAAAAGGAATGAACACGTTTCATCTGGTTCTTTTCGTCCTTGACCCTCATGATATAAATAAAACTGCGCCTTGTCAGTTTTGAGATCATGCACACAAAAGGGGAAAACAGATAGTTGACGAAGGTAGTAGAGGTCTTGCACAGGGATATTCGACAATCAATATTTTTCATAAAATCAAAGCATATCCCTAACACATTTTCGTTTTGGTGGCACAACTTCTTCATTTCCCTCATTGAATTGTAAAACTTCTCACTTCTTCGTTTGTGTACTGCGAGCTCTGCTATTGCTACACGTTTAGCAACAGGGTTCAGAGACGGACTTTTAACTTTAATGTTCAACACATTCACATCACGTGTCTATTTGAGGCCTGTGTATAGCTTAGAATGGAACTAAGTCATTTACTAGGTTCCTTTTTTAACTTTACAAGAATTTCGTGCATTGTTCTAACATGTCACACTTATGAGATATGGTTCCTTTCCTACTCACAAAGGTGTATGGGCACTTGAACTAAACACTCTCTATGTTAACTCATTTTAGCTAAAATGGTGACTTAGGCCCTTTCTTAATTATGCGATTCAATTACATGATGAAAGATTTATGAATAAATGTTCAGCATTATTTCCAGATAAAACTGCGAAAACTAACTCAATTGGCGGCTAACCAAACCTGAAATTACTGCATGGATGCGGTAGATAAATTAGAGAAAATAATAACACTGTTATTCACATGATGGTCGCCAAAAAGAAGGAAGTCACCATAGATGGAATTTCCACAGTTAACAAAACATTGTCACAAATGCGCTTTTTAAAGAATGGTTCCGAAAACAGAATAGCACATTGCCTTGACCAAAACATAATAATTAATTAAACTTTAAAATAATAAAAGTTGCTTAGAGTTCTTTTCTTTGATTCTTGATGCACTTAAATTAGATCATAATAATTATGTGATAATAAATTACAGTACAAATGGTTTAAACAAAACATACCTTCACTTAAAGACAATAATTACAAATAAATTACCCCCATAACAGAAAATGTTAAAAATAAACCAGCGTTCAGTTTACCGAAACAATATATATATATATATATATATATATATATATATATATATACACACACACACACACACACACAAAGTTAAGCAAAAACGAATGTACGCCTAGCTAAATGCTTAAAAACGGTACAGTACAATAAATCATTATTGTATGTAGCCAGCTTCCATAGTTCTTTTAGTGTGAAGGCTACTTCTTTGATGTGCGAATAGTTTCCTGCACAACGCTAAGCATGCTAATCTGTCGACCAATATATAAGAACTTCCCATAATGTGTAATTAATTTCTTTTGCTTCTCTAATCTTCGTTACATGTTTATTATAAATATTATAATATCACTATCGTACCAGTGATCATCATAAGCTTTAACAAAATAATTTATTTAATTACGACATTTCCATTGTTTTGGATCCAGGGCTTCATCACAGTCTTCGATTGCATCACCAGCTTCAGAGTGACTGTCGCTATCACCATAAAAACCAGCTTATTCAACTGGATTAATGTAAAAGTTCTAAATCAATGACATCGAAGGTTCTTCATTGTTAAATATCTTCCATTTTAAACATCCGTCATTATTTCCAAGTATTGAGGAACTGCTTGATGTGAACTTGAATTAATTCTCACTTTTAAAATTGATGATACCACCCTTAGTTTCTATATTCCTTAACCATTAGTATCATTCAATTTAAGTTATTTGTCACGATCAGGATAGCTATAAACATAACAACACTGAAAACACGGAAAGTTATTTATATCTTTTTTAGTGTAATCGCTTTATCTCATACGTGGTCTTACCTTAACATGTTCTACGATGTCTTTTTAAGATATCAATTCATGTTAACAACCTGATACACCGTTTATATATTGTCAAAGGGAAAAAAAACAAGGAAGATAGATCGTAAGTAAGAATAAATCGTAAATAAGTCGTAAAGAAATCGTAAGCATCAAAAGTTACGGGGGGAGAGAATCGTAACTCTTAAGTCACTCGCTTGGCATTAACTAGTCTTAACTTCATAAAATACTTTACTGTACCTAGGATCATAGGTTCGGCATCCCGTACAGGATGTCTGGTGAGAGCTGAACTAAGGAGATTTTGCAAAATAACATAATACTAAATTAAAATGATTTTATTCTTAAAGTCAAATAAAGTAAAACCAAGTCTAGACGAACATTTTACAAAGGGGGATTAAAATTTACAACAACAATCTCTTCATTACTTCCTTAACTACTGAACGACCTTACAAGAGAGAAAGAGAGAACTTCACTAAACACTTCCCTAATCCTTACGAATACATCTCAACTTATAATTAAAAATTAAGACAAAGATCAAGCAATACTCACATTTTCCGACAAGCCTTTCTTGATCGAATACTTAAAACTAACGTAGGGGCCTCTCCTGCCCTTAAAAACCCGAACGACCATTACATTTTAAAAACTAGGAATCTAACTAATCGTGACCTCTGACGAGTGACCTAGCTCCCGCCAGAGTCAGCTTGAAGACGATTACATGCCAAGCTTAACTCAAACTACTTTTCGACCTAGCAACTCGTAACCACTGGCGACGGCCATAGCTTCCGCCAGAGTGAGCCCCGAGCTACCACTCACTTGCGCTTAAATTCACGCGCCCTGCCGCGCCTAGCAATAACAAACGCTCGTTATTGAAGCCAAATTTACTAAACAACTAACTAGAACATCTGGGAAGGCTACCCCCCTCTACACCGACGTGCAGGCCACACCGCGCGGCTTGTTACGACAGCGCGCCCCAGTAACTGCGGCCCGTGGCTGCGCCAGGCGCGGCCGAACAAACAAACAAAAATCTGCAAGCCCGCAGCGCGCCGCACCGGCCCCGTGCCCCAATTACATGGTCACGCCACTTGCGCTGACGAGTGAACAGAGCAGCCAGCCCAGAGTCCCGTCAGTAAAGTCCCTAAATTTGATTTCAACAACCCTGGAAAATTTAGAACCGCGACATAACCCTCCCCTCACAGAGCTCGAGCCCCATCGAGCTACCTCAAAACTACAAATTGTATGTTTTTTTTTTCATCAAATTATAACTATAAATTCCTTATTTCACAAAAATAATAATTTTCTTATTTCCTTACTGTGTGAACATACATCTAGATTCTGCACAAGATCATTTAAAACAATTATTCATTAAAATAAAAATGTAAAACTTTTATCTGGTTATTTCTCACAGGGACCTTCAGAGGCTCGAGTTCTCAATTCAAAAAAAATTATTCTGTTAGTGAAGCTCTCTTTACAAATTAAATAACTGTACTTAGTTTCTCAGTATTCGTTCAACAATGTGTAAATTCTTAATAATTATTATTTTATTTTTTCCAGTTTCCGTTTATCACAATACTTCTTTCGTTCTTCAAAAAAAATTTTAGTGTCCTTACAAAATTATCAGTGTTTCAATTAATTAAACACTTATCTCGTGAAGGTTGGTGCAACTCCTCGAAGTCAGTGTTGTCGAGAAGAGTAGCTCCCTGGGCAGGCCATCAACAAACACCAATAAACTCCAACATCTACTGGACTGGCTTCCAGGGCAGCTCACAACTTCTCCCCACATCTGCTTCGGAGTTGTTCCATCCTCATCACGAACAGATTACAATTCTGAAACATTATCAACTGGCATTACCAACACGCCTTACAACTACATAACTAACATCCAAACTGCTATCGATGGTCAAGGATGCATACACACACACAAAAAAAAATTAATTAATTCAACTGCTAACATAAAGTATCCCATCCTTAGCATAATCTAATCAGGAAAATAATTTCATAGGAAAACTTAAGGAAGGGAAACATGACCTCCAATGATTTTCCCTAACTCTTGAGTCTTGATCTTCTCTAGACAGCCAAAAAGTAACTGGGTTGAAGGTCCCTTCACATGACCCACCCATAACCTCTTCTACTCTTCTTTTCTTCTGGGGGCAACCACAATGCCCACCAATCTCTCTCCATGGTGCCGAACCAGCTATCCCATGAGAGTAAACAACGTAGTCAATAGAAGCTCAGAGGGGAAACACCACTCTCTGGCTTGTCGAGCAATAAAACAGTTTTATCTTCTTCTTCTTCTTTCAAGTAAAAATATCTGATTAAATTTGCTACTATTCTTCCCAACAATAAAAGTTCATCAGGTATCTTCATGAAAAAACATTCTAACTAATAGTAAGTATTCTTTTTCTTCTTCGTTTTTTTCTTATAGTTGTAATAGAAGGCCATGTTAGGGAGGTTATAGGGAAAAAGAGTGGCCAATTCCCACCCCATCACCCACCTAGATCATGACTAATTAACTTTTAAATGTTTTTTATTCAAACCAATAAAAAAAACTATTTTTATTCAAACTTTTAAATTATAATTACTTTTCCTTCAGAACCTCAAAAGCAAATCAATATTTCTAACTGAAACTGTGATTTACTGCATCCTTGTTTCATCCGATCAGTTTGTTTATAACCTTTCTTGTAACGTATAAAATTTTCAAACATTACTAATTCAAAAAAAATTTAAATTCTAGTGTACTTTGAGTTACAATTAAATTTACTATTTCTTAGCTTGAAATTATTTTATGTCTTCAGAACCATTTCATTGTCTAATACACAACACTTAAAATCAACAAAAAAAACAAATCATAAAAATCAGTAAGATCATCTGACCTACCTATCAGTACTGTGAACTCGAAATGTTAAAATTCCAAACAAAACAAGGTTTAAAAAAACTCCTAACCCCTCTGTTAATTAAGAAAATTAACCTTAAAATTAAACTTAAGGTATTAGTTATTTGACATTATAACTTAAAAAGTTCTATAAAGAATGTTTATCACAAAAAAACTCCAGTTACTGTCCTCCAAAAAAATAACATTTTACATGACCTTATTAATCTTCACTTGTAAGTCCATGGCTGCCAGCTTTCTCTTCTCTTGAATCTTCAGTCTTGGTTCTTGTTTCAGTGATCTTGTATCTTGTCTCTCGAACTCTTGCCATCTTGTAAACTGTACTGCTGCTCAGCTCATCTTACGGAATCTGTAACAGTTTCAAAAATACATCTTAATTTAAGTTACATAATTCCTGTTCTTTGGTCCTAAAAAAAATTGTATTATTAGTACACATTACCCTGAAACAACATTATTATTCATTGTTCATTATTTTAAAAAAATTTCTTTACCATAAAACACTCTTTTTTTTCTATTTAGGCCTACTTATTTTCCTTCTTCTCAATTCAATTCTGCTTTAAATGTTAATCTTAACTTAAGACCTACCATCTATTTATTATTTATTACATACATTATTTATGTTACCCTAAAATTCCCATAAGTTTCTAATACTTCCTATCAAATACATTCTCTCTTTCAAAAAAATGTACTTATGACTCCTAACTTAACAAAATTAAACTTACTTTTACTCTAGACTTAACTTATTATTCATTCTTAGTTACTAACTTCCTATATGTAGACTTTAGTACTTACTTAAAATTTATTACCTATTTCTCTCTACCTCTTACCTCTTAATCTCTTTCAATTATTACAATAATAATGTTACTTCGCATCTTTAAACTTTCTTCTTTTCAATTAAATTAGACATCTCATTACAATAAAAATTCTGCCTATACTCTTCTTATGGGTGTCCAACCCAACAACAAAATTTCAATTTCTCAAGTTTCCTTATATTTAAATTTTGCAATACAAATAACCTCTGTGGTGCCTGTACCATTTTAAGCCTACCACCTTCTCCTCTCACAGCATGACAACTCTTATTCCTCGGGGTCTGTATTCACTGTTACAAATCAAATATCTCAGGAAAAAAATTAAAAACAAATTTATTATTTTAAGAAAACAAAAATAAACATTGAATTTACTATGGAGCCTGGAAATTCAAATGTCCCACAGCAGCTAACATGACTAAATCCCATTGAACCCCAGGTTTACATAACCTGTGCCCAAAAAAATTTAAGCATACCAGGCTTTCTCTGCACTGGTTTTACAGCATCACACACTATTTAGCGCCCCTGATCTGCCGTCAGTCCCAAGGAGTTTTCCCACAACCCCTCTCTACATAAGCGCCTACCGCATTCCTCTGAATTGGCTATCGGTTTTACGGCATTCTTTTGGGATCCGACCATCAAGTTAGGGCTAATCGAACACTTAGCCTCCATACTTCCAAACAATAAAAATCAATTAAACTTTCTCTGTAATTTCTTAAAATCAAAAAAAAAAAATTATTCAAACATGCCAAAGAAACTTCCAAAAAAAATTCATAATCTTATCTTCAAACCATTAAAATAAAAATAAATAGATTACTCTGTTTTCTCCTTAATAACTGTAAACTGTTACCAAATATCATGTCATAAATTTAACTCTGCTTACTGACTCTAAATCATAAAATCTCATTCGTCCTAATTAATAGACAATTTCCTTAAGATCTCACTGTATCTCTCACACAATTAACCTCCACTGGCTGACTATCTCAATAAATTCAAAAACAATTATCTAAACTCTTAAAGAAACTCCTCCCCAATTATTCGAATTACTTTACATTATTTTATTTCATTACTTAAAACGCCTTACTCAAAAAAAATTAATTAATTATCTCCCTTCCATTATAAACTCAATAAACTTTCTTATAAATTAATTTAAAAATCAATTTGACACTTAGGCAGGTACACTAACTCACTTCAGAAATGTATCACATTTCCCTTCTTCCTAACTTTTAACACATTCTCTAACTTAACCCCCAGGGACTTTACCTCCAGAACAACCAAAAATTTCGCTGTAGTGCCTATCTGCTATAGGCCCACTACACAGGGGACTCTAACCCCACCAACAAAATTCATTGAAATGGTACCCTATCCCATACGGGATAGCCACTTCGGTACTACACTAGGGATCTCCTGGCCCATGCTACTAACAACTCTCAGGGTTCTCCTGACCCTTAATTCAGTAGTCAGCCCATCTCCTATGGGTCTGCTCTACAATGCCTACTTCCAAGGGACACAACACCTCGCATTAGGGTCCCTCGCTCTAATGAAAACATTAATTTTGTCTCTCTGTTCCCTTGGAGTCAATTCCCTCTACACACAAAAACTATACTTCCCACTTTTCTCAATGCTTATCCATTTTATAGTGTACCTCCATACTAACTGTTTACACGTCCCCAAAAATTATTTTTAAAACAGAGGTAGAATTTAACTAACAAAAATGTAAACAACTTACAACGAAACACTTCTAGCCTATACATCATACCCTTCTTAAAATAAATTACTTACATACTGAAAGTTCCTCTTCTCCTAAAACACATTTAAATTGAAAGTTATTAAACAATAGGCTATTTTCTTATCGCTAAGTTACCGTACAGCTGATCAAAACAAGGTCACGGCCTGTCCACGTCTGTGTACGAGCTCGTGACGTTACCGAATTCCGTCAGGTTCGCCAACCCTCGCTTGTCGGTTCTTCCGTTCTCCGCTAGGTCTCAGCACCTCCCCGTCACGTGTTCATTCTGCCACGTCCACTGACGTGTCGTTCTGAAACAACTCTCAACATTTTTCTTATTAAAACACAACATCACTATAAATTCTTTAACTCTCTTTTAAATAAACTCTCGTTTTCTCTTTAATTCCTTTCTAACATTTATCTTTCCGCTCAACTGATTTAATTCATATGTCTCGTCTCCTACGCGCACGACAACAAAACAAACTTCACTTGAAAATAAATCCTATTTACGAAAAACTTTATTTTAAAGTTTAACTCTCTTAACCTACAATCTTGAGCCGTTATCTACTCTTGGCTCAGTTTACCAAACCTCACCAAGGAAAATCACGACGGAAGACTCCAGGACCTTAGGCTCAATGGCACGGCACTTTGTTGTATTGAATAAATAATGAGTAGAGAGGAAATATGCTGACTGGGAAAACTATCGAACAAAAGTTGATAACCTGTTAAGAATTTATATAGATAAGAAATTAATTAAAAAAAGGTTAGGTAAATGCAACATAAAATACACACTGATATCGGGTCAGCCATAACAAAACATATTTATTTAAAACACGATAAAGAGTATTAATTGAGTATTCGTACAGTCAAAACAAAAATGGGGCCCCACAAAATGATTGCTTAGTTACATATTCAAAAAAAATTATTACTTAGTTACACTTTCAAAAAAAAATTATTATTACTTAGTTACATTTTCAAAAAATTATTATTTAGTTACATATTCAAAATAATTATTGTAAATTTAAGATACAGAAAGTATTAAAATATAGTTCAATAATAAAATGATTTCGAAGCCAAAGGGGTAGTTTGATGAAATATTCGATGAGATTGCAAGAAGATACGCGCGGCCGAAACAGGTTAACTACCCATGCTGCATGCTTAGGATTTAGTCGTCGAAAACTTTCCTGGGATATTTGTTGGCGGCTCCCATCGCCGTAGAACCACGGGACAAGCCCTGGGGTGCCCAGATGTTATGGGCGAAGCTTATGGATCACACCTCAGGCATGGGGCAGCGAGAGGTCGCCAACTCCCGGACCGCTAAACAAGTTTTTTAACAACAAAAAATTAAACTATCCCATAAATAATTATAAAACAATGATTCCCGGGGAAAAGGCGGTAAAACTCACCTAATGCGGTAGTAAATACACAACTTTCGACATGGATGTCGATGGATACGTGACGAGCACAAAAATTTTCGATGTCTACATTATGGCTGACAAAAACAGAAAGGAAAGTACTACCTTTTCCTTTCCAATATGAAGATGACCATAGATATGACAATACATAGAGATGAGAAACTTAAAATGTTACACTTTCCTGCACTTAAGTGCAATAACTCAATAAAATCTTAACCACAATATTAATATAAACAAAAGGAAAAAATAATTTATGATGTTTAAAGTCTTTTGAAGTCCATATGTTTTTCTTTTAAATCCACAAAGCTTAACAAAGACATAAATATATTTTAACAAAAAAAATTTTTTTTATACAAAAACAATTATTTCTTACAAATTGATACTTAAAATAATAATTATTTCATTATACTTAAAATAATCAAAAAGTTAAAAACAATTAGGTATTTAAAAAAAATATAAAAAAGTAGCCTCCCAGTTTGCATTTAATTAAACAACATATAAGCAATAATGGGCGCATGCCCACACAACAAGTGCACAACGGCACACACTCCCCCCCTCAAAGCACACCACAGCTGGCAGATGGCAATAGTGCACTAACTAAAACTATAATACCCATGACAAAGGTAACACCCAAAAATAAAGCAAAATTAACATTACACAAGATACAATTACTCCACGGTGAAGGATGATGCTAAGGGAATCAAGATAGTACCTGCAGGTATAGGAGAGGAAGAGACAGGAGGGTTGGTCGTTTGAGACCGAAACTTGAACCAAAGAGTAAGACTGAGAATAAAAATGGCAAAGCCAACCAGAGCGGATAAGGATACAGCAACAATGTTAAGGTAGGAACTGGATTCAACTTGCTGGTGAGGATTAAGAAGATTAATCACATCATGAAAGGAGGCACCACTGGGTTGTGATATTAAAAGATTACTGATATCTTTAACAATGGAGTTATTTAAGGTTAAATTAGGGAATGGTGCAAAAGTCAACTTACTTACATTAAAATCTACTTTAGGAATATGTATAGTAGGCAATGTTAAATTGAGAGTCAAGGATGAACTAACAGAACCAAAAGTTCTAAAAAAAGGACTTACAATGTCACCGCGTACGGCGAACAAGTGGTAAAGACGGAGTTAGTGGTAGAAACGAATAACCACGAATATGTTTTTGTCAACCAGATTATGGTAGACCTTGATTTTGCTGTGCAAAAGGTATGAGTAAAAGTACTCTTCTTGTTCCTAGGAATTTTTGTGAAAAACTACAGAATCAATTTCCTACCTGGTGTCAAGAAACAGCGTTGGAACAACAGTCAGAGATTCATCCAGTTGATACTGTTTCCACCTTGACACTACTTAGGCGAGCGTACGATGACCACATATCTCCGAGAAACCCAACTCGAAGCTAAAGTGGGAATTAAACCCGACGACGAAGACGAAGAAGACGAATACGAAGACGAATAAGACGACGAATGAATGAATAATTATTTCTGATCTGTAGGCTACAAAACTTTCCTTGAGTTGATGCATGACGACGAAGACGAAGAAGAATACAAAGACGAATGATTGATTTCAAGAGCTGTTTTCACTGGGAATGACATTGTTGACCTGAATTACCATATTTAAATCTGATTCTAAGTCCTTGTTTGCGTGTTCCAACTGAAGCAAATTGAAATTCAATATAATAGAATAAAAATTGTCTGAAAACAGAAGATCATCTTCTTTTTCAAAGAGAACACCAGTGGATCTTCCTTTTCAAAAATAATACCAGAGTTGAGAGGGTTTACCGTAACATCGCTGAGAACCAAATAGAAGAGACACAAAAGAAGACTCCCCGCCCCGAACATGGCGAAGGTGCCCAACATCCCGGAGCAGACGGAAAAAATACACTAAAACACATAACCAAAAAAAATATGTGGTCACAAACATATCGACCCAAGATCCCACATAACAACTGGAAAATATTAACCCAAGAAACAAACAAACAAAAAATTTACCCTTACATGTAAATACAATAACATACTACATTATGCACCCAAACTTGTTCCCATGAAATGAGATTAAAAAAAAGAATATGTAAAGAAAATGTTGCAACAACTTAAAAAACTAGTACCATGGTTTTTTATTTACTTATTTTTATGACTCGAGTTCAAAAGTTACAAGGGACTCAAAGACTAGGACACGTGGGTGATCAGTCCACGATCAACTGAGTCAAAGACCCAAATAACAAAACAACGCCAACAGTAGGACACAAAGTTAGGCGGCCGTTCCTAAACAATGCACACTTAAACTGAAGGGTGGGAATAATACCTTTTTAAATGGGAAATGTGAGCTCTCGTCACATAAACTCCCGTCTCAGGATTTACTAGACTAGCTGTAACAGGGGTAAGAAAGCGCTGGATCTGGTATGGACCTGACCAACGAAAAGACAATTTAGCCATTCTCTTATCAACTGCTTTGCTGGTAGGGTGTGCTTTGCACAAAACCAGATCACCTGGCCGAAAGGGATTTGCAATACGATTCTTGTTATACTTAATAAGACTTTTATCATGAGACCGCTTCAAATTCTTGAGGGCAGCTGCCCAAACTTCTTTAACACTTTGTGGATCCTGTGGTAACAAATCATTTAGACACCAAAGATTTGACAAAGGGTTATTTGGAGCAAAAGTAAACATTAAATTAAATGGAGTAGATTTATGAGATTCATGGCGGGCATAATTGAAAGCCATTTGTAGCCAAACTAAATTATTGTCCCAACTAGACTGGTCTTTCGCATGGAAAGCAATTAATGCTGAACGGAGATTACGATTGAATCTTTCCGCATGCGAAGGCGGAGGATAGTATGGAGACAAGGTAATGCGGCGTATGCCGTGGGTGAAACACATATTCTTAAATAATTTTGATGTAAACTGAGATCCGTTGTCAGAAACAATAGTAGATGGAATACCAAAATTTTGAAAAATCTGAGTTTGAAGAGCTTTGATAGTGGAAGGTGCATCAGCTTTTCGAAGTGGAATAAGCCAAACAAATTTGGAAAAGGCATCAACACAAACTAACAACATATTATGCCCTTGCTTACTCCTTGGCAAAGGGCCAACAAAATCTATGAATAATTTCTGCATTGGCCGTTCAGCGACCTCTGATGCCAATAAACCCAAATGGGTATTTTGAGCAGGTTTGCTAAAAGCACACAGGTTACATTTCTTAACTCATTCTGAAATTTCATGGTGCATACCTTTCCACACAAAATGTTTCCTTATAACCTCTATAGTTTTATAAATGCCAAGGTGTCCGCCAATATGTGAGGAATGAAAATATTCAAATACAACTGGTTTCAGAATTTTAGGTAGCACAATACGTTTCTGGTTATTTCTAATTCTTGAATACAAGATACCTTTAGATAAAAAATATGGACCCTGGGAAATGCCGGATCTTAAACTTGTTACAATTTTCTGCAGCTCTTCATCCTCTTCCTGATGAGCCTGAATATTTTTGAAAGCCAAGGGAAAATCGGTTAAGAGTACATTACAAGCAGCTTCATCTAGAGGTTTATCAACTTGAGTATCATTAAACATGCGTGAAAGGGTATCCGCAACTACATTCTGTGTTCCACGGATATGTTGAACTTTAAACTTTAATGAAGAAATTCTCATAACCCAACGACCAATTTTGCCTAGTTGACGTGGGTGAGCTAAAAGCCACGATAATGCTTGGTTATCGGTTTCCAACAAAAATTCTGCATGCTCTAAATAAGGTCTGAATTTATCGATACCAAAAACAACAGCCAAACATTCTAATTCATAAATTGATGATTTCTTCTCCTGAAAGGTGAGTGTTCTGGATGCAAATGCAATAGGGTGTCTAACACCATCGAACTCTTGTGCCAAAACTGCGCCTATGGCTGAACTAGAAGCATCAGTTTGTAAAATAAAGGGTTTTGAAAAATCCGCCATGCGGAGGACAGGTGGACTCATAATATCCTGTTTCAAAGTTTCAAATGCCTTTTGTTGTTCTTCTCCCCATTCAAATTTCACATTCTTTTTTCGTAAGTGATTTAAAGGGACTGCCTTTTCCGCTAAATTAGGGATAAATTTTCCAAAGAACTGAATCATACCGATGAATCTGGCTATACCCTTGACATCACGGGGTGGTGGAAAATCTCTAATTGCTTTGGTACGTTCAGGGTCGATGGAAATGCCTTGAGAAGAAATTTTGTGACCTAGAAATGAAATTTCCTGAACTGCAAATTTAACCTTTTGGGGATTCACTGTTAAACCTGCCTTTTCCAAACGAGACAGTACTTCATTCAGGTGTTGGTAATGTTCCTCGAAACTTTCGGAATATACCACCAGATCATCCAAATAGTTGTAAACAAACTTAAATTTGATGTCATGAAAAATCTGATCCAACAATCGTGTGAGAACCTGTGCGCCTGTCGCAAGACCGAAAGGAACACGAGTAAATTGGTATAAATTCCATGGTACGCAAAAACTAGTAATTGGTTTTGACTCCTGTTTCAAAGGAATTTGATGGTATGCTGAATTTAGATCAATGGTGGTGAAATATTTTGCTTTAGAAAACCAATGAAATGCCGAATGCAAATCAGGCAAAGGCAATTTCAATTTTTTGGTTAAGCTTACGAAAATCTACAACCATACGTTGTTTGCCATTAGGTTTAGGGACCAAAAATGCAGGACTCGCATACTGTGAAGTAGATTGTTCAATGACCCCTTTATCCAATAATTGTTGTACTTCTTGTCTCAAAAGATTCATTTGGGGAGGTGCAAGACGGTAAGGTTGACTTTTGACATAACTTTTATCATTAAGTTTGATTTCGTATTCCAACAGTTTGGTAAGCCCTAATTCTGAGGTTAGAACCTTAGGAAATTGTTCACACAAATTTTTGATAGCGATACGCTGTTGATGAGGTAAATGATCCAATGGGTCATGTTCTTTATTACTGTAGCTCTCTGTACTAATTTCTGCAAGGTTATCATGTTGCTGCTTGGTGCCCACAAAACTAATTTTAAGATTAGGTTGAAACTTAAAAAAAACACTCTTTTCTTGCATATCTAGAACAAGTCCAGATTTGGACATAAAATCTGCTCCTAGAATAAAATCTAAAATCACCTCTTTAGAAACCAAACATGGAAACATCCAGGTAAAATGTGCAATTTTCAATTTTATTGTCGCACGACAAAATATGGGTAACACATCATTAGATGCAGTGTAACACTTGAAATCACCTTTCTCCACAAACTTGACTAGGTTAGCTGCTTTTAACTTAGAAAACAAATCATATGAAATAATGGAACGTGTGGATCCTGAATCTACAAGGGCTTCTTCCTCAAAATTATTGAAACTTACTGGTATACGAGGAACAGGTGCAGGACTTAAACCCACAAAATTAGGAAGACCAAGACTACCAATATGATCTGGGTTTCGCTTATAAGGAATTTGGATTCCAAAGTTTCTTTGAAAATGCCGGGCAGATTTGATTTGACGAAATAGGTGAGCATTGTATTGAGAATTATTGGCTTGTTTAGTTTTGCAGTGGAAGCCGCTCACTTTACTTCCCTGCTTTAAGCATTTTTTTGTTTTAGTTCCCTACACTCTTTTATTACATGCCCAGGCTTCTTACAAAAATGGCAGATAGGCCCATGATAAGTTTGATTCTGATTTTTTGGTGTACTATTCTGAAATCGTGAGTTTGAGGTCCTAAATACTGCATTATGACTGGGATGCATTTCAGTACGCGGGCTAGAATAATACTTGAATTGTTTATTTCCAGGATACTGAGAAAACGACCCGTTTCTTTGATGATCCGCAAAGCGGACATTTTGGGAGTGAATGCACATCCTATCCAATTCAGAAAATGTACAAGGCTTAGTTAGAAAAACTAATCTGGACCATTAATCAGGTGTGAGCCCATCTAAAATGGTGTTAATCACCTCCTGTTCACTAACTTGCAAACGAAAAATAGCAGCCGCCTCTTTTACCTCATTAACATAGGCTGCAATATGTTCACCTGGCTTTTGTAATCTATTGTAATTATTCAACTGTAGTTGGGTCAGTAGCCTAGATGGGATGAAGAAACTAAGTATGTCTTCATGATACTGATCGAACGAAAACATTTGTGTAATGGCCAACTGTGTCCTTTCAGCCAACGGACCAAGCGTAAAAGGGTATATAACCTCTAAAATCTGAGTTTCATGTATACTATTACTTTGTTTCAGTTTGACGATAAGCTTGAGAAAATTCAAAAAGGTAGGAATATGCAGACCATCAGTGGTCGGAAAATCCTTTAACATTTTTTCTAGCGGGTGAGTCAATTTACCAAAAACATTGGGCAATGAAGTGTTATGTGTTGTCACTGGGTGTGGTACACATGATGCGTTACTAAACGTGACACGAGAATTTGAACTCGTGGGCGGTGTCACCGTGGTGTAGGTTAGGTTAGGTAGATCAACCACAGGAGGATCGGAATTCACATGTGAAGGACCTGGAATAGGTGCAGTAGTCGGATGCTGCTTAGAGGCAGCGGGCAATGCTAGCCCAGCAAGACGGTCGCAGACTTGTGTCATGGATGACACAGGATTCAGGTCTCTTAAAAGGGAAAAATCTAATTCTGATTTACTGACAAGTTCAAGTAGTTTCTTAACTTCTGCAAAAACATTTTTTAATGAGGCAACCTGGACCTCAGACAAAACAAGAGAATGTAACTCTAACAGGGATTGAACGCGTCGTTCCAAATGTCTCAACCTATTTCTCACTCTAGGCAAAGTAAGCGCAAAATTCTCATCATCAACAAGATTTGTCACTAACTCTTGTAACACAAGGATTTTACTTGAGACCAAATTAAATTCCTCATTAGGGTCAATGTCCTTTAAATTATCACTAACAACAGGCACATTATTCTGAAGGGCAGAGCGCAGAGATTTACGCAAAATGGCAGTTGTGGTGTTTTCACATGGTAGACCACGTGAAAGACACTCAAAAGTAAGTTCATCTTTTAACAAGAACTCAGGCACAATAGTAGACGTCATGATAAACAAATAACTTACAAAACTTATACCAAGACCAAATAAACAAAACAAACTATTGCCATCCCCAAGCCATGCAAAACTCTGAGGCAGGGACACATGCAAGGAAAATAAAATATCCTACACATGCACAAGAAACACAACAAAGCAAGATGCCAGAACCACGCTCTGCTACCATCTTTTTGAGCCGTTATCTACTCTTGGCTCAGTTTACCAAACCTCACCAAGGCAAATCACGATGGAAGACTCCAGGACCTTAGGCTCAATGGCACGGCACTTTGTTGTATTGAATAAATAATGAGTAGAAAGGAAATATGCCGACTGGGAAAACTATCGAACAAAAGTTGATAAACTGTTAAGAATTTATATAGATAAGAAATTAATTAAAAAAAGGTTAGGTAAATGCAACATAAAATACACACTGATATCGGGTCAGCCATAACAAAACATATTTATTTAAAACACGATAAAGAGTATTAATTGAGTATTCGTACAGTCAAAACAAAAATGGGGCCCCACAAAATGATTGCTTAGTTACATATTCAAAAAAAATTATTACTTAGTTACACTTTCAAAAAAAAATTATTATTACTTAGTTACATTTTCAAAAAATTATTATTTAGTTACATATTCAAAATAATTATTGTAAATTTAAGATACAGAAAGTATTAAAATATAGTTCAATAATAAAATGATTTCGAAGCCAAAGGGGTAGTTTGATGAAATATTCGATGAGATTGCAAGAAGATACGCGCGGCCGAAACATGTTAACTACCCATGCTGCATGCTTAGGATTTAGTCGTCGAAAACTTTCCTGGGATATTTGTTGGCGGCTCCCATCGCCGTAGAACCACGTGACAAGCCCTGGGGTGCCCAGATGTTATGGGCGAAGCTTATGGATCACACCTCAGGCATGGGGCAGCGAGAGGTCGCCAACTCCCGGACCGCTAAACAAGTTTTTTAACAACAAAAAATTAAACTATCCCATAAATAATTATAAAACAATGATTCCCGGGGAAAAGGCGGTAAAACTCACCTAATGCGGTAGTAAATACACAACTTTCGACATGGATGTCGATGGATACGTGACGAGCACAAAAATTTTCGATGTCCACATTATGGCTGACAAAAACAGAAAGGAAAGTACTACCTTTTCCTTTCCAATATGAAGATGACCATAGATATGACAATACATAGAGATGAGAAACTTAAAATGTTACACTTTCCTGCACTTAAGTGCAATAACTCAATAATAAATCTTAACCACAATATTAATATAAACAAAAGGAAAAATTAATTTATGATGTTTAAAGTCTTTTGAAGTCCATATGTTTTTCTTTTAAATCCACAAAGCTTAACAAAGACATAAATATATTTTAACAAAAAAAAAATTTTTTTATACAAAAACAATTATTTCTTACAAATTGATACTTAAAATAATAATTATTTCATTATACTTCAAATAATCAAAAAGTTAAAAACAATTAGGTATTGAAAAAAATATAAAAAAAGTAGCCTCCCAGTTTGCATTTAATTAAACAACATATAAGCAATAATGGGCGCATGCCCACACAACAAGTGCACAACGGCACAATCTTAAAATTAATTTCACTTAAATTAAACCACTTGCATTATCTCTAATAATCATTTAAATTATAACGTATTCTCCTCACGTAATAATCCCCGATAAACTCAACGACTTAAAACAACTTATCACTATAAACTTTATCCTTACAAGTATCCTCAAATAAACATCTGTTACGTCAAAAAAAATCTCAAAGACTTCCTCCACTTAGACTAAAATCCGTACTCCTCTCCTCAAGTAAACTCTTATTAACCTGATATCAGAAGCTGAAACTAACTTAATAATAAACATTAAATCTCCCTCTCTCTCCAGAAATAGAAACTATCCGGCGAACTCCACCATATGTCAAAGGGGAAAAAAAAAAAACAAGGAAGATAGATCGTAAGTAAGAATAAATCGTAAATAAGTCGTAAATAAATCGTAAGCATCAAAAGTTAGGGGGGGAGAGAATCGTAACTCTTAAGTCACTCGCTTGGCATCAACTAGTCTTAACTTCATAAAATACTTTACTGTACCTAGGATCATAGGTTCGGCATCCCGTACAGGATGTCTGGTGAGAGCTGAACTAAGGAGATTTTGCAAAATAACATAATACTAAATTAAAATGATTTTATTCTTAAAGTCAAATAAAGTAAAATCAGTCTAGACGAACATTTTACAAAGCGGGATTAAAATTTACAACAACAATCTCTTCATTACTTCCTTAACTACTGAACGACCTTACAAGAGAGAAAGAGAGAACTTCACTAAACTCTTCCCTAATCCTTACGAATACATCTCAACTTATAATTAAAAATTAAGACAAAGATCAAGCAATACTCACATTTTCCGATAAGCCTTTCTTGATCGATTACTTAAAACTAACGTAGGGGCCTCTCCTGCCCTTAAAAATCCGAACGACCATTACATTTTAAAAACTAGGAATCTAACTAATCGTGACCTCTGACGAGAGACCTAGCTCCCGCCAGAGTCAGCTTGAAGACGATTACATGCCAAGCTTAACTAAAACTACTTTTCGACCTAGCAACTCGTAACCACTGGCGACGGCCATAGCTTCCGCCAGAGTGAGCCCCGAGCTACCACTCACTTGCGCTTAAATTCACGCGCCCTGCCGCGCCTAGCAATAAAAAACGCTCGTTATTGAAGCCAAATTTACTAAACAACTAACTAGAACATCTGGGAAGGCTACCCCCCTCTACCCCGACGTGCAGGCCACACCGCGCGGCTTGTTACGACAGCGCGCCCCAGTAACTGCGGCCCGTGGCTGCGCCAGGCGCGGCCGAACAAACAAACAAAAATCTGCAAGCCCGCAGCGCGCCGCGCCGGCCCCGTGCCCCAATTACATGGTCACGCCACTTGCGCTGACGAGTGAACAGAGCAGCCAGCCCAGAGTCCCGTCAGTGAAGTCCCTAAATTTGATTTCAACAACCCTGCAAAATTTCGAACCGCGACAATATTATCATTTTGTGTAGTGGGTTTTTAAAACAATCATTCTTCTTGTGACATCTAGCATTCCTTCTTAAGACAAAATACTTGCTGCAGTATCTAAAGCGGTGTCCTTCCGATTCAGCTGCAGTCAACAACATAGGATGTATGATAGCTTCTGCGACTAATGATGGTTATGAATTGAGATTTTTAATTAGAAAACTGATATGTAACTACGAATTTTAGTAACATTTCTGCGAGGGTAATTTTTTTTAAATTTTGAACGATTGGTGGTCAAATAGTTATATTTATCAACAACACATGTCGTCACATGTTGCGTGGAGGTAAATAAGATTTATTTTTCATTTGGTATGCGCGATGCTCATTCTCGATCGCTTGAGAAGGGGGGCTTTGCTAGACCTCTACGAAAAGGAAATTCGTTTTGCATGACTGTGATTCACAACTGACTTAACACATATTATTGGACTGTGTAATAATATTTTTGATTAATTTTCACCTAATAAAATAATGTAAGTGCTCATATAGTAACTGAAAATCACTAATTAAATGTAACTCCGAATAAAATTGCTCAAATCATTAAGAATTTTTTTTTTGCAAAAGGGATCGATTTCTCAGAAATAAACAGAAGCACTCCGAGTACATCAGCACATGTCTGGCCAGGAATAATTAGGAGAACTCTGAGAAAACCACCAAATATTGGCAGGAATAATCAATAAAACACTGAGAAAACTATCGTACATTATAATAAATCTGTATATAAAAAATATAAAAAAATTGAAAATAAAAATTTTAAATAAAAAATTAAAAAATTACAAAAATAGCTTTTTCTAGCTTGTGTACTACTCCTTTGTCCAGCAAGTATAGAGTTCTAGAACAAGCCAGAATTTGTGTGTGGTATGTACTGTGTGTCCATTGTGTGTCTAGTGTGTGTAATGTGAGTCCATTGTGTGACCTGTGTGTGTATTGTGCTCATTTTGTGTTTATTAAATGTAAAATGTGTGTTTATTGCGTGTCCAAAATGTATACTGTGTGTCTATTGCATGTACTGTGTGAGTGTACTGTGAGTCCATTGTGTGTACAATGTGTGTGTTCTATGTGTTAATTGTGTTTCCAGTGTGTGTAATGTTTGTACTGTATGTGTAATGTGTGCTTTATGAGTGTCCTGTGTGTGTACTTTCTGTCCAATATGTGTCCAAAGTGTGTATTGTGTGTTCATTGCATGTCCTGAGTGTCCTGTGTTTCCATTATGTGACCTTTGTGTGTACTGTGTGCTTATTGCGTGTTCAATGTGTTTGATGTGTGTTCATTGCATTTCCAGTGTGTGCACTGTGTGACCATTGCGTATACTGTGCATGTAATGAGTGTCTAAGTTGTTCCAGTGTGTGTACTGTGCGTACAGTGTGTAAACTGTGTGTTCAGTGTGTACTAAGAGTTCATTTTGTTTACTGTGTGTGTACTGTGAGTACTGTATGTCCATGGTGAGTATTGATGTTTTTTTTTTTTTGTTAAACGTGTGTCGTTTCGTTGAATGTGCAAAGTTAAAACTGTAGTAGCTCTAAATATTTACTGATTAAAAACAGCTTGGTCTTGATAAACCTTTTTCGGGGATTCTTTAAGAATTGTTAAACATGTTACGTTGGTCTAAATGCTTATAATTTATTTAATTGATACTTTAGAACTGACAGTTCGAAGACTTTGTCTTGATTGCGTGAAATATGTTAAATAAGCTGTGGACTGAGAAGGACTTGTGGTTTGGAGACGTCTGGCCTATACGTCTAACACTGTTTATGACCTGGTCTCGTGGTCCAAAAACACTTGACCTATATGTAAAGAATTGTTCATGGTGTAGTTGGAATTTCATGCATCGGAAAAAAATAGATTTCTGTGTTAGGCAATGCTACAAAACATTTACATCATAGGAATGATATATAAAGTCTTTTTTTTTTTTTCGTAGAGAGAATGATTAATAAACTACATGAAATGCAATAAAAAAAATAATTTAATTTGGTTTTTAAACTTTGGTTACTCATATCATTGGTCAATAATCGAACCAAGGAAATGTATACATTGAATCAATCATTTATTTAATTGACGATTTTTGAATGATTATTTTTTTAATTTTTTCAGTATTTCTAGGTCAATAAATACACATTTCTAAGATGGTGGGTACTCTGGCAAAAAAAAAATTACTGCGCTCTATCGAATAAAAACTAAACCAATATATCGGCCGCACACTCAAGCATACGAAAACAATATGGCAGACTCTAGCAAACGAAAACCAAATGGCTGCCTCCAGCTGACGAAAAACAAATGTTAGCTTCCAGCAGACTAAAACAATATGATGACCTCCAGCAGACGGAAACCATAAACCATATGGTGGTTTTCAGGCGACTTAAACAAGATGGAAGACGTGAACTCATAAAAGCTGGTGATACATTTATTTCGGCATTAAAAGAGGGAGGTCAGTCCGTCGGTGGCTTTAATGGAGGAAGGATCTGTCGTAATTTTTATTTTTACCTCACCAGGTTTTAACTAAATACTCTGTGTTGTAAATGATTTTATATTTAAAATTTTATTAAAATTAAATTTATTTTAATTTTTAATTTTTCCCCTTAACTTTTTTGTCTAATAATTACGGATTTTCAATTTGACGGCCGTGACATCATAATCGAATATGGCGGAATGTTTAATTCTAATTCTTGTTAAGGCGATTGGTGCATGGAAAATATTATGACAAAACTAATTTAACTGTACATATTTATTTTTGATGCTTCTTTTTAAGACATAATATACCTAGGATCTTTTTTAATAAACTTTTTTACTGAGTTATGTAATTTTAAATGCATTTATTTTATTCCAAGCCAGAATTATTTAGAAAACACATAATTATGTTAAACTTAAGTATAGTTCAAGAAACGAGTGTACGAATAGGTTTCTGCACCTATGAAAGTAAGAAAAAAAATTTCATTGTCAAAATTACAGTTTAATATTGACAATTTCCAATGATCATTGCTGGACTACTTCAGGAGCGATTTAAAGAATAAATTTAAATGAAAATGAAAACATAATTGGCAGAACACTATTGAGTTATGTATATACTTTCATATCCTTTTTTTTATACAATCCAACTCAAAACACACCCTCTGGAGTGGCAGTTCTAGTGCTGCGTGTAAAACTCTCGCCACCGGGAAGAATGTTCCCGCGATGTGGCGCTGAGGGCGGCGCTTGTCGGAACCAGGTGGTCCGGCCGGAGCTCCAGCCGGCTGGCCCTGCCTGTGGGAGGGGAGGGGGAAGAATGGTGTGTAGAGGGAGGACGAGAGAGGAGGCCGAAGAAATGAAGGGTCTGTCAAGGTCGCGCTTCATAGTGGAGTATCTTCGCTCAAGCAAGGAAATTGTCTCTGTACAGAAAAATTCGTACAGCGAAATTATTTTTAGCAGTTATGATTTGACTTGAAGTTGAATACTGACAGGGTGATTATTCTTTTTGGTGGTTGTTTACACATATGAATAAATTTTTACCCTCCAGATTAAAATGTTTTGACAGCATAGAACATCAGTTGTGTATTCCGGTTAGTTAGGGTATGCTATATGCACACTAGAATGACAGATCTAAATTTAACCAAAAAAATAGATTTTATATTTATTAAAATTTATTTAGAACATCCAATAAACACTAGGCTATTCTCGTTACCTATATGAAATATAAAAAATTGAAAATCTTAGCTAGCGATGCCAGAATGCCGGGCACACTAATTACAAATGTTTTTTTTTTTTTTTTTTTGTAATATTACATTGCACAGAACACTAAAACCTTAATACTTCAAATGTTTCTTTACAGTTTTATTATTCTGTGCTACGTTATTTGAATTTATATGTTTTATTTATTTTGGGTTTTGAACTATATTTCTAACATTGTTACAGACATTTGGGCTTTTCTGTATGTAATTATTAAGTAATTGCGGCTTTTGGAATTACGTTTTTCATGGCCAGAAATTGCCCGAGGTTTCGGCGGAACTTTCAAAAAGTGCCTCGAGCCTATTGTTGTAAAAGTTGCTACTAAAAAGAAGCTTGGTTTTGGCCGTTTTGGTGCGTGCAGCTCCGCGTCAGGACGTTCCTGACGCGGGCCTACCATAAGTTATGTTACGTGTGCGGTAATAATAGTATGTATAAAAAGGTTATCATCAGACTGCTGATGGTATGTTAAGTTGCGAACAGGAATACGCGATTTTAAAGTTATTAACGTCAGAAGATATCATTAGTCTAGGTATGGCCATTTTGTTATTACTCTTATCACTAACGCTGTACTGACGCCCTGCAACTTTTTAACATTGCCGATTGATATTATGACTTTGTTGATGGGATAAACTAAAACCAGCCGCTATTAAATATTATATTTACTAAATTAATTAGCCTCTCAGTATTATTAATGGCACGATCATATGAACATACAATGCACAACTATCTTAGTGGTATTGAGTCTATAGGTCTTATGTTTTATCGGTTAATTGATTTAATTTATGAGTTAGTGAATTTTTCGAACCGTAAATCCATTTTTGAACTCTATGTGAAACATTGACATTTGCGAAGTCGTGCCCATGTACCTGGCAACGATAGTTAAAAAAAATCGGAGTGATATTTTGGTCAAAAGGAATTACTGTATTGAGGGATACGTGGTATTTGTTTATTCGTGTGTATGTAATAAATCAGTCTTAAAATCAGTTAATTATTTTGTCTTCCTCTTTCGTACTCTAATTGAGATACATATCAGATAAGCATGTGTTACTTGTATCACGACATCTAGGTATTGTTTATCAGTAATTAATATTTTATTTTATTTTTTTGTTAACTAATGTGCAAAGGGCAGTGCACTAGACATCACTACCTGTGTGTAGTGTTGCGTTACACTTTTTAACGCATTAGAGTTCTCTTAAAATGATAAATTCAAAATTTCGTTTAAAAGTATAAATTTCAGTGATCAATTTAATTAATGTCCCGTATAACTCAGTGAGTAAAACACTCGAAAATATGTATAAGACCTGTTAACCTAAATATTTGTTAACAGTTAAACTGAACCAAGATATGTTAGTGTTTTTTTTTCTTCCGTATATTAGCGGTATGGGTCATCAAAATACGCATCTGTCGCCCATTGACTTTAAATACAAAATTATAAACTACATATTGTGAAAACATTCTGCAACAGTTTTTGCTGAACGGAAAAACACGGATGAGAAGACAGACGAAATGTGTTTGGTAAGTGATTTTTCGTCAAATGAAATGGAACAGGGCAGTGCTTATCAGAATGAAAGTACAGAACTACTTTTGTGCAAGGAAATGCATTTTACAAAGACATTTCAAGATAAATCACCTTTAAATGAAATAGATCTTGCTGCCATGGAAGAAATATACTTAGATTTAACGGCCAGGCCCCTTTCAAGTGACGAAATTTCTCTTGAAGGGCTGCAATATGTTTCTGGCTATATAGCTCACCGTTTCAGAAATAAATATCCCGACCTTGGCACTACGGATTTCAATTTGGAGGACGATAGCTGGATACATGTACAATCAAAGGGTAACTTAAAATGTCCCACTAATGAATTTTTTGAATTAATAAATATCGCTGAAATGTGTTTTGATAATGTTCATGGCAACAATTTGTGCAAAAAAGAGCGGATTTTTGAATCACTGACTAAAATTATTTGCGGAACTACTGAAAATAAATATCCAGAAGAAGTTATATACTGTTTTGTCAGGACAAGAACGTATATGCGTATCAAGTATTTCAACATGAAATATTTTAACGATCAAGACCAAAAACGCAAAGAAAGACATAAGATGAGGAAAACTACCCTCTAAGATTTTTCAGTGTGATAGTGTCCACTTTCCTTCACCATAATATGTATGTTCATAATTTATTTACGATGTTTTTTAATTACTATTTTTAAGAAAAGCATTTATTGTGAATATCGCAGCAATTATGTAGGGCTTAAGGTATTTATTGTATTCCAAATATTGAGTATGTCATTTTTATTGCCTTTATTAAAAATTATATATATGTTCACAATGTAACAAATTGCGATATTTTTGTATTGCTATTGCAATTTCGTTTCTTGTAAACATTACAGTAGACTTTTTCATATTGAAATTAAATTTGCTATAGGGTTGTTTGTATTTTAATTTTACTGTTATAAGATTTTTTATATGTTGTTTACTGTTTACAAACATTTGAAAAATATTTACTTAACCATATTTCCAATTCCATGGCAATAGTCTTGTTAGCTTTTCGGGTAACTCTTCTACATGGATGATAAGATGGTGCGACATCTAAAACATATCACACCACCTTTACATAACTATAAAACTAAGAGGTGTTTTCTTTACATAATATTAAAGCACAATGTTTCCTTGTGGCGTAGGTGATTTAGAATATCCATTTATCTAGAAAAATGGGCTTTCAGAATGTTTTTTAACACACAGTGTTTCGGAAGGTTTATGAAGAAAAAAATTGACTACCCATTTTATTTTTTTGCAGCTGAATTCTGGCAAATGCATGAAATATAATTAATCCATAGGAAGCGCAATGGTTTAAAGTATTGATGTTGAATATTTGAAAAGATTTATTGAAATAGTGTGAGAGAACGAGCGAGTTGAGTGAGAAGATGTGCGGGAGTGGCAGAGGTTAGCTCTCAGCCACATGACTTTGTGCGCAGTTGCGGACAAAAAAATAATCCATTCCGCCTCCCAATGGCGAAGTATGAGTGAAAGAGAAACCTGCTAAACCTTCCCCTCCTCCGGGCATGATAGAACCTTATCGGCTGTGTGTTAGAGGGAGAGCGAGATACAACCTTCGAGGTTTTGTTAGTTACCGCTAAATGGCAGGCCGCAGAGCGACCACCAGCGACACCCTTCCCGTCTGAAGGCCATCTCGCCACTGACGAGCTGGAACTAAACTCCTGACCTCCCTACATAGAAACGGTCACCCACATAGGCATCTAGACTCTTTAATGATCATATGATACAAAATTCATTGTTTTCGGGCCTGTGGCCGTTTTTTACCGTGCACCAATCGCCTTAAGTAATAAACTCAATTAATTTAAAAAAAATCCCGATAACAAAGAAAAAAATTTTTCATTTTCCAAGAGGTTTGACGTGACTTCATAATCCAAGATGCTGGAATGTTTTAATTAAAGTTATTATTTATTAATAATAAAAAAACAATCCCGAATTTCTAGCTTAAATTTTACGGACTTTCAAGATGGAGGCGGTAACAAAAATTGCAACAGTTATGTAAAGATTCAAAATGGCGGTTGTGATGTAAGTAAGGATTCTTCTACTTTTAATTAAATTGTAATGAAGATTTTTTAATATTTTATCTATACTAATATTATAAAGCTGAATATTTTGTTTGTTTGTTTGTTTGAACACGCTAATCTCAGGAACCACTAGTCCGATTTGAAAAATTTCTTTCACTGTTGGATAGTACATTTATCGAGGAAGGCTATAGGCTATATTATATTATCAATAACATTAACGATCCATACTAAAACTTCAATTAAGAATCAAATGAGTTGGAGGGGGTTAGGTACAACATGCAGTACACGTACGAAGTGTGTGTTGACAATGCCGCAGGCGCTAGTTTGCCTATTAACATTGTTGCCACGCACTAGATGCCTTATCATTCTTAATTTTCCCATACAAGTATAAAACACCCGTGTGATATTAACAACGAAGCAATCAGTACCCTCATAAGAGTTCAATTAGTATTTAAATACTTTATATCACTTTAAATCGCAAACCTAAACTATTGTTTTTTTTCCTCTCTCTGTGTTTAATTTTTTTATTGCAGTTTTTTTTCAAGTAAATATATTTTACAGACTTGAAACTTCACAGTAATGTTCCTTATGTTACGCAGGATGACATTTTACAAAAATTAGATCCCATGGGTGGTTAAAACCAGGCAACAGTGGGTACTTTATTTGCATGAGAACAGGATTTTGCATTGTTCATGCCTTCTGCGTCTCCATGGCAACGGGCATCGCGCGGCAGTGGCGTACCCACAAGGAGGGGCATGTATAATGAGCGGCGCAAGAGTGATCTGCCTGTAGACTGCCGTAGCGAAGTACGGGTACATCAGTTGTACGTTGCGTGCACGAGTCAGGAAACCATCGGTGCTATTCCTTTTTTCTCCGGTACATTATACAGCATTTTAATAAATTTTCAATGATTTTTTTTATTTACAATTACTGTTAATGGGAGATGTGGCTTATTTTTTTCCCATTATTATAGCCGTGCGAAGTCGGGTCGGGCAGCTAGTATATATGTATAACTGGTTTAATCTCGCCTGGATTCGAACCGAGGACCGAAATCGATTGCGTAGCTAAAAATTTGAAGAATGTTATTATTTAATTTCTTTTTAATATTTGCAGATTTGTTGGGTTAAATATTAAATAATTTCAAGTATATGGTCAAAGTCAAGGTCATCCAAGATGACCGCCTGAGGCTTATTGGGGGCTTGTATAGCCCGTCCCACTCTTAGATTGCAGTACACGGCTTATGTCGCGCGCTGTTGCCAAATCTCTAACACATTATGAATTTCGGGAGATGTGTGTCTTTGGAATTCGGATCGAACAAGAAGCATTTTAAGAAATCATATCGTAATTTATAATATTTTATACTATTACACATATAAAATTTTAATAATGCTACTTTTATGTAAATTTCAAATAAAAACTACCTATTGTAGACGAAAATTTCTTATAGTTTTTATGTTCAAAAAATCCCATATATATATAACATTTTCATGGGCCCGATAAATAGTGTATTTTTGGACAAGCCATGTTCAAAATGATAAATAAAATACGGTAATGGAAATTCTTGGTCGAGTAAGTTATGGGAAAAATCCGAACAATTGGGTCGAAATGGGGAAGATTTTTTTAAAAACAGAAAAATAAAAATAATAGTGAAATATAAATGTAGAAAATAAAATCACGTATGTTAATATATAATTTGTCAAAATTATAACTGTAACGAGTCACCGGACACAACGCGTTGCGCGATACTAACTGGCAGGCTGGTTTTCAGAAATGCGTGTCTAAGGAAATACACATGGTTTACTAAGGAAGCCATGTGTTTGAAATTGCTTGCAGGACCGAACCCCACTTATCTAAACGCACGACCCTGTTTCCTCTTAGGACGGCAGCTTGTGAGAGAAACCTCTATTGCAGCACGCTCTTGTACTTATAATACACATCTTTAACAGCTATTTCCACGTAAACTGTAGAAGCAATTCAGATGGAGCTGCTTTTAAAAACTAATTCAATTCATTGTGAACACTTTTCACTCTTTCGTCCCCCATCTATCTTTAATAGAAAAAAAAATTCTGCTGTCAACTTTTTGATGTGTCAGTTTGTGAGAAAATGCATTTCAATATATTAAAAAAAATTATTTAAGGGAAACCTGTACAGTTTTAGTCTTAACATTTGTTCTTTGGCGTCCTAAGGCATTAATTTATTAATAAAAAAATCTGAACGAAATACACGTGTAGGTTTTTTTTTGATGTGTGAAACATCTCGGAATACTTCAAAACAGTTCGCAATGAATAAGTTATGTTTTTTTTTTAATTTTTTCAGACACTTATAATATTGTTAAGTATTCCAAATAAGCATTGCCTGATGCGTATTTCGATGCTATACAATATAAAAAAAAGATTGGTCCAAAAATTAAAATTTTAATTTCGTTTGATATTTGGCAACAACGCACGAAGAAACAAGGACAGTGCTAACGGCAATCGGCGTGTGTAAGAGAGAGAGAGAATGCGCCCATTTACTTCCACACTGCAATCTGAGAGTGGGATGCTCTATAGATGCGGATTTTAAGCTGGGATTTTGGGTCTTTCTAAAGCGAAAGTCTTTTGAGGTTTATCGAAATTTTTAATTTTTATGAATAAACAGGAAATTTATAATTTTCGAATATTTTTGAGATTTTTTGGCGTTATTTTTTCTAGAAAAACTGTAAATATTGGTGGATTTTGGCAAATATGTGCCAATTTTGGCAAAATGGAAGTCATTATTTAACAAATTTAGGCAAATAATGAAGTTCGTCACTAGTGTATAATAGTTCCCCCGGCGCCAGTCTTCAGGATGTGCAGCCGTGCAGCCGACCGATCCCTCTCGTCACAGCCACATCTAACATCACGGCGGCCACTTTTTGTTTAAAATTTCCTAAATAAAAACCTCGAATATAACTCAAAATTTAGTAAAATTCCTAAAAATTTCCCTATTGCAAAGGGAAAATTCCCGTTTTAAAGGAAAATTTGCCTTTTTAGTCCTCGAAAATGCCAACAATTTGACAATTCCTAAAAGTGGCTTAAATTCCACATGGGAAAGCCGATCTAAGCCACACCTTGACAAATATAATTAAATGTCAACCATTTTTAATTATGACGACACTGCTGCAATTTTCGTTACTGTCAAAATCTTGGATTCTTGAAATTTTGTATGTTTCGTTATGCCCACATTTTGTATGAGTTGGACGTAATCGCTGCACTTTTTGTTACGGCCGTCATATCATATTCCAGATCGTTGCAATTTTCTTTACGGCCGCCATCTTAAAAATTGTAATTATTATAAGATTTTAATGGGAAAAGATTTAAAATTTATAAAAATTTAACTAATCAATATTTAAAAAATTAATATTTAAAAAAACGTACTTACATAATGCACTCCTTGATTCAAACATGGTGAGGGTTAAATAACAAAATGGTGACAGATCCTACCTGTACAGATGATACCGGCAGACTGACCTACCTTCGCTAATGCCAAGGCATAGGGCCTATATATGTATATATATAGTCAGCTAGTATTACATTACATCTGCCATATTGTTTTGTCTGCTGGAGGTTGACATCTTGTTTTCGTCGGCTAGAGTACGCTACCAACTTTTTAGTTTAATTTTTACCCACAAGAGTGCAGTTTTCATTTATTACTACTGTGGCACCCGCCATCTTGAAAATACGACCCCATTTTGTAAATCCGTAATTATTTAGCAAGAAATTAAAAAAAAAGAAAAAAAAATCATTAAAAAAATTTATTCGTTATATAATGATTGATTAGATAAATACCCGTCATTGGTTCGATACTTTATCGATGCAAAAAGATAACTTTAAATAAAAAAAATTTCAATAATTATAGGCTGGGCCACGCGGCTTGCTGTAACCTTTATCTATGCTTTGGGCTTAACCTGGTATCTTGATGTGCATATAACTGCTTCCATAATGGTCGCTATCATCTATTATGCGCAATGTGCCCTACATATGATCGCCACCAGAATCAATGCTATTGACAGAATCTACCAGATTGATATGCCCTTGAACACCACCAGGATCATCGTTATTGCCTTAACCTGTTAGAAATCTATGCCTCTTAAGTGCCATCAAAAGGTCGCTATTGGCTGGGCCAAGTGAGTTAATGTAATCGTGATCGACAACAGAATCAACCAGCTGTACCTGCCAGATTGCTGTGCCACATACTGTTGCCAGAATGATCGCTGTGATCTGGAAAGCAAAGTTTGATTTACACATGACCACCACCAGAATCATCGCCATTGGCTGAACCTCCTGGGAAGCTGTGATCCGGACTTTCGTCAGAAAGACTGCAATGTGCTGGACCCCTGTGTGTTGCTGTAAACATGACAGCCACCAGAATCTGCGCTACTGGCTGAACCCACCAGATCACTGTGCCCTTGAATGATCTCCATGGGAAGGTCCGTGGAGTTTGCTGTAATCATGACTACCACCAGAACCAATGCTATTGGCTGAATCTTGCAGCTCTCTGTTCCATTGATTGCCATTTCATTAATCTCTATGGGCTTCGCTTTAGGTGTTGCATGTGTTGTTTGAATTGAGGAGTTCTATCGGTGGAAATGGTTTCACTGAAATGAATTGACGAGTATTAAAATGAAACTGAAATGTGCAGTCAATGAAATTGTTAGTACAAATTTTAAAACAAACATTAAAAAATAAAAAGAAGATATGCCTTTTAACTTTCAGATAGCCAAATATGTAACTGTTTCGGAATAAACTTATAGAACTTGGAATGTCGAAAAGAATTAAGCAAAACTAGTGATTTAATATGCTTAAAATAGTTTTTTTTAATAATCTGTTCTTTTGCGTGATTACAATAAAAACATGATTTAGTATTCGCATGCTGATTTCCCACCAATCACATACTATGACTTTGTGACAAACTTTACGAGGATTTTGTCCGTTTAATTGTGGCATGGTAACTTCAGAAGTGTCAAGAGTGGTAGAGCATCCGCAGAGCCGCTTTTTATCATTGTGTTGCGATCGGGTTCGTAAAAGGATAGTCCAATTAAAGATTTTAACACCACACAGTTTTATATATTGCCACTTTTTACTTCACTAACAAATAATCTAAAAATGGCAAATAATCAATTCCACTTAAAAATGTGGCTTCCCCAGTCACTCGTTTTCACACACCGCACACCTCGCCGGGCCGCACCTCTGGCGCAACTCTCGCCGCAGCACCCCTCGTGGTCCTGTGGACCTCCGCAGCGGGACTCCGTCACCGCACTCCGCCGCCGCCGCACAATTACCTTCGCCGAGGATGCACCCGATGGAATAATACGATAGTCAAATCAAGAACAATTTACTATAATACAAAAACTGATTCTGATAGCTTGTGAAATTATCATTGTTGAGCAAAGATAGAGTTCTATATCAAGCCAGAATCAGTTTTTGTATTTTTTGTATTGTTTGTAATTTTTTTATTTTAAATTTTAAATTTTAAATTTTTTTAAAATTTTATTTTATCAAAGAAAATGTGAGGTGGTTTTCTCCGTGTGCTCCCGATAATATTATGTTGGTTTTCTCCGTGTGCTCCTGATTATACTTGTCAATATTATGATGGTTTTTCTCCGTGTGCTCCTGATTATTCTTGTCGATATTATGATGATTTTTTTTCCGTGTGCTTGCTATTATTGGTTTCTCCAAGTGCTTCTGGTTATTTCTGAGAAACCGATCTCTCCATGAAGGAGTTTTACTCTTAATGAGACATGTCATTTCATTCAAAGTTACATTTAATTAGTGATTTTCTGCTACTAAATCGACACTTGCAATATTTTTATCAGGTGGAAATAAAAAAAAAATATTACCCAGTCTAATAATATGCTCTGAGAAATCTGAGAAGCACTAACTGGAAGAACAAACTTCCTTCTCCTTGGAGTCTGGCGAAGCCGTCCTTATATTGCGATCGTTAGTGAGCAACCTGCATCCCGCATGAAATAAATAATATTTACCTGCAAGCAACACGTGGTGTCATCTGTTGTTGAAAAGCAGAACTACTTACAAGTACCTTTGCATGAGATAACTTAACTCTCGCTGACGAAATATTTAAAAAATTATATTTAAGTAATGGATCCAATTGGAAAACTGTCAGTTTGTATCTAACATTAGTCACAGTAACTAATATGAATCCTGAGTCGGTGCCTGCCGCTGTATCGAAAGGACACAGGTGTAAGTTTTGCAGCAAAGAATTTATCTTGAGTAAGAATGGAAGACAACACAAGAAGAATGACTGTGTTAAAAATCCACAACGCAATATGATAAGTTGTGATCGATGTGGCAAGACGTTTACGCGGAGAGAGAGCTTAAAAAGACATGACAGAACTTGTAACGCCAAGCCTGCGTACAAGCTAGAGGACAACGATGGATATACTAGACTAAGGAAGAGTGATCTGCATTACGACAATAATTTTCCTTGTCTTGGGAGAGATAATGTTCGTGGCTCTTCCGATCTCGACGAAGGGCTTAAATTGAAGGACGATGATTTATGGAAGAATTAAGACAATGGAAGAATCCTTAACGTGAAAAGTGAGAATACATTCCAGCCAAATTCAAGTAGATCTTTTCTACTTTGTAAAAATGATGGACTCCTAAAAAGTAAGCATGAAGACGATAAAGACACTTCGACATCATCGATATCAAATTCATACGGTAATCTGGGTGAAGAAGATGTCTTCTACAGTGATTGTTACAGTGACTCTGAAGCTGTTGACAAAGGCATAGACGATGAAGCACCTAAAGCTGACAAGATCGAAGAATGTGGTGGTGTCCTGAGACCGAAACGATGGAAAGTCGTGATATATTAAAAAAATCTGTTCAAGCTTGTGATGATCATTGTCTCGATAATGAAAGTTACCCTGAGGATGGTGTTAAAACGGAATACGCCAGAGATCATAATATTTATAATAAACAAGCAAGTAAGTTGGTGGTAGAAGAGATTGATTACACATCATGGAAAGATCGAAACATTTTGGTTGACCGGCTAAGACTTCTACATGGCTCGTTTTGTGCAGGAAACTTTTAGTGCATCAAAGAAATATCCTTCATACTCAAAGAACTAAGGAAAGCTGACTACATACAATAATGGCTTGTTTTAATTGCATCTGTATAATGTAAAGAAATAAAATAAATAATTTAAAATTTAAAAATTTAATGTTTTTATTTCTTGTATTCTGATTTGTAACCAAGACTTAGTTCTCGTTACTTGAGCTTCCAAATTTGCTTCCTTTTCGTTGATGGTGCTGCCTTTTCGTTGACGGTGCTTCCAATTGTGCTGCTTTTTCGTTGGCGGTGCTTCCAAATGTGCTTCCTTTTCGTTGATGGTGCTGCCTTTTCGTTGACGGTGCTTCCAATTGTGCTGCTTTTTCGTTGGCGGTGCTTCCAAATGTGCATCCTTTTCGTTGACGGTGCTTCCAAATGTGCTGCCTTTTTGATTATGGTGCTTCCAAATGTGCTGCCTTTTCGTTGACGGTGCTTCCAAATGTGCTGCCTTTTCGTTGGCGGTGCTGACTTTTCGTTGTCGGTGCTTCCTTTTTGTTGATTGTGCGTAGTACAAAATGTAGTGACTGAATATTTACTAGTTTAAAATCTCTTGGTGTTACTAATATATTTTTCAAGCTCACTTGGTCCTTTAGTATGTATAACAATGTCACGATGGATTAATTGAATTTAATTAACTAACGACGAAGGTCATGCTGTCCTGAAATGACTAGCCTATACGTTTGATAATGACATGACTCGGTCTTATGGACTGAAGACAATTGTACTATATGTGTAGCTTTGTACATGAACGGCTTATAGGTTATTCATATTATTGAAAAATTAGACTTTCATTATAGGCTAAACATCACTGTATTAATTCGTTGGTCAGGTATATAGACTTGAGTTGTTTATCGTAGAGTTAATGATTAATAAACTCCGCGAAAGGTAATGGAAAACAGAATCTAAAATTTATTTAATAATTAGTTACAACTGTCACTGGTCAATAATCGAACCGAGGACAGGAGTCCATCGATTCAATTTGTTAATTAATAATTGATTTTTTCGGAGACTTTTGGAATTTTTCCCGCATTTCTAGCTAAATAATTACATAATTTCAAGATGGCGCCCAAATTTCAAGATGGCGGGCACCTCAATAATAATAAATGATTACTGAACTGTAGCAGGTTAGAATAAAACTAGCATGATGGTAAGACGAGTACACACATGATGGTGTCCTCCAGCAGACGAAAACATGATGGTGGCAATGACCACTAGCATGTGGTAGCTCCTGGTAGCATGTACTGAACATAAAATGACAGATCCATGATGGTCGTCAAGTTCAAAGTCAAATATCAAGGTCAAGGTCAAATTTCAACATCAAGGTCAAAGTTCAAGGTCAATGACAAAGTTCAAGGTCACTGACAAAGTTCAATGGCAACAGTCGAGGTTAAAGGTATGGTGAACAGAAAAATGATACTAACATGTCGCCTGCACACTCTAGCAGACGAGAACAAGATGGTGGTCTCCAGCGGACGAAGACAAGATGGCAGACATGACGTCATACCAGCTGACGGTAAATACCTTGTTATTGGCGGAGGTAGGTGAGTCTGTAGGTGGCTTCTGTGGAGGAAGGATCTGATGTTTTGTTTTGCTCTTAGCGGTTTCGAACCAAGGACGGAAATCGATCTAATCAATCAGTATTCTAATAAGTTAGTTTTTTGATGAATTTTGGAATTTTTCCCGATTTTCTTATATAAAAATTACGGGTTTTCCCAAATGGTGTCTGAATTTCAAGATGGTGACCATAACGATAATTGCAACATTAATAGGATCCGATATGGCAGTCGTAACGTAAAGTGTAAGGATGGCATCGTACACAACCGAGATGGTTGGACGAAACGAAACATGCATCATATATATATATTCCAAGATGGCGACCATTACAATAACTGCAACAGTGGTTATTAAGATTTTTATTATTTAATTCGATTATTTAATTTTTTTATGATTTTTAAAAATTTTCCCGATTTTCTAACATAAAAATTGCGGATTTTAATGATTGCGGGCATAACGATAATTGCAACAGTTACGACTTAATACAAGATGGTGGTTCTGTCTCGAACAGGAAGTGCTATTATTATTTAAATTTAAAAAAAATTTCAAGTCCCGATATGCATGTTATTTTTTTATATACCTTATTTAATTCTCAGTCTGGTAAATGTCTCGATAGCCGAGCGGTTAAAGCCGTATGTTTTCCAACCTAGCGATCAGAGCTGCGCTGGTTCAAATCACAGCGCTTCCAATGTATTTTGCATAGAAAATTAAAAATAATATGTCGATAAGGACCATGATAGCCATGGTAGGCTAATGGAACATCGACCTTATGTGATGAGACAGAGCGACGTTGGCGCTCTATAGGAACAAACAACAGAAACAAAGTAGACGGTATCCAAGATGGCGGCCTCCAGTGGAACAGAAAAAAATAAATATGGCAGTCGTGACGAAAATTTCATCATAATGAGTGGGGCGCTCGATTTAAAGATGGCGGATCTAAGATGGCCGCCATGATCTGCTTGTCCCATTACTGTATGTCCCATTACGCTGTGTCCCATTCCGCTGTCCCGTTCTGCTTATCCAAGATGGCAATCGTGGTGTCAGAATCCAAGATGGCGGACACCGACACACACACCACGCGCCGGCGCCAGGCGCAGGACCGGCCAATATATACTACTCTCGTAGAATTGAAGGTTTGTATCCAAGTGGTCTTGTAGCCATGTTGCCAGTCATTTGGAGCCGAGTAGACTTGTATCCTTGTAGCTTCATTGACATGTAGTTTCGTAGCCACGCAGTCTTTTAGCCATGCAGTCTCGCAGACATGTATAACTCGTAACCAGCTAGATCCTTTTAGACTCGTAGCATTGTGGCCTCATAGACTCTTATACTCGTAGCATTATAGCCAAATATTATTGGCACTGTTGAAACAAAAGATTGTTGGATCAATTAAAGCCTTTTGGAGCTGTTGGAGCATTTTGAACATTTGGAGCATTTGGTGCTGTTGGAGCAATTGGAGCCTATTGGAGCGTTTTGAGCATTTTGGAGCTGTTGTAGCATTTGGAGCTGTTGGAGCATTTGGAGCCTTTTGGAGCATTTGGAGCCTTTTTGGAGCATTTGGAGCATTTTGGAGCGGTTGAAGCATTTGGAGCCTTTTGGAGCCTTTTGGAGCATTTGGAGCCTTTTTGGAGCTTTGGAGCTGTTGGAGCATTTTTGGAGCCAAGAAGACTTGTATCCTTGTAGCTTCATAGACATATAGTTTTGTAGCCACGCGGTCGGTTAGCCATGCAGTCTCGCAGCCATGTATAACTTGTAACAAGCTAGATCCTTTTAGACTCGTAGCCTTTTAGCCTCATTGTCTGTTAGACTCGTAGCATTCTAGACAAATATCATTGGAGCTGTTGAAACAAAAAGAGGTTGGAGCCAATGACTGTAGGAGCCAATGACTTTTGGACACAAAATACTGTTGGAGTAAATGACTAATGGAGCTAATTAATATTGAAGCCTTTGCAAATTGGAGCCAATGACTTATGGAACTACAAATGATAGATTCATAGACTGATGGAGATATTATATCCTAACTTAACATTGGTGATCGTATCCTACCGAAATGATTGTACGTGAGAATGTACCTCCTTTTCGTTAAATGAGCTTTCGTTTTGTAGAATGTGCTTCCTTATTATTGACGATGCGTCCAAAATGAGCTGCCTTTTATTTGATGGTGCTTCCAAATGTGCTGCCTTTTCGTTGATGGTGCTTCCAAAATGTGCTTCCTTTTTGTTGATGGTGCTTCTATTTTTAATGTTGTTTTGACTCTAGTATTATAGTAAATTGTTCTTGATTTGACTATCGTATTATTCCATCGGGTGCATGTATGTAAGCGAGTCCTAGACATCAGGTCGCTCAGTTTGTTACTGTCGTCGATGGTATTAGGATCACCTACTTTGTTTCACCTGGCGCATAAGTCGCGTAATTACTTGTTCTTACGAACTTGATGGCATCTTTACCGACTTTAACGACGAACTTGATGGACGATGTACCATCGACTACGGGAACCATGACGTCAGCGACGACGGTGATGGAGCGGATCCTATTGTCAACGTCGACGTCAACACTGGAGGAGACTTCAACAGTCACGATACCACCAGCAGAAGAGACTTTAATGCTGGTAGTGTTGGCTGTACAGGAAACCACGACGAACGCTGTTTTGCCCTCGATGGAGACTTCAATAGATGGAGAATCGTCAACAAATAACGAACATCGATGTCGTTACTGCGACAAGATTTTCTCAAACAGCATTAATACACGTCGAGACGAGAAGAGAGAATGTGCTAAGAATCCACCTCGCAACATGTTTAGTTGTGAGAAATGTCAAAAGCAGTTTTCCAGAAAAGATAATATGAAAACGCACATGAAGACATGTAAAGGTCCTGCTGTGCGGCAGAAAGTAAAGGTTTCTATACAACAACGATGCATTGATGTTCATAAGAGTATGCCTGGAAATGGTACAACTGTAGCAATGACAGTATCTGGCTCAGGCCTGAAAGGCTCATCTTCATCACTACGGTATCCTTGCAGCTACTGTGATACCACGTTCGCATTTTCCCATGATGGACGAAGACATGAGCGGAGCAAATGCAAGAAGAATCCTTCTCGCTTGAAGTTTCGATGTGACGAGTGTCATAAATGGTTTACTCGAATTGACAGTTTGCGGCAACATGCGAACAAATGTAAAGGTGAAGTCTGTGCGCCTACTGCTGAACTACCTGTAGAAAGTTCGACTACTCGGTTTAGATTGGTGACTCGTGAGCGTACAAGCAAAAAACCGGTTGTGCAGAAACCGATTGCTATGACGTCTGAACATGAAAATAAACCTGAGACTGTGTTCGGTGCATTACAAATAAACGATAGTGGCTTCTACTTGGCACAGTCTGCATTTCGTGGAACCTTGAAAGACTACTATTATCCCAGTACGATAAGTGAGTCGAAGGACATTTGTAATTTTCTTGATGATATTAGACAGGACATAATCAATCAGCTTACTGATGACGTAGCAACAAATTGACCTTTGAAATATAACTTGTGGTTGGACTGTATATATAGAAAGCAGTATCCGTTCGATGATAAAGTGAAGAAGTGTACATTCAAGACATCGGCTGTAGTAATTTACAGTTCTAACGATGTCAAGCAAACTTTTAAAAACGGTATCCAGAAACTCTGTCAAGAAGAGGAGGACTATGTCTGTAAAGGTTCTGGTTGGACTCTGTCTAGTATAAACCGATTGGAGCCAAGAATTAGTCATTTCACGCCTATGCAGACCTAAATGATTATAAGATTACTAACCTTCGCAAGCGATCCTGTAGTGAAATATATATTATGTAATAAATATAGTGTTTGTGAAAGAAATTGAAGTGTTTTATTTTCGAACCTGTCATTTTTGAGGTATTTTTACATAAAAAATTATTTTTTTCTTACGTTCAGGGATCTAACCAAGTTTCGAATCAATCATTTCCTTAATGAGTGAATTTTTTGATGGATTTTGGGATTTTTCCCGAATTTCTAGCATTGAAAATACGGATTTTCAAGATGGCTGTCGTAACTAAAAGTGCAACGGTGTTTTTTAATGATTTTAATTATTTAATTAGATTGATTAATTTTTTTTATGATTTTTAAACATTTTCCCGATTTTCTAACATAAATATTACGGATTTACAAGATGGGGGACTTGATGTCATACTGCCTGATGATATATATGCTATTAACAAAGTGGTGGGGGTCAGTCTGCCAGCAGCCACCACGGGGTAGAAGGATCAGTTACCATTTTTTTTTCCCTCACCGGGTTCGAACCAAGGACTCCGATCTCCGTGCTGTAAATGTTTATTATTTTAAAAAATATATATTAAAATTTTATTATAATTAAATTTTTTATAAATTTAAATTTTTTTTCATTAAAATCGGATAATAAATAAAGATTTTAAAGATGGCGAACGTAACGGAAATTGCAATGGTGACATCATAATCCAAGATGGCGGTAATGGTATCCTTATTCCTAGAAATGGCTTACCGGAGGCTTTAGACATGGATGCTTAAGCCGTTTTTAGGAATTTGTGTTCTTTCTAGTGCAAAACGACTTTTTAGTATTTTTTATATCCTAATTTTTTAATTGTAGAATTTTTTGAGATTTTTTGGCGGAATTTTTTTCCACAAAAATTAAAATTTTGGTCGATTTTTGAGGAATTTTGGGCAAATTTTGAAGGTCAAATTCAAGGTCAAGCTCAAAGGTCAAGGTCTCACTCGTCCAAGATGGCTGCGCTTACATCACAATCCAATATGGCACCGACATTCTTCAATCCACCCCCTGGACCCTTTGTCCCAGAAAATACATTTACATACTATTCCTTTACTTTCTGCCGCACAGCAGGACCTTTACATGTCTTCGTGTGCGTTTTCATATTATCTTTCCTGGCAAACTGCTTATGACATTTCTCACAATCAAACATGTTGCGAGGAGGATTCTTAGCACATTCTCTTTTCTCGTGTCGACGAGCATTGCTGATGTTTGAGAAAATCTTGTCACAGTAACGACACCGATGTTCGTTTGTTGTTGACGAATCACCATCCATTGAAGTCTTCATCGAGGGCAAAACAGCGTTCGTCGAGATTTCCTTTGCAGCCAGCACCGAAGTCATTAAGCTCTATTCTGCTGGTGGTACCACGACTGTTGAAATCTCCTGCAGTGTTGACGTCAGGGTTCCCGTAGTCGATGGTAGAAGCTCCACAAGAACAGGTTATTTCGCGACTTATGCACCAGATAAAACAAACTAGGTGATCCTTACACCATGGACGTCAGTAAAAATCTGAGCGACCTGCTGTCTAGGACTCGATTTATTACATGCACCCGATGGAATAATATGCTAGTCAAATCAAGAAACATTAACTATAATACACGAGTCAAAACAACATAAAAAAAATATGCCCATAGGATCGAAAAAATTCGATGCGTTGTGATACGTTCTCGTCTCAGTAATTCGATCTCACCATTGTACGCTAGGCTCCAAAAGCTCCAATTCGCGCCATCAGGTCCATATACATTTAGCTCTAATGCTCCAATTGCTCATCAGCGTTAAGTGCTCCATGAGCTCCATCAGCTTCATTTGCTCCAACACGCAATGTTTACGCAATATACATGGAATGAACGCACTGTAAACACAGTAAACGGAACGAACACGCAATGTTCACGCAATTGACGAGCAATTCTCACATTGTGCACGCAATGTACTCAATGACCACACAACGTTCACGCAGTTAAAGCATTTAATGAAAAGGAAGCACAATCATAAAAAAGGACGCACATTCAACGAAAAAGGAAGCGCAATCATAGAAAAGGACGTACAATCGGAAGCACAAATATAGAAAAGGACGCGCAGTCGGTTGCGCAATCACAAAAAGGAAGCACATTTGGAAGCACAATCACAAAAAGGAAGCACAATCGGAAGAACAATCACCGAAAAGGAAGCACAATCGGAAGCACAATCATCGTAAAGGAAGCATATTTGGAAGCACAACCACAAAAAGGAAACACATTTGGAAGCACAATCTCAAAAAGGAAGCACATTTGGAATCAAAATTTCAAAAAGGAAGCTCAATCCGAAGCACGTTCAACAAAAAGGAAGCACATCTAACGAAAAAGACACATTTTTTCACGAAAATTCTACTCAGGAGGTTGCGTCCGTTAATTTACAGTTAGGATACAATGCCTCCATCAGTCATTTGCTTCAACTGTATTTGACTCCAACAATCAATGACAACAAAAGTACTTGACTCCTAGTAGTCTTAGGCCTAGCTCTATTTTACTACATGACTAGGAGGCCTCAAAGATACGAGACTACCGGACTACATGTCTACATTAGTACTGGACTACGAAGCTACAAGTCTAAATGGCTCCTATTGCTGCATTTGTCTTCGGCGGAATATTCTCTTTAGGTCCAACTGCTCCAACAGCATTATGTTATAAGATTAAAAGGTTACTTGGTTTCTTAGCTACAATTATACACGGCTCTAAGGCATATTGACTACGCGACTAGAAACCATGAGGTTACCAGACTACGCGTTTATGAGTCTACAAGGTTACGAGACTGAGAGGCAACAGGACTACGAAGCCTCCAGGACATACGGCTACGTGGCTACGAGACTACTTGGCTCTAATTGTCTTGGAATCCATTCAGCTACAAGAGTTAATTTATCACATGCAAAGAAAATTGTTCTAAGTCTTCCCAATTCTTCTCAACAGATGATAACACGTGTTGCTTGAAGGTAAATATTATTTAGTTTTTTATGTGGGGTGCAGATTGCTCACTAACGATCGCAAAAGAAGGATGGCTTCGCTAGACTCCAAGGACAAGGATGTTCGTCCTTCCTGTTAGTGTTTCAAAGATGTCTCAGAGCTTATTATTTGACTGAGTAATGGGCGTTTATTTTTTGAATTACACCTGGTATAAATATTGCAAATGCTGATTTAGTAGCAGAAATTCACTAATTAAATTGAAGCACTCGGAGAAACCACGAGAATAATCATGAGCACACGGAGGAAATCATCATAATATTGACAAGAATAATCAGGAGCATACGGAGAAAACCGTCACGCATTTTCTTTGATGTCAGAAAAATAACAGAAAAAATATTAAAAATAATAATAAAAACAAAAAAAAAATGATAAAGAAATCACAAAAAATTCTGGCTTGTGCTAGAACTCTATCCTTGTTCAACAAATGAGAAGTTAACAAGCTGACAGAAGTATTACAGGTTTTCACAATTTTGATAAAAAAAAAAACACTTTAAGGGTAATACAAAATTACTATAAGGGCAATGAAAACCTTTCTTAAAAAAATTGCAAGTAACAGCATAACGGTTGACATTAGCCTTCAAGCTAAGCAAACAGGTTTAGGGGATAAATAGGACTGAATAAGGCAAACACACAAAGTAAAAACTATATTACGCATAAAGTAATGCACACATTCGTTTGATGAAAATGTTTAACGAAATTATTAATATATTCTAGGCAACATGCATTCAAACATAATCGCAGCGTAAACATGCAACTACAAAGTTACGTTAAATTTTCGAATCATTAAGGAGCATGTTGAAACAAAACACAAAGCGAATTGCTTTCAAAGGCGTTGGTGCGCACTGTGATCGAATGAGTGGCCAAGTGCATTTAACAAGGCAAGCTAAAACATTTGTGGTGTTTCAAAGCAACTAAGTCTATTCAAATAACCTTGCGGCTTTATTACAACTGCAAAATCTAAGTATCCAAAAATAATACTCTAGAAAACTTACCAGAAGAAAATTACACCAAACTGAACAGTAATTTTAAAAGGATATGCCAGAATTTTTTGGAAAACGATGACAATTTACTTCAGGGATTTAAAACAATAATATACACGATGTACGCTGCTCTCATACACACCCCAACTCACAGAAGCGAAGTATACGAAGCCTAGCATACAAGTCCTTACATGAAAACACGACCAGAGCAAGTAACTAGACCGTAACTATAAGGGAGACGGTGGGCATGCGCACTGCGCATGTGCGAAGGGAAAGGTGGACACGCACTCAAGGGATGGAGGGGATGGATGTCAACGAGGCCGCACGCCTTGTATGAAGTCACTAGGCCAGCTTCTCTGTTACCAGCTTATTTAAATAACCATAAGTATTACTTATAAATGCTTCATCAAAAACAGGTAGGCAAATAAAAACAAATATTTATTAGACATGGACTTATAAAATTATTACACCAGTTTTCGTGATAAATTCATTCTCACAAATATCTTTAGACAATATGTTAAAATTTTGACTAAACCTTTGAATCATAAATCCGACACTATCTACATCATCAACCACAAGAAATATTACAGAAGTCAGATATTTACAAATCCTCTAAAGATCTCGGTACTTTTTACACGCTTTATATTAGCTTCGCCTGTATGTTTGTTTGTTTGTATGTTTGTAACCGACTCCTTTGGGTGCGATTTTGACCCACTTTAAACGGCCAGATTTCATTCAAACTTTGTAGATTTATCGAGGACCGATGACAATATACCAATTTGATAAGGGTGCTTTTTAAGATATTATCGAAATGATAATCCTTCTACTCATATATGTCAAAAATATATTTATAACTATTGACATCATGCACCCCACGCTTTTTTTAAATAAAATACTTTTTTTCTTATATACACTATAATTATTTTATATTTAATAAAAAAATTTACACTATTCGTAATTCAAATTTATTAAAATTTATTTTCTAATTTTTAGTTTGGTTTTCTATATAAAGCGTGTTTCTTAGTTTTTTTAACTATTGTTTATTTTCTACTTTTTAGTTTGATTTATTTATAATTTAAATGATACTTCTTTATCTGCGTATGAAATAAATTTATAACAATTTAAAAAACTTGATAGTTATAACATCAATTTACTATTAATGTATAGGTATTTTGTATAGATATTGGCTGCAGTTAAAATAAAATTGATAAATATTTTTTTTTATCTCAGAAGTGTCTCTAGATGTGGCTCAATTTTTTATTTATTACATGACTTTACTATTAAAGAGAATTTGAGTAGATATTGGCTGCTTCTAAAATATATATCAAATATAGCGTGTTGAAGAACTACAGTACGTACTTAATAATTTCAATATCCTGCTATGAAAATCAATATATTCGGGAAGTCATTGGTGTTTATTCTAAGTCAGCATATCTGACGGGTGACCATCCTTTGTTTACAAATGTCTCACAAAAAAAAATTTTTCTCCCCTTTGTTCCAGTCTGATTCCACTGTAAGTTTCATTTGCATGCAGTTGTACCATACTGTACTGGAGTATTCTAAGAAATGTTTTAAAATTTCTATTTTCTTTTTGTCTTCTTTGATTAGGAAACGTTCACATTCTTTGTTGAAATTTATAATCCACTGGTAAGCATTTGAGTTTCTGCCCGTGAATATCTCAATCATGAAATCTTTTGCAATTTTCTCTACATTTTGAGTTTCAGATATGGTACCTTTTTCCTCAAGAAATTTTTCTAACAGTTTTTACAATTTTTTATTTGATCCACTGGGTAAAGATTCAGAAATTTTTGTTTTTTCCTCAATTTTTTCCTGGTAAAAATCCTTAAACTTTAAGTTTTGCTCTCTATACAAATATGTTTATGATATATCATCTGTCAAACTTATCCATATTTTCCGTGTTTGATATCTTTTATTTAATGATTTACTGACCTTGGCATAGTTTGGAGTATTTGTAAATGCTTGGTGTAGATTTTCAGGTTGGTGTTCGAGTGGAATTTCAAAAATCTGCCCATCAGGTGTAGCTATTGAGGTTATGCATATGTGTTTGATTTCCCATCTGCTGTTGGTTTCACAGCAAAATCAAACCTAAATTTTTCCATGTTTCGTGAAATATTTGCAGAAAATGTTGTTTTATGATAATGTTTCACTCTTGGTTAATTGGTAAAAATGAAACAAAGACGTAATTGTGTTTCTCTATTTAACGAAAGAAACAACATTTAAAGCCCTTATTTCAGGTTTTTTTTCTTCATATTTTTACAAATATAGATAACTAGCTGCAGTACCCGGCTTTGCCCGGGCTGAACACCGGGTGATATATTGTCCGCGAGTTACAGCAAAATGGATAGCGATATTTCCAGTGTGTTGGACATTAAGAAATGACACATAATTACTGTTTGTGTATCTGTGACCTATGATTTTCTGTTTACCCATGGCGATCGGTTGAAAGGTTTAGAAGTTGATGCGCTACAGCGCCATCTAGCGGCGAGTTACAAAAAAAATGGATATCATAAAAACCTTCTTCATGATAAAAACACTTCGATGTGCCAAATTTCATGGCGATCGGTCAACGGTGTGAGAGTTTATCGGCGTCATACATGCCAACATCCAATTATATATATTCTCATATTTCGAAATTTTAGGGCTTTCACTTTTGCGGAAAGTGGATGTTCAGGACCTCGAATGGTTTGGAACACTCCATCTCGAAAGAAATGATATTTGAAATTCCTGAAATTTTCGAAATTTTGGGGCTTTGTCCCCAGAGGGGGAGTGGTGATTTTGAGGACCTTGAATGGCTGGGAAACAGTAAAATTTTTTTAAATTTTGGGGTTTTGACCCCTGAGTGGGGTGGGTGTGTTGTTGAGGACCCTGAATGGCTCGTAAACACTCCAAATCGAAAGAGAATAGGTTTTTGGAAATTTTGGGAAATTTTTTAATTATTGGGTCTTTGACTCCTTGTGGGGGGAGGGTATTTTGAGGACCCCGAATGGCTTGGAAACACTCCAAATAGTTAAAAGTATTTTTAAATTTAAGAAATGTTTCGAAATTTTGGGGTTTTGCATTCCCCCCCTCCCTCAAAATTGGGTGGGAAGTCGACTTTGGATAAAAGTTCCACTATGCCCCGGACACTTTAGTTCGTAATGACTTAATTTTAATACAATTTCCTCCAATTTTTCGAAATTTTGTGGCTTTCACTTTTGTGGAAGGGAGGAGGGGGTGGGTGGAGGTTCAAGACCTCGAATGTTTCGAAGCACTCCATCTCGAAAGAAAAGATATTTGTAATTCCTAAAATTATCGAAATTTTGGGGCTTTTTCCTAGAAGGGGGGGGAGGGCGGGGGGTTCGAGGACACTGAATGACTCGAAAACACTTAAAATCGAAAGAAAAAGATTTTTTAAAAAATTTAAACTTTCGAAATTTTGGGGGTTTAACAACCTGGGGGGGGGGGGGGGGGTGACGTTGAGGACCCCGAATGGCTCGGAAACACTCCAAATCAAAAGAGATTTAAAGGAATATAAGAATGTAGGCATTTACTGTACTCCTATCTACCATAATAACAGTATTGAAAAATAGAAAAACTTATTACCTACCTATGAATTATTTTCTAAATAAATTAATAAATAACTCTATGTTTAAGAATTTACGTACATACATAATATAAAACTTCAAACTATACACATCAAAAAAAAAGATGTTTTTGAAACTATTTTTTATTTGTCATTAGGTTTAAAACATTTGTAGGATTTGTTTATATGTAAAACTGTGGTGGGAATATTCCGCTTATCCAAAGGAGTATAGAAATTAATAGAGATATCACTCCCTGTACACACCACAAATCTTTGAATTAAGTAAAAAAAAAACATAGTTTAAAATGAAACAAAAAGTATAAATAACAACTAATTTGACAAAAAAGTTTATACAACTGGAATGACAATGTTAACATCCGCCTGAAATTTAATAGAAGTAGGTAGGTAAGAATATATATAAGAAATTAAATGAAATTAAAACATACATAAATAAAATTATCTCACACTCAACCAAACATAATGTTTAATATGAAATAAAGGAAGATGGCAATTACACGTAACTATTCTAATTAATAAAAAAAATCAACTTTCCTTATATTGTAAAATTAAAATTTTTCAACAATATATTACATAATTGATAAATATTTCTGGTCTTCGGTCTCGGCAGCCCTAAGAGACGCTTGACGCTCAGCAGATAAATTATAAACACTAAACCAAACTCCTTACAAATAAGAAGGTACTGTAAAAAAATTACAATATTGACAAATAGAAAATATTAGTAGGCCCTGCCAACCTATGAATAAATTTCGAAGAAATTTATAAGTTTAAGAATTTATATTCCTACTTAATATTAAACTTTAAACTATCCACACAATAAAAACCTAAGAATGTTAGTGTAACTAATTTTTTTATTTGTTATAATACCTAAAATACGTATGTTTACAAAATGAAACAAAGTATAAATAATGACTTATTTGACAAAAAAAAATTGTACAACTCGAATGACATTGAAAACATACACGTGAAATTTAAAAGAATTATAAATGCCCTAGGTAGAGAGAAAAAAATATATATAGAAGAAATTAAATAAACAAATGGGTGCGTGTACTTAGGTACGCGCATGAGAAGTTATACTTCTTTGGCATCATTAAAAAATAGTTTTTAATTGCATGCAAAAATATTGCGTGGAGTCCCACCGCGCGGAAGAAGTGAAACTTCGTAATGTGGAAATGAAAATAGGAAGGGGTAGAAATTGATTTTTAGTTTAATCATATTATATCAAATCAAACTAAAAAAAAAAAAAAAAAAAAGGAAATAAATTTGTAACGATTCATAGATTGATCTTCAGAGAGAGAGATAGATAGATAGAGAGAGAGAGAGAGACCTATTGAATGTCTATAAAACTTACTTTTTTATGAGAGCAGATTTTCATGAAATAAATCATGAAATCATTCAACGATAAAAGCTGTTTATTTAATCAAGCGGACGGGTTCGCCCGAAGGAGAAAATTGACGCGGCAAGACCTCGTGGACATAGAGAAATGACACACACTCACTATTTGTGTGTTTATGAAACATGATTTTTTTCTGCAATTTAAATTGTAATATACAAAAACGGTATTGAAAATTGAAACAAATATGGCGACACTACAAACTGTCAATATCTTTATTTGTTTCTTACTCTCTACTCAGTTCCTTACAATAGAATAACGTAACGTAATGGCTTGAAAGCTATTGCACGGCAGGCATAGAGGAATGACACTAACAGTTTGTATATCTATGACACACATTACATAAAATTAAGATATATATTTTTTAACCCGTTTAAAGATAATTTTTTTAGACAAAAGATAGCCTATGTTCATCCCCAGGATATAATCTATCTCCTTGCCAAATTTCATTACGATCCGTTCAGCCGTTCAGCCGGGAAAAGGTAACAAACAGACAGACAGACAGAGTTACTTTCGCATTTATAATATTAGTATTGATATTCTCTTCAAGAAAGTATATTGTTTACAATAATCATAACCCACTCTCTTTTTTCATTTAATTAAATGTCACAATATTTAGTAGGCTTTGTTTATATCGCGCCAAAGACAAACTGAAAGAAAAGAGTTCGCACATGAGCGAAATGATTTTGTTTACAATGTGCGAACTCTTTTCTTTCAATTTGTCTTTGGCGCGATATAAACAATGCCTACTAAATATTGTGAAATTATATACATTAACAAATATCTTTAGAAAATATGTTAAAATTTTGACATAACCTTTGATGTTAGACACGTGAATCATAAAACCAACACTATCTACATCATCGACCACAAGAAAGATTACAGAAGTCAGATATTTACAAATCCTCTAAAGATCTCGGTACTTTTTTTCTTAACTTACGAGTTAACTATTCAGCTTCCTTTCTCAATAAATGCATTTTGACTAATATTTGGTCACCCACTTGGAATGGCACGGGTTTGTGTTTTTTACTATGACTTTTCCGCATCTGGGCCCAATTTTTTTGCAGGTGTTCACTGGCTTCTAACATGTACTGTCAGGCTGCAGCTACTGGTATTCCCGGTAAATCCTCAATATGTAAGTTTCAACTTTTAGTCAATGTGTGCAATAATCATCTGCCAATATTGTCCTAGCTGGTATAATCTGTATGTCAGAAATTGTGTTATGGTTTTTCAGGGTGACAATAATGATGAAATACCGTAAGCTCTACTTTGAGTATACAGGTATAATTTTATACCATGTTTCCTTCAAGATAAGGCCTGGACTCTAACAGATGTACTTCCCAGCTAAATTGCATATTACACATTCCATATCACACTTCTTATCAGAGATAAAGTTCTTCGCATTATCGTTGAGTGTGTAAAAAGGCAACCCAAAGAATAGGAGAACTAATTTTGTTAGGGTACTCAGAATCACCAACTAGCACAAAACAGGCAAATACTGCCCCTTTTTGGCTTAGAAATAGGCCCGAAACAAACAATGTATTCCCTTTCTGTACAAAGTCCCAATTATGGGTGAAATCATAGCTTTGTATTTCTGACACATCTGCCATTGTTGCACATTATTTTGAAGATCTCTTGATTTATGTTAGCCCAATATAAATATATCCTTACACTAGTTAAAACTCTTTCTTGGCAAAAGTGTGGTCTGAAATAAGATCTGTGCAAATATTCTAAGTTCATATCTCTCAGAAAACCTGGGACTAAGGCAATACCATTCCTTTTCTTATTCACTTTACTCACCAATCCCTTCTGAAATCAAAATTCTTTTATGGAAATATCTATTATACATTCGGCAAAATGTAGGCACTTGAGTCCAGATTTTTCCAATGTTTCAGGCTCATATAAACTTCCATAACACATCACAATAAACTAATTTTTTTCAGGCTCTGTCTCATATGCGCCATCCCCATTATACAATACATGGAATTCCCGTGGGTCATAAATAAGGGGTAAGGCATCCATTACACAGTTATTGGTATATTTCCGATGCTTTATAATGCTTAAGACAAACTTCCTGAGGAAGGTTTGTAAATTTTTTTTTCCAACATACTGCATAAGGCTTGTGTCCCAAAAAAAAACATAAAAGGTAGTAGATTCCACTGAAAAACACTCCTTTGGTTTACAAAACCCAGTATCTGTTTAGTGTCAACATGTTACCTAATTGTAGGTGTGATTCAAGTATAGTATCGTTAACTTTTTTGCCTTTATAATTGCTGAAGTACAGATTAATTTCAGCCGACTAGAAAAATTATTCACAAATATATGCTTATGTAGCTTTCTATAATCGACCACCAGCCTGAACTACTCTAGTGATTGGCCTTTAGGCATCAAAAAGGCTGAACTAGCTTTTAAGCTTTTTGAAGGTGAGTTTATACTTTCCTCAATCAGTTTCAATAACACTTACTGAAGTAACATTTTCTTGGAGAAATACACGCTGTAAGGCTTAGCCCATACAAAAATATCATCTTTACATGATACTTACTAGATAGGGCTCAACTTTACATAACCTTATGTAGGTAGTAATTACAGGCTAGAATTCCTGACAAGTTCTGATAAAAGTTTCAGGCTGTAGCTATATCTTTGTCAGTGTCCCGTTACTATAGCCACTGGCTCAAATTCCAAAGTATTGGCCCACATTTCTACTGACTCTCAAGTATTCTTAAAGGAATCACCCCCACCACTGGTGTCAAACTGGCTACTTTTTTACATCTAACGAAGGAATTCGAAACATTATATCTAGGACATCTGTTATGAAAAAAAAAAAAAACATTTTTCTTTTACAACACAGCCATTGCAACATTTACATGGCTGAGGATTAAATAAGTAATTTAAATAAAAAAAAATTCCTTCCTGTAATTTTTTTTTAAAAATTAGAAATAATAGCAGAACCTTTTAGAGGCCAGTAACCATCTTTGTATCCAATGCTTGCTACTAGAAATAATACTGTCACATATTGCACACAACATCTTCTAGACAGCACTGCCACCATATTAATTGTTTAAGTACTTGCTACTAGAAATGTTATAGTAGCGTATTGCAACATAATTTGATAGAGTGTGCAAATGCCATATGGCATTATTTTATACCCGCTTGAGTTCAGTAGTACCAATTACCAATTTTTTGGCTATTTTAGGCCACAATATTGAAAAAATATAATGATTAACCTAAAGATTCAGAAAATGTTCTAAAAATCATACAAATGTTCACCTAATAATAGTAATAATTCATTGCCAACGATTTTTGTCAATCATTTTATTCTAAATCGATGCAAAAAAAAGGTAATTTTGTTAAAAATAATTTTTTATAAAATGTTGTGAAAAGTCACGAAAGAGTAATAAATTATCTATATACCATCTTCCAGTAAGCCACTGACGGTATATTGGCCGACATCATGAAAATGTATGAATATTAACATATAAATATTAAAAAATATCATAAAAAATTAATATATTACAATTGTAAAAATTATTTATTACCACCCTGGGGTCAATTCTTTCTCAGAGCAAAGTGTAATTAAGTGTTCCGAATACCCGGGCACACATACGTGGGAATATTACCCTCGAGACGAGGTAAGGACTTTAAAGAGGAGAAAGAGAGTTTTAAATTAAACTGAGTGTTGCTAGGACTCACGGTAATGGGGGACTGCCGTGGCTGGACGACTTCCGATGCCTCCCAGGCTTCACGCACCTGGCGGACTAACAACGTCCGCAGATCAGCAACGGCGTCTGATTCGCTGAACTCGACCCCATTCTCGAACAGATACGCCTCCAGTTCCGCTTTCCTCAGTTTGTAGATCCAGGCAACAGCCGGAGTCCCCATGGCATGCAACTAAAATCAAAACACACCAGACACAGACCCAAGCAGAGTAGCGCAGAAGTTGAAGGGTTGGGGGAGGGGGGTGGGCGGGTGGGCATCTCCGACAGCCCTCAAAAATGGGATCGAACAGTTCTAACAAAGGGCTCTAAGCTGGATTAGAGAGAGTCTGTAAAGGTGTGTCGAATTTTTGTCGATTCTCAAGCTTTAAAAGAACTTTGTGCACATTTATTAATATGCCAAAAACATTACAGGTACAAAAGGTAAAGCATAATATTACTCTTTAAATCAGGTACAACATTTATATATAAGACAGGTGAAAATTACGTTAAGGTAATATATAATATGTGTATATAATAAGAAATTTACCTAGAAACGCATATGCGCAAACAACCAAAGTTAAGTTAAGCGCCAAGCACTGAGAAATTAAATAGTAACATCAATATGCACACATATATATATATATAAGATAGAAACGTTAAGTGCGCACGTGGCAGTACGTGGTGGCAGCCGAGACACAAATTTGGAAAAACCCTAAAAAATGTACTTAAACAATTAACTGAGCCACCGTCAGCACCAAAGAAACAAGCATCTTACCCGGTCGGGTCATCGTCCGTTCAGTCTCCTAACTAGCAGTCTAGTTCCCTACATATCCAGCGATGAGCTCCCTAAAAATTGTCACAATGAAGACCGAGACACTGATCCCTCGAGCGCGACGCGCATGCGCCGTAAGGCAGGAGAGGCCCAAGCAAGCGAGGGGAAGGGATTAATGCACTACATGGAAAGGAGGGGAAACGGAGCCTTGAGGGAGTAGGAGGGAACAGCCACGCCGCGCAGACTCACGCCGATGACAATGAAATTCATTTCAAATTCTTTTAAACAAATGTTTTAGATAAAAAAAAATTCAATTTACAAATAATTTTAACGTATTCGATAGTGTGCCTTCTAATGGAGTTATATTTTTTTGGTCCTCCAACCCTTGTTCTTTCCACCCCTTGAAGTTATGGTTGGTCACATCAAAAACGTATTTAGTCAAAGGTTTTTGGTAATACCCCTACGAGTTATAAAACTTTAAAAGGCTGTCATTTTCATCATATTATTGTAGCTAAAGCGATTATTCTGTTTTTCAAAAATCTTGCCTAGTTTTAACTCTTTGGTCGGATATTGCCCTTTAGCGAACTCGAACGAGATTTACATGATTATATTTTATGTATCAGTTTGGAAATGATTTGTGAAAAAATTGCGGCAGTTATCGTGTTCCTGAAAATGTGATGTGTATATATATATATATATATATATATATATATATATATAGTAGTATGTGAATGTATTTACTAGATCAGGATGCAGGATGTGGTGGTGGTGTCGGCGTCCGCCATCTTGGATTCTGACGTCACGGCGGCCATCTTGGATGGTTGTGACCTTGACCTTTGACCTTGACCTTGAATTTGATCCTCAAAAATCGCCAAAATCCGCCAAAATTGGGCAAAATTTGCCCAAAATTCCTCAAAAATCGCCAAAATTTCCATTTCTGTGGAAAAAAGTTCCGCCAAAAAATCTCAAAAAATTCCACAAATTAAAAATTTCTCATTTCGAGGGAAAAATTTCCCGTTTCGAGGGAAAAATTCCCGTTTTTAGTCCTTAAAAATCCCAGCGGCTGAAAATTCCTAAAACTGGCTTAAGCATCCTTAACTCAAGCCTCAGTTAAGCCATTTCTAGGAATAAGGATACCATGACCGCCATCTTGAATTATGACGTCATCGTTGCAATTTCCGTTACGGCCGCCATCTTTAAATTTATTATCCGATTTTAATGAAAAAAAATTTAAAATTCATAAAACAAATTAAATAATAAAATTTTTAATAAAATATTTAAAAAACAAACATTTACGACACGGAGCTCGGAGTCCTCGGTTCGAACCCGACGAGTGCAAAAAAAATAAAAATGGCGACCGATCCTTCCCCCGAGGTGGCTGCAGGCATACTGACTCCCACCACTTTTTATCATCATCTAGTATGACGTCATGGCCGCCATCTTGTCTTCGATGCTGGAAGCCATCATCATTGTATCGTCGGCTAGAGTGCGCCGATGACATGTTAGTTTAATTCGTATCCGCAAGAGTGCAGTAATCATTTATTACTGTGACATCCGCCATCTTGTCATTTGGCCGCCATCTTGAAAATCGGTAATTATTTAGCTAGAAATTCGGGAAAAGTTCCAAAATTCATTAAATAAATCACTCATTAATTTACATATTGATTCGATCGATTCCCGTCCTCGGTTCGATACCCGATCGTTGCAATAATGTTTAATCTTATGTAAAAAAAATAATTTAAATAAACCATGTTCAACATTCTTAAAGAGACTTTAAATCCTCTACTACCACCATCCTATCAGACATCAAGACCACCATATTGGAAATGTGTAATTTTAATGCTAGAGATCCGGGAAAAAGTTCAGAAATCATTAAATAAATTTCCGATCAATATACTGATTAATTAGATCGACTAAGATCCTTGGTACGATCTAGGATGATGCAAAAAAAATTAAATATATCATCAATTTAACATAATAGTAACAGGTTCGAGGAATTAAACACCGCAAGTTCTTTTACAAACATAATATTTATTACATAATTTCTATTCTACTACAGGATCACTTACGAAAGCCAACAATCTTATAATCATTTAGTTCCGCAGCGGTGTGAAATGACTAATTCTTAGCTCCAATCGGTTTATACTAGACAGAGTCCAGCCAGAACCTTTACAGACATAGTCCACCTCTTCTTGACAGAGTTTCTGGATACCGATTTTAACAGTTTGCTTCACATCGTTAGAACTGTAAATTACTGCAGCAGATGTCTTGAATGCACACTTCTTCACTTCGTCATCGAACGGATATGGCTTTCCATATATACAGTCCAACCACAAGTTATATTTCAAAGGTCCGTTTGTTGCTACATCATCAGTAAGCTGATTGATTATCTTCTGTCTGATATCGTCAAGAAAATTACAAATGTCCTTCGACTCACCGAACGTATTTAGATAATAGTAGTCTTTCAACGTTCCACGAAATGCAGACTGCGCCAAGTAGAAGCCATTATCGTTCACTTGTAATGCTACGAACACAGTCTTATGTTTAGTTCCATGTTCAGACGTCATAACAATCGGTTGCTGGGCATCTGTTTTTTTGGTTGTACGCCTTCGTGTCTCCAATCTAAAGCGAGGAGTCGAAATGTCGGCAGGTAGTTCAGCAGTAGGAGCACAGACTCCACCTTTACATTTTTTCGCATGATGTCGCAAACTGTCAATTCGAGTAAACCATTCAAGGCACTCATCACATCGAAACTTCATGCGAGAAGGATTCTTCGCGCATTTGCTCCGCTCATGTCTTCGTGCATCATGGTAAAATGCGAACGACGTATCACAGTAGCTGCAAGGATACCGTGGTGATGAAGACGATCCTTTCAGACCCGATCCAGATACAGGCGTTGCAACAGTAGTACCATTTCCAGGCATTCTCTTATGCACATCGATGCATCGTTGTTGCGCCGAAACCTTTACTTTCTGCCGCACAGCAGGACCTTTGCATGCCTTCATGTGCGTTTTCATATTATCTTTTCTGGCAAACTGCTTATGACATTTCTCACAAACAAACATTTTACGATATAGGTTCTTGGCACATTCGCTCCTCTCGTGTCGCCGAGCATTGCTGTTGTTTGAGAAAATCTTGTCACAGTAACAGCACCGATGTTCGCTAGTTGTCAAATCAGCATCCATTGAAGTCTCCATCGAGGTCGTATCGTCGATCGTCGTGGTTTCCTGCACATCCAGCTCAGTAGTCATTAATCTATCTTCTGCTGGTGGTATCACATCTGTTGAAATCTCCTCCAATGTTGACATCGTCGTCGTTGCCAACGGGATCTGCTCCACCATTGTCGTCGCTGTCGTCAAGGTTCCCGTAGACGATGATACAACGTCCATCGAGTTCGGCGTTAAAGTCGGTAAATATGCCATCGAGTTCTCAAGAACAGGTAATTACGCGACTTATTCACCAGATGAAATAATCTAGGTGATCCTTACACCGTCGACGACAGTAACAAACTGAGCGACCTGCTGTCTAGGACTTGCTTATATACATGCACCGGATGGAATAATACGCAAGTCAAATCAAGAACCACTTACTATAATACCAGAGTCAAAACAACATTAAAAATAGAAGGACCATCAACGAAAAGGCAGCACATTTGGAAGCACCGACAACGAAAAGGCAGCACCGACAACGAAAAGGCAGCACATTTGGAAGCACCGACAACGAAAAGGCAGCACCGACAACGAAAAGGCAGCACCGACAACGAAAAGGCAGCACATTTGGAAGCACCGACAACGAAAAGGCAGCACCGACAACGAAAAGGCAGCACATTTGGAAGCACCGACAACGAAAAGGCAGCAGCGACAACGAAAAGGCAGCACATTTGGAAGCACCGACAACGAAAAGGCAGCACCGACAACGAAAAGGCAGCACATTTGGAAGCACCGACAACGAAAAGGCAGCACCGACAACGAAAAGGCAGCACATTTGGAAGCACCGACAAAGAAAAGGCAGCACCGCCAACGAAAAGGAAGCACATTTGGAAGCACCGACAAAGAAAAGGCAGCACCGCCAACGAAAAGGAAGCACATTTGGAAGCACCGACAACGAAAAGGAAGCACCATCAACGAAAAGGCCGCACCGCCAACGAAAAGGAAGCACATTTGGAAGCACCGGCAAAGAAAATGCAGCACCGCCCACGAAAAGGAAGCACATTTGGAAGCACCGACAAAGAAAAGGCAGCACCGCCAACGAAAAGGAAGCACATTTGGAAGCACCGACAACGAAAAGGCAGCACCATCGACGAAAAGGAAGCATATTAATTTGTCATTGACTGCAATATTCATTGGTTCCAATATTCATTGGCTCCAATATTCATTGGCTCCAATATTCAATGGCTCCAATATTCATTGACTCCAATATTCATTGGCTCCATCAGTCATTGACACCTACAGTCTTTTGGTTCCAAAAGTCTTTTGGCCCCAAATATATTAGGCTAGAATTCTTCGAGTCTAAGAGACTATGAGACCACATGGCTACGAGTCTAAAATGATCTAGCTGGTTACGAGTTATACATGGCTTGCGAGGCTACAGAGCTACGAAGTTTCTAGTACACAGGTTTACATGACTGCGAGGATACAGGACTACAAGTCTGCAAGAGTACTTGACTACGAAGGTACTCGTCTACATGACTCCAGTTACCGCATCTGTCTTCGACAGAATTTTCTCTTTTGCTCCAACTGCTCCATCAGCATTATGTTATAAGATTACAAGGCCTCTTGCTTACGTAGCTTCAAGTCTACGAGCCTCCAATGCATCATGACTACGAGACTACGAGCCATGAGGTTACGAGTCTATGCGATTGCGAGTCTTCTAGGTTACGTGATCGCGAGGCTATAGGACTACGAAGCTTCCAGAACGCATGGTTACGAGACTGCGAGGCTACAATTCTACGAGGTCCCAAGACATCCTGGCTACGCGACTACGAGCCATGAGGTTACGAGACTACGTGACTACGAATCTTCAAGTTTACGAGACTGCGAGGCTACAGAGCTACGAAGCCTCTAGAAAACGAGTTTACGTGACTGCGTGGATACAGGAATACAAGTTTGCATGAGTTCTTGACTACGAAGCTACTCGTCTACAAGGCTCCAATTGACACATCTGTCTTCGATGGAATTTTCTCTTTTGCTACATCTACGCCATCAGCATTATGTTATAAGATTACAAAGCTACTTGCTTACGTAGCTTCAAGTCTACGAGGCTCCAATACATCATGACTAAGAGACTACGAGCCATGAGGTTACGAGACTATGCGATTGCAAGTCTTCAAGGTTACGTCATCGCGAGGCTATAGGACTACGAAGCTTCCAGAACGCATGGTTACGAGAATGCATGACTAATTGGCCGCATGGCTACGAAACTTTATGTCTCTAACTGACTACAATAGCACTATTCAGTGGTGAGAGTTAATTTATTTCATGCAAAGGTACTTGCTGCAAGCAGTTCCGCTTTTCAACATCAGATGACGTCACGTTTTGCTTGCAGGTAAAATAATATTTATTTATTTTATGCGGGATGCGGGTTGTTCACTATCGATCGCATAAGAAGAATGGCATCGATAGTCTTCAAGGAGAAGGAAGTTCGTCCTTCCTGCTAGTGCTTCTCAGATTTCTCACGGTCCGCCATATTGGAATGCGACGTCACGGCTGCCATCTTAGATGGGTGTGACTTTGACCTTTGACCGAAACCGCAGGAATGATCGCAAGCACTCGGATTAATCATCAAAATATTGATAAGAATAATCAGGAGCACACGGAGAAAACCATCATAATATTGGCAAGAATAATCAGGAGCACACAGAGAAAAACGACACACGTTTTCTTTGATATCATAAAATTACAGAAAAAAATATTTAAAAATAAAAATAAATTAATAAAAAATTTAAAATAAAACAAAAAATACATAAACAGATTCTGCTAGCTTGTAAACTTATCATTGTTGAGCAAAGATAGAGTTCTAGTACAAGCCAGAATTTTATGTATTTTTGTTTTTATTTTAAATTTTTTATTAATTTATTTTTATTTTTAAATATTTTTTTCTGTAATTTTATGATATCAAAGAAAACGTGTGTCGTTTTTCTCTGTGTGCTCCTGATTATTCTTGCTAATATTATGATGGTTTTCTCCGTGTGCTCCTGATTATTCTTATCAATATTTTGATGATTAATCCGAGTGCTTGCGATCATTCCTGCGGTTTCGGTCAAAGGTCAAAGTCACACCCATCTAAGATGGCAGCCGTGACGTCGCAATCCAATATGGCGGACCGTGAGAAATCTGAGAAGCACTAGCAGGAAGGACGAACTTCCTTCTCCTTGAAGACTATCGATGCCATTCTTCTTATGCGATCGATAGTGAACAACCCGCATCCCGCATAAAATAAATAAATATTATTTTACCTGCAAGCAAAACGTGACGTCATCTGATGTTGAAAAGCGGAACTGCTTGCAGCAAGTACCTTTGCATGAAATAAATTAACTCTCACCACTGAATAGTGCTATTGTAGTCAGTTACAGACATAAAGTTTCGTAGCCATGCGGCCAATTAGTCATGCATTCTCGTAACCATGCGTTCTGGAAGCTTCGTAGTCCTATAGCCTCGCGATGACGTAACCTTGAAGACTTGCAATCGCATAGTCTCGTAACCTCATGGCTCGTAGTCTCTTAGTCATGATGTATTGGAGCCTCGTAGACTTGAAGCTACGTAAGCAAGTAGCTTTGTAATCTTATAACATAATGCTGATGGCGTAGATGTAGCAAAAGAGAAAATTCCATCGAAGACAGATGTGTCAATTGGAGCCTTGTAGACGAGTAGCTTCGTAGTCAAGAACTCATGCAAACTTGTATTCCTGTATCCACACAGTCACGTAAACTCGTTTTCTAGAGGCTTCGTAGCTCTGTAGCCTCGCAGTCTCGTAAACTTGAAGATTCGTAGTCATGTAGTCTCGTAACCTCATGGCTCGTAGTCGCGTAGCCAGGATGTCTTGGGACCTCGTAGAATTGTAGCCTCGCAGTCTCGTAACCATGCGTTCTGGAAGCTTCGTAGTCCTATAGCCTCGCGATCACGTAACCTAGAAGACTCGCAATCGCATAGACTCGTAACCTCATGGCTCGTAGTCTCGTAGTCATGATGCATTGGAGGCTCGTAGACTTGAAGCTACGTAAGCAAGAGGCCTTGTAATCTTATAACATAATGCTGATGGAGCAGTTGGAGCAAAAGAGAAAATTCTGTCGAAGACAGATGCGGTAACTGGAGTCATGTAGACGAGTACCTTCGTAGTCAAGTACTCTTGCAGACTTGTAGTCCTGTATCCTCGCAGTCATGTAAACCTGTGAACTAGAAACTTCGTAGCTCTGTAGCCTCGCAAGCCATGTATAACTCGTAACCAGCTAGATCATTTTAGACTCGTAGCCATGTGGTCTCATAGTCTCTTAGACTCGAAGAATTCTAGCCTAATATATTTGGGGCCAAAAGACTTTTGGAACCAAAAGACTGTAGGTGTCAATGACTGATGGAGCCAATGAATATTGGAGTCAATGAATATTGGAGCCATTGAATATTGGAGCCAATGAATATTGGAGCCAATGAATATTGGAACCAATGAATATTGCAGTCAATGACAAATTAATGTGCTTCCTTTTCGTCGATGGTGCTGCCTTTTCGTTGTCGGTGCTTCCAAATGTGCTTCCTTTTCGTTGGCGGTGCTGCCTTTTCTTTGTCGGTGCTTCCAAATGTGCTTCCTTTTCGTGGGCGGTGCTGCCTTTTCTTTGCCGGTGCTTCCAAATGTGCTTCCTTTTCGTTGGCGGTGCGGCCTTTTCGTTGATGGTGCTTCCTTTTCGTTGTCGGTGCTTCCAAATGTGCTGTCTTTTCTTTTGGCGGTGCTGCCTTTTCGTTGTCGGTGCTTCCAAATGTGCTTCCTTTTCGTTGGCGGTGCTGCATTTTCATTGTCGGTGCTTCCAAATGTGCTTCCTTTTCGTTGGCGGTGCTGCCTTTTCTTTGTCGGTGCTTCCAAATGTGCTGCCTTTTCGTTGTCGGTGCTGCCTTTTCGTTGTCGGTGCTTCCAAATATGCTGCCTTTTCGTTGTCGGTGCTTCCAAATGTGCTGCCTTTTCGTTGTCGCTGCTGCCTTTTCGTTGTCGGTGCTTCCAAATGTGCTGCCTTTTCGTTGTCGGTGCTGCCTTTTCGTTGTCGGTGCTTCCAAATGTGCTGCCTTTTCGTTGTCGGTGCTGCCTTTTCGTTGTCGGTGCTTCCAAATGTGCTGCCTTTTCGTTGATGGTCCTTCTATTTTTAATGTTGTTTTGACTCTGGTATTATAGTAAGTGGTTCTAGATTTGACTTGCGTATTATTCCATCCGGTGCATGTATATAAGCGAGTCCTAGACAGCAGGTCGCTCAGTTTGTTACTGTCGTCGACGGTGTAAGGATCACCTAGATTATTTCATCTGGTGAATAAGTCGCGTAATTACCTGTTCTTGAGAACTCGATGGCATATTTACCGACTTTAACGCCGAACTCGATGGTCGTTGTATCATCGTCTACGGGAACCTTGACGACAGCGACGACAATGGTGGAGCAGATCCCGTTGGCAACGACGACGATGTCAACATTGGAGGAGATTTCAACAGATGTGATACCACCAGCAGAAGATAGATTAATGACTACTGAGCTGGATGTGCAGGAAACCACGACGATCGACGATACGACCTCGATGGAGACTTCAATGAATGCTGATTTGACAACTAGCGAACATCGGTGCTGTTACTGTGACAAGATTTTCTCAAACAACAGCAATGCTCGGCGACACGAGAGGAGCGAATGTGCCAAGAACCTATATCGTAAAATGTTTGTTTGTGAGAAATGTCATAAGCAGTTTGCCAGAAAAGATAATATGAAAACGCACATGAAGGCATGCAAAGGTCCTGCTGTGCGGCAGAAAGTAAAGGTTTCGGCGCAACAACGATGCATCGATGTGCATAAGAGAATGCCTGGAAATGGTACTACTGTTGCAACGCCTGTATCTGGATCGGGTCTGAAAGGATCGTCTTCATCACCACGGTATCCTTGCAGCTACTGTGATACGTCGTTCGCATTTTACCATGATGCACGAAGACATGAGCGGAGCAAATGCGCGAAGAATCCTTCTCGCATGAAGTTTCGATGTGATGAGTGCCTTGAATGGTTTACTCGAATTGACAGTTTGCGACATCATGCGAAAAAATGTAAAGGTGGAGTCTGTGCTCCTACTGCTGAACTACCTGCCGACATTTCGACTCCTCGCTTTAGATTGGAGACACGAAGGCGTACAACCAAAAAAACAGATGCCCAGCAACCGATTGTTATGACGTCTGAACATGGAACTAAACATAAGACTGTGTTCGTAGCATTACAAGTGAACGATAATGGCTTCTACTTGGCGCAGTCTGCATTTCGTGGAACGTTGAAAGACTACTATTATCTAAATACGTTCGGTGAGTCGAAGGACATTTGTAATTTTCTTGACGATATCAGACAGAAGATAATCAATCAGCTTACTGATGATGTAGCAACAAACGGACCTTTGAAATATAACTTGTGGTTGGACTGTATATATGGAAAGCCATATCCGTTCGATGACGAAGTGAAGAAGTGTGCATTCAAGACATCTGCTGCAGTAATTTACAGTTCTAACGATGTGAAGCAAACTGTTAAAATCGGTATCCAGAAACTCTGTCAAGAAGAGGTGGACTATGTCTGTAAAGGTTCTGGCTGGACTCTGTCTAATATAAACCGATTGGAGCTAAGAATTAGTCATTTCACACCGCTGCGGAACTAAATGATTATAAGATTGTTGGCTTTCGTAAGTGATCCTGTAGTAGAATAGAAATTATGTAATAAATATTATGTTTGTAAAAGAACTTGCGGTGTTTAATTCCTCGAACCTGTTACTATTATGTTAAATTGATGATATATTTAATTTTTTTTGCATCATCCTAGATCGTACCAAGGATCTTAGTTGATCTAATTAATCAGTATATTGATCGGAAATTTATTTAATGATTTCTGAACTTTTTCCCGGATCTCTAGCATTAAAATTACACATTTCCAATATGGTGGTCTTGATGTCTGATAGGATGGTGGTAGTAGAGGATTTAAAGTCTCTTTAAGAATGTTGAACATGGTTTATTTAAATTATTTTTTTTACATAAGATTAAACATTATTGCAACGATCGGGTATCGAACCGAGGACGGGAATCGATCGAATCAATATGTAAATTAATGAGTGATTTATTTAATGAATTTTGGAACTTTTCCCGAATTTCTAGCTAAATAATTACCGATTTTCAAGATGGCGGCCAAATGACAAGATGGCGGATGTCACAGTAATAAATGATTACTGCACTCTTGCGGATACGAATTAAACTAACATGTCATCGGCGCACTCTAGCCGACGATACAATGATGATGGCTTCCAGCATCGAAGACAAGATGGCGGCCATGACGTCATACTAGATGATGATAAAAAGTGGTGGGAGTCAGTATGCCTGCAGCCACCTCGGGGGAAGGATCGGTCGCCATTTTTATTTTTTTTTGCACTCGTCGGGTTCGAACCGAGGACTCCGAGCTCCGTGTCGTAAATGTTTGTTTTTTAAATATTTTATTAAAAATTTTATTATTTAATTTGTTTTATGAATTTTAAATTTTTTTTCATTAAAATCGGATAATAAATTTAAAGATGGCGGCCGTAACGGAATTTGCAACGATGACGTCATAATTCAAGATGGCGGTCATGGTATCCTTATTCCTAGAAATGGCTTAACTGAGGCTTGAGTTAAGGATGCTTAAGCCAGTTTTAGGAATTTTCAGCCGCTGGGATTTTTAAGGACTAAAAACGGGAATTTTTCCCTCGAAACGGGAATTTTTTCCCTCGAAATGAGAAATTTTTAATTTGTGGAATTTTTTGAGATTTTTTGGCGGAACTTTTTTCCACAGAAATGGAAATTTTGGCGATTTTTGAGGAATTTTGGGCAAATTTTGCCCAATTTTGGCGGATTTTGGCGATTTTTGAGGATCAAATTCAAGGTCAAGGTCAAAGGTCAAGGTCACAACCATCCAAGATGGCCGCCGTGACGTCAGAATCCAAGATGGCGGACGCCGACACCACCACCACATCCTGCATCCTGATCTAGTAAATACATTCACATACTACTATATATATATATATATATATATATATATATATATATATATATATATATATATATATATAAAATTCTTTGTGGACTATATTTCGGTGTTAATAGGCCATGAGAAGAAACTTATATATATACACTAACAATATATATATATAATGTTTAGTGTCGCACCATCTACCTGAAAGTCTTTACCTTTACGATTATCGATTATCACTCGCCCGTTTGTTGCAGCCACATTTACTGCAGCTATTTTCCTCATGTTACCCAAAACCGAATTATCGTGCCATCCTTTGCCGACATAGGTATCCCACCTATAAAAAATGTTCTGGCTAGTTTGTTATTGCATCCAGAAATAACACACCGTATTCTTTACTAGATTTTCTACTTTTCTTTACTGGTGTATGTATTTTATTGTTACTTTCCTTCAGATTTGAATTATTCCCAATCCTAGTTTCAATTTTAACAATTTTATTTTTCAACTCCGCTCGTGTATTCGGATTATGCGTTAAACCGTATTTCTAAACTCCGATTCCAGATTATCAATGACTAGCTCTACTAGGTCATTTTTCGGGTTTGGGTTAGCAAACCATCCACGTATTGGATTATTTATTCATGTAACAATTTATGTTTCCCAATAATCTGTTTCCAACTCAAAAATGTCTCATACAATATATTTTTTATTAGCGCAATGAAATTCCAGAACTTCTCCTGCAATTCTTCCCATTTAATATTCTGTATATTAGCTTAAAATAAATAGTGTTAAAGTTCACTCGGTACATAAAAAATCAACCCCTGAAGCAGTTCACTGTCACGGATCACATTTAATATTTTATTTCCTGAATTCTACTAAAAAAAATTGTGCGTGGAGTCCCTCCGCGCGGAAGAAGGGAAACTTCGTAATGTGGAAATGAAAATAGGAAGGGGTAGAAATTGATTTTTAGTGAGATCATATTGTTTCTATAAGACAAAGTTTATTAACATTGCTTACAATTCACAATTGATCGCATCTTTTAATTATCATTTTCGAGTGGAGAAATATCCAAATCTATAACATTTACAATGGGATTATAATAACTAAAGTAAGATACGAAATGTTTGAGTTCTATTTTTTTCAATATTTCTTGCAAAAACTGCATCAATGGTAGTTCATTCTTTGGTTTCCACGACGCTCACACTGTTTACTTCGCTGCATAGCAAGAATACCACGCGCATGTGCTTGGGATCTACCGACTCACTCTCTTTCTCTCTCCTACTTTCTACCTTTCTCTCTCCCTCTTGCGTTGGAATATTGGACGCTACTCGTTGCTAACGCTCGCGCATGCGTTCGAGTGCCACGCATTCACTCTCGCTCTGTCTCTTTCTATTCCCCCTCCCCAGGAGTGTTAAACGTTTAACGCAACCTTGTTGGAAGTCGCATTAGAAGTTTCACTTCAATAACTATGTTTTCAGGATTACTATCTTTCATAATTGCTAACTTTTCAGTAAGTGGATTCATAAAAAACTTAGCGATGTTTGTTGCGTCAGAAACCATGCTAGACATATTTTCATTAACTAAGTCAAAGTTAGGTATTTCGTGTTGTAGCACTTACACACTATCTGCCTATATTCATCCAACGTCACTGTCTCGGCATCGAACTCACCGGTGTATAGGTCTTCTAGTAGTCTCACCAATGTCACCGTATGGACTCGTTGTATACTGGAAATGCCATACTGTGAGAGTATGACGGAGTTACAAACACATTTATCATTAAAAAAATATTAAAAGCATTTTTTTTTTACTTTTGACCAAGAAAACATGTGAAATTTTCTCGCGTGGCACACTCCCTTGCCAGCAGAGTGGCGCATTTCTTCCTTCTTGTACCCCGGAAAAAAAAAAATGATTTTTTTATAAACGAATGAATATTTTCAAGAAAAAAAAATAATTTTACAAACGAAGTCCAAGTCAGACAAACAAGCAATAATGTAACCCGGACATTGAACATGCTCTCGTGTTACTCGCTTCAATTCATGACTGGCGATTAGCTAGCTTACGTGGACATGCCACTGTTTAAAATAATAGAAATTATAAAATTTATATTTATACACATTAGCCCAGACTCAAATACATGTTCTGTGTCTAATCACAAAGAATTGTTGCCTGTTCTGATTAACAAATTATTTTGATATTCCATACAATTATTACATGATAAAAAATATATGTTACTGCTACTGCCAGTTATAATATGCAAGTTAAGTAGTGAAAGGTTTCTGTATAAAAAAAAATATTATTTTTCTTCACGAAAAATGTTTACAACTACTCAAACCAGTTCTATAAAAATGTTGTATGGTCTCCGCAACTTTCCACAATTAATTTATTACAACTTGGAAAATATTGTTTTTAAAAAAAGAAATTTTACTCAATGTATATTTAGAGTTATGACGGAAAATCATTACTGCAAGTAACTAATCCTGTAGTTGGGTGTTTACTGTTGCCATACTCGCCTGATATCATACACCGAATTCTCCCATGGTTCGGTCCACTAAGACGTCGTCACTGAAGAACTCGACAGCCAGTGAACACCCTCCTTCCCTTCTCGATGGACTTCCGGACTTTAATGACTAGAATTCCAAACGAGATGACTTGGGACACAGCAAGAAGCCCTGGGTGAGGAACACCACTCGATACATGTCAACAGTTTATCCAACGCCTTCCTTTCAAACACTGACAAAGTTTATAGTAGTATACGAATGTATTTCCGGAAACAGGCGCCAGGCGGTGGATTGAAGATTGTCGGTCCGCCATCTTGGATTGTGACATCACGGCGGCCATCTTGGATGGTTGTGACCTTGACCTTTGACCTTGACTTTGAATTTGATCCTCAAAAATCGCCAAAATTGGGCAAAATTTGCCCAAAATTCCTCAAAAATCGCCAAAATTTCTATTTCTGTGGAAAAAAGTTCCGCCAAAAAAATCTCAAAAAATTTAACAAATTAAAAATTTCTCTTTTCGAGGGAAAAATTTCCCGTTTCGAGGGAAAAATTCCCGTTTTTAGTCCTTAAAAATCCCAGCGGCTGAAAATTCCTAAAACTGGCTTAAGCATCCTTAACTCAAGCCTCAGTTAAGCCATTTCTAGGAATAAGGATACCATGACCGCCATTTTGAATTATGACGTCAACGTTGCATTTTTCGTTACTCCAGCCATCTTTAATTTTTTATTTATTATCCGATTTTAATGAATTTTTTTTAAAAATTTATAAAAAAAATATTCAAATAATAAAATTTTAATAAAATACTTATAAAAAATATACTTTTATGACACGGAGTTCGGAGTCCTCGGTTCGACCCCGACGAGTGCAAAAAAATAAAAATGGCGACCGTTCCTTCCCTCACAGTGGACGCTGGCATACTGACTCCCACCACTTTTTTCAAAGCATATATATCGTCACCTAGTATGACGTCATGTCCGCCATCTTGAAATTTGGACGCCATCTTGAAAATCTTTATTTATTATCCGATTTTAATGAAAAAAATTCCAAAATTCATCAAAAATTAACGTATTTGAATTCTGTTTGATAATATCGATGTACGTCCTTGGTTCGATTCCCGGCGAGAGTAAACGGTTGATCCTTCCTCCATGAAAGCTACCCAGACAGATCTACCACCACCAGTACCAAGGTATATATCATCAACTGGAATGACATCATGTCCGCCATCTTATCTTCATCCACTGGAGACCACCATCTTGTTTTCGTCTGCTAGAGTGTGCCGATCCATGTAGTATAATTATCTGGTCACCATACTTTTGTCCTCAACTGTTGACCTTGAAAATTGACCTTGACTTTGAACTTTGACCTTGACCTTGAACTTTGACCTTGACATTGAAATTTGACCTTGACCTTGAAATTTGACCTTGACCTTGAAATTTGACCTTGATCTTGAAATTTGACCTTGACCTTGAAATTTGACCTTGACCTTGAAATTTGACTTTGTCCTTGTCGACCATCACGGACTCCGACATTTTATGTTCAGTAGATGCTACCAGGAGCTACCACCTGCTGGAGTATGCCATCTTGTGTGTGTACTCGTATTATAGAGTACATTTCATCTGGATAATTTTATTCTAACCCGCTACAGTGCAGTAATCATTTATTATGGAGGTGCCCCCCGCCATCTTAAAATTCAGCCACCATCTTGAAATCATGTAATAATGTAGCTAGAAAAGCGGGAAAAAATCCAAAATTCATTAAATAAATTAGTAATCCATATAAAGATTGATTGGATCGACTAAGGTTCTTGGTTCGATCCTTGACCGATACCAAACAACTTTAATTTTAAAAAATACCACAAAAGCGGCAGGTTTGAGATAATAAAAACACAGCAAGTTCTTTTAAAAAATACTTTTATTACATACATACTACACTACTACAAGTACATAAAAAACACAGACAAAATACTAAAGTCTTGTGGATTCCTCGATTCAAACAGTCTTCTTATTGTACGGACTAAGACTTTTACATGACTTTAAATGTCTATCCGATCCGTTCATCACCGCAGCCAGAGACGGACTGAAGTTCATATCACCAGGGTCCCACTTATATATTCTCATTTGCTGGTACAACACACGAGTCAAAACAATAACCATGTTCATTATACTTCTCGGAGCATTTTTTATAATGAAGATGTAAGCTATCAAGACGTGAAATTAGTTTTTTGCACTTATTGCACTGAAATTGTATTCTTTTAACATTATTAGAACAACTGCTTCTTTCATGTCTGCGAGCATTTGAGGTAATAGTAAATGATGCGTCACAGTATTTGCACCGACGCAATGTACGCTTTTCATTAGCGGAAGAATCCATTGCTGACGATGAAACTTCGGATGATGGTGGTATCACATCTGATGAAATCTCCTCCAATGTTGACGTCGTTGCCAACGGGATCTGCTCCTTCTCCATCGTAGCTGTCGTCAAGGTCCCCGTAGACGATGGTACAACCTCCGAGTTCGTCGTTAGAGACGGTAAAGATGCCATCGAGGTCTCAAGAACAGCTAATTGACACGACTTATGCACCAGAAGAAACAAACTAGGTGATCCTTACACCGCCGACGTCAGTAACAAACTGAGCGTCCTGCTGTCTTGGACTCGCTTATATACATGCACCGTATGGAATAATACGCTAGTCAAATCAAGAACCATTTACAATAATACTAGAGTCAAATCTACAAATTAAAAAAGAGGTTCATTTGATCGAAAAAAAAATTCGATCTCTCCAATATACGCCAGGCTCCAAGAGCTACAATTCACGTCATCAGATCCATCTACATTTTGCTCCTATGCTTCAATTGACCATTAGCTGCAAGTGCTCCAACAGCTCCATCAGCTCCAACACGTAATGTACGCAATGTACACACAATACATACAATTTACATGCAATAAATGTAATGATCACACAGTACACACAGGAAACGGAACGTACACACACTACACACAGGAAACGAAAAGTACACACAGTACACACAGGAAACGAAACGTACACACAGTACACACAGGAAACGAAACGTACACAGTACACACAGAAAACGGAACGTTTACACACAGTACACACAGGATAGGAACGTAGACACAGTACACACAGGAAAAGGAATGTACACACAGTACACACAGGAAACGGAACGTACACACAGTACACACAGGAAACGGAACGTATACACACAGTACACACAGGAAACGGAACGTACACACAGTACACACAGGAAACGGAACGTACACACAGTACACACAGGAAACAGAACGTACACAAATGAAACGAAACGTACACACAGTACACACAGGAAAGGAAACTTATACACACAGTACACACAGGAAACGGAATGATCACACATACATTAGCGGAAACACACAGGCTTAGCTGGAAATCAGAATACAAGAAATAAAAACATTAAATTTTTACTTTCAATATTTAATTACTTCTCAACATTACACAAATAGAAGTAAAAGAAGCCATTTTTGTATGTAGCCAGCTTTCCTCAGTTCTTTGAGTATGAAGGATATTTCTTTGATGCACGAAAAGTTTCCTGCACAAAGCGAGCCATGTAGAAGTCTTAGCCGGTCAACCAATATGTTTGGATCTTTCCATGATGTGTAATCAATCTCTTCTACCACCATCTTACTTGCTTGTTTATTATAAACACTGTTAATATCACAATCGTCCCAGTGATCATAATAAGCATTATCAGATTTATTTATTATAACACGATGTTTCCATCGTTTCGGTCTCAGGACATTGCCACATTCTTCGATCTTGTCAGCTCAAGGTGCTTCATCACAGTCTATGCCTTTGTCAACAGCCTCAGAGTCACTGTAACAATCACTGTAGAAGACATCCTCTTCACCCAGATTACCGTATGAATTCGCTATCGATGATGTCGAAGTGTCTTCATCGTCTTCATGCTTCCTTTTTAGGAGTCCATCATTTTTACAAAGAATGGAGGATCTACTGAATATAGGTTTGAATGCATTCTCACTTTTCACAGTGTTGTTTCTGCCATTAGTTTCAGTCTCCCCGAAGCCATTAGCATCCTTCAATTTATGTTCTTCCTCACGATCGGGTGAGCTAATATCATCACGCTCAGGACAAGGAAAATTATTGTCGTAATGCAAATCACTCTTCTTTAGTCTAGTGGATCCATCGGTGTCCTCTATGCAGTAAGTAGTCTTGACTTTACATGTTCTACCATGTCTTTTAAAGCTGTCAATTCGTGTTAACAACCTGCTACAACGATTACAGCTTAACATATTGCGTAGTGGGTTTCTAGCACAATCATTCTTCTCATGACGTCTAGCATTCCTCCTCATGGCAAAATCCTTGCCACAGTATCTACAGCGGCTTCCTTCCGATTCAGCTGCAGATAACAAACCACGATCCATGGTAGATTCTGTGACTAATGTTAGATACAAACTGTCAGTTTTCTCCAATTGGAACCATTTCTTAAATAGAGTTTTTGAAATATTTCATCAGCAAGAGTTAAGTTATTTAATGCAAAGCAAATTGATGCAAGTAGTTCTAGCTGTCGTCAACAGATGGCGCCACGTGTTACTTGCAGGTAAAATAATATATATTTCATTAATGTGGGATGCGGAACGCTCACTATCGATCGCAAAGGGAGGTTGGCTTCGATAGTATCCAAGGAGAAAAAAGATCTTCCTTCCTGCTAGTGCTTCTCAGATTTCTCACGGTCCGCCATCTTGGATTGCGACGTCACGGCGACCATCTTGGATGGGTGTAACCTTGACCTTTGACCGAAACCGCTGGAATGATCGAAAGCACACGGATTAACCATCAAAATATTGATAAGAATAATCAGGAGCACACGGAGAAAACCATCATAATATTGGCAAGAATAATCAGGAGCACACGGAGAAAACCGCCACAAGTTTTCTTCGATATCATAAAAATACAAAAAAAAATTAATAAAAAATTAAAAATAAAAACGAAAAAAATTCAAACATTCTGGTTTGTACTAGAACTCTATCTTTGCTCAACAATGATAAGTTCACAAGCTAGCAGAATGTTTGAATTTTTTTTGTTTTTATTTTGAATTTTTACTTTCAATATTTAATTACTTCTCAACATTACACAAATAGAAGTAAAAGAAGCCATTTTTGTATGTAGCCAGCTTTCCTCAGTTCTTTGAGTATGAAGGATATTTCTTTGATGCACGAAAAGTTTCCTGCACAAAGCGAGCCATGTAGAAGTCTTAGCCGGTCAACCAATATGTTTGGATCTTTCCATGATGTGTAATCAATCTCTTCTACCACCATCTTACTTGCTTGTTTATTATAAACACTGTTAATATCACAATCGTCCCAGTGATCATAATAAGCATTATCAGATTTATTTATTATAACACGACGTTTCCATCGTTTCGGTCTCAGGACATCGCCACATTCTTCGATCTTGTCAGCTCTAGGTGCTTCATCACAGTCTATGCCTTTGTCAACAGCCTCAGAGTCACTGTAACAATCACTGTAGAAGACATCCTCTTCACCCAGATTACCGTATGAATTCGCTATCGATGATGTCGAAGTGTCTTCATCGTCTTCATGCTTCCTTTTTAGGAGTCCATCATTTTTACAAAGAATGGAGGATCTACTGAATATAGGTTTGAATGTATTCTCACTTTTCACGGTGTTGTTTCTGCCATTAGTTTCAGTCTCCCCGAAGCCATTAGCATCCTTCAATTTATGTTCTTCCTCACGATCGGGTGAGCTAATATCATCACGCTCAGGACAAGGAAAATTATTGTCGTAATGCAGATCACTCTTCTTTAGTCTAGTGGATCCATCGGTGTCCTCTATGCAGTAAGTAGTCTTGACTTTACATGTTCTACCATGTCTTTTTAAGCTGTCAATTCGTGTTAACAACCTGCTACAACGATTACAGCTTAACATATTGCGTAGTGGGTTTCTAGCACAATCATTCTTCTCATGACGTCTAGCATTCCTTTTCATGGCAAAATCCTTGCCACAGTATCTACAGCGGCTTCCTTCCGATTCAGCTGCAGATAACAAACCACGATCCATGGTAGCTTCTGTGACTAATGTTAGATACAAACTGTCAGTTTTCTCCAATTGGAACCATTTCTTAAATAGAGTTTTTGAAATATTTCATCAGCGAGAGTTAAGTTATTTAATGCAAAGCAAATTGATGCAAGTAGTTCTAGCTGTCGTCAACAGATGGCGCCACATGTTGCTTGCAGGTAAAATAATATATATTTCATTAATGTGGGATGCGGAACGCTCACTATCGATCGCAAAGGGAGGTTGGCTTCGATAGTATCCAAGGAGAAAAAAGATCTTCCTTCCTGCTAGTGCTTCTCAGATTTCTCACGGTCCGCCATCTTGGATTGCGACGTCACGGCGACCATCTTGGATGGGTGTAACCTTGACCTTTGACCGAAACCGCTGGAATGATCGCAAGCACACGGATTAACCATCAAAATATTGATAAGAATAATCAGGAGCACACGGAGAAAACCATCATAATATTGGCAAGAATAATCAGGAGCACACGGAGAAAACCGCCACAAGTTTTCTTCGATATCATAAAAAAACAAAAAAAAATTAATAAAAAATTAAAAATAAAAACGAAAAAAATTCAAACATTCTGGTTTGTACTAGAACTCTATCTTTGCTCAACAATGAGAAGTTCACAAGCTAGCAGAATGTTTGAATTTTTTTTGTTTTTATTTTGAATTTTTTATTATTTTTTTTTTTGTATTTTTATTGTATCAAAGAAAACTTGTGGCGGTTTTCTCCGTGTGCTCCTGATTATTCGTGCCAATATTATGATGGTTTTCTCCGTGTGCTCCTGATTATTCTTATCAATATTTTGATGGTTAATCCGTGTGCTTGCAATCATTCCAGCGGTTTCGGTCAAAGGTCAAGGTTACACCCATCCAAGATGGTCGCCGTGACGTCGCAATCCAAGATGGCGGACCGTGAGAAATCTGAGAAGCACTAGCAGGAAGGACGATCTTTTTTCTCCTTGGATACTATCGAAGCCAACCTCCCTTTGCGATCGATAGTGAGCGTTCCGCATCCCACATTAATGAAATATATATTATTTTACCTGCAAGCAACACGTGGCGCCATCTGTTGACGACAGCTAGAACTACTTGCATCAATTTGCTTTGTATTAGATAACTTAACCCTCGCTGATGAAATATTTCAAAAACTCTATTTAAGAAATGGTTCCAATTGGAGAAAACTGACAGTTTGTATCTAACATTAGTCACAGAAGCTACCATGGATCGTGGTTTGTTATCTGCAGCTGAATCGGAAGGAATCCGCTGTAGATACTGTGGCAAGGATTTTGCCATGAGGAGGAATGCTAGACGTCATGAGAAGAATGATTGTGCTAGAAACCCACTACGCAACATGTTAAGCTGTAATCGATGTAGCAGGTTGTTAACACGAATTGACAGCTTAAAAAGACATGGTAGATCATGTAAATTCAAAACTACTTACGGCATAGAGGACACCGATGGATCCACTAGACTAAAGAAGAGTGATCTGCATTACGACAATAATTTTCCTTGTCCTGAGCGTGATGGTATTAGCTCACCCGATCGTGAGGAAGAACATAAATTGAAGGATGCTAATGGCTTCGGGGAGACTGAAACTAATGGCAGAAACAACACCGTGAAAAGTGAGAATACATTTAAACCTATATTCAGTAGATCCTCCATTCTTTGTAAAAATGATGGACTCCTAAAAAGGAAGCATGAAGACGATGAAGACACTTCGACATCATCGATAGCGAATTCATACGGTAATCTGGGTGAAGAGGATGTCTTCTACAGTGATTGTTACAGTGACTCTGAGGCTGTTGACAAAGGCATAGACTGTGATGAAGCACCTAGAGCTGACAAGATCGAAGAATGTGACGATGTCCTGAGACCGAAACGATGGAAACGTCGTGTTATAATAAATAAATCTGATAATGCTTATTATGATCACTGGGACGATTGTGATATTAACAGTATTTATAATAAACAAGCAAGTAAGATGGTGGTAGAAGATATTGATTACACATCATGGAAAGATCCAAACATATTGGTTGACCAGCTAAGACTTCTACATGACTCGCTTTGTGCAGGAAACTATTCGTGCATCAAAGAAATATCCTTCATACTCAAAGAACTGAGGAAAGCTGGCTACATACAATAATGGCTTCTTTTACTTCTATTTGTGTAATGTTGAGAAGTAATTAAATATTGAAAGTAAAAATTTAATGTTTTTATTTCTTGTATTCTGATTTCCAACTAAGCCTGTGTGTTTCCGCTAATGTATGTGTGATCATTCCGTTTCCTGTGTGTACTGTGTGTATAAGTTTCCTTTCCTGTGTGTACTGTGTGTACGTTTCGTTTCATTTGTGTACGTTCTGTTTCCTGTGTGTACTGTGTGTACGTAACGTTTCCTGTGTGTACTGTGTGTATGTTCCTTTTCCTGTGTATACTGTGTGTAATAGTTCCGTTTCCTGTGTGTACTGTGTGTACGTTCCGTTTCCTGTGTGTACTGTGTGTACGTTCCTTTTCCTGTGTGTACTGTGTGTACGTTTCGTTTCCTGTGTGTACTGTGTGTACGTTCCGTTTCCTGTGTGTACTGTGTGTACGTTCCGTTTCCTGTGTGTACTGTGTGATCATTACATTTATTGCATGTAAATTGTATGTATTGTGCGTACATTGCGTACATTATGTGTTGGAGCTGATTGAGCTGTTGGAGCACTTGCAGCTAATGGTCAATTGAAGCATAGGAGCAAAATGTAGATGGATCTGATGACGTGAATTGTAGCTCTTGGAGCCTGGCGTATATTGGAGAGATCGAATTTTTTTTTCGATCAAATGAACCTCTTTTTTAATTTGTAGATTTGACTCTAGTATTATTGTAAATGGTTCTTGATTTGACTAGCGTATTATTCCATACGGTGCATGTATATAAGCGAGTCCAAGACAGCAGGACGCTCAGTTTGTTACTGACGTCGGCGGTGTAAGGATCACCTAGTTTGTTTCTTCTGGTGCATAAGTCGTGTCAATTAGCTGTTCTTGAGACCTCGATGGCATCTTTACCGTCTCTAACGACGAACTCGGAGGTTGTACCATCGTCTACGGGGACCTTGACGACAGCTACGATGGAGAAGGAGCAGATCCCGTTGGCAACGACGTCAACATTGGAGGAGATTTCATCAGATGTGATACCACCATCATCCGAAGTTTCATCGTCAGCAATGGATTCTTCCGCTAATGAAAAGCGTACATTGCGTCGGTGCAAATACTGTGACGCATCATTTACTATTACCTCAAATGCTCGCAGACATGAAAGAAGCAGTTGTTCTAATAATGTTAAAAGAATACAATTTCAGTGCAATAAGTGCAAAAAACTAATTTCACGTCTTGATAGCTTACATCTTCATTATAAAAAATGCTCCGAGAAGTATAATGAACATGGTTATTGTTTTGACTCGTGTGTTGTACCAGCAAATGAGAATATATAAGTGGGACCCTGGTGATATGAACTTCAGTCCGTCTCTGGCTGCGGTGATGAACGGATCGGATAGACATTTAAAGTCATGTAAAAGTCTTAGTCCGTACAATAAGAAGACTGTTTGAATCGAGGAATCCACAAGACTTTAGTATTTTGTCTGTGTTTTTTATGTACTTGTAGTAGTGTAGTATGTATGTAATAAAAGTATTTTTTGAAAGAACTTGCTGTGTTTTTTTATCTCAAACCTGCTGCTTTTGTGGTATTTTTTAAAATTAAAGTTGTTTGGTATCGGTCAGGGATCGAACCAAGGACCTTAGTCGATCCAATCAATCATTATATGGATTACTAATTTATTTAATGAATTTTGGATTTTTTCCCGCTTTTCTAGCTACATTATTACATGATTTCAAGATGGCGGCTGAATTTCAAGATGGCGGGGGGCACCTCCATAATAAATTATTACTGCACTGTAGCGGGTTAGAATAAAATTATCCAGATGAAAATGTACTCTATAATACGAGTACACACACAAGATGGCATTCTCCAGCAGGTGGTAGCTCCTGGTAGCATCTACTGAACATAAAATGTCGGGGTCCGTGATGGTCGACAAGGACAAAGTCAAATTTCAAGGTCAAGGTCAAATTTCAAGGTCAAGGTCAAATTTCAAGGTCAAGGTCAAATTTCAAGGTCAAGGTCAAATTTCACAGTCAAGGTCAATTTTCAAGGTCAAGGTCAAAGTTCAAGGTCAAGGTCAAATTTCAAGGTCAAGGTCAAATTTCAAGGTCAAGGTCAAAGTTCAAGGTCAGGGTCAAATTTCAAGGTCGAGGTCAAATTTCAAGGTCAACAGTTGAGGACAAAAGTATGGTGACCAGATAATTATACTACATGGTATCGGCACACTCTAGCAGACGAAAACAAGATGGTGGTCTCCAGTGGATGAAGACAAGATGGCGGACATGATTTTATACCAGTTGATGATATATACCTTGGTACTGGTGGTGGTAGATATGTCTAGGTAGCTTTCATGGAGGAAGGATCGACCGTTTACTCTCGCCGGGAATCGAACCAAGGACGTACATCGATATAATCAAACAGAATTCAAATACGTTAATTTTTGATGAATTTTGGAATTTTTTTCATTAAAATCGGTTAATAAATAAAGATTTTCAAGATGGCGTCCAAATTTCAAGATGGCGGACATGACGTCATACTAGGTGACGATATATATGCTTTGAAAAAAGTGGTGGGAGTCAGTATGCCAGCGTCCACTGTGAGGGAAGGATCGGTCGCCATTTTTATTTTTTTGCACTCGTCGGGGTCGAACCGAGGACTCCGAACTCCGTGTCGTAAAAGTATATTTTTTATAAGTATTTTATTAAAATTTTAATATTTGAATTTTTTTATAATTTTAAAAAAAAAATTCATTAAAATCGGATAATAAATAAAAAAGTTAAAGATGGCTGGCATAACGAAAAATGCAACGTTGACGTCATAATTCAAAATGGCGGTCATGGTATCCTTATTCCTTGAAATGGCTTAAGTGAGGCTTGAGTTAAGGATGCTTAAGCCAGTTTTAGGAATTTTCAGCCGCTGGGATTTTTAAGGACTAAAAACGGGAATTTTTCCCTCGAAACGGGAAATTTTTCTCTCGAAAAGAGAAATTTTTAATTTGTGGAATTTTTTGAGATTTTTTGGCGGAACTTTTTTCCACAGAAATGGAAATTTTGGCGATTTTTGAGGAATTGTAGGCAAATTTTGCCCAATTTTGGCGATTTTTGGGGATCAAATTCAAGGTCAAGGTCAAAGGTCAAGGTCACAACCATCCAAGATGGCCGCCGTGACGTCACAATCCAAGATGGCGGACCGACAATCTTCAATCCACCGCCTGGCGCCTGTTTCCGGAAATACATTCGTATACTACTGTTTATATCAGCCACAGACTTTCTCTTCCAGTTTCTTGTCCTTCACCCTCCAGTTACCTGGCATTGACTTCGAAATGATCTGTAGGGTTGCAAAAGTCTAATTCCTTGTTTCCTAGTTGGTTAAACACCACTTGTTTTTGCAGTCCAAGTTTATTGATTCCTGACCCATGGGTACGTCGGTCATTGTTGTTCGCCACGCTCTCAACTCACTTGCTCTGAACTCGCCTAGAAAGTGAAATATGTGACTTTCACAGGCGAGTGATTTGACATACCTTCAGCGGATGCATAGTACTAAAACCTTTAGATTCCACTGAGCGAGTTTCCAGGTTTTACTCGCCCAGCGAGTTGACTATGACCGCATTTCCGGGCTTCTTCTTTCTCGACGAGGAACCTTTAACTTGACGGCTATATGCAGCTGCTTGTCCTCTTCAAGTGCTAAGCCGGACTAAATTTGGTAGGTTAGTTGCGCTTAAACAGTGGAGGTTAAATCCATGCATGGACTGGAGTTGCACTCGGGCAGCAAAATTGTCTCCTTGCGGGCAGGGGCGGAACGGTGCAGTCACGGCGAACGGTATTCTCTTATTGTGGACTGCTTTACTGATGTTAGACGATTGCGCAACCCCCTAGCTTCCATAGAGTTATATATACGCGCCCGAGTTCAAAGAACTTTGGCTTCCAGAATAGGGGAGAACAATCTTCCGAAGCCTCGTTCGGAAGATCTCGGGTGTCATGTGGTTGGTGCTTTTCGGCCACGCGGGCTGACGTGAAGCGTAGCAGTGAAGTCTAAACACCCAGGTGAGAGAAAAATTACATGGACAATAGAGTACATGTTCAGCAGGTAGTCTGCTTACAGGCGGCTTAAACGTACAAGTCCGGGAGGAAAGGAAGATTTTTACAGGCTAAAAAAACCACTTGTAACATACCGTTAGAGGCGATGTTTACATTCAGTTTCAGTGTGACAACATACTGTGCTTTGTGGAGGTACGACAAACTCGCTCAAGGAACAAATCTTGCTTTCATAATAATATAGATTAAAACTCTCTGACAAAAATCCCACTATTTAATTGCTGTTATTACTAAGGCTTGAAGAACTAGGGACATTAATGGTTATGACTTGTTACTTCTATACCTACCTTTTGTTGAGGCCTTCTGCAGAGAGCGACTAAGTAATACTAAGCCAGCAGGAGCTGAAACTTTATTGTAAAGTTTTGAAGTCTGCACATCTATGCAGTCATCGTGAGCGACGGACAAATCGGTACCGACGAATGATCGCCAAGAAGCCTACGACTGACTGACGACTGATCACGATTGAACTTCCTATCGGCTACAATACCGACTCTCCGATTCGCACACATGTGGCCCTGAGCTTCGACTCCTATCCCCACTCCTCTGGAGGAGCTCTCTCTGGTCATGTAGGACCGCCTGCAAATGCACCGGCCTGCATCGTCCGGGCTTCTGGACGTTTGTACAATTCTTTCTTTTCTTATTCCGCGGCTCATCTTGAAGCCAATTTCGTTTCCGCTGCTAGAGGCTCGTCGCTTGCCCTCCCGAAACCCCGAGGACGGGGTAGTGTGCAGGCATGCTACTTTAACAATGTAGGTACTTGCCCAATCTGCCCTCGCCTTGCTTCGGCGAGAGAGCTGGGAGCATAAATAAGCCTGGCTGGGTCTCACGCTAAGGAAAAGTGCTGTCCGGCCATTTACTTGCCAATAAATAAATTCAGTTAATGAACAGCCCGACAAACGCAAAGAAGTCTACTGCGTGATGCTGCTCTCTAGTTCCCCGACAACTTACATGCTTGGTCTCTGGTGTTATTCATTATACTAAGATTATCTTAATTTTACTTTATTTATCCTTTTATCAATTATTGCTGTCCCTCGCCAATCTATATAACGGGTCATTTCAATCCTGTTACACACATGAGCCTAGAGAGATTAATTCTAGCGTGGGTCATAGCATTTTGCATGAATTTGTGCTCTGAGATATTCTTTTATCTTCATGTTTCAGTATTTCTGTAAAATAATACTATGGAATGACTCAAAATCAGAGATGGTGTATTGAACTAACTCCCACCAATAAAATACATAATGTTTAAAACATGCACTAAGACATCGGAGTTGGTCTTTTTCAGTAAAGTTAAACAAACCAGCATATTCATCGATCTGCTTCAGAAATCTGATTGGATTTTCGTGTGATGAAGAGGAAACCGTGGGCATTGCCTCCACCCAATCTCTGGCCAGGTGGTAAATTAATGTAACTGGGTCGATTGCAGTGTCAGAGGTATATTAGTCGTAATTTTTACTTTTGGCATTATTTGTACCTGGGAAGGTAAGTCGTTATTATTCATATTTTTCTGTGCTGCAATATTATGTCTTGCATTCTCATCATCAGTTGGTGATACTTGCTGTAAGTTTAGTGCTTGGAAATGTCTCTCTGACCCAACAAGCTCCTTTTAGTCATTCTCGTTTCACTATTACTCTCTACCACCTCCTCCAAATCTTGTCTAATTCTTTGTACTGTTTCTTGTTTAACTTAATCAAAAAATGTTTTGCAGTTTAATTGCAATTGAGCTAGGTTCTCTTCAAGTGCATTGACTTTAGAAGGAATATCGTTTATTATTTTATTCATACCATCGTGTAATTGATTTCAGTCATTATCGATCCTCTCGTCATTTTTCTTAACATGTCGTACCTATTTCCCTAATTTCATATCTTAACTATCGTATTTCAATGACATTTATTAATTTATGTTCATTCAGTCTATTATTCAGAGAACCAAGTTTTCCCTGCATGAAATTTCTGTTCTACCAAAGTAGTGATTCGTGTTTCATTTAATTCCAACCTAATATATAGTGTTGATAATTGCGTCTGGGAGATATGGAGATAATATATATATAGATGTACACAGATGTGGATAGAAAAAAGAGAGATATAGATATATATTTAGAGAGATAGAGAGATGCTTCTATATGGGGACGCACCACAACGCCGAAATAACACAACGCCGAACGTACAATAACGCCGAATACCATAACGCCGAATTCCAAATTGACAACGCCGACGACCTGAAAAATGCTGTGTACCACAACGCCGAATGACCGCAACGCCGAAATACATTAACGCCGAAAAATGTAATTGCAGTACTGCCACAGAAACAAACTCAGAAGAAAGTCACTAAATATACTGAAAGAGAATTTAAATGTACAACAACGCCGAAATACCATAACGCAGAATGCCACAATAACGAATCTACAGTATGACCATAACGCCGAAACCATTATATGACCATAACGCCGAAACCACAATATGACCATAACGCCGAAACCATAACTTGTTGCCTACCTGCCAGGGATTGAAATGCTGTATTCGTAAGATAAGCGCACTCTCTTGCAACTGTGAAGCTAAACATACAGCCAACATGTTTATCGTTTTGCACATTCAATATGAGTACTGATTTTTCCTCTAGTTAAAACATAACACTTTCTTATTTTTTATAGGGCAAATGGAACATTGATCGAAATGAAATATATTTTTGAAATAATATTTTTTTTTTACAATTCAAGGTCAAGTTAAATGTTTTTTATTTCGAAAATGCGACGTTTTTACAAGGGTTTCAAGAAGAGGAGGCGGCCTTTTCAAATGTCAGCTCCTTAGAGTTGATTTGAGGAAATAAATAAGATATGAAGTAGCGCCGGGAATTATGGGCAGGAGAAACACGAGATCCCGAAAAAAATTGCCAACTTTCGTTGAAAATCTGGAAGTAAATTGGACCCGGATCGCCTAGGTGGGAGGCTAATGCTGTAGCTAACCTCCACTCTTGCAGTTACTAATATATTATTCGATTCAGACTTACGTAGTTATAACAAAAATGATAGGGTTACCGCTTAAAGTCCCGTAGGTACACGCTGCATGCTCGTTCAATTGCTTGTGCGTGAAGGGCGACTCAGAGTTGGAGGCACCGTGGATAAGGGCGGTATATCGATTTAGTGTCTCATTCACACAAGTAACCTGTGAGTGGACGAGCGTCTTAAACATTTGTCTCAATAAGTGTAGTAGTTTGTAGTTCGTAATTTAGACATTAAGTATTTTTTTTTAAATGTTCGCTTTTTGCAAATAGTGCACCACTTTTCTGCAAAAAAAAGTATTATACCATTTTAGGCTATTTTCATAACAACATTTACAATACTTTAGGTGCATAAACTTAAAAACTATTTGATTCATTGCTATAAAATAATGTAAATAGGCTATACATAATTGTATAATACTGTCGAAATAATGAAGAGATTCTTTAATACCAATAAGCCTACTATATTTATATTAAAAAAAATAATAACCACTGTAAAACTACCTGGCATTTCCCTAAGGATCTCGCCTACATGTGCCTAAACTGCATTGTAGCATGTCAGAGTAATTTTTTACAGATTTAGTAAAGTGTCTTTATGCTGTTTATCTACGAAAAAACACACACTTCTTTCAAGAAAACATGCGCAATATAAACACCTTTTAGGTCGCGTCTAAATAGCCAAAACTGGGGTGTTTAGGGTGCTATTTCAGAAAATGTACTAGCTGGATACATTTGAACTTAAGGGCGTTGCAATAGGCGGGCCCCTTAAATGCGTTCAAGTGTGAAAATTTCACAGTTTGATGTTTATTATAAATAACGTTAATTCTGTATACATTAGTTGTAAACATAGTTTGCATATTTTTTTCAAAACAGATTGTTAAAGACAAAATATGCATGTTACACGAGCATACAATCAGTAAAAAACAATATTAAATTATTCAGAATGAAATTACGTGCGACAGGCAATATGCTGAAATATACCCATAACGAAACAATTTTTTTTTATAATTGCTGAGTTTTCGAATTTTTTTTTGTAAAATTCGAGGTTCTTATGGTATTCATGTGTTACTATATCCAGTTACGTAAAGTTATTTAAGGTGGTCATTTAGACCGGCCGCTATAAATACTGTGCATAGCTTCAGCAGTTCACGTATCACACAAGTGTACCGCGTGTGTGCTCGGCACTTGCTACCAATACCACTTAACATATGTTACACGTCTTCCATACATATATATTTTTTGGCTTGTACAGGACCCTAACGGCAATATCCCTGTGCTTATGGCGTACTTCTGCTGATAAGTATTCATCGCTACTCCTACACCTGATTTTCCAGTGATTCATTCTCATTTATGAACGTCTTTAAAAGCGCAGAGGGCATGCTAACGTTCCTTACACTGGACACATTTAAAATACACTTTCTTTTTATTGATATGTTATTTAAAAAACGATGCTCAAACTATACAATTACATAAATGTTACAAATACACAAAAACACTCCTAAGTGGCAGACTAAGTACTAACATAAAAAATTACATTTCTATTAAGTTCATGTACACTCACACCCACAATTATACAGATCTGAATAAACATTTTGCGGAATGTCAGTGTCATCCCCTCAGCTATGGGATGACTAATCTGATGTCGGTAAACTGTTCCAAGCTTATGACGCGGCAGTGGTGGATGACTTTGAATATAAATTAGTCTTGCATAGTGGTATTAACCATCTATTGTCACTTTAAGAGCGGTGTTACAAGGTCAAAATAATTCAAATATGAAAATCAATTTTTTTTAAGTCATCAAGCGTGGAAGAATTTAGTATTTTAGCGCCAGTGGTATGGCAGATCACAACCAGCATTCAGTAATTGCGTAAATCTGTGTGTATTATCATCATCATCTATAGTCTATTATATCCCTCACATCGTTGACACACTACTAAATGAACGTTTATAATAGTAGTTATAGTACTTAGTAGTTGATGGTAGACGTTGTTTGTTTACAATGTGGGATATGAAACACACACCCCCCCCCCCCCCACTTAAGTCCCTAAACAGGTTTATGGTAGTGTGAGGATGGTTCAACCAAATATTTTAGAAGGACAATATAGGAAAGTCGTCAAAAAACGGGCGACACATTCAGCAGCGCATTCTGGCGGCCTAGCCTGGACATACTTTGTAAGCGCATTTGAGACAATGTTATTTTGCTAATTTTGAATGGAAGTTTTTTCCTTGTTTTCTCCTGTTTAAGTTATTTATAATGACTGGAAAAGTTTGTGCAATGCTTGGTTGCAATAATTACGATTTATCTAGCTGTTAGAAGTTCTTTTTTAGTTTTCCGAAGGCTGAAACTATAGCCAAATATCTTAATAGGAACTACAATATTTGCTATAGCCATGTTTACTTGTGTATGGTTTACATCAAATATTCCTTTTCCACTGTTTAAAAATGATAGTGCCTTATTGGAAACAATGATACATATTTCAACATTCAATGTTTTAAAATATTTTTTTAACCTATTTTTAATAGAATTTTGTTTTAAAATTTTTATTGTATATTTTTAAACCAGAGCATTACCTAAAAAATAATTTAAATATCCTCAAATTTGTATTTTTGCGCTCCACTTATTATGCTGAATGACTTATTTGTCACTGTAGTATTTCAAGCAGTTTACCAAAATTATTGATTTCAAAAGTTTTATGTTTGGTTTTCAACATAAAAATAATGTAAATTAGTTTTAAGTGTTTGGTTATGTTAAATAAATTAAATTAATCTCAATTTTATAAGTGTTTGGTTGACTTCAATTAGCAACATTAAAAATACTTAATTTTGGTTCGGGACAATTCATATTCAATTTTTAAGTTGTTTTTTTCACTTTAAGCAGTTCCTCGAGGAAATTTTTTTTCAACTTTCACGGAATATTTATAAAATATGTGATTTACAAAATTTCAGGTTTAGAGTTAAGTATGTTTCATTATTAAAAACTGTCTGACTAGCGTAATTTGGTTGTCTGTTATGTTTACAGTATCACTATATTTAATGGTCTTAAAAATAAATATAACTCTGTAAATTGGGTAACTGTTTTGAAATATGAATACTCTGTTTCAGTAAAAATAAATTTGTATTACATGGGAATTTTAATTTCGCGGGCGTTCCTTTATGCAATGCCACCAGGGTCGCTGCTGTCGGGTGTCGCCAGCTTTCACCATGTTAAAAGGCTCGAGTTTCCTATATTGTCATTCTAAAATATTTGGTTTAACCCTCCACCACCACCCCCGTACTCCTACTACAAAACACTCATTCCGCGCAGTGACCTTGACTATCCAGGGTGGACAGCATAACCTCCCGCAAATGTTTTCACGAAACTGTGACTGCACTGCCACCATTCCATTCTCATTCCGGGTTTTTTTTTATACATACTTTTTAAATTACAAGCCGGCCTCCGTAGCTCAGTCGTTTGTGTTTTCATACATACAACTAAATAATAATTGTTTTGATTTATTTTTATCAATTTTTTTTTACAGAAACAAAATGAAAACAAGTGTTGTGTTTGAATTGTTCGCGTGATTTTCGTCGTGACGAATTTTAACGAACTGCTGATTTTCATGGTAAAATATTTACTATATATATATGACAAGTTGGAGAAAAGCTTTAAAATGAAATGTTTAAACGTAAGACGAGGAGACTTATGCCTTCCATTATTTCGGAATTCCTTTCCAAATGGCTATTTACTATATTTCCAGATATACTACCGCACATATACAAAGATTTAAAAAGTAATTAATTTGATACTCTTAGTTTTATGTGACATCACGCTTGCTATTTACCGGCTGTTTTTCTTACGGGTGTGTAATTGTAGAAAGAGAAAAATACGGACGGAACGGAACAACGATCCGTTTTCATTTTCGGTCCCGTCTGTTCCGTTACCGTTGCATTTTAGAACAGGCCTTACTAGAAAAACGTAACGATTTTTCACTATACGCACAGTACCTACTGCATCACAGCAACGTAAATTTATGGCAAACCCAATATAATATCTGACCTAGGCTTTCCAACTGAACTTACATACGCGTATATTTAGTTTACATAAATATTCACACTGTCGACTACGAAGTTGTCACGTTTTGTGTTCTGGACTTTCCGGCGCTCTTCGTTCACTTGGAAAATAACAGACGAGTAAGTGACAACAGCGCGCCTTCCTTAGCACACTGGCCGCTCCAAGCACCTCCTAGCAGAGCACCCCAAGCATTCTAACAGGCTCTTCGGAAGCAACGTTTACCCTCGCGGTATAGAGAATAGTTTGTTCTTGCGCTCCTGCACAAACCAACTACCTTTCTTGAACTCAGTAAACGTACGAACGGGACCTAACTCTAGCTCTATCAGTTTACATACACGCTATTTTACTAATTCGTCGCTACGCTTTAATAAGATAAATTTATAATTAGGTGCATACAATTTACAGTAGCCAAGTAAATAATATTTAATTTATTATTTATTGCATCACACTAATTTCTATCTATGCTAGGCTCAAGATAAAGCCCCTGAGAATAAAAAAAAACAGCAAAATATGTTCGCTAATTATACTTTTATAAAATCTGTAACATAAATACGAATGGTGTAAGAAAAAATTATTAGGTGTACTATGCTTATTTTTTTTGTTAAACACATTTATATAGCAGTTAATACGCATTTGCGGCTAGAACAAGATTTATTCTTAACATTAAAAAATTTACAAACTCCTGCGATATGTAAGGAATTTATGAAATGTAATTTTCAAGACCCTAAAAACGCCCGAATATATCAACCGCGCCATTTCAGCATTAGCCTTTCGGGAAACCATTGAAAACCGGAATCAATGTTTACAAGTTGGACATTGTTTGGTAAAAATATAAAACTACAACTATTATTGCGTCCAAACCACCTTAATACAATGCATAATTATGTTATGTAGTCATCTTGCAAGACTTAAATGTTTTCCAAGCGTTTGAATAGCTACTTCAGTTATATATGTACCTCCACAGTGCACAATGAAACTTAGGCATGCGGGCTAATAATGATACATGGAAGTGAGTTTAAATGCTATCATGAAATGATAACGAAGTAGTAAATGAGTAGACAGCTCGAGAGGAATGATTTTATAAATCACTATTGCGTTCACCAAGTATCCGGGGCTACTAATCATCGCTAACAATTCATATAATAACTGACAATTATAACTTATTTTAATTAATTGTGCCACTTAGCAACTACAGATAAGATTCTAAACTTTGCTGCTTTCGTTATAAAGAAAATAAGTTTCCAAATACTGCGTTTAGGTTCCTGGCTGGTAGGCAACACGCTTGGTATTCGGCGCTGTGGTCAAATACGGATTCGGCGTTTTGTGGTCAAGTATGGATTCGGCGTTATGGTCAATTTGGATTTCGGCGTTATCGTCAACTTTAAATTCGGCGTTATTGTCAATTACCGATTCGGCGTTGTGGTATTTCGGCGTAAAGGTACTTTTAAGAAACACACATAAATTCATTTAGTTGTTTTCAGTTTGCTCATTTGGCACTCCCGCAGCAACATTTTTCGGCGTTATGGTCATTCGGCGTTGTGGTACACAGCAGTTTTCGGGTCGTCGGCGTTGTGGTCAATTTGGAATTCGGCGTTATGGTATTCGGGGTTATTGTACGTTCGGCGTTGTGGTATTTCGGCGTTGTGGTAACGACCCCTTCTATATGATTAACTAATTCAAAAAAATAAAGTAAACTCCAATGAGGCATTGCAACGCATGCCATGCATTAGCTAGATAATAGAATTTTTCAATACCAGTAATTTTTAATGTTTCCACATTTTTATATCATGCTTTTAAGAGTCCAGATTACATAGAGACCACCCATTTTTATATATAATGAGGTAAAAAACTATACGCTGGCAGAACAACGTCTGCCGGGTTCTGCCAGTGAATTAAATTATTTTACACATATGATGTTAAAATTAAGAAGACAATTACTGACTAGATATTATTTAGAAAAGTCTGCTTTACCCTGTGTTCAGCCCGAGCAACATCGGGTACTGTAGCTAGTTTATAAATCACATTTTTATTATGGGGTGTTGTAAGAAACAATTTAACTCAGAAATAGAGATGGTAGTACTGCGCCATGAACAATTACACTACTGTTATGTTGTTACACACCCTGGATACATTTTGGGAGTTAGTGGATATTTAAGTTTCAAATCCATAAATAACAAGTAAAATTTCGTCTGTATCTGTGCTTCTATGTATATGTGTAATCATCTTTACTCACCTATAAAAAGAAAAAAAAAATTATCTTAATAACAATACTTTCAAATACACAATAGGATTAATTCATGGATACTATAAATTTTGCTATATCGGCCGGCCCTGATCAAAATATTCTTAACATGTTTTCTTTGTTTTAGTAAAACAATAAAAATTAAAATACTCAATCTCAGAATTTTAATTCTTAGAACATAGCTAAATCAAAGTCCTTTTGTTAATAATTGTCAAAGCTCTCAGGATCGTCGAAGTAATACCCTAACTGGCACGCTGCAAGTATCAAAGGAAATTTGCAGATATGCGGTTAGAAAATAGCTGGCCGAGGATGACAATTTTTGCTTTAGATGGGCTACCAGGGCGCCGTAGCAGTCCTTGGTCACCGAGGACGAGGAAGAGCTTGTGGTCGCCTTGTCAGCTCCAGGCTCTTGGACCCTGTCTGTGAACAAGAAAAATTCAAAAGGATGAGGCCTGTTTCACAGATAGTCATTAAACCAGCAAAAATACTGATAAAAACGGAGATGGTCGGGGAAGAGTAAGGTTGTCGGAACTCAGGAAAACAGAGCTCAGGAAGTGGGCCCGCCAAGATGTGAACGACGACAGTACAGAACAGGCGCGGTTGACGCAGAAGCACTAGACTGACTGACTACTATCTACATAAGGAAACATTCCTTGACGAGGCGACTACATTCTCGAAGACGGAAGTGGAATCTTGCTGAGGGCTGGTCGAGAAGCGAAGTAGTCAGTCTGATGTCGCGGCCAGAAATCGCTGGTAGGGTGAGGTGATGCTTTGTTAAAAACAGGCGCTTGAATTAGAAAGAAAGGCGAGGACTTCGGCTTCAGTTCCGAAAGGTTCCGGAGACTTCCAAGGGGGTGGTCGAGAATTACTGACTTCGATATCTCGACGTTTCTTCTGGCGCCATACTGTGGCCGAACCGAGAAGAAATCGACTAGTGCATATCTCGCACAAGGCTATTTCGAGAGCACGGTGCTTATGAAGGAGACTTGTGGAGCGCTCTGGCGGCTTGGAAGAGAAACACAGGGAAATGTTTGTTGCATGAGTCGCCAGGGGGCAGGCTGAGCTTGACAACCGCTCGGAGTAATTGCTAATTTTGCCACTAGAGGGCCGAGGTGGTACATTCGAACACTAGTGATGAGACCTTATGAAAGGCCACCCCTGGCCGGGGTTAAGGACCAGTCACTGCTCTGGGCAGTGTTCCCAGGAATGGCTGGAGAGGGGGGGAGGTAGAAATTTGCAAGGGCAGTGGGAAACTAGCTTTACAGAACCTGGGGACGTGACTGAGGGTTTGGTAAAACGTCTTGTGTTCATGCTTTGTAGTGCTCACATCAGGCGAGCTACAAGAAAAACGAGGTCCTGGGAGACTGCAGGAACAAGCGGTCATGGTTACGGCGACACACAGTGTTACCATCCATGCCCAGAAGTAGAATACGAAAGTTTGTCCTGCGGCAGGATTCAGGTTGTGGAGCCTGTGGAGCCGACCGTCATCTTGGATTGTGACGTCACGGCGGCCATCTTGTATGACCTTGACCTTTGACCTTGACCTTGACCCCGGCGGCCATTTTGGATCCGCCATCTTGGATCCGCCATTTTGGATGACGTCATTTTGTTTTCTCGAACTTTCCGCCATTTTGTTTTCCGCCATTTTGAATTATGACGTCACCGTTGCAATTTCCGTTACGTCCGCCATCTTTAACTTTTTTATTTATTATCCGATTTTAATGAAAATTTTTTTAAAATTTATAAAAAAATTCAATTAATAAAATTGTAATATATTTTTTAAAAAAAAACGTACTTTTTAGACACGGAGTTCGGAGTCCTCGGTTCGAACCCAGTGAGGGCAAAAAAATAAAAATGGCGACAGGCTCCTTCCTCAATGACGGCTGCTGGCAGACTGACTTACCCCCACCACTTTTTTTTCATAGCACATATATCTCCCCCCCCCCCCTTCAACCATCACAATTTTTTTTTCATTATTTATTTTATCGTAAAAAAACTACTGTTGCTGTTCTCCCACCCCTACAAGAAAAAAAAAGTTCACCCCTCCATCTCTCTTTACGGTCATTCCCATCCCTACCCTCCTCCTCCCCTAATTTGTGTAGAGTATAAATACACCAGTAGTTAGGTTATGGGGCTCCGGGGACAGCGGCTGGCGGCAAAGGAGCTAGGAGCAGTGACCCTTGACCCCTGACGTCACTGTTATGACCTTTGACCGATGACATCATCATAGATTTCCTGGAAATTTCCCGATTTTCCGCCAATTTTCCTCAAAATTTCCCGTTTTCCCCTATAAATTTCCTCAAAATTTCCCATTTTCCTACCAAATTTCCCTACAATATTTCCCCATTCCCAACATTTTCTAACAATCTCCCCATCTCCGGATAGAGGCTTGGCATCCCCCTTACCTAGCCTCCCATATCCGGATAGAGGCTTGGCATCCCCCTTACCAAGCCTCCCATATCCGGATAAAGGGTTGGTATCCCAACCCCCTTACTTACCCACCCATATATATATATGACATCACCGCACCCCCATCTTGGATTATGTCATATCCGGTAACCATCATTTCCAACCGCCATTTTGGATTCAATTTTCTCATTCTCTATCATTCCATTATTATTATTATTATTATGCAATCATATAGTATTACATATCTGACCGCCATATTGGATGACAACATCACCGCCATCTTGGATACATCACCACCGAAAAGACCTATGACTTGAGGCTTCGGATTTAGGATTTTACCATTATGCAATCACCATCTTGGTCTGGCCGCCATTTTTAATTCTGGAACTTTCTACTGTGTAATTTCCGACCGCCATATTTGTTTATGACATCACAACAGTCATTTGTTTTCGTCTGCTGAAGGCCGCCATCTTGGATGTTGTTACTATCGCCATCTTGATTTTTTTTCTTCTGTGCTAGGGGCCGCCATCTTGATTTCACATTATGTTCTGCCATCTTGGATTTCCCCATCTTTGTTTCTGATGTTTGTTCCTAGACAGCATCACCATCGCTCTATTCATACACACAAGGTCGATATTTCATTACATACCAATGTTATCATGGTCCTTATCAATATATTAAAATATTGCTTTTATACAAAATACATTCGGAACTGCTGAGATTCGAACCATCACACAGCTCTGACATTTAGGTTGGAAAACATACGCCTTGAACCGCTCGGCCATCAAGACAATTACCGATCTAAGAATTAAATAAGGTATATATATAAAACATTAACACACACATATTCGGTCATGTAATATTTTTATTGAAAGTAATAATAGCATCATCTTTTCGAGAATTATACGACATATATTTTTATTATTGTTTTCAATATTCGCTACCAGGAGCGCTAATGTCTAGACAAGTGCAGCCACCATCTTGTTTTCAATATTCACTACTAGGAGCGCTAGTATCACTTAGTACACACACATTATCTGCTAGAGGGTGTTATTATTAGTTTAATTCTGCCCTGCTGGAGTGTAGTACCGTCTTGACCTTTAACATCTTAAATATGTCCCTCACCTTGAACTTTCCACTATATTAGATTATAGCATTTATGTTCACCTTCTTGTCGCCAACACTATCTTGGCATCATCATATTACTGTCGACACCCTGAACTTCCCACCACCTTGGACTATATCATCACATTTGACTTATAACATATCCACACAGCCGCTATCTTAGATTTTGTTATCACCCACTTTAATCTTGACCACCAACATATTGTATTATCATCACATGTATGCACCCCCATACTTGATTATATAATCGTAATAATTTTCATCCTCTGCTAGAGTATGTAGATTAATTATTCGTAATGAGCATCACGTGATCATCCCAAACACTAAGATAAAATATATATATTCCTAGTATTACCATTAAACTTATCACGGTCCTTATACCAAAGTCATACTGCAGGACTTGTGCACTGTAGCACTTTACTCAAACTGACTTACATAGCTTATGTTTTCTTTACATGATTTCAATTGCGACTACAATTTCTTTGAGGGCTTTCATTGGCGCCTACAATTTCTTTGAGGGCTTTCATTTGCGCTTACATTTTATAAACATGCTTTCACTTGCGACTACAAGTTCTTTTAGGGCTTTCCTCTACACTTATGTTTTCTTTGAGTGTTTTAAGGTTCGCTTACATTTTATTTATATTGTAACTCAGTATCTCATGTAAACAATATTTAAGTATCCATATAAATATCATTAATCGTAATAACATATTTATTGGAAATTATTTCATTATATTTATAATTTTTACCATAAATTAAGCAGGATAAATTCAGGGAATAACAAAACATAGTATACATGACACTTTTTATTTTATTTACAAAGTTTATTATACATAGTTCTACACAAAGATATAAACATCTATTTATCTAGTGGGTCGAAATGGCTAATTCTCAGCTCCAGACGGTTCACCGAATTCAGCGTCCAACCAGATCCTTTACCCATATATTCTTCTTCTTCCTTGCAGAGTTTTTCAATACTCTGTTTAACTGACTGCTTCACGTCGTTTGAAGTATAAATTACAGCAGCCGATGTCTTGAAAGCACGCTTGCTCACTCGATTCTCGTGCGGCTCCGGTTTACCATATAGACAATCCAACAATAAGTTATATTTTAAAGGCCCATGCGATGCTGTATCGTCCATAAGCTGTTGTATTATATTCTGCTCAATATCACTCAGAAAAGTGCAAATATCTTTGGCCTCACTAAAAGTATTTAGATAATAATAGTCTTTCAGAACTCCTCCAAATGCAGATTGCGCCAAGTAAAATCCATTATCAGTTGTCTGTAACTGACCAAGCATAGTGTTAGATTTATGTCCAGATGACGATACGGGTGGTTGTTGCTGCTGATCTCCTTGAATGCCGGAGCCTGTGCACATGGGTACCTCTAGTTTAAATTGAGGAGTCGTGACGTTCACATGCTGTTCTACAAGCAAGCGAACTGCACCTCTACAAATCTTCATATGTCTTTTCAAATTATCTTTGCGAGTAAACCATTGATGGCACTTAACACACTGAATCTTTATACGAGAGGGACTCTTCATACATTTACTTCTCTCATGCCTTCTTGTATCATGAGCAAATGCAAACATCATGTCGCAGTAGTTGCATGGATGTCTATTTGATGTGCCTTCCATGTCTCGGTTAGCTGTGTCCAAGACCGATGGTGCTTCACTTAAGCTTGGTGTGCTATTTTCAAAATCAATGTAACGCTGTTGCGGAGATTTCCTCACTTTCGACCGCTTAGCTCTTCCTTTGCATATCTTCAGGTGTATTTTCAAGTCATCATTGCGAGTAAACTTCTTCCTACATTCATTACAGAAAACAATAGTGCGAGATGGATTCTTCAGGCAATTACTCTTCTCATGACATCTCATGTTAAAACTTGTTGAGAACATCATATTGCAGTGCTGGCACTGATGCTTCATTGGTGGTGATGGCTCCATGCAGGATTCCGAAGAACTAGGGGTAGGATCCATACTCTCCCCAGATGTCTTTGTAGTTAAACAAGAAAGAGAGGTCCCAAGCGATGTTCACTCTTCGGAGTCAGGATGACAACTAAGCTACTAATTCCGTCCACATCCCTACATATAAAGCCAACCCCTACCCCCACAACGACACTCTTCACATCATCAACATGTTTACTTAGGACTCAGCTTACATAGGGTCTCTCTATCTTCTACTCCAAATCATTCTACTATCCTAGAAGTCTTAAAACTATCCAGATGATGCAGATTCATAACCTGATAATGTAATCACAAGATCATTCTTTATATGGTAAACACAAAAAAAATAAATCTTCTCCAACTGTCATGATCTATTATTAATAAAAAGCCTAGCATCCTCTTAAATATTAACATCCGTATAGGACTTTGCAAACCTCATTTAACCATAAATCATTAATACTATCCCAACTCAGTCTCACACCAGCATATTTGTGTAATATTATCCACTTTATATTTCGTAAAGTTACCATTCCAACATAACCTACTGACATAATACTTAGATAACGTTATGTAGCATTCTATCCCATTATATCAGTTAAAGTCGTAATCGTACATAAATAATTGTATCCTCGCTTACCATTATTCCAAAGCAACCAGAATTTAATACTATCAAGTACCAGCCCATCATCATACTACTTACTATAATTCCATAAATATTTACCATACACAAACATTAACTACATCATAGTAAATATACAACATAGGTCCACCCAACAATCCAACATGAACAGCAGTCAAAAGACAATTTTAAATCTACGAGCCATAACATACATTCCTATTCCTCAGCCTGCAGTACCCAACATTCATCAGCTTACAAACTCTTTAAATTAAAGATTTAATTATGTATTTCCTTTCATTCTTTTAATGTTTCTTGCAGTAAAGATTTTTTTTGAGTCAAAAACTATTTACAGACAATACAATTCACCATCCTGCCATATAAAAAAAGAGATCATATCTCGACTTAACCATAGGATAAATCCATGCAGCATCTAAAAAATCAACTAAATAGATAATACTTAAGATATGAACAAAGTCCGATCTGACATTCTGGTCGAGTCATTGCATATGAATACAAATAGGAGGAGGGACCACAACATATGGATACAAATATGAGGAGGAGGAGGAGGGATCGTAGCTTATGGATACAAATATGAGGAGGAGGGATCGTAGCATACATAAATTACACCAAACTTTACTCAAATACCAACTATATCAACCAGAAAGTAAATTATAAGAGGTATGTTTCCAATTTAAATTACTTTCCGATCGATCATTCAGAAACCCAGGCATAAAACACATAAATATCGTCGAAGATCAAAAGAACTGCAAAGTCAACATATAATATCACAGTCTAAGCCATAAGATCTATGTCCATCGCATTTATATCAACCATTTCCCTTATACACCTTAAGTGTATGAAATGTAAGGCCAGCAAAAAGAAATACTCGATACATATCACCCATTTTAATTGTCCTTTTTCACAATGAAAATACTTGTAATGATTATGCGTAGAGATTCCGAAACCAATTTCTTACTTAAATAACAACTACTATGCCACCAATTCATATTATAAGTACTGCTAATAACTCTCCTTACCCACATAATATGAACGTAAAGACAAAAATTACTCAACATGTTAATAGATCTACACAACAACAATATATAAAGTCATATGTATAAGCATTTACAAAACTTGCACGAATCAAGAAGTTAAACCATACAGGCTAAACATTACTTTAAACCTTAAATATGTAGATCATAAATATATTATTTTCCGAAGGATTGAAACTGTATTTGGCATAAGCATTGCCGCTAAGCTACATACATACAAGTTAATGGCATTAGAACTCATACGATTATTGAGTAACAATTTTGAAGCAACATCTATAATGTAATGTTAGAAAAAAGGAGAAGTAAATGAAATGAGAAGAATCTAGAATTGACAACAAATGCTGGAATTTGACTCACAGCTTTATTTTACTATATATATCACTGATACAGCTAGGTAAATTATACCAGGAACAAGTTTTACACTTTCAATTACGTCCAACAATATTCGGTGATTCTGGATTCAACTGCGAAAACATATCATGAAAGAAAATGTTCTTTATCAGGTTCTTGTAGTCGGACATTACTTAATGTGCCAAGTTAAATCTCTTTAGGTGAATATCTATTACACACCGTTAGTGAACAATCATTTCCAACTGCTTCACTTGAAAATCACATCATCATCATCTGGAAGCCGGCGAGATCTTGTAAACTGGAGGCCAGTCTCATAGTAGTTTGTGCTGGGCTGGATGCTTTCATAAGAATGAAATTATATGTTGCAGCGACTCATGTGCACATTCAAAATATCGCTTCGTGAAAACAACTTTCCACATCTATTACACTGATGTGACTTGGAGGTAGGATTCACAAGACAATGATGTTCTTCATGTCGCCGAGCACTACTGCTGCTTGCAAACTTCTGCTTACAATATCTACACAAAATTTCGGATTTACACTTCACAATATGGAGGTTAAAATTTTCTCGTCGCATCAACAACTTTCCACATCTGTCACACAGAAGTATTATATCGGGGGAATTATTTATACACCCATGTTTTCCAGCACGTGATGATTCTGGTGACACTATAGGTGATGCAGGCGTTGGTGATGACGGGTGCGATGACCTCGGCTTCATTTCCTGTGTAGTAGAATGATTCACTGCTAGTGATCTACCACTAAATATTTGACCCATTGCAGGAGAAAAAATAACTCGGGAAGGCTATCCCAAAGAGTCTCCGCTATTTAAAGCCCAGAAACAAACTGATGGATTGCTATTTACATCGCGCCTTATATACTCTTGAAACCATGATCACATCATATTAACCAATTAAAAGAAGCCGAGTTCTTTTACATACATAAATATGTATTCACATGGACATGCATGGACATGCACTGCACTCACTGAATACACACAGTGGCCACACATGTGACTAAAACTAGCTCCAAATGGATCCAAATACCTTCAGTAGCTATAATAGCTCCAACTGCTACCATAGCTCCAACTATCTCCAATAGCCCAAATAAGTTCATTAGCTCCAACTAGCTCCAAAAGTCCAACTAACTTCATTAACTTCAAACTAGCTCCAATAGTCCAACTAACTTCATTAGCTCCACCTAGCCGCAATAGTCCAGCTATCTCCAACTAGCTCCAATATAAACAACTGCTACAATATCTCCAACTAGCTCCAAAAGTTCCAACTAGCTCCAATAGTTCCAAATAGCTCCAATAGTTCCAACTATCTCCAATAGTTACAACTAGCTCCAATAGTTCCAACTTCTATAATAGTCCAACTGCTGCAATGACTCAAAATGAATCCAACTGCTAAAATAGCTGCAAACGACTCCAACAATCCAAATAAATCCAATAGCTCCAACTAGCTATAATAGCTACAATAGCTTTAACTAGCTTCAGTACTTACAATTAGCTCCAACCTCATCTGAATCTAGCGCCTCCATTGCCCCATAGACTCCAAAGCACCAACCGATTTCAGATATAAGATTACACGAAATAAAAAGTTTATATTCATATTAAAAATTTATTTCACAATTTTATACACATTTCGGTAAAACATATTATTGTATGTAGCCTGCTCTCCTTAGTTAACGAAGTATAGTCAATGTTTCTTTGGTGATGGATACTTTTTCAGCATTTTGAAAAGCAAGTAGAAGCCTTAACCTATCGACCAATACATTAGGATCAGCCCATGATGTTTAATCTATCTCGCCTGCTGCTGCAATCTTCCTAACATGTTTGTTATTAATATTTTTAAGCTATCTGAAGTCTTCTGTTTTAACAACCATCTCATTGTCTTCCACGCAGTGATCATCATAAGAATGACCAGGTTTATTTATTTTAACACGACGTTTCCATCGTTTAGGTCTCACCGCTTCAACATATTCTTTAATTGTTTTATCTTCGGGTGCTTCATCAAAGTCTTTGATGTTTTCAGTAACTCGACACTTCCCTTGTTTAGATCTCACAACTTCATCACATTCTTCAATCTTGTCAGTTTCGGGCACTTTATCACATTCTTCAATCTTGTCAGTTTCGGGCACTTCATCAAAATCTTCGATACCTACGGTTCCATCGTTTAAGTCTCAAAACTTAATCACAGTTCATAATCTTGTGAGCTTTAGGAGCCGCATTACAGTCTTCGATATTGCCAGCTTCGAGTGCTTCATCGAAATCTTTGAAGTTGTCAGCTTCAGCCTGTTCTATGTTGTTCATAATTTAGTGAAGGCAACTTAAATTTGGTGTAAATAATTTTTTTATTTCCAATGAAGACACTACTTTCTTCATTAGATTTCAATTCTACTTCATTAGTGATATCTAGGTTAGAGTTGGTAGAATCAGAATTTTCAACTTCGAGTTCATAATAATTTTTAATAATTTATCTTCTGTCCTCTTCTTTGCTGTTGTAGACCAGACCTCGTTATCATTAGATAGCCTGGTTGTACAGATCTTGTGATGTTTATTCAACAAATATCTTCGACCAAAGTATTTCTGACACAGATTGCAACTAAAAGGCTTTTGGTAAGGACTTAATGTACACTCTGCTCTCTCATGTCGCTTCGCATTTTTTTTCTTCTCAAGGTTAACTCCTTGTCGCAATATACACACCTGTGTCCTTTCGATAACATTGCTGGCAACGACTCAGAATACAATCATATTAGCTTCTACGGCTAATACGAGATGCATATTGGGAGTTTTAATTTGTAACAAATACTTAAATATTATTTTTTAAACATGCCATCAGCGGTAACTAATTTTCCTTTTTTAAAATATGTAAGTTGCAAGTAGTTTCGCTTCATGCTAACATATATCACCACATGCTGCGTCAAAGTAATGTTTGCGTATAATTATGTAGGATGCTCTCTCACAGTCACAAGAGATGGAGAGAGATTCGCTAGACCTCTAGGGGGGAAGAATTCTTTCTCAAGGAAAAGATCAGGTAACATACCGAACTGATGCTGGTAGCGATAAATAATCCATGTTAGCTTCTACAGCCAATAAAACTTATATGTTATTTTAATAGTAGACTTATAAAATTCCAACACCAAGAATAAATGTTTCTACTTAGATAAATAAAATCATAAACTGGAGAAGGAGATGTATCAATGTATTTTAATATAAGAATATGTCGTTGCGGATGAATGTGTGTTGACAGATTTTAACATTTTAATTTTTTTATAACAACTGCCTGCAGTCAGCTAAAGAAAAATCAAGTTATAATAAAATAAATTATCTCCCACGACGGCCAATTTCTTTTGTGATGTAGGTGGGCCCCATATATATAATTATAAATGTATATATATAGTATATATAACTTATGCTAAAGCATATAATATGCTTAAGCATAAATAAATTTTAATTTTAGATATGTTAAAAAATATATATGCTTCAGCATATGTTTTAAATATATCTAATACAAATATGCAAGCATAAAAGATATGGTGCCCACCTACATCAGAAAAGAAATTGGCCGTCGTGGGAGATAATTTATTTTATTATAACTTGATTTTTCTTTAGCTGACTGCAGGCAGTTGTTATAAAAAAATTAAAATGTTAAAATCTGTCAACACACATTCATCCGCAACGACATATTCTTATATTAAAATACATTGATACATCTCCTTCTCCAGTTTATGATTTTATTTATCTAAGTAGAAACATTTATTCTTGGTGTTGGAATTTTATAAGTCTACTATTAAAATAACATATAAGTTGTATTGGCTGTAGAAGCTAACATGGATTATTTATCGCTACCAGCATCAGTTCGGTATGTTACCTGATCTTTTCCTTGAGAAAGAATTCTTCCCCCCTAGAGGTCTAGCGAATCTCTCTCCATCTCTTGTGACTGTGAGAGAGCATCCTACATAATTATACGCAAACTTTACTTTGACGCAGCATGTGGTGATATATGTTAGCATGAAGCGAAACTACTTGCAACTTACATATTTTAAAAAAGGAAAATTAGTTACCGCTGATGGCATGTTTAAAAAATAATATTTAAGTATTTGTTACAAATTAAAACTCCCAATATGCATCTCGTATAAGCCGTAGAAGCTAATATGATTGTATTCTGAGTCGTTGCCAGCAATGTTATCGAAAGGACACAGGTGTGCTTATTGCGACAAGGAGTTCACCTTGAGAAAAAAAAAATGCGAAGCGACATGAGAGAGCAGAGTGTACATTAAGTCCTTACCAAAAGCCTTTTAGTTGCAATCTGTGTCAGAAATACTTTGGTCGAAGATATTTGTTGAATAAACATCACAAGATCTGTGCAACCAGGCTATCTAATGATAACGAGGTCTGGTCTACAACAGCAAAGAAGAGGACAGAAGATAAATTATTAAAAATTATTATGAACTCGAAGTTGAAAATGCTGGTTCTACCAACTCTAACCTAGATATCACTAATGAAATAGAATTGAAATCTAATGAAGAAAGTAGTGTCTTCATTGGAAATAAAAAAAATATTTACACCAAATTTAAGTTGCCTTCACTAAATTATGAACAACATAGAACAGGCTGAAGCTGACAACTTCAAAGATTTCGATGAAGCACTCAAAGCTGGCAATATCGAAGACTGTAATGCGGCTCCTAAAGCTCACAAGATTATGACCTGTGATGAAGTTTTGAGACCTAAACGATGGAACCGTAGGTATCGAAGATTTTGATGAAGTGCCCGAAACTGACAAGATTGAAGAATGTGATAAAGTGCCCGAAACTGACAAGATTGAAGAATGTGATGAAGTTGTGAGATCTAAACAAGGGAAGTGTTGAGTTACTGAAAACATCAAAGACTTTGATGAAGCACCCGAAGATAAAACAATTAAAGAATATGTTGAAGCGGTGAGACCTAAACGATGGAAACGTCGTGTTAAAATAAATAAACCTGGTCATTCTTATGATGATCACTGCGTGGAAGACAATGAGATGGTTGTTAAAACAGAAGACTTCAGATAGCTTAAAAATATTAATAACAAACATGTTAGGAAGATTGCAGCAGCAGGCGAGATAGATTAAACATCATGGGCTGATCCTAATGTATTGGTCGATAGGTTAAGGCTTCTACTTGCTTTTCAAAATGCTGAAAAAGTATCCATCACCAAAGAAACATTGACTATACTTCGTTAACTAAGGAGAGCAGGCTACATACAATAATATGTTTTACCGAAATGTGTATAAAATTGTGAAATAAATTTTTAATATGAATATAAACTTTTTATTTCGTGTAATCTTATATCTGAAATCGGTTGGTGCTTTGGAGTCTATGGGGCAATGGAGGCGCTAGATTCAGATGAGGTTGGAGCTAATTGTAAGTACTGAAGCTAGTTAAAGCTATTGTAGCTATTATAGCTAGTTGGAGCTATTGGATTTATTTGGATTGTTGGAGTCGTTTGCAGCTATTTTAGCAGTTGGATTCATTTTGAGTCATTGCAGCAGTTGGACTATTATAGAAGTTGGAACTATTGGAGCTAGTTGTAACTATTGGAGATAGTTGGAACTATTGGAGCTATTTGGAACTATTGGAGCTAGTTGGAACTTTTGGAGCTAGTTGGAGATATTGTAGCAGTTGTTTATATTGGAGCTAGTTGGAGATAGCTGGACTATTGCGGCTAGGTGGAGCTAATGAAGTTAGTTGGACTATTGGAGCTAGTTTGAAGTTAATGAAGTTAGTTGGACTTTTGGAGCTAGTTGGAGCTAATGAACTTATTTGGGCTATTGGAGATAGTTGGAGCTATGGTAGCAGTTGGAGCTATTATAGCTACTGAAGGTATTTGGATCCATTTGGAGCTAGTTTTAGTCACATGTGTGGCCACTGTGTGTATTCAGTGAGTGCAGTGCATGTCCATGCATGTCCATGTGAATACATATTTATGTATGTAAAAGAACTCGGCTTCTTTTAATTGGTTAATATGATGTGATCATGGTTTCAAGAGTATATAAGGCGCGATGTAAATAGCAATCCATCAGTTTGTTTCTGGGCTTTAAATAGCGGAGACTCTTTGGGATAGCCTTCCCGAGTTATTTTTTTTCCTGCAATGGGTCAAATATTTAGTGGTAGATCACTAGCAGTGAATCATTCTACTACACAGGAAATGAAGCCGAGGTCATCGCACCCGTCATCACCAACGCCTGCATCACCTATAGTGTCACCAGAATCATCACGTGCTGGAAAACATGGGTGTATAAATAATTCCCCCGATATAATACTTCTGTGTGACAGATGTGGAAAGTTGTTGATGCGACGAGAAAATTTTAACCTCCATATTGTGAAGTGTAAATCCGAAATTTTGTGTAGATATTGTAAGCAGAAGTTTGCAAGCAGCAGTAGTGCTCGGCGACATGAAGAACATCATTGTCTTGTGAATCCTACCTCCAAGTCACATCAGTGTAATAGATGTGGAAAGTTGTTTTCACGAAGCGATATTTTGAATGTGCACATGAGTCGCTGCAACATATAATTTCATTCTTATGAAAGCATCCAGCCCAGCACAAACTACTATGAGACTGGCCTCCAGTTTACAAGATCTCGCCGGCTTCCAGATGATGATGATGTGATTTTCAAGTGAAGCAGTTGGAAATGATTGTTCACTAACGGTGTGTAATAGATATTCACCTAAAGAGATTTAACTTGGCACATTAAGTAATGTCCGACTACAAGAACCTGATAAAGAACATTTTCTTTCATGATATGTTTTCGCAGTTGAATCCAGAATCACCGAATATTGTTGGACGTAATTGAAAGTGTAAAACTTGTTCCTGGTATAATTTACCTAGCTGTATCAGTGATATATATAGTAAAATAAAGCTGTGAGTCAAATTCCAGCATTTGTTGTCAATTCTAGATTCTTCTCATTTCATTTACTTCTCCTTTTTTCTAACATTACATTATAGATGTTGCTTCAAAATTGTTACTCAATAATCGTATGAGTTCTAATGCCATTAACTTGTATGTATGTAGCTTAGCGGCAATGCTTATGCCAAATACAGTTTCAATCCTTCGGAAAATAATATATTTATGATCTACATATTTAAGGTTTAAAGTAATGTTTAGCCTGTATGGTTTAACTTCTTGATTCGTGCAAGTTTTGTAAATGCTTATACATATGACTTTATATATTGTTGTTGTGTAGATCTATTAACATGTTGAGTAATTTTTGTCTTTACGTTCATATTATGTGGGTAAGGAGAGTTATTAGCAGTACTTATAATATGAATTGGTGGCATAGTAGTTGTTATTTAAGTAAGAAATTGATTTCGGAATCTCTACGCATAATCATTACAAGTATTTTCATTGTGAAAAAGGACAATTAAAATGGGTGATATGTATCGAGTATTTCTTTTTGCTGGCCTTACATTTCATACACTTAAGGTGTATAAGGGAAATGGTTGATATAAATGCGATGGACATAGATCTTATGGCTTAGACTGTGATATTATATGTTGACTTTGCAGTTCTTTTGATCTTCGACGATATTTATGTGTTTTATGCCTGGGTTTCTGAATGATCGATCGGAAAGTAATTTAAATTGGAAACATACCTCTTATAATTTACTTTCTGGTTGATATAGTTGGTATTTGAGTAAAGTTTGGTGTAATTTATGTATGCTACGATCCCTCCTCCTCATATTTGTATCCATAAGCTACGATCCCTCCTCCTCCTCCTCATATTTGTATCCATATGTTGTGGTCCCTCCTCCTATTTGTATTCATATGCAATGACTCGACCAGAATGTCAGATCGGACTTTGTTCATATCTTAAGTATTATCTATTTAGTTGATTTTTTAGATGCTGCATGGATGTATCCTATGGTTAAGTCGAGATATGATCTGTTTTTTTATATGGCAGGATGGTGAATTGTATTGTCTGTAAATAGTATTTGACTCAAAAAAAATTTTACTGCAAGAAACATTAAAAGAATGAAAGGAAATACATAATTAAATGTTTAATTTAAAGAGTTTGTAAGCTGATGAATGTTGGGTACTGCAGGCTGAGGAATAGGAATGTATGTTATGGCTCGTAGATTTAAAATTGTCTTTTGACTGCTGTTCATGTTGGATTGTTGGGTGGACCTATGTTGTATATTTACTATGATGTAGTTAATGTTTGTGTATGGTAAATATTTATGGAATTATAGTAAGTAGTATGATGATGGGCTGGTACTTGACAGTATTAAATTCTGGTTGCTTTGGAATAATGGTAAGCGAGGATACAATTATTTATGTACGATTACGACTTTAACTGATATAATGGGATAGAATGCTACATAACGTTATCTAAGTATTATGTCAGTAGGTTATGTTGGAATGGTAACTTTACGAAAAATAAAGTGGATAATATTACACAAATATGCTGGTGTGAGACTGAGTTGGGATAGTATTAATGATTTATGGTTAAATGAGGTGTGCAAAGTCCTATACGGATGTTAATATTTAAGAGGATGCTAGGCTTTTTATTAATAATAGATCATGACAGTTGGAGAAGATTTATTTTTATTTGTGTTTACCATATAAAGAATGATCTTGTGATTACATTATCAGGTTATGAATCTGCATCATCTGGATAGTTTCAAGACTTCTAGGATAGTAGAATGATTTGGAGTAGAAGATAGAGAGACCCTATGTAAGCTGAGTCCTAAGTAAACATGTTGATGATATGAAGAGTGTCGTTGTGGGGGTAGGGGTTGGCTTTATATGTAGGGATGTGGACGGAATTAGTAGCTTAGTTGTCATCCTGACTCCGAAGAGTGAACATCGCTTGGGAGCTCTCTTTCTTGTTTAACTACAAAGACATCTGGGGAGAGTATGGATCCTACCCCTAGTTCTTCGGAATCCTGCATGGAGCCATCACCACCAATGAAGCATCAGTGCCAGCACTGCAATATGATGTTCTCAACAAGTTTTAACATGAGATGTCATGAGAAGAGTAATTGCCTGAAGAATCCATCTCGCACTATTGTTTTCTGTAATGAATGTAGGAAGAAGTTTACTCGCAATGATGACTTGAAAATACACCTGAAGATATGCAAAAGAAGGGCTAAGCGGTCGAAAGTGAGGAAATCTCCGCAACAGCGTTACATTGATTTTGAAAATAGCACACCAAGCTTAAGTGAAGCACCATCGGTCTTGGACACAGCTAACCGAGACATGGAAGGCACATCAAATAGACATCCATGCAACTACTGCGACATGATGTTTGCATTTGCTCATGATACAAGAAGGCATGAGAGAAGTAAATGTATGAAGAGTCCCTCTCGTATAAAGATTCAGTGTGTTAAGTGCCATCAATGGTTTACTCGCAAAGATAATTTGAAAAGACATATGAAGATTTGTAGAGGTGCAGTTCGCTTGCTTGTAGAACAGCATGTGAACGTCACGACTCCTCAATTTAAACTAGAGGTACCCATGTGCACAGGCTCCGGCATTCAAGGAGATCAGCAGCAACAACCACCCGTATCGTCATCTGGACATAAATCTAACACTATGCTTGGTCAGTTACAGACAACTGATAATGGATTTTACTTGGCGCAATCTGCATTTGGAGGAGTTCTGAAAGACTATTATTATCTAAATACTTTTAGTGAGGCCAAAGATATTTGCACTTTTCTGAGTGATATTGAGCAGAATATAATACAACAGCTTATGGACGATACAGCATCGCATGGGCCTTTAAAATATAACTTATGGTTGGATTGTCTATATGGTAAACCGGAGCCGCACGAGAATCGAGTGAGCAAGCGTGCTTTCAAGACATCGGCTGCTGTAATTTATACTTCAAACGACGTGAAGCAGTCAGTTAAACAGAGTATTGAAAAACTCTGCAAGGAAGAAGAAGAATATATGGGTAAAGGATCTGGTTGGACGCTGAATTCGGTGAACCGTCTGGAGCTGAGAATTAGCCATTTCGACCCACTAGATAAATAGATGTTTATATCTTTGTGTAGAACTATGTATAATAAACTTTGTAAATAAAATAAAAAGTGTCATGTATACTATGTTTTGTTATTCCCTGAATTTATCCTGCTTAATTTATGGTAAAAATTATAAATATAATGAAATAATTTCCAATAAATATGTTATTACGATTAATGATATTTATATGGATACTTAAATATTGTTTACATGAGATACTGAGTTACAATATAAAGAAAATGTAAGCGAACCTTAAAACACTCAAAGAAAACATAAGTGTAGAGGAAAGCCTTAAAAGAACTTGTAGTCGCAAGTGAAAGCATGTTTATAAAATGTAAGCGCAAATGAAAGCCCTCAAAGAAATTGTAGGCGCCAATGAAAGCCCTCAAAGAAATTGTAGTCGCAATTGAAATCATGTAAAGAAAACATAAGCTATGTAAGTCAGTTTGAGTAAAGTGCTACAGTGCACAAGTCCTGCAGTATGACTTTGGTATAAGGACCGTGATAAGTTTAATGGTAATACTAGGAATATATATATTTTATCTTAGTGTTTGGGATGATCACGTGATGCTCATTACGAATAATTAATCTACATACTCTAGCAGAGGATGAAAATTATTACGATTATATAATCAAGTATGGGGGTGCATACATGTGATGATAATACAATATGTTGGTGGTCAAGATTAAAGTGGGTGATAACAAAATCTAAGATGGCGGCGGTGTGGATATGTTATAAGTCAAATGTGATGATATAGTCCAAGGTGGTGGGAAGTTCAGGGTGTCGACAGTAATATGATGATGCCAAGATAGTTTTGGCGACAAGAAGGTAAACATAAATGCTATAATCCAATATAGTGGAAAGTTCAAGGTGAGGGACATATTTAAGATGTTAAAGGTCAAGACGGTACTACACTCCAGCAGGGCAGAATTAAACTAATAATAACACCCTCTAGCAGATAATGTGTGTGTACTAAGTGATACTAGCGCTCCTAGTAGTGAATATTGAAAACAAGATGGTGGCTGCACTTGTCTAGACATTAGCGCTCCTGGTAGCGAATATTGAAAACAATAATAAAAATATATGTCGTATAATTCTCGAAAAGATGATGCTATTATTACTTTCAATAAAAATATTACATGACCGAATATGTGTGTGTTAATGTTTTATATATATACCTTATTTAATTCTTAGATCGGTAATTGTCTTGATGGCCGAGCGGTTAAAGATGTATGTTTTCCAACCTAAAGGTCAGAGCTGTGTGATGGTTCGAATCTCAGCAGTTCCGAATGTATTTTGTATAAAAGCAATATTTTAATATATTGATAAGGACCATGATAACATTGGTATGTAATGAAATATCGACCTTGTGTGTATGAATAGAGCGATGGTGATGCTGTCTAGGAACAAACATCAGAAACAAAGATGGGGAAATCCAAGATGGCAGAACATAATGTGAAATCAAGATGGCGGCCCCTAGCACAGAAGAAAAAAAATCAAGATGGCGATAGTAACAACATCCAAGATGGCGGCCTTCAGCAGACGAAAACAAATGACTGTTGTGATGTCATAAACAAATATGGCGGTCGGAAATTACACAGTAGAAAGTTCCAGAATTAAAAATGGCGGCCAGACCAAGATGGTGATTGCATAATGGTAAAATCCTAAATCCGAAGCCTCAAGTCATAGGTCTTTTCGGTGGTGATGTATCCAAGATGGCGGTGATGATGTCATCCAATATGGCGGTCAGATATGTAATACTATATGATTGCATAATAATAATAATAATAATAATGGAATGATAGAGAATGAGAAAATTGAATCCAAAATGGCGGTTGGAAATGATGGTTACCGGATATGACATAATCCAAGATGGGGGTGCGGTGATGTCATATATATATGGGTGGGTAAGTAAGGGGGTTGGGATACCAACCCTTTATCCGGATATGGGAGGCTTGGTAAGGGGGATGCCAAGCCTCTATCCGGATATGGGAGGCTAGGTAAGGGGGATGCCAAGCCTCTATCCGGAGATGGGGAGATTGTTAGAAAATGTCGGGAATGGGGAAATATTGTAGGGAAATTTTGTAGGAAAATGGGAAATTTTGAGGAAAATTGGCGGAAAATCGGGAAATTTCCAGGAAAACTATGTTGATGTCATCGGTCAAAGGTCATAACAGTGACGTCAGGGGTCAAGGGTCACTGCTCCTAGCTCCTTTGCCGCCAGCCGCTGTCCCCGGAGCCCCATAACCTAACTACTTACACCTGTTGTCGGACCCGGGAAGTCTTCAGTTACCTGCAGTTAGTCTCCTCATTGCCAGCATCGTGGTCCTTGTTACATCTGACATGTCATCGAAAAAATTAATCGACGACCCATGGATGCTGGAGTCCTCTACGTGCATACGTATGGACGATATGAGCGATGAAGAAGACGAGAAAACATACCTTCACAACTGGTATGCCTTCGAGTGCTGCAGACGACAGGGACGTCGCTGGTCGCGAGACGAGCCATGGGGTCGATCCCCCGATCGTGACGACTCACCAGTAGAGTCTGCCCGTCAAGTGTTTGGAGAGGCGGGCTCTCGTCAGTTCGTGAACCATGGACCATCACGTGAGGCGTCATTGTCCCACACAACCATTGCTGGTGCTGCCCGAGAGCCTGATACATCTCGTGACGGATCTCCATCTTTGTCATCTCCCACACCGTCGAGACCATTAACGCCACTATCGTCAATTGCATCACGCCGAATGTCAAGTTCTGCAATGTCTACACCGTCGTCATCGCTACCTCATCATCACCCCGTGTCGAAGTGTACGGATAGCCATCGCTCCATACCAGAGTCCACAGAAGTACAGTGATCTGCGTGACGACAAGTATAGCGTGAAATATTTACAGTGTTCAAGTTTTGTCACTCCTGTTGCGTCAGTTATTGTTCCGTAGCTATATCAAAACTATTATTTGAATCAAGTGTGAACTAACTAACCATAATCATCAGTGACTCAAAATTACGTGTTATATTTTTTATCGCCCATAAAAACTTATATGTGGTGTGTAAGACTATAAAGAAAATATACAATCAGAGCTATATGTAATGAACTACACTTCAACATTGTAATGCGTCCTCTGTATTCGTCTGGTACCGGTCTAAGAATTGTTAGAAATAAAATAAATCCAATTTATGTGTGTATGTTATATTAATCCGCCATCACTATACTAAATTAAAGTTTAAAAAAAGTATTAAATATCCTTATTTCACGTTAAATACTATTAGTTATAAAAAAAGTAGCAGGGAAAATTTTACAATTTAAAAGTTATTTACATTTATAAAAAAGTTTATATTTAAAATAATAATGCGTTACATGTATAAAAAAGTGATATTTAAAATAAAAATTGTCTACATTTATAAAACAAAATTCAATATTAAAAAATATATATTTCAATTTTAATGAAAAATCTTTCAGATTAGATACTGAATAATTTATCAAAAAGCCAGCACAGAGGCGGCGAGAGATCGCTCGACCGTGACGAGGTACCAGCACGAGGTGGGAGTGGAGCAGGGGAGGAGGGAAAAATTTGCAAGCGCATGTCCGCTCACCGACGGAAGCGCTAGCCCCGCCTCCACCAGGGCCGCATGGAGGGGGAAATTTACCGTCATTCCTCCGTTGGATGCGGCAGAGAGCGCTGCGCCGAAGACACAGCTCCGGACATACACACAATATACAGCAATGAAAAATTTTTACTACGTACATTAAACAAATGAAACACATTCAACCATAGAAAAAACAGAAAAAAAACGGAATGTACACACAGTACAAACAGGAAACGGAATGAACACACCGACACACAGGAAAATGGAATGTACACACAGGAAACGGAACGTACACACAGAACACACAGGAAACGTCGATATGAACACACAGTACACACAGGAAAACGGAATTTACACACAGTACACACAGGAAAATGGAATGTACACACAGGAAAACGTAATGTACACACAGGAAAACGGAATTTACACACAGGAAAACTAAAAGTACACACAGGAGATGGAACGTACACACAGGAAACGGAACGTACACACAGTAAACACAGGAAACGTGACGTAAACACAGGAAAACGGAACGTACACACAGTACACACAGGAAACGGGACGTACACACAGGAAAACGAAATGTACACACAGGAAAACGAAATGTACACACAGGAAAACGGAATGTACACACAGGAAAACGAAATTTACACACAGGAAAACGGAATGTACACACAGGAAATCGGAACGTACACACAGTACACACAGGAAACGGAATGATCACACATACAGTAGCGGAAACACAGGCTTATTTGGAAATCAGGATACAAGAAATAAATCATACTTTTTTAAAATATAAATAATTCATTTTATTTTTCATTAGTACACACATGACAGTTAATCAAATGATTATTGTATGTAGCCAGCGTTCCGAAGTTCTTTAAGTATGGTCGATACTTCCACGATATGCGAGTAGTTCCCTCTACGAACAGATGCCACCATCAGTCTTAGCCGGTCAACCAATATGTTTGGATCTTTCCATGATGTGGAATCAATCTCTTCTGCCACCATCTTCATTGCTTGTTTATTATAAATATTATGATCTCTGGTGTCTTCCGTTTTAACACCAACCTCAGGGTTACTTTCATCATCTAGCCAGCGATAATCACAAGCTTGATCAGATTTATTTATTATAACACGACGTTTCCATCGCTTCGGTCTCAGGACACCGCCACAGTCTTCTGTCTTGTCCGCTTTAGGTTCTGCATCACAGTCTATGCCTTTGTAAACAGCCTCAGAGTCACTGTAGCAATCACCGTAGAAGACAACGTCTTCACCCAGATTACTGCAAGAACTCGATATCGTTGATGTCGAAGGGTCTTCATCGCCTGTATGCTTCCTTTTTCAGGAGTCCACCATTTATACAAAGTATGGAGGATCTGCTAAATATAGGCTTGAATGTATTCTCATTTTTCACGGTGTTGATACCTTCATTAGTTTCAGTCTTCCCGATACCATCAACATCCTTCAATATTTGTTTCTCGTCACGATCGGCGTGCTACGGCTTCCATCTTTTCTATATTAATAATATTATCTGTCTTAAAATCTCCACGTCCGTGTCACAATCACAGATGTAAATCATCATCATAGCTGTCATCAATATTATCATGAGCTGCATCAATATCACTCATTTTATGATATCGTTTCCACATTTCAGTTGTCAGTGATTAACCACAATCTATGATCTTGTGAGCTCCATTCTCATTTTCTTTAAAAGCCTAAGTGTCCAGTTTTATTATTTAATCTGTAAACCCATCATCACAAACTCAATTAAATCATCTTAGTATATAGAAGAAAAAATCATCAAAGTTCCACCTATAGTGTAGTTTCTTGAGCCCAAGAGCCTTTCATTATATATACCATGCAGTGTTCTTCAAGAGATGTGGTATACTACCAGTTCTACATACAAATCCATCCTATCAATAATTTGTTTACTCAAAAGAGAAAAAAATCATCTCGTTATTTTTACGTGTTTTACTAAATTATCTCTTCGACTAAAATAATTACAACACATAGTATTTTCTACAAAGGACACTTTGTCCAAGACATTTTAACCATCATCTGTCTGAAAACAACCATGTCCCATCTATATCACAATGTAAACGAGGGTTAGTGGAGATAGGTCAAACAAGTGCTAGTCACTCATAGGGTAAGAACCATATGTTCGATACCTATCTCAGTCAATGTAGTATCTATGTATTTTTCTTACCTCATGTAAAAAAATATCTTACAATGCATACGAATTTAAACTTATTCACGTACGACCAGGCAAAGAATTTAAATTCAAGCACGTCAACCGCAAAAAAAATTCTCAAGGATAGAGACAGAGACTACACGATCGAGACACGCCTACCGTCACCCGCAAATGAACATTGACCCCTCGCGCGGGAGTTGCAAGCTAGCAGAATGCTGCGACAGTCATATGTTTTCTCGAGACATGCATACATCACGTCGCTAACCTTCCAACCCATTTCACGTAAAACTCCAGTGAAATCGTAATCCAGCATACGTAAAGTACTTGCTGGAACCACTTCAAAGTATACATCACTGAACCAGAGCAGAAAATTAGTTTACACATGTATAACTTGCTACCAACAAAAAAAAATTTGTAGCACATATACGAGAGGAGTCGAACCCTTCATACCATACTGTGAAAGTCGATACTCCGATAATTATAAGCGGCAAAATATTTTAAATCAAGAACACGGCCAGTATATATTATTTTTTTCATGTTTTAAAAATTCATGTTAGTAATCTGCAACGAAGGAGTGAGTAACTTGGACGAAGAACCGTTTACCAAGTATCCGGAATCTTACTGATACAACCCATCCAGTGCACCAGCATACCCCGAAGTGTGGTCAATTAATTGATTAACATTCTTTAATTTTTTAATATCACGTCCGTAGTGTACACCAATATAATACAGGTTACGATATAAGACCATATTTCCCACAAGTCTGTTAGTTTTATTTCGGGGAGTAATAAATTATTTCTCAGAAAAAATAAATCAAGTTCCTATCAGATTTTCTCTAATGTTGCGGTATTACCTGTACCTGCACATTACCAAAACATCTCCCATAAAAAATCTTAAGAATGCAGATGGCATACTCAGACAAAAATAAAATAAACAAAAAAACTGCCTTCAGCATTATTGATAAAAAAATAATACACACAAACAAGACAAAACGCGCATTACAAATTCGACCTAAATTTCGTGTCAAATTTAGTTTATTACATTAAGATAAACGATGTAGCTTAGGGAAAAATATATAAAAAATTCTTTAATTCTATAATTTATTTAAAATTGTACATTTATACACAATAAAATCTGACATGGTATATGTATCGTATACATTTCTCAGTTCATGCGACATTCATTTTTAATAAAATAAATTATTATAGTTCGTATTAAGAGTGACAAAATAAAAAAAATTCATACAGATCACGATACATCAGTTCAGGAGTGTAACACATTAGAGGGCCAGAAATTATGCTAGAAACCCGTCTTTACAAAATATATGTTTTTTCAAGTAAAATTTTCGTGTAACCTGTATACCGCACTTCTCACACAGAAATTTTACACGGTCAAGATTTCTTCTGCAGCCATGCTTTTCATGGATGCGTGTACTTCGTAGTCGTTCAAATCGTTTACCACAGTAGCAACACTGATACAGATATTCATCGCAATTACCATCGCTTCCCCGCTGTACAACCTGCAAATGAACTTTGCTTTTACAATGCCTAATCAAATTACTTTTGTTTGTGAAATGTACACCACACGGGTCACACGGAAATGTCACACGATCAGCGTTTCTTCTACAGACATGATTTTCATGTCTTCTTGCATGTTGACGGTATTTAAAACTTTTGTCACAGTACGTACACAGATGTCTTGTCGCTAGACCTTGAGTCACCGACGGCTCGGAAAGTATCTTACTTTCAATGCACACTGCTGTTGTAGACGACGAAGTCCTGTATGATGCATGAGCTGGAGATTTCCCAGTCGACATTGACATATCATCTGTACTGGATGCCAAAGAATCTGATGTATACACGACTGATGCAGAAGCTGGAAATTGCTCACAAAATGTTGTATTTACCAAATGCGATGTAGTGGCAGGTATCGAAGTCTCCTCTGCGTTCGATAATGCACACATTGAAGTCTCTTGGAGTGAAGAGACAGTAGATACAGCCATCATCGGGATCTCTGGATATGATAGCCTCGTTACCATCGGAATCTCTGGAGCTGTCCTCATCGTTGTCATCGAGATCTGCTTCGTCATCATCGCCTCCGTCGTCAGGGACCCCGGTGAAGACGCGAGACCCTCCGTCAAGATATCTGCAGTCGTTGACCCCGCCACCATTGGGATTTGTACCGATGTCGACGTTGCTACCATTGAGTTCGGATACACATCAATATTCATATATAAGACTTATATGCAGACGAGCCAATCCATCAGTTCTGCACTGCACCACTACAAGAGGTGGACTGAGGGACCTGCTGTCTAACACTCGCTTAAATAACCATGTTCGCTTGTATAATACGCAAATCAATACATCATCCATTGTTATTACTTAAAAAAAATTAGGAATTTCAAGGAATGAGAATTTAAATTATGTATACAAAAAACTAATCACACATCCTACATACACGGTTAATTTAGACATAATAGAGGAGCAAGAGTCTGTAATCAATGGAACTATCAAGACCCAAACAAAATTTAAAGTAGGTACCCAAATTTAAATATTATTATGTAGAGCTACACATAACCTCCAACTGACTCCAAATTTCTACATCACATGACTAAAATAATTTATACGATACCAGGCTAGGTCCAAAGTCAATTTTTTTTTGTATCTCTCCTCTACAGTTCAGAGGACCTTCAGTGTTGATATAGCTACAGCCAAGACATGTCCAGTACCATACATCTTCAAAGCCTTAAAAGTCGATCCTTGTTAAGCCTTTCGACAAAAGTCTCCGAAACAAGAGACCTACTCTACAAGTTTACTAGACATTTTAAGCTTGTCATAGCACACATCGATAAAAATTTTCGTAAATAACCCAAATTATTATCAGACCACTAGCATTCGATTTATGCACATACAGTAGGTCACCAACATATTCGTCAACACATGACCATTCTACATTAAGCTCCTCACTTACTTATATCAGCCTACTCGACTACACTCAGCACACATAAACTAAAATAAGTCAAATAACATCCTAATATTTATTTACATTCGAATATTTAACAGCATGCCGACTGCTAATTAAATAAGCCTGACAGTGAACATGTTAGCAAAGTTTACTTTTATATAGGACTAGGAATCCATTGAACCTTCAGAACCTAGCTACACATACACAGTGCTGGATGCAAGGAATTATACACTTATTAGCCATCACTGACACTTATATTACATCATAGGCACTTGAGTCAACACTCATTTTACATCATTAACATGCACACAAATGCAAATTAACCATCATAGACACTCAATTCATCACTAAGATTCCATAATCTAATCTCAATTCGGCACTCATTTTCCATCATCGACACTCAATTCAACACTCACTTTCCATCATCGGCACTCAGTTTCCATATTCAACACTCAATTCAACACTGATTTCCTATAGTCGACACTCAGTTTCCATCATCATCACTCATTTTCCATAATCAATGCTCAATTCGACACTCATTTTCCTTAATCGACACTCAATTCAACACTCAATTTCCATCATCGACACTCAATTCGACACTCAATTTCCATCATCGACACCCAATTCGACACTCAATTTCCATCATCAACACTTAATTCGACACTCATTTTCCATCATCGACTCTCAATTCGACACTCAATTTCCATCATCGACACCCAATTCGACACTCAATTTCCATTATCGAAACCCAATTCGACACTCAATTTCCATCATCGACACTCAATTCGACACTCATTTTCCATCAACGACACTCAATTCAACACTAATTTTCCGTCATCGATACTTAATTCTACATACTCTTTCCTTCATCGACACTGATTTTCCATCATCTACATACAGTAAAATGGAAACTTTCCATCATCCACACACACACACAGATACATATATAAATATATTCATACTCAACTCAATTCTTTAAAGTAGCAAACACATGATCTTTATTAGGGCATGAATAACGACACATTATAATAACAATTTCTAAAATTATATTTATATCAAAAATACAAAAGTATAAAATTTCATCAGTCAATACACATTACTAACTTATTATATATACCCGAAAATTCTAAGTTCATCAAGAATAGTCCACGTTTCTTTGATAACTGATACAATTTAGTCATCTTGCGAAACAAGTAAAAGTCGCATCCTGTTCGTTAACACGTTCGGGTCTTTCCACGATATATAATCAATTTCACTTGATGCCACCATCTTCTTCGAATGTTTGCTGAACATATTCTGAAAATCGTTGTAAAAATGATTATGATAATTTGTATCATCATCGGTGCTGTCCACATCTTTATCAAGCACACTGACATCTTCATATTGCATATCCCAGTATTTCGAATTTTTTGACTTCGGAGTACCATCATTGGCAACAAGCTTACTTGCAAATTTTCCAATAAATATTCCAAAGTCCGTAGAAGTCTACTATAAGACGACTTGTCACATTTCTGGAGATGTTACTTTCATTATCTTCTATCTTACTTATATCTTCAACGTCAGTTAAGCTATTTCCTTCCTCAAGACCTGGAGATATTTTAACACAATTGCTTTTAAGGCTAGGTAGATCAATTTCATTGTAAGACATACTGTCCCCGAGCATAACGTCTCCATCTACGTACTTTATCTCCTGCGCGAGCTTGGCTTTACAAGTTTTATCGTGTCTTTTTAAATTATCTCTTCGTGTCAACCGTCTACCACACTTGACACAAATTAGTATTTGACGGAATGAGCTTTTAACACAATCGGTCTTTTCATGTCTACGAGCATTATAGCTGTTATCAAAGTATTTGCTACAGTATGTACAATATCCTTCAGATCGAGATCGATATTTGTGTATCGTACCTTCACTAGACTGTACGTACTCCATAATGGTCGAATAGCAACTAAAAGTATTTTTTAGGTACTTCGTATTTCTATGCATGAACATTCATCAATTATTTACGAAAAAATATTTTTTTCTCTTTTTGAAAACAACAAATCATGTTCCACACAGTTTTACTACCCACCTTCATATTTCCTCATATGTTATGTTGTAAAAGCAACCAAAGTTGGTTGTAGGTTATGGAATGCTCACTCACGATCTCTTGAAAAAGGTGTGCCTCCCTAGATCTCAAGAGGAAGAACATTGACCTTATTTAAAAATTAGTGAATAATACCATGGCCTAGCAAGAATCGCAAGATAATCTATTCTCATATTAGCATCCATCATGTATCAGTTGTCTGTATAAGCCGTCAATGATTTGTGTGGGATGCAGGATGCTCCCTAACGATCGCAACAGAAGGAGGGCTTCGCTAGAACTCAAGGGGAAGGGAAATCTTCGTGTATGATAGCGTTTCTCAGTTGCTTCATGACGTAGTAATCGTCTGATTAATGAACTTTTGTTTTTGCCTGATTTCCACCTGTTAAAATTCTTTTTTAAGTGTTGATTTGATAATACAACTTCGTAAATTTATACGAAACTCTGAATAAAATTACCTGTCTTAGACACCAAGGACAATGCAGTTCGTTCTTCATGTTAATGCTTCTCAGCTGTCTCAAAGCATATTATTTTTCTGAGTAAGGTTATTATTTTTTAAATCCACCTGATAAAATATTGTATGTGCTGATTTATTGAGAGAATTTCACTAATTAAATGTAACTCTGAATAGAAATGACTTCACTCATTAAGTAAAAAATTCTTCATGCAGGGATAGATATCTCACAAATAATCAGGAGCACTCGGAGAAAACCATTAGATTTCTCACAAATAATCAGGAGCACTCGGAGAAAACCATCAGATGTCTAGTCAAGTATAATCAGAAGCACTCGGAGAAAACCATAAGATGTCTAGTCAGGTATAATCAGGAGCACACGGAGAAAACCACCATCATATTGTCAAGAATAATCGGAAGCTCACGGAGAAAACCACCATAATATTGTCAAGAATAATCGGAAGCACACGGAGAAAACCACCATAATATTGTCAAGAATAATCGGAAGCACACGGAGAAAACCATCAGGGAGGATGTCGTTTATAATCATCATAAATTACCAATTTTTTTTTAAAAAGGCCAAATTTAATCCTGCTTAAGCAAAGAGTTCACAAGTCTGCTTGTGAACTCTTTGCTTATGCAACATGAGAGTTCTAGCACAAGTCTGCTTGTGAACTCTTTGCTTAAGCAACATGAGAGTTCTACCACAAGTCAGCTTGTGAACTCTTTGCTTAAGCAGGATTAAATTTGGGCTTTTTTTTAAAAAAAAGGTAATTTATGATGATTATAAACGACATCGTCCCTGATGGTTTTCTCCGTGTGCTTCCGATTATTCTTGACAATATTATGGTGGTTTTCTCCGTGTGCTTCCGATTATTCATGACTATATTATGGCGGTTTTCTCCGTGAGCTTCCGATTATTCTTGACAATATTATGGTGGTTTTCACCGTGTGCTCCTGATTATACCTGACTAGACATCTTATGGTTTTCTCCGAGTGCTTCTGATTATACTTGACTAGACATCTGATGGTTTTCTCCGAGTGCTCCTGATTATTTGTGAGATATCTATCCCTGCATGAAGAATTTTTTACTTAATGAGTCATGTCATTTCTATTCAGAGTTACATTTAATTAGTGAAATTCTGTCAATAAATCAGCACATACAATATTTTATCAGGTGGATTTAAAAAATAATAACATTACTCAGAAAAATAATATGCTTTGAGACAGCTGAGAAGCATTAACATGAAGAACGAACTGCATTGTCCTTGGTGTCTAAGACAGGTAATTTTATTCAGAGTTTCGTATAAATTTACGAAGTCATATTATCAAATCAACACTTAAAAAAGATTTTAACAGGTGGAAATCAGGCAAAAACAAAAGTTCATTAATCAGACGATTACTACGTCATGAAGCAACTGAGAAACGCTATCATACACGAAGATTTCCCTTCCCCTTGAGATCTAGCGAAGCCCTCCTTCTGTTGCGATCGTTAGGGAGCATCCTGCATCCCACACAAATCATTGACTGCTTATACAGACAACTGATACATGATGGATGCTAATATGAGAATAGATTATCTTGCGATTCTTGCTAGGCCATAGTATTATTCACTAATTTTTAAATAAGGTCAATGTTCTTCCTCTTGAGATCTAGGGAGGCACACCTTTTTCAAGAAATCGTGAGTGAGCATTCCATAACCTACAACCAACTTTGGTTGCTTTTACAACATAACATATGAGGAAATATGAAGGTGGGTAGTAAAACTATGTGGAACATGATTTGTTGTTTTCAAAAAGAGAAAAATGTCTTTTTTCGTAAATAATTGATGAATGTTCATGCATAGAAATACGAAGTACCTAAAAAATACTTTTTGTTGTTATTCAACCATTATGGAGTACGTACAGTCTAGTGAAGGTACGATACCCAAATATCGATCTCGATCTGAAGGATATTGTACATACTGTAGCAAATACTTTGATAACAGCTATAATGCTCGTAGACATGAAAAGACCGATTGTGTTAAAAGCTCATTCCGTCAAATACTAATTTGTGTCAAGTGTGGTAGACGGTTGACACGAAGAGATAATTTAAAAAGACACGATAAAACTTGTAAAGCCAAGCTCGCGCAGGAGATAAAGTACGTAGATGGAGACGTTATGCTCGGGGACAGTATGTCTTACAATGAAATTGATCTACCTAGCCTTAAAAGCGATTGTGTTAAAATATATCCAGGTCTTGAGGAAGGAAATAGCTTAACTGGTGTTGAAGATATAAGTAAGATAGAAGATAATGAAAGTAACATCTCCAGAAATGTGACAAGTCGTCTTTTAGTAGACTTCTACGGACTTTGGAATATTTTTTTTGGAAAATTCGCAAGTAAGCTTGTTTCCAATGATGGTACTCCGAAGTCAAAAAATTCGAAATACTGGGATATGCAAGATGAAGTTGTCAGTGTGCTTGATAAAGATGTGGACAGCACCGATGATGATACAAATTATCATAATCATTTTTACAACGATTTTCAGAATATGTTCAGCAAACATTCGAAGAAGATGGTGGCATCAAGTGAAATTGATTATATATCGTGGAAAGACCCGAACGTGTTAACGAACAGGATGCGAATTTTACTTGTTTCGCAAGATGACTAAATTGTATCAGTTATCAAAGAAACGTGGACTATTCTTGATGAACTTAGAATTTTCGGGTATATATAATAAGTTAGTAATGTGTATTGACTGATGAAATTTTATACTTTTGTATTTTTGATATAAATATAATTTTAGAAATTGTTATTATAATGTGTCGTTATTCATGCCCTAATAAAGATCAGGTGTTTGCTACTTTAAAGAATTGAGATGAGTATGAATATATTTATATATGTATTTGTGTGTGTGTGTGGATGATGGAAAGTTTCCATTTTACTGTATGTAGATGATGGAAAATGAGTGTCGAAGAAGGAAAGAGTATGTAGAATTAAGTATCGATGACGGAAAATTAGTGTTGAATTGAGTGTCGTTGATGGAAATTGAGTGTCGAATTGAGTGTCGATGATGGAAATTGAGTGTTGAATTGAGTGTCAATTAAGGAAAATGAGTGTCGAATTGAGCGTTGATTATGGAAAATGAGTGATGATGATGGAAACTGAGTGTCGACTATGGAATTTGAGTGTTGAATTGAGTGTCGAATATGGAAACTGAGTGCCGATGATGGAAAGTGAGTGTTGAATTGAGTGTCGATGATGGAAAGTGAGTGTTTATTGCGTGTCGATGTTGGAAAATGAGTGCCGATGATGGAAAGTGAGTGTTGAATTGAGTGTCGATGATGGAAAGTGAGTGTTGAATTGAGTGTCGATGATGGAAAATGAGTGCCGAATTGAGATTAGATTATGGAATATTAGTGATGAATTGAGTGTCTATGATGGTTAATTTGAATTTGTGTGCATGTTAATGATGTAAAATGAGTGTTGACTCAAGTGCCTATGATGTAATATAAGTGTCAGTGATGGCTAATAAGTGTAGAATTCCTTGCATCCAGCACTGTGTATGTGTAGCTAGGTTCTGAAGGTTCAATGGATTCCTGGTCCTATATAAAAGTAAACTTTGCTAACATGTTCACTGTCAGGCTTATTTAATTAGCAGTCGGCATGCTGTTAAATATTCGAATGTAAATAAATATTAGGATGTTATTTGACTTATTTTAGTTTATGTGTGCTGAGTGTAGTCGAGTAGGCTGATATAAGTAAGTGAGGAGCTTAATGTAGAATGGTCATGTGTTGACGAATATGTTGGTGACCTACTGTATGTGCATAAATCGAATGCTAGTGGTCTGATAATATTTTGGGTTATTTACGAAGATTTTTATCGATGTGTGCTATGACAAGCTTAAAATGTCTAGTAAACTTGTAGAGTAGGTCTCTTGTTTCGGAGACTTTTGTCGAAAGGCTTAACAAGGATCGACTTTGAAGGCTTTGAAGATGTATGGTACTGGACATGTCTTGGCTGTAGCTATATCAACACTGAAGGTCCTCTGAACTGTAGATGAGAGGTACAAAAAAATTTGACTTTGGACCTAGCCTGGTATCGTATAAATTGTATTAGTCATGTGATGTAGAAATTTGGAGTCAGTTGGAGGTTATGTGTAGCTCTACATAATAATATTTAAATTTGGGTACCTACTTTAAATTTTGTTTGGGTTGTGAGAGTTCCATTGTTTACAGACTCTTACTCCTCTATTAAGTTTAAATTAACCGTGTATGTAGGATTTGTGATTAGTTGTTAGTATATATAATTTAAATTCTCATTCCTTGAAATTCCTAATTTTTTTTAAGTTATAACAATGGATGAAATATTGACTTGCGTATCATACAAGCGAACATGATTATTTAAGCGAGTCTTAGACAGCAGGTCCCTCAGTCCACCTCTTGTTGTGGTGTAGTGCAGATCTGATGGATTGGCTCGTCTGCATATAAGTCTTGTATATGAATATTGATGTGTATCCGAACTCAATGGTAGCAACGTCGACATCGGTACAAATCCCAATGGTGGCGGGGTCAACGACTGCAGATATCTTGACGGAGGGTCTCGCGTCTTCACCGGGGTCCCTGACGACGGAGGCAATGATGACGAAGCAGATCTCGATGACAACGATGAGGACAGCTCCAGAGATTCCGATTGTAACGAGGCTACCATTTCCAGAGATCCCGATGATGGCTGTATCTACTGTCTCTTCACTCCAAGAGACTTCAATGTGTGCATTATCGAACGCAGGGGAGACTTCGATACCTGCAACTACATCGCATTTGGTAAATACAACATTTTGTGAGCAATTCCCAGCTTCTGCATCAGTCGTGTATACATCAGATTCTTTGGCATCCAGTACAGATGATATGTCAATGTCGACTGGGAAATCTCCAGCTCATGCACCATACGGGACTTCGTCGTCTACAACAGCAGTGTGCATTGAAAGTAAGATACTTTCAGAGCCGTCGGTGACTCAAGGTCTAACGACAAGACATCTGTGTACGTACTGTGACAAAAGTTTTAAATACCGTCAACATGCAAGAAGACATGAAAATCATGTCTGTAGAAGAAACGCTTATCGTGTGACATTTCCGTGTGACCCGTGTGGTGTTCATTTCACAAACAAAAGTAATTTGATTTGGCATTGTAAAAGCAAAGTTCATTTGCTGGTTGTACAGCGGGGAAGCGATGGTGATTGCGATGAATATCTGTATCAGTGTTGCTACTGTGGTAAACGATTTGAACGACTACGAAATACACGCATCCATGAAAAGCATGGCTGCAGAAGAAATCTTGACCGTGTAAAATTTCTGTGTGAGAAGTGCGATATACAGGTTACACGAAAATTTTACTTAAAAAAACATAAATTTTGTAAAGGTGGGTTTCTAGCATAATTTCTGGCCCTCTAATGTGTTACACTCCTGAACTGATGTATCGTGATCTGCATGAATTTTTTTTATTTTGTCACTCTTAATACGAACTATAATAATTTATTTTAATAAAAATGAATGTCGCATGAACTGAGAAATGTATACGATACATATAACATGTCAGATTGTATGGTGTATAAATATACAATTTTAAATAAATTATAGAATGAAAGAATTTTTTATATATTTTTCCCTAACCTACATCGTTTATCTTAATGTAATAAACTAAATTTGACACGATATTTAGGTCGAATTGGTAATGCGAGTTTTGTCTTGTTTGTGTGTATTATTTTTTTATCAATAATGCTGAAGACTGTTTTTTTTTTTTTTCAAATTATTTTTGTCTGAGTATGTCATCTGCATTCTTAAGATTTTTTATGGGAGATGTTTTGGTAATGTGCAGGTACATGTAATACCGTAACATTAGAGAAAATCTGATAGGAACTTGATTTATGTTTTCTGAAAAATAATTTATTACTCCCCGAAATAAAACTAACACACTTGTGGGAAATTTATGGTCTTAAATCGTAACCTGTATTATATTGGTGTACACTACGGACGTGATATTAAAAAATTAAAGAATGTTAATCAATTAATTGACCACACTTCGGGGTATGCTGGTGCACTGGATGGGTTGTATCAGTAAGATTCCGGATACTTGGTAAACGGTTCTTCGTCCAAGTTACTCACTCCTTCGTTGCAGATTACTAACATGAATTTTTAAAACATGAAAAAAATAATATATACTGGCCGGGGTCTTGATTTAAAATATTTTGCCGCTTATAATTATCGGAGTATCGACTTTCACAGTATGGTATGAAGGGTTCGACTCCTCTCGTATATGTGCTACAAATTTTTTTTTGTTGGTAGCAAGTTATACATGTGTAAGCTAATTTTCTGCTCTGGTTCAGTGATGTATACTTTGAAGTGGTTCCAGCAAGTACTTTACGTATGCTGGATTACGATTTCACTGGAGTTTTACGTGAAATGGGTTGGAAGGTTAGCGACGTGGTGTATGCATGTCTCGAGCAAACATATGACTGTCGCAGCATTCTGCTAGCTTGCAACTCCCGCGCGAGGGGTCAATGTTCATTTGCGGGTGACGGTAGGCGTGTCTCGATCGTGTAGTCTCTGTCTCTATCCTTGAGAATTTTTTTTGCGGTTGACGTGCTTGAATTTAAATTCTTTGCCTGGTCGTACGTGAATAAGTTTAAATTCGTATGCATTGTGAGATAATTTTCTACATGAGGTAAGAAAAATACATAGATGCTACATTGACTGAAATAGGTATCGAACACATGGTTCTTACCCTATGAGTGACTAGCACTTGTTTGACCTATCTCCACTAACCCTCGTTTACTTTGTGATATAGATGGGACATGGTTGTTTTCAGACAGATGATGGTTAAAATGTCTTGGACAAAGAGTCCTTTGTAGAAATTACTATGTGTTGTAATTATTTTAGTCGAAGAGATAATTTAGTAAAACACGTAAACATAACGAGATGATTTTTTTCTCTATTGAGTAAACAAATTATTGATAGGATGGATTTGTATGTAGAACTGGCAGTATACCACATCTCTTGAAGAACACTGCATGGTATATATAATGAAAGGCTCTTGGGCTCAAGAAACTACACTATAGGTGGAACTTTGATGATGTTTTCTTCTATATACTAAGATGATTTAATTGAGTTTGTGATGATGGGTTGACAGATTAAATAATAAAACTGGACACTTAGGCTTTTAAAGAAAATGAGAATGGAGCTCACAAGATCATAGATTGTGGTTAATCACTGACAACTGAAATGTGGAAACGATATCATAAAATGAGTGATATTGATGCAGCTCATGATAATATTGATGACAGCTATGATGATGATTTACATATGTGATTGTGACACGGACGTGGAGATTTTAAGACAGATAATATTATTAATATAGAAAAGATGGAAGCCGTAGCACGCCGATCGTGACGAGAAACAAATATTGAAGGATGTTGATGGTATCGGGAAGACTGAAACTAATGAAGGTATCAACACCGTGAAAAATGAGAATACATTCAAGCCTATATTTAGCAGATCCTCCATACTTTGTATAAATGGTGGACTCCTGAAAAAGGAAGCATACAGGCGATGAAGACCCTTCGACATCAACGATATCGAGTTCTTGCAGTAATCTGGGTGAAGACGTTGTCTTCTACGGTGATTGCTACAGTGACTCTGAGGCTGTTTACAAAGGCATAGACTGTGATGCAGAACCTAAAGCGGACAAGACAGAAGACTGTGGCGGTGTCCTGAGACCGAAGCGATGGAAACGTCGTGTTATAATAAATAAATCTGATCAAGCTTGTGATTATCGCTGGCTAGATGATGAAAGTAACCCTGAGGTTGGTGTTAAAACGGAAGACACCAGAGATCATAATATTTATAATAAACAAGCAATGAAGATGGTGGCAGAAGAGATTGATTCCACATCATGGAAAGATCCAAACATATTGGTTGACCGGCTAAGACTGATGGTGGCATCTGTTCGTAGAGGGAACTACTCGCATATCGTGGAAGTATCGACCATACTTAAAGAACTTCGGAACGCTGGCTACACACAATAATCATTTGATTAACTGTCATGTGTGTACTAATGAAAAATAAAATGAATTATTTATATTTTAAAAAAGTATGATTTATTTCTTGTATCCTGATTTCCAAATAAGCCTGTGTTTCCGCTACTGTATGTGTGATCATTCCGTTTCCTGTGTGTACTGTGTGTACGTTCCGATTTCCTGTGTGTACATTCCGTTTTCCTGTGTGTAAATTTCGTTTTCCTGTGTGTACATTCCGTTTTCCTGTGTGTACATTTCGTTTTCCTGTGTGTACGTCCCGTTTCCTGTGTGTACTGTGTGTACGTTCCGTTTTCCTGTGTTTACGTCACGTTTCCTGTGTGTACTGTGTGTACGTTCCGTTTCCTGTGTGTACGTTCCGTCTCCTGTGTGTACTTTTAGTTTTACTGTGTGTAAATTCCGTTTTCCTGTGTGTACATTACGTTTTCCTGTGTGTACATTCCATTTTCCTGTGTGTACTGTGTGTAAATTCCGTTTTCCTGTGTGTACTGTGTGTTCATATCGACGTTTCCTGTGTGTTCTGTGTGTACGTTCCGTTTCCTGTGTGTACATTCCATTTTCCTGTGTGTCGGTGTGTTCATTCCGTTTCCTGTTTGTACTGTGTGTACATTCCGTTTTTTTTCTGTTTTTTCTATTGTTGAATGTGTTTCATTTGTTTAATGTACGTAGTAAAAATTTTTCATTGCTGTATATTGTGTGTATGTCCGGAGCTGTGTCTTCGGCGCAGCGCTCTCTGCCGCGTCCAACGGAGGAAAAACGGTAGATTTCCCCCTCCATGCAGCCCTGTTGGAGGCGGGGCTAGCGCTTCCGTCGGTGAGCGGACATGCGCTTGCTAATTTTTCCCTCCTCCCCTGCTCCACTCCCACCTCGTGCTGGTAACTCGTCACGGTCGAGCGATCTCTCGCCGCCTCTGTGCTGGCTTTTTGAAAAATTATTCAGTATCTAATCTGAAAGATTTTTCATTAAACTTGAAATATATATTTTTTAATATTGAATTTTTTTTTATAAATGTAGACAATTTTTATTTTAAATATCACTTTTTTATACATGTAACGCATTATTATTTTAAATATAAACTTTTTTATAAATGTAAATAACTTTTAAATTGTAAAATTTTCCCTGCTACTTTTTTTATAACTAATAGTATTTAACGTGAAATAAGGATATTTAATTATTTTTTTTTAAACTTTAATTTAGTATAGTGATGGCGGATTAATATAACATACACACATAAATTGGATTTATTTTATTTCCAACAATTCCTAGACCGGTACCAGACGAATACAGAGGACGCATTACAATGTTGAAGTGTAATTCATTACATATAGTTCTGATTGTATATTTTCTTTATAGTCTTACACACCACATATAAATTTTTATGGGCGATAAAAAATATAACACGTAATTTTGAGTCACTGATGATTATGGTTAGTTAGTTCACACTTGATTCAAATAATAGTTTTGATATAGCTACGGAACAATAACTGACGCAACAGGAGTGACAAAACTTGAACACTGTAACTATTTCACGCTATACTTGTCGTCACGCAGATCACTGTTCTTCTGTGGACTCTGGTATGGAGCGATGGCTATCCGTACACTTCGACACGGGGTGATGATGAGGTAGCGATGACGACGGTGTAGACATTGCAGAACTTGACATTCGGCGTGATGCAATTGACGATAGTGGCGTTAATGGTCTCGACGGTGTGGGAGATGACAAAGATGGAGATCCGTCACGAGATGTATCAGGCTCTCGGGCAGCACCAGCAATGGTTGTGTGGGACAATGACGCCTCACGTGATGGTCCATGGTTCACGAACTGACGAGAGCCCGCCTCTCCAAACACTTGACGGGCAGACTCTACTGGTGAGTCGTCACGATCGGGGGATCGACCCCATGGCTCGTCTCGCGACCAGCGACGTCCCTGTCGTCTGCAGCACTCGATGGCATACCAGTTGTGAAGGTATGTTTCCTCGTCTTCTTCATCGCTCATATCGTCCATACGTATGCACGTAGAGGACTCCAGCATCCATGGGTCGTCGATTAATTTTTTCGATGACATGTTAGATGTTACAAGGACCACGATGCTGGCAATGAGGAGACGAACTGTAGGTAACTGAACTCTTCCCGGGTCCGACAACAGGTGTATTTATACTCTACACAAATTAGGGGAGGAGGAGGGTAGGGATGGGAATGACGGTAAAGAGAGATGGAGGGGTGAACTTTTTTTTTCTTGTAGGGGTGGGAGAACAGCAACAGTAGTTTTTTTTACGATAAAATAAATAATGAAAAAAAATGGGTAGGTTGGAGGGGGGGGGGAGATATATGTGCTATGAAAAAAAGTGGTGGGGGTAAGTCAGTCTGCCAGCAGCCGTCATTGAGGAAGGAGCCTGTCGCCATTTTTATTTTTTTGCCCTCACCGTGTTCGAACCGAGGACTCCGAACTCCGTGTCTAAAAAGTACGTTTTTTTTAAAAAAATATATTAAAATTTAATTAATTGAATTTTTTTATAAATTTTAAAATTTTTTTCATTAAAATCGGATAATAAATAAAAAAGTTAAAGATGGCAGACGTAAAGGAAATTGCAACGGTGACGTCATAATTCAAAATGGCGGAAAACAAAATGGCGGAAAGTTCGAGAAAACAAAATGACGTCATCGAAAATGGCGGATCCTAAATGGCCGCCGGGGTCAAGTTCAAGGTCAAAGGTCAAGGTCAAGGTCATCCAAGATGGCCGCCGTGACGTCACAATCCAAGATGGCGGTCGGCTCCACAGGCTCCACAACCTGAATCCTGCCGCAGGACATACATTCGTATACTATTCCCAGATTTGCACCGAGGCGGGGATAAGACGCGCCTGCATGTTGGCTCATGAGATCATGCGCAAAAATTAAATACATCGCTGGAAAATAATTGGGGAACTATCCTGACAAAGAATAAGTGGGAGTGGGCAGTGATTGGAATTAGTTTATGTTTAGCTACAAAATACCTGCTAACAAAATAATTTAAAAATTCAAATTTTCATTTGTGCCAAAAAGTGATAATTGGCGGCACAATTAAATTGCAATATAGTGGTTATTATATGTACTTAAGAGATGCTAATGCAATGCAGTATTATAGAACAGTATGTCTGGGGACAGGGTTCATGGGGTAGTGCTTGGTGCTATTCCGTCATCTTGGATTGTGATATCATGGCGGCCATCTTGGATGACCTTGAACATGAAATTTGACATTGACCTTGACATTTGACTTTCCTAATTTACCAAAATTTGCCCAAATTTACCCTAAATTCCCCAAAATTAGAAAAAAAATCATATTTTTTAAAGAAAAAAATAAGTCTTGCCAAAAAATTTAAAAAACTTGATAATACCAAAATTATAATTTTGAAAACCTCAAAATACTTTTTTGCCTTAGAAATAACACAAATTCCTAAAAAAACAGCTGCAGCATCCATGTCTACAGCCTCACATAAGCTGTTTCTAGGAATTAGGATGCCATGACTGTGATCTTGGATTATGATGTCATTGTTGCAATTTCCTTAACGGCCACCATCTTGAGAATCTATATTTATTATCCGATTTCAATGAAACAATTCTAAAATTAAAAAAAAAATAATTCATAAAAATTTAATTAAATACTATTTAAACCATGAACTTATGCCATGGAGCACAGAGTCCCTGGATTAAACCCAGCGAGGACGAAAATTAAAAAAAAAATTACGTCAGGTCATTCCTCCACGGAAGACCCCGGTAGACTGACGTCCCACCACTTATGCCAAGAAATATATATCGATAACTAGTATGATGTCATGTCCACCGTCTTGAAAATCTGTAATTATTATCCAATAAAAATAAAACAAATTCTAAAGTTAATGTAATTATTATCCGATAATAATAAAATTAATTTTAAAATTTATATTTAAAATAAAATAATCAAATTTTAACTAAAAATGCTATAAAAACAATGTTGCAATTTCTGTTACGGCTGCCATCTTGAAAATCCTTAATTTTTTATGTTAGAAAATTGGGAAAAATTTTACAATTCATAAAAAAATTAATTCACCGAATTTAACAAAAACAATTATTTCAAAAATATCTTATAAACAATTTACATATCCGCCATCTTAGAATTGTGTAATTATTGACTTAGATTTTCGGTGAAATTCCCTAAATTCATTAAATAAATCATTCGTCAATCTACTATTCGATTCGAAAAGTTCCTGTTAATGGCTCGATCCATTACCGATGCAATTATCTAAATTTTATGTTAAAAATTATAATATCAATAAATCATGTTCAAATTCCTAAAAGTATCCTAAATTCCATATAAACCAGCTTTCAGCAAGTCTTTATGACCGCCAACTTGGAAATATGTAATAATGTACATAGGAATTCGCGAGAATGTTCTAAATTCATCAAAAAAATCACTCGTTTATACAATGATTTAATTGATGGATTACCATCCTTGGTTCAATCCTTGGTCAATGTAAAAATTTAAGTTCAGTTAAAAGCATAATAATTTAATTAAAAACACAAGAATTCTGGCTTTTACTAGAACTTTATCCATTCTCGAAAACGGAGACGTTTTCAAGCTGACAGAAGCTGTTTTTGTAATTTTTGTATTTTTTTGCTTTTATATAAAAATTTTATAATTATTTTGAAATTTTAAAAATTTTTTCTCTAATTTTCCTTTATTAAGGAAAACGTTTGATGGTTTTCGCCTTGTGCTCCCGATTATTCTTGTCCATATTATGGTGGTTTACTTTGTGTGCTCCTGATTATTCTTGGCTAGACATCTGATGGTTTTCTCCAAGCTTCGTAGTCCTGTAGCCTCGCAGACTTGTAACATGGAGACTTGTAGCTATATAGTCTCGTATCATGTACCTTCATAGTCATGTAGTCATGATGCCTTGGAGCCTCGTACACTCGAAGCCATGTATCCAAATGCCGATGGAGCAGTTTATGTCAAAACACTGTTGGAACCAATGTCAGTCGAAGCACTTGGAGCTTTGGAGCTCTTAAAGCATTGTAGCAGATGGAGCGAATGGAGCTTTGGAGCATTTGGAGCAATTGGAGCTGTTAGAGCTGTAGGAGCAGTTGGAGCTGTTGGAGCATTTGGAGTGTTTGGAGATTTGGATCTGTAGAGCTTTGGAGCTGATGGAGCTTTTGATTATGTTGGACCTTCGGTTCTTTGGAGCATTTGGAGCTGTTGGAGCTTTGGAGCATTTGGAGCTGTTGGACCATTTGGGGCTGTTAGAGCTTTGGAGCTGTTAGAGAAAATAATGTTGGAGCCAATAACTATTGGAACCAATGACTTTTGGAGCCAAAAGACTGTTGGCATCATAGAATGTCGGAGCCAATGACTATTGGAGCCAATAATTTTGGAACTAAAAACTGTTTGGTTCCTAGACTATTGGAGACATTATATGCTATCTAAACATTAACGATCGCGTCCTACCAAGTAGAATGTACGTGAGATTGTACCTCCTTTTCGTTACATGCTTGACCTGCGTAAACGTTGCGTAGTAATTGCGTGTACATTCTGTACATTGCGTACATTGCGTGTACATTGCTTTTATTGTGTGTTGGAGTGAATTTATCTTTGGAGCTCTTGGGGCACTTGAAGCTGATGTGGAATTGGGGCATTGAAGCCAAATGTATATAGATCTGATGGCGCGAATTGGAGCTCTTGTTACATAGCGTATATTGGTGAGATAAAATTCCTGTGACGAGAACGTATCACACCGCATCGAATTTTTCGATTATATGGGCTTATATTTTTAATGTTGTTTTAACTCATGTATTATAGTAAATGGTTCTTGATTTGACTAGCATATTTTTTCCATCGGGTGCATGTATACAAGCGAGTCATAGACCGAAGGTCGCTCAGTTTGTTACTGTCGTCGACGGTGTAAGGATCACCTAGTTTGTTTCATCTGGTGCATAAGTCGCGTAATTACTTGTTCTTGTGAACTCGATGGAATATTTCCCGTCTTTAATGACGAACTTGATGGAACTTCGGGAACTCTGATGTCAGCGACGACGACGATGGAGCAGATCATGATGGCAACGACGACGACAACACTGGAGGAGACTTTAACAGTCGTGGTACCACACCGGAAGAGAACGAAATGACTTCAGTGCTGACTGCACAGGAAACCTCGGCGAACGCTGTTTCGACCTCGATGGCGACTTCAATGGATGGTGATTCGTCAACAACTAACGAACATTAGTGCCGTTACTATGACAAGATTTTCTCAAACATCAGCAATGCTCGTCGACACGAGAAAAGAGAATGTGCTAAGAATCCTCCTCGCAAAATGTTTGGTTGTGTGAAATGTTATAAGCAGTTTGCCAGAAAAGATAATATGAAAACGCACATGAAGACATATAAAGGTCCTGCTGAAGTGTGCATTCAATACATCGGCAGCAGTAATTTACAGTTCTGACGATGTGAAGCAAACTGTTAAACACGGTATTGAGAAACTCTGTCAAGAAGAGGATGAAGATATCAGTAAAGGATCTGGCTGGTCTCTGTATAGCATAAACCGATTGGAGCTGAGAATTAGTCATTTCATGCCGAAGCAGAACTAAATGTTTATTGAATTGTTAACTTTTGTAAGTGTATCTGTAGTAGAATAGAAATTATGTAATATAATTATTTTTGTAAACGGACTTGTGGTGTCTTTATTTCTCGAACCTATAGCTTTTGTGGTGTTTTTAATTAAATTAGAATGCTTATATTTTTGCATTGTCCAGGGATCGAACCATGGACGGTAATCCATCAATTAAATCATTTAATTATTGAGTGATTTTATTGATGAATTTAGTACTTTCTCCCGAATTCCTATCTACATCAGGGGCGGATCCAGAGGGTTGGGAGGGGGGTCACAGGGGTCATGACCCCCCCCCCCCCCCAGGCAGTGAACTGAAAATTGAATTAAATGCTTAAGACCAAAAACAATCGCCGATTCAATGATCACTGATTATCAAAATGTATGAAGGCTACTTTCTGTTTGATACATGCTGGCGACTAGCGTTGTCATTCTCTTGTTTCTTTTCTCGTTATTTTCAGAAAGTCATATATATATATATATATATATTATTCTTACAATTATTCAATACAACATACATTCAAACAAGTTTAAAATTGCTTTTCGCTAGTTTTTTTTTCCTTGTTCGCGTATTTAAAAAAATTCTTTCACTCTACTTTGCAAGAAATGAGAAACGTTTCACTCCCATGCCGCTAGATAGTGCGTACATCTCGATAGCAAGGAAAAATCAAGAAGCTTTGTGCAGGCTCACACATGAAACATTTTGATAAATTCTTTGTTTTGTGTACGTCAATCCAGTCAATATTACAACATTCAACATTGCAGTGTGAAGTGTGATGTGTTTTACAAGTAAACAAGTGCAAAACATATAATGGTAAGTTAGTAAGACTTTAATTGTGTAGCTAGCTTAATTAGTACCAATTATAGAAATTGAATACTAACTGCTCAAAAATGTTTTGGTATGACAACCAACATTTTTTTTAGTGCTACATTTATTCCTTAAGCCAGTAAAAGAAAGAGAAAGGCGAATTCACAACCACATTTAACGTACATATGAACACACGCACGTATGTTAAGTTTTTGAGATTGAATTCGCAACCGTTTGCCTTTACAAGATGTCGGCAATACATAATTTTACATTACTCTTTTTAGTAGAAGTGATAAAAAAGATTTTAACATAGAGCGAAATTATTTCGCAAAAATAATTAATTTTATCTTAAGTGTTAAGTCTTACATTTGTACTTGCTGGATTCACAACCACCACTTAGCGCACGTACATACGAAGTAGAAAGTTGAGTTGATCAACTCTGTTATGTACGTACGCAAGCTACGTGACATTGTGAATGCTTGCAAGCATTTTAAAATAAGTACTTAATTTTAGCAACCAAATAAATAAGTTAATGATTTATTGTGATTATTATTCTTATATATTATTATTGTCAACCATACAAGATACAACTATTGTTTGAAAAAAATGCATACAGACATAAAAATTTCAATTAATACTTTATCTCTCCTTGGTTTATTTTAGGGTGATTCCTTGAAGAATGTGACTGGAGCAAAACGTCGTGCATCTGGTAGAACTATTGACAAGTTTTTCAGTAAGAAGTCAAAATCTGAGACTGAGACAAGAGGTGGATCGTCGTCATTACTACCATCTACATCTGTGGATCAAATTTGCCATATGGTTCCAGCTCCTGAACCTGTTGCCTTAGTTGTTAATGAGCACATATTGCCAGATAGAAACAAGCCACAGGCACAACCTCAGTTTTCGTCTGATATTGGATATTACACAGGCCAGACCAATTTAAATGATTTCACCAAGGCTATGCTATTAGAGCGACACTGGACACCACCTCCAGATTATGTTTTCCTTCATTGTATTGTTACCAAGAAGGGGAAAGAGACAAAGAAGTATGCCCAGAGATCGCATTTGGAAAAATTTCACTGGCTCGTGCTTTCGCACAAAGATCAGGGACTTTATTGCAAGTACTGTGTCCTTTTTGCTGCAGGCTCAGGGGGTGGCCTTCAAACCAACACCCCTCTTAGAAGGATGGTCAAGGAACCTCTGAAGTCCTTCGATGATCTGCTTGGAGGTAAAGGATCTTTTATGACGCACCAGCGGAACCAGTATCACCAGTGGCCTGTTGAAGCTGGAAAAAACTTTCTTTTAACATATCGCCAATCATCACTCGAAGTTGCAAATCGGTTTGCTCACAAAGAGACAATTTAAAGAAAATCGAGAACGTTTACGACCAATTGTCAGCACTATCATCTTTTGTGGTCGTCAAAATATTTCCTTGCGTGGCCACAGGGACGATGGAGTCTTACATGAATACGGCGATGGTCCCAGTAGTAATGTTAAGCTAAATGCGAATAATGAAGAGGCCAGTTCTGTGGTTCAGAGTTGACTCTGGTGACTCAAACCTACGCCGCCACTTGGAAACTACTTCAGCTAATGCCACATACATAAGCAAAATGGCACAGAATCAACGCCGAGTACAACAGCTAGTCATTTATATGTTGATTGTTCAATTTAGGAAATTAACATCAACATATTTAGTATGATATAATCAATCAATTAAAGCATTATAATATGGAAGCATACTTTTCTGTTATTTTTAAATGTTTTATTCTCTCATATTCAAGCTGATATCATAATTCATAACATATTTCTCTACCAAATACGAAAAAAAATTAATAACTGGTTATTATAGACTTTTATCATATACATATTTATATTAATTGAGTTGACAAAAATGGCAGCAATAAAAGTTTCTTTCATTCAAAACCACACTGTCTTTCTTAGTTTCATGATTTGGAATAATCTGCCATAGACTATTTATACAACTTTACCTTAGTAACATTCACTATAACAGAAAGACAATGCATATTATTTCTGTACCACGTATAACAGAAACTGCTTTTCTGCAAAGGCAAACAAAATAAATTTAGCTATTTTTGTAAGTATTGAAACTACACAGCACCATAGCTTACAAATGAACTACATTTGTAGATCTAGTTAATAATACACCAATTATATGCGGTCTTGCTCACTTATCCACAAGTGATCGTCGGATTCGCGGGCGTCCAGAGGCTAAGCTCGCGAACTGGAACAAGTCTGTGCGAGCTTGAACAAGCTTGTACGAGCGTGAACAAGCCTTCGTGATCGTGAACAATCCTGTACGAGCGTGAACAAGCCTATGCAAACTTGTACAAGCGTGAAAAAGCCTGTGTGAGCTTGAACAAGCCCGACTAAGCTGAAGCTGTATGCGTTGCTTCTACGACTAACTTTAACTGCTTTGTAATGTTCCTTATAGAACTGGGAACCGATTTCCAATATAATTTCCTTTTGTCATTATATTTCGAAATTAAAAAGAAATTGTATGTACATAAAATAGCAAAATATATTTAATCAATAACATTCTAAAAGTGACTTGTTTTATAGGCCTAAAAATAATATAATTTAGTGATACATTAATTTGTAGTAGGATGTTTGGTAAATAGACTATTAGGGACCTAAATCATTAAAAATAAGTCCAAAATATAAGTTCCTGATTTAGGGAAAGTTGAAAAATTTTAAAAAAAAATTGTATGTTATCTGGACTTATAGATTTAATGTTTGCGGAAGGATAATATACCATTTATAAAAGAATACTACTTCTAGTGTGTATGTATATATACACTAACCTCGCGAAGCTGGCTTGGTAGCCAAGCGGTCGAAGGCTTAATATCGAGAAACTAATGGTAATTGGTTTAAATCTGTCCACCACCAAAATGTTTTTAATATATTAAATAAACATTGAGGACCAACCATAAGTACTAACGTAAATTATAAAATATGTCTATCCACGACAATTGTTTGCGTAGCATGTGACACTAGCACATCGGGCAGGATTTCAGGTGAAAAAACGAAAGTGACCGACAACGGTCTACGAGGTTTAGATCATGCCGACGGGCGAATGACACGCCCGAACAGAATCCTCCCGATTGGCAAGGCAACAAGTAAGTTAACAAGCCATTAATCTATATATGGTCCCTTAATAAACACATTGCACCAGACCCGGCCAATTTATAATACTCAGTTTGTTAGTACAATTATTTATCGAATATCACTTCAAAAGCCCTAGTTTAGTATTTTTTTCAAGTATTTTTCGCTTTTATCGTATCCGTTTACATAGTTTCGTGCTGCTATCTGGGCTTGATGGTTGCAAGTAACTTTTACTATGTAGGAAACGAATTATAACGACGGACGCAGAAAGTACTTGTGTTACTCGTGTCTTGAAATTGCAATAATTTCGAATATTTTATTTGTCACTTTATTTTGCTGAATTTTATTAACATAAATTCTAAAATAAATTACAAAAATTAATCTTGAAATTTTTTCTGTAATTAAGCATCAGCACTAAACATTAGGCAAAAATTAATTTATTCTATTTCCTAAAGTGTTTAATCATAAAATTAAACAGATAAAAATATTAGGTTTCCTTACAACTTTAAAGATTTATTTTTTTATGTATTCTTAGTTTTATAATTGTTCTGATTTACGCTTTAAAATATTTAACTTTGGTTTTAATATACTAGTTATAGATGAATAAAACCAGCTAATATCTATTTAATATTATTATTGCAATGATTATGTTAAAGAAAATTATTCGGCTCTAGCTTGCTCTGTGATGATGTACACATACATTAGTAACTTAAACTTTTCTTTGAGTTTTTATGAATGAATATCAATGTAATCTTGCATTTTTATATCGTATATTTTAAACAAATCAGATAATACTAGATAAATAAAAGTTAAAAGTTACAAAAGTTAGCACAGAATAATATTCTCAAACAAAAATATAAAGAACATAAAAAAACACATAAATTTTTTCATGTAGTACAAACTCATTTGTCAATAGTTTTCCTTACTTTTGTACTTTGTTGTTACAAAGCCTAATATGGTTGATAACTGTAAACCTTGTTTGAAGTAAAAATTTTAAATATGTTTTCCTAGTGGTATTACACGAATAGGTGTTGTAAATTTATATTTTTGAAACCAAAATAAAAATTTTATACAGGTTCATTCCGAAATTTTATTTTCAATGTATTTTATGTCTAATATTTTGGGTTTATTTCTATCCCTTTCGTAATTTTTATCTCGATAGTGTTCTCATGCAATAATTATTTCAGTCACGAGTTTTAAATTAAATATTATTTTTTGCTTCTATCTTTAAAGGAGTACAAGATTTTTTCAATAATGTAAATAAATATTTATATTTATTCGCAATTTTTTTATATTGATTCAGCCATTTTGCAAGCCACCTGTGATACTATTAGCTTTTACCCAGTTTCAGAATGTTTTCGATGCTGTATGACTTTAACAGGATTATTTTTAAATTTTTAAAAATGTTATTTTGTTCTGCTGGCCACTCTGTTTCCCACACAGAAGACATTAACATCTCAGTTGCTACTAGAGTGAAATTTTTTTGTGATGTTATAATGGTATTTGTGGAAAGGGGTCCGGAGTATGAGTTGATGTGATAGTTGATACGATAATGGTTAATGGAGTAGCTAAGGATCAGTGTTGTTAAAAGTACTCGGAAAAGTAATTGGGCTCAATTACAATTACTGTGGTGACAATGTAACTAATTACAAGTAAAAATTACTTTACATAGAAGTAATCAGTAAAATTACAATTAGGTACAATTACATTCTGCTACCATTTTAAAACTGACTTACAATTCAATTTGTTTACACACTGTTACATTAAATACATACATATATGTTTTGTTAAAAAATGATTTCATTTAATCATTAAATTTATTATCTTTAGTTAAATGAATGATATTGCTTGAAAAACATCAAAAGACTTCATACAAGTAGCTACCTGTAATATAAGTAACACTCTTTAAATTTTGGAATTGACCTTACAAAACAATTACAATCATGGAAATGCAGTAGCTAATGTCAGTAAATGTTGTAAAAAACAGTGTTAATACATAGCCCTATCATTAATAAAATTCATTATCTAGTTTGCTTACCGTGATGTGTTTCCTTAAATTTGAAGCAGTGCTCCATGCTGATCTGAGTATTTTATTTCCCAAACATAACTTACAATTCACAGATATATTCTCTTTGCTCTGCTTCCCAGATAATTCAAAATATTTATCAATGTAACTAAACTGAAAAATTCTATCTTCATTACTAACGACTTCTTTAGCATTTGAATTTGTCGCAGTATCACTTCGGTTACCTATACCATCCATGATTGCGATGCGTTTGCGAGTAGTGGACACAACACAAGTAAAAAAAGTGAAGACAAGATGGCAAATATATCTAGAACCTGCCACTTCTGTGCTTTGTCATTTTTGATCATAGATGTTGTGCATACAATCGTAGCGCTACAAGCGTAAAATTATAAACTTTACTAATACAAAAATGTATGTTCTTCTTGTTCTTAATTGTATTTATTATACATTCTGATAATAAAAGTATCGGCAAGTAAATATAAAGTATCAATAACCTTAATGTATCAATTACAATAAATTAATGTTATGTATTCCGATTACAAGTACGAATTACACTTTTTTAATGTAACTCGTTACAAGTATAAATTACTTGAAAAGTAATCGTTACAAGTAATCCGATTACTTGTAATTCGTTACCACTTAACAACACTGCTAAGGATGCACAGTGTGTTGCACTTCAATGTACTGAGAGAGGGTGAGAGGGCGAGAGAGTGAGAGAGAGTGGTCGCAGGTGGTGCCGCTGGACTGGTGGCCACTCACGAGGGACTGCCTGGCGTACGGCATGACCGTGGCGCTCATGATCTGCATCATCCATGACGAGAGGGTGGAGTGGTACGAAGCTCTCATCCTCGTGCTGCTGTACATAGTGTACATAGCAGGTGAGTGCCCACCACCCCACCTGCCATCAGTTCCTGCCGAAAATAAACTATTTTCAGGGGTTATGTTTTTTTTTTACCTAATGTTGGTTGCAAATTTATTTTGATTGTTTCAAGAATTTGTTTTTTAATATGTGTTTTATTTTTATACCATATTTTAATTTTCGTTAACATAATAAAGTTTTTGGATGCAAATGTGTAGATTTCTGATGTATTTCACAAAGCCAGAAAATAAAATTTTCTTGACAATTCTTCATTTATTCAGTTGGGGATGGTACAATGTTAGTTATTCTAGTAGAAAAAAATCAAGAGTAAGAAATACAAATTATAAATAATTAAATTAAATTGGTTGCAGTTGAGAACTAACTAAATAATTCATAGTTATGTTGATTTTTCTGACCAATTTTAATATTCTTAAGAACGGTAAAGCCTTAAATAAGTCGTAGTGAAACAATTGGAAGATTTTTAAAAAAAGATGCCTATAATGCACATGATTGGCACATACTTCCCCCCTGAAAGACGGAGTCAGGGTGGCCAAAATGAGCCACCTAAAAACTAGGGTGACTTACCCTGCACCAGGATCGACTATAGTAAACTACTTACAATAGGTAATTTTTACAGGTTACAATTAGAGCTAAAACGTATCAATAACTTATTAACTAAGTGGCGCCACTTAAAACTATACCTCTTAACTTAAAACATCTTAACTTAAACATCTTATAAACTAGTACCATGGTTTTTTATAACTTATAATTAGGACCCAGGAATTTTTGAAATTTCAAACCTATGTGTTGAGTTGGAATGCCTATATATATATATATATATATATATATATGTTAGCACTGTTCCTGTAAAAGGAAAACCAGTGAAGAGTGCCTTTACTTCATGTTCGGGTGCACTTTCTTCAACTGTGAGATGTGTGCGCGCGCGCAATAACAGCCGAAGCTGGGGTTGGCTAGAGCGACCGTGACTGTGGCGTTAAGAATAGTTGGATCTGCCGGGAACCACACATAACTTAGAAAGTCACAACTTAGAACTGTCATAACTTAGAAAACTTGGAAAAATCCACGTAACTTAGAAATACACAACGCAGAACCACACAAATTAAAAACATCATAATGTAGAAAGTCACAACTTAGAACTATCACAACTTAGAAACACACAACTAAGAAAGGTCATAACGTAGAAAGTCACAACTTAGAACTATCACAGCTTAGAAACACACAACTTAGAAATATCATAACTTTGTAACACGCAATGCAGAAGCACACAACTTTGAAACATCATAACGTAGAAAGTCACCACTTAGAACTATCACAACTTAGAAACACACAACTTAGAACTGTCATAACTTAGAAACACGCAAAGCAGGACCACACAACTTAGAAACATCGTAACGTAGAAAGTCATAACTTAGAACTGCCATAACTTAGAAAATTCTAAGTTATGTGTTTGTAAGTTGTGTGTTTCTAAGTTGTGTGTTTCTAAGTTATGACAGCACCCCGGATCTGCCTGGGGCCATTTCCAACGATATGAGAGCTTGGCGGATTGCTTGTCGATCGCCTTGCTCAGAGTGTGTGCTTTGCAAAGCACCAAATCACCTACTCTGTAGGGATTGGGGGAACGTCTTTCATTGTATTTTTGCCTGCTTGCCTCGTGGGCCAAGTTCAGGTTTTTACGAGCTCTACTCCAGACACCATTAATGTTGTGTGTGTCGTCTGGTAGTAACTCACTCAAAGTCCATTGGTTAGAGAGTGGGGTGTTGGGTTTGGATGTGAACATGAGTTCAAACGGTGTTGTCTTGTGTACTTCGTGTCGGGCCGCGTTGAAGGCCTTTTGCAACCACACGAGATTGGAGTCCCACCTATCCTGCGAGTTCGAATGGAATGCTATTAAAGCAGACTGGAGGTTTCGGTTGAAACGCTCCGCATGTGAAGGCTGGGGATAGTAGGGTGTCGTGGTCACGTGTTGTATCCCGTGTGTGAAACACATGTTTTTGAACAGTGTTGATTTAAAATTTGTGGCGTTGTCGGAATCAATGATGGAAGGTAAACTGGAAATCTTGAATATATTATTTTGAAGGGCTCGAATGGTGAATTCGGCCATGGCTTTTCTGACTGGGATTAGTCACACAAATTTTGAAAATGCGTCGAAGCATATCAAAAGCATTGAATTTCCATCCTTTGACCTTGGGAAGGGTCCCACAAAATCGATGAAATGTTTTGCATAGCCCTTTTGGCCACATCGGAACTCAAAAATCCGAATTGTGTTTGCTGGGCTGGCTTACTCAACGCACATAATTTACATAATTTTACTCGCTGGGTTATGTCCTTGTGCATCCCATTCCAGATGAAATTCTTTCTAATGTTTTCAATTGTTTTTAAGATGCCTAAATGTGCGCCTAAAGGTGGTTCAGTGATAGTATTGAAAAATCATGTCCCTGAGATTTTGAGGTAGGGCTATTCTGAAACTTTTGCAGTGCTGAGTTCTCTGGTAAAGAATTCCCTTTAAAAGTTTTTAATACTTTGGAGGTGAGCCTGAATTTATTTGCGTGATTATGTCGGTCAGTTGTGGGTCAGAATTTTGATGTGATTGTAGATCGGAAAATGCTAAAGGAAAATCCGTTAACAATGCATGACATGCAATGGGAGTTTCTTTCTGAATTTTGGGATCGGAAGGTGACTCGAACATTCGAGAAAGGGTGTCTGCCACGATGTTTTGGGAACCTCTAATGAGTTTTATATTGAATTTGAGGGAAGCAATTTTTACAATCCAGCGACCTAATTTACCTAATTGCTTGGGGTGAGCCAAAAGCCAAGCAAGGGCCTGATTGTCTGTTTCCAGTAAAAATTCTTTATGTTCCAAATATGGCCGGAAATTATCTATGCCGAAAACTACGGCAAGGCACTCGAGTTCATACACCGAAGAGGCTTTTCGTTCTGGGTTCGTTACCGTGCGTGAGGCGAAAGCTATAGGCTGCCTACAACCATCAAACTCTTGTGAAAGCACTGCGCCAATGGCTACGCTGGAGGCGTCGGTTTGCAGTATGAAAGGTCTGCTTAAATCAGCCATTCTGAGAACAGGTGGACTGGCTATTTATTGTTTTAGAAATGTGAAGGCTATGTCTTGTTCTGGCCCCCATTTGAAAACGGAATTCTTCTTTCGTAGAGCATTGAGTGGGGCGGCATGTTCGGCAAAATTGGGGATAAATTTTGCATAGAAATTTGCCATGCCAATGAAACGTGAGATTCCTTTCGCGTCTTTAGGTGGTTGGAAATCTGCTATGGCCTGGGTGCGACTTGGGTATATCGTCACTCTCCTACTAGAAATTAGGTGGTGAGGAAAGAAATTTCTTGTACTGCAAATTTTACTTTTTTTGTATTGACCGTTAGGCCAGCTTTGCGTAGTTTCTCAAGGACTTCTTGCAAATGAGCCAGGTGCTCTTCAAAGGTTTCTGAATAGACGACGACGTCATCCAAATAATTGAAAACTGATTTGTATTTCAAATCGCCCAAAATTTGGTCGAGTAGGCGTGTTAACACCTGTGCGCCTGTGGCTAGCCGAAAGGTACTACTTTGTACTGGTACAAATTCCACGGAACGCAGAATCCGGTGACATGTTTTGACACTGAAGTTAGTGGTATTTGATGATAGGCCGAATTGAGGTCAAAAACACAAAAAAAAATTGCCTTGCTAAACCAGTGACACGCTGAATTTAGATCTGGTAATGGGGTCATTTCCACTTCAATTTGTCGGTTGACCCCACGATAGTCGACTACCATGCGGTGACCTTGGCCTTGATCTTTGGGTACCAAAAATGCTGGAGATGCGAAGTTAGAAGTGGATGGCTCGATTTCGTCCTTGTCCAACAGGTTCTGTATATTCTCACGCATTACCTGCATTTTAGCTCCTAATAATTGATAAGGATGACACTTAACTGGGGTTTTGTCCAAAAGCTTAATTTCATATTGTGTGAGATGGGTGCGTCCTAGTTTTTCACTTAAAACATCTGGAAAAATTCTGCATAATTTCTAGATTTCCTGTCTGTGATCACCCTAAAGGTGGGTTAGCGAAATGTTCTTTTCACCCTTAAAATCTGTTTTTGTGGAATTTACATTACTGTGACTCTCTGCATCTGGAGACACAAAGGAAAAAAAAACTTGTTTGTTAAATTTGAAGTGAAATCTTCGTGCCTGTAAATCAATGATCATGCCCATTTTTGCAATGAAATATGAACCAAAAATTAAATCTGTGGCTAAATCATCAGCTACCAAAAATGGGAAAATTCATGAAAACAAATCAATTTTAATTTTAACGAAAGTCACAACATTCATTTTCAAAGGCTGTTCAGTCGCAGTAAAACACTGTATATCTACGGTCTGCGTTTTCTGAATTGCATTGTCTTGTTGTAACTTTTTGAAAAGTTTGCCTGATATAAACGAGCGCACAGATCCCGTATCAATTAGAACTGGGACCTCTTGTTTTCCCACCGTTGTGCTGGCATAAGATAGAACTGTGGGTAAATTGGCAATAATGTTATGGCAGCTTCGTTTATCAGTGGTTCGAGGACAATTACATTTATTGCACATAGGCCTAACGATGTTGCATTGCTCAGTTTGTTTTATTTTGCAGACTTTGGTTTTCTTTGTTTTCCTCTGTTTCCATTTTATTTCTTTATTTTTCCACCTATTTGGGGAAGCTGTGTTTTGTTGTTGGAATTTAAGGTTGGATTTTTTTTCTGAGTCCATGTGAAAACAAAAATTTCTTACAGTTGTTTGGACTGCTGGCTCAGGAAGAATTTTTCCTGGCCAGCGATATCTTTGTACTGTGGTTTGGCAAAATGTTCATGGCTGTCTTTGTTGGAAAGGTGTATTGGAATACTGCGGTTTATTTTCTGTTGCTTTCTTTGAATACTTCTGTGTTGTGAAATTAGTCTCTCTGTTCCGCTGGTGGTCAGCATACTGCATGTTTGTGTTGGAGATGCACAAGCGGTCAAGCTCGGCCAAATTTTGCGGTCGGGCCTGGAAAACTGCCCGCGATCGTTCTTGAGGGTTATACCGTCAAGAATATTTGAAACTATTTCTCCCTCGGAGACTTGCAAACGAAGAACCTGAGCCGCCAATTTAATGTCGGCGATGTAGTGGGGCAAAGCCTCGTTTCTTTGTTGGAGCCGGTTATACCACTCTAACCGGATATTGGTAAATAGGCGCGCTGGTATGAAGAAATTAAGTACATCTTCATGGAACTGATCGAACGAGAGACTTTGTTCGATAGCGAGTGTTACTCGTTCGCTCATAGGTGGTTGTGTGAAAGGAAAAATTACCCCGAGAAGCTCCTTGTCTGGGATACTTGCTTTTTGTTTTAGCCTGATCGTGTGTTTGAGGAATTCAATTAATTTTTTTGGATCTCAGCCTGTTGCTTCTATAAAACCAGCCAGCAATCTTTCCAAGGGGTGAGGAATCTTTGCGTAGGAACTGCATCTAGTTGTCTGATTCAAGGGAGCTAGTACAGGTACTGGGTTCGATGTTAAAGTGTGGGATGGAGGTGGAGGTTGCTGGGGTTGAGGACAATTCTGCGTTTGATATACCTGAGGTGCCAATGGCAGATATGCAGTGGAGGGACTGATTTGTGGCACATATGACTCTACTCTGCCACCTGTCGGCACGGATGCTCTATGTGGCAGATTTGCTGCCGGAACGGAAGGAAAAGCTAGCAGTGGCAAAACTGCCGTGCCAATGCCTGAGGAGATGGGGTGAGGTTCCGGAGAGATTTGAAGGGATGACAGGCCAGATAGGAATTGATGGTAGGGGTTTAACATGGCGGGTGAGGTGGAGGGGAGGTAGGTGGGTTGGGGATTGTTTGAAATGGGTGAGCAGTGAATGATTGGGTGGGATGGGTGTAAGTGACGTTGGTACTCAGGTGAGTACCTGTTGCCATGACAGTCGCAGATGGAAAATGAAATTGGGTGAATGTCGAGGTAATGACAGGTAACACCTGGCGGGATGACGTCATGGTGGCTGATGGAGGGGAGAGTAAAGGAGGTGGTGGGGAGCTGATGCTACTTCCAAGTTCAATTTTTGTTGGAGGTGGCTGTACTTGAGCGTCAGTTACTCCTCCTGCAGCTGCATCTACAGGTTCAAGTAATGCTTCATCTATTGTTGCTAGTTTGCTCCGCAATTTTAAGGTCAGACCAGTGATCTTTTGCCTACATTTGTCGATCTCCTTTTGGTAGATCCCATTTAATTTGTTTGCGACTACTATATTGAGGTTAGTAAACCTCGTGGCGATATGATTCAAGCGAGTTAGCGCGCGTAGGATGTAGCTCGTATTTGTTTCGTCTGCTACTGAATTAGTTTAGCTGTAGAGATCTTGAAATTTGTTACAAACACAATTAAATTCATTAAATGGGTCCACGTGCGCGAGATTAGCGATTTGTGGCTGAATCTCTTATGCGTACGCCGCTCGGAGTGGCTTCCGAAGTGTGGCCACATTGCCGAGATCTGATAAGCCTCGAAACCGTAGTTCATACATAAGCTCGTCACGGAGGAGACACTCCGGCGTGAGCATTGTGTTCATTTTGTCGTTGGAAGTAGTATAGGAATGGCGGAACTAGATCTGGCGCTGGCGCGTGGAGCCGGAGCCGGTGTCCGCCATCTTGGATTGTGACGTCACGGCGGCCATCTTGGATGGTTGTGACCTTGACCTTTGACCTTGACCTTGAATTTGATCCTCAAAATGTGTCAAAAATCTCCAAAATTGGGCAAAATTTACCCAAAATTCCTCAAAAATCTTCAAAATTTCCATTTATGTGGAAAAAAATTCCGCCAAAAAATCTCAAATAATTCCACAATTCAAAAATTAGGATTTCGAAAATCCTCAAAAGTCGCTTTGCCCTAGAAAAAACGAAAACTCCTGAAAGTGGCTTAAGCATCCTTAGAGCTAGCCGCTTTAAGCCGCCAAGGTCATGACCTTGAAAATTAGGATGCCATGGTAGCCATATTGGATGATGACGTCACCGTTGCAATTTTCGTTACGGTCGCCATCTTTAAAATCTTCATTTATTATCCGATTTTAATGAAAAAAATTTTAAAATTTATTAAAAAATTCATTTAATAAAATTTTAATAAAAAATATTTAAAAATCATACATTAACGACACGGAGCTCGGAGTCCGCGGTTCGAACCCGACGAGTGCAAAAAAAAAATTAAAAATGGCGACAGGTCCTTCCCCCATAGGTGGCTGCTGGCAGACTGACCCCCACCACTTTTACCAATGCACATATACCATCAGGTAGTATGACGTCATGTCCGCCATCTTGTCTTCGATGCTGGAAGCCATCATCATTGTATCGTCGGCTAGAGTGCGCTGACCCCATGCTAGTTTAATTCTTACCTGCTAGAGTGCAGTAATCATCTATTACTAAGGTGTCCGCCATCTTTAAATTTGGACGCCATCTTGAAAATCCGTATTTATTTAGCTAGAAATTCGGGAAAAATTCCAAAATTTATTAAATAAATTTGCAATCAATATACTGATTGGCCCCGGTCAGTTCCTATCCTTGGTTCGATACTCGATCGAGGCAATATATTTTTTATTTCATGTAAAAAATAATAATTTCAATAAATCATGTTCAAAATTCTTAAAGAGACTTTAAATCCTCTACTACCATCATCCTATCAGACATCATGTCCGCCATCTTGGAAAATTCATAATTGACTTATTAATTCGGAAAAAGTCCAAAATTCATTAAATAAATTTGCAACCAATAAAATGATTAGTTAGATCGACTAAGGTCCTTGGTACGATTCGGAATGAAGATAAAAAAAAATAATCATAATATAATAGTGGCAGGTCCGAGAAATAAAACAACACAAGTTCTTTCACAAAATAAACTTTATTACATAATTTCTACTTTACTACACGAACACTTGCGAAAGCCAGCAATCTTATAATCATTTAGGTCCGCAGCGGTGTGAAATGACTAATTCTTAGCTCCAATCGGCTTATACTAGAAAGAGTCCAGCCAGAACCTTTACAGACATAGTCCTCCTCTTCCTGACAGAGTTTCTGGATACCGTTTTTAACAGTATGCTTCACATCGTTAGAACTGTAAATTACTGCAGCTGATGTCTTGAATGCACACTTCTTCACTTCGTCTTCGAATGGATACAGCTTTCCATATATACAGTCCAACCACAAGTTGTATTTTAATGGACCGTTTGTTGCTACATCATCAGTAAGCTGATTGATTATGTTCTCTTTGATATCATCAAGAAAATTACAAATGTCTTTCGACTCACCTATCATATTAAGATAATAGTAGTCTTTCAATGTTCCACGAAATGCAGACTGCGCCAAGTAGAACCCATTATCATTCACTTGTAATGCGCCGAACACAGTCTTAGGTTTATTTTCATGTTCAGACGTCATACCAATCGGTTGCTGCACATCGGTTTTCTTGCTTGTTCTCTTACGAGTCTCCAATCTAAAGCGAGGAGTCGAAGTTTCTACAGGTAGTTCTTCAGTAGACACACGGACTTTACAGTTGCATTTTTTCACATGTCGTCGCAAACTGTCAATACGTGTAAACCATTCATGACACCCATCACAGCGAAACTTTATACGAGATGGATTCTTCTTGCATTTACTCCGCTCATGTCTTCGTGCATCATGAGAAAATGCGAACGACATATCACAGTAGCTGCAAGGATACCGTGGTGATGAAGACGATCCTTTCAGACCCGAACCAGATGATGTTGTTGCAGCAGTTACACCATCTCCAGGCATACTCTTATGAACATCAATACATCGTTGTTGCACCGAAACCTTTACTTTCTGTCGCACAGCAGGACCTTTGCATGTCTTCATGTGCGTTTTCATATTATCTTGTCTTGCAAATTGCTTGTGACATTTCTCACAAACAAACATTTTACGATAAGGGTTCTTAGCACATTCTCTCCTCTCGTGTCGTCGAGTATTGCTGCTGTTTGTGAAAATCTTGTCACAGTAACAGCACCGATGTTCGTTAGTCGTTGTTGAATCACCAGTCATTGAAGTTTCCATCGAGGGCGAAACGAAGTTCGACGAGTTTTCCTGCGTAGTCAGCACCACCGGCATTAAAGTCTCTCCTGCTGACGGTATCGCGACTGTTGAAATCTCCTCTTTTGATGACGTCGTCTTTGCCGACGGGATCTGCACCTTCTCCACCGTAGCTGACGTCAGGGTTCCCGTAGACGATGGTACAACCTCCGAGTTCAACGTTAAAGACGGTAAAGATGCCATCGAAGTCTCAAGAACAAGCAATTACACGACGTATGCACCAGATTAAACAATCTAGGTGATCCTTACACCGTCGTCGTCGCCAGTAACAAACTGAGCGACCTGCTGTCCAGGACTCGCTTATATACACGCACCGGTTGGAATAATACTCTAGTCAAATCAAGAACCAATTACTATAATACTCGAGTCAAAACACCATTGAAAGAAGAAGCGTACCAAAATAAGGTAACGCATTTGGAAACAAATTCATCAAATGAAATGAACACGCAATGTACACACAGTACACACAGGAAAACGAAAAGTACACACAGGAAAACGAAATGTACACACAGGAAATCGGTACGTACACACAGTACACACAGGAAACGGAACGTACACACAGGAAAACGAAATGTACAAACAGGAAAACGAAATGTACACACAGGAAAACGAAATGTACACACAGGAAAACGAAATGTACAAACAGGAAAACGAAATGTACAAATAGGAAAACGAAATGTACAAACAGGAAAACGAAATGTACAAACAGGAAAACGAAATGTACAAACAGGAAAACGAAATGTACAAACAGGAAAACGAAATGTACAAACAGGAAAACGAAATGTACAAACAGGAAAACGAAATGTACACACAGGAAATCGGAACGTACACACAGTACACACAGGAAACGGAACGATCACACATACAGTAGCGGAAACACAGACTTAGTTGGAAATCAGGATACAAGAAATAAATCATACTTTTTTAAAATATAAATAATTCATTTTATTTTTCATTAGTACACACATGACAGTTAATCAAATGATTATTGTAAGTAGCCAGCGTTCCGAAGCTCTTTAAGTATGGTCGATACTTCCACGATATGCGAGTAGTTTCCTCTACGAACAGATGCCACCATCAGTCTTAGCCGGTCAACCAATATGTTTGGATCTTTCCATGATGTGGAATCAATCTCTTCTGCCACCATCTTCCTTGCATGTTTATTATAAATAGTATGATCTCTGCTGTCCTCCGTTTTAACACCAACCTCAGGGTTACTTTCATCATCGAGCCAGTGATCATCACAAGCTTGATCAGATTTATTTATTACATCACGACGTTTCCATCGCTTCGGTCTCAGGACACCACCACATTCATCGGTCTTGTCAGCTTTAGGTTCTGCATCACAGTCTTAGATCACGTCGCCAGCTTCAGAGTCACTGTGGCAATCACCGTAGAAGGCATCGTCTTCACCCAGATTACCGTATAAGAACTCGTTATCGGTGATGTCGAAGTGTCTGCATCGCCTTCATGCTTCCTTTTTAGGAGTCCATTATTTTCACAAAGTATGGAGTATCTGCTAAATATAGGCTTGAGTGTATTTTCACTTTTCAAGGTGTTGATACTTCCATTAGTTTCAGTCTTCCCGAAACCATCAGCATCCGTCAATATTTGTTTCTCGTCACGATCGGCGTGCTACGGCTTTCATCATTTCTATATTAATAATATTATTTGTCTTAAAATCTCCGCGTCCGTGTCACTATCACAGACGTAAAGACATCATCTTCGTAGCTGTCATCAATATTGCCATGAGCTGCATCAATATCACTCATTTTATGATATCGTTTCCACATTTCAGTTGTCAGTGATTTACCCGCAATCTATGATCTTGTGAGCTCCATTCTCTTTTTCTTTAAAAGCCTATGTGTCCAGTTTTATTATTTAATCCTTCAACCCATCATCCCAAACCCAATTAAATCATCTTTGTATATAGAAAAAAATCAACCAAGTTCCTTTCATTTAATCTTAGGAACCGCATCATCCTTTCCACCTATATTTTAGTTTCTTGAGCCCAAGAGTCTTTCATTATATATACCATGCAGTGTTCTTCAAGAGATGTGGTATACAAGCATTTCTACATACAAATCCATCCTATCGATGATTTGTTTACACATAAAAAACCTTCACGTTTGTTTTACATGTTTTATTAAATTATCTTTTCAACTAAAATAATTACCACACATAGTAATTTCTACAAAGGACACTTTGTCCAAGATATTTTAACCATAATCTTTCTGAAAACAACCATGTTCCATCTATATCACAAAGTAAACGAGGGTTAGAGGAGATGGGACAAACAAGTGCTAGTCACTCATAGGGTAAGAACCATGTGTTCGATACCTATCTCAGTCAATGCAGCATCTATGTATTTCTCTTAGCTCATGTAGAAAAATATGTTCCAATGCATACGAATTAAAACTTATTCACGTACGACTAGTCAAAAGTACATAAATTCAAGCACGTTAACCTAAAAAAAAATTCTCAAGGATAGAGGCAGAGACTTCTCGATCGAGACATGCCTACCATCACCTGCAAATGAACATTGACCCCTCGCGCGGGAATTGCAAGCTGGCAGAATGCTGCGACACTCATATGTTTTGCTCGAGACATGCATACATCACACCGCTAGCCTTCCAACTCAGTGCACGTAAAACTCCAGTGAAATCGTAATCAAGCTCATGTAAAGTACTTGACGGAACCACTTCAAAGTATACATCACTGAACCAGAGCAGAAAATCAGCCTACGAATGTATATCTTGCTACCTACAAAAATAAATGTGTAGCACATATACGAGAGGAGTCGATTCCTACATAGCATACTCCTTACGCTGATAATTATAAGCGGCAAAATACTTAAAATCATGACCCCGGCTAGTATACATTTTTTTCGTGAACCCTAAATTCATGTTAGTAATCGGTACAAATGTGTGAGTAATTCGGACGAATAATCGCTTACCAATTATCCAGAATCTTACTGTTACAGCCCAGCCAGTGCACCAGCATACCCCGAAGTGTGGTCAATTGATAAACATTCTTTAATTTTTTAATATCACCTCCGTAGTGTACACCAATATATGACAGGTTACGATTTAAGACCAGAAATTTCCCACAAGTCTGTTAGTTTTATTTCGGGAAGTAATAAATTATTTCTCAAAAATAATAAATCAAGATCTTAGTCAGATTTGCTCTAATGCTACGGTATTACCTGTACCAGCACTTTACCAAAACATCTCCCATAAAAATTTAAGAATGCAGATGGCATACTCAGACAAAAATAATTTTAGCAAAAAAAAAACAGTCTTCATCATTATTGGTAAAAAAAATAATACACACAAACAAGACATAGCGCGCATTACAAATTCGACCAAAATTACGTGTCACATGTAGTTTATTGCATTAAGATAAACGATGTAGGTTAGGGAAAAATAAATAAAAAATTCTTTAATTCTATAATTTATTTAAAATTGTACATTTATACACATTAAAATCTGACACTATATATATCGTATACATTTCTCAGTCCGTGCGACATTCATTTTTATTAAAATAAATTATTATAGTTCGTATTAAGAATGACAAAATACAAATAATTCATACAGATCTCGATACATCAGTTCAGGAGTGTAACACCTTAGAGGACCAGACATTATGCTAGAGACCTTCCTTTACAAAATTTATAATGTTTTTTCAAGTAAAATTTTCGTGTAACCTGTATACCGCACTTCTCACACAGAAATTTTACACGATCAAGATTTCTTCTGCAGCCATGCTTTTCATGGATGCGTGTACTTCGTAGTCGTTCAAAACGTTTACCACAGTAGCGGCACTGATACAGATATTCATCGCAATTATCATCGCTTCCCCGCTGTACAACTTGCAAATGAACTTTGCTTTTACAATTCCTAATCAAATTACTTTTGTTTGTGAAATGTACACCACACGGGTCACACGGAAATGTCACACGATTAGCGTTTCTTCTACAGACATGATTTTCATGTCTTCTTGCATGTTGACGGTATTTAAAACTTTTGTCACAGTAACAGCACCGATGTTCGTTAGTCGTTCTTGAATCACCAGTCATTGAAGTTTCCATCGAGGACGAAACGAAGTTCGTAGAGTTTTCCTGTGTAGCCAGCACCACCGGCATTAAAGTCTCTCCTGCTGACGGTATCACGACTGTTGAAGTCTCCTCTTGTGATGACGTCGTCGTCGTTGCCGACGGGATCTGCACATTCTCCCCCATAGCTGACGTCAGGGTTCCCGTAGTCGTTGGTACAACATCCATCAAGTTCGTTGTTTTAGATGGTAAAGATGCCATCGAGTTCACAAGAACAGGTAATTACGCGTCTTATGAACCAGAAGAATCAAACTAGGTGATCCTTACACCGTCGTCGTCGCCAGTAACAAACTGAGCGACCTGCTGTCTAGGACTCGCTTATATACATGCACCGGTTTGAATAATACGCTAGTCAAATCAAGAACCAATTACTATAATACTCGAGTCAATACATCATCCATTGTTATTACTAAAAAAAAATTAGTAATTTCAAGGAATAAAAGTTTAAATTATATATTGAAACAACTAATCTCTCATCCTACATACACGGTTTATTTAGACTTACTAGAAGGATTAAGAGTCTCTGAACAATGGAACTTTCAGAAACCAAACATAGTTTCAACTACTCAAATTTAAATTTTATTATGTACAGCTACACATAACCTCCAACTGATTCTAAATGTCCACAACACATTTCTAAAATAATTTATACGATACCGGGCTAGGTCCAAAGTCAATTATTTTTGTACCTCTCATCTACAGTTCAGAGGACCTTCAGTGTTGATATAGCTACAGACAAGACATGTCCAGTACCATACATCTTCAAAGCCTTCAGAGTAGATCCTTGTTAAGCCTTCTGACAAAAGTCTCCGAAACAAGAGACCTACTCTATAAGTTTACTATACACTTTTATGCTTTATATAGCACACATCGATAAATATCTTCGTAAATAACCCAAAATATTATCAGACCACTAGCATTCGATTTATGCACATACAGTAGGACACCAACATATCCATCAACACAAGTCCATTCTACATTAAGCTCCTCACTTATTTTCATCAGTCTACACTCAGCACACAAAAACTAAATGAAGTCAATTAACAACCTAGTATTTATATACATCCACTCATTTAACAGCATACCGATGGCTAGTTAAATAAGATTGACAGTGAACATGTTAGCAAAGTTTAAATTTATATAGGACCAGGGACCCATTGAACCTTCAGAACCGAGCTACACATACTCAGTGCTGGATGCAAGTTAATTCTACACTCATTTGCCATCACTCATATTACATCATCGTCACTCAATTTGACACTCATTTCCCATCAACTACACTCAATTCGACACTCATTTTCCATCATAGACACTCAATTCGACACTCGTTTTCCATAAGACACTCAATTTCCATAATCGACACTCAATTCGACACTCAATTTCCGTCATCGACACTCAATTCAACACTCATTTTCCGTCATCGACACTCAATTCTACATACGTACTCTTTCCTTCTTCAACACTCATTTTCCTTCATCTACATAAAATAAAATGTAAACTCACCAACACCCACACACACACACACACACAGATATATATTAAAATAGTCATCCGCAACTCAATTCGTTAAAGTAGCAAACACATGAACTTTATTAGGGCATGAATAACAACACATTTTAATATAAATTTTTAAAATTATATTTATATCACAAAATACAAAAGTATAAAAATCCGTCAGTCAATACACATTACTAACTTATTATATATACCCTGAAATTCTAAGTTCATTATGAATAGTCCATGTTTCTTTGATAACTGATACAATTTCGTCATCTTGCGAAACAAGTAAAAGTCGCAACCTGTTCGTTAACACGTTCGAGTCTTTCCACGATACATAATCAATTTCACTTGATGACACCATCTTCTTCGATTGTTTGCTGAACATATTCTGAAAATCGTTGTAATAAGGATTATGATAATTTGTATCATCATCATCACTGCTGTCCACATCTTTAACAAACACACTGACATCTTCATCTTGCATATCCCAGTATTTCGAATTTTTTGACTTCGGAGTACCATCATTGGAAACAAGCTTACTTGCGAATTTTCCAAAAAAAATATTCCAAAGTCCGTAGAAGTCTACTAAAAGACGACTTGTCACATTTCTGGAGATGTTACTTTCATTATCTTCTATCTTACTTATATCTTCAACACCAGTTAAGCTATTTCCTTCCTCAAGACCTGGAGAGATTTTAACACAATCGCTTTTAAGACTAGGTCGATCAATTTCATTGTAAGACATACTGTCCCCGAGCATAGCGTCTCCATCTACGTACTTTATCTCCTGAACGAGCTTGGCTTTACAAGTTTTATAGTGTATTTTTAAATTCTCTCTTCGTGTCAACCGTCTTCCACACTTGCCACAAATTAGTATTTGACGGTATGGGCTTTTAACACATTCGTTCTTTTCATGTCTACGAGCATTATAGATGTTATCAAAGTATTTGCTATAGTATGTACAATGTCCTCCAGATCGAGATCGATATTTGTGTATCGTACCTTCACTAGTCTGTACGTACTCCATAATGGTTGAATAGCAACTAAAGGTATTTTTTAGGTACTTCGTATTTTCATGTATGAACATTCATCAATTATTTACGAAAAAAGATTTTTTTTCTCATTTTGAAGAAAAAATCATGTTCCATGTAGTTTTACTACCCACCTTCATATTTCCTCATATGTTATGTTGTAAAAGCAACCAAAGTTGGTTGTAGGTTATGGAATGCTCACTCACGATCTCTTGAAAAAGGTGTACCTCCCTAGATCTCAAGAGGAAGAACATTGACCTTATTTAAAAATTAGTGAATAATATCATGGTCTAGCAAGAATCACAAGATAATCTATTCTCATATTAGCAACCATCATGTACCAGTTGTCTGTATATGCAGTCTCTGTTGTCTGTATAAGTAGACAATGTTTTGTGTGGGATGCGGGATGCTCCCTAACGATCGCAACAGAAGGAGGGCTTCGCTAGAACTCAAGGGGAAGGGAAATCTTCGTGTGTGATAGCTTTTCCCATTTGTTTCAAGACATAGTAATCGTCTGATTAATGAACTTTTGTTTTTGTGTGATTCCCACCTGTTAAAATTATTTTTTAAGTGTTGATTTGATAATATGACTTCGGAAATTTATACGAAACTCTGAATAAAATTACCTGTCTTAGACACCAAGGACAATACAGTTTGTCCTTCATGTTAATGCTTATCAGCTGTCTCAAAGCATATTATTTGTCTGAGTAAAGTTATTATTTTTTAAATACGCCTGATAAAAATATTGTAAGTGCTGATTTATTGACAGAATTTCACTAATTAAATGTAACTCTGAATAGAAATGACATGACTCATTAAGTAAAAAATTCTTCATGCAGTGCTAGATCTCTCACAAATAATCAGGAGCACTCGGCGAAAACCATCAGATGTCTAGTTAGGTATAATCAGAAACACTTGGAGAAAGCCATCAATATAATAACAAGAATAATCAGAAGCACTCGGAGAAATCCATCAGATGTCTAGTTAGGTATAATCAGAAGCACCCGGAGAAAACCATCATAATATTGTCAAGAATAATCAGGAACACACGGAGAAAACCACCATAATATCGAAAAGAATAATCGGAAGCACACGGAGAAAACCACCATAATATTGACAAGAATAATCGGAAGCACACAGAGAAAACCACCACAAGTTTTCTTTGATATCATAAAAATACAGAAAAAAAAAATTAAAAATAAAAACAAATTAATAAAAAATTTAAAATGACAAAAAAAAATTAAAAATAAATAAATAAAATTCTGGCTTGTACTAGAACTATATCTTTGCTCAACAATGAGAAGTTCACAAGCTAGCAGAATCTGTTTAATTTTTTTTAATTTTTTTTTGTCATTTTAAATTTTTTATTAATTTTTTTTTTATTTTTAATTTTTTTTTTCTGTATTTTTATGATATCAAAGAAAACTTGTGGTGGTTTTCTCTGTGTGCTTCCGATTATTCTTGTCAATATTATGGTGGTTTTCTCCGTGTGCTTCCGATTATTCTTTTCGATATTATGGTGGTTTTCTCCGTGTGTTCCTGATTATTCTTGACAATATTATGATGGTTTTCTCCGGGTGCTTCTGATTATACCTAACTAGACATCTGATGGATTTCTCCGAGTGCTTCTGATTATTCTTGTTATTATATTGATGGCTTTCTCCAAGTGTTTCTGATTATACCTAACTAGACATCTGATGGTTTTCGCCGAGTGCTCCTGATTATTTGTGAGAGATCTAGCACTGCATGAAGAATTTTTTACTTAATGAGTCATGTCATTTCTATTCAGAGTTACATTTAATTAGTGAAATTCTGTCAATAAATCAGCACTTACAATATTTTTATCAGGCGGATTTAAAAAATAATAACTTTACTCAGACAAATAATATGCTTTGAGACAGCTGATAAGCATTAACATGAAGGACAAACTGTATTGTCCTTGGTGTCTAAGACAGGTAATTTTATTCAGAGTTTCGTATAAATTTCCGAAGTCATATTATCAAATCAACACTTAAAAAATAATTTTAACAGGTGGGAATCACACAAAAACAAAAGTTCATTAATCAGACGATTACTATGTCTTGAAACAAATGGGAAAAGCTATCACACACGAAGATTTCCCTTCCCCTTGAGTTCTAGCGAAGCCCTCCTTCTGTTGCGATCGTTAGGGAGCATCCCGCATCCCACACAAAACATTGTCTACTTATACAGACAACAGAGACTGCATATACAGACAACTGGTACATGATGGTTGCTAATATGAGAATAGATTATCTTGTGATTCTTGCTAGACCATGATATTATTCACTAATTTTTAAATAAGGTCAATGTTCTTCCTCTTGAGATCTAGGGAGGTACACCTTTTTCAAGAGATCGTGAGTGAGCATTCCATAACCTACAACCAACTTTGGTTGCTTTTACAACATAACATATGAGGAAATATGAAGGTGGGTAGTAAAACTACGTGGAACATGATTTTTTCTTCAAAATGAGAAAAAAAATCTTTTTTCGTAAATAATTGATGAATGTTCATACATGAAAATACGAAGTACATAAAAAATACCTTTAGTTGCTATTCAACCATTATGGAGTACGTACAGACTAGTGAAGGTACGATACACAAATATCGATCTCGATCTGGAGGACATTGTACATACTATAGCAAATACTTTGATTACATCTATAATGCTCGTAGACATGAAAAGAACGAATGTGTTAAAAGCCCATACCGTCAAATACTAATTTGTGGCAAGTGTGGAAGACGGTTGACACGAAGAGAGAATTTAAAAATACACTATAAAACTTGTAAAGCCAAGCTCGTTCAGGAGATAAAGTACGTAGATGGAGACGCTATGCTCGGGGACAGTATGTCTTACAATGAAATTGATCGACCTAGTCTTAAAAGCGATTGTGTTAAAATCTCTCCAGGTCTTGAGGAAGGAAATAGCTTAACTGGTGTTGAAGATATAAGTAAGGTAGAAGATAATGAAAGTAACATCTCCAGAAAAAGTGACAAGTCGTCTTATAGTAGACTTATACGGACTTTGGAATATTTTTTTTGGAAAATTAGCAAGTAAGCTTGATACCAATGACGGCACTCCAATGTCAAAAAATTCGAAATACTGGGATATGCAAGATGAAGATGTCAGTGTGTTTGTTAAAGATGTGGACAGCAGTGATGATGATGATACAAATTATCATAATCCTTATTACAACGATTTTCAGAATATGTTCAGCAAACAATCGAAGAAGATGGTGTCATCAAGTGAAATTGATTATGTATCGTGGAAAGACTCGAACGTGTTAACGAACAGGTTGCGACTTTTACTTGTTTCGCAAGATGACGAAATTGTATCAGTTATCAAAGAAACGTGGACTATTCATAATGAACTTAGAATTTCAGGGTATATATAATAAGTTAGTAATGTGTATTGACTGACGGATTTTTATACTTTTGTATTTTGTGATATAAATATAATTTTAAAAATTTATATTAAAATGTGTCGTTATTCATGCCCTAATAAAGTTCATGTGTTTGCTACTTTAAAGAATTGAGTTGCGGATGACTATTTTAATATATATCTGTGTGTGTGTGTGTGTGTGTGGGTGTTGGTGAGTTTACATTTTATTTTATGTAGATGAAGGAAAATGAGTGTTGAAGAAGGAAAGAGTACGTATGTAGAATTGAGTGTCGATGACGGAAAATGAGTGTTGAATTGAGTGTCGATGACGGAAATTGAGTGTCGAATTGAGTGTCGATTATGGAAATTGAGTGTCTTATGGAAAACGAGTGTCGAATTGAGTGTCTATGATGGAAAATGAGTGTCGAATTGAGTGTAGTTGATGGGAAATGAGTGTCAAATTGAGTGACGATGATGTAATATGAGTGATGGCAAATTAGTGTAGAATTAACTTGCATCCAGCACTGAGTATGTGTAGCTCGGTTCTGAAGGTTCAATGGGTCCCTGGTCCTATATAAATTTAAACTTTGCTAACATGTTCACTGTCAATCTTATTTAACTAGCCATCGGTATGCTGTTAAATGACTGGATGTATATAAATACTAGGTTGTTAATTGACTTAATTTAGTTTTTGTGTGCTGAGTGTAGACTGATGAAAATAAGTGAGGAGCTTAATGTAGAATGGACTTGTGTTGATGGATATGTTGGTGTCCTACTGTATGTGCATAAATCGAATGCTAGTGGTCTGATAATATTTTGGGTTATTTACGAAGATATTTATCGATGTGTGCTATATAAAGCATAAAAGTGTATAGTAAACTTATAGAGTAGGTCTCTTGTTTCGGAGACTTTTGTCATAAGGCTTAACAAGGATCTACTCTGAAGGCTTTGAAGATGTATGGTACTGGACATGTCTTGTCTGTAGCTATATCAACACTGAAGGTCCTCTGAACTGTAGATGAGAGGTACAAAAATAATTGACTTTGGACCTAGCCCGGTATCGTATAAATTATTTTAGAAATGTGTTGTGGACATTTAGAATCAGTTGGAGGTTATGTGTAGCTGTACATAATAAAATTTAAATTTGAGTAGTTGAAACTATGTTTGGTTTCTGAAAGTTCCATTGTTCAGAGACTCTTAATCCTTCTAGTAAGTCTAAATAAACCGTGTATGTAGGATGAGAGATTAGTTGTTTCAATATATAATTTAAACTTTTATTCCTTGAAATTACTAATTTTTTTTTAGTAATAACAATGGATGATGTATTGACTCGAGTATTATAGTAATTGGTTCTTGATTTGACTAGCGTATTATTCAAACCGGTGCATGTATATAAGCGAGTCCTAGACAGCAGGTCGCTCAGTTTGTTACTGGCGACGACGACGGTGTAAGGATCACCTAGTTTGATTCTTCTGGTGCATAAGACGCGTAATTACCTGTTCTTGTGAACTCGATGGCATCTTTACCATCTAAAACAACGAACTTGATGGATGTTGTACCATCGACTACGGGAACCCTGACGTCAGCTATGGGGGAGAATGTGCAGATCCCGTCGGCAACGACGACGACGTCATCACAAGAGGAGACTTCAACAGTCGTGATACCGTCAGCAGGAGAGACTTTAATGCCGGTGGTGCTGGCTACACAGGAAAACTCTACGAACTTCGTTTCGTCCTCGATGGAAACTTCAATGACTGGTGATTCAAGAACGACTAACGAACATCGGTGCTGTTACTGTGACAAAAGTTTTAAATACCGTCAACATGCAAGAAGACATGAAAATCATGTCTGTAGAAGAAACGCTAATCGTGTGACATTTCCGTGTGACCCGTGTGGTGTACATTTCACAAACAAAAGTAATTTGATTAGGCATTGTAAAAGCAAAGTTCATTTGCAAGTTGTACAGCGGGGAAGCGATGATAATTGCGATGAATATCTGTATCAGTGCCGCTACTGTGGTAAACGTTTTGAACGACTACGAAGTACACGCATCCATGAAAAGCATGGCTGCAGAAGAAATCTTGATCGTGTAAAATTTCTGTGTGAGAAGTGCGGTATACAGGTTACACGAAAATTTTACTTGAAAAAACATTATAAATTTTGTAAAGGAAGGTCTCTAGCATAATGTCTGGTCCTCTAAGGTGTTACACTCCTGAACTGATGTATCGAGATCTGTATGAATTATTTGTATTTTGTCATTCTTAATACGAACTATAATAATTTATTTTAATAAAAATGAATGTCGCACGGACTGAGAAATGTATACGATATATATAGTGTCAGATTTTAATGTGTATAAATGTACAATTTTAAATAAATTATAGAATTAAAGAATTTTTTATTTATTTTTCCCTAACCTACATCGTTTATCTTAATGCAATAAACTACATGTGACACGTAATTTTGGTCGAATTTGTAATGCGCGCTATGTCTTGTTTGTGTGTATTATTTTTTTTACCAATAATGATGAAGACTGTTTTTTTTTTTGCTAAAATTATTTTTGTCTGAGTATGCCATCTGCATTCTTAAATTTTTATGGGAGATGTTTTGGTAAAGTGCTGGTACAGGTAATACCGTAGCATTAGAGCAAATCTGACTAAGATCTTGATTTATTATTTTTGAGAAATAATTTATTACTTCCCGAAATAAAACTAACAGACTTGTGGGAAATTTCTGGTCTTAAATCGTAACCTGTCATATATTGGTGTACACTACGGAGGTGATATTAAAAAATTAAAGAATGTTTATCAATTGACCACACTTCGGGGTATGCTGGTGCACTGGCTGGGCTGTAACAGTAAGATTCTGGATAATTGGTAAGCGATTATTCGTCCGAATTACTCACACATTTGTACCGATTACTAACATGAATTTAGGGTTCACGAAAAAAATGTATACTAGCCGGGGTCATGATTTTAAGTATTTTGCCGCTTATAATTATCAGCGTAAGGAGTATGCTATGTAGGAATCGACTCCTCTCGTATATGTGCTACACATTTATTTTTGTAGGTAGCAAGATATACATTCGTAGGCTGATTTTCTGCTCTGGTTCAGTGATGTATACTTTGAAGTGGTTCCGTCAAGTACTTTACATGAGCTTGATTACGATTTCACTGGAGTTTTACGTGCACTGAGTTGGAAGGCTAGCGGTGTGATGTATGCATGTCTCGAGCAAAACATATGAGTGTCGCAGCATTCTGCCAGCTTGCAATTCCCGCGCGAGGGGTCAATGTTCATTTGCAGGTGATGGTAGGCATGTCTCGATCGAGAAGTCTCTGCCTCTATCCTTGAGAATTTTTTTTTAGGTTAACGTGCTTGAATTTATGTACTTTTGACTAGTCGTACGTGAATAAGTTTTAATTCGTATGCATTGGAACATATTTTTCTACATGAGCTAAGAGAAATACATAGATGCTGCATTGACTGAGATAGGTATCGAACACATGGTTCTTACCCTATGAGTGACTAGCACTTGTTTGTCCCATCTCCTCTAACCCTCGTTTACTTTGTGATATAGATGGAACATGGTTGTTTTCAGAAAGATTATGGTTAAAATATCTTGGACAAAGTGTCCTTTGTAGAAATTACTATGTGTGGTAATTATTTTAGTTGAAAAGATAATTTAATAAAACATGTAAAACAAACGTGAAGGTTTTTTATGTGTAAACAAATCATCGATAGGATGGATTTGTATGTAGAAATGCTTGTATACCACATCTCTTGAAGAACACTGCATGGTATATATAATGAAAGACTCTTGGGCTCAAGAAACTAAAATATAGGTGGAAAGGATGATGCGGTTCCTAAGATTAAATGAAAGGAACTTGGTTGATTTTTTTCTATATACAAAGATGATTTAATTGGGTTTGGGATGATGGGTTGAAGGATTAAATAATAAAACTGGACACATAGGCTTTTAAAGAAAAAGAGAATGGAGCTCACAAGATCATAGATTGCGGGTAAATCACTGACAACTGAAATGTGGAAACGATATCATAAAATGAGTGATATTGATGCAGCTCATGGCAATATTGATGACAGCTACGAAGATGATGTCTTTACGTCTGTGATAGTGACACGGACGCGGAGATTTTAAGACAAATAATATTATTAATATAGAAATGATGAAAGCCGTAGCACGCCGATCGTGACGAGAAACAAATATTGACGGATGCTGATGGTTTCGGGAAGACTGAAACTAATGGAAGTATCAACACCTTGAAAAGTGAAAATACACTCAAGCCTATATTTAGCAGATACTCCATACTTTGTGAAAATAATGGACTCCTAAAAAGGAAGCATGAAGGCGATGCAGACACTTCGACATCGACGATAACGAGTTCTTATACGGTAATCTGGGTGAAGACGATGCCTTCTACGGTGATTGCCACAGTGACTCTGAAGCTGGCGACGTGATCTAAGACTGTGATGCAGAACCTAAAGCTGACAAGACCGATGAATGTGGTGGTGTCCTGAGACCGAAGCGATGGAAACGTCGTGATGTAATAAATAAATCTGATCAAGCTTGTGATGATCACTGGCTCGATGATGAAAGTAACCCTGAGGTTGGTGTTAAAACGGAGGACAGCAGAGATCATACTATTTATAATAAACATGCAAGGAAGATGGTGGCAGAAGAGATTGATTCCACATCATGGAAAGATCCAAACATATTGGTTGACCGGCTAAGACTGATGGTGGCATCTGTTCGTAGAGGAAACTACTCGCATATCGTGGAAGTATCGACCATACTTAAAGAGCTTCGGAACGCTGGCTACTTACAATAATCATTTGATTAACTGTCATGTGTGTACTAATGAAAAATAAAATGAATTATTTATATTTTAAAAAAGTATGATTTATTTCTTGTATCCTGATTTCCAACTAAGTCTGTGTTTCCGCTACTGTATGTGTGATCGTTCCGTTTCCTGTGTGTACTGTGTGTACGTTCCGATTTCCTGTGTGTACATTTCGTTTTCCTGTTTGTACATTTCGTTTTCCTGTTTGTACATTTCGTTTTCCTGTTTGTACATTTCGTTTTCCTGTTTGTACATTTCGTTTTCCTGTTTGTACATTTCGTTTTCCTGTTTGTACATTTCGTTTTCCTATTTGTACATTTCGTTTTCCTGTTTGTACATTTCGTTTTCCTGTGTGTACATTTCGTTTTCCTGTGTGTACATTTCGTTTTCCTGTTTGTACATTTCGTTTTCCTGTGTGTACGTTCCGTTTCCTGTGTGTACTGTGTGTACGTACCGATTTCCTGTGTGTACATTTCGTTTTCCTGTGTGTACTTTTCGTTTTCCTGTGTGTACTGTGTGTACATTGCGTGTTCATTTCATTTGATGAATTTGTTTCCAAATGCGTTACCTTATTTTGGTACGCTTCTTCTTTCAATGGTGTTTTGACTCGAGTATTATAGTAATTGGTTCTTGATTTGACTAGAGTATTATTCCAACCGGTGCGTGTATATAAGCGAGTCCTGGACAGCAGGTCGCTCAGTTTGTTACTGGCGACGACGACGGTGTAAGGATCACCTAGATTGTTTAATCTGGTGCATACGTCGTGTAATTGCTTGTTCTTGAGACTTCGATGGCATCTTTACCGTCTTTAACGTTGAACTCGGAGGTTGTACCATCGTCTACGGGAACCCTGACGTCAGCTACGGTGGAGAAGGTGCAGATCCCGTCGGCAAAGACGACGTCATCAAAAGAGGAGATTTCAACAGTCGCGATACCGTCAGCAGGAGAGACTTTAATGCCGGTGGTGCTGACTACGCAGGAAAACTCGTCGAACTTCGTTTCGCCCTCGATGGAAACTTCAATGACTGGTGATTCAACAACGACTAACGAACATCGGTGCTGTTACTGTGACAAGATTTTCACAAACAGCAGCAATACTCGACGACACGAGAGGAGAGAATGTGCTAAGAACCCTTATCGTAAAATGTTTGTTTGTGAGAAATGTCACAAGCAATTTGCAAGACAAGATAATATGAAAACGCACATGAAGACATGCAAAGGTCCTGCTGTGCGACAGAAAGTAAAGGTTTCGGTGCAACAACGATGTATTGATGTTCATAAGAGTATGCCTGGAGATGGTGTAACTGCTGCAACAACATCATCTGGTTCGGGTCTGAAAGGATCGTCTTCATCACCACGGTATCCTTGCAGCTACTGTGATATGTCGTTCGCATTTTCTCATGATGCACGAAGACATGAGCGGAGTAAATGCAAGAAGAATCCATCTCGTATAAAGTTTCGCTGTGATGGGTGTCATGAATGGTTTACACGTATTGACAGTTTGCGACGACATGTGAAAAAATGCAACTGTAAAGTCCGTGTGTCTACTGAAGAACTACCTGTAGAAACTTCGACTCCTCGCTTTAGATTGGAGACTCGTAAGAGAACAAGCAAGAAAACCGATGTGCAGCAACCGATTGGTATGACGTCTGAACATGAAAATAAACCTAAGACTGTGTTCGGCGCATTACAAGTGAATGATAATGGGTTCTACTTGGCGCAGTCTGCATTTCGTGGAACATTGAAAGACTACTATTATCTTAATATGATAGGTGAGTCGAAAGACATTTGTAATTTTCTTGATGATATCAAAGATAACATAATCAATCAGCTTACTGATGATGTAGCAACAAACGGTCCATTAAAATACAACTTGTGGTTGGACTGTATATATGGAAAGCCGTATCCATTCGAAGACGAAGTGAAGAAGTGTGCATTCAAGACATCAGCTGCAGTAATTTACAGTTCTAACGATGTGAAGCATACTGTTAAAAACTGTATCCAGAAACTCTGTCAGGAAGAGGAGGACTATGTCTGTAAAGGTTCTGGCTGGACTCTTTCTAGTATAAGCCGATTGGAGCTAAGAATTAGTCATTTCACGCCGCTGCGGACCTAAATGATTATAAGATTGCTGGCTTTCGCAAGTGTTCGTGTAGTAAAGTAGAAATTATGTAATAAAGTTTATTTTGTGAAAGAACTTGTGTTGTTTTATTTCTCGGACCTGCCACTATTATATTATGATTATTTTTTTTATCTTCATTCCGAATCGTACCAAGGACCTTAGTCGATCTAACTAATCATTTTATTGGTTGCAAATTTATTTAATGAATTTTGGACTTTTTCCGAATTAATAAGTTAATTATGAATTTTCCAAGATGGCGGACATGATGTCTGATAGGATGATGGTAGTAGAGGATTTAAAGTCTCTTTAAGAATTTTGAACATGATTTATTGAAATTATTATTTTTTACATGAAATAAAAAATATATTGCCTCGATCGAGTATCGAACCAAGGATAGGAACTGACCGGGGCCAATCAGTATATTGATTGCAAATTTATTTAATAAATTTTGGAATTTTTCCCGAATTTCTAGCTAAATAAATACGGATTTTCAAGATGGCGTCCAAATTTAAAGATGGCGGACACCTTAGTAATAGATGATTACTGCACTCTAGCAGGTAAGAATTAAACTAGCATGGGGTCAGCGCACTCTAGCCGACGATACAATGATGATGGCTTCCAGCATCGAAGACAAGATGGCGGACATGACGTCATACTACCTGATGGTATATGTGCATTGGTAAAAGTGGTGGGGGTCAGTCTGCCAGCAGCCACCTATGGGGGAAGGACCTGTCGCCATTTTTAATTTTTTTTTTGCACTCGTCGGGTTCGAACCGCGGACTCCGAGCTCCGTGTCGTTAATGTATGATTTTTAAATATTTTTTATTAAAATTTTATTAAATGAATTTTTTAATAAATTTTAAAATTTTTTTCATTAAAATCGGATAATAAATGAAGATTTTAAAGATGGCGACCGTAACGAAAATTGCAACGGTGACGTCATCATCCAATATGGCTACCATGGCATCCTAATTTTCAAGGTCATGACCTTGGCGGCTTAAAGCGGCTAGCTCTAAGGATGCTTAAGCCACTTTCAGGAGTTTTCGTTTTTTCTAGGGCAAAGCGACTTTTGAGGATTTTCGAAATCCTAATTTTTGAATTGTGGAATTATTTGAGATTTTTTGGCGGAATTTTTTTCCACATAAATGGAAATTTTGAAGATTTTTGAGGAATTTTGGGTAAATTTTGCCCAATTTTGGAGAATTTTGACACATTTTGAGGATCAAATTCAAGGTCAAGGTCAAAGGTCAAGGTCACAACCATCCAAGATGGCCGCCGTGACGTCACAATCCAAGATGGCGGACACCGGCTCCGGCTCCACGCGCCAGCGCCAGATCTAGTTCTGCCATTCCTATACTACTGTTGGACCTTGGTCAAATCTTACAAAAATAAAAGGAACACTAAATTTTGACGTTGGTTGGTCTGAAAATCCAAACAAAGCACTTAAAATTACTCCTTTAAATTAGCTTAAAATGTATGCATCAACACACTTACCTTAACTTAAGTTTAATATATCATCATTACTCCAGCAGGTCGGGAAAGTATGTGCCCAAAATCATAAAGTATATAATTTTGCTTCAGAAGTTCCGAGTGATCCACCAACGTGGATCCTTAAAACACTAGAAACAATTTTTCTTAAAAGGAACAGCCCAGGGAAATATATCGGTCTAGAGACTCAACGTCGTTACAAGGTTAGAAAGGCTAATGACCTGATGTGAGACCTGTCAGCGCTTGAAAAGGCAACAGCAAGAGAATCGCACTTGAGTAGCGAAAGAAAAGGCGCGTTCGCCAGCTGGTGTGCAGTCACGCTGGGTCACGTGTGACCTTGTGGGAGCGAAAGGGGTTAACGCCATGCGCGCGGCGTAAAATAGAGCGAGAGAAAATTTAATTTAAATCACTTTTGGTGAATCAGGGTTGGTGCCAGCGCATGACTAACAATTAAATAGTACATAAAAATTAGGTCACAAAAAAAGGATTTTAATTTATTTACATATGTATGTATATATTAAATATTTATTTTTAATTATAGCTTATAACCAAACCAGGCTCTGCTACCAGTTGTTACGCCTCTCCTCATTGCGCTAATTACTTTAAGGCGATTGGTGCACGGTAAAAAACGGTCACAGGCCCGAAAACAATGAATTTTGTATCATATGACCACTAAAGAGTCTAGATGCCTATGTGGGTGACCGTTCCTATGTAGGGAGGTCAGGAGCTTCGTTCCAGCTCGTCAGTGGCGAGATGGCCTTCATACGGGAAGTGTGTCGCTGGTGGTCGCTCTGCGGCCTGCCATCTAGCGGGAACTAACAAAACCTCAAAGGTTGTATCTCGCTCTCCCTCTAACACACATACGATAAGGTTCTATCGTGCCCGGAGAAGGGGAATGTTTATCAGGTTTCTCTTTCACTCATTCTTCGCCATGGGGAGGCAGAATGGATTATTTTTTGTCCGCAACTGCGCAGACGTCATGTGGCCACTCCCGCACTCTTCTCACTCAACTTGCTCATTCTCTCACACTATTTCAATAAATCTTTTCAAATCTTCAACATCAATACTTTAAACCATTGCGCTTCCTACGGATTAATTATATTTCATGCAAGTGCCCGAATTCAGCTGCAAAAAAATAAAATGCGTAGTCAATTTTTTTCTTCAAAAACCTTCCCAAACACTGTGTGTTAAAAAACATTCTGAAAGCCCATTTTTCTATGTAAATGGAAATTCTAAATCACCTACGCCACAAGGAAACATTGTGCTTTAATATTATGTAAAGAAAACACCTCTTAGTTTTATAGTTATGTAAAGGTGGTGTGATATGTTTTAGGTGTCGCACCATCTTATCATCCATGTAGTAGAGTTACCCGAAAAGCTAACAAGACTATTGCCATGGAAATGGAAATATGTTTAAGGAAATATTTTTCAAATGTTTGTAAACAGTAAACAACATATAAAAAATCTTATAACTGTAAAATTAAAATACAAACAACCCTATAGCAAATTTAATTTCAATATGAAAAAGTCTACAATAATGTTTACAAGAAACGAAATTGCAATAGCAATAAAAAAATATCGCAATTTTGGTACATTGTTAATATATATATTATTTTTAATAAAGGCAATAATAATGACATACTCAATATTTGGAATACAATAAATACCTTAAGCCCTACATAATTGCTGCGATATTCACAATAAATGCTTTTCTTAAATATAGTAATTAAAAAACATCGTAAATAAATTATGAACATACATATTATGGTGAAGGAAAGTGGACACTATCACACTGAAAAATCTTAGAGGGTAGTTTTCCTCATCTTATTTCTTTCTTTGCGTTTTTGGTCTTGTTCGTTAAAATATTTCATGTTCAAATACTTGATACGCATATACGTTCTTGTCCTGACAAAACAGTATATAACTTCTTCTGGATATTTATTTTCAGTAGTTCCGCAAAAAATTTTAGTCAGTGATTCAAAAATCCGCTCTTTTTTGCACAAATTGTTGCCATGAATATTATCAAAACACATTTCAGCGATCTTTATTAATTCAAAAAATTCATTAGTGGGACATTTTAAGTTACCCTTTGATTGTACATGTATCCAGCTATCGTCCTCCGAATTGAAATCCGTAGTGCCAAGGTCAGGATATTTATTTCTGAAACGGTGAGCTATATAGCCAGAAACATATTTCAGCCCTTCAAGAGAAATTTCGTCACTTGAAAGGGGCCTGGCCTCTAAATCTAAGTCTATTTCTTCCATGTCAGCAAGATCTATTTCATTTAAAGGTGATTTCTCTTGAAATGTCTTTGTAAAATACATTTCCTTGCACAAAAGTAGTTCTGTAATTTCATTCTGATAAGCACTGTCCTGTTCCATTTCATTTGACGAAAAATCACTTACCAAACACATTTCGTCTGTCTTCTCATCCGTGTTTTTCTGTTCAGCAAAAACTGCTGCAGAATGTTTTCACAATATGTAGTTTATAATTCTGTATTTAAAGTAAATGGGCGACAGATGCGTATTTTATTACATGCTTTATATTAGCTTCACCTGTATGTTTGTTTGTCTGTTCGTCTGTAACTCTTTCGACTAAGAGTGAGTGGCTCATCACTGTAAAATGTCCCACCAATTTCATCATGTTCGTTAGCCGAGTGGTCTAAGGCGCGCGACTTCTGAGACATCAGCTTACGGATTCGGCGATCGTGGGTTCTACTCCCAGCCACGCCGGAAAAAAAGAATGTTTTTTTTTTCTGGTAAATTCTAAGATTATATCCATACATCTAACTGTAAATGATTCGGAGAGACTTTACCATTTCTTTGTGACGTTTCAACTCCAAATAGTTATCTCAGATGGTAATAGGTAGTGTCGGTAACTCATTTCCCTATGATAATTATACATAAATATAGTTTAAAAAACTAAAAAAACATGCTTTTAAAGAATATCAAACTAAAAAGTTAAAAATAAATGTAGTTTAAAAAACTAAAGAAACATGCTTTTAAAGATTATCAATCTAAAAAGTTAAAAATAATTTTAAAATTTAATTTATGACAATAGTATATAAGCAATACTAGTATAAATGAGAAAAAAGCATGGGGCGCTTAATATACAACAAATATGGCACAAAGCACCTCAAGACAATGTAAGAAACTTTCAATTTTATTAATTGTTTGCATAAGAATTAATAATTTTAAAAAATCATAGAATAGGCCTTTATAGACTGAAAACCTTTAACGTAGTTTCAAGTAGCGTACATAAAAGTTTTTAAATATATATAATTACCAAATATTGTTGAATATATTTAATAAAAGAAAGACGTGTTAGTTACACTATTTATAACTCAAGAACGGCTGAACCGATTTGGCTGAAAATTGGTAGGAAGCTAGCTTAGAACCAGGAAACAGACATAGGATACTTTTTATCCTGTTCCCGGAGGGGGGGGGGAGGAATAATAGTTTAAAAAAAACTAAAAAAACACGCTTTATATAGAAAACCAAACTAAAAAATAGAAAATCAAGAAAGTAGGTATATTGTTCACAATAATCATAACCCACTCTCACTTTTCATTTAATTAAATGTCACAATATTTAGTAGGCTTTGTTTATATTGCACCAAAGACAAACTGAAAGAAAAGAGTTCGCACATGGGCGAAATGGTTTTCTTTACAATGTGCTAACTCTTTTCTTTCAGTTTGTCTTCGGCGCGATATCTTAAACAAAACCTACTTAATATTGTGAAATTATATAAATTGACGAAAATCTTATTTTGCAAATTTAATAATGGAATAATCTTATCAAATTAGTGTATTGTCATCGGTCCTCGATAAATCTACAAAGTTTGAATGAAACCTGGCCGTTTAAAGTGGGTCAAAATCGCACCCAAAGTAATCGGTTACAAACATACAAACAAACAAACATACAGGTGAAGCTAATATAAAGCGTGTAAAAAAAGTGGTATAACAAAACGCAACTGAAAGCAAAGAGAAAAATTTATCAGTCAAAACATCAGTCTAGCCGTTAATTTGTTAAAAATGGTATAGCAAAACGCAACTGACATGGAATAACAAAACACAACTGACAGCTAAACGTAATGTTGTCTATGGTTGAGTATGGTTGAAAATTTGACAATGTAAAATTTTTATGTTGACCGGTTGATGTGCACTTAACTGAACATGGAAAGATATACGCAATGACTCGAGATGTTTTGGAGGCGCAATGATTTTACTGTCTGGCGATTTCCGTCAAACACTGCCAGTAATTCAAAGATAAACTGCTGCCGACGAAATAAACGTTTGCCTCTAATCATCGAATCTATGGCGCTATGTGAAGAAACTTCAGCTGACAATAAACATGAGAGTTGCATTGCTGAACGATACATCTGCTGAAGATTTCTCTGAGCAGTTGCTAACTATCGGTAATGGTCGAGTACCTATCGATGAATCGAGCGGATTGATTTCATTTCCTCCGAATTTCTGTAACTTTGTCTCATCGAAAGACGAACCCATCATCAAAGTATTCCCAAACATCATTACCAACCACAAAAAAAAATTATTGGTTGAGTGAGTGAGCAATTTTGGCGGCTAATAATAAAGATGTAGATGACTTAAACTACATAATTCAGAATGAGATCATTGGTACACTGCATTCATTCAAATATATTGACTGTGTAACAAATGAAGATGATGCCATCAAATATACAATTGAATTTTTAAACTCTTTGGATGTGCCTGGCTTACCACCGCAAAATTTATGACTAAAGGTTGGCTCCGTATTAATCATGCTTCGAAACATAAACCAACCAGAACTGTGCAACGGAACGCGTTTGGTGGTAAGTAAATTGATGAAAAATGTGATTTACGCGACGATACTGAAAGGAAAATTTGAATGTGAGGAAGTTCTCATTCCGAGGATTCCGATGATCCCAACCGATATGCCGTTTGAGTTTAAACGACTTCAATTTCCGATCCGTCTTGCATTCGCCATGACCATTAACAAATCACAAGGCCAATCCTTGAAAGTTTGTGGTCTGAATCTATAAAATCCATGTTTTTCCCATGGTCAATTATATGTGGCATGTTCACGGTTCGGAAGACTATCTGCGTTATTTGTTCTTGCGCCTGATAATAAAACAAAAAATGTCGTCTATCATAAGGTGCTTCAATGAAGAGTGCAACCCATGCACCAAAATACATGGCCAATAAAGAATCATTAAAATACTTGATTTTTTTATTTATATTTATTATCTTAATAAAAAATTTAATTTAATAAAATCCAAAATCCGCTCATTTATTGCCTCTAAGGCGGAACAAAGTTCGTCGGGTCAGCTAGTAGGCTATAAAAAGACAGACGCCAAATTTTAGCATTTTGTATTTCTTTTCTCTGTGTGAATAAAATAACAGTTCTTAACGTAGTTGCTAATACATACTGTACTATATTTCTAAAAAAAATACGAAAACCCCTGACATCGTCACCATAACAATGATAAATTTGCAAAATAATTAAGGCACGTCTTTTAATGCTACGAAGCACACTCTTAAGAGAAATGTTTTAAACTAATGTTGGGATTTATCTAATATCTTAAAAGCATTGTGAAACCGTTCCTTTGAGGGAAACCTTAATATACCGAACACCATATCATCCTTTAATCGAGTTAGATTTTCGCTTCTTAAGACCCATTTGTCTTCAAAATGCACTGTACACAATGCATGGTTCGGAGACGCAGTCCAATTTTTACGCTTTGTCGCTTTTTCCCAGATCTGTCGTTGATCGTCACGTTTTGGAAATCTATGAAAAAAGTAAAGAATTATACTAACACCTGAAACAACTTCTCCTTGTTAAATAGTTTTCTTAGGTTTTTCGAAAAGTTCGAAGATTAGTTACTTCTGTTTAAAACATTTGCCACTTTTTTCTGATGCTTCAAAAGTTTTGGGAATTAATTTAGTTAACAAATGAAAAAAAAAAAAATCTTTAATACATGTGAAAAGCAACGCCATCCGGCTTGGAATTCCATCGATTTGTACAGCCATATGCGCTACAGGAAATCACCATTGTAGCCGCACACCAGTGCCACTCAAACCTCAAGGACAAGTGGGCTGGGGCCGCGTTTGCAGTAGAAATACGCTCTCTTCCTCTTTCTTTTCAACCCTTCTTCGCAACCGGCTGGCTTCGCTCTCGCCCTACACATGTCCACTCCAGATCTTCTTACATGCTCCTTGGTTGCGACAAGCGCCGCCCTCAGCGCCACGTCGCGGGGACATACTTCCCGGCGGCGAGAGTTTTACACGCAGCACTAGAACTGTCACTCCAGAGGGCATGTTTTGAGTCAGATCGTATCAAAAACAAAAGGATATGAAAATATATACATAACTCAATAGTGTTCTGCCAATTATGTTTTCATTTTCATTTAAATTTATTCTTTAAATCGCTCCTGAAGTAGTCCAGCAGTGATCAATGGAAATTGTCAATATTAAACTGTAATTTTGACGATGAAAATTTTTTCTTCTTACTTTTATATGTGCAGAAACCTATTCGTACACTCGTTTCTTGAACTATACTTAATTTTAACATAATTATGTGTTTTCTAAATAATTCTGGCTTGGAATAAAAATAAATGCATTTAAAATGACATAACTCAGTAAAAAAAGTTTATTAAAAATATCCTAGGTATATTATGTCTTAAAAAGAAGCATCATAAATAAATATGTACAGTTAAATAAGTTTTGTCGTAATATTTTCCATGCACCAATCGCCTTAAAGTAATTTCTTAGAGAAACTTCTAAGATACAAAGATTTGGAAACATTCTGGAAAGATAAACATATAATAAAAAGATAAGTCAATAATACTTCAGAGGGGCACTAACAAGGGTGAACAAGAATTTATTACCGCCCCTGTGGGCTTACAGATGGCGGAGAGGATCGTAAGGCTTATAAATGAGAAGCCGAGGTTTGGTTGGCAAGCTATTCGATTTATTCTGATTAAATTATGATTCATATTCTATTTTTATTTCGACAGTGCTTTCATAATTTTTATATGGTTTGCATATTACAAATTTAACACAAAATTATTTGAAAAAGGTGAAAAACAATTGACCATCGGCCCGGGCCTCAACGGGGTTACTTAAGAAGGTAAACATATAATTACACAAAATTGTTTCGTTGAATTGGCTAGAACTTGAAATTATAAATTTACAGTTCAGAAATATAAAATAAAACAATAAAAAAAAATCGTCTTTTAACTGGCACGGGTGTTAGGTAGACTTGATATATAAATATTGGTGGTCAAGCATAGTGAGCCGCAGGCGACGAGAAGACAGAGATAGCAAAATGACGAAGGCGTTTCACCTGATATTGTGAAACTGCTGGGCCAAAATATTGATGTGGGATGTTCTAGAACGAACTGGGTTCCAGGGGTGCTCTCGAACCCGCACTGCAACAAAGGCCATTCGGTACGAATTACCTCGGATGCAGGCATTAGGTAGGTTGGCGGAATTCGCCACCGGGATTGGTGGAAATGGGGTAAAACATAAAAAAACTCACCACTGCGGGGAGAACTCAGCTATCTGGCTGCCACCACGTAGACCGACGCGGTAGCACATGGTTGGCTTTGGAAACCATGATGATTACGAAGAACGTTGGAAGAATAAAAAAAATTAACTGGCGACTACTTAGGGCAGACTAAAAGATAAAAATAGTAAATCAGCACTCGAGGCCTTATCTGTAGTAGACTACATTCCAAATGATTGATCGGCGGTCTTCTAATTCTCGCGTCAGTCAGGAGAGTCGCTGACCGGAGACGTTCGCGGTTGGCTGCCCTAAGAAAAGTGACCACGGGGCGCGGTTGGGGCGTCAGCTTGAACATAGTTCTTATGGGCGCGACAGTGCTGCGCTCAGGTGGACAGCAAGGATGGTAGGGAGGGGTTAGTGTCTCTCGCTTCCGCTAGATGGATCGCGGATACGTCTTTTAGCAGTCCGGCGCATTTTAATTCCTCTCGTCGCCGGCAGGGTGTGCGGACGAGTGTGTGAGAGTGGCTGTGGGTTATGACCTTCATTAACCATTGATGAGGGGGGAGGTTATGACCGTTGACTGATTCAGCCTGGGTTCTGGACGAGGGGACTGGCGAGAGCGGGGAAATTCTGCAAGGTTCATGATAACCGAGGTGACGAAACACCGCGACGTGTCTTTCGCACCGAGAATTTGACCAGGCTGGTTGTCCAAGCTTGCTGATTGCGAGACTTCGGGGAAGTCACCAGGGGCTGAATGTCTGCTTGCCCCGCACGTTTGTTTACGAAATGGCTTCGTGTAATGAGACTTAGTACATGACAGCAAGCGGACATTATGGGACCGAGGCGCTTCAAGCAGCACTCCAAGTTGCATCGTAGCATTGGCGAAGCTGTGAACCGGATGGTGTGGGGGGGGGGGGGGGGAGATAAAAAAAACATGCTGAAAAAGAATTGGCCGGCCGTACACTTGGCTGAAAAAAAATGGCAGGGAGCAAAGAATTTAAGTAACAAAAGTTAAAAAAAAAAACTCAATTATTTTAAAATTAAAAAATGTGGCCTATAATGCACATGGTTGGCACATTACATAGTTAACACAGCATGGATATTCATCAGACGTGACATGGTAAACATAATTCATTGTAATTCTGGTTTATTGAACTTCCCGTATTATGCCAAATTGTTAACTGGGTAAAGGTTTATATTATTTACTTTAACTGAACGTTTTATAACATCTCTTTTAACCGGATTCTATACTAGAGCCTATTGCTCTCGCACAGTAACCGACTACACTATCGGAGGCCGTTAGACACAAGTTAGTCATGAATAATTTAAATTAAAAAAATCAATAGTGATAATGTAAAATATAATTGTAATAATGTAAAGTGATACCTCGTGACGTGGAAATATCTAACTTTCTTTTTATTCTAGATTCGTTTCTTGCGAGTTGCATGTAACCTCAAATTTGTTTTCTTTCCTTTCGTTGTTTGACAATGACGGTTTTCCTTTTGGAGAAAAAAAATATTCAAAGGAAACAGCTGAACAATGCGATGTAAGACAGAAAAAAAACAATCCGGCCTCGTGCAGCGATTACTTCCCACAAATGTGGTAGCTTACTGCATGCCCTGTGACTCATCTTCACCTCACCCCGCACCAACACGATGGTTGTGGGTCTACACCGAGAGCGTGTCACGTGACGGACAACCAACAAGTGCAAAACAGGCCGCAGTTATACTCGTGCCTCTCGTAAATTAATGCGGTGACCCTATAATTTTATTGGTGTAAAGTGTGTAGAAAGGTCCAGCGCATGACTGTATAAAGGTGCCACATAAATCCCGTGAATAATTTTTAAGATATGGCAGCATAAAAACCTCTTTTTTAACCGACTTCAAAAAAAAGAGGAGGTTATCAATTCGACTGTATGTTTTTGTTTTTTTATGTTTGTTACCTCAGTACGTTCGACTGGGTAAACCGATTTTGATGATTCTTTTTTCATTTGAAAGCTGGTGCTTCCCGTGTGGTCCCATTTAAATTTGGTCCAGTTCTGACAATGGCATCCATGAGAAAACCATATAAGTCTTAAATTTTCATTAAATGTGTGCGCGACAAAAGGACGAATAACTCAATATCACGCCAACCGATTTCGATTATTGTTTTTTTATTGGAAAAGACGTACTTCAAGGGTATTTTAATGAGAGTATGGTTAGGTTCTGATCATGGGATCCATGACAAAGTAACGGAACTCTTCAATTCTTAGGAGCCTGCCATGGCGCTAATTAGCAATAGCAACATTTTTTTTTAAGTTTGTTATTTTAATTTCATTTAATTTGGTTAAACGTGACTTCAAGAGGTAGTTTAAAAAACATTTCATACCTGTATTTATATTTACGAACTTAAATTAAAAAGTATAAAATAAATAATACTTCGGAGTCCCTAAAAATGAAAAAAATAAACAAACATTTTAACAAAAAAAAACCTACTTCAAAATAAACAATTCCAACACAAAATAATATGTACTAAAAAGTAAAAAAATAATTGTGTATTCTTCTACAACTTAATAATCAAATTACTTTTTCTACTCATCAATATGTATGTACGATCTATGTGTTTACCACGCAAGAAGGTAGGTAGGTACCAACCCACTTCAAATATAACTCAACACATACCTATGAATAACAAACAATGATCAAAATGTTTTATAGAGTTCTCCTAAGTAAAATGAAATGAAAAATATTAGACTACTTAAAAGTCAATCAAATTATTACGATAATATAATGTAGTTACAATTATTGTTATTTTTGGAGTCGGTGTCAGCCAAGGAAACAAATCAACTATCATACTTGGCTGACACCGACTCCAAAAATAACAATAATTGTAACTACATTATATTATCGTAATAATTTGATTGACTTTTAAGTAGTCTAATATTTTTCATTTCATTTTACTTAGGAGAACTCTATAAAACATTTTGATCATTGTTTGTTATTCATAGGTATGTGTTGAGTTATATTTGAAGTGGGTTGGTACCTACCTACCTTCTTGCGTGGTAAACACATAGATCGTACATACATATTGATGAGTAGAAAAAGTAATTTGATTATTAAGTTGTAGAAGAATACACAATTATTTTTTTACTTTTTAGTGCATATTATTTTGTGTTGGAATTGTTTATTTTAAAGTCGGTTTTTTTTGTTAAAATGTTTGTTTATTTGCTATATTGAGGGGAAATAAAATAAAATATTTTCGATGTGCGATTCATTTTTAAAAGTTAATTAGGTCATTGCCTCATGTGTGTGTTTTTCAAAAATTTTCCGTAGTTTTCTGTAAAAACGTGTATTTCAAACACTCTGCAATGCTGTTCACCAGCTAGGTAGGCGGGCGCCTTAATCCACAACCTGAAGCCTGTGCCAGCTCTGGCTATTATATACTACTATAATTATTAATAGATTTAAATTTATTTGATAGCGATCCTAAGAGAATAGAAAATAAAGCAAAAATGACATGAAGAATAATTAAGTTACCTTACTCCAGCCATCGTGCAACACACACAAATGACGACCCATTAAGAAATATTAAAAAGGTGAAAACTATAAGTGGAACTCGCATGCTAGCGTGAGGTCCCGTCGCAGAGGTCAACGCTACAAGTGCATTACTCTAAATTAAAACCCGAAATAAGGCGGAGGCCTCGCCGACACTCTTACTTGTGCATAACGCTCATGCTGCCGCGCATGTGCCAGGCTCAAGGGGGAGGGGGGTGGCACACAAAAAAAAGTGATGTCATAGCACACTGGTAGGAGAGGAGGAAAGGAGAGGGAAATGGTGGGAGGCTTCTGGCACATGACATCAGATCTTCGGGGTGACGTACTCTTCATAGTTTAGCGGCAGTTCGTGTGTTTTCGGTGTATGAGTGCACACACATTAAATAATTCAATTAAATATAAAAGATATACCGAGAGAGATAGTGTGATAGATATAGAAAAGAGAGAGACAGAGAGATAGAGAGAGATAGAGCGAGGTTAAGAGAATGAAATTGAGTTAGATAAAAATGTATATATATATAGCTATATAAAGGCATATATAGAGGTAAAGTGATTGGTATATAGAGTAGAGAGATAAAGATAGTGGGATAAATAGATGTATATACATGTAGTCACAGAGATATATGGATATATATGGATGTGGAAAGAGATGAAGAGAGATATAGATATTTATTTAGAGATATAGAGAAATGCTTTGTATATGTGTACCTACTTCTAACAAATTACTAAACAAAATTGAACGAGACATTGAAAGGCAGGCCGAGCATAATCTAGATAATGGAATTTTTCAATATTAATAATCTTTCTTTTATCCACTTTTTCTATAGTGCTTTATAGAGTTTAGATTACATACAGATCATCCATTTTAGATATACAAAGGTAAAGAACTATACACTGGCAGAACAATGACTGCCGGGTTCTGCTAATGATAGAAATTTTTTTAACACTTGACCTTCAAATTAATAAGAAAATGCTGTCTTCATCTGATTCCATAGAAGTTTCCATCATCCTGTGTTCAGCCCGTGCAACGCCGGGTACTACACCTAGTGTGTGTGTGTGTGTGTGTGTGTGTGTGTATATCATTCCTAAAATTATTAAATAAAATTGATGCAAACGCTTAAATTTCTTCTTCCATGTAGCTTTTAAAATGCATATTCACTTTTGTTTGCTTACAAGAGAAAACTTTACATATGCGCATACATTAAAATATCTCCTTCCATGCAGTCTTTAACACGAATATGCAACTATGTATCTGCTTAGAATATATATTTATATGTGTGAACTCTGAAACATTTTTGGTTCTGAATTGGATGGTAGCATTAAAAAAAAGATAGGTTTCAACAAAAGTTACAAGTTAGCTATGTGTTTTTAAATTACAATTTTTTTGGTAGTATATAAAAGGAGCTCCTGGCACTGGAGATGGAACGTAAATTGAGGATTGGATCCGCTATATTGGATTATGACATCACAGTGGCCATCTTGGATAACATTTAATTCCGCATTGGTCCTTGAACTTCATATTTTGCTAAAAACAAATTGTCAATATATTTGCCAATATTTGCCAAAAATTCGCCAGAATTTGTCAAAATTTCAATTTATTGGGAAAACATTCCATCAAAAAATATTTTTAAAATTTTAATAAAAAAAATATTTTGGAGGGAAAATCACCGTAAAAAAAATTTAAAAAATTGGAATTCAAAAAACATAAATTATTATTTTTTGCCTTTAAAAACACGATAATTGTCTAAAGTGGCTTAAGTTCTCTGTCGACTAGCCACCCTAAGCCAGCGAGGTCATGTCTGCCATCTTGTAATCTGCTGGTAACTACTATTTTTAATTGTGATGTCATCATTGAAATTATAGATACTGCCGGTGTTTTTAAAATCTGTATTTTTTTTTTAATTTAGAAGATCGGGAAAATTTTTATAAACTAAACAAATTCAATTAATATAATTTTATTTAAAAACGCACTTACGTCATAGAGTCCCCGGTCCGAACCAGACGATTGAAAATGGCAACGGTTCATTCCTCCACGAAAGCCACTGGAAGATTAACTTCAACTATTAATGCCAGGGCAGATATTGCGTTCAGTCAGTATGGTGTCATGGAAGCCATCTTGGGTCCGCCATGTTGTTTTTGTGTGGTGTAGATTGCCATCTCTTTTTCGTCTGCTAGAGTTCGTTGCCCTCATATTAGTTAAAATGTTGCCTGTTAGTAAGCAGCAATCATTTATTGCCACTGCGTCCACAATCTCGACGGCTGTCTTGACCCCCATCTTCAAAAATTCGTAATAATTAACCTTAAATTTTGGAAAAAATATCGCTTTTTAAAGTAATGATTAATCACAATGCTTGGTTCAAATGTTCATCAGTTTAAAAAGACATGATTTAATTCAATACTACCTAAAGAAATAACAGGTTAGAGAAATAAAACAAATAAAACAAATAAAATAATTATTACATAATTCCTGCAAATACAAAGATAAGAAATTTACTAGCGTTTCTCGATTTTTATTCTTCTTGGAGTACGAAGCGAGTACTTTCATACCTTGACATAGGGTATTTCCATGTGGTATTTTATTAACCAGAAACGACCAGTTAGTAGTTAGGCAATTCCAGTTTGTTGTCAGGCACATCCAGCTGGTGGTAAGACATATTGCGTTGTTGGCAAGACTCATCCAGTCATTTGGTCACGCTAACTCATTCAGTTGGTGGTAAGTTATCACGTCGATTTGGTGGCAAGGTACGCCAAGATGGTGACCAGAGATGTCTGTTCAGTGGTCCGGAATGCATGTCCAGTAGTTGGTCAGCCACATCCAGAAGATGATCAGACACATACAGCCAGTAGCCAAGAGATATTTTTCGTTGATACTCTACCAACATTTTAAACATGTCATGTTCAATGTCATGCATATAGATCAGTCGTATCCGAACCACTAGTCCAATCAGGTCTTGAGTACATACTTATCAATGCTCATTCATCGTTAACAGTGTACACAGTCTTTAAAGAAATCTCATTCGTCAAAAAAGTACCACATTAAAAAAATGGAAGCGCAATAAAAAAGAAGCACCCTTAACACAAAAAGGCACACATTTGTACGAAAATTTAACTTGGTAGGATACGATCTCATCACACGGATAAGATCTCATTAGAAGATACGATCGGTCGCAAGATGCATTAGGATACAATGCCTCCAACTGTATTTGACTCGAACAGTCGTTGGTTCCAACAGTATTTGGCTCTAAAACTCGAATTGTTACAATGCTCTAACTCAGTGTCTCCCAACCTTTTGTGGCCCATCTCCCTTTTCTGGAGGTTGACTAACACCAGACCCCCTTGTCATTTTATTCTATGCCTAATTTCAATTTAAAGTAAAGTGTAAATAATAAAGCAGTTTTATTGTTTCAAACAATTTTACTACCGTATATAAAACCAACCAACGTGGTTTTAAACCGGTCACTCTCAAATAATATAGAAAAAAAATTAAAATATAAAATTTTTACAGATTATTTTTAAGAACAAATATGTGAAATAATTAACCAAGATCATTGACGTACATTTTAAAACAGCAGTAATTTATTTTTTTCATTTTTAAATTTGAATCTAGAAAAATTAAGAAAATTTACACTTAAAATTTCAAAAATAAACGAAAAATTTACAACTTTGTTATTGTTTTATTTTACCTTTTCAATGGCTGCCTTCTGATTTGGTAGATATTAGTTAAAACTTGAATATCTGGCTTTATGTTCGTCAAGTTTAGGCGCAAGACTCCGTTGAGGTAAATGTCCAGCTTATTTCTTTGTTTTGTGAGGAACTGAACAACAGAACTAAACCTTTTTTAAAATAAATATGATGATGGGAACGAGATGAGAACTGGTTCAGTTTTTCTCCGCAGTGGTGTATAAGTGTCCATAAGCTTCACCCTTGCAAACTTGTAAACGCTCTGCTTGAAAATGATTTTCGCCTCACAGTCATACTTCAGATCTAGAAACTTCGTCTCCAAAGAGTTATAGAGCTTATCCACAGCTTCAAACGAGAATGAATAATATAATCCAATCCGGAATTTTGTAACTTGGTAAAATCTGCAAATCTTGATTCCATGTCAGTTTTTAACTGGTCAATTTTAATAAGTAAAAATTAATATTTTGTCATCTTGGAGTTCAGGAGGCTCGTTATCTGACATTGAAAACTTTTTAAGGGTCATAAACTGAATCAGCTCTTTACGGCCAATATTTACCTTGTGAATATCAAACTTGGTGATGAATGATAAAGTAATTCCTGTGACCTTGATAAGGTTCATCTTGTTTTCTTGAAGCTATATATATTAATTCGTTTTTTTTTTCTTTCAAAAATATCTGTATGCTACGAAAGTTCCAACTTGCGTTGCTTCAAATTCTCACTTAAAACAGGATCAGTCGTGTCGAGAAACTCAGTAACTGTGTATAATAATTCTAAGAAACGGCGCAAACAGTTTCATTTGGAAAGCCATATCACGGCCATATTTTGAAGCAAGCGTTCGAATTCCTCTTCATTTTCATGGCAAAATTATCGGAACAGACTATCATTGAGGGAATTAGCTATGATCTTGTTGACACCAGCAATAACTAGTTGTAGGGTTTCATGCAGGACACCGCTCAATTTTTTCGCAGCTTAGTGTTCACGATGAATGACCCAGTGAATATTGATGGCCTCTGGCAAGCATGATGACCTGACATGGCAAGAGCACCGTCTGTTGCGCAAGTACTCACGTTTGTAAGGGGAATCTCCTTTTTCTCAAAATAATCTTGCATCAATTTAAAAATAAACGATCCCTTCATATCAGTGTTCAAAGTTCTAGCAAACAACATTTTCTCAGTTATTTCCTTTTGTTCATTGATAAACTTCACATAAGCTAATAAAATTCCTTTGTTTTCAATCACAGTTGATTCATCAATATGCAATCTGCAATTTACTTTTTTTTCAACAAATTGGTGAGTTTAGATTCAACTTCCGTGGCCATTTCGTCAATTTGTCTGGAAACAGTATTGTCGTTGAAAGGAACCGATTGACTTACTACTAGGGCATGATTTCAACGATTTTTTGGTAGCCGTTAAAACAAGAGTTTCGCCAGTTGTGCGTGGTTCATAAAATTTAGCGATCAGTAAATACACATAGTAAGAAGCAAGACACCTTTGTCATGATAGGTTGCTCGTTTTTCAAATAATTCACTCACATTAGGCCGTTTATCAGCTTTAGCTTTGAGGTGTTGATAATAACTAAGTTCTTTACTCACTTTAACACTTTGTACTCTTGATGAATAATCTTTCATTTGCGAAGGCTTCATGGCTTCATTACTAGTGAATGTTTTATCCTACAAATGACAATGTGGAAACCACACATTTTGCGGTGACGCGATAAAACCGAATTTTAAATACTAAGCTGAGTATTGACGACACTTCTTCTTTATTGAATCAATTGTGCATGAACTTCTACACTTGAAAACAAACACACAAAAATAAAAAAGACACATACAAAAATTGATGGTGAGGCACATAAAGGCTAGTGAAGACTGATGATGTATGTATTCCAATGGCAAGTGTGTTGTGAAAGCATGAGGGGCAGGGGGTTGAGTCACCAGTCGGCCGCGCTGAGCAACAACAGGTGGGTGACTGTGGAGAGGGGTGAGTGCAGTGAACTCGCCGGCTAAGAATAGCTAGTGACTCATGCTATACGGCAACTTCTACTTTACAGTTTATATTGTACAGTACTATTTTAATTTTCCCCCTTTGAATACTCATCGCCCCCAAATCGCCCCCATTTATTTATTGCCCCCCTGACATCCCAAATCACCCACTTGGGGGCGATCACCCACAGGTTGGGAACCACTGCCCTAACCGCTCCAACACTCCAATGTGACAAAGTTCCAATGTCTAAAACTCCAGTTCATCGATACGTGACCAACATTTCAAACAGGTCATGTTCAATATTATGCGTAGGGGAGACCGGTGATGGTTGTAACACGAGGTAGGTTGTAACAGACGACATAGTTCGTTCATGTCTCAACAGAGCGCAGCTGTCTCTACATCAAGCGACGTGCCTGTTGATGCGTCGGTTTATACGAGACTGTCAACGCCCTACGCCGGAGAATACGTTCGCACATCAAATTAATTTTTTTTAAAAGGTAAGTGAATTACATCCTTCATCGAACTTACGTTCCCGTCTCTTGTGTAATGCAGCAATGATGATGTTTAAAATACGTTGTCGGATAACGTAATTGTGCTTTACATATACCTGGCTCTATCATCCCAATGTTTTGAAAAGTTCTGTTCACACAGGGTTTTTTCGGTAATGGTGTCGTGTGGGGCAGGTTGTAACAATGAATTATCTTTGTTACAACCTGCCCTGGCCCCTCTGGTGTAATAATGCAACACACATGATGTTGTTTTTTCGTTGTTTAAAGATAATTTTAATACATTTTAGTGAATATATTTTTTCAAACAGCATATTGGAAATAAATGTGTGGGTATAAATCAGTTATATTCTATGTTTAAATTGTTTGAATGATTTTTTTTTATTTGTAGATAAGAAATCCCAAGAGGAAAACTGATCGCGGCAAGGCCACGATTGAAACACTTACACAGGCTGCCCAAGCTAATGTGTCTTTGTTGCCTAATCCAGAGATGAACACTTCATTTGACGGGTATTCTAGGCCAAATCCAATGGCCTCTTCAGCTAGGTCTACTTCAGTTATTGTGTCTTCTTTGCCGTCAACACCAGTAATGCAGTCTACATCATCTGGTTCTGAAGTGATAACATCAAAACGTAAATTTTCTCCTGAAATAGTACTACCATTTCCTAAATCGGGAACAAGGAAAACAACAAGGAAGAGGATTGAGCGTAAGAGTGCTGTGTTAACAGATACTCCTGAGAAGCAAGATATCGAAAATTAATACAAGAAAAGAAAAATTTCCAAGAACGAACACATAGAAAAGAAGAAGAAAAGAAGAATAACGAAGGATATTCAAATAACTTCATCTCAAGAGGAAGATTATGACGAAGCTTGTTTGTGTTTAGTCTGCATAGAAGCATTTTCAAAAAGCAAACCTGGGGAGGAGTGGGTACAATGTTTGGACTGCAAGCAATGGGCTTATTTTCAATGTGCGAAGAAGTTCAAGCGGTATATATGTCTCAACTGCATGTCAGATGGAATATCCGAGTAAGAAGTGCCTAGTAAAATTTTTGCAGAAGCATTATTATTTAAATTTTTTTCTTTGTTTTCATTGTTATATTTTATTTAGCTATATTTGTATTTTCTTTGATTTATTTAAAGTGAAATCCCATGAGTTTATAATTGAAATATACCTTGTGTATTATATATATGCATCAGACAGAGAAAGTGTTTTATGACGAATAATGTAAATATTAAAATTCTGTTTTATAGGGTAGGCCTAAATTTTGAAATGTTTTTGTTAAATACGGATTTTTTAAATGTATTTTAAGCAAATATTTCCTTGATGTGTGTTTTGAAAATTATCCTTTTTTTTAGATACTATCCGTGTTACTTTTGATGTAGTCTACAGCCTTTATTGATTAAAATCCATTGTCTTAATGTGCTGTTAAAACCAACCCCAAGTACTGTTACAATCAACCCCGCCGTGGGGATGGATGTAACATTCTGCCTCCACATAGTTTTCACAAATTTTTGTAAGTTGTATAACTTAAGATACTTTGTATCTGCTATCGATCGTAAATAACATTACCGGCTTTCTATTTCCATGACTCGTTTGACTAAAACTCAAAAACTTTGTAGTTATTTGTCATCAAAGTTGAAATGTTACAACCACCCCCGGTCTCCCCTATAGACTAATCGTCTCCGAAGTGCAAGGAAAATCATGTTCTGCGTACAGACTTATCGATGCTCATTCGATGTAAAATAGGAAGCACATAAAGAAAGCACATTCGTCGAAAAGCAATCACATTAAAAAATAAGCACATTAAAAAAGAAGCACATTTAACTAAAAGGACAACTCTTTGTACGAAAATTCAAATTATTATGATACAATACAGGGATACGATTTAATCAGTAGGATACGATCGGTCGCAAGATGCGGCATGATACAAAGCCTCCAACTGTCGTTGACTTCAACAGTCTTTGGCTCCAACAGTCTTTGGCTCCAATGCTCCAAGTGTTTCAATACTCCAGGTGCTCCTAAACTCCAACTGTGCCATGCTCCAAGTTCTCAAAAGCTTCAAATGCTCCAAGGATCAAATTGGTCCAAGTACTCCAATGCTCCAAAGCTCCCATTTCTCCAATGCACCAATAATACTAGTTCTCCAATGCACCGAATTCTCCAGTGATTCCATTGCTCCAAATGCTCTTAATGTCCAAATCTCCAAAGCTCTAATCATTACAAAGCTGCAACTTATCCAATGCTCCGAAGAATGAATGCTTTAATTGCTTTAACTGCCCCAATGCTCCAAACCTCCATTTAGCATCGAGAGTTATTTTATCTCACAAAATAAACTGGTTGCAAGTTGCTTCTATCCCTCACAACAGATTTCGTCATGTATTGTGTTGAGGTAAATATTATTTATTTTTTATGTAGGTTGCGGGATGCTCACTCATGATCTCAAAGAGAATAATGGCTCGCTAGTAATCAAATAGAAGGAAGTTCACCTTGAATGATAGTGTTTCTCAGCTGTCTCAATGCATAGTAATCGCCTGAGTAATTAATCTTTTTTTGTCTGAAATCCACCTGACAAAAATATTGTAAATGCTGATTTGGTAACAAAAATTAAATAATTTAATGAAATTCTGAATAAAATTACTCGTCTCAGAAAAAAAAAAATGCAAGGATTTTTTCTCAGGAATAACCAAAAGCACTCAGAGAATAGCAACAAGTATCGCCAGGAATAACTAGGACCATACTGAGAAAAACAACAAAATATTGACAGGAATTATCTTAAGCACATGGAGAAAACCCAAGGCTAGTAGAGAGAGGTTGTCTCGATTCCATAAGAACAATGTAGACAGCCCGACACTCCGCTCTGACGTCATCTGCAGCCCCGCCGTTCCCAGCCGTAATACTACACCTGCTGACTGACGGCTTTCTCTTATCAGCTTGGCTCGTTTCACATGTCTGATACGCAATACTTATAGTATTTCATTTATAGATTACTGTTAATTATAATCGCTTTGATATGCTTTTCAAATGACAACATGCTGTGACTGAAAGCAAGTATGAATTATTAATTTCAACATATTTTTCCAGTGACAGTAAAAATTTTCAAAATATCAATGATGAATTCATGAATTTTTAAAAATTAATATAATTAATATGAAACTAGTAAACAAAATGGTTTATTTGTATTAATTTCTCAGTAAATTTATAATATTTAAAATTATTGCATATCAATTTATTAGTGTTTAATAAAAGTAGCCATAGCTCATTAAAACTTTTTGGGAATGTTTGCAATATAAATAAACTGAAGTTAGATTTAAAAATAAATTTCTAACATGAATAGAGCAGTTTTTCCTGTAATCGTTTCATCCTCTTTTGCATCATACTCGAGCGTTTTATTCACTTTTACTTCGTCAAAGAACAACAATGCGTTCGAAGTCTAGCAAAGAAGGACGTGCTACATTCAAAACTTCAAACATGTTTTACTAGGATACCTTTTCTCATGTTAAATGAAGATGCCCATCGTTGAATAGTTGAAAGTCCAGGCAATAGGAAGTTAAGTTTCTGTTTTAAAAATAAATAACATCGCTTACTGAAATAACGCAAAGTGAAAGCAAGAGCTATTTCCTCATTGGTCAAGTTTACTCTTTTTTTCAACGAAGGTAATAAGTCAATTTGATTTTTTGAAAAAAACACTTGCAAGAATATTCCGCATGCGGAACTCTAACGAAGAACGGTTTTTTTGTAATATGGCAAGTCCTGGTAGCAAATATTGAAAATAAATATGGTGGCACACAGTACACCCACTGGACACACAATGGACACACAGTCCACACAGTACACATAATGGATCCACATTACAAACACTGGCCAAACAGTACACACACTCGACACAATGGACACACAGTACACACAGTACACAAAGGACACGGAATGAACTCACAGTACACACAGTTCACACGGAATGAACACAGAGTACACATAGTACACTCACAATGAACATAGGTTTACACACATGAACACACACAGTTTATGCAAAGAATACACAAACAATATACACAGGACATGCAATGGACAAGTAATGCAGGCATTGGATATGCAGTAACGTGACCTCAAGCCTAGAAATCATAATTTATAAAATAACTAGCAGACCCGACAGACGTTGTCCTGTACACACGTCGTTAATTCGAAAATTTCAAACATTCTTCAATAAGCTGTAACAATCTGGACTGTTTTTATGAAAATTATTATTCAAGAGTTATTTTAATATCTAACTTCATTACATGTACACTTATACAAATTCGACCGATCGGTAGCATGTGAGTATATACTGTGTGTGTAAGTATGCATATACTGTATGAGTGAAGTGAAATGTAGAAGCTGTGTTAACTAAAAAGGTGCATCTATTACCACACTCCACGGATGAAATTTGTAGACTGGATAATAGCAGCCACTGTCTATGATTATTGACACGGATATTTCTAGGCGTCACCGAAAATTTTAAGTGAATGAAATGACTGATTACAGGTTGGGATATTATCCGTGGAGTGTGGCAATAACAGCATCGTAAATACAAACTTTAACTTGTTTGAAGTAAAGGTAAACAATCTTATAATGAAACTATTTTATAATATTTATTTATTAATTTACAAAAACTTAATTTATCTTAATGCTATTGGATGTACAATATTTTTAGTTAATCCTTGAGGTGTATAAACAAACAAATTCGATGGTTTTCCAACTCTGGAACACGCAACATATAATTGACCGTGAGAAAAACACGGATTTTCTAAATCGAAGCCACAAATTGTCATGGTTTGGCCTTGTGACTTATTTATAGTCATAGCATATGCCAAGCGGATTGGAAATTGTAAACGTTTGAATGGTATAAGCGAATCTGAAGGAATCATTGGGATCCGTGGTAGAAGTACAACCTCACCTTGAAATTTTCCACTCAAAATAGTAGCTTCAAGAATGTTGCCCATGATTTTTTTTTATAACTAATCGCGTCCCATTACATAATTTCGGAGCATTCAAATTTCGAAGCAAAATTATAGGTGAACCAACCTTCAGTCGCAAATTATGTGGTGGCATTCCAGGTAAATCTAATGAATTTAAAAATTCTACAGGATAGTTAACAACTTCATCAGGATCAACAACAGTGTCGATCGATTTAAATGTAGTTTCATTATTAGGCAGTAATTGCTGTATTTTGAAATTGATAGCATTAACATCTAAATTTTTTGCAGCTAAAATTGCTCGCTCTCGTAGCCATCCATGATTAGTACAATTATTTCTCAAATCTGAAAAGATACTGTTTATTAACTCATCTTTGGTAGCCACCATGTTGCAAAAATTCTCTGGAAGTCGAATATATTGTGTATCTTCATACAATTTAATTTTACCATTGCCAATATCCAACAATTATTCAGAGAATCTTGACGCTAATGGATCATTTTGAAGTTGAACGCGCATATTAATAGTAAGGCATAATTTGCTGACACTTCGCCATAGATAAGATTCTTTTAAACATGCGTTTATTTCGTCTGCATATGTCGCGCGTGGAATGACTGGTAATGATTGTCTGAAATCACCAGACAGCAACAATAGAGCACCACCGAAAAGCCTAGTATTATCCTTGATATCTTTCAGGGACCTGTCGAGAGCTTCCAGAGAATGCTTGTGGGTCATGGTACATTCATCCCAGATAATAATTTTGCATTTTCTCAAAACTTGAGCAATGCCTGAATGCTTCTTTATGTTACACATTGCTTCGGGATTTGTGTGAACATTCAAAGGTAATTTAAGCGCTGAATGCGCCGTCCGTCCACCATCAAGTAACGTTGCTGCGATTCCTGATGAAGCAATAGCCAATGCAATATTATTTTGTGATAGGATGCGCGCAAGTATCAATGAAATGAGGAATGTTTTACCAGTACCACATGGTGCATCCAAAAAAAAGAATCCACCTTGTTGCGCTGCAATTGATACATTTTTTTGATCATATACATTTCGTTGCTCAGCAGTGAGCAATTGTTCATTATTGGCAACAAAAGTAGCCAAAGAAGTTCTATCGAAGTGGTGTTCCCGTTGAACATCGCTGTTGATGGTATCTACTGCTGGGCGGTTCGGCGCTGGCATGCCGAAATGGATGAGCGGCATATTCGAAATAAGAGTACAAATATGCTCAATAATTATTAATGACTCATTATATATTTCTGCGGAGAATTCGGTATTTTGATTTTGATTAGTAATTCTAATCCGATGTAAAATATCCTCACTCATTGAGTCTTTTAATTTGTCCCACAAAGCAGATGCTTCAGACGGAAAACACATTGTAAATATTATTGAAAATAATTGACGAATTTGTTGTGGAGATGAGCTCAGTGCTGCATCTGCAAGTGTGAGATCCCAATGGTTATCATCCTCCAATAAATGTAACTCACGACACGCATCAAAGAAAGTGTCGTATAAAGTACCATTGACTTTTCGCAAATATCGGAAAGATGTTGGTCCAGGAACGTTAACCAATAACAAACGCAAAAAAAAAACATTCGCGTTGCTTAGGATGAACTGTATATATTCGACCTAAAGTATTTGTCATAAATATGTCGGTGAATCCTGGGACTGGAATGCCTCGTTTCCGTGGTTCCCAATTTTTTGATTATTTATTCCACGTAAAAAATTTAGGAACATCAGTATACATTAATGTCCTTGCGAATTGACCAACCACATCTTGTCGGCAACAAAGGTTGAAAAATTCAGTAAGAGTTGTTTTTGGAGCCGTTAAAGCTTGTTGTAGTGCAGTCTGTTCTGTAAAGTAAACACGCTGTCCGTTTTCAAGATGCACAGCCAAATGTATAACAGCAGGATCCCTTTCATGTATAGGAAACGTAAAAATGCGCCAAATAGCTTCGTTACTGCTTATGTATCGACCCATTTGATAACGTGTAATTTCGTCATTGTCATTTACATTTTGAACAGCGAATACAGCTTTATCACTGCCCTTGTGAACATACTTACAAATGTATTTTATAGATTTCACTGAACTGCATAGTTCAACGTTTATGTGCGCTTTATAGGTTTTGCACAGCAATGGTGAATATGGAACTACTCTGCGATTATCAATATCTACTCTCACACCGTTTGACAGACGCAATTCATATGATTGACCGCCATTGTCTACGTCTCTACGCCGGTAAGATGGATAACCGTCAATATTGGTGATAGTATCAGATTGGCATGGTTTTGGAAAACGTTTCGTACATTTTCCATTGTCCATACATGGTGACATCATGTTTAGAGTACCACATGGACCATGGATCATATTAGTAGTTACAATGTCAAACAATTCTTGATCAACATTCGGATCTGGAATTTCGGCTGAAATAATTTTGTCGATTTCTTCTGGGCGTACTTTATCCACCAACCAAATCAAAATATGCGCATGAGGTAAACCTTGTTTTTGCCATTCAACAGAGTAAATCCAACAACGTGTTTCACCAAATACCGAGTGATGTGTAATCAAATTCATCAAAGATTTTAATTTTTGTTTAAAAACACGTGCAGTGATATCATGGCGATGCATCGATGTTTGACCTGGCAACAACAAACTTTGAATTTCATCCCAGTTTGGATTACACGTAAATGTGATAAAAAGATCTGGTCGGCCATATGCACGTACTTAAGTCATGGCGTCTTGAATATACTCTTGCATATGACGCGGACTACCAATGTATGATGATGGGAGAATATATGCGCTACCGATGTTGTTGATGTCATTAGATGCATCTACGTTACCAATAACAGCGTCACGCAAATGAATGTACTCCTCAGCACGAAGTTTTGTTTGATTAAATTTTATATATCGTAATCTCTCACTTTCGATTTTTACGTACATATCGACAATATACTGATGAAATAGCTTTCTGCATCGGATGGTATTATCATTAGCACGAATCATCAATCGATATGCGTAGAAGTTCATAGCACTAACTTTCTTGACCAGTTCTTCACCTGCAAATAAATATATATATATATATATGAGAGATACAGAAATTATTTGAAAAAAAATTCTGTAAGATAGTCTATAAGTTGTACCTGTAGTTGGATTCCTTTGTTTAATACTTAAATGGTATCCATCTTCTCCTTCCCAAAATATCAACGGATACTGCAATGCATCGTAAGAACGATGATTGTCTTGAATTATTTGCATCGTATTATCTCTGCGTTGAATGCAAATGTCCCGACGTTCACATGGGTCACCAGCCATAACAACTGCAACTTCATTAATAGTTTGAACATTATATGTGCCTGCGTGCTCTCCGTAGGGCACTTTGTCTGCTTTAATAATAATGGCGTAGTTGTCGTTTTGCAGTCTGCTAGAAAAAGTCTTGAACAATTGCAACAACTGGTTATGGTTTTGCAAAAACGTTTCCCTAATGTCCACAATTTCTCGTTCCTCCATCTGCTCTATATAGTTGTAAGCGCAGCGTGTGTGTGATTGTTGCTCCTCATTGCCCATGAAATAAATTTGTAAAAATTTTGGATCGGCATCAGGCATTGGGAGCAATGAACCAATTTGGTGGTACACTTGACCTTGAATTTTGAATGTAGATTCGAAATTACGACCATTATGAACAATTTTTGTTGCTCCAAATGATGTCATTTGGAAGCATGAATTGAATTTACGAATTTTTCGCAAAAACAATTTCGATTGAGATGTGGTGCCAGCTAAAAGTGTTTTTAAAGGTTCCGGCGGTGGATTTAGCGATGGCAGTGAAATTTTTCCAGATGCGCAACATAAACCAGCTGATTCACCTTTGTACTTGAAAGCATGACAATGTTGACACTTTTTGTCCATACTACCAATCGAGATTAATGCATGTGACGAATAGTTGATTTCAGGATCATATTCAAACGCAAGGCGATTGAGTGATGCTCTTGTCAATGCTCAATCATTTTGCATCCGGCGTTGGTTACGTTCTCTATGTGCATCCGTCGCTTGTTGACGTGCCTCTCGTTGTCTTACTGCATTAGCACGAAGACGTTGAGTGCGTTGTACTGAATTTTCATTCGCACGTGTAGATGCAACTTGGTCTCTCAGATTTGCATTATCCGCCGAGTGTTCTTCATCTGTTCTATTTATTCGACGATCATGGACTAATTGCGCGTTCGGAGTACGTCGACCAATATTTCTGGCTCTTCCTCGAAGACGTGGCATTTTTCTGAAAAAAAAAAAAAACTGTAAAATAATACGCAACGAATGTGAGTTTTTTTATTGAGAATGAAATTTTAATTAATTAACAAGAAAGATTTATTTTAACAAATTTTAGATAAAAAACGCGTAATTAATATCTGTTCTATGCTTGGTTAGGGTTTTACGTTATTAGATATAATTAATTATCTTAAAACCAAATTTACCCCACGTTCACCCCTTAGGGGTTGAATTTCGTAAAATAATAAAGTTATGTTTGATATTTTTGGTGAGTATATTATTTGAGTCCAATTCCATTTTATGCTTGATTAGCTTCGGAGGTATCGTTTATTATTTTGAAACCACATTAACCCCTTTTTACTATTTTGGGGGTAGAATTCTTTAACTATTTATAGCCTAGTGTTGGAGTTGGCCAAATACTTTGCCAATAAAATATTTTGTATCAATATCTGTGAAGTATATGTAGAGTGATGTCAGGAAAAATACAGACCAACTAATAAACAAACCGACAAACCGAAAAATGTTCTAAATACTATATTTTTCAGTTAAGTATAAATTTTGTTTTAATGTTGTTACATTTTCAAAATAAATGTGTTTAATAAAATTTTTATTATTAGCATTGATATTAATTCATTTAAAAAGTAACCTATTTAGTTAATTTAATAGCAACTAAAACAGTTATTTTTATGTTACTATTATTTTCTAATTTTGCCCTGTAAAAAATTAAAGAAAACTTTAAAATTTGAATGATAGGTCATTTCGTGTTTAGTTTAAAATTAGATGTGACCATTACAGTAGGTACTAATTCTTGAAGTAACCATTGGAATAACTTTAAACTTCAACATTTTTTCTACAGCATAAGACATAAGGGTCACAATTAAATATTTCACAGTTACTCATGGTATGTTATGTAAAAATACAACGCGTCAGGTCAGATCCTAGCGCCTAGAGGCGATTCCGCACTATAAATTAGTACCTACACAAATACTATCCTACTAAGAAGTACTCTTTAGTTGACTGGTGTGTTTTAGTTTGAACATTCATTAGCATGTGGCCTTAATTTGTTTCTAGATTTTTCATCTTATTATTTTAATTTATTTTTCTATCTATTTCTACACAAATACTGGTGAAAATTGTCAAGCAATAAATACTTGCAAGTGTGTGTTGCTAAAAAACATCTGTGTCTATGTGTTCTAGTAATGTACTGGGACAAACCAATACAGCAGTTCACACGAGGACGTCTTGGTCTAACCAAAGAGAAAGAAAAGAATGATCCAGTAGAGAACTGTACAGGTGAGTATGCCAGTGTGATGAGTGAGTCAGGTGTGTATACTGCGACATGTTTTTTTTTTAAGTTATACTTCTAATGTGACTTCCAACAAGGTTGAGATAAACGTTTAACGCTACCATGGAGGGGGTATGAAAGCACTGTCTGTTTGTACGCGGTGTTCTACAAAACTACTATACGAATTTTAATGTGGTTTTCAAGTTAACTTGAGCGTAGCAGAGAAAGAAATATAAGCTTTATTTCATCCAAATCGGCTCAAGGAAAGAAAATAAATCTTAATTTTATGACATACAATATAATCATTATAAGAAGCCATTATGTTTTGCTATTGTAAGGAACTAAGTAGAGAGTAAGAAAAAAATAAAGATCCTGACAGTTTGTAGTGTTGCCATATTTGTTTCAATTTTCTATACCCTTTTTGTATATTACAATTTAAACTACAGAAAATAAATCATGTTTCATAGACACATAAATAGTGAGTATGTGTCATTTCTCTATGTCCACGAGGTCTCGCCACGTCAATTTTCTCCTTGGGGCGAACCCGTCCACTTGATTAAATAAACAGCTTTTATTGTTGAATGATTTTATGATTTATTTCATAAAAATGTGCTTTCATAAAAAAGTTAGTTTTATAGACATTCAATAGGTCTCTCTCTCTCTCTCTCTGAAAATCAATCTATGAAACGTTACAAATTTATTGCCTTTATTTTTTTTAGTTTGATATGATACAATATGATTTCACTAAAAATAAATTTCTACCCCTTCCTATTTTCATTTCCACATTACAAAGTTTCATTTCTTCCGCGCGGAGGGACTCCACGCACTATTTTTGCATGCAATTAAGAACTATTTTTTTATGATGCCAAAGAAGTATAACTTCTCACGCGCGTACCTAAGTGCACGCACCCATTTTTTTTACTGGAAGTCTATCAGCTTATATAGCAAACGACTTAAATTCAATTTGTAACCTTGGAGGTTACCAAAAACACTTTATCCCATGAAAGTTCCAGACATGTCGGATCATTTAAAAATACTGTTATATGGTATAAGGCAAAAATATTGAAGTTTTTAACTACAATATAACGTATTACCAACATATTTAATGTAAATAAGAAAGATAGAATAAAGAACATATATTTGCTAGTAGCACAGCCATAAAAATATGAATTAACAAATGCGAAGCTGGTTATGATCATAAGGACAAAACAATTCTCTTGACTCAGAATGCTAACGAAAGGTTTTCGTGGTTGCCCCCTTTGTGACGGTCCCTCTGTTTTAGTTGACTTAATTAGTAGTTCGAGCCCAGGCATCAGGCTCTGGTGGCAGTAGTACCTATGTCCGACATATTGGATTGTGATGTTACAGAGGCCATCTTGGATGACAGTAATAGGTATATAATAGTTCATCCTGAGCCTGACTTTCGCTGGAGGTGCCAGAGGTGCCGACCGCCACCTTGGATTTTGACGTCACAGCGGCCATCTTGGATGACCTTACATTGACGTTCAAAAATTGCCCAAAATTCAACATAATACACCAAAATTTCCAGTTTTTTTGGAAAAACAACACGCCAAAAAATACTAAAAAAATAGTTTTTTTTTTCGTTTTAGAGGGAAAAATTCATGTTTTAGTCCTCAAAAATGCTAACAGCTTCTAAAATCCTAAAAATTGCTTAAATTCCTTAATGACAAGCCGCGTCTACACGCACCTTAACAATAAGGATGCCATGACCGCCATATTGTATTAAGACATAACTGTTGCAATTTTTGTTACGGTCGCCATCTTGTAAATCCGTAATATTTATGTTAGAAAAAAGGGAAAAATTATAAATTTATAAAAAAATAGTAATAATTAATAAAAATTTATTTTAAAAACCATTTTGCACATATCGTTATGGTGACCATTTTGGATACTATAAACATAAGTTTTGTTATGCCTAACATTTTGGATGTGTAAGATATCTTCGTTGTACTTTTCGTTACGCCCGCCATCTTGGATATATACCGTTGCAATTATCGTTAAATTCGCGATCTTGAAAAACCGTAATTTTTGTGGTAGAAATTCGAAAAAATTAAAAAAAATATGTAAAAAATTTAATTGATCTAAATATAATAAATTATTATTTTGAAAAATACTTTTACGTCTTGGAATCCTCGGTTCGACCACTGTGAGGAAAAAAAAAAACATTGTGCCAGGGCCCTATTTCATAAAACTTATTAGTCTCATAATTAGGAGTCAAGAGTCATAAACGTAGCTGCTAATTATAAGTTTTGTTTCATAAAACTAGTAGTGTAAAAAAGTAGCTAGTAGTGTAGGACTCCTAATAATGAGTGATAAAATGAGTTCAAAATCAAGAGTGTTTCATAAACTTCAAACACAAATATATTGCACTGATTATTAGCACTGAAATTTATCAATCTTAGCTTTATAATAAATCATTTTAAGAGTCATCAATTTTTAGAGAACAGCAGTGGAATCTGTTTGTGTAGTACAAAAATTTAACAAAGAAAAGGGAATCCTCAGATTCTAGTGGAAGTGAAGATGATGATGATGATGTAATAGTAAGACGTCCGAGACATTTTCAAGAAAGGAAAACCTATACGTTGTTAGAGGAAACATATGAGTACAATGAACGTGTTAGGTTAACACGTGGTGTTTTTAATTATGTGATCACAAGCAATGAACCTTTTTTATTTCATCCAACAGCGCGGAACCAGGCACTTTCACCTAAGCAACCACTGCAAATAGCACTACACCGGCTTGGTAATGGTGTGCAATACCACTGCATAGCAGACATGCACAATGTTTCTAAAGCTACTGTATGTAGGGAAATTGGCATAGTCTTTGTCGTTTATGACTAAACCGATTGCTAATGCATAATCACGTATTTCTGTTCAACACAACTTCTTCACATCTTTTGTTAAAGTGCCAGAAAATGCACAAAACAGAACATCTTTATTCTCAAAAAATTTAATATTTCCTTTTTTTTAAGTTCTCTTTTAGCCATTTTTACACAATGTTCAAAAATGTAAACATAAAAATATTACCCACCAACATCAGCTGTCTATTAAACTAATAAAATTAGTGAACTATTTTAGCAGTCCTTCAACTTTGTTTATGAAACACAAATTTCTACCTTAATAGCTACTTTTTATTTCACAACTATGTAGGAACTAATATTATTACTGTGTTTATGCAATAGGGCCCAGATCCTTTCTCATGAGAAGCTGCCGGCAGATTGACCTCACAACACTTTGACAATTGCATATAAATATATATATTTATTTATTTATATCACGTCCGCCATCTTGTGTATGTCTGCTGGAGCCACAATCTTGTTTTCGTCTGATAGAGTGCGCTACCACTATTTTAGATTAATTTTTAACCACCAGAGTGCAGTTATCACTTATTTTTACTGTGGCATCCACCGTCTTGAAATTTGGGTGCCATCTTGGAAATCAGTATTTACTTAGCTATAATTTCGGGAAAAATTCCAAAATTAACTATAAATACCTCCAATTAATAAAATAATTATATTTGATTAGTACTTGTCCTTGGTTTAATTCCTGAACATTGCAATAATTTATAATTTTGTATAAACAATAATTTCAATAAAATATAGTGGAAAGACCTAAAGAAAGCTTAGGTCGTAACCAACCAGCCACCTATTAGCCGATAAGCCCTCCATCTTGAAAATTCGTAATAAATAACCTATATTTTTAAAGAAAAGTTGAAAATTCATAAAAAAAATATTATTTACTGATTGAACTGATTGATTCTTGTCCTCGCTTCGATCCTTGATCAATGCAAATATACTAATTTTATGTACAAAAATTTGTTGTCTGTAAAGTCGGTTTACGGACGATAGTTTAACGTGACAACGTCATAACAAAACATTGATGAAATTATTGCATACTTTTATGAATAAAATTGAATCATTTTTATTGAATTATCACTATTTTTTTTATGAATACAAAGAAGGAGTGAAATGAAATCAACAATTTTATTGATAAATTTTTTTATTTGCACTCATTAAATCAAATATGTTTATTACTTTAACGAAGAGATTATTTTAACTATAACTTTTATACATGTCTGCTATTTAACTTCTTTAAATATGTGTTATTCTGTTAAGGATACGACGATGATACGAAAAGTAGGAAAAGAATGGGAGTGTTTTAAGGATGATGTGAAGGAAATGGCTTACCCAACACCAAGATGCAGTCAAAAATAATATATTTGCGCCACGGACTCTGCAGCAATGCTAGGAGGAACGGGTTAGCAAAGAGCAATGAAAAGGTTACATTGAAATGCATGCAAACATAACTACGCCACGGACTCGGTCGCAATACTAGGAGGTTCAGGTTAGCAAAGAGCAATATAAAATGCGTGTAACGGGACACAGCGCAACGGGAAAATGTGCGTAACGGGACACTTTTTCATGCCTGCAGCCGGCGTTCATCGATTTATTAGACGTTGTCACGTCATAAAAATTTATTTAATAAATCATGTTTACAATACTAAACGTAGCCTCAGTTCCACATAAACCAGCCTTCAGTAAGTCTTTATCGCCATCGTCTTAAAAACTTGTATTTATTGACCTAGTAATTCAGGATTATTCCCAAAATTCAACAAAAAAATTCACTTATTAAAATAATGATTGACGCGATAGATTTCCGTCCTTGGTTTTATTCTCGGCCAGTGATAGGGCTAACTTAAGTTACAATCAATTTTTAAATTCCATTTTACATTACCTTGTATCGATAAAAAGACTTCCATGTTAGGCATAATGACAACGTATTTAATTCGTTGGACAAGTATTTTGTCTAAAGTTGTTTTTCTTAGAGTTAATAATAAATTAACTCCTCGAAAGGGAATGGGAAACAGAATTTAAAAAAAATATATTTTAACTTTAGTTATCCTGATCACTGGCCGAGAATCAAACCAAGGACATAAAACTATTGCGCCAGTCATTATTTTAATAAGTGAATTATTTAATGAATTTTGGGAATTTTCCCGAATTTCTAGGTCAATAAATACAATTTTTCTAGACGGCGGCCATAAAGACCACTGAAGGCTGTTTTTTGTGGAACTGAGGCTACGTTTAGTATTTTTAAGTATTTAATTATTACTTTTACATAAAAAAGAATATTTGCATTCATCAACGATCGCTGTGAGGACAAGAATCCGTCAATTCAATCAGTAAATTAATAGATTTTTCAAATTAATTTTCAAATTTTTTCTTCATTTATAGGTTATTTATTACGAATTTTCAAGATGTAGGACATATCTTCTTATAGGAGGCTGGTTGGCTACGAACTAAGCTTCTTTTAGGAATTTCCATCATATTTCATTGGAATTATTATTATTTACATAAAATTATAAATTATTTAATCGTCCAGGGATGAAACAAAGGACAGGAACTAATCCAATTAAATCAGTACATTAATTGGAAATTTTTATGATCAATTTTGGAATTTTTCCCGAATTTATGGCTAAATAAATGCATATTTACAAGATGGCACCCAAATTTCAGGATGGTGGACGCCACAGTTATAATAAGTGATTACTACACTCTAGTGTGTAAAAATTAAACTAACATGATCATAGCGCACTCTAGCAACCGAAAACAAGATGGCGGCTCCAGCAGACGTAAACAAGATGGTAGACGTGATGTCATACTAGCTGAATATGCAATGGTCAAAGTGTTGTGAGGCAGCTTCTGTGAAGGAAGGATCTGTTACGATATTTATTTTTGTTCCCACTGTGGCCGAACAGAGAACTACATGACTTAAACAAATTTTTTAAAATTATAATTTAATAAATTTAGATTAGTTAAATATTTTATAATTTTTATTTTTTTTTCGAATTCTTATTATAAAGTTACGGTTTTTCAAGATACCGAACGTTAATATATTGGCAGTGGTATAAATCCAAGATAGCGGGCATATCGAAAATTGCAACGATGATTCATACACATCCAAGATGACAGGCATATCGAAACATGCAACGTTCCAAGATGGTGTCCGTAACAAAATGTGACACGGTGTTTTTTAAATAATTTATTATTATTTTATCAATGAATTTTTTTATAATTTAAAAAAATCCTATTTTTCTAGCTTCAAACTTACTTTTTTATGATGGCCGCAACGAAAGTTGCAACAGATACGTCTAAGTACAAGATTGCGGCCATGGCATTCTCATTTTCAAGGTGCGGCTGAACACGGTTTGCCGTTATGGAATTTAAGCAGTTTTTTAGGAATTTCTAAGCCGTTGTCATTTTTTTAAATTTAAACATGAAATTGTTATTCGGAACGGGAATTTTATCCTCGAAAAAGAGAAAGTTGTTATTTTTCAAATTGTTTTAGATTTTTTGGCGTAATTTGTTTGCCAAAAAACTGGAAATTTTGGGGAAACTTTGGCAAATTTTGGTAAATTTTGAATGGCAAAGTCAAGGTCGAGGTCATTGTCTTACAATATGGCCACCGTGACCACAAATCCAAGATGGAGGTTGGCACCTCCTTTGAAAGCCATGTACAGAAGGAACTATTATATGCTACTGATTACCTTGACCTTTTAACTTAACCTTAAAAATTTGACAAAATCAGCCAAAAATGACCGAAGATTTGCCCCAAATATTATCAAATTCCGCAAAATTTATAGTTTTTTGGAAAAACATTCAACAACAATCTCGAAAAAAATTTTGAAATTAATAATTGCTCTATATCAAAGGAAAGAATTCCTGTTTTGTGGGGAAATTTCTTGTTTTTGTCCTTAAATATGCCAACAGCTTGAAAAGTTCACAAACAGGCTTAACCTCCACATCTTCAAGTCTCCCTATGCCTCCGAGGTCATGCATGATCTTGACAATTAGAATGCTATGGCTGCCATTTCGAATTATGACGTCACCGTTTCACTTTTTGTAACGAACACCATCTTGAAAATCCGTATTTTTATGCTAGGTGACTCAAATATACGGATGGCCTATAAAAGATTCGGTCGAGTATCGTTAATTTGCTCCTAAGAATTGAAGAGTTTCGATACTTTGTCATGGATCCCATAATCAGAATCTAACCAAACTCTCATCAAACTACCCATGAAGTACATCCTTTCCAGTAAAAAAAAAAAAGAATCATCGAAATCGGTTGGCGTGATATTGAGTTATTCGTCCATTTACCGCGCACATACGTAATGCAAATTTAAGACACATGGTTTTATCATAGATGCCATTGTCAGAACTGGACCAAATTGAAATGGGACCACACGAGAAACACCGTCTTTGAAATAAAAAAAGAATCATCAAAATCAGTTAACCCAGTCGAAAGTTCTGAGGTAACAAACATAAAACAAACAGTCGAATTGAGAACCTCTTCATTTTTTGAAGTCGGTTAAAAAAGGACGCAAGTTGAAAGAAATGACTATGACCGCACATGCATTAAAAAGAACCCAAATTGTAGCTGTTAGCATCATCATAATCACTGTCGACTAACACTTTATCATCATCTATAATACTGTAAGCTTTCGAAAAAACTTTGAAATCGAAATTTTTTTGTTTTTAAGCATTATTTATAAGTCTTTATAATTGTCTTTACAGTTTGTAGGATTTACTTGGAATCGGCTTGAATGTATTCTCAGTTTTTACAATGATGATACATCCATTTTATTCGGTTTTCTAAACCCTCAAATTGTTTCAACTTAACTTCTTAGCTGAGAACAGGAGATCAATGGACATATTATGTTTAAGATAATGAAAATTAATTTCATCTTGCTGCACACTCTTATAGACCGTAGTAGCTCAGTAGTATACAAATGGCGCGCCGAGCGCAGGGTTCAGGGTAAGGTGCGAGGTGCCGAGCCACCATCTTGGATTGTGACGTCACGGCGGCCATCTTGGATGGTTGTGACCTTGACCTTTGACCTTGACTTTGACCCTCAAAATTAGTCTAAATTAGCCAAAATTGGGCAATATTTTCCCAAAATTCCTCAAAATTCACCAAAATTTCCATTTCTGTGGAAAAAAATTCCGCCAAAAAATCTCAAAAAATTCCACAATCCAAAAATTAGGATTTCAAATATACAAAAAATCGTTTTGCCCTAGAACGAACTCAAACTCCTAAAAGAGGCTTAAAACTCCTAAGAGATAGCCGCTTTAAGCCTCTGACGTCATCATGGATTATGACGTCACCGTTGCAATTTCCGTTACGACCGCCATCTTTAAAATCTTTATCTATTATCCGATTTTAATGAAAAAATATTATAATTTATAAAAAAAATCATGTAATTAAATTTTTAATAAAAAATATTAAAAAAACATAAATTTACAACATGGAGCTCAGAGTCATCGGTTCGAACCTGGTGAGGGCAAAAATAAAAATAAATGGCGACCGATCCTTCCCCCGTGGTGGGTGCTGGCAGACTGACCCTCGCCACTTATGTCAAAGCATAGGGGAGAGGTGGGTAGTCCCGGACACTTAAGCATAATTACATACATCTGAAAAATTTTCATATATATTTAAAAAGTTAATCTGTTAGTTTTACGCTTGAAACACTACATGTGCATACATTGCCAATACAAACACATACAATCTTCTAATGAACGAAAATGATGATTATAATGGTGCTTATGTTTTTGCATGAAAACGATACACGTCGGGTAGCCCCGGACACATAATTTCTTCATTAAGCACAAATCACAGTTAAAGGATACATCATCTGGATCAACTCCAGCACATTCCTCATGTGCCCATCCCTTACATGTACAACATTGAATCCAGTTTTCTTCAAAACTTTCACAGCAGATTATGCATATTGTCTTCATTACTGGTAAAGATGTTTTCCTTGACAATTTTTTCCGACACTGTTTCGACTTGGACTGTTCCACAGTAAGTGACAGTTTGCTAGGTTTTCTTCATAGAATATTTTTGGTTTTCGGTCGTGTCTTAAGCTCCACAGCTTCTTTGTAAGGGCTTGACGTTAGAATTTCACTATGCTGAGCTTTTCGTTTCCTACATGAACTTCTTCTTTTGCTGGCGTCTGGAAGAGGTGACAAAGTTTTCAAAACATTTGCAACATTCTTTGATATTGAGGGATGGCTGTTGTCTTCAACATTCGGCCTAGAAGTGATTGATCTGGGCGATTTCACAGGATCATCAGAGGTTTCTGTCATTGGAATAGACCTATGTGTTTCTGTTGCCTGATTAGAGATTGAACTGCAAAATGGTTGTGCAGCAGTCACGGGATCATTGCTAGGAGCTCTTGTATTTTTGACATCAGGTGCTTCAGGAATTTCTGTCAGAAGTGATGGAATAAAATCTAGGTCAGAGAAAACTCCAGGGTTCAAAGGATAGATGCCTGTGCAAGAAAACCCATTGCTTGCAATATCAAGACGACAAGACTTCCTATATGCACTTGAAACCAGTCCTGCTATTTCATTTTCTGTTATTCTTAGACCAGCATTTTGTCGCATCCATAGAGCACAACTTTCAGCATAAGCATTCTTGAATGGCTTCATGAAAGTTCTGTCCAATGGTTGAAGTTTGTGAGTAGTGTGAGGAGGAGTGCTTATCATGTGGACATTATATTCCCTAGCATAACATATCACAGCAAGGTCCTTGTGGCTAGAATGTCCATCTAACAGCAACAAAACAGGGTTCTGTTGTGTAGGCTGAGTGTATAGAACAAAATGTTTCAACCACACTAAGAATTTTTCTGCACTCATCCAACAATTTGACTGAGCTGCAGCGATGGCTTCATCAGGTGCTCCTATCATTAGTCTGTCATTCATTCTCTTCCTCGGTAAAGTAAACATAGGTGGAATGAAATGGCCAACAGGATTCATGCAAAGCATGACTGTAACGTTTCGGCCACTTTCAGCTGATGTCAATTTTCCAACTTGCTTCTTTCCTTTAACAGACAAGACTTTCTGATTTTGTTGGACAGTTTAAACCCCAGTTTCGTCCGCATTGTACATTTTAGAAGGTGGGAAGTAGTATATATCTATCAGTATTGTTAGTTTTTCAAAAAAACAATTTAACTTGAGGTTCATTAAAACCAACACACCTCATCAAACTGGTTGATTCTGGTGATCGCAAAATCAAATGTGGATGTATTTGCATGAAAGAGTTGTAAAAATCTTTCCCAGCACATTTGGTGTCCCTGTTAAATCTTGTGGAATTCCAAGTGTCTCTGCTAAGTCGAATGCCAACTTCAGAAACTCCTTTCTACTCAACCCCATTAACCTATCATCAAGTTCTCTAATGTGTTGTGCCAGCTCTTCTTCAAAATTTTAAGGTAATATTGGTTCAAAACGTCCATGTTTAGGCTTCAGTTCACATTCAAACCCTTTCTTAATCAGTGACACTCTATCCTGAACAGAACTTTTTGGAACATTAAAATGTGTTGCTGCATCTCGTACACTCATTTTACCACTCAACACTTGTTCTACGGCAATTTTCATTGTAACTTCACTCCACGATCCCCCATTGGTAGTTCATCCTTTGAATTTCGGCATGATTGTTGCGTCAACTAACTGTAACATACGACCCCAATATATTAATAAAAATAATTAACCTGCTAAACAAAGAATATTTTATGTTTTACATATCAAATGATGTGTCTGTAGCTACCCTCTTTTGGAGTGTCCGTGGCTACCCGCAACGCAATAGCTCGAACTTATAAACATAACATAAAAACTGTTGCCAATACGAGTATCCCTAAACGGTATGTTCAAAAACGCCTTATAAATATGACATTGTGTACATATAATTCAATTTCGCTTACCAACAGTATCGTGAGACGCTTCCAGATATTAACTGCATCGTAAAAATCTTTACCACAAAACTCAAACATACGCACTACATCCACGCGCTTAAACGAATAAATCTCAACTGTGTGCGGACAGCACTGTATACGGAGGGAGTTCTGGACAAAACTTGACAGTACTGCCACCTAGCGAGAATTAGGTAAACTACGACGTGTCCGGGGCTACCCACTGTCCGCGGCTACCCACCTTTCCCCTATATCGTCACCTAGTATCATGTCATGTCCACCATCTTGAAAATCCGTAATTTTAATGCTAGAGATTCGGGAAAAAATTTAAAAATCATTAAAAAAATTTACCAACCTAATAAAATAATAAAAAAATCCTTTAAACCACCGTTGCACTTTTCGTGACAACCGCCATCTTGAAATCAACCCGCTGGAAATCATCTTGTTTTCGTACACTAGAGTGTGCTGATACCATGTTAGTATAATTATCTGATCAACAAATCTTTGTCCTCAACTTCTGACACTGAACTTTGACCTTGACCTTGAACTTTGAACCTTGACCTTGAAATTTTACAATGACCTTGAACTTGAACATTGAACCTGAACTTTGACCTTGACCTTGAAATTTGACCTTGACATTGAACTTTTACCTTGAACTTTGACCTTGACCTTGAACTTTGAACTTGACCTTCAAATTTGACCTTGAAATTTTACCTTGACCTTGCAATTCGACCATGACCTTGAAATTTGACCCTGACCTTGAAATTTGAACATGACCTTGAGATTTGACCTTGACCTTGAAATATGACCTTGATTTTGATATTTGACCCTGACCTTTTAATTTGACTTTGTCCTTGTTGACCATCATGGATCCAACAATTTAAATTCAGTACATGCTACCAGGAGCTACCACCTGCTGGAGTACACCATCTTGTGCGTGTACTCGTCTTATAGAGTACATTTCCGTCTGAATAATTTAATTCCAACCCGCTACATGGCAGTAAACATTTATTACCGAGTTGCGCCCACCATATTTAAATTTGGACGCCATCTTGAAATCGTGTATTTATTTAGCTAGAAAACCGGGAAAAAATCCAAAATTCATCAAAAAAGTCACTCATTAATTTGCATATTGAATCGCTGGATTCCTGCCCTCAATTCGATACTTGATCAGTGACAAGTGTAACTAAATATTAAATAAATTCAATATTCTGTTTTTCCATTACCTTTCGCGGAGTTTATAAATAATTCTCTCTTCAAAAATAAAACACAAGTCAATGTACGACAATGTTCGACGAATTAAATACGTTGCCGATAAGCCTAACATGAAAGTCTAGTTTTTCGATAATCTGAATAACCTCTAAACCGTACATGTACAAAGCCATACATACATATAGACCAAGCGTCTTCGGACCGAGAGACCGAGTCATAATCAATGTCAGACGTATAGACCAGTAATTTCCGAACCTCACGACCTTCCTAATCGTCAGCTAATTATATTCAATTGAACCAACGGATAATGTTTTTACGCTTATAAAAGGACCAAGAATCCAACAAAAAAAAGGCAGCACATTTGGAAGCACCGTCAAAGAAAAGGCAGCACATTTGGAAGCACCGACAATGAAAAGGCAGCACCATGATCGAAAAGGCAGCACATTTTTCATTGGCTCCAATATTCATTGGTTCCAATATTCATTGGTTCCATCAGTCTATTGATTCCATCAGTCTAGTGACTCCATCAGTCATTGGCTCCTACAGTCATAGACTCCAACTGTCTTTTGTCTCATCAACTCCAAATATATTCGGCTAGAATTCTACGAGTCTAAGAGACTTTGAGGCCACAAAGCTACGAGTCTTAAAAAATCTAGCTGGTTACGAGTTACGAGACTGCATAGCTAAAATACCGCGTTGCTACGAAACTACATGTCTTTGAAGCTACAAGAATACAAGTCTACTCGGCTCCAAAAGCTCCATCAGCTCCAACACGCAATGCACGTGCAATACATGCAATTTACGCACAATAAACGTAATGATCACACAGTACACACAGGAAACGGAACGTACACACAATACACACAGGAAAAAATGGAATGAACACACAGTACACACAGGAAACGTAACATACACACAGTACACACAGGAAACGGAATGTACACACAGTACACACACAGAAATCGGAACGTACACACAGGAAACGAAACGTACACACAGTACACACAGGAAACGGAACGAACACACAGGAAACGGAATGATCACACATACAGTAGCGGAAACACACAAGCTTAGTTGGAAAATCAGAATACAAGAAATAAAAATTCTTTTTTTAATATAAATATTTCATTTATTTTTCAATAGTACACACATGACAGTTAAACAAATGATTATTGTATGTAGCCAGCATTCCGCAGTTCTTTAAGTGCGGACGATACTTCCTCGATATGTGAGTAGTTTCCTCTACGAACAGATGCCACCAACAGTCTTAGCTGGTTAACCAATATGTTTGGATCCTTCCATGATGTGTAACCAATCTCTTCTACCACCATCTTACTTGCATGTTTATAATTATTATGATCTCTGGTGTCTTCCGTTTTAACACCAACCTCAGGGTAACTTTCATCTTCGAGCCAGCTATCACCACAAGCTTGATCAGATTTATTTATTATAACACGACGTTTCCATCGTTTCGGTCTCAGTACACCATCACAGTCTTCGATCTTGCCTGCTTTAGATGCCTCAGCGCAGTCTTCGATCACGTCACCAGTTTCAGAGTCACTGTAGCAATCACCGTAGAAGGCATCGTCTTCATCCAGATTTCCATAAGAACTCGATATCGTTGATGTCGAAGTGTCTTCATCGTCTTCATGCTTCCTTTTTAGGAGTCCATTATTTTTACAAAGTATGGAGGATCTACTGAATATAGGCTTGAATTTATTCTCACTTCTCACGGTGTTGATACTTCCATTAGATTCAGTCTTCCCGAAGCCATCATCATCCGTCAATTTATGTTCTTCGTCACGATCGGGTGAGCTAATACCATCACGCTCAGGACAAGGAAAATTATTGTCGTAATGCAGATCACTCTTCTTTAGTCTAGTGGATCCATCGGTGTCCTCTATGCCGTAAGTATTCTTGACTTTACATGTTCTACGATGTCTTTTTAAGCTGTCAATTCGTGTTAACAACCTGCTACAACGATTACAGCTTAACATGTTGCGTAGTGGGTTTCTAGCACAATCATTCTTCTCATGACGTCTAGCATTCCTTCTCATGACAAAATCCTTGCCACAGTATCTACAGCGGCTTCCTTCCGATTCAGCTGCAGATAACAAACCATGATCCATGGTAGCTTCTGTGACTAATGTTTGATACAAACTGACAGTTTTCTCCAATTGGAACCATTTCTTAAATATAATTTTTTAAATATTTCATCAGCGAGAGTTAAGTTATCTAATGCAAAGCAAACTGATGCAAGTAAATCTGGCTGTCACCAACAGATGTCGCCACGTGTTGCTTGCAGGTAAATAATATTTATTTCATTTATGCGGGATGCGGAATGCTCACTATCGATCGCAAAGGAAGGTTGGCTTCGCTAGACTCCAAGGAGAAGGAAGTTCATCCCTCCTGTTAGTGCTTCTCAGATTTTTCAGGCATTAATATTTGACTGAGTAATGATATTTATTTAATTCCACCTAATAAATATATTGCAAGTGATGATTAAGAAGTGGATTTTCACTAATTAAATGTAACCTTGAATAAAATTGTATGACTCATTAAGAAAAAAATCCATCATGCATAGCACCAATCTCTCATCTGTAACCAGAAGCACTTGGAGAAAACCATCATATGTCGCGTCAGGAAATTTCAGAAGCACTAAGACAAAACCGTCTAAATATTGTCAAGAATAATCGGAAGCACTTGGAGAAAACCATCAAAATATTGAAAAGAATAATCAGGTGCACACGGAAAAAAACCACCATAATATTGATAAGAATAATTGGGAGCACACAGAGAAAAACCACCAAAAGTTTTATTTGATATCATAAAATTAAAATTAAAATTTTTTAAAAATAAAACGAAAAAAATACAAACATTTTGGCTTGTACTAGAACTCTAACTTTGCACATCAATGAGAAGTTACGAGACACTAGAGTGAGTGTGCCAGGTGCGGACATCGCGACAGCCCAGGCAAGGGGATTCGTGGCCTGTCCTTCGCAACTCTCTTCGCAGTCGTCAAGGGAACTTGCGGTTCCGGGACTACAGCGCACCAAGGAAGTCCATCCACGGCATCGTGAGGGAGCAGGGCGCTGGAGGCCGATGCTGCCTGCAGGGGCGACTCGGCGAGCCACGCCCGGGACAGGACGACCCAACGAGTGTCCAGCCGGCCGTACTAGACCTTATAAGACGAGGGGCCTGTTACACGTTAAATTTGTTGTAATCCGCAAGATGGTTTTGGACTTAAGACTTTTAACCCACAATAATATTTTGGTAAAACAAAGACTTAATATTCTTTTGTAATTTTTCTTCTATAATTTTATAGTTGATGTACCCAGTGACTCGCTACTGCTGCTTGGAGAAAAGCGAGCTCAAAAAACATCAGAGATTTTCTATTCTTTTGTAACAGTTAAATACACTGTCATTTTATGTGTAATGCTAATTGTTTACATATATCTTATTTTTGTGTTGACAGCCAGAAGGCATATTCAAGTGGGGAAATTCTAAGAAAGAATAATCATATTAAAAGCCAAGCTGAGAGTATCGTATTAACATTTTTATTGTTCTATTGCATTATTTCTACATGTTAATAAAATTTGCTACTCTCATAACAGTTTTCTTGTGTCGCTGTAACTCCCTTGTTCCCCCTGCCCGGGGGCAACACATTTATAAAAAACTTTATTTTTCTTAAACATGATTATATCCATAGATCTTTTGATCTCGATAAAGAACTTAAGTTGAAGGGCGTTTAAGGTTTAAGGAAGACTGAAAGTGACTGAAGTATCATCACTATAAAAAAATACATTTAAGTCAATTTTAAGTATATCTTTCGAACTTTGGAAAAAATATGGACACTTGTAAAGGATACTTGATGACGATGAAGATAGTTTGATGACAAAGTTTTCGATATCTAACAGTACTATAGATGAAGATACGTATGTGTATTTTGACGATGATGATGCTTATAGCTACCACGATGAGGAAAATAATGACTCTGAAGCTGGTGATAAAACAGGAAAATTTTAATTTTTCAGAAAATTGACAGTTTAGGCATAAAGAATATGGAAGCAGAATAAGAGACAAAGAACACACTGTGTGACGATCCAAATGGATTGGTTGACAGGCTCAGATATTTGAGAGTTTCTCTATGTGCATTAGACTATTCAGTCATTGATGAGATATACTCCATACTTTAAATGCTAAGAGAAACGAGATATACAGAATAAAACATTGCTATGTTGGTGAAAGAATTTTTAAAAGTTTTAATTTTTGTGAGTAAAAATAAAATATCATGATACATCAATTTTTTATGTGACCTAAGATTCATTATGCTTGTCCATAGTGACACATGTGTGTCCATATATATGCTCTTTATGTTAGAATGTGTGATCAAATGTGAGTCCACTTCGTTTGATGTGCATCCATTTTGATGGATGTGCTTATCAATATGCGTCATTTTTGACGTGACAACGTCTAATAAATCGATGAACGCCGGCTGCACGGACGAAGAAGTGTCCCACTACGGATGTCCCACTACGGATGTGCCCTGTTTGCTCATTGTACGCATGCGTGGCATCTCTCTTCATGCTCATTGTACGCATGCGCGGCATCTCCCTTCCACTCGATTGGAACAACCATCGATTTGACTTTTCAATCATATTTTTGTCGTTTGAATTATTAATATTATGTAATTTAACAATCGTCCACCGATTTCCAGCACAATTGGTACGGTTATTTAACAGTAATGTTTAATATTCAAATATGTTTTGAACCAACAATGGGAGTTTTACAGTTACACATTATAATTCAAATTACACCCGGGATCTTTTGCACAATGTTTTAAAAAATATTGTAACTTTTTATAAATAAGTTTGGTGTATTTGCGTATTTGTTATCAAATCGTGTTATAAAAACGAAATAATATTATTCCCCTACCCTGAAAAAAGTTTATAAATATGTATATATATATATATCATTTGAAACTATCTATTTTGATGTATTGCCTGGTGGTCTTGCGGTCAGCGTCGCAAACTTTCAATCCAAAGAATGTTCGTTCAAATCCTGGCAGGTTTAAAAATTTTTTTTTACTTCTAAAAATAAATACGGTGCACGCAACATTTCAATAGTAATAAATATATTTTAATTAATGAATGAATGCAACTAAAAGTAAATTTATTAATTAAATTGTACATTTCATTTCACTCCTTTGTATCCATACAAAATAGTTATAATTCAATAACAATGATTCAAACTAAAAAACATTTTCTTCCTCAAAGAATATATGTAACATTTTTAATGCCTAAATGGTTTGGCTGCAGAAGCCTGTTACGGCTCAGTCTCAGGCCGAATATGATATTTCCTTGTCTTCTGGATCAATAATTTAATCAATGTTTTGTTATGACGTTGTCACGTTAAACTATCGTCCGTAAACCGACTTTACAGACAACCAATTTTTTTTAACAAGCATCAAAATCTGCAATATTTTCGTTTTAAATGCATACAAATGTGAATCATTTTCATTTATTTGCTTCCTTTTTTGAATTTGCATCCAAATGCACACCTTTTTCGTTGAATTTGCTTCCAAATGAGATTCATTATCGTTTTATGTGGATTCTAATATGTGTCCTATACAATGAATGTACATTCAAATGTGTGTCAATTCTTTAAATGTGCATCTAAAATGTGGTTCTGGATGACACAAGTGCATATTATGTGCAATTAAGATTAAGAATGTGCTTCATAATGTGCGAAATTTTTGATGAATGTTCATTCAACTGTGCATCCTTGTTGTATGTGTGTCTAAATATGGGTTCTAGATGAAAAATGTGAATGTTTAAGTGAATCATTATTTCCTTTCTTTTTAATTAATGTGCATCTTTTTTGTTTAATATGCATCCAAATGTCTATCATTTGTTATGTATGGGCATCCAAATGATGCAAATACATTGAGCTTACTCAAGACTTTACCCAGTACTGATTTTTGGGTAAGGTAGGTTAGTGTTGAATATATTTATAGGAAAGTTGGTCGTATAGTAAGTGTAAAACATGTCCTGTTATTTGGTATATATTCTTCTTATATAGCTTATGCTCTTAGTTGAGCCTATCAGGTTATATCCATACTTTATATCTATCAGATTGGATACTCTTAGTCTTGTCTGTTTGTAATAGGTTTTTTCATAAGCGTAAAGCATGTTGAGTAATTCTGCAAGACAGGGGTTGTAGCTCGGAGATGGTTGGTTTACAAAATATGCTTTTCATTGGTTTTTTAATTGGCCGAATTGATGACTAAAATATTTCAAGAAATGTATTTTGGTTTGAGATGCTTGGTTTATTATGATTATCGTTGACAATGACATTCTTTTAAGAAATATGTGTTATCAACGAAAAAATATTTTATTTTTCGGAGTTAATTAATACTGTAGGAAATGTTAAATATGTTTCAGGGATGATTGGTACTATTGAATGTGTAACACATTATGAGTTGGCCTCACTTTGTAACTTGTAATATATGCTTACAATACAACTTGCAGCACTCGTAAATCTTCTAGACTATGTGCATACTTCAAGCCTGATAGTTTGGAGACACTCATGATTTATTCTTTATGATTTATATTATTACGTTTAAAAGCTACTTAGTACTTAAAAAGAAGGCCTGGTGTTGTTGGTAAGAATGCTGGGGGGCGCGTCGTTTTGCCTAAAATCGTTTTGCCTAATCGTGATTCCCCACCTTCGTTTTGCCTAAAATTCGTTTTGCCTAAAGTCATTTTGCCTAAAATCGTTTTGCCTAAAGTCGTTTTGCCTAAAGTCGTTTTGCCTAAAGTTAGTTGGCCTAAATACGTATTGCCTAAAACCATTTTGCCTAAAGTCGGTTTCCCTAAAAGTCATTTTTCCTAAAGTCGTTTTGCCTAAAATTATAATCGCATGCTTAAGTTCCCCTAAAGTCGTTTTGCCTAAAATCGTACTGCCTAAAATTTGTTTTGCCTAATGTCGTTTTGCCTAATGTCATTTCGCCTAAAGTTTTTTGCCTAAAGTTTCAGCACTTCGCTTTCTTTAACAGACAGTTAACATGCCGAGCAGTCGTTTTGCCTAAAATCGTCTTGCCTAAAGTCATTTTGCCTAAAAGTATTTTAGTATATTCTTGCTCCATAAAGTGTGTGTAAATACATTCCAGCCACTTGTAACTCTAGTCGTGGTTTCTGGAACTACTACCGAAACATTGTGAGAGGTTCGACATTCTGCCACAAGAGTGGAGGGTGTTCAGTATCGCCTGCATCTTTCAAGGAGGAAGGGTAGTTCGTTTCCGAGACAAATAGATAGTGTGTCGCTCACCATTACTATTTATCGTCTTTTGAGGTTGCTTCCTTCTTCAATATTTGAGCGCAGTTGTCCCATCTACGCAATGCATTCAATGCTGCGGAACGCACCACGCCTATACTCGCAAACAAGATCTGTAACAGTGGGGTATTACTACGCGATAAAAGACAAATAATAAATTTACTAATTTTATGTTGTACATTTTGACTGCGAATTGAGTAAACTGAGTAACCAGGCTCTGAATATGCGCTTTTTCGCCATTTTCACAATTTTTTTTTATGTAAATATATTATACGGAAAATGTAAAACATGACAATTTTCACCTTTCGTGGAAAAAAAATCGTAATACCAAAACATTTATTTACGGAGACACGTATATACGCTTAACTAGGGAAGGCCCTTACGTATAAAGTATTACTGTTTTTGAAGGAATATTATACACTCCTGCGCTATTATTTATAACTTAGGGTAGATACTACGACAGTTTAATTATAATAAAAGTGGTAATATTTTTGGAGTCCTAGAAGTATATTTCGTGGTTTAATGTTTCCAGAGCAAAAATTTAAATAGAATTTTCTGTATGACTTATTTATATATCATTTCTATAGCTGAGTAATATGTAATAAATACTTTGAAATCAAAGGAAAGAAAGCGATATGGTTAGTGAACGAAACGGAAACTTGTTAAATAAAACATGTTGTTCGGCAACTTAACATTTCATGGAATTATTAATATTTTATATCCACAAGGAGTTGTTTGTGGTAATGTTGTTGCCTTTGTATCTCTGTGACGCCTTTACGTTGAACTTCCCCTTCTAAAGATACTGCAAGCCTATAACATTTTGGTTTAATAATTTTTATGAACATAATCTGAAGACGAGTTTATAAATAACACAAACGTATACAATAAAGTTTACTTCTGCTATGTATGTTTGCTAAAATCAATAAATTTTTATTGCGTTAGCAACTTGACTTCACCTAAGCCACTGACAAAACCTGATATATGTTTCAGAAACGGAATAGCCCTTATTAGCCTACTATACTCTAAGAAAAGTAGTATAAACTAATATATCGTCTTTAGTCACGCCGGATATCTGTATGTATATTTATATTAAAAATATTTGTAAAATAATGATAATCGCTAGAAAATACGCCTACGTTTAACCAAATGCTATGCAGATCAATACCGGGCACTATTTTTTATACGTTAGGAAAGTGAGTGCAACCACCGCTACTAGCACTACCTCTTGATTGCTGGATGCAATATAATTAGAAATAATGCTTTGTTATAGCACTTTAGAAATTTTTAATCGCGTTTTTCAGGTACTTTTGATAATTTAAAGTCCAAATAAGGCTAGAATAATGGTAATTAATAATCTTTCTTTTGTGTTAGATGTAAATTCACAGTAATTTTAGTACACATTTTCTGAATTCAATTCTCGACTTTTCAATGTAAACGAATATGGCGAAACACCATACTTCATCCACATCCCGCTAGGATCGCTGTTCAAAGTAGTTTCCGCTACTCTTGCCCAATTTCCTATATTTCTCTGTATTGTATTTGGTTTACCTCATTCGGCAATGAAACGTATGATTTTCTGATATGTAGTTTTTAATGATTTAATACGTAATTTAACATATTTTTTTTGTTTTTAATTTAGCCGGAAATATTTTTAACGTCTGTAATTCGGTTACTCTATGTGATTTAAGTATATCTGGGTTCCAGGTACTAAGCAATTTAAAGTAACAATGATGTTGTACTTTTACAGTATTTTTTATTAAATAATTTGTTCCATGCAATCCCTGTTTTCACACCTTTACAATGATAGCGTAGTACGCCACCTTGGTTGTAATATGGAGCGAAATAAGTAGGCCGCGTAGCGCGACGCCTGAAGCATTTTATTGTAAAATTTAAGTAATTTGAATACCTACTAGGAATGCGTATCGTCCCACAACAGTTTTCAGAAATGTGAGCTACATTGTGTAGTAAAAGAAAGTAGTTTTTAAATGGTAATCTATAAATTTATATTAAGAGAATAGATGTGGTTAACCACTTTTAATTATTGTGGTTAGCTTTGCTTAAGCCAGCCTGCCTGAAGAGAAACTACGGTGATTTTTTTAAGAGAATTTAATTTCGGTTTATATTGGATTCATAATTGAGAATATTTTCAAATTAATGAGAGGAGGTTGTATTTGTTTTGCTATGATATTGACGATCCTACCATGTCACAAAATCTCTGATAGTAATGAGAAGAATTAATTGCTTTAACCTAGCAATATTATAGTCGACTTTATTTTGATTTAAAAACCTTAGATGTTTATATTACTTCTATAATTACGTCACAGAGATTTTTATTATGTTAATTGCTATAATACCTGTAAACCTGTGCTATTCGTTTTCTCTCCGATACATTAAAAAACATTGTAATAAATAAATTGCCATTATATTACATTTATTATTACTGTAAATGGGAGATTTGGTCTTTTCTCTTTAGTATAGCCGTGCGAAGTTGGGTCGGTCATCTAGTAATAAAATAATATAAAGGTGGAGGTGTTTCGAGTACTATGGCACTAGTTCCCATTTTGAGAAGTCAATGTGTTTAGTGAGTAGGTAAAACTAAGCGAAAGACAAAAATATTACCGTCTGTTAATACAAGTACATATATAGTTATTTAAATATGATAAAGAACCACTGAACTTCTTTCAACAGAGCCATACGCCAGCGACCGTATGTTACTGCGACGCCATTCAAATTTCACTCTAAATTTCTTTTGAAATTTTGAGGCTAATTTACAATGTAAACTACGTGGTTTTAGTTTATTTAATCTCCGTCACATTTGTGACTCTGAGTTCTAATTTATTTACTTATATTGTATAAAACACTACATATCATAACTTGAACAGTGAAAAAATATGTTGTAATTATTATATTCCTGTTTATATATTATCGCTGTTACATATCTTCATATTTTGGTTTTATTTAGCAAGAAAATATATTAAAACTCTAGTCACAAAAGTGTCAAACAAGTTATGATATTTTCAATCCATCACCTCTTATAAGGTCCTCGCCAAAATACATAACATTATCTTTTTACTATATATGGACCTTTGAAAAATGCGGAACTGTCATATAGGAGATGCACACTTTTAGATATTACCGAGCACTTATTTTTAATTCTGCATGGCAACGCTTAAAATAAACATTAAATTACAAAGCAATTATTCTTAAGTTATTTACAAGTAGACTTACCAAATCCTTAAGTACTTCATGTTGCACATATGTATTTCCACCAAGCACCCTTCTTCCAAAAATTGAAGACACTAATATTAACGTAAGAATATTGTTTTGGTATTTTCAATATTATCTACAACATGTCCAAAGTAATACCATCATCGTTGTCCGCATCACTATTTTATTACATGCTCTACTTATTTTAAATACTAACAAGTGAAAATTTAATATTTCTAGGAACAAACCGTGTTCTAGTGTAAACACGCATATTGAAATACAGCTTACATTTTAATTCATATTATAATTTATTTGTTTAAAGCAAGCATATGCCACTTTCAAATTATAACATGTTACAAATTATTGTTAAATAAATTAGATAAGAGAAAAATTTGATCTAAAAATTCAGACACCTGTTTATTTGCTAGGCTGAAAGCTATTTTATCTTGTAGAAAATATTGAAGTTGTAACATCTTCAGAATTACTTGTTCACAATGAAATGCATAGGCCTACTTTGGTTTCATAACAGAGTTTAAAAGCTTGGGAGGTAAGTAGCTCGATTAAAATTTGACGTTGTGGCCCACTCAATATTCGGCGTTGTAGTTATTATAGACTTCAGCGTTGTGGTCAGTTAAGGATTGGCCGTTGAGGGCAATAAATTTATGATTCGGCATTGGGGTCACTTCATTATTCGATTTTGAGGTCACTTTATGATTCGGTGTTGAGGTCACTTCGTGATTCTACGTTGAAATCACTTCGTGATTTGGCGTTTTGACAAAAAAGAGGCATTGGCGTTGTTGTTGATTACGGTAAAACTACGTTTTATGATTACATTTTTCGAAACCTTATAAAACATTTTATGTTATTTAATTAGTAACTACCATAAAATAGTTTTACAACTAAACAGTAATTATTATTAATTATTCCATGGTCCCCTTGTAATGGCACTAGGAGTTGAACAGTAAACCCTGCTAGCAAACCATGGGCACCACAGAGCTATACTAAAACGAAAATAATAATACTTAAATATACGATGGCTGAGTACCCATCAGTTTGGTAGAAATATGCTTGAAGGTTTGTTATTTTGAAAATAAAAGTGTCTTTCTTAAATCAAAACGTAAATGTCAAATACCATATAACTAATTGCATGACTGATTTTACGCGAATCGATTACTAGAAACCCGCTTCGCACGGGTAGCAGAGCACATATGCCTACATAAACGGAAGTTACGATCCTGATCCGGAAAGGAATATGCATGCCAAATTTCAAGTCAATCGGACGTATAGTTTTGGAGATCTTGTGATGGGTCATTGGTATTTCGCTTATATTTATAGATAGAGATACGGAAATTTCGTGCATTCGTTTAGTCGCAAGTTATCATTTAAACCTTCACACTTTGTTCACGATTGGACCGCAGTTATTTGGACACGCCCCTCTACGACCGTGAGCCAACTATGCCCAGCCAGGAGTGAAGTAATCGAATCAGGCAGGGCCAATTGACAAGGACAAAATTGTCCTCGCTAAGAAATCAACCAATTGGAAAGCAAACGCGGGTTGCGCACACCTATGACTTTGAATTATACCCTGAGTCCAGATGAATCTACGAAATTTCCGGGTCTCTATTTATAGATTAAGGCATAGTCTTAATTTTTGAGACGAATGATTACAAAATAAGACGAAAATAATACATTGGTGTCACAATTAAAGGTGTTTTAACGCAGATAAATAAACGAAACATTAAAGTTGGCCGAAAAGTTTAATATAATTGCCTCATATTATGAAATATTATAGTGTTGTATTTTGTTGCATTACTTAACTACCAAATTTGTCACAAGTAGGCTGTGGAGTTCTCATGTTATGAAGTAAAAGTTTTATATTATATGTTTAAGTATCTTAGAAGCTAGTGAATTAATAAATTTACGTAAATAACAATTTCGTTATAGCACAGTGGACTGGTTGTTAAAATGTGTCAAACATTTCAGGAGATATGATATTAGCCACATCATTTAAAATAGTTCAATTTTGAAAAAAAAAAAAAAAAAAGAGGGTGCATTATCTTCTTGTTTCTCATAAAGTTATTTTTTCTGTATTATATTTATTTGAAAACTAAATTTGCTGCGAGTATGGCGTATAGCTCCCAAGAAATTAAGTAGGTTAAAATTTGTGTAATGGTTCCTGCGATATTATATATGCAGCAACCGAAACGCTGAATAAACAAATACGTATTACTGAAAATGTTTCTAATAACCATATTTTGGAGCCAAACACTTACTTTGGACAGGTATCCGGATTTTTCCCATTGGACAACACAGGTTAGTCATTCGAGATAGCTACCTATCCGGATTTCAGTAATGGGGAAACTAACGCCTTTAAAAATTCTGAAATATGCCTAACCAGAATAAGTTCCCTATACGGATATTTACATCAGTACAATAAAATGCAGACGCCAGGAAAGGACAGCTATCCGATTTGTAAATGTCACTAATTTAGAGTTTCGTGACTTGGTGCCAAATTAAAATAGCCAAATAGGACACTTATCTGGATGTTAACTCACACGCCACAGTTTTCGAGAAATTGTTCGCTTTCATCACATATTGTATTAGGTTATTGCAGATTGTGCCATGTATAAAAAAAGGCGAGCTTTTCGTTAACCGTAAGCGGTAGATTACTAATCCCCTCGGTTTTATTAAAGTTGATTTATAACGCCCCCGAAGTTTTCGTGTTTTGCATTTCCTCGTTCCATGGTGCATTATCCGGAAACTTTGAGATATATCTTCCAATGTCGACGTTACTAGCAATAAACTTGTGCTTCAATTCCATTTTCAAGATTTGTTTTAAAACATTTGGCATTTACGTGGGCTAATAGTTGTGAATTTTGTGTTTACCTACTTTTTAAAGAGGAATCGTCACCTGAATTTCGTCCTCGTGGTTTGTCCTAGTGGTTCGTGTTTTAAAAACAAAATATATTTATTTAAACTGACTCGTGGTTTTCAGAATGACTCGATGTCACAGTGCGGGTTAATGTATCTGGGTACCGTAAAGGCCCTGCTACAATTGACTTGTCCATGCCATGTCCGTTGGACACAACTCACCTATTGGTCCACGAAACCCTGTGACGTCATATTTCTTGTCCCTTCGTCCCTTGTCCCTTCGTGATCAAGCAATTGGCGATCTTTTATAATTTTGTCCCTTGTTGAGTTTTTCCATGCAAGAAAAATAATTTTGACAACATGCAAAAAATGTAAACAAACATTAATTATTTAAAATAAAATAAAAAACGTAAAATGTCTACAGAGGATCACAAACCGCGCGGGAAAAATAGTAGTATACAAACAATAAAAACAAAGTGAATTTTGTGATTTGACCATTGTGTACCGAAATTGGAAATATATCACGTAATTACTTTGCCATTGAAATGTCAGTTTACCGCGCTACCTTTCAAACAGAATAAGCTTGGCAATATTCACATCATCAATATTTTTAAAGCGATTTTGTGGCCTCTAAATATCTACTAGTATTATAATTTTTTTAAAGGGATTTGTGGCCTCCAACTTTTGCAAATGGCCACAACACATCAGACAAATGAAGAAGGAAATATTAAAATGTCGCTCTAAACTACTGCACTCTTCTGTTGGTATTTGAAATTTTTACAATTGGACAACTCGGGACATAACTGTTGTGGCAGCATATTTTCGTGGGAGGATGAGACAAAGAGACCAAGAGACATGGCAATTGTAGCAGGGCCTCATTAAAAATAGGTGAAAATTCCAATACTGCATTTATCTGACTGTAATTTCAGAGCATCGGCTATTTTCCGCGATATTCTTTTGGTTTAAAATAATAAATTTTTCGCCCAGACCATTTGCGCAAAATTAATTTCTTTCGTTTAATTTTTATAGGATTCAAGGGTTCAAGTTGTTTCCGTTGTCTCATAAGAATAATGCCCCCTCTACACTTAGCCCGAACGTTCGCGAACGTTCGCGAGCGCCAAGTGTGGAGGGGAGGTTGGCATGTGATGGCTTGTGTTCGTGTTAGTTCGTGGGCGCTCGCCTCGGTGTCGTTTTTTTTTTTGGAACAAGTAAAAGGAAGTTGGGCCAACGCCAGTAATGTGTGCATCTACACTTGGCCTGCAAGCAGTAACCCAAGAACATGCATCGAAGTTATCTTGGTGTTTATATTTTCTTGGTAAACAACACAGAGTAAACTATAGCTGCCTGCAGTGTACCATAACTACATAAATACTCTTTATAGCAGACACTTTCAGTTCGTTCGTGTCTGATTAATCTAGTTCGCTTCGGCATTGGGAATCGCGTTTGCAGGCCAAGTGTGGATGCATGGTTCATTGGCATCTAAAAAAACTCGTCTTTGTTCGCATTCGTGTTGGAATTCGAGTTAGCCTGCGAAGTATAGAGGTAGCATAACATATGCCCGTGTACTTCTGCCCCCTCCTTTTTTTCCACCGCTTTTTCGACACTCCTTTTAGGCCAGCGGCTGTCCTAAGCGCCTGGGTAGATAAAAAAAATCAGGAAAATCATAAAAAGTGTAAATAAATTAAATGAGCTTAAATTTAGCACCAAATTTTGTTCTTGATAACGTATGTGGAATTTTGCTCGTCTGCCTCCACTATAACCACAGTTGCTCTTCGGCAATCTCAATTACCAAGAACCGTAATCCCATTTCCTACCTCGTCCATTCCTCTCTGTACTATGGTGATGACATTCATGCTATTCACTTTAGCAATATATAGACATAGAAAATTTGTGCTTACAGATACACCAGTTATGTAATGGGTAGAGACTGGAAAATTTTGCAAGTTCTATTACAAGTCAGCTAGACTTTACCTCACTATGTTCAATGAATGCTCTGCAAGTTTTAAGATGTTGTTGCTCAACTGCATTTCCGTTTTTACACAATCACTCAAAATGTGATTTTATCTAATTGTCTTTTGCGGTATTTGGCATTTGTTCATATGTCTACACAGCGTGCGAAAGAACTGAGATACGCCACTACATTTGCAAACTCAACATGGTTGTACATGCGTTGAGAGTAAAGATTGCCCTAAAATTAATCCTACAAATATTATAAACGCGAAAGTTTGTAAGTATGGATGAATGGATTTTTGTTACTCTTTCACGTAAAAACTACTGAATGGATTTGAATGAAATTTGGCCCACAGCTAGCTTCTAGCCTGGATTAACACATAGACCCCATATTAATATAATATTCCATCCCTAAGGGAGTGAAAAAGTGATAATTTCATTTTATAATAGAAATATAACAGAAAAAATTATAGGTCATAGACATGCAAATAGTGAGTGAGTGTCATTTATCTATGTCTGACACACGATCATACACATAGTAAGGTCTGGCAAATTAATATTTTTCTCCTTGGTGAGACCAGTCCGCTAGTGGAGCTCGCAGCTGCTAGCAAAATAAAGGCGCTAATAACAGTTTTGTTCTTAACTTCGTAAATATATAGAGTTGCCTTGGATTTTAAACGCACCATCGTTTGATGCGTTTGTCATGTCTTTAATTTTCGTTTGTTTGTGCCGTATGCGTTCCTATACCATTCGACCGATTGCGATGAAATTTGGTGATGTGTTATGCGCATGCATGAAGGTTACTGAGACGGTATAAATATTTTTCAATAGTTGGAGCACGAATCGTGTCAAAAGTGTGTTTATTTCATTTTTTATAGCGGCACTTCGTCTGTTTTTGTTGTATAAGTGCGCACGCATGACACATTTATTTAAATATAAAAAGAGAGACAGAGATAGAGTTATATATATATAGAATGAGATAGAGACGGAGAGATAAGTTGAGATAGAGCGAGGTATAGAGAATGAAAAGGGTTAGATAAAGAGATATACCTATAGATGTATAGAGCTATATAGAGACTTATCGTATATATAGAATATATAACGATAGTGGGAAGTATATATGTATATATAAAGAGATAAATAGAGATAGAGAGATAAATAGATGTATATAGATGTAGATAGAGATAAATATAAATAAAGAAATGACTAGATTATTTGTTAATGTGTAACTACTTCAAACATATTACAAAACAAATCTGAATGAGGCATTGCAATGCAGGTCGAGCATTAGCTAGATAATGGAATCTTTTCAATATTAGTAATCTCTTATTTTTCAGCTTTTTTCTATGTTGCTTTATAAAGTCTAAATTACATATCTACAGACCAGGTAAATAACTATAAACTGGCAGAACAACGTCTGTCGGGATCTGAAAGTGATATACATTAATTTTCACACTTGACATTCAAATTAAGAAGACAATTACTAACTACATCTGATTTAGAAAAAGGCCCCCTTCACCCTGTGTTCAGCCCGGGCAACGCCGGGTATTGCAGCTAGTATATGATATTTCGCGTACCTAGTTATAGGCTGTTATTATTAGTTAATTACTCATATTCACAGAAATGAGCTATATTACTGACCTCAGGTTTATAAATTGTAAAATATGTAATAAACATTCAATATACAAGCAAATTTAATCATCGGTAGTATTTTATATAAGTCAAGATAGAACCATGAAGAATACTATCGTTTAATGAACTTTAAAACATTTATTTTTCAATGCGTATTCAGCCTACCAGATTTTTACGAAAAAGTTTCTAGTAGGCTACCTACGAATATAAAATAATGAAATTTTCAACTAGGCATGTATAATTATGAATATAAATATTTACCAAAAAACAAAACACATACCATAGAAAATCCAGTGTACAATATAATTTAAAAAATTATTATTTTCAGAATATGTATTCCTAAGCACTATAGTAAAATGAAATTAACAAAGGCTATATTTCGCGAAAAAATACATTTCTTATTCATGATTGAGGGAATTACGTTTTTGACCGTGTAAAAAGTCTAAAAGCGAATAACGAAAGTTCGGTGCAAAAGTTACCGATTTCTGATTGGGCTAGAGAAAAAATTTAATTTTCGTGAGCGACAGCAACCATTGGCTATAGAGACACTGCTGGTATGTGCGTGTAGAATTGAAATATAAAGTAAGCTCAAACTGTTTCAGAAAAATATCACGAGATGCATAAATAAGTTGACTACACCACAAACATACTATATACCTTAACAGAGCACACATATAATTCACTTATCTCAGTCTCGTAACATATTTAATTTATGGCATGCAGTATGATCGTAGTAACAAGCCTATTATGTTTCATTTCACATTAGATTTATTAATCCTAGCAGAATAAATGTAATTAGTAAAACGATCAGCTTTTAGATTGTAAGATACTTCGCGGTTATTTTACATTACGATAAATCCCATGTGGTATCGCAAAGTAAAATAATGAGGCCGGCTGGCCTGCTATATATGTGTATATATATAATATATATAATATTCTTTTTTTATTCTTCAAGTGCAAAATTTATTTAACTAAGTTAGGAAAACACATTAACCACAAATTTCTTGGCGTTCGGGTTTATAACGGTGAAATTTTCTAAAACAAGAACAATGTAGTCCGAGGTTTCAGTGCGTGTATACAGATTTTCACATAAACGTTTTAGTGCAAGAAGATCTCAATTATGAAAATTAATGAATTTATGTTTATAACAGGGTTTAAAATTAACTTCCGTTAATTTCTACTCACTTAAGTATTCATGTCCAGGGAAACATTATACTATAAAATTTTATTATTAATAAAAATGGTTGTTGTTTGGTTATAGTGTCGTGCTATTTTGTACGATGCTGTCTGCAATTTCCATGGATTGCCGAATCTCTGTTGCAATAACAATTTTTACTAGCACATTCTATTAAATAAATATGCATCATGTGCTACAGCAAAATCATGGATATATATGAAAATTAAAATAAAATGTATACCTTCAAACAAAGCTCACATGTTATAAAATAAAATAAGTTCTGCGAATCTAATATATTAAACTGAACTAGTATTATAAACAATTATTACTTATAAATATTATATATATAATATAATCAATTTAGATTTTACGCATATTCATAAAATTACTTTCCTTTGTACTTATACGCAGCCTTGTGACCGGAAATTAAACCAGCGTATACTCATTGTTTTAAATATGACTTGTAGTGATACCTGTTATGGTTAAACTGAACTAAATGATCCTTTACTTGTGCTAAATATGGTGTTACGAGATATACTACTAGTTACGCCATCTATGCGCCAAATGTGAACGAAGTATTATTCTGAATATTTTAGATATTAAATTTATGTATCCGAATGTCGTTTTGCCTAAAGTCTTTTTGCCTAAAGTCGTTTTGCCTAAACTCGCATAGCACCACTCCACATTCTCGGGCAGTGATCAAACCTTACAGTCATTTTGCCTAAATTATTTCTGCCTAAAGTCGTTTTGCCTAAAATTCTAGGCTTCTGTTTAGCTTGCCCTACAGTCATTTTGCCTAAAGTCATTTCGCCTAAAAGTCATTTTGCCTAAAGTCGTTTTGCCTAAAGTCGTTGTGCCTAAAGTCATTTTGCCTAAAATTCTAGGCATCTGTTTAGCTTGCCCTACAGTCATTTTGCCTAAAGTCATTTCGCCTAAAAGTCGTTTTGCCTAAAGTCATTTGGCCTAAAGTAAGTTTGCCTAAAGTCGTTTTGCCTAAAGTCGTTTTGCCTAAAGTAATTTCACCTAAAGTCGTTTTGCCTAAAATTCTAGGCATCTATTTAGCTTGCCCTACAGTCATTTTGCCTAAAGTCATTTCGCCTAAAAGTCGTTTTGCCTAAAGTTGTTTTGCCTAAAGTCATTTTGCCTAAAGTTAGTTTGCCTAAAGTCGTATTGCCTCAAGTCGTTTTGCCTAAAAGTCATTTTCCTAAAGTCATTTCGCCTAAAGTCATTTTGCCTAAAGTCATTTTGCCTAACGAACATTTTAGGCTAAATGACTATAGGCTAAACGACGTGTACTCGAATGCTGACAATTTTTAATGTACTAGTGTTAAAATACAGCATATAACTGTCTTAAATTTGTAAGCAAAATGAAAGTTACACAATTATTTAGTCAGAGAGGTGTCTTTTATTAAGACATTGTTCTAATGAGTATTATTAATAAGCTCTTCGAATGATTATATGAAAGAAAGAAATCTTAATAATGATTTATTGACGTGACAACGTCTAATAAATCGATGAACGCCAGCTGCACGCACGAAAAAGTGTCCCGTAAGGCACATTGTCCCACTACGTGTCCCGTTACGCTCATTGTACGCTTGCGCCGCATCTATCTCTCTTACACTCGATTTGACTTATCAATCATGTTTTCGTCGTTTGAATTATTAATATTATGTAATTTAACGATCGTCCACCGATTTTTAGCACAATCGGTAAGGTTATTTTAAAGTAATTTTGAATTTTCAAATACGTTTTTGTACGAACAATGGTGTTTTATAGTTACACATAATAATTCAAATTACACCCGGGATCTTTTGCACAATGTTTCAAAAAATATTGTAACACATTATAAATACGTTTGGTGTATTTGGGATGCGTATTTGTTATAAAATCGTATTATAAAAACGAAATAATATTATTCTCCTACGGTGCTGTCATCTACGGTAACGGACGCGAACCGAACGAATCGCGCTATCTATCTGCTTCCACAGCAATCAGGCGCTCGTTAATACATATCTTCCTTTGTTTATCGCGAGGGGCGTTATTATTGATGAATTATAAATACAATTTCGTGTCCGGGGCCACAATTGCATATCATTTTGAGCACTGGAAGACATAAAAACGTAAAATATTCTCGATGAATCTTAATCTCGGCCCCAGCGCACCATAAGCTTCTGGGTTGGAGATTAAAGCCGAAATTCTTTCTTAAACTTACTAATACTTATTTTATTAACTGCAAGGGCATTTTTATTAAATTCTACGTTTAATTTCACGACGAACAAACTTCGTCGTTAAATGTGTAATTGCGAAAAAGCGTAAAACATTCTCGACGATCTTGAAGTTAAATAACAAACATGTATAAAAGTTATAGTTAAAATAATCTGTTCGTTAAAGTAATAAACATATTTGAATTAATGAGTACCAATAAAAGGAAATTTATCTATTAAATTGTAGATTTCATTTCACTTCTTTTTTGTATCCATACAAAATAGTGATAATTCAATAAAAATGATTCAATTTTATTCATAAAAGTATGCAATCATTTCATCAATGTTTTGTTATGACGTTGTCACGTTAAACTATCGTCCGTAAACCGACATTACAGACAACCAATTTTTTACTAAAAATTACCTTCTTTTGCATTGATGAAGGAACAATCTAAGGAATAGGATTGGTCTTATAAATTGTATAAGAACAATTAATTTTTGGATTTGTTTTTGCAGTTTACCTGAATTTTTAAATATGATAATTACAATTTTTCAACATGGTGGTCATAATAACATTAAAAAAATATCTTATGGGTGGATGGTAGGGACAATATAATCCACTTTGTGGAAATTTCATTAAAATTATTTTAATTTTTAATTAATTTTTTTTAACATTGAACAAGCTCCAAAACAATTATAGGAATTGATGAAATATCTTAATATAATAATAGGTCAGTTTCACATTGATTAATTTATTTTTCCTGAATTTATTAATTAATAACTTCGAATTTTCATAATGACTGACAAATGTTGGATGATTTAAAATATGACGATATGGTGAATAACACTACTGCACTCTATTAGGTAAAGTTAATCAATACGATAGTGGGGCACTCTAGCAAATTGTGAGTGCAATTTTTGACAGTACCATTCCTAGTAACTATTAATCAAAACCAAGATGGCTGTACCAAATTATATCCGATGTAAAAGATGCGACACTGGTGAATCAAATAGCAAGTATTGAATTAAATATGGTGGTGGGCTCCAACATTTGTTGCCATGAATACTTGACATTAAGAAATATTACAAGTTCAAATAGCCGCCGGAAGGGACGTATTACAAGTAGGCCGCCGCGGATACTCGGATCCCGCGCCACCAGCCACTGCCCCAGAACATACTGTAGTTACCTACTAGTAGTGCAGGGTGAAGGTAGGAATGGCGGCAAGTGGAGCCAACTGGGAGGTGACCACTGTTCCAGATGGTGGTGAGGCAGGCGTGCAGCTGCCGGTCTCGGGCAGGCAGCAGTTGCAAATGCAGCAGAATGGCAGAATCAAAGTGTCGACCGACAGGATGGCACAAGAGGACGCCGCCGACACCGAAAGTGTCAACTGTAAGTATTTCTCGATTCTCATCCCTGCATCATTTCGAGACACTCTTGTTAGTCGGCCTCTTTAAATATTATATCAGTCACTATTAGATTTGTAATATCTCGGCCGCCAAATTGGATGATCTATAGCTTGACTTTAGACTATATCATTCAAAATTACTCTAAAAACTTTCAAAAAAATTTTCATAAATACGCCAAAAATACTAAAAAATTTCTTTTTTTCAGTCAATTCTGCTTCAGCTCATTCACTACGCTGGGTCGAGATTCTGTCTCTGCATGGCCTGGGAAATACACTGTCCAATGACGCTATGTTAAGAATGTTTTAATAAAGCTTTTAAAGGAGAAGATGCATGATAGTTGTCAGCAGGTATTTAACACCAGAAAAACATGAAGTAATTTAAAAAATAATAATTTTTAAACTTTTTTTATACTTGAGGCCGGTGTCACATTATTCGTATTTACCACTGCGGCTAAATCATCAAAGCATTTTTTTTAGCTGAATATTCTTTTGACTGCTTTTCAAAGAACGTTAAATAATGCACAAAGTAAATGTATCAAGATCTGAACAAGTAAACAATTGATCTATAAGAAATCACCAAGTAAAAACTGAAAACTGGCAACTGCTTCGGTTCAATTGCATAGTGTGGCCCGGCCTAAACGTTCTGGAAGACTTTTAGGCACACCGTAAAATCTTCACTCGCTTGTGCAGATGACACAACGTTTTTTTTATTGAATCATCCTTGTCTCAGTTTTTAAAATTGAACAATTCACTGATTGTCAGAAAAAATAACCTGTTATATAAATATACTGAATACCAAAGCACTACAAAATGAAGCAAATAATGAATTAAAAATTTTCGTAACAAAATTGTATTAATATAATATTTAAATCCTGCAGTAGTTCATTGAATCTGGAAAATAGCATTTTCAATAACTGCAAATACGATAGCAAGGCTGTCACGCTATAACACATTAGTACTATGGACGATAATCTGCAGTTTAGCACAGGCATTATGATGGTTTGCAATGGCTTGTAACACGTGTTGCAGTGCTGGGAGTGACGTCACTGTTCCGCTGGCCACAGACGGAGAAGGCATGGAAGCAGGCAGCCTGGGTGCTAGTGTGGCCCATACACCTCGTATTCCTGGTCACCATCCCTGACTGCGAGAAGCCACGCTTCAAGCGTTGGTTTCCCCTCACCTTCATCATGTGCATCATCTGGATCGCCAGTCTGTCCTACGTCGTCGCCTGGATGATCACTATCATAGGTGAGCAACAATCAATGAGTCTATTGTGTGGCGGGCTGATTCAAATTAAATCCTTTTTTTGCAATTTATATTGTTAAAAACTTGTATTTACTGTAATTATGGGGCTACTGACACCATGCTTGATAAATCTATGGATTATCAACTTGCCATTCATAAGGATTCGGCCATGTTCTTGCACGTCCGGCACTCGATGTCTTTAATCAGGAGCTTGTTGACCTTGTTCTGACACCTTCCTGTTATATTTATGCAATATATCCTGATAGTTCACTGGCTGTGAACCCGAGTGAACTGAAGTTTCATACCCGAATGATCTACCATCGTGAATAACCATTTTTTTTTTGGCGCTGGCTATGCTTATCGTAAAAATCACCCTTTGTTATGCCACAAAACAAGTAAAAATATTTTTGGTATAATGTGAATAATAACCCTCCATCATTGTTTTCAAATAAGGGAGCAATGGCACCTTAGGAAGCGCAGTTAACAAACAAATGTCCACGATAAACCCTCTTATAACCAAACTGTTTGATAGTAAAGTTCGAACTGTAAAATAAAAATAATATTTTTTGTTCGCCTATGGAAGAGATAACAGTAATTAAAGGTGGCACTGTGTTAATTCCCAGTAAAATATTTGTAGTTTTTTAATTTTTCACAGTTATTTGTAAATTAAAAAATTCAGCAGCATAAATTAGCCCTGACGTAGCTTGTCTGTTCTGCTAGCGTAAAATAGGTCATTGTGTCAGAGGTGGAATAAATGTATTCGATTTGTTTTTCAATGTCCATGATAATCTTCGTGATATCCTAATGTGCATTCGAGCCTTAATATTTAACAAGTTCTGAGACAGCAAATATGTCATTGCTGTAAAAATTATATCATCATCCGCCTTTATAAATAAATTAAAACTCTATCAAATATGATTTTGATACGTGTATATGAGCTATAAGGATCCAACACACAGATATATACGGGCTGAAGCATTGCCCCGAAGTCGCAGTAGGCTACAGTTTAGAATATTAACATGTAGTGGAAATTCTTGACTTAATAACTAGTGGTTTTCCGTTCTCATACTTGGGCATTTAGACTCGCACCAGGGCATGAACCTTGCTGTATTTCTTGTGTTCCTCAACCCACTGCAGTTCTGAAAGCCCTCTCCTCTACAAGTCATAAAAATATGTGAAGCATCAGGAACGTATAAAATTATTTCCTGCAACTTAGTTCTGTGTGAAGTTTGAGATTGTAACCCGCCATCTTGGACTGTGATGTCATGACAGTAGTATATAAAAAGGGCTCCTAGTATAGGATACAGGGTCTAGATTGGTATTTTCCGACAGCCATTATGAATTATGATGTCACAGCAGCCATCTTGAATGACCTTGACCTTTGACATTCAAAATTTGCCAAAAAACACCAAGTTTGCCCAAATTTACCAATTGTTTGCCAAAATTCACAAAAATTCCAGTTTTTTATTAAAAAAGTTCCACCAAACTTTATATGAAAAAGTAAAAATTTAAAAATTCCATTCTTAAAGAGAAAAATATATATATGCGTCATTTTTAATTTTACAATGCCTCCAAATATTCCCCATTAAGGCTTAAATTTCCCATCGTCAAGCCTCCAAAAAGCCTCTGAAGGGAAGCTTTGACCTCAACCTGGAACTCTGCTGCCATCTTGTCACAGCCACCATCTTGAAAATCCATTTTTTTATACTTTGAATTGGGGAAAAAATTTGTATTCATAAAAAATTTACTTAATTATTTTTTTTTACAAAAAAAATTATAAAAATGTACTGGGTCCGAATCCGGAAGGTCATTGGATTAAAAATGGTGATGGATCCTTCCTTTACGAACGTCACTAGCAGACTGCCCTCCCACTACAAATGCCAAAAAAATATTACATTGCCCAGTATGACATAATAGTGACTATCTTGTTTTCGTCTACTATATGTCACCATCTCAATTTCATCGTTTGCTAGAGTGTACTGTCGCAATGTTAGTTTAATATTTACATGTAAGAGTGTAATAACATACAGTAGACTGTCTCGATATATGCTATCTTGTCAGTCATCTTAGCTTGCCATTTTGTAATTCTGTAATTTTTTTAGCAAAACATTTAGTGAAAATTCCAAAAAAAAAAATCATTTAAAAAATCAATTATGTAAAAGATGAATGGATGGCTATATTTTCGTCTGTGGTTTGATACCAGGCAGTGCAGAGTTAATTAAAGATATTAATTATATATTAAACAGTCTAAGGTCCATGAATAATAACAAAAAAATAAATACCACATAAAACAGCAGGATAGAGGAGTTAGCATACACCATGCGCCACTCACTCATGCAGTAAGAACCATGTGGTCGATACCCACCCAGTATTTTTTGTATTTTTTTCTTGCCTTGTGTAGATTACTAACTTCTAATACATATGAAGATAAAAGTATTTATTTATAATAGTCTTAGTACCTAAATTCAAGCCATTTACCACAAAGCATTAAAAATATATGCACGATGCTGGACGGAGCCGAGCGAGGCCCATCTGCTAGAACTCTATCCTTGCTGAACAAATAACATCACAAGCTGGCAAAAACAACTTTTGTAATTTTTGTAATTTTATTTATTAAGTGAAAACCTCATTAGCCGCGTTAAGTGATTATTGGTAGGGGCAAAACTTATTGGTTCGCGTCACCAACATGTGAGTGATATAATACCAAAATCATTTTCTAACGTAAATTTGACGTGGAAAATATGTCACATTACACATTTTAAAACAAAGTTTTTCCCCATGACTGCCTCTTTTTTGTATGTTTCACTGGTTTTTATTTAGAATAACGTACGTTAGTTTTCTCCCAGAGCTCCTGATTATTACTTTCACTTTTGTTGGTTTTCTCCATGTGTTCATGCTCATATATGGCAATACTTCTGCAAAACGTTTTTCTGAGGAATCAAAATCATCATGAAATTTGTTGAATTAATAATATATTCAATTTTATTCAGAGTTATATTTAGATAGTAAATTTCTGTTACTTAATAGCAGTAGTATAGTTTGGGGTCTACGGGGACTACAGTTGGAGCGTGGTGTGTGGTGGGGTCAATGAACAACCGAATTCTGACGTCACGGTGACCGTCTTGGTTTCACAATTCCTCAAAAATGACTCAAAATTCATAGAAATTTCCAACTTCATGGGGAAAAAAAAATAGCGTATTAAGGGAAAATTTCCCGTTATATTCCTCAAAAATTCAAAAATTACAAATTCGGAATGCCTAAAAATACATTTGCCTTTGAAAGAACACGAATTCTTAAAAACTGCTTACAATCCTCATCGAAAAGCCTCCCTAACCCGCCTAGACCATGACATTGACTTTGGCTATAAACATTATATTATTTAATGTTTGACCATAAAAAAACCTAAAAAAATACCAAAAAAATATGAAAAAATTACTGACTTTAAATTTTTAGTTACCCAATCAATCCCAATCCTCGTTACGATTCTTGTAAAGAGTAAATATATAATTTATGTACAAAAAATTTAAAAAAAATCTTAATTACAATTTAAATAGAAGTTTTATAAAAACATCTTACATAACACCCGCCATTTTGGATCCTAGAAAAGTAGCACGTTTTGTTACATCCGCCATCTGTAAAATCTGTAATTTTTTTGATCGAAAATCGGGAAAAAATTAAATTTATAAAAACATTTTAAAAAGTTTTGATAAAAACTTTCCGCCCTCCTTGATTATATAAACGTTGCAATTTTCTTTTTGGCTGACATATTGAAAATCCGTAATTATTATCCCATTTTAACTGTAAAAATTTTAAAATCATAAAAATTATTATTTACTACTATTTTATTTTAAAACGTACTTGCGTCATGGAGTCCTCGGTTCAAAAACGACGAGGTCATTCGATTAAGTATAGCGATGTATCCTTCCTTATGGGAAGCTACCCGTAAGACTGACCTTCAACCACTAAAGCCAAGATAGATATTACGCCAACCAGTACGAGGTCATAGCAGCAAAATGAGTCGTCTGGTGGAGATCACCATCTTATTTTTGTCCGCTAGAGGATGCTGTTGCCATGTAATTTTTTTAATTTATATCCTATGGAGTGCAGAAATTATTCATTAAAGTGACGTTGGTCATCTTGATATTCTGTAAATTTTAAACTAGAAGTTCGAAAAAAAAACACTTTTTAAAATAATGATTAATCGGCTCAGTTCGATTCTTGTTAGAAGAAATAAAATTTTATTTATGCAAAAATTACCGTTTGAGTAGCAGGCTTAAGAAATAAAACATCAAACTTACAAGCAAAATTGTACTACATAAATTCTACACTACTACAGGAACACTTGCCAAAGTTATCAATTTAATGAACATATTGTTCTGCATTGGCTTGAACTGATAAATTCTCAGCTCCAAACATTTTACTGAAGACATATACCGGCCATACAATTTTCCTACATATTCGTTATATTTCCGACTTAGTTTTTCGACACAGTGTTAAACAGACTACTTTACATCGTCAGAAGTGTAAATTATAGCAGCCAATGCCTTAAAAGCACACTTCTTCTCTTAGTCCTCGAATGGATACGGTTAACCATATACGCAGTCCTGCCACAAGTTATATTTTAAATGTTTGTGCTTTGCAATTTTTCAGTAAGTAGATTTATAATTTTCTGCTTAATATCTTCAATAAAAGTACAAATGACTTTTGACTCAACTAAACGTATTAAAAAAGTAGTAGTCATTCAATATTCCACTAAATGCTATGTTGAGGCCTTTGTATCTATAAAATATATAGTGAAATATAATAATAAAATTACAATAAGTTAATAATAATTTACCTTTGAAGTAGCTGGGATTAAAAAAAGAAGACAGGCTTACAAAACTTAGCACCACAGAGGAAACACTAAAGGCCAAACAAAGAAAAGATAATGCCTCCCTGTAAACACTGTGAGTACTGTGGATCGGTACCTTAATATTAATAAATAAAGAATGCTGTTTCGTCAATAGGTGTGCTTCGATTTATTTTACTTCATATGTCTGAATTGCAACAAAAGCCAATAACATGAGTTAAGTTTATGACAGATTAAAATTTATAATAAGGCCGGCCCGAAAATAATTTCACAAATGCATTTGAGACATAATTAAAAATAGAATGTAATACAATATGTTAACATTCAGAATTAGCAGACTGGCGATCTTGTTTGTACGTAAGTAATTATAAAAAATGTGGCGATATTAAAATTTCGCCTTTTCTATTGAATTCCTGACATCCTAATTGTTGCGGAAATGGCCGGCTGTTTGTGTTACGGAACAAAACGAGTCCTGAATGTTCGAGGAGAATTTTGAAGTTAAAAGTCCGTAGCGGGTGGATTTGGAGTGGTTATTTCTTATGATGCCAGGAAGACAATTTGGCCGCAATCTCGGCTCCGGTCCTTGGACCCTGTCTGCGAACAAGCCAAATCCAAAGGAATTAGACCCAGTCCGCAGATAGTCTTAAATATGCACAAATGCCCGGAAACAAGGGAATTATCGGGGAAGATAAATGGTTATCGACAACTCACTAAAACAGGGTGTTGATCCTAGAATCAGGAGATATCTCGCCAAGGTGTCCACGAAACTCGACGCGAAAGTAGCGCGGTGGATGTGGAAGCACTCATAATTACAAAAAAAAATATTAACTATATTTCTGACTGCTTACAAACAGGTAACAAAAACGAGATTTGGGAAAACATCTCTTGACGAGGCGACTACAACTATGTTGAAGTAGTGAAGTCGAATCTACCTGAGGGCTGACAGAGAACGATGCAGCCAGTCGGAAGTCGCGCCAAGAAGTCCTTGGTATGGCACCTGTGTCGCTTAATTAAATTCGGTGCTTCGCCTTGTAAGAAAGAGGGGATACTTCGGCTACAGTGCTGAAAAGTTCCGAAGATGTCCGAAGGAGGGGTTGAGGAATACAGGCTTCGAGCGTTTGATGCTGCAATTGGCGCCTGATCGCAGCGCTATCTATTGGGGGTTGGCCGAAACAAAGGCGAAGTTGACTCGCACATCTCGAACGAGACTACTGCCAAAGCAAGGGGCTTATGAAGAAGACTGGTGGAGCGCTCTGGTGGCTTGGACGAGAACGACAGGAGAACTTTTGTTGTATGGGTCGCTAGAGGGCAGGTGTGTTGAGCAAAAACTCTAACACCCAGGGAAGTATTAGACAACTCCCCCACTAGAGGTCAGAGGCAGTACATTCGAACACCAGTGGCCAGTCCTTGAGACAGGCCGTCGCTAGCCGGGGTTAAGCACTGGTCAATGCTCTTGGCAGGGATTCGTGGAATAGAGGAGAGGGGCGGGGTGTTGGCTCATGAGAAATGTCTTACCCCTATATGTGCTCGACAGCCCTGGAACATTAGAATGGGTCATGACTGTAAGTGCTCACCTCAGGCAAGCTCTGAGAAACGAGCTTCTCTGAGAAGCTGCAGGCACAAGAGGCCCTGGTCCCGCACGAAAGCAGGGGTGAATTTCAATCTCCGGTTGTGCACTGAGCCGGGGAAAAGGTGAGGTAGGATGTTAGCCTCGAAAAGGATCGGCAAAGTCTCAGATACTGTGCTGGGAAGGACTCGAGGGAATATCCGAACAAAAATTAGGTGGGAGGTTACAGCGAGCTGAACATGTTTAAATTCAAGCTATACATTTACTGTTTAGATGATAATTTAAAATTCAAATTTAAAAATTGTACCGAAACTCAGGAGTTTAAATGTATGCTGGTAGTTTACTTAGTATGGGCATGGACTTCGCCATTACAGTTTTTTGTGTCATCTCAAACATCAATACATGAGAACAAAACAGGACACTTATCGCAGCAAAACTTAACACGAGATGGAGTCATCTTACATTTACTCCTCTTATGTCTTCGTGCATCATCAGAAAATTTGAACGACATATAGCAGTAGCCACAAGGATGTGAAGTCGCAGACGAAACTTTCAGACTCGAACCAGATGCTGATGTTACTGCAGTTGTACTATTTCCTGGTATATTCATATGCACATCAATACATCGCTGTTGCAGTGAAACCTTTACTTTCTGGTGTGCAGCATGACCTCTGCATGCCTGCAAGTGCGTTTTCATATTATCGTTTATTGCAAACTGCTTACAGTATTTCTTACACCCAAAAATTTGCGAGGAGGATTCTTAGCACATTTTCTATTCTCATATCAACGATAATTACTTTTGTTCAAAAATATCTAGGCACAGTGATGGCATCGATACTCTTTAATTTTTGACTAATCACCAGCATTGAAGTCTCCTTCGCTAGCGAAATATCACTCACTGAGGTTTCCTCTGCAGCCAGTAAAGCAGATACTAAAAACTCTTCTGTTGTTGGAATCATACCTGTTGAAGTCTCCATTAATGTTATCGAAGGCGATGGTACACATTCCATCAAATTCTGTGTTGCCATCGGCTTCACTGCCATCGAGGTCTCCATTGGCGTCGCCACCATCAGGTTCTGTTCTTCGATACAACTGCCATGGAGTTCAACTTTAAACATGTCAAGTTCCCAAGAATAACCAGATACTATACTTATGTATCGGACGACTCAACCTAGGCGATACTTACACCATTGTAGCCAGTAACAAACTGACAGTCCTGACATCTGGGACTCTATTATACACCCGAGATTATTAAAATAATATGCTAGTCAAAACACGATCCATTTACGTTACTATGGTAAACAAAACAGCATTAAAAAAGGAAACACACTAAAAAAAAGGAAGCACATTTGGCAACTCATTAAAATAATAAAAACCATTAAAAGGAAGTACATTTATCGAAAATGATGCATATTTAGACAAAAATTTGACAAAAAGGAAGAATATTTAACTAAAAGGAAGCACATTTAGACAAAAATTCGACAAAAAGGAGAACTTAATAAACGCTAAGGATGTTCATTTTCACATTTTCACAAATATTCAGATAAGCGGGAATAAGTTCTCGCCACAGGAATACATTATTGCCACTTTAATACATTCTCATCACAGAAATACGATATCATTGCAGGAACACGACCTCATCACAGGGATACAATCTCACTGCAGGCATACGATAATACAGACTTGACTTTGTATATTTAACATAAAAGATGTTCATTTTTACAAATATTGAACTCAGTGTGATGCGATCTTCAATTTACGGTAAGCTACAATGCCTCCAACTGTTTTTGGCTCCAACTGTATTTATCTCCTTATATATTTGGCTGAAAATGTCATTGGCTCCAAAATGCGTTGCTCAAATGGTTTTTGGCTACAAAAATCACTGAATTCACAAGTCATTGGCTCCCAAAGTAATTGGCTCCAAAATCCATATGCTCCAAAAGTCTTTGGCTCCCAATTCATTGGGTCCAAAAGTCATTGTTTCCAAAAATCTTTGGCTCCAACAGACTTTGGCTCCAAATGTATTTTGCTCAAAAGGCTTTGGCTCCATAAGCTGTAGCTATGTAGCCTCCCTCGTACCCAGTTGGAGCCTTGTAGACTCGTAACTTTGTAGCCTCGTAGTCAAGAAGCCTTATAACCATGTAACATCGTAACCAGTGAGAACCTTGTTGACTCGTAACCTTGTAGATATTTATTCTTGAACTTAAATTTCTCTGAAGGTTTTGGAGCTGTATTCTATCGTATCCTATGACTGATTGTATTCCTGTGGCAATATCGTTTTCCGGTGGCCATATTGTACCTCCGTGGCGAGGAAAAAAACCTGTAATTAGATAGTATTCCTGGGAGAGATCGTATCCTGGTGGCGAGAACATATCCCTATGCTGAGATCGCATTACACCAAATTGAATTTTCATCCAAATGTATTTTCTTTTTGTCAAATGCGTGCCCTGATGGTATTCTGAGTGTTAGTTGCATGTCCTGTTATTGCATGTTCATATCATATACAGTGTGTGTATAGCATGTCTATTGCAGGATTTTTGAGTGTATTTTGTGTCCAGTGAGTGTATTGTGTGTCCTTTGCTTCTTCAGAGTGTGTATTGCGTGTCTAGTGTGTGTATTGAAAGTTTACTGTGAGTGTATTTCATGTCTATTGTAAATTCGTTGTGTGTATTTTGTGTCCATTGTGAATATTGAATGATCACTGCTTGTTAAGTGTGTTTTGTACGTCTCCATTGCATGTCCAGTGTGTATTGCGTGTTCAATAAGTGTCCTTTGTGCGTATTGCAAGTCCAATGTGTGTTTTGAATATTCATTGCATATTAATTGTGTGTATTGAATGTCCACTGCATGTTCAGTGTATGCATTGCATGTCCATTTATTTTGGCGACTGTGATTTCTGTTTTTGGGTGCTTCCTTTTTTAATTATGTTTTGACTCATGTCTCATACCAGTCTCTGGAAGTATATAAGCGAAACCCAAGTGATGAGTCTGTCAGTCCACCTCTGTTAATGGTGCAGAGGGGATCAACTAGTTTGACTCGTCTGATACATAAGTTCAGTTGAGTACTCTATGATATCTTTACCATCTATAACGACAAACTCGATGAAATGTTTACCATCGACATTGGGGAACCTGATAGAAGCGACGACGACGGCGAAGCAGATCCTGCTGGTATCGTCGATGACAACAGCGACGGTGTCGACGCAGATCCTGTTAGCAACGACAGCAGTTACACATGCTGTTCTAGCGTAGTGGGAGGTTTTAACGCCTGCAATGTCTTAAGCAGCAGTAAAATCATTAACTGACGGTGTTCCATTTCCTGACTGTACGTAATGTGTCAGCATCAAAAACTTTAAAATTCGTGATTACAATATGTAAAATTGTAATAATAACTCTTAACGTATTAAATAGTGCAACATTTGTTGTACACAGTTTATACGCTATTAAAGTCACATCATGAATTGTAATGGACTGGTTGCGCATTCATCGGGACCAAAATTTATCTTCTGTGACAAGATGTTTAGGCACAAGTTCAGTGTGAGGCATCATTAAATATATCACTGTCCTCTCAACAAAACTTATATCTCTGTGCGATGTGAAAAATTTGGTACTCGCAACTGTCTTGTAGAGATTCCCTGAAAAACATTCCAAGGTAAGCGAAGGACTTTCTTCGTACTCTAAAAAGACTGTAGAAATCTAGAAACGATAGTAATTTCCTAGGTTTTGTACTTGCAGAATTAATGTAATAATTGTTTTAAGTTTTTTAGTGTTTTTATCAATCGGAACTTATTTTTTTTGTATATTTAATTACAAAATAATTTTACCTAAAATAACTTTTTTCAATCAGTAAATGAACGAACTGAGTTAATCGAATAAATCATTATTTATAAAAAAATATATTTTGAAATTTTTCTCAATTTTCAGGATTAAAATTTATATATATTTAAGATCGTGGCCAAGAGGGAGGACACAATTACGGGCGTCCTGGCAGAAAATGATTCCTGCACTCTAGTAGGTAAAAATTAAATCATAATGACGGCACTACTATGGGGCACTATCACTCCTAGGATCAATAACTGGAAACAAGATGGTGACAGTGCTCTCTAGCAGGTGATGTGTTTTAACTAGCAATCCTGATAACAAGTATTGATAACAAAATAACATCAACAATCTCTAGCAGACTATGTATGTTGACTAGCACTCCTAGTGTTGAGTACCAAAAATAAAAATGGCTAGCTCCAGAAGACCAATCATGATGGTGACTCTGATGCTATAATCTAAGATGGCGGCCTCCAGCAGACGAAAATAAACTTGTGACTATGATTTTATAATCCAAGATGGAAGCATCCAGCAGACGAAAACAATATGGCCGCATTGTCATACTGGCTGATGTAATATCTCGCTTGGAATAAGTAGTAGGAGGTCAGTCTGCCAATGTCTTATGTGAAGGAAGGATCCATCGCCATTTTTAATCTGTTGACCTTGCCGGGTTTGAATGCAGTACCATTTATAAATTTTAATATAAATATTTTTAATAAATTACTTTTTTGAATTAAATACTTTTCCGGATTTTTAGCATAAAAATTACGGATTTTCAAGATGGCAGCGGGTGTGGCATAAAAATATTATTAAAATTTTATTTTAATTGTAATTAAAATATTTTAATTTTTATACGTAAAATACATGTTTACTCTCGCTGGGAATCAAAGTGCTGACTGAGATGGATTCCACAACTTAACATTTGAAGTAAATATTTTTTTTTTTTTTTTAATTTTTTGTTTAATTTTTTTGGTAAAAATAAAAATTTCAAGTTTACAGTCAAGGTAACATTCGTGACCTCTGTTGGGGCTTCTAGAGAGTTTTTTTGTATATCTCTGAGGAAAATTACCCCTCTCCCAGTAAAACTGCCGCTCTACATGGAATTTTGTCCTCTCCAGATTTAAAAAAAAAAAAAAAAAATGGTGAAATTTTTCCTACGGAATTTTACACTCGAAAAAGGGAAATTTTGAAAATTTTAAGGGACTTAAAACATATTTAGGAGTTTTGAGGACTTTTGACACCAAAAACGACCACCATAACGTCACAATTAATAATGGCGGTCACCTCCAAATTTCACAACAGTGAACCTGTCCCAGGACCAACATTTATGTATTAATAATTTTTTTTTTAATTTCCCATGAAGATGCTAATTCATCCGTAAGCTTTTAACTTTAAATCATTCACAAGATCAGGCATAGAATTGTTACAATCGGAATTTTCGCATTCTTCATGGCCATTAGCATCGTCTAATATTATATTTCTTTCTTCCACTTTCTTGATGTTGATTATTTGGCTTCGTTATCATTAGTTTGTGACAGAGCGTGAAACTCAGAAAGCAAAATAGAGCGGAACAAATATATCCAAAGTTATATTTATTGAACACAAACATAGGACATTTCATAATAAGGCAAAATGAATTTTGAGGCGTCTGCTAACAGGGCGTTTCTCAGTAACTTGTTATGACAATTACTACAACACGTGAACCATGGCATTATTACATAAAACAGTCAATATAAATACAATAAATATTATGACCGTACCAACTTAAGGCTCACAATAAAAAGTTATATAAAAGCCGGTCAAACATATCCAAACCACAAAAATTTCTTTGGGCTCTTATACTCACCACATTCAATAAAACTCAAGCATACCAATCTCAAAAATATTTATTTATATAAGGACTTTTAATATTCACAATTACACAAATAAAATCTACATGGCACAGAGCCAAAAACAAGTTGCAATATTAAGTGCCTTGAAAGAACAATATTATAAACATATATTTTAAAGCCATGTTAACTGCAATTAAAAATTAATATAATAATAATTAGTGAAAGAAAACATGAATGAATAAACACTAAGCCTGCACAGAACAACTGGTGCCTACAATCAAAAACAACTCGCCTTATAATAAAGTTGCTCAGAGAAGTGATCCACTTGAAGCTCTCGCTGCACGAATACGGCAGACACGATGGCCAGTTCTAGCCAAGTTCAGTGCAGGCAGCTCTCGCCGGTAGCAGTAATTGGGTCACCTGGAGTTCCACCCTAACGCAATCTTCCAGTTCGGCTGTCCAAGCGAAAACTAATCTCCTGAGGAGCAATTGCCACACTGTAGAACACAAGTATTTATATCCTGGAATCCCAGATTTATGGAATAAAACTGTCAGTCAATCTTTAATAATAAATAGCCTTTCTAAATGTCTAATCGGAGGCGAAAACACTAAGTCCACTTACTTACTCCTAATGTAATCATTGTGAATGTGAAAGTAAACCTCGAAGTACAGTTCTAAATTTTAATAAAAGCAAAGTCATATGTATCGTACGTATTTTATATATCTTTCTTACCTGCCTTGCCGATCAACAATGACCAACAGGAAATCCATGAATGTTACTGTATTTATTTTCCCTACTATTCGCCAACTACATATCAACAGATTCGTCACTAATGCAAACCCAGAGAATTGCGAGCTTTAGTGCTTAGAGCACTAGTCTATCAGTCACTTCGATGAGAGATTACTTCTAAAATAAACAATGTCCATCTCTCCCCATTAAATTAACCACCAGAACATACCAAGAGTCTTCTTCGGCAGCGATCTTGGTGGCAGCACGGCGATGGGTATAGTGACAATCCGGACCGAACCAAAAACAAACAAATTACTAGCATATCTTTATTTCTGCAATAGCTACACACAAAATTAAAGCAAGGTGGGATGCCCAAACACATGACATAGGATCGTCCATTTATTCACGTGAGAATCTTCTCCAACTAAGTATATGTCAGGATACATCGTAGGCATAAGAGCCACCACCAATGGACTTTTGGTCCAAACCTTCGAGGTAGTAGGTCCTAGTATCGTATTCGCAAACGTGGGTCACACGGAAACGTTCGGGACTCCAATTCGTAGTGAAACCTTTCTCGAAGACACCTTTTTGCTTGGAGATACGTAAAAGTCACCGACGTTAGCTTTATGCTTTCGTGGAAATTTCCTCTTCTTCTTCTTGGAGAGCACCGTTTGATAGAGGTGATCATTCTTTATGTTTTGGGCTTCATTTTTGTGGTAAAATGCGCCGTTTAATTGTATTCGCTTATTAGTTTCGGCAAGATATCCAGTCAATATAATTTATGTTAGCTGTAAACTGTCACCACATCTTGATGCGCAAAGTTCTGTAAAACATTATGACTACAGAGGTTTTGTCATTACTAATTGATGCTCTCTCACGAATGAACAAGAAATAAGCCTTCACAGGGTCTTAAGTTATGTTATTTCTCAGACTTACTGAGACATATATATCAATAAAGCCTTTAATCTACAAATGAAACCTAACTACAAATGTAGCCATGTAGCCTAGCCATGTAGCCTCGCTACAAATGAAGCCTAACTACAATTTTAGTCATAAAGCCTGCCTTCCAATGAAGTCTCATATCCTGGCTACAAATGTAGCTGATTTGAATTTGCGAGATGTATGCTGGTTTTCTCCAAGTGCTCATGATTATTCCTTACAAGATAGCTGTTGTTATTCTCCATGTCCTTCATGTTATTTCTTGCATAAATCATTCTACATGTATTTTTTTTGTAATGAAACCTGCCATTGTATTTAGAGTTCCCTGTAGTTGATTATTACCTGTTACCAAATCACCACTTACAATATTCTTTTTAATTGTGTAATTGAAACTACTAAAGAGTCTATTACAATGCCATTATATAGCTGAAAAAACTTTAATTCAAGATGGTTCCCCTTCTCATTGGGGTAAAGCGAAGTCCTCCCTAACATGCGACAATGAGAGAGCATCTCACATCCAAAATAAAAAAGGGCTGCTTTTACAACACAAAGAATATTATGTAACCCGTAGACCTGCGTCACCGGTAACGTATTACCCCTAACCATGCGGCAGCTACTACCTACCCCACCATTGAAATCAGTGTCAGTGCTCTGTCTTTACCCCTGATGCTGTCACCACCCACGTTTTTGCTGCCCACCTATGCCCACCACGCTTAGAATTTCGCGGAGTGGTTTTATCGTTCATCACAGACCTTCCAGCCGCGTGGAAGCTCCTATGACGTGGAAGCTTCTATCGCCGGGAGTTGAAAATCCAAATGGGTATATAAACCCTGGTTCCGGGCTGGAAGAGAAAGTCTCCGCCGACCAGCACCGAGGTACTGCCTCGCTGCCTGCCACCCACCTCCGTGACGTCTCTCTTCCCGACTACGTTAGTATTGGTAAGCCTGCTTCGCAGCAGGTAGATTCACAAATTAGATTTATTTCAGTATTGGACTTTGAATCTAAGTTGATGCCATACTTAATTTTTGGTGTGGAACACTCTTAGGACTTTTGTTTTCGTCGATAGAACGACTTGGCGCACGAGTTGGGGACAGATACTCGGTCGGCGAATTACCTGGAATGAATAATAAGTGGAAATAGTGTACATTATTTACTGTCTCTTTGTGTTTAGAACTGTTACGAGGCAACGCATGCAGGTGGTGAGGCTGGGTAGGCTGGCGCGACGCAACAAATGACCTTGAATGTCTACATTTTCCGACGCACTCGAAGAGTGGCTCTTATCATTTTCATTACTACGTGATGGATGTTGCTGACTGCAATTATTATGCCCTGTGTTATGTTTGCATTGGCTGCTGGATGAATGCTTTGCAAGATTGAACTCATTGCTGAACTGCAGTTTTTTTACTAATCGATAAGGTGTAAAACTGCCTGCGGGAGAGTTAAGAGGTTTCAGACGTCGTGGCTTGGTGATTCGTACCACATGGGTTACCAACTGGTGTAGGGGCAGCGAGTCCCGAGTTGCTGGAAGAATTTGCAGTGCATTGCTGCTGGCGTCCGCTGCAGCACCCGAGTACCTGCACTCGCTCCAACATAATTATGCGAGGCCAGTAACTTTATGTTTTGTCGCCGCACATTTCGGCGGCGTCTCTTCGTTCTGAACAATTTTTCATTCGGAGCATTTTTATCAGTCTTATTGCAAATTGAGATTTTTTTACAGTTGCAATTATTTTATGAACATTATAATTTGTTCAATATTTATATAAATTATATATTACAAAAAATATCAAGATTATTTTTATAATTACTTTAGTTGAGAGTTTATTTTTGAATTGTTAAAAGACTAATGGGCAAGTTTATTTCAAAATGGCCTTTTGCAGTTTTTTTTTTAAGTAATTTTTATTTGATAAATATTTCAGAACCACCATAATTCCATGTGCTATTTGAAGTGTTATCTTTTTGCGACTGGCCGCGATACAATCTTTTCAAGTAAAAGGCCTTATTTTTTGTCTTTTGTTAAACATATTATTTGTTGTTGTAACCCTTCTTCCTCCTTAATTGGAAGAGGGGTTGCGTCCCCGACTCACTCTGGGCGCGAAGGGAAAAAATAAATATTAAAACCAGGCATAAAAAGCTAAACAATATAAATTCCCCACACCACTGCCCAGGGGTCAGGCCAAAAAATTCAAAGGATATAATAGCAGAGTAACCATTAAACAAACAAGAGGCAAGACTTTGGACGTATGTTATTAAAAAATAGAAATTTGCAAAAATAATTTTTACTATACATAACCATACAAGCTTAGTTACAAAAGCTGACGTTAATAATGGCATCATCTTATCCCCATTTACGATACTAACAATAACCTTTAAAAAATCGTAAAAATATAAATACCGATAACAAGTATAAAAAAATATAAGGGCGTGAGGCGTGGCCACTATAAAATATCAAAATTTACTGACTGCCCTAATACCAAAAATCAAACAAGACAATCAATACAAATACATAAAAAATTCTACAATAATAAAACTGAAGTACAAAAAAATTTATTTAAATAAAGTTCTTAAACTCTCAATCAACGGTTTAGTCTTTCTTCAGATGTTCGTTGCTAAAGACTTGCCAAAAGAACAAAGTTAATATCCTAGGCGTGCGCTGGCTTCCTGACCTTCCTCACCAACTCCAGAGTCTAATGCCACGCCGGGCCATAGGTACGAATTCACAAAGGCGTGAACGATGATCAAAAAAAAATTATCTTATTTTTAAGGGAAATGTAGCAAAAACTCTTCACGTAACATAACCATGTTACCACAGAAGTATTTATCATCAGCTTCAAACAAAGTCTTACTTCTTTATTAACTTGCCAATGATTTTATAAAAACGTAGAATGGCCGCACCAACCAACATCAGGCTGCGCATGTAGTCCAATACCGATCGCATACATTTAATAATACTGCACAAGCTGATATATTAGCTAAATGCCAACTTTACGTATGCAAATTCCGATGACAAAGTCTCAAAAACAAATTGCAAAATGTTCGTTTCTTCCAAACTTATACTTTTATTGCAACTACAGGCAAACGGGCGACCTTTTTTAAAAAAATCCCACACTGGAACAACGTGTGAAAACAAATGGGCCTCTTCACCAAACTGGCTAATAAAAGTTCCGTCCAAATAAAATTTAGTATGGGAAAATACACAGTTCACTAGGTTTGCCAAAAACCACTGCAGCACCACGAGGGTAAAAATCAAAATTGCGGCCTCTCTTTACCTTGATAAGTTCAGTATCACAAGGCAATCCATTGCCCTGTCACCCAGCGTGGAGCCTCCAACCCAATACTCTTCGTCGCCCGTTGCCGTCCGGCACACCAGTCCGCGCCGTCACATGGCTCTGTCCTCGACGGTCGCTCGGCACCAACTCTCTCCCCGGCCCCAGCTGATTTTTTCTTTTTGGCAAGCCGAATGTCTGACGTCATCAGCCAACCGCCGGGCGCTCACCAAGTGGTATTTACGTGAAACACAATCGATGTTCTTAAACTCATAATCGATAGCTACCAAACGGCGTATAACTAATTAACAGAAACAAATATAATTAAAAAAATTTACAGATAAATTAACATTAATTAAAAAAGGCGTAAAAATACGTGAAATAAAAAACCATATAAAACTAGAGACCAGCAACAAAAATAAATTACAAGTAAAAATGTGGCCCTGCCGGCCACAACCTCCGCCTTGAACAAAAAAAAATTTAAACAGCAATCTTAAATAACTAAAACGTCAAAACAAAAACCCTGGCCTTGGAGAAAAGTATTCACAAAAACTTCTTATCCAACAAACAAGCCCAAACTCAAACAAACAAACCTGCAACAAGGAAAACTTGCCTCCAAAGCCCCAGTCAAAATTTCAACGCTCAAAAAAAAAAAAAAAAAAAAAAACAAGAGAAGGATTTTCCAACAAGTAACGGAAAAGACAAACTAAACTCACAAACCGAACAAACGGGATCTAAGTATGCCAAAACAAACAAACAAGCTCCAAAGTCAAGACCGAAACCTATTAGACAAAACCTTCTCTCTCAAAATTATCAATAACTAAAGGTTGCAAACTAAAGCAAAGAACTATAAAAACTATAACCTCACAGGAAAAATATCAAAACCATCACTGGTAATCTAAAAGACCACTAAAATTCCTAGTGCTGATCCTGCTCCCGCAGCTTGCAAATTAGCGTAAACCTGTTCTTTGGGAAATTTATAAATCCAAGAAACTGCCATTATTAAAAAAAACAAAAAAGTCAGCAAAATCGCAAAAGTCCAAAGTCTCTGCCAAGCAGAGTGGCGCAGGTTGTAACCCTTCTTCCTCCTTAATTGGAAGAGGGGTTGCGTCCCCGACTCACTCTGGGCGCGAAGGGAAAAAATAAATATTAAAACCAGGCATAAAAAGCTAAACAATATAAATTCCCCACACCACTGCCCAGGGGTCAGGCCAAAAAATTCAAAGGATATAATAGCAGAGTAACCATTAAACAAACAAGAGGCAAGACTTTGGACGTATGTTATTAAAAAATAGAAATTTGCAAAAATAATTTTTACTATACATAACCATACAAGCTTAGTTACAAAAGCTGACGTTAATAATGGCAGCATCTTATCCCCATTTACGATACTAACAATAACCTTTAAAAAATCGTAAAAATATAAATACCGATAACAAGTATAAAAAAATATAAGGGCGTGAGGCGTGGCCACTATAAAATATCAAAATTTACTGACTGCCCTAATACCAAAAATCAAACAAGACAATCAATACAAATACATAAAAAATTCTACAATAATAAAACTGAAGTACAAAAAAATTTATTTAAATAAAGTTCTTAAACTCTCAATCAACGGTTTAGTCTTTCTTCAGATGTTCGTTGCTAAAGACTTGCCAAAAGAACAAAGTTAATATCCTAGGCGTGCGCTGGCTTCCTGACCTTCCTCACCAACTCCAGAGTCTAATGCCACGCCGGGCCATAGGTACGAATTCACAAAGGCGTGAACGATGATCAAAAAAAAATTATCTTATTTTTAAGGGAAATGTAGCAAAAACTCTTCACGTAACATAACCATGTTACCACAGAAGTATTTATCATCAGCTTCAAACAAAGTCTTACTTCTTTATTAACTTGCCAATGATTTTATAAAAACGTAGAATGGCCGCACCAACCAACATCAGGCTGCGCATGTAGTCCAATACCGATCGCATACATTTAATAATACTGCACAAGCTGATATATTAGCTAAATGCCAACTTTACGTATGCAAATTCCGATGACAAAGTCTCAAAAACAAATTGCAAAATGTTCGTTTCTTCCAAACTTATACTTTTATTGCAACTACAGGCAAACGGGCGACCTTTTTTAAAAAAATCCTACACTGGAACAACGTGTGAAAACAAATGGGCCTCTTCACCAAACTGGCTAATAAAAGTTCCGTCCAAATAAAATTTAGTATGGGAAAATACACAGTTCACTAGGTTTGCCAAAAACCACTGCAGCACCACGAGGGTAAAAATCAAAATTGCGGCCTCTCTTTACCTTGATAAGTTCAGTATCACAGGGCAATCCATTGCCCTGTCACCCAGCGTGGAGCCTCCAACCCAATACTCTTCGTCGCCCGTTGCCGTCCGGCACACCAGTCCGCGCCGTCACATGGCTCTGTCCTCGACGGTCGCTCGGCACCAACTCTCTCCCCGGCCCCAGCTGATTTTTTCTTTTTGGCAAGCCGAATGTCTGACGTCATCAGCCAACCGCCGGGCGCTCACCAAGTGGTATTTACGTGAAACACAATCGATGTTCTTAAACTCATAATCGATAGCTACCAAACGGCGTATAACTAATTAACAGAAACAAATATAATTAAAAAAATTTACAGATAAATTAACATTAATTAAAAAAGGCGTAAAAATACGTGAAATAAAAAACCATATAAAACTAGAGACCAGCAACAAAAATAAATTACAAGTAAAAATGTGGCCCTGCCGGCCACATTGTTTTCATCAGTTTTAATTTCTGGTGTTCTTAGATTAACAATGAGTCACTCCTATGCCTTCACAAGAAAGGTACATCAATTGAATATTGAAGTCATTCTTTTAAATACTTGTTCACAATGTTAAAATCAAACCTTAGTGCCAATTAAATTTGTATCACCCGTATTCCATTTGTTATTTGTTATGTACTTGGTAATTCATCATTTACCAGGCGTGTGTATAAATTATATTTTCGATACGTGTTTTCTTTTTCATGGTGGTTAACTAATGTCAGTTGGAATCAGCAGTTGGGCGTCTACTGGAGGCCACCACCTTGTTGACATCCACCATCTTAGTTCTACCTTTCGTTCTCAGAGCTTGCTACCGTCGCTCCGAAGGCAGGAGTAGTGTACAGAAAAGCCGGGCAGCTGGGTTTTGATCCTGGGAACGTGAGCACGTCGAGTGAGGGGAAAGCAGCTACCTTACCAACCAGGCCACGAGATCAGTTGAGGGGTAGAGAAAGAAATTAGGAATATAAGCTACAGTACTAGCTATGATTAAACAAATGCCACCATACAGCTTTGTTTGAATACCAAAATAGTATAGTACTAGCTTTGCTTAAAACAAATGCCTCCTGAGTAAAATAGTAGCTATGTTTAAATTTCAAAAGACCACTCCGAGTATAGTACCAGTTTTGTTTAAAATAAACGCCACCCTACTGCTATGTTTAAATACAGCTCCAAGGGAGCGCCACATACTCAGGCTGCCATCAACAATGTCAACACATCCCACTAGAGCGCACCGCCATCTGTTATGCCAACAAGCACCACCAGGGCGCCCCACAGAGGAGAGCGTCACAGAGCACGCTATCTGGGTGTCGTCAGCTGAGACTCCATGCACACAGTGCGCAACAATATTTCCCCACAGCATATTTTACATACATAATACTAATTCACAAAAAATAGCTGTCTCGCTGGACCGCACGGCAACGGCGAAGGCCCAAAAAATTATGTTTACACTGCTCGCCGGGGAAATATGTTATTTTCACCGGTGTACCCAGCTGCCACACGATCGCCAGAAAAAAAAATCTATGTTACCTCGGTGCTCTGTTATAAAAAACCATATATGCATATAGGCATAGTTAAAAAAACGAAGACATATAATAACACAGGATCCCTACAGTACTAGCCATCCAAATAGAGTGAAACGAAGTAAAATATCCTGGTGTAATTTAGGAAATAAGCATACATAAAATAAAAATGTAGGACCGCTATAGTAAAACATTAGAGTAGGAAAAACTCACCGGAATACAACCCACCCACCCGGGCACCGTGTAATGATAAGTAAATAAATAACAATGCAGGAAAAGGACATATTAAAAATAGGTACGCTATAATAACACCTATGTATGCCATGTGGACTGCAACCCACCCACCCGACAGCGTGTACAGATAAGTAAAATTATAAAACATACAACAAAGTGTACAATTATTTAGTATTTAGCTGAGAGTACACTCGTTTTTACTGAACTTTGTATGTGTACTATATATATATATATATATATATATATATATATATATATATATATTTGTTTCGGCGAACTGAGCGCTGGTTTATTTTTAATATTTTCTGTTATGGTGGTAATTTTTTGTAATTTTTGTCTTAAAGTGAAGGTTTGTTTTGTTTAAACCATTTGTATTGTATTGATTATCACATAATTATAATAAAATTTAAGTGCATCAAGAATCAAAGAAAATAACTCTAAACAAATTTTATTAATTAAAAGTTTAATTATTTATTATATTTCGGTCAAGTCAGTGTGTTATTCTGTTTTCGGAACTATTCTTTAATTTTCGCATTTCTGACAATGTTTTTTAAACTGTGTAATACCATCTATGGTGACTTTCCTTTTTTTTTGGCGACCATCGTATGAATAATAGTGTTATTATTTTCTCTAATATATCTACTGCATCCATGCCGTAATTTCAAGTTTGGTTAGCCGCCAAATGGGTAAGTTTTCGCAGATTTCTCTGTAAATCATGGTGAACATTTATTCTTAAATCGTTCAACGTGTAACTAGGCTTTGAACTGTTTTTATAGCGGTCCACGAGTCTTGGATCAGGAGTGATTTACCTATTACGGCCATGCTATGAACAGCTTGTAAACCCTTGTTCGGAGTGGAGGATGTTCTCCTCCACCTTTTCTGGGGGCTACGGGATGCACACACTCATGATTTCAGGAAAGTGATTCTTCGTTTTCCATACTTCGCATGAAGCATGTTGTTTTCGGCTAAACATGTGGACAACCTACCAAAATTTATTTTATAAATATTTCATTTTTTGTTTTTATTATTTTTTTGCTGACATATAAATTTATTAATTAAAGTACCGTTTACAATTTTTCATGTTTTAGTGCCCCACCTTTTAAAATTGAAGGTAACAAATATAACAAGTAACTCAAGATACTCTATTTATTTAATGTATATGGAGATTTATAAATAATTATGCAATACTATTATACTAACAAATTTTGTTTTTTATATAAAATATAAATAGTGGCCTGAAAATGCGTTAGTTTCTATTTTTCCTATGCATAAATATTACATCCCAGTTAACCTTAAAATTTATTTATTTTTTGTTAATTTTTGTGAGCTAATTATTCAGTCGGCCTACCTTTGTATTTAAATACTTTTCCACCTTAAGGTAAGACACCATTGAGCCTAAGGTTCAGGGCAACTTCTTTTGCGGGCCTTTCTCGGAATGGTTGATCCTAACAAGGCTGGGAAAGGTTGGCAGAAAGTTTGGTAGCAGAGCATATTGTTCTGGTGTTTTATCTTAGGGTTTCATGTTGTGCATGCGTAGCTCTTTTGGCATGCATGAGTCGCTCCCTCGGATCTTTGTATGGACTGGGGGTGACAACAGTTTTGTAGTTATTTTAGTGTTTTGCATTTTTTTGTTTATTATGACTACTACTTTGATTCCCGAGTTTCTCCTTAAAAATGAATTGGCATTTGAATGTCAATTGCGTGGTGTTCCCTGTGAGGACACCACTTCTGCCATTTTGCGCAAAATATTGTGCACAACACTTCAGAGTAATTTTCTGTTGATTGTGACAAGTGGCTGAATATAAATCCCCTTGATGAGTTTAATCTGTGTGCCAGTAAAATGCTGGTACTGCAGGTATTAGTGTCAAACTTGGATGATGAAAACTTCGTAAGCATCTTACCTCGTGGCAAAAACCGTTTTGCCCACTTAAACAGATGTGTCCAGTGCCTTTTGGACATTCATTCCCCTAAGTTGTCAGAGGTGCAGTGTCGTCCCCAGGCCGTGGCTCCTTCCCGATCCCCGACGTGCGACTATGAATTCAGGTTGGAATTATTGTTGCCGACTAACTCAGTGAGAGGTGGGGGTTCGTGCCTACTGTGGCCGGGACCGGGAGCTGTGGAGAGGGGGAGGTGATGAACAGGGCAGGAGTATGGGAGTGGAGATCGAACCAGGAAACGTCCGCTGTTAGTCTACAAGATGTTTTATTTAGTCCTTTTCCCTGAGCGCGCCTGACCCACAACGATGTTACGGGACACGTCCTCCGCCGCGCCGGGAGCGAACGCAAATTGCAGGTCAACCACGAAGGTGCACTACTCCGCGACTGAAGATGTCGAACGTGGGAGCTAACCGAAACGACGGTAGCGACGCTAGCAACGCGCGTGGCAGAGGGCCTGCGGACTCGCGGAGCGCAGCGATACAAGACCTCCCTCGACGGCAGCCAAGCGGCGACTGACGACTCTCCGCCCCGCGCGGCCGCAGCGCCGCGCGAGATGAGGAGGGGGGGAGGGGGGAAAGCGGCACGGAGGGTCGCGTGTCCACTGCGGGCCAGGCGCGGCCCCTGTACAAAGCTACACGATTCAAACAAAACACATAACTACCCTATTTGAATACACAATTACACGTTAAGTTTTTACAAATAATTATACAAAGATGTCCGTCCTTGAGCGGTCCAGAAGCGAAGTTAGGGCGCACGCGGGTGCGTCCCTAGCACGGAGCACTCACTGCACTGCACAGAGGGGTTAGGGGGAAATAGCCCCCCTCAGGTACCCGGCGGTGGGCAGAAACGGCCTCTAAGTCTATGAGAACACGACGACTGTCGTCAGCAGATTGCATCATTAGAAAATATACTGATTGAGATCCAAAAGTTAGGTGATATCCTCAATAAGTCAGAAACTGAGATTTCTCTTTTATGTGACCTGACTCCTGCATCATCCATTGTGCAAGTGTGTGACCAACTTGGTAGGTTAGCACTACCTACATCTTAAGCTCAAATTCCAGACTTTTCTCCTGTTCCAGGAACTTCCAAACAGGATGTAGAACCTGTTCATAGTATGACAGGTAACCTTGTTAGGTTACCTAACCTAACCCATGTTTCTGCTACACAGCCCGCTGGTGCTAGCGAACAGGTTGTTTTCAGTGGTGTACCAAGTACACATCAAGCAACAGCGCTGAGTAACGTTCCCTTTCCCAATGTGTTTGGAAAGTTAACCCATCATTTGGAAAAAAAAAATGTTAAAGGATTTCCCGTCTACCGATGGTCTGCAGTTACCTAAGTTTCTCAATTTTCTTCAGCTCATTGTCAAGCTACGTCAAAGCAACTCCTTACATGAAGCTCAGTCGCTAGAGATTATTTACCCTTTTACCATAGGTCCTTTGGCAGAGCGAACACAATTGGCCATTTAACAAAATCTTACCTTTGACCAGTATCATGAAGATATCCTTAGTTTTTTTAGTCCCTCTAGGTTACTAACTCAGCTTCAGCTGAGCCATTTCAATCGATTATAAAATCCAGGTGAACCCCTTGCAGTTTATGTAAACGAAGTGAAGGAGGCAGCTACTATTTTTAATTTACAAGTCTCAGAGCAGGAAGTGATTAATACCATTTTGGATGGTTTGTCACCTGAAGAGCGATCTAGACTTATCTTTCTGACTAAACCCTCTTCATTTTCCGAACTCGATAGGATGTGCATCCATTCCCAGAATGTCAGATTTGCGGACCACCGTCGTAATATACATTTTCCTCAGTCCTCGAGTTACAGACAACCCAAGAATCTTGCTGGTTCATTTAGTGCTACGCAATCTGATCGTGTTTATGTCAACAGTACTGCTAGTGGACAAAGGCAGTATAAAGTGCCTGTAAATCAGACCAGAAGCCAGTCTGTTATTTGGGCAAAAAAACCTGGACATAAGATTAAAGAACATAGGAAGTTGCAACAAAAAAACGCCCAGAGCAGGGACGCGAGGTGAGCCGCTTACCCTGCAAACATAGCCTAAATAATGCGCAGTTTCGCATTTCGACAAACATGTTTCGACAAACCAAATCAACTCTTTATTTTCATAAATATTTTGGATTTTGGAAGTTTGTAAAAATAATCCTTACCCGGCCTGTAACATAAATTATCCTAATTTGGTAGGGATGAATCCAGTTCCAGTCCCTCGGATTGTAGTAACCTTTGGCACTTTTGAAGTGCAGGCTCTATTAGATTCAGGTACCACACGTTCCACTATTTCACATGGTTTGTTTTTAAAGTTGAAGGAGGCAATACTAGATAATTCTGTGGAGAAAGGTCACTTTAAATGTTATACCGCCTCAAATGATGTGTTAGCGATAGTTTGTTGTGCTACCATTAAGCTGAAATTGCAAATTTACATGGATGTTCCTTTGTTTAGTCTCTAAGGATATTGGTTTGGATTTTATTCTTGGAGCAGACTTCATGTCTAAGTCTGGACTTATTCTCGACATGCAAGAAAAAAATATTTCTTTTAAATTTCAACAAAATCTTAAGATATGTTTTAGATATAGTAATCAGAGTCAGGATAATCTTGCTGAAATCAGTGTTGATGAAAACGGTAGTAATACATGTGATCCTTTGAGTCATTTAAATGATGAACAGCATCATGCACTTAAAAGTTTGTGAACAGTTTCCCAGAGTTTTAACTTCAGATTTAAGCCTTACTAAACTTCTAGAATATGAAATAAAACTCCATGATAAATGCTATGTTAAGAGTCATCCTTAGCGTTTGGTGCCACCCCAAATGAATCTCTTAAGAAATGAGGTACAACAACTTTTAGACAAAGGAGTCATTGAGTAATCTACCTCGCAATATGCTAGTCCTGCATTCTTGGTCCCGAAACCCAATGGTAAACAAAGAATGGCTGTTGATTTTCGTCGCAGTAATCAGAAAATTGAGATAGAGTCAGTGCATTTTCCAGACTTACATTCAGCATTTCATTTGTTTTTTAAAGCAAAATATTTTACTACCATTGATTTAAATTCGGCATATCAACAAATTCCTCTTAAAAATGAGTCTAAGCCAATCACAAGTTTCTGTGTACCATTGAACCTTTATCAGTTTATGCGTGTACCATTTGGTCTCGCCACGGTTGCACAAGTTCTCACACGTTTATTAGATCAAATTTTCCATGATGTCAAATTTAAGTTTGTGTACAAATATTTGGACGACCTGGTTGTGAATTCAGAAAAGTTCGAAGAGCATCTTCAGCATTTCAAAGAAGTGTTGTATCGGCTCGAAAAGGGTGGTTTAACTGTGAATCTGCAAAAGGTTAAATTTGGATTTCATGAAATCTCATTTCTAGGCTACAATATTTCATCTAAAGCCATATCTATTGATCCGGAGTGCACTAAGGCTATCAGAGAATTTCCTTCACTACGGGATGTTAAGGGCATAGCCCGATTTATTGGTATGATTCAATTTTTTGGTAAGTTCATTCCAAATTTAGCTGAAAAGGCTTAAGCTTAAAAGTTTACGAAAGAAAAAGGTTAAGTTCGAATGGGGAGAGGAACAGCAAAAGGCTTTCGAATCTTTAAAAAATGACATTGTAAGTCCACCAATTCTTCATATGGCAGATTTCTCAAAACCTTTCATTTTGCAAACCGACGCTTCAGGTTCAGCCATAGGAGCAGTCTTGGCACAAGAATTTGAGGGTTGTCGCCAACCTATTGCATTTACATCCCGGACTCTCACTCAACAGGAAAAGAAGTCTACGATTTATGAACTCGAATGTTTAGCTGTTGTTTTTGGTATCGACAAATTCTGGCCTCATTTAGAGCATGCAGAGTTTTTGTTGGAGACTGATAATCAGGCTTTGTCTTGGCTTTTGGATAATCCCCGACAGTTAGGTAAAATTAGTCGTTGGGTCATGAGAATATCTTCTTTAAATTCAAGGTGCAGCATAACCGAGGAACAAAAAATGTTGTGGCGGATGCCCTTGCACATATGTTTGATACAACCCAATCTAATAAACCTTCGGGGGAAAACTTTTGTAAAGTCCTCGTGACAGATTTTCCATTGGCATTCAAAAACATCCAGATTTATCAGGAATAATATGAGGAATTGAGTAATTTTGTTGAAAAAATAAAATTTGGAATTCCACATAAACCTTATTTTTTATCTAAAGACATCCTTTATTCTAAAGTTCGTCATAATCAGAAACGTAGTGTGCTACCCAAAGTCTTGAAACCTGTGGTGTTCGAATACTTTTATTCTTCACCTATTGGAGCCCATCTTGGTATTTACAAAACTATCGAAGCTATAAGAAAGCATTTTGTCTGGAAAGGTATATATGTTGAAATTTCCGACTGAGTTAAGTAATGTCATCTTTGTGCCCTCAGCAAACCTGCCCAAAACACACAATTAGGATTCTTGTCATCTAAAGTATCTGAGAAACCTATGGAAACATTATTCATTGATTTTGTAGGTACATTGCCCAGAAGCAAAAATTGAAACAATATGTTATTTGTCTGTGTTGATACTTTTTCAAAATTTTTTTGGCTCATTCCCTTAAGAAAGGCAGATGCACCATCTACAATTCGAGCTCTCCAGTCTCGTATTTTCCAGAACTTTGGCATTCCATCATCTATCGTCTCTGATAATGGTAGCCAGTTCACTTCGAAATTATTTAAGAGTATGTGTTTCACCAATGGCATACGCCATATCACCTTGTCACCATACTACCCTCCACCTTCGCATGCGGAAAGGTTTAATCGCAACCTCCGATCAGCGTTAATCGCTTTCCATGCGCAAGATCAGTGTAGTTGGGACAGAAATTTAGTTTGGCTTCAAATGGCATTCAATTACTCCCGCCATGAAACTCACAAAACAACACCGTTTAATTTATGTTCACTTTTGCTCCAAACAACTCATCATCCAATCTTTGGTGTCTGAAAGAGTTATTGCCAGAAAACCCTAAAAAATATTAAGGAAGTTTGGGCTTCTGCCCTTAAATATCTCAAACAGTCTCACGAATGGAGCAGCTTAAAATATAATAAGAAAATAATTGTCAATCCTTTTCGACGAGGTGATCTCGTTTTTCGCAAGGCTCATCCCACAAGCAAAGCAGTGGATAAAAGAATGGCAAAATTGTCATTTCGTTGGTCAGGCCCTTTTCAAATCCAATGCTTTCTCACGCCAGTCACAGTAAGCCTAGCTAACCCTGACTCAGGAGCTTATATGACCAGAGCACACATTTCACTTTTAAAGAGATATTATTCCCCACCTCCAGTTTGAGTAGACATTGTTTAGGAGCTGCAGAACCTAACCTTGTGCTCACTGTTGGTTTGTGTTTCATTCGGTTCTGTGACTTAGTTGATCGCGGTCTGATCACCCACTGATCCTAGTCTTGATAGCCCAGGAAACTTTAATTTAAATGTTATAGGTCTATGATATACACCTTGATAGTTGGTGAGGTAACAAGAAAGAAGAGATATGTAAAAATCCATTGTACTAATTTTAAGTCGGTTGCAACCTGTGATATATGTGTTATTATGTGTTTTAAGGGAATAAAGTTTTTTTTGTTAGTTATTTAATGGTATAAAAGAAATACATTTTCTTTGATTGATGAGGTTAAGTATTTTTTTAGTCATCTATTGACCACCTTGGTCCCCTTTTGTTTCATGTTCCAGTGTCCCTGTGTTTCTTTCCCGTCTGACACACATCGTTGTGCTTCTGTGACATGATCGGGCTGTTGTGCATTCTCACATGCATCCACGCATTGGTTGCCAACATCACGGTAAAACAATTACAATCTGGTGTTCTTGTTGAGAAAGGTCAAAAGCTACATTTTTCGGACAGTTACTATTCTGTTGTGTTGAGTTTTGATCTACTTAATTGACACTATGAAAGTGCACAGTTGGAAACAACATTGGATCAGGTTCTTCTACTTAAAAACGAACAGTCTTCCAAAAACGTTTCTATGAATCAAGATTTTGCTATTGTCATTTCGCAGCTCAGGAAGAACTTTTTAGCATACAAAACGGAAATTTTAGCATTAACTTCACTTTTGCCCCGAAGGGACATATGCGAAAGACATGGTTTATTTAATTTTGGATGAACAGAGCTCAAACAGTTTTTGTAACTCTGGATAACAATGACCTAGTGATGTTAGAAAAACGTTTAAAATCAGTAACAGAAAATCAAGAAGATATTGCTACCAGTGTTTTCCACCATATGATTGTTGTCAAGGATTTGGAATAGAGAGTGCTTAATAATACTAAATTAGTAGTATATAATAGTTCCTCCGAGATCTGGGTTCTGGGTGTGGAGCCGAGAGCCGATCCACATCTCTGACGTCACATCCATCTCTGACGTCACGGCGGCCATCTTGGCCAAGCGTAACGTGACAATGTGCGTAACGTGACATTTTTTTGTGCGTGCAGCCGGCGTAACGGGACACAGCGTAACGGGACAAGTAGATAACGGCGGCCATTTTGAATCCGCCATCTTGGATCCGCCATTTTGGATGATGTCATTGTGTTCTAGAAAATTCCGGTGATGTGTTTTCCGCCATATTGGATGATGACGTCACCGTTGCAATTTTTGTTACGGCCGCTATCTTGAAATTTGGACGCCATCTTGAAAATCTTTAATTATTATCCGATTTTAATGAAAAAAATTCCAAAATTCATCAAAAAATTAACTTATTCGAATTCTGATTGATTATATCGATCACCGTCCTCGGTTCAAACCCGGTGAGTCCAAAAAAAACTAAAAATGGCGACAGGCTCCTACCTCAACGGTGGATGCAGGCAGACTGACTCCTAGCACTTTTTTTCAAAACATATATATCGTCAGCTGGTATGACGACATGTCCGCCATCTTGTCTTCATCCGCTGGAGACCACCATCTTGTTTTCGTCTGCTAGAGTGTGCCGATAACATGTAGTATAATTATCTGGTCACCATACTTTTGTCCTCAACTGTTGACATTGAACATTGACCTTGACCTTTGTCCTTGACCTTGAACTTTGACCTTGACCTTGAACTTTGACCTTGACCTCAAAATTTGACCTTGACCTTTGTCCTTGACCTTGAAATTTGACCTTGATCTTGAACTTTGACCTTGACCTCGAAATTTGACCTTGAAATTAAACATTGACCTTGAAATTTGACCCTGACCTTGAAATTTGACCCTGACCTTGAAATTTGACCTTGACCTTGAAATTTGACCTTGACCTTGAAATTTGACCTTGACATTGAACTTTGACCTTGACCTTGAACTTTGACCTTGACCTTGAAATTTGACCTTGACTTTGAACTTTAACCTTGACCTTGAAATTTGACTTTGTCCTTGTCGACCATCATGGACCCGACATTTAATGTTCAGTACATGCTACCAGGAGCGACCAACTGCTGGAGTACGTCATCTTGTGTGTGTACTCATATTATAGAGTACATTTACATCTGGTTAATTTTATTTTAACCTGCTACAGTGCAGTAATCATTTATTACCGAGGTGCCCCCCGCCATCTTGAAATTCGGACGCCATCTTTAAATCATGTAATAATGTAGCTAGAAAAGCGGGAAAAAATCCAAAATTCATCAAAAAAATCACTCATTAACTTACAAATCGAATCGATGGATCCCTGTCCACGGTTCGATTCTTGACCAGTGACAGTTGTAACTAATTATTAAATAAATGTTAGGTTCTGTTTTCCATTACCTTTCGCGGAGTTTATTAATCATTCGCTCTACGAAAAACAACTCAAGTCAATATACCTGACCAACGAATTAAATCAGTGCCGATTAGCCTATTATGAAAGTCTAATTTTTCAATAATCTGAATAACATATAAGCCGTTCATGTACAAAGCCACACATATAGATCAATTGTCTTCAGTCCATAAGACCGAGTCATGACATTATCAGACGTATAGGCTAGTCATTTCAGGACCACATGAACTTCGTCGTTATCTAATTATATTCTATTAATCCAACGTGACATTTTTTAAACATACTAAAAGACCAAGTAACCTTGAAAAATATTTTAGTAACACCAAGAGGTTTTAAATTAGTAAATATTCAATCACTACATTTTGTACTACGCGCAATCAACAAAAGGGAAGCACTGACAACGAAAAGACAGCACCACCAACGAAAAGGCAGCACATTTGGAAGCACCAACAACGAAAAGGCAGCACATTTGGAAGCACCAACAACGAAAAGGCAGCACATTTGGAAGCACCGTCATCGAAAAGGCAGCACATTTGGAAGCACCGACAACGTAAAGACAGCACATTTGGAAGCACCGACAACGAAAAGGCAGCACATTTGGAAGCACCGAAAACGAAAAGGCAGCACATTTGGAAGCACCGACAACGAAAAGGCAGCACATTTGGAAGCACCGACAACAAAAAGGCAACACATTTGGAAGCACCGACAACGAAAAGGCAGCACATTTGGAAGCACCGACAACGAAAAGGCAGCACATTTGGAAGCACCGACAACGAAAAGGCAGCACATTTGGAAGCACCGACAACGAAAAGGCAGCACATTTGGAAGCACCGACTAAGAAAAGGCAGCACATTTGGAAACACCGTCATCGAAAAGGCAGCACATTTGGAAGCACCGACAACGAAAAGGCAGCACATTTGGAAGCACCGACAACGAAAAGGCAGCACATTTGGAAGCACCGACTAAGAAAAGTCAGCACATTTGGAAACACCGTCATCGAAAAGGCAGCACATTTGGAAGCACCGACAACGAAAAGGCAGCACATTTGGAAGCACCGACAACGAAAAGGCAGCACATTTGGAAGCACCGACAACGAAAAGGCAGCACATTTGGAAGCACCGACTACGAAAAGGCAGCACATTTGGAAGCACCGACAACGAAAAGGCAGCACATTTGGAAGCACCGTCATCGAAAAGGCAGCACATTTGGAAGCACCGACAACGAAAAGGCAGCACATTTGGAAGCACCGACAACGAAAAGGCAGCACATTTGGAAGCACCGACAACGAAAAGGCAGCACATTTGGAAGCACCGACAACGAAAAGGCAGCACATTTGGAAGCACCGCCATCGAAAAGGCAGCACATTTGGAAGCACCGACAACGAAAAGGCAGCACATTTGGAAGCACCGACAACGAAAAGGCAGCACATTTGGAAGCACCGACAACGAAAATGCAGCACATTTGGAAGCACCGACAACAAAAAGGCAGCACATTTGGAAGCACCGACAACGAAAAGGCAGCACATTTGGAAGCACCGACAACGAAAAGGCAGCACATTTGGAAGCACCGACAACGAAAAGGCAGCACATTTGGAAGCACCGACAACGAAAAGGCAGCACATTTGGAAGCACCGACAACGAAAAGGCAGCACATTGGAAGCACCGACAACGAAAAGGCAGCACATTTTGGATGCATCATCGAATAAGGAAGCACATTTGGAAGCTCCATCAACTAAAAAAGGCAAAAAGGAAGCACAAGTTACGAGATCTAAGTCTTAGTAAGAAAACATAATACAAGAAATAAAAACATTACATTCTTATAATTTAAATTATTTATTTTATTGCTTTACATTATACAAATGCAAGTAAAACAAGTCAATATTGTATGTAGCCAACATTCCTCAGTTCCTTGAGTATGAAGGATATTTCTTTGATGCACGAATATTTTCCTGCACAAAGCGAACCATGTAGTAGTCTTAGCCGGTCAACCAATATGTTTGGATCTTTCCATGATGTGTAATCATTCTCTTCTACCACCATCTTCCTTGCACCTTTATAATAAATATTATGATCTATGGTGTCTTCCGTTTTACCACCAACCTCAGGGTAACTTTCATGTTTGAGACGGTGATCATCACAAGCTTGATCAGATTTATTTAATATATCACGTCGTTTCCATCGTTTCGGTCTCAGGACACCGCCACATTCTTCGATCTTGGCAGCTTTAGGTGCTTCATCATAGTCTATGTCTTTGTCAACAGCCTCAGAGTCACTGTAACAATCACCGTAGAAGGAATCGTCTTCACCCAATTTACCGTAATAATTCGATGTTGATGATGTTGAAGTGTCTTCATCGTCTTTTGCTTCATTTTTAGGAGTCCATCATTTTTACATAGTAGGACAGATCTACTTGAATTCGGCTGGAATATATTCTCACTTTTCACGTTAAGGATTCTTCCATTGTCTTCATTCTTCCGTAAATCATCAACCTTCTTCAATTTAAGTTCTTTGTCGAGATCGGAAGAGCCAAGAAAATTATTGTCGTAATGCAGATCACTCTTCCTTAGGCTAGTAGATTCATCGTTGTCCTCTAGCTTGTACGCAGGCTTGGCGCTACAAGTTCTGCCATGTCTTTTTAGGCTCTCTCTCCGTGTAAACGACTTGCTACATCGAACACAACTTATCATATTGCGCAGTGAATTTTTAACACAGTCATTCTTCTCGTGTTGTCTTTTATTCTTTCTCAAGATAAATTCTTTACTGCAAAACTTACACCTATGTTCTTTTGAAACAGCGTCAGATCCCAAATCGGAATTCATATTAGTTACTGAGACTAATGCCAGATACCAATTGAGTGTTTTAAATTAGATTCAATACTTAAATAGAAATTTCTTCATATTTCATCAGCGAGAATTAATATATCTCATGCAAAAGTACTTTATGCATGTAGTTCTGCTTTTCAACAACAGATATCGCCACATGTCGCTTGCAGGTATATAATATTTAGTTATTTTATGCGGGATGCGGGATGCTCACTAACGATCGCAAAAGAAGGATGGCTTCGTTAGACTCCAAGGAAAAGGAAGTTCGTCTTGCATGTTGGTGCTCCACAGATGTCTCATGGCGTAATATTAATTTGACTGAGTAATGATATTTGTTAATTCCACCTGATAAAAATATTGCAAGTTTTGATTTAGTAGCAGAAATTATCGAATTAAATGTAACTCCAAATAAAATGACATGTCTCATTAGAACAAAAAAAAATCCATGCAGAGAGCGGTTTCTCAGAATAGTCAGAAACACTTGAAGAAACCACAGGAATGATTGCAAGAACACGGGAAAAACCATCAAATATTGTCAAGAATAATCAGGAGCACACTGAGAGAACCACTATAATATTAACAATAATAATCGGAAGCACACGTAGAAAACCATCATAATATTGGCAAGAATAATCAGAAGCACACGAAGAAAACCGCCACAAGTTTTCTTTGATATCATTAAAATACAAAAAAAAATTAATAAAAAATAAAAACGAAAAAAAATTCAAACATTCTGGCTTGTACTAGAACTCTATCTTTGCTCAACAATGAGAAGTTCACAAGCTAGCAGAATGTTTGAATTTTTTTTCGTTTTTATTTTTTATTAATTTTTTTTTGTATTTTAATGATATTGTCGCGGGTTGAAATTTTGCAGGGTTGTTGAAATCAAATTTAGGGACTTTACTGACGGGACTCTGGGCTGGCTGCTCTGTTCACTCGTCAGCGCAAGTGGCGTGACCATGTAATTGGGGCACGGGGCCGGCGCGGCGCGCTGCGGGCTTGCAGAATTTTGTTTGTTTGTTTGGCCGCGCGCTGGCGCAGCCACGGGCCGCAGTTACTGGGGCGCGCTGTCGTAACAAGCCGCGCGGTGTGGCCTGCACATTGGGGTAGAGGGGGGGTAGCCTTCCCAGATGTTCTAGTTAGTTGTTTAGTAAATTTGACTTCAATAACGAGCTTTTGTTATGGTAGGCGCGGCAGGGCGCGCGAATTTAAGCGCAAGTGATTGGTGACTCGGGGCTCACTCAGGCGGAGGCTATGCGTCTCACCTGTGGTCACGAGTTGTTAGTTCGTTCGTGATGTAGGAATTCAAGCTTTCGGGCGGAAGCTATGGTCGACGCCAGAGGCCACGAGTCGTTTAATTTAAGTTAGGTCATAATGTAGTCGTCAAGCTTTCGGGCGGAGGCTATGGCCCTCGTCAGGGGTCACGCGTCATAGTTTTTAAAATGTAATGTTCGTTCGGGATTTCAAGGGCAGGAGAGGCCCCTACGTTATTTTTTTAAAGTAATCGATCAAGAAAGGCTTTTCGGAAAATGTGAGTATGGACTTATCTTTGTTTTAATTTTAAGTATTAATTATGATTTGAGGTATTCGGAAGGACTAGGGAAGTGTTTAGTGAAGTTCTCTCATTCTCTCTCTTGTAAGGTCGTTCAATCGTTAAGGAAGTAAAGAGATTATTGTTTTAAATTGTAATCCCGCTATTTAAATGTTCTTTAAAATGATGTTGAGTATTTGACTTTAAGAATAAAATAATTTTAATTAAGTATTATGTTATTTTGCAAAATCTCCTTAGTTCAGCTCTCACCAGACATCCTGTACGGGATGACGAACCTATGATCCTAGGTACAGTAAAGTATTTTATGAAGTTAAGACTAGTTGATGCCAAGCGAGTTGTTTCTATGTAAAGAGCTACGATTCTCTCCCCCCTCTGAAAGTGGATCGTGACAGAAATGGCGGTGGCACCGGCTAGGTGCACGTGACAGAAATGGTGGAGGCGCCGGGTAGGTTCTATTTCTGGAGAGAGAGAGAGGTAGATTTTTATGTTTATTATTAAGTTAGTTTCAGCTTCTGATAGCAGGTTATTAAGAGTTTACTTGAGGAGAGGATTACGGAATTTTAGTCTATAGTGGAGGAAGTCTTTGAGATTTTTTTTTTTGACGTAACAGATGTTTATTTGAGGATACTTGTAAGGATAAAGTTTATAGTGATAAGTTGTTTTAAGTCGTTGAATTTATTGTAGATTTATATCGGGGATTATTACGTGAGGAGAATACGTTATAAGTTAAATGCTTATTAGAGATAATGCAAGTGGTTTAATTTAATTGAAGTTCATTTTAAGATTGTAGGTTAAGAGAATTATAATTTAAAATAAAGTTTTTTGTCGTAAATAGGAATTATTTTCAAGAGAAGTTTGTTTTGTTTTCGTGCGCGTAGGAGACGAGACGTACGAATTAAATCAGTCGAGGGAAGGATAAACGTTAGAAAGGAATTAAAGAGAAAACGAGAGTTTATGTAAAAGAGAGTTATAGAATTTATAGTGATGTTTTGTTTTAATTAGAAAAATGTTGAGAGTTGTTTCAGAACGACACGTCAGTGGACGTGGCAGAGTGAACACGTGACGGGGAGGTGCTGAGACCTAGCGGAGAACGGAGGAACCGCAAGCGAGGGTTGGCGCACCTGATGGAATTCGGTGACGTCACGGGCTCATACGGAGACGTGGACAGGCCGTGACCTTGTTTTGATCAGCTGTACGGTAACTTAGCGATAAGAAAATAGACTATTGGTTAAATAAATTTAAATTTAAGTGTGTTTTAGGAGAAGAGGAACTTTCAGTATGTAAGTAATTTAATTTAAGAAGTGTATGATGTATAGGCTAGAAGTGTTTCGTTGTAAGTTGTTTATGTTTTTGTTAGTTAAATTCTACCTCGGTTTTAAAAATATTTTTTTGGGATTTGTAAACATTATTAAGGAGGTACACTATAAAATCGATAAGCATTAAGAAAACTGGGAAGGCTAGATTTTGTGTGTAGAGGGAATTTACTCCAAAAGAACAGAGAGACAAAATTAATGTTTTCATTAGGGCGAGGGACCCTAAGGTGAGGTGTTGTGTCCCTGGGAAGAAAGGGAATTGTAGCGCAGACCATAGGAGATGGGCTGACTACGGAATTAAGGGTCAGGAGAATCCTGAGAGTTGTGAGTAGTTTGGGGCAGGAGTTCCCCATGGTAGTACCGAAGTGGCTATCCTGTATGGGATAGGGTACCATTTCAATGAAGTTTGTTGGTGGGGTTAGAGCCCCCTGTGTAGTGGGCCTATAGCAGATAGGCACTACAGTGAATTTGGTTATTTTGTGAGGTAAATTCCCTGGAGGTTAAGTAAGATTGGATTCAGTTAGGAAGGAGGGAAATGAGAAACATTGCTGTAGAGAGTTAGTGTACTTGCCTAATGTGAAATTGAATTTTACTAAATTAATTTAGGAGAAAGTTTTGTTCGGTAAATAAATAATAATGGAAGATAGCTAGATAATTAATTAATTTTTTTGAGTAAGGTGTTTTAAGTAATGAAATAAAATAAGGTGAAGTAATTTGAATAATTGGGGAGGAGTTTCTTTAAGAGTTTAGATACTTGTTTTTGAATTTATTGAGATATTCAGCCAGTGAAGTTTGAGTGTGAGAGATACAGTGAGATTTTAAGGAAATCGGTTGTTTATTAATTAGGACAAATGAGATTTTTTGATTAAGAGTCAGTAAGCATAGTTAAAATTTACGACATGATATTTGTTGACAGTTTACAGTTATTAAGGAGAAAACAGAGTAATCTATTTATTTTTATTTTAATGGTTTGAAGATAAGATTATGAATTTTTTTTGGAAGTTTCTTTGGCATGTTGGAATAATTTTTTTTGATTTTTAGAATTTACAGAGAAAATTTAATTGATTTACATTAGTTTGGAAGTATGGAGGTTTAGTGTTCGATTAGCCCTAACTTGATGGTCGGATCTCAAAAGAATGCCGTAAAACCGATAGCCAATTGAGAGGAATGCGGTAGGCGCTTGTGTAGAGAGGGGTTGTGGGAAAACTCCTTGGGACTGATGGCAGATCAGGGGCCCTAAATAGTGTGTGATGCTGTAAAACCAGTGCAGGGAAAGCCTGGTATGCTTAAATTTTTGGGCACAGGTTATGTAAACCTGGGGTTCCATGGGATTTAGTCATGTTAGCTGCTGTGAGACATTAAGATTTCCAGGCTCCATAGTAAATTCAATGTAAATTTTTGTTTTCTTAAAATAATAAATTTGTTTTTAATTTATTTGAGATATTTGATTTGTAACAGTGAATACAGACCCCGAGGAATAAGAGTTGTCATGCTGTGAGAGGAGAAGGTGGTAGGCCTAAAGGGTACAGGCACCACAGAGGTTATTTGTATTGCATAATTTAAATATAAGGAAACTTGAGAATTTGAAATTTTGTTGTTGGTTTGTACACCCATAAGAAGAGTATAGGCAGAATTTTTATTGTTATGAGATGTCTAATTTAATTGAAAAGAAGAAAGTTTAAAGATGCAAGGTAACATTATTATTGTAATAATTGAAAGAGATTAAGAGGTAGAGAGAAATAGGCAGTTTTTGTTTGTAAGTACTAAAGTTTACATATAGAAATTTAGTAACTAAGAATGAATAATAAGTTAAGTCTAGTGTAAAAGTTTTTTTTAAGTTTGTTAAGTTAAGAGTCATAAGTAAATTTTTTTTGAGAGAGAATGTCTTTGATAGGAAGTATTAGAAACTTATGGGAATTTTAGGGTAACATAAATAATGTAGGTAATGAATAATAAATAGATGGTAGGTCTTAAGTTAGGATTAACATTTGAAGCAGAATTTAATTAAGAAGAAGGAAAATAAATAGGCCTAATGAAAAGAACAAAAAAAGGATTTTATGGTAAAGCATTTTTTTTAAGTAATAAACAATAAATAATAATGTTGTTTCAGGGTAATGTGTACTAATAATACAATTTTTTTTAGGACTAAAGAACAGGAATTATGTAATTTAAATTAACATGTATTTTTGAAACTGTTACAGATTCCTTAAGATGAGCTGAGCAGCAGTCCAGTTTACAAGATGACAAGAGTTCGAGAGACAAGATACAAGATCACTGAAACAAGAGCCAAGACTGAAGATTCAAGAGAAGAGAAAGCTGGCAGCCATGGACTTACAAGTGGAGATTAATAAGGTCATGTAAAGTTTTATTTTTTTTTATGGAAGACAGTAACTGGAGTTTTTTTTGTTATAAACATTATTTACAGAACTTTTTAGGTTATAGTAATGTGATGGAACTAGTGAGTTGTGGTAGCTGTCAAAAAGAACTAATACCTTAAGTTTAATTTTTAAAGTTAATTTTCTTAATTTACAGAGGGATTAGTAGTTTTTTTTAAAACCTTATTTAGGTTGGAATTTCAATACAATAGCTTATTATAAATGTGTACGAACAGTTCAAGTTCACCGTACTGATAGGTAGGTCAGATGATCTTATTGATTTTGATGATTTGTTGTTTTGAGTTGATTTTTAGGTGTTGTGAATTAGACAATGAAATAGTTTTGAAAACTTAAATTATTTCAAGCTAAGAAATAGTAAATTTAATTGTAACTCAAAGGACACCAGAATTTAATTTTTTTTTTGAATTAGTAATGTTTGAAAATTTTATACTTTACAAGAAAGGTTATAAACAAACAGATCGGATGGAACAAGGATGCAGTAAATCACAATTTCATTTAGAATTATTGATTAGCTTTTGAGGTTATGAAGTAAAAGTAGCTATAATTTAAAAATTTGAATAAAAATGGTTTTTTTTTATTTGTTTGAAATAGAAAGTTTAAAAGTTAATTAGTCATGATCTAGGTGGGTGATGGGGTGGGAATTGGCCACTCTTTTTCCCTATAACCTCCCTAACATGGCCTTCTATTACATCTAACAGAAGAAAAAAAAAGAAGAAAAAAAAGACTTATTATTAGTTAGAATGTTTTTTTATGAAGATACCTGATGAACTTTTTTTTATTGTTGGGAAGAATAGTAGCAAGATTAATCAGATGTTTTACTCAGAAGAAGAAGAAGAAGAAGATAACGGAATTTTTTGACTCGACAAGCCAGAGATTGGTGTTTCCCCTCTGCGCTCCTATTGACTACGTTGTTTACTCTCATGGGATAGCTGGTTCGGCACCATGGAAAGAGATTGGTGGGCATTGTGGTTGCACCCAGAAGAAAAGAAGAGTAGAAGAGGTTATGGGTGGGTCATGTGAACTGACCTTCAACCCAGTTACTTCGTGGGGACTATTTGCTGTATAGAGAAGATCAAGACTCAAGAGTTAGGGAAAATCATTGGAGGTCATGTTTCCCTTCCTTAAGTTTTTCCTATCAAATTATTTGCCTGATTAGATTATGCTAAGGGTGGGATACTTTATGTTAGCAGTTGAATTAATTAATTTTATTTTTTTGTGTGTTTGCATCCTTGCCCATCGATTGCAGTTTAGTAGTTAGTTTTGTATTTGTCAGGCGTGATGGTAATGCCTGTTGATGATGTTTCAGAATTGTAATCTGTTCGTGATGAGGATGGCACAACTCCGAAGCAGATGTGGGGAGAAGTTGTGAGCTGCCCTGGAAGCCAGTCCAGTAGCTGTTGGAGTTGAGTGGTGTTTGCTGATGGCCAGCCCAGGGAGCTACTCTTCTCGACAACACTGACTTCGAGGAGTTGCACCAACCTTCACGAGATAAGAGTTTAATTAATTGAAACACTGTAAGGACACTTAATTTTTTTTGAAGAACGAAAGAAGTATGGTAATAAACGGAAACCGGAAAAAAAAAAAATAATAATAATTATCAAGAATTTGCACATTGTTTAACGAATACTGAGAAACTAAGAACAGTAATTTAATTTGTAAAGAGAGCTTCACTAACAGAACAATTTTTTTTGAATTGAGAACTCGAGCCTCTGAAGGTTCCTGTGAGAACAAACCAGATAAAAGTTTTACATTTAATTTTATGAATACTTGTTGTTTTAAAATAAATCTTATGCAGAATCTAGATGTATGTTCAGACAGCAAGGAACTAAGAAAATTATTATTTTTGTGAAATGAGGAATTTATAGTTATGGTTTAATGGAAAAAGACAATTTGTAATTTTGAGGTAGCTCGATGGGGCTCGAGCTCTGTGAGGGGAGGGTTATGTCGCGGGTTGAAATTTTGCAGGGTTGTTGAAATCAAATTTAGGGACTTTACTGACGGGACTCTGGGCTGGCTGCTCTGTTCACTCGTCAGCGCAAGTGGCGTGACCATGTAATTGGGGCACGGGGCCGGCGCGGCGCGCTGCGGGCTTGCAGAATTTTGTTTGTTTGTTTGGCCGCGCGCTGGCGCAGCCACGGGCCGCAGTTACTGGGGCGCGCTGTCGTAACAAGCCGCGCGGTGTGGCCTGCACATTGGGGTAGAGGGGGGGTAGCCTTCCCAGATGTTCTAGTTAGTTGTTTAGTAAATTTGACTTCAATAACGAGCTTTTGTTATGGTAGGCGCGGCAGGGCGCGCGAATTTAAGCGCAAGTGATTGGTGACTCGGGGCTCACTCAGGCGGAGGCTATGCGTCTCACCTGTGGTCACGAGTTGTTAGTTCGTTCGTGATGTAGGAATTCAAGCTTTCGGGCGGAAGCTATGGTCGACGCCAGAGGCCACGAGTCGTTTAATTTAAGTTAGGTCATAATGTAGTCGTCAAGCTTTCGGGCGGAGGCTATGGCCCTCGTCAGGGGTCACGCGTCATAGTTTTTAAAATGTAATGTTCGTTCGGGATTTCAAGGGCAGGAGAGGCCCCTACGTTATTTTTTTAAAGTAATCGATCAAGAAAGGCTTTTCGGAAAATGTGAGTATGGACTTATCTTTGTTTTAATTTTAAGTATTAATTATGATTTGAGGTATTCGGAAGGACTAGGGAAGTGTTTAGTGAAGTTCTCTCATTCTCTCTCTTGTAAGGTCGTTCAATCGTTAAGGAAGTAAAGAGATTATTGTTTTAAATTGTAATCCCGCTATTTAAATGTTCTTTAAAATGATGTTGAGTATTTGACTTTAAGAATAAAATAATTTTAATTAAGTATTATGTTATTTTGCAAAATCTCCTTAGTTCAGCTCTCACCAGACATCCTGTACGGGATGACGAACCTATGATCCTAGGTACAGTAAAGTATTTTATGAAGTTAAGACTAGTTGATGCCAAGCGAGTTGTTTCTATGTAAAGAGCTACGATTCTCTCCCCCCTCTGAAAGTGGATCGTGACAGAAATGGCGGTGGCACCGGCTAGGTGCACGTGACAATATCAAAGAAAACTTGTGGCGGTTTTCTTCGTGTGCTTCTGATTATTCTTGCCAATATTATGATGGTTTTCTCCGTGTGCTTCCGATTATTATTGTTAATATTATAGTGGTTTTCTCAGTGTGCTCCTGATTATTCTTGACAATATTTTGATGGTTTTTCCCGTGTTCTTGCAATCATTCCTGTGGTTTCTTCAAGTGTTTCTGACTATTCTGAGAAACCGCTCTCTGCATGGATTTTTTTTTGTTCTAATGAGACATGTCATTTTATTTGGAGTTACATTTAATTCGATAATTTCTGCTACTAAATCAAAACTTGCAATATTTTTATCAGGTGGAATTAACAAATATCATTACTCAGTCAAATTAATATTACGCCATGAGACATCTGTGGAGCACCAACATGCAAGACGAACTTCCTTTTCCTTGGAGTCTAACGAAGCCATCCTTCTTTTGCGATCGTTAGTGAGCATCCCGCATCCCGCATAAAATAAATAAATATTATTTACCTGCAAGCGACATGTGGCGATATCTGTTGTTGAAAAGCAGAACTACATGCATAAAGTACTTTTGCATGAGATATATTAATTCTCGCTGATGAAATATGAAAAAATTTCTATTTAAGTATTGAATCTAATTTAAAACACTCAATTGGTATCTGGCATTAGTCTCAGTAACTAATATGAATTCCGATTTGGGATCTGACGCTGTTTCAAAAGAACATAGGTGTAAGTTTTGCAGTAAAGAATTTATCTTGAGAAAGAATAAAAGACAACACGAGAAGAATGACTGTGTTAAAAATTCACTGAGCAATATGATAAGTTGTGTTCGATGTAGCAAGTCGTTTACACGGAGAGAGAGCCTAAAAAGACATGGCAGAACTTGTAGCGCCAAGCCTGCGTACAAGCTAGAGGACAACGATGAATCTACTAGCCTAAGGAAGAGTGATCTGCATTACGACAATAATTTTCTTGGCTCTTCCGATCTCGACAAAGAACTTAAATTGAAGAAGGTTGATGATTTACGGAAGAATGAAGACAATGGAAGAATCCTTAACGTGAAAAGTGAGAATATATTCCAGCCGAATTCAAGTAGATCTTTCCTACTTTGTAAAAATGATGGACTCCTAAAAAGGAAGCACGAAGACGATGAAGACACTTCAACATCATCAACATCGAATTATTACGGTAAATTGGGTGAAGACGATTCCTTCTACGGTGATTGTTACAGTGACTCTGAGGCTGTTGACAAAGACATAGACTATGATGAAGCACCTAAAGCTGCCAAGATCGAAGAATGTGGCGGTGTCCTGAGACCGAAACGATGGAAACGACGTGATATATTAAATAAATCTGATCAAGCTTGTGATGATCACCGTCTCAAACATGAAAGTTACCCTGAGGTTGGTGGTAAAATGGAAGACACCATAGATCATAATATTTATTATAAAGGTGCAAGGAAGATGGTGGTAGAAGAGAATGATTACACATCATGGAAAGATCCAAACATATTGGTTGACCGGCTAAGACTACTACATGGTTCGCTTTGTGCAGGAAACTATTCGTGCATCAAAGAAATATCCTTTATACTCAAGGAACTGAGGAATGTTGGCTACATACAATATTGACTTGTTTTACTTGCATTTGTATAATGTACAGCAATAAAATAAATAATTTAAATTATAGGAATGTAATGTTTTTATTTCTTGTATTATGTTTTCTTACTAAGACTTAGATCTCGTAACTTGTGCTTCCTTTTTGCCTTTTTTAGTTGATGGAGCTTCCAAATGTGCTTCCTTATTCGATGATGCATCCAAAATGTGCTGCCTTTTCGTTGGCGGTGCTTCCAAATGTGCTGCCTTTTCGTTGTCGGTGCTTCCAATGTGCTGCCTTTTCGTTGTCGGTGCTTCCAAATGTGCTGCCTTTTCGTTGTCGGTGCTTCCAAATGTGCTGCCTTTTCGTTGTCGGTGCTTCCAAATGTGCTGCCTTTTCGTTGTCGGTGCTTCCAAATGTGCTGCCTTTTCGTTGTCGGTGCTTCCAAATGTGCTCTCTTTTCGTAGTCGGTGCTTCCAAATGTGCTGCCTTTTCGTAGTCGGTGCTTCCAAATGTGCTGCCTTTTCGTTGTCGGTGCTTCCAAATGTGCTGCCTTTTCGTTGTCGGTGCTTCCAAATGTGCTGCCTTTTTGTTGTCGGTGCTTCCAAATGTGCTGCATTTTCGTTGTCGGTGCTTCCAAATGTGCTGCCTTTTCGTTGTCGGTGCTTCCAAATGTGCTGCCTTTTCGTTGTCGGTGCTTCCAAATGTGCTGCCTTTTCGATGGCGGTGCTTCCAAATGTGCTGCCTTTTCGTAGTCGGTGCTTCCAAATGTGCTGCCTTTTCGTTGTCGGTGCTTCCAAATGTGCTGCCTTTTCGTAGTCGGTGCTTCCAAATGTGCTGCCTTTTCGTTGTCGGTGCTTCCAAATGTGCTGCCTTTTCGTTGTCGGTGCTTCCAAATGTGCTGCCTTTTCGTTGTCGGTGCTTCCAAATGTGCTGCCTTTTCGTTGTCGGTGCTTCCAAATGTGCTGCCTTTTCGTTGTCGGTGCTTCCAAATGTGTTGCCTTTTTGTTTTCGGTGCTTCCAAATGTGCTGCCTTTTTTGTTGTCGGTGCTTCCAAATGTGCTGCCTTTTCGTTTTCGGTGCTTCCAAATGTGCTGCCTTTTCGTTGTCGGTGCTTCCAAATGTGCTGTCTTTACGTTGTCGGTGCTTCCAAATGTGCTGCCTTTTCGATGACGGTGCTTCCAAATGTGCTGCCTTTTCGTTGGTGGTGCTGTCTTTTCGTTGTCAGTGCTTCCCTTTTGTTGATTGCGCGTAGTACAAAATGTAGTGATTGAATATTTACAAATTTAAAACCTCTTGGTGTTACTAAAATATTTTTCAAGGTTACTTGGTCTTTTAGTATGTTTAAAAAATGTCACGTTGGATTAATAGAATATAATTAGATAACGACGAAGTTCATGTGGTCCTGAAATGACTAGCCTATACGTCTGATAATGTCATGACTCGGTCTTATGGACTGAAGACAATTGATCTATATGTGTGGCTTTGTACATGAACGGCTTATATGTTATTCAGATTATTGAAAAATTAGACTTTCATAATAGGCTAATCGGCACTGATTTAATTCGTTGGTCAGGTATATTGACTTGAGTTGTTTTTCGTAGAGCGAATGATTAATAAACTCCGCGAAAGGTAATGGAAAACAGAACCTAACATTTATTTAATAATTAGTTACAACTGTCACTGGTCAAGAATCGAACCGTGGACAGGGATCCATCGATTCGATTTGTAAGTTAATGAGTGATTTTTTTGATGAATTTTGGATTTTTTCCCGCTTTTCTAGCTACATTATTACATGATTTAAAGATGGCGTCCGAATTTCAAGATGGCGGGGGGCACCTCGGTAATAAATGATTACTGCACTGTAGCAGGTTAAAATAAAATTAACCAGATGTAAATGTACTCTATAATATGAGTACACACACAAGATGACGTACTCCAGCAGTTGGTCGCTCCTGGTAGCATGTACTGAACATTAAATGTCGGGTCCATGATGGTCGACAAGGACAAAGTCAAATTTCAAGGTCAAGGTCAAAGTTCAAAGTCAAGGTCAAATTTCAAGGTCAAGGTCAAAGTTCAAGGTCAAGGTCAAAGTTCAAGGTCAAGGTCAAATTTCAAGGTCAAGGTCAAATTTCAAGGTCAAGGTCAAATTTCAAGGTCAAGGTCAAATTTCAAGGTCAAGGTCAAATTTCAAGGTCAAATTTCGAGGTCAAGGTCAAAGTTCAAGGTCAAGGTCAAAGTTCAAGGTCAAGGACAAAGGTCAAGGTCAAATTTCGAGGTCAAGGTCAAAGTTCAAGGTCAAGGTCAAAGTTCAAGGTCAAGGACAAAGGTCAAGGTCAATGTTCAATGTCAACAGTTGAGGACAAAAGTATGGTGACCAGATAATCATACTACATGTTATCGGCACACTCTAGCAGACGAAAACAAGATGGTGGTCTCCAGCGGATGAAGACAAGATGGCGGACATGTCGTCATACCAGCTGACGATATATATGTTTTGAAAAAAAGTGCTAGGAGTCAGTCTGCCTGCATCCACCGTTGAGGTAGGAGCCTGTCGCCATTTTTAGTTTTTTTTTGACTCACCGGGTTTGAACCGAGGACGGTGATCGATATAATCAATCAGAATTCGAATAAGTTAATTTTTTGATGAATTTTGGAATTTTTTTCATTAAAATCGGATAATAATTAAAGATTTTCAAGATGGCGTCCAAATTTCAAGATGGCGGCCGTAACAAAAATTGCAAAGGTGACGACATCATCCAATATGGCGGAAAACACATCACCGGAATTTTCTAGAGCACAATGACGTCATCCAAAATGGCGGATCCAAGATGGCGGATCCAAAATGACCGCCGTGATATACTTGTCCCGTTACGCTGTGTCCCGTTACGCCGGCTGCACGCACGAAAAAGTGTCACGTTACGCACATTGTCACGTTACGCTTGGCCAAGATGGCCGCCGTGACGTCAGAGATGGATGTGACGTCAGAGATGAGGATCGGCTCTCGGCTCCACACCCAGAACCCAGATCTCGGAGGAACTATTATATACTACTTAAATTCATTAAAAATTTAGCAGTACATTATTTGGACAGCAACAATGAATTTTTTAAGCTGTTTAACAGCACCGTTCATGACGTTTGGGATAAGATGTTATTGATATGTCTCAGGATTGATTTAAACACCCTTCTGTTTAGAGTCAGTGAAACCCTATCTAGCGCATGACTTGAGCATGTGACTTACGTCCAGCCATTGAAAGTAGTGTACATGGAAAGTTAAGCTTGACCTTATTAGTACCCAATGTGTTCATTAATTTTATTAGATAAGACTCAGCACTTGATTTCGTTGCCGTTGTATATGTTGGCCCCAGTTTCGATTGAAAATATTCACTATTTTATAGTCTTTGTTATGTTCAGGCGGTGATCTATAATCATTCTTTGGAAGTTAATGTACCCTTGGCTACTAAAGATAGCAGCTTTGAATTCTATAATGTTTTTGGTTTTCCCTTTTTCATTTCTAAATTAGCCTACATCATTATATGTTACTTAAGGTTCATGATATTTTATTGGTTAGTCCTGACAGAAAACTTTCTGCAACAATTAACTCTAAGTTACTCTCTGACTGTAAGGAGCATGGTATCATCCTGCTCCCTCCTACTTTGCCGTTTTTTGATTCCCACATGGATAACTGTGAATTTAATATTTTCCTCGGCAGATCGTATATCGAATTTTGTGAAAAGTCTATTGTCCCGTTGGACCTTCCGTTTAAAAAAAAAAAAAAAAGAACTCTTTATGGATCTTCACCACAAACGACTCTAATGATTGTACGTTTCTGTGTATAACTTCTCCCATGTCTTTTGAGCCTTTCACCATGTCCATAATCGGCAGTGGATATATCAGCAATGCATCACACTGTGATATTGTAAGTCCGTTCTTTCGAAGCTTTGGATCTGTTAGCTCATCCCTACATTTGAATTTATCACTACCTTCTGTACATGTCCAAAAATTACCTTTAATTTAAGTCACTTAAGTTTTTCTATTTTGCCTAACCTAACATTAAATACCTCCTTGATTAAGGACATTAATAATTTGTTAATATTTCAACCCGGTGGTGTTTCTTTTAGAGTTGTTGCTAACCTACTGCGTACTCACACAGTTGTTGAGTCATCGTCCTATGTAAGTTTTATTGCTATAGCCCTTTCTTGCCTAGTTTTGGTAGGTATTCTTATCATCAGATTTGTTTTTTGGTGGTTGTCGCGTACCAATACGACCACCCAACCTAATAATCCTCCCACCATTCCTTCGGGTATTATCCTCATAACTCTAGCTTCATCCCCCTCGGTAGAGTAAGTTGATCAGTGTGTATGTAATTTTGGTTTTATTTTACTTGTTAGGTACTTAGTAAAGTTGGTTTTGGGATTTTAGTGCATTGTTGTCACCCACCTGCTATGTTGTGGTTTGAGGGAAGGAGTGTATACCGTTTTTCAGCATTTAGCTGGGCGTACACTCGTTCTTGCTTAACTTTCTGTGTATATATAGTAGTATAGGATAGCCGGAGCTGGGACAGGCGTCAGGGTGAGGATTGAGGATTGTCAGTCCGCCATATTGGATTGTGACGTCACGGCGGCCATCTTGGATGGTTGTGACCTTGACCTTTGACCTTGACCTTGACCCCGGCGGCCATTTTGGATCCGCCATCTTGGATCCGCCATTTTGGATGACGTCATTGTGTTCTCGAAAATTCCGGCGATGTGTTTTCCGCCATTTTGAATGATGACGTCACCGTTGCAATTTCCGTTACGGCCGCCATCTTTAACTTTTTTATTTATTATCCGATTGTAATGAAATTTTTTTTAAAATTTATTAAAACATCCATTTAATAAAATTGTAATAAAAAATATTTAAAAAATATACTTTTACGACACGGAGTCCGGAGTCCTCGGTTCGACCCCGATGAGGTCAAAAAAAAAAATGGCGACCGATCCCTCCCTCGCAGTGGACGCAGGCAGACTGACCCCCACCACTGGTACCAATGCATATACGAACTTACACTCCCCCCCCCCTCAACCCCCCCCCTTCCTAAAAAAATTATTTTTCTCGCACATGACGATCCACCCCTCCTCTTTTTTATTTTATTATTATTTTTTCATCGTAATAACCACCCTCCTCCACCACTCCCTCCCTCACCTTAACGTCATTCCCACCCCTACCCTCCTCCTCACCCCTAATTTGTTTTAAAGTATAAATACCGGCCGCAGGACCCGGGAGCCTTCAGTTTTTGCCTCAGTTCCTCCTCACCAGCATCGTGGTCCTTGCAGCAACTAACATGTCAACGAAAAAATCAATCTATGACCCATGGATGCTGGAGTCCTCGACGCAAATACGTAGTGACGATATGAGCGATGAAGAAGACGAGGAAACGTACCTTCACAACTGGTATGCCATCGAGTGCTGCAGACGACAGGGACGTCGCTGGTCGCGAGAAGAGCCATGGGGTCGATCCCCCGATCGTGACCACTCACCAGTAGAGTCTGCCCGTCAAGTGTTTGGAGAGGTGGGCTCTCGTCAGTTCGTGAACCATGAACCATCACGTGAGGCGTCATTGTCCCACACCACCATTGCTGGTGCTGCCCGAGAGCCTGATACATCTCGTGACGGATCTCCATCTTTGTCATCTCCCACACCGTCGAGACCATTAACGCCACTATCGTCAATTGCATCACGCCGAATGTCAAGTTCTGCAATGTCTACACCGTCGTCATCGCTACCTCATCATCACCCCGTGTCGAAGTGTACGGATAGCCATCGCTCCATACCAGAGTCCACAGAAGAACAGTGATCTGCGTGACGACAAGTATAGCGTGAAATAGTTACAGTGTTCAAGTTTTGTCACTCCTGTTGCGTCAGTTATTGTTCCGTAGCTATATCAAAACTTTTTATTTGAATCAAGTGTGAACTAAATAATCATAATCAACAGTGACTCAAAATTACGTGTTATATTTTTTATCACCCATAAAAATTTATATGTGGTGTGTAAGACTATAAAGAAAATATACAATCAGAACTATATGTAATGAACTACACTTCATCATTGTAATGCGTCCTCTGTAATCGTCTGGTACCGGACGGGGAATTGTTGGAAATAAAATTAATCCAATTTATGTGTGTATGTTATATTAATCCGCAATCACTATACTAAATTAAAGTTTTAAAAAAAATATTAAATATTCTTGTTTCACTTTAAATACTATTAGTTATAAAAAAAAAAAGTAGCAGGGAAAAGCGTCAATATAAAAGTTATTTACATTTATAAAAAAGTTCCTATTTAAAATAATTAGGTGTACATTTATAAAAAAGGGATATATATAAAACAAATTTTTTTCTACATTTATAGAAACATCTACGTGAATACAGTTCAGCAGTGCTAGGAGAGGAAACGAATGTATACCACGCATACGGCGGGTGATGACCACGAAGCACGTGCGTGTGCGTCTTAGGCGGATGGAGGAGAAATTCGCAAGCGCATGTCCGCTCACCGACGGAAGCGATAGCCCCGCCTGCTCCTCCAGGACCGCATCGAGGGGGAAGCTACTATCATTTCTCCGTTGGACGCGCCAAGAAACACTGTGCGGAGGACACCGCTCTGACCATGCACACAATTTACAGCAATTAAAAAATTTTACTATGTACATGAAACGAACGATCGACACACACATTCAACCATAACAAAAACCACAGGAAACTAAACGTACACACAGGAAACGGAATGATCACACATACAGTAGCAGGAACCAGAAGACAATAAATAAAACATTAAATTTCCATAATTTAAAGTATCTATTATATTTACCAACAATATACAAATGCAGGTAAATCAAGTCATAATTGTACGTAGCCAGCCAGCCGCCTTCAGATCTTTGAGTATGAAGGATACTTCTTCGATACCCGATTAGTCTCCTTCACAAAGCGAACCAAGTAGAAGTTTTAGCCTATTCACCAATCATTTGGATTGACTCTCGATGAGCAATTTGGTCTCGCGTGCTACGGCTTCCATCATCTTTACATATATGTTATTAGCAGTCTTAATATCTTCGCATCCGTGTCACTATCACAGACGTAAAGACATCATCTCCGTAGCTACCAGTTATAATACCAGGAGCTGCATCAAGAACATCCATTGTATGATACCGTTTCCACATTTCTGTTGTCAGAGACGTACCACATTCCGTGGTCACGTTGCTAGAAGTCATGATCGGTTTAGTTATATATATTAAAAAAAAAAAATCACATTAAAACCAGTCTTAGGGAAGTGTTTAGATTGTCAACGGAAAATATACGTTGAACCCAAATATACGAGTGTACGGGTCCTGCACTGTCAACTGTTGACGGTTTTGTTACTCACAGTTGTAGATCAGACACGTTCTGTACGCACAGCAAATGGTGAATAATATTACGCTGGTGTAAAATTTCATCGCTAAAAAATGTAGACCTTACTGTTTAATTGTTTACTACGATGTATTTTAAATTATCTACTGTTTTGCTTATAGTTTTTCTCTTTCCTTCGCAGACCCCCTAGACCCACGGGGCCCCGTTGCCGTAGCATCGGTAGCACCGGACATGTGGCGGTCCTGATACATATACAACAGTTTTTCGTATTTAATTTTTTTATATATTTTTTTTTTAACAAAACCAAAGCTGATAAACAATCGGTGTTTTTTGCTTTTCTAATTATATATATTTATATATATGCACCAACAAAACCAAAGCTTATAGACAAGACTCGGTGTTCTTTGCTTTTCCAATTATATATTTTTATATATATATATATGCACCACAAATATTGGAAAAACAATAATCACAAGAGTAATTAACATAAGTGCAAAGTAACATTATGATCATATCAAGAGTGTTTACTTTTTTAAATTTTTTTTGCAGAGTGTTTACCTTTTTTTTAATTTTTTTTGGCAGAGTGTTTTTTTTTTTTTTTTTAATTTTTTTTGCAGAGTGTTTTACTTTTTTTTAATTTTTTTGGAAGAGTGTTTACTTTTTTTTAATTTTTTTGGTGGAGTGTTTACCTTTTTTTTAATTTTTTTTTTTGCATGTGTACAATGTGCTCGTCGGTTAAAGACCAGAGGCCGGTCTACAGGCACGAACCATCTGTAAGCAATGATAACACGAAGCACGTCCGCAGCCGGGTCCTGAGACCTTGAGTAATGATAACGTGAGGCGTAGCCGTGCAGAGTCAGCAACTGACCTGACCTACATACCTCATGACGTACGTACGTACGTGTGCCTGCGTGCATGTTTTGTGTACATATACATACACACAGACACACGAACACACACACACACACACACACATAAAAATCCTTTGAATGTACGCCTGCGTGTATGTTTTTTTTACACACACATACATACACACAAAACCATTGAATGTATATAAAACACATACATACCTAATTACCAGGTGTAAGTTGTGTAAAGCTTACGTCAATTACTCATTGCTAGCGATCTTCCCAGGTGTAAAGACATGGTTTAAAATAAAAACCATTCTCTCTTAATAAACAGGGAACATTCATCAATTAAATAAATCCATACATATTTATTATAATACAAACATTATTTATTAGCAATATCCAATTTTTAAAAAAATCGTACAGATATAAAATTATGTTAAAAAAATCATACAGATATAAAATTATTTTAAAAAAATACGATAAAAAGGGTACAAAACTCTACACGTACACAAATAATTTTTAAAAATATGATAAAAAACGTTTAAAACACCACACGCATATAATTTATTTTTTTAAAAATACGATAAAAAGGGTTCAAACCCTACACGAATAACATTAATTACAAAAAAAACACGGTAAAAAGGGTACAAAACCCTACACGAACACAATTAAATTGTTAAAAAGGCGATAAAAAAACGTAGAAAACACCACACGCATAGAATTAATTACAAAAAAAAACACTGTAAAAAGGGTACAAAACCCTACACGAACACAATTAATTTGTTAAAAAGGCGATAAAAAACGTAGAAAACACCACACGCATAGAATTAATTACAGAAATAAAACACGGTAAAAAGGGTACAAAACTCTACACGAATAACAGTAATTACAAAAAAAGCGTATAAAATACCACACGCATAGAATTATTTTTAGAAAAACGATTAAAAAGGATACAAAACTCTACACGAATAATTTTAACTACAAAAAATACGGTAAAAAGGGTAGAAAACTCTACACGAACACTATATTACTACGAAAGATAATCTAAAACCTAATAGGGAGGATGTATGAATAGTTGAAAGTTCAACTTTATTTCGTGGAGCATCGAGACCGCCGTCCGCAGCTGTACCTGCATGTCGTGTACCGCATCCAGGAGCGTTTGCAGGCTGATGTTTTCTCGTTCAGACGCCTCCGTCATCGTCCCGATCACCGACGTCGGCGTCTCCGCCCAGACCACCGACGCCGCTGCCTCCGCCAAGGCCACCGACGCCGCCGACACCGACGTCGCCTCCGCCGTCATCGACGTCGATGCCTCTGCCCAGACCACCGGCAGCGACGTCTCCGCCCAAGCCGCCGGCAGCGTCGTCTCCACCCAGGCCACCGACGTCGCTGCCTCCGCCAAGGCCACCGGCGCCGTCGACACCGACGTCGCCTCCGCCCAGGTCACCGACGCCGCTGCCTCCGCCAAGGCCATCGGAGGCGGCACCTCCGCCAAGGTCACCGGCGCCGCCGACACCGACGTCGCCTCCGCCGTCATCGACGTCGATGCCTCTGCCCAGACCACCGGCAGCGTCGCCTCCGCCCAGGTCACCGACGCCGCTGCCTCCGCCAAGGCCATCGGAGGCGGCACCTCCGCCCAAGCCACCGGAGGCGGCACCTCCGCCAAGGTCACCGGCGCCGCCGACACCGACGTCGCCTCCGCCGTCATCGAAGTCGATGCCTCTGCCCAGACCACCGGCAGCGTCGCCTCCGCCCAGGTCACCGACGCCGCTGCCTCCGCCAAGGCCATCGGAGGCGGCACCTCCGCCCAAGCCACCGGAGGCGGCACCTCCGCCAAGGCCACCAGCGCCGCCGACACCGACGTCGCCTCCGCCGTCATCGACGTCGATGCCTCTGCCCAGACCACCGGCAGCGTCGCCTCCGCCCAGGTCACCGACGCCGCTGCCTCCGCCAAGGCCATAGGAGGCGGCACCTCCGCCCAAGCCACCGGAGGCGGCACCTCCGCCAAGGTCACCGGCGCCGCCGACACCGACGTCGCCTCCGCCGTCATCGACGTCGATGCCTCTGCCCAGACCACCGGCAGCGTCGCCTCCGCCCAGGTCACCGACGCCGCTGCCTCCGCCAAGGCCATCGGAGGCGGCACCTCCGCCCAAGCCACCGGAGGCGGCACCTCCGCCAAGGCCACCGGCGCCGCCGACACCGACGTCGCCTCCGACGTCATCGATGTCGCCTCCGTCGCCCAGGCCACCGGCGCCGTCTCCGCCAAGGCCACCGGCACCGTCGACACCGACGTCGCCTCCGTAACGGTACCCTCAGATGGTCTTGCATCTAGGAGCGCCATTAGATTCAGCAGCTCCGATGTCGAGGGTATTTGCACGGGTGCGAACGTAGCTCCCAGCACAGGATTGAGCGATGCCATGAGCACCTCCGTCAATGATGGGGTCGGTGACATCATGTACGTCGGCGATGGCGGTGGTGATGAAGATGGCACCCAAATGGGAACCGGCGACGACGGCGAAACCGGTGGCGACACCAGTTGGGTCAATGGTGGTAGTGGCCCCAGAGTCCATCCGTCCATCGGTGATGACGGACCTGGGATGACGTCGATGTCCTGCATCTCGAACCCCGACCCCCCCACCGCAGGTGAAGTGTCTATCCAGCTCCTCACCCGGTGCTCCGGCGACTCCTCCTCGAGGGGGAGTGCCATCATGGCGGCCTCCTCCTCACTTCCGAATACAGACATGCTCTCGCTCGACATCCTGTAAGACCGCGAATGACTGTGGAGAGGACGCTCGCGAAAATCGTCTATATAGTATGCTATCCTCCCCCTTCCCCTTACCCCAACGGACCTTACGACCACCCGCCAATGAAATGAATAGCAGAGGAGGGGGGTACCTGCGTCTCTAACCACCCACCCACACACACACACACACACACACACACACACGCGCGCGCGACAACCGTACATCAGAACACAAAACATGCAAAATATCTACGAAACCATAATATTAAACATCCGTTGTCTAGAATATTAATATAAGCCATACTAATTTATAAAAGAACATAAACATGCAAATAAAATGAATACAAAAAAGCATTAAAACACTTCAAACCTAATTTCTCCAGACACTAAACGTGTCGTACTGTGTCAAACCGTAGACGGAATGGTTTTGATCAATAACGTAGTATATCTACAAACAAACCATTAGCCGAGCTGAAAACCGTAGCCATCAAAGCATGAAGTGATGTTACAATGCCTATAAGAGATCCTAGCGATACTACAAAATGAATATATTGTGCGATGACCTAGTGAGGTCGAGTCGTACACAATCGGATTGATTATTCAAAAAACAAATCTTAGACGATGTATGCACATACCGGTTAAATATGGATAGAACAGTCGGAAGTGCAATCCATACCAAGAGAATCACCTTCTACACATTGACGAGGTACTCGCACATTTGCCACTACGTTTAGGATAATCAAAAAAATATAATACACAGATACAAGACGATATTATTATCCTCGTTGGTAATTCTCACGATCTATAAGCAGTTTAACAAAACCTATTAGTATTCTCATATATATTTTTGTAAACTCGTATGCATTACCAACATGGTGGTCAAGTACACAGGTAAAAAACCACAACAGTTATCAATGAAAACGAAAACTTCCGTATACGTCGGTGCTAACGTCTGTGAGGTGTCCTTAGAAGCCGTTTATCCTCAATAATGTGTTTATACGTTCGCACACTCTTAGTCTGCAGCATCGCTGTAGAACCACCGTGTTCGTCATTGTAAACTATTTTTTTTCTTTTGTCATGACTTAGTTCCTTGTGCTGTGTGATATTTGTGTATTGATCGTAGGTTACAATTTTCGTCAGCAGCTGATGCAGTCGTGCTGTCTACTGCCATGTTTTTATTTATGTCAAACAGGGTGAAACCGTGTTAAATAAATTTTGTCATTACATGGGTGATGTAAGTATCAGATCTTATAGCACCCTTCTGTGGTTTCTACTAATCGACGGTACCGATCTCGACACTTTCCACATTACAAAAATATCGGCTTGACCTCAACATTTTCTGCTCTTATCGCGCGAGGTTGCGTTAATACCAATGGCGCGTCCTGATAGGCTGGAACAGTTTTCCGCTCTGTCTGGTCAGCGTTGTCTGGCTGACCCGAATTACTAGACACTGACTCAGACAACTGAAGCTGAACTAATCCAGGAAATATTATTCTAATCAGTTTTGCTAGTGTACTATTTTCTACATAAACATTTGTTAATTGTTTTTTTCCAAATTTTCGTTTTCGAAGTTTAAAAAAAAACATGAAGTCCGTGCAGTCTACGTTTTTGATTGAAAAGTCAAACAAGAATTTGTCATTTTTTTTTTCCCCGCAATGGACCTAGATACCAGTTTCTATATTTTCTGTAAATCCAAATGTCCATACTTTAATTTTAACTTTAAGTTAACTTTTATAAATGTATGTTGTGTATAATTAAGTATACATTTTTTTATCGATCAACATAATATTTGCTCCGTAACCAATTAAGTGAACTTAAAAGTCAATGTTACTGGCATTACAGTATATTACACATAAATTATTAATATTATTATTGCAATCACATCTGGTAATCATAATTTAAACAGAACTACTATAATCTATTTCATTGTCCAAATTTTGTCGTTTAGCTTGTGAGAAAGGTCTCTGTAAATAGGATTGCAAAGACCATATTTTACCAGAAAACTATTAGCCTGCCAGAAACTTTCTAAAAAAGTGAACGTCAAATGGAAGTTATTTCTGAATACAAATATTACCATATCGGTTTTTCGAAATTGAACGACAGTTTACTATATAATCATCGTGTTATGTTGAAATTGAGCCAACTTCTCGCTGCAGAAAGAAAACTTCTGTCTCTTCAGATATAACGTAGAACATGGTCGTGGTAACTACCCACCTATATACTACCTCTGAAGGTACAATTACTGAACTCGCATTCGCGTTGGCCTTAGTTTAAATCATTTTCCAGCGAGTCTTGTTATATTTTAAGTAATGTTTCTATATTGAGGCAAATTTTAGACTCAATTATATGTGTCGTTAAGAGCGTCTATGGTGGAAGGCCGCGGCCTAAGGTGTGGGAGGGCTTGCTGCCTGTCGCTCAGTGGCTATTCTGTAATTGAAGCTACGGTATATCTAAATATGATACAGAGACTATAACAGCTAATGAGCGACAGCCATTAACCCTAGCACACCGCGGATTAATCACCATATCTCACGTTGTTAGTTTGACATTTGATGGCATATGTACAGACTTGATATCATCATTTGGAGAGTTGAAGAAATACTAAGGTTCCATCAACATTTTATATAGGAAATGATTGAAACTTTAAAAGCTAGTAACTTTATCAATTCTACTTCGAATATGTGCAAGTTAATTTTTATTATTTAAGCATGTTTAAATTGCATCGTCTACAAATGTGGATAGAGGTTTTTTTATGTACTTAATGGTACAAATATTTTTACGGTTAATTTGATTGTTCTTCTCGAAGTACACCCACATATAGCTAATCCATACATTGTAAAATCATATACATAAGTAACCACGTGTCTATTGTATCAGCCTGTTAATATTAATTTTAATCGTTTAGATACAATAATTATCATGTGTGAAATCTATCGCGTCCATTCATAAACAATTCCACAAACACACAACCGAGTGATACATAGTACTGTTCTGTTAGTAACTGTTAAATATTATATAAACACGACCGCCAAAAAGTGTAAAAAATTACATTTATAAAATTATCTACTGTAAAGATTAAATATATTTGTGGTTTCTTCCTCGTTCATAATACTAAGAGCAGAGGGGATCAATTTCCATTTGAAAATATAGATATAAAAGCAGGATTGGTATTATTATGATACAGCAAATTAAATGATGAACTTCTTTGCATGGACACCACCTTTTACGACTTTAATATTATTTCTGTAGCCTGAAAAGATCTAACGTTTTCTATAATGATGTTAAATACGTGATTAAACGAAACACTATGTATTTAATCTCGGTATGCATACATATGAATCAATTTAATAATTACTGTCTTAATATAATAAACATGTACGTATTATATCAGTTTTAATGCTCATTACCTCAGAATGGTACGTTGTAGGTATTATTGGTTACTACTAGGAAAGGCTAATGTATGTCTTGAGTTCGGGTCTGGACAGGTCGCTGCGCTTCGAAGCGACGAGTTTGGACAGGTCGCTGCGCTTCGAAACCTCGGGTTTGGGCTGCTTACTGCAGCCCGGGGTGCCGGGGTCGATACCGCTACAGTCTTCTGGCGTGCAGTCGGATGCGTGTGGAGTTGTACCGAGAATTTCTTCCTTGGTGCATGGAAGAACGGTTGTTGGTCTGAGGTTAAACACGACGCACTTTTCCGCTCCGCAACAGTTTATTTGTTGTTGTGATGGCTCATGACTGCGTGGCGAATGAGCCATTAGGAAATGTAATACTCCGCCGTAACATATTTCCGTATACGTGCGTAAATTTTCTTCTTCGTCCAGGAAACTGTATTCAATACAGCTGTAGTCTGGTTTCGCACTCAGGTACTCGGTTTCCGGGTTAAACGTCGTCATCGTGTCCGAACGTCAACTGATTGATAGAGCATGGTTTTCGAGCTATTTATAGTAAAAAAATAAAATTCAGGTGTGCCAATATTTGACAAAAAAATCGGGTTTGCCAATATTTAAAAAACAAAAGTTATTCGCACTGCTGCGCGTGCCATTTCTGCATTAGCCGCGAGTTTGTGCAGGCACAGACACGTTCAAACTTGTCGTTTGGATGTGTTTGTGCAGGCACAGACACGTTCAAACTTGTCGTTTGGATGCTTGGCTTCGTACATTGCACAGAGTTTGCGCAGGGAAGGACAGCCGTAGTCGGTCTGTATATCTACGATTTCAGCTGCTCCGTCGTCACACAGTTCTCGTAGCCATTTCTTCTGTTCGGGTCCGGCAACGTAGATTATTTCGTTTTGTAGTAGTAAATCTTGAAGTGTGTTTTTGACTTGGTGGTACGAAATTTTTCCTTCGTCTCACTCTAGTCCGTGATAGTATTTACATAACCATTCGTTCGACCGTTTACTTTTTTCGTCTAGTAGTTTCCACGGATACGGGGGTCGGAAGCTGCGGGTTCGAGTCCGGCCGTCGTGAGTGACGGCAATTTCCTTGAGCACGAAACCATTTTGGCTCTGGAAACCTTGCAGGTTGCAGTACATTCTGAAACCGACTGATGATGGGATGATACATGCAGACGTATTTATATCTAGTTCAATATTTTCACGAGACCTGAAAACGCGTCGTAATTAATTACTCTGTCGTGTAGGATTAGACAGTACGCCGTTGTGAGTGGCGGTACGTCATCTTTCGTGGAAATTTCCAATCGACAATCAATCATAGAACTGCGAATCGATTCGTCTTGTTTGCTCACGTCAAATACGATTAGCGGAGCTAATGTTTTATAGGTGTCTGGACTCAGAATCGGGTGCGATTCTCGTCCGTGGTACGAAGATTGGAACTGCGTGTACATGTGATACGGCAAGGAAATACCGCCATTTTCAAAATCAATGTTCATGTCCACGTACGGGTAACTTTCGCTGTTTAAAAATAATTTTACATTTTCCATAAAACAGTGGTCAAACACCGATCTGTCGGCTTTCAAGTTCATTTGGCTGTCTGTTTGCAAAGCTAATATTATATATCTAGGTTTTTCCGTACTGCTCGACGTCTTGACGACCCAGTGGTTGCGTCTATTCTGGGTCAGTAAGGGGCACGTTACGAGATTCCAGCTCCTGAACGCAATTTCGACCGTCTTGTCCTTTTTCACGTAACTTAAAAGTCTGACTCTTTCTTTCGTGCTGACGGTTATGTGCGGAACAAACCACTCGGTGCTCGTGACGGTGACTGCGACCGGCTGGGGGTCGTTCCCGGGTGCTCCCACGACAGCATTCAGGTGCGATGTCGCTAGAATTAACACGAGTTCTTGGCGGGCTTGAATCAATATTTTCTTGTAATCCTCCGCGAAGCCGAGAAGCATCGAAAGCGGTATGCTAACTTCGAATTTTCCAGATTCGTAGATGGGAATTTTGAAATCGGGTTCCATTCCAAACCCTGCGATTTTGGTCGCGCTCAGGTCGTTCGGTGTCAGAGACAGGTAATTTTTCATCGTGGCGGTAATGCCCAAGTCCCACGATTCATCGATCGCAATATTATTCAATTCGAAAATAACTCGTTCGAATAAATGTAATATTCCGTTTCGACCTAAATATGCAGTTGTGGGATGTGTTCCGTCCGCTTTTGTCAGCGTGCCTCTTATACGAATAAACGACTGGCAGGGTAGAGTATATACGTCTTGTTTCTGTACCGGGATGCGTATTTCCCTACCGGTCATGTACGGCCCTTGGAGGTAGGGTGCGTAGCAGTGATATTCAAATTTATTTACATCGTCGCTAAACTGAGCTTTTTCTGACACGTTTAAATAATCTTCCATGCTTGTGAACTTTGTAGCCTAAACTGCGGAGATACTTAACGTTAAGAGGTGTTAGCGCGCCGCGGCCTCGCAACAGACTGGTCCTGGGTTCGTGCCGCTTATTTGATTTATAGGTCTTGAAAATCAGTCCCATCGCTTCAAGTGTAAACGTAGTGTAATTTCTTCGTTTCTAAAATTTACTAGTTTATCGTTTTGATCGACAATGACCACTACCACTTCGTGTACTGTTTTGGCGAGCACAGGGGGCGTAAATGATACTTTGCGGTACTTCGACCAGTTTATATCCAGGCGAAACCGTCGGCGAAAACTCGTGTACCATGTTGTTTAGTTTTCCGTCGAGGTACGTTCCACTTGCTAAATTACAGTTTATGCGTATTACATTTGTCGACATGATATTTACAGGTCGCGTGGAGACGTGCAAGGTCTTGGCTGCGTATATTTTCGGTTCGAATCCGAGCATGGTACCTATGGTGCCAGGTTTCGTAAAGTCGACATTTTCACTGCAGTAAAGTTCGCACTGTAGCGTGTTTGGATTATCTCGCAATTCGAAAATTGTGTTTGGAGACAGGGCTTGCTTGATGTAATTTGTAATATCGCTCAACTCGTATGCGCCGGTAGGTATGGCAACTTCCCGAGCTGTTGTTCCATCACTTTTCAAGAAGCACATTTTGCAGTTTTCCTCGTCGATATTAGGTATGGCATTATAAGTTTGAAAATCTACGAGTCCGATACACCATTCCCCGACTAAATCCAGAGGCGGGTAGAATGTGGCTCGTAGCTGCGAGCTACGACCTGTCAATATGAGTGTTACGGACATGACTGATTGTTTTTCGCTACTGTACGTTTATTTTATACTTAGGAATCTCAAGCACAGGTGACCACAGTTTGTTTGATTAGGCCTCTGTTCCGTTTCGTAATTGTAAAACAACGTAGTGGTCTGACCCAGGTACCGCCTAAGTTCGGGCGGAGGACGTAGATTACCGAAACTGTCGTAGTAAGTTGCTTTTTTTCCCGTCTTTACATAGGCCACCCAGTGCGTGCCGCGACCCGCCGACGTGTCTAAATTAATTATGGCACACTCACGTGTGTTTGGCTTGCTGGGCAAAGTGTCTCGCATAAACACGCCGCGGAAATTTGGTATTTTAAGTTTTCGAGCGTACTTTATTAAATCTACGTTGGTGAGCGGTCGTTTCGGTAGGGAACTTAGGATTTTCTCTTTACACGTTTCTTTTTCATGCCTCGGCCTACCTTGTGAGGTCGTAAGTACAGTCCTGCGCCGTTTTTTTTTTTACCGATGGCAATGGCTTCCATGCTCGAATTATGTCTACGTGCTTCCTCCAACTGCTTTCGCTGATTCTTGCTAGTGTTGACTGCTCTAGCGATATTTGCCGCGGCTGCTGCGATCCCGCCTAGTGCACCTATAGCAGGCACCAGCAGCGGTAAAAACCCGCCCTTTTTCTTATTGGATCTTTGTGTCTTGCGCTTCTTGGTCTTGCGAGACCTGGTCCGGCGACGAGCACCCATTCCTAATTTCGTCTTTGCCTTCATGATTTTAGATACGCTCCAGGCCGCGATTTTCTCTCCTAGTCCCGCGTCCGGCGATTTGCTTATTACCTCGGCTTCCTGTGCCAATATCTGATCTGCTCTGTGCCTAGATTCCAGATCCTTGCTTAATGAATATGCGATATCGTGCTGCTTGCACTTTTCGTCGAGAGAATTAATTCCCACGTCACCGCGAGCTAATCTTTTCGCTAGTTTAGTCCCGGGGCCGCAAAATCTGTAGCCGGGAATGTGTAGCTCGAATGGTAGGTTGTTTATCAGCGAGTTTACGAGTCCCGCGCCGATGTGTTGTTTGTTCCTGCCTCTTCGAGACATTACATGCAACTGACCTAAAATCAATAAATACGATTGCTCTTATAGAATTTACGTCAGTAGCGATGGAGGTGGTCAAGCAAGATGTTTGTTTGCCAGTGTGCATTACGCAGGACGATGAAACTGTCGGTCGTGAATCACGACATGGTATATTATTACCGTCCACCGTACGTTGCATCATAGCAGGACCGTCAAACTGCGGTAAAACATGTGTTTTACTGAGTTTACTGGAGGAGCCAAACGGTCTTCGGTTCGAGAACGTTTACTTGTATTCCAAGTCGTTGCAACAGCCAAAGTACCAGCGCTTGGCCGCTGTTCTTCGCTCGGTGGATGGTCTGGAGTATTTTCCGTTTAGCGATAATACCGATGTGGTGTCTACCGACGAAGCAAAGCCTAATTCCGTGTTTGTGTTCGATGATGTGGCTTGTGAGAAACAAGGCGTAATACAAGAGTACTTTTCCATGGGTAGACACGCTAAGGTAGACTGCGTATACCTGTGTCAGACGTACGGTAGAATACCCAAACATTTGCTGCGTGATAATGCGAATGTCATAGTTTTGTTTCGCATGGACGAACTTAATTTACGTCACGCTTACGATGATCACGTAAACACCGACATGTCGTTTCAGGAATTTAAAGACATGTGTTCCTTGTGTTGGAAAGAAGAACACGGATTTCTAGTCATTGTAAAGGACTGGCCTCTATATAAGGGCAGGTACAGACAGGGTTTCGATCAGTTTATCGTCAAACATGAATCATAGCATTTCGAAATTTGGACGTAGCAGTCGAGCTCCGCGTACCGAACTATGCACCGTGAAACACGATGATGAAATACGTAAATACATTTCGCTACTTGGCCAAGAAATAAAACGCGCAAAAGATGAAATAATAGTGTACCTCGTAGCCATAGACCAGCGCGTGGAAGCTTCGGATTCTCGAATTCGCGACATGATCGAAGTTTCGAATGCACAAAGACGCGACGACCTAAAGTCGCTTCTGTCAAAACTTAATTCACGTCTGGTGTCTAAAGGTGCTTCGAGATAAACAGTATGGATGTTAACACCGATTTGGCTAAGCAACTGCACGATGTCATCGAGGCCATACGAACAAAGTACTTGCTCGCAAAGCAACACAGATTAAGCGACGAGGTTCGAAGAGAGGAAAAATTGAAGCCCTTGAGTGCCCGTCTGGATAGTTTCATAGCCAGGCGAGGGAGCGTCGAAAACGAGAAACCGACTAAAATCGAAATAAAAGAGGAGCCGTCAACTACGTCCGCGGGCAAACGAAAGCGAAGTCCACAATTAACAGACGATACCAACGTATCTACTAGCGAAGACGAAGTTCGTGTCGGTCGAACTCTTAGGAAGAAACCGCGAAATAAAAAAGGATTCGAAGTCGGTCCTCTCGCTAGCGAGTACCTGGCCTCCTCTGTGCCTCGAAACAGCGACGCGACGTATGGCGTGCATAAACGAGGTAGTAAATGGGTCCTTGGTTCGAAGGAAGTACATTTCGTGTCCGGCGATAATATTGAATGTGGCAAAGAGGTGATAAAACTTACTCGTGGATTATGCGAACTTTTGTTTCGTAAAAAACCGCGACGATATTCAGAGGTGGATTTGCGAAAATATAGAAGATTGCTAGATGCTTCCAACGCCGTTTACGCGCAAAATGACCCGAAAACAGGTCGATTCAAAGATTATGAACATGAGAAATATCCTTTGATAGCTAGTCTTTTCTTAGACATCGAAGGGGCCGGAATTTATAAACTCGACACTGGTAGAAAATTGGACTATGTATATTATGACGACCCCAATGAAATAGTTGATCGTCTTAGACTGCTACAGGCATCTCAGAGCGTGGGAAATAATTCGCACAGCAACGAAATCACTTCCATACTTGAAGAATTACGGGAAGCGGGATATATTGAATAGTGATCATGTCAAAGTTTGCCATTGCGGGCGAGTTGCATAAACCCGCAAGACGTAATTATCCGCGACGAAAAATAAAAATCAAAGGATTAGACGACAATTGGCAGTCTGACCTGATCGAGATGATTGAGTATTCGCGTGTGAACAAGGGCTACAGGTACATTCTCATAGTCATAGACACTTATTCAAAGTTCCTGTGGGCTAGACCCTTAAAACGAAAAACCGCCGTGGAAGTTACGAGTGCTATGACGGATATTTTGAAACATAAACGAAGACCTTCGTTACTGCAGACGGACGACGGGAAAGAATTCTACAATGCATCATTCAAGACATTGATGAAAAAGTTTGACATTACGCATTATTCTACGTTTAGCGGTGTCAAAGCGTCAATGGCAGAACGTGTGATTCGTACGATGAAGAATAAACTGTATAGGAATTTTACAGCGAACGGTAATTACAAGTGGCTGAGTTTACTTCCTAAACTCGTGCGAGAATACAATTCTACTGTGCATTCTACAACGAAACTCAAGCCGAAGGACGTAAAGGACAATCGACTGCTTCGAACTGTGTACTCCAAGACGAATATACTAGATTCGCGAAAGAAAAAAGCGAATATCGGCGACGTTGTGCGGATTTCGAAAAATCGCGGAATTTTTCACAGACCTTACAAGGGGAATTGGACTGGTGAACTATTTCGTGTATGTAGAATAAAAAATACGTATCCGCGTACTTATTTTCTCGAGGATCTGAAAGGAAAACGTATAACAGGGGCGTTTTATGGAGAAGAGATTATGAAAACTAAATATCCAGATACTTTTCTCGTTGAAAAAGTGTTACGGCGTAAGAAGGGTAAGGCCTTAATACGATGGTTGCATCATGGACCAGAGTTTGACTCGTGGATTGATGAAAAGGATATTTTAAAACAATGATTTTTTTTTTAAATGAAAACTTGTGTGTGTAAAACATATTTTGTATAAATAAAACTTTGTATGTAATAAATTGTATTTTTTTTTTATTTCTGTACGTGTATACATGCGCCATGCGGGGAGCGTGCGAGAAGCGCGGCTGCTCCGTTACGCGGTCGCCGGTGCAGTGAGGCGACTTTTACCCCCTCCACAGCGCCCGCGGCGGTGGTGGGGGCCTAGCGTCCCCCTGGCCGCGGCGGTGGAGGTGGGGTGGAGGTGGTGGGAATCTTAGTTTGCAAAAATTTCCCTCCTCTCCCCCCTGGTCCATGCTGGTGCATCTTCCCCCTCCATGCCGCTCGCCGAACCGTGGGACCCGACGCTGGGTGCAGAGACCTAACGTCCTCTTCAAGGACTCGTGTGCTGGTCGCCACGTGCTAACAATATATTACAAAAATTATTTTATAAAGAATAACTTTTAATATTTATTCCAAGTATAAAGTAATAAAGAATTTATTTTTTTCTTTACATGTATAGAGTCATAAAGAATTATTTTTTTTTTTTTACATGTATAAAGATGTATAATTTTTCTTCCAAGTATAAATATGTATCATTTTTTTTACAAGTATAAAGATGAATATTTTTTTTTCCAAGTATAAAGCTGAAAAGAATTAATTTTTTTTTCCAAGTAGCCTATAACGATGTATAATTTTTTTTTTAGGTATTTTTTTTTTCAAGTATAAACATGAAGAGATTTTTTTTGTTTTTAAAAACATTGTGTGTATAGTGACTTGGGAGGATTTATTATTACGATAAAACACAAACATTAAAAATATTTTTTTTTTCCATTTTATTTTCTCTGCGTTTCATACATACATATATATACATCGCTCACACATTAGTTTTTGCCCCAATTCCCCCTCCCCCCCTACCAAGTACCTTCTTCGTACCGTTTGGACGTAGAATTATTATTTTTTTTTTATATTCATTTGTTTAACAAGTTTTTTTTATACATACTTTAACATCAAAAACATTATAAGAATTTTAATTTAGTTTTGTAGATATACATTTTTAAAAAAATATTTCTTGATTACAAAGTTTTTTTTACAGAGATGCAAAACACAAAATAATTGTAAGAACATGGCAATTTTTTTCTTCGTTCACGTTTTGATTAAAAAGATTCACTGCATAAAATATACAACTTCAAAATAATAATATTTATAATATATATGACGGTTGAATTTTGCATTGCCTATGAATATGCATTGCCGCGTTAAAGTTAGCGTCGCACAATAGTTTTGATCTGGCCACGGGACACAGTTCACGACAGCAAGGTGTCTCAAACTTTGAACAATAACCTAAATCATCATGGTACATGTACCTACAATGTTTTAGTCCACCGCACTGTTCACTGTAGCGATATTTACGATTACCGATTTTCGATGTCTTTAGTTCATCAATCGAACACGGAAAATACGCTTGCGGATGGCTCAGTTTGATTACACAATTTGGGTTCGTACAGTCATATGCAATTATAGGTTTCACGGTACCGAAGGGATCCTTGGAATCCCATTTAAGCCTAAAGTGCATGTCGTCACGACACGATTCAAAATACGTAATGTTCGTGGCGAACACGTCGGTAGTGGAACCGTAATAAAACATTTGATATTGAACGCACTGCTGTCCTGATCGTACGAAAGAATAGTTTTCTTGGCTGCTGTCGAACAAGGCACACTTTTCAGTCTCGTGAGGGCGTGGGTCCGGACAGAGGTCCCATCTTCGTCATCGTCGTCGTCGACGTCGTCGACGTCGTCGGCGTGGTCGACAAAGTCTGGGTACCTGATAGAAGATGTCCTCTGGGCGAACCACGTTGACGATCTCCGGGGCAGCTGTCGCGTCACGACGGCTGAGACGTCCTCGTTTGGGACGTGCGGCTGCCACGGCCCCTCTGCGAAAGATGTCCAAAACGTGTCGGACGATGGCGACATCGATGGGCTCCGACGATGACCCTCGTCGACGCTGTCACCCGACGTCGACATGTTGGTATTGCTGGATTTGTTATGAGGATGCCGCGACGATGGCGCCTCACTCTTCGATGCCGGAGTCTTGTGCGTCTTGCTGCTGCTGCTGCTGCTGCTGTAGTTCTATGGCCGCCTCCACCGTACACAGGATGCGGTGGTGTAGATACAGGATGAATTCCTCGCATCCGGGAAATGCTTCGAGGGTACTTAAGATGGTTGCAGTTAGTGACGCGAATTTGATCGAACGACATCCCTTCATAACCTGCGATTAGTTCACCGATGAAATCATGCATTTCAGCAAGCGAAACCATGATTATTTTATTACGTGAAAAAAAAATAAACATCAGTCTCCGCGACACGATGTAAGTACTCGGCGTCGACGGACGTCTCCGCGGCACGAAGTAAGTACTCGGTAGCGGGGAGGAGGAACTGAGGCAAAAAACTGAAGGCTCCCGGGTCCTGCGGCCGGTATTTATACTTTAAAACAAATTAGGGGTGAGGAGGAGGGTAGGGGTGGGAATGACGTTAAGGTGAGGGAGGGAGTGGTGGAGGAGGGTGACTATTACGATGAAAAAATAATAATAAATTAAAAAAGGGGAGGGGTTGGTCGTCATGTGCGAGAAAAATAATTTTTTTAGGAAGGGGGGGGGTGAGGGGGGGGTGTAAGTTCGTATATGCATTGGTAAAAGTGGTGGGGGTCAGTCTGCTAGCACCCACCATTGAGGAAGGAACGGTCGCCATTTTTAATTTTTTTTTGACCTCGTTGGGTTCGAACCGAGGACTCCAAACTCCGTGTCGTAAAAGTATATTTTTATATATATTTTATTAAAATTTTATTAAATTAATTTTTTTATAATTTTTAAAAAAAATTTCATTAAAATCGGATAATAAATAAAAAAGTTAAAGATGGCGGCCGTAACGGAAATTGCAACGGTGACGTCATCATCCAATATGGCGGAAAACACATCACCGGAATTTTCTAGAACACAATGACGTAATCCAAAATGGCGGATCCAAGATGGCGGATCCAAAATGGCCGCCGGGGTCAAGGTCAAGGTCAAAGGTCAAGGTCACGACCATCCAAGATGGCCGCCGTGACGTCACAATCCAAGATGGCGGACTGACAATCCTCAATCCTCACCCTGACGCCTGTCCCAGCTCCGGCTATCCTATACTACTATATATATATTTTTTTTTTTTTTTGTTTCGGCAAACTAAAAGCTGTTTTATTTGTAATTTTTGTCTTTAAGTGAAGGTATGTTTTGTTTAAACCTTTTGAATTGTAAATTATTATCACATAATTATAATATAATTTAAGTGCATTAATAATTAAATAAAATAACTTTAAACAAATTTTATTATTTTAAAATTTAATAAATAATTATATTTTGGTCAAGGCAGTGTGCTATTCTGTTTTCAGAACTATTCTTTAATTGCGCATTTGTGACAATGTTTTGTTAACTGTGTAATACCATCTATGGTGACGACCTTCTTTTTGGCGACCATCATGTGAATAAAAGTGTCATTATTTTCTGTAATATATCTAGCGCATCCATGCGGTAAATTCAAGTTTGGTTAGCCGCCAATTGGATAAGTTTTCGCAGATTTCTCTGGAAATATTGCTGAACATTTAGGGTATTCTTAAATCTTTCATCATGTAATTAGTTTTTTAACTGTTTTTATAGCGGCCCACGAGTCATGGATCATGAGTGATTTTCCTATTCCAGCCATGCTATGAACAGCTTGTAAACCTTTGTTCGGAGTGGAGGATGTTCTCCTCCACCTTTTCTGGGGGCTACGGGATGCACACACTCATGATTTCAGGAAAGTGATTCTTCGTTTTCCATACTTCGCATGAAGCATGTTGTTTTCGGCTAAACATGTGGACAACCTACCAAAATTTATTTTATAAATTTTTCATTTTTTGTTTTTATTGTTTTTTGCTAAAATATAAATTTATTAATTAAAGTACCGTTTAAAATTTTTCATGTTTTAGTGCCCCACCTTTTAAAATTGAAGGTAACAAATATAACAAGTAACTCAATATACTCTATTTATTTAATGTATTTGGAGATTTATAAATAATTATGTAATACTGTAATACTCACAAATTTAGTTATTCATATCAAATATAAATGGTGGTCTGAAAATGCGTTAGTTTCTATTTTTCCTATAATTAGATATTACCCCCTAGTTAACCTTAAAATTTATTTATTTATTTTTTAATTTTGTGAGCTGGTTATTCAGTCGGCCTACCTTTGTACCTAAATACATTTACACCTTAAGGTAGGACACCATTGAGCCTAAGGTTCAGGGCAACTTCTTTTGCGGGCCTTTATCGGAATTGTTGACCATAACTAGGCTGGGAAAGGTTGGCAGAAAAGACATATTTAAGCGGGAGCGTTAGAGTAACACCTCTGTACGCCATTTAACTATCCGGAAGACTGCAGACAGCCCGTATGTTTACAGGCCAGCGAGAAGTGAAAGTTGTTTGTAACACTGGCCTGCTGCGATCGCCACGTGCTATAGTAGCTCCTAGTAGTGTCTCGGAACTCGCCTAAGCGTGGAACACAATTAAAAACGTACAGCCCAGTGATACATAAAGATAATCAAACGCGGAATGCATGAGCACACTATAACTGTGAAAAAAATACTATGCCTTAATACCACAAATCATGCTTAAATAACAATAAAAATAGGTACTAATGAACCAATTAAAACATATAATGTAAAACATAACCTAAACAATCAAAATGCTATAGCAGACACACACAAACACTATCACGAACACAATACAGCGGAATGCAGATAAAAAAAAACACTTTTAACTCGCTAATCACAGATAATAAAACCTCGGCAGCGAAAACTCCCATGAAATAATAGAACATGATTCCCCTCGAGAAAAGTCTCGTTTATTGAGACAGCATAATGCAGAGAGTAGAAATCCTTCACATCCCTATACGTAAATAAGAAAAATAAAACACACATTACAAAACAAACGCAGAAAACAAAAGATCGTCACCACCGCGAAATAAAAACCATAAGACGTAATAAATTAGTGTTAACGGAATACCCCAAAATAAACGAGGAAAACTATCGACAGCAGGCCACACCATAAAATAATAACTCTAAAAAAACGCCAAACATAATCGCAAGAAAGGTAATAAAAATACTATTTCAGTAACACATTGAGGAAATAAATAACGCAGGCAGGTAAGGATGTAAACCCCTATACCCAAAAAAATTATACCAAATAAGCGACTTCACTAGGCTAAACACCACCCATAAAAAATCACAATAGAGCCCCGTCACTCAACTACAGAAAGCCAATAAACCAAAACCAATATACAAACACCCAGTCTTTAAAAAAAATCCTATCTACGAGAATAATATCATAAAATTACCACACGCCCATGTCAGCGTATACACCAAACCAAATGGCATGGCTCGAGAAATGACAACACAAATAAATATCAATAACCATAAATACCTACATCATCAAAAACCAAAATATGCTATAAAGCAACCGAAACATAAGAAATGACTAGCGTATACTCAACAGGAAAGAACAACCATAACACCAAGATCCGAAACCAAGACCTGTCGACTGAGAGGCCTGCACTACATCTTACCCAAAACACAACCCCCCACTGAAGGAACAGTCTCTACAAAGCTTAACGAAGCGTGCATGCGACACGGAAATAGAGGACTGTTTCTCTCTGAAAATAAGATGTAATTTATACTGTAAACCATGTCAAACGAAGACTAAATAAATAAATAAATGCTAGCAAAACAAACCAAAGAGCACATAAGGCCTCGCGAATGCGCAAACGAACAATACGAGTGCTAATTCCCGGCTATAGACATAGCATGTTATTCTAATAATAAAATGAAAAAAAGTAGTGTGTAATTATATATCCTGAAACTGGAGCCGGCGCGTGGAATGTGATTGTCGGTCAGCCATCTTAGATTTGTGACGTCACGGCGGCCATTTTTTAATTAAAAATGCCTCAAAAATGACTCAAAATGACTCAAAAGTTCCTGTTTTGAGGAAAAATTTCCCGTTTTAGTCCATAAAAATACCAGAGGCAGAAAGGCTAAGATCCTTAGTTTTGCAGCCTCCAAGAAAATTATTTCTCCCATGAATATCGTAGTAGATAAAAAAATATATAAACGGCATAATTGTAAACAAAACTTTAAATTTTGTAAATATAATGATTAAAATTTTCTCAAAAAATGCTTTCTTATTTAATTTTAATTTTGAAATTTTCAAAACTAAATATTAGGTATATATTTAAACGGTACATGGCTGTTACTTTGCACAAAACTTAAAGGAGGTACAATGAACAATTCTGCCGTATAATTTTTTTAATACAACGTACAGAATTTAAATAATCTAAGTATAAAATATTGTGATTTAACTGTCACTTGCCGCTCATGAAATGAACGAGTTCAACAGTTTGCCGCTAGAGCTCCGATTAGTTCCGAGTTTACTCACTAGATGCCTCGAATATCGCACGAGTTCAGGCGGGAATATTACCGCTTCGAAACGGTCAAAACACAACACTAGTATCAGCAATAGTAATCAGTGAATTGAAAACCGTCTCACGTTGTCGACAATTTCTATAGATATATTTGTCAGCTTCTCAGTGATGTAAATTATAATTAATATGCTTCACTTGTCGTGACAAATTTATTAATAGAATATTTTTTATTTAAAATCATCTAACTACAATTACTGAATTGTTTTAGTAGATAGAGATTTATTATAATAGTTGGGCGCCTTAAAAAAACTTATTTTGGAAATACTAAAGTGCTAAATATGATATCTAACCTGTTTCGTTTACGGGCATCTACGTGAACGTCGCAAATTACATTTATTACAACATTATTTCACATAATATTTTAGTGACTTCATTATGTATTTTTATAATTATGACTCTTTACCGTAACACATGAATGAATCCTGCAATCACGGTGTATTAAAATAATAGCAAAATGGTTTCATATAATAATATAACTTCCAAAATCAATTTAAATTATTATTTATACTTCTATTCAAGAATCGTACATTCAAGACAAATATATAATGTTTAAGATTTTATTAGAATATTTAAATAATTATTGTAAAAAAATTGATTTGCTAAATGACAATGATTTTGTATAAATTTATTTAATTATATTTCTTTAGTTATAATTAATTTAATTATGTTTCTCAAATTATATTTGTACCTCGACTTTAGCTCTGGTAGTATGGGCTATACCTCTGGGTGTAATGTTACATAAATGAGTTATGATCAAAATATTAATAGATGTTTAAAAAAAATTAGTAACTGAAGGACCAGCCGCCTATGGCAACTTCCTCCCGTAATGATTTAGTTATGTATATAACGATACAAAAATAAGGGACAATCTCTCGATGCTGTCGTTCAAGTATGGTTAACTAAAGGTCGTTTAAAATTACCTTTGGTTTTTAACAATGGATTTTTCACTACCCAAGCATTTATTGTATCACTAACCTTGAGCATTTTCGTTAGTTACACAAGTTCGTTAGAAACGCAATTACAAGGCAGTGGCTATTCTTTTTTTTTTTTTTTTTTTTGCTTCTGGGTTCATGTAAAATTATGTTTTAAAACAAATATTGGCCAAAAAGAATTATATATTTTTCAATTTAACTTCCGCTACATTATTTGCAACTATAAATGATCATAGAAACATTAGTTCCACGAGCGCGCACACACGCACGCATATGTATACATGTAAATACTTTTGAACAAGTGAAATAAGGAGTTTTAGCAAATAAACATTCAGGTAATTTTCCAAAATACAATTTTAAAGACCTTTATACTGTGTTCTTACATTTGCAGTTAGATTTATTTAAATTCTTTGGCAAATATAACAATTTAAAAACTTTTTTAAGTATGTCCCGTAATTTTTTTAAGTAATTTTATTTGTGTTACAAGAAACCGAAGACCTTGCTGAAGTAAAATTATAATGTATATAAAATGTGTTTAAATGGGTGTGTAATACTTCGATGAAATTGATACAGAATTATATGAAATAAAATTCTATTGTTTTACCAGCCTTTGAGCAATCTAGTTTACGTAAAATTGTTATAATTAAACTTTAGGGCCTAAATTTTGAATTGCTCGAATATGCAAAAAGTAGTTCCCTCGCTCACATACTGGCCAATACAAATTCCAACCTACTGCCAAAAGGGCTGGAAACTTGAAATTTGGGTCGCAGCCTCAATGAGGAAATTCGGAAAAGTACCAATTTTTATTTTCTAATTATTAAAAAAATAAAATTAAGAAATAGGCACGCATCTTTAAAATCGGTGTATACCTTCTTTCGGAAGAACGTTGTTGCAGTAATTATTGTTTACTTCTCATACTTGTACAAATTTAACAGTACTGTAAATGTATTTGATGACATAAGCAATAATAAGTTATTAGCTGATATAAATACAAACAATTATTTTCGTGACTAAAAAAAATAAGGTTCTCTGCTTGGCGAGTGATAAAATTATACTAATGTCAAAAATATGTTATCGGCAATATTTTCGGGGTAGTTTTACGCTCAAAATTAATACAAAACCAAATCAGCAATCCTTGTATGATCATTTATAATACTACAAAAAATCTTCCATTTCCTTCGAATTGTATTGAGCACTAAAATATTGATTTACTTTTGGCCCAGATTTTATTTGAAGATACTGTGTACAGTTTCGCTTGTTTGCATTGTTTATTTATCAGGTTTAAATCATGGCCAAATTAATTGAAGTGTAACACAAATTATTCATATATGTGTGTCTGGTTTGGAATCAGTATGATGTACTGAAAAACTATGTCCTATCAGTGTAATGAATGGTTGTACCCTTATAAGCGTTGAATATTTATGAAACATTTTATTTCTTTGGTTTTTAAAGCCGCAGACTTGTATTTTATTTAATTAATTTAGACAACAACATGCGTCCGTGTTTTCTACATGGCACGCTCTGTAATATTTTGAATGTTATAGTAATTTTGGCATTTTAATATCTGTGATTTATGTGCAGTAGAGAAATTTTTAATTTTTTATAATTTCTTTTCATATTTTTAATGATCCATTTGCTAATAGTATAAACACTTCTCCATTCATTATAATAAACACATATTCCATTATTGGAATTCGTTCAGAATGGGTATCACAAGACTACAAAAACTATTCTCCTGAGGTGATAGTACCAGTAAATAAAATTATCGTCCGAGAGCAATTACGTCTTATATATAGGGACACCTGTATTTCGTGAATACATTTCGTGTCAAGGTATTCTACAAAACACTAGATTTTTCTTGTAATTATTGGCTGTGGTCGGTGAAGGCTGTTTTCCCGCACTTGACGGGGCCAATGAGGACGTAGTTACCGTACTGCTGCACGCCCGCAATTCGCCAAACCTCTAAGAAAAAAGCTACGTTTATGTGTGATGTATTCGCGAAATACAGGTGTCCTTATTTATATTTAAAAATATTTGAACATTGTATGATAATTTTAAGTTTGAAAAGTACAAAATACTTTCAAATTTAATACATGGTTTTACATCAACTCTAAGCACTAAAACACATATTTCTTATTTTCTACAAAATAAATCTATACACGGCAACTGATTATGAATCAATTGAGTTTTTTTTATAAAGCATCTAAGGCCTTGATTGTTTAAATATATTGTTGGATAAATTAACTAAACTAGGAATACTATCAAATGCACAAAAATAGAAGAGTTTGATCTTAATGATATAAAGCATAATCTATCTATTTATCACATCCTGAATAATTCATTCCCCATTGTCAAGACTAAAATTAAAAAAACCGCGAACGAAGCAGTATAAAATAACTATCTCATTATCTTTGCGGGTGACTCAAACATCATACAAACAAAACGAAATATTCTTAAACGCAAGAAAGCATATTTTAAACACTGTAAATACATAGATTTTAAATCAAAGGATTATTATCAGTCTGTAAAATTAAGTTAACGATGAGTTGGAAACAGAACATCAAACATATATCATATGTGTTACTACCAACAGAGAACTCTCACAAACAAAACAATTCCTTTCTGCGCAACCTGCAAGCTCCGGTACCTTCTGTAAAAAAAAATATATGTAAAACTTTTCCGGAAGTCGTACCATGGTAACGACTGAAATATGAAGCCTTACTTCTAAATCTACTTATCTAGAGAACAAATTGTATTACATTATTTTCATAAAATTAACACCTACAGTAAAATATAATAGCCGGAACTAGATCAGGTTTCAGGCTGTGGTGGTGTCGGCGTCCGCCATCTTGGATTTGTGACGTCACGGCGGAAAAAATTCCTCAAAAATGACTCAAAATGACTCAAAACTCCCCGTTTTACGAAAAAATTTCCCGTTTTCGAGGGAAAAATTCCCGTTTCAAGGGAAAATTTCCCGATTTATTCCGTAAAAATCCCAGCGGCTAGAAATGTCCTAATAGAGGCTTAAGCATCCTTAACTCAAGCCTCAGTTAAGCCTCTATCAGGATGTGACCTTGAACATTGACCTTGAACCCGACGGCCATCTTGGATCCACCATTTTGGATAACGTCATTTTGTTTTCTAGAAAATTCCGGCATTGTGTTATCGGCCATTTTGAATTATGATGTCACCGTTGCAATTTCCGTTACGGCCGCCATCTTTAAATTTATTATCCGATTTTAATGAAAAAAAATTTAAAAATTATAAAAAAATTAAATAATAAAATTTTTAATAAAATATTTAAAAAACAAACATTTACGACACGGAGTTCGGAGTCCTCGGTTCAAACCCGACGAGTGCAAAAAAAAAATGGTGAGGGATCCTTCCCCCGCGGTGGCTGCAGGCATACTGACTCCTACCACTTTTTTTTTCAAAGCATATATATCTTCAGGTAGTATGACGTCATGTCCGCCATCTTGTCCTCGTCTGCTGGAAGCCATCATCAGTGTATCGTCGGCGAGAGTGCGCTGACGCCATGTTAGTTTAATTCTTATCCGCTAGAGTGCAGTAATCATTTATTATTGCTGTGACACCCGACATCTTGTCATTTGGCCGCCATCTTGAAAATCCGTAATTATTTAGCTAGAAATTCGGGAAAAATTCCAAAATTTATTAAATAAATTTGTAATCTATATACTGATTGATTAGGTCGACTAAGGTCCTTGGTACGATCTAGGACGATGCAAAAAAAATTAAATATAACATCAATTTAACATAATAGTAACAGGTTCGAGGAATTAAACACCACAAGTTCTTTTACAAACATAATATTTATTACATAATTTCTATTCTACTACAGGATCATTTGCGAAAGCCAGCAATCTTATAATCATTTAGTTCCGCAGCGGTGTGAAATGACTAATTCTTAGCTCCAATCGGTTTATACTAGACAGAGTCCAGCCAGAACCTTTACAGACATAGTCCACCTCTTCTTGACAGAGTTTCTGGATACCGTTTTTAACAGTTTGCTTCACATCGTTAGAACTGTAAATTACTGCAGCCGATGTCTTGAATGCACACTTCTTCACTTTGTCATCGAACGGATATGGCTTTCCATATATAGGTACAGTCCAACCACAAGTTATATTTCAAAGGTCCGTTTGTTGCTACATCATCAGTAAGCTGATTGATTATGTCCTCTCTGATATCATCAAGAAAATTACAAATGTCTTTCGACACACCTTACGTATTTAAATAAAAGTAGTCCTTCAATGTTCTACGAAATGCAGACTGCGCCAAGTAGAAGCCATTATCGTTCACTTGAAATGCGCCGAACACAGTCTTAGGTTTATTTTCCTGTTCAGACGTCATACCAATCGGTTGCTGCACATCGGTTTTCTTGCTTGTACGCTCACGAGCCTTCAACCTAAGCCGAGGAGTCGAAATTTCTGCATGTAGTTCAGCAGTAGGCACACGGACTTCACCTTTACAGTTTTTCGCATGTCGTCGCAAATTATCAATTCAAGTAAACCATTCATGACACTCATCACATCGAAACTTCATGCGAGATGGATTCTTCGTGCTTTTGCTCCGCTCATGTCTTCGTGCATCATGAGCAAATGTGAACGACGTATCACAGAAGCTGCAAGGATACCGTGGTGATGAAGACGAACCTTTTATACCCGATCCAGATACTGACGTTGCCGCAGTTGCACCATCCCCAGGCATACTCTTATGAACATCAATGCATCGTTGTTGCGCCGAAACCTTTACTTTCTGCCGAACAGCAGGACCTTTGAATGCCTTCATGTGCGTTTTCATATTATCTTTTCTGGCAAACTGCTTATGACATTTCTCACAAACAAACATTTTACGATATAGGTTCTTGGCACATTCTCTATTCTCATGTCGTCGAGCATTGCTGTTGTTTGAGAAAATCTTGTCGCAGTAACAGCACCGATGTTCGTTAGTTGTTGTCGATTCGGCATCCATTGAAGTCTCCATTGATGGCGAACCAGCGTTCGCCGAGTTTCCCTGTGCATCCAGCACTAGCGGCATTAAAGTCTCTTCTGCTGGCGGTACCACGTCTGTTGAAGTCTCCTCCAGTGTTGACATCGACGTTGCCAACGGGATCTGCTCCACCATCGTCGACGCTGACGTCATGGTTCCTGCAGTCGATGGTACAACCTCCATCGAGTTCGTCGTTAAAGTCGGTTAAGATGCCATCGAGTTCGCAAGAACAGGTATTTACGTGATTAATGCACCAGATGAAATAAACTAGGTGATCCTTACACCGACGACGTCAGTAACAAACTGAACGTCCTGTGTCTAGGACTCGCTTATATACATGCACCGGATTGAATAATACGCTAGTCAAATCAAGAACCATTTACAATAATACTAGAGTCAAAACAACATTAAACATACAAGCACCATCAACGAAAAGGCAGCACATTTGGAAGCACCGACAGCGAAAAGGCAGCACATTTGGAAGCACCGACTACGAAAAGGCAGCACATTTGGAAGCACCGACAACGAAAAGGCAGCACATTTGGAAACACCGACAACGAAAAGGCAGCACAATTGGAAGCACAATAAAAAGGCAGCACATTTCGAAGCACCGACAACGTAAAGGCAGCACATTTGGAAGCACCGACAACGAAAAGGCAGCACATTTGGAAGCACCGACAACGAAAAGGCAGCACATTTGACAGCACCGACAACGAAAAGGCAGCACATTTGGAAGCACCGACAACGAAAAGGCAGCACATTTGGAAGCACCGACAACGAAAAGGCAGCACATTTGAAAGCACCGACAACGAAAAGGCAGCACATTTGGAAGCACCATCATCGAAAAGGCAGCACATTTGGAAGCTCCATCAACAAAAAAAAAGGCAAAAAGGAAGCACAAGTAACGAGATCTAAGTCTTAGTTAGAAATCATAATACAAGAAATAAAAACATTAAATTCTTATAATTTAAATTATTTATTTTATTGCTTTACATTATACAAATGCAAGTAAAACAAGCCATTATTGTATGTAGCCAGCATTCCTCAGTTCCTTGAGTATGAAGGATATTTCTTTGATGCACGAATAGTTTACTGCACAAAGCGATTCATGTAGAAGTCTTAGCCGGTCAACCAATATATTTGGATCTTTCCTTGATGTGTAATCATTCTCTTCTACCACCATCTTCCTTGCACCTTTAAAATAAATATTATGATCTCTGGTGTCTTCCGTTTTACCACCAACCTCAGGATAACTTTCATGTTTGAGACGGTGATCATCACATCTTGATCAGATTTATTTAATATATCACGTCGTTTCCACCGTTTCGGTCTCAGGACAGCACCACTTTCTTCGATCTTGGCAGCTTTAGGTGCTTCATCATAGTCTATGTCTTTGTCAACAGCCTCAGAGTCACTTTAACAATCACCGTAGAAGGAATCGTCTTCACCCAATTTACCGTAATAATTCGATGTTGATGATGATGAAGTGTCTTCATCGTCTTCATGCTTCATTTTTAGGAGTCCATCATTTTTACAAAGTAGGAAAGGTCTACTTGAATTCGGATGGAATATATTCTCACTTTACACGTTAAGGATTCTTCCATTGTCTTCATTCTTCCGTAAATCATCAACCTTCTTCAATTTAAGTTCTTTGTCGAGATCGGAAGAGCCAAGAAAATTATTGTCGTAATGCAGATCACTCTTCCTTAGGCTAGTAGATTCATCGTTGTCCTCTAGCTTGTACGCAGGCTTGGCGCTACAAGTTCTGCCATGTCTTTTTAGGCTCTCTCTCCTCGTAAACGAATTGCTACATCGAACACAACTTATCATATTGCGCAGTGGATTTTTAACACAGTCATTCTTCTCGTGTTGTCTTTTATTCTTTCTCAAGATAAACTCTTTACTGCAAAACTTACACCTATGTTCTTTCGATACAGCGTCAGAACCCAAATCGGAATTCATATTAGTTACTGAGACTAATGCCAGATACCAATTGAGTGTTTTAAATTAGATCCAATAGTTAAATAGAAATTTTTTCATATTTCATCAGCGAGAATTATTATATCTCATGCAAAATTACTTTATGCATGTAGTTATGCTTTTCAACAACAGATGTCGCCATATGTAGCTTGCAGGTAAATAATATTCAGTTCTTTTATGCGGGATGCGGGATGCTCACTAACGATCGCAAAAGAAGGATGGCTTCGCTAGACTCCAAGGAAAAGGAAGTTCGTCTTGCATGTTGGTGCTCCACAGATGTCTCATGGCGTAATATTAATTTGTCTGAGTAATGATATTTGTTAATTCCACCTGATAAAAATATTGCAAAATTTAATTTAGTAGCAGAAATTATCGAATTAAATGTAACTCCAAATAAAATGACATGTCTCATTAGACAAAAAAAAATCCACGCAGAGAGCGGTTTCTCAGAATAGTCAGAAACACTTGAAGAAACCACAGGAATGATTGCAAGAACACAGGAAAAACCATCAAAATATTGACAAGAATAATCAGGAGCACACGGATAAAACCATCATAATACTGACCAGATTAATCAGAAGTACTCGGAGAAAACCACCACATGTTTTCCTTGATATCATAAAATTACAGGAAAAAATATTTAAAAATAAAAATAAATTAATAAAAAAAATGCATAAACAGTTTCTGCTAGCTTTTAAACTTATCATTGTTTTTTTTATTAATTTATTTTTATTTTTAAATATTTTTTCCTGTAATTTTATGATATCAAGGAAAACATGTGGTGGTTTTCTCCGAGTACTTCTGATTAATCTGTTCAATATTATGATGGTTTTCTCCGTGTGCTCCTGATTATTCTTGTCAATATTTTGATGGTTTTTCCTGTGTTCTTGCAATCATTCCTGTGGTTTCTTCAAGTGTTTCTGACTATTCTGAGAAACCGCTCTCTGCGTGGATTTTTTTTTGTCTAATGAGACATGTCATTTTATTTGGAGTTACATTTAATTCGATAATTTCTGCTACTAAATTAAATTTTGCAATATTTTTATCAGGTGGAATTAACAAATATCATTACTCAGTCAAATTAATATTACGCCATGAGACATCTGTGGAGCACCAACATGCAAGACAAACTTCCTTTTCTTAGGAGTCTAGCGAAGCCATCCTTCTTTTGCGATCGTTAGTGAGCATCCCGCATCCCGCATAAAATAACTAAATATTATTTACCTGCAAGCAACATGTAGCGACATCTGTTGTTGAAAAGCAGAACTACATGCATAAAGTAATTTTGCATGAGATATATTAATTCTCGCTGATGAAATATGAAAAAATTTCTATTTAAGTATTGGATCTAATTTAAAACACTCAATTGGTATCTGGCATTAGTCTCAGTAACTAATATGAATTCCGATTTGGTATCTGACGCTGTATCGAAAGAACATAGGTGTAAGTTTTGCAGTAAAGAGTTTATCTTGAGAAAGAATAAAAGACAACACGAGAAGAATGACTGTGTTAAAAATCCACTGCGCAATATGATAAGTTGTGTTTGATGTAGCAAGTCGTTTACGCGGAGAGAGAGCCTAAAAAGACATGGCAGAACTTGTATCGCCAAGCCTGCGTACAAGCTAGAGGACAACGATGAATCTACTAGCCTAAGGAAGAGTGATCTGCATTACGACAATAATTTTCTTGGCTCTTCCGATCTCGACAAAGAACTTAAAATGAAGGAGGTTGATGATTTACGGAAGAATGAAGACAATGGAAGAATCCTTAACGTGAAAAGAGAGAATATATTCCATCCGAATTCAAGTAGATCTTTCCTACTTTGTAAAAATGATGGACTCCTAAAAAGGAAGCATGAAGACGATTAAGACACTTCAACATCATCAACATCGAATTATTACGGTAAATTGGGTGAAGACGATTCCTTCTACGGTGATTGTTACAGTGACTCTGAGGCTGTTGACAAAGACATAGACTATGATGAAGCACCTAAAGCTGCCAAGATCGAAGAATTTGGTGGTGTCCTGAGACCGAAACGGTGGAAACGACGTGATATATTAAATAAATCTGATTAAGCTTGTGATGATCACCGTCTCAAACATGAAAGTTACCCTGAGGTTGGTGGTAAAACGGAAGACACCAGAGATCATAATATTTATTTTAAAGGTGCAAGGAAGATGGTGGTAGAAGAGAATGATTACACATCATGGAAAGATCCAAATATATTGGTTGACCGGCTAAGACTTCTACATGGTTCGCTTTGTGCAGTAAACTATTCGTGCATCAAAGAAATATCCTTCATACTCAAGGAACTGAGGAATGCTGGCTACATACAATAATGGCTTGTTTTACTTGCATTTGTATAATGTAAAGCAATAAAATAAATAATTTAAATTATAAGAATTTAATGTTTTTATTTCTTTATTCTGATTTCTAACTAAGACTTAGATCTCGTAACTTGTGCTTCCTTTTTGCCTTTTTTTTTTTGTTGATGGAGCTTCCAAATGTGCTGCCTTTTCGATGATGGTGCTTCCAAATGTGCTGCCTTTTCGTTGTCGGTGCTTTCAAATGTGCTGCCTTTTCGTTGTCGGTGCTGCCAAATGTGCTGCCTTTTCGTAGTCGGTGCTTCCAAATGTGCTGCCTTTTCGTTGTGGGTGCTGCCAAATGTGCTGCCTTTTCGTAGTCGGTGCTTCCAAATGTGCTGCCTTTTCGTTGTCGGTGCTGCCAAATGTGCTGCCTTTTCGTAGTCGGTGCTTCCAAATATGCTGCCTTTTCGTTGTCGGTGCTTCCAAATGTGCTGCCTTTTCGTAGTCGGTGCTTCCAAATGTGCTGCCTTTTCGTTGTTGGTGCTTCCAAATGTGCTGCCTTTTCGTTGTCGGTGCTGTCAAATGTGCTGCCTTTTCGTTGTCGGTGCTTCCAAATGTGCTGCCTTTTCGTTGTCGGTGCTTCCAAATGTGCTGCCTTTACGTTGTCGGTGCTTCAAAATGTGCTGCCTTTTTATTGTGCTTCCAATTGTGCTGTCTTTTCGTTGTCGGTGTTTCCAAATGTGCTGCCTTTTCGTTGTCGGTGCTTCCAAATGTGCTGCCTTTTCGTAGTCGGTGCTTCCAAATGTGCTGCCTTTTCGTTGTCGGTGCTTCCAAATGTGCTGCCTTTTCGTTGATGGTGCTTCTATTTTTAATGTTGTTTTGACTCTAGTATTATTGTAAATGGTTCTTGATTTGACTAGCGTATTATTCCATCCGGTGCATGTATATAAGCGAGTCCTAGACAACAGGACGTTTAGTAAGTTACTGACGTCGTCAGTGTAAGGATCACCTAGTTTGTTTCTTCTGGTGCATTTATCACGTAATTACCTGTTCTTGCGAACTCAATGGCATCTTTACCGACTTTAACGACGAACTCGATGGAGGTTGTACCATCGACTGCGGGAACCATGACGTCAGCGTCGACGATGGTGGAGCAGATCCCGTTGGCAATGTCGATGTCAACACTGGAGGAGACTTCAACAGACGTGGTACCGCCAGCAGAAGAGACTTTAATGCCGCTAGTGCTGGATGCACAGGGAAACTCGGCGAACGCTGGTTCGCCATCAATGGAGACTTCAATGGATGCCGAATCGACAACAACTAACGAACATCGGTGCTGTTACTGCGACAAGATTTTCTCAAACAACAGCAATGCTCGACGACATGAGAATAGAGAATGTGCCAAGAACCTATATCGTAAAATGTTTGTTTGTGAGAAATGTCATAAGCAGTTTGCCAGAAAAGATAATATGAAAACGCACATGAAGGCATGCAAAGGTCCTGCTGTTCGGCAGAAAGTAAAGGTTTCGGCGCAACAACGATGCATTGATGTTCATAAGAGTATGCCTGGGGATGGTGCAACTGCGGCAACGTCAGTATCTGGATCGGGTCTGAAAGGTTCGTCTTTATCACCACGGTATCCTTGCAGCTACTGTGATACGTCGTTCGCATTTGCTCATGATGCACGAAGACATGAGCGGAGCAAATGCACGAAGAATCCATCTCGCATGAAGTTTCGATGTGATGAGTGTCATGAATGGTTTACTCGAATTGATAATTTGCGACGACATGCGAAAAACTGTTAAGGTGAAGTCCGTGTGTCTACTGCTGAACTACCTGCAGAAATTTCGACTCCTCGGTTTAGGTTGAAGGCTCGTGAGTGTACAAGCAAGAAAACCGATGTGCAGCAACCGATTGGTATGACGTCTGAACAGGAAAATAAACCTAAGACTGTGTTCGGCGCATTACAAGTGAACTATAATGGCTTCTACTTGGCGCAGTCTGCATTTCGTGGAACATTGAAGGACTACTATTATTTAATTACGTTAGGTGAGTCGAAAGACATTTGTAATTTTCTTGATGATATCAGAGAGGACATAATCAATCAGCTTACTGATGATGTAGCAACAAACGGACCTTTGAAATATAACTTGTGGTTGGACTGTATATATGGAAAGCCATATCCGTTGGATGACAAAGTGAAGAAGTGTGCATTCAAGACATCGGCTGCAGTAATTTACAGTTCTAACGATGTGAAGCAAACTGTTAAAAACGGTATCCAGAAACTCTGTCAAGAAGAGGTGGACTATGTCTGTAAAGGTTCTGGCTGGACTCTGTCTAGTATAAACCGATTGGAGCTAAGAATTAGTCATTTCACACCGCTGCGGAACTAAATGATTATAAGATTGCTGGCTTTCGCAAATGATCCTGTAGTAGAATAGAAATTATGTAATAAATATTATGTTTGTAAAAGAACTTGTGGTGTTTAATTCCTCGAACCTGTTACTATTATGTTAAATTGATGTTATATTTAATTTTTTTTGTATCGTCCTAGATCGTACCAAGGACCTTAGTCGACCTAATCAATCAGTATATAGATTACAAATTTATTTAATAAATTTTGGAATTTTTCCCGAATTTCTAGCTAAATAATTACGGATTTTCAAGATGGCGGCCAAATGACAAGATGTCGGGTGTCACAGCAATAATAAATGATTACTGCACTCTAGCGGATAAGAATTAAACTAACATGGCGTCAGCGCACTCTCGCCGACGATAAACTGATGATGGCTTCCAGCAGACGAGGACAAGATGGCGGACATGACGTCATACTACCTGAAGATATATATGCTTTGAAAAAAAAAGTGGTAGGAGTCAGTATGCCTGCAGCCACCGCGGGGGAAGGATCCCTCACCATTTTTTTTTTTTGCACTCGTCGGGTTTGAACCGAGGACTCCGAACTCCGTGTCGTAAATGTTTGTTTTTTAAATATTTTATAAAAATTTAATTATTTAATTTTTTTATAATTTTTTAACTTTTTTCATTAAAATCGGATAATAAATTTAAAGATGGCGGCCGTAACGGAAATTGCAACGGTGACATCATAATTCAAAATGGCCGATAATACAATGCCGGAATTTTCTAGAAAACAAAATGACGTCATCCAAAATGGTGGATCCAAGATGGCCGTCGGGGTCAAGGTCAAAGGTCAAGGTCACATCCTGATAGAGGCTTAACTGAGGCTTGAGTTAAGGATGCTTAAGCCTCTATTAGGACATTTCTAGCCGCTGGGATTTTTATGGAATAAATCGGGAAATTTTCCCTTGAAACGGGAATTTTTCCCTCGAAAACGGGAAATTTTTTCGGAAAACGGGGATTTTTGAGTCATTTTGAGTCATTTTTGAGGAATTTTGAGGAATTTTTTCCGTCGTGACGTCACAAATCCAAGATGGCGGACGCCGACACCACCACCACCACAGCCTGAAGCCTGATCTAGTTCCGGCTATTATATACTACTACCTACATACGAACAGAACTAAGGTCTTTCATTAATTTTTTTAGTTACGTGATATTTTTTTTAAATATAAAGGAATCCAACTTGAACAGTAAAAAAGAAAGGCTTTTAATGAACAAACCAACTAAGTCATTATAGATAACTGTTCAAACTATTTAAGATTCATCCTGTTACATAATTTTTTATATTTATATACATCTTATGTATAAACAAATCTGAAAAAAGGCAATAAATCCCGATTGACTTCATTATCGAACTAGAATAAAACACAAAATACACTTGTAGAGAACCACCAAATATATTGCTTAAGTGTTTCTGCAATGGAGTTAAACTTTAAAATTGCCTTTATTATTTCAAAAAAATAATTTAAAACTCCAAGCAAATGTAAGAACACGTCTTCTAGATATAATGGCAGATTATAATGCCGTGTCCGAATTCGCCTGAAGAATATACTTGTAGATACTTTGGAAGTGACTTCGCAAGGCTGTCAAAAATGGACGTGAAGTATGCTATGCAATACGCAAGTAAATGAATCTGTATAATTCTCGCGTACTTCCAGTTGAAAATACGTTTTCATTTGAAAAATGTTTGGTCCTATTTTATATATCATTTAAATAATTTAAGAGGTCGTGAAATAAATACCATTTATTTTGTATTTGACTGGTATAAATAAATAAATTGACAAAATTAATTTATGGATGTTTAAAACGAAGTTTCAACAAACACATGTACATATTTAGCCTACCGATCGTTACTACAAAACAAAAGTACAACAATAATGTAAGTTACCGTAAATTCATGTGACAGCGATGAAGTGTTAAAAAAAAGGACTAATTTCACATACGTTTAAAAATAAAATCTAAACATCTTTTTCGGCTGGCTAAACATTGAACCTATCCGGATTTGTCAAAGGCAAGTGAAGACGCAAGGTTTCTAACATGTAACTGCATTACTTTCTGATTAATTTTAATAAAATTATGCATAGGCCTATCTCCAAAAAATGTTCAGTTAAAATTAGTATTGTATTGGTGTTTGTATTAAAATATAATGTAGACCGGGTATATTTTTATTGTGTTTTAAGATTTGTTGACTTTTGTGCCTCATGTAGGTACTTTTGATGAAAAGTGAAAATGTAATTATGTATTATTATCAGGGCCCAAAGCATAACTTTATGTTAGTTGGCCGAAAATGAATTGTAGTTATCAATACTAATATTATAAATGCGAAAGTAACTCTGTCTGTCTGTCTGTCTGTCTGTCTGTCTGTCTGTTTGTTTGTTTGTTACCTTTTCCCGGCTGAACGGCTGAACGGATCGTAATGAAATTTGGCAAGGAGATAGATTATATCCTGGGGATGGACATAGGCTATCTTTTGTCTAAAAAAATTCTTTAAACGGGTTGAAAAAATATATCTTAATTTTTATGTAATGTGTGTCATAGATATACATAGATATACAAACTGTTAGTGTCATTCCTCTATGCCTGCCGTGCAATAGCTTTCAAGCCATTACGTTACGTTTTTCTATTGTAAGGAACTAAGTAGAGAGTAAGAAAAAATAAAGATCTTGACAGATTGTAGTGTCGCCCTATTTGTTTCAATTTTCAAAACCGTTTTTGTATATTACAATTTTAATTGCAGAAAAAAAATAATGTTTCATAAACACATAAATAGTGAGTGTGTGTCATTTCTCTATGTCCACGAGGTCTCGCCGCGTCAATTTTCTCCTTGGGGCGAACCCGATCCGCTTAGTTAAATAAACAGCTTTTATCGTTGAATGATTTCATGATTTATTTCATGAAAATCTGCTCTCATAAAAAAGTAAGTTTTATAGACATTTAATAGGTCTCTCTCTCTCTGAAGATCAATCTATGAATCGTTACAAATTTATTTCCTTTATTTTTTTATTTTGATTTGATACAATATGATTTCACTAAAAATCAATTTCTACCCCTTCCTATTTTCATTTCCACATTACGAAGTTTCACTTCTTCCGCGCGGAGTGACTCCTCGCAATATTTTTGTATGCAATTAAAAACTATTTTTTAATGATGCCAAAGAAGTATAATTTCTCATGCGCGTACCTAAGTACACGCACACATTTTTTTTATTTAATTTCTTCTATATATATTTTTTCTCCCTACCTAGGGCACTCATAATTCTTTTAAATTTCACGTGTATGTTTTCAATGTCATTTCAGTTGTACATTTTATTGTCAAATTGGTCATTATTTATATGTTGTTTCAGTTTGGAAACATACTTTTTTTTTAGGTATTATGACAAATAAAAAAAATTAGTTACAGTAACATTCTTAGGTTTTTATTGTGTGGATAGTTTCAAGTTTCATATTATGTAGGTATATAAATTCTACATTTATAAACTTCTTTGAAATTTATTAATTGGTTGGTAGGGCCAACTAATATTTTCTATTTGTCAATATTGTTATTTTTTTTACAGTACCTACTTATAACTTATTTGCAAGGAGTTTGGTTTAGTGTTTATAATTTATCTGCTGAGCGTCAAGATTCTTAGGGCTACTGAGACCGAAGACCAGAAATATTTATCAATTATGTAATATATTGTTGAAAAATTTTAATTTTACTATTTCAGGTAGGTTGATTTTTTTTTTATTAATTATAATAGTTACGTGTAATTGCCATCTTCCTTTATTTCATATTAAACATTATGTTTGGTTGAGTGTGAGATAATTTTATTTATGTATGTTTTAATTAATTAATTTGCTTTTATATATATTATATATATATATATATATATATATATTCTTACCTACCTACTTCTATTAAATTTCAGGTATATGTTAATATTGTCATTCCAGTTGAATAAATTTTTTTGACAAATTAGTTGTTATTTATACTTTTTGTTTCAATTTGGAATATGTTTTTTTCTACTTAATTCAAAGATTTGTGGTGTGTACAGGGAGTGTTATCTCTATTAATTTTTATATACTCCTTTTGATAAGCGGAATATTCCCACCACAGTTGTACATATGTAAACAAATCCTACAAATGTTTTAAATATTATGACAAATAAAAAATAGTTTACAATCATCCTTAGTTTTTTTTCAGTTGTACATATATAAACAAATCCTACAAATGTTTTAAATATTATGACAAATAAAAAATAGTTTACATACATCCTTAGTTTTTTTTGGTGTGTATAGTTTGAAGTTTAATATTATGTATGTACGTAAATTCTTAAACATAGAGTTATTTTTTAATTTATTTAGAAAATTATTTATAGGTAGGTAATAAGTTTTCCTTTATATCTCTTTCGATTTGGAGTGTTTCCGAGCCATTCGGGGTCCTCAACATCACCCCCCCCCCCCCCCCCCCCCACCCTCGCCAAGGTGGTTCCCCAAAATTTCGAAAGTTTAAAATTTTTTAAAAATCTTTATCTTTCGATTTTAAGTGTTTTGGAACCATTCAGGGTCCGCGACACCCCCCCCCCCCCCAATCCCCTCTGGGAAAAAGCCCCAAAATTTTGATAATTTTAGGAATTTCAAATATCTATTCTTTCGAAATGGAGTGTTCCGAAACATTCGAGGTCCTGAACCAACACCCCCTCCCCCTTACACAAAAGTAAAAGCCACAAAATTTCGAAAAATTGGAGGAAATTGTATTAAAATTAAGTCATTACGAACTAAAGTGTCCGGGGCATGGTGGAACTTTTACCCAAAGTCGACTTCGCACCCAATTTAGGGGGGGGGGGGGAGTGCAAAGCCCCAAAATTACGAAAAATTTCAAAAATTTCTTAAATTTAAGTATACTTTTTTACTATTTGGAGTGTTTACGAACCATTTGGGGTCCTCAACATCACCCCCCCCCCCTTCTCAGGGGTCAAAGCCCCAAAATTTAGAAAATTTCAAAAATCATTCTCTTTCGATTTTTAGTGTCTCCCTGCCATTCAGGGTCCTCAAAATCACGCCTCTTCCTCTGGAGACAAAGCCCCAAAATCTCGAAAATTTCAGGAATTTCAAATATCATTTCTTTCGAGATGGAGTGTTCCGAACCATTCGAGGTCCTGAACCTCCACCCCCCTTCCTTTTCTCAAAAGTGAAAGCCACAAAATTTCGAAAAATTGGAGGAAATTGTATTAAAATTAAGTCATTACTAACTAAAGTGTCCGGGGGATGGCGGAACGTTTACCCAAAGACGTGTTCTCCAACAAATTTTTGTGGTAAGGGGATTGGGGGAATGCAAAACCCCAAAATTACGAAAAATTTCTTAAATTTAAGAATACTTTTTTACTATTTGGAGTGTTTCCGAGCCATTCGGGGTCCTCAAACTACCCTCCCCCCACAAGGAGTCAAAGACCCAATAATTAAAAAATTTCCCAAAATTTCCAAAAACCTATTCTTTTTCGATTGGAGTGTTTACGAGCCATTCGGGGTCCTCAACATAACCCCCTCCCCCCTTCTCAGGGGTCAAAAACCTAAAATTTAAATACTTCAAATATCATTCTTTCGATTTGTATTGTTTCCCAGCCATTCAGGGTCCTCAAAATCACCCCTCCCCCTCTGGGGACAAACCCCCAAAATTTCGAAAATTTCAGGAATTTCAAATATCATTTCTTTCGAGATGGAGTGTTCCAAGCCATTCGAGGTCCTGAACATCCACTTTCCGCAAAAGTGAAAGCACCAAAGTAGTATAGAAATGACGGTCCGGAAACTGGGTTCTGGGTGTGGAGCTGGAGCCGGTGGCCGCCATATTGGATTGTGACGTCACGGCGGCCATCTTAGAGGAGTGTAACGGGACATAGCGTAACGGGACAAGTTTGACCTTGACCTTTGACCCTCAAAATTCGCCAAAATTGGGCAAAAATTGCCCAAAATTCCTCAAAATTCGTCAAAATTTACATTTCTGCGAAAAAAAATTCCGCCAAAATTTTTTAAAAAATTCCACAAATTAAAAATTTCTCTTTTCGAGGGAAAAATTCCCGTTTCGAGGGAAAATTTCTCGTTTTTAGTCCTTAAATATCCCGGCGGCTAGAAATGTCCATATGTAGGCTTAAGCATCCATGTCGACAGCCTCCGATAAGCCTCACGTCATCATGGAATATGTCATCTTGGATAATGACGTCACCGTTGCAATTTCCGTTACGGTCGCCATCTTTAACTTTTTTATTTACAATCCGATTTTAATGAAAAAAAATTTAAAATTTATAAAAAAATTCACTTAATAAACATTTAATGAAAAATATTTAAAAATCATACATTAACGACACGGAGCTCGGAGTCCTGGGTTCGAACCCGACGAGCGCAAAAAAAAATTGCGACCGATCCCTCCCCTGTGGTGGGTACTGGCATACTGACTCCCACCACTTATTTCAAAGCATATATATTGTCACCTAGTATGACGTCATGTCCACCATCTTGTCTTCGATGCTGGAAGCTATCATTATTGTATCGTCGGCTAGAGTGCGCTGATGACATGTTAGTTTAATTCTTACCCGCTAGAGTGCAGTAATCATTTATTACTGTGACACCCGCCATCTTGAAATTTGGCCGCCATCTTGAAAATCCGTAATTATTTAGCTAGAAATTCGGGAAAAGTTCCAAAATTCATTAAATAAATCACTTATTAACTCACATATCGATTCGACCCGCTCCTGTTCTTGGTTCGATACCCGAACGATGCAATAATGTTTAATTTTATGTAAAAAATAATAATTGCAATAAACCATGTTCAACATATTTAAAGAGACTCTAAATCCTCTACTACCATCATCCTATCAGACATCAAGACCACCATATTGGAAATTCGTAATTTTAATGCTAGAGATTCGGGAAAAAGTTCAAAATTCATTAAATAAATTTGTAATCCATAAATGATTGATTGGATCGACTAAGGTCCTTGGTTCGATCCCTGTACGATACAAAACAACTTTAATTTAAAAAAATACCACAAAAGCGACAGGTTTGAGAAAATAAAAACACCACAAGTTCTTTTAAAAAAATTTATTACATAAATTCAATACACTACTACAAGTACAAAAAAAAACACTGACAAATTACCAAAGCCTTTTGGATTCCACGTTTCAAACAGTCTTCTTATTGTACGGACTAAGCCTTTTACATGACTTTAAAAGTCTATCCGATCCGTTCATTACCTCAGCCAGAGACGGACTGAAGTCCATACCACCAGGGTCTCACTTATATAGACTCTTCAGTCGGTACAACACAAGAGTCAAAACAAGAACCATGTTCATTATACTCACACTTAACTTTCTCGGAGCAATTTACATAATGAAGATGTAAGCTATCAAGACGTGAAATTAGTTTTTTGCACTTATTGCACTGAAATTGTATTCTTTTAACATTATTAGAACAACTGCTTCTTTCATGTCTGCGAGCATTTGAGGTGATAGTAAATGATGCGTCACAGTATTTGCACTGACGCAATGTACGCTCTTCATTAGTTGAAGAATCCATTGCTGACGATGAAACTTCGGATGATGGTGGTATCACGTCTGTTGAAATCTCCTCCAATGTTGACATCGTCGGTGCACACGGGATCTGCTCCTTCTCCGTCGTAGCTGTCGTCAAGGTTCCCATAGTCGATGGTACAACCTCCGAGTTCAACGTTAAAGACGGTAAAGATGCCATCGAGGTCTCAAGAACAGCTAATTGACACGACTTATGCACCAGAAGAAACAAACTAGGTGATCCTTACACCGCTGTCGTCAGAAACAAACTGAGCGTCTTGCTGTCTAGGACTCGCTTATATACATGCACCGTATGGAATAATACGATAGTCAAATCAAGAACCAATTACTAAAATACTAGATTCAAATCTACAAATTAAAAAAGAGGATCATTTGATCAAAAAAAAACTCGATCTCTCCAATATACGCCAGGCTCCAAGAGCTACAATTCACGTCATCAGATCCATCTACATTTTGCTCCTATGCTTCAATTTACCATTAGCTGCAAGTGCTCCAACAGCTCCATCAGCTCCAACACGTAATGTACGCAATGTACGCGCAATACATGCAATTTACACGCAATAAATGTAATGATTACACAGTACACACAGGAAACGGAACGTACACACAGTACACACACACACAGGAAACGGAACGTACACACAGTACACACAGGAAACTAAACGGACACACAGCACACACAGAAAACTGAACGTACACACAGTACACACAGGAAACTGAACGTACACACAGTACACACAGTACACACAGGAAATGGAACGTACACACAGTACACACAGGAAACAGAACGTACACACAGTACACACAGGAAACGGAAGGTACACACAGTACACACAGGAAAAGGAACGTACACACAGTACACACAGGAAACTAAACGTACACACAGTACACACAGGAAATGGAACGTACACACAGTACACACAGGAAACGTAACGTACACACAGTACACACAGGAAACGAAACGTTCACACAGTACACACAGGAAAGGAAACGTACACACAGTACACACAGGAAACGAAACGTATACACACAGTACACACAGAAAACGGAACGTACACACAGTACACACAGGAAACAGAACATACACACAGGAAACGAAACGTACACACAGTACACACAGGAAACGAAACGTATAGGCACATTAGACACAGGAAACGGAATGATCACACATACATTAGCGGAAACACACAAGCTTAGTTGGAAATCAGAATACAAGAAATAAAAACATTAAATTTTTACTTTCAATATTTAATTACTTCTCAACATTACACAAATACAAGTAAAAGAAGCCATTATTGTATGTTGCCAGCTTTCCTCAGTTCTTTCAGTTTAAAGGATATTTCTTTGATGCACGAATAGTTTCCTGCACAAAGCGAACCATGTAGAAGTCTTCTCCGGTCAACCAATATGTTTGGATCTTTCCATGATGTGTAATCAATCTCTTCTACCACCATCTTACTTGCTTATTTATTATAAATACTGTTAATATCACAATCGTCCCAGTGGTCATAATAAGCATTATCAGATTTATTTATTATAACACGACGTTTCCATCGTATCGGTCTCAGGACATCGCCACATTCTTCGATCTTGTCAGCTCTAGGTGCTTCATCACAGTCTATGCCTTTGTCAACAGCCTCAGAGTCACTGTAACAATCACTGTAGAAGACATCCTCTTTACCCAGATTACCTTATAAATTCGCTATCGATGATGTCGAAGTGTCTTCATCGTCTTCATGCTTCCTTTTTAGGAGTCCATCATTTTTACAAAGAATGGAGGATCTACTGAATATAGGCTTGAATGTATTCTCACTTTTCACGGTGTTGATACTTCCATTAGTTTCAGTCTTCCCGAAGCCAATAGCATCCTTCAATTTATGTTCTTCCTCACGATCGGGTGAGCTAATACCATCACGCTCAGGACAAGGAAAATTATTGTCGTAATGCAGATCACTCTTCTTTAGTCTAGTGGATCCATCGGTGTCCTCTATGCCGTAAGTATTCTTGACTTTACATGTTCTACCATGTCCTTTTAAGCTGTCAATTCGTGTTAACAACCTGTTACAACGATTACAGCTTAACATGTTGCGTAGTGGGTTTCTAGCACAATCATTATTCTCATGACGTCTAGCATTCCTTCTCATGACAAAATCCTTGCCACAGTATCTACAGCGGCTTCCTTCCGATTCAGCTGCAGATAACAAACCATGATCCATGGTAGCTTCTGTGACTAATGTTAGATACAAACTGTCAGTTTTCTCCAATTGGAACCATTTCTTAAATAGAGTTTTTGAAATATTTCATCAGCGAGAGTTAAGTTATCTAATGCAAAGCAAATTGATGCAAGTAGTTTTGGCTGTCGTCAACAGATGTCGCCACGTATTGCTTGCAGGTAAAATAATATATATTTCATTAATGTGGGATGCGGAACGCTCACTATCGATCAAAAAAGGGAGGTTGGCTTCGATAGTATCCAAGGAGAAAAAAGTTCTTCCTTCCTGCTAGTGCTTCTCAGATTTCTCACGGTCCGCCATCTTGGATTGCGACGTCACGGCGGCCATCTTGGATGGGTGTGACCTTGACCTTTGACCGAAACCGCAGGAATGATCGCAAGCACACGGATTAACCATCAAAATATTGATAAGAATAATCAGGAGCACACGGAGAAAACCATCATAATATTGGCAAGAATAATCAGGAGCACACGGAGAAAACCGCCACAAGTTTTCTTTGACATCATAAAAATACAAAAAAAATTAATAAAAAATTAAAAATAAAAACGAAAAAAAATTCAAACATTCTAGCTTGTACTATAACTCTAACTTTGCTTAACAATGAGAAGTTCACAAGCTAGCAGAACGTTTGAATTTTTTTTCGTTTTTATTTTTAATTTTTTATTAATTTTTTTTTGTATTTTTATGATATCAAAGAAAACTTGTGGTGGTTTTCTCCGTGTGCTCCTGATTATTCTTGCCAATATTATGATGGTTTTCTCCGTGTGCTTCTGATTATTCTTATCAATATTTTGATGGTTAATCCGTGTGCTTGCGATCATTCCTGCGGTTTCGGTCAAAGGTCAAGGTCACACCCATCCAAGTTGGCCGCCGTGACGTCGCAATCCAAGATGGTGGACCGTGAGAAATCTGAGAACCACTAGCAGGAAGGACGAACTTTTTTCTCCTTGGATACTATCGAACCTAACCTCCCTTTGCGAACGATAGTGAGCGTTCCGCATCCCACATTATTGAAATAGATATTATTTACCTGCAAGCAACACGTGGCAACATCTGTTGACGACAGACAAAACTACTTGCATCAATTTGCTTTGCATTAGATAACTTAACTCTCGCTGATGAAATATTTCAAAAACTCTATTTAAGAAATGGTTCCAATTGGAGAAAACTGACAGTTTGTATCTAACATTAGTCACAGAAGCTACCATGGATCGTGGTTTGTTATCTGCAGCTGAATCGGAAGGAAGCCGCTGTAGATACTGTGGCAAGGATTTTGCCATGAGGAGGAATGCTAGACGTCATGAGAAGAATGATTGTGCTAGAAACCCACTACGCAACATGTTAAGCTGTAGTCGTTGTAGCAGGTTGTTAACACGCATTGACAGCTTAAAAAGACATGGTAGAACATGTAAAGTCAAGACTACTTACGGCATAGAGGACACCGATGGATCCACTAGACTAAAGAAGAGTGATCTGCATTACGACAATAATTTTCCTTGTCCTGAGCGTGATGGTATTAGCTCACCCGATCGTGAGGAAGAACATAAATTGAAGGATGCTAATGGCTTCGGGAAGACTGAAACTAATGGAAGTATCAACACCGTGAAAAGTAAGAATTCATTCAAGCCTATATTCAGTAGATCCTCCATTCTTTGTAAAAATGATGGACTCCTAAAAAGGAAGCATGAAGACGATGAAGACACTTCGACATCATTGATAGCGAATTCATACAGTAATCTGGGTGAAGAGGATGTCTTCTACAGTGATTGTTACAGTGACTCTGAGGCTGTTGACAAAGGCATAGACTGTGATGAAGCACCTAGAGCTGACAAGATCGAAGAATGTGGCGATGTCCTAAGACCGAAACGATGGAAACGTCGTTGTTATAATAAATAAATCTGATAATGCTTATTATGACCACTGGGACGATTGTGATATTAACAGTATTTATAATAAACAAGCAAGTAACATGGTGGTAGAAGAGATTGATTACACATCATGGAAAGATCTAAACATTTTGGTTGACCGGCTAAGACTTCTACATGACTCGCTTTGTGCAGGAAACTATTCGTGCATCAAAGAAATATCCTTCATACTCAAAGAACTGAGGAAAGCTGGTTACATACAATAATGGCTTCTTTTACTTGTATTTGTGTAATGTTGAGAAGTAGTTAAATATTGAAAGTAAAAATTTAATGTTTTTATTTCTTGTATTCTGATTTCCAACTAAGCCTGTGTGTTTCCGCTAATGTATTGGTGATCATTCCGTTTCCTGTGTGTAATGTGTCTATACGTTTCGTTTCCTGTGTGTACTGTGTGTATGTTTTGTTTCCTGTGTGTACGTTCTGTTTCCTGTGTGTACTGTGTGTACGTTCCGTTTTCTGTGTGTACTGTGTGTATACGTTTCGTTTCCTGTGTGTACTGTGTGTACGTTTCGTTTTCTGTGTGTACTGTGTGTATACGTTTCGTTTCCTGTGTGTACTGTGTGTACGTTTCGTTTCCTGTGTGTACTGTGTGTACATTTCGTTTCCTGTGTGTACTGTGTGTACGTTCCGTTTCCTGTGTGTACTGTGTGTAAGTTTCGTTTCCTGTGTGTACGTTCTGTTTCCTGTGTGTACTGTGTGTACGTTCTGTTTCCTGTGTGTACTGTGTGTACGTTCCGTTTCCTGTGAGTACTGGGTGTATACGTTCCGTTTCCTGTGTGCACTGTGTGTACGTTTCGTTTCCTGTGTGTACTGTGTGTACGTTTCGTTTCCTGTGTGTACTGTGTGTACGTTCCGTTTCCTGTGTGTACTGTGTGTACGTTCCGTTTCCTGTGTGTACTGAGTGATCATTACATTTATTGCATGTAAATTGGATGTATTGTGCGTACATTGCGTACATTACGTGTTGGAGCTGATGGAGCTGTTGGAGCACTTGCAGCTAATGGACAATTGAAGCATAGGAGCAAAATGTAGATGGATCTGATGACGTGAAGCTCTTGAAGCCTGGCGTACATTGGAGAGATCGAATTTTTTTTTTCGATCAAATGATCCTCTTTTTTTAATTTGTAGATTTGACTCTAGTATTATTGTAAATGGTTCTTGATTTGACTAGCGTATTATTTCATACGGTGCATGTATATAAGCGAGTCCTAGACAGCAGGACGCTCAGTTTGTTACTGACGTCGGCGGTGTAAGGATCACCTAGACTGTTTCTTCTGGTGCATAAGTCGTGTCAATTAGCTGTTCTTGAGACCTCGATGGCATCTTTACCATCTTTAACGTCGAACTCGGAGGTTGTACCATCGTCTACGGGAACCTTGACGACAGCTTCGATGGAGAAGGTGCAGATCCCGTTGGCAACGACGACGTCAACATTGGAGGAAATTTCAACAGATGTGATACCACCATCATCCGAAGTTTCATCGTCAGCAATGGATTCTTCCACTAATGAAAAGCGTACATTGCGTCGGTGCAAATACTGTGACGCATCATTTACTATTACCTCAAATGCTCGCAGACATGAAAGAAGCAGTTGTTCTAATAATGTTAAAAGAATACAATTTCAGTGCAATAAGTGCAAAAAACTAATTTCACGTCTTGATAGCTTACATCTTCATTATAAAAAATGCTCCGAGAAGTATTATGAACATGGATATTGTTTTGACTCGTGTGTTGTACCAGCAAATGAGAATATATAAGTGGGACCCTGGTGATATGAACTTCAGTCCGTCTCTGGCTGCGGTGATGAACGAATCGGATAGACATTTAAAGTCATGTAAAAGGCTTAGTTCGTACAATAAGAAGACTGTTTGAATCGAGGAATCCTCAAGACTTTAGTACTTTGTCTGTGTTTATTATGTACTTGTAGTAGTGTAGTATGTATGTAATAAAAATATTTTTTAAAAGAACTTGCTGTGTTTTAATTATCTCAAACCTGTCGCTTTTGTGGTATTTTTTAAAATTAAAGTTGTTTGGTATCGGTCAGGGGTCGAACAAAGGACGGGAATCTATCTAATCAATCATTACTTAAATGAGTGAATTATTTAATGAATTTTGAACTTTTTCCCGAATTTCTAGCATTAAAACTACGGATTTTCAAGATGGCGTCCAAATTTCAAGATGGCGTGTGTCACAGTAATAAATGATTACTGCACTGTAATGGGTTAGAATAAAATTATCCAGATAGAAATGTACTCTATAATATGAGTACACACACAAGATGGCATACTCCTGCAGGTGGTAGCTCCTGGTAGCATTTACTGAACATAAAATGTCGGGTCCGTGATGGTCGACAAGGACAAAGTCAAATCTCAAGGTGCAGGTCAAATTTCAAGGTCAAGGTCAAGGTAAAATTTCAAGGTCAAGGTCAAATTTCAAGGTTAAGGTCAAATTTCAAGGTCAAGGACAAATTTCAAGATCAAGGTCAAATTTTAAGGTCAAGGTCAAAGTTCAAAGTCAAAGTCAAAGGCCAAGGTAAATGTTCAATGTCAACAGTTGAGGACAAAAGTATGGTGACCAGATAATTATACTACATGTTATCGGCACACTCTAGCAGACGAAAACAAGATGGTGGTCTCCAGCGGATGAAGACAAGATGGCGGACATGATGTCATACCAGTTGACAATATATACCTTGGTATTGTTGGTGGTAGATCAGTCTAGGTAGCTTTCATGGAGGAAGGATCAACCGTTTACTCTCGCCGGGAATCGAACCAAGGACATACATAGATATAATCAAACAGAATTCAAATACGTTAATTTTTTGATGAATTTTGGAATTTTTTTCATTAAAATCGGATAATAAATAAATATTTTCAAATTGGCGTCCAAATTTCAAGATGGCGTACATGACGTCATACTAGGTGACGATATATATGCTTTGAAAAAAGTGGTGGGAGTCAGTATGCTAGCGTCCACTTTGAGGGAAGGATCGGTCGCCATTTTTATTTTTTTGCACTTGTCGGGTTCGAACCGAGGACTCCGAGCTCCGTGTCTAAAACGTACGTTTTTTAAAAAAAATATTAAAATTTTATTATTTAATTTTTTTTATAATTTTTTAAAAAAATTTCATTAAAATCGGATAATAAATAAAAAAGTTAAAGATGGCGGCCGTAACGGAAATTGCAACGGTGACTTCATCATCCAATATGGCGGACAACACAATGCCGGAATTTTCGAGAACACAATGACGTCATCCAAAATGGCGGATCCAAGATGTGGGATCCAAAATGGCCTCCGTGATCAACTTGTCCTGTTACAGTATGTCCCTTTACGATGTGTCCTGTTACGCTGTCACGTTACGCTGTGTCCCGTTACGCTCATCCAAGATGGCCGCCGTGACATTAGAATCCAAGATGGCGGACCGACAATCACAATCCACAGCCTGCAGCCTGTTTCCGGACCGGCTTTCATATACTACTGATTATGTTTTTTACAAGAAGTACGAATGCCAGGACATTTACTAATAACATCGTTTTTAAACATCACATATAAAAGAGGAAGTGTAATCAGCTGCAGGTCAGCTAAAAAAACAAACCAAACATTTTTATAGCTCTAGCCTCATGTATACATACTTAAAAACATAATACATTTAAAACACTTAAAATTATTGCAATAACCTGCAATATTTTGAAGACAGATATTCAACTACAAAAAATTCTCCGATAGTATAAAAAGTTCGCCTATGTATTGTTGCCCAGAAAAATACAGTCCTAATCAGATATCAAATATAGCAAATAATACTGCTTTGTAACATAACGTCATGCTATTAGGTGGTCAACGTTTAACTGTTTGTGTAATACATATACGCACACACCTGTGACAAAATGCGTAAAGAAATAAAATTTGTATAAGCGCAAAACCTTTGTTGTACACACACACAGTTAAATATTTTTTTTTACGGGGGCAGGAAAACTACATTACTGGCCAACTTATTTGAATGTAGTGGTTAGCTGTGAACGAGCGTTCTTGCAAAAGAGATCAAATCTGATAGTTTTGGCCACATAATCAACGCAGTAAAACATACAATTTGTATATCGTATATGTGTAGTGCACCAAATTAATATTTATTATAATTACCTTGGGTTGCACTCGGTTACGTACGGGTTTCTAACTGAAATGTACCAAAAATAGTAATATTTATTCTCTTGCGCTTTGTTGAGGATTCAGTATTCTTGGGTGGGTGTGAGGGACATGGACAGAGAGGTAAAGGGATTGGAAATCTAATACTCGCCGACGCAGAGTACACCCACCCCCACCCCCCTCTTCCTGACCGGTCGTAAACATGACTCCCCGCTGGGCGATAAGAATTCTGAGAACAGCGTCCTCTTTCCCACCCCCATTCATTTCCCAAGCGTCGCTACATCGTTCAACTGTACTTCTAGTGCGCTCTGTTGAGGACGTAGATAACTACGAGTGTCTTTGCCCGCTTGCGAGAAACTCAGGATCTTAGCCATAAGCATCCATGTTTATAGCCTCCAATAAGACTCGTTTAGGATTATGACGTCACCGTTGCAATTACCGTTACGGTCGCCATCTTGAATATTTTTTTTATTCGATTATAATAAAAAAATCTTTATTTAATAAAAAAATTCAATTAATAAAATTTAAATAAAAATATTTCAAAAACATACATTTACGGCACGGACCTCAGAGTCCTCGGTTCGAACCCAGAGAGGGCAAAAAAAATGGCGACCAATCCTTCGCTCACTGTGGCCGCTGACAGACTGACCCCCGCCACTTATGTCAAAGTATGTATATATCGTCACCTAATATGATGTCATATCCGCCATCTTGAAAATCCGTAATTTTTATGTTAGAAAATCGGGAAAAAAATTAAAAATAATTTTAAAAAATAATTAATATAATTAAATAATAAAAATTTAATAAAATATAACTTAAAAAACACTGTTGCACTTATCGTAATGGTCGCCATATTGGATTATATAAATGTTGCATAATTTATTATGCCCTGCCATTTTGTTTGCGTATGATGTCATCGTTACACTTTATGTTACGACCACCATATTGGATCCTAAAAAATGTTTAAATTCGCGTTACGGTCGACATCTTGAAAATCCATAAATTTAATGCTAGAAATTTGGAAAAAATTCTAAAATTCATCAAAAAATTCACTCATTCAGGTAATGATTGATTCAAAACTTTGTTCGATCCCTGGTCGATACAAAAAAATTATGTAAAAGTACCGCAATAATGACAGGTTCGATAATAAAACGCTTCAAATTCTGTCACAAACATAATATTTATTACATAATCTATATTTTACTACAGGATCACTTCCGAAAGCCATCAATCTTATAATTTTTTAGCCCTGCATAGGAGTGAAATTAATAATTCTTAGCTTCAATCGATTTGTACTAGACAGAGACCAACCACAATATTTACAGACATAGTCCTCCTCATCTTGACAGATTTTCTGGATACTATTACGAAACCACGCTCTGATTACCATTTTTGTAAAAACGCTGGGCTGCAGGTAAACACTCAAAAGTGAATAATTAAATTTGGCCTTGGAAGCGTCAGCCCAGAAAACAAAACAATAACAACAATAATCACAGAGGTGCCCAGATGTCGTATAAAAGAATTTTATTTTTAACCTCCTAGCAACTCTAGTAGGCTATGTGGATCGGGGATGAATACTAATGAAATAACAAGACTGATGGTTTGATTTATATAAGAGCCCTTTTACTTAAATAATTTACTTTTGTTTTTATCTTTTAATTACATTGGTATTAAAACATATTGATTACAAAATGGAGGGAGTCCAGGGGCAACAAAATACATATAAAAGTAACACCATAATACCACTTGAATTTAATACTGGTTTTAAGTTAGCTCGCAGGCTCAAAAAAAACAAACAATTACATTGAAATTTAATTATGTCCTGTGTCCTGGCACCGGAGGTTTCGGCAGATTAACGTCCAGAAGAAATCATTTTGAGTAGAAACTTGGAGATAAACTCGGAGTTAAACTTGGAGTGGAGCTTGCAGCTAATTTTGGAACTTGGAGCTCATTTTGGAGGCTGATTTTGGAGCTAAACTTGGAGGCTGATTTTGGAGGCTGATTTTGGACCTCAAATTTGGACCTCAAATTGGACCCCGCCTGCAACCAAAGTCCCAAATTACTTAGACTGGTTAACAGGCGGCTAAGCCTGGGCAAGACTATGCCCAGTGAAAGGCAAAAAAAAGGAGGGGTAGGGATGACGACCACTTACCCAAAACAGCGGGGTGAAGTTCATGTCGGCTGTCGGTGACGTCATAATCCTAAACGAGTCTTATTGGAGGCTATAAACATGGATGCTTATGGCTAAGATCCTGAGTTTCTCGCAAGCGGGCAAAGACACTCGTAGTTATCTACGTCCTCAACAGAGCGCACTAGAAGTACAGTTGAACGATGTAGCGACGCTTGGGAAATGAATGGGGGTGGGAAAGAGGACGCTGTTCTCAGAATTCTTATCGCCCAGCGGGGAGTCATGTTTACGACCGGTCAGGAAGAGGGGGGTGGGGGTGGGTGTACTCTGCGTCGGCGAGTATTAGATTTCCAATCCCTTTACCTCTCTGTCCATGTCCCTCACACCCACCCAAGAATACTGAATCCTTAACAAAGCGCAAGAGAATAAATATTACTATTTTTGGTACATTTCAGTTAGAAACCCGTACGTAACCGAGTGCAACCCAAGGTAATTATAATAAATATTAATTTGGTGCACTACACATATACGATATACAAATTGTATGTTTTACTGCGTTGATTATGTGGCCAAAACTATCAGATTTGATCTCTTTTGCAAGAACGCTCGTTCACAGCTAACCACTACATTCAAATAAGTTGGCCAGTAATGTAGTTTTCCTGCCCCCGTAAAAAAAAATATTTAACTGTGTGTGTGTACAACAAAGGTTTTGCGCTTATACAAATTTTATTTCTTTACGCATTTTGTCACAGGTGTGTGCGTATATGTATTACACAAACAGTTAAACGTTGACCACCTAATAGCATGACGTTATGTTACAAAGCAGTATTATTTGCTATATTTGATATCTGATTAGGACTGTATTTTTCTGGGCAACAATACATAGGCGAATTTTTTATACTATCGGAGAACCTTTTTGACTTACCCTGTACCAGGATATACTGTAGTAAACTACTTACAACCGTTAAGAATTCTTACACGTTTAAATAGAGCTAAAACTTACAGATAACTTTTTGAATAAGTGGCGCCACTTAAAACTAGACATCTTAATATAACACTTCTTAACTTAAATATCTTATGAACTAGTACCATGGGTTTTCTTACTTATAAATAGGACCTAGGAATTTTTCTTGAAATATCAACACTGTGTGTTGAGTATGGCATGCCGGAATATTAGCGCTGTTCCTTGTGTAAGGAAAGTAGTGAAGAGTGCCCCTACTTCATGTCAGGGTGCACCTTCTTCACTTGGGAGATGTGGGCGCGTGCGCGAAATTCCCTAGAACTCGGGTCGGCTAGAGCGACGGTTACTGGCGTGAGGAATCGTTGTATCTGCCAGGGGCCATTCCAACGATACGAAAGCTTGGCTGATCGCTTGTCGATAGCCTTGCTTAAGGTGTGTGCCTTGCACAGCACCAAATCACCTAGTCTGTAGGGATTGGGAGAACGTTTATTGTTATATTTCTGTCTACTTGCCTCTTGGGCTAAGTGCAGGTTTCTACGAGCTCTACTCCAGACTTCCTTAATGTTCCTCGGGTCGTCTGGTAGTAACTCTTTCAAAGACCATTGATTAGAGAGTGGGGTGTTGGGCTGGTAGGTAAACATGAGTTCAAACGGTGTTGTTTTGTGACCTTCATGTCTGGCCGAATTGAAAGCCAACTGTAACCACACGAGGTTAGAGTCCCATTTATCCTGCGAGTTCGCATGAAATGCTATGAGAGCAGATCGGAGGTTTCTGTTGAAACGCTCCGCATGCGAAGGCTGGGGATAGTATGGTGTAGTGTTTACATGCTGTATTCCGTGTGAAAAACACATGTTTTTGAAAAGAGTCGATTTAAAGTTTGTGGCATTATCGGAAACGATGATGGAAGGAACTCCAGAAATTTTGAAAATGTTGTTTTGTAGGGCTCGAATGATTATTTCGGCTGTGGCTCTCCTGACTGGAATTAGCCACACGAATTTTGAAAAGGCGTCTACGCATACCAAAAGCATTGTATTTCCGTCCTTTGATCTTGGGAAGGGTCCCACAATATCTATGAAAAGCTTTTGCATGGGCCTTTCGGCCACGTCAGAACTTAAATAGCCGAACTGGGTCTGCTGCGCAGGTTTACTCAATGCACATAATTTGCACAGTTTTATCCTTTGTGTAATATCCTTGTGCATCCCGTCCCAGATAAAATTCCTGCGAATGTTTTCAATCGTTTTGAAAATTCCTAAATGTGCGCCTAAAGGTGACGAGTGGTAATACTGAAAAACCATGTCCCTGAGATTTTGAGGTAGGTCTATTCTGAAACTTTTTCCTTGTTGTGTCCTTCGGTAAAGTATGCCTTTTGAAAGTTTGTAATATTTTGGAGGTAAGCCTGATTTTATTTGGTTAATTATGTCTGACAATTGTGGATCAGAATTTTGATTTGATTGTATGTCGGAAAATGCTAGTGGAAAATCTGTTAACAATGCGTGGCAGGCAATGGGATTTTTTTCCTGAATATCGGAGTTGGAAGGGTTCTCGAACATTCGAGAAAGAATGTCTGCCACGATGTTTTGTGAACCACGAATATGTTGGATGTAGAATTTGAGAGAAGCAATTTTTACAATCCAGCGACCTAATTTACCTAATTGCTTCGGATGGGCTAAAAGCCAAGCAAGGGCCTGGTTGTCTGTTTCTAGTAGAAATTCTTTGTGTTCTAGATATGGCCGAAACTTATCTATGCCGAAAACTACGGCAAGACACTCAAGTTCGTATACCGAGGAGGCTTTTCTCTCCTGGTGTGTTAGGGTGCGGGAGGCAAAAGCTATAGGTTGCCTGCAGCCATCGAACTCTTGGGATAACACGGCACCAATGGCCACACTGGATGCATCGGTTTACAGAATGAAAGGCTTACTGAAATCAGCCATTCTGAGCACTGGAGGGCTAGCTATTGCCTGTTTTAGGAATTCAAAAGCTTTGTCCTGTTCTGGACCCCAATTGAAAACTGAATTTTTCTTACATAGAGCATTCAGTGGTGCTGCATGCTCAGCAAAATTAGGTATAAATTTAGCGTAGAAATTTGCCATGCCGATAAATCTGAAAATGCCTTTAGCATCTTTAGGGGGTTGGAAATCCTTTATCGCTTGTGTGCGACTAGGGTCTATGGTTACTCCTCGACTTGAAATCAGGTGTCCGAGGAAAGAAATTTCCTGCACTGCAAATTTTACCTTCTTTGTATTGACAGTGAGGCCACTTGTGGCGGCCTCAGTCGTCTTGGTTATCACTATTACCTTTATTTTGCGTAAAGTTTATTTTAAGATGAGTTAATTTTTTCAATAACATTATTTATGTGTTTATATTATTTAATGGTGTATGTTATTATTTATTTATTGTAACTTTTTAATCGTATACCTTTTTTATTTTACGTTAAGTACCCTTATTCTGGTGTCGGACTTGCAAGAAATAACCAGAACGATCTAGCGGAGTGAGGGGAGGTAGTAGAGGAGGGGGGTGACGTCAGCTGACGTGACAAGGGGAGGCGACGGCCAGCTGTTTGCAGCAGGGAGTGTGTGTTTGACCGCTGGCCGCGGAACTACTCGGTGGATAGTAGAATTTGCATCCCAGCGATGAGTAACTGGTGTTACGTTACGTGAATAAGATTGAATATGACGGTAACGCCACGACACCTTGGGCGAAGCAACATAAGTGGTGGTATACGAGAACGCGATATTTGGGGGCCTAGTGCACGGGTCGCCGATACAACGCGATGCAAGAGGCGCTAAAAAGTGAGTGGGGTTTACACCCGACCCCGGCAGTCACCAACTACAGAGGTATGCTTTAGTAACAAGTAAGTGCGAGAACTGGATTTTGTACTTTTTGCCCGGCTGGTATGACTTATGGAAGACGTGTTTGAAAGACAGAGTGCGACGACGGGAATTGCTGGTTGAATTTATCTAGACTAAAGGTGGTCACTATTTCATTCCCACCCCCCCCCCCCCTTTCTACGTAATAGACTTTTTGGGACTTTGGAATATAATTAAGTTTAGTGTAAGAGTGTCTGTGTACAAATGTCGCTACATGCGTTGAATTCAATTATAGCAATTTAAATGATATCTCGAATTATACTTTTAGATCCCTTTACCCTTTTACAGTACTTAATTTTGAGCATCTTATTTTTGATAATTCATTATTATAACTATCACAATAGGTTATGCAGGACTGTCGGTAAATTTAGCATGCTAATGATTTATTTTGCGCACTGGCCAAATGTTACACCAGTCCATGCGCGTCTGTTGAATTTAATTTTACTACACTTTCAATATCAGCATGCCAGTGGTGACGCGTATACGGGACTGGCGTGGCGAGTGCGGACGTGTGCAACTACCCCGGCATAAGGGGGGTTGGCCACAGGTGCGCCACTCTGCTTGGGGCAGTCTTGTTGTTGGTCCTTACTGTGATAGTGCTTCTGAGTATCCGTGAAACGATCAGCCTAGCTATGGCCGTAAGCTGGTTATATAATTTAGGCAAAGCTGAATTGTTGGCTAATATTCGAGCGGCAGGTTTAGTAGCGGCCGAGGACCTGGACATTGACGGGCTCAGGAAAATTTTTCAACCCATTTGAAAAGTAAATTACGTGTGGAACTTCCCGAAGGTTGAGAGGAGGATGTACTGGGGATTAGTGGGTCGATCAGTGAAAAAATGGGTTGGGTGAATCAAATTGAGAAAAATCAACTGGTAGAATACGTAAACAATATCCCGAAAATTATAAAAAGACGCTGGGGAGTTGATTGAGTTTTGTGTGGAAACTGAAAAAGTGAGGGAATTGGGTATTTTTGACCAAGATAAGGACTTGTTAAGGTGTTTAGTAGGAAAGTGTGGAGGCGTAGCTAGACAGATAAGGGTTCGTTGTTTGAAAAATTGTATGGATTGGGAGCTCACTAAATATTGTTTGTGGGAGAATCTTTTCCCTCGTAGATTAAGGGAAAAACTGATTAAAGAGAAAGTGTACCGTTTTCAAGGGGAGGAAGAAAACACAGGGGTATTTGTTGAAAGTATATTATTCATGAATAGAGTATTTGGGACCGGCCTTACTGATAAAGAATTAATAGAAATAATTCTTGAAAATATGTACCCCAGCAAAAGAAGGGAATGCTCATTTGTACAGAGGCCAACAAAAGTAAGGGACTTGTGTACCTGGGCTATAGAAGTGGAAAATGTGTGGCAAGCCCGGCGTGATTCAGGGAACTTTAAGAATGATAAAGTAGAAAGGGTGCAGGGTAAATCGAATGGCCCTGGGGGTAGTAAAAGGATTTGTTTTAAATGTGGCTTGGAAGGGCATTACAAGGTAAATTGTCCGAATAGCTGCAATAGTAAGTTTAAGTGTAATTATTGTGGAAAAAAAGGCCACGTAGAAAAGTTTTGTTACAAGGCAAAGGCGGATAGGAAAAGGAACATACCAGAGGAATTATGATGAACTTGTGTTGGACAGCATAATTTTGATCACGTTTGTTGACTAGCTCACTTAACTGCCTTTAGATGCTTAATGGAGTCTCGCTATATCTTCAATTGTTAAAACATCCACATTGTAATGTTTGCTTTAATAAGTTAAGGAACTATGTGGCATAAGCTTATTGTTATCCTTTTTTAGTGTTTTAAAATTTTAAATTTTTAGTATGTAATGTATAGGATACGTTTTGCCTTTTGCATTTATATTTGCATTAGCCATTTTATATACGTATATTTTTGATAAGATTTTTTGGATTGCTACAGCACTTATTTAAAAGGGTTTGTTTTCCGAATGGATTTTTTGGAAGTTAGTACCCTTTAGGATCGTAGCTTTAAAGCTTTTAATGATTTTATAAACTGTAAGTTCTTATTCTGTAATAATTCATTTATTTAGTATTTTTCTCGTTTAAAATTTTAATTTAGTTTTTGGGTGATGTAAAACTTTTTTGAGACTTTGGCTGTAGGTCGTGCTTTTTGCCCTTTCTTTGTGCTTTCGAGTCTACTTACTGTTTGCGAGTTTTTCTAGTTTTCTTTCCTAGTCTTTTTGCGTTTCTTTCTTCTCTTGTACGTGTTTCTTTGGGTGGCTTTACTTGTCGCGGACCTGATAGTTAAAGGGCTCAAGGAAGTTATCTATATTTTCTTTTATTTTTTTTTGTCGGGGTGGTTGAGGCCACTTGTGGCGGCCTCAGTCGTCTTGGTTATTACTATTACCTTTATTTTGCGTAAAGTTTATTTTAAGATGAGTTAATTTTTTCAATAACATTATTTATGTGTTTATATTATTTAATGGTGTATGTTATTATTTATTTATTGTAACTTTTTAATCGTATACCTTTTTTATTTTACGTTAAGTACCCTTATTCTGGAGTGGGACTTGCAAGAAATAACCAGAACGATCTAGCGGAGTGAGGGGAGGTAGTAGAGGAGGGGGGTGACGTCAGCTGACGTGACAAGGGGAGGCGACGGCCAGCTGTTTGCAGCAGGGAGTGTGTGTTTGAATGCCGGCCGCGGAACTACTCGGTGGATAGTAGAATTTGCATCCCAGCGATGAGTAACTGGTGTTACGTTACGTGAATAAGATTGAATATGACGGTAACGCCACGACACCTTGGGCGAAGCAACATAAGTGGTGGTATACGAGAACGCGATATTTGGGGGCCTAGTGCACGGGTCGCCGATACAACGCGATGCAAGAGGCGCTAAAAAGTGAGTGGGGTTTACACCCGACCCCGGCAGTCACCAACTACAGAGATATGCTTCAGTAACAAGTAAGTGCGAGAACTGGATTTTGTACTTTTTGCCTGGCTGGTATGACTTATGGAAGACGTGTTTGAAAGACAGAGTGCGGCGACGGGAATTGCTGGTTGAATTTATCTAGACTGAAGGACGTCACTATTTCGTTCCCCCCCCCCCCCCCTTTTCTTCGTAATAGACTTTTTGGGACTTTGGAATATAATTAAGTTTAGTGTAAGAGTGTCTGTATACAAATGTCGCTACATGCATTGAATTCAATTATAGCAATTTAAATTATATCTCGTGTTAACCTTTTAGATCCCTTTACCCTTTTACAGTACTTAATTTTGAGCATCTTATTTTTGGTAATTCATTATTATAACTATCACAATAGGTTATGCAGGACTGTCGGTAAATTTAGCATGCTAATGATTTATTTTGCGCACTGGCCAAATGTTACACCAGTCCATGCGCGTCTGTTGAATTTAATTTTACTACACTTTCAATATCAGCATGCCAGTGGTGACGCGTATACGGGACTGGCGTGGCGAGTGCGGACGTGTGAAACTACCCCGGTATAAGGGGGGTTGGCCACAACAGTTATCCCGGCTTTACGTAGTCGCTCAAGAACTGCTTGCAAATGAGCAATATGCTCTTCAAAAGTTTCTGAATAAACAACGACGTCATCAAGATAATTAAAAACGAATTTGAATTTCAGGTCGCCGAAAATTTAGTCTAGAAGGCGTGTTAATACTTGCGCGCCTGTGGCTAGACCAAAAGGTACTACTTTGTATTGGTAGAGATTCCACGGAATGCAGAAACCTGTGACGTGTTTTGACTCTGGAGTTAGTGGTATTTGATGATAGGCCGAGTTTAGGTCAAACACACTGAAAAATTTGGCTTTACTGAACCAGTGACATGCCGAATTTAGATCTGGTAATGGCGTCATTTCTACTTCAATTTGACGGTTGACACGGCGAAAATCGACCACTATGCTGTGACCTTGACCTTGATCTTTGGGTACCAAAAATGCCGGGGAGGCGAAACTGGAAGTGGAAGGTTCGATGACATCTTTGTCTAACAAATTCTGTATGTGATCCCGCATTATCTGCATTTTAGGTCCTAATAATTGATAAGGATGACACCTAACTGGGGTTTTGTCCAAAAGCTTAATTTCATATTGTGTGAGATGGGTGCGTCTTAATTTTTCACTCAAAACGTCGGGAAAGTTCCTGCATAACTTTTCTATTTCTTGTCTATGTTCGGAGTTAAGGTGGGTTAGTGAAATGTTGTTTTCACCTTTAGCATCTGCGTGAATGGCATTTACATTGCTCTGACATTTTGCGCCAGGTGACACAAAAGAAACAAAAACTTGGTTGTTAAATTTGAAGTGAAATTTTCGTGCTTTCAAATCAATTATCATGCCTGTTTTAACAATGAAATCTGAACCAAAAATTAAATCTGTGGCTAAATCATCTGCTACTAAGAATGGGAAGGTCCAAGAAAACAAATCGATTTTTACTTTAACAAGGACAATGCGATTTACTTTCAAAGGCTGTTCAGCAGCTGTAAAACGTTGTATTTCTATTGGCTCTACCTTTTGAGTCAAACGCTCCTGTTGTAATTTCCTGAACAGCTGGCCTGACACGAATGATCGCACGGATCCCGTATCAATTAGACCTGGGACTTCTTGTTTTCCAATTGTTGTGTTTGCGTAGGGCAAAACTGTGGGTAGATTGGCGAAAATGTTATGACATGTTCGTTTGTCAGTCGTGTGAGGACAGTTACATTTCTTACACCCGGGCGTAACAGTGTTGCTATGATCAGTTGGTTTTCTTTTGTTCATTCTGACTTGTTTGTTTGTTTTGTGTTTTTGTTTTCTTTGTTTGTTTTTCCAACGATTTGGGGAAGCTGTGTTTTGTTGTGATTTGTTGCTGTCAGATTTATTATTTACGTTTGTGTGGAAGCAAATATTTCTTAGAGTTGATTGGTGTACTGGCTCAGAAAGGATTCTTTCTGGCCAGCGATTTACACGTTTTTTGAATTTTGAGAATAGTGAAAATTTGGCCGATAGTTTTTTGCACGACACTGTTCAATGTAGTGCCCAGACTTTTTACAGTATCTACTAACCGGTATGCTCTCATCTTTGTACTGGGGCTTAGCAAAGTGTTCAGAGTTGTGCCTTTGTTGGAATTGTTTATTAGAAAATTGCTGTTTATTTTCTGTTCCTGTCCGTGCGTTGTTGTGGGCGTAGGAATTAGCTTCTCGATTTCGCTGGTGGTCAGCGTATTCTACGTTTGTGTTGGAGATACACAGGCGGTCAAGCTCGGCAAAGTTTTGCGGTCGAGACTGGAAAACTGCCCTCGATCTTTCCTGCGGATTAATTCCATCAAGGATGTTTGAAACTATCTCGTTCTCAGACACTCGCAACCGAAGAATTTGTGCAGCTAATTTGATGTCTGCTATGAAATTTGGTAAGGCTTCACTTCTTTGTTGTAGCCTGTTGTACCATTCCAGTCTGATGTTGGTCATCAAACGGGCTGGAATAAAATAATTTAGTACGTCTTCATGAAATTGGTCAAATGAATAATTTTGCTCAATGGCGAGCGTCACTCGCTCGCTCAAGGGTGGTTGTGTGAAGGGGAAAATGATTTCCAGCAGTTCCCTGTCTGGAATATTAGCCTTTTGTTTGATTCTGAATAAATGCTTGAGGAACTCGATTAGGCTCCTGGGCTCCAATCCTGTGGTTTCCTTGAAATTGTCTAAGAGCCTCTCCACGGGATGTGGAATCTTAGCATAGAAATTGCCTCCAGCTGATTGATTGGAGGTAGAAAACACAGGTACTGGGTTCGATGCTAGGGTAGAGGATGGAAGTGGGGCTGGTTGAGGTTGAGGTTGATTTTGAGGTTGAGGTTGATTTACCTGCGGGGCCAATGGCAGGTATATGGTGGTGGGGCTGATGTATGGAAGTTGCGACTCTATCCGGCCATCGGGTGGCACAGATGCTGCTTGTGTCAGCGTAGCTGCCAGGGTGGAAGGAAAGGCTATAAGTGGCGAACCTGACCATTCAATGGCCGAGGAGGTGGGGTGGGCTTCCGGGGAGGTTTGAAGGGATGAAAAGGCGGACCTGAATTCACGATAGGGTTTGAAAATGGTGGGTGAGGTGGAGGGTAGGTATATGGGTTGGGGCCTGTAAAAAGGGCGAGCTGTGAACGATTGAATGGGATGAGTATATGTAACATTGGTGCTCTGGTAAGTACCAGTCGCCATGACAGTCGCGGAGGGAAACTGCAAGTTAATGGATGTAGGGGTGGTGACAGGGAATGCCTGACGGCATGGTGTTACGGGGGGTTGATGGAGGGGGATTGGTTAAAGGGGGGGGGGGGGTAGGGAATGAGGTACCTCCGGTTTGCATTTGTTTTGGAGGTGGCTGTACTTGAGTGGCAGTTGCTCCTCCTGCCACTGCCTCTACGGGTTCAAGTAATCCTTGATCTATTGCGGCTAGTTTGCTCCGCAATTGGAAGGTTAGACCAGGGATCTGCTGCCTACATTTGTCGATCTCCTTTTGGTAGATCCCATTTAATTTGTTTGCGGCTACTATTTTAAGGTTAGTAAACCTCGTGCCGATATGGCTCAAGCGAGTTAGCGCACGGAGGATGTTGTTTTTATTTGTTTCATCTCCTACAGAATAAGTGTGGCTGTAGAGATCTTGAAATTTGTTACAAACACAATTAAATTCATTCAATGGGTTCAAGTTCGCGAGATTAGCTATTTGTGGCTGAATCTCTTCGGCACACGCAGCTCGGAGTCTTTTCCGGAGCGTGGCCACGTCGTCGAGGTCTGATAAGCCTCGAAAATGTAGTTCATACATAAGCTCGTCACGGAGGAGATACTCCGGCGTGAGCATTGTGTTCATTTCGTCGTTGGACCTTGGTCCAATCTTACAAAGACAAAAAAAAACACTTAATTTTGGCGTTGGTTGGTCAAAAAAAATACCAACAAAGACTTAAAACTATTGTTTAAAAAGTACCTAAAATTCTATACATAAGACACTCTTAACTTAACTTAGTTTAATAATATCATCGTTACTCCAGCAGGTCGGAAGTGTGTGCCCAAAGTAACAAAAAATTTTTGTTTAGAAAACTTTAACTTTATACCTAGGATAGGTCAAACACATGCGTCCTAGCCGGTAATGAAAACTAATTATTACTGCTTGGCTCGGGGGACGAACGACGTTCGTCAAGTTGCGTGCCCAGCAGGCCGCTGTGGGAGTACAGTCAGTCGTCCTGTGAAGGTCGCCCAGGGCGCTGAACTGAACTCGACGCGACAACGCGCGCCGTGAGAGATAAGGTGCGGAAGAGGGAGGGTGTTGTTTACAACGGGTGAGCACGTCCTAGTGATAAGGCCAACAGCTGTGCGACGAGGCCTGGAGCACACCTTGGGCCGCGTGGAGAAAAATACGCGACCGCCGGTCAAAGGGAAAACAGAATTTTTACTTAATAGAATTTAAGAATAAAGAAGGGGGTGCCAGTTTTAGGACTTAAAACAATATGTCATACAATCTGAGTCTAAATAAACTCGAAAAACCATTTAGTTATATATTTCATTATGTTTCAAATTTAAAATTTAAATTTCAAATTAAAAATTAAAATTATTATTTGGGTATGCATATAAACCAAACCACATTGAATACTACCAACATCCAACATGAAGCAGAAAATTGCTCTATGCTACCAACTTGTAGCAAAGATCAAACCATGCTCTGCCACCATTTTTATTACGAAGCCACGCTCTGATTACCATTTTTGTAAGAACGCTGGGATGCAGGTAAACACTCAAAAGTGAATAATTAAATTAAGGCCTTGGAAGCATCAGCCCAGAAAACAAAACAATAACAACAATAATCACAGAGGTGCCCAGATGTCGTATAAAAGAATTTTATTTATAACCTCCTAGCAACTCTAGTAGGCTATGTGGATCGGGGATGAATACTAATGAAATAACAAGACTGATGGTTTGATTTATATAAGAGCCCTTTTACTTAAATAATTTACTTTTGTTTTTATCTTTTAATTACATTGGTATTAAAACATATTGATTACAAAATGGAGGGAGCCCAGGGGCAACAAAATACATATAAAAGTAACACCATAATACCTCTTGAATTTAATACTGGTTTTAAGTTAGCTCGCAGGCTCAAAAAAAAAAACAATTACATTGAAATTTAATTATGTCCTGTGTCCTGGCACCGGAGGTTTCGGCAGATTAACGTCCAGAAGAAATCATTTTGAGTAGAAACTTGGAGATAAACTCGGAGTTAAACTTGGAGTGGAGCTTGCAGCTAATTTTGGAACTTGGAGCTCATTTTGGAGGCTGATTTTGGAGCTAAACTTGGAGGCTGATTTTGGAGGCTGATTTTGGACCTCAAATTTGGACCTCAAATTGGACCCCGCTTGCAACCAAAGTCCCAAATTACTTAGACTGGTTAACAGGCGGCTAAGCCTGGGCAAGACAATGCCCAGTGAAAGGCAAAAAAAAGGGGGGGGTAGGGATGACGACCACTTACCCAAAACAGCGGGGTGAAGTTCATGTCGGCTGCCTCCAGGAGCAGGGAAAGCAGCTCGCGGCACGGAAGTTCTCGATAATCATGATTAGAGAAAATAAAATAATTTAGATTAACAAAAAAAATACTATTGCGGGCAGCAAAATTTAAAAATTAGAAAATTGAGGCCTCTATGCCTTGACGTTGGCGACTACATGACGTAGTGTCGAGTCTTGGAGATAAACTTCGGAGATTAACTCTCGCGGATCGCGATGCGTGGTCCGCACAGACCAGATGTTGCCCGCCGAATCTTCAAAAAACGGCGTCGGAGCGCCTAATTAAAGAAAGCAACTGCCCCCAGCCAAAGAAGGGGGGGTGGTGATTGCCCGAAGGTGTCCGGAGATGCCCGAAGGGGCGAAGCAGACTGCATCCTGTTCGCTGCGCTCTCACGCGAGTCGTAGGCGAACTAAAATCGCAATCGCACTGCGACTGCTGCCAAGGTCGATTGTGACAAGCTGTCTCTTATGGGAGGGATGAGTATTGCACTCTAGCGGGGAAGACGAGAACCTCCCTGGAGGGTCACAGAAACATCCGCTAGAGTGCAGTGGGCGCGCTCTTGACCAGCGCTCAGAGCAGGGTTAGGGATTTTTCCCGCCGCTAGACTTTGCTGAGGGCTCTGTTTGACATGTGGGAATGTCCTCGGGGAGGCAATGTCCCCGCCTGGGTTTACTGGGGGTCGATGCTCTGGGTTGTAGTTCCCGTGAAGCCACCGGTGGGCGATGAGGGGAAGGGGGTTTAAATTTGCTAAGTCGCCTGGGAAAGGCATCATATGGACCGTCCCGAGGCTTCGCCGCTGGCTGTAACTTGGTCCAGAGGCGTGCTTGCTAAACCCTTACGTATGCTTGCCTCCGAGAAATGAAAGTTGCTAGCAGTGGGGTTGGGGGTAGCGTTCGCTAACGCGAAAGTCGTTCTGTTACATAGGGAAAACGTGACGCGAACTGCGGCCGGGATGCTGCGATCGCAAATCGTCAGCAAACAGTATCTAATTGAAGCCTGTGAATAAGCGCAGGTGCACTGGGTTGCACAAGATTACGTCGGAGTGTACAGTAATGGAAACAATATGTAATAAAATAAAAATTACAAATTTATTATTTGGTTTTCTTCTTTAAAAATTAAAAATTAAATTTAAATTCGTACATTTGTGCCTAAAAGTGGCACTGAAATGGCACAATACCGTTTTTAACAGTTTGCTTCACATCGTCAGAACTGTAAATTACTGCAGCCGATGTCTTGCATGCACACTTCTTCACTTTGTTTTCGAACGGATTTGGCATTCCATATAAACAGTCTAACTACAAGTTAAAGTTCAAAGTTCCGTTTGTTGCTACGTCAACATAAGCTGAATGATTATGTTCTGTCTGATATCGTCAAGAAAATTACAAATGTCTTTCGTCTCACTAAACATATTTAGATAATAGTAGTCTTTCAACGTTCCACGAAATGCAGTCTGCGCCAATAGAAGCCATTATCGTTCACTTGTAATGCTCCGAACACAATCTTAGGTTTAGTTCCATGTTCAGACGTCATAGCAATCGGTTGCTGCGCATCTGTTTTTTTGGTTGTATGCTTCCGTGTCTCTAATCTAAAGCAAGGAGTCGAAATGTCGGCAGGTAGTTCAGCAGTAGGAGCACAGAATCCACCTTTACATTTTTTCGCATGATGTTGCAAAATGTCAATTCGAGTAAACCATTTAAGGCACTCATCACAGCATAACTTCATGCGAGAATGGTTCATCATGCATTTGCTCAGCTCATGTCTTCGTGCATCATGGGAAAATGCAAACGACGTATCACAGTAGCTGCAAGAATGCCGTGGTGATGAAGACCAGCCTTTTCAGACCTGATCCAGATACTTTCATTGCAACAGTTTTAACATTTCCAGGCATACTCTTATGCACATCGATGCATCGTTGTTGCACCGAAACCTTTACTTTCTGCCGCAAAGCAGGACCTTTGCATGTCTTCATGTGCGTTTTCATATTATCTTTCCTGGAAAACTGCCTATGGCATTTCTCACAAACAATAATTATACGATATAGGTTCTTGGCACATTCGCTTTTCTCGTGTCGTCGAGCATTACTGTTGTTTGAGAAAATCTTGTCGCAGTAACAGCACAGATGTTCTTTAGTTGTCAAATCAGCATCCATTGAAGTCTTCATCGAGGTCGTATCGTCGATCGTCGTTGTTTCCTGCACAACCAGCTCTGTAGTCATTATGCTCTATTCTGCTGGTGGTATCACGTCTGTTGAAATCTCCTCCAATGTTGACGTCGTCGTTGCCAATGGGATCTGCTCCTTTATCGTCATCGCTGAAGTCAAGGTACCTGTAGACGATGGTACAACATCCATCGAGTTCGACGTTAAAGTAGGTAAAGATTCCATCGAGTATGCAAAAAAGGTAATTACGCGACTTATGCACCAGATGAAATAAACTAGGTGATCCTTACACCATCGACGACAGTAACAAACTGAGCGACCTGCTGTTTAGGACTCGCTTATATACATGCACCGGATGGAATAATATGCTAGTATTTAAAGAACAATTAACTATAATACTATAGACAAAACAACATTAAAAATAGAAGCATTATCAAAAAGGCACCACATTTTGGAATCACGGCCAACGAAAATGCAGCACATTTAGAAGCACCGACAACGAAAATGCAGCACCATCATCGAAAAGATAGCACATTTGTCATTGGCTCCAATATTCATTGGTTCCATCAGTATATTGATTCCATCAGTCTAGTAACTCCATCAGTCATTGGCTCCTATAGTCATTGGCTCTAACTGTCTTTAGTCTCATCAACTACAAATATATTTGGCTAGAATTCTATGAGTCTAAGAGACTATGAGGCCAAAAGGCTACGAGTCTAAAAGGTTCTATCTGGTTAAGTGTTAGACATGGCTTCGAGACTGCATGGCTAAAAGACCGCGTGGCTACGAAACTACATGTCTTTGAAGCTACAAGAATACAAAAGTACTCGGCTACAACTACTCTAGCAGAATTATGTTATTAGATTACATGATTACTTGTTTACGTAGCTACAAGTCTACGAGGCTACTTGGTTACATAGCTACAATTCTACGAGGTCCCAAGAAATCATGACTACGCGACTACGAGCCATGAGGTTACAAGACTACGCGACTACGAGCCATGAGGTAACAAGACTACGCGACTACGAATCTTCAAGTTTACGAGACTGCAAGGCTACAGAGCTACAAAGCTTCTAGAATACAAGTTTACGTGACTGCGAGGATACAGGACTTCAAGTCTGCATGAGTTCTTGACTACGAAGCTACTCGTCTACCAGGCTCCAATTGCCGTATCTTTCTTCGACAGAATTTTCTCTTTTGCTCCAACTGCACCATCAGCTTTATGTTATAAGATTTCAAGGCTACTTGCTTACGTAGCTACAAGTCTACGAGACTCCAATGCATCATGACTACGAGACTACGAGCCATGAGGTTACGAGACTATGCGATTTCAAATCTTCAAGGTTACATGATCGCGAGGCTATAGGACTATGAAGCTTACAGAACGCATGGTTACGAGACTGCTTGACTAATTGCCCACGTGGCTATGAAACTTCATGTCTCTAACTGACTAAAATAGCACCATTCAGTGGTGAGAGTTAATTTATCTCATGCAAAGGTACTTGTTGCAAGTAGTTCCGCTTTTCAACAACAGATGACGCCACATATTGCTCGCACGTAAATATTATTTATTTCTTTTATGTGGGATGCGGGATGCTCACTATCGATCGCATAAGAATGATGGCTTCGATAGTCTCCAAGGAGAAGGAAGTTCGTCCTTGCTGTTAGTGCTTCTCAGATTTTTCATGATCCGCCATCTTGGATTGTGACATTACGGCGGCCATCTTGGATGGGTGTGACCTTGACCTTTAACCGAAACCACAGGAATGATCGTAATCATGGAAAAACCCATAAAAATTTTGATAAGAATAATCAGGAGCACTCGGAGAAAACCATCAGAAGTCTAGCCAGGAATAATCGGAAGCATTTGGAGAAAACTATAAAAATATTAACAAGAATAATCGGGAGCACACGGAGAAAACCACCATAATATTGACCAGGTTAATCAGAAGCACTCGGAGAAAACCGCCACAAGTTTTCTTTGATATCATAAAATTAAAAAAAAAAATTAAAAATAAAAATAAATTACTAAAAAAATTCAAAAAAAAATTACAAAAAATACATAAATAGATGCTGCTAGCTAGTGAACTTCTCATTGTTGAACAAAGATAGAGTTCAAATGGTGGACCACGAGAAATCTGAGAATCACTAACAGGAAGGACGAACTTCCTTCTCCTTGGAGACTATCGAAGCCATCCTTTTTATGCGATCGATAGTGAGCATCCCGCATCCCGCATAAAATAAATAAATTATATTTACCTGCGAGCAACATGTGGCGTCATCTGTTGTTGAAAAGCGGAACTACTAGCAACAAGTACCTTTGCATGAGATAATTTAACTCTCACCACTATATGGTGCTATTTTAGTCAGTTAGATACATGAAGTTTTGAAGCCAAAGTATGGAGGATCTGCTAAATATAGGCTTGAATGTATTCTCACTTTTCAAGGTGTTGATACTTCTATTAGTTTCAGTCTTCCCGATACCATCAAAATCCTTCAATATTTGTTTCTCGTCACGATCGGCGTGCTAAGGCTTCCATCTTTTCTATATTAATAATATTATTTGTCTTAAAATCTCCGCGTCCGTGTCACTATCACAGTCGTTAAGACATCATCATCATAGCTGTCATCAATATTGCCATGAGCTGCATCAATATCACTCATTTTATGATATCGTTTCCACATTTCAGTTGTCAGAGATGTACCACAATCTATGATCTTGTGAGCTCCATTCTCATTTTCTGTAAAAGCCTATGAGGCCAGTTTTATTATTTAATCCTTCAACCCATCATCACAAACTCAATTAAATAATTGTAGTATATAGAAAAAAAAATCATCAAAGTTCCTTTCATTTAATCGTGGAAACCGTATCATCCTTTCCACCTATAGTAGGTATAGTTTCTTGAGCCCAAGAGTCTATCATCATGTACCATGCAGTGTTCTTCAAGAGATGTGATATACTTCTAGTTCCACATACAAATCCATCCTATCAATGATTTGTTTATACATTAGAAAAACCTTCACGTTAATTTTTACATGTTTTATTAAATTACCACTTCGACTAAAATAATTACCACACATAGTAATTTCTACAAAGGACACTTTGTCCAAGACATTTTAATCATAATCTGTCTGAAAACAGCCATGTTCCATCTATATCACAAAGTAAACGAGGGTTAGTGGAGATAGGTCAAACAAGTGCTAGTCACTCATAGGGTAAGAACCATGTGTTCGATACCTATCTCAGTCAATGTAGCATCTATGTATTTTTATTACCTCATGTAGAAAAATATGTTCCAATGCATACGAATTTAAACTTATTCACGTACGACTAGTCAAAAGTACATAAATTCAAGCACGCCAAACACAAAAAAAAAAATTCTCAATGATAGAGGCAGAGACTTCTCGATCGAGACACGCCTACCATCACCTGCAAATGAACATTGAACCCTCGCGCGGGAATTGCAAGCTTGCAGAATGCTGCGACACTCATATGTTTTGCTCAAGACATGCATACATCTCATCACTAGCCTTCCAACTCAGTACACGTAAAACTCCAGTGAAATCATAATCCAGCATACGTAAAGTACTTGCTGGAACCACTTCAAAGTATACATCACCGAACCAGAGAAGAAAATCAGCCTACGAATGTATATCTTGCTACCTACAAAAATAAATGTGTAGCACATATACGAGAGGAGTCGAACTTTACATACCATACTCAATACTCTGATAATTATAAGCGGCAAAATATTTTAAATCATGACCCCGGCTAGTATACATTTTTTTCGTGAACCCTAAATTCATGTTAGTAATCAGTACGAATGTGTGAGTAATTCGGACGAATAATCGCTTACCAAGTATCCAGAATCTTACTGTTACAGCCCAGCCAGTGCACCAGATTACTTCGAAGTGTACGCAATTGATTAACATTATTCAATTTTTTAATATCACCTCCGTAGTGTACACCAATATATGACAGGTTACGATTTAAGACCATAGATTTCCCACAAGTATGTTATGTTTATTTCGGGAGAGTAATAAATTATTATTTTAGAAATAATAAATCAAGTTCCTATCAGATTTGCTCTAATGTTACGGCATTACCTGTACCTGCACTTTACCAAAACATCCCCCATAAAAATCTTAAGAATGCAGATGGCATACTCAGACTGAAATAATTTTAGCAAAAAAAACTGTCTTCAGCATTATTGGTAAACAAAATAATACTCACAAACAAGACAAAACGGACATTACAAATCCGACCTAAATTACGTGCCACATGTAGTTTATTAATTAAGATAAACGATGTAGGTTAAGAAAAATTAATAAAAAAATTATTTAATTCAATAATTTATTTTAAATTGTACATGCATACACAATAAAATCTGACACTGTATGTATATATATCGTATACATTTTCTCAGTCCTTGCAACATTCATTTCTATTAAAATAAATTATTATATTTCGTTTTAAGAGTGACAAAATACAACTAATTCATACAGATCACGATACATCAGATCAGGAGTGTAACACCTTAGAGGACCAGAGATGATGCTAGAAACCCATCTTTACAAAATTTATAATGTTTTTTCAAGTAAAATTTTCGTGTAACCTGTACACCGCACTTCTCACACAGAAATTTTACACGGTCAAGATTTCTTCTGCATCCATGCTTTTCATGGATGCGTGTACTTCGTAGTCGCTCAAATCGTTTACCACAGTAGCGGCACTGATACAGATATTCATCGCAATTATCATCGCTTCCTCGATGTTCAACTTGCAAATGAACTTTGCTTTTACAATGCCTAATCAAATTACTTTTGTTTGTGAAATGTACACCACATGGGTCACACGGAAATGTCACACGATTAGCGTTTCTTCTACAGACATGATTTTCATGTCTTCTTGCATGTTGACGGTATTTAAAACTTTTGTCACAGTAACAGCACCGATGTTCGTTAGTCGTTCTTGAATCACCAGTCATTGAAGTTTCCATCGAGGACGAAACGAAGTTCGTAGAGTTTTCCTGTGTAGCCAGCACCACCGGCATTAAAGTCTCTCCTGCTGACGGTATCACGACTGTTGAAGTCTCCTCTTGTGATGACGTCGTCGTCGTTGCCGACGGGATCTGCACCTTCTCCGCCATAGCTGACGTCAGGGTTCCCGTAGTCGATGGTACAACATCCATCAAGTTCGTCGTTTTAGATGGTAAAGATGCAATCGAGTTCACAAGAACAGGTAATTACGCGTCTTATGCACCAGAAGAATCAAACCAGGTGATCCTTACACCGTCGTCGTCGCCAGTAACAAACTGAGCGACCTGCTGTCTAGGACTCGCTTATATACATGCACCGGTTGGAATAATACGCTAGTCAAATCAAGAACCATTTACTATAATACTCGAGTCAATACATCATCCAATGTTATTACTAAAAAAAATTAGGAATTTCAAGAAATAAAAGTTTAAATTATATATTGAAACAACTAATCTCTCATCCTACATACACGGTTCATTTAGACTTACTAGAAGGATTAAGAGTCTCTGAACAATGGAACTTTCAGAAACCAAACATAGTTTCAACTACTCAAATTTAAATTTTATTATGTACAGCTACACATAACCTCCAACTGACTCCAAATGTCTACAACACATTTCTAAAATAATTTATACGATACCGGGCTAGGTCCAAAGTCAATTATTTTTGTACCTCTCATCTACAGTTCAGGAGTCCTTCAGTGTTGATATAGCTACAGACAAGACATGTCCAGTACCATACATCTTCAAAGCCTTCAGAGTCGATCCTTGTTAAGCCTTATGACAAAAGTCTCCGAAACAAGAGTCCTACTCTATAAGTTTACTATACACTTTTATGCTTTTCATAGCACACATCGATAAATATCTTCATAAATAACCCAACATATTATCAGACCACTAGCATTCGATTTATGCACATACAGTAGGACACCAACATATCCATCAACACAAGTCCATTCTACATTAAGCTCCTCACTTATTTTCATCAGTCTACACTCAGCACACAAAAACTAAATGAAGTCAATTAACAACCTAGTATTTATATACATCCAGTCATTTAACAGCATACCGATGGCTAGTTAAATAATATTGACAGTGATCATGTTAGCTAAGTTTAAATTTATATAGGACCAGGGACCCATTGAACCTTCAGAACCGAGCTACACATACTCAGTGCTGGATGCAAGTTAATACTACACTCATTTGCCATCACTCATTTTCCATAATCGACTCTCTATTCGACACCCATTTTACATAATCGAAACACATTTTCCATCATCAACACACAATTCAACACTCATTTTCCATCACCGACACACAATTCAACACTCATTTTCCGTCATCGACACTCAATTCAACACTCATTTTCCGTCATCGACACTCAATTCAACACTCATTTTCCGTCATCGATACTTAATTCTACATACTCTTTCCTTCTTCAACACTCATTTTCCTTTATCTTCATACAGTAAAATGTAAACTTTCCAACACCCACACACACACACATAGATATTAAAATAGTCATCCGCAACTCAATTCTTTAAAGTAGCAAACACATGAACTTTATTAGGGCATGAATAACGACACATTTTAATAACAATTTTTAAATTATATTTATATCAAAAAATACAAAAGTATAAAATTTCATCAGTCAATAAACATTACTAACTTATTATATATACCCTGAAATTCTAAGTTCATCAAGAATAGCCCACGTTTCTTTGATAACTGATAAAATTTCGTCCTCTTGCGAAACAAGTAAAAGTCGCAACCTGTTCACCAACACGTTCGGGTCTTTCCACGATATATAATCAATTTCACTTGATGACACCATCTTCTTCAATTCTTTGCTGAACATATTCTGAAAATCGTTCTAATAATGATTATGATAATTTGTATCATCATCATCGGTGCTGTTCACATCTTTATCAAACACACTGACATCTTCATCTTGCATATCCCAGTATTTCGAATTTTTTAACATTGGAGTACCATCCTTGGTATCAAGCTTACTTGCTAATTTTCCAAAAAAATATTCCAAAGTCCGTAGAAGTCTACTATAAGACGACTTGTCACTTTTCTGGAGATGTTACTTTCATTATCTTCTACCTTACTTATATCTTCAACACCAGTTAAGCTATTTCCTTCCTCAAGACCTGGAGATATTTTAACACAATCGCTTTTAAGACTAGGTAGATCAATTTCATTGTAAGACATACTGTCCCCGAGCATAGCGTCTCCATCTACGTACTTTATCTCCTGCGCGAGCTTGGCTTTACAAGTTTTATCGTGTCTTTTTAAATTCTCTCTTCGTGTCAACCGTCTTCCACACTTGCCACAAATTAGTATTTGACGGTATGGGCTTTTAACACATTCGTTCTTTTCATGTCTACGAGCATTATAGATATTATCAAAGTATTTGCTACAGTATGTACAATGTCCTCCAGATCGAGATCGATATTTGTGTATCGTACCTTCACTAGTCTGTACGTACTCCATAATGGTTGAATAGCAACTAAAGGTATTTGTTAGGTATTTCGTATTTTCATGTATGAACATTCATCAATTATTTACGAAAAAAGATTTTTTTTTCTCATTTTGAAGAAAAAATCATGTTCCATGTAGTTTTACTACCCACCTTCATATTTCCTCATATGTTATGTTGTAAAAGCAACCAAAGTTGGTTGTAGGTTATGGAATGCTCACTCACGATCTCTTGAAAAAGGTGTACCTCCCTAGATCTCAAGAGGAAGAACATTGACCTTATTTAAAAATTAGTGAATAATATCATGGTCTAGCAAGAATCACAAGATAATCTATTCTCATATTAGCAACCATCATGTATCAGTTGTCTGTATAAGCAGTCAATGTTTTGTGTGGGATGCAGGATGCTCCCTTACGATCGCAACAGAAGGAAGGCTTCGCTAGAACACAAGGGGAAGGGAAATCTTCGTGTATGATAGCGTTTCTCAGTTTTTTCATGACGTAGTAATCGTCTGATTAATGAACTTTTGTTTTTGCCTGATTTCCACCTGTTAAAATTCTTTTTTAAGTGTTGATTTGATAATATGACTTCGGAAATTCATACGAAACTCTGATTAAAATTACCTGTCTTAGACACCAAGAACAATACAGTTTGTCCTTCATGTTAATGCTTATCAGCTGTCTCAAAGCATATTATTTGTCTGAGTAAGGTTATTATTTTTTAAATCCACCTGATAAAAATATTGTAAGTGGTGATTTATTGACAGAATTTCACTAATTAAATGTAACTCTGAATAGAAATGACATGACTCATTAAGTAAAAAATTCTTCATGCAGAGATAGATTTCTCACAAATAATCAGGAGCACTCGGAGAAAACCATCATATGTCTAGCCAGGAATAATCAGAAACACTTGGAGAAAGCCATCAATATATTAACAAGAATAATCAGAAGCACTCGGAGAAAACCATAAGATGTCTAGTCAGGTATAATCTGGAGCACACGGAGAAAACCACCATAATATTGTCAAGAATAATCGGAAGCTCACGGAGAAAAACACCATAATATTGACAAGAATAATCGGAAGCACACGGAGAAAACCGCCACAAGTTTTCTTTCATGTCATTAAATTTCAGGAAAAAATAATAATAAATAAAAATTAATTAATAAAAAATTAAAAATAAAATACAAAAAATACATAAACAGATTCTGCTAGCTTGTAAACTTCTCATTGTTGAGCAAAGATATAGTTCTAGTACAAGCCAGAATCTGTTTATGTATTTTTTGTATTTTATTTTTAATTTTTTATTAATTAATTTTTATTTATTATTATTTTTTCCTGAAATTTAATGACATGAAAGAAAACTTGTGGCGGTTTTCTCCGTGTGCTTCCGATTATTCTTGTCAATATTATGGTGTTTTTCTCCGTGAGCTTCCGATTATTCTTGACAATATTATGGTGGTTTTCTCCGTGTGCTCCAGATTATACCTGACTAGACATCTTATGGTTTTCTCCGAGTGCTTCTGATTATTCTTGTTAATATATTGATGGCTTTCTCCAAGTGTTTCTGATTATTCCTGGCTAGACATCTGATGGTTTTCTCCGAGTGCTCCTGATTATTTGTGAGAAATCTATCTCTGCATGAAGAATTTTTTACTTAATGAGTCATGTCATTTCTATTCAGAGTTACATTTAATTAGTGAAATTCTGTCAATAAATCACCACTTACAATATTTTTATCAGGTGGATTTAAAAAATAATAACCTTACTCAGACAAATAATATGCTTTGAGACAGCTGATAAGCATTAACATGAAGGACAAACTGTATTGTTCTTGGTGTCTAAGACAGGTAATTTTAATCAGAGTTTCGTATAAATTTCCGAAGTCATATTATCAAATCAACACTTAAAAAAGAATTTTAACAGGTGGAAATCAGGCAAAAACAAAAGTTCATTAATCAGACGATTACTACGTCATGAAAAAACTGAGAAACGCTATCATACACGAAGATTTCCCTTCCCCTTGTGTTCTAGCGAAGCCTTCCTTCTGTTGCGATCGTAAGGGAGCATCCTGCATCCCACACAAAACATTGACTGCTTATACAGACAACTGATACATGATGGTTGCTAATATGAGAATAGATTATCTTGTGATTCTTGCTAGACCATGATATTATTCACTAATTTTTAAATAAGGTCAATGTTCTTCCTCTTGAGATCTAGGGAGGTACACCTTTTTCAAGAGATCGTGAGTGAGCATTCCATAACCTACAACCAACTTTGGTTGCTTTTACAACATAACATATGAGGAAATATGAAGGTGGGTAGTAAAACTACATGGAACATGATTTTTTCTTCAAAATGAGAAAAAAAAATCTTTTTTCGTAAATAATTGATGAATGTTCATACATGAAAATACGAAATACCTAACAAATACCTTTAGTTGCTATTCAACCATTATGGAGTACGTACAGACTAGTGAAGGTACGATACACAAATATCTATCTCGATCTGGAGGACATTGTACATACTGTAGCAAATACTTTGATAATATCTATAATGCTCGTAGACATGAAAAGAACGAATGTGTTAAAAGCCCATACCGTCAAATACTAATTTATGGCAAGTGTGGAAGACGGTTGACACGAAGAGAGAATTTAAAAAGACACGATAAAACTTGTAAAGCCAAGCTCGCGCAGGAGATAAAGTACGTAGATGGAGACGCTATGCTCGGGGACAGTATGTCTTACAATGAAATTGATCTACCTAGTCTTAAAAGCGATTGTGTTAAAATATCTCCAGGTCTTGAGGAAGGAAATAGCTTAACTGGTGTTGAAGATATAAGTAAGGTAGAAGATAATGAAAGTAACATCTCCAGAAAAAGTGACAAGTCGTCTTATAGTAGACTTCTACGGACTTTGGAATATTTTTTTGGAAAATTAGCAAGTAAGCTTGATACCAAGGATGGTACTCCAATGTTAAAAAATTCGAAATACTGGGATATGCAAGATGAAGATGTCAGTGTGTTTGATAAAGATGTGAACAGCACCGATGATGATGATACAAATTATCATAATCATTATTAGAACGATTTTCAGAATATGTTCAGCAAAGAATCGAAGAAGATGGTGTCATCAAGTGAAATTGATTATATATCGTGGAAAGACCCGAACGTGTTGGTGAACAGGTTGCGACTTTTACTTGTTTCGCAAGAGGACGAAATTTTATCAGTTATCAAAGAAACGTGGGCTATTCTTGATGAACTTAGAATTTCAGGGTATATATAATAAGTTAGTAATGTTTATTGACTGATGAAATTTTATACTTTTGTATTTTTTGATATAAATATAATTTAAAAATTGTTATTAAAATGTGTCGTTATTCATGCCCTAATAAAGTTCATGTGTTTGCTACTTTAAAGAATTGAGTTGCGGATGACTATTTTAATATCTATGTGTGTGTGTGTGGGTGTTGGAAAGTTTACATTTTACTGTATGAAGATAAAGGAAAATGAGTGTTGAAGAAGGAAAGAGTATGTAGAATTAAGTATCGATGACGGAAAATGAGTGTTGAATTGAGTGTCGATGACGGAAAATGAGTGTTGAATTGAGTGTCGATGACGGAAAATGAGTGTTGAATTGTGTGTCGGTGATGGAAAATGAGTGTTGAATTGTGTGTTGATGATGGAAAATGTGTTTCGATTATGTAAAATGGGTGTCGAATAGAGAGTCGATTATGGAAAATGAGTGATGGCAAATGAGTGTAGTATTAACTTGCATCCAGCACTGAGTATGTGTAGCTCGGTTCTGAAGGTTCAATGGGTCCCTGGTCCTATATAAATTTAAACTTAGCTAACATGATCACTGTCAATATTATTTAACTAGCCATCGGTATGCTGTTAAATGACTGGATGTATATAAATACTAGGTTGTTAATTGACTTCATTTAGTTTTTGTGTGCTGAGTGTAGACTGATGAAAATAAGTGAGGAGCTTAATGTAGATTGGACTTGTGTTGATGGATATGTTGGTGTCCTACTGTATGTGCATAAATCGAATGCTAGTGGTCTGATAATATGTTGGGTTATTTACGAAGATATTTATCGATGTGTGCTATGAAAAGCATAAAAGTGTATAGTAAACTTATAGAGTAGGACTCTTGTTTCGGAGACTTTTGTCATAAGGCTTAACAAGGATCGACTCTGAAGGCTTTGAAGATGTATGGTACTGGACATGTCTTGTCTGTAGCTATATCAACACTGAAGGACTCCTGAACTGTAGATGAGAGGTACAAAAATAATTGACTTTGGACCTAGCCCGGTATCGTATAAATTATTTTAGAAATGTGTTGTAGACATTTGGAGTCAGTTGGAGGTTATGTGTAGCTGTACATAATAAAATTTAAATTTGAGTATTTGAAACTATGTTTGGTTTCTGAAAGTTCCATTGTTCAGAGACTCTTAATCCTTCTAGTAAGTCTAAATGAACCGTGTATGTAGGATGAGAGATTAGTTGTTTAAATATATAATTTAAACTTTTATTTCTTGAAATTCCTAATTTTTTTTAGTAATAACATTGGATGATGTATTGACTCGAGTATTATAGTAAATGGTTCTTGATTTGACTAGCGTATTATTCCAACCGGTGCATGTATATAAGCGAGTCCTAGACAGCAGGTCGCTCAGTTTGTTACTGGCGACGACGACGGTGTAAGGATCACCTGGTTTGATTCTTCTGGTGCATAAGACGCGTAATTACCTGTTCTTGTGAACTCGATTGCATCTTTACCATCTAAAACGACGAACTTGATGGATGTTGTACCATCGACTACGGGAACCCTGACGTCAGCTATGGCGGAGAAGGTGCAGATCCCGTCGGCAACGACGACGACGTCATCACAAGAGGAGACTTCAACAGTCGTGATACCGTCAGCAGGAGAGACTTTAATGCCGGTGGTGCTGGCTACACAGGAAAACTCTACGAACTTCGTTTCGTCCTCGATGGAAACTTCAATGACTGGTGATTCAAGAACGACTAACGAACATCGGTGCTGTTACTGTGACAAAAGTTTTAAATACCGTCAACATGCAAGAAGACATGAAAATCATGTCTGTAGAAGAAACGCTAATCGTGTGACATTTCCGTGTGACCCATGTGGTGTACATTTCACAAACAAAAGTAATTTGATTAGGCATTGTAAAAGCAAAGTTCATTTGCAAGTTGAACATCGAGGAAGCGATGATAATTGCGATGAATATCTGTATCAGTGCCGCTACTGTGGTAAACGATTTGAGCGACTAGGAAGTACACGCATCCATGAAAAGCATGGATGCAGAAGAAATCTTGACCGTGTAAAATTTCTGTGTGAGAAGTGCGGTGTACAGGTTACACGAAAATTTTACTTGAAAAAACATTATAAATTTTGTAAAGATGGGTTTCTAGCATCATCTCTGGTCCTCTAAGGTGTTACACTCCTGATCTGATGTATCGTGATCTGTATGAATTAGTTGTATTTTGTCACTCTTAAAACGAAATATAATAATTTATTTTAATAGAAATGAATGTTGCAAGGACTGAGAAAATGTATACGATATATATACATACAGTGTCAGATTTTATTGTGTATGCATGTACAATTTAAAATAAATTATTGAATTAAAGAATTTTTTTATTAATTTTTCTTAACCTACATCGTTTATCTTAATGTAATAAACTACATGTGGCACGTAATTTAGGTCGGATTTGTAATGTCCGTTTTGTCTTGTTTGTGAGTATTATTTTGTTTACCAATAATGCTGAAGACAGTTTTTTTTGCTAAAATTATTTCAGTCTGTGTATGCCATCTGCATTCTTAAGATTTTTATGGGGGATGTTTTGGTAAAGTGCAGGTACAGGTAATGCCGTAACATTAGAGCAAATCTGATAGGAACTTGATTTATTATTTCTAAAATAATAATTTATTACTCTCCCGAAATAAACATAACATACTTGTGGGAAATCTATGGTCTTAAATCGTAACCTGTCATATATTGGTGTACACTACGGAGGTGATATTAAAAAAATTGAATAATGTTAATCAATTGCGTACACTTCGAAGTAATCTGGTGCACTGGCTGGGCTGTAACAGTAAGATTCTGGATACTTGGTAAGCGATTATTCGTCCGAATTACTCACACATTCGTACTGATTACTAACATGAATTTAGGGTTCACGAAAAAAATGTATACTAGCCGGGGTCATGATTTAAAATATTTTGCCGCTTATAATTATCAGAGTATTGAGTATGGTATGTAAAGTTCGACTCCTCTCGTATATGTGCTACACATTTATTTTTGTAGGTAGCAAGATATACATTCGTAGGCTGATTTTCTGCTCTGGTTCGGTGATGTATACTTTGAAGTGGTTCCAGCAAGTATTTTACGTATGCTGGATTATGATTTCACTGGAGTTTTACGTGTACTGAGTTGGAAGGCTAGTGATGAGATGTATGCATGTCTTGAGCAAAACATATGAGTGTCGCAGCATTCTGCAAGCTTGCAACTCCCGCGCGAGGGGTCAATGTTCATTTGCAGGTGATGGTAGGCGTGTCTCGATCGAGAAGTCTCTGCCTCTATCCTTGAGAATTTTTTTTTTGCGGTTGGCGTGCTTGAATTTATGTACTTTTGACTAGTCGTACGTGAGTAAGTTTAAATTCGTATGCATTGGAACATATTTTTCTACATGAGGTAATAAAAATACATAGATGCTACATTGACTGAGATAGGTATCGAACACATGGTTCTTACCCTATGAGTGACTAGCACTTGTTTGACCTATCTCCACTAACCCTCGTTTACTTTGTGATATAGATGGAACACGGCTGTTTTCAGACAGATTATGGTTAAAATGTCTTGGACAAAGTGTCCTTTGTAGAAATTACTATGTGTGGTAATTATTTTAGTCGAAGTGGTAATTTAATAAAACATGTAAAAATTAACGTGAAGGTTTTTCTAATGTATAAACAAATCATTGATAGGATGGATTTGTATGTGGAACTAGAAGTATATCACATCTCTTGAAGAACACTGCATGGCACATAATGATAGACTCTTGGGCTCAAGAAACTATACCTACTATAGGTGGAAAGGATGATACGGTTTCCAAGATTAAATGAAAGGAACTTTGATGATTTTTTTTTCTATATACTACAATTATTTAATTGAGTTTGTGATGATGAGTTGAAGGATTAAATAATAAAACTGGCCTCATAGGCTTTTACAGAAAATGAGAATGGAGCTCAGAAGATCATAGATTGTGGTACATCTCTGACAACTGAAATGTGGAAACGATATCATAAAATGAGTGATATTGATGCAGCTCATGGCAATATTGATGACAGCTATGATGATGATGTCTTAACGACTGTGATAGTGACACGGACGCGGAGATTTTAAGACAAATAATATTATTAATATAGAAAAGATGGAAGCCTTAGCACGCCGATCGTGACGAGAAACAAATATTGAAGGATGTTGATGGTATCGGGAAGACTGAAACTAATAGAAGTATCAACACCTTGAAAAGTGAGAATACATTCAAGCCTATATTTAGCAGATCCTCCATACTTTGTATAAATGGTGGACTCCTGAAAAGGAAGCATACAGGCGGTGAAGACACTTCGACATCGACGATATTGAGTTCTTATACGGTAATCTGGGTGAAGACGATGTCTTCTACGGTGATTGCTACAGTGACTCTGAGCCTGTTTACAAAGGCATAGACTGTGATGTAGAACCTAAAGCTGACAAGATCGAAGAATGTGGCGGTGTCCTGAGACCGAAGCGATGGAAACGTTGTGTTATAATAAATCTGATCAAGCTTGTGATGATCACTGACTCGATGATGAAAGTAACCCTGAGGTTGGTGTTATAACGGAGGACAGCAGAGATCATAATATTTATATTAAACAAGCAATGAAGATGGTGTCAGAAGAGATTGATTCCACATCATGGAAAGATCCAAACATATTGGTTGACCGGCTAAGACTGATGGTGGCATCTGTTCGTAGAGGAAACTACTTGCATATCGTGGAAGTATCAACCATACTTAAAGAACTTCGGAACGCTGGCTACATACAATAATTATTTGATTAACTGTCATGTGTGTACTAATGAAAAATAAAATGAATTATTTATATTTAAAAAAAGTATGATTTATTTCTTGTATCCTGATTTCCAAATAAGTCTGTGTTTCCGCTACTGTATGTGTGATCATCCCGTTTCCTGTGTGTACGTTCCGATTTCCTGTGTGTACATTCCGTTGTCCTGTGTGTACATTTCATTTTCCTGTTTGTACATTTCGTTTTCCTGTTTGTACATTTCGTTTTCCTGTTTGTACATTTCGTTTTCCTGTTTGTACATTTCGTTTTCCTGTTTGTACATTTCGTTTTCCTGTTTGTACATTTCGTTTTCCTGTTTGTACATTTCGTTTTCCTGTTTGTACATTTCGTTTTCCTGTGTGTACATTTCGTTTTCCTGTTTGTACATTTCGTTTTCCTGTTTGTACATTTCGTTTTCCTGTGTGTACATTTCGTTTTCCTGTGTGTACTTTTCGTTTTCCTGTGTGTACTTTTCGTTTTCCTGTGTGTACTGTGTGTACATTGCGTGTTGGAGCCGAGTGGACTTGTATCCATGTAATTTCATAGACATTTAGTTTCGTAGCCATGCGGTCTTTTAGTCATGCAGTCTCTCAGCCATGTTTAACTCGGAACCAGCTAGATCCTTTTAGACTCGTAGCCTTGTAGCCTCGTAGTCTCTTAGACTCGTAGCATTGTGGCCCAATATCATTGGAGCTGTTGAAAGAAAAGGTAGTTGGGGCATTTGGAGCTGTTGGAGCCATTTGGAGGCTGTTGGAGCATTTGGAGGCTGTTGGAGCATTTGGAGCTGCTGGAGCATTTGGAGCTAAGAAGTAGTCGTTGCACGTCTATGCAAAGCTAAATGTTTATAAGTTTGCTGGCTTTCGCAAGTGATTCTGTAGCAGGATAGAAATTGTGTAATAAATATTATGTTTGTAAACGACTTAGTGGTGTTTTATTTCTCGAACCTTACGCTTTTCTAGTATTTAAATTAAATTTATTTTAGCTTCGTCCAGGATCGTGCCAAGGACCTTAGACGACCTAATTAATCAGTATATTGTTTGCAAATTTATTTAATGAATTTTTAACTTTTTCCTGAATTTTTAGTTTAATTATTACGAATTTTCAATATGGTGGTCTTGATGGCTTATAGGATGGTGTTAGTAGAGGATTTAGAGTCTCTTTACGAATGTTGAACATGGTTTATTGAAGTCATTATTTTTTTTACATAAAATTAAACATTATTGCAACGATCGGGTATCGAACCGAGGACGGGAATCGATCGAATCGATATGTAAATTAATGAGTGATTTATTTAATAAATTTTGGATTTTTTCCCGCTTTTCTAGCTAAATAAGTACGGATTTTCAAGATGGTGTCCGAATTTCAAGATGGCGGGGGGCACCTCGGTAATAAATGTTTACTGCACTTTAGCAGGTAAGAATGAAATTATCCAGATGGAAATGTACTCTATAATATGAGTACACACACAAGATGACGTACTCCAGCAGGTAGTAGCTCCTGGTAGCATCTACTGAACATTAAATGTCGGGTCCATGATGGTCGACAAGGACAAAGTCAAACTTCAAAGTCAAGGTCAAATTTCAAGGTCAAGGTCAAAGTTCAAGGTGAAGGTCAGATTTCAAGGTAAAGGTCAAAGTTCAAGGTCAAGTTCAAAGTTCAAGGTCAAATTCAAATTTCAAGGTCAGTGTCAAAATTCAAGGTCAAGGTCAAATTTCAAGGTCAAGGTCAAATTTCAAGGTCAAGGTCAAATTTCAAGGTCAAGGTCAAATTTCAAGGTCAAGGTCAAAGGTCAAAGGTCAAGGTCGAATTTCAAGGTCAAGGTCAAATTTCAAGGTCAGGGTCAAATTTCAAGGTCAAGGTCAAAGGTCAAGGTCAAAGGTAAAAGTCAAAGGTGTGGTGACCAGATAATTATACTAACATGGTATCGGCACACTCTAGCCGACGTAAACAAGATGGTGGTCTCCAGCGTATGAAGACAAGATGGCGGACAAGACGTTATATCAGCTGACGATATGTGAACCTTGGTATTGGTGACGGTAGATCGGTCTGTAGGTGGCTTCTGTGGAGGAAGGATCTGATGTTTTTTTTATTTTTTACCCTCACCGGTTTCGAACCAAGAACGGGAATCGATATAATCAATCATTATATTTATTGTCAATTTATTTAATGAATTTTGAACTTTTTCCCGCATCTCTAGCATAAAAATTATGGATTTTCAAGATGGCGGCCAAATGACAAGATGGTGGTCTGTCTCTAACAGGTGGTGCTATTATTACTTTAAATTAAAAAAAATTACAAGTCCAAATATGCATGTTATTTTTATATATACCTTATTTAATCTTCGGTCTGGTAAATGTCTCGATGGCCGAGTGGTTAAAGGCGTATGTTTTCCAACCTAGAGATCAGAGCCGCGATGGTTCGAATCACAGCGTTTCCAATATATTTTTCATAAAAAATAACATTTAAAATGTCGATAAGGTTCATAACAGCTATGGTAGGTAATGGAACATCGACCTTATGTGATGAGACAGAGCGACGCTGGCGCTCTCTAGGAACAAACGACAGAAATAAAGTCGACGGTATCCAAGATGGCGGCCTGCGGCGAAACAAAAAAAATCAAGAGCGATGCTGTCGCTATCTAGGAACAAACAACAGAAACAAAATCGACGGTATCCAATATGGCGGCCTCCAGTGGAACAGAAAAAAAATTCGTTAAAATCGGATAATAAATAAAAAAGTTAAAGATGGCGGTCGTAACAGAAATTGCAACGGTGACGTCATCATCCAATATGGCGGAAAACACATCACCGGAATGTTCGAGAACACAGTGACGTCATCCAAAATGGCGGATCCAAGATGGCGGATCCAAAATGGCCGCCGTGATCTACTTGTCCCGTTACGTTATGTCCCGTTACGCTTATACAAGATAGCCGCCGTGACGTCACAATCCAAGATGGCCGCCGTGACGTCAGAATCCAAGATGGCGGTCGACAATCTTCAATCCACCGCCTGAGGCCTGATCTCGGACATACTATCATATACTACTGCTGCCTTTTCATTGTCGGTGCTTCCAAATGTGCTGCCTTTTCGTTGACGGTGCTTCCAAATTAGCTGCCTTTTCGTTGGCGGTGCTTCCAAATGTACTGCCTTTTGGTTGTCGGTGCTTCCAAATGTGCTGCGTTCTGTTGTCAGTGCTTACAAATGTGCTGCCTTTTCGTTGTCTGTGCTTCCAAATGTGCTTCCTTATCATTGGCGGTGCTTCCAAATGTGCTGCCTTTTTGTTGATGGTGCTTCCAAATTAGCTGCCTTTTCGTTGGCGGTGCTTCCAAATGTACTGCCTTTTGGTTGTCGGTGCTTCCAAATGTGCTGCGTTCTGTTGTCAGTGCTTACAAATGTGCTGCCTTTTCGTTGTCTGTGCTTCCAAATGTGCTTCCTTATCATTGGCGGTGCTTCCAAATGTGCTGCCTTTTTGTTGATGGTGCGTCCAAAATGTGGTGCCTTTTTGATAATGCTTCTATTTTTAATGTTTTTTGACTCCAGTGTTATAGTAAATTTTTTCTTTATTTGATTAGCTTATTATTCCATCCAGTGCATGTATATAACCGAGTTCTAGACAGCAGATCGGTCAGTTTGTTACTGTCGTCGACGGTGTAAGGATCACTTAGTTTATATCATATGGTGCATAAGTCGCGTAATTACCTGTTCTTGCGAACTCGATGGCATCTTTACCGACGTTAACGTCCAACTCGATGGACGTTGTACCATCGTCTACGGGAACCTTGACGTCAGCGACGACGATGGAGGAGGAGATCCCGTTGGCAACGACGACGTCAACATTGGAGGAGATTCCAACAGATGTGATACCACCAGCAGAATAGAGCTTAATAACTACAGAGCTGGTTGTTCAGGAAACCACGACGATCTACAATACGACCTCGATGGAGACTTCAGTGGATGCTGATTTGACAACAACTAACGAACATCGGTGCTGTTACTGCGACAAGATTTTCTCAAACAACAGCAATGTTCAACGACACGAGAAGATCGAATGTGCCAAGAACCTTTATCGTAAATTCATTGTTTGTGAGATATGTCATAAGCAGTTTGCCAGAAAAGATAATAAGAAAACGCACATGAAGACATGCAAAGGTCCTGCTTGCGGCAGAAAGTAAAGGTTTCGGTGCAACAACGATGCATCGATGTGCATAAGAGAATGCCTGGATATGGTACTACTGTTGCAACGCCAGTATCTGGATCAGGTCTGAAAGGCTCGTCTTTATCACCACGGTAGTCTTGCATCTACTGTGATACGTCGTTTGCATTTTCCCATGATGCACGAAGACATGAGCGGAGCAAATGCATGAAGAATCCTTCTTGCATGAAATTTCGCTGGGATGAGTGCCTTAAATGGTTTACTCAAATTGACAGTTTGAAACATCATGCAAAAAAAATGTAAAAATGGAGTTTGTGCTGTTACTGCTGAACTACCTGCCGACATTTCATCTTTCCGCTTTAGATTGGAGACACGGAAGCGTACAACCAAAAAAAAACAGATGCGAAGCAACCGATTGCTATGACGTCTGAACATGGAACTAAACCTAAGACTGTGTTCGGAGCATTACAATTGAACGATAATGGCTTCTTTTTTGGCGCAGTATGCATTTCTTGGAACGTTGAAAGACCACTATTATCTAAATACGTTTAGTGAGTCGAAAGATATTTGTAATATTCTTGACAATATCAGACAGAACATAATCAATCAGCTTACTAATGGCGTAGCAACAAACGGACCTTTGAAGTATAACTTGTGGTTGGACTGTTTATATGGAAAGCCATATCCTTTTGATGACAAAGTGAAGAAGTGTGCATTCAAGACATTGGCTGCAGTAATGAACAGTTCTGGCTATGTGAAGCAAACTGTTAAAAACGGTATCCAGAAAATCTGTCAAGAAGAGGAGGACTATGTCTGTATAGGTTCTGGTTGGTCTCTGTCTACTATAAACTGATTGGAGCTAAGAATTGGTCATTTTGCGCCTATGCAGGGCTAAAAATTTATAAGATTGATGGCTTTCGCAAGTGATCCTGTAGTAAAGTATAGATTATGTAATAAATGTTATGTTTGTGAAAGAACTTGAGGTGTTTTATTTTCGAACCTGTCATTTTGCGGTATTTTTTAACATAAAATTATTTTTTTTGTATCGAACAGGGATCGAACAAAGTTTCGAATCAATCATTGCCTGAATGAGTGAAAGTTTTGATGAATTTTAGAATTTTTCCCGAATTTCTAGCATTAAATTTACGGATTTTCAAGATGGCGACCGTAAAGCGAATTGCAACATTAATAGGATCCAATATCGTGGTCGTAACGTAAAGTGTAACGATGAAATCGTATGCAAACAAGATGGCAGGGCATAATAAAACAAGCAACATTTATATAATCCAATATGGCGACCATTACGATAAGTGCCACAGTGGTTTTTAAGTAATATATTATTAAATTTTTATTTTTTAATTCTACTAATTTTTTTAATTTTTTTTAATTTTTCTCCCGATTTTCTATAATAAAAATACGGATTTTCAAGATGGCGGATATGACATCATACTAGGTGACGATATATACTTTGACATAAGTGGCGGGGGTCAGTCTGTCAGCCGCCACAGTGAGCGAAGGATTGGTCGGCATTTTTATTTATTTTGCCCTTACCATGTTCGAACCGAGGACTCCGAGCCTCGTGCCTTAAATGTATGTTTTTAAAAAATTTGATAAAATTTTATTAATTGAATTTTTTTATGAATTTTTTTTTTATAAAATGGGATATTAAATAAAGATTTTCAAGATGGCGACCGTAACAATAATTGCAACGGTGACGTCATAATCCTAAAAGAGTCATATTGGAGGCTGTAGACGTGGATGCTTAAGCCAGTTTTAGGAATTTTCAGCCTCTGGTATTTGTATGGACTAAAACGGGAGGTTTTTCCTCAAAACGGGAATTTTTGAGTCATTTTGAGTAATTTTTGAGAAATTTTGAGGAATTTTTGAGTCAAAAATGGCCGCCGTGACGTCACAAATCCAAGATGGCGGACCGACAATCACAATCTACGCGCGGGCGCCAGTTACAGGACATACTATTACACATTACTAATAATAATTAATGTTTCTTTTAAGTAGAAGGACCTCAAGTTTAAACATATTCATATACAGGTAACAGATTTGAAATAGTCAAACAATCGTTATTCAATAATCATACCAAGATTTACTCTTTATTTATACAAAAAATGTTAAGTGCTATGCATACTTCTCTTTCGCTCATGACATATCCATGTGCATGTGTGGTGTTCTAAATAAGGAGTGTTAAACCCATAAAGGTATATTATATGAGTCTTTCATGTTGTACAGTAAACATGCTTATAAGATTATTGTTAACTACTCTCTACAGTGCTAGATAAAAAAAACAATATCTTAATAGTGGTAAATGAATAATAAGCTATGTGTACCAACTAAAGTCTTCATATCAGTAAATAATAATTAAGGATATATCGAGGTAAATAAAAAAGATTTGTTAAAAAAGAACCTATATAGATAAGTACTAAACCACATCCCAATAAGCATAGGAAGATCTGTAGTTCCAAGGCGTTAATAACAAAACGTAACATTAAATAAGAATATATATCGTTATGTTATACTACTATGTATTCCATTCAGCATAGGAAGCACTATAATTACATTCCAACGAAACCTGAATAAAAAACTCCAGTAATGTTTGTGAAAGAACACAAAAGGAGATTCATATTGTATGAATAACCACTTAGCCAAAATCGTTTACAGAATAACAGACATAGCAATTCCATGCCTCAAACACCGCATCGCTTCGACGATGGTCCCGAACACAAAAGTTATATCTGCCTCCCGGAGACGATGGCAGGTCACCAGTAACTTTCACTTGCCGGAGGGCACACGGAAATAAGTATTGTTAATACACACACGCAGCGTCCTCCGAACACAAGCTTCCAGCTGTAATGCTGGATAAAATAATAAATTAAAATAAACAAAACATTAATCATGCCTCCCAAACTATCAGCTAACCCACCATAGCCTTTAAACCATATATCGTAAACAACGAAGCCCAACAACGACATTAAAGTGACAACGAGTAAAGAAAAAAGAAAAAAAAATATTTACATGAAAGTAAACATGTATCAAAGTACATGTGGTGTACGAATACTCTTTGCCCACAAGACTCAAAACTATATACTACCTACTAGTGCTAACCCTTTATTGCCAAACACATAAAATAATAAATAACAGCTAAAAAAATATCTTGACAAAAAAATAAAAAAATAAGGATAGTCAGGAGGATACTAATAAATAAGTAGTGACATGTGAAGTAACTCAAGCGTTTACAAAAACAAAACTGTATACTTCTCAACATAAACTTTCCTTGAATATTATCCCCACATAGACATGTGCTTATATTCGCTAATATATCCATAACATCGTTATCAGTAATAGAAAACCATAAATAACAAGTATCATCGAGAACCCGAAAAAAACAAACAACACCTAAAGACATATAGAAATACACAACCTACATCGAAACGACCACAAGATGCACATCCAAAGACGCAAACCCAGACACTTCATAAACCCACAGAGATAGCCCAGAGAAATTACATTCCATATATAACCACATAAAATTCCAGATGCTGGATCAATAAGAATAGATACACAGGTGTAACCGCCATAACTAAAAGTATAAAGTAGAAAAAACAATATATTAATACCACCGTAAATAAAATACACCCCCAAATATAATAAAAATAGCAAACATTAATGTATTCAACCTAATTTGACTAAAAGAACAAATCGTAAACAGCCAGTACGAATAAAATGACCTCCAAAAAAATTAATGACACATAGTTATGTACATAATCAAAACTAAGATATTAATACTATTCTTAGATGCGTTTGACACATCTTAAAAAATAACAATAATATTATAGTAACTTCATCACCGCCTCAAAAAAATTATAAGAACACAAAACAGGAGAGTGCACAAAAAGAGCAATTTAAAAAGTCTAAACGGAACAGAAATTTGGCTAAATATTGAAGTATACATATTAGAGTACAAGCAGTAGTCATATATATTTATAAAAATTCACAAACGCTATTTACAATAACTCGCGTTAGAAAAAAAATTTCACATGCATTCAGAAAGACCAGACATTGCTTCCCTCACAAAATGTTCGATGGTAAGTGTCACAATCTCTAATAACATACCTGTGAAATAGAAAGAGTTAAAAACACCGACTATTAAATGACAACCCTTGTTAAAGACATGTTAAAGTTAAAAAACTATGCTAAATGAATATAATGAAGCCATTAAACGGGCCTTAGCTATCAAATTCTTTATTATTTAAAATAAATATATTTGACTTTATAAGACTCGAAAGTATTTAGACTCGTTCTCGTGTATTTATATGATAAGAACAAAAGAACGAATCATTTAATTTAATTTGTGGGCGCCAACAACTTCTACGAAGTTGTAATAATCAATAACCCTTACAATTACTTCTATTTTAATTAATTTGTACTACACACCATTAATTAAAATATCTTTTATTATTGTCCGGACTATTCAGGGGTAGAGTTGGGTATGTCGTGGAAAAATTCGTAAAACCTTGGATTAGCTTGTATACAACGATTTTGTGAATTTTAACTCAAGTTGTCTCTAACTTTAGCAATCTGGTAGGGTAAAAGATTTAGTAAGGGATTTCAAGTCATAGTAATTATTCCCGACTGTCAGTTTTGCAAGCTAGTAAATGTGGTGACATTCATTCATCATTATATAACCGACCTGTTATTATAGTTCCGTGGTAACGAACTATGCGTTACTAGGTTTGCCTTCTTTCAACCAGGACCTCAGCAATGAATCTTCTGTGTCTTCATCCTTGGCACGCCCATTCGCTGTCTTGTACCTTCGTCCTGGGAACGCCTAGTATTAACGAGTAGTCTTCGTCCTGGGAACGCCTTTCGTTGTTTCAAACTTCGTCCTGGAAACGCCTCTAGATGACCATCTTCGTCCTGGGAACGCCGATAGTTGATCGTCTTCGTCCTGGAAACGCCTATCGTTGATCATCTTCTCGTACAGTTGAAAATTAGAAATACTTCTTTCTTCGTCCTGGAAACGCCTTAATCTGATTTCAGTCTTCGTAGTTTATACTCGTAGTCTTCTTCCTGGTATCGACTTGTAGTACTCAAATATTCTTATAAAGAATAATTCTTCTTTATTTCGCTAACTCTCTTCAAATCATTAATATTATTACTATTTCCTATCATTTCTTGTAATTCTTCAAAATATTTCACCAGTTATAAGTTCAATTTCTGCAGTCATAAAAATATCATGTCTTTCCTATTCGAAGTTCCTATATCAATTCCCTTTCGTTTTCTCTATTTCTTCCAAACAAAACTTTTATTAGCTAGCAATAATTTTTGTTAAATCTTTTCCACCAATACCAGATTGTTTTACAAATATTCGTCATATAATATCACATATGAACTGTGTAGAAAAACTAATCTTATTCGTTAAAACAAATATCATTACTTGAGCAAGTAAGTATTTCATTCAAAGATATAAATACAAATTACTGATTTTATGGTTCATAGAGAAATAAAATGTGTAGTGAAGTGAAATTATAAATATGCTACATTAATTTTGTTCATCCATCTTGTTATGTGAAATTAACAAGTTCAACCTTTATAGAATGCCCCTCCGAAGAATGTCTACATTGTGTATGGTGACACTATACACTGGAGGTATTCTTCCAATAACAATAATACACTATGGACAAAATTACACTTGAACACATATCATCGTTACATATTTACAAGAGTTACATACAATTCACACTCGAATAATAAAACAACAAAACAATTCTCCATTTAATAAGTACATGTTTTCTATTTTAAACATAGTTAAACCATTGTATTATAATTTTGTTTTGTTTTCGTACTTAGTAACTTCATTAACCTTTCACGTTATACAAATATGATGCATCCATATCATTAATGTGTGTGTAAATAAGACAAACTTTCAAATAAACGATTACTTTGCACCTCCAAACTTTAATTAATGGTATGTTTTTTTCAATAAGGCTGAAAATTTAATTCTCTATCATATTAGGGTCTTTATAAATTCTTAATTGGGTTATATTGTAATGACCTATGATTTTCCTTGTGTCAATATCTGCTTATTCATAACAATTTTCTCTTATAACCTTAGTTATACGATAAGGACCTTCATATAATAAGAAAAGTTTCTTTGTAACTAATTCCCAAAATTGACTACTGTAATTAGTTCTTTTTAGTACTAAATCGCCGCAAGATAAATTAATTTTATTTGCAGGTTTCAGTCTTCTTCTGCGCGCGTCGGCGGCAGCTATTAAACGATATTTTAACTTATTTTGATTTTCCTTCCGTGTTTCTTCCTCCTTAATTTCATTTTTATGTTGGTATGATTTATTTAATCCGGGTTTGTCATAAAATTTTTCCTTATGTAATGGTAAGACTTCAAATATACGTCCTTTTAATTTTTCGTCATTTAACGGGTTACCTACTGTAGCATTCTTAAAATCTAATTTTGAAACTATTGAATCATTAATGTTACTACAACATGTTCGTTCTTCCCTTCTTTTCTTCTTTAACGTGCAGAAACAATGATCAGTAAATTTCCAATTTTCCTTAGTGTTTGATGACGATTCGTCGTCATTAATAGTAACTAGACATCTTCTAAAATTTAATATAACATTGAATTTTGTTAGAAAATCAGTACCTAGAATAATGAGTTTCGACAATCCATTAACAATTAGTACTGGTACTAACTTAGTTGTTCCAAGTCCATTCACTTCTAGTAATGTCTGTTTGTTGATGATCGTACTACATTTAGTCGTCACACCCAAGATCTTTAAGTTCGGTACAGGCAGAATAGGTAATTTTACTCCTGAACTTTCAATCATCTCGACGCAGTTAGAACTAATACAAGAAATTTCAGCCCCACTGTGTAACAATACTGGTACTTTTACTCCGTTTATCATTAAAGTTATTTCAGGACATAAAGCTTCTTTGTCGTTAATCGCGGTTTCTTCATTTGTTTCGTCGCTTAAAAATTCCCTGTCATTGTTATTTAAAATTATAGTGTGTAATCGTTTCGTATTGCTTCTCATAGACATACCTATTCACCGTTTTTCCGCTATAGTTATTTTCGACTCCATTCTCTGGTTTTGGGTTAGACGTTCGGAGTCTATCCTCTCTAACCCTACTTAGTTTAACTGTTGCACATTTTGGTTAGCCTCTGGCGAATGCCATATCGCGTTTGAATTAAACTCACGGTTGTTAAAACTCATTACATTACTTCCTCCTTGTCCGTTCGGATGTGTTGAATTTTCAAATGTAAGTTTGGTGTTTGGTCTCCATTCTGGTGTTTTAACTAAATTACATACGACTTGGTCCCTTGGTTTGTTTCCTTGTGTCGGAAATCTAGTATTTGTCTGTTCCTGTGACGTATTTTCAACGGTATTCGCATTTCGTGTCATCTGTGTCACCGCCCCTCCTGCGTTCTGTGTATCTTTACAATAGTCGTCATTCCTTCTCCAATTTCCCTTCATTTGTGGTCTTAAAAATTTATATCTCCTATCTGATTCCTGATAAAGGTTTCTATTATAATTTTGGTTACCATATTTCCAAAAATTCCTCCTATTGTATTGGTTTCTGTCATACCAGTTTAGTTTATAATTATCGAATCCCAATGTGTTAACTCGCGGTGGTCTCTGTTCTCCTATATTTTCAAATTTTCTTTGGTGCCAATTAGAATACAGAGGTACATTCGGTTTACTATTGTTACGATTTTCATTCGGTTCTCTACGTTCGTATGTTTCCCTGTTCGTCGTCGTTCTCTCCAACTTTTCGAGTTTGTCATACACTAATAACTGTTCCTTGAATTCGACAATATTTGAAAATTGTCTAACCGCAAACTGTAATTGATATTTAATAGGTAGTTGCGATAATATTAGTGCAACGAACTCCGCATCCTCCATTCTACAATCTAGATACCTGGTTCGTTCGTACATTTCACTAACATGTGCTTCTAAACTTTTATTTTTCTTGTCGAATTTTTTGGCATGTAACTGTATCCTTAGATTACTCTGAACCCTAGTATTCCAAAATTGTTGTGTGAATAGTTTTCTAAATGTTTCATACTCAGTAACAGTATCTTGTAACATTTCCCACCAAAAGAAAGCTGTGTTCTTTAAACAATGACTCACACATTTCAACTTATCTGCTTCGTGTAGTGCGAAATTTTGCAATATTCCTCGAATGCTCTCAAAAATCGCATAGGATTTTCAGTGCTAATTCCGGAATAAGTTGGTATGCTGTCTAACCATTTCTTAGCTGGATGATGTAAAGCTAATATCGGATCTGTTATAGCTGTTTGCATGATGCTATTATTCATATCCGAACCTCGAATAATTCCTGCGGAATTAGTTAAATTAATAGTTTCCGGTATTGTAGTCTGTGAATGTATTACCTCTACTTCTCTATGATTTCTGACGGTATTTCGCAACTGCATTTCTTTTTCTATTTCACCGATTCTTCCTTCTACTCCCTCAAATCTAACTTCATTTCGTCTGTTGGTTACGTCTAATTTCTCCTCGACTATATTTACCGCGATATTTTGACATTTACTTTCACATTCTTTCAATTTTTCATCTACTTTCTCTTCTACTTTAGATAGATGTCCTTCTATTCCTTCTAACCTATCACATACTATAGAAAATTTCCTTTCTGTGTCCGTTAACATTCTATTCATGGCTGTATTCATTTGCCTAATATTTTCTAATAGTTCCTGATTTTCCTGTTTACATTTCTCTTCCGCTTCTCGCATTTCCTGTATACGTTTCTCCTCCTCTTCGCGCTTTTCCTGTCTACATTTCTCCTCCTCTTCGCGCTTTTCCTGTCTACGTTTCTCCTCCTCTTCGCGCTTTTCCTGTATACGTTTCTCCTCCTCTTCGCGCTTTTCCTGTCTACGTTTCTCTTCCGCTTCGCGCATTTCATGTCTACGTTTCTCCTCCGCTTCGCGTTCTTTTTGTTCTCGTTTTTCCTCTGATTCGCGCATGAACCTAAATATTTGTTCCATTCCTAACGTGGTAGTTTCCCTTATTCTCGTATCTACTTCGCCTATTTGCTGTGTTGGTACGTCGTCCTGTCTGATGTTACTGTCTATTTCAATTTGATCTGTGTTTTCAGATGGATCTGTTTTTGATGTAGCCCTTGAGTTATTTCCCCTCAAGAAATAAGTGTTCCTGTTTTCTTCTGACATCATGTATGTGGGATCTCTAAACTTGAGTTAAAATTTTCAGTTTGTTGTGGTCAATATACTTTGTGCTAATCCTTTGATTTATAGCCTCACGTTGTGGTAGCCAATCTAAACGGGCCTTAGCTATCAAATTCTTTATTATTTAAAATAAAAATATTTGACTTTATAAGACTCGAAAGTATTTAGACTCGTTCTCGTGTATTTATATGATAAGAACAAAAGAACGAATCATTTAATTTAATTTGTGGGCGCCAACAACTTCTACGAAGTTGTAATAATGAATAACCCTTACAATTACTTCTATTTTAATTAATTTGTACTACACACCATTAATTAAAATATCTTTTTTTATTGTCCGGACTATTCAGGGGTAGAGTTGGGTATGTCGTGGAAAAATTCGTAAAACCTTGGATTAGCTTGTATACAACGATTTTGTGAATTTTAACTCAAGTTGTCTCTAACTTTAGCAATCTGGTAGGGTAAAAGATTTAGTAAGGGATTTCAAGTGATAGTAATTATTCCCGATTGTCAGTTTTGCAAGCTAGTAAATGTGGTGACATTCATTCATCATTATATAACCGACCTGTTATTATAGTTCCGTGGTAACGAACTATGCGTTACTAGGTTTGCCTTCTCTCAGCCAGGACCTCAGCAATGAATCTTCTGCGTCTTCATCCTTGGCACGCCCATTCGCTGTCTTGTACCTTCGTCCTGGGAACGCCTAGTATTAACGAGTAGTCTTCGTCCTGGGAACGCCTTTCGTTGTTTCAAACTTCGTCCTGGAAACGCCTATAGATGACCATCTTCGTCCTGGGAACGCCGATAGTTGATCGTCTTCGTCCTGGAAACGCCTATTCGTCTTCTCGTACAGTTGAAAATTAGAAATACTTCTTTCTTCGTCCTGGAAACGCCTTAATTTGATTTCAGTCTTCGTAGTTTATACTCGTAGTCTTCTTCCTGGTATCGACTTGTAGTACTCAAATATTCTTATAAAGAATAATTCTTCTTTATTTCGCTAACTCTCTTCAAATCATTAATATTATTACTATTTCCTATCATTTCTTGTAATTCTTCAAAATATTTCACCAGTTATAAGTTCAATTTCTGCAGTCATAAAAATATCATGTCTTTCCTATTCGAAGTTCCTATATCAATTCCCTTTCGTTTTCTATATTTCTTCCAAACAAAACTTTTATTAGCTAGCAATAATTTTTGTTAAATCTTTTCCACCAATACCAGATTGTTTTACAAATATTCGTCATATAATATCACATATGAACTGTGTAGAAAAACTAATCTTATTCGTTAAAACAAATATCATTACTTGAGCAAGTAAGTATTTCATTCAAAGATATAAATACAAATTACTGATTTTATGGTTCATAGAGAAATAAAATGTGTAGTGAAGTGAAATTATAAATATGCTACATTAATTTTGTTCATCCATCTTGTTATGTGAAATTAACAAGTTCAACCTTTATAGAATGCCCCTCCGAAGAATGTCTACATTGTGTATGGTGACACTATACACTGGAGGTATTCTTCCAATAACAATAATACACTATGGACAAAATTACACTTGAACACATATCATCGTTACATATTTACAAGAGTTACATACAATTCACACTCGAATAATAAAACAACAAAACAATTCTCCATTTAATAAGTACATGTTTTCTATTTTAAACATAGTTAAACCATTGTATTATAATTTTGTTTTGTTTTCGTACTTAGTAACTTCATTAACCTTTCACGTTATACAAATATGATGCATCCATATCATTAATGTGTGTGTAAATAAGACAAACTTTCAAATAAACGATTACTTTGCACCTCCAAACTTTAATTAATGGTATGTTTTTTTCAATAAGGCTGAAAATTTAATTCTCTATCATATTAGGGTCTTTATAAATTCTTAATTGGGTTATATTGTAATGACCTATGATTTTCCTTGTGTCAATATCTGCTTATTCATAACAATTTTCTCTTATAACCTTAGTTATACGATAAGGACCTTCATATAATAAGAAAAGTTTCTTTGTAACTAATTCCCAAAATTGACTACTGTAATTAGTTCTTTTTAGTACTAAATCGCCGCAAGATAAATTAATTTTATTTGCAGGTTTCAGTCTTCTTCTGCGCGCGTCGGCGGCAGCTATTAAACGATATTTTAACTTATTTTGATTTTCCTTCCGTGTTTCTTCCTCCTTAATTTCATTTTTATGTTGGTATGATTTATTTAATCCGGGTTTGTCATAAAATTTTTCCTTATGTAATGGTAAGACTTCAAATATACGTCCTTTTAATTTTTCGTCATTTAACGGGTTACCTACTGTAGCATTCTTAAAATCTAATTTTGAAACTATTGAATCATTAATGTTACTACAACATGTTCGTTCTTCCCTTCTTTTCTTCTTTAACGTGCAGAAACAATGATCAGTAAATTTCCAATTTTCCTTAGTGTTTGATGACGATTCGTCGTCATTAATAGTAACTAGACATCTTCTAAAATTTAATATAACATTGAATTTTGTTAGAAAATCAGTACCTAGAATAATGAGTTTCGACAATCCATTAACAATTAGTACTGGTACTAACTTAGTTGTTCCAAGTCCATTCACTTCTAGTAATGTCTGTTTGTTGATGATCGTACTACATTTAGTCGTCACACCCAAGATCTTTAAGTTCGGTACAGGCAGAATAGGTAATTTTACTCCTGAACTTTCAATCATCTCGACGCAGTTAGAACTAATACAAGAAATTTCAGCCCCACTGTGTAACAATACTGGTACTTTTACTCCGTTTATCATTAAAGTTATTTCAGGACATAAAGCTTCTTTGTCGTTAATCGCGGTTTCTTCATTTGTTTCGTCGCTTAAAAATTCCCTGTCATTGTTATTTAAAATTATAGTGTGTAATCGTTTCGTATTGCTTCTCATAGACATACCTATTCACCGTTTTTCCGCTATAGTTATTTTCGACTCCATTCTCTGGTTTTGGGTTAGACGTTCGGAGTCTATCCTCTCTAACCCTACTTAGTTTAACTGTTGCACATTTTGGTTAGCCTCTGGCGAATGCCATATCGCGTTTGAATTAAACTCACGGTTGTTAAAACTCATTACATTACTTCCTCCTTGTCCGTTCGGATGTGTTGAATTTTCAAACGTAAGTTTGGTGTTTGGTCTCCATTCTGGTGTTTTAACTAAATTACATACGACTTGGTCCCTTGGTTTGTTTCCTTGTGTCGGAAATCTAGTATTTGTCTGTTCCTGTGACGTATTTTCAACGGTATTCGCATTTCGTGTCATCTGTGTCACCGCCCCTCCTGCGTTCTGTGTATCTTTACAATAGTCGTCATTCCTTCTCCAATTTCCCTTCATTTGTGGTCTTAAAAATTTATATCTCCTATCTGATTCCTGATAAAGGTTTCTATTATAATTTTGGTTACCATATTTCCAAAAATTCCTCCTATTGTATTGGTTTCTGTCATACCAGTTTAGTTTATAATTATCGAATCCCAATGTGTTAACTCGCGGTGGTCTCTGTTCTCCTATATTTTCAAATTTTCTTTGGTGCCAATTAGAATACAGAGGTACATTCGGTTTACTATTGTTACGATTTTCATTCGGTTCTCTACGTTCGTATGTTTCCCTGTTCGTCGTCGTTCTCTCCAACTTTTCGAGTTTGTCATACACTAATAACTGTTCCTTGAATTCGACAATATTTGAAAATTGTCTAACCGCAAACTGTAATTGATATTTAATAGGTAGTTGCGATAATATTAGTGCAACGAACTCCGCATCCTCCATTCTACAATCTAGATACCTGGTTCGTTCGTACATTTCACTAACATGTGCTTCTAAACTTTTATTTTTCTTGTCGAATTTTTTGGCATGTAACTGTATCCTTAGATTACTCTGAACCCTAGTATTCCAAAATTGTTGTGTGAATAGTTTTCTAAATGTTTCATACTCAGTAACAGTATCTTGTAACATTTCCCACCAAAAGAAAGCTGTGTTCTTTAAACAATGACTCACACATTTCAACTTATCTGCTTCGTGTAGTGCGAAATTTTGCAATATTCCTCGAATGCTCTCAAAAATCGCATAGGATTTTCAGTGCTAATTCCGGAATAAGTTGGTATGCTGTCTAACCATTTCTTAGCTGGATGATGTAAAGCTAATATCGGATCTGTTATAGCTGTTTGCATGATGCTATTATTCATATCCGAACCTCGAATAATTCCTGCGGAATTAGTTAAATTAATAGTTTCCGGTATTGTAGTCTGTGAATGTATTACCTCTACTTCTCTATGATTTCTGACGGTATTTCGCAACTGCATTTCTTTTTCTATTTCACCGATTCTTCCTTCTACTCCCTCAAATCTAACTTCATTTCGTCTGTTGGTTACGTCTAATTTCTCCTCGACTATATTTACCGCGATATTTTGACATTTACTTTCACATTCTTTCAATTTTTCATCTACTTTCTCTTCTACTTTAGATAGATGTCCTTCTATTCCTTCTAACCTATCACATACTATAGAAAATTTCCTTTCTGTGTCCGTTAACATTCTATTCATGGCTGTATTCATTTGCCTAATATTTTCTAATAGTTCCTGATTTTCCTGTTTACATTTCTCTTCCGCTTCTCGCATTTCCTGTATACGTTTCTCCTCCTCTTCGCGCTTTTCCTGTCTACATTTCTCCTCCTCTTCGCGCTTTTCCTGTCTACGTTTCTCCTCCTCTTCGCGCTTTTCCTGTCTACATTTCTCCTCCTCTTCGCGCTTTTCCTGTCTACGTTTCTCTTCCGCTTCGCGCATTTCATGTCTACGTTTCTCCTCCGCTTCGCGTTCTTTTTGTTCTCGTTTTTCCTCTGATTCGCGCATGAACCTAAATATTTGTTCCATTCCTAACGTGGTAGTTTCCCTTATTCTCGTATCTACTTCGCCTATTTGCTGTGTTGGTACGTCGTCCTGTCTGATGTTACTGTCTATTTCAATTTGATCTGTGTTTTCAGATGGATCTGTTTTTGATGTAGCCCTTGAGTTATTTCCCCTCAAGAAATAAGTGTTCCTGTTTTCTTCTGACATCATGTATGTGGGATCTCTAAACTTGAGTTAAAATTTTCAGTTTGTTGTGGTCAATATACTTTGTGCTAATCCTTTGATTTATAGCCTCACGTTGTGGTAGCCAATCTAAACGGGCCTTAGCTATCAAATTCTTTATTATTTAAAATAAAAATATTTGACTTTATAAGACTCGAAAGTATTTAGACTCGTTCTCGTGTATTTATATGATAAGAACAAAAGAACGAATCATTTAATTTAATTTGTGGGCGCCAACAACTTCTACGAAGTTGTAATAATGAATAACCCTTACAATTACTTCTATTTTAATTAATTTGTACTACACACCATTAATTAAAATATCTTTTTTTATTGTCCGGACTATTCAGGGGTAGAGTTGGGTATGTCGTGGAAAAATTCGTAAAACCTTGGATTAGCTTGTATACAACGATTTTGTGAATTTTAACTCAAGTTGTCTCTAACTTTAGCAATCTGGTAGGGTAAAAGATTTAGTAAGGGATTTCAAGTGATAGTAATTATTCCCGATTGTCAGTTTTGCAAGCTAGTAAATGTGGTGACATTCATTCATCATTATATAACCGACCTGTTATTATAGTTCCGTGGTAACGAACTATGCGTTACTAGGTTTGCCTTCTCTCAGCCAGGACCTCAGCAATGAATCTTCTGCGTCTTCATCCTTGGCACGCCCATTCGCTGTCTTGTACCTTCGTCCTGGGAACGCCTAGTATTAACGAGTAGTCTTCGTCCTGGGAACGCCTTTCGTTGTTTCAAACTTCGTCCTGGAAACGCCTATAGATGACCATCTTCGTCCTGGGAACGCCGATAGTTGATCGTCTTCGTCCTGGAAACGCCTATTCGTCTTCTCGTACAGTTGAAAATTAGAAATACTTCTTTCTTCGTCCTGGAAACGCCTTAATTTGATTTCAGTCTTCGTAGTTTATACTCGTAGTCTTCTTCCTGGTATCGACTTGTAGTACTCAAATATTCTTATAAAGAATAATTCTTCTTTATTTCGCTAACTCTCTTCAAATCATTAATATTATTACTATTTCCTATCATTTCTTGTAATTCTTCAAAATATTTCACCAGTTATAAGTTCAATTTCTGCAGTCATAAAAATATCATGTCTTTCCTATTCGAAGTTCCTATATCAATTCCCTTTCGTTTTCTATATTTCTTCCAAACAAAACTTTTATTAGCTAGCAATAATTTTTGTTAAATCTTTTCCACCAATACCAGATTGTTTTACAAATATTCGTCATATAATATCACATATGAACTGTGTAGAAAAACTAATCTTATTCGTTAAAACAAATATCATTACTTGAGCAAGTAAGTATTTCATTCAAAGATATAAATACAAATTACTGATTTTATGGTTCATAGAGAAATAAAATGTGTAGTGAAGTGAAATTATAAATATGCTACATTAATTTTGTTCATCCATCTTGTTATGTGAAATTAACAAGTTCAACCTTTATACCATTTAACCTAGATTTGCCACAAAACACGTTTCCTATACTAAATGTCACATCCCTAATAAATTAAATTCATCATCTAAAAGAATAGAAAAAGGTTTTTGTTCACCTAAACGAATCATTAACCTAGGTTTCAAAACGCCATATGGAAGAGAGAGATTCTGCAATATATTTAAGTAGGGGATACCGGGGTAAGTTGGCGAACGGGGTAAGATGACGAATCGTATGTAACTAATCCAGAAATACAGATAGAAGGTTGGCGCCCCTGTGACCTTGAGTGTCACCATCTGCACCTACTAGGCAGGTGCAGCGGAATTCTCCAGTCAGTTTGAATGTGGCAGCTTTGAGAGGCTAACTGTTTCGTGAGCCATTGTTGTAATATTGAAGGTACGTATGTTAAGCTATTACAAGAAAAGAGTCCATTTATATAAAATGTTTATACATGTAAAATGAAACGCTTACTTTTGGGAGTATTTTAATGTATAGATTGTTGAAGAAATTATTTTAATGTTGTTAGTGATTTTGGTAAAGCAAAAAAAGTTCTGCTGGGGCAAATTGACGGGGGCAAGATGACGAATTCGTCATCTTGCCCCTGCAATCGTCAACTTGTCATAGGTAATGACAGTGTACGCATTATTTTGTATTAAATGTGTTATTCAAACCAATGATATACAGATATGAACAACATTTATGTAAAAGAAAAATAATAATGAAATTATATAATATTATAAATATTTCCTGTGTTAATACTCGTAACGATATTGTTTGATTTTTTTTGTAGATGCCCAGGCATTACGGAAAGGAGAACGGAAAGGAGTTGTAGTGACGTAGAAATGACTGCTGCTGTGAATTTTTGTCGTAATAATGGTATTGTGATGGTCGGATTGCCACCACATACTTCGCATAGGTTGCAGCCATTGGATGTTTCGTTTTTCGGCCCTTTGAAGACATTCTACTCACAAGCCTGTGACAATTATTTAGTGTCACATCCCGGACAACAAATAACCGACCGTAATGTGGGAAATCTCTTCGCTGCACCTTATTCAAAAGCAGCAACTGTAGGCAATGCCATCAAAGGGTTTGAGGCTACTTGGATAGAGCATTACAACCCTCAGATATTCAAAGAATGTGATTTTACTGCTGCGGCTACATTGGAAAGAAAACTTCCCGGAAGTGAAGAACTAATGTCCACTTAAATACCAATTTCATCTGACCATGCATCAAACGATGTGTGGCTAAATTATATGCCTAATGCTTCAGGAGCTGACTGATTAATTAGCCCAGCCAGAAAAAATAGTGATCTTATCGATGAAGCAGGGCCTTCTTTTGGGAAGGCCAATGCAAGTTCATGTAGTAAATAGGCATCGTTTTATGATTTAAAACCATTGGCAGTGGCCCACAGGACAACCGCGACAAGGAAAATAAGTACAGGATCAGCTTCAGTAATAACAAGCTCGCCAATCAAGAACATGTTGTTACAAAGAGATAGAGAGAAGAAGCAGAAAGAAGAGAATAAAAATGAAAGAACAACTAATAAAATTGAAAAACGAAGCTCTGATCATTCTGTAGCAAAACCATCAAGCCAAAATAGTGTTTCTTGCCCTGCATGTGAAGAAGTTTACGTGGAACCTCCAAATTAAGACAGGATTCATTGTTCCACATGTTCTGAGTGGTGACACGAAAACTGTTCCAATTATGTGTGTGACTATTGTTAATGACATTATTGAAAGTAAAAACTTGCAGTTTTTCGTTACTATGTGGCAAGGAATTTTATCAAAGTCGTTCAAATATGTTACAATATATCTTCTTTACAGCCTGCATGTGGTTTAGTGTAGGATATCTAATATTAAACTATTGTGTACTTTGTCTATAAATATATATTTTTTTGTTTCGTCATCTTACCCCAATAGGTTCGTCAACTTACCCCACACCTGGGGTAAGATGACGAATGTGCTACCTAATTGGTTTCTTGTCAATAACTTCAGAACTACACACATTAATACAACCTTGTTACATTTTTAGGTAGAAAATAGTATATACTTCGTATTGGTACCAAATAAGATATAATAAATGCTTATTTATCTGTTAAAGGCCATTTCAAAGCTTAACATCGTCAACTTACCCCGGTCTCCCATATATTGAAACGAATTTCGAACTCTAGAGACCCATGATCACAACTCATATTAATTAAACTATGAATGTTCGCAGACAATTTGAGAAAAAACGAATTAGTTTAAGGAATTTGATATTTGTTTTAGTTCGCACTTTAAATTGCGATGTAAGTGACAAGAAATGATAAATACGGATATATATATATACACACACACACACACACACACCAACCATACAATTATAACAATTAAAATATGAAAGATAGGATAAAAAACCTCGCGTATGGTGTATATCTAGAACCATACTGCCCTGATCAAAGATGTCACCAGTAGTTCTCTGCACACATAATGAAGTAATAATAAACATCCAGTGGTTACAAACAGATAAAAACATATATATTTCAAAAATATGCACTTAACAACAAGTTAGGTTTTATAAGTATATAGTTATAAATATACAATTTAAAAAGCTAACTTAACTACCAATAATATGGAAACACTTCAAAAAGAAAACAAAGTTCAGACATTACAAACACAGAAAGGTGAAAAAACGCATGTAGATCAGTAAAGATGAAGCTTCAAAGACCATTTCCCTCGCGGATACAGAATGAAATACATTGCAGTAGCACACATTGTCCCACATATGTATCAAAACAAACAAAAAAACATTGACATAGGGTTAGCTCGAAACACACACACACACCAACACACACACATACACTACTTCCAGGATGTTTCCACCATCATGATTGGAACCGTTATACTTATTTTACATTTAAATTTGCATTGGTTAACAACGGTAACTTATATATATATATATATATATATATATATATATATATATACACACTCAGCAGCACCGATTGTAGTTTAGCACAACACACACAACAGAATATTCTCCATCACGTCCACAAACCCATCCGTGAAATAAAAACGAAGGAACCAAGAAAAAAGAAAACGTATCGAGATAAAGACCTTGAACTCTGCCGGCCACCGCAGCCCAGCGAGTCGCCAGGCGTGCCCTTTAAAGACAGAAGGGGTTCCCAGTGCGAAAGCCATATGTATTTATTGTAAAAGACTCATCTAAAATAATCAAAAATGACCGTTAAATCAGGCTAGCATTCCCATAGTTTACATGAAGAGGTTATAACGCAAAGTGGTAAAAAAAATTAGCTGTTTCTAAACCTTAAATACATACAATGTATTAATAAAAGTAATCACACTAGCCAAACTAACACTCATATTCCATAAAATATAAGTAAAGTTCACCGAGATATATTGAGACACGAATATATGCATGAAATATAGATAGATAAGTACTATACAAGACAAAAAAAAATTCAAAAAATGGAACAAAGTACCGTTTCAATACTAACCTAATGAAGCAGAAAAATTTTAACCCCCCATCATTCTATATACTAGTAAGCACATATCGCAATTGAACTAGAAAAATAATTTTAAAAATGCTAGCAAATACACAGACAAAAAACGGCCGCAATATATCTCAAAGGATAAAAATTATTTTAAGAATTTAGTATTAAAATTATTTTTAATTCATTAAAATCTATATGTTAATTTTTTTAACTATTGTTAAAAACTTTCGGTTAAAGGTGGAGTAATGTTTCCGCAATACCTTAAATATTTTATAATACTTTGTATTAAATTGTTTTTAATTAATTTATATCTAAATTTAATTTGTTTAACTGGTCGCAAAACCTTCAAGGAAATAAATAGAATTTAAGAATTTAGTATTAAAATATTTTTGATTAATTTAAACCTTTATGTTAATTTGTTGAATTATTATCAAAACCTTATGTTTTAAGCGGAGTCATTTTATAGTAAAATTTAAAATATTTCATTAAACGTTATTTAAATGTTTTATCTCTCACATTATTTCACTACCATCGAACGTCAAATTCTATGTTTTGTTTTCACAATAATTACCTTTGAGACTTTTTTTTTTCCTGTAGGGTCCTTTATAAAATATGTTGTACAATTTCCGCCGATAATTAATGATTTTCCAAAGTTGACACACAGAATTAAAGAGGGTATTGCTTCTATTACTATGAAATTTTTTAACCACTGTGAGGGAATTTTAATAATTTAGGTTTGAAGTGTGCCGTATAATTTAAGGTGCACATATTGAATATTTGTGAGTTGTCTTTCAATTTAATGCATAATGTGTTGTAAATTATATAAATTAAACCGATATAACATACCATTGAATCTGGGACAGTCTTTATGGACATTCTGTATTTGCTCGCGTTAGCACTATCGTTCTACACATAGGTCACGTGTTATTGTGTCTAAGCGGAGGTGTTTGCCTTTGCTCGGGGTTCGTCTCCCTCCGGTGGGAATGAGGTGTTAGTTCTGTGTGTAAATGTGTTACACGTTGCTCTGAGCCTGCAGTGTTCTCGAGAAGATCCCGTTTGCCTCTCGCGGGCCGGTGACCATAACATATTTCCCCGGCGAGCGGTGTAAACATAATTTTTTGGGCCTTCGCCGTCGCCGTGCGGTCCAGCGAGACAGCTATTTTTTGTGAATTAGTATAATGTATATAAAATATGCTGTGGGGAAATATTGTTGCGCACTGTGTGCATGGAGTCTCAGCTGACGACACCCAGATAGCGTGCTCTGTGACGCTCTCCTCTGTGGGGCGCCCTGGTGGTGCTTGTTGGCATAACAGATGGCGGTGCGCTCTAGTGGGATGTGTCGACATTGTTGATGGCAGCCTGAGTATGTGGCGCTCCCTTGGAGCTGTATTTAAACATAGCAGTAGGGTGGCGTTTATTTTAAACAAAACTGGTACTATACTCGGAGTGGTCTTTTGAAATTTAAACATAGCTACTATTTTACTCAGGAGGCATTTGTTTTAAGCATAGCTAGTACTATACTATTTTGGTATTCAAACAAAGCTGTATGGTGGCATTTGTTTAATCATAGCTAGTACTGTAGCTTATATTCCTAATTTCTTTCTCTACCCCTCAACTGATCTCGTGGCCTGGTTGGTAAGGTAGCTGCTTTCCCCTCACTCGACGTGCTCACGTTCCCAGGATCAAAACCCAGCTGCCCGGCTTTTCTGTACACTACTCCTGCCTTCGGAGCGACGGTAGCAAGCTCTGAGAACGAAAGGTAGAATTAAGATGGTGGATGTCAACAAGGTGGTGGCCTCCAGTAGACGCCCAACTGCTGATTCCAACTGACATTAGTTAACCACCATGAAAAAGAAAACAAGTATCGAAAATATAATTTATACACACGCCTGGTAAATGATGAATTACCAAGTACATAACAAATAACAAATGGAATACGGGTGATACAAATTTAATTGGCACTAAGGTTTGATTTTAACATTGTGAACAAGTATTTAAAAGAATTACTTCAATATTCAATTGATGTACCTTTCTTGTGAAGGCATAGGAGTGACTCAATGTTAATCTAAGAACACCAGAAATTAAAACTGATGAAAACAACAAATAATATGTTTAACAAAAGACAAAAAATAAGGCCTTTTACTTGAAAAGATTGTATCGCGGCCAGTCGCAAAAAGAAAACACTTCAAATAGCACATGGAATTATGGTGGTTCTGAAATATTTATCAAATAAAAATTTCTTAAAAACATTAACTGCAAAAGGCCATTTTGAAATAAACTTTCCCATTAGTCTTTTAACAATTCAAAAATAAACTCTCAACTAAAGTAATTATAAAAAAAATCTTGATATTTTTTGTAATATATCATTTATATAAATATTGAACAAATTATAATGTTCATAAAATAATTGCAACTGTAAAAAATCTCAATTAGCAATAAGACTGATAAAAATGCTCCGAATGAAAAATTGTTCAGAACGAAGAGATGCCGCCGAAATGTGCGGCGACAAAACATAAAGTTACTGGCCTCGCATAATTTGATGGAGCGAGTGCAGGTACTCGGGTGCTGCAGCGGACGCCAGCAGCAATGCACTGCAAATTCTTCCAGCAACTCGGGACTCGCTGCCCCTACCCCAGGTGGTAACCCATGTGGTACGAATCACCAAGCCACGACGTCTGAAACCTCTTAACTCTCTCGCAGGCAGTTTTACACCTTATTAACTAGTAAAAAAACTGCAGTTCAGCAATAAGTTCAATCTTGCAACGCATTCATCCAGCAGCCAATGCAAACATAACACAGGGCATAATAATTGCTGTCAGCAACTTCCATCACGTAGTAATGGAAATGATAAGAGTCACTAGTAGTATGGGAAAGTATGTCCGAGATCAGGATGCAGGTAGTGGAGCCGGGAGCCGGTCAGCCATATTGGATTGTTCAGTCACGGCGGCCATCTTGGATGAGCGTAACGGGACACGGCAAAACGGGACAAGTATATCACGGCGGCCATCTTGGATCAGCCATTTTGGATGACGTCATTGTGTTCTATAACATTCAGGCGATGTGTTTTTTGCCATATTGGATGATGACCTCACCGTTGCAATTTCCATTACGGTCGATATATTTAACTTTTTAATTTATTATAAGATTTTAATGATTTTTTTTAAATTTATAAAAAAATATCACTTAATAAAATTTTAATACATTTTTTATAAAAAAAACTTTAACAACACGGAGTTCAGAGTCCTCGGTTCGAACCCGACGAGTGCAAAAAAAAAATGATGACCGATCCTTCCCCCGCGGTGGATGCTGACATACCGACTCCCACCAATTTTTTTCAAAGCATATATCGTCAGCTGGTATGACGTCATGTCCGCCATCTTGTCTTCGTCCGCTGGAGATCACCATCTTGTTTTGGTCTGCTAGAGTGTGCTGATACCATGTTAGTATAATTATCTGGTCACCACACCTTTGACCTTGACCTTGACCTTGGAATTTGACCTTAACTCTTGAAATTTGACCTTGACCTTGAACTTTGACCATGACCTTGGACCTTGACCTTGAATTTTGACCTTGGCCTTGAAATTAACATTGACCTTCAACTTTGACCTTGGCCTTGAAATTTGACCCTGATCTTGAAATTTGACCTTGACCTTGAAATTTGACCTTGACCTTGATATTAGATCTTGACCTTGAAATTTGACTTTGTCCCTGAAATTTGACTTTTTCCTTGTCGACCATCATGGATCCGACATTTTATGTTCAGTACATGCTACCAAGAGCTACCACCTGCTGGAGTATGCCATCTTGTGTGTGTACTTGTATTAAAGAGTACACTTCCATCTGGATAATTTTATTCTAACTCGCTACAGTGCAGTAATCATTTATTACGGAGGTGCCCCCCGCAATCTTGAAATTCGGCCGCCATCTTGAAATCATGTAATAATGTAGCTATAAAAGCGGGAAAAATTCCAAAATTCATTAAATAAATCACTCATTACCTTACATATCGATTCGATCCGCTCCAGTTCTTGGTTCGATCCTCGATCGATGCAATAATATTAAATTTTATGAAAAAAATAATAATTCCAATAAACCATGTTCAACATTCTTAAAGATACTTTAAATCCTCTTCTACCATCATCCTATCAGACATCTAGACAACCATATTGGAAATTCGTAATTGTAATGCTAGAGATTTAGGAAAAAGTTCAAAATTCATTAAATAAATTTGTAATCTATCAACCGATTGATTAGATCGACTAAGATCCTTGGTTCGATCCTTGGCAATACAAAACAACTTAAATTTTAAAAAAGTACCAGAAAAGTGTAAGGTTCGAAAAATAAAACACCACAAAGTTTTTACAAACATAATATTTATTACACAATTTATAACCTACTACAGAATCACTTGCGATAGCCAGCAATCTTATAAACATTTAGCCCTGCATAGACGTGCAACGACTACTTCTTAGCTCCAACAGCTCCAAATGCTCCAAATGGCTCCAACAGCTCCAAATGGCTCCAAATGCTCCAAACGGCCTCAAAATGGCTCCAACAGCTCCAACACCTCCAAATGCTCCAACTGCCTTTTCTTTCAACAGCTCCAATGATAATGGGCTACAATGCTACGAGTCTAAGAGACTACGAGGCTACAAGGCTACGAGTCTAAAAGGATCTAGCTGGTTCCGAGTTATACATGGCTGCGAGAGACTGCATGACTAAAGGACCGCATGGCTACGAAATCACATGTCTATGAAGCTACAAGGATACAAGTCTACTCGGCTCCAACACGCAATGTACGCAATGTACGCGCAATACATGCAATTTACACGCAATATATGTAATGATTACACAGTACACACAGGAAACGGAACGTACACACAGTACACACAGGAAACGGAACGTACACACAGTACACACAGGAAACGAAACGTACACACAGTAAACACAGGAAACGGAACGTACACACAGTACACACAGGAAACGGAACTTACACACAGTACACACAGGAAACGGAACTTACACACAGTACACACAGGAAATGGATCGTACACACAGTACACACAGGAAACGGAACGTACACACAGTACACACAGGAAACGGAACGTACACACAGTGCACACAGGAAACGGAACGTACACACAGTACACACAGGAAACGGAATGTACACACAGTACACACAGGAAACGGAACGTACACACACATACAGTAGTGGAAACACACAGGCTTAGTTGGAAATCAGAATACAAGAAATAAAAACATTAAATTTTTACTTTAAATATTTAATTACTTCTCAACATTACACAAATACAAGTAAAAGAAGCCATTATTGTATGTAGCCAGCTTTCCTGAGTTCTTTGAGTATGAAAGATATTTCTTTGATGCACGAATAGTTTCCTGCACAAAGCGAACCATGTAGAAGTCTTATCCGGTCAACCAATATGTTTGGATCTTTCCATGATGTGTAATCAATCTCTTCTACCACCATCTTACTTGCTTGTTTATTATAAATACTTTTAATATCACAATCGTCCCAGTGATCATAATAAGCATTATCAGATTTATTTATTATAACAACGACGTTTCTATCGTTTCGGTCTCAGGACATGGCCACATTCTTCGATATTGTCAGCTCTAGGTGCTTAATCACAGTCTATGCCTTTGTCAATAGCCTCAGAGTCACTGTAACAATCACTGTAGAAGACATCCTCTTCACCCAGATTACCGTATGAATTCTCTATCGATGATGACGAAGTGAATTCATCGTCTTCATGCTTCCTTTTTAGGAGTCCATCATTTTTACAAAGAATGGAGTATCTACTGAATATAGGCTTGAATGTATTCTCACTTTTCACGGTGTTGATACTTTCATTGGTTTCAGTCTTCCCGAAGCCATTAGCATCCTTCAATTTATGTTCTTCCTCACGATCGGGTGAGCTAATACCATCACGCTCAGGACAAGGATAATTATTGTCGTAATGCAGATCACTCTTCTTTAGTCTAGTGGATCCATCGGTGTCCTCTATGCCGTAAGTATTCTTGACTTTACATGTTATACCATGTCCTTTTAAGCAGTCAATTCGTGTTAACAACCTGCTACAACGATTACAGCTTAACATGTTGCGTAGTGGGTTTCTAGCACAATCATTCTTCTCATGACGTCTAGCATTCATTCTCATGACAAAATCCTTGCCACAGTATCTACAGCGGCTTCTTTCCGATTCAATTGCAGATAACAAACCATGATCCATGGTAGATTCTGTGACTAATGTTAGATACAAACTGTCAGTTTTCTCCAATTGGAACCATTTCTTAAATAGAATTTTTTAAATATTTCATCAGCGAGAGTTAAGTTATCTAATGCAAAGCAAATTGATGCAAGTAGTTCTGGCTGTCATCAACAGATGTCGCCACGTGTTGCTTGCAGGTAAATAATATCTATTTTATTAATGCGGGATGCGGAATGCTCACTATCGATCGCAAAGGAAGGTTGGCTTCGCTAGACTCCAAGGAGAAGGAAGTTCGTCCTTCCTGTTAGTGCTTCTTAGATTTCTCAGAGATTATTATTATTCGACTGAGTAATGATTTTTTTTTTAATTTCCACCTGATAAAAATATTACAAGTGATGATTAAGTAGCAGAAGTTCACTAATTAAATGTAACTCTGAATAACATGACATGACTCATTAAGTAAAAAATCCTTCATGCAGAGACCGATTTCTCACAAATAATCAGGAACACTCGGAGAAAACCATCATATGTCTAGCTAGAAATAATCAGGAGCACTCGGAGAAAACCATCATTTGTCTAGCCAGAAATAATCATGAGCACTCGGAGAAAACCATCAAATCTCTAGCCAGAAATAATCAGGAGCACTCGGAGAAAACCATCATATGTCTAGCCGGAAATAATCAGAAGCACTCGGAGAAATCCATCAAAATATTAACAAGAATAATCGGGAGCACATGGAGAAAACCATCAAAATATTAACAAGAATAATTGAGAGCACTCGGAGAAAACCATCATAATATTGACAAGGATAATCAGAAGCATTTGGAGAAAACCATCAAATTTTATCAAGAATAATCGGGAGCACACGAAGAAAACCATAATAATATTGACAAGGATAATCTGGAGCACGCGGAGAAAACCATAATAATATTGACAAGAATAATCAGAAGCACACGGAGAAAACCACCACAAGATTTCTTTGATATCATAAAAATACAGAAAAAATAATATTTCAAATTAAAAATTTAAAAAAAAAATACATAAATAAATTCTGCTAGCTTGTGAACTTCTCATTGTTGAGCAAAGATAGAGTTCTAGTAAAAGCCAGAATTTATTTAAGTAATTTTTTATTAATTTTTTAATTTAAAATATTATTTTTTCTTAATTTTTATGATATCAAAGAAAACTTGTGGTGGTTTCCTCCGTGTGCTTCTGATTATTCTTGTCAATATTATTATGGTTTTCTCCGCGTGCTCCAGATTATCCTTGTCAATATTATGATGGTTTTCTCCGTGTGCTCCCGATTATTCTTGGTAAAATTTGATGGTTTTCTCCAAATGCTTCTGATTATCCTTGTCAATATTATGATGGTTTTCTCCGTGTGCTCCCAATTATTCTTGTTAATATTATGATGGTTTTCTCCGTGTGCTCCCAATTATTCTTGTTAATATTTTGATGGATTACTCCGAGTGCTACTGATTATTTCTGGCTAGACATTTATGATGGTTTTCTCCGAGTGCTCCTGATTATTTCTGGCTAGACATATGATGGTTTTCTCCGAGTGCTCCTGATTATTTCTGGCTAGACATATGATGGTTTTCTCCGAGTGTTCCTATTATTTGTGAGGAATCGGTCTTTGCATGAAGGATTTTTTACTTAATGAGTGATGTCATGTTATTCAGAGTTACATTTAATTAGTGAACTTCTGCTACTTAATCATCACTTGTAATATTTTTATCAGGTGGAAATTTAAAAAAAAAAATCATTACTCAGTCGAATAATAATAATCTCTGAGAAATCTAAGAAGCACTAACAGGAAGGACGAACTTCCTTCTCCTTGGAGTCTAGCGAAGCCAACCTTACTTTACGATCGATAGTGAGCATTCCGCATCCCGCATTAATGAAATAGATATTATTTACCTGCAAGCAACACGTGGCGACATCTGTTGATGACAGCCAGAACTACTTGCATCAATTTGCTTTGCATTAGATAACTTAACTCTCGCTGATGAAATATTTAAAAAATTCTATTTAAGAAATGGTTCCAATTGGAGAAAACTGACAGATTGTATCTAACATTAGTCACTTAAGCTACCATGGATCATGGTTTGTTATCTACAGCTGAATCGGAAAGAAGCCGCTGTAGATACTGTGGCAAGGATTTTGTCATGAGAAGGAATGCTAGACGTCATGAGAAGAATGATTGTGCTAGAAACCCACTACGCAACATGTTAAGCTGTAATCGTTGTAGCAGGTTGTTAACACGAATTGACAGCTTAAAAGGACATGGTATAACATGTAAAGTCAAGAATACTTACGGCATAGAGGACACCGGTGGATCCACTGGACTAAAGAAGAGTGATCTGCATTACGACAATAATTTTCCTTGTCCTGAGCGTGATGGTATTAGCTCACCCGATCGTGAGGAAGAACATAAATTGAAGGATGCTAATAGCTTCGGAACTACTGAAACTAATGGAAGTATCAACACCGTGAAAAGTGAAAATACATTCAAGCCTATATACAGTAGATCCTCCCTTCTTTGTAAAAATGATGATGGAGTCCTAAAAAGGAAGCATGAAGACGATGACGACACATCACCATCATCGATAGCGAATTCATACGGTAATCTGGGTGAAGAGGATGTCTTCTACAGTGATTGTTACAGTGACTCTGAGGCTGTTGACAAAGGCATAGACTGTGATGAAGCACCTAGAGCTGACAAGATCAAAGAATGTGGCAATGTCCTGAGACCGAAACGATAGAAACGTCGTTGTTATAATAAATAAATCTAATAATGCTTTTTTATGATCACTGGGACGATTGTGATATTAAAAGTATTTATAATAAACAAGCAAGTAAGATGGTGGTAGAAGAGATTGATTACACATCATGGAAAGATCCAAACATATTGGTTGACCGGAGAAGACTTCTACATGGTTCGCTTTGTGCAGGAAACTATTCGTGCATCAAAGAAATATCCTTTAAACTGAAAGAACTGAGGAAAGCTGGCAACATACAATAATGGCTTCTTTTACTTGTATTTGTGTAATGTTGAGAAGTAATTAAATATTGAAAGTAAAAATTTAATGTTTTTATTTCTTGTAATCTGATTTCCAACTAAGCCTGTGTGTTTCCGCTACTGTATGTGTGTGTACGTTCCGTTTCCTGTGTGTACTGTGTGTACGTTCCGTTTCCTGTGTGTACTGTGTGTACGTTCATTTTCCTGTGTGTACTGTGTGTACGTTCCGTTTCCTGTGTGTACTGTATGTACGTTCCGTTTCCTGTGTTTACTGTGTGTACGTTCCGTTTCCTGTGTGTACTGTGTGTACGTTCCGTTTCCTGTGTGTACTGTGTGTACGTTCCGTTTCCTGTGTGTACTGTGTGTACGTTCCGTTTCCTGTTTGTACTGTGTGTACGTTCCGTTTCCTGTGTGTACTGTGTGTACGTTCCGTTTCCTGTTTGTACTGTGTGTACGTTCCGTTTCCTGTGTGTACTGTGTGTACGTTCCGTTTCCTGTGTGTACTGTGTGTACGTTCCGTTTCCTGTGTGTACGTTCCGTTTCCTGTGTGTACTGTGTAATCATTACATTTATTGCGTGTAAATGGCATGTATTGCGCTTACATTGGGTACATTGCGTGTTGGAGCCAAGTAGACTTGTATCTTTGTAGCTTCATAGACATGTAGTTTCGTAGCCATGCGGTCCTTTAGTCATGCAGTCTTTCGCAGCCATGTATACCTCGGAACCAGCTAGATCCTTTTAGACTCGTAGCTTTGTAGCCTCGTAGTCTCTTAGACTCGTAGCATTGTAGCCCAATATCATTGATCTGTTGAAAGAAAAGGCAGTTGGAGCATTTGGAGGTGTTGGAGCTGTTGGAGCCTTTTTGAGGCCGTTTGGAGCAATTGGAGCCATTTGGATCTGTTGGAGCCATTTGGAGCATTTGGATCTGTTGGAGCTAAGAATTAGTCGTTGCACGTCTATGAAGGGTTAAATGTTTATAAGATTGCTGGCTTTCGCAAGTGATTCTGTAGTAGGATAGAAATTGTGTAATAAATATTATGTTTGTAAAAGACTTTGTGGTGTTTTATTTCTCGAACCTTCCATTTTTTCTGGTACTTTTTTAAAATTAAAGTTGTTTTGTATTGCCAGGGATCGAACCAAGGATCTTAGTTGATTTAATTAATCGGTATATAGATTACAAATTTATTTAATGGATTTTGAACTATTTCCCAAATCTCTAGCATTACAATTACGAATATCCCATATGGTGGTCTTGATGTCTGATAGGATGATGGTAGTAGAGGATTTAAAGTCTCTTTAAGAATGTTGAACATGGTTTATTGGAATTATTATTTTTTTCATAAAATTAAACATTATTGCATTGATCGAGGATCGATTCAAGGACTGGAGCGCATCGAATCGATATGTAAGTTAATGAGTTATTTATTTAATGAATTTTGGAATTTTTTCCGCTTTCTTAGCTGCATTATTACATGATTTTAAGATGGCGGCCGAATTTCTAGATGGCGGGGGGCACCTCCGTAATAAATGATTACTGCACTGTAGCGAATTAGAATAAAATTATCCAGATGGAAATGTATGCTATAATACGAGTACGCACACAAGATGGCGTACTCCAGCAGGTGGTAACTCCTGGTAGCATGTACTGAACATAAAATGTCGGATCCATGATGGTCGACAAGGACAAAGTCAAATTTCAGAGACAAAGTCAAATTTCAAGGTCAAGTTCAAATTTCAAGGTCAAGGTAAAAGTTCAAGGTCAAGGTCAAATTTCAAGGTCAAGGCCAAATTTTAAGGTCAAGGTCAAGGTCAAGGTCAAAGTTCAAGGTCAATGTCAAAGGTGTGGTGACCAGATTATTATACTAACATGGTATCAGCACACTTTAGCAGTCCAAAACAAGATGGTGATCTCCAGCGGACGAAGACAAGATGGCGTACATGACGTCATACCAGCTGACGATATATATGCTTTGAAAAAAATCGGTGGGAGTCAGTATGTCATCATCTACCGCGGAGGAAGGATCGGTCATCATTTTTATTTTTTTTGCACTCTTTGGGTTCGAACCGAGGACTCTGAACTCCGTGTCGTAAAAGTATGTTTTTTATAAAAAAATTATTAAAATTTTATTAAGTGAATTTTTTTATAAATTTAAAAAAAAAATCATTAAAATATGATAATAAATAAAAAAGTTAAAGATGGCGACCGTAACGGAAATTGCAACGGTGACGTCATCATCCAATATGGCGGAAAACACATCGCCGGAATGTTCGAGAACACAATGACGTCATCCAAAATGGCGGATCCAAGATGGCCGCCGTGATATACTTGTCACGTTAGGCTGTGTCCCGTTACGCTGTGTCCCGTTACGCTCATCCAAGATGGCCGCCGTGACGTCACAATCCAAGATGGCTGACCGACAATCACAATCCACATCCTGCATCCTGTGCTTGGATAAAGATGGCCGTCGAGGTCAAGGTCAAGTCCTGATAGAGGCTTAACTGAGACTTGTGTTAAGGATGCTTAAGCTACTATCAGGACATTTCTAGCCGCTGGGATTTTTACGGAATAAAACGGGAAATTTTTCCTCAAAACGGGAATTTTTGAGTCATTTTGAGTGGTTTTTGAGGAATTTTGAGGAATTTTTGCCGCCGCAATGTCACAAATCCAAGATGGCGGAGCTGGCTCTCGGCTCCACAGCCTGAAGCCTGTTTCCGGACATACTTTCCTATACTACTGTCACTCTTCGAGTGCGTCGGAAAATGTAGACATTCAAGGACATTTGTTGCGTCGCGCTAGCCTACCCAGCCTCACCACCTGCACGCGTTGCCTCGTAACAGTTCTAAACAAAAAGAGACAGTAAATAATGTACACTATTTCCACTTATTATTATATCAGGTAAATCGCCAACCGAGTATCAGTCACCAACTCGTGCGCCAAGTCATTCCATCGACGAAAACAAAAGTCCTAAGAGTGTTCCACACCAAAAATCAAGTATGGCATCAACTTAGATTCAAAGTCCAATACTGAAATAAATCTAATTTGTGAATCTACCTGCTGCGAAGCAGGCTTACCAATACTAACGTAGTCGGGAAGAGATACGTCACGGAGGTGGGTGGCAGGCAGCGAGGCAGTACCTCGGTGCTGGTCGGCGGAGACTTTCTCTTCCAGCCCGGAACCAGGGTTTATATACCCATTTGGATTTTCAACTCCCGGCGATAGAAGTTTCCACGTCATAGGAGCTTCCACGCGGCTGGATGGTCTGTGATGAACGATAAAACCACTCCGCGAAATTCTAAGCGTGGTGGGCATAGGTGGGCAGCAAAAACGTGGGTGGCGACAGCATCAGGAGTAAAGACAGAGCACTGACACTGATTTCAATGGTGGGGTAGGTAGTAGCTGCCGCATGGTTAGGGGTAATACGTTACCAGTGACGCAGGTCTACGGGTAACATAATATTCTTTGTGTTGTAAAAGCAGCCCTTTTTTATTTTGGATGTGAGATGCTCTCTCATTGTCGCATGTTAGGGAGGACTTCGCTTTACCTCAATGGGAAGGGGAACCATCTTGAATTAAAGTTTTTTTCAGCTATATAAAGGCACTGTAATAGACTCTTTAGTAGTTTCAAATAAACAATTTAAAAAATATTGTAAGTGGTGATTTGGTAATAGGTAATAATCAACTAAACGGAACTCTAAATTCAATGGCAGGTTTCATTACAAAAAAAAATACACGTAGAGGGATTTATGCAAGAAATAACAAGAAGGACATGGAGAACACCAACAGCTATCTTGTAAGGAATAATCTTGAGCACTTGGAGAAAACCAGCATACATCTCGCAAATTCAAATCAGCTACATTTGTAGCCATGATATGAGACTACATTGGTTAGGCTGGCTACATGACTAAATTTGTAGTTAGGCTTCATTTGTAGCCAGGCTACATGGCTAGGCTACATGTCTACATTTGTAGTTAGGTTTCATTTATAGTTTAAAGGCTTCATTGAAATATATGTCTCAGTAAGTCTGAGAAATAACATCACTTAAGACCTTGTGAAGCCTTACTTCTTGTTCATTCGTGAGAGAGCATCAATTAGTAATGTTTAAACCTCTGCATTCAAAATGTTTAACAGAACTTTGCGCATCAAGATGTGGTGACAGTTTACATCTAACGTCAATTAAAAGTGACTAGAAATTTCCACGAAAGCATAAAGCTAACGTCGGTGTTTTGCGAGTCTCCAAGCAAAAAGGCGTCTTCGAGAAAGGTTTTACTACGAATTGGAGTCCCGAACTATTCCGTGTGACCCACGTTTGCGATTAGGTTACTAGGACCTACTACCTCGAAGATTTGGACCACAAGTAGTTTTCGTGGTGGCTCCTATGCCTACGATGTTTCCTGATATATACTTATTTTGAGAAGATTCTCACGCGAATAGGTATATTGATGATCCTTTGTCATGTATTTGGGCTTCCCACCTTGCTTTAATTTGGGTATTAGATGCAGAAATAATGATATCCTAGTAAATTGTTTTTTGTTTTTTGTACAATTTATAAAATAATTTTTTTGTATTATTTGTTTTATCTCTCCATCCGGTCACTTTTTTAGTAACTTTAATTAAATAATATTTTTTTTACTTAAAATTAACAATAAGCATCGAACAAGAACCAAACTAATGTGATCGAATCAATCATTAGTTTAACTTGTGATTTTTTTGTGATTTTCGGAATTTTTCCCAATTTTAGCTTAATAATTAAAGATTTTCAAATTTGCGGCCATATGTCAAGACGGCAGGTGCCCTGGCAATAAATGATTTATACACTCTAGCAGGCAAAAATTAAACTAATATGGCTGCAGCGCACTCTAGCAGATGAAAGCAATATGTCGGATCCAAGATTGCGGCCTCCAGGAAACGAAAACAAGATGGCTGCCATGACATCATAATGGCTGACGTAATATTTGCCTTGGCATTAGTAGTGGGAGATCAGATTGTCATTGGCTTATGTAGAGAAATGATATTTCGTCTTTTTAATTGCCCTCTTTGGTTTCGAACCGAGGACTCCAAGCTCCTTGACGTAAGTGCGTTTTCAAATTAAAATTTTATTAAGACTTTTTTATGAATCTTAAAATGTTACCCTAATTTTTTCTTTAAAAATACGGAATTTTAATATGATTTAAGATTTTTAAAAATGTGGAAGGTATTTGTTTTAAAATTTTATATATTTTAAATGTGTTCTTTAAAATTGGATAATATTTAGAGATTATCAATATGTTGGCCGTAACGAAAAGTTCCACTATGTCGGTCAATACTCCGCACCAGAGGTTTATTGAGGCTTGTACATGGGGAATTCAAGCCTCAATGGGAACATTTAAAGGAATTTTTTAGTCATTTTTAAGGAATTTTGAGGTAATTTTACACAAAAAATTGCCGCTTTGACGTCACAATCCAATATGGCGTTCGGTTAATCAGCTTCTTCTTACGGACCATGTGCCCAGAGGAACATCTATATACTACTCAATTTATTATATCAATAAACCATTTGCGAGTTGATTTGAAAGAAATACGTTTCAGTCTTCTTCACTTGGTAGCGCAGTAGCTTACAAAATTAATTAGGTGGAGATTTGTATAGTTATATGTTTACCAGTTAAGCACTTTGCAACTAAAACACTTATTATAAGTATGCAAAATTGAACGGTATTATGTTTTGACAATATAAATTAAATAATAGTAGCTTGTATAGGGTTGTATAATGGCAATTGTGATTAATAAGAAGGAAGCTAAATAGTAATTTTTTGTTTTACCAAACATGCGTAAACAAAGTAAATAATCGAGCGAGCACACAATTGGATTTTAGTTTTTACTTGCCGCTTTTTTGTGTCTGTAAAATATAATTTAAATAAATAAATGTCAATGACATAAATATAAGCTTTCATTTTTATGTCTCAAATCTTGTCCTTCATTTAGAAATAAAACTGTTTATGATAAATTAATTAACTATTTTAATGTGATAAGTTTTCACAGTTTTTTCTTGAGATCATTAATTTGGTTAGGACTCCATTTACTCACGTAAAATATAAAATTAATATATTTAATAAACTCTTTCACATATTATACCAAAATCATTAAGTTTAATGATGAATTCTTCATTATAATTATAAGACAAATCCTAAACAATTAAATAATACCATTGCTGCTGGTTAATTTACTGAAAATAATAATGGTTCAGCCATTTTCAAACTAAGAATTTGGATCCTTCTCCTCGAGTTGTAGACATCTTGTCAGTTTTTATAAAATATTTAAACAGATTATTTTGTTCTTGAAAATAAAATGATTTTGTCTTCTTTTCAGGTGACACCCTGAAGATACCAGACTCTGTCATGGGTATAACCTTCCTCGCAGCTGGAACGAGCGTCCCTGAAGCAGTGTCCAGTGTTATAGTGGCCAAACAAGGTACCTATGCTACGGTATACAAGGTATACACTTAAAGAATCAGTTTTAAAAAGTAAATATGTTTACGTTTCATGCTTATAAATAGCGTCTCAAGAAGAAAATGTCTGAAAGACAATGGTGTGCCATAGCACTGAGTAGTGACTCGCCTCACAAATGAGTGTCACTGCAGCTGGGAGCGAGTTGCGCGCCTCGACACAGGCGGGAACCTCGCCGGCTGCGGCCACTGACCAGTCCGGCCAAAGTGATCAGTGCTCCTGTGTTAACTTGTGTGGTCAGTTATTCAATATTTATTAGTAGCATATATTGGTTCCTCCGGCTACGGGAGTAGGATTATTGTGGTGTCAGTGTCCGTCATCTTAGTTTGTGACGTCACGTCGGCAATCATGGATGATGTTTACATTCACCTTTTGACCTTGACATTCAGATTCTATCCAAATTGGACAAACAGGGCACAAAAAATCACTAAAATTCGCTAAAATTTCCTGCTCTTTGAGAAAATTTTCCCTAACAAAAAAATCTAAAAATAATTCGGAAAATTAATAAATTTCTTATTTCGAGAAAAAAAATTCGTTTTAAAAGGTAAATTTCCCGTTTTGGTCCTAACAAAATTCCAGAGGCTTGAAATGTCCTCAAAAAAGCTTAAATTCCTCATTTTCAAGCCTTCAATAACCCTCTTCGGACAAATGACATAGACCACTAGTATGTCATCAACGCCATTTTGAATTATGATGTCTTCGTTGCAAATTTAGTTATGACCACCATCTTGAATATCCATAATTATATCGAAAACAATTAGAAATAAAATAAAATTATATAGTAATTTTTTTAAAATAAAGCACTCCACCATTTTGAAATGACATCATGTCCACCATCTTGAATATCCATAATTTATAGGTCATAAAATTGGAAAAAATTGTAAAATTTATGAAATTTTTTAAAATATAATTTTAATATAAATTTAATGATAAAAAACACTTATGTATTGGAGTCTTTGGTTCCAACCCAGTGAGGACGAAATGAAAATGTCTACGGATCCTGCCTCCACTGTGGCCTTTAGCAGACTGGCCTACCACCACTAATAAATAATGTATATATTACATCAGCTAGTATGATGTCACATCTGCCACAATATATTTCTCTGCTTGAGGCTTTCCATGTTGGATTAGAATGTCATGTACGCCATCTTGTTTTCATCTGCTAGAGGCTGCCATCTTAGATCCACCATCTTGTGTTAGATTGCTAGACACCACCATTTTTGAAAATTACATTACAGGAACAATTTTGTTTTCGTCTGCTGGAAGCCGCCAAATTGTATTATGACATCACAGCCACCATCATCTCTTCGTCTGTGGGAGGCCACCATCATGGATTATGACATCATAGCCATAATCTTGCTTTCGTCTGCTAAATGCAGCAATCTTTATCTTCAGTACTTGCTACCAGGAGCGCTTGTTTCGTATAGTACACACGTCGTCTGCCAGAGTGCACTGCTGCCATTTTGTTTTCGGTACTCATTAGGAGCGATAGTGTCACATAGTACAAATGCCACCTGCTAGAAAGCATTGCTCCCATATTAGTTTAATTTTTTTCCCACTAGAATGCAATCATAGTAATTATTGCTGAAGCATCCGCCATTTGTCAGCCATCTTGTCAGCCATCTTAGCCATCATCTTAAATATTTGTAATTATATTGCTAGATATTCCGGAAAAATTTAAATACATCAAACAAAATCACTTATTAATTTGCTCATTAATTCAAACGGTTTCTTTCCTTAGTTTGATACTTGATCGTTGTGAAACAGATTCTTTCATAAAAAAAACACTCTTTAGTAAAACATGGACAGCTCTAAAAAAGGCTTAAATTCCTCTACTACCAGCCTCAGGTATTCCAATGATGACATTTTTACCACCATCTTGAAATTCTCTAACTATTTATCTAGAAATTAGGGATATTATTCAAACTTCATTTAAATATTACTCAATAACTTATCGATATATTCGATGAATTACTGTACTTTATTATAATCTTAGTCAACGCCGCGGGAGGCAGCGCACATAGGGGTGTGGGACTAATCTAGCGGGACAAAATTATGTATCGCTCTTAAACGTTTGGATAATAATCTGTAATTCATAAACACTTGTATGCAAAAGTATCTTCACTTCTAATTTCCAGCAATGCAATGTAGCAAAGGACAAAAGCGAAAACAAATGACGAAAGCAAATTAAGTTCTTGTAAGTAAAATTTATACTTATAAAATAATTATTATATTGGTCAAATTTATGCATATCTACTAACTAAATAAAAATAAAAATATATAATTATAGTTTAAAACTAAAAAGTAAATATTAAATGGAAAAAGCCTTAACTTTCTTCACATAACAAGTTTTACAATGTTTCCTTCATAAAAGAATTTCGTTTGTTCTTGATCATTATTCGCCTTGATGCAAGCAGGGGATCAGATGTTAACAACAGCCTATTTAAAAATATATGTATTACTGTCTACTCTATTAAATTTCCTTGCGAAATTTGGCCTGTATGAACGGAAATGTTTATTTCTGGCTTCTGCTGCCTCTTCAGACAATTGTCCTATAGGCAATATGGCATTCTCTATTATTATAGAACCATGTAGCAATAGTTTAAACATGGTAGGCGTCATGTTATGCCTACCATACAGTTCAAAATAAAGTTCTGCAGTCTGTCTAGTAAATTTCTGAAATATTTTTCCCATCTATTTTGTACCCGCTTGAAATGCATTCAAGAATCACTTTTATTCTTTGAATGAAAGTAACATCCAGGCCTGTTATTCGAGCTGCCAATTCAGGATCTTAAAAAAATCGTCGTTTTGTATTTCCGTCATTAGTGTTCCCGAATTCAGCTTTGGGAAAATCTACGCGGAGACCTACCTTGCTTTTAAATCGTCTTGAATTATTTCTTTGTTCTGTTGTATTAAAAGTTTGTCTGCTTCAGATTTAGCGGGTAAATATTGCACGCCAAGTTTGTAAGCAATATGCAGTAAGTTTTCAAATAGCGGAATCCTGGCGTGTAAAATAGACAAACCGAATTTTAACTAATCTACATTAATCTCACTCGTTTTATTAAAATCGTAGAAATCTTTAAATGTAGCTCCACATATATAACATCTCATTCTAGATTTTTTTGCCTGTTGCCGCTGTTCTGCCCTATCCACCTCAGTCGGTTATATATATATATATATATATATATATATATATATATATATAGCTGTGTGTATTTTAAAAAACAAAACAGGACAGAATGGTGGTACAAATACCCAGGACAGCCAGCGTATGCTACAACAAAGAGGAAAAAAAACACAAACAAAATGCCCGTCGGCTTAAAAAAAAATGGGAGGTGCCAAAATACAAGGGTAAACCCAAATGTGGAGAGCGCCCACACCCAACTACACAACCCAAGGGAAAACAACAGGACATACACCCGATACTGGTCACTAAGATCCTGATCGTTAAATACCTTCCTGAACACTGTATTTGATCAAACTAACACCATATGACAATAATGATATGCAAGAACGAAGCGAAATATTTAAATTCTGCAATATAATTCTCTTAACAAGAATACCAAATCACAACACCCAAAATACTTATGAGCCGAGTAAAATGATGGAAAACCAAGTATCAAAAATAACCTAACCTAGGCAAGAAAAAATGTGAAATAGAAAACAACAAACTGTATCTAATGGCCGACCAAAAGAGAATGACTAGGTCCCATACCCTAGACACAAAAATTTAATGCTTGCAAAAGCAAACGATACCACTAACGACACCAAAAAAAATTTTGCACAAAAATTAAATGGAAGATCAGCAAAGTAAGTGTAAGATAACAAAGCCTGAATGTGTAAAATGTATACAAAAGGAATTTTAAGTGTGGAAAATAAAGTCGAAACCATACCTCGAAATGAAGAATGTGCCACTATACGACAGTCTCACCAAGCAGAACTCCACTGCACGAAATTCACCAGAGATAGCTGAAACGGTGAGTCACAGCAACACCGAGCCGAAGCCGCAACCACCCCAGCAAACTCCATGAAGCAGACCCCCCCCCCCCCCCCCCAGGATAGATGCCATACAGCAACAAGCCTATTACATAAAATCAAAACAAGGGTAATACCAAAGATCTACACAAAATGACAGATTGAAGTAAAACCAAATAAAACAAATTAAAAAAGAAATAATTAAAATGAAAACACTATACTGTGTAAATGTGTGGTACTACATGTGATACTGCTGTATTGTGTGGAAAGATGGACAAGACACTCAACACCAACACAAAACCCACATCCCCACACAACACACCATAACCTAAAAGATTAATAAGAAACCAAAATTATTATTGTTCAATTTTAAAAGATGACTCTAACCATACCAACCAAAAGAGAATAATTATTCAAAAATATCACTGAAACATTTATTATTATTAAAAAATCATAAACACACAAAATATATTAATAACTCAAAAAAATGATAAAACTATAATTAAATAATGAGCAATCAGATCTTTCATGGCAGATATAAGATTTTAAAAAAATGACAGAGGTCACCAAAAATAAGTGTTGATGAAGCCTTTCACTTAGAGAATTGTCCTGGCTCAATAATCTAAGGACCACCACAAGCAATATTAATTTAGCAAAAATTTGTCCACTCGCTAAACTTGACCAAAGTCAACAAAACATTAAAACAAAATCTAATGTCGTCTGGAAGTCACTTACTCCAGACAATATAAAACTCTAAACATTCAAAGCTCTAACCTATAAAACTTTCAAATACAGTGCTTAGAAAAATTCAAAGAATAACAGAACATATTGACCGAACAACATTACTGACCTTTAACTGCAACATACTGAAACAAAATAATTAAAAACAAAACAAAAAGTGAAATAGTGAAATTAAAAACGAAGACAAAATTATTGGCTCAAAGAAATAAAATTTTAAAACACTAAAACAGCTTGCGACAAAATTAACGACAGTAAATTACCAAACATAACCTCAATCTTACATGATTAAAAAAAAATACCATTGGTTAAATTAATCTTTTTGTTACATCAAATATTAAATTACGTGCAACGAAGAGCACGAAAAACTCATGAAAACGAAACATGAAGACCACAACAAAATGACTAATCTTGAAAGAATAATAAAATACACACTCAAACTTCTACATACCTAAATTTAACCAAGCTAAAAGATATCCCCTTTATACTTACTTGATCCCAAGAAATAATATTAAACAAAATTGCAACATACTTACTTACTAGTACCATTGTTTTTAATTTAATTATGACTCGAGTACAAAAGTTACAAGTTACTCAACGTCTAGGAAACGTGGGTGATCAGTCCACGATCAATAATTTAGTCAAAGACCCAAATAACAAAACAATGCCAACAGTAGGACAAAAAGTTAGGCTGCAGTTCCTAGACAATGACCTAACTGAGGGCCACAAATGATACTTAAAAAAATGAATAACCTACCCAAGAAAAACTATAACCAACATGGGTAAAAACACAACTGGTGTAAACAACAGGACTAATATATAACCACACTGATTAAAATATAGTCAGAAACTTAAAATAGCAAATTTGTTTATATTATGAAAGACGCATACTTTAATGACCAAAGTTTAAATCTCTTACCGATTAAATGTCACTGAGGAAAAACACCTTCGAAACTGAAAATTAAAACTTAAAGATTAAAACCAACAACGAGAGCAAAATTCAAATTAAAGAAATCTCTTGGACAAAACTAACTTCATAATGTACCTTATAAGGAAAAATACTTTAAAAGTATAATAGAATGTCATAAAAAAGATCATCAAACTGTAATTACCATTAAATTAAATAGTTAAAACTATACTTCAAGATTATAGATATGAAATTATTTTTAGATTAAACCAAAAGTAAATACTGAAGTAATACAAAATTATTTCAAAATCAAAACTATAAAAACTTGTCTTAAAATTTGTTAATTTACTCAAAAAACTATAATTAATCCATTACAAGAAAAATATTTAAACTTGAAAAAACACAACAAAACAAAATGCCATAAGCCATGCTCTGCTACCATTTTGTTCTGCCCTATCCACCTCAGTCGGTTAGGTTAACCTTGTGGGGTAGACACAACTGGGAAGCTCCAGGACCTTAGGTTCAATGACACTGCTTTATATGTGTAGAGGGATACAAGTAGAGAGAATACGCAGACTGGCTCATCACATGGCTCTTACAACCAACAGAACACCACAAATATTTATTAAATTAACTTACGAAAGGAACTGATTTTACTTGAAATAATACATGATATTCGGTTCAGGTCATTAATTCTTATTTAAATAATTCAAAAAAAGATCGTGCACATACTAAACTTACAAAGATATAAGTATTCAATTTCACAAACACATTAAAACAAACTTGCAAGCTTGGGGCCCCGTAATATTGTCACGTCTCACTTTCAGAGGGGGGTTCAATTCTTCAAAAAAATGTAGCTCAGATAAATAATAAACTCAAAACAGTAACTAGACATAGAGCATCTCACTGAGGATTGAATCTTAGTAGGTGTATTCTTATACAAGAATAGAAAATCAGGATACTGAGAAAAAAATAAGAGAAACCTAAAAACAATAGAACAATCACATTTATTTATAACAATTAATTAGAGCTGACAAATGAGGCACCTTCCATGTCCGCTACCAGCCTTATATATTCCGACATAAAAACAATAAACCATATAAGATTTTCTTAGTAGTACTAACACATTAACATTATCCTAATAATTTCCTCAAGGCCACCCAGTGATACCAAGCTTCATTAGTTCTTCCACAACTTCATTTTTAAAACTTATTAAGAACATCCACTACCTCGAAACTGATTTTAAAAATTATTTAGTTTAAGTTTATAACATCATCATAAACATGAAAAGAGAGGGATCGAGATGCAAACAAATTACCGAGTTATACTTGAAAATAAAAAGGAAACAGTAGAGCTCAACTCATTACACGTTAAAAACACTAAGCTTTGAATAACAAATTATTTAAGAGATCAAATAATACACCAAACGAGAAATTTAAAGTTAACTACGAAGAAACATGAAGGTGTGGAAGACTAAGAGTTTGGCATCACTCAGACGCCATTCGCTAGCACTCACCTAACCATTACCAAGTCGCCGCACGGCCGGGCAGCATGAGAGCCTTCCACAGGATTACAGCCCCGCTAAAACATTTTACACCTCTTTTAAGCCCTTTGATTGGCCGCAAAACCCCTACGGGGAAAACATCCTGACGGGAAGTTTTCCTGTGTTTTACAAACACGTAAAGTTATTACAACAAGCCGGCCGCGCTGTCGGCCGCGCCGGGTTGTCCACGTAGTCAGAAAACCAGCCACCAGGTGGCAACACTCGCCCTGCGCAAAGCGCGTGCGCACAACCTCATTCCCAGCTGGCCTCAAAAGAAGAACGGTAAACAAGTTTGCGCCACGTTTCTCTGGAACTGCAGCAAACAACGTGTCAGCTGGCCAGGCTGAAACGCGGTCATGCCTGCGTTCCCAGACAAAGACGTGCAAGACTCGCACTCTTCCAGCCCCGCGGAGACCCAAATCAAACAAAGGTGTTACCCCATCTTAGCTTGAGGGAAACCAAGTCCCGAACTAGCGAAAAGAATTTAAAATTGTATTTTCAACAAATAAACTAATTAAATAAATTAATGATAATTTTGAGCTACGCGACATCACCCCGGGCGGCAGGAGCTTGTGCCCCACAAGCTTACAACAATGCTTGGGGAATATTTAAGTTTGCTTTAAAAAAAACAATTGTCACTATGATTTCTATGTGATCCAGTTACAGTTATAAATTAAAATTAGTGATTACAGTGGTTGCTGTTTATGTATACATACCAATTCTAAGTTCTACTAACACTTATTGACAATTTCCTCTCGGAGGACAAGTGTGTTTTACAAAATTTCACATGTTAGCACTGCTTGGGACAGCAAGCAGCCAGGAGGGATACGGCGAAGAGATGAACCAACTCAGGGCAGAGACAGGAACAGCCAGCGGAACTGTGAGCTGCAGAATCACACCCCACTCCAACTTCTACCTCTCCCAGCCGGCCCATCTCGATGTCGTTCGTCCCAACTGCTCGTCATCCACGGTACACAACACCATTCCTACACAAAATACATGAGCAGCATCAGGAGTCATACAATTACAAACAACTAAAAAAAACTCTCAAATATCAAAATAATAGTGAACAAATCAAACAATTAAATTATCTTATTTAAATTTATGACGTATTTTCATGTGTTTTATCAAGAAGTATTCATGAGATCAACACAGATCAACACAACTAACCAAGGAGGGTCATACCAGGTATCAACACAAAATAACTTTTAAAGATCCTTAAAACAAGTAACTATTCAAAAACTAAACTCGTAACTTATCTGTAATATTTAACAACTTGACAAGCCTACCCTCCACATTTCGTAGACGAAGGATAAGGTAAGGTACCTTATAGGAAAATTTACAACAAAAACTTGAGGGTGTCCACATGTAGGTTGAAAGTTTATAACTACACTGGCCTTGTCTTGCTATACACTTTGTTTTGAACGTCAGGTCAGTAGTTTCAAACGACGGATAATTCTAGTCTTCTAGATAAATTTGTTGTTAGGGGGGGCCACACCCTATCACGATGCGTAATCACTGTCCTTGGACATGGCCACTCCCAAACCGCTGATACTCCTGGTAATCGTGCATCACCACACGATTCGACGATATGGGCACCAGCCCGCAGCAATGGGTAGAAGCAGGTCCTCTTCTCCCAACTGGCCCACGTGGTATCTGGCTGACCCTTAACGACACGCCTTCTCCCAACTCGAGAAGGGACATATGTTCTGGATGGAGCTGCACCACAGCACTCCTTTCGAAATTGCACTTAACAAGTCCGCCTCAAAAGTCATTTTCTTCGATTGACGATAACTATCAATGTCACTTCTTGAATAATAAACACAAGGGGGGAGGGATTTATGGTGGAAAATGGGAATACGGTAAGGATCCCACCCACATTCTCCATGATTAGTCCTGACGTCATAATTCCCCTTATTGAACCTGGTATTCTCCCTCCATCGTTATTTGGTTCTATAAAAATTATTTATGGGCGCATGCCCCTTCACATAAACATTAATCAAATTCTAATTTCTCTAATCGTAGGTAAAGCTTTACATTGAACAAAATTCATTTACTACTGATCATCACAAACAGAAATGGTTACTTTCAATTCCTCCCCAGTTTCACTGGATAACTTAGCTACACAACCATTATCTCTGGCTAGTATGTCTTTTAATTCTACCTTTCCACTGGTAGAAGGAACAGAATTTTCTACTGTAGTCGAGATTTCTACAGACATACTGAGGGATCTCCGATTTCTCAGATATTTTAGTAACAGAAATAACAACATTCCAACTATTACCAATATAGTAATTACAGTTACACTTATTTCTATACCAAGGGTAGTAACATTGTCCAAGGCGGATACTCTTGGTAGCGTTCCAATACCTACTAGATATGGATTTTTAATAATAATTAATAATAATACACTACTTACAATGGAAAGCGCAATACTCTGTAAGTTTTTCATTACAAATCTAGGTACGTTTTCTGGTTCTCTTAAATGAATCGGGTCTAAAGGGGTTTCAAACTTTGACAAAGAAAAATTTAAATGTGGTATTAGAGTTGGCCAATTTTCATCTAAACAATCCCATAAAGATGGAAAAACTGTGTGTTAACGAAGGATGAGGGAAAATTTTCAATTTACGTAACTTGGTCCAAGCTACTGGTATTACATGTACTAATTGAAATTTAGATTTCGTTAAAGAATCTTATTGATACAACTCGTTAATTTTAAGTTCTTGGTTTAAATACAAACGACAATCACACGGTACTTCTATATCTAAAGCTCCGAGGATGTCTCCACTTCCTAAAGATAAAGATTCATTGTTATTAAGTACAACAACAAAGCTGGTTTCAGGATAGCCACCTGAAAAGTCTTAAAGAGAAAAAAAAACTTATTAAACATACCCACAGGTACAAACCTCAATACCGAAACTAAATAATTTTACCAATAATCTCATCAATCAAATTTCAATTATTCTGACAGTCTGACCTCTGGCACCTGGTTCAAGAATGACTCCGACCTGAAATCGATGACTATACACGCTTGAGCAACATGCTTCCAACATTTTCGAAATAACACAAGCCAATAGATGCCTAACATCCACCTCCTGTGGACACACCTTGTGGGACTCTAACCCAACAACAACAACAAATTCTCAGCGGCAGGATTGGCTCGGCCAATCATCCCCGTGGTGCCAATTCCCTGGCCTACCACTTCTACCCATCAGTGCCTCTTACATTGGTAGCCACTGCTACTTCAAAAGGACACAACATTCCTCAGGCTCATTCTTCATTCACTAAGGGTCGCCTACCCTGCGAACCCAGTCACAACCAGGGCCTCCATACCCTCATGCTACAGCCCATTCCTCCAGGGTCTGTATTACATTACTCCATAACTTCCTACAATGGCATCATCATCAAATAAATTTTGTTAACACCATAACCACTTAATCGAACCAGGACCATAGCCAAAATCAACAAAAATTATGTCTATTACTTTTAACCATTATTTACTATTTAACTTGATCTCTTAGAAAAACAATAAACTCCTGAATCAACAATCATCAAATTAGACTGCCCAAAAAAAATACTTAAATTATTCGCTTAAAATCTGCCTATTATTAATAACCCATGGAAGCTGAAATAAAATTTGTATTAAACATCCTACACCAAAATTAAAAAAACATTATGAACATGATAAAAAAAATAAAAATACTTTCACCTTAACATCTGTTATGCTGTATGCAGCAATCAGCTGGTTGGTCTCGTCTGGTGAAAACAGCAACACCTCGAAACAACAGCTACTGGTGGTGCCATCAGGTCCTCTCTGATGTAATCTCCAACAACACCATGCACCGTCTTCTCAGTCATGAAGCCCGTCACAAGTCACCACTGAACTGAGTACTGTAACACTACTTTCACAAAACCGATACGGTAAGAATCAAGCACAAACAAAACAACTCATTAAAAAAAAAATGTTTTCTCTGTATCACAAAGCTAAATACAAATTTTCGTGTAGTAAAAATAAATACTTTGAACTATCTCTTGTGTCAAAAGTAAATATCAGGGACACCATACAAAATAAACATTATTTAAATTTTAATTATGTTGAAAAGAAAGAGAAAAAAAATTAAAACATTACATTCCAAGAAGAAGAAACCAAAAAAATTTATTACTTAACATTATTACTTAAAACACTTTACTCAAAAAAACATTACCTCCCTTCCATTATCATTTATTAAAATAATAAACCTTCTCATAAATTAATTCAATAAAATTTAATTAAATATGTAGGCAGGTACACTAGCTCTCTCTCCAACAATGATTCACATTTCCCTACTTCCTAACTTTAACACAATCTTACTTAACCCACAGGGAATTTACCAACAGAACAACCAAAAATTTCGCTGTAGTGCCTATCTCCTATAGGCCCACTACACAACAAGGGATTCTAACCCCACCAACAAACTTCATTGAAGTGGTACCCTTATCCCATACGGGATAGCCACTTCGGTACTACATTGGGGAACTCCTGCCCCAAACTACTCATAACTCTCAGGGTTCTCCCGACCCTTAATCACGTAGCCAGCCCATCTTCTAGGGGTCTGCTCTACATTCCCTACTCTCCCAGAGACACAACATCTCAAATTGTCCCAGCTCAGCTCCACTGGCTGGACAATAACAACTACTCTCACATTAAAAAAAACACAAATGAATGCCTTACTGTTGCCGGGAGTTAATTCCCTGAACACACAAATAAACAAACCTCACACTTTTCCTTAGAACTAATCCCTTCTACTATGTACCTCCTACAGTTCGAAATGCAAAGAAAAAAATTAATTATTATCTAAACAAAAATAATTATAATGAAAAGTAAATAAAATCTGTTCAAATTATAACTCTCAACATTACTAAATTAATTCATAAAAAAAACTGTGTAGTCAATGACGCACATAAACCAAATCATTAAAAAAAAATAACTGTGAAACTCTTATCTGTCTGACGTCCAGCCGGCCGGTAAACACCGGGCCGCAACGAGTCTTGCCGCGCCGTGCCGAGCCGTGTCGCACCAGGCCGTCCGCCGCTCAAGGTCAGGGCACAGCTGAGCGTCGCGTCCCTCACCGCTCCACGACACATGACTTTCCTCGCCCGCAACAAGCACTGACTACAACATTACTTAATAATACAAGTTTTAACATCGTTCCTGAACCAAAAATTCCACACAAACTCTTAGATTCATTACAAAAAAAATTAAAGGTGACTTAATTAAAAAAAATTAATTAATCATTAAACCGGAATTAACATTTACGTAATTAAAATTAATAACACTTAATAGGTGACATGATCAAAAAAAACTCATGACTGACTGACTGAGTGACTAACTTGAATAAACCAAAAACTTTTTATCCATAAAATTTAAACAAAACAACCGTAACATTACTAATAAAAATACGTGAAGCACAACGCAACACGTCTGCCTCGTGCTCCCATAACTGTCATACCATTTTAAAGCAGGCCCTCTCAAAAATGTAGGCAAGTATGATAAACATTTTTGCTCATTCCACCCATTTACCTTGGCTGCTCTGCGAAACTGTTTTAAAAATTCCTCAACCTCCTCACATTTCTTTCCAAAAAAATATCCCGGGTCCACAAAACATCTGCCTGTCTCCATGTTTAAATTCTGATCTTTCAATTCTGGTTTTATGTCGCTTAATTTATCTTTTAACACTTTCAATTATTCATCATCTGACGAAGAACTACTATTACTGTTCTCAGGGTTTTTTTTTTTTTTTGTCATCCAATATTTCAATTGTGTATTTACTAGCCATCCCTAATAGACTCCACCTTAAATTATTTTCATTAGTCCTTAACTTAACTTAAGCATACATTTCACATTTCACCTTAAAATAATTATTGTTATACAAATACAGCCATCCCTGGTCTCCCACTGGTTTCCTGAAATAACCTAAAATAAATTTTACTATCATTAAACAAGTAATCCTATAAACACATCTATCTTAATACACCAGCTGCACTGCATGCTCTTCTTCACTAAAATAAATCAAAATGTTAGACCACACATAACACTCTTATCTTAATTTATTTTTCAGTATCCCAAAATTCTTTATACCTACTACCCGGCGCCTCCACCATTTCTGTCACGTCTCACTTTCAGAGGGGGGTTCAATTCTTCAAAAAAATGTAGCTCAGATAAATAATAAACTCAAAACAGTAACTAGACATAGAGCATCTCACTGAGGATTGAATCTTAGTAGGTGTATTCTTATACAAGAATAGAAAATCATGATACTGAGAAAAAAATAAGAGAAACCTAAAAACAATAGAACAATCACATTTATTTATAACAATTAATTAGAGCTGACAAATGAGGCACCTTCCATGTCCGCTACCAGCCTTATATATTCCGACATAAAAACAATAAACCATATAAGATTTTCTTAGTAGTACTAACACATTAACATTATCCTAATAATTTCCTCCAGGCCACCCAGTGATACCAAGCTTCATTAGTTCTTCCACAACTTCATTTTTAAAACTTATTAAGAACATCCACTACCTCGAAACTGATTTTAAAAATTATTTAGTTTAAGTTTATAACGTCATCATAAACATGAAAAGAGAGGGATCGAGATGCAAACAAATTACCGAGTTATACTTGAAAATAAAAAGGAAACGGTAGAGCTCAACTCATTACACGTTAAAAACACTAAGCTTTGAATAACAAATTATTTAAGAGATCAAATAATACACCAAACGAGAAAATTTAAAGTTAACTACGAAGAAACATGAAGGTGTGGAAGACTAAGAGTTTGGCATCACTCAGACGCCATTCGCTAGCACTCACCTAACCATTACCACGTCGCCGCACGGCCGGGCAGCATGACAGCCTTCCACAGGATTACAGCCCCACTAAAACATTTTACACCTCTTTTAAGCCATTTGCTTGGCCGCAAAACCCCTACGGGGAAAACATCCTGACGGGAAGTTTTCCTGTGTTTTACAAACACGTAAAGTTATTACAACAAGCCGGCCGCGCTGTCGGCCGCGCCGGGTTGTCCACGTAGTCAGGAAACCAGCCACCAGGTGGCAACACTCGCCCTGCGCAAAGCGCGTGCGCACAACCTCATTCCCAGCTGGCCTTAAAAGAAGAACGGTAAACAAGTTTGCGCCGCGTTTCTCTGGAACTGCAGCGAACAACGTGTCAGCTGGCCTGGCTGAAACGCGGTCACGCCTGCGTTCCCAGACAAAGACGTGCAAGACTCGCACTCTTCCAGCCCCGCGGAGACCCAAATCAAACAAAGGTGTTACCCCATCTTAGCTTGAGGGAAACCAAGTCCAGAACTAGCGAAAAGAATTTAAAATTGTATTTTCAACAAATAAACTAATTAAATAAATTAATGATAATTTTGAGCTACGCGACAATATTATATAAAAAAATATATTAAAAGATAATAACCACATGGCTGGTTACACCAGTGGCAATTACAATAACAGAAAATATTTTTGAGGTTATTAACTAAAAAGTTCTTTATTCATTTTGATGAAACGACAGAAAGTTCCTTTCACTTGATTAATTTTCTACGCTATAGAGCCGATGATGCCGAAATCAGATTAAACTTCATGCCGAAACATGCTGGAAGCCGAAAGATAATAGGTAGACTTTCCTTATTTAGTAGGCTGCATCCTGATGCCAATAGCAGAGGATAAAAGTCTTACTCCCATCCTGTACTTAGTGGAATAGGTACCTCAAGCATGGCCCGGATGCCTCACACCACTCACAAGGACTGCTAAAAGAATTAACAAAAACATTCACCAAAAGTAAGACATCGGCCATAAATAAATAAAGAACATGATTCCGGGGGAATCAAGATAGAAAACTCACCCAAAAGACGGTAGGACGCAGTCAATTCACCGCATAATCCAGCGGATTAAAACAGAAATTTTAACAAAGATAATTAGTTGATTACATTATGGCTGACCGATTAGGAAGAAGGAGGCAAATAGATCATCTCCTTAAGAAGCTACAACATAGATATTGACACAAGATGTCAAACTTGGTGAGCAAAAAAGAGAACAATACAGGTTTAGTTCCAAAAGTATCACTAATACATCTCAAGTAAATGAAAAAGATTAAGGTAATTAAATATTAGTGTTTAAAACAAAAACATATTTTTCAAAAAGTCCTTTAAATTAATGTTTATCCTTTTGTTGTATGAATATCTTGAAGCACTTCACTTTATATTATAAATAGGTTTCACATTTCTCACAATTTACATTTAGATATGATTAAAATACAAAACTTACATAACAAAGTAATTATTTTCAAAATTCACAAAATTGAGCCTACATGATGTCCAGTGTGCAAACAAAAATAAAAAAAACATGACAATAGGTTGAGTACATGCAATGTTACGGAGTGCAACGGCACACCGCATTGCATACTTATGTGTCTATCATTGTTAGCAATATCTTGTTTTCTACAATATATGGTCTTCCACCAATTGTTACTGTTGTTGGTTCTAATTTATTTGCCGCACTTTCCACATAACTGATTTCTTCCTTCGTTATGTCAACTGTCTCCTTTACAAAGCGTATACGGTTAGGTCTACAGTAGCGGGGTGACGATGGAGTTGCGTTCTGCCACAATATTTTATTTTCCGTTCCATATACTATGCGCAGAGGCACAAAATAAATTTTGAAAAATGTATGAGTCGCATCCGCTATCATTTTCAAACTTTTTTTTTTTTTTACTGAGCATGGTGTGAGCCATCACACCCACATTTACAAATCATTAGGAAAGTATTTTCACTATCGTCAAGCAGGTTTTCAAAAACTTCTTCAAAATGTAAAAGTAATCTTTCGGTTGTGTGGCTCACGACATCTTGTAAATTAACTTCGGCACAGGTTTCAGTTATGTTGAAAGATTCATCGGAAGTATAACAATGTTTTTTATATTGCTGCAAAACTGAGTAGCAGGGAAGATTTCCTGTTGTTTGTCTGATTCTGTCAAATAAATTGCGTCCTTTACAAATCAGCTCCATAAACATTGCTAGTGCTTCCTCCAGACAAACTTGCTTGGCATGTGCATGTCACACTCAATTGAATTCTTGTACTCCTTAGCACGATCCTTACTTTCTGAAATCTCTTTCAGTATATTTGACGCACATGTTTTTCCTTGGGCTCTCAATTCCATTAAAGCTGTGTGAAGCCAGCTAGTGCCTAAAATGAAATTATCTAATTTATTTAGTAATTTCCTCAATTCTAGCCGAACTTTCCCAGTATCAAGAATTGTGTTACGATACATGAGTGTAAAAGTAAAGGTAAGGTGTTTCGAAGGTACGTTAAATAATAATATCGTTACTTTAAACCTTGGAATAAAGTGTAATCAAAATCCAAATATGCTGTCTATATTCATGTGTAGTGCGTGTTGTGACGGTGACAATACACTTTGACATAAACAAAACAACACTTAACATGAATATTATCTTAAACTAACTTATTCTAAGCTACAGATGGAATTTGATATGACAGTAGTGTGTAAATGGGGCTCCTCAAAAAGGCGTCAGACGGTGGTGCCGGGTGCCGAGCCACCATCTTGGATTGTGACGTCACGGCGGCCATCTTGGACTCAAAAATTCCTCAAAATTCCTCAAAAATGAATCAAAATAACTCAAAGATTCCCGTTTTGAAAAAAAAAAAATTCTCGTTTTCTTCCACTAAAATTCGAATATTAGGATTTCGAAAAACCTCAAAAGGAAAATTATTGTCGTAATGCAGATCACTCTTCCTTATTCTAGTAGATCCATCGTTGTCCTCTAGCTTGTATGCAGGCTTGGCGTTACAAGTTCTGTCATGTATTTTTAAGCTCTCTCTCCACGTAAACGACTTGTTCCATCGAACACAACTTATCATATTATGTAGTGGATTTTTAACACCGTCATTCTTCTCGTGTTGTCTTCCAATCTTTCTCACGATAAATTATTTACTGCAAATCTTACACCTGTGTCCTTTCGATACAGCAACAGACACCGAATCAGGATTCATATTAGTTACTGAGACTAATGCCAGATGCAAACTGAGTGAATTAAATTAGATACATTACTTAAATATAATTTTTTAATATTTCATCAGCAAGAATTAAGTTACCTCATACAAAAGAACTTGTTACATGTGGTCTCGATTATTAGCAAGCACATGGAGAAAACCATCATAATATTGACAAGAATAATCGGGAGAACACGGAGAAAACCATCTCACGTTTATTTAATATAATATAAATAGAGAAAAAATATTTAATAAATAAAAATAAATTTAAAAAAAAATTAAACTGAAAAAAATGTACATAAAATACATAAACTTCTGGCTTGTACAAGAACTCTATCTTTGCTCAACAATGAGAAGTTCTCAAGCTAGCAGAATCTGTTTATGTATTTTATGTAAAAAAAAATTCAATTTCAATTTTTTTTATTAATATATTTTTATTTATTAAATATTTTTCTGTTTTTATATGATATCAATGAAACGTGAGATGGTTTTCTCCGTGTTCTCCCGATTATTCTTGTCAATATTATGATGGTTTTCTGCGTGTGCTCCTGATTATTCCTGTGGTTTCTTTAAGTGCTTCTGTCTATTCTGAGAAACCGCTCTCTGCATGATGGATTTTTACCTAGTGAGTCATGTCATGTTATTTGGAGTTACATTTAATTCGAGAATTTCTGTTACTAAATCAGCACTTGCAATTTTTTTTACCAGGTGGAAATAAAAAAATAAACAACCATTACTCAGTCAAATAAAATGCCATGAGACATCTGTGGAGCACTAACATGCATGAAAAACTTCCTTCTCCTTGATGTCTAGCGAAGCCATCCTTCTTTTGCGATCGTTAGTGAGCATCCCGCATACCACATAAAATAACTAAATAAATTATGACTGAACACAACACGTGGCGAAATCTCATGCTAATAATCGAGACCACGTGTAACAAGTTCGTTTGTATGAGGTAACTTAATTCTTGCTCATGAAATATTAAAAAAAATTCTATTTAAGTAATGTATCTAATTTAATTCACTCAGTTTGCATCTGGCATTAGTCTCAGTAGCTAATATGAATCCTGATTCGGTGTCTGTTGCTGTATCGAAAGGACACAGGTGTAAGATTTGCAGTAAATAATTTATCGTGAGAAAGATTGGAAGACAACACGAGAAGAATGACGGATTTAAAAATCCACTACATAATATGATCAGTTGTGTTCGATGGAACAAGTCGTTTACGTGGAGAGAGAGCTTAAAAAGACATGACAGAACTTGTAACGCCAACCTTGCGTACAAGCTAGAGGACAACGATGGATCTACTAGACTAAGGAAGAGTGATCTGCATTACGACAATAATTTTCCTTGTCTTGGGAGAGATTATGTTCGCGGCTCTTTCTATCTCGACAAAGAACTTAAATTGAAGGACGTTGATGATTTATGGAAGAATGAAGACAATGGAAGAATCCTTAACATGAAAAGTGAGAATACATTCCAGCCGAATTCAAGTAGCTCTTTCCTACTTTGTAAAAATTATGTACTCCTAAAAAAGAATCATGAAGATGATGAAGTCACTTCGACATCATCGACATCGAATTCTTACGGTAATCTGGGTGAAGATGATGCCTTCTACGGTGATTGTTACAGTGACTCTGAGGCTATTGACAAAGGCATAGACTGTGATGAAGCACCTAAAACTGACAAGATCGAAGAATGTGGTGGTGTCCTGAGACCGAAACGATGGAAACGTCGTGATATATTAAATAAATCTGATCAATCTTGTGATGATCAATGTCTCGATAAAGAAAGTTACCCTGAGGTTGGTGTTAAAACGGAAGACACCAGAGATCATAATATTGATATTAAACAAGCAAGTAAGATGGTGGTAGATGAAATTGATTACACATCATGGAAAGATCCAAACATATTGGTTAACCGGCTAAGACTTCTAGATGGCTCGCTTTGTGCATCAAAGAAATATCCTTCATACTCAAAGAACTTAGGAAAGCTGGCTACATACAATAATGGTTTGTTTTACTTTCATTTGTTTAATGTAAAGAAATAAAATAAATAATTTCAATTATAAAAATGTTATGTTTTTATTTCTTGTATTATGATTTCTAACTAAGACTTAGTTCTCGCAACTTGTGCTTCCAAATGTGCTTCCATTTTTGATGGTGTTTCCAAAATGTGCTGCCTTTTTAATGGTGCTTCCAAATGTGCTTCCTTTTTTTATGGTTCTTTCAAATGTGCTTCTTTTTTATGGTGCTTCCAAATGTGCTTCCTTTTTTTGATGGTGTTTCCAAATGGGCTTCTTTTTTTGATGGTGCTTCCAAATGTGATTCCTTTTTTGATGGTGCTTCCAAAATGTGCTTCCTTTTTTGATAGTGCTTCCAAATTCGCTTCCTTTTTTATGGTGCTTCCAAAATGTGCTGCCTTTTTTATGGTGCTTCCAAAATGTGCTTCCTTTTTTGATGGTGCCTCCAAAGTGTGATTCCTTTTTTTGATGGTGCTTCCAAATGTGCTTCCTTTTTATGGTGCTTCCTAATGTGCTTCCTTTTTTGATGGTGCTTCCAAAATGTGCTGCCTTTTTTGATGGTGCTTCCAAATGTGCTTCCTTTTTTGATGGTGCTTCCAAATGTGCTTCCTTTTTAGATGGTGCTTCCAAAATGTGCTGTCTTTTTGGTGGAATTCTTAGTCCTCTTGTAAGCGTTAAAACATGATACGTTGGTTTATTTGAATATAATTAACTGACGATGAGGAAGGTCGTGTTATGAACCGGCCTCGTGGTCCGGAGACAATTGGTCTGTATGGATGGTTTTGAACATGAACGGTTTAGAGGTTATTCAGATTAACGAAAAACTAGACTTTCATGTTAGGCTTATCGGCAACGTTTTTAATTCGTCGAACACTGTCGTACGTTGTCTTGTGTTTTATTTTTGAAGAGAGATTGATTTATAAACTCCATGAAAGGTAATGGAAAACAGAAAATAAATTTATTTAATATTTAGTTACACTTGTCATTGTTGAAGTATCGAACCGAGGACAGGAATCCAGCGATTCAATATGTAATTTAATGAGAGATTTTTCTGATGAATTTAGGATCTTTTCCCGAATTTCTAGCTAAATAATTACACGATTACAAGATGGCTTCAAAATTTCAAGATGGCGGGGCACCTCAGTAATAAATGATTACTGCACTCTAGAAGGTTATAATAAAACTAAAATGGTGTCAGCGCACTCTAGCAGACGATAACAAAATGGTGTCTTCCAGCAGATGAAGACAAGATGACGGACATGACGACATACTGGTTGACGTTATGTACATTTGTATTGGTGCTGTGAGGTCAGTCTAGGTAGCTTTAATGGAGGAAGGATCGGCATTTGCTCTTAGCTGTTTCGAACCAAGGACGCGATATAATAAATCGGAATTCTAATAAGTTAATTTTTTGATGAATTTTTAATATTTGTTCATAAAAATCGGATGATAAATAATGATTTTCAAGATGGCGGACATAACGAAACATGCAACATTAATAGGATCCAATAGGACGTTCGTAACATAAAGTGTAATGATGAAATAGTACTCAACCAAGATGGCGGGTGTAACGAAACATGCAACATTTATATAATCCAAGATGGCTACCATAATGATAAGTGCAAGAGTGTTTTTAAAGATTTTTATTATTTAATTTGATTAATTAATTTCTTTATGATTTTTAAAAATTTCCTGATTTTCTAACATAAAAATTACGGATTTTAAAGATGGCGGGCGGTACGGAAATGGCAACGGTGACGTCATAATCCAAGATGGCGCCAATGGAATCCTTATTCCTAGAAATGGCTTTTCGGAGGCTGTATACATGGATTCTTTAGCCGTTTTTAGGAATTTCGTGGTTTCTAAGGCAAAACGACTTTTGAGGTTTTTTGAAATCCTAATTTTCAAATTTAAGTGGAAGAAAACGATAAATTTTTCCTCAAAACGGGAATTTTTGAGTTATGTTGATTCATTTTTGAGGAATTTTGAGGAATTTTTGAGTCCAAGATGGCCGCCGTGACGTCACAATCCAAGATGGTGGCTCGGCACCCGGCACCACCGTCTGACGCCTGTTTCAGGAGCCCCATTTATACACTACTTATGACTATCAACTTCAAGCATCAAGCAATTATTCTATTAACACTTGAGTGAGTGTTTTCATTATAAAATGTTAAATATTTAAGTGTAATTTAAAGTATTTCATACAATTAAAGTCACACATTAAAATGAACGGTAAAATTAGTAAGTTATCAATTTTTAACTAAAATCAGTCCTGTAGAGAGTGGGCCACTGGGTACGTTCAAGCAGTACTTGTCAGCAAAAGATAATAACACATTATTACACTACTAAATTCCATCTATACTGAGTTATACTATCATGATCGGGATCACGATTCCGGGATTTGATTCTAAATCTAAAGATGAACAAGTTAAGAATGTTTTCTTTACAGAGGATATTCCTTAGAATACTAAAGAGTCTAAATCGGTCAAACAATGTTCGTTTCGCTTAAACTGAAATTATTTCAGGGACTTCTATACGGTGAGTCTTCGGTTGATAGGGTAAGGGACCAAACCTAGGTGCAGGATACCCACGAGACGTGTAGGCTCTTGGTTGAACACGGCAAGGACTTGCGGTAGTTGTGTAGCTCCTCCGTCCTCTAGCGTGCGGCACGAATACGCGCCGTAACGCCTCCGTCCTTCCGAATATGTGCAGCGACAGGGCTTGACTGCGGTAGTTGTGTAGCTCCTCCGTCCTCTAGCGTGCGGCACGAATACGCGCCGTAACGCCTCCGTCCTTCCGAATATGTGCAGCGACAGGGCTGGACTGCGGTAGTTGTGTAGCTCCTCCGTCCTCTAGCGTGCGGCACGAATACGCGCCATAACGCCTCCGTCCTTCCGAATATGTGCAGCGACAGGGCTGGACTGCGGTAGTTGTGTAGCTCCTCCGTCCTCTAGCGTGCGGCACGAATACGCGCCGTAACGCCTCCGTCCTTCCGAATATGTGCAGCGACAGGGCTGGACTGCGGTAGTTGTGTAGCTCCTCCGTCCTCTAGCGTGCGGCACGAATACGCGCCGTAACGCCTCCGTCCTTCCGAATATGTGCAGCGACAGGGCTTGACTGCGGTAGTTGTGTAGCTCCTCCGTCCTCTAGCGTGCGGCACGAATACGCGCCGTAACGCCTCCGTCCTTCCGAATATGTGCAGCGACAGGGCTGGACTGCGGTAGTTGTGTAGCTCCTCCGTCCTCTAGCGTGCGGCACGAATACGCGCCGTAACGCCTCCGTCCTTCCGAATATGTGCAGCGACAGGGCTGGACTGCGGTAGTTGTGTAGCTCCTCCGTCCTCTAGCGTGCGGCACGAATACGAGCCGTAACGCCTCCGTCCTTCCGAATATGTGCAGCGACAGGGCTGGACTGCGGTAGTTCTGTAGCTCCTCCGTCCTCTAGCGTGCGGCACGAATACGCGCCGTAACGCCTCCGTCCTTCCGAATATGTGCAGCGACAGGGCTGGATTGCGGTAGTTGTGTAGCTCCTCCGTCCTCTAGCGTGCGGCAGGAATACGCGCCGTAACGCCTCCGTCCTTCCGAAAATGTGCAGCGACAGGGCTGGACTGCGGTAGTTGTGTAGCTCCTCCGTCCTCTAGCGTGCGGCACGAATACGCGCCGTAACGCCTCCGTACTTCCGGATATGTGCAGCGACAGGGCTGGACTGCGGTAGTTGTGTAGCTCCTCCGTGCTCTAGCGTGCGGCACGAATACGCGCCGTAACGCCTCCGTCCTTCCGAATATGTGCAGCGACAGGGCTGGACTGCGGTAGTTGTGTAGCTCCTCCGTCCTCTAGCGTGCGGCACGAATACGCGCCGTAACGCCTCCGTCCTTCCGAATATGTGCAGCGACAGGGCTGGACTGCGGTAGTTGTGTAGCTCCTCCGTCCTCTAGCGTGCGGCACGAATACGCGCCGTAACGCCTCCGTCCTTCCGAATATGTGCAGCGACAGGGCTTGACTGCGGTAGTTGTGTAGCTCCTCCGTCCTCTAGCGTGCGGCACGAATACGCGCCGTAACGCCTCCGTCCTTCCGAATATGTGCAGCGACAGGGCTGGACTGCGGTAGTTGTGTAGCTCCTCCGTCCTCTAGCGTGCGGCACGAATACATGCCGTAACGCCTCCGTCCTTCCGAATATGTGCAGCGACAGGGCTGGACTGCGGTAGTTGTGTAGCTCCTCCGTCCTCTAGCGTGCGGCACGAATACGCGCCGTAACGCCTCCGTCCTTCCGAATATGTGCAGCGACAGGGCTTGACTGCGGTAGTTGTGTAGCTCCTCCGTCCTCTAGCGTGCGGCACGAATACGCGCCGTAACGCCTCCGTCCTTCCGAATATGTGCAGCGACAGGGCTTGACTGCGGTAGTTGTGTAGCTCCTCCGTCCTCTAGCGTGCGGCACGAATACGCGCCGTAACGCCTCCGTCCTTCCGAATATGAGCAGCGACAGGGCTGGACTGCGGTAGTTGTGTAGCTCCTCCGTCCTCTAGCGTGCGGCACGAATACGCGCCGTAACGCCTCCGTCCTTCCGAATATGTGCAGCGACAGGGCTGGACTGCGGTAGTTGTGTAGCTCCTCCGTCCTCTAGCGTGCGGCACGAATACGCGCCGTAACGCCTCCGTCCTTCCGAATATGTGCAGTGACAGGGCTTGACTGCGGTAGTTGTGTAGCTCCTCCGTCCTCTAGCGTGCGGCACGAATACGCGCCGTAACGCCTTCGTCCTTCCGAATATGTGCAGCGACAGGGCTGGACTGCGGTAGTTGTGTAGCTCCTCCGTCCTCTAGCGTGCGGCACGAATACGCGCCGTAACGCCTCCGTCCTTCCGAATGTGTGCAGCGACAGGGCTGGACTGCGGTAGTTGTGTAGCTCCTCCGTCCTCTAGCGTGCGGCACGAATACGCGCCGTAACGCTTCCGTCCTTCCGAATATGTGCAGCGACAGGGCTTGACTGCGGTAGTTGTGTAGCTCCTCCGTCCTCTAGCGTGCGGCAGGAATACGCGCCGTAACGCCTCCGTCCTTCCGAAAATGTGCAGCGACAGGGCTGGACTGCGGTAGTTGTGTAGCTCCTCCGTCCTCTAGCGTGCGGCAGGAATACGCGCCGTAACGCCTCCGTCCTTCCGAATATGTGCAGCGACAGGGCTGGACTGCGCGACGTTCATCCTTCCCGGGCTCCAACTGTGACTTCTCATTTGGACGGGATTCTTCTTTCTTCGTATTACAAAAGGTATTCAATCTTCGTAGTAGTCATAGCATAGTTAATGCATTAGGCGGTCTCTGGAATACTGATTTACGACGATTTCTCTTTTTAGAAAGAATTATTTAAAATATTGACTTCTGAGTATAATATTCCGTAGCTAAAAAATTGTTATATTCTTCCAAACTCAGCTAATATTTGCAGGAGCGGTTATTTCTAATCCTCGAATAAATGTATTAATTATAAATCAATTCCAAATGCAATGCGTTTTAGCTGCTGTCTCGATCAAGTCTCCATTCATTCTAAAAGAATATTTTTCCGTCACTAATAAACGATTTTCTTTAGTTTGTTTTAAAAACAAAAGATAATAAAATTACTAACATTTCTGACGTGTTCATCTTTAAATTAATCATTAATTCAATATACTACTGCTATGCTAACTTTGACAATATTTAAAAATAAAATAAACATAGAGTAACACAGAGACAAACGATAACGAATGAAATTTACAGTCTGGGTTGTTCATAGAGTCCAAATAAACATAAGAAATGAAATATAAAGAAACTAAATAAATATCAAAGGAAATTAAATATTTACTTTCTATAAAGCGTAAATATTGCCTTTATAGCTGCATAGATAATTTTCTCAGGGCTTTCAGACAAACGTATAACCCTCAGCCTTGCGTCTATTGCTTCGCTCACTAATGTCTTGAAAGGATTTTGTTGGTCTACCTGGTCTTTTTCTTGTCACTAATACAGGTACATAATTTAAACACTCCACTCAACCACTTTTCATTGTTTTTCACAAATAAATCACTTCTGTATTTTGCTTTTTCCCAGCGATTTTTCATTTCTGATCTCAATCTTGATAAATTACGCTTTATTTCCATAACTTGTTCTTCGGTATAAGGTTTATGTGAAACCGCGTAATCTTTGATATATTCTAATTGACCATTAAAATTCAGATGAATTTGTGATCTCATCAGTTCAAATATTTCCTTACGAGTCATCAAACTATTTCCAGAATGTCCTGAAATATTAGAAATAAAATGTATCGGAAGTATAATTTTTTCACATTTTGATATTATAATTTTTAAATCACTCTACATGGAGCAGTATGAATTAATTGTAACCAATATATACATTTTTTAAAGTATAAAAACTATATTTTAAGAATATATAAGCATCATAACAGGGAAATGCCTGGCACTAAAACAAAAAGGCTCCCAAAACTACAATTTTTAATCAAAATTACTGAATTTAAAAGCATTTTAAAAGTGAAAAAAAAAACTGGTGAGTAAAATTATACTATTTGGACTAAAAAAACAAAGATACTTACCAGGAGTTTCAGAATCCATAACCAGAATTTATCTTTTCACAATAGAACATAAAATAATAAATACTTAAATACTGAGCTTTAAAGCACGAAAATCGAGTATACACAACCACTGCGAGCAATGCCTGAGTTCCGACTGACACTACCATCTGTAAAATGGGGTGGGTGAAATGAAAACAATGTGGTTGGGTCGCACAACTGCCTGGCTTTTCTAGGAACCGGTTTTTTTTTTTTTTTTACCTAAATGCAATTACGAGAATTCGACTTTTGGCCAGCTAAATTTAAGAAATACCCCTATGTGCGGCGTCGCCGCCAACGAAGAAGGAAGGGGGAACGAGGAGGGAGGGACGTCTTAACCCTGCCACACAGACCGCTACGGGGACTGCGCATGCCAGCGACTAAGAAATGAAGGAAGGAGAAGGAAAGGGTTATTTTAGCCCTACCACACAGACCGCTTACTAAAGCGAATTTAGAAAAAACTGGAGTCAAATTGAAAATCAAAAATTTCCGAAGTTTCTTTTTGAGAGATGACTTGCCTTTAAAATCAAGACCTTATGAGTGTGGAATTATTAATTTAGACTTATCTTCCGGAAAAGGCACACACAGGTTTAGCATATAAAATGTTTGGTCTTCCATCCTGTACTATGACAGTTTCGGAGATATTAAACCGCCTCTCAAAGTAAGAAAATATGTTAAAGGAACAAAGTTAAGTTAGAGTTATGACAGGCAACAGTCAATTAAATCGTTTAACTATGGTCACCTGTGTTTAAAATTTTTAGTTCTGTATATAAAAAGCAAAAATTATTTGATTAAGCTTCACAGCTACACTAACCATTGGCAAGTTCATTCTATACTAGTTTGCAAGCTACCCTGAACTGCCTATTCTACACTCGTGTGCAACCTTACCCGAAATGTAAATTTCTTTAATATTAAACGGAAAAGTTCCGAATTTAATTCTATATACTTCCCTCCCCTAGACCTAATGGAGGGAAGGTGGCAAATTGGATTGATTTACTTTCAAACATATCATCCTGTACCTGACGTTGACGGAAAAACAAGTAAGTTTCGTTTTGGTAGAAAAGATACACCGTGGTCTCAAATTACTCTTCCGTTTGGAAGTTACGAAATCTCGGATCTGGAAAGTTACATCAGACAGCAATTACCGCCGGATGCAACCTTCATTTTGAGAGGAAAACTGAATACTCTACAGTGTGTTTTGCATACTAATTACAACATTGATTTGAAGAAAATGATACTCTGGGAATATGCTCGGATTTGAAGCCAAGATATACAAGGCAGATCGTATTCACGAGTCAACACATGCAGTAAATATTTTTCCAGTGTCCGTCATAAGGGTAAATACAAATGTAGTAGGTTCCCGCTATTTAAAAAGACAACCGAGCACAACATTTCACGAATTTTACCCGAGCGTTCTCCCAGGTTGTAAAGTGATTGAGGTACCGAAATATGTCATATAATGTTCCAGTCATCGTGAAACGTATACATCAGTTGTTTGTGAGATCGTTGATCAAAACGGGGATTTGATTAATTTTAGGAACTAAGAGATAACTTTACATTTGTAATTTAAAAAAAATAGGTAGTAAAATACTTTGGCATCCATAAAGGCTTAGGCGGGTTCAAAGATAGACCCAGTACCCAGCGCGACACCAAGCGGTTAACACGTGAAAGTATACGTATTCTCAAGAAGATAGGATTCAAGGTGTATCAGTAGTTTATAATAGTTCCTCCTGCGCCAGGCGTCAGGGTGAGGAGCCGAGGAGCTGACCGCCATCTTGGATTGTGATATCATGGCTGCCTGTGACCTTGACCTTTGACCTTGACCCCCAATGGACAATTTGAATCCGCCATCTTGGATCCGCCATTTTGGATGACGTAATTTTGTTTTCTCGAACATTCCGGCATTCTGTTTTCCGCCATTTAGAATTATGACGTCATCGCTGCGATTTCCGTTACGGACACCATCTTTAAAATCCTTATTTATCATCCGATTATAATGAAGAAAAAAAAAATATAAAAAAAATTAATTCATACAATTTTAATAAAGTTTACTTCAAAAAACATACATTTACAACATTGAGCTCGGAGTCCTCCGTTCGAACCTGGTGAGGGTAAAAAATAAATAAAAATGGCGACCGATCCTTCCCTCATAGTTGCTGCTGGCAGACTGACCTCTACCACTTTTTTCATAGCATATATATCATCAGGTAGTATGTCGTCATGTACGCATTCTTGAAAATCCGTAATTTTAACGCTATAGTTTCGGGAAAAATTCCAAAATTCATTAAATAAATTTTTAATCAATATTCTGATCGATTCGATCGATTCCTGTCCTTCGTTCGATCCCTGGATGATGCAGAAAATGGTAATATTATGTAAAAATAACAATTTCAATAAATCATGTTCAAAATTCTTAAAGAGTCTTAAAATCTTCTACCAGCCATCAGTAAGCCGTTAGGTCCACCATCTTGGAAATTTGTATTTATTGACCCATAAATTTATAAAAAATTATAAATTAATAAAAAAATCAATCAATAATCTACCTATAGAAACGATACTTGGACAATGAACAAAGTGAAGTAATTTCAGGTAAAGGTGACAGGTTTGAGAAAATAAAAACACCACAAGTTCTTTTAAAAAACAAAAAAAAATTATTACATAAATTCTGCACTACTACAAGTACAAAAAAAACAATCAAATTACTAAAGTCTTGAGAATTTCTTGATTTAAACAGCCTTCTTATTGTACAGACTATGTCCTTTACATGACTTTAAAAGTCTTTTCAGTTTATCAGGTCGACAAATTGGTAATCCGCATTTTTCACACAGAGAAGAATTATCGATTTCATTAAAAGGACAGTGATATATTTAATGTTGTTTTGCACTTTGAATATTTGCTAACGTTTTGTTACAAAATATACAGCTTGATTCTTATGAATGTACAGCCAGTCTATCACAATTCTTAATGTGTCGTTTATTCTTCCATAGTGTATAAATTTGCTTAAACACCTTTTGCACTGATATTTAATGCGATCAGACTTATTACTACAATTGTGTATTACATAACCTCGCAATTTCAAGTTTTTGATCTTCTCATAGTACGTACAGTTGGGTGAAGGAACACCGTTGCATGCTCCTTCCTTCATCAATGTCACTGGCACTGTTGAAAACCATTGTAACACCACCAAAATGTTAACTTCTGAAGCTTTCGAGTTCTGCTCTGTGGAAGACGTTGCACGCGTCGAAATTTCCTGCTGTGCTGAGAGAGTAGGTGTAGCTGTAGACGACGTTGTCATCGGGCTCTGCACTTATGATGGTAGACCTTCGATCCAGGTCGGTGTTGATAGTGGTGATGATGCCATCGAGTTCTCGAGAATAGCAAGATACTGGTCTATTATATTATACAAGTCTAACTATTCGATCCGCAAGACAACACGGTCAGAGATGGGCTGAAGTTCTCATCGACAGGGTCTCACTTATATATTCTCATTAGCTGGTTCAACACATGTGTCAAAACTACAACCATGTTCATTATACTTGCACTTAACTTTCTCGGAGCATTTTTTATAATGTCGATTTAAGTTATCAAGACATGAAATTAGTTTATTACATTTTATACACTGAAACAGTATTCTTTGAGCATTATTCACACAACAGCTTCTTTCATGTCTGCGCACATCTGTAGGTTTAGTAAATGATGCACCACAGTATTTACACTGACCCGATGTACGCTCTTCATTCATTGAAGTCTGCAATGCTGATGTTGAAATTTCAGCTGATGCTGGAACAGCACATATCGATGTATTCTCTGCAGCCGGTATCGGGATCTCCGACTCCATCAACGTTTCTGTCATCGAGGTCCCCGCTGCTGACGGTAAACAGTCTATCCTGGTCGACATTGGAGCAGTAACTAAATCACATGAAACTTACCGAAGAGAGCCGATCCGAACTGCACCGCTGCCAGAGGTGAACTGAGGGTCCAGTCGTTTGAACCTCGCTTATATACTCGAGGCCTAATGGTATACTACATGAGTCAAAATATTGACTGTATTTGAAAATAATTTTTTATTAGTTACCCTAAAATTATAGCAATAAAACACATAAGTTCAGGTTTTACACATTTAATTAGAAAAATTACACATATGCATATTAAGTAAAGGAATTAAGCATTTTCGCAAGCAAAGTCTTTAATGCCGCACGAACTGCCTCGTGGACTCCGGTTCCAAATGGTTCGTTGACTCCGGTTCCAACTGGTTCGCAGGTCATAGGATCAGGAACACAGTTTCCAGCTGGTCATCTTCTACGCCGACGACACCTCCGGTGAGATATGGTCATGACGTCTGTGACCACGTCTGCGCCTGGGCTTTGGCTCAGTGCTAGTTGGGACAGATTCACTGCCTGAACTTCGACGACGAGACGCACGTCGTTTGGACGTCTGCGTAAAAGTATCACAGGTCGCAACAGGTTGCAACACGCTCATGTTTGGTGTTGCACGTGCAGACAAGGCGACTACCTCAGCGATGCTAGCAGGAAGGATTTTGTGCGGTCTCACATGATAGACGGTGCAGTTTCCAGGTTTGAAACAATCTAATAGCTGCCGAGTCGGTTCGTAGGACACAGAAAAGTGCGCAAACCGACAATGCTGAGTGCCTACATCACAGGTTTCTGTATATGTATGTAGATACCCGGCATCCCAGTAGCTGTACTCGACACTAATGAAGCTAGGTCTTACGCTCACGTACACACAAGGAGGATGAAACGTAAACATATTCTTGCAGTTCGAACTTCAACTGAAGGCACGAACGGATGTACGCCTTTTATATATGCAAGCTCCTACTAACACTGTGTGTGCCATTTCTGCATTAACTGCGAGTTTGTACCGGCACAGACACGGTCAAACTTGTCACGTGGCTGCACGTCATATATTGCACTAAGCTTGCGCAGGTAAGGACAGCCATAGTCGGTCTGTAGGTCTACAATTTCAAATAATGCATCACACAACTTTCTGAGCCATTTCTTCTGCTCAGGTCCAGCAATGTAAATTATTTCGTTTTGAAATAATAAATATTCAATAGTGTTTTTCACTTGGTGGTACGGAATTTTACCTTCGTCCCACTCCAGGCCATGGTAGTATTTACATAGCCATTCATTTGTGTGTTTATTTTTTTGGTATAATAATTTCCAGGCATACGGAGGTTGAACGTGGTGGTTCAAGTCTTGTCTGCGGTGGTAACGCTAATTTCCTTGAGCACGAATCCATTTTGGCTCTGGAAACCTTGCAGTTTGCAGTACATCTTGTCGCTAGCAATGCTCGGTTGTAACTAAATTATTATCGAAAAAGAGAAACTATTTATGTCAGAATTTTCACAAGTTTGTCTCGACAATTGTACGATGCAAGCCGATCGTGAAGTATCAGACAAAAAGCATAGGTGTTTGGTGGAATATTTTCGCTAGTCGTTATCTCGATCCTACTGTCGATTATGTTTGAATTTATTCGATCATCCTGTTTGGAAACTGATACGCCCCTCGTGCCCAAATTTATTATTATTTTAAATTAATCAAAAAGTCCTTGGAAACTGCAGGGCAAAATATTAAGAAAATATTACCTTAATCACCAGAGGGGGCACGAGATGGTGAACAAGACAAAATTTACACTCCCTGCACACTAGGAACTTGGGAGTTCGTGGATTTTTACAATGAAGAAGGTATTTGATAAATAAATACACAAAATCGGTAGCTTGGTCTATAGGTTTTCCTAGTTTATTATTAAGGAATTTTATGTTCGCATTATTTATACCTAACAATAAAAATCTTAGTAATTAACAAAATTAAAAGGGGGCGCCCCAGGATTATTTAAAACAATACATATTACACCTTAACAAAAAATTATTACATAATCAAAAATTTTAAAATTGCACCAAATTTGAATGTCCCAACAATTACATATATATATGAGATTCCTCGATTTTACAGATTCTTGAGGATAACGTCCTTAAAGCATTGCTCCCTGGTATTGTTGTTTTATGAATTTACTTCCTTCTATGCAAGTGAAAAAAAATATATATCTCATATCACCCGGGTCTTTCCAGGATGACATCGGACTGCGGAAACACCGCATCTAACGTGACCCGCAGTGGAGGTGCAGGACCACGAGCTGGGAGAAATTTGTCTCTCCAGCACTTCGACCCTGTCTGAAACATAATCAAATTCAAAACGAATTAGACTTGCTTCCAGACAGTCCTACACCATTGGCGCAAAAGGCCAACAAACGGGAATGTGGGGTAAAAGGCCGGATTACTCACAAAACAGGGTGTAGAGTTCGGAGCTCACTAGGTGTCTCGCGCCGACATGAGGATGCCGCGGACCGAGAAGTAGCGGATGCGCGAACGAAACCAGAATTTTTAGAATTAAAAATGAATAGATAAAAATTGAACTACGCATGACTTTTCTAAAAACTACCTCTGCCTGGCTACTGTACAAATGGGATCACATCCCTTAAGTTTCTGACTACATCTTTTGTGCAACCGAAAATCGCCGTTCCCGCGAAAAGCCTCTTAGCGCAGAGGACGCTGAGAACACGTGGTCAGTAGCCGAGCTCAGAGAACTAAGTCCACGAGGGCGGACGAGGCTTCTAATTAAAACGGGCGCTCAAGCCCTAGGAGGGAGGGGAAAGGTTCGGTTCTAAGCCGAAGATTTCCGAAGGAGTCCGAGGCGGGCGTGACAAGAACACGACATGCGCGCTCTCTACCGGACCGAAACGAAGGCAATGAACAATCGACTTCTACAGGCCGCGAGAAGAAAGCATAGTGCCTTATAGCACCGCGACGCTGCTTTCTAGCGGCGTAAGAGGGAACTACTTGAGGTGGTGAGCTGACTTGCCACCAGGTGTCATGAGGGTAAGCTCTGCACGCTGGCGACCAGGCCCGCGGTTACATTTTCCTCCGCTAGATGTCGGGGATGTGTCTGTCGGACCAGGGAGAAGGTTTTGCATCAGGTCATCGTCCCGTCCGGTCACTGCTCCTAGCTTGATTTCACAACTAAAGTGTGGTGGAGAGAGAGGAAGGGGGGGGGGGGGGCAGAAATAGCCACTAAGGTGGGAACGCAGCTCCACTGGAGACTGCTTCGTGATGAGATATGCTATTCTCAGCAGGCCTCTACAAGGTAGCAGCTTGCAGCCCAGTAGCAGCTCAAAGCAGTTTTGGTCATGCAGGGAATTAAAATTACAAACTCGGGACGTGACAGCAGGCGAGAGAAATTTCAACCGGGCTGACCATGTCCACATTAGACAGCAAAATATCAGATTGGCCCCCTGGGAAGGGGCTTCGGTCCACTGGCACAAAGTTTAAATCCGTAGTTTACACCGGCCTAACAAAAAGTAAATCACCCCCATAAACAACCAGATAAATTAAAAAAATAAGAAATCACAAAATTTAAAATTATAGAAAAAAAATTTAAAATAAATGACGAAATGCCTAATTTCCGGCACATACTCCCCCGCTTGAATGCGGAGCATATAGGGAAAATAAAAGAAACCCTTACACTGCTCAGTAAAACTACTGCCAGGTTCGCCTGTATCCTACTACTTATATTCTAAAACCTTTGAGACGCGTCCGCCTCTCAAGCACAACATATCGATAACCCTTAAACAAACTTATAACTAGGAGCTTATTAACTAAGTGGCCACCTAAAACTAATACAGCTTAAAGCTAGCATTCTTATTTCTAGTACCATGGATTTTTAAGACCTCGAGGATTTCTGGCATGCGTAATATTAGAGAGTCCCCTATTTTACGGGAAGGAAATTAAACACATCTACTTTAAGTCAGACTGTGTTTTCTTTAGATGGGAGATGTGCGCTCTGGTCACGAAATCTCCTGAACTGGGGTCAGCTAGGCTAACCGTAACTGGCGTTAAAAATCGCTGTATTTGAAAGGGACCTCTCCTGCGGTACGCCAGCTTGGCGGAAAACTTATCCACTGCCTTGTTGAGTGGGTGTGCCTTACAAAGCACAGAATCGCCTAACCTGTACGGGTTAGGAGATCGGTTTTCGTTGTATTTTTTTTTTCTGCTCTCATGAACCAGATTGAGATTTTTACGAGCTCTTCTCCAAATCTCCCTGATGTATCTCGGATCATCGGGCAATAGGTCATTCAAAGACCAAAGATTTGAAAGAGGGGTATTTGGTCGGTAAGTGAACATGAGTTCGAAAGGAGTACTTTTGTGTCCTTCATGATGTGCATAATTAAAGGCCATTTGCAGCCACACCAAATTCGAATCCCATTTATCCTGCTCCTGCGCATGGTAAGCTATTAAAGCAAACCGGAGATTGCGGTTGAATCTCTCAGCATGCGAGGTCTGTGGATAATAAGGCGAGGTTGTGACGTGCAGAATGCCATGTGAGAAGCACATGTTCTTATAAATCCTAGCCGTGAACTGGGTTGCATTATCTGACACTACTATAGACGGGACTCCCGACGTCTTGAAGATCTGATTACATAGCGCAGATACAGTGTTTTCTGCGGTGGCTTTTCGCATGGGGATGACCCAGACAAATTTTGTGAAAGCGTCGATACAAACCAGCAGCATAGTGTTTCCTGTCTTTGAGCGCGGGAAAGGCCCGACAAAGTCGATAAACATCTTTTGCATGGGGCGCTCGGCCACATCTGAAGTTAAATAACCGAAACGAGTGTTCTGCGCTGGCTTACTCATCGCACAGATTTTGCATAGTTTCACCTGCTCGGTGATGTTCTTGTGCATGCTGTCCCACACATGGCCACAACTAGGGGGGAGCAAGCGGGACATACGCCCCGGGCGCAAAGCTGTGGGGGCGCCGAAATCGCTTGCATTGTAATTCCTACTACAACTGGTAACTGGTAAATAGTTTTTTAACTTACATGCCAGGAATGTCTAATCTGATTGACAATATAACGTCTCAACATATTTAATGAACAAGTCTAGTGATTATACGGACTAAGTTACTTTATGGACATAGTGGGTTCATTCATGGAAGGTACAGTAGCACAGAATCTGTTACATGTAGGTATGGAAAATGCTTAAATAGCACTATTTTTCCGTGGGAGGGCCCCCGGACCCCCCGCTTTATTGGTGTGGTATGTGCAAAAAAAGAAGTGGGGGGGGGGCGGGGGGCACGAATTCATTCATGCCCCGGGTGCCAGAGACTCTATTTGAGGCCCTGGTCCCACACAAAATGACGTCGGATAGCCTGAATGGTCTTATATATACCGAGGCGTGCGCCCACCGGCGAGGTGTGATAATAATGGTATATCATATTACGTAGATTTTGTGGGAGCAGGATTTTGTATGTTTTTGATTGGGGGGTACGTTTTTGCAACAGCCCCTTAGATATCCTAAAGTATTTTGGCGCCGTTCCTGAACTAAAAAGTTTAATAATACTGGAAATGTGTGGGTCAGCTTCCTGCTGGCTCTGTAAATCCTGAAATGCCAACGGAAACTCTGTCAATAGGGCTTGACATAAGAGTGGTGTTCCTTCGGGCGGAGCCTGAGTTGGATTTTCGAACATGCGCGACAGTGTGTCCGCTACTATGTTCTGTGTGCCACGAATGTGTTGGATTTTGAACTTTAAAGAGGAAATTTTTGCAATCCATCGCCCGAGTTTTCCTAATTGTTTCGGGTGTGCCAAAAGCCAGGCTAATGCCTGATTATCTGTTTCTAACAGGAATTCCCTGTGTTCTATAAATTGGCGGAATTTGTCGATGCTAAATACCACGGCGAGGCATTCTAATTCGTAGATAGAGGAGGCTTTCCTCTCGGCGTGGGTAAGTGTCCGCGTCGCAAACGCAATGGGCTGTCTACAGCCTTCGACTTCCTGTGACAGTACTGCGCCTATAGCCACACTGGACGCATCAGTCTGTAAAATGAAAGGTTTGGTGAAGTCTGCCATGCGGAGTACAGGCGGGGAAGAAATCGCCTGTTTCAGGAAATTAAAAGCTTTTTCTTGTTCCTGACCCCATGTGAAAGGTGTGTTTTTATTACGCAACGTATTTAGTGGTGCTGCGTGCTCAGCGAAATTAGGAATATATTTTGAGTAAAAATTTGCCATACCAATAAAACGTGAAATACCCTTAGGGTTTGTGGGAGGCGGAAAATCACGAATAGCTTGTGTACGTAAAGGATCAATGGTGACTCCCTTGCTAGAAACCAGGTGTCCTATAAAAGACAGTTCTTGGACTGCAAACTTAACCTTTTTTGTGTTGACAGTTAACCCTGCTTTACGAAATCTACTTAGGACTTCCTCTAAATGTTTGATGTGTTCTTCAAAAGTTTCTGAATATACAACGACATCGTCTAGGTAGTTGTACACTGTTTTGAATTTAAGATCTCCTAGTATCTGATCCAGGAGTCGAGTTAGTACTTGGGCTCCTGTGGCAAGTCCGAAAGGTACTACTGTGTATTGGTACAAGTTCCAAGGGACACAGAAGGCTGTGATGGGTTTTGAATCCGCAGTAAGGAAAATTTGGTGGTAAGCAGAATTTAGATCAAACACACTAAAATATTTGGCCTTACTGAACCAATGAAAAGCAGTGTTTAGGTCTGGTAAAGGTATGTTTTTTATCACTATTTTCTCATTAACTTTTCTGTAATCAATTACACATCGTTGTTGATCCTTGCCCTTAGGCACCAGAAAAGCTGGGGAACTGTAGGCGGAGGTCGAGGGTTCGATTACCTTTTTTTCGAAAAGCTACTGAACATGATTGCGCATCGTCTGCATCTTAGGGCCTAAAAATTGATAAGGGTGAGATCTCACTGGTATTTTATCCGCTTACTCAATTTGGTACTCGACTAATTTTGTGCGACCTAATTTACTAGTCAAGACATCTGGAAAAGTACTGCATAATTTATCAATGGCGGCCCGCTGCTGTGTATTAAGGTGCTCGTGTGAAGTGGTGTTACCCTGATCCAAGATGGCTGCCGTTGGCTCGGCCGGAACTGAAACTATTTGTTCAGGGGTCCCACAAGGAATAGGATTACCCATGTTGAATTTGAAAACGAAATTCTTCGCCTGAAGATTAATGATTAGACCTGTCTTGGCAATGAAATCAGACCCGTAGATTAGGTCTGTGGCAAGTTGATCAGACACCAAAAATGGGAAATTCCATGAATATAAATCAATCTTCACCTTGATCACAAGTGCTAACGTAATATTTAAAGGCTGCTCTGAAGCTGTGAAACATTGTAACTTAGTGGTCTCAGTCCTTAGAATTAATTTGCTCTGTTTTAACTTGTTAAACAACTGCCCAGAAATTAGGCTGCGCGCTGATCCCGTATTAATTAGTCCCGGTACAGTGTGTTCGCCAATCGTTGTTACTGCATACGGAATTACTGTAGGAATATTGCCAAAAATTTGGTGGCATTTTCTCTTGCCCTTATTTGTAAGATCAACACACGTTTTACATGAGTACGTGTGCGTTGAATTACCATTTCCCTTATTTTTGTTATTTCTCCTGCTATTGTGCTTTCTTTGTTTATGTTTGTGACCTCGCTTGTTACTTTTATTCCTGGACTCCTTGTTGTTAGGATTATTGTTTTTGTGTAATGGTGTTTCTTGTGTACTGCCATTACTTGGCGCAAGTTGAACTTCCCACTTATAAGAAAAATTTTTAACACTAGAATTTTTCGGTGACCCTAAATAAGGTTGTTCGGGCCACCGCGTTATGCGTTTTTTGGAGTGTCGCCATTTTGTTTGTTGTTTTTGTGGTAACACTGGGACAGGGAATACCCGTCTCTTTTACAGAAATTACAATGTGTATTTTGTTGATATCTCCCTTGTGGCCTTGAAGAGAAAAATGTATTGCCCTGATGTTTCTGTGCTGCATTCTTATGTTGCGAATTACTGCGCTCCGTTCCCGCGCTGCTACCTTGTTGACTAGCGAATGTGGCTTGTTTATTTCGCTGAAAATCAGCGTATTCTATGTTTGTGGCGTGTACGCAAAGTTTATCTAGCTCAGCATAATTTTGGGGGCGTGCCTGGAAAACTGAGCGCGAGTGCTCCGCTGGGTTCAAACCGTCTAGAATCGTACTCACGACCTCTCTCTCTGGAACCTTTAGCCTGAGTACCTGGTTGGCTTCCAGTATGTCAGCAACGTAATTCGGCAAGGCTTCATTACGCTGTTGCAAGCGGTTAAACCACTCCAACCGGATGTTTGTGAGTAGCCTACTCGGTATACAAAAATTTAACACGTCTTCATGAAACTCGTCGAAAGTGAGGTCATTCTCAATGGCTGCCATGATCCGCTCACTTAAGGGGGCTTGGGTGTATGGGTAAACAATTTCAAAAATTTGTTTGTCGGGAATCCCTCCCTTTTGCCGTAGCTTTAACAAGACTCGAAGGAAATCAATCAGTTTGTGTGCGTCCAGACCCGACGCCTCTGGCAATTCTTTGAGTAGCCTTTCTACAGGATGGGTGTTTTTTCCATAGAAACTGTAGCCAGTTTCTGGGGCTGTCGTGCTCCTCAATACTGAGTCGTGGGGCTGAGCCGCGGCTCCTGCCGGCTGAGATAAAGGTTGGTGTGACACCGGTTGCGACTGAGTCTGTTCCCGAGTCGCACCCGAGGGACTGACCTGTGGAGGAGTGATCTGGGGCGTTATGAGTGGCGGCTGCAAAATACCAGCACTCGGAAGTGGGGTGGTTTTCCATGAAGGAAACTGTGGTTGAAATTGCGCATAAGGGTTAAAATAGCCCTGAGCGGTCGGATACGGGAAAAATATTTTTGGTGAGTATGGTTGCGTCATTTGGTGTGCCAAGGTTGGTAATCCCTGTGAAAATGTCACACTAGTGACGGGGTGGGTTGTCACATGACCCGTTGTAATGTTTGTCGCCGCTGTCGTCAACTGCACAAGCGGCTCTGAATGAGTAGTAGATACGGGCATCGGTTGATTTGGAAACGACGTTAGTGGCTGAGCGTCAGGGGCTGCGTCTGGTAATCTGCTAGTTTCCGTCTCCTGTCTGTTTACCGTCGCCCGTACTTCTGATTGTCGAGTGTCGGGTTGCTCTACTCCCAGGGGCAAGCTAGGAGCATCCCCTTCCGGGAAGGCGGGACAATATATCCCTAAAGCCTGTGCCTCAGCCACATAATGCTGACTGCGTCGTGTGTCTTCCAAAACGGCTGCTCTCGCCGCCAATTTTGTATGGAAACCTGCCGTTTGTTGCAAACATCATTCCACCTCTTCTTTATAAATTCCATGGAGAAGGTCTGCGGAAAGCTGTTTCAGGTTTTGTTGGCGTCGGGTAACATGTTTTAGCCTGACTTTATGTCGCTCGACATTGGGTAAATTTTCCTCCACATCTAGGTAACTTACGAAGGCCGAAATATCATAAAACTTGGCACAAGCAAGGTTGAATTCTTCAGTTACATCTAAATCCAAATTCGCTACACTAGTAGGCACGCCATCATGAAGGACGGCCCTGATCCTCTTCCTGAGGACTTGGACATTGCCACTGGAGGGCAAATAGCGTACCTGTAACTCATAGGTCAGCTCATCTGACAGCAATAACTCCGTTTTGAACACGCTGTTTGGACGTAAATTACTGCTAATTAAAACAAAAATTTAACATACATGTACGATTTGAACGTACACTATAAATACTCCTCCCTTAACAACTATCTTAATTTTAAATACTTCATAAGGCTTCCTATATTAATATTAAATATCAACTAGCCACATGCGCGGGGAGTATGTCACACTTCCTTGGCGGGTGGGGGGGGGGGGTTATGTGCCCAAACTTATTTGCGTATAAGGTCGCCGTGCTACTAAAACAACTGCGCGAACGTCCCCTGTCAGCTTGACCTGCACCACCTGTATACGTCCACAGGGGGATTGATCTGCCACTCGCAAGGTCGTCTGCCACGACGAACAGAGGGAGAGGGGTGTGCGGGAGGAATGGGTCCGTGACTTGGCCCTCAGATTACGGGCGTGTCGCTGGCTCGAGCATTATGATGTGTGAGGAGGGGGGGGGGGAACGCCAGCTGAGGCGAGAGATAAGCCACGTCAGGCTGCAGGCCTGCTAGCGGACCGGACGCCGCGACTTCTTGCGCCGCGCGCAGACTAAGTCCGCACGGCACTTTAAAACTCAATCATAACTTTAAAATACAAAAGCAATATAACTACCGGGTGTACCAGCGATCAGTTTACAATGTTAAAAATACAAAATTGGTTTCACAAAAAATTAATATATTTTTTATTTTTTTTTATTTTCGGTATGCCTACTTTAGTTAGGTATGCCTATAGACCAAACCATGCTCTGCTACCAATTGATACGCCCCTCGTGTCCAAATTTATTATTATTTTAAATTAATCAAAAAGTCCTTGGAAACTACAGGGCAAAATATTAAGAAAATATTACCTTAATCACCAGAGGGGGCACGAGACGGTGAACAAGACAAAATTTCCACTCCCTGCACACTAGGAACTTAGGAGTTCGTGGATTTTTACAATGAAGAAGGTATTTGATAAATAAATACACAAAATCGGTAGCTTGGTCTATAGGTTTTCCTAGTTTATTGTTAAGGAATTTTATGTTCGCATTATTTATACCTGACAATAAAAATCTTAGTAATTAACAAAATTAAAAGGGGGCGCCCCAGGATTATTTAAAACAATACATATTACACCTTAACAAAAAATTATTACATAATCAAAAATTTAAAAATTTCACCAAATTTGAATGTCCCAACAATTACATATATATATATGAGATTCCTCGATTTTACAGATTCTTGAGTATGACGTCTTTAAAGCACTGCTCCCTAGTATCGTTGTTTTATGAATTTACTTCCTTCTATGCAAGTGAAAAAATATATATATCTCATATCACCCGGGTCTTTCCAGGATGACATCGGACTGCGGAAACACCGCATCTAACGTGACCCGCAGTGGAGGTGCAGGACCACGAGCTGGGAGAAATTTGTCTCTCCAGCACTTCGACCCTGTCTGAAACCCAAATCAAATTCAAAACGAATTAGACTTGCTTCCAGACAGTCCTACACCGTTGGCGCAAAAGGCCAACAAACGGGAATGTGGGGGAAAAGGCCGGATAACTCACCAAACAGGGTGTAGAGTTCGGAGCTCACTAGGTGTCTCGCGCCGACATGAGGATGCCGCGGACCGAGAAGTCGCGGATGCGCGAACGAAACCAGAATTTTTAGAATTAAATATGAATAGATAAAAATTGAACTACGCATGACTTTTCTAAAAACTACCTCTGCCTGGCTACTGTACAAATGGGATCACATCCCTTAAGTTTCTGACTACATCTTTTGTGCAACCGAAAATCGCCGTTCCCGCGAAAAGCCTCTTAGCGCAGAGGACGCTGAGAACACGTGGTCAGTAGCCGAGCTCAGAGAACTAAGTCCACGAGGGCGGACGAGGCTTCTAATTAAAACGGGCGCTCAAGCCCTAGGAAGGAGGGGAAAGGTTCGGTTCTAAGCCGAAGATTTCCGAAGGAGTCCGAGGCGGGCGTGACAAGAACACGACATGCGCGCTCTCTACCGGACCAAAACGAAGGCAATGAACAATCGAATTCTACAGGCCGCGAGAAGAAAGCATAGTGCCTTATGGCACCGCGACGCTGCTTTATAGCGGCGTAAGGGGGAACTACTTGAGGTGGAGAACTGACTTGCCACCAGGTGTCATGAGGGTAAGCTCTGCACGCTGGCGACCAGGCCCGCGGTTACATTTTCCTCTGCTAGATGTCGGGGATGTGTCTGTCGGACCAGGGAGAAGGTTTTGCATCAGGTCATCGTCCCGTCCGGTCACTGCTCCTAGCTTGATTTCACAACTAAAGTGTTGGGGAGAGAGAGGAAGGGGGGGGCAGAAATAGCCACTAAGGTGGGAACACAGCTCCACTGGAGACTGCTTCGTGACGAGACATGCTATTCTCAGCAGGCCTCTACAAGGTAGCAGCTTGCAGCCCAGGAGCTGCTCAAAGCAGTTTTGGTCATGCAGGGAATTAAAATTACAAACTCGGGACGTGACTGCAGGCGAGAGAAATTTCAACCGGGCTGACCATGTCCACATTAGACAGCAAAATATCAGATTGGCCCCTTGGGAAGGGGCTTCGGTCCACTGGCACAAAGTTTAAATCCGTAGTGTACACCGGCCTAACAGAAAGTAAATCTCCCCCATTAACAACCATATAAATTAAAAAAATAAGAAATCCCAAAATTTAAAATTATAGAAAAAAAATTAAAAAAAAATGACGAAATGCCTAATTTCCGGCACATACTCCCCCGCTTGAATGCGGAGCATATAGGGAAAATAAAAGAAACCCTTACACTGCTCAGTAAAACTACTGCCAGGTTCGCCTGTATCCTACTACTTATATTCTAAAACCTTTGAGACGCGTCCGCCTCTCAAGCACAACATATCGATAACCCTTAAACAAACTTATAACTAGGAGCTTATTAACTAAGTGGCCACCTAAAACTAATACAGCTTAAAGCTAGCATTCTTATTTCTAGTACCATGGATTTTTAAGACCTCGAGGATTTCTGGCATGCCTAATATTAGAGAGTCCCCTATTTTACGGGAAGAAAATTAAACACATCTACTTTAAGTCAGACTGTGTTTTCTTTAGATGGGAGATGTGCGCTCTGGTCACGAATTCTCCTGAACTGGGGTCAGCTAGGCTAACCGTAACTGGCGTTAAAAATCGCTGTATTTGAAAGGGACCTCTCCTGCGGTACGCCAGCTTGGCGGAAAACTTATCCACTGCCTTGCTGAGTGGGTGTGCCTTACAAAGCACAGAATCGCCTAACCTGTACGGGTTAGGAGATCGGTTTTCGTTGTATTTTTTTTTTTCTGCTCTCATGAACCAGATTGAGATTTTTACGAGCTCTTCTCCAAATCTCCCTAATGTATCTCGGATCATCGGGCAATAGGTCATTCAAAGACCAAAGATTTGAAAGAGGGGTATTTGGTCGGTAAGTGAACATGAGTTCGAAAGGAGTACTTTTGTGTCCTTCATGATGTGCATAATTAAAGGCCATTTGCAGCCACACCAAATTCGAAACCCATTTATCCTGCTCCTGCGCATGGTAAGCTATTAAAGCAAACCGGAGATTGCGGTTGAATCTCTCAGCATGCGAGGGCTGTGGATAATAAGGCGAGGTTGTGACGTGCAGAATGCCATGTGAGAAGCACATGTTCTTATAAATCCTAGCCGTGAACTGGGTTGCATTATCTGACACTACTATAGACGGGACTCCCGACGTCTTGAAGATCTGATTACATAGCGCAGATACAGTGTTTTCTGCGGTGGCTTTTCGCATGGGGATGAGCCAGAAAAATTTTGTGAAAGCGTCGATACAAACCAGCAGCATAGTGTTTCCTGTCTTTGAGCGCGGGAAAGGCCCGACAAAGTCGATAAACATCTTTTGCATGGGGCGCTCGGCCACATCTGAAGTTAAATAACCGAAACGAGTGTTCTGCGCTGGCTTACTCATCGCACAGATTTTGCATAGTTTCACCTGCTCGGTGATGTTCTTGTGCATGCTGTCCCACACATGGCCACAACTAGGGGGGAGCAAGCGGGGCATACGCCCCGGGCGCAAAGCTGTGGGGGCGCCGAAATCGCTTGGATTGTAATTCCTACTACAACTGGTAACTGGTAAATAGTTTTTTAACTTACATGCCAGGAATGTCTAATCTGATTGACAATATAACGTCTCAACATATTTAATGAACAAGGCTAGTGATTATACGGACTAAGTTACTTTATGGACATAGTGGGTTCATTCATGGAAGGTACAGTAGCACAGAATCTGTTACATGTAGGTATGGAAAATGCTTAAATAGCACTATTTTTCCGTGGGAGGGCCTCCGGACCCCCCGCTTTATTGGTGTGGTATGTGCAAAAAAAGAAGTGGGGGGGTGGAGGGGCACGAATTCATTCATGCCCCGGGTGCCAGAGACTCTAGTTGCGGCCCTGGTCCCACACAAAATGACGTCGGATAGCCTGAATGGTCTTATATATACCGAGGTGTGCGCCTACCGGCGAGGTGTGATAATAATGGAATATCATATTACGTAGATTTTGTGGGAGCAGGATTTTGTATGTTTTTGATTGGGGGGTACGTTTTTGCAACAGCCCCTTAGATATCCTAAAGTATTTTGGCGCCGTTCCTGAACTAAAAAGTTTAATAATACTGGAAATGTGTGGGTCAGCTTCCTGCTGGCTCTGTAAATCCTGAAATGCCAACGGAAACTCTGTCAATAGGGCTTGACATAAGAGTGGTGTTCCTTCGGGCGGAGCCTGAGTTGGATTTTCGAACATGCGCGACAGTGTGTCCGCTACTATGTTCTGTGTGCCACGAATGTGTTGGATTTTGAACTTTAAAGAGGAAATTTTTGCAATCCATCGCCCGAGTTTTCCTAATTGTTTCGGGTGTGCCAAAAGCCAGGCTAATGCCTGATTATCTGTTTCTAACAGGAATTCCCTATGTTCTATAAATTGGCGGAATTTGTCGATGCTAAATACCACGGCGAGGCATTCTAATTCGTAGATAGAGGAGGCTTTCCTCTCGGCGTGGGTAAGTGTCCGCGTCGCAAACGCAATGGGCTGTCTACAGCCTTCGACTTCCTGTGACAGTACTGCGCCTATAGCCACACTGGACGCATCAGTCTGTAAAATGAAAGGTTTGGTGAAGTCTGCCATGCGGAGTACAGGCGGGGAAGAAATCGCCTGTTTCAGGAAATTAAAAGCTTTTTCTTGTTCCTGACCCCATGTGAAAGGTGTGTTTTTCTTACGCAACGTATTTAGTGGTGCTGCGTGCTCAGCGAAATTAGGAATATATTTTGAGTAAAAATTTGCCATACCAATAAAACGTGAAATACCCTTAGGGTTTGTGGGAGGCGGAAAATCACGAATAGCTTGTGTACGTGAAGGATCAATGGTGACTCCCTTGCTAGAAACCAGGTGTCCTATAAAAGACAGTTCTTGGACTGCAAACTTAACCTTTTTTGTGTTGACAGTTAACCCTGCTTTACGAAATCTACTTAGGACTTCCTCTAAATGTTTGATGTGTTCTTCAAAAGTTTCTGAATATACGACGACATCGTCTAGGTAGTTGTACACTGTTTTGAATTTAAGATCTCCTAGTATCTGATCCAGGAGTCGAGTTAGTACTTGGGCTCCTGTGGCAAGTCCGAAAGGTACTACTGTGTATTGGTACAAGTTCCAAGGGACACAGAAGGCTGTGATGGGTTTTGAATCCGCAGTAAGGAAAATTTGGTGGTAAGCAGAATTTAGATCAAACACACTAAAATATTTGGCCTTACTGAACCAATGAAAAGCAGTGTTTAGGTCTGGCAAAGGTATGTTTTTTATCACTATTTTCTCATTAACTTTTCTGTAATCAATTACACATCGTTGTTGATCCTTGCCCTTAGGCACCAGAAAAGCTGGGGAACTGTAGGCGGAGGTCGAGGGTTCGATTACCTTTTTTTCGAAAAGCTACTGAACATGATTGCGCATCGTCTGCATCTTAGGGCCTAAAAATTGATAAGGGTGAGATCTCACTGGTATTTTATCCGCTTACTCAATTTGGTACTCGACTAATTTTGTGCGACCTAATTTACTAGTCAAGACATCTGGAAAAGTACTGCATAATTTATCAATGGCGGCCCGCTGCTGTGTATTAAGGTGCTCGTGTGAAGTGGTGTTACCCTGATCCAAGATGGCTGCCGTTGGCTCGGCCGGAACTGAAACTATTTGTTCAGGGGTCCCACAAGGAATAGGATTACCCATGTTGAATTTGAAAACGAAATTCTTCGCCTGAAGATTAATGATTAGACCTGTCTTGGCAATGAAATCAGACCCGTAGATTAGGTCTGTGGCAAGTTGATCAGACACCAAAAATGGGAAATTCCATGAATATAAATCAATCTTCACCTTGATCACAACTGCTAACGTAATATTTAAAGGCTGCTCTGAAGCTGTGAAACATTGTAACTTAGTGGTCTCAGTCCTTAGAATTAATTTGCTCTGTTTTAACTTGTTAAACAACTGCCCAGAAATTAGGCTGCGCGCTGATCCCGTATTAATTAGTCCCGGTACAGTGTGTTCGCCAATCGTTGTTACTGCATACGGAATTACTGTAGGAATATTGCCAAAAATTTGGTGGCATTTTCTCTTGCCCTTATTTGTAGGATCAACACACGTTTTACATGAGTACGTGTGCGTTGAATTACCATTTCCCTTATTTTTGTTATTTCTCCTGCTATTGTGCTTTCTTTGTTTATGTTTGTGACCTCGCTTGTTACTTTTATTCCTGGACTCCTTGTTGTTAGGATTATTGTTTTGTGTAATGGTGTTTCTTGTGTACTGCCATTACTTGGCGCAAGTTGTACTTCCCACTTATAAGAAAAATTTTTAACACTAGAATTTTTCGGTGACCCTAAATAAGGTTGTTCGGGCCACCACGTTATGCGTTTTTTGGAGTGTCGCCATTTTGTTTGTTGTTTTTGTGGTAACACTGGGACAGGGAATACCCGTCTCTTTTACAGAAATTACAATGTGTATTTTGTTGATATCTCCCTTGTGGCCTTGAAGAGAAAAATGTATTGCCCTGATGTTTCTGTGCTGCATTCTTATGTTGCGAATTACTGCGCTCCGTTCCCGCGCTGCTACCTTGTTGACTAGCGAATGTGGCTTGTTTATTTCGCTGAAAATCAGCGTATTCTATGTTTGTGGCGTGTACGCAAAGTTTATCTAGCTCAGCATAATTTTGGGGGCGTGCCTGGAAAACTGAGCGCGAGTGCTCCGCTGGGTTCAAACCGTCTAGAATCGTACTCACGACCTCTCTCTCTGGAACCTTTAGCCTGAGTACCTGGTTGGCTTCCAGTATGTCAGCAACGTAATTCGGCAAGGCTTCATTACGCTGTTGCAAGCGGTTAAACCACTCCAACCGGATGTTTGTGAGTAGCCTACTCGGTATACAAAAATTTAACACGTCTTCATGAAACTCGTCGAAAGTGAGGTCATTCTCAATGGCTGCCATGATCCGCTCACTTAAGGGGGCTTGGGTGTATGGGTAAACAATTTCAAAAATTTGTTTGTCGGGAATCCCTCCCTTTTGCCGTAGCTTTAACAAGACTCGAAGGAAATCAATCAGTTTGTGTGCGTCCAGACCCGACGCCTCTGGCAATTCTTTGAGTAGCCTTTCTACAGGATGGGTGTTTTTTCCATAGAAACTGTAGCCAGTTTCTGGGGCTGTCGTGCTCCTCAATACTGAGTCGTGGGGCTGAGCCGCGGCTCCTGCCGGCTGAGATAAAGGTTGGTGTGACACCGGTTGCGACTGAGTCTGTTCCCGAGTCGCACCCGAGGGACTGACCTGTGGAGGAGTGATCTGGGGCGTTATGAGTGGCGGCTGCAAAATACCAGCACTCGGAAGTGGGGTGGTTTTCCATGAAGGAAACTGTGGTTGAAATTGCGCATAAGGGTTAAAATAGCCCTGAGCGGTCGGATACGGGAAAAATATTTTTGGTGAGTATGGTTGCGTCATTTGGTGTGCCAAGGTTGGTAATCCCTGTGAAAATGTCACACTAGTGACGGGGTGGGTTGTCACATGACCCGTTGTAATGTTTGTCGCCGCTGTCGTCAACTGCACAAGCGGCTCTGAATGAGTAGTAGATACGGGCATCGGTTGATTTGGAAACGACGTTAGTGGCTGAGCGTCAGGGGCTGCGTCTGGTAATCTGCTAGTTTCCGTCTCCTGTCTGTTTACCGTAGCCCGTACTTCTGATTGTCGAGTGTCGGGTTGCTCTACTCCCAGGGGCAAGCTAGGAGCATCCCCTTCCGGGAAGGCGGGACAATATATCCCTAAAGCCTGTGCCTCAGCCACATAATGCTGACTGCGTCGTGTGTCTTCCAAAACGGCTGCTCTCGCCGCCAATTTTGTATGGAAACCTGCCGTCTGTTGCAAACATCGTTCTACCTCTTCTTTATAAATTCCATGGAGAAGGTCTGCTGAAAGCTGTTTCAGGTTTTGTTGGCGTCGGGTAACATGTTTTAGCCTGACTTTATGTCGCTCGACATTGGGTAAATTTTCCTCCACATCTAGGTAACTTACGAAAGCCGAAATATCATAAAACTTGGCACAAGCAAGGTTGAATTCTTCAGTTACATCTAAATCCAAATTCGCTACACTAGTGGGCACGCCATCATGAAGGACGGCCCTGATCCTCTTCCTGAGGACTTGGACATTGCCACTGGAGGGCAAATTGCGTACCTGTAACTCATAGGTCAGCTCATCTGACAGCAATAACTCCGTTTTGAACACGCTGTTTGGACGTAAATTACTGCTAATTAAAACAAAAATTTAACATACATGTACGATTTGAACGTACACTATAAATACTCCTCCCTTAACAACTATCTTAATTTTAAATACTTCATAAGGCTTCCTATATTAATATTAAATATCAACTAGCCACATGCGCGGGGAGTATGTCACACTTCCTAGACGGGGGGGGGGGGGGTTATGTGCCCAAACTTATTTGCGTATAAGGTCGCCGTGCTACTAAAACAACTGCGCGAACGTCCCCTGTCAGCTTGACCTGCACCACCTGTATACGTCCACAGGGGGATTGACCTGCCACTCGCAAGGTCGTCTGCCACGACGAACAGAGGGAGAGGGGTGTGCGGGAGGAATGGGTCCGTGACTTGGCCCTCAGATTACGGGCGTGTCGCTGGCTCGAGCATTATGATGGGAGGGGTGGGGGGGGGGGGAACGCCAGCTGAGGCGAGAGATAAGCCACGTCAGCCTGCCGGCCTGCTAGCGGACCGGACGCCGCGACTTCTTGCGCCGCGCGCAGACTAAGTCCGCACGGCACTTTAAAACTCAATCATAACTTTAAAATACAAAAGCAATATAACTACCGGGTGTACCAGCGATCAGTTTACAATGTTAAAAATACAAAATTGGTTTCACAAAAAATTAATATATTTTTTATTTTTTTTTATTTTCGGTATGCCTACTTTAGTTAGGTATGCCTATAGACCAAACCATGCTCTGCTACCAATTGATACGCCCCTCGTGCCCAAATTTATTATTATTTTAAATTAATCAAAAAGTCCTTGGAAACTACAGGGCAAAATATTAAGAAAATATTACCTTAATCACCAGAGGGGGCACGAGACGGTGAACAAGACAAAATTTCCACTCCCTGCACACTAGGAACTTAGGAGTTCGTGGATTTTTACAATGAAGAAGTTATTTGATAAATAAATACACAAAATCGGTAGCTTGGTCTATAGGTTTTCCTAGTTTATTGTTAAGGAATTTTATGTTCGCATTATTTATACCTGACAATAAAAATCTTAGTAATTAACAAAATTAAAAGGGGGCGCCCCAGGATTATTTAAAACAATACATATTACACCTTAACAAAAAATTATTACATAATCAAAAATTTAAAAATTTCACCAAATTTGAATGTCCCAACAATTACATATATATATATGAGATTCCTCGATTTTACAGATTCTTGAGGATGACGTCTTTAAAGCACTGCTCCCTAGTATCGTTGTTTTATGAATTTACTTCCTTCTATGCAAGTGAAAAAATATATATATCTCATATCACCCGGGTCTTTCCAGGATGACATCGGACTGCGGAAACACCGCATCTAACGTGACCCGCAGTGGAGGTGCAGGACCACGAGCTGGGAGAAATTTGTCTCTCCAGCACTTCGACCCTGTCTGAAACCCAAATCAAATTCAAAACGAATTAGACTTGCTTCCAGACAGTCCTACACCGTTGGCGCAAAAGGCCAACAAACGGGAATGTGGGGGAAAAGGCCGGATAACTCACCAAACAGGGTGTAGAGTTCGGAGCTCACTAGGTGTCTCGCGCCGACATGAGGATGCCGCGGACCGAGAAGTCGCGGATGCGCGAACGAAACCAGAATTTTTAGAATTAAATATGAATAGATAAAAATTGAACTACGCATGACTTTTCTAAAAACTACCTCTGCCTGGCTACTGTACAAATGGGATCACATCCCTTAAGTTTCTGACTACATCTTTTGTGCAACCGAAAATCGCCGTTCCCGCGAAAAGCCTCTTAGCGCAGAGGACGCTGAGAACACGTGGTCAGTAGCCGAGCTCAGAGAACTAAGTCCACGAGGGCGGACAAGGCTTCTAATTAAAACGGGCGCTCTAGCCCTAGGAAGGAGGGGAAAGGTTCGGTTCTAAGCCGAAGATTTCCGAAGGAGTCCGAGGCGGGCGTGACAAGAACACGACATGCGCGCTCTCTACCGGACCAAAACGAAGGCAATGAACAATCGAATTCTACAGGCCGCGAGAAGAAAGCATAGTGCCTTATGGCACCGCGACGCTGCTTTATAGCGGCGTAAGGGGGAACTACTTGAGGTGGAGAACTGACTTGCCACCAGGTGTCATGAGGGTAAGCTCTGCACGCTGGCGACCAGGCCCGCGGTTACATTTTCCTCTGCTAGATGTCGGGGATGTGTCTGTCGGACCAGGGAGAAGGTTTTGCATCAGGTCATCGTCCCGTCCGGTCACTGCTCCTAGCTTGATTTCACAACTAAAGTGTTGGGGAGAGAGAGGAAGGGGGGGGCAGAAATAGCCACTAAGGTGGGAACGCAGCTCCACTGGAGACTGCTTCGTGACGAGACATGCTATTCTCAGCAGGCCTCTACAAGGTAGCAGCTTGCAGCCCAGGAGCTGCTCAAAGCAGTTTTGGTCATGCAGGGAATTAAAATTACAAACTCGGGACGTGACTGCAGGCGAGAGAAATTTCAACCGGGCTGACCATGTCCACATTAGACAGCAAAATATCAGATTGGCCCCTTGGGAAGGGGCTTCGGTCCACTGGCACAAAGTTTAAATCCGTAGTGTACACCGGCCTAACAGAAAGTAAATCACCCCCATTAACAACCATATAAATTAAAAAAATAAGAAATCCCAAAATTTAAAATTATAGAAAAAAAATTAAAAAAAAATGACGAAATGCCTAATTTCCGGCACATACTCCCCCGCTTGAATGCGGAGCATATAGGGAAAATAAAAGAAACCCTTACACTGCTCAGTAAAACTACTGCCAGGTTCGCCTGTATCCTACTACTTATATTCTAAAACCTTTGAGACGCGTCCGCCTCTCAAGCACAACATATCGATAACCCTTAAACAAACTTATAACTAGGAGCTTATTAACTAAGTGGCCACCTAAAACTAATACAGCTTAAAGCTAGCATTCTTATTTCTAGTACCATGGATTTTTAAGACCTCGAGGATTTCTGGCATGCCTAATATTAGAGAGTCCCCTATTTTACGGGAAGAAAATTAAACACATCTACTTTAAGTCAGACTGTGTTTTCTTTAGATGGGAGATGTGCGCTCTGGTCACGAATTCTCCTGAACTGGGGTCAGCTAGGCTAACCGTAACTGGCGTTAAAAATCGCTGTATTTGAAAGGGACCTCTCCTGCGGTACGCCAGCTTGGCGGAAAACTTATCCACTGCCTTGCTGAGTGGGTGTGCCTTACAAAGCACAGAATCGCCTAACCTGTACGGGTTAGGAGATCGGTTTTCGTTGTATTTTTTTTTTTCTGCTCTCATGAACCAGATTGAGATTTTTACGAGCTCTTCTCCAAATCTCCCTAATGTATCTCGGATCATCGGGCAATAGGTCATTCAAAGACCAAAGATTTGAAAGAGGGGTATTTGGTCGGTAAGTGAACATGAGTTCGAAAGGAGTACTTTTGTGTCCTTCATGATGTGCATAATTAAAGGCCATTTGCAGCCACACCAAATTCGAAACCCATTTATCCTGCTCCTGCGCATGGTAAGCTATTAAAGCAAACCGGAGATTGCGGTTGAATCTCTCAGCATGCGAGGGCTGTGGATAATAAGGCGAGGTTGTGACGTGCAGAATGCCATGTGAGAAGCACATGTTCTTATAAATCCTAGCCGTGAACTGGGTTGCATTATCTGACACTACTATAGACGGGACTCCCGACGTCTTGAAGATCTGATTACATAGCGCAGATAGAGTGTTTTCTGCGGTGGCTTTTCGCATGGGGATGAGCCAGACAAATTTTGTGAAAGCGTCGATACAAACCAGCAGCATAGTGTTTCCTGTCTTTGAGCGCGGGAAAGGCCCGACAAAGTCGATAAACATCTTTTGCATGGGGCGCTCGGCCACATCTGAAGTTAAATAACCGAAACGAGTGTTCTGCGCTGGCTTACTCATCGCACAGATTTTGCATAGTTTCACCTGCTCGGTGATGTTCTTGTGCATGCTGTCCCACACATGGCCACAACTAGGGGGGAGCAAGCGGGGCATACGCCCCGGGCGCAAAGCTGTGGGGGCGCCGAAATCGCTTGGATTGTAATTCCTACTACAACTGGTAACTGGTAAATAGTTTTTTAACTTACATGCCAGGAATGTCTAATCTGATTGACAATATAACGTCTCAACATATTTAATGAACAAGGCTAGTGATTATACGGACTAAGTTACTTTATGGACATAGTGGGTTCATTCATGGAAGGTACAGTAGCACAGAATCTGTTACATGTAAGTATGGAAAATGCTTAAATAGCACTATTTTTCCGTGGGAGGGCCTCCGGACCCCCCGCTTTATTGGTGTGGTATGTGCAAAAAAAGAAGTGGGGGGGTGGAGGGGCACGAATTCATTCATGCCCCGGGTGCCAGAGACTCTAGTTGCGGCCCTGGTCCCACACAAAATGACGTCGGATAGCCTGAATGGTCTTATATATACCGAGGTGTGCGCCTACCGGCGAGGTGTGATAATAATGGAATATCATATTACGTAGATTTTGTGGGAGCAGGATTTTGTATGTTTTTGATTGGGGGGTACGTTTTTGCAACAGCCCCTTAGATATCCTAAAGTATTTTGGCGCCGTTCCTGAACTAAAAAGTTTAATAATACTGGAAATGTGTGGGTCAGCTTCCTGCTGGCTCTGTAAATCCTGAAATGCCAACGGAAACTCTGTCAATAGGGCTTGACATAAGAGTGGTGTTCCTTCGGGCGGAGCCTGAGTTGGATTTTCGAACATGCGCGACAGTGTGTCCGCTACTATGTTCTGTGTGCCACGAATGTGTTGGATTTTGAACTTTAAAGAGGAAATTTTTGCAATCCATCGCCCGAGTTTTCCTAATTGTTTCGGGTGTGCCAAAAGCCAGGCTAATGCCTGATTATCTGTTTCTAACAGGAATTCCCTGTGTTCTATAAATTGGCGGAATTTGTCGATGCTAAATACCACGGCGAGGCATTCTAATTCGTAGATAGAGGAGGCTTTCCTCTCGGCGTGGGTAAGTGTCCGCGTCGCAAACGCAATGGGCTGTCTACAGCCTTCGACTTCCTGTGACAGTACTGCGCCTATAGCCACACTGGACGCATCAGTCTGTAAAATGAAAGGTTTGGTGAAGTCTGCCATGCGGAGTACAGGCGGGGAAGAAATCGCCTGTTTCAGGAAATTAAAAGCTTTTTCTTGTTCCTGACCCCATGTGAAAGGTGTGTTTTTCTTACGCAACGTATTTAGTGGTGCTGCGTGCTCAGCGAAATTAGGAATATATTTTGAGTAAAAATTTGCCATACCAATAAAACGTGAAATACCCTTAGGGTTTGTGGGAGGCGGAAAATCACGAATAGCTTGTGTACGTGAAGGATCAATGGTGACTCCCTTGCTAGAAACCAGGTGTCCTATAAAAGACAGTTCTTGGACTGCAAACTTAACCTTTTTTGTGTTGACAGTTAACCCTGCTTTACGAAATCTACTTAGGACTTCCTCTAAATGTTTGATGTGTTCTTCAAAAGTTTCTGAATATACGACGACATCGTCTAGGTAGTTGTACACTGTTTTGAATTTAAGATCTCCTAGTATCTGATCCAGGAGTCGAGTTAGTACTTGGGCTCCTGTGGCAAGTCCGAAAGGTACTACTGTGTATTGGTACAAGTTCCAAGGGACACAGAAGGCTGTGATGGGTTTTGAATCCGCAGTAAGGAAAATTTGGTGGTAAGCAGAATTTAGATCAAACACACTAAAATATTTGGCCTTACTGAACCAATGAAAAGCAGTGTTTAGGTCTGGCAAAGGTATGTTTTTTATCACTATTTTCTCATTAACTTTTCTGTAATCAATTACACATCGTTGTTGATCCTTGCCCTTAGGCACCAGAAAAGCTGGGGAACTGTAGGCGGAGGTCGAGGGTTCGATTACCTTTTTTTCGAAAAGCTACTGAACATGATTGCGCATCGTCTGCATCTTAGGGCCTAAAAATTGATAAGGGTGAGATCTCACTGGTATTTTATCCGCTTACTCAATTTGGTACTCGACTAATTTTGTGCGACCTAATTTACTAGTCAAGACATCTGGAAAAGTACTGCATAATTTATCAATGGCGGCCCGCTGCTGTGTATTAAGGTGCTCGTGTGAAGTGGTGTTACCCTGATCCAAGATGGCTGCCGTTGGCTCGGCCGGAACTGAAACTATTTGTTCAGGGGTCCCACAAGGAATAGGATTACCCATGTTGAATTTGAAAACGAAATTCTTCGCCTGAAGATTAATGATTAGACCTGTCTTGGCAATGAAATCAGACCCGTAGATTAGGTCTGTGGCAAGTTGATCAGACACCAAAAATGGGAAATTCCATGAATATAAATCAATCTTCACCTTGATCACAACTGCTAACGTAATATTTAAAGGCTGCTCTGAAGCTGTGAAACATTGTAACTTAGTGGTCTCAGTCCTTAGAATTAATTTGCTCTGTTTTAACTTGTTAAACAACTGCCCAGAAATTAGGCTGCGCGCTGATCCCGTATTAATTAGTCCCGGTACAGTGTGTTCGCCAATCGTTGTTACTGCATACGGAATTACTGTAGGAATATTGCCAAAAATTTGGTGGCATTTTCTCTTGCCCTTATTTGTAGGATCAACACACGTTTTACATGAGTACGTGTGCGTTGAATTACCATTTCCCTTATTTTTGTTATTTCTCCTGCTATTGTGCTTTCTTTGTTTATGTTTGTGACCTCGCTTGTTACTTTTATTCCTGGACTCCTTGTTGTTAGGATTATTGTTTTTGTGTAATGGTGTTTCTTGTGTACTGCCATTACTTGGCGCAAGTTGAACTTCCCACTTATAAGAAAAATTTTTAACACTAGAATTTTTCGGTGACCCTAAATAAGGTTGTTCGGGCCACCGCGTTATGCGTTTTTTGGAGTGTCGCCATTTTGTTTGTTGTTTTTGTGGTAACACTGGGACAGGGAATACCCGTCTCTTTTACAGAAATTACAATGTGTATTTTGTTGATATCTCCCTTGTGGCCTTGAAGAGAAAAATGTATTGCCCTGATGTTTCTGTGCTGCATTCTTATGTTGCGAATTACTGCGCTCCGTTCCCGCGCTGCTACCTTGTTGACTAGCGAATGTGGCTTGTTTATTTCGCTGAAAATCAGCGTATTCTATGTTTGTGGCGTGTACGCAAAGTTTATCTAGCTCAGCATAATTTTGGGGGCGTGCCTGGAAAACTGAGCGCGAGTGCTCCGCTGGGTTCAAACCGTCTAGAATCGTACTCACGACCTCTCTCTCTGGAACCTTTAGCCTGAGTACCTGGTTGGCTTCCAGTATGTCAGCAACGTAATTCGGCAAGGCTTCATTACGCTGTTGCAAGCGGTTAAACCACTCCAACCGGATGTTTGTGAGTAGCCTACTCGGTATACAAAAATTTAACACGTCTTCATGAAACTCGTCGAAAGTGAGGTCATTCTCAATGGCTGCCATGATCCGCTCACTTAAGGGGGCTTGGGTGTATGGGTAAACAATTTCAAAAATTTGTTTGTCGGGAATCCCTCCCTTTTGCCGTAGCTTTAACAAGACTCGAAGGAAATCAATCAGTTTGTGTGCGTCCAGACCCGACGCCTCTGGCAATTCTTTGAGTAGCCTTTCTACAGGATGGGTGTTTTTTCCATAGAAACTGTAGCCAGTTTCTGGGGCTGTCGTGCTCCTCAATACTGAGTCGTGGGGCTGAGCCGCGGCTCCTGCCGGCTGAGATAAAGGTTGGTGTGACACCGGTTGCGACTGAGTCTGTTCCCGAGTCGCACCCGAGGGACTGACCTGTGGAGGAGTGATCTGGGGCGTTATGAGTGGCGGCTGCAAAATACCAGCACTCGGAAGTGGGGTGGTTTTCCATGAAGGAAACTGTGGTTGAAATTGCGCATAAGGGTTAAAATAGCCCTGAGCGGTCGGATACGGGAAAAATATTTTTGGTGAGTATGGTTGCGTCATTTGGTGTGCCAAGGTTGGTAATCCCTGTGAAAATGTCACACTAGTGACGGGGTGGGTTGTCACATGACCCGTTGTAATGTTTGTCGCCGCTGTCGTCAACTGCACAAGCGGCTCTGAATGAGTAGTAGATACGGGCATCGGTTGATTTGGAAACGACGTTAGTGGCTGAGCGTCAGGGGCTGCGTCTGGTAATCTGCTAGTTTCCGTCTCCTGTCTGTTTACCGTCGCCCGTACTTCTGATTGTCGAGTGTCGGGTTGCTCTACTCCCAGGGGCAAGCTAGGAGCATCCCCTTCCGGGAAGGCGGGACAATATATCCCTAAAGCCTGTGCCTCAGCCACATAATGCTGACTGCGTCGTGTGTCTTCCAAAACGGCTGCTCTCGCCGCCAATTTTGTATGGAAACCTGCCGTCTGTTGCAAACATCATTCCACCTCTTCTTTATAAATTCCATGGAGAAGGTCTGCGGAAAGCTGTTTCAGGTTTTGTTGGCGTCGGGTAACATGTTTTAGCCTGACTTTATGTCGCTCGATATTGGGTAAATTTTCCTCTACATCTAGGTAACTTACGAAAGCCGAAATATCATAAAACTTGGCACAAGCAAGGTTGAATTCTTCAGTTACATCTAAATCCAAATTCGCTACACTAGTGGGCACGCCATCATGAAGGACGGCCCTGATCCTCTTCCTGAGGACTTGGACATTGCCACTGGAGGGCAAATAGCGTACCTGTAACTCATAGGTCAGCTCATCTGACAGCAATAACTCCGTTTTGAACACGCTGTTTGGACGTAAATTACTGCTAATTAAAACAAAAATTTAACATACATGTACGATTTGAACGTACACTATAAATACTCCTCCCTTAACAACTATCTTAATTTCAAATACTTCATAAGGCTTCCTATATTAATATTAAATATCAACTAGCCACATGCGCGGGGAGTATGTCACACTTCCTTGGCGGGTGGGGGGGGGGGGTTATGTGCCCAAACTTATTTGCGTATAAGGTCGCCGTGCTACTAAAACAACTGCGCGAACGTCCCCTGTCAGCTTGACCTGCACCACCTGTATACGTCCACAGGGGGATTGATCTGCCACTCGCAAGGTCGTCTGCCACGACGAACAGAGGGAGAGGGGTGTGCGGGAGGAATGGGTCCGTGACTTGGCCCTCAGATTACGGGCGTGTCGCTGGCTCGAGCATTATGATGTGTGAGGAGGGGGGGGGGAACGCCAGCTGAGGCGAGAGATAAGCCACGTCAGGCTGCCGGCCTGCTAGCGGACCGGACGCCGCGACTTCTTGCGCCGCGCGCAGACTAAGTCCGCACGGCACTTTAAAACTCAATCATAACTTTAAAATACAAAAGCAATATAACTACCGGGTGTACCAGCGATCAGTTTACAATGTTAAAAATACAAAATTGGTTTCACAAAAAATTAATATATTTTTTATTTTTTTTTATTTTCGGTATGCCTACTTTAGTTAGGTATGCCTTTAGACCAAACCATGCTCTGCTACCAATTGATACGCCCCTCGTGTCCAAATTTATTATTATTTTAAATTAATCAAAAAGTCCTTGGAAACTACAGGGCAAAATATTAAGAAAATATTACCTTAATCACCAGAGGGGGCACGAGACGGTGAACAAGACAAAATTTCCACTCCCTGCACACTAGGAACTTAGGAGTTCGTGGATTTTTACAATGAAGAAGGTATTTGATAAATAAATACACAAAATCGGTAGCTTGGTCTATAGGTTTTCCTAGTTTATTGTTAAGGAATTTTATGTTCGCATTATTTATACCTGACAATAAAAATCTTAGTAATTAACAAAATTAAAAGGGGGCGCCCCAGGATTATTTAAAACAATACATATTACACCTTAACAAAAAATTATTACATAATCAAAAATTTAAAAATTTCACCAAATTTGAATGTCCCAACAATTACATATATATATATGAGATTCCTCGATTTTACAGATTCTTGAGGATGACGTCTTTAAAGCACTGCTCCCTAGTATCGTTGTTTTATGAATTTACTTCCTTCTATGCAAGTGAAAAAATATATATATCTCATATCACCCGGGTCTTTCCAGGATGACATCGGACTGCGGAAACACCGCATCTAACGTGACCCGCAGTGGAGGTGCAGGACCACGAGCTGGGAGAAATTTGTCTCTCCAGCACTTCGACCCTGTCTGAAACCCAAATCAAATTCAAAACGAATTAGACTTGCTTCCAGACAGTCCTACACCGTTGGCGCAAAAGGCCAACAAACGGGAATGTGGGGGAAAAGGCCGGATAACTCACCAAACAGGGTGTAGAGTTCGGAGCTCACTAGGTGTCTCGCGCCGACATGAGGATGCCGCGGACCGAGAAGTCGCGGATGCGCGAACGAAACCAGAATTTTTAGAATTAAATATGAATAGATAAAAATTGAACTACACATGACTTTTCTAAAAACTACCTCTGCCTGGCTACTGTACAAATGGGATCACATCCCTTAAGTTTCTGACTACATCTTTTGTGCAACCGAAAATCGCCGTTCCCGCGAAAAGCCTCTTAGCGCAGAGGACGCTGAGAACACGTGGTCAGTAGCCGAGCTCAGAGAACTAAGTCCACGAGGGCGGACGAGGCTTCTAATTAAAACGGGCGCTCAAGCCCTAGGAAGGAGGGGAAAGGTTCGGTTCTAAGCCGAAGATTTCCGAAGGAGTCCGAGGCGGGCGTGACAAGAACACGACATGCGCGCTCTCTACCGGACCAAAACGAAGGCAATGAACAATCGAATTCTACAGGCCGCGAGAAGAAAGCATAGTGCCTTATGGCACCGCGACGCTGCTTTATAGCGGCGTAAGGGGGAACTACTTGAGGTGGAGAACTGACTTGCCACCAGGTGTCATGAGGGTAAGCTCTGCACGCTGGCGACCAGGCCCGCGGTTACATTTTCCTCTGCTAGATGTCGGGGATGTGTCTGTCGGACCAGGGAGAAGGTTTTGCATCAGGTCATCGTCCCGTCCGGTCACTGCTCCTAGCTTGATTTCACAACTAAAGTGTTGGGGAGAGAGAGGAAGGGGGGGCAGAAATAGCCACTAAGGTGGGAACACAGCTCCACTGGAGACTGCTTCGTGACGAGACATGCTATTCTCAGCAGGCCTCTACAAGGTAGCAGCTTGCAGCCCAGGAGCTGCTCAAAGCAGTTTTGGTCATGCAGGGAATTAAAATTACAAACTCGGGACGTGACTGCAGGCGAGAGAAATTTCAACCGGGCTGACCATGTCCACATTAGACAGCAAAATATCAGATTGGCCCCTTGGGAAGGGGCTTCGGTCCACTGGCACAAAGTTTAAATCCGTAGTGTACACCGGCCTAACAGAAAGTAAATCACCCCCATTAACAACCATATAAATTAAAAAAATAAGAAATCCCAAAATTTAAAATTATAGAAAAAAAATTAAAAAAAAATGACGAAATGCCTAATTTCCGGCACATACTCCCCCGCTTGAATGCGGAGCATATAGGGAAAATAAAAGAAACCCTTACACTGCTCAGTAAAACTACTGCCAGGTTCGCCTGTATCCTACTACTTATATTCTAAAACCTTTGAGACGCGTCCGCCTCTCAAGCACAACATATCGATAACCCTTAAACAAACTTATAACTAGGAGCTTATTAACTAAGTGGCCACCTAAAACTAATACAGCTTAAAGCTAGCATTCTTATTTCTAGTACCATGGATTTTTAAGACCTCGAGGATTTCTGGCATGCCTAATATTAGAGAGTCCCCTATTTTACGGGAAGAAAATTAAACACATCTACTTTAAGTCAGACTGTGTTTTCTTTAGATGGGAGATGTGCGCTCTGGTCACGAATTCTCCTGAACTGGGGTCAGCTAGGCTAACCGTAACTGGCGTTAAAAATCGCTGTATTTGAAAGGGACCTCTCCTGCGGTACGCCAGCTTGGCGGAAAACTTATCCACTGCCTTGCTGAGTGGGTGTGCCTTACAAAGCACAGAATCGCCTAACCTGTACGGGTTAGGAGATCGGTTTTCGTTGTATTTTTTTTTTTCTGCTCTCATGAACCAGATTGAGATTTTTACGAGCTCTTCTCCAAATCTCCCTAATGTATCTCGGATCATCGGGCAATAGGTCATTCAAAGACCAAAGATTTGAAAGAGGGGTATTTGGTCGGTAAGTGAACATGAGTTCGAAAGGAGTACTTTTGTGTCCTTCATGATGTGCATAATTAAAGGCCATTTGCAGCCACACCAAATTCGAAACCCATTTATCCTGCTCCTGCGCATGGTAAGCTATTAAAGCAAACCGGAGATTGCGGTTGAATCTCTCAGCATGCGAGGGCTGTGGATAATAAGGCGAGGTTGTGACGTGCAGAATGCCATGTGAGAAGCACATGTTCTTATAAATCCTAGCCGTGAACTGGGTTGCATTATCTGACACTACTATAGACGGGACTCCCGACGTCTTGAAGATCTGATTACATAGCGCAGATAGAGTGTTTTCTGCGGTGGCTTTTCGCATGGGGATGAGCCAGACAAATTTTGTGAAAGCGTCGATACAAACCAGCAGCATAGTGTTTCCTGTCTTTGAGCGCGGGAAAGGCCCGACAAAGTCGATAAACATCTTTTGCATGGGGCGCTCGGCCACATCTGAAGTTAAATAACCGAAACGAGTGTTCTGCGCTGGCTTACTCATCGCACAGATTTTGCATAGTTTCACCTGCTCGGTGATGTTCTTGTGCATGCTGTCCCACACATGGCCACAACTAGGGGGGAGCAAGCGGGGCATACGCCCCGGGCGCAAAGCTGTGGGGGCGCCGAAATCGCTTGGATTGTAATTCCTACTACAACTGGTAACTGGTAAATAGTTTTTTAACTTACATGCCAGGAATGTCTAATCTGATTGACAATATAACGTCTCAACATATTTAATGAACAAGGCTAGTGATTATACGGACTAAGTTACTTTATGGACATAGTGGGTTCATTCATGGAAGGTACAGTAGCACAGAATCTGTTACATGTAAGTATGGAAAATGCTTAAATAGCACTATTTTTCCGTGGGAGGGCCTCCGGACCCCCCGCTTTATTGGTGTGGTATGTGCAAAAAAAGAAGTGGGGGGGTGGAGGGGCACGAATTCATTCATGCCCCGGGTGCCAGAGACTCTAGTTGCGGCCCTGGTCCCACACAAAATGACGTCGGATAGCCTGAATGGTCTTATATATACCGAGGTGTGCGCCTACCGGCGAGGTGTGATAATAATGGAATATCATATTACGTAGATTTTGTGGGAGCAGGATTTTGTATGTTTTTGATTGGGGGGTACGTTTTTGCAACAGCCCCTTAGATATCCTAAAGTATTTTGGCGCCGTTCCTGAACTAAAAAGTTTAATAATACTGGAAATGTGTGGGTCAGCTTCCTGCTGGCTCTGTAAATCCTGAAATGCCAACGGAAACTCTGTCAATAGGGCTTGACATAAGAGTGGTGTTCCTTCGGGCGGAGCCTGAGTTGGATTTTCGAACATGCGCGACAGTGTGTCCGCTACTATGTTCTGTGTGCCACGAATGTGTTGGATTTTGAACTTTAAAGAGGAAATTTTTGCAATCCATCGCCCGAGTTTTCCTAATTGTTTCGGGTGTGCCAAAAGCCAGGCTAATGCCTGATTATCTGTTTCTAACAGGAATTCCCTGTGTTCTATAAATTGGCGGAATTTGTCGATGCTAAATACCACGGCGAGGCATTCTAATTCGTAGATAGAGGAGGCTTTCCTCTCGGCGTGGGTAAGTGTCCGCGTCGCAAACGCAATGGGCTGTCTACAGCCTTCGACTTCCTGTGACAGTACTGCGCCTATAGCCACACTGGACGCATCAGTCTGTAAAATGAAAGGTTTGGTGAAGTCTGCCATGCGGAGTACAGGCGGGGAAGAAATCGCCTGTTTCAGGAAATTAAAAGCTTTTTCTTGTTCCTGACCCCATGTGAAAGGTGTGTTTTTCTTACGCAACGTATTTAGTGGTGCTGCGTGCTCAGCGAAATTAGGAATATATTTTGAGTAAAAATTTGCCATACCAATAAAACGTGAAATACCCTTAGGGTTTGTGGGAGGCGGAAAATCACGAATAGCTTGTGTACGTGAAGGATCAATGGTGACTCCCTTGCTAGAAACCAGGTGTCCTATAAAAGACAGTTCTTGGACTGCAAACTTAACCTTTTTTGTGTTGACAGTTAACCCTGCTTTACGAAATCTACTTAGGACTTCCTCTAAATGTTTGATGTGTTCTTCAAAAGTTTCTGAATATACGACGACATCGTCTAGGTAGTTGTACACTGTTTTGAATTTAAGATCTCCTAGTATCTGATCCAGGAGTCGAGTTAGTACTTGGGCTCCTGTGGCAAGTCCGAAAGGTACTACTGTGTATTGGTACAAGTTCCAAGGGACACAGAAGGCTGTGATGGGTTTTGAATCCGCAGTAAGGAAAATTTGGTGGTAAGCAGAATTTAGATCAAACACACTAAAATATTTGGCCTTACTGAACCAATGAAAAGCAGTGTTTAGGTCTGGCAAAGGTATGTTTTTTATCACTATTTTCTCATTAACTTTTCTGTAATCAATTACACATCGTTGTTGATCCTTGCCCTTAGGCACCAGAAAAGCTGGGGAACTGTAGGCGGAGGTCGAGGGTTCGATTACCTTTTTTTCGAAAAGCTACTGAACATGATTGCGCATCGTCTGCATCTTAGGGCCTAAAAATTGATAAGGGTGAGATCTCACTGGTATTTTATCCGCTTACTCAATTTGGTACTCGACTAATTTTGTGCGACCTAATTTACTAGTCAAGACATCTGGAAAAGTACTGCATAATTTATCAATGGCGGCCCGCTGCTGTGTATTAAGGTGCTCGTGTGAAGTGGTGTTACCCTGATCCAAGATGGCTGCCGTTGGCTCGGCCGGAACTGAAACTATTTGTTCAGGGGTCCCACAAGGAATAGGATTACCCATGTTGAATTTGAAAACGAAATTCTTCGCCTGAAGATTAATGATTAGACCTGTCTTGGCAATGAAATCAGACCCGTAGATTAGGTCTGTGGCAAGTTGATCAGACACCAAAAATGGGAAATTCCATGAATATAAATCAATCTTCACCTTGATCACAACTGCTAACGTAATATTTAAAGGCTGCTCTGAAGCTGTGAAACATTGTAACTTAGTGGTCTCAGTCCTTAGAATTAATTTGCTCTGTTTTAACTTGTTAAACAACTGCCCAGAAATTAGGCTGCGCGCTGATCCCGTATTAATTAGTCCCGGTACAGTGTGTTCGCCAATCGTTGTTACTGCATACGGAATTACTGTAGGAATATTGCCAAAAATTTGGTGGCATTTTCTCTTGCCCTTATTTGTAGGATCAACACACGTTTTACATGAGTACGTGTGCGTTGAATTACCATTTCCCTTATTTTTGTTATTTCTCCTGCTATTGTGCTTTCTTTGTTTATGTTTGTGACCTCGCTTGTTACTTTTATTCCTGGACTCCTTGTTGTTAGGATTATTGTTTTTGTGTAATGGTGTTTCTTGTGTACTGCCATTACTTGGCGCAAGTTGAACTTCCCACTTATAAGAAAAATTTTTAACACTAGAATTTTTCGGTGACCCTAAATAAGGTTGTTCGGGCCACCGCGTTATGCGTTTTTTGGAGTGTCGCCATTTTGTTTGTTGTTTTTGTGGTAACACTGGGACAGGGAATACCCGTCTCTTTTACAGAAATTACAATGTGTATTTTGTTGATATCTCCCTTGTGGCCTTGAAGAGAAAAATGTATTGCCCTGATGTTTCTGTGCTGCATTCTTATGTTGCGAATTACTGCGCTCCGTTCCCGCGCTGCTACCTTGTTGACTAGCGAATGTGGCTTGTTTATTTCGCTGAAAATCAGCGTATTCTATGTTTGTGGCGTGTACGCAAAGTTTATCTAGCTCAGCATAATTTTGGGGGCGTGCCTGGAAAACTGAGCGCGAGTGCTCCGCTGGGTTCAAACCGTCTAGAATCGTACTCACGACCTCTCTCTCTGGAACCTTTAGCCTGAGTACCTGGTTGGCTTCCAGTATGTCAGCAACGTAATTCGGCAAGGCTTCATTACGCTGTTGCAAGCGGTTAAACCACTCCAACCGGATGTTTGTGAGTAGCCTACTCGGTATACAAAAATTTAACACGTCTTCATGAAACTCGTCGAAAGTGAGGTCATTCTCAATGGCTGCCATGATCCGCTCACTTAAGGGGGCTTGGGTGTATGGGTAAACAATTTCAAAAATTTGTTTGTCGGGAATCCCTCCCTTTTGCCGTAGCTTTAACAAGACTCGAAGGAAATCAATCAGTTTGTGTGCGTCCAGACCCGACGCCTCTGGCAATTCTTTGAGTAGCCTTTCTACAGGATGGGTGTTTTTTCCATAGAAACTGTAGCCAGTTTCTGGGGCTGTCGTGCTCCTCAATACTGAGTCGTGGGGCTGAGCCGCGGCTCCTGCCGGCTGAGATAAAGGTTGGTGTGACACCGGTTGCGACTGAGTCTGTTCCCGAGTCGCACCCGAGGGACTGACCTGTGGAGGAGTGATCTGGGGCGTTATGAGTGGCGGCTGCAAAATACCAGCACTCGGAAGTGGGGTGGTTTTCCATGAAGGAAACTGTGGTTGAAATTGCGCATAAGGGTTAAAATAGCCCTGAGCGGTCGGATACGGGAAAAATATTTTTGGTGAGTATGGTTGCGTCATTTGGTGTGCCAAGGTTGGTAATCCCTGTGAAAATGTCACACTAGTGACGGGGTGGGTTGTCACATGACCCGTTGTAATGTTTGTCGCCGCTGTCGTCAACTGCACAAGCGGCTCTGAATGAGTAGTAGATACGGGCATCGGTTGATTTGGAAACGACGTTAGTGGCTGAGCGTCAGGGGCTGCGTCTGGTAATCTGCTAGTTTCCGTCTCCTGTCTGTTTACCGTCGCCCGTACTTCTGATTGTCGAGTGTCGGGTTGCTCTACTCCCAGGGGCAAGCTAGGAGCATCCCCTTCCGGGAAGGCGGGACAATATATCCCTAAAGCCTGTGCCTCAGCCACATAATGCTGACTGCGTCGTGTGTCTTCCAAAACGGCTGCTCTCGCCGCCAATTTTGTATGGAAACCTGCCGTCTGTTGCAAACATCATTCCACCTCTTCTTTATAAATTCCATGGAGAAGGTCTGCGGAAAGCTGTTTCAGGTTTTGTTGGCGTCGGGTAACATGTTTTAGCCTGACTTTATGTCGCTCGATATTGGGTAAATTTTCCTCTACATCTAGGTAACTTACGAAAGCCGAAATATCATAAAACTTGGCACAAGCAAGGTTGAATTCTTCAGTTACATCTAAATCCAAATTCGCTACACTAGTGGGCACGCCATCATGAAGGACGGCCCTGATCCTCTTCCTGAGGACTTGGACATTGCCACTGGAGGGCAAATAGCGTACCTGTAACTCATAGGTCAGCTCATCTGACAGCAATAACTCCGTTTTGAACACGCTGTTTGGACGTAAATTACTGCTAATTAAAACAAAAATTTAACATACATGTACGATTTGAACGTACACTATAAATACTCCTCCCTTAACAACTATCTTAATTTCAAATACTTCATAAGGCTTCCTATATTAATATTAAATATCAACTAGCCACATGCGCGGGGAGTATGTCACACTTCCTTGGCGGGTGGGGGGGGGGGGTTATGTGCCCAAACTTATTTGCGTATAAGGTCGCCGTGCTACTAAAACAACTGCGCGAACGTCCCCTGTCAGCTTGACCTGCACCACCTGTATACGTCCACAGGGGGATTGATCTGCCACTCGCAAGGTCGTCTGCCACGACGAACAGAGGGAGAGGGGTGTGCGGGAGGAATGGGTCCGTGACTTGGCCCTCAGATTACGGGCGTGTCGCTGGCTCGAGCATTATGATGTGTGAGGAGGGGGGGGGGAACGCCAGCTGAGGCGAGAGATAAGCCACGTCAGGCTGCCGGCCTGCTAGCGGACCGGACGCCGCGACTTCTTGCGCCGCGCGCAGACTAAGTCCGCACGGCACTTTAAAACTCAATCATAACTTTAAAATACAAAAGCAATATAACTACCGGGTGTACCAGCGATCAGTTTACAATGTTAAAAATACAAAATTGGTTTCACAAAAAATTAATATATTTTTTATTTTTTTTTATTTTCGGTATGCCTACTTTAGTTAGGTATGCCTTTAGACCAAACCATGCTCTGCTACCAATTGATACGCCCCTCGTGTCCAAATTTATTATTATTTTAAATTAATCAAAAAGTCCTTGGAAACTACAGGGCAAAATATTAAGAAAATATTACCTTAATCACCAGAGGGGGCACGAGACGGTGAACAAGACAAAATTTCCACTCCCTGCACACTAGGAACTTAGGAGTTCGTGGATTTTTACAATGAAGAAGGTATTTGATAAATAAATACACAAAATCGGTAGCTTGGTCTATAGGTTTTCCTAGTTTATTGTTAAGGAATTTTATGTTCGCATTATTTATACCTGACAATAAAAATCTTAGTAATTAACAAAATTAAAAGGGGGCGCCCCAGGATTATTTAAAACAATACATATTACACCTTAACAAAAAATTATTACATAATCAAAAATTTAAAAATTTCACCAAATTTGAATGTCCCAACAATTACATATATATATATGAGATTCCTCGATTTTACAGATTCTTGAGGATGACGTCTTTAAAGCACTGCTCCCTAGTATCGTTGTTTTATGAATTTACTTCCTTCTATGCAAGTGAAAAAATATATATATCTCATATCACCCGGGTCTTTCCAGGATGACATCGGACTGCGGAAACACCGCATCTAACGTGACCCGCAGTGGAGGTGCAGGACCACGAGCTGGGAGAAATTTGTCTCTCCAGCACTTCGACCCTGTCTGAAACCCAAATCAAATTCAAAACGAATTAGACTTGCTTCCAGACAGTCCTACACCGTTGGCGCAAAAGGCCAACAAACGGGAATGTGGGGGAAAAGGCCGGATAACTCACCAAACAGGGTGTAGAGTTCGGAGCTCACTAGGTGTCTCGCGCCGACATGAGGATGCCGCGGACCGAGAAGTCGCGGATGCGCGAACGAAACCAGAATTTTTAGAATTAAATATGAATAGATAAAAATTGAACTACACATGACTTTTCTAAAAACTACCTCTGCCTGGCTACTGTACAAATGGGATCACATCCCTTAAGTTTCTGACTACATCTTTTGTGCAACCGAAAATCGCCGTTCCCGCGAAAAGCCTCTTAGCGCAGAGGACGCTGAGAACACGTGGTCAGTAGCCGAGCTCAGAGAACTAAGTCCACGAGGGCGGACGAGGCTTCTAATTAAAACGGGCGCTCAAGCCCTAGGAAGGAGGGGAAAGGTTCGGTTCTAAGCCGAAGATTTCCGAAGGAGTCCGAGGCGGGCGTGACAAGAACACGACATGCGCGCTCTCTACCGGACCAAAACGAAGGCAATGAACAATCGAATTCTACAGGCCGCGAGAAGAAAGCATAGTGCCTTATGGCACCGCGACGCTGCTTTATAGCGGCGTAAGGGGGAACTACTTGAGGTGGAGAACTGACTTGCCACCAGGTGTCATGAGGGTAAGCTCTGCACGCTGGCGACCAGGCCCGCGGTTACATTTTCCTCTGCTAGATGTCGGGGATGTGTCTGTCGGACCAGGGAGAAGGTTTTGCATCAGGTCATCGTCCCGTCCGGTCACTGCTCCTAGCTTGATTTCACAACTAAAGTGTTGGGGAGAGAGAGGAAGGGGGGGCAGAAATAGCCACTAAGGTGGGAACACAGCTCCACTGGAGACTGCTTCGTGACGAGACATGCTATTCTCAGCAGGCCTCTACAAGGTAGCAGCTTGCAGCCCAGGAGCTGCTCAAAGCAGTTTTGGTCATGCAGGGAATTAAAATTACAAACTCGGGACGTGACTGCAGGCGAGAGAAATTTCAACCGGGCTGACCATGTCCACATTAGACAGCAAAATATCAGATTGGCCCCTTGGGAAGGGGCTTCGGTCCACTGGCACAAAGTTTAAATCCGTAGTGTACACCGGCCTAACAGAAAGTAAATCTCCCCCATTAACAACCATATAAATTAAAAAAATAAGAAATCCCAAAATTTAAAATTATAGAAAAAAAATTAAAAAAAAATGACGAAATGCCTAATTTCCGGCACATACTCCCCCGCTTGAATGCGGAGCATATAGGGAAAATAAAAGAAACCCTTACACTGCTCAGTAAAACTACTGCCAGGTTCGCCTGTATCCTACTACTTATATTCTAAAACCTTTGAGACGCGTCCGCCTCTCAAGCACAACATATCGATAACCCTTAAACAAACTTATAACTAGGAGCTTATTAACTAAGTGGCCACCTAAAACTAATACAGCTTAAAGCTAGCATTCTTATTTCTAGTACCATGGATTTTTAAGACCTCGAGGATTTCTGGCATGCCTAATATTAGAGAGTCCCCTATTTTACGGTAAGAAAATTAAACACATCTACTTTAAGTCAGACTGTGTTTTCTTTAGATGGGAGATGTGCGCTCTGGTCACGAATTCTCCTGAACTGGGGTCAGCTAGGCTAACCGTAACTGGCGTTAAAAATCGCTGTATTTGAAAGGGACCTCTCCTGCGGTACGCCAGCTTGGCGGAAAACTTATCCACTGCCTTGCTGAGTGGGTGTGCCTTACAAAGCACAGAATCGCCTAACCTGTACGGGTTAGGAGATCGGTTTTCGTTGTATTTTTTTTTTCTGCTCTCATGAACCAGATTGAGATTTTTACGAGCTCTTCTCCAAATCTCCCTAATGTATCTCGGATCATCGGGCAATAGGTCATTCAAAGACCAAAGATTTGAAAGAGGGGTATTTGGTCGGTAAGTGAACATGAGTTCGAAAGGAGTACTTTTGTGTCCTTCATGATGTGCATAATTAAAGGCCATTTGCAGCCACACCAAATTCGAAACCCATTTATCCTGCTCCTGCGCATGGTAAGCTATTAAAGCAAACCGGAGATTGCGGTTGAATCTCTCAGCATGCGAGGGCTGTGGATAATAAGGCGAGGTTGTGACGTGCAGAATGCCATGTGAGAAGCACATGTTCTTATAAATCCTAGCCGTGAACTGGGTTGCATTATCTGACACTACTATAGACGGGACTCCCGACGTCTTGAAGATCTGATTACATAGCGCAGATACAGTGTTTTCTGCGGTGGCTTTTCGCATGGGGATGAGCCAGACAAATTTTGTGAAAGCGTCGATACAAACCAGCAGCATAGTGTTTCCTGTCTTTGAGCGCGGGAAAGGCCCGACAAAGTCGATAAACATCTTTTGCATGGGGCGCTCGGCCACATCTGAAGTTAAATAACCGAAACGAGTGTTCTGCGCTGGCTTACTCATCGCACAGATTTTGCATAGTTTCACCTGCTCGGTGATGTTCTTGTGCATGCTGTCCCACACATGGCCACAACTAGGGGGGAGCAAGCGGGGCATACGCCCCGGGCGCAAAGCTGTGGGGGCGCCGAAATCGCTTGGATTGTAATTCCTACTACAACTGGTAACTGGTAAATAGTTTTTTAACTTACATGCCAGGAATGTCTAATCTGATTGACAATATAACGTCTCAACATATTTAATGAACAAGGCTAGTGATTATACGGACTAAGTTACTTTATGGACATAGTGGGTTCATTCATGGAAGGTACAGTAGCACAGAATCTGTTACATGTAGGTATGGAAAATGCTTAAATAGCACTATTTTTCCGTGGGAGGGCCTCCGGACCCCCCGCTTTATTGGTGTGGTATGTGCAAAAAAAGAAGTGGGGGGGTGGAGGGGCACGAATTCATTCATGCCCCGGGTGCCAGAGACTCTAGTTGCGGCCCTGGTCCCACACAAAATGACGTCGGATAGCCTGAATGGTCTTATATATACCGAGGTGTGCGCCTACCGGCGAGGTGTGATAATAATGGAATATCATATTACGTAGATTTTGTGGGAGCAGGATTTTGTATGTTTTTGATTGGGGGGTACGTTTTTGCAACAGCCCCTTAGATATCCTAAAGTATTTTGGCGCCGTTCCTGAACTAAAAAGTTTAATAATACTGGAAATGTGTGGGTCAGCTTCCTGCTGGCTCTGTAAATCCTGAAATGCCAACGGAAACTCTGTCAATAGGGCTTGACATAAGAGTGGTGTTCCTTCGGGCGGAGCCTGAGTTGGATTTTCGAACATGCGCGACAGTGTGTCCGCTACTATGTTCTGTGTGCCACGAATGTGTTGGATTTTGAACTTTAAAGAGGAAATTTTTGCAATCCATCGCCCGAGTTTCCCTAATTGTTTCGGGTGTGCCAAAAGCCAGGCTAATGCCTGATTATCTGTTTCTAACAGGAATTCCCTGTGTTCTATAAATTGGCGGAATTTGTCGATGCTAAATACCACGGCGAGGCATTCTAATTCGTAGATAGAGGAGGCTTTCCTCTCGGCGTGGGTAAGTGTCCGCGTCGCAAACGCAATGGGCTGTCTACAGCCTTCGACTTCCTGTGACAGTACTGCGCCTATAGCCACACTGGACGCATCAGTCTGTAAAATGAAAGGTTTGGTGAAGTCTGCCATGCGGAGTACAGGCGGGGAAGAAATCGCCTGTTTCAGGAAATTAAAAGCTTTTTCTTGTTCCTGACCCCATGTGAAAGGTGTGTTTTTCTTACGCAACGTATTTAGTGGTGCTGCGTGCTCAGCGAAATTAGGAATATATTTTGAGTAAAAATTTGCCATACCAATAAAACGTGAAATACCCTTAGGGTTTGTGGGAGGCGGAAAATCACGAATAGCTTGTGTACGTGAAGGATCAATGGTGACTCCCTTGCTAGAAACCAGGTGTCCTATAAAAGACAGTTCTTGGACTGCAAACTTAACCTTTTTTGTGTTGACAGTTAACCCTGCTTTACGAAATCTACTTAGGACTTCCTCTAAATGTTTGATGTGTTCTTCAAAAGTTTCTGAATATACGACGACATCGTCTAGGTAGTTGTACACTGTTTTGAATTTAAGATCTCCTAGTATCTGATCCAGGAGTCGAGTTAGTACTTGGGCTCCTGTGGCAAGTCCGAAAGGTACTACTGTGTATTGGTACAAGTTCCAAGGGACACAGAAGGCTGTGATGGGTTTTGAATCCGCAGTAAGGAAAATTTGGTGGTAAGCAGAATTTAGATCAAACACACTAAAATATTTGGCCTTACTGAACCAATGAAAAGCAGTGTTTAGGTCTGGCAAAGGTATGTTTTTTATCACTATTTTCTCATTAACTTTTCTGTAATCAATTACACATCGTTGTTGATCCTTGCCCGTAGGCACCAGAAAAGCTGGGGAACTGTAGGCGGAGGTCGAGGGTTCGATTACCTTTTTTTCGAAAAGCTACTGAACATGATTGCGCATCGTCTGCATCTTAGGGCCTAAAAATTGATAAGGGTGAGATCTCACTGGTATTTTATCCGCTTACTCAATTTGGTACTCGACTAATTTTGTGCGACCTAATTTACTAGTCAAGACATCTGGAAAAGTACTGCATAATTTATCAATGGCGGCCCGCTGCTGTGTATTAAGGTGCTCGTGTGAAGTGGTGTTACCCTGATCCAAGATGGCTGCCGTTGGCTCGGCCGGAACTGAAACTATTTGTTCAGGGGTCCCACAAGGAATAGGATTACCCATGTTGAATTTGAAAACGAAATTCTTCGCCTGAAGATTAATGATTAGACCTGTCTTGGCAATGAAATCAGACCCGTAGATTAGGTCTGTGGCAAGTTGATCAGACACCAAAAATGGGAAATTCCATGAATATAAATCAATCTTCACCTTGATCACAACTGCTAACGTAATATTTAAAGGCTGCTCTGAAGCTGTGAAACATTGTAACTTAGTGGTCTCAGTCCTTAGAATTAATTTGCTCTGTTTTAACTTGTTAAACAACTGCCCAGAAATTAGGCTGCGCGCTGATCCCGTATTAATTAGTCCCGGTACAGTGTGTTCGCCAATCGTTGTTACTGCATACGGAATTACTGTAGGAATATTGCCAAAAATTTGGTGGCATTTTCTCTTGCCCTTATTTGTAGGATCAACACACGTTTTACATGAGTACGTGTGCGTTGAATTACCATTTCCCTTATTTTTGTTATTTCTCCTGCTATTGTGCTTTCTTTGTTTATGTTTGTGACCTCGCTTGTTACTTTTATTCCTGGACTCCTTGTTGTTAGGATTATTGTTTTTGTGTAATGGTGTTTCTTGTGTACTGCCATTACTTGGCGCAAGTTGAACTTCCCACTTATAAGAAAAATTTTTAACACTAGAATTTTTCGGTGACCCTAAATAAGGTTGTTCGGGCCACCGCGTTATGCGTTTTTTGGAGTGTCGCCATTTTGTTTGTTGTTTTTGTGGTAACACTGGGACAGGGAATACCCGTCTCTTTTACAGAAATTACAATGTGTATTTTGTTGATATCTCCCTTGTGGCCTTGAAGAGAAAAATGTATTGCCCTGATGTTTCTGTGCTGCATTCTTATGTTGCGAATTACTGCGCTCCGTTCCCGCGCTGCTACCTTGTTGACTAGCGAATGTGGCTTGTTTATTTCGCTGAAAATCAGCGTATTCTATGTTTGTGGCGTGTACGCAAAGTTTATCTAGCTCAGCATAATTTTGGGGGCGTGCCTGGAAAACTGAGCGCGAGTGCTCCGCTGGGTTCAAACCGTCTAGAATCGTACTCACGACCTCTCTCTCTGGAACCTTTAGCCTGAGTACCTGGTTGGCTTCCAGTATGTCAGCAACGTAATTCGGCAAGGCTTCATTACGCTGTTGCAAGCGGTTAAACCACTCCAACCGGATGTTTGTGAGTAGCCTACTCGGTATACAAAAATTTAACACGTCTTCATGAAACTCGTCGAAAGTGAGGTCATTCTCAATGGCTGCCATGATCCGCTCACTTAAGGGGGCTTGGGTGTATGGGTAAACAATTTCAAAAATTTGTTTGTCGGGAATCCCTCCCTTTTGCCGTAGCTTTAACAAGACTCGAAGGAAATCAATCAGTTTGTGTGCGTCCAGACCCGACGCCTCTGGCAATTCTTTGAGTAGCCTTTCTACAGGATGGGTGTTTTTTCCATAGAAACTGTAGCCAGTTTCTGGGGCTGTCGTGCTCCTCAATACTGAGTCGTGGGGCTGAGCCGCGGCTCCTGCCGGCTGAGATAAAGGTTGGTGTGACACCGGTTGCGACTGAGTCTGTTCCCGAGTCGCACCCGAGGGACTGACCTGTGGAGGAGTGATCTGGGGCGTTATGAGTGGCGGCTGCAAAATACCAGCACTCGGAAGTGGGGTGGTTTTCCATGAAGGAAACTGTGGTTGAAATTGCGCATAAGGGTTAAAATAGCCCTGAGCGGTCGGATACGGGAAAAATATTTTTGGTGAGTATGGTTGCGTCATTTGGTGTGCCAAGGTTGGTAATCCCTGTGAAAATGTCACACTAGTGACGGGGTGGGTTGTCACATGACCCGTTGTAATGTTTGTCGCCACTGTCGTCAACTGCACAAGCGGCTCTGAATGAGTAGTAGATACGGGCATCGGTTGATTTGGAAACGACGTTAGTGGCTGAGCGTCAGGGGCTGCGTCTGGTAATCTGCTAGTTTCCGTCTCCTGTCTGTTTACCGTAGCCCGTACTTCTGATTGTCGAGTGTCGGGTTGCTCTACTCCCAGGGGCAAGCTAGGAGCATCCCCTTCCGGGAAGGCGGGACAATATATCCCTAAAGCCTGTGCCTCAGCCACATAATGCTGACTGCGTCGTGTGTCTTCCAAAACGGCTGCTCTCGCCGCCAATTTTGTATGGAAACCTGCCGTCTGTTGCAAACATCGTTCTACCTCTTCTTTATAAATTCCATGGAGAAGGTCTGCGGAAAGCTGTTTCAGGTTTTGTTGGCGTCGGGTAACATGTTTTAGCCTGACTTTATGTCGCTCGACATTGGGTAAATTTTCCTCCACATCTAGGTAACTTACGAAAGCCGAAATATCATAAAACTTGGCACAAGCAAGGTTGAATTCTTCAGTTACATCTAAATCCAAATTCACTACACTAGTGGGCACGCCATGATGAAGGGCGGCCCTGATCCTCTTCCTGAGGACTTGGACATTGCCACTGGAGGGCAAATTGCGTACCTGTAACTCATAGGTCAGCTCATCTGACAGTAATAACTCCGTTTTGAACACGCTGTTTGGACGTTAATTACTGCTAATTAAAACAAAAATTTAACATACATGTACGATTTGAACGTACACTATAAATACTCCTCCCTTACCAACTATCTTAATTTTAAATACTTCATAAGGCTTCCTATATTAATATTAAATATCAACTAGCCACATGCGCGGGGGAGTATGTCACACTTCCTTGGTGGGGGGGGGGGGGTATGTGCCCATACTTATTTGCGTATAAGGTCGCCGTGCTACTAAAACAACTGCGCGAACGTCCCCTGTCAGCTTGACCTGCACCACCTGTATACGTCCACAGGGGGATTGACCTGCCACTCGCAAGGTCGTCTGCCACGACGAACAGAGGGAGAGGGGTGTGCGGGAGGAATGGGTCCGTGACTTCGCCCTCAGATAACGGGCGTTTCGCTGGCTCGAGCGGGATGGAGGGGGGGGGGAGGGGGGGGGGGGAACGCCAGCTGAGGCGAGAGATAAGCCACGTCAGGCTGCCGGCCTGCTAGCGGACCGGACGCCGTGACTTCTTGCGCCGCGCGCAGACTAAGTCCGCACGGCACTTTAAAACTCAATCATAACTTTAAAATACAAAAGCAATATAACTACCGGGTGTACCAGCGATCAGTTTACAATGTTAAAAATACAAAGTTGGTTTCACAAAAAATTAATATATTTTTTATTTTTTTTATTTTAGTTATGCCTACTTTAGTTAGGTATGCCTATAGACCAAACCATGCTCTGCTACCAATTGATACGCCCCTCGTGCCCAAATTTATTATTATTTTAAATTAATCAAAAAGTCCTTGGAAACTGCAGGGCAAAATATTAAGAAAATATTACCTTAATCACCAGAGGGGGCACGAGACGGTGAACAAGACAAACTTTACACTCCCTGCACACTAGGAACTTAGGAGTTCGTGGATTTTTACAATGAAGAAGGTATTTGATAAATAAATACACAAAATCGGTAGCCTGGTCTATAGGTTTTCCTAGTTTATTGTTAAGGAATTTTATGTTCGCATTATTTATACCTGACAATAAAAATCTTAGTAATTAACAAAATTAAAAGGGGGCGCCCCAGGATTATTTAAAACAATACATATTACACCTTAACAAAAAATTATTACATAATCAAAAACTTAAAAATTTCACCAAATTTGAATGTCCCAACAATTACATATATATATATATATATATGAGATTCCTCGATTTTACAGATTCTTGAGGATGACGTCTTTCAAGCACTGCTCCCTAGTATCGTTGTTTTATGAATTTACTTCCTTCTATGCAAGTGAAAAAATATATATATCTCATATCACCCGGGTCTTTCCAGGATGACATCGGACTGCGGAAACACCGCATCTAACGTGACCCGCAGTGGAGGTGCAGGACCACGAGCTGGGAGAAATTTGTCTCTCCAGCACTTCGACCCTGTCTGAAACCCAAATCAAATTCAAAACGAATTAGACTTGCTTCCAGACAGTCCTACACCGTTGGCGCAAAAGGCCAACAAACGGGAATGTGGGGGAAAAGGCCGGATTACTCACCAAACAGGGTGTAGAGTTCGGAGCTCACTAGGTGTCTCGCGCCGACATGAGGATGCCGCGGACCGAGAAGTCGCGGATGCGCGAACGAAACCAGAATTTTTAGAATTAAATATGAATAGATAAAAATTGAACTACGCATGACTTTTCTAAAAACTACCTCTGCCTGGCTACTGTACAAATGGGATCACATCCCTTAAGTTTCTGACTACATCTTTTGTGCAACCGAAAATCGCCGTTCCCGCGAAAAGCCTCTTAGCGCAGAGGACGCTGAGAACACGTGGTCAGTAGCCGAGCTCAGAGAACTAAGTCCACGAGGGCGGACGAGGCTTCTAATTAAAACGGGCGCTCAAGCCCTAGGAAGGAGGGGAAAGGTTCGGTTCTAAGCCGAAGATTTCCGAAGGAGTCCGAGGCGGGCGTGACAAGAACACGACATGCGTGCTCTCTACCGGACCGAAACGAAGGCAACGAACAATCGACTTCTACAGGCCGCGAGAAGAAAGCATAGTGCCTTATGGCACCGCGACGCTACTTTCTAGCGGCGTAAGGGGGAACTATTGAGGTGGTGAGCTGACTTGCCACCAGGTGTCATGAGGGTAAGCTCTGCACGCTGGCGACCAGGCCCGCGGTTACATTTTCCTCTGCTAGATGTCGGGGATGTGTCTGTCGGACCAGGGAGAAGGTTTTGCATCAGGTTATCGTCCCGTCCGGTCACTGCTCCTAGCTTGATTTCTCAGAACTAAAGTGAGGTGGAGAGAGAGGAAGGGGGGGGGGCAGAAATAGCCACTAAGGTGGGAACGCAGCTCCACTGGAGACTGCTTCGTGACGAGACATGCTATTCTCAGCAGGCCTCTACAAGGTAGCAGCTTGCAGCCCAGGAGCTGCTCAAAGCAGTTTTGGTCATGCAGGGAATTAAAATTACAAACTCGGGATGTGACTTCAGGCGAGAGAAATTTCAACCGGGTTGACCATGTCCACATTAGACAGCAAAATATCAGATTGGCCCCTTGGGAAGGGGCTTCGGTCCACTGGCACAAAGTTTAAATCCGTAGTGTACACGGGCCTAACAAAAAGTAAATCACCCCCATTAACAACCAGATAAATTAAAAAAATAAGAAATCCCAAAAATTTTAAAATTATAGAAATTAATTTTAAAAAAAGTGACGAAATGCCTAATTTCCGGCATAAAACATCAAACACCATTAACGGAGCCTTGTTATTGAAACGGTCGGGACTCAGTATCGGTGACTGTCTCCGCCCATAGTATGCTTGCTGAAACTTGGCGTACATTTGGTATGCGAGGATAAATCTTCCACTTTCAAAGTCCATGGTCATATCAACATATGGATAGTTTTCGCTGTTTAAAAATATTTTTACATTACATATTTGAAAGTAATCGAATACGGAGCGACTTACTCCTGCATTGAGCTGTTTTCCGGTCTGAAGCCCGACGATGATGTATCTTGGGTTTTCCGTAGCGAAGCTGGACTTTACTATCCAATTGATATGCTGACTATGAAGCAAGTCGGGATAAGTTTCCAGGCTCCAAGATCGGAATGGCACATCGAAGTTCTTGCCATTTTCTATGTTCTTCAACATCTTAACTCGTTCAACGGTGCTCACTTGGATGTGGGGCAGCATCCACTCGATAGACTGTAGTGTTAGCGAGACATCTTGAGGGTTTTCTGCAGCAGAGACAATTGCATTAATGTGCGTGTTGGCTAGAAGCAGTACGAGCTCTTGTTTCGAATTAATGATTATATGCTTGTAGTCCTCAGCGAATCCAAGAAGCATAGACAGAGGAACACAAACTTCGAACTTCCCTTCGGCATAAACCGGAAGCTTATATTCATCCTTGAGAGACCAACCGGCCATCTTTGCAGCAGACAGTTCATTTGGCGTGAGCGAAAGGTAATTTTTCATAGCAGATGTTATGCCTACATCTCTCGTCTGGTCTACCTCGATGTCATTGAGTACATATGTAATACGCTCGCTTAGGTGAAGAATACCATTGCAGGATATTGACGTCATTGTCGGATACGTACCATCCGCTTTTGTCAGCGTGCCTCTTATACGTAGAAATGACTGCGAAGGAAAAGTACAAATACCTTGGTGCTGTACAGCAATGCGTACTTCTGATGGTAGTGCATACGGTCCAAGCAGGAAAGGCTGGTACTCGTGCAATTCAATTTTCGTAATGCTGTCATCAAAAATGACCGTATCTTCCACGTAGAGGATATCGTCTTCCATATATATTCGGCACTTGTCCAATACTAAGAATATACTTTATGCTCGGTTTCTTTTATAACTGTTCGGTGTTACAAACTTTATGCCCATCGCTTCAAGTGCAGTCATAATGTAATTTCTTCGTCTTCAGAATTAACCAATCGTCCACGCTAGTCAACGATTCTGAAGACGACTTCGTGTGCACACTTCACGACGACTGGAACGTAAATGATACTTTGAGGTACCTCGACCAGTTTATATCCTGGCGGGAACATCGGCGAAAACTCGTGCAGCATGTTGCTTAGTCTTCCATTGAGATACGTTCCACTTGCCAAATTACAGTTTATTGTTATGACATTCACAGGCAAAATGTTTACTGCACGCTTAGATTCGTACGTTCTTCATGTATCATACACCTTTGGTTCGAATCCGAGCATCGTACCTATGGTACCAGGTTTCGTAAAGTCGACATTTTCACTGCATGTTAGAATGCTTTTTTGAGTGTTTGGATTTCCACGCAGTTGAAAGTCTACATCCTGTGGTAACATATCCCTGATGCACTTTGCAATGTCGTCAATTTCGTAAGAGCTAACAGGTAACTGTATTTCATGAGCGGTCCCGTCGCTTTTCATGAAGCAGATCTTGCAGTTTTCCTCGTCGATATTAGGTATGGCATTATACGTTTGAAAATCTACGAGTCCGATACACCATTCTCCGTCTAAATCCAGAGGCGGGAAATGAACCGCCCGCAGCTCAGATGCGTGACCTGTCAATGTAAGTGTTATCGACATGACTAATAAATTATCATCACTGCACAACCTTTAAGTAGCAATTTTTTTTGTCAGCTAATTTTTGTTTGTTAAAAAGTGAAGACACTAGTGTCCGCAGTTTGTTTGATTAGGCCTCTGTTCCGTTTCGTAATTGTAAAACAACGTAGTGGACCGGCCCAGGTACTGTCGCAGTTCTGGCGGAGGCCGTAATTTTCCAAAACTATTGTTATACTCGGCCATTTTTCAGAATTTATGAACGCCTCCCAATGCATGCCACGACCCGGCGATGTATCTAAATTAATTATGGCATGCTCATGTGTTTTTGGCTTGCTGGGTAAATTGTCTTGCATAAACACGCCTCGGAAATGTGGTATTTTCAGTTTTCGAGCGTACTTGATTAAATCTATATTGGTGATCGGACGTTTCGACAAAGAACTTAGGATTTTTTCATTCGTTTCTTTCTCATGCCTCAACCTGATTTGTGAGGATGCAAGTAGAGTCCTGCGCCGATTTTTTTTTACCCATGGCAATGGCTTCCATGCTGGCATTGTGTCGTTGTGCTTCTTTTAACTGCTTGGGCTCATTATTTGAAGTGTTGACTGCCCGCACTATACCGCTCGTTGCACCGATGAGGCCGCCAAGAGCACCCAATGAAGGCAAAAGCAAAGGAAGAAATCCTCCTATAATCTTCTTCTTGAGAATCTATAATTTTTGTTTGGCTTTTTGCACGCCTGCTCCAGTTTTGCGTTTGCTCTTGCGTGAGTTAGTCATTGAGTTGATGGAGCTGGCTCGACGAGCACCAATCCTTATTTGGTCTTTGCCTTCATGATTTTGGAAACGCTGCAGGCCACGATTTTCTCTCATAGTCCCGCGTTCGATGATTTACTTATATATTCGTCTTCCTGTGCCAATATCTCGTCGGCCCGGTGCCTGGATTCCAATTCCTTGCTTAATGAATATGCAATACTCGGCGTTGCCCGGGCTGAACTCAGGGTGAAGGGGACCTTTTTCGAAATCGGATGTAGTTAGTAATTGTCTTCTTAATTTGAATGTCAAGTGTGAAAATTAATTTATATGTTTTTCAGATCCCGGCCGACGTTGTTCTGCCAGTTAATAGTTATTTACCTGGTCTGTATGTAATTTAGACTTTATAAAGCAATAAGGAAAAAGCTGAAAAATAAGAGATTACTAATATTGAAAAGATTCCATTATCTAGCTAATGCTCGGCCTTCATCGCAATGCCACATTCAGTTTTGTTTTGTATGAATTTTGAAGTAGTTCCACATATACAAATCATCTATCCATTTCTCTCCTCTCTCTCTCTCTCTCTCTATATATATATATATATATATAAATCTATATACATCTATGTATCTCTCTATCTCTATTTATCTCTTGATATCTATATATATATTTCCCACTATCTGTATATCTTCTAGAAATAAGTCTCTATATAGCTCTATACATCTATAGGTATATATATCTAACCCATTTCATTCTCTATAATACCTCGCTCTAATTCAACTTATCGCTCTCCGTCTCTGTTTCACACTATATAGATATATCACTGTATCTTTGTCTCTCTTTTATATTTAAATAAATTGTGTCATGCGTGCGCACATATACAATAAAAACAGACAAAGTGCTGCTATATAAAATGAAAAAAAAAAAACACATTTTTTTGACACGACTCGTGCTCCAACTATTGAAAAATAGTTATACCATCTCAGTAACCTTCATTGGCATGCCCATAACAACTCACCAAAATCTCATCGCAATCGGATGAATGGTATAGGAACGCATACAGCACAACTAAAAGAAAATTAAAGACATGACAAACGCATCAAACGATGGTGCGTTTAAAATTCAAGGCAACTCTATCTATTGACGAAGTTAAGAACAAAACTGTTAACAGCGCCTTTATTTTGCTAGCCGCTGCGAGCTCCACTAAGCGGACTGGTCTCACCAAGGAGAAAAATTTTAATTTCCCAGACCTTACTATGTATATGATCGTGTGTCAGAAATAGAAAAATGACACTCACTCGCTATTTTAATGTCTATGACCTACGATTTTTTCTGTTATAAAATGAAATTTGCAATTTTTCACTCCCTAAGGGATGGAATTTAATATTAATATGGGATCTATGTGTTAATCCAGGTTATAAGCTAGTTGTAGGCCAAATTTCATTCAAATCCATTCAGTAGTTTTTACGTGAAAGAGTAACAAACATCCATCCATACTTACAAACTTTCGCGTTTATAATATTAGTAGGATCGTATTGCTTGCACTTTTCGTCGAGAGAACTAATGCAAACGTCACCGCGAGCTAACCTTTTCGCTAGTTTAGTGCCGGGGCCGCAGAATCTGTAGCCGGGAATGTGTAGCTCGAATGGCAGATTGTTTATCAGCGAGTTCACGAGTCCTGCACCAATGTGTTTTTTGTTCTTACCTCTTCGAATCATTGCGCACAACTGACCAGTAAGTATAAATGTGTTTGATTTCATACAATTTCGTCAGTACAATGCAAATCGTCAAGCAAGAAGTGGTTTTGCCCGTGCGCATTACGCAAGACGATGAAACTAGCGGGCGTGAATCACGACATGGCTTACTGTTGCCTTCTGCTGTACGATATATAATGGCGGGTCCGTCCAACTGCAGTAAAACGTGCGTTCTACTGAGTTTATTAGAAAAGCCAACGGTCTTAGGTTCGAAAATTTTTACCTCTATTCCAAATTGTTGCAACAGCCAAAGTACCAGCGACTAGCTACAGTTCTACAATCGGTGGATGGTCTGGAGTATTTTCCATTTAATGATAATGCAGATGTGGTACCTCCAAGCGAAACAAAAGCATATTCCGTGTTTGTTTTCGACGATGTAATGTGCGAGAAGAAAGGCATACTACAAGAGTACTTTTCCATGGGCAGACACGCTAAAGTAGACTGCGTTTACCTGTGTCAGACGTACAGTCGAATTCCAAAACATCTCCTACAAGACAACGGAAATGCCATAGTACTTTTTCGCATGGACGAACTTAATTTACATCACGCTTATGACGATCACGTAAACACCGACATGACATTTCAGGAATTCAAATACATGTGCTCCTTGCGTTGAGAAAAAGAACACGGATTCCGAGTTATAGTCAAAGACTGGCCTCTATATAAGAGTAGGTACAGACAAGGTTTCCATCAGTTTATCGTCAAACATGAGTCATTGCATTTTAAAATTCGGTCGTAGCAGTCGAGACTTACGTACTGCTCTCAAGACTAATGATGATGTTATCGGCAAATACATTTCGCTACTACCTCAAAAAGTAGTAAGTGTGAAAAACGAATTAATAGTGTATCTCGTTGCCATCGACCTGCGCGTGAAATACTCGGATTCTCGCATTCGCGACATGATAGATGTATCGAATGCACAAAGATGTGACGATTTGAGGACTTTTTAAAGAAGTCTGAAAGTGACCTTCATCGAGCTATACAGTCTGTTCGTGAAAAATATCTAATTGCTAGACAAACCAGACTTGCACGTGAGATGGAAAATGAAGAGATATTTAAACCAATCACTAGTCGCCTTGACGAACTTAAAAATAAGGAAAAACAAGCCATCAATGTGAAGACAGAAGCTGAAGATGAAATGCCAACTGTAAAGAAGAGAATGTTTGAACCAGATCGAGAAGAAGAGGACTTAACGAGTACAGAGTCCATGCCCAAGAAAAAAATACCAAAACAGGGACACCAAATTAATGCAATTGTCCGACCATGCCTGATATCGTTTACGAGTCGGAATAATGACACGACCTATGGAGTGTACAGAAAACATAATAAGTGGTACCTCGGTTCTAAGAAAATGGACTTTCGACCCGGAAATATCGTTCGCGTAGAAGAGTTCAAAAGCATGGGACTCCGAAACTGTACGAATTGCTGTTTTGCAGGGAGCTTAAAGGATATTCTCACAAAGACTTACAAGAATACAAAAAACTGCTAGAGCTAACCAAAGCACATTTTCGCGATAGCGATCCAGATAGTGGTGTATATAAAGACGAAGATCATAAAAAATTCGAAATTCTCGCTAATCTCTTCAGTGAACTAACAATACATGGTTAAGGTTTAAAAAAGCTATAAAGTGTTCAGATATTTGACTATGTATATTGGAACGACCCCTATTAATTAGATGATCGCCTTAAAATACTACATGCTTCTATTAGTGTAGGAAACTATTCGCACATCAAGTAAATAGTCTCCATACTTGAAGAACTGAGGGAAGCCGGCTACATACAATCAGTCTAACCGGAATCGCTCGTGAACTACATGCTCCTGCTAGACGAAAATACTTTCGTCGCAAAGTCATAGTTCGTGGAATTGATGATATATTCCAGGCGGACATTGTTGAGATGCTACTATATTCCAGATTGAATAAAGTTTCAAGTACTTGTTGACAGTCATCGATGTTTATAGCAAGTTCGCTTGGGCTAGACCTGTAAAATCAAAGACTGCAAGTGAAGTAGCCAAGGCCATGGACAATATTTTGCGGGATGGTAGTGTACCTTCGCACCTGCAAATGGACATCGGGAAAATATTTTTCAATGAAACCTTCAAGGCTTTGATGAAGAAGTATGGCATCTAACACTATTCTACATTTAGTAATGTCAAAGCCTCCATTGTCGAAAGGTTTAACAGAACTTTGCGTTCCAAGATGTGGTGACAGTTCACAGCTAACGGAAATTACAAGTGGATTGACATCAAGCCGAAACTAATAAGCGAGTATAATTCCAAATTGCATTCTACCATGAAAATGAAGCCAAAGGACGTAAAGAACAATCGCCTACTTCGGACAGTGTTTTCAACACGAAGAAGAAAGATCCACGAAAGCTTAATGCTAACGTCGGTGACATTGTGTGAATCTCCAAGCAGAAAAGTATCTTCGAGAAATGTTTCACTGCAAACTGGAGTCATGAACTTTTCCGTGTGACACATGTACGTGAATCAGAGCCTAGGACCTACTACCTCGAATATTTGGACCACAATCCTATCCGTGGTGGCTTCTATGCCGAAGGGATTCAGCCTACGTTGTATCCCGATACGTACTTGGAGGAGATTATAAAACGAAGAAATGGACGATCCTACGTTAAGTTGTGGAACTTTCCACCTCGCTTTAATTCGTGGGTAGCAGATGCAGAAATCAAGAAATGGTCAAGACTTTAGTAATTTGATTGTTTTGTTTGTTTTGTTTTTTTGTACTTGTAGTAGTGTAGAATTTATGTAATATTTTAATACTTCATCTTGTTTCTTGTCCATGTATCGATTCTATAGGTAGATTATTGATAGATTTTTTTATGAATTTAATAATTTTTTTATAAATTTATGGTTCAATAAATACAAATTTCCAAGATGGTGGACCTTTCGGCTTACTGAAGGCTGGTAGTAAAGGATTTTAAGCCTCTTTAAGAATATTGAACATGTTATATTGAAATTATTATTATTTACATAAAATTACCATTTTATGCATCATCCAGGGATCGAACGAAGGCCAGGAATCGATCGAATCGATCAGAATATTGATTAAAAATTTATTTAATGAATTTTGGAATTTTTCCCGAATCTATAGCATTAAAATTACGGATTTTCAAGAATGCGTACATGACGACATACTACCTGATGATATATATGCTATGAAAAAAGTGGTAGAGGTCAGTCTGCCAGCAGCAACTATGAGGGAAGGATCGGTCACCATTTTTATTTATTTTTTACCCTCACCAGGTTCGAACGGAGGACTCCGAGCTCCATATCGTAAATGTATGTTTTTTGAAGTATTTTTTTATTAAAATTTTATGAATTTTTTTTTATAAATTTAAATTGTTTTTCATTATAATCGGATAATAAATAAAGATTTTAAATATGGTGTTCGTAACGTAAATTGCAGCGATGACGTCATAATTCTAAATGGCGGAAAACAGAATGCTGGAATGTTCGAGAAAACAAAATTACGTCATCCAAAATGGCGGATCCAAGATGGCGGATTCAAATTGTCCATTGGGGTCAAGGTCAAAGGTCAAGGTCACAGGCATCCACGATGGCCACCATGACATCACAATCCAAGATGGCGGTCAGTTCCTCGGCTCCTCACTCTGACGCCTGGCCAGGAGGAACTATTATATACTACTTGTATCAAAATGGATTCGAGCATTCTTCAAGTCGACCAGCCGGTGCAGTTTGAAAATGCTATAACGATAACGTAAATTCACATTTACAGACATTTTATTTCTGGACCATATGATTTAAGTTCTGAAATACATATAGCGATCCAAAATTCTAATATTTACGGTTTTCCCTGCAAAAGTATACTACGAATTCGCAGTCAATACGTTAAGCCAGACAGGCAGTCTGCAACATAAGCAAAAAATATTAGAAATGGTATTTTGCATATGTTTAACAGAATAGCATACGAGGTCAATAACTTACAGATATATGAATGTCGTGATTTTGGATAAGTGAGCACTGTGAAAAACTATCTTTCGCTCACCCCAAACGAAAAAGCAGTTGCCACGATGGCCGGCGGGGCTTGTCTGAAAACTACAGTGTACCCATTAATGCAAATGGCGAGTTTGAAATTTCAAACCGGTCGAGAAAATTCGGTTTGTGATGACAGATCAAAGTTTGATCATGTTGATAGAAAACATTTGAAGGTGTTTTTAAATTCTGAAAGTTATCTTTACACAAATCTGGATAGTAATTTTCCGAAAGGAAATTACTTGCTTGCTTATAACATGTCACTCTTCAAGAATCATACAACGGCCGCCAATCATCGCCACTTCTTGACCCGGAAAAATTTTAATAAATTGCGCCGCTGTTTGTGTTTGACGTTTATAAAAAGAATGATAAAATTATCGGAGGCGTTGTGGACTTACAACAACAAAAAACATTCCCACCGGCACACAAGCAGTTGCAATAATTCTGCATGATCGATTGGTGTTTTATAATCCGAGAGACAAATCAATTAAAATTCTAATGTAATGTATATGTTTTAACTCAGTCTTCGCTAAGACGTCATGTATGCTAATCTCCAATGTTGTTATTCCCAGCAAGGTTTCATCCTTAAAGAGATAATCTTGGCGAATGACGAAGGTTAAATAATTACAAGAACATTTCAACCGCCTTTCCCGTAGAAATATCTCGACATAAAACATCAGAAAACTAATTTGTGGTTAACTAGAAATTTTCACGGTCTGCACTGGGACGACAGACTTTTTCCGTATTCATCTTTACCTGTCATCTTGGCTGGACATATTACTGGCACGGTAATGGTGGCAGGTATTGAGCAAAAAAAGGTGGCTTGCAAAATTTTGCATTAAACATGTTAAAATATAAGATGCGCAGGCGGAGCTCGGGTGTCCGTCACTGAATGAATTGAATAAAATGTATACACAAGACAATACCAGCACACAGCTCGTTTCATCAAGGCATAATGCCGCTCTGCTTAGGGCCTGGAGTTTGGAACATTGCCAACCGACGCCAGAACTTTTAGACTCCCTGGTGGGTCCTCCGGTGTTATAAATTGAGCGTGTCGCTCCTAGGGAGCATAGTCACTCTTCAAGCCCCCATCTCGTATAAATTCAGTTCAATCCGGATATTTTTAATCGGGATGGTTCGCTCGGGTTTCGCCGAATAATTTTCGAGACAGCAGATAGTCGACAGTGGTTAAACGTGTGCACCACTTCAGGGCACATGGTTTACAACGACGGGGAGCTGCCCTGCACTCAACAGAACTGCCGTGTGAGCCTCCTACGGCCGGACACGCAGCTCCCGTGATCCCTGGCAGTGCTGATCAGCGAGGCCGCAGCAGAGACCAGTCAGGAGCACGGTTCTGTTGAGTGCGAGCTGCGTCACCCCAAAGACATCGTGGTTGCCTGGCGTTCACACATTTCACCTTCCTCGACGGGGGCAATCGCTCGTGGAGTGTGCCGTGTAGCACAAGCATATGGGACCAGTCGCTGACGCCGACTCCGACGAGGTCGCCCACCTGCGGTGCTGCCGCCGTCGCGGCTAGACATGAGCAGCTCCGGTGAGTAACACCGTCGCCAGTTTTCCACCCGTCTGGGTTAGAGACACTGCAGAGACATCGCGGGAAAAAACACGTTCAGTACGTTGACCATATCCTCCAGCTTAAGTCTGGCATCTGGTGAGCACCTGGATGTTGCCATGACGCTTTTCGAAAATGTATGCGATCTAGATTTAACTATCGAAAATATTTCAGACAATGCTAGTAACCACGGCAAGCCTGGTATGTCTATATCGGAAGCTTCACGTCAGTGGCGAGAAAAGGCAAAGAAACAACGCCATGTAGATCCCCGGTATACAGACATTCTACCTAAACAAATGTTCGATAATCAGGAGAGTATATACGTTCATGTACACCAAAACCTGCACTGTGTAGAATATCGGGTTAGACAGAGACTTGGACAGAGACTGTGAATGTCGACCAGTCTACTTTGAATCGTGTCGCGAAAACATTCATTATCGCATGTCCTGGGACCGCTCACTTCCATATACTACCATGAAATTGTTTACAACATTTCACAGTGAAGATAAAAACTGTTGTGTGTACTTGTGTCACCCACTTGAAAAAGTTCCATGTACCGTCGATGAACTCAGGACATCTAGAGTAAAAAACTATTACACTTTCACAGAGAGCTGTTGTAGAACCAAACATTGGCGGAGAAAGGTTTATGTCATTCTTTTGCAAGGTGACGATCACTTAAACACGCCATGTGTGGGGCACCTACGTCCAGTATACCGTGATAAATTGATAAATGAGTCAAACTTTTCAGTGAGTAAATTACTGATGCCTGAGGCCTGTGCTAGAGACTAAATGTAAACTGTTCTAATAATAAACAATGGACTTCGAATGTTGTAACATTCCTACCTGTTGTAACACTCTTACGTGTTATAACACACCTGCGTGCAACAACCTCTGTGAATACTTTGCAAGTATTTTCTTGGAACTCCTACATATAATTGCTAAAAGACAGGCAGTGTCTCAGCTCAGTGTGGGGTGAGCCTCAGTCGAGTAAACATGTCGTTTCATCTGGATAGTCAGTATCAAAACCTGACTCGTGGTTTATCTATGGTGGAGATTCAAACTGGAATAATGGCATCTTGAAAAACTACATGGAGAGCTGTGATGGTTTCTTTCACACTCTTCAGATTATAAATCCTGAACCTAACGACCTACCTATGGAAGTTATTCAATGCATTTCATATGGTCGTTCTGCAGTTCACTACATGCGAAAAAACACTCCAATGCCCTGCAGTGTGGAAGAAGTCTACGATCACGCCTTAAAAGTGACAGAACTTCATTCAACTTAATATGTTCAAGTGAGCCCTGAATCACCCGTATCGAACGTCTCAGTTGCCGGACCTGCGAGAGCGGAGCGCAAGAAACGTGAGCGAAGTACAGCTGCCACTTATGCACCGCGCAAAACTCGAACTCGCGAACTCAGTCACGTGGCACCGGTCAGTGAAGATGTGGCGATGCTCCTTGTGGACCAGGACGAGAGGACCCATATCGCCCTACATACTTTGCTTTTGGAGATGTTAAACAAACTCATATTAAAGTGTGTAAAAATATTTGTGTAAACATTCCCATATTGTAATTTTTATTACTATTTAATGTTACATGCTCTCGTGTGTGGACTCATGATTCAGCATTATACGTAATTTTTTTTCTTATTTGTATAAACATTCCCATGTAATTTTTAATATTATTTAATGTTACATGCTCTCGTGTGTGGACTCGTAATTCAGCATTATACGTAATTTTTTTTCTTATTTGTATAAATATTCCCATGTAATTTTTATTGATATTTAATGTTATACGCTCTTGTGTGTGTGTGGACTCGTAATTCAGCGTTAGACGTTTTTTTTTTCTTTTTTGTGTAAACATTCCCATATTGTAATTTTATTACTATTTAATGTTACACGCTCTTGTGTGTGGACTCGTACCTCTGAGTTAATAGTGCTAACTTAGTGAGGTAGATTTCCAATTTGATGTTATATCTCAATATATATTGTTTTAAAAAAAAATGTGTTGTAACAATCCTACGTGTTATGACTTTACATGTGCAGTAACAGTACTTCGAATTCTTTCAATAATAAGTGTTGTAATTCTTATAAGATTAGCAGGACAATTTTTTTTTTAATTTTTTTTTAACTATTCATTATATGTGTGTATGAGGTGCGGTTTAAAGAGAGGCTATCAAATAAAACAGTATGTAAACGAATTTATATATATATTGTTATTATTTGAATACTAGCCTGATCATTGTGTTTGAGTTATAACTGAAAAGCGCCGAGATGTCGCGGGTGCACGCTCTGGGAGACATCAGTCTGGGGGTAGGGATAAAATTAACCAGACGCACCGCGCTGGGGCGAGAGCGCTTGCAGTGCAAAACAAAACAATAAATATGCACTTTCATATATACGTGTGGTAGTGGTGGGATTCAACACAGTTTCTGATCAGTCGGGGCTACTGCCTGACTGACTGCACTGCCTACACTGCCTGCACTGCCTGTGTGCCTGACTCGTGCTCTTCTCAAAGGTAAACTGTTCTCCACAATGTGATAAATAATATTATTCCCAAGGAGTAATATTATTCTAAGGATTTTTTGTTTAGAGTTGTGTGATTTCATAAATTCTTGCAATTTTGCGCTAACATTTTTTAATACTGAAATTTGATTTTGCAGTCTGCATAGTTTAATTTTTATTTTCATTGAATACGTCTCACGCCTACACAGTTTAAAATTAGCATTGCTTACTAGCTCGTAGACTACGACCAGTAGAAAACTGGTCACCCTGACCGCATGCCACGGAGAAAAGGGTCTCTGACAACCGTGCTCCCCGTAGCGAATGAAATGAAGAGAGGCAGACGGCGCCCCTCACTGAAATCACTTTGCTTAGTTTACATTGTGCATTTTAACTGAAATATATATGTTTCTTTAAAAATGTTAAAACATTTCATTGCTACGTTTTTTTAAATTTATTTCAAAAATGGTTATCGTATATTTTTTTTGGTACACTTCCGAACAGCTGGGTTTGAGGTTGCATGCAACCGGCTTCATACGCTGCACATCCAGGGTCGAGCCCTGCCTCATGTTTATTCAAAAAAAAATATTTAAAAAACATTATAAATTATTTTAATTCAAAATTTTCCCAGGCTAGAGCTTTGTTAACACATTTTAAAATATATATAGTTTCTACTTTATTCTGATTATTGTTTTTCAGGTTCTATACTGCTGAACGTACTTCCTTTCTATCATTCTCTCTCTCTTTCTCACTATGTCTTATCATTCTTCTTCGCCCCCCGAGGCAAAGCGAACCCGTCTAAATGAATGTCAGGCTTCCACCCCTGCCCCTTGCGATGGCGGGCGAGGGAGAGGGGTGGAGGAAACTCATGAGTCTAATGACTTGCCACCCCTGCAGGGTGTTATCTTAGACAGCGAATTTGCTAATAGGCTTGTGGATTTTCGGATCGGTAATGATATTGCTTCTGTTGATCTACAGACATGTAGGGCTCCTTTTCTGGCCTTAACTTCCAACTTGATCCGCCCCTTTAAAGTCTACGTTTCACTCTCGGCTTCATTTGTTTATGAAACTGTGGAGGGAGACGAGAGTGAAATATTTTATTTTACAAACCACTCAGCCGTGGTACTGCTCTCCAATGAGGTAGGGGAAACCTATACTTTAGTATTCATTTGGGAACTTGACAGGAACGTTAGCGATTTCACTGCTCGTGGCAGTGGCTGGGCCCTACAACGATTGATTAACATGGATGTACATGTCTCAAGCTATAGAGGTTTCATGGTTGGCGCGCCGCACACGAAATCGCCGGCGCTTTTGTCCATGAGGAGAGCTTGTGTCAATATTGATTGTCCTTAGCAGCATTGCTTTCTGTATGCCATCATAGCAGGTGTTTCGACTGTGGAAGGTAACGTTAGCCGAGCCAGTCCGTATCCGAATCCACTTGTGGTTTTTAATACGACTGAGTTGACTTTCCCATCCACTCTCCTTCAAATAAAAACATTCGAGGATAACAATTATATTTCTGTTAACGTGTATGCATGCGTGGACAGTAAGGGGGATATTTATTGATGAATGTTTTAGTGGCAAAAATATGAATCCTCTATCCAACCTCTTTGCTCATCCTCTGAGCGAAGAGAGACATATAAATGTTTTAGCAATTCGTTCGAGTGAAGCGACAGAGCACCTAAATTTTGTAACATTTAAAAGTCTGTCCAGATTATTGCATTCATAATTGTCATAAGAAATGGATTTGCGAATGCTGTCTTCAATACTTCTCAAGTGAAGACAGGTTAACTTCACACACTGTTCTCTGTAGACAGCATAAACCAGTGTGTTCCTGTTTCCATACAGAGGAGAGCAAGTATTTGCAATTTACAAATATTGCAAAACAGGATCGCCTCGGCTTTATTGCATAGGTACTGTGATACCGAGTCTTATCTTAAGCTGATATCCACCTGTTTACCTGGTGACGAGTCTTCTAATATCACACGCAGGGGCGCAACCACTAAATTTCCAAACGGGGGGCAATATACCTTTTTTATAAAGAATCATTGATCCTTCCTATTGAAGGGGGGGCCTGGGGGTCCTCCCCCAGGAAAATTTGTATTTGAAGGTGGAATATGGTGCTATTTAAGCAGTTTTATTATCTAAAAATTGATTACACAGCACTTTATTTGCCCCCGCTTGCCCCCACTTCAAGATTTCTGAGGGGGGGGGGGAGGCAAAATACCCGTGCTCCCCCTGTTGTTGCGCCCCTGATCACACGGGTAAATGAGCATGTGCCCTATGCATGTAGAATTTTGTTAGTGTGTGGGTACGATAAATCTCTGACCAAGTATGTGCAATTCGAGGGTGATAATTGTATTGCTGATATGGTCGCAGAATTAGTTTCAATGTCAAAGTGTGTTTGCAATATTTATTCAAAGACCTTTGCTGTTAAGACACCGACTCCGGCCACCTCTACAAGGCTTGCCATATCTGTAAGAATGTATTGGCTGGGCAGACCGTGCTCGAATATCTTTTAATTGGCGAAATACGTGGTTATGCCCATTCGGAATGCAACCTGGCTTTCAGGTTCAATATAATCCACTCGTCGCGGTTTTTCATAATTTGCAAAATTATGATGCCCATTTTCTAATGAAGCATTTAGTATCGCGATGGATTGCACAACCAGATAGCTCCTTTTCTGTTGAGAACCCCCGCGATATCAAAGTATTAGGCGTAACTCTAGAGAGTAACAAATGTATTACCAAACACATACATGTCTCAGGTAATGCACATGGAGGCATGTGCACTGTCCATCTTAGGTTCATAGATTCACTTAACTTTTTTAATTCATCTCTGGAAACCCTCGCTGGCAATCTCATGCCAGATCAGTTGAAAATCACCTGTTCAATGATTCCAGATGACGCACAGTTTCAGTTAGCTATGCGTAAAGATGTGTTTCCCTACGATTTTGTTAAATCTAGTGAACAATTGCAGAATGCCACACTTCCTAGACGGGAAGAGTTCCATAACGTAATGAGTGGCATGGACATGAGTGATCTAGACTATACTAACGCTCAAAAGGCTTGGAAGGCCTTCCATTGTGCCACATTTAAAGAGTACGCACTTAGTTATCTTAAGGTGGATACTTGTTTGCTGGCTGACATATTTGAGTCGTTTCATTCCGTTTGTTTACAATATTATTCACTAGATCCTGCCCATTACATTACCGCTCCCTCGCTCGCACGGGATGCACTTCTCATTAAAACTGGTGCACATCTTGAGCTTATAACCGACCTGGATATATACCTCTTCCTAGAGTCTGCTGTTCGTGGAGGTATAACCAATGTAAGTCGATGTCACGCGAAAGCCAATAATGTTTACATGTCCAGTCATGATCCTTCCCTTCCTTCTTACATCTGCTATTTCGATGTAAATGCTTTGTATGCTCACACAATGTTGACAAGCTGCCTGTGGGTATTTTCCAGTGGGTTCCCAGGGATGAGTATGCGAGTTGGGATTTCAACGCTATTGACATAGATAGTGATACATCATATTTCGTGGAAGTGGATTTCACCTTTTCCAATGATTGTCACGATCGCCTATCAGATCTGCCTCTGGCCCCTGTGAATGGCATACCTCCCAATGGTCGTATGGGTAAATTACTGTTAACTCTCGCGCCATGTTAAGATTATGTTGTCCATGCTAACACACTGCAGCACTGCATTCAGTATGGGGCGATTATCGGCCATGTTCACCGCGTGTTGCGGTTTGAGCAGGGGGCCCGGATGAAGGAATGCATAGCCTTTAATGCTAAGCGTCGCGCCCAGGCTGTAAATCCCTTAGAAAAATCGTTTTTTAAATTACTTTCCAACAGTAATTATGGTAAAAGTTTTAGAATACTCGCAAACACAGATATATATTTTGTGAGGTATGATATTATTTATGGGGCAGCTGAGCTGATTGGTCGTCGACATTCAAGGCTAGGCAAATCGTCGATGGAAGTTTAGTCCTCATAGAGTTGCAGAAAGCTTCGATAACCTTTGATAAGCCTTTGTTCACAGGCATCGGCATTTTAGTTTTGTCATAATTGTTTTTATATGATTTTCATTATAACTATATGCAATGTGCCAGAAATTAGGAATTTGGACACGTTTTTTTTAAATTTTATTGTTATTTTAAATTATTTTTGGAAATTTTATTTTGCTCTATAATTTGGTTACTAAAGGGTGATTTACTCTTTGTTAGGCTGGTGTACTCCCCTTAGTTAAACTTTGTGCCAGTAGACAGAAGCACCTTTCCCAGAGACCTATCTGATATTTTGCAGATCTATGACTTTGTTGGCTGCCCGTTTGAAATTTCCCTCGCTTACAGGCACATACCAGGCCTGTAACGTTACTTCACTTCATGACTAAAACTGCATACAACAGCTCTGGACGAGTTGTTACCATTTCTCAGAGACGAGCTGACCATAGCCTTTACCGTCATGCAAACGTCTTAGGTTCACTCCTTGAGAGTCACGTCATGGACGATCGTTCCCAGCGTCGTTGCACTTTTGTTCACCCCCCTCCCCTCTCGGTTCTAAGAATTCGCCTAAGACCAATGACTGGTCATAAATCCCAGCAGACAGCGACCGTCTCCAAGGGCGACTGGCATAAAAAATGTGCGTGCAAAGTTGGACCACCCACGACATCTAGCGGCAGAAACAGTAACTTATTATCTTGGCCGCCAGAGTGAAGCTCCTGACTGCGCCCCTTAACCCCTGGTTTAAGCAGACGCCTTGAGCGAGTCGATTCTTTTTTTATGTCAGACACCCCTCAACAGGTAGTGCTAAAGTCTGCCAGTGCTACCAACATCGAGACATCAAAGTCAGAGTTTTTTATGACTTAGGAACCTTTCGGTCCGGACGTCCCAGTCCCTCCCACCACTTTTGATTGAACCTTTACTTTTAATTACGAGACGCGGTTCTTCGCGAGACGGATCGTTTGCGATTATCGGCGAATCGGCAGGACTCTGCAAGAATTCCATCCGGCCGCAACCGACTATGTAGTCGCGTAAATAAGGGATGCTATCCCTGTAATCTTCTTTATGTAGTTTAGTCCGTCTGCACAGTAAGAAACATAGCAGTTAGTTTTCTTTAAATCTTTTTTTTATAATGAAGAAAACGTCTGCGCCCAGCCACGTATTCGCGGGATCCAGTTCCTGGCTGGCGACGCATCGGTAAATAGAAGCCAACTTCCTGTCTGACAGGGTCCGAGAGCCGGACGCCGAATTTGCATTTTCATCAAACTTCCTCTACAACACACAGGCGCCCTAGCATCATTTTCCCGATGGATCTCCGGGAAGCGAAGCCCCGACCACCGGTGCTTCTGTATCTTTTAACCTTTTCTGAACTTTCTTAAACTACGCTGTTAGACGAAGTTCATCAGATAAACGCCATATCTGGACTTTGAGAATACTGGGATAGTTTAAACATATTTGTTTTTTTATTATTGGTTTATGTATTTTTTAATGAAACCTTTTTTTTATAATTTAATTTAGGGCTAGCCCATATTTCTCTTTAAATATAAATGATAGCTAATTTATTAAGTAATTGATATTGTATGTCTATATTTTTTAATATCTGTTATAAATTTTCCTATAGTAAATTTGACGTAATTATATTCAGACGGAATCACACCTTGTTTCTGTTCATTTCTAATAACATTGTGAAACCTGAAAGATCCCCAGCACAGCAAAAAAAATTCCCTCCACAGTCACCGCATCTCTCGTACTCAGATACTGATTCTCTGGTTTACCATGTTGTGTGTGACAACATTTACGATTCGATTCGCCCCGATTTAACTTCCTGTTTTCATACATTCAATTATTCGCCAGGTAATGGTCAATGCTTCCCCTTGGTCAAAAAGGGTGTAACAGGAGTGATGAAAGATGAAGTCGCTGGCAATATCATCAAGGTGTACATTGGTCTTCGCACGAAACTTTGTCGCAGCCTTGTCTCTGGTGAAGATGTGGAGACGGGGTGGACGTCGCTCGGTCGTTCAGTTGTTGTGTTGTTTGCCCGGCGCCAGCTCTTGGGTAGTGCAGCCTCACACTCTGAGGCAGGAGTGGACCGTTCGGCCCAGTGCAGCTGACCGAGGACGTGCTGACAAGGAGTAGCTAGCAGGAAGATTGGGTGTAGCAGAGAGGGATGCCCATGGTCTCACGAAGAGTCGCTAGCGGAAAGGTTGGAAGTTGGAGAGAGGGATGCCCGTGGTCTCACGAAGAGTCGCTAGCAGAGGATTGCCCGCGGTCTCACGAAGAGTCGCTAGCGGATGGGTGGGTAGAGAGAGGTAGAATGAGAGAGAGAGAAGGAAGCCCGCGGTCTCACGAGGAGTCGCTAGCTGAGCAGAATGGGAGAGAGGTAGAATGAGAGAGAACGAAGGAAGCCCGCGGTCTCACTAAGAGTCGCTAGCTGAGGAAGGGAAAAAGGAGGAAGGCAAGCCAATAATACCACTTTTGCCTGTGTCAGTATTTATTCTCCCAGATTAGCTGGGAGAGGAGAGCTCACAATGGTATTTCTACTCCCAGATTGGCTGGGAGAGAAGAGCTGTCTAGACTTGTTAGCCCGCACAAATTATACAAGTTTCTTCTAGTACCATTTGTGTTAAAGTTTTACATATTTCTATCTCTTTTGATCTTTTGCATCTTACAATATTATTTCCACATCTACAAAATATACTTACAATATACACTTAATAATCTACATAAATATTTACAATAATAACATCTATAACATAACTATAATACATTGTCTCTTTATATTTACAACTGCCATCTGGTGACGAGTGGTGGCACTACCAGGGCCATGGCTGGAGTGTTGCGCCGCGGACGGGACTGTGACCCGGGTTTTTGTTTAATAAAGAGGAGGTACGACATCAGACGCCCCCCCCCCCCCTGGAAAAGCCCAGGTCTAGGCCGTCCGCGCGCCCTCCAGCAGGCACATGATGCCTTCTCTCCTCGTAGTTGCGAGCGTTAGGGCCGGCCTGCTGGTTCCGGACTCCCTGGGTCGCCATTCACCAGTGTGTCCAGTTCGCTGCCTGTGACGTAATCTGCCAGGTACAGTGGGCGCCGGCGTCGTCGTCGGCGGTGTCTCTGGTTGTCTTCAGCTGGTTCCTCCACCTTGACCCGGAATTCAGCATCGGCGAGGGAGGCTCCATGCCCCCATCCGCTCGGGTAGGGGAAGGTGGTTCTGTTGTCTCAATGTCATCCGGTTCTGTCACCAGGGGCTGCTACTTCGTGGTGCCTATGCCTGCCTCTGGTGTCCCAGTGACATCAAGGATCTGCATTCGTGCTGGGTGACTCTGGTGCTGTCGCCTCGGGGTCGTGGCAGGGGCTTCTGCAGGCCTCTCCATTCTTGTCTTGGGCTCGTTCCCTGGAACAGATGCTGCATTCCTTGGGGTGTGACAGATTGGTGGTTGTCCGGCATTGTTCATGCCACATCTGGCGTAGGATCCTCCACGGTATTGCCCCCTTCTGGGAGTGCTGTTTTCCGGATGTGGTCCCGGTGTACTTTTCGCCTTTGCCTACCCCAGTGCACCAAATAAGTAATTTGACTTAGCCGCTTCAGGATGTGGTGTGGTCCCGACCACCTGGGGCTCAGTCCAGCACAGTAATTCCTAATTGCATTGGACAGGGGATGTGTGCGGACATACACGTGGTCACCGGGCTGTAGCTCCGGTGGTTGTCGTGTGGTCTGCGGGGTTATCTGCTGAGTGTAGGCCCTCTGGTGTTCTCGCGCTGTTGTCAGCTCCATCGCTTGCCGCCGACAGCGATCCTCGGGGTCTTCCCCTTCATCTGTCACTCCGTGGGCCGTCCATTCGCCGGGCATGGGCAGATTGTGGCCTTGGACCATTTGTGCCGGGGACATTCCTGTGGCTGCATTGATCCTGCGGCGGATGCAGAACAGGGCCTCCGCTATGTGTTCATCCCATGTGGTATGGTCGTCCCCCAGACGTATGCGCATTTGGACTTTCAGCTCCTGGTTACGTCTCTCCGTTGGGTTGGCTCATGGATGGTAAGCCGGCATAGTCCGGTGTTCCACTTGCCATGCCTGACATAATTCTTGCCACTGCCTTACGATGAACTGGCTGGCATTGTCCGTCAGGAGGTCCCTGGGGTATCCCCATCGTGGAAAGAATTCCGTCTGCAGGATTCTTGCAATGGTTTTGGCTCGGATGTTACTGGTAGGATATGCTCTTCCCTCGGGCAGTATGGGGATACGGCCCCATAACATCCAGCGCAATGGACTGGAATGGGGTAGTGGGGAGACGCGGCTGCTGCTGCTCGGTCCCATCACTCCGCCGTGCCTTTCGCTCCTGGCACTTCTCGCAGGTCCTTACATACTCCCGTATGTCCCGGGCTATGCCGGGCCAGTGGTAGTGCTGGCTGGTTGCCCGTCGGGTTTGGTCTGCTCCTGGATGTCCTGCCAGGTCATGATCGTGCATGAAGCGCAGAACAGCTTCCCGTGCTTCCGGTGGTACATAGATGCACCAATCCTGGTTGATTCCTATCCCCTTCGTACACAGCATGCCCTCTCTCATGGTCCATATCTCATCCAGTCCTTCTGCTTGCTTTGCTCGTCGACGCTCAGCATCTGGGGAGGTGCGTTGGGCGTCGAGAACCCATTGTTTGAGTTCGATCAGGTCCGCTGGAGGTGGGTCATCGTCTTCTCCCACAGTGAGCAGGCGACAGGTCGTGTCACTTGACCTGTGGTCGTGTGCCCTATGGGAAGGTGGCAGTATTTCCTCCCATGACACATCATCTTCCAGGTGGGAGTCCTCATCGGGGTCTCGTGACAGGGCATCCGGCAGCTGGTTTTCTACCCCAGGGATGTGTTCGACAAGGAAGTCGAAGGATTTTAGGAACAGGGCCCACCTTACGAGCTTGCTCTTGCGTCCCTGAAGTGTCCGTAACCACGTGAGACATTGGTTATCTGTGCGTAGCACAAATGGCCTCCCCTCCATGTGGGGTCGGTACTTCTTAAGTGCCCATACCACAGCTAGGCACTCCTGCTCATTGCTGTGGTAGTTCCTTTCTGCCTGTCCAAACTTGGCACTAGCATAATCAATGATGCACCTGTCTCCCTTTTGGTCCAATTGGTATAGCACTGCCCCCACACCGTCAGTGCTTGCATCTGTCTGGACATACAGCACACTCTCGGGGTTTACTCAGGACAGTGTGTGACATCTGGAGAAGGCTATTTTGAGATTGTCCAGTGCTTCCTGAGCAGCTGGGGTCCATTAGTAGTGCTGTCGAGGTGACAACAGGTCTGTCAGTGGGGTTGCGAGCGTGGCGAAGTCTGCGATATAGTTCTGTAGCAAGTTGGCGAGGCCCAGGAACCATTGCAGCTGTTTGCGTGTTCTGGGGGGTTCTGCCCCTGCAATCTTTGCTAGGTGTACCGGGTGGGGTCGGTTGCCCTCAGCATCCACCATGTGTCCTAAGAATTCAACTTATCTTAGTCCGATGTGGCACTTTTGGGTGGCACAGGTCAAGTAGTGCATTTCTAGCCGTTCCAGGACCAGCGACAGGTGGTGTGCATGGTGCTCCCAGGATTCGGAGTACACTATCACATCGTCGAGGTTGCCACCACGAACTGGCCGATGTATCCCTCTAGTACGCGGACCATCATAGTTTGGAATGTGGCTGGTGCGCACTTGAGGCCGAATGGCATGGCACAGAACTGGAAGCGTCTGCCATTGGGTACAGTAAATGCTGTCTTTTCTCTGTGGCTTGGGGTGATTGGCACCTGCCAGTAGCCAGAGCGTAAGTCAAGAGTTGTAAATACCCGTGCATTGCCTAGACTTGCCAAGGCTTCTTCTACGCTTATCTGTGGTGGAGGGGAACTGATCGTAACCCTGTTCAGCGGGCGAAAATCCACACAGAACCGCATGGTTCCATCCTTCTTGGCCTCTAAGACAATGCGTGAATTATATGCACTGTTTGATGGCTCGATGACCCCATCTCGCAAAATTTCTTGCACCTGTTCTCGTATCAGCCGTTGCTCCCAGAACCCATATCCTCTGGGGGCTTCATATATGGGTTCGTCATGTGCGGTAGGAATCTTGTTCTCGGTCACTGTGGTGCGCTTTAGGGGATTTGCAGTGGCAAAGATGCTTCGTCTTTCCCACAGAAGTCGCCTAAAATCGTCCTGATAATCGGAGGGTACCTGATTGTCCAGGTCTTCCAACCCCATGGGCTCCTCCTGGGGTGGTGGTATGCTTCCTAGTGTGTATACTGCCAGGCGCTCACGTTTACCTAAATTTACCAGGCCTGATGCTGGCGAAATCAAGGCGTCCTGCTCTACCAACCAGGGCTGTCCAAGAACCAAATCTTCTCTGAGCCCTTCTACGACGACTGCTGGAGTTTGGGTCACCATCTCCCGTATACCTACTGTGATGATGGCATCTCCAATAGCTGTCCCTGTCCCAGTGTCCGTAGCAAGGCGCAGGGCACAGTGTCTGGGTGTGACTTCTGCGGGTGGTACACAGTGCTGGGCGACAAACACATGGCTCGCCCCTGTGTCTATAAGTGCGGCAGTCTGTCTCCCGTTCAGGGTCATGGGGATCCGCATCAGTCGGTTTTATAGCGTGGTGAGCTGCCCCAGTTGTTCAATGTTGTTCTCTGTGGCTTGCAGCAGGGGATTGGCTGGCGCGGGGGGTAAGTCTGTAGGTCCTACACCCCCTACTGCCCGTTTCCCGCTGGTTGTTGTCGCTGTTGGTGTCTCTGGCAGTCCTGATGCCAGTGATACATGCCCTGTAGGCATCCAAGATGGCACTGTGGTGGTCGGCCTCCATCGCTCCGATTGCCTGCATTCCGCCATTCTGGAGATATGTTCTGGCCTGTCCAACCAGGTGGGCCCTCGATCGCCCGTGTTGCTGTCCGCCATGGACGTTCCTGCAGTATGTCCCTGCTTGTCCCTGCAGGTGCTCCAACCTGATGTCTGGGTCCTCGTTCGGGGATAGTTGTCCCGGTCCGACGTCCCAGGAGGTGTCGTAGGTTGCCTTCTGTAGCTGTTGCCTGTCGTACATAGTCCTCTACTGTCCTGTTGCAGTATGGCCTGAGGAATGGTTGCAATTCTTCTCGCATTAATGCAGTAACTTCTGGCAAAGCTTGCTCGTGGTCTTCATCTGGGGTTATGCGCCAGTACAGCCGCAGCTTGTTTGCTACGAACTGCTCTACTGACTCTGAGTCCTTTTGGGACTCGCCATAGAAGCGAGCCTTACAGCTCATGACTGCCATGTGGTCGTCAATGCGCCGTGTTAAGCGGGTAGCGAACTCCTGCCACTGCATGTCATAGCGTCCCCACAAGTTCCACCACTCACGAGCTTGCCTGCGTAATTGCTCACTCGTGCGTTGTGTCCATTCTTCAATCTGCACCCCACATTGTGTCAACCGTCCCTGACACCACTGCACAAACTCGCATGGGTCCTCATGCGCTAGCCCACTGAACTCTGGTAACACTACGCGTCCTGTTGCGGTAGCTGTCCGCCCCATATGCACGTTTGGTTGCACTGCTGGGCTTGCAAGTACCTCCCAGTCCATGAGGATTGCCCCTGCCTTCTGTGTTGGTGCCTGTGTGGGCCTTGGTGTTACTATTGTATCCCAAACCAATGTACCCATTGCTAACTCTGCTCTCACTGGTTTGCACTCAGATGTGTTGTGCCACTGTTCCTCTCCTGTCATTAGGTCAAAGTCCCTTGGTGGTTGACCTGTTTCGCATGTGGTTGTCAGTCTGTGTGGTAGCATTGTGTCACGAATTTCTACACGTTCTGTCCTGCACACATTCTTCTATACATGTTTAGTGAATATACACACTTCGGGTCGCCGACTGCTGCTGACTGTTAATGAACTCTGGTAGTCTCGATGATTAAGTGCCCCACGTTGGGCGCCAAATGTCGCAGCCTCGTCTCTGGTGAAGATGTGGAACCGAGGTGGACGTCGCTCGGTCGTTCAGTTGTTGTGTTCTTTGCCCGGCGCCAGCTCTTGGGTAGAGCAGCCTCACACTCTGAGGCAGGAGTGGACCGTTCGGCCCAGTGCAGCTGACCGAGGACGTGCTGACAAGGAGTAGCTAGCAGGAAGATTGGGTGTAGAAGAGAGGGATGCCCGTGGTCTCACGAAGAGTCGCTAGCGGAAAGGTTGGAAGTTGGAGAGAGGGATGCCCGTGGTCTCACGAAGAGTCGCTAGCAGAGGATTGCCCGCGGTCTCACGAAGAGTCGCTAGCAGATGGGTGGGTAGAGAGAGGTAGAATGAGAGAGAGAGAAGGAAGCCCGCGGTCTCACGAGGAGTCGCTAGCTGAGGAGAATGGGAGAGAGGTAGAATGAGAGAGAACGAAGGAAGCCCGCGGTCTCACTAATAGTCGCTAGCTGAGGAAGGGAAAAAGGAGGAAGGCAAGCCAATAATACCACTTTTGCCTGTGTCAGTATTTATTCTCCCAGATTGGTGGGAGAGGAGAGCTCACAATGGCTTTCTACTCCCAGATTGGCTGGGAGAGAAGAGCTGTCTAGGCTTGTTAGCCCGCACAATTTATACAAGTTTCTTCTAGTATATTTGTGTTAAAGTTTTACATATTTCTATCCCTTTTGATCTTTTGCATTTTACAATATTATTTCCACATCTACAAAACATACTTACAATATACACTTAATAATCTACCTAAATATTTACAATAATAACATCTATAACATAACTATAATACATTGTCTCTTTATATTTACAACTGCCATCTGGTGACGAGTGGTGGCACTACCAGGGCCATGGCTGGAGTGTTGCGCCGCGGACAGGACTGTGACCCGGGTTTTTGTTTAATAAAGAGGAGGTACGACGTCAACTTTATCCATTTAAGATGGAAGATGGTTCTTCTATGTGTAAAGCCAAGGTTGTTAAGGCCAGGCACTGTGATCGCTCCTGTTCCCTGAGTACATGGATTACTTAGTTCAAAATTCTCGGATTCTTGGCACTCAGAATCATTTCCGATCGCGAGGCCACACCGTGTTTATGGAGCAAGTGAACAAGGTAGCATTGTCTTCAGGAGATAATAAGCGTTGGCTTTCTGAATATGGTGTCAACACTTTCCCTGGGGGGCATAAACACGTACGCCCTTCCCCAGCATGTGCCTCACCACATCCTCTGTAAAAAATTTACATTAATGTTCAGCAGTCAGACAGAATAGAACACAGCTGACGTTTCCTCCGAGCAGTGGTTTTAGGAACACAACTGCACTCTCCCACCTCCCCTGCTCGGAGGACTAATGAGAGTTGAAGGAAAATAACTATACTGCCTCCCCAGCTGACTCCCGAGGGGTGGTTGTAGGAAACCAACAGCACTCTCTGAACCTCCCAACTTGTGCCATTGGATACCTCCATTATGCATGTGGAGTATAAACCGTTGGTATGTTAAAAAAACTTGTGTTTAGGTTTTTTTAATCTATCCTATTGCAGCAGTTAAATCAAATTGTTACACAATGGCTTTATCTTAAATATGTAACATATCATTTACAGGTTAACTTTATCTTAACATAATTTTTTCAGGCTAGATAAGACTTAATATATTTTTTTCAGGCTATATTGAACTTAACATATTTTTTTCCAGGCTAGATTGAACTTAACATGTTTTTTTTTTTCAGGCTAGATTGGTTTTAAATTCCTGACCTGATTTAATGTAAACTATTACAGGCTGGCTTGATCATAATGGATATAATTTTAGGATTGTTTGAAGTTAACGTATTTTTTTCCAGGCTAGATTGAAGATGATGTATTTTTTTTCCAGGCTAGATTGAACTTAAGGTAATTTATTCCAGGCTAGTTTGAACTTAACGTATTTTATTCAGGCTATATTAGAATTAACGTAATTTTTTTTAGGCTAGATTGAAATTAACGTATTTTTTTCAGGCTAGATTGCTTTTTCAAGTCCTGTTCCTGATTTGAATGAAATGTACTGTTGTAACAGTAGCGAACGCGATGCTTGAAATATGAGACATTCTACAGATCTCCCCAGCTCAAAAATAAAACAAAAAACAATGAAGCATGTTCCAGCCGACATTGTCGCAGCCTTCTTCGCGGAAGAAGTAGAGGAGGGCATACCTCCAGACATTGCGGCAGACTTCGCTGAAGAGATGCAAGAGGGATCGTCGCACACGCCCTCCTCCACGGCTACCACAACCCTGCCCGAGGGGCTGCAGGGGGTAGTGGGGTCCTCAGGGACGTGTCCCTGGGGACGCCCCCTCACCCTGGAAGAGCTCCGGGGATATCATGTGCCTTCCCCACCACGCGTGCCCTTGCTACCCAGCTCACACGTGGTGGCTAAACTTCTGGTGATAGAGGCCAAAAAAAAATAAACAGACTTGAATTTTTTTAACATAAATAAAAACTTCATTACTTTTTTAAAATGAAACCTCTTGTGTCGTCTAAATTATTTTAATATCCAAAATGCTATGTATGTTACATGTGGCTGGTAACTTACTAGGCACGAGTAATTTTTAATAAGTGTAAAGAGCTACATGATGATGGCGGGCTGGTACCGCCTGCATTGTATTTCTAGCATGCCCCCCCCCCCCCTTCTGTGATTGCGGGAGACATGACTGGTTTAAAAGTTTTTAAAACTCTTTGACTGTTATGAGAGTTATTATTTTACTTTTGTCTGGAAGACACACATAATATTTACATGGGGGAATAAATGTTTAACTTGGGAGAAATTACATTTGTATAACAAATGCTATACAGGCACATGTAATATTTAAATGTGGAAAAAATATTTAACTTGAGATAAATGTTTACTTCTAAATAATATTAATGGAAAGACTCTACAGGCACTCTGTAGCTTTGCTAATGGGCGATGAGCACTGGCTGATGGCCCCCCATCGCGTGGGGCTGATTGGGTTATTATTAAAACAAAAAGGGAAAACACGTCTCGACCCAGCGATGCTCACTACACAGAAATTCGACTTCACACTATATATGAAGTGATGCTAGTATTCTTGACACTATAATAAACCATAAAAATATAATGCTTAACTTTTAAAAAAAGTTAAGGAATATATTAAAATGCAAGCTATCACAATTAAAACAATAAAAGCAAACACATTACACATAATAATAAATCAAGAATTTATTACTATAGGTAAAAATACCTAATCAGTGGGATAATAAAAAAATTATATATTTTTGAAATACTATACAGAAATATTATTAAGTATAAAAAATATTGCTGTAAGCTAGCACTATAAGCATACTTGTAATAAATATGCCTATAGCATTGTTATAGTCGTAGACAATGAAAAACCAAGATAGATGATGTATTTAGTATTTAAACTTTCTTTTTAAATATCCCACCATCACCTAGTAGTGTAAAAAAAGATGACGGTCTCTATTTGAACTAAACTGTGACCTAAAACTATAAAAAAACAGATTGGTGGTTTCTCTCTTTAACTCCTACATATGCTTTTTTAATATATATAAAAAAAATTATTTAAAATATTTTTTGAACATATCTACCACTATGGTATTTTAGTGATGTTATTAATGTAATTCCCTCTTAACTAAAACTATATATATAAAGTGGCTCAGGGGGAAATTATTATTATTATTATTATTATTATTATTATTGGTGTGCACTGTGCATGGAGTCCCAGCAGACGACCACTAGACAGCGGTTGACTGTGGCACACTTTCTGTGGCGTTAATTGGAATTAAAGATAATGGGTTCTCTCTCTGGCGCACTCTGGTGGCGAGAGTTGGTATTACAGATGGTGGCTTATATCATAGCTAGTACTAGGAGGTGGCGCCCCCCACCCCACCACCTCTCCGTGAGTGTAGGTCGGCAAACCTAGTACTGTAGCTTATATTCGTTATTTCTTTATTTACTCTTCAACTGACCTCATGGTCTGGTTGGTAAGGTAGCTGCCTTCCAACCTCGATGTTCTCACGTCCCCTGGAACAAACACCAGCTGCCGCCTCAACATTTTTATTATTATTATTAGTAAAAATAACTTCAGCGCTACATAGCAATGCCTCCTAGCTCCTAAAGAATGAACCACATCAGACGTCGTCGCCCGCAGCAGACGACGCACTCCAACGATAAATCCACGTGTCGACATACCCACCCGCCACGCCCACCCCAAGCAAACACCTGTTGCTATGGTCCGCAGCAGACGACGCACTCCAAAGATAACTCCATGTGGCGACACACCCACCTGCCATGCCCACCCCAAGCAACCACCTGTTGATAGGAAACAAAATGGCCACATATAGACCGAGAATAACACAGCCTCCTACCTCCTCCCCCTCTTTGTTGTAATTTTCCCCCTGGGATAGGAATAGCATAGCCTCTTACCCTACCCCCTCTGAGGGGCCTATCTTTACCACAGTGATCTTACCACCCCTATCCCGCAGGAGATCTTAAAGTCCTCAGACCTGTCTGCCATCACTACTGCAGTGTCTCTTGTTGTATTGAATATTGCTTTGCCTCCCATTACAAACCACAGTGTACGTTGCTGTGTAGGGTGTTGAATTTCCCACAAAACAATACCACAATATCCTTTGTCTGTGTGGGTGCTGCAATGCCTCCCATCCCAGACTTAAGGTGGAGGGGGGTGTTACCTAGCACCCCAATTTTACACGAAGTGTCCCTTGCCGTATGGGGTGTGGCATTATCTCATATCCCAGACCAATAAGTCGCTTCATTTTTAATGTTAATGAATTGCTTCCTTTTCCAGACTGCAGTATTTTTTACTATGTGGTGTGTTGCATAGCTTTTTATTCAAGGCCGCAGTCTCCGTTTCTATGTTGGGTGTTGTTTTGCCTCCCATCCCATACCTCAGTGTCCATTGCTATGTGAAAGGTTGGGTTGCCTCCCATCCCAGATCGGAGTGTTATTGTAGTGAGGGGTATTGCATGCCTCTTATCCCAGACAATCGTTTTTCTTGCTGTGTGGGTTTGTTGCACTGCCTCCCAACCCAGAACACATTGTCTCATGATGCGTGTGGTGTTGCAATGCTCCCTTCCTAAACTGTAGTATATCTTGCTGTGTATTATGTTGCATTGCCTCCCATCCCAGACAGCAGTGTCCCTTACTGTGTGGGGTTTTGCATTTCCTCTTATACAAGACTGCAGTATTCCTTGCTGTGTGAGCTGATTTATTGCCACCCATTCCAGACCGCAAAATGCCTTGCAGTGTGGGGTGTTACATTGCCTCACATTCCAAACCGCAGTGCCCTTGCTGTATGGGGTTTTGTATTGCCTCAAATCCTTTACTGTAGTGTCCCTTACTGGGTTTGGTGTTGAATTGATTCCCATAACAGAATGCAGACCATTCCAGACTGTATATTCCTTGCTGTGTGGGCTAATGCAATGACTGCAGTCCTAGACTTTAGTGTCCCTTTCCTTGTTGTACGTTCTATTGTCGCCCATCCCATACCGCAGTGTACCTGGCATTGTGAGTTGATGCAATTCTTCTATCCTAGACTGTGATATATCTGGCTGTGTATTATGTTGCTTTGCCTCCCATACCAGACTACAGTGTTCATTTCTGTGTGGTGTGTTTCATTTCCTCCAATACCATACTGCAGTGTGGAATTTTGCATTGCCACCCATCAATGACTTCAGTGTACCTTGCTGTGTAGTATGTTGCATAATATCCCATCCCAAACTGAGTATCCCTTGCTGTGAGGGATGTTGCATTGCCTTCCATACCAGACCGCAGTGTGCCTTGCTGTGTGCGGGGTTGAATTTCCTACAATCCCAGACTGCAAGGTCCCTTGCTGTGTCAGGTTTGGCATTGCCGTACATACTGTACATTAACCGTTGGTTAAAGATATTGCATTGCCTCCCATTCCAGACAGTAGTTAAGCCTCCTGTGTGGGGTTTTAAATTGTCTTCGATTTCACACTGCAGTACCCTTGCTGTGGGTGGTGTTGCATTGCCTCCCATTCCAAATCGCTGTGCCACTTGCCGGTTGTGTTATTGCATTGCCTCCTAACCAGCCCGCAGTGTCTCTTGATGTGTAGTGTGTTGCATTGCCTCTTATCGCAGAACACAGTATTCCATGCTGTGTCAGGTGGTTCATTGCCTCCTCATGTATACTACTGTGTCCCTTGCTGTATGAGGGACTGTTATTTCCTTCCATATCAGACCGCGGTGTCCCTTGCTGCATGGGGTGTGGCATTACATTCTATTCCAGATTCAAGGTCCCTTTGCTGTGTCGTGTTTTGCATTGCCTAATTTCACAGTCTGCTGTGCATCGTTCGTTTTAGCTTGTCATTGCTTCCTATCCGAGACCGCAGACTCCCGGGCAGTGTGGGGTTTTTCATTGTTACCCATTCTTAACCAAAGTGTCCCTATTTGTATGAATTGTTGCAATTCATTTCATCCCAGACCGCAGAGTTTTTGCTATGTGGGGTGTTGCGTTGCCTCCCATCCCTGACCACAGTTACCTAGCTGGTTTGGGTATTGCATTTCCTCCCCTACCAGACTATAGTCTCATTTGCTGTTTTTGGTGTTTCATCGCATCCCAGTTTGTTGTGTCCCTTGCTGTGTGGGGTGATGCATTGTCTTCCATCCTAGGGTGCATGGTCCCTTGCTGTTTTGAGTGTTGTTTTGCCTAACATCCCAGATGACTTGAGTCTATTTTTGGGATGTAATTGCTTCCTTTCCCAGACCACAGTGTACCTAGCTGTGTGGGGTGTTTCATTGCTTCCCACCCCAGTCTGCCTTAACCCTTGCTGTATGGGGTGTTGCATTGTCACCCATACAAATCCGCAGTGCTCTATGAAGTTGGTATTTTTTATTAACTCCTATTCAGAACCGCAGAGTAACTTGCTGTGTGGGGGTGTTAGACTACAGTAAACTTTGCTGTTTGGGGTGTTGCATTACCAGCTATCCCAGACTGCAGTATGCATTGCTGTGTAAAGTTTTGAATGCCTCTTATCTCAGACTGCAGTGTCCCTTGAAGTGTGGTTTGTTGCATTCCCTCCCAAATCAATCCTTAGTGTGTAGGGTGTTGCATTGCCTACAAAACTAATCTGCAGTATCCTTTTGCTATGTGGGGTGCTGAAATGCCTCCGATCTCAGACTACAGTGTACTTTGCTGGGTGGGGTTTGTGCACTGTGCCTCAATATTAGATGGCATAGTCCCTTGCTATGAGGGGAGTTGCATTGTCTCATATCCACTTACCAAAGTGTACCTTGATACATAGGTTGATGAATTGCCTTGTTTCCCAGACCAAAATATTTCTTACTATAATGTTAATTGCTTAGCCACTTTTTCCAGGCTGCAGAGTCTTTTGATGTGTGGGGTTTTGCATTTCCTCCCATCCCAGAATGCATTGTCTTATGATGTGTAAGGTGTTGGCACTGCCACACAATTCAGATCACAGTGTCCCTTACTGTGTGGGACGATGTATTTCCTCTTATCAAAGACTAGTAAATCTTGCTGTGTTAGTAGTTTTATTGCAGGAAATCCTAGACCACAAAATCCCTTAGAGGGCAGGTTGTTGCATTATTTCACATCGCAAACCAGTGCCACTTGCTGTATGGAGTTTTGCATTGCCTCTCATCCCAGGCAGCAGAGTTACTAGCTATGTGGAGTGTTGCATAGCTTCAAATCCCTGACCAGTTTTTTTGCTAGGTTAGTTGTATTGACACCCAACCCAGACTTCAGAGTCTCTTATTGTGTTGGGTTTGCATTGCCTCCCACCCAGACTGTGGTATTTCTTACTTTGTAGTAGGTTTTCTTTGCATTAAATATTGGAAAGCAGTGTTTGTTTTTGGTTGTGGTGTGTTTCATTGCCTCCTATCTCATACCTAAGTGTCCCTTGCTGTGTTTGGGTACTGCACTGAAACAAACCTCAGACTGCAGTGTCTCTTTTGTGTTGTGTGATCCATTTTCTCCCATCCCATACCACAGTGTCCCTTGTTGTGAGAAGTGTTGCATTGCCTTCCTAGCTAGTTCGCAGTGACATTTGTTATGGCGAATTTTGCACTTCCTCCAATCAAAAACTGCAGTGTCCCTTGCTGTGTAGTATGTTCTATTTTAACCCATCCATTATTGAGTATTCGTTGCTATATGGATTTTTGCATTACCTCCCATCCCAATTGATGTGTTTCTCTTCCTGTGTTGGTTGTTGCATAGCCTCTCATAGCAAACTGCAGTGTCCCTTGTTATATAGAGTGTTGCATTGCATATCATTCCAGACTAGGTTGTGTTACACCTCATCAGTCTCCTGATGACTCGGGGTAACTAATGGATCTTTTGGTTTCAGAAGGTAAATTAATGATTTCGTCCAGACATTAGGTCCTCTGTTTTTATTTTACTTTTGATTATTTTACATCATATAATATAAGTTGATTAACAAAAACATTAAAACATGGATTTAAGATCACATTATTATAAGAATGGTCCAGCCCTTATTAGACAATTATATAGATACTTAACATAATTTAAATAAAGTTCGCGACAATAGAAATGTTAAAGAGTCGTAGGAAACTTCTGGCTGTCTGATCTGAGAAACATCATGGTTGGATGCTAGTCCGAAAAGGTTTTAAAAACTGAAGGGTTGGCAGTATGAATATTGCTGGACGAAGTGGAAAGCTGATGGGACGTCAGAGGGCCATAGTCATCCTGCCCGTGGAAACTGATCTGGTCCTTGGAAAGTGCCCGGTACTTGTACCCTGGTACTTGGTCCCTGTCAAACAGGGTGATGTCTTCCAGGATCTGCCCAGTTATTGAGCACGTGAAACCACCGCGGATGTTTCATGATTAAAAAAAAAAATTGTTTATGATAACCATGACATGACTACTCGAGCTAGATCTACACGGAATGACAAACGCCTAAACACTAACATTGTGGGAATCATCCCTTGTCTAGTTAATCACATCTTAAAAGTAAAACAGAGAGGCGTCCCGATGATGTAGATGCGAAGCAGTCAGTTCCGAATCGCGGCGCGCAGTAATTTTGGAGTGGCAGAGACTTGTAATTAAAAAGGCGACATTAAAGAAAGAAAGGGAGGAGGCTTCGGCTTTCGAAACGAAAGGTTCCTAAAATAACCCAGGTGCTTGTCGAGAAAAGCAGACTTCGATATCTCAAACTTGGTGGTACTGCCTGCTGTCAGCGCGACCTACTGAGGTATGTCTGAACCAAGTAGAGGACGACTCGCACGAGGTGGCTGGTAGCAGCATAGGACTTATGGAGAGGACTAGGCCTGCGCTCTGGTGACCAGGGAAGGAAATACAGGGTACTGGTTACTGCAGGAGACGCCAGAGGGCAGGCAGTTAGCGGGCGTTCAAACTCCCATGGGAAGTGATTCGCAAAACTACCCCCAGGTGGCATAAGCATGTACATTTGTACTAGTGTCGTGGACTTAGGGAGAGGCCGACCCTGGCCGGGGTTAGTGGCCGGTCATCACTCTGGGTCAGTGTTCGCAGGAAAACTTGGAGAGGTGGGGGTGTTTTAGCTGCTGATGACAGTGGGAAAGATACTCTACAGGACCCGGAGACGTGACTATACTTTGGTGTAAATGGCTCGCGTCAGGGGAGGTCTTGGAACTGGCCTGTCCTGAGAGCTTGCAGGGCCTAGCAGTTCTCGTCACGGATCGGTGGCAAATTACAGGCAACGTTCATGCGCCAAGGCAGTAATAAACAGATACCAGTCTGACTGGCAAACACTTGGCAAAAATCGGATCTAGGGCTGGGAGAACTTGAGGTGACAGGTCTAAATGTTCAATGGGAGTGTACAGGAGGAGGAACAAGTTTAAATTGTTGAAGCAAAGGAATGACTGGTGACATTATCTAATTTTAAAAAAATTCAAATTCAAAATTGTGCCAAAAATACTATTTGGTGGCACAGTTGTCCTTTGCTGTTTAGTATGTTGCATATTATCCCCCCCCCAGACTGAGTATCCCTTGCTCTGCAGGGTGTTGCATTGCCACCCATAACAACTGAAGTGTCCCTTGTTTGTAGGTTATTGCATTACCCCTATACCAGACCGCAGTGTCCCTTGCTGTGTGAGATTTGCATTGTCTCCCATCCGAGACTGCAGTTTCCCTTGCAGTGTGAGACATTGAATTTTCTCCAATATCAGACTGCAAGGTCCTTGCTTTGTCAGGTATTGCATTGCCTTCCATCGAAGACTCCATTAACCGTTGGTTAAAGATATTGCATTCTAGACCACAGTGTTCATTCATGTATTGTTTTCCATTCCAAACTGCAGTATCCTTTCCTGTGTGGGGTAATGCACAGCCTCACATTTAAAACAACTTTGTCCCATTATTTGTAGGGCATGTTTGCTTCCAATTTGAGACTGCAGAGTTTCTTGCTATGTGGGGTTTTGCATTGCCTCCCATCCAAGACTACAGTATTCTTTTAGTGTGGTATGTTGCAATGCCTCCTATTACAGACAACAGCTTTTCTTTGTGAGGTGTGTTGCATTGCCTCCCAACCAAATTTTAGTGTCTCTAGCTGTGTGTAGTATGCATTGCTTGCCACTTTAGATCGCATTGTCCTTTGCTGTATGGGGTTTTGTATTGTCTCATTTCCCAGACAGTAGTTTCCCTTGTTATGAGATGCATAGCATTGCCTCCAATCCTAGATAACAGTGTTTCTTAATGTGTGGAACATTGTAATGCCTATTATATTTGACTGCCGTATCCCTTGCTGTTTCGGTGTTCAAATGCCTCCCTCCCATACCGTTGTGTCTCTTGCTGTATGAGGGTGCTTCATTACTTCCCATACCAACACCACAGTGTAGGAATTTGCATTGCCTCCTGTCCCAGATGACCATATACGTTGCTGTGTCGAATGTCTCATTGGTTCCCGTCGCAAACCACAATCTCATTGCTGTGTCGAATGTTTCATTAGTTTCCCGTAGCAGAAAACAATCACCTTGCTGTGTTGTATGTTTGCACTGCTTCCTATCCCAGACCCCATTAGCCCTTGCTGTGTGATTTGTTTTATGCCTCCAATACCAACCAAGGTATCCCTTGCTGTTTTAGTTGTTACATTGCATTTCATACCAGACTGCAGTGTGCCTTGCTGTGGGGAATTGTTGAATTGCCTCATATCCCATACATTATTATCCATTGCTGTGTAGGTTTTGCTTTGCCTCTCATCCCAGACAGCAGTGTCCCTTGCTGTGTGGGATTTAATATTGCCACCTATCACACACTGCAATGTTCCTTGCTGTGTGAGATGTTGCATTGCAACCCACCTCAAAACTCAGGGACCTTTGCGGTTTTATGAGGTTGCATATGAGGTTGTATCATATCCCAGACTGCTGTGTCTTTTAATGTTTGGGTTTTTGCATTGCCACCCATCCTAGATTGCAGTATCCTTTGCTGTTAAGGTGTTGCATAGACATGTATTCCAGGCTGCAGTATCCTTTACTGTATTGGTTGTTGCATTGCCTCCTATTCTAGTCTGCAGTTATCCTTGGTCCCAGTCCACAGTGTCCCTCTGTAAGGCATATTGCATTGCCTCTCAACCCACACCGCAGTATAACTTACTGTGTGGGTTTTTTTAGATGCATTTCATCCCAGACTGCAGTTTACCTTATGTGTGTGGTGTTGCATTGCCTTCCATCCCATACCGGAGTCTCCATTGGCATGAATATTGTTGCATTGCCTCTCATCAAAGATTGCCGTGTCCCTTGCTATGTAGTATGTTGCATTTTATCCCATACCATATTGAATATTCCTTGCTGTGTAGTGTTTTGCATTACCACTTTTTTAAACTGAAGATCCCTTGCTATGTGGGTAGTTGCATTACTTTACATACGAGGCTGAATTATCCTTGCTGTGTGTGTTGTCGCACCGCATCCCATCCCAGACTGCACAGTCCCTTGCTGCATGCATTTGTTTGGTCTCCCATACCGGATTGCAGTGTCTTTACCTGTGTGTGAAATGCATTGCCGCCCACTTTAGAACGCATTGTCACTTGTTGTGTGGGATATTTCATTGGTTCATATCCCAGACATTAGTGTTCCTTAATGTATGGGTTGTGGCAGGGCTTCCCATAACAGATTGCAGTATAAATTGCTGTGTGGAATGTTGCATTGCTTCCCATCTCAGTCCACCATGTCCATTGCTGTATGGTGTATTTAATTGCCTCCCATACTTGACTGCAGTGTCCATTGATGTGTGGGATGTTGCATTTCATCCCATCCCAGAATGCTGTTACCTTCCTGTGTGGAGTGTTTAATTGCCACCTATCCCAGACCGCAGTGTCCCTTGCTGTGTGGGATGTTACATTGCATCCCACCTCATATGACAGAGTCATTTGCAGTGTGAGGTGTTTCATTGTCTCATATTCCAGACCGGGATTCATTGAAGCTTGGGTTGTAGCATTGAATCCTATCTCCGATTACAGTAACCTGCGGCTGTAAAGTGGTATAGCTTTGTCTCCCATCCCAAATCTTGTTTACTTTGTTGTGTAGGGCGTTGCATTGATATTTATCACAGGCTGCAGTGATCCTTGCTGTGTTGATTGTTGCACTGCCTCCCATCCCAGACTGAAGTCCCTTTCTGTGTGAGGTAATACATTGCCTCCCATCCAAAAACAATGTGTGTCCCAAGCTGTGTAGCGTGTTGCATTGCCTCATATCCCAGACCGCTGTGTCACTTGCTGTAAAATGGTATAGCCTTTTCTCTCATCCCAGATTTAGTTCCCTTTGCTGTGTAGGGTGTTGCATTGCCTGCTATTCTATTCTGCATTTTTCCTTGCTGTGTGGGGTGTTGCATTGCCACTCTTTCCATTCCGCAGTGTCCTTTGCTGTGTGTGGTGTTGCATTGCCTCCCATCCCAGACTATGGTATCTCTTGCTGTGTAGTATTTTGCACTGCCTCTCATAACAGAATGCAGTGTTCCTTACTGTCTGTTGTGTTTAATTTACTCTAAAAACAAACCACAATGTCTCTTACTGTTTAAGATTTTGATTGCTTTCCTTCCTAGCTTGAAGTGTCCCTTGCTGTGTGGCATTTTTCATTTTATCCTGGCAAAGATTGCAGTGTCCCTTGCTTTGTTGGATGTTGCATTTTATCCCATCCCAGAACTAAGTGTTCCTTGCTGTGTGGGTTGTTACATTGCCTTCTATCCTAAATCGCTGTGTCGCTTTCTGTGTACGGTGTTTCATTACCTCCCATCCCAAACTGCAGTGTCCCTTGCTGTGTGGGTTGTTGGATTGTTTCCAATCCCAGACCACAGTGTCTCTTGCTTTGTGGGATGTTTCATTGTTTCCTATTCCAGACCGCAGTGTCCGCTGTTTTTTGGGTTTGCTAAGCCTCCCATCCCAGACCGCAGTGTCCCTTGCTGTATGGGTTGTTGCATTGCCTCCCATCCCAGTCTGAAATGACTGTTTTTGTTTGGGGTGTTGCATTGACTTCCTTTACTGAACACTGAACACCAGCGCCCAACTATGTAATGGGACATGACGTCGTGTACATAGACGCTCTGTAGGCATCGATGATTATCTGAAACACTAGTTTCGCTCGCCCATTAAAAGCAAGACAGCACACACATCAATTTGTGACCATTATTCTAGGTTATGTCCTTCTGTCATAGTGGTTACATTCAACTCAGTGAAATCTGCCTGCTGCTTATCTGTTCTCCGGTACTATTTGCATGCGCCATTGCACCTCTGATATCGGAGCTCCTGTCGTAAATTCACATAATATTGTCTTTTGTTGTGGCAACATTTTTTCTCACTTTGTAACACAGCATTAGGAACATCCCTTGTAACTATGTGAGACATAGTCTAAAGTACTGTTTTCTACATGCTTTAAAAGCAAACTATTAGAAGTTTTAACCATAGGTGTATTTCTTTAAAATCACCCCCAATTTAATAACAGTGTGGATAGACATGTGTTCTAATAATTCACTGAATTTATATAAAAAATAATAATTTAAAAAAAATTATGATTAGCGATTAAATTATTTAACTATCTTAAAAATGTTTAACGACATTTAATGAAACGTTATTACAAATAAATACACAAGGAAAATTTTTAATTTTTTTTTTTAATTGTTGATTTTCAAAATCATTTTGTATACTTACGAAACATTCTGCCCGACATGAAGATGCCACTTGATAATGTATAACTGGGCTCTGGTGTATAGTTGTATATTTGAACTAAAACGCCAACTCCTGGGAGCAGTGTGAAGAGACATAACTCAGGATTCATGGATGGTTTGGCTAGGCCTTGATGAATCTCCAGTAATTGGCAGTAAGTCTCAGGCTCTCGTCCGTGTATAGCGAGCCAACACGAGAGCTAGATGTTCCAACTATTGCTTTACCTTACATTAATTGCTTGTTGGCAAGCGGCTATACCAATGCTGCACCCACGCCTTAATAACACAGGTGCAAATAACGATTAGTTGAAATAACACTCAACGCTAGATGGTTCCGATTTAATTTCATTACTAACGCGATTACATGAGCATGGTTCTCCGAAAAACTAACGCACCTATCCTAAGGATGTATAATGGGTGTCCAGACTTGGGCAATAAGTGTTGTTGCACCACGGTGAGCGTGCCGAAGCCCGCCGACCCTCCACGCCGTCTAGGCTCCGCCCCACGCCGAGTCTCGAACAAGAATATCGTCCAATGTTTGGATAAAAGCCAACAATTATACCATGAAGTATAATTTTTTTCAAAGTATATTAAGCGTAAAACAATAATTTTGAAAGTGTTGTCAACACCTTCTATCAACAATTCGATTAGCCCATCATGGCCGTTGGCTTACATACTTGATACCATTATCATGTATTTAAATATTACAATTACTAGTTGTACTAGGCACATTACATACCATGTACTTGCTTATTATTACATAGTTATACATATATAACCGAACAAAATCCCTTCCACTTATTCTATTTACTAATTACATCATTTACACATGTACACTGCGCAGCTGACGACATACTGGCAGATGTGGTATTAAGATTAACGCCGACAAAGGAAGCCCACGTTACATGCAGATTAAATTCAAAATCCTAAAAAAATAATTAAAAATTATTAAATAATGTACAAGCTGTTCGTCACCACTTCTCCAAAATGGCGATAAAAGTAACAACTTTATATATATATATATATATATATATATATTTACTACGCAAAACAACATGTTATAAGCTGCAAGATACCACAAAATTTGATAAAGAATAATTTCCAAACATTGTAGTATGAAACGAATTTCTTGATTGTTTTCACCGTAGAGTAAATAAAGTTATGGAACGAATTTGCATTTCTGTGAACCTTGGTAAGTTTAGAATTTAGAAGGCAAAATTTTGGTTTACCGTTTAGGTAGATTTAAAGAAATACTACCTAATTTAGCCGTTACCGTGGTGCGACTTCCGAAAATTTTTTATATAGTTTTTCATGTCATGGTCCATAGACCCCAAAACCATCGTCCACTCAAAAAATATATATATATTTATGTGTGTGTACCTAAAATCCATTATAATTTATTGTAAACTTCCTAAACTTAAACTAAAACTTTTGGCTGAAATTTTTTTTGATGAAAAGTACTATTACAGTAAGAAGAGGGGTTGATTTAAAAAAAAAAAAAAAAAAAATTTAGTATCAAATTCATCGGAATTTACTTTTAACCATTTTAATATGACCTTAAACCTTTGGCCAAAAAACATTTTGTACGACCATATATTAGTGCAAGGGATGAAAATATTTTCTAAAGGTAAAAAATAATTGCATAGCTACCTTATTATACATAAAATTAATTTCGTTAAGACCTTTACTGCTGCATGCATTAAGTTAAAGCATTCAAAATATTTTTGCAGCATGGAATATGGGAATATGTTTAATGAATATTTTATTAATATTGTCGAACATTTAGTATGTAATGTACATAAATTCTTAAAATTTTCCGGAGTTTATAGAAGTTTCCAAAAAATTTCCAGAAGAAATAGGTGCTTCAAAATCTACCTACGCCTGTAGGCTGTGCCAGAAGGTTTTTTTTCTTTTTCTTTTTTTTTGAAATGGCAAAATCTAAGCTTCAGTAAGAGAATTTATTTATTTTATTTTTAAAACTCATTTATCCTTGTTTTTTGTATGTATATGTATATAAATGTGTTTGTGTGTGTTTCTTAGGATGAAATAGGAAAATATGATGATATACGTTTTTTATGCATTTTAAGTGTACGTGATCAGTTGTGTCGGTGTGGATCTGTATACATTTAGAAACTGGAGATTTCATTTGTTCTATATGTACAACAGATGCCTATTGGTTAAGAGAAAGTGATAAGTGTCTCTATTGCGCACACTGACACACTCTCTACATCTAGTCATGATACGATTTGTAACATCACTAGTAATGTATTGTATTTTAAATCATGTCGCTCATTTACTATTTATCTTACTTCAAATAATTAAAACATTTTAAATTTATAAATAATTAAAATTATAAAGTTAAAATCAAAAAGCACTCATTAAATTTGTGATTCGAAAATAAACACACTCATGGAAACCGTAAACCAAACACAATTGAGACAATTGGAATAATTTTCATGTTTCACTGTAAATAAGTTACCTTTAATTGACATAAATGAAAATATTGATAATCATTATTTTATGAAATTAACAAATTGGCAAGGTATGTGAAATGTTGATGTCTCATTCACACTGCAAGTAGTAAGCTGAGGACTGTCGGAGGAAGCTGCAGAGGAACGGTGTGTCTGTGCAGGTCACGGCTCGATGGGCATCAGCAACTCCATCGGCTCCAACACGTTCGACATCCTGCTGTGCCTGGGGCTGCCGTGGCTCATCAAGGCGTCCTTCCTGCCCACCACCGAGGGACAGCACTTCGTGGGCATCAACTCGCGCGGCCTGGAGTACAGCGCCATCTCGCTGCTGTCCACGCTCATGCTGCTGTACGCCACCTTCTCTTGCAACAGGTTCTCTCTGGACCGCAAGGTGGGCCACGCGTGCCTGCTCATGTACGGCTGCTTCCTCGTGCTCGCCTCGCTCATCGAGCTGAACGTGTTCTTCAAGGTGAACCCGCCCACGTGCGGCCGGTGAACACCACGCATCTCTCCACAACTTAATAATGTTCGGTCCCTACATCGGGCTGCGATGTTATGGACGGAAAGGAAATGAGTGATTCAAAAGTTGATAGAAATCTCAGTTAAATTCTATACTATTTAATATTTTCATAGATGTTTTAAAGAAGAAAACGATTGTTTTGTAATTTTCTACAGTAAAAAATTTCGTCCTCAAAAAAAAAACATGCAGATAATTGTATCGATATATGTACGATATTATTATCATTCGAGAGACATTTAATTAAAGAAAATTACTAAAACATGTACAAAGTTTTTATAACTTTTACATCCTCGCACTTAATGCAAATTAAACCATTAAATCATTCAAAATTATCAACAGAAATGTTAAGTACAAATAATTTAATTAAAATTTTTAAGTATCCTGATGGTGTTTATTATGCAAAAAGTTTTAAAAATGGAAGTAAATTAATGTAAATTTATCACATTTTGTAATAAAATTGGTTGTTAACCTCCCACAAATGTTTTGATTTTAATTAACATTTAGATTCCTGGAAGTTTGTACAAATTTTTTCCTAATTTTACATCCTAATAGTTTGAAAGACTCGTTTTAAAGTATTTTATTTCAACACAACGATTTTAAATACATCTCCAATAATTAAAAATATATTGAATAGCTTTCATTTTAAAATTAATTTTAAAAAATAATTTAATGAATAAATTATGAATTACATATATGTTTGGAAATTATTCTTATTTTTATAAGAAAACTATTTAAAAGATTTTTTTTGAGTAAGTTTGTAATATTAAAAGTAAAAATATTCCAAACAAGGGCTAATTAAGTTTTTATTTTATATGATCCGGAGAAAATTTTAAAACACGTAATTTCTATTTAAACAATTTACTTAATGCTTATTGATCCAGTACACATACAAATATACATATATACGCATATGTATATATGTACCATAAAAATATAATTTCTTAAATTATGGGTTATTCTTTCCAGTTTTTTTATAATTTTAATCGTTTACGAAATAAAATCTTAAGGATTCATTAGTTTATTGTCAAAGTATATGTACAGGTCTAACTGTAGATTACTGAAATAAACTTTACAAATCGAAACAGCATTAATTTTAAATAATTTGTGTGCAAATAAAAGTTTGTAAAACCTGTCATAAAAAATTAGTATCCCTAATAAGGTAAATATTCTTTAGCGTATAAAACTATAGTAGTATTTAATAGTTCTTCCGGGGACAGGGTGATGACGTTTCGGTGGCCATTTTGGACACAAAAATGACTCTAAATGATCCTAAAACTCTTAATTCCTAAAATATTTCCCGTTTTCGCGGGAAAAATTCTCGTTTGTAAGAAAATTTCCCTTTTTGTAATTAAAAATGTCATCGGTTTGAAATGACAATATTTAGGTTTTAAGAATCCATATCTAAGCCACCTAAAAGACCTCTAACAACATCATGATTTATGAAGTCACCGTTGCAATTTTCGAAATGACCGCCATCTTGAAAATCCGTAATTTTTTTTCCTAGAATATCGGAAAACCAATTGTAAATTTAATTTTTTTTAATAAATCAAAATTAACAAAAATATTATTTAAAACACGCACTTACATCCTCGGTTCGTACCCACCGACCACAAAAAAATAAAAATTACAACAAATCCTACCTCCATGGAAGCCACAGAAAGACTGACCTCCCACCACTAATGCCAACGTATATATCGCCTGCTAGTATGAGACAACGTACGCTACCTTGTTTTCGTCTGCTGGAATCAACCATCTTGTTTTCATCTGTAGTGTACTACAGATGCCAGATTGCAGTAAAAATTTATTATTACTGTGGCGTCGCCATCTGTGAAATTTGGACGCCATCTTGGAAATTCGTAATTATGTAGCTATTAATTCGGGAAAAATTCCAAAATTCATCAAAAAATTCACTTATTAAAATAATGATCGGCATGATAGGATTCCATCCTTGGTTTGATTATCGGCCAGTGATAAAGATAACTTAAGCTTAAAATAAATTTTATATACTGTTTCCTATTACCTTTCATGGAGTTAAATAATTTTTTTCCTATACGTAATTCATCACTAGACAAATAACCTGTACAAAAAATGTTGTCGCTATGCCTAATATGGAAGTATACGTTTTCTATACTTTGAATACATTCAGAAGAGTTAATGTAAAATGCTATACGTATAGGCCAAGTGTCTTCGGACCACGAGACCAGGTCATGATCAATGTCAGTTTTATAGACCAAACATTTCCGAACTATGAGAGAAATCATGTCCTGTGTACAGACTAAACGATTGACAAACAAAAAATGAAGCAAATTTGGAAGTAAAATCAAACAAAAGGAAGCACAATAGGAAGCACAATAAACAAAGAGGCAGCTGTATTACAGGATCTCTGTCTTAGAAATCAGTTTACAAGAAATAAAAATTGTATTTTTTAAAATCTAAATACATGATTTGTTTTTCAATATTATTCGCATGAAAGTAAAACAAGTGATTATAGTATGTAGCCAGTTTCCCTTAGTTCTTGACAATATGCGAGTAGTTTCCTCTACGAACACATGTCACCAACCGTCTCAGGCGATCAACTAATATGTTAGGATCTTCAAATGACATACAATCTTTCTCTTACAAGATGGTGGAGCGTAACGAAAAATACAACAATATAGAATCTAATATGGTGTCCATTACGAATCGCACATCGATCATGTCATACACACCAAAGTTGGCTGGCATAACGAAATTTGCAACATTTATAGAATCCAAGATGGTGGTCATAACATAATGTGCAACAGTGGTTTTATATAAATTTTGATTATTTTTAACAAATGTTAGATTTTAGTAGTTGGAAATAGGGGGTTCAAGAACAGGCGGAGGATCGAGGATCCGGCGGCCATCTTGGATGACGTCATCTAATCCGTATGCTAATCTATGCTAATCCGTATGCTAATCTATGCTAATCTATGCTAATCCATGCCAATCTATGCTAATCCATGCCAATCTATGCCAATCAGTATGCCAATCTATGCCAATTCGTATGCCAATCTATGCCAATTCGTATGCCAATCTATGCCAATTCGTATGCCAATCTATGCTAATCCATATGTTAATCCATGCTAATCCATATGTTAATCCATGCTAATCCATATGTTAATCCATGCTAATCCATGCTAATCCATCCGCCATTTTATATTTCTAGAAATTTCCACCAACTTCGAATCGTGACGTCACCGTTGCACTTTTCGTCACGGCCGCCATCTTGGATTAGAATTTTTTTTTTGAACTTTTGAAATTCGATGTAATCATCAACCGCCATCTTGTTTCGTCTGCTGGTGGCCGCCATCTTGTTTTCGTCTGCTGGTGGCCGCCATCTTGTTTTCGTCTGCTGGAGGCAGCCATCTTGTGACGTCATATAGTTCTGTTGGTCGCCACCAGATAGCAGCAGGGATTATTTTATTTTAACTAAAATATTTTCAGTGCCGAGGCTGGGATTCGATCCATGGGACGTGAAAACGTCCAGGATGTCGTGGTTACGAGGCGGACACCTTGACCACTAGACCACGAGACCAATTGGGATATGGTGGAATAAATAATCTATATATGCTACGTACTGACGGCAAGTTTATGATAAATGGGGGAGGAGGGTGTTTTTGCCTTCCTTAATGCATACCTAAGGCCCCACATTTTAAATTAAAATTATTATACAGCCGCCATCTTTAATTCCAGCACAGACTACCAGATGGCGCTAAATTCAAAAATTAGTTACCAGAGGCGCCGCCATCTTGGTTCTCAAGTTGGCTGGTAGATGTCGCAAGTATCGCGCACCAAATTCAAAAATTAGTTGCCAGAGGCGCCGCCATCTTGGTTCTCAAGTTGGCTGGTAGATGTCGCTAGTATCGCGCGCCAAATTCAAAAATTAGTTGCCAGAGACGCCGCCATCTTGGTTCTCAAGTTGGCTGGTAGATGTCGCTAGTATCGCGCGCCAAATTCAAAAATTAGTTGCCAGAGGCGCCACCATCTTGGTTCTCAAGTTGGCTGGTAGATGGCGCCACCGTCGCCATATTTTAGTTCATACAATCGATACCAGATGACGCCACCATCGCCATCTTTAGTTCCTAGTGTTGCTACCAGAGTGTGCCACCGTCGCCATCTTTAATTCTTAAAGTTACCGCCGGAGCGCGCCACCATCGCCATCTTAAATTCATAAAGTCGCTACCGGATGGCACCACTGTCGGCCATCTTTAATTCAAGGTATTGTCGCCGGATGGTGCCAAGTTTGAATTTAAAAACCTACAAGTGTTATGCAATGTGTAACCAGTCGAGATAAGTTTGGAACCTGTAACCATATTATTATTATTATTTATTAATGTATGTTTATTAAATATGATAGAGTATTTATAAAATATTGGTGTTGTGTAGAGTCTCTCTCTCTTCTCGTAGTGGCGGAAGACATCTCGAAGGTAGTGTTAGAATTTATGTATTAAAGCAATCATTCTAGCTGAGGAGACTAATAACTTATAGTTACAATTCAATAATAGCAGCAATTAAATGTTTTGAAATTAAAGCAAACAACGTAAATGTTAAACACATATTTATTTAAATCTTATTACAAACAGCAAGGGGTAAGAACAATCGATGATTTACAAGAAGTAAATAACGAGTAATAAAATCACATAATATTCACACACTACACATCATAGTGACAAAGGCAACATTAACTCGAGACCCAATTATACATAGTAGTATGGGTGGTCGAATAGCCAGAATTTAAGTAGCTGAACATTACAATGAGCGCAATGGAATTTGCCATACAGTTTTATACATTTATCCAGGCGGTTTCCATAAGTCTTTAAAAGTTTGTTGAAGCTAGGACAGTTCCATACATTTTTATACATTTATCCAGGCGGTTTCCATAAGTCTTTTAAAAGTTTGTTCAAGCTAGGACAGTTTCTTTCATTATGTAAATCAACAATGTTGGCACTGCACAGTTCACTCAAGATAAATTTTTGTTTGTCTCCTAGAACGTACACTAAATATCCTTCTTCAGGGTTGATGATGTCACATAACACTGATGAGATTTGGTCAAAGCTCACTTCACCTTCGTTCCACGAGAGTCCATACACTTCATAAGTCAGTTTACGATTCTCGCTTTGCGACAGCCTGTCTAGTTCGGACCAGTCACATGGCAGTTTGAATATGTATTCGTAGGTCCTTAATACATCACCGTCCACGATGAACATTGGTGCAAGTTGCTTAACCACATACCCCTTTTGTGATGTGAGGCACTGAATGTTGCAGAGAAATAATGTCATTTTTGCCAGTACTCACGATAACTGATGTGTGAAGCTGTGCTAGCTCTGCCAGGCTGATGCTAGTTCTACAGGTATGACTGCAAGGCTGCAGTGCTGATGTCTCTAGGATGCTGAATGTCAGACTGGTTGTAACAACCTTTGGTGTCGTAGTACACACAAATTTACAATTCGTCTTCATCACTATCCCCCAAGCCACTATCCGTTCCTTCATCCACATCTTCGTTCGCCTCTTGCGCTTCCTTTGCGGCCTCGATGCAGGTCATAACAGCCTGATATAAATAGGTAATAAATTCCTCTTCCTCAGGGAACTCAGCGAGAATGTTGAGGGTGGAGGATGTAAGGTGGTAATGTATATCATTAAAGTCCATACCTATGTAGTGACGTACTACCTCCATTACAAATTCCCGAACATCGTCCATCGTAAAACTGTTTAAATTACAATCGCAAACACTCTCCGCGTAAACACTGGTGGAAGCCATGATGATGAGAGCGTGGTTAGAAGCAGACTACCACGTTAGCGGAGCGATGCTGTGAGGCCCCAGAACTCGCTCGAAATAACCTGCACAACACATTCCAAAAACATGACGTAGCCTATGGTTGACGGCACAAACACCCTGAGTGGCTCTGCGTGTTTCCTCCTGCCCGAACACGCGCTGCTGTGAAAGCCTCTTCCCAAGCACAGACGTCACCCCCGCAGCAGACAAAACAGGCGTATGCTACAGGAGCTAGAACAATTGAATAGCCAAATATATATTTAGACTACCCAACTTCATAAATGACATGAGATAATTCCTGTGCGATAATCATACTTTAAATGTTGTAATGTATGTATAAACAATAATCATGACTAAGTACTTGAAAAAAAAATGTAAGTGAGGTGTTATTCACCTTTAGCGCTTCTCGATTTCTGTATCTGCTACCCACGAATTAAATTGAGACGGGAAACCCCACCATTTCACAAAAGACCGACCATTTCTTCGTTTGAGAACTTTCTCCACCAAATATGTGTCCGGATACATCGTAGACTGGATCTCTTCAGCATAGAAGCCACCACGAATAGGCTTGTGGTCCAAGTCTTCGAGGTAGTAGGTCCTGGGTTCCGATTCACGAACGTGTGTCACACGGAAAAGTTCAGAACTCCAATTCGCCGTGAAACCTTTCTCAAAGACACCTTTCTGCTTGGAGATTCTCACAATGTCACCAACATTAGCTTTATGCTTGCGTGTATCTTTCTTCTTCGTGTTGGTGAATACAGCCCCAAGTAGACGATCATCCTTTACATCTTTAGGCTTCATTTTCGTGGTAGAATGCACTGTGGAATTATATTCACTTATAAGTTTCGACAAAAGATCCAACCAAAAACAACTCAAAGTCTTTTACAAACATAATATTTATTACTCAATTTCTATCCTACTACAGAATCACTTGCGAAAGCCAGCAATCTTATAAACATTTAGCCCTGCATAGACGTGCAACAACTACTTCTTAGCTCCAAATGGCTCAAAATGCTCCAAACAGCCTTCAAATGCTCCAACAGCTCCAAAAAAAGGCTCCAAATGCTTGACAGCTCCAAATGGCTCCAAATGCTCCAAACGGCTCCAAATGCTCCAAATGCCTCCAAATGGCTCCAAATGCTCCAAATGCTTCAAAAGACTCCAAATGCTCCAACAGCTCCAAAAAAAGACTCCAAATGCTTAACACAGCTCCAAATGGCTCCAACAGCTCCAAAAGGCTCCAAATGCTTGACAGCTCCAAATGCTCCAAATGGCTCCAACAGCTCCAAAAGGCTCCAAATGCTTCAAAAGGCTCCAATTGTTCCAAGAGCTCTATCTTCAATTGGTTCCAACTGATTCCAATTACTTTTCTTATCGAACTTGGCATGATTACTAACATGTCTTTATTAGTATACATTTTGACTGGCAGTGGTAACGTATTTTGCACCTTTAAGTTATAAGTTTTATTTAGAAATCAGATTTCGATAAATGGTAGATACCATTTGGAAAGAAAATATATTAATTTATCTTCAAGTTTATACACATACATTTAATTTAAGCCATTATTGTATGTAGCCAGCTTCCCTCAGTTCTTTGAGTATGAAGGATATTTCTTTAATGTTCGAATAGTTTCCTGCACAAAGCGATCCATGTAGTAGTCGTAGCCTGTCAACCAATATGTTAGGATCTCCCAATGAGGTATAATCAAACTCTTCTGCTGCGTTCATCATCCTTGCATGTTTATAATAAATATTATCTCTGGTGTCTATCGTTTTAACACCAACCTCAAGGTCACTTTCATCATCGTGCCAGAGATTATCACAAGCTTGATCAGGATAATTTATTTTATTACGACGTTTCCATCGTTTTGGTCTCAAACCACCATCACAGTCTTCACTCTTGCATGCTTTTGGTGCTTCAGCACAATACTCAATCATGTCAGCCTTAGATGTGTCAGCACAGTCTTCGTTCACGCCAGCTTCTGATGTGTCACCACAGTCTTCAATCATGTCAGCACCACAAACTTGATCAGGATAATTTATTTTATTACGTCGTTTCCATCGTTTTGGTCTCAGACCGCCATCACAGTCTTCGATCTTACCTGCTTTAGGTGCTTCAGTACAGTACTCAATCATGTCAGCCTCAGATGTGTCACCACATTCTTCAATCATGCACGCTTCAGATGATTCATCAAAGTCTTCGACCTTGTAAGCTTCAGATGGTTCTCCATCTTTCTCATTTTCATGGAGACGACTAGATATTGGAGTAAATATATTTTCATTTCTAATGTGGTTACAACTACCTTCGTTTGTTTTAAATTTTAAATTATTATCTTCATCTAGATCAGTAATTTTAGCATTAGCTTTTTCGCCTTCGTTCCTCTTCCGCGATGTTGTAGCCCAGTCTTCGTTATCTTTATTCATCTTAATTGTACAGGTCTTGTAATGTCTATCCAAGTAATATCTTCTACCAAAGGATTTCTGACACTGACTGCAATGAAACGGTTTTTGACAAGGACCCAAATTACACTCGCTTCTCTCATGTCGTTTAGCATTCTTTCTCAAGGTAAACACCTTGCTACAGTATCTACAGTGATGACGTTTCGATACAGCGTCAGATCCTAAATCGGAATTCATATTAGTTACCGAGACTAATGCCAGATGCAAACTAAGAGTTTTAAATTAGATATATTACTTAAATAGAATTTTTTTTAATTATTTCATCAGCGAGAATTAATTTATCTCATTGAAAGGTACTTGTTGCAAGTAGTTCTGCTTTTCAACAACAGATGTCGACACGTATTGCTTGCAGGTAAATATTATTTCTTTCTTTCATGCGGGATGCAGGATTCTCACTAACGATCGCAATAGAGGGATGGCATCGCTATACTCCAAGGAGAAGGTAGTTTGTTCTTCCAGTTAGTGTTTCTCAGGGTATATATTATTATTTGACTGAATAATGATTTTTTTTTAAATTCCACCTAATAAAAATAAAATAGAAGCACTCAGAGAAAACCATCAGGGATGATGTCGTTTATAAACATCATAAATTACCAATTTTTTTTAAAAAAAGTCCAAATTTAATCCTACTTAAGCAAAGAGTTCACAAGCCCGCTTGTGCTAGAACTCTCGTGTTGCTTAAGCAAAGAGTTCACAAGCCCGCATGTGCTAGAACTCTCGTGTTGCTTAAGCAAAGATTTCACAAGCCCGCTTGTGCTAGAACTCTCATGTTGCTTAAGCAAAGAGTTCACAAGCCCGCTTGTGCTAGAACTCTCATGTTGCTTAAGCAAAGAGTTCACAAGCCCGCTTGTGCTAGAACTCTCGTGTTGCTTAAGCAAAGAGTTCACAAGCCCGCTTGTGCTAGAACTCTCATGTTGCTTAAGCAAAGAGTTCACAAGCGGGCTTGTGCTAGAACTCTCATGTTGCTTAAGTAGGATTAAATTTGGACTTTTTTTAAAAAAAATTGGTAATTTATGATGTTTATAAACGACATCATCCCTGATGGTTTTCTCTGAGTGCTTCTATTTTATTTTTATTAGGTGGAATTTAAAAAAAAATCATTATTCAGTCAAATAATAATATATACCCTGAGAAACACTAACTGGAAGAACAAACTACCTTCTCCTTGGAGTATAGCGATGCCATCCCTCTATTGCGATCGTTAGTGAGAATCCTGCATCCCGCATGAAAGAAAGAAATAATATTTACCTGCAAGCAATACGTGTCGACATCTGTTGTTGAAAAGCAGAACTACTTGCAACAAGTACCTTTCAATGAGATAAATTAATTCTCGCTGATGAAATAATTAAAAAAATTCTATTTAAGTAATATATCTAATTTAAAACTCTTAGTTTGCATCTGGCATTAGTCTCGGTAACTAATATGAATTCCGATTTAGGATCTGACGCTGTATCGAAACGTCATCACTGTAGATACTGTAGCAAGGTGTTTACCTTGAGAAAGAATGCTAAACGACATGAGAGAAGCGAGTGTAATTTGGGTCCTTGTCAAAAACCGTTTCATTGCAGTCAGTGTCAGAAATCCTTTGGTAGAAGATATTACTTGGATAGACATTACAAGACCTGTACAATTAAGATGAATAAAGATAACGAAGACTGGGCTACAACATCGCGGAAGAGGAACGAAGGCGAAAAAGCTAATGCTAAAATTACTGATCTAGATGAAGATAATAATTTAAAATTTAAAACAAACGAAGGTAGTTGTAACCACATTAGAAATGAAAATATATTTACTCCAATATCTAGTCGTCTCCATGAAAATGAGAAAGATGGAGAACCATCTGAAGCTTACAAGGTCGAAGACTTTGATGAATCATCTGAAGCGTGCATGATTGAAGAATGTGGTGACACATCTGAGGCTGACATGATTGAGTACTGTACTGAAGCACCTAAAGCAGGTAAGATCGAAGACTGTGATGGCGGTCTGAGACCAAAACGATGGAAACGACGTAATAAAATAAATTATCCTGATCAAGTTTGTGGTGCTGACATGATTGAAGACTGTGGTGACACATCAGAAGCTGGCGTGAACGAAGACTGTGCTGACACATCTAAGGCTGACATGATTGAGTATTGTGCTGAAGCACCAAAAGCATGCAAGAGTGAAGACTGTGATGGTGGTTTGAGACCAAAACGATGGAAACGTCGTAATAAAATAAATTATCCTGATCAAGCTTGTGATAATCTCTGGCACGATGATGAAAGTGACCTTGAGGTTGGTGTTAAAACGATAGACACCAGAGATAATATTTATTATAAACATGCAAGGATGATGAACGCAGCAGAAGAGTTTGATTATACCTCATTGGGAGATCCTAACATATTGGTTGACAGGCTACGACTACTACATGGATCGCTTTGTGCAGGAAACTATTCGAACATTAAAGAAATATCCTTCATACTCAAAGAACTGAGGGAAGCTGGCTACATACAATAATGGCTTAAATTAAATGTATGTGTATAAACTTGAAGATAAATTAATATATTTTCTTTCCAAATGGTATCTACCATTTATCGAAATCTGATTTCTAAATAAAACTTATAACTTAAAGGTGCAAAATACGTTACCACTGCCAGTCAAAATGTATACTAATAAAGACATGTTAGTAATCATGCCAAGTTCGATAAGAAAAGTAATTGGAATCAGTTGGAACCAATTGAAGATAGAGCTCTTGGAACAATTGGAGCCTTTTGAAGCATTTGGAGCCTTTTGGAGCTGTTGGAGCCATTTGGAGCATTTGGAGCTGTCAAGCATTTGGAGCCTTTTGGAGCTGTTGGAGCCATTTGGAGCTGTGTTAAGCATTTGGAGTCTTTTTTTGGAGCTGTTGGAGCATTTGGAGTCTTTTGAAGCATTTGGAGCATTTGGAGCCATTTGGAGGCATTTGGAGCATTTGGAGCCGTTTGGAGCATTTGGAGCCATTTGGAGCTGTCAAGCATTTGGAGCCTTTTTTTGGAGCTGTTGGAGCATTTGAAGGCTGTTTGGAGCATTTTGAGCCATTTGGAGCTAAGAAGTAGTTGTTGCACGTCTATGCAGGGCTAAATGTTTATAAGATTGCTGGCTTTCGCAAGTGATTCTGTAGTAGGATAGAAATTGAGTAATAAATATTATGTTTGTAAAAGACTTTGAGTTGTTTTTGGTTGGATCTTTTGTCGAAACTTATAAGTGAATATAATTCCACAGTGCAATCTACCACGAAAATGAAGCCTAAAGATGTAAAGGATGATCGTCTACTTGGGGCTGTATTCACCAACACGAAGAAGAAAGATACACGCAAGCATAAAGCTAATGTTGGTGACATTGTGAGAATCTCCAAGCAGAAAGGTGTCTTTGAGAAAGGTTTCACGGCGAATTGGAGTTCTGAACTTTTCCGTGTGACACACGTTCGTGAATCGGAACCCAGGACCTACTACCTCGAAGACTTGGACCACAAGCCTATTCGTGGTGGCTTCTATGCTGAAGAGATCCAGTCTACGATGTATCCGGACACATATTTGGTGGAGAAAGTTCTCAAACGAAGAAATGGTCGGTCTTTTGTGAAATGGTGGGGTTTCCCGTCTCAATTTAATTCGTGGGTAGCAGATACAGAAATCGAGAAGCGCTAAAGGTGAATAACACCTCACTTACATTTTTTTTTCAAGTACTTAGTCATGATTATTGTTTATACATACATTACAACATTTAAAGTATGATTATCGCACAGGAATTATCTCATGTCATTTATGAAGTTGGGTAGTCTAAATATATATTTGGCTATTCAATTGTTCTAGCTCCTGTAGCATACGCCTGTTTTGTCTGCTGCGGGGGTGACGTCTGTGCTTGGGAAGAGGCTTTCACAGCAGCGCGTGTTCGGGCAGGAGGAAACACGCAGAGCCACTCAGGGTGTTTGTGCCGTCAACCATAGGCTACGTCATGTTTTTGGAATGTGTTGTGCAGGTTATTTCGAGCGAGTTCTGGGGCCTCACAGCATCGCTCCGCTAACGTGGTAGTCTGCTTCTAACCACGCTCTCATCATCATGGCTTCCACCAGTGTTTACGCGGAGAGTGTTTGCGATTGTAATTTAAACAGTTTTACGATGGACGATGTTCGGGAATTTGTAATGGAGGTAGTACGTCACTACATAGGTATGGACTTTAATGATATACATTACCACCTTACATCCTCCACCCTCAACATTCTCGCTGAGTTCCCTGAGGAAGAGGAATTTATTACCTATTTATATCAGGCTGTTATGACCTGCATCGAGGCCGCAAAGGAAGCGCAAGAGGCGAACGAAGATGTGGATGAAGGAACGGATAGTGGCTTGGGGGATAGTGATGAAGACGAATTGTAAATTTGTGTGTACTACGACACCAAAGGTTGTTACAACCAGTCTGACATTCAGCATCCTAGAGACATCAGCACTGCAGCCTTGCAGTCATACCTGTAGAACTAGCATCAGCCTGGCAGAGCTAGCACAGCTTCACACATCAGTTATCGTGAGTACTGGCAAAAATGACATTATTTCTCTGCAACATTCAGTGCCTCACATCACAAAAGGGGTATGTGGTTAAGCAACTTGCACCAATGTTCATCGTGGACGGTGATGTATTAAGGACCTACGAATACATATTCAAACCGCCATGTGACTGGTCCGAACTAGACAGGCTGTCGCAAAGCGAGAATCGTAAACTGACTTATGAAGTGTATGGACTCTCGTGGAACGAAGGTGAAGTGAGCTTTGACCAAATCTCATCAGTGTTATGTGACATCATCAACCCTGAAGAAGGATATTTAGTGTACGTTCTAGGAGACAAACAAAAATTTATCTTGAGTGAACTGTGCAGTGCCAACATTGTTGATTTACATAATGAAAGAAACTGTCCTAGCTTGAACAAACTTTTAAAAGACTTATGGAAACCGCCTGGATAAATGTATAAAAATGTATGGAACTGTCCTAGCTTCAACAAACTTTTAAAGACTTATGGAAACCGCCTGGATAAATGTATAAAACTGTATGGCAAATTCCATTGCGCTCATTGTAATGTTCAGCTACTTAAATTCTGGCTATTCGACCACCCATACTACTATGTATAATTGGGTCTCGAGTTAATGTTGCCTTTGTCACTATGATGTGTAGTGTGTGAATATTATGTGATTTTATTACTCGTTATTTACTTCTTGTAAATCATAGATTGTTCTTACCCCTTGCTGTTTGTAATAAGATTTAAATAAATATGTGTTTAACATTTACGTTGTTTGCTTTAATTTCAAAACATTTAATTGCTGCTATTATTGAATTGTAACTATAAGTTATTAGTCTCCTCAGCTAGAATGATTGCTTTAATACATAAATTCTAACACTACCTTCGAGATGTCTTCCGCCACTACGAGAAGAGAGAGAGACTCTACACAACACCAATATTTTATAAATACTCTATCATATTTAATAAACATACATTAATAAATAATAATAATAATATGGTTACAGGTTCCAAACTTATCTCGACTGGTTACACATTGCATAACACTTGTAGGTTTTTAAATTCAAACTTGGCACCATCCGGCGACAATACCTTGAATTAAAGATGGCCGACAGTGGTGCCATCCGGTAGCGACTTTATGAATTTAAGATGGCGATGGTGGCGCGCTCCGGCGGTAACTTTAAGAATTAAAGATGGCGACGGTGGCACACTCTGGTAGCAACACTAGGAACTAAAGATGGCGATGGTGGCGTCATCTGGTATCGATTGTATGAACTAAAATATGGCGACGGTGGCGCCATCTACCAGCCAACTTGAGAACCAAGATGGTGGCGCCTCTGGCAACTAATTTTTGAATTTGGCGCGCGATACTAGCGACATCTACCAGCCAACTTGAGAACCAAGATGGCGGCGTCTCTGGCAACTAATTTTTGAATTTGGCGCGCGATACTAGCGACATCTACCAGCCAACTTGAGAACCAAGATGGCGGCGCCTCTGGCAACTAATTTTTGAATTTGGTGCGCGATACTTGCGACATCTACCAGCCAACTTGAGAACCAAGATGGCGGCGCCTCTGGTAACTAATTTTTGAATTTAGCGCCATCTGGTAGTCTGTGCTGGAATTAAAGATGGCGGCTGTATAATAATTTTAATTTAAAATGTGGGGCCTTAGGTATGCATTAAGGAAGGCAAAAACACCCTCCTCCCCCATTTATCATAAACTTGCCGTCAGTACGTAGCATATATAGATTATTTATTCCACCATATCCCAATTGGTCTCGTGGTCTAGTGGTCAAGGTGTCCGCCTCGTAACCACGACATCCTGGACGTTTTCACGTCCCATGGATCGAATCCCAGCCTCGGCACTGAAAATATTTTAGTTAAAATAAAATAATCCCTGCTGCTATCTGGTGGCGACCAACAGAACTATATGACGTCACAAGATGGCTGCCTCCAGCAGACGAAAACAAGATGGCGGCCACCAGCAGACGAAAACAAGATGGCGGCCACCAGCAGACGAAACAAGATGGCGGTTGATGATTACATCGAATTTCAAAAGTTCGAAAAAAAAAATTCTAATCCAAGATGGCGGCCGTGACGAAAAGTGCAACGGTGACGTCACGATTCGAAGTTGGTGGAAATTTCTAGAAATATAAAATGGCGGATGGATTAGCATGGATTAGCATGGATTAACATATGGATTAGCATGGATTAACATATGGATTAGCATGGATTAACATATGGATTAGCATAGATTGGCATACGAATTGGCATAGATTGGCATACGAATTGGCATAGATTGGCATACGAATTGGCATAGATTGGCATACTGATTGGCATAGATTGGCATGGATTAGCATAGATTGGCATGGATTAGCATAGATTAGCATAGATTAGCATACGGATTAGCATAGATTAGCATACGGATTAGATGACGTCATCCAAGATGGCCGCCGGATCCTCGATCCTCCGCCTGTTCTTGAACCCCCTATTTCCAACTACTGATTTTGTTTCATTAAAATCTGATCATATTTACAGATTTTCAAGATGGCGGACATGATGTTGCTGTTATACTAGTTGTCGATTTATACCTTTGCATTTATAGTGGGAGGTCAGTCTTTTTTCGGCTTCCGTGGAGGAAGGCTCTATCATCATTTTTTATTTTTTATCTCACTTGGTTTTACCCAAGGATGTCAGTTCGTGTTTAAATAATATTTTATTTTAATTTAAATAATTTTTTTTTTGAAATTTTAATTTTATTTTAATTTTCTAGCACATTCATTATGGAAATTCAAGATGGTGGGCATAATGAAAAGTGCAACGATATTGAATCCTAGACGGCAACCATAGCATAATGTGCAAAAGTGTATTTAAATATTTTTCATTAAAAAATCATTATATTTTTTATGAATTAAAAAATTTTTCCCGAATTTATAGCATAAAAATAACAGATTTCAAGATGGTGGCCATAACGAAATTTGCAAAAGATGATGTCATTGTCAATTATGTCGTCAAAGGCTCTTCGGAGGCTGTAGATATGGATTCTCAAGCCTCAATGTGGACATTCAGGTCAATTAAATTTTTAAGAATAAAAACGGGAAATTTTCTTTCAAAACGGGAATTTTTCCCGAGAAATAGATAAATTTATAGGAATTTGGGTCATTTTGAGTCATTTTTGAGTCCAATATGGCCGCCATGACAATATAATCCAAAATGGTTGACATCGGCTCCCGCTCCACAACCCTAAACCCTGTCCCCGGTGCAACTATTATATACTACTAACTCTATAGTTTAATTCGTCCACATTCACATTCACATCCAAGTCCACATTCGTCACTGCACTGCTGAATATTTATTAATAATTTGCTGATATTTTAAAAGCTGAATGTCATTTTTGTAAGCTTTAAGACGTCAGTTTACATTTCAAATATACACATTAAAACTTGATGGAAAGAACCACAATTTTAAATTTTTTATATTTAAAATTGGTATCTTTGTTTATGTAATCACTTGCATAATTATCCTAGACATATAATTATGCGTATATATATGCGTTAAAAAGAAGGTCCAACAAACTTCTTTTAGGGATTAGGGAGGTCATTGGCTATAGTTATTATCCTTAGAACTCATGTCCTGAATGTCACGGTAATAGAAATGTGAAATTTTTATATTTTGTTTAAGATTACCCAAAATCTTGTATTGAAGTCATCATAAGTATTATATTTGTGGCAGTAATAGCACAAAATTACTCTTCTTGTATTCTGCGATGTATTTTTAATTCTAAATATAACATTATCTGATGAAATTGGTTTCAATAAAATTATTCCCGCGCTTCCAAAGTCCAAAAATGTGTAAATTTAGGACAGATTTTGAAATTTAAAATTCATTACATGAAACTAAATGCTATTTTTTTATTTAGCTTTATTTAAATTAGTTCTCTAGTTTATACTCTTTCCAACAGTATCCCACATTTCCTAGAAATCATCCAGTATGTGGTCAAAATACGAGATAAGGTGTTGTTGCCAGAGTCAGTGTTTAGATAAGACTTATTATGTTTATAATGTTTTTACTTAACCTTAGTTACAAATTCTGCTCAAATTAAAATAGGGGAGATTTAAAATTTTTTTTTTGGCGGAATGTTTTTCCTAAAACTGGATAATTTTTCCGGATTTTGAGTCATTTTTCGTTTATTTTGGCAAGTTTTGAAAGTCAATTTTAAGGTCAAGGTAAAAGGTCAAGGTATATGTCATGCAAAATGGCCACAGTGATGTCACAATCCAAGATGGCGGTAGGATATTTTCGGCTCCTCCTGGGGAAGCCTTTTCCCGGACCGAAAAATATATACTACTTTGATGATTTTTTAATTTTTTTCGGAACATCTAACTAAATTATTACAGAATTTTAACATGGCGGCCAAAACTGTCGTTAAATATGGCGGCGCCCTAGAAATAAATCATTACTGCACTATGTAAAACATTAACTAATATAGTAACAGCGACCTCTAGCAGACAGAAACAAGTTGGCGGATCCAATATCGCGGCCTTCAGCAGACGAAAACAAGATGGCCTTCATGACATCATTCTGGTTGATGTAATATCTCCCTTGGCATTAGTGGTGGGAGGTTAGTATACTAGTGGCTTCCGTGAAGGAAGGATTCATCGCCAATTTAATCAAATGATCTCGCCGGGATGTAACCTAGTATAATTTATTAAATTGTATTATCCAAATTTAATTAATTTTTGATATTCTTTAATTTCCCCCTACTTTCTAGCTTAAAAATTAGAATTTTTTCAGATGACGGACTATCCAAATGGTGTAGTTATCCTAATTCAGATTTTTTAAATTATTTTTTTTAGAGATTATTAAAACGTTTCCAATAAAATCGGATAATAAATATGGATTTTCAATATGGAGGCGATAGCTAAAAGTGCAATTAAGGGGGTTAAGGTCAAGTTCAAGTTCAAAACTTCCCACCAGGGTTTTATTGAAGATTGTAAAGGGGGAATTTTACGGCTCAATGAGGATATTTCAAACCTCTGGAATTATTTTTTGAAATAAAATGGGTAATTTCCCATGAAAATGGGAATTTTTTTCCCTAGAAAAAGGGAATTTTTAAAAAAATTTAAGTCAATTTTAATAATGTTTGAGAAATGTTGAGGAAATTTGACACCAAGATGGCCGCTGTGATGTCAGAGGCAGGTCGGCACAACTACGAACCAGACGCAGGACCGGATATTATATACATGAAAAATAAAATAATCATAGCAATTGATCACATTGAGGTAGCTACATTTTATATTGGTTGTATCAAGACATTGGTTTAAAATATTTTAATGTACTAGTAGTAATGTAGTTAATATAACTAACGGTTCACAATCTCTTGAAGTAGGGTATTTTTAATGCAGCTTACCTAATCCAACCGATCCATGTAACGGTATCAAAGATTTTTAATATAAAATCCTAACCGAACAACTAGTTGAAATAGTACACATCATGAAGTATTACAACACCCCCTTACAGAATGATTTGACAACATTACAGGACGAAAAAAAAGCATCGACAGATGCTGTCCAGTGCTTTAGCCTTCAGCTGTAAATGAACGACTGCACCTCGTGTAGAAAGAGGCTAGGTTGCCACTAGCCCGTGTCCGTCTCCCTGGCTCACAGTCGCAAAGGGGGTGGGTGACCTTCCAGGAAGGAGCTGGCAGCTGGCAGCACGGCAGCCTGCCTCAGTCACCCCGCAACTTGCTGCCCTTTCCACTCCCTGGCTCACAGTCGCAGAGGGGGTGGGTGACCTTCCAGGAAGGAGCTGGCAGCTGGCAGCACGGCAGCCTGCCTCAGTCACCCCACAACTTGCTGCCCTTTCCTCTCCCTGGCCCGGGCGATTCATTTATCGAAAGCTCTCTGTGTACTTGTATTTATTGATAGAGTATCAGCTTCGCTGCCTTTTTTTTTGAAGAATTAAACTCATTCAAGAGTGTAATTTAACTGTTAAGGTGATTTAATGAATAGCATTAGTAGTATGTAAATGGGCATACTAGATCAGGCTTCAGGCTGTGGTGCCGGTGCCGGTGTCCGCCATCTTGGATTTGTGACGTCACGGCGGCAAAAATTCCTCAAAATTCCTCAAAATTGACTCAAAATGACTCAAAATTTCCCGTTTTAAGAAAAAATTTCCCGTTTTCGAGGGAAAAATTCCCGTTTCGAGGGAAAATTCCCGTTTTATTCCTTAAAAATCCCAGCGGCTGAAAATTCCTAAAACTGGCTTAAGCATCCTTAACTCAAGCCAACGTTAAGCCATTTATAGGATTATGACGTCACCGCTGCATTTTCCGTTACGCCCGCCATCTTTAAAATTAGTATCCAATTTTAATTAAATAGAAAAATTTTTAAAATTTATAAAAAAATTCAATTAATAAAATTTTAATAAAAAATATTTAAAAAACATACGTTAACGACACGGAGCTAGGAGTCCTCGGTTCGAACCCGGTGAGGGGAAAAAAAATAAAAATGGCGACCGATCCTTCCACCACGGAAGTCACCTACAGACTAACCTACCACCACCAATAACAAGGTCAACTAGTATGATGTCATGTCCGCCATCTTGTCTTCGTCTGCTGGTAGCCATCATCATCTTGTTATCGTCGGCGAGAGTGCGCTGACGCCATGTTAGTTTAATTCTTATCCGCTAGAGTGCAGTAATCATTTATTATTGCTGTGTCACCCGCCATCTTGTCATTTGGCCGCCATCTTGGAATCGTGTAATTATTTAGCTAGAAATTCGGGAAAAATTCCAAAATTCATTAAATAAATCACTCATTAATTTACAGATTGATTCGATCAGTTCCAGTCCTTGGTTCGATACCCGATCGATGCAATAATGTTTAATTTGATGTAAAAAAATAATAATTTCATTATTCCATGTTCAACATTCTTAAAGAGACATTAAAACCTCTACTGTCATCATCCTATAAGCCATCAACACCAACATATTGGTAATTCATAATTTTAATGCTAGAGATTCGGGAAAAAGTTCAGAAATCATTAAATAAATTTCCAATCAATGTACTGATTAATTAGATCGACTTAGGTCCTTGGTACGATTCTGGACGATGAAAAAAAATTAACAATTTAACATAATAGTGACAGGATCGAGAAAAAACAAAAACAACACAAGTTCTTTCACAAACATAATATTTATTACATAATATATATTCTACTACAGGATCATTTGCGAAAGCCAGCAATCTTATAATCATTTAGTTCCGCAGCGGTGTGAAATGACTAATTCTTAGCTCCAATCGGTTTATACTAGACAGAGTCCAGCCAGAACCTTTACAGACATAGTCCACCTCTTCTTGACAGAGTTTCTGGATACCGTATTTAACAGTTTGCTTCACATCGTTAGAACTGTAAATTACTGCAGCCGATGTCTTGAATGCACACTTCTTCACTTTGTCATCGAACGGATATGGCTTTCCATATATACAGTCCAACCACAAGTTATATTTCAAAGGTTCGTTTGTTGCTACATCATCAGTAAGCTGATTGATTATCTTCTGTCTGATATCATTTAGAAAATTACAAATGTCCTTTGACTCACCGAACGTATTTAGATAATAGTAGTCTTTCAACGTTCCACGAAATGCAGACTGCGCCAAGTAGAAGCCATTATCGTTCACTTGTAATGCTCCGAACACAGTCTTAGGTTTAGTTCCATGTTCAGACGTCATAACAATCGGTTGCTGGGCATCGGTTTTCTTGCTTGTACGCTTTCGTGTCTCCAATCTAAAGCGAGGAGTCGAAATGTCGACAGGTAGTTCAGCAGTAGGAGCACAGACTCCACCTTTACATTTTTTTCGCATGATGTCGCAAACTGTCAATTCGAGTAAACCATTTAAGGCACTCATCACATCGAAACTTCATGCGAGATGGATTCTTCGTGCATTTGCTCCGCTCATGTCTTCGTGCATCATGGGAAAATGCGAACGACGTATCACAGTAGCTGCAAGGATACCGTGGTGATGAAGACGATCCTTTCAGACCCGATCCAGATACAGGCGTTGCAACAGCAGTACCATCTCCAGGCATACTCTTATGCACATCGACGCATCGTTGTTGTGACGAAACCTTTACTTTCTGCCGCACAGCAGGACCTTTGCATGCCTTCATGTGCGTTTTCATATTATCTTTTCTGGCAAACTGCTTATGACATTTCTCACAAACAAACATTTTACGATATAGGTTCTTGGCACATTCTCTATTCTCATGTCGTCGAGTATTGCTGTTGTTTGAGAAAATCTTGTTGCAGTAACAGCACCGATGTTCGTTAGTTGTTGTCGATTCGGCATCCATTGAAGTCTCCATTGATGGCGAACCAGCGTTCGCCGAGTTTCGCTGCACATCCAGCTCAGTAGTCATTAAGCTATCTTCTGCTGGTGGTATCACATCTGTTGAAATCTCCTCCAATGTTGAGGCCGTCGTTGCCAACGGGATCTGCACCTTCTCCATCGTAGCTGTCGTCAAGGTTCCCGTAGACGATGGTACAACCTCCGAGTTCGACGTTAAAGACGGTAAAGATGCCATCGAGGTCTCAAGAACAGCTAATTGACACGACTTATGTACCAGAAGAAACAAACTAGGTGATCCTTACACCGCCGACGTCAGTAACAAACTGAGCGTCCTGCTGTCTAGGACTCGCTTATATACATGCACCGTATGGAATAATACGCTAGTCAAATCAAGAACCATTTACAATAATACTAGAGTCAATTCTACAAATTAAAAAAGAGGATCATTTGATCGAAAAAAATATCGACCTCTCCAATATACGCCAGGTTCCAAGAGCTACAATTCACGTCATTAGATCCATCTACATTTTGCTCCTATGCTTCAATTGACCATTAGCTGCAAGTGCTCCAACAGCTCCATCAGCTTCAACACGTAATGTACGCAATGTACGCGCAATACATGCAATTTACACGAAATAAATGTAATGATTACACAGGACACACAGGAAACGGAACGTACACACAGTACACACAGGAAACGGAATGTACACACAGTACACACAGGAAACTAAACGGACACACAGTACACACAGGAAACGGAACGTACACACAGTACACACAGGAAACGGAATGTACACACAGTACACACAGGAAACTAAACGGACACACAGTACACACAGGAAACTAAACGGACACACAGTACACACAGGAAACTGAACGTACACACAGTACACACAGGAAACGGAACGTACACACAGGAAACGGAACGTACACACAGTACACATAGGAAACTGAACGTACACACAGTACACACAGGAAACTGAACGTACACACAATACACACAGGAAACTAAACGTACACACAGTACACACAGGAAACGGAACGTACACACAGTACACACAGGAAACTAAACGTACACACAGTACACACAGGAAACGGAACGTACAAACAGTACACGCAGGAAACGGAACGTATACACTCAGTACACACAGGAAACGGAACGTACACACAGGAAACGGAACGTACACACAGTACGGAACGTACACACAGTACACACAGGAAACGGAACGTACACACAGTACGGAACGTACACACAGTACACACAGGAAACGGAACGTACACACAGTACACACAGAAAACGGAACGTACACACAGTGCACACAGAAAACGAAACGTACACACAGTGCACACAGGAAACTGAACGTACACACAGTACACACAGGAAACGGAATGTACACACAGGAAACGTAATGATCACACATACAGTAGCGGAAACACACACAGGCTTAGTTGGAAATCAGAATACAAGAAATAAAAAACATTAAATTTTTACTTTCAATATTTTATTACTTCTCAACATTACACAAATACAAGTAAAAGAAGCCATTATTGTATGTAGCCAGCTTTCCTCAGTTCTTTGAGTATGAAGGATATTTCTTTGATGCACGGATAGTTTCCTGCACAAAGCGAGCCATGTAGAAGTCTTAGCCGGTCAACCAATATGTTTGGATCTTTCCATGATGTGTAATCAATCTCTTCTACCACCATCTTACTTGCTTGTTTATTATAAATACTTTTAATATCACAATCATCCCAGTGATCATAATAAGCATTATCAGATTTATTATAACACGACGTTTCCATCGTTTCGGTCTCAGGACATCGCCACATTCTTCGATCTTGTCAGCTCTAGGTGCTTCATCACAGTCTATGCCTTTGTCAACAGCCTCAGAGTCACTGTAACAATCACTGTAGAAGACATCCTCTTCACCCAGATTACCGTATGAATTCGCTATCGATGATGTCGAAGTGTCTTCATCGTCTTCATGCTTCCTTTTTAGGAGTCCATCATTTTTACAAAGAATGGAGGATCTACTGAATATAGGCTTGAATGTATTCTCACTTTTCACGGTGTTGATACTTCCATTAGTTTCAGTCTTCCCGAAGCCATTAGCATCCTTCAATTTATGTTCTTCCTCACGATCGGGTGAGCTAATACCATCACGCTCAGGACAAGGAAAATTATTGTCATAATGCAGATCACTCTTCTTTAGTCTAGTGGATCCATCGGTGTCCTCTATGCCGTAAGTAGTCTTGACTTTACATGTTCTACCATGTCTTTTTTAAGCTGTCAATTCGTGTTAACAACCTGCTACAACGATTACAGCTTAACATGTTGCGTAGTGGGTTTCTAGCACAATCATTCTTCTCATGACGTCTAGCATTCCTTCTCATGACAAAATCCTTGCCACAGTATCTACAGCGGCTCCCTTCCGATTTAGCTATAGATAACAAACCACGATCCATGGTAGCTTCTGTGACTAATGTTAGATACAAACTGTCAGTTTTCTCCAATTGGAACCATTTCTTAAATAGAGTTTTTGAAATATTTCATCAGCGAGAGTTAAGTTATCTAATGCAAAGCAAATTGATGCAAGTAGTTCCGGCTGTCGTCATCAGATGGCGCCACGTGTTGCTTGCAGGTAAATAATATATATTTCATTAATGTGGGATGCGGAACGCTCACTATCGATCGCAAAGGGAGGTTGGCTTCGATAGTATCCAAGGAGAAAAAAGTTCATCCTTCCTGCTAGTGCTTCTCAGATTTCTCACGGTCCACAATCTTGGATTACGACGTCACAGCGGCCATATTGGATGGGTGTGACCTTGACCTTTGACCGAAACCGCAGGAATGATCGCATGCACACGGATTAACCATCAAAATATAGATAAGAATAATCAGGAGCACACAGGGAAAACCATCATAATATTGGCAAGAATAATCAGGAGCACACGGAGAAAACTGCCACAAGTTTTCTTTGATATAATTAAAATACAAAAAAAAAAATTAATTAAAAATAAAAACGAAAAAAAATTCAAACATTCTGGCTTGTACTAGAACTCTATCTTTGCTCAACAATGAGAAGTTCACAAGCTAGCAGAATGTTTGAATTTTTTTTCGTTTTTATTTTTTATTAATTTTTTTTTTTGTATTTTAATTACATCAAAGAAAACTTGTGGCAGTTTTCTCCGTGTGCTCCTGATTATTCTTGCCAATATTATGATGGTTTTCTCCGTGTGCTCCTGATTATTCTTATCTATATTTTGATGGTTAATCCGTGTGCTTGCGATCATTCCTGCGGTTTCGGTCAAAGGTCAAGGTCACACCCATCCAATATGGCCGCTGTGACGTCGTAATCCAAGATTGTGGACCGTGAGATATCTGAGAAGCACTAGCAGGAAGGATGAACTTTTTTCGCCTTGGATACTATCGAAGCCAACCTCCCTTTGCGATCGATAGTGAGCGTTCCGCATCCCACATTAATGAAATATATATTATTTACCTGCAAGTAACACGTGGCGCCATCTGATGACGACAGCCGGAACTACTTGCATCAATTTGCTTTGCATTAGATAACTTAACTCTCGCTGATGAAATATTTCAAAAACTCTATTTAAGAAATGGTTCCAATTGGAGAAAACTGACAGTTTGTATCTAACATTAGTCACAGAAGCTACCATGGATCGTGGTTTGTTATCTATAGCTGAATCGGAAGGAAGCCGCTGTAGATACTGTGGCAAGGATTTTGTCATGAGAAGGAATGCTAGACGTCATGAGAAGAATGATTGTGCTAGAAACCCACTACGCAACATGTTAAGCTGTAATCGTTGTAGCAGGTTGTTAACACGAATTGACAGCTTAAAAAAGACATGGTAGAACATGTAAAGTCAAGACTACTTACGGCATAGAGGACACCGATGGATCCACTAGACTAAAGAAGAGTGATCTGCATTATGACAATAATTTTCCTTGTCCTGAGCGTGATGGTATTAGCTCACCCGATCGTGAGGAAGAACATAAATTGAAGGATGCTAATGGCTTCGGGAAGACTGAAACTAATGGAAGTATCAACACCGTGAAAAGTGAGAATACATTCAAGCCTATATTCAGTAGATCCTCCATTCTTTGTAAAAATGATGGACTCCTAAAAAGGAAGCATGAAGACGATGAAGACACTTCGACATCATCGATAGCGAATTCATACGGTAATCTGGGTGAAGAGGATGTCTTCTACAGTGATTGTTACAGTGACTCTGAGGCTGTTGACAAAGGCATAGACTGTGATGAAGCACCTAGAGCTGACAAGATCGAAGAATGTGGCGATGTCCTGAGACCGAAACGATGGAAACGTCGTGTTATAATAAATCTGATAATGCTTATTATGATCACTGGGATGATTGTGATATTAAAAGTATTTATAATAAACAAGCAAGTAAGATGGTGGTAGAAGAGATTGATTACACATCATGGAAAGATCCAAACATATTGGTTGACCGGCTAAGACTTCTACATGGCTCGCTTTGTGCAGGAAACTATCCGTGCATCAAAGAAATATCCTTCATACTCAAAGAACTGAGGAAAGCTGGCTACATACAATAATGGCTTCTTTTACTTGTATTTGTGTAATGTTGAGAAGAAATAAAATATTGAAAGTAAAAATTTAATGTTTTTTATTTCTTGTATTCTGATTTCCAACTAAGCCTGTGTGTGTTTCCGCTACTGTATGTGTGATCATTACGTTTCCTGTGTGTACATTCCGTTTCCTGTGTGTACATTCCGTTTCCTGTGTGTACTGTGTGTACGTTCAGTTTCCTGTGTGCACTGTGTGTATGTTCCGTTTTCTGTGTGCACTGTGTGTAAGTTCCGTTTTCTGTGTGTACTGTGTGTACGTTCCATTTCCTGTGTGTACTGTGTGTACGTTCCGTACTGTGTGTACGTTCCGTTTCCTGTGTGTACTGAGTGTATACGTTCCGTTTCCTGCGTGTACTGTGTGTACGTTCGGTTTCCTGTGTGTACTGTGTGTACGTTCCGTTTTCTGTGTGTACTGTGTGTATACGTTTCGTTTCCTGTGTGTACTGTGTGTACGTTTAGTTTCCTGTGTGTACTGTGTGTACGTTCAGTTTCCTGTGTGTACTGTGTGTACGTTCAGTTTCCTATGTGTACTGTGTGTACGTTCCGTTTCCTGTGTGTACGTTCCGTTTCCTGTGTGTACTGTGTGTACGTTCAGTTTCCTGTGTGTACTGTGTGTCCGTTTAGTTTCCTGTGTGTACTGTGTGTTCGTTTAGTTTCCTGTGTGTACTGTGTGTACATTCCGTTTCCTGTGTGTACTGTGTGTACGTTCCGTTTCCTGTGTGTACTGTGTGTCCGTTTAGTTTCCTGTGTGTACTGTGTGTACATTCCGTTTCCTGTGTGTACTGTGTGTACGTTCCGTTTCCTGTGTGTCCTGTGTAATCATTACATATATTGCGTGTAAATTGCATGTATTGCGCGTACATTGCGTACATTACGTTTTGAAGCTGATGGAGCTGTTGGAGCACTTGCAGCTAATGGTCAATTGAAGCATAGGAGCAAAATGTAGATGGATCTGATGACGTGAATTGTAGTTCTTGGAACCTGGCGTATATTGGAGAGGTCGATATTTTTTTCGATCAAATGATCCTCTTTTTTAATTTGTAGATTTGACTCTAGTATTATTGTAAATGGTTCTTGATTTGACTAGCGTATTATTCCATACGGTGCATGTATATAAGCGAGTCCTAGACAGCAGGACGCTCAGTTTGTTACTGACGTCGGCGGTGTAAGGATCACCTAGTTTGTTTCTTCTGGTACATAAGTCGTGTCAATTAGCTGTTTTTGAGACCTCGATGGCATCTTTACCGTCTTTAACGTCGAACTCGGAGGTTGTACCATCGTCTACGGGAACCTTGACGACAGCTACGATGGAGAAGGTGCAGATCCCGTTGGCAACGACGGCGTCAACATTGGAGGAGATTTCAACAGATGTGATACCACCAGCAGAAGATAGCTTAATGACTACTGAGCTGGATGTGCAGCGAAACTCGGCGAACGCTGGTTCGCCATCAATGGAGACTTCAATGGATGCCGAATCGACAACAACTAACGAACATCGGTGCTGTTACTGCAACAAGATTTTCTCAAACAACAGCAATGCTCGACGACATGAGAATAGAGAATGTGCCAAGAACCTATATCGTAAAATGTTTGTTTGTGAGAAATGTCATAAGCAGTTTGCCAGAAAAGATAATATGAAAACGCACATGAAGGCATGCAAAGGTCCTGCTGTGCGGCAGAAAGTAAAGGTTTCGTCACAACAACGATGCGTCGATGTGCATAAGAGTATGCCTGGAGATGGTACTGCTGTTGCAACGCCTGTATCTGGATCGGGTCTGAAAGGATCGTCTTCATCACCACGGTATCCTTGCAGCTACTGTGATACGTCGTTCGCATTTTCCCATGATGCACGAAGACATGAGCGGAGCAAATGCACGAAGAATCCATCTCGCATGAAGTTTCGATGTGATGAGTGCCTTAAATGGTTTACTCGAATTGACAGTTTGCGACATCATGCGAAAAAAATGTAAAGGTGGAGTCTGTGCTCCTACTGCTGAACTACCTGTCGACATTTCGACTCCTCGCTTTAGATTGGAGACACGAAAGCGTACAAGCAAGAAAACCGATGCCCAGCAACCGATTGTTATGACGTCTGAACATGGAACTAAACCTAAGACTGTGTTCGGAGCATTACAAGTGAACGATAATGGCTTCTACTTGGCGCAGTCTGCATTTCGTGGAACGTTGAAAGACTACTATTATCTAAATACGTTCGGTGAGTCAAAGGACATTTGTAATTTTCTTGATGATATCAGACAGAAGATAATCAATCAGCTTACTGATGATGTAGCAACAAACGAACCTTTGAAATATAACTTGTGGTTGGACTGTATATATGGAAAGCCATATCCGTTCGATGACAAAGTGAAGAAGTGTGCATTCAAGACATCGGCTGCAGTAATTTACAGTTCTAACGATGTGAAGCAAACTGTTAAATACGGTATCCAGAAACTCTGTCAAGAAGAGGTGGACTATGTCTGTAAAGGTTCTGGCTGGACTCTGTCTAGTATAAACCGATTGGAGCTAAGAATTAGTCATTTCACACCGCTGCGGAACTAAATGATTATAAGATTGCTGGCTTTCGCAAATGATCCTGTAGTAGAATATATATTATGTAATAAATATTATGTTTGTGAAAGAACTTGTGTTGTTTTTGTTTTTTCTCGATCCTGTCACTATTATGTTAAATTGTTAATTTTTTTTCATCGTCCAGAATCGTACCAAGGACCTAAGTCGATCTAATTAATCAGTACATTGATTGGAAATTTATTTAATGATTTCTGAACTTTTTCCCGAATCTCTAGCATTAAAATTATGAATTACCAATATGTTGGTGTTGATGGCTTATAGGATGATGACAGTAGAGGTTTTAATGTCTCTTTAAGAATGTTGAACATGGAATAATGAAATTATTATTTTTTTACATCAAATTAAACATTATTGCATCGATCGGGTATCGAACCAAGGACTGGAACTGATCGAATCAATCTGTAAATTAATGAGTGATTTATTTAATGAATTTTGGAATTTTTCCCGAATTTCTAGCTAAATAATTACACGATTCCAAGATGGCGGCCAAATGACAAGATGGCGGGTGACACAGCAATAATAAATGATTACTGCACTCTAGCGGATAAGAATTAAACTAACATGGCGTCAGCGCACTCTCGCCGACGATAACAAGATGATGATGGCTACCAGCAGACGAAGACAAGATGGCGGACATGACATCATACTAGTTGACCTTGTTATTGGTGGTGGTAGGTTAGTCTGTAGGTGACTTCCGTGGTGGAAGGATCGGTCGCCATTTTTATTTTTTTTCCCCTCACCGGGTTCGAACCGAGGACTCCGAGCTCCGTGTCGTTAACGTATGTTTTTTAAATATTTTTTATTAAAATTTTATTAATTGAATTTTTTTATAAATTTTAAAAATTTTTCTATTTAATTAAAATTGGATACTAATTTTAAAGATGGCGGCCGTAACGGAAATTGCAACGGTGACGTCATCATCCATTATGGCGGAAAACACATCGCAGGAATTTTCTAGAACACAATGACGTCATCCAAAATGGCGGATCCAAGATGGCGGATCCAAAATGGCCGCCGGGGTCAAGGTCAAACTTGCCCCGTTACGCTATGTCCCGTTATACTCATCCAAGATGGCCGCCGTGACGTCACAATCCAAGATGGCGGAGCCGGCACCGGCACCACCGCCTGAGGCCTGATCCAGTATGCCCTATTATATACTACTAGCATTAAATATTTGCTACTAAATTTTATCACTTGATACAAACAATTTTAAGAAAAAAATACATAAATAATTTAAAGATAAAGCACAATAGGCACTTCAGAATATATTTTAAGGTTTTTTTTTTTCAAATCTTTATCCCAAAAATTGAGGAAATGACGCGAAAAGTTATGTTGTATTTAAATACCTACACCAAGGCCAGTCTGAGCTCGGATAAACACAGGCATTAGGTGAAATTGTTTTCAACCAATGATCACCAAGACTACTTTTGTTTAAAGAACATTAAAAAAAGTTTAATATCAATTTTTTTTTAAACTTACAAGTTATGTGGTATAAAGTGCAATATAAATATTACAAATTATCGCAGTAAACAAGTTGCCATATTATATGTAGTTTAAATATTTATGATAGTATTATAGAAAAGGGGCTCCTGGCCTTGGCTTCTGGCTGAGGAGCCAGAAGCCGACCGCAATCTTGGATTGTGACGTCACGGCAGTCATCTTGGATACCCTTGACCTTTGACCTTGGCCCCGACGGCCATATTGTATCCACCATCTTGTATACGCCATTTAGTTTGTTTATAACTTTACGTCATTTTGAATTATGACATCACCTTTGCAATATTCGTTACGGCCCTCATTTTGAAAATCTGTAATTTTTATGCTAGATTTTCGGAAAAAATTAAAAATTTATAAACAAATTTAATTTTCAAATTTTAATAAAATATTATTTAAAATAATCACTTATGTCATGGAGTCCACGGTTCAAACCCGATAAGTGCAAAATTAAAAAAATTAATGTTAGGTACGTATCCTTCCTCCACAGAAGCCGCCAGCACACCAACCTCCCACCACAAATGCCGAGGTATATACATCGCTAGCTAGTATGTCATGTCTGCCATCTTGTTTCCATCTGCTGGAGGCCACCCTCTTGTTTTCGTCTGATAGAGTGCGCTACCACAATGTTAGTTTAATTTTTGTCCACTAGAGTGCAGTATTCATTAATTACTGCGCCATCGACCATAGTGAAATTTGGATGTCATCTTGTAAATCAGTAATGATATAGCTACAAATTAGGAAAAAACACTCTAAAATACATTAAGTAAATATGCCATTAATACACTAATTGATTCTATTAGTTTCTATCCTTGGTTTGATCCCTGGGCGATGTAATAAAAAAATTTAATGTAAAAAATAATAATTTCTATCTATATGGTGGAAAGTCCTAAAAGTAGCTTAAGTTCCTCATATACAAGCCACCTATAAGCCGATATAACTGACATTTTGAAAATTCGTAATAGTAAATCTAGATATTCGGAATGAAATTCAAAACAAAAGTCAATCATTTATTTACTTATTGAATCGATGGATTCCTGTCCTTTCTTCATTCCTTGGTCAATGCAAAACAATTTAATTTTAAGGTAAAAAAAACTTTAATCAATAAAATTTTGTAGAAAGTCCTTAAACAGAGTTTTAAATTCCGCATTTACCAACATTCAGTAAAAAAAAAAAAGAAAAAAAAAAGTCCACCATCTAAGAAAATTGTATTAATTGACGTAGAAACTCGCAAAAATTACAAAAATAATAAAAAAATAACTTGTAAAATAAGGATTGGTGCGATAGATTTCAGACCTTGGTTTGATTCTTGGCCAGTGATAAGAATAAAAAAGCTTAAAATAAATATTATCTTATGTTTCCCATTACCTTTCTTGGAGCTTATTAATCATTCACTGTAAAGGAAACAACACTATACAAAATACCTGTCCGACGAATTAAATACGTTGTTGCTATGCCTTACATGGAGGTCGATACATTGGAGGCTGGCGCATGGAGCTGGAGCCGGACCGCCATCTTGGATTCTGATAGTATTGTATATAATGATTCAATAATTACTTTCATGAGTGAATTTTGTGATGAATTTAGGATTTTTTCCGAATCTCTAGCTAAATAATTACATGTTTCCAAGATGGCACCCAAATATCCAGATGGCAGACATCTCAGTAATAATGAATGATTACTGCACTCAAGCGGGTTAGAATAAAACTAGCATTATGGTAAAGCACTCTATAATACGAGTACACACACATCATGGTGTCCTCCAGCAGACAAAAACAAGATGGTGTAATGTAATCTAACAGGTGGTAGCTCCTGGTACCATGTACTGAACACAAAATGTCGGACCCATGATGGCCATCAAGGTCAAAGAAAAATTTCAAGATCAAGGTTAAATTTCAAGTTCAAGTTGAATTTCAAGGTCAAGGTAAATTTTAAGGTAAATTTTCAAAGTCAATTTGCAAGGTCAAGGTCAAGGTCAAAGTTCTATGCCAACAGTCGAGGTCAAAGGTATGGTGAACAGAAAATCATACTAGCCTGGCATCAGCACACTCTAGCAGACGAAAACATGATGGTGGTCTCCAGCAGACGAAGGCAAAATGGCGGACATGACGTCTTACCACCTGACGATATATACCTTGTTATTGGTGGTGAGAGGTCAGTCTAGTCGGCTTCTGGGGAGGTAGGATCTGTCGTTTTTTTTTATTTTTTTGCTCTTTTCGGTTTCGAACCAAGGATGGAAATCGGTCTAATCAATCGGCATTCTAATAAGTTAATTTTTAGATGATTTTTGAACTTTTTTAATTAAATCGGATAATAAATAAAGATTTTCAAGATGGCGACCGTAACAGTAATTGCAACTGTGACGTAATTTTCCAAGATGGTGGTCATAATCCTATATGACGTCAGAGGCTTATCGGAGGCTTTAGACATGGATGCTTAAACCCCTTTGAGGATATTGTGTTCTTTCTAAGGGAAATAGTATTTAGAGTTTTTTCGAAATCCTTATTTTTGAATTGTTGAATTTTTTGAGAATTTTTGGCAGGATTTAAAAAAATGGAAATTTTGGCCCTTTTTTTTGGCAAATTTTGAGAAAGTTTGGCAAATTTTGAGGAATTTTGGGCAAATTTTGGCAGTTTTGAATGTCAAGGTCAAGGTTCAAGGTCAAGGTCATCCAAGATGGCCGCCGTAACGTCAAAATCGGCTCCCGCTCCACGCGCCAGTCCCCGGAGACCCCAAACTATACTACTCCCGTCATGTAAAATGCTATACATAGAGGTCAAGTGTCTTCGGACCACGAGATCAGGTCATTAACAATGCCAGTTGTATAGACCAGACATTTTCGAACCTCATGTCATTCTATCAACCATACAAGACGGAGTTTTCGATATCTCAGACCTAAAGTATCATAAAATAAATTGCAATCGATCAGACCAACGGAACATGTTTTACGCTTACTGAAGGACCAAGAAACCCTTTAAAATGTTTTATCAAGACCAAGAGGTTTTGAACCAGTAAATGTTTAGAGTCAGTACAGATATAACTACGCACATTTAACAAAACGACACACACACACACACAGAACACGCAATGAACATACAGTACACACACAATACATGTAATGGACACGCAATGTACACAGTTGACACACAGGACAAACATTGGACACACAGTACACACAGTGCACGCAATGAACTCCCAGTACACACATAATACTTAAACCTCTATCCTTGCACAACAAAGGAGGAGTTCACAAGTTGGCAGGAGTTTTTGTTTCATTTTGTTTCTTTTTTCGTTTTTTAAATTATTTTGTAATAATTAATTTGTATTTAGTTTTCATTTAATTTTAAATTAGGGTTTTCAATTTTTTTTGTAATTTGGTGATATTGATTAAGGAATAAATTCGTTTGTTTTCTCCATATGATAATTATTTTTCCTGTCGAGACTTCTGTTAATGTTCTCCGAGTTCTTCTGGATATTTCTGAGAAAACAATTTCTGCATAAAAAAATATTTTTGGGGCATGCATTTTTATTCACAGTTTCGTATGAATTACTGAATTTCTTTTACTAAATCAGCACTTACGGTATTTAAATCAGATGGAATTAAAACAAAACAAAAAAACATTACTCAATGATATAATATGCTTTGAGAGAGCTGAGTAGCATTATGATACAAGACAAACTTCCTTCTCCTTGATGTCTAGCGAAGTCTTCCTTCTCTTAGGACAGTGCGGGAGCACCCTGCATCCTGCATCCTGCATGAAAATTAAATATTTACCCGAACACAACACATGTTGCCATCTGTTGGCTGGAATAGGAACTACTTGCAACAAGTTTCTTGTATAAGATAAATGAACTCTCACTGATAAAATATTTAAAAAATTATATTTTAGTAATGGTTACAATTTAAAACTCTCATGTGCTGACTGGCAGCGGAGTGAGTGGTCAGTGTAGCCACTCACCATCAGGGGCGCTTGTGTCCCTGGTCATTAAATCAAGTCCTGGATAAAAAGCAAAGCGGACCACGAGTCCAAGTGCCCAACCCCCGCATGGTAGACTCCTTTCTACTCATTCCAGCTCTTCATTCAGACCATCCTCTGTCTCCTGTATTCTCCTACATTTAATGCATGCAAATTTGCACCCCGCATGACAGTGCCCAGGGTTTTCCCTGTGTCTATGCAGGTTTTACCTTGGCCCAACCTATCTCTAGTTATAGTCTAGATTTATGAGTGAAGGGAGTTAGTCATGGCATCAAATGCTGCCATGGCTGGCCAATACCCTCCTAACACACGATGCATGCGACCCTCTCCTTGCATGGTTTAAACCCAGCATGAGTACAGCGTATAGACTTCAGCCTGAGTCGCACCCAGCTCCCTCCCCTAACCCGAACCCCTCCCCAAAACACTTAGTTTTAATAAGGTTAAGAAAAAAAATAAAACTATCATTACACTTCAACTATTAGTCTCAGTAACTAATATGGTCCCTGTTCTGTGCCTGCCGCTGAATCGTAAGGTAATACGTGTAAGTATTGTAGCAAGTAATTTATCTTGGTAAAGAATGTCAGACAACATGAGAAGAATGACATTGAAAGTGTTAAAAATCCGCTACGCAATATGTTAAGTTGTGTTCGTTGTAGCATGTCATTTACGCGAAGAGAGTGCTTAAAAAGACACAACAGAACTTGTAACGCCAAGCCTGCTTACAAGCTAGAGAACAAAGATGGATATACTATTCTAAAGAATATTGTTCTGCATTGTGTGATTAATTTTTCTTGTCTTGAACAAAACTATGTTCATAGCTCTTCCGATCTCGACAAAGAACTTAAATTGAAGGACATGACTTTAAATGTCTATTTAGTTTATCAGAACGTCATATTGGCACACCAAAATTTTCACACAAAGACGAATTATCAACTTCATTAAAAGGACAGTGATATATTTCATGTTGTTTTGCACTTCTAATAGTTGCTAATGTTTTGTTACAAAATATCCAGCTTGTTTCTGATGAATGTACAGCTAGTCTATCACATTCCTGAGGTGTCGTTTTAATCTTCCATAGTGTATAAACTTGCTTAAACACCTGTTGCACTGCTATTTAATGCGTTCAGAGTTATTACTACAATTGTGTATTACATAATCCCGTAATTTTAAAGTTTTTGATCTTCACACAGTACGTACCGTTGGGTGATGGAACACCGTTGGTTGCTCCTTCCTTCATCAATGACACTGGAACTGTTGACAACCATTGTAACACTGCTGCAATGTTAACTTCTGAAGCATTTGAGGTCTTCTCTGCAGAAGATGTTGCACACGTCGAAATCTCCTCTTGTGCTGAGAGAGTAGGTGTAGCTGTAGACGACGTTGTCATCGGGCTCTGCACTGATGATGGTAGACCTTCTATCCAGGTCAGTGTTGATACTGGTAATGATGTCATCGAGTTCTCAAGAAAAGCTAGATACTGGTCTAATAAGTTAGTCAAGTCTAACTATCCGATCCATTCTTCACAGCAGCCAGAGACGGACTGTAGTTCATATCACCAGGGTCTCACTTAAATGTTCTCATTAGCTGGTACAAAACATAAGTCCAAACAAGAACCATGTTCATTATACTTGCACTTAACTTTCTCGGAGCACTTTTTATATTGACGATGTAAGCTATAGAGAAGTGCAATTAGTTTACCGCACTTGTTACATTGAAACTATGTTCTTTACAGTATATTATTTGGACAAGTGCCTCTTTCATGTCTGCGCGCGCTTGAAGTGATAGTAAATGATGCGCCACAGTATTTGCACTGACGCAATGAACGCTCTTCATTAATTGAAGTATTCAATGCTGATGTTGAAACTTCAGCTGATGGTGGAACATCACATATCGTTGTCTCCTTGACAGTCGGTATCGGGATCTCCGACTCCATCATTGTTGCTGTCATCGAGGTCCCCGCTGCTGACGGTAAACAATCTATCCCGGTCGACATTGGAGCAGTAACTAAATCTCACGCAACTTAGGGTAGAGTGGGGGAATTCCGATCACTTAAGCAAGATTGTCCATATTAAGACAATTTGTTACGGAAAGGAGGTGTAAAACAGAATATATATTCTCCTATATTATGACTTGACTTGTGGGTATTATAAATAAAGAAATTGTTATTGGTTTGGGAAAAAACATTTTTTTAATAAGTCATATGTTTGGTCGGAATTACCCCGACATTTGGGTAATTCCGATCATTTATATTCACCAATATATTTAAATTATTTTGGACATATGGCTGTCACTTAACTAATATTAAAAGCACAAATAAATACATAGCACACTACAAGCAAATTAATTAAAAAATTTTGTGTGAAAAAAATTGTTGAGACAAAATAAAAATTATGTAAATTATACCTGATAAAATCAACTCTTTAGTAATTGGTATTTATGACTGACAATAGTCACAAATATAATTGTCTGCTGTATCAAAACCAGTGCATTCTGCATGAGCTCACTCTGAACACGAAGTGCACCTATACCAAAGTTATTTGTCATGTCCTTCATCTCCACAAAGAATGCAAAAGTCTTTGGCATTGCTTATTGTTGGTTCTATGTCATCACAAGGATCAGCAACTGCATCATCTTCTGAGGAACTAACTGGAAGTATCTTTTTACGACATTGTTTCTTTTTTGCCCGGGAATCTGGGCCTAAGTCTCCATGAAGTCCTTTCTTCTTTCTTATTCAAACTTAATTTTTTTTGCAACGGCCCTTTTTACCCTAGCATCTTCAAGATATTTCTTTTGCGGAGTTGAAGTTAGGATCTGAGAATGCATTTTTCTTCTACGCCTTGTCTTTGACTCTATTGCGACCCGAGAAATTATTTTTGGGACTGGAGCCACATCCTGAGAAGAACTCGAAGGACCAGCACAACTGGAATGTGTAAAATCCATATTGGGCGAGACAATTCTGTTCCCAGTAGTTGAACTTGAAATAACAGGAGAAGTGACAGTGGTAACATTTTCAATTCCTCCTTCTATGATAGACCTATCCACCTCTTGAAGGTTACTGGGAAAGAATTTTTCTTCAGAAAAAAATCTGGATCTAGATGGCAAATTCCAGTTTTCCGAAGACCATTGACTGCCTTATCAATTGTTGCTACCTTCATAAACACAATGTTAAAGAGTCCTGAAAGTTCATCTAGACTGAGTTTTTCCATATTCTGCATGCTTCGTGATAGGCCTTCTTCAGCGGTGCATAGAAAGCAACATCCAAAGGCTGCATTCTATGGGGTGTGTGTGGAGGCAAAGACAGCATGATTATTCCATTGTGACGACAAAATTAATATGACTCGAGATATGTGGCTGGAATTGTTGTCCAGAACAAGCAAAACTGGAAATGCTGTAGCCATTCTAAAAATATTTCCTCATGTATCCAGCCTGACTTGGAACACTGATACAAAGAACCTGGGGGACCATCTGTCTTCATAATCTTGCTCAGCCTTTGACGTGGGTAGATAAAAATTGGTGGTGCGAAAGAACCGCTGGCACTCATTGCACATACAACCGTCACATTTCGTCCCCTTTCCCAGCTGAGTGCTGTTCCAACTCTCTTCTCCCCCTTTTTGGCGAGTATCTTGCCTGGATTTTGGACAGTACTCATGCCAGTCTCGTCTACATTGAAGATCCTGTCATGTGATAATTTGTGCTTCAACATTACGCCTTCCAAATTATCATAAAACAATTTGACTTCCAGCTAATCCCTTCCAGCCAATTTACTTTCCATGCAGAAATTGTGTGGAATCTGCAGTTTCTCAGCAAAAGAAAAAGCTAGCTTTCTGAGGTCTGTCATTGTGATCCCATAAAATAATTTAGACGGAATAATTACATGATCTGCAATATCATTTTCCTGTGCAGTGTTAAATATTGGTGGTCATCCTAAATTAACTTTTGAAACATTACTTGATTTCAGTCGGTCATGAAGTGTTGCATATGGAATTCCATAGCATTTAGCTGCTTGCTGAATTGATTTCCTTTTTTCCTATATGGCTGTAACAGCTGCAGTCAGTGATTCAGCATTCCATGATGCTTTTTGTGTTGTTCGTACTTTATGTCGAGGCATCAGTGAACAGTGTATTACATAATTGTTATTAAAATATTTTATATCATTAAGTTTATTGATTAAAATTATATTTGGGGTAATTCCGATCATTCGGGGGAATTCCGATCAGCACTGATCGGAATTACCCCGAATTACCATGTGTAAACAAACTCGCATCTTCTGATCCTTCTGTAAGTTAATACAATTTGTAAGTTCATTATTATTCATATTAATCCTGTTTACTTGTGTACAAATAATTTCAGATTTTATTTATGGCTACTTTATTACCTACCTTACATAATATGATCCAAATTTCTTACACGAATTATCGACTAAATAAACAAAATACTCTTGCGGCTGTCTCTGCGCAGGCAGAATCGTGCCAACTATCTGAACGTGCTTCATTTATCCTCCGCAAGAGCGTTGCATCGTACAACCGACTCAAATAAATCGATATTTCAGAGATCGATAGTGGTCGGAATTACCCCGAAGATCGGAATTCCCCCACTCTACCCTACTGAAGAAAGCCGGTCCGTACTGCACCGCGGCCAGAGGTGGACTGAGGGTCCAGTCGTCTGAACCTAGCTTATATACCCACGGTCTACTGGTATGCTACATGAGTCAAAATAGTGTAAGTAATTAAAATTAATTTTTTATTAGGTACCTGAAAATTATATAAATAAAAATATACGAGTTCAAGTTTTACACATTTATTTATAAAAATTACACAAATACATATTAGGTTAAGGAATCAATTATTTTCGCAAGCAGAGTCTTTAATGCCGCACGAACTGCCTCGTCGACTCCGGTTCCAACAAGTTCGTCGACACTTGTTAGAACTGGTTCACAGGTCACGGGATCAGGAACACAGATTTCCAGCTTGCCATCTTCTGCGCCGTCATCTTCTCTAGCGAGACATGGTCGATGGCGTCTGTGACCACGTCTGCACCTGGGCTTTGTCTCAGTGATAGTTGAAACAGATTCACTGCCTAAACTTCGACGATGAGACGCACGTCGTTTGGACATCTGCATAGAAGCATCACAGGTCGCAACAGGTTGCAACACGCTCATGTTTGGTGTTGCACGTGCAGAAGGGGCGACTACTTCACCGATTCTAGCAGGAAGGATTGTGTGCGGTCTCATGTGATAGACGGTGCAGTTTCCAGGTTCGCAACAATCTAACAGCTTCTGAGTCGGTTCGTAGGACACAGGAAAGTGCGCAAACCGCCATTGCTGAGCGCCTACATCACAGGTTTCTGTATATGTACGTAGATATCCGGCATCCCAGTAGCTGTACTCGACACTGCTGAAGCTAGGTAGTACGCTCACATACATGTTAGCAGGATGAAACGTAAACATCTTCTTACAGGTCGAACGACAACTGAAGGCACGAACGGATCTACGTATTTTATATATGCAGGCTCCAACTAACACTGTGTGTGCCATTTATGCATTAACTGAGAGTTTGTACCGGCACAGACACGGTCAAACTTGTCACGTGGCTGAACGTCCTATATTGCACTAAGCTTGCGCAGGGAAGGAAAGCCGTAGTCGGGCCGTAGGTCTACAATTTCAACAGGAGCATCACACAACTTTTACAGCCATTTATTCTGTTCAGGTCCGGAAAGTAAATTATTTCGTTTTGTAATAAATAATCTTCAATATTTTATTTCACTTGGTGGTATGGAATTTTACATTCATCCCACTACAGTCCATGGTAGTATTTACATAGCCATTCATTTGACCGTTTACTTTTTTCGCCTAGTAGTTTCCAAGGATACGGAGGTCAGAAGCTGCGAGTTAGAATCTTGTCTCTGGAGGTGATGCTTATTTCCTTAAGCACGAATTTTTTTTAACTCTGGAAACCTTGCAGGTTGCAGTACATCTTTTCGCTAGCAATGCTCGGTCGTAACTAAATTACCATCGAAAACGAAACAGTATTTTTGTCAGAATTTTCACAAGTTTGTCTCGACAATTGTACAATGCAAGCCGATCGTGAAGTATCACATAAATAGCATAGGTGTTTGGTGGAATATTTCCGCTAGTCGTTTTCTCGATCCTACAGTCGATGATGTTTGAATTTATTCGATCATCCTGTTTGGAAACATCAAACACCATTAACAAAGCCTTGTTCTTGAAACTGTATCGGGGACTGTCTCCGCCCATAGTAAGCTTGCTGAAACTTGGCGTACATTTTATATGCGAGAAGAAATCTTTCACTTTCAAAGTCCATGTTCATATCAACATATGGATATCTTTCGCTGTTTAAAAATATTTTAAACATTACGTATTAGACATTTATCGAATAAGGAGCGACTTACTCCTGCATTGAGCTGTCTTCTGGTCTGAAGCTCAATGATTATGTATCTTGGGTTTTCCGTAGCGAAGCTGGACTTTACTATCCAATTGATACACTGACTATTATTCAAAACAAGGTTAAGTTTCCAGGCTCCAGGATCGGAATGGCACATCGAAGTTCTTGCCATTTTCTACGTTCTTCAACATCTTGACTCGTTCAACGGTGCTCACTTGGATGTGGGGCAGCATCCACTCGATAGACTGTAGTGTTAGCGAGACATCTTGAGGGTTTTCTGCAGCGGCGACAATTGCATTAATGTGCGTGTTGGCTAGAAGCAGTACGAGCTCTTGTTTCGAATTAATGATTATATGCTTGTAGTCTTCAGCGAATCCAAGAAGCATGGACAGAGGAACACAAACTTCGAACTTCCCTTCGGCATAAACCGGAAGCTTATATTTATCCTCGAGAGCACATCCGGCCATCTTTGCAGCAGACAGTTCATTTGGCGTGAGCGAAAGGTAATTTTCCATAGCAGATGTATTGCCTACATCTCTCGTCTGGTCTACCTCGACGCCATTTAGTACATATGTAATGCGCTCGATTAGGTGAAAAATACCATTGCAGGATATTGACGTTGTTGTCGGATGAGTCCCATCTGCTTTTGTCAGCGTGCCTCTTATACGTAGAAATGACTGCGAAGGTAAAGAACAGATATCTCGGTACTGTACAGCAATGCGTACTTCTGATAGTGTGTACGGTCCGAGCAAGAAAGGCTGGTACTATTGCAAATCCATTTTCGTAATGCTGTTCTAATTACTCAGAGTATTTACAGTTAATATTTGTGTCATATTATTATTATTCATATTTTATGTAATTATTATTAGGTTGATATTTAAATGTAAGTGAGTTCTAACAACCCAGGATACACTTTTTGATTTAATCCAAACTCCTAGGCTTGTTTCTATTTGATCATCTACACATTTCCTTGAGATAGTATAAAGTTTTATTACAGTTCATGAACCAAGCATTATGTCATAGACAAAATAACCAAATCCACATAGCTGTCTTTGCTGTGTTGAGTCTCATTTGTTTTTCGCCTGGGGTTGCTACAAATGGATATTAAAAAAAATGGCTGTGTACGATGGAAAAACAATGTAATAGTCTACCATGGTGAAATAAGCTAAGGCCTGGTGCTAGTTTGTTTGTTCTTACATATTTTGGCGTTTTACATGGACGAATAGATATTCTAAGAAGATGATTCTATCTTGTGATATGCATGGTTTGCATATTTATTAAAATTTTCATCTATTTCAACCCGCCAATGTGATGTCTTGATGAATGGTTCCTGCCGAAACGAACTACAACCTGGGTCGTCGACAAGCCATCGTCTAGACCGATGATTAAGCTGCCTTCTATTCGGTGAGACCGTTCCTACTACTTCAACTTTTCAGAAGCCGACTGGATTGGTGGAGGCCTAGTTCCAGAACAACTATAGCCAGCCGTAGTCTAGTAGTCCATTCCAGTACACGCCTCCTAGCTGCAGTCCACGAGGGAACTGCCTGGTGGTCCTGAAAAAGAACTCCGAGCTTCTACCGACTGAGAATCTTGTGATGTCACTCCCCAGTGATGTGTCTACTTTATAAATACTTTAGGAAAATTACCCTATTAAAATATAACATATTTGCGACGTTAACAGTTTTAGTAAAAACACTGGGTTGTTAGGAATCTCACCAACAAACACATATAGTTAATGATTTAAGTTTGTTTAAGGAATTAACATATTAGTGTCAGATTGGTTATACTATCTAATCTTTCATATATATTCTGTGGCACCCTTATTAAATACAATGATTCCTAATGCATATTAGTAATTTATTATTCATTACTCCTTACAGTCACAAAGTAAAACACACTGGAATATTACATCACAACCTTAAACATATTTTAAATGGAACACATAATATTATTGACAAAATTCGTATATCACTTTCTGTAAATTATCATTATCTTGAAGAGTAACTATGTAACGTGCTGGTTAAGCTACTGGGCATGCTTCGAGAAATACAGCCGTAACACCAAGCAAATGTTAAAACTTTATTAGCATATATTCGGAAAGTATATATGAGATTACACTGTCATCAAAAATCATCGGATCTTCCACGTTGAGGATTTCGTCTTCCATATTTATTCGGCACTTGTCCAATACTAAGAAGATACTTTATGCTGTCAGGTGTTAATGCACCGATGTCTGGTTGATAACTGTTATTATTCACGTCAATGCGATTTATTTGAAAGCTGTTCGGTTTTACGAACTTTATGCCCATCGCTTCAAGTGCAGACGTAATGTAATTTCTTCGTCTTGAAAATTCACCAATCGTCCTCGCTGGTCAACGATTCGGACGACGACTTCGTGTGCGCACTTCACGACTGGAACGTAAATGATACTTTGCGGTACTTCGACCAGTTTATATCCAGGCGGAACCATTGGCGAAAACTCGTGTAGCATGTTGTTTAGTCTTCCATTGAGATACGTTCCACTTGCCAAATTACAGTTTATTCTTATGACATTCACAGGCAAAATGTTTACTGCGCGCATTGCTTCGTACGTTCTTCCTGTATCATCCACCTTTGATTCGAATCCGAGCATCGTACCTATGGTGCCAGGTTTCGTAATGTCGTCATTGTCACTGCATGTTAGATTGCTTTTTTGAGTGTTTGGATTTCCACGCAGTTGAAAGTCTACATCCTGTGGTAATATATCCCTCATGTAATTTGCAATGTCGTCAACTTCGTAAGAGCCAACAGGTAACTGTATTTCATGAGCGGTCCCATCGCTTTTCAGGAAGCCGATCTTGCTATTTTCTTCGTCGATATTCGGTATGGCATTATACATTTGAAAATCTACGAGTCTGATACACCATTCCACGTCTAAATCGAGAGGCGGGAATGAACAGCCCGCAGCTCAGATGCGTGACCTGTCAAGGTAGGTGTTATCGACATGACTAATAAATTATTATCACTGCTTAACCTTTAAGTAGCAATTGCATTTGTCAGCAATTTTTTTTAGTTAAAAGCGAAGACACAAGTGTCCGCAGTTTGTTTGATAAGGCTTCTGTTCTGTTTCATAATTGTAGAACAATGCAGTGGTCCAGACCAGGTACCGCCTAAGTTCTGGCAAAGGCCATAAATTTCCAAAACTATCGTAGTTTTCGGCTATTTTTCCAGACTTTATGTACGCCACCCAGTGCATGTCACTACCTGCCGACGCGTCTAAATTAATTATGGCATGCTCATGTTTCATTGACTTGCTGGGTAAAGTGTCTCGCAAAAACACGCCTCGGAAATTTGGTACTTTCAGTTTGCGTGCGTAATTGATTTAAATCTATATTGGTGAGCAGATGTTTCGGCAAAGAACATAGGATTTTTTCCTCTCTTTTCTTTCTCATGCCTCGGCCTGATTTGTGAGAACGTAAGTACACTCCTGCGCCATTTTTTTTTACCCATGACAATTGATTCGATGCTGGCATTGTGTCGTTGTGCTTCTTTTAACTGCTTGCGTTCATTCTTCGAAGTGTTGACTGCCCGCACTATACCGCTCATTGCACCGATGAGGCCGCCAAGAACACCCAATGGAGGCAAAAGCAAAGGAAGAAATTCTCCTATAATCTTCTTGTCGAGAGTCTGTAATTTTTGCTTGGCTTTTTTCACGCCTGCGCCAGTTTTACGTTTGGTCTTGCGTGAGTTAGTCTTGGACTTGATGGAGATGGCTCAGCGAGCACCTAGTCATAATTTGTTCCTTGCCTTCATGATTTTGGAAATGCCGCAGGCCGCGATTTTCTCTCCTAGTCCCGCCTTTGACAATTACTTATATCTTCGGCTTCCTGTGCCAACATTTCGTCGCCCCGATGCCTGGATTCCAGATCCTTGCTGAGTGAGTATGCAATATCGTGCTGCTTGCACATTTCGTCGAGAGAAGTAATGCCAACGTCACCGCGAGCTAACCTTTTCGCTAATTTAGTGCCGGGGCCGCAGAATCTGTAGCCGGGAATGTGTAGCTCGAATGGCAGATTGTTTATCAGCGAATTGACGAGTCCTGCACCGATGTGTTTTTCGTTCTTATCTCCTGGAATCATTGCACACAACTGACCAGAAAGTATAAATACACTTCTTTTATACAATTTCGTCAGTACAATGCAAGTCGTCAAGCAAGAAGTGTGTTTGCCCGTGCGCATTACACAAGACGATGTATTTAGTGCGTGTGAATCATGACATAGCTTACTGTTGCCTTCTGCCGTACGATGCATAATGGTGGGTCCAACCAACCGCGGCAAAAAGTGCATTCTACTGAGTTTATTAGAGGAACTAAACGGTCTTAGGTTCGAAATCGTGTACCTCTATTTCAAATCGATGCAACAGCCAAAATACCAGTGACTAGCTACAGTTCTACAATCGGTGGATGGTCTGGAGTATTTCCCGTTTAATGATAATTCGGATGTGGTACCTCCAAGCGAAACAAAAGCATATTCCGTGTTTGTTTTCGACGATGTAATGTGCGAGAAGCAAGGCATAATACAAGAGTACTTTTCCATGGGCAGACACGCAAAGGTAGACTGCATATACCTGTGTCAGACGTGCAGTCCTATTCCTAAACATCTCCTACGAGACAATGCTAATGTCATAGTACTTTTTCGCATGGACAAACTTAATTTGCGTCACGCTTATGACGATCACATAGACACCGACATGACATTCCAGGAATTCAAAGACATGTGCTCCTTGTGTTGGAAAGACGAACACGGATTCCTAGTTATAGTCAAAAACTGGTCTCTATATAAGGGCATGTACAGACAAGGTTTCGATCAGTTATTCGTCAAAAATGAGTCATAGCATTAAGCATTTCAAAATTTGGTCGTAGCAGTCGAGCTCCAAGTATCAAGCTATGCACCGTGAAACACGATGCTGAAATACGAACATACATTTCGCTACTGGCTCAAAAAGTAGAAAGTGTGAAAAACGAATTACTGGAGTACCTGCTAGCCATCGATCAGCATGTGGAAGCCTCGGATTCTCGCATTCGCGACATGATCGAAGTATCGAATGCACAAAGACGTGACGATCTAAGGACTTTTCAAAGTAGTCTGAAAGCATCACTATCTCACTTGTCAACAAATTCAGATTTGGCCAAACACAAGAAAGAAGTTTCTGCGAACGAATTAAAAAGTATAAAAGGAGGTCTTGCAATAAGATTTCAGCCAGTACAGTGTCGGACCTGGCCAGTGACCTTCATCGAGCTATACAGTCTGTTCGTGAAAAATATTTACTTGCTAGACGAACCAGACTTGCACGTGAGATGGAAAATGAGGAGATATTTAAACCAATCACTAGTCGCCTCGACGAACTTAAAAACAAGGAAGAACCAGCCATCATTGTGAAGACAGAAGTTGAAGATGAAATGCCAACTGTAAAGAAGAGAAAGTATGAACCGGATCGAGAAGAAGAGGACTTAACAAGTACAGAGTCCATGCACAAGAAGAAAATACCGAAAAAGGGACATCAAGTTAATGCAATGGTCCGACCATACCTGATATCGTTTACGAGCCGGAATAATGACACGACCTACGGAGTGTACGGAAAACATAATAAGTGGTTCCTCGGTGCAAAAGAAATAGACTTTCTACCAGGAAATATCGTGCGCGTAGCAGAGTTCAAAACGCGTGGGACTTCGGGTCTGTACGAATTGCTGTTTCGCAGGGAGCCTAAAGGATATTCTCACAAAGACTTACAAGAATACAAAAAACTGCTAGAGCTAACCAATGCACATTTTCGCGATAGCGATCCAGGTAGTGGTGTATATAAAGACGAAGATAATGAAAAATTCGACATTCTCGCTAATCTCTTCAGTGAACTAACACTACATGGTTAAGGTTTAAAAAAGCTATAAAGTGTTCAGATATTTGACTATGTATATTGGAACGACCCCTATTAATTAGATGATCGCCTTGAAATACTACATGCTTCTATTAGTGTAGGAAACTATTCGCACATCAAGTAAATAGTCTCCATACTTGAAGAACTGAGGGAAGCCGGCTACATACAATCAGTCTAACCGGAATCGCTCGTGAACTACATGCTCCTGCTAGACGAAAATACTTTCGTCGCAAAGTCATAGTTCGTGGAATTGATGATATATTCCAGGCGGACATTGTTGAGATGCTACTATATTCCAGATTGAATAAAGTTTCAAGTACTTGTTGACAGTCATCGATGTTTATAGCAAGTTCGCTTGGGCTAGACCTGTAAAATCAAAGACTGCAAGTGAAGTAGCCAAGGCCATGGACAATATTTTGCGGGATGGTAGTGTACCTTCGCACCTGCAAATGGACATCGGGAAAATATTTTTCAATGAAACCTTCAAGGCTTTGATGAAGAAGTATGGCATCTAACACTATTCTACATTTAGTAATGTCAAAGCCTCCATTGTCGAAAGGTTTAACAGAACTTTGCGTTCCAAGATGTGGCGAAAGTTCACGGCTAATGGAAATTACAAGTGGATTGACATCTTGCCGAAACTTATAAGCGAGTATAATCTTTACGGTGCATTCTACCACGAAAATAAAGCCAAAGGATGTTAAGGACAATCGCTTGCTTCGAACAGTGTTTTCCTACACAAAGAAGAAAGATCCTCGAAAGATTAAAGCTAATTTCGGTGACATTGTGCGTATCTTCAAGCAGTAAGGTATTTTCGAGAAAGGTTTCACTGCGAACTGGAGTCATGAACTTTTCCGTGTGACACATGTTCGTGAATCAGAGCCTAGGACCTACTACCTAGAAGATTTGGACAACAAACCTATCCATGGCGGCTTCTATGCCGAAGAGATTCAGCCTTCGTTGTATCCCGATACGTACTTGGTGGAGAAGATTATAAAATTAAGAAATGGACGGTCCTACGTCAAGTGGTGGGGTTTTCCACCTCGCTTTAATTCGTGGGTGGCAGATGCAGAAATCGAGAAATCCACAAGACTTTATTTATTTTTCTGTGTTTTTTGTACTTGTAGTAGTGTAGAATTTATGTAATAAAAGTTTTTGTTTTTGAAAAGAACTTGCAGTATTTTTATTTTCTCAAACGTGTCACCCTTGTGGTATTTTTTAAATTAAAGTTGTTTTGTATCGGCCAGGGATCGAACCAAGGACAGAATTAAATCATTTCCTTAATGATTGAACTTTTTGATGAATTTTGGGATTTTTCCCGAATTTCTAGCATTGAAATCGTGGATTTTCTAGATGGTGGCCATAACGAAAAGTGCAATGGTGTTTTTAAAGATTTTTATTATTTAATCCAATTGATTAATTTTTTTTAATGATTTTTAAAAATTTTCTAGATTTTCTAACATAAAAATTACGGTTATTCAAGATGGCGGACATGACGTCATAGTACCTGATGATATATATGCACGGTAAAAAGTGGTGGGGGGGGTCAGTCTGCCTGCAGCCACCATTGAGGAAGGATCGGTCGCCATTTTTATTTTTTTTGCCCTCACCGGGTTCGAACCAAGAACTAGGAGCTCCATGTCGTAAATGTATTTTCTTTAAATATTTTATTAACATTTTATTAACTGAATATTTTTATAAATTTTAAAATTTTTTCCATTAAAATCGGATAATAAATCAAAAAGTTTAAGATGTCGGACATAACGGAAATTGCAACTGTGACGTTATAATTCAAAATGATGGAAAACAAAATGCTAGAATGTTCGAGAAAACAAAATGATGTCATCCAAAATGGCGGATCCAAGATGGTCGCCGGGGTCAAGGTCAAGGTAAAGGTCACTGTCATCAAAGATGGCCTCCATGACATCACAATCCAAGATGGTGGTTCGGCTCCCGGCTCCACAGCCAGAAGCCAGGCGCCGGACATACTATTACACACTACTCAAGTATATTTCTATTTTGTCAGTTAGAACTTTAGTAAATTGCTAGTGTTTGCAAACCAATTTTTGAACACATATACAAAAGTAAAAACTTGAAACTGAACTATTCTAAGATATAAAATGTCATAACTTTCTGTTAAGTAGAATCACTCACATTAATGTATTAAAATTATCCAAAGCAACACTGCCCAAAGAAAAATAACAGGTATTGTGAAATAAAACACAGTGTTGAATAAAAGTCACTTTAATGATAAGTGGTATGCTGCAGTTGTCTAGGGGCGCGCGGCGTGCGCGTGCCACAGCGAAGGCCTGTATTTGTGCTCTGTGGCGAGAGTGGCGAGGTGCGGCGCGTGCAAGTGAGGGGTCGCGGTCACTCTGCTGCCCGCTATGTCCACCTCGTAGCGAGCCCCGCGCTGCAGGATGTACTCCTCGGTGACTGGTGTGTGCGTTGCCCGGGGACGCTGCACGAAGCCCATGCACACCAGCTTGCCCAGCGTGAAGCCATACCTGCAACACAGACTGGCTTGCTCCGGTCTCGGTTCTCGACTAACCGCAGCTCGGCATTGCTAAGCAACTCCGGGTAATACCAAACAACATTCCTCCAGTCTGTTACTATGACTATGTACCTGAGATCCTGGAACCCAATATTATACCTGCTGTGTACCCACAACAGGGGTTTATTCCAAGTATCGACGAGTTTCTAATTTAAGGTTTCGATATCGACTTCAATAGACTCCGCACTCACCCATCGTAAATTAATAAATGGATTTAGTTAAACGTCTCGTTGATGTATAGGTATCACTTGAAAGAGTAAAAGGTGAATATTTCTAATGGGGCATTGTCGGATGAAGGGTCAGCTCTATCAGTAATGTTGAGGTCTACCCATTTATTACAACTTCTTTTCTTCCTCTACCTATCGTTTATTCATAAATAACAACATGGCGACCCTGAACATTAATTTCTGCAACATATTACACACTTGTAAGTCTTATAACTTCTGCTGAGCACCAGTCTAGGTCTATGTGCAGAGTGAGCTCTCCCACGGATCGACAAGAATGCTGCAGATACAACTTTTAAGTCCCCCTATGAACATCCAGTAAGTCAGTGTGTCTATGTGGCCTTTCGAGAAAAATATACCTAAAACAAGATAATATAAAATAATTATGGTAATAAAATAAAAATCTATTTTAAAGCAAAACCAAAACATTTTAGGTCATAGAGCAATTGGTGAAACCTAGGCGAAAACAATTGAAATTAAAAATATATTATTTAATAAAAAGTGACCCAAAATTTTGAGAGAAAATCAAATGTGCTAACTTAACCGAAATTTTTTTTTAAATGATTAATTTTTAAAAATATATTATGTATATACGAATATAAAATATTCAATGTAGTATACAAGGGAATATCAAATGGCAGGGTCCTCTTTCAAAAGTTTCTTGGTCAGAGTGCAGGTCAACTGTCTCTGATACTTACCAAAGAATGAAGTTTAGTTGTTTAGTTGAGTGAATCATCATTGCCATTGTCAATCTCAATGGAAGTAGTAGCAAAGTAACGATACCGATAGCGAAGATACCGATGACAGTGACCCCGAAGACCCCGGAGATACTGTTGTTAGGTGCTCAACATTACATAAACTTATGTCGATAAAAGAGTCTGAGACACTTCGCATGTCTCATGTGATTATGTTTAGTGTTTATTGTGTTTAATTATAATTTTAACGTAATTTTTTTTAAGTCATGTTTTTATATTTATTTTTATATTTGTCCTTACTAGTTTTAGTTAATATTTAATCAAGTACTGTAGTTTACCATGCGGCCATTGACCCCTACTGAATGGACTTGTCCACGCATGAGAGAGGGGGAAATTAGCGGAGGGAGGTGCATGACGTCACAGTAGTGTGACGTATGCGGCGAGCGAACGTTTTGGACTGAGGGCAGTCGAAGTTGAGAGAAGCTTGCGGGCGGGTCAGTTGTGAATATGACATCCCAGGGTAACTCCGTGCTCGGGAGTTGGGACGCGACCCACACTTCGGTATGAACAGTTAACTATTGACACTGCTACGCGGAGTTATCGTTGCCGCGGCCCGCATCAGCTACATTATATTTTGGATAACCTGTAATGTACGGCAACGTATTTCGCATCAACGTTTTTAAACTTTTTCGCAAGTCGCGAGTGTTAATCCACCACGCCCCGAAGTGCGTCGACCGGCGCCATTTGACTGTGCAACATGGTCATCTACGCCCAGTCTACAGCCCGGGTACCCGAGGCGGTACAGTTTGGTAAATTTCTACGGCACGGCGAGCACCAATGTAAGTAAAACTTTAATTTTATTAATGGTGAAAGAAGAGGTTGTATTTGGGACGCAAGCCAAGATTTCGTGTGGACTCTCCCTCCCCTCCCTCGCGCGGTGATGGACAGATTAGACTTATGCGATGGCAAGGTTTTTGTGCCGCAGCTAACGTGATCGCTACGGCCGGGCGTCACGTATAGCATTTGTAAATTTTATGTCGTTTTCTATATATTTTATTTCACTTGTTTGTACTTCATGAATTCTAATTTATCGGGAATAAATTTAAATGTTTGCATATAATGTAATTGTCTTGAACGCTGCAATAACCTACTGCACACCCAATCAAATTTGTAATTTAGTTTTGCGTCTCTACTGCGTTTACGCAAGTGACCTTGGCGAAGTCAAGGTTAGCGGGGTTGCAAAATAATGCTTGTAACTGGCGGTGCAGGTAGAGATGGACGTGGGCTGTGTGCCCCCGCACGGGGTAATTTTTTACACCCCACATGTGCGCCACTCTGCTATTAGAGTTGCAGTGGTTATTGCAGTTGCAGTAATTTTACATTTGTCATTGATTCGGTCCACCCTAGACATGGCGAACAGCTGGGTATTCAACTTAGAAAGGGAGCAGTTAATTGCCAATTTGCATGCCGCAGGGCAAATGGTAGAGAACGATGATGACGTGCACTTACTACGTCTTAAGTTAGTCGAATATCTTAATGGGAATGACGAGTGGTCATTTGTGGAAAGCCCTGAGAATGCTCGTGAACGGGATTTGGCAGCCGATGTACTGGCAACTATTGTTATCAACATGTTGAAAAACTTTCCGCGATTAGAGGCAAATAATGGTGATGAGTTGAGGAAAATATTGCTTGAAGTCGAAATGTTGAATGATACAAAATTTTTTTGTGATGATTGTAGTATGTTGAGGTGTCTTTTGGGGAAAAGTACCGGCATAATGAGGGATATTATTGCGCGCGGATTGGTGGAAAAGCGTAGTTGGCCGCAAGTTCGTGACATGTTGTGGGAGAATTTGTGCCCGAGGAGAGTTAAATTTGGTTTGATACACGAGTATGTGAGTCGTTTTCAGAAGCGTGGAGAAAGTACTGCGGAATTCGTGGTCGGTGTCGTTAGGCAAATAAAAATATTTGGAGTGAGATTTTTGGATCACGAAGTTATTTCTATGATTATTGAAAATATGGTCCCTGAAATACGAGTGGAATGTTCGTTTGTTAAGAGGCCGGAAAGTATTTCGGGATTAATGGACTGGGCGGTGGAAGTGGATAATGTAAATTATGCTAGCAGGAGGTCCGGCGATGGGCAAGTTAGTGCGGCCGCTCAGGAAATAGAAACCGGGAATGCCTTAATGGAGGTGGGAGGCAAAAATAGTGGTGTAGAACTTTCTAGTGAAAGGTCCATTGAGGAAAATTCCCAGCTTAGGGCGACGCCCTTAATATGCGATTTTTGTAAGAAAAAAGGTCATATAAGAGATATGTGTTTTCGTAGGAATGGTTATGTGAGTAATTCTAATAAAATTTGTTTTTGTTGTAGTAAGACGGGACATGTACAAAAATGGTGTAAGCAATGGAGGAGTGGTAAGAAACGTTGCGGGTTCTGTGGTAAAAGTGGTCATTTAACGAGTAGATGTTGGCAAAAGATGAAACTTAATCATTTTCGATTTAAAGATAAGCACCATATGTTAGTGATGCGAAGTGGAAATAATTTATGTGTGGAGGTAGAAGTAGGTAAGAATACCGTCAAAGCCCTTGTAGATACCGGGGCGAGTAAGAGTTTCGTGAGCGAAGAATTTTTTGAGCAATGTCTAAAACAAGGGAAACGAGTTGGGCATATTGTAGAGAGAGGGGAAGGTATACAGGTGCAAACAGCTGACGGGAAAATTCATAACAGTGTTGTGAAAGTAATCATGCATATAAAAGTGGATAAATTCTCGTGGGATCGGGAATTTTATGTGATTTCTAATTTGGTGTATAAAATGATATTGGGAATTGATTTTTTGAGTGATACTCGGGCGTTTATTGATTGCCGGACTCGTAGGTTAAGTTTCGGTTTTGCACCAAAGTATCGTATTGGATTGGAAAAACCCCAGGGTAGCGAACAGGTAATATGTGGAGGGATAGAGGGGTGCCGAGAAAGGTTAAGTATAAGCGAAGTTGAGAAAATTCAGGGAGTGATTGATGAATTTCAGGATGTCATTACCAAAAGAGTAGGTAAATGTGTTTTGGACCCCTATAAAATTCAGTTAACGTACGATATCCCCATTAAATGCGTACCATACCAGTGTTCGCCCCCAAAAATGAAAGCCTTTAGGAAAATTATTCAGGATTTGCAAAAAGAAGGTATAATAACTGCCTCAAATTCGAATTATGCATCACCCGCATTTTTAGTAAAGAAGAAGAAAGCTGGCGAATTTCGTATTGTTTTGGACTACCGTCTTTTGAATCAGAAGATTAGGCTTGATCCGTTCCCATTACCAAAAATAGATACTATTTTTCAATACCTAGGAAAGGCGAAGTTTTTTACCATCTTGGATCTAAATGCTGCATTCCATCAATGTATTTTAGATGAATCGAGCCGAAAATATACTGGTTTTGTCACCCCTTGGGGACATTATGAGTGGACCCGCGTGCCGTTTGGGGTGAATTTTGGAGCTCAATGTCTGTCAATAATCTTAGGAAAAATTTTGCAGGACGTGCAATACAAGTTTGCTCTGAATTTTTTGGATGATATTTGCGTGTATTCAAATAGTTTGGAGGAGCACATTGAGCATTTACGCATAGTGTTAGGTAAATTGAGAGAGGCTGGGTTTACCCTAAATCCTGAAAAAATTTGTTGGGCAAAGTGGCAAATACATTTTTTAGGTTTCATTATTGGTGAGGGTAAATTAGTGATGGATCCTTTGAAAATCTCACCTATTGTCAGTTATTCTCCTCCAAAAAATGTTAAAGGGGTTATGAGATTTTTGGGGATGATTGGGTTATTTAGCCGGTTCATCCCGAATTATTCGGAACTTTGTGCCCCCTTAAATAACTTAAAAAAGAAAGGGATACCCTTTGAGTGGGGGGAGGAACAGGAAAAGGCGTTTAAAGCACTCAAAATAGCAATTTCAAGCCCGCCTGTTTTATCCTTGCCCGACTTTGAAAAGAGGTTTGTGGTGCAGGTTGATGCCTCGAGTTTGGCTTTGGGAGGAGTATTATTGCAGGAAGGCCCCCTGGGGATGCAACCTATAATGTACATCAGTCGTACCCTAAACCAACATGAACAGAAGTACAGTGTGTATGAAAAGGAGGCGCTGGCATGTATTTATGCCTTGGAGAGATTAGAGACGTTTTTAGAGCACGCAGAGTTTGACTTGTGCACCGATAATCAGGCATTGACGTGGCTGTTTACCCACCCCCGTCAGTTGGGTAAGATTGGGAGGTGGGTAATGCGCTTAAGTAGATTTAATTTTAAAATCAAGCATGTCAAAGGATCTGAGAATGTGGTAGCGGATGCGCTATCGCGTATGTATAATGCCGAGGAGATTGAAGAAGTAGGTGAAAGGTCAGACGAAGAGAGTGAGGAGAATTTTGATGTTTGTAATGTATTAGGAAATTTCCCAGAGGGTTTTGTTGATTTAAAGGAATGGCAAGATAAAGATGAGGAGGTAGGAAAAATCCGGGAAAATATTCAACTCCCCCAATACAAAAATTTTGAGATCCACAATGAAAAACTGCACTACAGTAAAGGGGGAAAGAGGAGGTTGTATGTGCCACGTGCGTTGGTCAATATGTTGATGCGTTATTTCCATGACTCACAAGTTGGAGCTCACAACGGCGTGGAAAAAACCTTAGACAAAATTTCAGATAATTTTTATTGGCCTACCATTAAAGAGGACGTAAGAAAATATGTTAAAGGATGTGTCTCCTGCCAGTTGGCGAAACAACCTCAAAATAGTAAAGTAGGGTACCATAGTGTGGAGAGTATTACGCGCTCCTGGCAGAGGGTATTTTTAGATGTTTTCGGTCCTTTACCCAGGTCGATGAAAGGAAATAGTTGTTTGTTAATTTTGGTTGATGGTTTTAGTAAATATTGCGTATTTTTGCCGTTGAGGGATATGAAAAGTAGCCAGATTATTAAAGCCCTTGTGGAGAAGGTGTGGAGTTTGTTTGGTGGTCCCGAACAGGTTGTAACGGATAACGCCAGTTATTTTTGCAGTCAGCTGTTTCAAAGCATGTGTCTTAATTGGGGTATTAAACACATTAAAACGAGTCCTTATTATCCGAACCCTAATATTGTTGAAAGGATAAATAAAAATGTGAAAATAGCAATGACCATCTTTAGCGAGAAAGATCATCAAAAATGGGATGAGCCCTTAATTTTTTTAAATATGGCTTTTAATATGACCAAGCATGGGGCTACTGGATTTACGCCAGCTTTAATATTCTTGGGGCGAGACATCAGCCATCCCCTATTAAATGTGTGGGGCATTTCGCCAGAGAATTTGTTAATTCATAGCCCGCGTAAGTTAAAAGAAGTGTGGGTAGATGTCGCCATGAATTTGGAAAAGAGTAAGGAAGTAGTTAGGGGTCAGTATAATAAAGGGCGGTTGCCGAACCCGTTTACTGTAAACCAGGAAGTTTTGTGTAGGGAGCACCATCTCAGCGATAAAGGCAAACGTAAGACGGCGAAATTGATGTATGCCTTTGGGGGTCCTTATGTAATTAAGAAATTTTTGGGGCCCGTTACCGTTTTGTTAGAAGAATGCGGAAATCATTTTCGCGTGAAAAAAGCTCACCTTTCGCAGTTGAAGCCCTATTGTCGGGGGTAGTCCGAATGTAATTCGGTTTCCAATTGATATAAAATAATTGTGATGTAAATAAGTGAGGAAATTTATATACTTTCATATCTATATTTATATTTAATTTATGATTGTAAGAATATATTTAGTGATTTTTGAAAGTGTTTTAGCGAGTCTTTTATATTTACATATTGTAATGTTTGCCGTGATTTTGGCAGGTAGCTGGATTTTTGGACACTAATAAATTTAGTATGTATTAGATGTGTATCTAAGTTACCTATAGCCGTTTGTGGAAAATTGTTTTAAAAAGAAAGTTTCATGGTCGCTGTATTTTTTTTAAATGGTTAAATTTACATCCAGGATTAAATTATTTCAGTTTAGTTTAATTTTTTTTGTAAAACCTTTGGAGAGTTTAGCTATGGGTCGCGCTTTACAGTTAATGTTTGGTGCTATTTCGAGTAGGCTATCTGTGTCTTAGTTTTGTGTTTTTCTCTTTTGCGGCTCTTTTGAGTCTTTCTTACTTCGTCTTCTACGTGTTGCTTTTAGTGTTACTTACTTTACGCGGACCTAATAGTTAGATAACTCAAAGGGGTATTATTATATTTTTTTTATTTTTTTTTTGTCGGGGAGGTTGAGACACTTCGCATGTCTCATGTGATTATGTTTAGTGTTTATTATGTTTAATTATAATTTTAACGTAATTTTTTTAAGTCATGTTTTTATATTTATTTTTATATTTGTCCTTACTAGTTTTAGTTAATATTTAATCAAGTACTGTGGTTTACCGTGCGGCCATTGACCCCTACTGAATGGACTTGTCCACGCATGAGAGAGGGGGAAATTAGCGGAGGGAGGTGCATGACGTCACAGTAGTGTGACGTATGCGGCGAGCGAACGTTTTGGACTGAGGGCAGTCGAAGTTGAGAGAAGCTTGCGGGCGGGTCAGTTGTGAATATGACATCCCAGGGTAACTCCGTGCTCGGGAGTTGGGACGCGACCCACACTTCGGTATGAACAGTTAACCATTGACACTGCTACGCGGAGTTATCGTTGCCGCGGCCCGCATCAGCTACATTATATTTTGGATAACCTGTAATGTACGGCAACGTATTTCGCATCAACGTTTTTAAACTTTTTCGCAAGTCGCGAGTGTTAATCCACCACGCCCCGAAGTGCGTCGACCTGCGCCATTTGACTGTGCAACATGGTCATCTACGCCCAGTCTACAGCCCGGGTACCCGAGGCGGTACAGTTTGGTAAATTTCTACGGCACGGCGAGCACCAATGTAAGTAAAACTTTAATTTTATTAATGGTGAAAGAAGAGGTTGTATTTGGGACGCAAGCCAAGATTTCGTGTGGACTCTCCCTCCCCTCCCTCGCGCGGTGATGGACAGATTAGACTTATGCGATGGCAAGGTTTTTGTGCCGCAGCTAACGTGATCGCTACGGCCGGGCGTCACGTATAGCATTTGTAAATTTTATGTCGTTTTCTATATATTTTATTTCACTTGTTTGTACTTCATGAATTCTAATTTATCGGGAATAAATTTAAATGTTTGCATATAATGTAATTGTCTTGAACGCTGCAATAACCTACTGCACACCCAATCAAATTTGTAATTTAGTTTTGCGTCTCTACTGCGTTTACGCAAGTGACCTTGGCGAAGTCAAGGTTAGCGGGGTTGCAAAATAATGCTTGTAACTGGCGGTGCAGGTAGAGATGGACGTGGGCTGTTTGCCCCCGCACGGGGTAATTTTTTACACCCCACAAGTCTTAATGTGTGCAGTTTTGCCATTAGAGTAGACTATAAGATGTGCAGTATAGTGAGCTGAAAAGTCCTTGATGCCCACTGTAGCTGTGAGGCTACTGATTATTCGGGAGGGGCAGGTAGGCCATGCTATAATAAACAATAGGTCTACTGTTGCACACTATTTATTTGCGCTGTCTAGTGTGCTAAAAATTTAGATGCGTCTACAGTGCACAACAGCCTACTCGTGCTAAGAGGCAGACTGGAACTGTCTCTTCTTTCCTCCTTGCCAGCCTGCTAGCCATAACAGAGGAGTGCATCCGGGCTAACGGGACTCCTGGAGGGTGCGCTTCATTCTTGCCCAGGGGTGTACAAACACCAACGGGACAGCAGATACTGATAGCCACATGGTGGGTGTAGTGCGGTAGATGTGTTGCGATGTACAGCCACAGTACCCCCGTGCCAGTGACTTGCGCACAAGTTACGAGAAACCACCTTGGAGGCGGTTAGGGAAGTGGAATTTGCGGCCGGATCAACGTGTTGCAGTTTGGAGAGGCACGATTCGACATACAGACGATTCGTGGGAGCGGCCATCCCAGCAGCAGGACGTGGTATGTCTTGGTCCTCCGGAACGATGTCACGGATGGTGTAAGCAGGTTTAAGGCGATCGATGGAAACAGTAGCCTGCCAGCCATGCATTTGGATAGTCGCAGTTTTTCCTGTGCGACTAACAACAGGAAAAGGCCCCTCAGAAGGAGGTTGCAATCACCCTTTTGGACAATCGCGGCAACCAAAGACCTCAGTGGATGTAGCCAGATGCTTGAAAACGAATGTTCTCGGCTTATCGTGTCATGTGCCACCAACTGATCGGAGTTCACGGAAGTGCTGCCGAAGCTCTTGGATAAGGCCCGGGGCTCCAGTTTTCCTGCATCAGGATGGGCGACAAGAAACTCGCCGGGTAGACGTAGTGGTTCGCCATATACCAAATCTGCTGCAGAAGCACGGAGATGGTCGTGCCATTCTGCTCTGATGCCTAAGAGTATGGGGGATAAGATATCCACCCAGTGCTTATATGGCAACGTTTGGCGGCCTTGAGCTGTCTGTAAATTCGCTCCACCATGCCATTGGAGGCAGGATGAAATGCAGTGGTCCGAAAGCGAGTCATTCCCGTCAGGTTACTGAGGTCCCTGAAAAGGCAGTACTCGAACTGGTGCCCTTGGTCGGTAGTGATTTGTAGGTGAGTTCCAAAGCGTACAACCCAGTTGGCATAAAATGCTCAAGCTATAGTGTTAGCCTCAATGTTCTCCACTGGAAATACCTCTGGCCAGCGAGTGAAGTGGTCTATGATGGACACACAATAACAGTAGCCTTGTGAGACAGGCAAGGATCCCACAATGTCTATGTGGAAATGGTCAAAGCAGGAGGATGGTGGAATGAAGGAACCAACAGGGGAAGAAATGCATCCTGGCGAAATGCGGCTGTGATGAAGGGTCGTGCTGTTGGTGTGGAGACATCGCAGTAGATCTCTGTTGGGGAATCTGGCAAGCATATCTTCTGCAGCTACAGGCTAGAATCTAGTTGTAGAAACCTTGTAGTTCTTCATCCTCAGCCTGTGAGGCCCCAAGGGCTTGGTAATCGAGGGTTGCAGCGACAGCATCCACTCTAGACAGGGCATCTGCAACGATATTATGGGACCCCATGATATGCCTAATGTCTGTGAACTGGCTAATAAAGTCAAGATGTCGGGATCTCCGAGGTGAGCACTTGTCGGGGTTTTGCTGGAAGGCATAAACGAGAGGTTTGTGGTCGGTAAAAACAGAGAAATGTCTGCCTTCGACCATATGGCGAAATTAATGGATCCCTAAATTAATGGCTAGTATATCCCGATCATAGGCACCATATTTTTGCTGAGAAGGCTTGAATTTCTTGGAGAATAATGCTAATGGCTGCCAGGATCCTTGCACAAGCTGTTGGAGGACTGCTCCAATTGCAAAATCTGAAGCATCTTCCAATATTTCTAAGGATGCGGACGAACTTGGATGGGCGAGCTGGGTGGCTTCAGCAAGGCTAGTTTTGCACTTCTCAAAGGCACTGTCGCTGTCAGGTGTTTATGTTAACAGGGCTTTGCCTTTCACATCACCCTTTAGAAGTTCGTCAAGGGAAGCCTGCAACTGGGCAGCCTTGGGATTGAAGCACCGGTAGATGTTTAGCATTCCTGTAAACTGGCGTAGCTGCTTCGCCGTAACTGTTTTTTTTGTAGTGGAGTATAGCACCAAACTTCTTTGGGATAGGTGTGGTCCCATCTGCTGAGATGTTATGTCCTAAGAATGTCACTTGTGGTTTGCCAAATATGCACTTGGATGGATTAATAAGTAGCCCGTACTGAGCAAAGCGTCGGAAGAGTTCCTCGAGGTACTGTCTATGTTCTACCTCATTGATTGAAGCTACCAAGATATCAAGGTAAGACACACAAAAGTCAAGTCCTTTGAGAACTTTGTCTATGAACCTATGAAAAGTCTGAGCAGCATTACGAAGGCCGAAAGACATGAATGGGAATTCATAAAGTCCAAAGGGAGTGGTAATGGCAGTTTTTGGAATATAAGCTGGCGTAACTGGGATGTGGCTTTATACCTCGCAAGGTCAATAGTTGAGAGGATTGTTTTTTCCGCAAAGAGTGTGAGAGAAGTCTTGTATGTGGGGAATTGGATATCTGTCTCGCATTGAGCAACCAATAGTCCCCACATGGCCTCAATTCCTCCCATTTTTTGGGTACCATGTGCAGAGGTGTAGACCAGGAGGTGTCAGAAGGGCGAGCAGTGCCAAGTTTGAGCATGGATTCAAACTCCATCTTTGCAATCCTAAGTTTGTCCCATGCCAAATGACGTGGTTTGCTAAACACAGGCTGTCCAGCTGTAGTGCGGATATGGTGTACTCCCGAATGTTGGACAAGATGTGGGTTACCAGATGGCCCGGTAAGACATACATATTTTTGGAGGTGCTCGAGTTAGTGAGATGACTGAGGCAGAGTCCTGACACTACTGATGTCACTTGTAGCCTTGTGGCAGACAGAGGCCATAAATGTGGTACTGTCTACTATGCAATGATTCCGAATGTCTACCAACATGCCATAATGGTGGAGGAAATCAGCACCGATGATTGGTTTGGTAACATCGGCCACCACAAAACGCCAGACAAAATCATACCTGAGTTCTAAGTTTAAAGTTAGGGTAAGGAAGCCCTAATTCGAAATATTTGAGCCATTGGCTGCGAACAAGACATAATTGGACTTGGGCCGCCTTTGAGGCAGTCTGACGCAAGGAAACACACAAATGTCTGCACACGTGTCAACCAAAAACTGTACCTTCGTGCCCTTGTCCGAGATGAATAGGCGGCTGCCTGAAGTCGGGGTTGGATCGCTGGCCACCATCAGCGAGTCCCCTGCATGTTTTCCGAGCTGTATTCGCAGGGCTGAAGACACTTTCGCGGCCCGTCGCCAAAGCAACAGTGGCACCAGCAGATCCCCTGTAAACTCCTGCTGCGGGAGCGTTGCTGACGTGATATAGACGGAGAGCGGTCGCAGCGACTGTCGTGCTGGCCAAGACGAGTAGGGGATGCTACAGCTGCCATCTCCTGTTCCAGTGTTGTGGCCATCACTCCTATTTTGGCAATCATGAGGATTGACATGTTCTCTAAAATAGATTCCAATGAGGCTGATTCTGCCATCTGTGGTCTCGGATTTGTATCCGCGATGGCATCTGCAAACTCGGCTAATGAGTCTAGCAAATAATTTGTCTGTATCACCAAGATCGGTTGCATTGGTGGCGCTAAATGACCCAGCCACAATGACTTGAGAAGGTCATCTGGAACGACTGTTCCTGCCAAACTGCAGAGGTGCTGTAGAAACTGCGAAGGCCTTCGGTCACCGACTTCCTCGTGTACTAGTATTTGTGTTGTCTTCCATTTCTGTGAAGCACTTAATCTCTTTAAAAGTTCTGATTTGAGTCGGCCATACTTGTCCTCAGTCGGGGGATGGACTAGTATATCGCGCACTTCTGTCGCGTATTTACAGTCCCAATAACCTGCCACATAGTTGAACATGGTTTCGTCGGATTTGACACCTGCTAGGGAAAATTTTCCACTTGAACGAACCACATTTCCGGGTCCGGAGCCTAGAAGGGTGGAATGCAAACTGCAACGCGCTCGATGGAGATGGTTGATGATGGGGGTTCAGCCATAACTGTGTAAGTGTTATAGAGTGAAAATGACACACTAAAAAAAAAAATGCGATGATGTGCACGATGCAACTGCCTGGACTGTGTCACCGAACATCAACATAACCCCTACCTGCATGTCACAACGAAACGCGGAAGTCCGAAGTATGTGCAGGTAGTGTCACAGAACTCGTTCATTTCCTGTAATTCCGCAGCCAAGGTTGCAATAGCGCAGTGCGGATGACATGCGGCGAGGGTGATGTGCGGCGCGGATGAAGTGCGGTTCGGGAGATGTGCGACGTGGATGACGTGCGACGTGGACGACTTGCGGCGCGGATGATGCACAACGCGGATGATGTGCATCGCGGATGCAACGCGGATGACGTACGGTTCGGGAGATCTGCCTTGCGGGCGACGTGCGATGCGCGTAACGTGCGGTGCGACAGGTTGCTTATATTACGCAAAACACGAATATCGCGTGACACTTATTTCGGAACATATACTATCCTTGCCCCATCATGTCTGGGTCACCACTGTAGCCGTGAGGCTACTGATTATTCGGGAGGGGCAGGTAGGCCATGCTAGAATAAAAAATAGGTCTAATGTTGCACACCATTTATTTGCGCCGTCGAGTGCGCTAACAAATTTATATGCATCTACAGTGCACAACAACCAACTCTCAATGGCTAATGAAGCTATACCAACATTTTCCGAGCATCGATATCGTCAAAGTTTCAGAGATGTTCTCGGGCAACTGCAATGCCCGTCAACATGAGAAGAGCATCTACCAAGAATCAGCCTTGCGAGAAATTAATTTGCGAGAAATGTCGTAAGTAGTGTGATAGAAATGAGGTGACGATGCTCACACACTCGTTGTGGAGGCAGATAATATAAATGCTTCAATCTTACAAAGCGGTGGACCATCCAAGCAGTAGCAGTGACTCACCCAGCCCAGGTGAGGGCGCCCACATTCTAATAGTCGCGGCATATGGGCGAAATGCGTCGTACTTACACAGATGTTGACCCCTCTGTGCAGTATTAATTATTCACCATGCCTAGATGACGACGACCACAACCTCGTCGTCGTGGTAGTTGGGGTAATGTGTCATCTTACAAAGCTGTTAAACCCTCTAAGCATTAACAGAGACTTACCTGGTCAAAATGACGATGCCCATAAGCATATTGTCGTGGCAGATTGGCTAAATGCGTCGAACTATCACAGCTGTTGAACCATCCAAGCAGTAGCAATTATTCACCAGGCCAAGTGAAGATGCCCACACGATCGATTTATTGTTAGTTAGGGTGATGCTTTTGTCTAACACAGCTGTGTGATCCTCGAAGCAGTATCAGTGATTCACCCTACCGAGGTGACAGTGCTCACACTGTCATGCTCAAACTTACACATCTGTGGAGCCGTTCAAAGAAGTACCCGTGACTCACCCAACTGAGAATTCGATGCCGACACCCTCCTCTAGAGGCAGATGAATAAAATGAGTCAAACTTATAAAACAATGCAGCCATACAATCATAAGTAGTGACTCATCCGGCCGTGGAGACGATGCCCCCACACTCTTTATCCGGCAGATTGGCTAATTGTGTTGAACTTACACAGCTATGGAGCCAACCTAGCAGTTGCAGTGACTCACCCAGCTGAGGAGTCTTCAATAGATAGTGATTCGTCAAAATCTAACGAGCATCGATGCCGTTAAAATGGCAATATATTCTCGAACAAAAGTAATGCACGTCGACACGGAAAAGAGAGAATGTGCTAAAAATTCTCCTCGCAAATTTAAGCTGTGAAAAATGCTATAAGTATTTTGTCAGAAAAGATGATATGAAAAAGCACTTAATACGTGTAGAGAATGTGCTGCATGGCAGAAAAAAAAATTATATTGCAAAAACGACGCATTGATGTGCATAAGAATACACTGGGAATTGGCACAACTGCAGCAACATCAGCATCTGCCTTGGGTTTGAAAGGTTTGTCTTCATCGACTAGATATCCTTGCGGCAACTGTGATATGTCGATCGCATTTTCCCATGATGCACGAAGGCACGAGAGAACTAATCTAAGAAGAATCCTTCTCGTACGAATTTTCTCTTTGATGAGTGTCATGCGTGGTTTACTCGTACTGATATTTTTAGACGACACGCGATAAACTTCTAAGTTGAAATAAATGTGCCTACTATGGAACTACCTACAGACATTATGACCCCTCGTTTTAGGTTGGAGACTCGTATGCGTACGAGCACACAGACAGATGTGCCGCAACCGATTGCGATGACTTCTGGACATTACAGTAAAAACAAGACTGTGCTCCGTCGATTACAGGTAAATGATGATGAATTCCAATCGGCGCAATCTTTATTTCGTGAAACATTGAAAGACTACTATTATCTAAATACATTTAGTGAGTCAAAAGTCATTTGTGATTTTCTTAACGATATAAATAAGAACATAATCATCAGCTTACTGATGAAGTTGCAACGTACAGATCTTTAAAATATAACTTGTGGGTGGACTGCATATGGTAAATCGTATCCATTCAAGGACCAAGTGAAGAAGAGTTCATCCAAGATAGTGAATACTCCCATTTATAATTCCAACGATATGAAGCAATCTGCTCAACATGGTAACGAGAATCACTGTCGCGAAGAAAGAGAACATGTATCTGGCTGGTCTTTGTCTTCAGTAAACCATTTTAAGCTGATAATTAGTCAGTTCAAGCGAATGCAGAACAAAATATTAATTAGATTGCTAACTTTAGCGAGTGTTCAAGTAGTAGTGTAGAATTTATGTAATTATTTTTTTGTGTGTTATTTTGTTGTTTTATTTATTGAACATGTCAATTTTATTGTATTATTAATTAATTTTTTTTTCACTGACCAAGGATAGAAGCATAGACTAGAATCAATCGAATCGTATCAACTGTACGTTGGGACATGAGGAATTTATGCGTCTTTTAGGATTTTTCACAATATTTTATTTTATAAGTATTTTTGAATAAAATAAAAATGAACGGATAAATATTTACGGATTTTAACTATGGAACATGACGTTATAATTTCAAAATGGTAAAACGTTTTTATTAAAATTTTATTAATTTTTTAAACAATTATTTACGATTTTTTGGATGAAAATTACAAATTATGAAGATGGCGAAAGTGACAGCATAATCCAAGTCGCGGAAGGTTTTTTTTATATAAAATAATTTAATTAATTTGTTTAATATTTTATAGCATGAAAATTATGAATATTAAAGACGGCGCATTAGAAGTCATATTCTGAGATGGCAGAATTTTTTTGAAAAATTTATTAATTTTTATTTTAACTCGATTTTATAGCATAATACATACGGATTTTCAAGATGGCGGCCATATATAAAATTGCAACGATAAGGTAATAATTCAAACTGGCGGCCATAACATCCTAATTGTCAATATCATGACCTCGGCAGCATAGGCGGTTTGCTTTTAGGTCTCTTAAGTCGCTTTTAGGTTATTTCAAGCCGTTGACATTTTTCAGGAATACAATTTAATTTTTTTCCTGAAAACGCGAATTTTACCAGCTCGAAATAGGGAAATTTTGATTTTTCCAATTTTTTGAAGAAATAGTTTCATAAAAATCGGACATTTTGGCGGATTTTTGCGATGTTTTGACAAATTTGAACCAATTTTGAGTTATTTTTTATTTTTTTTGTAAATTTTGACGGTCAAGGTCAAACTTTAAGTTAAAGGTCTTTCAAGATTGCCGCCGTGATGTCGCAGTCGAAGATGGCTTCGATAATCTTCAATTCAAACCCTGAAACCTGTACCCAGACCTACTTTTATAAACTACTGGTATTATTTTCAAGAAAAAACTTTTTAAAAAATTATAATTTGGGGAAACTCTCTTTAGTTTTTGTAATGTAATTTAGATGTTATACTCTTTGTAAATGACTTCTAATTAAAAGATAAATATCCATCAGATCACCTAAAAATAATTAGTTCTTTAGTATGACTGCGTAAATTTTAGTTTCAAGTGATACCTATGTTGTTTAATATTAATTTCGTTGAGTGCTTGAAAAAATGCCTGTCTTATCTGTGCCTAATCTAGCATTTGTGAATAAATAAAAGTTTTACAAGCATTCTCTTTGTTTTATTTGTATGAAAAATTACTTTAAAGTTTTTTTTTCATACGGTTTTACTTGATTCGTTGTGAGAATGATATTACTTTACACAAAATCTATAAAATTGGAGTTAGAGAAAGGAGAAACTAAGTCTATTTAATCTGAAGCAATTTTAATTATTTGGTTACTTTTGTATGATGTACTAACCCACGTTGCGATCTACAGCGACGAAATTACTAGCATGCGAAACGCAATACGAAGTTAGGTCACGAGATGTAAAACATATCAATATTTAATGTCATTGTAAACTTCATTCAAAAAATACGAAATATTTTTAACTAATCAAATTTATGATAAAATTACATTTTAACGTTATACGTACAACAGTCTGTGAAAATACTTCGTGAAAACATTAATCATAGAGAACAGATGTATTACAATTATGTGACAAAATTAAAATTTCTTATAATTATTGTATTAATGAAACATTTTTGCAGGAAATAAGTTCGAATTATTATTTGAAAAAAAACTCACAGAAAAACATCGTTTCTATCTTAAGACGCCACGCGTTAAATTATGATGGCCACGTTTGTATGTCTTAGTTATGACGAAATGTCATAATATTAAGCCGTCATCAGAGATCGGTATTCGTATTTCATTGAATACTGTCGTTAAAATGACACCTTATCGTTACGACGGGGCAAAATGAGATCCGTAATCCACTTAAACTGCTAGTTAATGTTGACAAAGTTGCACGACCAAGTAGCCGCGACTTTGTCGCGTATAGCGAAGGTTCACAAAGGGACATCAAAACAGAAACTTGTTTGAAATGTATGTGCGCCAAGCACGGCTCCAGAGGCACCCCCTACTCCCCCCTTCCCTAATTTTTTTTTAATGAAAGTAAATTTTTATTCACTTTCATACAATCTCACTAAATAAAAACAAATCAAACTAGAAGTTTGTCTTGTAAATGTCCAGCTCCCGCTAAGAAACATGTAGCAAACTTCACTATCTACGTGAAAGCCAGCAAACCTAGCAGTAGTAACCCGCGCGGTCACTGAGTGGGCACAGAGATCCCCAGAAATGTGACAGAAAGCAGAAATCGTGGTGGAATTGAGGAGAAGCTAGTTCCTGAGGGGAAAGGTCTGAAGCTAAGACTTTTATTGCACCCTCAAGGGGATGGTCGAAAGCATTAATGGTTTAGGGGAGGGGGAGAAATTGCTATAACAGTGCAGTATGTCCAGACGCCAGAACATCTCTGTATTTTGCAAGCTTAGCTGTGCTGCGGCCCACCAACTACCTAGTGTTCCACAGAACTGGTGTACTTCTGGTCGGCCAGGAACCAACAACCATGAAATTCTCACTTAATATTTTTTTTTCTATGGCATGGTTAGTACTTATTTATATATTTGCTTTAAAACATTGCTGTGTTAAATTTGCGGACTGTGTTCTGTGGAATAGTGTAAAAGTTATAAAACCAACTTTTGCCAACAAAAGCTATTGGTTCAGTGTTCAGAGGCCAAGAAATATAAGTGTGGTCAGATTACACGCCTGTTACCCTCAATATTCAGGTTTGGTTGCCGGCCGGGTCGAACACGGATATTTCGCACGTGTCACGTTGCCGTCAACCGATGAGTTTTCTCGGGTTATTCCTGTTTTCCAGCTTCTCTATACAGTTGTACTTCGTGGCCAAAATCATTACATTTCACACTTATAATTCTTCAAGGACCTGAAGACTGTGCATAACTGTGCGACGCAGGTCTCTTCATCCTCATCATTTCACACCTCATTCTAGCTTCGTCGCTTTGACATGTACGTTTGATTGACACCCATAAGAAAACTGGATCATTTACTGTGAAGTAATGCTTCACAGTTGACATGTATCATAATTATAAAATCAACATGGTATAGTTTATCATTCCAATGGTGGTTAGTGTATTTTATTACAAGCGAATCACAAATGACAACCAGTTAAAATATACGATTTTTATAAGTAAATCTACTTAGGTACGCTAAAAATTATTTGAAAAGAATCCTAAATTATTAGAACACTGTAAAAATAAATGTTTCGGTTACCTCATCTTTTGGGGGGGGGGGGGATGTGTTGTCTATAAAAGTTAGTTTTTCATAATATTATTTGATCAAAAGGAAAATTAATTTTTTCAGATACTAATACCATCAATACTAATATTATAAATTCGAAAGTAACTCTGTTTGTTTGTTACCTTTTCCCGGCTGAACGGCTGAACGAATCGTAATTAAATTTGGCAAGGAGATATATATTATCCCGGGGATGGACATGGGCTATCTTTTGTGTCAAAAAAATAATCTTTAAAAAGGTTAAAAAAAAAATATATCTTAATTTTATTTAATGTATGTCATAGATATACAAATTGTTAGTGTAATTCCTCTATGTCTGCCGAGCAATAGCTTTCAAGCCATTACGTTACGTTTTGCTATTGTAAGGAATTGAGTAGAGAGTAAGAAAAATTAAAGCTCTGCATCGCAGTACCTCAGTACACCAGTAGATAGCACTATTAGTTTTTTATTAATCGTTACTCTTCTGTCTAAAAAAATAATCTTTAAACGGGTTAGAAAATATATCTTAATTTTATGTAATGTGTGTCATAGATATTATCCCGGGGATGGACATAGGTTACCTTTTGTGTAAAAAAAATAATCTTTAAAGGGGTTAAAAAAATATATCTTAATTTTATTTAATGTGTGTCATAGATATACAAATTGTTAGTGTCATTCCTCTATGTCTGCCGAGCATTAGCTTTCAAGACATTACGTTCGTTTTGCTATTGTAAGAAATTTAGTAGAGAGTAAGAAAAATTAAAGCTCTCCATCGTAGTACCTCTATACACCAGTAGATGTCACTGTTAGTTTTTTATTAATCGTTTTATAGTTTGCACATCCTAACTTATATTATAAAAGCGAGTGTTTGTTTACTACGCCATGAAATACTGCATGGAGATAATTTATGGGCAGGAGAGTGACATAGGCTTATATTTATGTACGGTTCCAGTGGAATTTTGTAAATACATCTAAAATTACGTAATTTTCTATTGTTACATTTTGTTTGGTTGATCGCAAGGTAAATTTATTTATATATGTTTTTTTACTTAATTTCTTCTATATATATTTTCTCCCTACCTAGGGCACCCATAATTCTTTTAAATTTCACGTCTATGTTTTCAATGTAATTCGAGAAGTACAATTATTTTTGTCAAATTGGTCATTGTTTATACTTTCTGTTTCATTTTGGAAACAAACGTGTTTTTTTATAGGTATTATAACAAATAAAAGAAATTAGTTTCACTAACATTCTTAGGTTTTTATTGTGTGGATAGTTTCAAGTTTAATATTATGTAGGTAAGTACATACATTCTTAAACTTATAAATTTCTTCGAAATTTATTCATAGGTTGGTAGGGCCTACTATTTTTTTGGTGGAGAAGATTATAAAAAGAAGAAATTGACGATCCTGCGTCAAGAGGTGGGGCTTCCCCCCTCTCTTTTATTCGTGGGTAGCAGATGCAGACATCGAGAAATGCTGAAGACTTTAGAAATATGCTGGGGTTTTTTTTGTACTTGTAGTAGTGTAGATTTTATGTAAAAAAAATTATGTTTGTAAAATAACTTGTGGTGTTTTATTTCTAGAACCTGTTACTTTTGCGATATTTTAAATGAAATTATCTCTTCTTTTTTTGCATTGACCAAGTATCGATTCAATCAGTAAATTAATGAGTGATTTTTTGATGGTTTTTGAACTTCTCCTGAATTTCTAGGTTAATTATTACGAATTTCCAATATGGCGGACTATAGGCTTACTGGAGGCTGGTGTACGAGGAACTTTAGCCACTTTTAGGATTTTGAACATGATTTGTTGATATATTTATTTTTTACACAAAATTAAATATTTTTGTATCACCCAAGGAACGAAAAAAGGACACGAACCTATTGAATCAATCAGTAAAGTAATTGCAGAATTTTTTAGAGAATTTTGGAATTATTCCCGAATTTCTAGTTAAATATTTACACAATTCCAAGATGGTGTCCAAATTTAAAGATGGCGGGCACCACAGTAATAATAAATGAATACTGCACTCTAGTGCACACACAAACACACACACACATATATATGTTGCCAGCCAGTTTGACAACATGTCCACCATATTGTATTGGTCTGCTGGAGGCTGTGATCTTGTTTTCGTCTGCTAGTTTGATTTTCGACCACTAGAGTGCAGTATTCATTTATTATTACTGAGGTGCCCACCATCATTTAAATTTGGATACCATCTTGGAATTGTGTAAATATTTAACTAGAAATTCGGGAATATTTCCTATATATATATATATATATATATATATATATATATATATATATATATATAAAATTAAAAAAATTAATTAAATTTAAAAAAAAATTAAAAATTGCAACTCTATCATGCAGTCCTCGGTTTGAACCCGGTGAGCTCAAAATAAAAAATGGTGACCGATCCTTTCTCCATGGAAGCTGCCGGCAACTGACCTTCCACTACTTATTCCATGGTGTGTGTGTGTATATATATATATATATATATATATACACACACACACCATGGAATAAGTAGTGGAAGGTCAGTTGCCGGCAGCTTCCATGGAGAAAGGATCGGTCACCATTTTTTATTTTGAGCTCACCGGGTTCAAACCGAGGACTGCATGATAGAGTTGCAATTTTTAATTTTTTTTTAAATTTAATTAATTTTTTTAATTTTTTTTATTAACATTGGATAATAAATAAAGATTTTTGGCCGCTGTGATGTCACAATCCACGATGACCGACCAACACCAAGCACTACATCCTGAACCCTGTGCCAGTGCAGGCTAATTTATACTACTTCCAAACAATAATTTCGATTTACAATGTTAGTTATCGGTAACACTTTAAGGCTCATTTGGCTTTAACATAAACCAGTCTCCAAACTGCATATATATGTATAACATACTGTTACAATTTATAATGTGGGGTGAAAACTGGTTTCGTAAGAGATAGCCCAATTAATTAGTACAGTTTTATTTATAACTAATGATTACAGTATAAATTTAACAACTGCACACAATATTTCTGTCCATAACAATTAGTCCTACACTGATCATTGAAACATTTACATTAAGGGATAGGTATTACAAGGTTGTAGTCTGAAAACACGTACATTTTCTATATGGAATTAAAATTAATATTCAAAGCAAAGTTTCGGTAAGCATCTGTACCTAAGTAATAGTACAACGTTTATTAGGAAATGAATGTCGATGAATTCGCATAGGTAATAAAAAGTAAAACTTGATAATAATATAACCATATTTCATAATTAATAATATGATTGACAGTCAGTCATCTATCGTGTGCGGAAATTTATAGCATAGGCGTAGATCCCAGGGGGTGGAACGGGGTCTCCCCCTCCCCCAAGAATCAAAAATCCCTCTCTGATGGGCCCGCTTGCGCTTGTAAAATCGTAACTGTAAAATGGGAATGATAGACGTTATCCAGCGGGCTACTCTTGGGAATCATACAGATTTCGCCCATGCTTTGTAGTATTAACTGTTTAGCGAATTTTAACCACATGGGCAATATTTTAAAAGAATTCCTTGTTGAAAATCAAGTCTAAAGCCGGGTTTGCGTATTTTTCACGACGTTTTTTTCTTTTATCGGAGTCGTTTGATTGTTCAGTTCAACCTTTCTCTCTGAAAATAAATTATTTAATAGTCGACGTAACTGTTCTGGCAGCAAATTCTAGCGGTGGGTGCGGAACTACATGTGATTCGCGACAAGTCACTTAGTCGAAAACACAATTTACGGTTATGTATTTATTTCGTTTGGTATTATATTTAAAATTTCTACATACAATTTTGTGTACAAATTTCAAATTATAAATTTATATGCAACACGAGAACATATATATTGGCTCGTTACTGAAGTAATATGAGTAGTATAGAAAATGGGCTACTGCGCCAGGCTTCAGGCTGAGGATTGAAGATTGTCGGTCAGCCATATTGGATTGTGACGTCACGGCGGCCATCTTGGATGGATCTGACCTTGAAATTTGAACTTGACCTTGAATTTGATCCTCCAAACGTGTCAAAATCACCAAAAATTGGGCAAAATTGGTCCAAAATTCCTCAAAATCCGCCAAAATTTACATTTTTGTGGAAAAAAATTCCGCCAAAAAATCAGGATTTCAAAAACCCTCAAAAGTCATTTTGCCTTAGAAACCACGAAAATGCCTAAAAGAGGCTTAAGCATCCTTGTCTACAGGCTCTGATAAGCCTCTGACGTCATCTAGGATTATGACCGCCAACTTGGATAATGTCGTCACTGTTGCAATTTACGTTACGTCCGCCATCTTGAAAATCTTTATTTATTATCCAATTTTAATGGAAAAAAAATTTTAAATTTATAAAAAAAATTTAACAATCAAATTTTAATAAAAAAATATTAAAAAAACAAGCATTTACGACACGGAGCTCTGAGTCCTCGGTTAAAACCCGACGAGCGCAAAAAAAATTAAAAACAGCGACAAGCTCCTTCCTCACAGTGGCTGCAGGCAGACTGATCCCCACCACTTTATACCATTCATATATATCAGGTAGTATGATGTCATGTCCGCCATCTTGTCTTTGTTTGCTGGTAGCCATAATTACGTTATCGTTGGCTAGAGTGCGCTGATGACATGTTAGTTTAATTCTTACCCGCTAGAGTGCAGTAATCATTTATTACTGTGACTAGAAATTGAGGCGCCATCTTGAAAATCTGTATTTTTAATGTTAGAAATTCGGGAAAAATTCCAAAAATCATTAAAAAAATTTGTAATCTATATAATGATTGATTAGATCGACTAAGGTACTTGGTTCGATCCCTGACCGATACCAATCAACTTTATATAAAAAAACTACCACAAAAGTGTCAGGTTCGAGAAATAAAACACTGCAAGTTCTATTAAAAACTTTTGTTACATAATTTCTATTTTACTACAGGATCACTTGTGAAAGCCGGCAATCTAATAAACATTTAGTTCCACATCGGTGGGAAATGACTAATACTTAGCTCCAATCGGCTTATGCTAGACAGAGACCAACCAGAACCTTTACTGACATAGTCCTCCTCTTCTTGACAGAGTTTCTGGATACCGTGTTTAATAGTTTTCTTCACATCGTCAGAACTTTAAATTACTGCAGCCGATGTCTTGAATGCACATTTCTTCTCTGTCATCGAATGGATATGGCTTTCCATATAAACAGTCCAACCACAAGTTATATTTCAAAGGTCCGTTTGTTGCTACGTCATCAGTAAGCTGATTGATTATGTTCTGTCTGATATCGTCAAGAAAATTACAAATGTCTTTCGACTCACTAAGTGTATTTAGATAATAGTAGTCATTCAATGTTCCACGAAATGCAGACTGTGCCAAGTAGAAGCCATTATCATTCACCTGTAGAGCACCGAACATAGTCTTAGGTTTAGTTCCATTTCCACATGCCATAGCAATCGGTTGCTGCACATCGAATTTTTTGCTTGTACGCTCAAGAGTCACCAATCTAAAGCGAGGAGTCGAAATGTCTGCAGGTAGTTCAGCAGTAGGCGCACAGACTTTACCGTTGCATTTGTTCGCATGTCGTCGCAAATTATCTATTCGAATAAACCATTCATGACACTCATCGCAGCGAAACTTAATGCGAGATGGATTCTTCTTACATTTACTCCGTTCATGTCTTCGTGCATCATGGGATAACGCAAACGTCATATCGCAGTAGCTGCAAGGATACCGTGGTGATGAAGACGAGCCTTTCAGACCTGATCCAGATACTGACGTTGCCACAGTTGTATCATTTCCAGGCATACTCTTATGCACATCAATCATTCACTGTTGTATAGAAACCTTTACTTTCTGCCGCGCAGCTGGTCCCTTGCATGTCTTCATGTGCGTTTTCATATTATCTTTTCTGGCAAACTGCCTATGACATTTCTCACAAACAAAAATTTTACGATACAGGTTCTTGGCACATTCGCTCTTCTCGTGGCGTCGAGCATTGCTGTTGTTTGAGAATATCTTGTCGCAGTAACAGCACCGATGATCGTTAGTTCTTGTCAAATAAGCAACCATTGAAGCCTCCATCGAGGGTAAAACAGCCTTCGTCATAATTTCCTGTACAGTCAGCACTACCGGTATTAAAGTCTCTTCTGCTGGTGGTATCTCGACTGTTGTATCTCCAGTGTTGACGTCGACGTTGCCAACGGGATCTGCCCCAACATCGTCGTCGCTGAAGTCATGGTTCCCGTGGTTGATGGTACAACCTCCATCGAGTTCGACGTTAAAGACGGTAAAGATGCCATCGAGGTCTCAAGAACAGGTAATTACGCGACTTATGCACCAGAAGAAAAAAACTAGGTGATCCTTACACCATCGTCGTCAGTAACAAACTGAGCGACCTGCTGTCTAGGACTCGCTTATATACTTGCAACGGATGGAATAATACGCTAGTCAAATCAAGAACCATTTACAATAATACAAGAGTAAAATCAACATTTAAAAAAAAGGACCATCAACGAAAATGCAGCACATTTGGAAGCATCATCAAAAAAAAGGAAGCACATTTGGAAGCACCGACAACGAAAAGGCAGCACATTTGGAAGCACCGACTACGAAAAGGCAGCACATTTGGAAACACCGACAACGAAAGGGCAGCATATTTGGAAGCACCATAAAATGAAGGACATTTTGGAAGCACCGACAACAAAAAACAGCACTTTTGGAAGCACCGACAACGAAAAGGCAGCACATTTGGAAGCACCGAGAACGAAAAGGCAGCACATTTGCAAGCACCGACAACGAAAAGGCAGCACATTTGGAAGCACCGACAACGAAAAGGCAGTACATTTGGAAGCACCGACAACGAAACGGCAGCACTTTTGGAAGCACCGACAACGAAAAGGCAGCACATTTTGGATGCGCCATCATAAAGGCAGCACATTTTGGAAGCACCATCCAATTATGAAGCACATTTGGAAGCTCTATCAAAAAAAAAAAAGGCAAAAAGGAAGCACAAGTGTCGAGATCTAAGTCTTAGTTAGAAATCAGAATACAAGAAATAAAAACATTAATTTTTTATAATTTAAATTTTTTATTTTATTTCTTTATATTATACAAATGCAAATAAATCATGCCATTATTGTATGTAGCCAGCTTTCCTCAGTTCCTTGAGTATTAAGGATATTTCTTTGATGCACGAATAGTTTCCTGCACAAAGCGACCCATGTAGAAGTCTTAGCCGGTCAACCAATATGTTTAGATCTTTCCATGATGTGTAATCATTCTCTTTTACCACCATATTCCTTGCACGTTTATAATAAATATTATGATCTCTGGTGCCTTCCGTTTTACCACCAACCTCAGGGTAACTTTCATTTTTGAAATGGTGATCATCAGAAGCTTGATCAGATTTATTTAATATATCACGTCGTTTCCATCGTTTCGGTCTCAATACACCACCACATTCTTCGATCTTGTCAGCTTTAGGTGCTTCATTAAAGTCAATGTATTTGTCAACAGCCTCAGAGTCACTGTAACAATCACCGTAGAAGGAATCGTCTTCACCCAATTTACCGTAAGAATTCGATGTTGATGATGTTGAAGTGTCTTCATAGTCTTCATGCTTCCTTTTTAGGAGTCCATCATTTTTAAAAAGTAGGAAAGATCTACTTGAATTCGGCTGGAATATATTCTCACTTTTTACGTTAAGGATTCTTCAATTGTCTTCATTCTTCCATAAATCATCATCCTCCTTCAATTTAAGTCCTTGTTGAGATCGGAAGAGCCAGGAAAATTATTGTCGTAATGTAGATCACTCTTCCTTAGTCTAGTAGATTCATCGTTGTTCTCTAGCTTGTACGCAGGTTTGGCGTTACAAGTTCTGCAATGTCTTTTTAAGCTCTCTCTCCGCGTAAACGACTTGCTACATCGAACACAACTTATCATATTGCGTAGTGGATTTTTAACACACTCATTCTTCTCGTGTTGTCTTTTATTCTTTCTCAAGATAAACTCTTTGCTGCAAAACTCTCACCTATGTTCTTTAAATACGGCGTCAGATTATAAGTCGGAATTCATATTAGTTACCGAGACTAATGCCAGATACCAATTGAGTGTTTTAAATTAGATCCATTACTTAAATAGAATTTTTTTTATATTTCATCAGCGAGAATTAATATATCTCATGCAAAGGTACTTGATGCATGTAGTTCTGCTTTTCAACAACAGATGTCACCACATGTTGCTTGCAGGTAAATAATATTTAGTTATTTTATGCGGGATGCGGGATGCTCACTAACGATCGCAAAAGAAGGATGGCTTCGCTAGACTCCAAGGAGAAGGAAGATCGTTCTTCCTGTTAGTGCTTCTTAGATTTTTTTAGAGATTATTCTTATTTTACTGAGTAATGATATTTTTTTTTAAATTACGCCAAAAAAATATTTCAAGGGTTGATTAAGTAGCAGAAATTCACTAATTACATGTAACCTTGACTAAATGACATGCCTCATTAAGTAAAAAAAATCCTTCATGCAGAGATTAATTTCTTATCTGTAACCAGAAGCACTCGGAGAAAACCATAAGATGTCTAGTCAGGAATAATCAGGAGCACTCGGAGAAAACCATCAAAATATTGTCAAGAATAATCGGGAGCACACGGATATTACACCACAAGTTTTCTTTGTTACCATAAAATTACAGAAAAAAAAATTAATAAAAAATTAAAAATAAAAAAATTACAAAAAATTCAAAAACTGATTATGGCTTGGAATAGAACTCTATCTTTGCTCAACAATGAGAAGTTCACAAGCTAGCAGAATCAGTTTTTGAATTTTATGTGATTTTTTTATTTTTAAATTTTTATTAATTTTTTTTCTCTAATTTTATGGTAACAAAGATAACTTGTGGTGGTTTTCTCCGTGTGCTCCCGATTATTCTTGACAATATTTTGATGGTTTTCTCCGAGTGCTCCTGATTATTCCTGACTAGACATCTTATGGTTTTCTCCGAGTGCTTCTGGTTACAGATAAGAAATTAATCTCTGCATGAAGGATTTTTTTTTACTTAATGAGGCATGACATTTTATTCAAGGTTACATGTATTTAGTGAATTACTGCTACTTAATCAACACTTGTAACATTTTTATCAGGCGGAAATTTAAAAAAAAAATCATTACTCAGTCAAATAATAATAATCTCTGAGAAATCTAAGGACCTCTAACAGGAAGGACGAACTTACTTCTCCTTGGAGTCTACCGAAGGCATCCTTCTTTTGCGATCGTAAGTGAGCATTCCACATCCCGCATAAAAGAACTAAATATTTACCTGAAAGCAACATGTGGCGACATCTGTGGTAAAAAGCAGAACTGCATGCATCAAGTACCTTTGCATGAGATATATCAATTCTCGCTAATGAAATATAAAAAAAATTCTATTTAAGTAATGGATCTAATTTAAAACACTGAATTGGTATCTGGCATTAGTCTCGATAACTAATATGAATTCCGACTTATAATCTGACGCCGTATTTAAAGAGCATAGGTGAGAGTTTTGCAGCAAAGAGTTTATCTTGAGAAAGAATAAAAGACAACACGAGAAGAATGAGTGTGTTAAAAATCCACTAAGCAATATGATAAGTTGTGTTCGATGTAGCAAGTCGTTTACGCGGAGAGAGAGCTTAAAAAGACATGGCAGAACTTGTAACGCCAAGCCTGCGTACAAGCTACAGAACAACGATGAATCTACTAGACTAAGGAAGAGTGATCTACATTACGACAATAATTTTCCTGGCTCTTCCGATCTCAACAAAGAACTTCAATTGAAGGAGGTTGATGATTTATGGAAGAATGAAGACAATGGAAGAATCCTTAACGTGAAAAGTGAAAATATATACCAGCCGAATTCAAATAGATCTTACCTACTTTGTAAAAATGATGGACTCCTAAAAAGGAAGCATGCAGACGATGAAGACACTTCAACATCATCAACATCGAATTCTTACAGTAAATTGGATGAAGACGATTCCTTCTACGGTGATTGTTAGAGTGACTCTGAGGCTGTTGACAAAGACATAGACTATGATGAAGCACCTAAAGCTGACAAGATAAAAGAATGTGGTGGTGTCCTGAGACAGAAAAGATGGAAAGTCGTGATATATTAAATAAATCTGATCAAGCTTGTGATGATCATCGTCTCAATAATGAAAAATACCCTGAGGTTGGTGGTAAAACGGAAGGCACCAGAGATCATAATATTTATTATAAACGTGCAAGGAAGATGATGGTAGAAGAGAATGATTACACATCATGGAAAGATCCAAACATATTAGTTGACCGGCTAAGACTTCTACATGGTTCGCTTTGTGCAGGAAACTATTCGTGCATAAAAGAAATATCCTTCATACTCAAGGAACTGAGGTATGCTGGCTACATACAATAATGGCTTGTTTTACTTGCATTTGTATTATGTAAAGAAATAAAATAAATAATTTAAATTATAATAATTTAATGTTTTTATTTCTTGTATTCTGATTTCTAACTAAGACTTAGATCTCGCAACTTGTGTTTCCTTTTTGCCTTTTTTTGTTGATGGAGCTTCCAAATGTGCTTCCTCATTCGATGGTGCTTCCAAAATTTGCTGCCTTTTCATTGTCGGTGCTTCCAAATTTGCTGCCTTTTCGTTGTCGGTGCTTCCAAATGTACTGCCTTTTCGTTGTCGATGCTTCAAAATGTGCTGTTTTTTCGTTGTCGGTGCTTCAAAATGTTCTGCCTTTTCGTTGTCGGTACTTCCAAATGTGCTGCCTTTTCGTTCTCGGTGCTTCCAAATGTGCTGCCTTTTCGTTGTCGGTGCTTCCAAATGTGCTGCCTTTTTGTTGTCGGTGCTTCCAAAATGTGCTTCTTTTTTATGGTGTTTCCAAATGTGCTGCCTTTTCGTTGTCGGTGTTTCCAAATGTGCTGCCTTTTTGTTGTCGGTGCTTCCAAATGTGCTGCCCTTTGTTGTCGGTTCTTCCAAATGTGCTTCCTTTTATTTGATGGTACTTCCAAATGTGCTTCCTTTTCTTGATGGTCCTTTTTTTAAATGTTGTTTTGACTCTTGTATTATAGTAAATGGTTCTTGCTTTGACTAGCGTATTATTCCATCCGTTGCAAGTATATAAGTGAGTCCTAGATAGCAGGTCTCTCAGTTTGTTACTGACGACGATGGTGTAAGGATCACCTAGTTTGTTTCTTCTGGTGCATATGTCGCGTAATTACCTGTTCTTGAGACCTCGATGGCATCTTTACCGTCTTTAACGTCGAACTCGATAGAGGTTGTACCATCAACTACGGGAACCATGACTTCAGCGACGACGATAGGGGGCAGATCCTGTTGGCAACGTCGACGTCAACACTGGAGATACAACAGTCGAGATACCACCAGCAGAAGAGACTTTAATACCGGTAGTGCTGACTGTACAGGAAACCTCGACGAAGGCTGTTTCACCCTCGATGGAGGCTTCAATGGTTGTAGATTTGACAAGAACTAACGAACATTGGTGCTGTTACTGCGACAAGATATTCTCAAACAACAGCAATGCTCGATGCCACGAGAAGAGCGAATGTGCCAAGAACCAATATCGTAAAATGTTTGTTTGTGAGAAATGTCATAGGCAGTTTGCCAGAAAAGATAATATGAAAACGCACATGAAGACATGCAAAGGACCAGCTGCGCGGCAGAAAGTAAAGGTTTCTATACAACAGCGAATGATTGATGTGCATAAGAGTATGCCTGGAAATGATATAACTTTGGCAACGTCAGTATCTGGATCAGGTCTGAAAGGCTCGTCTTCATCACCACGGTATCCTTGCAGCTACTGAGATATGACGTTTGCATTTTCCCATGATGCACGAAGACATGAACGGAGTAAATGTAAGAAGAATCCATAGTAGTATGTAAATGACGGTCCGAGATCAGGCTTCAGGCTGTGGTGCCGGTGCCGGTGTCCGCCATCTTGGATTCTGACGTCACGGCGGCCATCTTGGATGGTTGTGACCTTGACTTTTGACCTTGACTTTGAATTTGATCCTCAAAAATCGCCAAAATCCGCCAAAATTGGGCAAAATTTGTCCAAAATTCCTCAAAAATCGCCAAAATTTCCATTTCTGTGGAAAAAAGTTCCGCCAAAAAATCTCAAAAAATTCCACAAATTAAAAATTTCTCATTTCGAGGGAAAAATTTCCCGTTTCGAGGGAATAAAATTCCCATTTTTAGTCCTTAAAAATCCCAGCGGCTGAAAATTCCTAAAACTGGCTTAAGCATCCTTAACTCAAGCCTCAGTTAAGCCATTTCTAGGAATAAGGATACCATGGCCGCCATCTTGAATTATGACGTCATCGTTGCAATTTCCGTTACGGCCGCCATCTTTAAATTTATTATCCGATTTTAATGAAAAAAAATTTAAAATTCATAAAACAAATTAAATAATAAAATTTTTAATAAAATATTTAAAAAACAAACATTTACGACACGGAGCTCGGAGTCCTCGGTTCGAACCCGACGAGTGCAAAAAAAATAAAAATGGCGACCGATCCTTCCCCCGAGGTGGCTGCAGGCATACTGACTCCCACCACTTTTTATCATCATCTAGTATGACGTCATGGCCGCCATCTTGTCTTCGATGCTGGAAGCCATCATCATTGTATCGTCGGCTAGAGTGCGCCGATGACATGTTAGTTTAATTCGTATCCGCAAGAGTGCAGTAATCATTTATTACTGTGACATCCGCCATCTTGTCATTTGGCCGCCATCTTGAAAATCCGTAATTATTTAGCTAGAAATTCGGGAAAAGTTCCAAAATTCATTAAATAAATCACTCATTAATTTACATATTGATTCGATCGATTCCCGTCCTCGGTTCGATACCCGATCGTTGCAATAATGTTTAATCTTATGTAAAAAAAATAATTTAAATAAACCATGTTCAACATTCTTAAAGAGACTTTAAATCCTCTACTACCACCATCCTATCAGACATCAAGACCACCATATTGGAAATGTGTAATTTTAATGCTAGAGATCCGGGAAAAAGTTCAGAAATCATTAAATAAATTTCCGATCAATATACTGATTAATTAGATCGACTAAGATCCTTGGTACGATCTAGGATGATGCAAAAAAAATTAAATATATCATCAATTTAACATAATAGTAACAGGTTCGAGGAATTAAACACCACAAGTTCTTTTACAAACATAATATTTATTACATAATTTCTATTCTACTACAGGATCACTTACGAAAGCCAACAATCTTATAATCATTTAGTTCCGCAGCGGTGTGAAATGACTAATTCTTAGCTCCAATCGGTTTATACTAGACAGAGTCCAGCCAGAACCTTTACAGACATAGTCCACCTCTTCTTGACAGAGTTTCTGAATACCGTTTTTAACAGTTTGCTTCACATCGTTAGAACTGTAAATTACTGCAGCATATGTCTTGAATGCACACTTCTTCACTTCGTCATCGAACGGATATGGCTTTCCATATATACAGTCCAACCACAAGTTATATTTCAAAGGTCCGTTTGTTGCTACATCATCAGTAAGCTGATTGATTATCTTCTGTCTGATATCGTCAAGAAAATTACAAATGTCCTTCGACTCACCGAACGTATTTAGATAATAGCAGTCTTTCAACGTTCCACGAAATGCAGACTGCGCCAAGTAGAAGCCATTATCGTTCACTTGTAATGCTACGAACACAGTCTTAGGTTTAGTTCCATGTTCAGACGTCATAACAATCGGTTGCTGGGCATCTGTTTTTTTGGTTGTACGCTTTCGTGTCTCCAATCTAAAGCGAGGAGTCGAAATGTCGGCTGGTAGTTCAGCAGTAGGAGCACAGACTCCACCTTTACATTTTTTCGCATGATGTCGCAAACTGTCAATTCGAGTAAACCATTTAAGGCACTCATCACATCGAAACTTCATGCGAGAAGGATTCTTCGCGCATTTGCTCCGCTCATGTCTTCGTGCATCATGGTAAAATGCGAACGACGTATCACAGTAGCTGCAAGGATACCGTGGTGATGAAGACGATCCTTTCAGACCCGATCCAGATATAGGCGTTGCAACAGTAGTACCATTTCCAGGCATTCTCTTATGCACATCGATGCATCGTTGTTGCGCCGAAACCTTTACTTTCTGCCGCACAGCAGGACCTTTGCATGCCTTCATGTGCGTTTTCATATTATCTTTTCTGGCAAACTGCTTATGACATTTCTCACAAACAAACATTTTACGATATAGGTTCTTGGCACATTCGCTCCTCTCGTGTCGCCGAGCATTGCTGTTGTTTGAGAAAATCTTGTCACAGTAACAGCACCGATGTTCGCTAGTTGTCAAATCAGCATCCATTGAAGTCTCCATCGAGGTCGTATCGTCGATCGTCGTGGTTTCCTGCACATCCAGCTCAGTAGTCATTAAGCTATCTTCTGCTGGTGGTATCACATCTGTTGAAATCTCCTCCAATGTTGACATCGTCGTCGTTGCCAACGGGATCTGCTCCACCATTGTCGTCGCTGTCGTCAAGGTTCCCGTAGACGATGATACAACGTCCATCGAGTTCGGCGTTAAAGTCGGTAAATATGCCATCGAGTTCTCAAGAACAGGTAATTACGCGACTTATTCACCAGATGAAATAATCTAGGTGATCCTTACACCGTCGACGACAGTAACAAACTGAGCGACCTGCTGTCTAGGACTCGCTTATATACATGCACCGGATGGAATAATACGCAAGTCAAATCAAGAACCACTTACTATAATACCAGAGTCAAAACAACATTAAAAATAGAAGGACCATCAACGAAAAGGCAGCACATTTGGAAGCACCGACAACGAAAAGGCAGCACCGACAACGAAAAGGCAGCACATTTGGAAGCACCGACAACGAAAAGGCAGCACATTTGGAAGCACCGACAACGAAAAGGCAGCACATTTGGAAGCACCGACAACGAAAAGGCAGCACCGACAACGAAAAGGCAGCACATTTGGAAGCACCGACAACGAAAAGGCAGCAGCGACAACGAAAAGGCAGCACATTTGGAAGCACCGACAACGAAAAGGCAGCACCGACAACGAAAAGGCAGCACATTTGGAAGCACCGACAACGAAAAGGCAGCACCGACAACGAAAAGGCAGCACATTTGGAAGCACCGACAAAGAAAAGGCAGCACCGCCAACGAAAAGGAAGCACATTTGGAAGCACCGACAAAGAAAAGTCAGCACCGCCAACGAAAAGGAAGCACATTTGGAAGCACCGACAACGAAAAGGCAGCACCGCCAATAGAAAAGACAGCACATTTGGAAGCACCGACAACGAAAAGGAAGCACCATCAACGAAAAGGCCGCACCGCCAACGAAAAGGAAGCACATTTGGAAGCACCGGCAAAGAAAAGGCAGCACCGCCCACGAAAAGGAAGCACATTTGGAAGCACCGACAAAGAAAAGGCAGCACCGCCAACGAAAAGGAAGCACATTTCGAAGCACCGACAACGAAAAGGCAGCACCATCGACGAAAAGGAAGCACATTAATTTGTCATTGACTGCAATATTCATTGGTTCCAATATTCATTGGCTCCAATATTCATTGGCTCCAATATTCAATGGCTCCAATATTCATTGACTCCAATATTCATTGGCTCCATCAGTCATTGACACCTACAGTCTTTTGGTTCCAAAAGTCTTTTGGCCCCAAATATATTAGGCTAGAATTCTTCGAGTCAAAAGACTATGAGACCACATGGCTACGAGTCTAAAATGATCTAGCTGGTTACGAGTTATACATGGCTTGCGAGGCTACAGAGCTACGAAGTTTCTAGTACACAGGTTTACATGACTGCGAGGATACAGGACTACAAGTCTGCAAGAGTACTTGACTACGAAGGTACTCGTCTACATGACTCCAGTTACCGCATCTGTCTTCGACAGAATTTTCTCTTTTGCTCCAACTGCTCCATCAGCATTATGTTATAAGATTACAAGGCCTCTTGCTTACGTAGCTTCAAGTCTACGAGCCTCGAATGCATCATGACTACGAGACTACGAGCCATGAGGTTACGAGTCTATGCGATTGCGAGTCTTCTAGGTTACGTGATCGCGAGGCTATAGGACTACGAAGCTTCCAGAACGCATGGTTACGAGACTGCGAGGCTACAATTCTACGAGGTCCCAAGACATCCTGGCTACGCGACTACGAGCCATGAGGTTACGAGACTACGTGACTACGAATCTTCAAGTTTACGAGACTGCGAGGCTACAGAGCTACGAAGCCTCTAGAAAACGAGTTTACGTTACTGCGTGGATACAGGAATACAAGTTTGCATGAGTTCTTGACTACGAAGCTACTCGTCTACAAGGCTCCAATTGACACATCTGTCTTCGATGGAATTTTCTCTTTTGCTACATCTACGCCATCAGCATTATGTTATAAGATTACAAAGCTACTTGCTTACGTAGCTTCAAGTCTACGAGGCTCCAATACATCATGACTAAGAGACTACGAGCCATGAGGTTACGAGACTATGCGATTGCAAGTCTTCAAGGTTACGTCATCGCGAGGCTATAGGACTACGAAGTTTCCAGAACGCATGGTTACGAGAATGCATGACTAATTGGCCGCATGGCTACGAAACTTTATGTCTCTAACTGACTACAATAGCACTATTCAGTGGTGAGAGTTAATTTATTTCATGCAAAGGTACTTGCTGCAAGCAGTTCCGCTTTTCAACATCAGATGACGTCACGTTTTGCTTGCAGGTAAAATAATATTTATTTATTTTATGCGGGATGCGGGTTGTTCACTATCGATCGCATAAGAAGAATGGCATCGATAGTCTTCAAGGAGAAGGAAGTTCGTCCTTCCTGCTAGTGCTTCTCAGATTTCTCACGGTCCGCCATATTGGATTGCGACGTCACGGCTGCCATCTTAAATCGGTGTGACTTTGACCTTTGACCGAAACCGCAGGAATGATCGCAAGCACTCGGATTAATCATCAAAATATTGATAAGAATAATCAGGAGCACACGGAGAAAACCATCATAATATTGGCAAGAATAATCAGGAGCACACAAAGAAAAACGACACACGTTTTCTTTGATATCATAAAATTACAGAAAAAAATATTTAAAAATAAAAATAAATTAATAAAAAATTTAAAATAAAAACAAAAAATACATAAAATTCTGGCTTGTACTAGAACTCTATCTTTGCTCAACAATGATAAGTTTACAAGCTAGCAGAATCTGTTTATGTATTTTTTGTTTTTATTTTAAATTTTTTATTAATTTATTTTTATTTTTAAATATTTTTTTCTGTAATTTTATGATATCAAAGAAAACGTGTGTCGTTTTTCTCTGTGTGCTCCTGATTATTCTTGCCAATATTATGATGGTTTTCTCCGTGTGCTCCTGATTATTCTTATCAATATTTTGATGATTAATCCGAGTGCTTGCGATCATTCCTGCGGTTTCGGTCAAAGGTCAAAGTCACACCCATCTAAGATGGCAGCCGTGACGTCGCAATCCAATATGGCGGACCGTGAGAAATCTGAGAAGCACTAGCAGGAAGGACGAACTTCCTTCTCCTTGAAGACTATCGATGCCATTCTTCTTATGCGATCGATAGTGAACAACCCGCATCCCGCATAAAATAAATAAATATTATTTTACCTGCAAGCAAAACGTGACGTCATCTGATGTTGAAAAGCGGAACTGCTTGCAGCAAGTACCTTTGCATGAAATAAATTAACTCTCACCACTGAATACTGCTATTGCAGTCAGTTAGAGACATAAAGTTTCGTAGCCATGCGGCCAATTAGTCATGCATTCTCGTAACCATGCGTTCTGGAAGCTTCGTAGTCCTATAGCCTCGCGATGACGTAACCTTGAAGACTTGCAATCGCATAGTCTCGTAACCTCATGGCTCGTAGTCTCTTAGTCATGATGTATTGGAGCCTCGTAGACTTGAAGCTACGTAAGCAAGTAGCTTTGTAATCTTATAACATAATGCTGATGGCGTAGATGTAGCAAAAGAGAAAATTCCATCGAAGACAGATGTGTCAATTGGAGCCTTGTAGACGAGTAGCTTCGTAGTCAAGAACTCATGCAAACTTGTATTCCTGTATCCACGCAGTCACGTAAACTCGTTTTCTAGAGGCTTCGTAGCTCTGTAGCCTCGCAGTCTCGTAAACTTGAAGATTCGTAGTCATGTAGTCTCGTAACTTCATGGCTCGTAGTCGCGTAGCCAGGATGTCTTGGGACCTCGTAGAATTGTAGCCTCGCAGTCTCGTAACCATGCGTTCTGGAAGCTTCGTAGTCCTATAGCCTCGCGATCACGTAACCTAGAAGACTCGCAATCGCATAGACTCGTAACCTCATGGCTCGTAGTCTCGTAGTCATGATGCATTGGAGGCTCGTAGACTTGAAGCTACGTAAGCAAGAGGCCTTGTAATCTTATAACATAATGCTGATGGAGCAGTTGGAGCAAAAGAGAAAATTCTGTCGAAGACAGATGCGGTAACTGGAGTCATGTAGACGAGTACCTTCGTAGTCAAGTACTCTTGCAGACTTGTAGTCCTGTATCCTCGCAGTCATGTAAACCTGTGTACTAGAAACTTCGTAGCTCTGTAGCCTCGCAAGCCATGTATAACTCGTAACCAGCTAGATCATTTTAGACTCGTAGCCATGTGGTCTCATAGTTTCTTAGACTCGAAGAATTCTAGCCTAATATATTTGGGGCCAAAAGACTTTTGGAACCAAAAGACTGTAGGTGTCAATGACTGATGGAGCCAATGAATATTGGAGTCAATGAATATTGGAGCCATTGAATATTGGAGCCAATGAATATTGGAGCCAATGAATATTGCAACCAATGAATATTGCAGTCAATGACAAATTAATGTGCTTCCTTTTCGTCGATGGTGCTGCCTTTTCGTTGTCGGTGCTTCCAAATGTGCTTCCTTTTCGTTGGCGGTGCTGCCTTTTCTTTGTCGGTGCTTCCAAATGTGCTTCCTTTTCGTGGGCGGTGCTGCCTTTTCTTTGCCGGTGCTTCCAAATGTGCTTCCTTTTCGTTGGCGGTGCGGCCTTTTCGTTGATGGTGCTTACTTTTCGTTGTCGGTGCTTCCAAATGTGCTGTCTTTTCTTTTGGCGGTGCTGCCTTTTCGTTGTCGGTGCTTCCAAATGTGCTTCCTTTTCGTTGGCGGTGCTGCCTTTTCTTTGTCGGTGCTTCCAAATGTGCTTCCTTTTCGTTGGCGGTGCTGCCTTTTCTTTGTCGGTGCTTCCAAATGTGCTGCCTTTTCGTTGTCGGTGCTGCCTTTTCGTTGTCGGTGCTTCCAAATGTGCTGCCTTTTCGTTGTCGGTGCTGCCTTTTCGTTGTCGGTGCTTCCAAATGTGCTGCCTTTTCGTTGTCGGTGCTGCCTTTTCGTTGTCGGTGCTTCCAAATGTGCTGCCTTTTCGTTGTCGGTGCTGCCTTTTCGTTGTCGGTGCTTCCAAATGTGCTGCCTTTTCGTTGTCGGTGCTGCCTTTTCGTTGTCGGTGCTTCCAAATGTGCTGCCTTTTCGTTGTCGGTGCTGCCTTTTCGTTGTCGGTGCTTCCAAATGTGCTGCCTTTTCGTTGATGGTCCTTCTATTTTTAATGTTGTTTTGACTCTGGTATTATAGTAAGTGGTTCTTGAATTGACTTGCGTATTATTCCATCCCGTGCATGTATATAAGCGAGTCCTAGACAGCAGGTCGCTCAGTTTGTTACTGTCGTCGACGGTGTAAAGAACACCTAGATTATTTCATCTGGTGAATAAGTCGCGTAATTACCTGTTCTTGAGAACTCGATGGCATATTTACCGACTTTAACGCCGAACTCGATGGACGTTGTATCATCGTCTACGGGAACCTTGACGACAGCGACGACAATGGTGGAGCAGATCCCGTTGGCAACGACGACGATGTCAACATTGGAGGAGATTTCAACAGATGTGATACCACCAGCAGAAGATAGCTTAATGACTACTGAGCTGGATGTGCAGGAAACCACGACGATCGACGATACGACCTCGATGGAGACTTCAATGGATGCTGATTTGACAACTAGCGAACATCGGTGCTGTTACTGTGACAAGATTTTCTCAAACAACAGCAATGCTCGGCGACACGAGAGGAGCGAATGTGCCAAGAACCTATATCGTAAAATGTTTGTTTGTGAGAAATGTCATAAGCAGTTTGCCAGAAAAGATAATATGAAAACGCACATGAAGGCATGCAAAGGTCCTGCTGTGCGGCAGAAAGTAAAGGTTTCGGCGCAACAACGATGCATCGATGTGCATAAGAGAATGCCTGGAAATGGTACTACTGTTGCAACGCCTATATCTGGATCGGGTCTGAAAGGATCGTCTTCATCACCACGGTATCCTTGCAGCTACTGTGATACGTCGTTCGCATTTTACCATGATGCACGAAGACATGAGCGGAGCAAATGCGCGAAGAATCCTTCTCGCATGAAGTTTCGATGTGATGAGTGCCTTAAATGGTTTACTCGAATTGACAGTTTGCGACATCATGCGAAAAAATGTAAAGGTGGAGTCTGTGCTCCTACTGCTGAACTACCAGCCGACATTTCGACTCCTCGCTTTAGATTGGAGACACGAAAGCGTACAACCAAAAAAACAGATGCCCAGCAACCGATTGTTATGACGTCTGAACATGGAACTAAACCTAAGACTGTGTTCGTAGCATTACAAGTGAACGATAATGGCTTCTACTTGGCGCAGTCTGCATTTCGTGGAACGTTGAAAGACTGCTATTATCTAAATACGTTCGGTGAGTCGAAGGACATTTGTAATTTTCTTGACGATATCAGACAGAAGATAATCAATCAGCTTACTGATGATGTAGCAACAAACGGACCTTTGAAATATAACTTGTGGTTGGACTGTATATATGGAAAGCCATATCCGTTCGATGACGAAGTGAAGAAGTGTGCATTCAAGACATCTGCTGCAGTAATTTACAGTTCTAACGATGTGAAGCAAACTGTTAAAAACGGTATTCAGAAACTCTGTCAAGAAGAGGTGGACTATGTCTGTAAAGGTTCTGGCTGGACTCTGTCTAGTATAAACCGATTGGAGCTAAGAATTAGTCATTTCACACCGCTGCGGAACTAAATGATTATAAGATTGTTGGCTTTCGTAAGTGATCCTGTAGTAGAATAGAAATTATGTAATAAATATTATGTTTGTAAAAGAACTTGTGGTGTTTAATTCCTCGAACCTGTTACTATTATGTTAAATTGATGATATATTTAATTTTTTTTGCATCATCCTAGATCGTACCAAGGATCTTAGTCGATCTAATTAATCAGTATATTGATCGGAAATTTATTTAATGATTTCTGAACTTTTTCCCGGATCTCTAGCATTAAAATTACACATTTCCAATATGGTGGTCTTGATGTCTGATAGGATGGTGGTAGTAGAGGATTTAAAGTCTCTTTAAGAATGTTGAACATGGTTTATTTAAATTATTTTTTTTACATAAGATTAAACATTATTGCAACGATCGGGTATCGAACCGAGGACGGGAATCGATCGAATCAATATGTAAATTAATGAGTGATTTATTTAATGAATTTTGGAACTTTTCCCGAATTTCTAGCTAAATAATTACGGATTTTCAAGATGGCGGCCAAATGACAAGATGGCGGATGTCACAGTAATAAATGATTACTGCACTCTTGCGGATACGAATTAAACTAACATGTCATCGGCGCACTCTAGCCGACGATACAATGATGATGGCTTCCAGCATCGAAGACAAGATGGCGGCCATGACGTCATACTAGATGATGATAAAAAGTGGTGGGAGTCAGTATGCCTGCAGCCACCTCGGGGGAAGGATCGGTCGCCATTTTTATTTTTTTTGCACTCGTCGGGTTCGAACCGAGGACTCCGAGCTCCGTGTCGTAAATGTTTGTTTTTTAAATATTTTATTAAAAATTTTATTATTTAATTTGTTTTATGAATTTTAAATTTTTTTTCATTAAAATCGGATAATAAATTTAAAGATGGCGGCCGTAACGGAAATTGCAACGATGACGTCATAATTCAAGATGGCGGCCATGGTATCCTTATTCCTAGAAATGGCTTAACTGAGGCTTGAGTTAAGGATGCTTAAGCCAGTTTTAGGAATTTTCAGCCGCTGGGATTTTTAAGGACTAAAAACGGGAATTTTATTCCCTCGAAACGGGAAATTTTTCCCTCGAAATGAGAAATTTTTAATTTGTGGAATTTTTTGAGATTTTTTGGCGGAACTTTTTTCCACAGAAATGGAAATTTTGGCGATTTTTGAGGAATTTTGGACAAATTTTGCCCAATTTTGGCGGATTTTGGCGATTTTTGAGGATCAAATTCAAGGTCAAGGTCAAAGGTCAAGGTCACAACCATCCAAGATGGCCGCCGTGACGTCAGAATCCAAGATGGCGGACACCGGCACCGGCACCACAGCCTGAAGCCTGATCTCGGACCGTCATTTACATACTACTATCCATCTCGCATGAAGTTTCGCTGCGATGAGTGTCATGAATGGTTTACTCGAATAGATAATTTGCGAGGACATGCGAACAAATGCAACGGTAAAGTCTGTGCGCCTACTGCTGAATACCTGCAGACATTTCGACTCCTCGCTTTAGATTGGTGACTCTTGAGCGTACAAGCAAAAAAATCGATGTGCAGCAACCGATTGCTATGGCATCTGGAAATGGAACTAAACCTAAGACTGTGTTCGGTGCTCTACAGGTGAATGATAATGGCTTCTACTTGGCACAGTCTGCATTTCGTGGAACATTGAATGACTACTATTATGTTAATACGCTTAGTGAGACGAAATACATTTGTAATTTTCTTGACGATATCAGACAGAACATAATCAATCAGCTTACTGATGACGTAGCAACAAACGGACCTTTGAAATATAACTTGTGGTTGGACTGTATATATGGAAAGCCATATCCATTCGATGACAGAGAAGAAATGTGCATTCAAGACATCGGCTGCAGTAATTTACAGTTCTGACGATGTGAAGAAAACTGTTAAACACGGTATCCAGAAACTCTGTCAAGAAGAGGAGGACTATGTCAGTAAAGGTTCTGGTTGGTCTATGTCTAGCATAAGCCAATTGGAGATAAGAATTAGTCATTTCCCACCGATGTGGAACTAAATGATTATAAGATTGCAGGCTTTCACTAGTGATTCAGTAGTAGAATAGAAATTATGTAATAAAAGTTTTTAATAGAACTTGCAGTGTTTTATTTCTCAAACCTGACACTTTTGTGGTAGTTTTTTTAATATAAAGTTGATTGGTACCGGTCACGGATCGAATCAAGGACCTTAGTCGATCTAATCAATCATTATATAGATTACAAATTTATTTAATGAATTTTGGAATTTTTCCCGAATTTCTAGCATTAAAATTTATTGATTTTCAAGATGTCGGGTGTCACAGTAATAAATGATTACTGCACTCTAGCGGGTAAGAATTAAACTAACATGTCATCAGCGCACTCTAGCCAACGATAACGTAATTATGGCTACCAGCAAACAAAGACAAGATGGCGGACATGACATCATACTACCTGATATCTATGAATGGTAAAAAGTGGTGGGGCTCAGTCTGCCTGCAGCCACTGTGAGGAAGGAGCTTGTCGCTGTTTTTAATTTTTTTTGCGCTCGTCGGGTTTTAACCGAGGACTCCGAGCTCCGTGTCGTAAATGCTTGTTTTTTTAATATTTTTTTATTAAAATTTGATTGTTAAATTTTTTTTATAAATTTAAATTTTTTTTCCATTAAAATTGGATAATAAATAAAGATTTTCAAGATGGCGGACGTAACGTAAATTGCAACAGTGACGACATTATCCAAGATGGCGGTCATATTCCTAGATGACGTCAGAGGCTTATCAGAGGCTGTAGACAAAGATGCTTAAGCCTCTTTTAGGAATTTTCGTGGTTTCTAAGGCAAAATGACTTTTGAGAATTTTCTAAATCCTGATTTTTTTAATTGAGGAATTTTTTGAGAATTTTTGGCGGAATTGTTTTTCACAAAAATTTTAAATTTATCGAATTTTGAGGAATTTTGGGCAAATTTTGCCCAATTTTGGGCGAATTTGACACGTTTTGAGGATCAAATTTTAGGTCAAGGTCAATTTTCAAGGTCACATCCATCCAAGATGGCCGCCGTGACGTCAGAATCCAATATGGCTGACCGACAATCTTCAATTCTCAGCCTGAAGCCTGGCGCAGGAGCCCCTTTTATATACTACTTATATGTTTACACATCACTGGTGAGTACTTAAAATTTCGCATACAATTTTTATATAATTTTTCGTTTTATTGTCCACTGAACCCAGAACTAAAATTAAATAAATCATATTTATGCACCGTAATTTCTACAATTGACTTCCAAACTGATTGAAAAAAATCTATTGGAAAAGCTCAGTCGAGTTCGTTAATGGGTAAAGTACGACCAAATGAGCAGAAATATGGTAGCTAAATAACTATACACTGGCAGAACAACATCTGCCGGGATATGCAATGATATAAATTTTTCTGCACACTTGACATTCAAATTAAGAAGGCAATTACTGACTACATCTTATTTCGAAAAAGGTCCCCTTCACCCTGTGTTTAGCCCGGGCAACGTCGGGTACTGCAGCTAATGCACAAATAAACCGTTCAAGAACAGTATAACGAATCTCTTAAATAATAAATAATATTGAGTCCAAATACTATAGACTAGCTGTAGTACCCGGCATTGCCCGGGCTGAACACACGGTGAAGGGGACTTTTTTCAAAATCAGATGTAGACAATAATTGTCTTCTTAATTTGAATGTAAAATGTGCAAAATAATATCTATCGCTAGCATAAACCGGCAGACTTTCTGCCAGTTTATAGTAATTTACCTCTATAAATCATAAAATGGATGGTCTGTATGTACTCTAGACTTTTTAAATAACTATAGGAAAAAGTCATGCTCAGCATGCGTTGCAATGCCTCATTCAATTTTGTTTTGTAATTTGTTTGAAGTAGGTACACATATACAAAGCATCTCTCTATCCATCTAAATATATATATATATATATATATCTTTATCTCTATTAACATCTATATATCTCTATTTATATTCCTCTATATCTACATATATATCTCCCACTATCTCTATCCCTCTTCTCTATATACCAATATATATACCTGTCCATATATGCCTCTATATTGCTCTATACATCTATATATCTTTACATAACTCTATTTCATTCTTTATACCTCGCCTGTCACTCTATATTTCTGTCTCTCTCTATCTCACTATATATTACCCTATATTTCTCTATAAGAACTGTCTTAACTTAGAAACACATAATTTAGAAAAAACGTCGAAGCATATAACTAAGAAATGTACTAACTAATAAAATCATAACTTAGAACTATCATAACTTACAAACACAAAACTTAAAATTGCCGTAACTTAAAAACACATAACTTAGAAATATAAAATCCGAAAAACTCAACCTCGAAACACACAAGTTAGAACCAGTATAACATAGAAAGTTATAACTTAGAACTATTACTACTTAGAAACACACAAACACATAACTTAGAAACGTCATAACTTATAAAATCATAAATTTAAACTATCAGAATTTATAAATACTAATTAGAACTGTCATACTTTAGAAACACATAACTAAGAAACACAAAATACTGAAACACATGAGTTAGAAATATACTTTGAAACTCATAACTTTGAATTGCCACTACTCAGAAACACACAATTTAGAACTGTCATAACTTAGAAAGTGTAACTTAGAAACACAAATCTTAGAAATATCATAACTTAGAAAGACATAATTTATAACTATGTTAACTTATAAAATCCTGTGTTGTATGATTCTAAGTTGTGTGCTAATTTATAACAGCAACCCAGTAGCAGTGACTCACCCGGCTGAGATGACGATGCCCACACACTCATCGTCTAGGCACTTTGATCTTACATGCTGTGGAGCCGACCAAGCAGTAGCAGTGACTCACCCGGCCGAGGTCACGATGCCCACACACTCGTCGTCTAGGCACTTTGATCTTACATGCTGTGGAGCCGACCAAGCAGTAGCAGTGACTCACCCGGCCGAGGTCACGATGCCCACACACTCGTCGTCGCGGTAGATGGGCTCACCACCCCAGGGCCAAAGGTGCTGATCAGGGTCCACGTTCTCCAGCAGGAAGAACACAAGCCTCTTGGCTACGCCGCGCTCCTTTTGCCGCTGCAGTGAGAACTTTCCCACGAAGTACTCTTTGTCCAGTTTGACGCGGTGAGCGTGGCCTGCTTCTTGGGGCGTGGTTAGGCTCGTCAACTCCTCCGCCCAGAAGGGAATGAACCTCTCTATGCGCATGAAGCGTTGCGTGAGGTAGCCTACGTCCCTTGCTCCGTAATCCCGGCCCACCTGCGGACACCACTCCCGTAAGCATTTTGGAACTGTTTCAGCTCTAACTAGCTTCTTGCAGAGTTACTATACATGCATTTATAATTTTTTTTAAGTTCGCTTATTTAAAATAAAGTGATGGTTTTTGTATATCATGATAACATGATTTTTTATTATAATAAGAGTACGATTGTTACTATTTATGATGTGGGTAGAACTGGGTTTGTAAGGAATAACCCAACTGAGTTTTATTGGTTACTAATATTTACACTAATAATAAATGATAATAATAAAATTCGATTACAAATCACTAGAACTTAAAAATGTTTATTCTCAAGTCACTCAATGTCTGTCATGTTCCGCATTTCGCTAGGCTCAACAGTGGTTCACCCCTTACCGCGCACATGTCCCCACACAGTCTCGCGAAACTCAGCCGCACTCTCGCGATCCCGTGGCTCTGCGTTGCGCCGCTTTCGAGGGGGTCTCCTCAACCACTTCACTCGCGGAACCCTCGGAACTCTCTCGGAACTCGCTCGGAACTCGGCACTCACGTAGCACTCGACGCGGGACTCAGTCGTCGAACTCGCGGCACTCACGGCACTTCTAATAACTCCTCGTGGAGGCTGGCGTCGCTGCTTAAGTACTTGGGCACTCTTCTCGAACCGAATAGAGCTGCTGTGACGAATCGCGCCATACCGGGCCGACCCAAAGCCCGAACAGTCCAGATGGGTGGCGTCAATTCACGCTGCTACGCGCGGCAGCCCGCAGAATTCCTAAGGCCGCTCAGCAATAAATAGCGTCGAGGCAGAACGATGCGTGGTGATGTAGGGGGTGGGAGGGGGGTAGCGACGACGCTTGTGATCCGGCCAGGCACGCTTGGCACGCCTCACGTCAGTGGCCGTGCGGGGCCGCCAGCCAGCCCCGAACCTGGCATTACGGTCTGGTCTCTCGCGTTACTAACTATATGTAAGTATTAATTAAGCTTACTGCGTGATATTTGTCCAGCAAGCAGAACAAAAGAAGCAGTTTACAAAATAAAAATTCTAGCGATAGGGAAATGAAGAATATCTTCTTTATACATTTGGTATGATAAGGATTTGGGATAAAATGGTTGATGCATAATCCGCATCTATACAAACCATTATGAAATTCGTTTCAAATTATTTGGTAGTTTTTTTTCTGTTATCTTCTCTTGCCATCTTTTATCATTTATAAATTATGTTAAGCTGTCCACCACGATAAACTTATTCCCATCCATAGTTATTAGCATTCGCAGTGCGTAATGAACTCGTACTTAAGCACAGACCAAAATTTCATGTAAACTTGGTTAATGTTATCTAAGAAAAGTTAAACATTATCATAGCAGTTGTAAACAGAGTTAACTGCCATATTATATTTATTCATATTGTTACGAACGTTAGCAAAGCCGGGACACGTGCAGGTGCAGAGCTAGCTGGCGGCTGCCGCAACATGATATGCGCCGCGCGCGCCTGGAAGATAACAAGGATTGTCGCTTTCCCCCCTCCTTCCCAACCCTCCCCGCGCGGCTCCATGCCTTTGACGAGTAACTGAAACCTGAAATCTGCGGAGTTACGCGAGCCGCCGACATGTGTTTCGAGAGATTTCTGCCGTCGGGTCGGCGCGGAATGATGCGAATGATGCGGCCGCACTAGGAGTTCTGGAAATTGCGGCTGATAGATAAAACGAGGACGGTGGCCTCGAGAGGTGAGTCGGAGTGCAGAGAGAGAGAGAGAGCGAGAGAGAGAGAGAGTTCAGGCGGGAGCCTTCCCGCAGCGGAGCTTCCGGGGCGATAGTGCCGCGGGTGCGGCGGAGTGGCGAAGTCTTTGGACGAAGTTTCCAGGGCGAAGAGTTTAGTTCCGGGCGATAGTTTCGCGGGCGCGGCGGAGTGGCGAAGGCTTTGGACGAAGTTTCCAGGGCGAAGAGTTTAGTTCCGGGCGATAGTTTCGTGGGCGCGGCGGAGACTCGAGCGAAGTTGCGAGAGAGGCGTCGAGCGGATCCTCGGCGAAGGCAAGTGCGTCGGCGGCGGCGGCGGAGAGCGGCGACCCACGAGGGGTGCTGCGGCGAGAGTTGAGTCAGAGGTGCGGCCCAGCGAGGTGTGTGGAACGAGTGACTGGGGAATAGATATTTCTATAAGTGTAATTAATTATTTGCCATTTTAGAAGATTATTTGTAAGTGACATAAGTAGTGGCAATAAATAAAGCTGTGTAGTGTAGTAAAATCTTTAACTGGGCTATCCTTTACGAACCCGCGGTAAATCGTAACAATATATAGACATATTTATCACACAAATAAATATATATTCTACATATATAGCCCTATATACATATAAATTCATAATCAATCTGCGGTCATTTCTGCCGCCTGAGATAATTCCCTAGCTGTATTTTGGACTTGTAGGATGCCTCCCTGATCCGCTGGTACCATGCATAGCTGCTGCCATGCTCTAATCCTTCGTGCTTGTGTAGCAAATGCTGCACTGAGCTGCACTTTCCAGGTAGGATAAAGATGGCTCTCCCAACGGCTCTGAGCACGACCTCTCCTATCAAATAAATTTCCAGTACAACTCGTCAACGGACTATTTTTGTAAGCGGTGGTCGCATCGCCGCTCGCCGCATTGGACTCCACCTGGACGACTGCGGGCCTGCTGAGGCATGCCAGTACTGTAACTTTAACTACGTTTATGAATGTAATAAGTCCTCTCAGGACTGACGCCAGAATTCACGGTGGTTTATAGTTCTGTGTGAATAACGATAGGGACATAAGTAGTATAGAAAAGGGTCTCTTGCATTATACTTCAGGCTGTAGAGAGTGTAGCCTGTAAATGACCGACCACCCTGACATCATCTTGGATTACTTTGACCTTGACCCGAGGGCCATTTTGGATACATCATTTGGCTTTATGAAATTTCCGCCATTTTTAATTCCGTCATTTGGTTTTCTAGAACTTTCTACCATCTAGGAATCGAATGACCCACTCCCTAATGTTTTAATTTTCGCTGTCGCTGCCATCTTCATTATCCGTAATTTTTATGCTAGGAAAAAAATGAAATATTTTAAAATTTATAAAAAAAAATTAATCAAGCAAATTTCATAAAATATAATTTTTAAACACCGTTGTCATTTTTGTTATGGCTGCAATCTTGAAAATCCGTAAAATTTATGCTAAAAATTCGGAAAACAATTTAAAATAGATAAAAAATTTAATTTACCAAATTTTAATAAAATATTATTTTAAAAAACGCAGATATGTCATGGTTTACTTGGTTTGAACTCGGTAAGGGCAAAAACAAACAAAAAAATGCAACCGATTCTACCTATATGGAAGTCGCCGGGAGACTAACATGCCACCACTAAAGCCAAGGCCTATATGTAATGGAATATTTTCAATATCAGTAATCTCTTTTTTTTTTTTCAGCTTTTTTCTATATTGCTTTATAAAGTCTCAATTACATACAGACCAGGTAAATAACTATAAACTGGCAGAACAACGTCTGTCGGGATCTGAAAGTGATATAAATTAATTTTCACTTGACATTCAAATTAAGAATACAATTACTAACTACACCCTGTGTCCAGCCCAGGCAACGCCGGGTATTGTAGCTAGTAACCACATATAGCTATAGTGGCACGAGTAAACATTCATCCTTACAACCACGTTGTAACAACACCAGCTTTTGTAGGAAGAGTACAACTTCCACTTTGCAACTGCAACATAACCACTAACAAAAAAAATTCACCGCTACACCTTACACTTTGAAATCGCTCTATAACCACAAGCAGCGGTAGTGGCATGAGTACTTATTCCTCTTTGCAACCACTCTATAACCACTACCAGCTATAGTTGCATGATTACACAATCCTCTGTGAAACTGCTCCACAACAACCACCATCTAAAGTGGTAGGAGTACAATATCCTTTTTCCAACTGCTATATAACACAGCAAAATTAAGTGTCATGAGTACACCTTACTCCTTAAAACTGGTCTATAACAACAAATCTAGAGTTCACAAATACACCTTCTTCTTTGGAAACCTCTCTAAGGCCACAACTACTTATAGTTACAGAGAACACCTTTCCATTTGCCACAACTCTATAAAACACCAGCAGATTTAGTGGCATGCATACATGTTCCTCTTTTCAACAGCTTTATAACCACCACCACTAGAATTGCACAGGTACACATTCAACTTTGCAATTGCTGTACAACCCATACCAGCTAGGTTAACAGAGGTAAATATTCATCTAGGCAAACACTCTATATGTACCACCATCTATAGTGGCTTCAGTACACCATTCTTTTTGAAACAGCTCTATAACCACCACCGGATTAAGTGGCACGAGAATATCTTTCTCTTTACAACCACTCTATAACCCCAACCAGCACAAGTAAACCTTACTATTTCCAATGTTTCTATAACCACTGCCTGCTAAAGTTAGACAAGTACACCGTCATATTTGCAACTGCTAAAAAACCACCACCAGCTATAGTAGCATAAACACTTCATCAATTTTTAAGCCACTCTATAAACACCACCACCTAGAGTAATAATAAGGTACCTTCATATATGCTACCTCTCTTTAACCACCACCAGCTATAGAGGCTCGAGTACACATTATTCTTTACAATCGCTCTAAAACAACCACCAGATTTAGTGGCAAGAGTACATCTTTCTTTTTGTAACAGCTCCATAACCACAACCAGCTAGAGGTGCACGAGAACACCTTCCACTTTGTAACCACTCTATGAACACCACCAGCTATAGTGACACAAGAACACCTTCCCTTTTGCAACCACTCTATAACTTCCACCAGCTAGATTTGTACATTTACACAATCCTATTTGCAAACCTCTCTATAACAACCACCAGCTAAGGTGGCCGGAGTACACCTTCCTCTTTGCATCTGCTCTATAACCACCACTATATATAGTGGCAAGAGTACACATTACTCCTGGAAAACGCTCTATAAACACAAACAGCTTTAATGGCAAGAGTACATCTTTCTCTTATCAACTACTATTTAACCAAAAACATGAAATGCACAGGTAAACCTTACTTTTTGAAACCGTTCAATAGCCGGATTGCAGTGATAGTGGCACAAATATATATTTAATTTTATAACCACTCTATAACCACCACATATAGTTGAACGAGTACATCTTTATCTTAGCATTTGCTCTATAACGAACTCAAGCTATAGTGCCATGAGTCCACCTTCCCCTATACAACCGCTTTATAACTACAACTGCCAGATTTCACAAGTTAGTACACCTTCCTCTTTGAAAATTATGTATAACCACCACTTACTAGTTTTGACAGGTATACCTTACTTTTTGGAACCATTCTATAACCACCACCAGTTAGAGTAACATGAAGACACCTTCATCTTGTAACCTCTCTTTAACAACCACTTGATATAAAGGCTCGAGTACTCCTCCCACTTTGCAACCGCTTTAAACTGACCACAGCTTTATTGGCGAAAGTACATTTTCCTCAATGGAACTGCTCCATAACTACCAACCAGCTCAAGTTGTATAAGAACACCTTTCTTTTCGTAAACCCCTATATGACCACCAACAGCTGTATTGGCATAAATTTACTTTCCTTTTGCAACCTCTATATAACCTCCATAAGCTAGATTTTCAAATGTACGCCTTCCTTTTTGTAAACGCTCTATAACAAAACCTTAACTTTAGTGACACAAGAACAGCTTCCTGTTTGCAACCAATCTATAAAAGCAATAGTGGCACCAGAACAAATTTTTGTTGCACGACTACACCTTCCTATTCGCAATCGCTCTATAACCAGATCCAACTATAGTGACACGAGTACACTTTCCTCTTTCCAAACGCTCTATAAACACCACCAGCTATTGTGGCAAAAGCAAATCTTTTTCTTTCTAAGCTGCTCTATAACTACCACCAACTAGATTTGCACAAGTACACCTTCCTCTTTGCAATCACTATATAACTACCACCAGTTAGAGTTGTATGAGTACGTTTTCTTCATTGCTTTCGCAATTTTTAAAGCGGTCGTTCATAAAGCAGGTAGTGGTGCACTATGGACGTGCCTTAAGTATGATGTCACATTATGCATTTTTGGTACTGCGCCGAAAACTTCCTTAACTGATTTTATCTGAAAATTCTTTCAAACTTTTTCCTTAGATTGCACAATGCAGGTCTTCCAAGAATTCCCTAAGTGAATTTATCGAAATCGAACATTTTGTAATTGATCTATAATAATGTTACGAATGTAAGCAGGGCCGCGGCGCACGCAGGTTCGGAGCTGGCTGGCAGCCCAGCACAGCCACTGACGTCACGTGGCCGCTGCAATGTGAGACGTGCCGCACGCACCTGGTGGATTACAAGGGTCTTCGCTTCGCCTCCCTCCTGCCCTACGCTCCCCGCGCGACCGTTGGTCTCGGCGGTGTTAACCTGACACCTGGCAGCTGGGGAGTTCCGCGCGCCGCCTTGCGAGCTGCCGTCGGGTTGGCGTGGTATGACGCGACAGGCCCCAGCCACACTCGTCACTTCTAGAAGTGGCGCCTGGGCCTATATAAGCCCGGGACGCCGGCCTTCCAGTCCAGTTCTGTTGGGAGTTAATCCGGGGGCGATAGTGCCGCGGGTGCGGCGGAGTTCCTCGGCGAGCGAGTTTTTCGGCGATATTTGGGTGGCGAGAGGCCGCGGGTGCGGCGAGAGTCCCGAGCGAAGTTCCGAGCGAATCCTCGGCGAAGGGAAGTGCGAAGGCGGCGGTGGAGTGCGGCAACGGATTCCCGCGATGGAGGTCCACGAGGGATGCTGCGGCGAGAGTTGCGCCAGAGGTGCGGCCCAGCGAGGTATGCGGTGTGTAAAAACCGAGTGACTGGGGAGTTAACATTTTTAAGTGTAATTGATTATGAGGCATTTTTAGAAGATCATTTGTTAGGGATGTAAATATTGGCAATCAATAAAACTGTATAGTAAAATCTTTAATTGGGCTATCCATTTACGAACCCAGTACTTTTCCCACGACGGTTATTGTTTTAATAATCGTAACAATATTATGACACTCAAACATTTCATCTATTACCAGTTGTCTTAAATGTTTTAATATCTTATTTTCTTGTTTTATTTAATGTCCCAAATTTTAACCACATTCAAATACAATCATGTAAAATTCTATACTTTTTACGGAATGAATATTCTCTGTACACATTAGGTTTTACCATTTTTCCTGGTCACAAGACACAGTGTCCAAACAGCTCCTGTAAACAAAACTCTGTACCCTGGGTGCTACCCATTTTATTGCAAACATTTATACATATTTAATGCAGTCACCACAATTAAAATTAATGTATGATTTGTATAAATCAGCTGTGTAAGTTGAAATTCTTATATTTTTTTATTTTTTTACTGAATAATTGCAAAAAAAACTTTTTAAGTAGGTCATAACTACGTTTGTGTGAATTTCGCATTAGTGGATTGTAACAAACATCACTGTGCATTAAAATAATTTTGATCTCTAAATTTAACATTATAAAAAGAAACTAACATTAAGTAGTATGTCTTACATTAGATAACTTTCCTAAAACTAATGCTCAGTATCTGATAAATTCTTGGCTGTATTGTTGTTGGGAACGAATAAATATATACATATATCAATTTAAAAAGTCTTGCTTGTTATGACGATGATAATTTTATTACATTTAGACTATTCGCGTTGTTTTAATGCTTCATTATAGACTACAAAAGACATTTGAAATCATTAATTGTTTAAATATCACTTATATTAACTTATGTGCCGTTTCATGTGTCGGCACTCGTAAAATAGTAAAATTATTTTTGTTTTCTGTACCTAATAATTATTTTATATTGAGTCTTATAATATTTACTTGTGTTTAATTACATTTTAAACCTAATTTAGTTTTTTTAAATTTAATTTTATTAATGATATTTACTTTAAATTTTTGTATTATATTCCATTAAGCACACAATTCTATTTTTTGTTTGGCTTCAGTCAAAACCTTCCATTTGTTCGCCGGATGTTCTGTGCTAGCCTAAGAGTTTTTAGTAACGCCAGCCTGTCCGCCGTGTCGCGGCATGCTGCCCACGTGATTGTCAGCAGTTGCTTGCAGTTTCTCCTCGCTTCTTCACGTGATTTCATATAAAAAATCTGTACTCTAGACCATTTTTTTCCCTAGAGCATTTTTGTAGTACCGTCCACGCAACCTGGTGGCAGTTCGGTAAGCTTCCGATGCTCCATTGTTTTAGAATTACTTACCCGCTTCGTCCGTTGTTCTCGGCATTCGCCAAGATGGCTCCAGTCAGTGATGGTGGTTGATTAATGTACTTTTCGCACCATAGTTTATTTTTGGTAGACATCTCACGTAGAAGTGGTGTTTTTATTTGGTTCTACAAGATGACGTGAAGTTCAGTGTAAATTTCTTCAGCCTCCGATTTCGGTAAGTCACGAGAAAGCATGAGAGAGAGTGAGAGTATTTTTTTGTTGTTGCCTTTTTTAATTTAATTTTTGTTTTTCTGCAACCTTATGTTGCAGGAGGTTAACATTTTGGATCCTCTTCAAGTTCTTTACGTTTTGGGTTATTCTTTAACCTACCTTCAAACATTATGTATTGAATCTACGTCCTGTCGGCCCGGGAAGCATGGTTCTGCGCCGGCTGCTGTACAAGTTTTCGTCTTGAACATGTCACGGATATTTCTCATCTTCAGCTAAGTCCGTTCCTTTTTTTTATAAAGAATTTTTATTATTGCTTGTCGTCCAAACGTTTCGTCACCTAACGCTTACAAAAGAAAAAGACTTTCGTCACCTAATGTTGAGCAAAAGATTTTAATTACCTAATGTTTCCAAAAAAGGACTTTAATTACTTAAATGAAGTATTTTTGTAATATGTTTTGTTTTGTTCCTGAAGAAGTTTTTAATCTACATGTAAAGTTATAGACTCAATTAGTAAAATCCTAATTATGGATATAACATGATATTTAAATTTATTATAAAAACTAAATAACTAATATAAAGTAATATTTAACATTATTAGCCTGTAATTTGGGTGCACCCTAGGTTTACTATTGATAACAAACATTCCATTTTAATGATAATTTTATGACTTTTGTTTACCTCTTCAGATGAGTCATTGTTTTTTTTGTTTAGTTTAAATGTATTTTCTAACTAAATATATCACCACTAATAGATGAAGATACGTATGTTGTTGTCATTTACTAAACTAAGTTCCTCTGGACTTACGTAATTATAATTGATGAGGTGTATTCTGTTGTGAGGCTGGTTTACCCTGACACGTTTCCAGTCAAGTATTTTACTTGCATAAACCAATAATTGTATAATATCAATATTTATTTCATTATAATTTGGTAGCAGTAATAAGTCAAATCAAAATCAAATAAAATAATAATAAATAAACAACCAGTTGTCACACTTATACTAGCAAAACGAGATAATGGCCTTAAATTCCTGTGAAAGATAATTATTCGGTCTAGGGTGCCACAATTCAATTAAATATATATCTGGTCACAGATGGGAGATATGACTAGGTTATCCTTAAAAATATTGTATGTTTTTCATAAAATTTATTTGAATAAGAATTAATTAAAATAAGTTCTTACCAACAAAAATATAAGGGAATATTTGAGGAAAGCAGGTTGTAAGATAGGAAAAAATTCTACAATATACAAATGTATATGTACATAAAAGCATATTTGGTTTCTTAAATTAAAGCCTGAATATTGCACCAACATCACTGAGCTGAAGAGCGGGAAGAAAGGGCACGTACACCGCATCCCACGGATGCATTGAACACTTCAGTTTGTGATGTGCGAGGTGAAATGGTGCTGTCTGACCAGATGGTTAACTAATGACCATCAGGCTGTCATAGTCATGAAAGACATACTTATCACGTACAGTGCTAAGAATGGTGCTGCATCACAACAGCCAACGAGGGGCAAGTACTCACGGAAATGAGGCGGTCGTAGGCGTGCAGGGCGTACTCGGACGGGACGTACAGACAGTAGCCCGGCTCGCCAGTGTGGGTGAAGGACATGACCATGACGTCGGAGGCATAGCCCACGTTGATCTTGCGGTACGTGAAAGGCAGCAGGCGGACGTCCGAGTTGGAGAGCTCCGCCATGAGGCTGTGCGACTTGGGGCCCACCACGTTCACCAGCGTGTACATGGAGGTGACGTCGGTGATATCCACCTCCCGGCCGCGCAGGTGCTGCCGCAGCCACTGCCAGATGCGAGTCTGCTGGCTCGTGGGCGACACCATGAAGAAGCTGTATCACAACATCACAACTCCAACTCGCTGCGCCTCTCTTCCAGCATTCTCACGCTTTCATTGAAGCAGTGCTCAGTGAAATGTGCGTTTCACATAATATTAAGTTAACAGACTGTATATTTTACAAAACAACCTTCTGCAACAAGTAATTTGTTTGAGTATGAGCATACATGTCCACACATGTTGTAAGTAACATCAGGAAAGTAATTTTCCATTATGTATGGAGATGAATAACACATTTTATCATTCAACTTAGCGGTAGGATAAAAATCTTTTCAAGAGTAACATAGAGATACAAAAAAAAATTCATACTTAAATATGCATGTACAAAAACTTACCACTCACAAAATAAACTAAGTATAAAGAATAATCAACGAGTAATATGTTGAGGAGTATTCGTGTGCAGGGGCGGATCTAGAAGCTAGGATTGGGGGGAGGTTGATCAGAATTTTGCTTCTCACCCATTCCGAAAATTAAGGGGGGGAGGGGGGGTCCGGGGGTCCTCCCCAGGGAAAATTAGGATTTCAAAGTGCAAAATGGTGCTATTTGGGCATTTTTCATGCTCCAATGTAGAATATATCACTGGCAGAAAAAGTAATAATTTTTCTGGGAAAACGGGTATCAAATAATTATGATTAAAATTGTTTTAAAAATTTTTAATTATGCTACCATTATTCTGCTTGTTTCATAAAGATTTTTCACATCATGACACGGAAAATCAGCGTAACTAAAGATATACTTGATATGCATATATGTCAGTGGCATATACAAACAGGTAAATAATAATAATAAAACATTTTTTAAAAACATTGTTAGACAGAATTTAGAAAAGTTCACTTGTGTACAATTCTTCACATAAAAAAATTATTCATCACAGTACAAAAATTGCTGCCTCCTTGGTTGCAATCGGGCAAACATATCGATTACAGCATAAACTTCGAGCTTAATGTTATGTTTATGAATGTTCATAAGAGCGAGGCCATTCAGTCGGTCTTCGCGCATTGTCGTTCTAAGGTATGACTTAGTAAGTTTCATAGTAGAGAAACTCCTTTCTCCACTGCAAGATGTCACTGGCAAAACACAAAGCAGGTGAAGAAGTTGTTTTATGCTTGGGTAAGATCTTGTAGATGGATCGCAATATGCATCAATAGCACTGAAAGCTTGTCCCTTTTTTGCTTTCCAATGCTCACGCCACATAGCCACCTCATTCTTGAAGTTGATTTCACTTGGGTCTTCACAGTATTTTAGAGCAATGCTGATCAATTCGTCTTCCTCAGTTTGTGCTGAAAATTTTGGAACAAAGCTAAACAACTTAAGCAAGTCTGCATGTGTTGGGGAAAATCTTGTTGATAATTCACTAATCAGGTTGTCAAGAAATGGAATGAAGACATTTTTCCTGTAGTATTCTTCTGGGTTAGATTACTGTATATTGGATCTGTGAACTTGCCTCTTCACAATACGGGGTAATCTCGCTTGAACTTCGTGTTGCGTTGCTACATTTACTGCCTTTTTGTAAATGCAACTGTAGAATGAACTCTCTGTACGATATCGCTGTAGTATTTTAATTGTTGTGTTTGCCATGGCATAGCACAACTGAAGATCAACCTCTGGGCTCTGAAGTTCACGAGACAAAGTTGCTGTTATATCAAGAACTGTTCCAAGGATGTGTAATGTTAAAATAAAGTCAAATCGGAGAATAGCAATTAAGAGTCCTGCTGATTTGGTTGAAGGTTTTTCTTCTTCTGTCAAAGTCAAAAAGGCTACAATTGAATCAAACATCTCAAGAAAGCGTGTCACTGCATCATGTCGCTCGATAAATCGTGTTTCACACAAAGATAGTAATTTGTGCTTTTTCTCGTTTGGATGTTTATCAAAGTAGATTTTCCCAAGCTTTTGCACTCTTTGGGGCGAATCCTTAACAAAATTAATTACATCTGCTATTATACCAGTAGCATTTCTTATACTTGGTTCGGAACAAGAATGTGACAATGCCAAATTTAACTGGTGTTACGCACAGTGTACATATAAAACCAAAGCATTCAATTCTTTGATACGAGCCTGAACTCCTTTGAGTCTACCTGACATGTTGGACCCTCCATCATACGCCTGTCCTCTCAACCAACTGAGATCCAGGCCTAGCATCTGTAGTTTTTCTACTATGAGTTTTGTTAACTCTTCACCTGTCGTGTCATGGGCTTCAACAAATCTTACAAACATCTCCTTAATCGTACATGACTCAGTATCAAGATACCGTATGCATATAGTAAGCTGTTCTACCGAGCTACTGTCTCGTGTCTCATCAGCAATCAAAGAAAAGTATTTGGACTTCTTTATTTCGTGAACAATACTCTCAACAATTACCTGACCACAACAATTGATTAAGTCATTTTGGATGGTTTTACTAATGAATGTTGCATTCTTTAGGGCTGTTTTTAAGTGAGATTCCAAATTTTCGTCTCCTGCATCCACACGGAATCGTAATAATGCTCTGAATTTACCTTCTCTCTTTTTTCCTTCTTCCAAGTCCATGTCTCCATCATCACGATGTCCACGAAGCGCAATATTTTCTCTACCACATAGAATTATTGTTTTTACAATCGGAATAAGCCGTCGTCTGTTTTCTGCCACTCTCTTCTTGGCCTCAGAGTCTAACAACACATCAATTTTTTGGGCAGGGTTTTCATGTTTTTTTTAACAAATTCAGTACCTTTGAAAAGAGCTGTTCAGTGGTATTCATTATTACTGTGCTCCTTAAAACTCTCAAGTGCATGTTTGTATTTGCAAAGAGGTTTCTTCACCAGCTTCCCTAAAGGTGATTTTCTTTTTACCCCTGCTTCTTGCGGGCCAAAAAGAACACACGCTCGGCGGTATACTCCTTCATCTTTTTTACTATAGGACAACCAAGGATAATCATGCAACCATTTCAAATTGAATTTCCTATTTTGGCCTGACTCAACACTTAGTGGGAAAACATATGATTCAGCTGGGGTCCAAGGTTTTGTAAACACAGTGTATAGTTCTTCAGAGGAAATGGTTTGACTTTGGCACACATAGTTGGCAATATCATGTAAATCTGTATAGAAAATGTGTGTACCTGAATTTGATGCAAACTCGTTGGACGTGCTAGGTTTAGGACTTGGAGGTCTTCGATCCACCGATGTTGATACGGCTGTAGAAGGTTCTTGTTCTTGTCCGACTTCGTTAACTGCTGCAGCTACACCATTCTGCTAGCTTGTAAACTTATCATTGTTAAGCAAAGATAGAGTTATTGTACAAGCCAGAAATTTATGCATTTTTTTTATTTTTTTTATTAATTTTATTTATTTTTAAATATTTTTTCCTGTAATTTTATGATATCAAAGAAAACATGTGGTGGTTTTCTCCGAGTACTTCTGATTAATCTGGTCAATATTATGATGGTTTTCTCCGTGTGCTCCTGATTATTCTTGTCAATATTTTGATGGTTTTTCCCGTGTTCTTGCAATCATTCCTGTGGTTTTTTCAAGTGTTTCTGACTATTCTGAGAAACCGCTCACTGCATGGATTTTTTTTGTCTAATGAGACGTCATTTTATTTGAAGTTACATTTAATTCGATAATTTCTGCTATTAAATCAAAACTTGAAATATTTTTATCAGGTGGAATTAAAAAATATCATTACTCAGTCAAATTAATATTACTCCATGAGACATCTGTGGAGCACCAACATACAAGACGAACTTCCTTTTCCTTGGAGTCTAGCGAAGCCATCCTTCTTTTGCGATCGATAGTGAGCATCCCGCATCCCGCATCCCGCATAAAAGAACTAAATATTATTTACCTGCAAGCAACATGTGGCGTCAACTGTTGTTGAAAAGCAGAACTACATGCATAAAGTACTTTTGCATGAGATATATTAATTCTCGCTAATGAAATATGAAAAAATTTCTATTTAAGTATTGGATCTAATTAAAAACACTCAATTGGTATCTGGCATTAGTCTCAGTAACTAATATGAATTCCGATTTGGGATCTGACGCTGTATCGAAAGAACATAGGTGTAAGTTTTGCAGTAAAGAGTTTATCTTGAGAAAGAATAAAAATCAACACGAGAAGAATGACTGTGTTAAAAATCCACTGCGCAATATGATAAGTTGTGTTCGATGTAGCAAGTCGTTTACGCGGAGAGAGAGCCTAAAAAGACATGGCAGAACTTGTAGCGCCAAGCCTGCGTACACGCTAGAGGACAACGATGAATCTACTAGCCTAAGGAAGAGTGATCTGCATTACGTCAATAATTTTCTTGGCTCTTCCGATCTCGACAAAGAACTTAAATTGAAGGAGGTTGATGATTTACGGAAGAATAAAGACAATGAAAGAATCCTTAACGTGAAAAGTGAGAATATATTCCAGCCGAATTCAAGTAGATCTTTCCTACTTTGTAAAAATGATGGACTCCTAAAAAGGGAAGCATGAAGACGATGACGACACTTCAACATCATCAACATCGAATTATTACGGTAAATTGGGTGAAGACGATTCCTTCTACGGTGATTGTTACAGTGACTCTGAGGCTGTTGACAAAGACATAGACTATGATGAAGCACCTAAAGCTGCCACGACCGAAGAATGTGGCGGCGTCCTGAGACCGAAACGGTGGAAACGACGTGATATATTAAATAAATCTGATTAAGCTTGTGATGATCACCGTCTCAAACATGAAAGTTATCCTGAGGTTGGTGGTAAAACGGAAGACACCAGAGATCATAATATTTATTATAAAGGTGCAAGGAAGATGGTGGTAGAAGAGAATGATTACACATCATAGAAAGATCTAAACATATTGGTTGACCGGCTAAGACTTCTACATGGTTCGCTTTGTGCAGGAAACTATTCGTGCATCAAAGAAATATCCTTCATACTCAAGGAACTGAGGTATGCTGGCTACATACAATAATGGTTTGTTTTACTTGCATTTGTATAATGAAATGGAATAAAATAAATAATTTAAATTATTAGAATTTAATGTTTTTATTTCTTGTATTCTGATTTCCAACTAAGACTTAGATCTCGTAACTTGTGCTTCCTTTTTGCCTTTTTTTTTTTTGTTGATGGAGCTTGCAAATGTGCTGCCTTTTCGATGATGGTGCTTCCAAATGTGCTGCCTTTTCGTAGTCGGTGCTTTCAAATGTGCTGCCTTTTCGTTGTCGGTGCTTCCAAATGTGCTGCCTTTTCGTAGTCGGTGCTTCCAAATGTGCTGCCTTTTCGTAGTCGGTGCTTCCAAATGTGCTGCCTTTTCGTTGTCGGTGCTTCCAAATGTGCTGCCTTTTCGTTGTCGGTGCTTCCAAATGTGCTGCCTTTTCGTAGTCGGTGCTTCCAAATGTGCTGCCTTTTTGATGACGGTGCTTCCAAATGTGCTGCCTTTTCGTAGTCGGTGCTTCCAAATGTGCTGCCATTTCGTTGTCGGTGCTTCCAAATGTGCTGCCTTTTCGTTGTCGGTGCTTCCAAATGTGCTGCCTTTTCGTAGTCGGTGCTTCCAAATGTGCTGCCTTTTCGTTGTCGGTGCTGTCAAATGTGCTGCCTTTTTGTAGTCGGTGCTTCCAAATGTGCTGCTTTTCGTTGTCGGTGCTGCCAAATGTGCTGCCTTTTCGTTGTCGGTGCCGCCAAATGTGCTGCCTTTTTTTTCGTTGTCGGTGCTTCCAAATGTGCTGCCTTTTCGTAGTCGGTGCTTCCAAATGTGCTGCCTTTTCGATGACGGTGCTTCCAAATGTGCTGCCTTATCGTAGTCGGTGCTTCCAAATGTGCTGCCATTTCGTTGTCGGTGCTTCCAAATGTGCTGCCTTTTCGTTGTCGGTGCTTCCAAATGTGCTGCCTTTTCGTAGTCGGTGCTTCCAAATGTGCTGCCTTTTCGTTATTGGTGCTGTCAAATGTGCTGCCTTTTTGTAGTCGGTGCTTCCAAATGTGCTGCTTTTCGTTGTCGGTGCTGCCAAATGTGCTGCCTTTTCGTTGTCGGTGCTTCCAAATGTGCTGCCTTTTCGTAGTCGGTGCTTCCAAATGTGCTGCCTTTTCGTTGTCGGTGCTGTCAAATGTGCTGCCTTTTTGTAGTCGGTGCTTCCAAATGTGCTGCTTTTCGTTGTCGGTGCTGCCAAATGTGCTGCCTTTTCGTTGTCGGTGCTTCCAAATGTGCTGCCTTTTCGTAGTTGGTGCTTCCTATTGTTTTTCCTTTTTTTAAGGTGCTTCCAAATGTGCTTCCTTTTTTGTTGATGGTGCTTCTATTTTTTTAATGTTGTTTTGACTCTAGTATTTTTTAGTAAATTGTTCTTGATTTGACTAGCGTATTATTCAAACCGGTTAATGTATATAAACGAGTCCTAGACAGCAGGACGCTCTGTTTGTTACTGCCGTCGACGGTGTACGGATCACCTAGTTTGTTTCTTCTGGTGCATAAGTCGTGTAATTGCCTGTTCTTGAGATTTCGATGGCATCTTCACTGACTTTAACGTCGTACTCGGTGGAGGATGTACTATCGACTACGGGAACCATGACGTCGGCGCCGACGATGTTGGAGCAGATCCTGTTGGCAACGCCTCTGACAACACTGGAGGAGACTTCGATATGTGCTGTTCCACCATCAGCTGAAGTTTCGTCAGCATTGAATACTTTAATTAATGAAGAGCGTACTTCGCATCAGTACAAATACTGTGGTGCATCATTTACTATCACCTCAAATGCTCGCAGACATGAAAGAAGCGGTTGTTCTAATAATGTTCAAAGAATACAATTTCAGTGCAATAAGTGCAATAAATTAATTTCACGTCTCGATGGCTTACATCGTTATTATAAAAAATGCTCCGAGACGTATAGTGAACATGGTTATTGATTTGACTCATGTGTTGTACCGGCTAATGAGACTATATAAGTGCTATGAACTTCAGTCCGTCTCTGACTGTGGTGATGGACGGATCGGATAGACATTTAAAGTCATGTAAAAGGCTTAGTCCGTACAATAAGAAGACTGTTTGAATCGAGGAATCCAAAAGGCTTTGGTTATTTGTCAGTTTTTTTTGTACTTGTAGTAGTGTATTGAATTTATGTAATAAAATTGTTTTAAGAGAACTTGTGGTGTTTTTATTTTCTCAAATCTAACACTTTTTTAGTATTTTTTTAAATTAAAGTTGTTTTGTATCGGCCAGGGATCGAACCAAGGACCTTAGTCGATCCAATCAATCATTATATGGATTACAAATTTATTTAATGAATTTTGGATTTTTTTCCCGCTTTTCTAGCTACATTATCACATGATTTCAAGATGGCGGCAGAATTTCAAGACGGCGGGGGGCACCTCCATAATAAATTATTACTGCACTGTAGCGAGTTAGGATAAAATTATCCAGATGGAAATGTACTCTATAATACAAGTACACACACACACATGATATGGCGTACTCCAGCAGGTTGTAGCTCCTGGTAACATGTACTGAACATAAAATGTCGGATCCATGATGGTCGACAAGGACAAAGTCAAATTTCAAGGACAAAGTCAAATTTCAAGGTCAAGGTCAAATTTCCAGGTCAAGGTCATATTTCAAGGTCAAGGTCAAATTTCAAGGTCAAGGTCAAATTTCTATGTGAAGGTCAAAGTTCAAGGTCAAGGTCAAATTTCAAGGTCAAGGTCAAAGGTGTGGTGATCAGATAATTATACTAACATAGTATCAGCACACTCTAGCGGACGAAAACAAGATGGTGATCTCCAGCGGACGAAGACAAGATGGCGGACATGACGTCATACCAGCTGCCGATATATATGCTTGAAAAAAAAGTGGTAGGAGTCAGTCTGCCTGCATCCACCATTGAGGAAGGAGCCTGTCGCCATTTTTAGTTTTTTTGCACTCACCGGGTTCGAACCGAGGACGGTGATCGATATAATCAATCAGAATTCGAATAAGTTAATTTTTTGATGAATTTTGGAATTTTTTTCATTAAAATCGGATAATAATTAAAGATTTTCAAGATGGTTTCCAAATTTCAAGATGGCAACTATAACGAAAATTGCAACATTAATAGGATCCAATATGGCAGAAAACACATCGCCGGAATGTTCGAGAACACAATGATGTCATCCAAAATGGCGGATACAAGATGGCCGTCCCATTACACTCATCCAAGATGGCCGCCGTGACATCAGAGATTGACGTGACGTCAGAGATGCGGCTCGGCTCCGGCTCCACCGCCTGCCGCCTGCGCCCGGAAATACTTTCCTATACTACTTAGGTGTTCATGCAACTGCATAGTTACTTGATTATATGTACACGAAGGGCCAATCAGGCTCATGACTGAGAAACATTAAAATATTAAAGTGAAATTATGAAATGCACTGTCACACAAAGTCATGAAATTTTCGCTGTATTGTTACCAAGCTCTTTGGGTGGCATAGAAAGCCATGTGTTTAAAGATTTGTGTTTTTATTGGTTCGTTGAACCACATGATTCCCTTTCTGCCACGCGGAGAAGGCAGCAATGATGCCCGTCACTCTGCTACTGAAGTAGCAGATAGGCGTGTTCTTTCGTGTTCCTTGTTGGAAGAATCATGCCGGTAGATTGCATAATCAGGAAGGGGAATGGGAAATTTATAAATCAGTTTTCCGAACCAAGTTATAACTGTAGTCAAATATATTTATATAAAATTGGATTTGGGTATGTATGACGTCAATAAACTTCGACACCGTTTGCCTGATCACCATGAAAGTTGGCACATCAAAGTGTTTTTTCATGGAGAAGGATTTTATGTTATCTATTTTTTATAAATCGCCGCTATATGGTACTGCAGCGCATTAACTTCTAAACCGTTCAACCGATAGGTAAACAGAAAATCATAGGTTATAGACATACAAACAGTAAGTATGTGTAATTTATCTATGTCCACCACACTGTCATGCGCTAGCCATTTTTACTTAACTCGCGGACAAAAAATCACATTGTGTTCAGCCCGGAAAACGCCGGGTACTGCAGCTAGTGTACTGTGATTATTATGGTACATAGTTTTTTAAATTATAATATACTATATGCAATTTTATACCACAAATTATCATATGTCATACATTATTTTAATGTTATAAAACTTTAAAAATAATAATTCACTGTGAGTGTAGTGCTACCTAACAGCAAACTTTGAAAACATTGGTGAGGTCTTCCAACATGGCTGATACTTGGTTGTCGACAATAGCGAGGCCTACCAGCAATATTTACATCAAAGATGGTAGTCTTGATGCTATACATCAGTGTCGATAACAGCAGGAGATCCTAGTGGTACTTTCCAGTGAACTGCGGAACTAAGATGGTAAGGGAAAGGGGAGGGTCGTATCTGGAAAGTAAGAGAGGCGATGATTATAATATAATATTTTCTATATGCTACTTATAGGGTGTGTCCACTTTGGCGTTCCATAAAATAGTGATGAATAATTCGTTTTCATTCGACCGCCAGTCTTAATTTACGAAGTCGAAACTAGGACCCAACACTACCGTTCGTTTACTTAAATTCAGTTCACTCACATATTGATACAAGCAATTGTGAAAGTAGGTTAAGGAAAAAGATCCAACACAAAACGTGCACAAAGAATTATTATTTTCAATGCGGATTTTTAAAAAATTAACTATTCCATTTTGGACCACAAAATCTGCTACCACCTTCTCTATTACTGGATAAAGTGAATAAAAGAATTAATAAATAGTAACTGTCTGGTGGTGATCTTAGCTAGACACATCCGCATGCGTATTTGCATATCTCCTCCACGCCATCTACACCTCCCTGTTTTCATAGGGAGTCACTTCAAGTGTTTCATTGAAATGAATTATACTAATTAATTTTTATGAGTACGCCAATTAACATAACCACCGCCAAGCTCTGGGGACGTGGGAAATATTTCCTAAACTTTATAAATGAAATGAAAATTTAGGTTGTATACATACCTAAGCATTTTTATAATGAAGAAATAGAAAGTCGATCAACACAGCACCTTAATAGAGAAGCAACACAAAACCACACCGATGCAACCACGAAACAACAAAACTAACAGCCCTCACCCAGGAAAAAACACACAATACCTTGCTGTCATTGAAAATGTATGAAAGAAAGGAACTCCTGGACTAAGTATGCATATATTATTAAATCAGTTATGTATCACAGAATAAAGACTCGTCCCTAGAGGATGCATGCAACAGTGCATTAAGTCATTGCCTGGCAGAAATAAAATTAAGACACCATTGAAATAAATAGCAAATATCCCTCTGAAGGAATTTCGCGTGATAAAAAAATAGTCATCTAATAACTTAATGAATTTAAAGACCTTATCCTCAAACTAAATTAGTATTAAAACGTTCCTGGCCGAAAAAAAATTTATAATAAGCTAACCAAGAAAAAAAAACTTAAATTCCTCTCTTTATACCTCTATAAGACATGGGAATAAAGTGTAAATGAAATTTCTGAGCCTGTCCCACTTGAGGAATTCCCGATGCAAATCAGACGAGAGACAGTATTCTATGGCGAGGAAGGAGAGAACAAGTGCTAGCAGGCTCTCAACAAGACATGCACACAACAGACAAACAACCGCCAATACTTGCGGAAACATTAGAAAATCGCAGGCTATTCCCTAAAAACTGCATAGAAAATATTTCTAAGCTAAGACTATGGAAAAGTGACCTTTAACTGTTTATGTAATCAGGAGTCGTATACAGTGGCGGATCTAGGATTTTGGTTTGGGAGGGGCTTGACCCAGCTGAGGCTAGGCTTTATCAAGGCAAACACTAAAACAATAGTGGACCCAGATGCTTTTGGAGGGGGCTTGAGCCCCTTAGCCCCCCCTCTGGATCCGCTACTGATCGTATATATTCCTCTATCAGAGTGATTAAGGTCACCCTATATTAAAATATTTCAACGAAGATATCCTCCCCCAACAAGGATTTTATTTCGAATTAATTTTCATTTTGCGAGAAGTCCAAAGCAACGTATTATTAAAATTTAAATGAAATCAGTGTTTAAAACTTATTTTTAATAAAACATGGCATTTTATTGATTAAAAAATTGGGTTTTAGTTTTTAAAAAAATATATTTCTCTTAGGATAAAAAGAAACAAAACGAGATATTTCGCATCGATAATAAATTTTTCTGCTCCCATGCCTATAATAAAAATATTATACAAAACAAAAAGAAAGTGGTTATTTAGATTTCAAGCATACAATGATTATTTATTATTATTATATAGTAACCAGTTTGAATTAAATGTTTTGTGCATAACTTTTGTGCTGGCAGCATAAGGAGTTACAAGGACTTGAATTTCACGCCGCGTCGTGATGTCACCTTACGTTCAGAGACTTCTCCTTTCCCCTTCCAAATGGCCATTGTTCTCCCCCTCCTTTATCTTAGCGGTTCCTACCCCTCCGCTCATGTGTCGTGCTCAGTCGTATGTCAATATTTTTCTCAGGATGTATCGTTCTTCTTCATGCAGCGGTGAACGAGTCAACATGTATTAAACGATAACATTTATTAAAGTTGAACCTTCGGGTGTATGTGGGCAGCACTAACGTAGATTTTTTTACAAACTGTTTCGGCTTGCCCTTTAAAATTATCTTTTGGAATTTCCGTTGGTATTTTCGTAATTTTTCAATGTTACCGAAGGTGAATTAAAAGCGAATGAAGCGTGTACTCTGTCAGGGCACAAGTCAGGTTTCACAAATTATCACATGAAAGCATGGGTCATTAATCTCGTGGACGTTCACCCAATTAAAGGGATTGATTTTTGTATGCTGAACACGTTTTGTTATGTTAATGCTGGAAGAGTAACAGTTTGTAATTAATGGTCTTTGGAAGCAAAACGTTCAATGGCAGTTGGTTGTATTTGCAGCAATTAGTTTGACGGTGTATCATTGTTCTTTATTTGCGTTTGACATGTATGTCGTGCGAATGTCTTCACTTTTAGGCCTCGGGCACACTGGATGCGTATTCGTACGAAATTCAGCCGTCCGAATACGCACGACTACGTACGAACGATCTCAACTGTTGAAAGACAATGAACGCTCTCACACTGCGTACAAGTTAGTCGTGCGTATACGTACGTGTACATCAGACGTCCGACACGATCCCATCTTGTTGGGATTTGAACGTACGACTAGGAAACATGGATGTTGAAATATTTATTAATATGATACATGAAAGAACTTGTTTATGGGATCAAAGCGATTGTAATTATAATTTACGTGATTACCAACGCACTGCATGGAAAGAAGTGGCAGAGCAACTGAAAATACCAGGTAAGTTAACATTACAACATGTACACATAGTGAAACAGTTTCATATGGTGAATACAATATTAGTGAGTTCTGTCGCGAGAAAAATATGTTTTTAAAGTGTCTCTGATTGCATGAGCTCGTACTGCACTTCGGTTTTCACCTAAAGTAGCGAACCTTCTGTTTGCGCCAACAATGTTCGTGGTTACTGCTTGTTGTGTCACCTCTGTAACACCTTCTTTATCAATTATAATATTATGAAGCAAACACGCACACTTCACTATATCATCTGCTCGGTCGGGTTTGACCTCAATCGTTTTCAACAATAACCGCCACTTCCCGCATAGTATACCAAAAGCACATTCCACGACTTGTCTTGCTCGAGTGAGGCGTTGATTGAAAATCTCTTCTTCAGGGCCCAAGTTCCTTTGTGGATAAGGACGCATGAGGTATGTCTTCAAAGGGTATGCCTCATCACCTACTAAGAAGTGAGGCAAGACTATATCACTATCTGGTAACTGTTTCTCAACTGTGACATTAAGCGCTCCGTTATCCAATTGCCTTGAGAGATTGGAATTTGAAAAAATACCCCCATTACTCTCCTTGCCGTAAGCCCCAACATCTATAGCAATAAACTTGTAGTTCGCATCGACAACAGCTTGCAGTACAATGGAAAAGTACTGCTTGTAGTTACGTTACATACTACCTGAACATGCGGGTGCTTTAATTCGTATGTGTTTTCCGTCGAGACTCCCGCAACAATTAGGAAACCGCCATTTTGTCCAAAAATCATTAATGATAGATGTTACATCTCTTCCCGATGGAAACTGCATATGCATGTCGTGAAGACTGTCCCAAAGCACTTTGCATGTCTCATGTACAATGTTACCAACAGTGTTGTTGGAAATTCGGAATGAATATCCAAGTGTCTTGAATGATGAGCCAGTTGCTAGGTACCTGAAACAAAATTCCTCATTTGTTTCAGTTGAAGAGCTCAAAAAGAAGTGGAGAGGAATGAGGGATACATTTGGGCGAGAGCTGAAGAAAGTGACAACGACAAAGTCCGGTCAAGAAGCCAACTCAGACCATTTAAGTAAGTGGCCATATTTTAAGATGCTACTGTTCCTGAAACCCACAATGTCTCGAAGAGATTTAAAAGGTAACATTCCACCAACTCTTGACGACGCAGATAGCGAGGGCGACAGTGCAAATACAGGTACGTTGGCAAAATCTCCAGATTCACCTGTGGCAAGCAATAGCAATATGTCACCTTCATCACTGACTACAGTCAAAACCCCTAACAAATCATTTAAACTACCATTGAAAAAACATAAAAAAGGAATAGGGCAGATGAAATCGACGAAAAACTTTTGCAGATTGAAGAAAAGAAACTTCATTGTTTTCAAGAAACCTTAAACGATTCCGATTCGCAATTTCTAATGAGTCTTGCACCTTATCTAAAAGAATTACCAAAACATCGTAAATTAATTGCGCGAGCAAAGTTACAACAGGTTTTAATTGACGAACAAAACTTGCTTTTATCCAAAGCCAAGCCATCTGATTATTCGTCCGATTGTAGTGTGCATGTATCAACAGTTTCAAGTGATCAATCTAGTGATTCGTTGCAGTGCAGCGTGCAACAGTTTTCGCCTGCAATGCGTATTGACAATCGTAGCGACGTGTCTACATTAATAAGTGTGGAACAATCAAGCATTTTGCAACAGGACGTACAAGAAGAATATGTGCAACAAACCGCTACACCGCAAGAGCAGTTGTCATCAGGCGGAGTTATGTCACTCACGGATTTTATTCTTCATTATAACCCGCAGAAATGAATGTGTCTTGTATGTGCTCACAGTTAGAAAGTTACGTTTTCACGTACACAAATAGCCAGCCGACAAAAGCCCACTCAATTGTTGTAGTGTATTATTATTATGTAAAATGTTGATTAAAATATGTATAATATAATTAATTAATTATATATATACTCTTATTCACTCACCTCAGTGTTACCACTAATCGTTCTTCAGGTGTTATGGTCTTGCGAAAGTTGTTGTATTTTGTCAATGCAGGTCTCACTTTACTTAACATATATTCAAATGTCTCTTGTGTCATACGTAAATATCCATAGAACCGATTAGGATCACTTTTTAAATCGTCCCAGATGTGATGAAATTCACCCAATTCTTCTCTTTTCATGTGTATTACATTCACCCACTCTTTTCTTTGGCGGTGCCGACGTATTCTACGTCTCACAAGATAATTATCTAACAGCAATATGTTACTCATGTTTCCTGCCTTCCTACAGCTACAAACTATGCACGTTCGTGTCGTACAAAACCGCAATCAGTGTGCGCGCTCTTTAACGCACGATATGTGTCGTACGTATACGGACGACGTTCATACGCATCCAGTGTGCGCGAAGCCTTACTGTGTCAGTAGGCTTGTATAACCAGCACATTTCGTGGCCTTTTGAAATAATTTGAAGACTATAAATTTTGGTATAGTATGAGATGATATGTGTCATTATGTTCCAGTACTGTTATTGGTTAAGAGAATTATCTATGGCCGTTCAAGGATCATCTTGTTAATTAGGTAGATTGTATTCTGGCTTGTACTAGAACTGTATCTTTGTTCAACAATGAGAAGTTCACAAGCTAGCAGAATATATTTATGTATTTTTGTATTTTTTTTACATTTTAAATTTTTTATTATTTATAAAAAAAAATTTTCCTGTAATTTTATGATATCAAAGAAAACGTGTGGTGGTTTTCTCCGTGTGCTCCCGATTATTCTTGTTATTATGTTTGCTCATGAATATTCTTTTTAATATGTGTATGTTTTTTTCCGTGTGCTCCCAATTATTCTTGTCATTACGTTTTCTCCGTGTGCTCCTGGTTATTCCTGGCTAGACATCTAATGATTTTCTCCGAGTGCTGCTGATTATTTGTGTGAAATCCATCTCTGCATGAAGGATATTTCATTTTATTCAGAGTTACATTTAATTAGTGAATTTCTGCTAATAAATTGACACTTGTAATAATTTTACCATGTGGAATTAAAGAAATAAACAACCATTACTCAGTCAAATAATATGCCATGAGACATCAGCGAAGCATTAACATGTAAGACGAACTTCCTTCTCCTTGGTGTCTAGCGAAGCCCTCCTTCTTTTGCGATCGTTAGTGAGCATCCCGCATCCCACATAAAATAACTAATTAATATTTACCTGCAAGCAACACGTGGCTACATCTGTTGATGACAGCCAGAACTACTTGCATCAATTTGCTTTGCATTAGATAACCTAACTCTCACCACTGAGTGGTGCTATTGTAATCTGTTAGAGTCATGTAGTCTCGTAGCCATGTATCCTCGTGTCCTGGAAGCTTTGTAGTCCTGTAGCCTCGCAGTTTCGTAACCTTGTGTTCTGGAAGCTTCGTAAACATGATGCATTGGAACCTCGTAGACTTGAAGCTACGTAAGAAAGCAGCCATGTAATATTATAACATAATGCTGATGGAGCAGTTGGAGCAAAAGAGAAAATTCCGACGAAGACAGATGCGATAATTGGAGCATTTGGAGCCGTTTGGAGCTGTGTTAACCATTTGGAGCATTTGGAGCTGTTGGAGCCATTTGGAGGCCGTTTGGAGCATTTGGAACCTTTTGGTGCTGTTGGAGCCATTTGGAGCATTTGGAGCCTTTGGAGCATTTGGAGCTGTTGGAGCCATTTGGAGCCTTTTGGAGCTGTCAAGCATTTGGAGGCCGTTTGGAGCATTTGGAGCCATTTGGAGCTGTGTTAAGCATTTGGAGGCTGTTGGAGCTGTTGGAGCCATTTGGAGGCCGTTTGGAGCATTTGGAGCCTTTTGGAGCCTTTTGGAGCTGTCAAGCATTTGGAGGCCGTTTGGAGCATTTGGAGCCGTTTGGAGCTGTGTTAAGCATTTGGAGGCTGTTGGAGCTGTTGGAGCCATTTGGAGGCCGTTTGGAGCATTTGGAGCCATTTGGAGCTGTGTGTTAAGCATTTGGAGGATGTTGGAGCTAAGAAGTAGTCAAGTACTCGTGTAGACTTGTAGTCCTGTATTCTCGCAGTCACGTAAACTCGTTTTCTAGATGCTTCGTAGCTCTGTAGCCTCGCAGTCTCGTAAGCTTGAATACCTGTAGTCACGTAGTCTCGTTACCTCTTTGCTTGTAGTCGCGTAGTCATGATGTCTTGGAGCCTCGTATACTTGTAGCTACGTAGTCAAGTAGCCTCGTTGAATTGTAGCTACGTAAACATGCAGTCATGTAATCTTATAACATAATGCTGCTGAAGTAGTTGGAGCTTTGTACACTTGAAGGTAGTTGGAGGAGTCTTGTACACTCGTAGAAATGTAGTCTCATAGTCTCTTAGAGTCGTAGCATTCTAACCAAATATCATTGGAGCTGATGATCCAAAAGGCCGTTGGAGCCAATGACTGTTGGAGGCAATGACTGTTGGAGCCAATGACTGTTGGAGCCAATGACTGTTGGAGTCGATGGCTAATGGAAATATAAACTGTTGGATTCATAGACTGTTGGAGAGATTATATCCTAACTTATCATTGACGATCGCATCCTACCAAGTTAAATGAACGAGAGAATGTGCCTCCTTTTCGTTAAATGAGCTTTCGTTTGATAGAATTTCCGTCCAAACGTGCTTCGTTTTCATTAAATGCTTGTCCTGCGCGAACGAAGCGTAGTCATTATGTGTACATTGCATATATATTGCGTACATTGCGTACATTGCGTGTACTTTGCGTAAATTGCGTGTACTTTGCGTGCTCGTTCCGTTTCCTGTGTGTACTGTGTGTACGTTCCGTTTTCTGTGTGTACGTTCCGTTTCCTGTGTGTACTGTCTGTACGTTCCGTTTTCTGTGTATACTGTGTGTACGTTCCGTTTCCTGTGTGTACTGTGTGTACGTTCCGTTTCCTGTGTGTGTACTGTGTGATCATTACATTTATTGCACGTAAATTGCATGTATTGTGCGTACATTGTGTACATTACGTGTTGGAGCTGATGGAGCTGTTGGAGCACTTGAAGCTAATGGTCAATTGAAGCATAGGAGCAAAATGTAGATGGATCTGATGACGTGAATTGTAGCTCTTGGAGCCTGGCGTATATTGGAGAGATAAAAATTTTTTTTCGATCAAATGATCCTCTTTTTTTAATTTTGTAGATTTGACTCTAGTATTATTGTACATGGTTCTTGATTTGACTAGCGTATTATTCCAACGACTAGCGTATTATTCCAACCGGTTCATGTATATAAACGAGTCCTAGACAGCAGGAAGCTCAGTTTGTTACTGTCGTCGACGGTGTACGGATCACCTAGTTTGTTTCTTCTGGTGCATAAGTCGTGTCAATTAGCTGATCTTGAGACCTCGATGGCATCTTTACCGACTTTAACGTCGAACTCGATGGAGGATGTACCATCGACTACGGGAACCATGACGTCAGCGCCGACGATGTTGGAGCAGATCCCGTTGGCAACGCCTCTGACAACACTGGAGGAGACTTCGATATGTGCTGTTCCGCCATCAGAAGATAGCTTAATGACTACTGAGCTGGATGTGCAGGAAACCACGACGATCGACGATACGACCTCGATGGAGACTTCAATGGATGCTGATTTGACAACTAGCGAACATCGGTGCTGTTACTGCGACAAGATTTTCTCAAACAACAGCAATGCCCGGCGACACGAGAGGAGCGAATGTGCCAAGAACCTATATCGTAAAATGTTTGTTTGTGAGAAATGTCATAAGCAGTTTGCCAGAAAAGATAATATGAAAACGCACATGAAGGCATGCAAAGGTCCTGCTGTGCGGCAGAAAGTAAAGGTTTCGGCGCAACAACGATGCATCGATGTGCATAAGAGAATGCCTGGAAATGGTACTACTGTTGCAACGTCTGTATCTGGATCGGGTCTGAAAGGATCGTCTTCATCACTACGGTATCCTTGCAGCTACTGTGATACGTCGTTCGCATTTTCCCATGATGCACGAAGACATGAGCGGAGCAAATGCACGAAGAATCCTTCTCGCATGAAGTTTCGATGTGATGAGTGCCTTAAATGGTTTACTCGAATTGACAGTTTGCGACATCATGCGAAAAAATGTAAAGGTGGAGTCTGTGCTCCTACTGCTGAACTACCTGCCGACATTTCGGCTCCTCGCTTTAGATTGGAGACACAAAAGCGTACAACCAAAAAAACAGATGCCCAGCAACCGATTGTTATGACGTCTGAACATGGAACTAAACCTAAGACTGTGTTCGGAGCATTACAAGTGAACGATAATGGCTTCTACTTGGCGCAGTCTGCATTTCGTGGAACTTTGAAAGACTACTATTATCTAAATACGTTCGGTGAGTCGAAGGACATTTGTAATTTTCTTGACGATATCAGACAGAAGATAATCAATCAGCTTACTGATGATGTAGCAACAAACGGACCTTTGAAATATAACTTGTGGTTGGACTGTATATATGGAAAGCCATATCCGTTCGATGACAAAATGAAGAAGTGTGCATTCAAGACATCGGCTGCAGTAATTTACAGTTCTAACGATGTGAAGCAAACTGTTAAAAACGGTATCCAGAAACTCTGTCAAGAAGAGGTGGACTATGTCTGTAAAGGTTCTGGCTGGACTCTGTCTAGTATAAACCGATTGGAGCTAAGAATTTGTCATTTTACACCGCTGCGGAACTAAATGATTATAAGATTGCTGGCTTTCGTAAGTGATCCTGTAGTAGAATAGAAATTATGTAATAAATATTATGTTTGTAAAAGAACTTGCGGTGTTTAATTCCTCGAACATTACACTTTAGTGGTGCTTTTTTAAAATATTAAAGTTGTTTTGTATCGGGCTGGGATCGTACCAAGGACCTTAGTCGATCTAATTAATCAGTTTATTGATCGGAAATTTATTTAATGATTTCTGAACTTTTTCCCGGATCTCTAGCATTAAAATTACGCATTTCCAATATGGTGGTCTTGATGTCTGATAGGATGGTGGTCGTAGAGGATTTAGAGTCTCTTTACGAATGTTGAACATGGTTAATTGAAATTATTATTTTTTTTTCATAAAAATAAATGTTTTGCATCGATCGAGGATCGAACCAAGGACTGGAGCGGATCGAATCGATATGTAAGTTAATGAGTGATTTATTTAATGAATTTAGAAATTTTTCCCGAATTTCTAGCTAAATAATTACGGATTTTCAATATGGCGTCCAAATTTCAAGATGGCGGGCACCTTAGTAATAAATGATTACTGCACTCTAGCGGATAAGAACTAAACTAACATGGCGTCAGCGCACTCTCGCCGACGAAAACAAGATGGTGGTCTCCAGCAACGAAGACAAGATGGCGGACATGACGTCATACTAGGTGACGATATATCTGCTTTAAGAAAAGTGGTGGGAGTCAGTCTGTCTGCAGCCACCATTAAGGAAGGAGCCTGTCGCCATTTTTAATTTTTTTTTTGTCCTCACCGGGTTCGAACCGAGGACTCCGAACTCCGTGTCGTTAATGTTTGTTTTTTATAAATGTTTTATTAAAATTTTATTATTTAATTTTTTTTATAATTTTTAAAAAATATTTTATTAAAATCGGATAATAAATAAAAAAGTTAAAGATGGCGGCCGTAACGAAAAATGCATCGGTGACGACATAATCCAAGATGGCGGTCATGGTATCCTTATTCCTAGAAATGGCTTATAAGCGACTATCTCTTAGGAGTTTTAAGCCAGTTTTAGGAATTAGGGTTCTTTCTAGGACAAAACGACTTTTGAGGATTTTCGAAATCCTGATTTTCGAATTGAGGAATTTTTTGCGAATTTTTGGCGGAACTTTTTTCCACAGAAATGGAAATTTTGGCGATTTTTGAGGAATTTTGGGCAAATTTTGCCCAATTTTGGAGGATTTTGGCGATTTTTGAGGATCAAATTCAAGGTCAAGGTCAAAGGTCAAGGTCACAACCATCCAAGATGGCCGCCGTGACATCACAATACAAAATGGCGGACACCGGCTCCGGCTCCACACCCAGAACCCGTGTTTCCGGATGCCCATTTACATACTACTAAATTAGCTTTTTATATCTTGTAAAAATTACATTATAAATTTTTTTTTTATTTTTTTTGTTAATTTATTAAATCAGCTTAATTCGCATCATTAAAAAGATCGAACACAGGACGGTAATCAAAAGAGTTAATCGTTAATTAAACAAGCGATTTGTTTTATGAATTTTGGAATTTTTTCCAGATTTCTAGCGAAATTATTAAGAATTTCCAAGATCGAGGCCAGGCATCGTAGCTTACTGTTGGTTGGTAGATGAGAAACTAAAGCTGCTTTTAGGATTTTTTTTCATTGTGTTAAATAAAATTATTCATTTTTACGTAAAATTATTTTTTTTTTCGTTCGTCAAGGATCGAACTAAAGACATGAATCGATCGAATCAATCGGAAGTTGGTAGATGAGGAATTTATACTTATTTTAGGTTATAGTTACCATATTTTATTGAATGACCTGAAATTACAATTTTCGCATCGAACAAGGATCAAACCAAGGAAAGAACTCGATCAAATTAATAATTTTTAATAAGCTATTTTTTGATTAATTTTAGAACTATTTCCTAATTTCTAGTTAAATAATTACAGATTTTCAAATAATGGGGATTCCAAGTTGGCAGATGTGGACTAATCCAAATCCAATATGGCCGACGAGGTCCTGATCATAATCAACGAGTAGCGGCTACGCCCGAACATGTCCGATTCCTCATGATTGACAAGCCAACAAGCTAACAATCCATTAAGCCGTAGTCCTATAAGAAATACATTGTCCAAGACTTTTGTATTTCCATCTACTCTCTTGCGTCGCGCTAACAGGCACAACATTTATATTATCATTAAACGGAAAATACCCCTGGGCTTCCATCGATGGCAGAATCGTAGATAGGCACTGGTACTTTAGCTATTGCAGCGACTTGGACCTTTTGGTTCTTCCAGAAAATTGAGTAGAACGCACGTTTTCCATCAGTTGGACAGGCCTGCCATAGTGCATCTTACGGTAGAAGGAAATAACTAGCCATGCTGCGATTGTCGCCCACTCGCTTCGTCATAATGCTTAAACACTTCTTTCTTGACGAATTGCAGTCTACTAGGAAGTTTTATAAAAGCCAAAACATTAATACTTTTAGTTCAGTCGTGTTTAATGTCTTGAACAGATATGCAAAAAACATAGAAATTTAGGACTCGTAAACTCGGTGATAAATAATCTGCTATTTGAACTACACATTCCACGCTACAGATTCTGAGGAACACGAACCAAACTTGCAAAATGACTAGCTAGAGGCGTCGTGGGCATCAATTCTCTTGAGAAGTGCAAGCAGCACGATATGGCGTATTCCCTCAGCAAGAACCTGGAATATAGGCACCAAGCTGACAATATACTGGCACAGGACACCGAACTTACAAGTAAATCACCAGACGCAGTACGAGGAGAAAAAATCGCGGCATGGAGCTTATCCAAGATGATGAAGGCCAAGACTAAATTAGGAATGGGTGTTAGCCTAGCGGGACCTGCAAGACCAAGGCTAATTCGTGCAGGACTGGTACAGGCGTGCAAAAAGCCAAATAAAAAAGGCACTCTCACAAGAAGGTTACTAGCAGATTTCTACCGCTGTTTTTGCCAGCTTTGGGCATCGTAATCGGTGCTATGAGTGGTATAGTGCAGGCAGGCAACACTTCGAAGAACGAGCGCTAACAGTTTGAGGAAGCACGAAGACACATAGCCAGCATGGAAGCTATCGCCATGGGAAAAAAAACTGCGCAGGACTTTACTTACAACATAACAAATTAGGTTGAGGCATGAGAAAAAAAGTGAAAAAATCCTAAGTTCTATGGTGAAACGTCCGATCACCAATATAGATTTAATTAGGTACGCTCGAAAACAAAAAATATGCATTTTCACGTACTGTTTACGAGATACGATTTTCTTAGTAAATCAAAGACTCGTGCGTGGTGAATTATTAATTTAGATGCGTCGACAGTCTGTCGCACGCACTAGGTAGCATATATAAAGTCTGGTAAAATGACCGAGTACTGCAACAGTATCGGTAATTGAGACCTCCACCAGAACTACAACAGTACCTGCGTGGGACTATGCTGTGCCACAATTATTAAAAACAACCGTTGCCTAACCAAAAAAGCGGCGGTTACTTGGGCCTCCACTTTATTCTTAAAAATATACTATTTTCTTCATAAAAAAACATTTAAAGACTACAGTTCAGAGTTACTGTCAGTTTATTTTACGCTTCTGGATTTGGATGGTGAATGGTGTATTCGAGACGCAAACTTTAAAACATATAATGCCATACCAAATATTGAATAAGATAACTGCAAGATCTGCATTCTGACAAGTTATGGGACCGCTCTCGATGCACAGTTATCTGTTGGCTCTTACGAAATTAACGATATTGCAAATTATATCAAAGAAACGTTACCACCAGATATAGACTTTCAACTATGTAGAAAGCCAAACCACTAAAGAAGCATTTTACAATTAATTAAAAATGTGACTTTACGAAACCTAGCACCCTAGTTACAAAGCTAGAAATTGAAACAAATATGTATAATGCATGAATAACTATGAATCTTTGCGAGCAGTAAACAAATTTCCCTTTTATGTCATAAGAATAAACTGCAGTTTGGCAAGTGGAACGTATCTCAACGGAAGACTAAAAAAACATGCTACGCGAGTTTTCGCCAGTGGTTCCACTATGATTTAAACCAATTGAAGTGCCACAAAGTATTATATAATGTTCAAGTAAGCATGAAATGTACACACGAAATCGTATTTAGAATCGTTGATAAACTGTTGTAGACAGTTTATTTTCTACAGAAGATTCAAAATTCAAGAATTTTGACGGACTGGTTTATGATTATGCATTCATCAGGACCAAAACGTATCTTATGTGTCTATATATTTGTGCACATTTTGTGCGAGGCATCATGAAATATATCATTATCCTTTCAACGAAACCAATAATTCTAAACTGTATGCTGTATGTAGTTAATAACTGTCATGTGAAAATGCTCTCACGTTGCATTCCAAGGGTATGCAAAGGTGACGCTTCGCACTCCATAAAGACTGTAATAATCGATAAAAATTAAAGACTTTAGTACTTTCTTTGTTTTTGTTCTTATAGTAAAGTTTAAACTATTCATTTTTTTTAAATTGTGTTTTTTTTTCCTGTTACATCTATGGTAAAATATAGGTTATATATAATTAAATAAGTAATTTAACATAAAATTATATATTTTGCCTTCACCAAGGATTGAACCAACTATAGGAATCGATATAATCAATCAGTAAATTAATGAGTGTTTTTTTACGATTTTTGGAGGTGTTCCGAATTTTTAGTTAAATAATAAAATATTTTAATATGGCGGCCCAGATGGACGACAATATGGTGGATGCCACGTAAATAAATAATATTGCACACTAGTGGGTAAAAATTAAAACCAACATGATGGCAGCGCACTAAAGCAGATGATGTGTTTACTATGCAACAATAGCGCTCATAGTAACAAGTATTTAAAACAAGATTGCGGCCGTGCCCTCTAGCAGACGATGCCTGCACTACATGGCACTAGTGCTCCTAGTAGCAAGTACTGAACATGCCTTCTACCAGTTCATTCTATCATTCCTTCAATTAAAAAAAATTGCATGTCTGAATACCTATGTAAGTTATTTTATGTACATAGCTTATTTCATTCTCAACCAGGTAAATGTCTCGATGGACGAGTGGTTCAATGCGTATGTTTCCCAACCTAGTGGTTCAAGCTGTCATGGTTGGAATTACTTCACTTCCAATGTATTTTGTATACAAATTTTAATTCAATATGTCTATAAGGGTCAAAACAACACTGTTAGGTAATGGAACATCGACATTACTTGCCTGAGAAAGAGCGATACTCGCACACATTAGGAACAAACAGGAGAAACAAAGATGGCAGACCTTACATCCAAGAGAGCAACCTCCAGCAAAAAAAAAAAAAAAAAAAAACACGGGGCTGTGAAATCATCCAAGATGGGACCTCCAGCAGACCTAAACAAGATGGCAGCTGTGATGTCAGAATCCAAGATGGCAACCTCCAGCAGACATAATATGGCGGCCGTGATGTCAGAATCAAAGATGGCGAAAGGTTTAACCATAACAAAAATTGCAACATAATTGTATGGGATACTCGATTTTACGATGGCGGATATGACATCATCAAAAAATAACTCCAGGGTCAAGGTCCATGTCAAAGGTTAATACATCCAAAATGGCCGTCGTGTTGTCACAACTCAAGATGGCAGCCGACAATCCCAATTCTCGCACTGTAACTAGCCGCTGGTCTGGCTATTATATAGGACTTACGGGATACCTTTGTTTCCAAAATATTCCAAACTAGTTCAAAAGTAATGAGTAGCAACCATCCAAGCATGCCTACTTCAATATTTAAGAAATATGTAATTATTTCGCATTGAAGCCATTGTAAAAGTTCTTTTTTTTTCCTTATTTCTGGATTGAGTTTATTTACGTCAGTTTGTTTATGCAAATACTTTCGACTATGCTTTACGAAGCATTTACATATATAGCACTCCCATAAGAATATTTGTTTACCACTCTGCTGTAGCTAACAAAACTCGGATGAAATTGGCCAAACCCAGTGCACTGCTACTAACTTAAAAAAGCTCAAAATAAAACAATAGGAATAACAATATGGAAAAACCAATTTAGTGGATAAAAATATTTAAATTATTTTCTGTTAAGAGAATTGCTTCAAATAGAGGTTATAAGTTCTATATTTGTTTGTATGATGACATTCGAAAGGTCACATCTATTAAAAGAAGACGATAGATACAGAGACAAAAAAAAACAGAAAATAAAAACATAATTTCCTTGTGCGGATATTTGAAAGTTCCGTAATGTTTCTTAAGCACACATAGTTGGGAATATGGGCTGACTTAATTTATACATTTTGGCTTTACCCTAGTTAAGCTATGATTAATTCTAGATCTTAAGAAACTTATTAAAGAAATTCGAGTGAAAACTGAACTTCAAAAAAATTCAGATTGAACAGTTGAAACACAGCCTACCTGTTGTCGCTCTGACGCACCAACATGCAATCGTTCTCATAGCCTCCACGCTCGTTTTGCATTCCCGTGTGAACGATGCCGCCCACAGCAATGTTTACATCGTTGGAGCACAGCTGCTGCAGGTAGTCCACCACCTCGGTGCCACTCGACTGTGAACAGAAGTGGTCCACTCAATTCACTATACAACATCCACCATCCAGTCACTTCAATTTCCTCCAGTCCATCTATACTATACTACCATGTTGTGAAAACAGTGTTTGTGGGGAGAATACAAAATAAATTATCTAAAATATGCATGATGAGTTACACAATTAAAATTACAAATTAAACTTTTCTATTTTAGTTATATAAGGCACAAATCGTTATTTAACCTCCAACACAAATAATTAGCACTGTAGGTACATACAACTCACGAAAACGACAAAGCAAGAATATGACAAGAAAAACTTGAAACAACATTGAATTAAAAACAGCTATTAGTATGTAATGCACAGAAACCAATATTTATTCATGGGAAAAAATTAAAACAAGAACCACCACTAACATCAACACCACAAGCAGCAATTTACTTAAAATAAAAACGCAATTTACTTAAAATAAAAACGGACAACATTTTCAATTCATTAAGAAACCTATTAAATAAGTGTTTTTTCCAGAAAAGTTAATATTCATACCAATTTTAATCATTAAATCTAAACAGTTAAAATGATTCTCCTACCTTTAAGTATGATAAAATAAACCACATCTACAAAATAGATATAACGGGGGGAAAGATAAAAATTACGGTCACAAAACTAAAATTTACAAGTAAACCTAATACTATATCTAGAGATAAATACTGTTACGAGTAGAAAAAGAGTCAAGAATAAAATTGTCCAGTTAATTAAATACAGTTTAAATTCACAGGTCGACAAAAATTATGTTTTAGAAATTTGATTTCATGAAAGTGGCTTATCTGTATATTTTTTGGTGTGCTGAAACCGAAAATGAAGTCCGTTTTTCTCCATCACGTACAGTTTTTTTGAAAACCATATAACATAATAGCAGGTGTGTAGTATGCACGCATACATACATGAATAAATTACACTTGTAACAAATTGTGTTTGTTTATAATTACAATTAATTTAATTAATAAATTTTATTATAAATAGGTAAATAAATAATTAAAAAATAAATACATAAATAAACTTAAATAAAAAATAAAATTATGTATTTAGCAGACTTGCAAAGCGTACTGAATGTTTTTCCGTAAACGCTAATAATTAAAATTAATGAAAAAAAAAATAAATAAGTATAGACAATTTTGTAGTTATTACACTTGTAACTGCTAGTGTTACTCTCCCGCAGTGGGTAGTGCAGGCAAGAAGCTCCAGGCACACCCTGTACAGAGAGGAATGTACTTCTTGTCTGTCCTCATTAGTCAGTGTTGGAAGCTAAACCGGTTTAAACTTGTTATATCTTGACTTAATACACGTAGTTCCGTGCAAGTGGTTACAAACATTTGTGCGTTTCAAAATGGAATTGTCAAAAATGTCTTATCGTCGTTGTGTTACCAGTCCAGACTACTTTTGTTTTATCTGTGGTGAGTACACAATCGAGAAATACCAACGAAATATAAAACAATTCCATCAAGAAGATATATTATGCATATTTCGGGTTAAGAATAGGCGATCAAGATAAACTGTGAGCTCCTCACAAATTATGCCATATCTGCGTAGAAAAACTGCTCTTGTGGTACAAACGAGAAAAAAAATCATTTAGATTTGCTATCCCAACGATGTGGAGGGAGCAAGAAAACTATGTGGATGACTGTTACTTTTGTACCTGTGATGTTAAAGGTTATAATTCCAAAAATCAGAAGTTCATTAACTACCCTAATCTTAAATCTGCTAGTCGTCCGGTACCACACGGTCCGGGATCGCCAGTTCCTCAGCCCCCTGATGACTTGGACAGCCTTCATTGGGAAACAGTGAGGGAAGCTTCCAAACGTGGAAAAGTATGAATCAAACAGTTATTTTGAACCAGACAGTTCCGATAACGAACCGCAGCTTTTTTCACAATATGAGTTGAACGACTTAGTGCGAGATCTTAGACTTTCAAAAGATGCTGCTCGGTTATTTGGCTCACACCTTAAAAACAAATATTTATTATAAACAGGCACATCTTCATGGTATCGACATCGCCAATCTTTGCACAGGATGAGAATCTTATGTACTGTAAAGACATTCCTGGACTGATGGGCCAATTTGGTGTACAATATGACTCTATCAATGGTTTTATTCATTGAATGTTCGAAGAGAAGTCTGAAAGCTGTTTTATTACACGATGGCAATACATGTGCCTCAGTGCCAGTTGGCCATTCCGATACATTTCAAAAAAACATATGACAATTTCGCATTACTTCTCGACAGAATTCGTTAAAATGATTGATCTGTGGAGACTTGAAAGTAATCACCATGCTGTTAGGTCATCAATCTGGGAACACACAGTTTCCTTGTTTTTATGTTTATGGGATAGCCGGGAGATAAATTCCCACTGGAAAAAAAAGACATGCCATCAAGAGATTTCCTGTTACCAGGCGAAAAGAATATAATTAGAGACAGTTTGGTTCCTTCTGACAAAATCCTGCTACCTCCTCTACACATTAAGCTCAGGTAGATGAAACATTTCGTAAAGTCTCTCAATCAAGCAGGTGCATGTTTCAATTACTTATGCTCCATGTTTCCTGGTTTAAGTGATGCCATGCTGAAAGAAGGGATCTTTGTAGGTCCAGACATCAGAAAACTTTTCGCAGATGCACAATTTGTTATAACCGTTGATGAGAACATCAAAGAGATGAAACGTAGGTATCAAGGTAGGTGGAATGTGAATATGCTAGCAGACTATTGTTGGATGCTACATCGTGATTCATTTGAAGCGTCCTATACACGGAGGCGCGCACGCCGAACTTTACAAGAAAAAAATAAAACATTTTTAGTGAAATAATTGCGTACTCTGCCACTCTGATATGAGTATTGACTTATATATTTGGTATTGTTAAACATGGAAAAACTAAAACCGTCAGCCGATTGCGTCCTTTTATTGCAGTTTCTGTTTGTACTGGTTGTGCCTGGAGCTTCATGCTTACAACCCCTACTAAGGGTGATTGATATTAGAATATATTACTTATGGTTTATTTTAGTATAGTGTATTTTGTATTTGGATTGTATTTTACATTATTTTATGTTATTGAAATTATTGTTTAACATATTACCAAACTTTCAATTGTGAACAAACACTACACTTTCCACATCTATACTAATATTATAAAGCTGAAGAGTTTGTTTGTTTGTTTGTTTGAACGCGCTAATCTCAGGAACCACTGGTCCGATTGGAAAAATTCTTTCAGTGTTGAATAGTACATTTATCGAGGAAGGCTATAGGCTATATTATATTATCAATAACATTTGGGACCCTTACTAAAAGTCCAACTTAGAATCAAATGCATTGGAGGGGGTTAAATACAACATGCAGTACATGCACGAAGTGTGTGTTGACAATGCCGCAGGCACTAGAAGTTTATTTCCTATTGCCTATTAACATTGTTGCCACACACTAGATGCCTAATCATTCTTAATTTTCCCATACAATTAAAAAAACACCCGTGTGATATTAACAACGAAGCAATCAGTACCCTCATAAGAGTTCAATTAGTATTTAAATACTTTTTATCACTTTAAATCGCAAACCTAAACTATTGTTCTTTTCCTCTCTCTGTGCAAAATTTTTTATTGCCCTTTTTTTCAAGTATAGCTATATATTTTACAGACTTGAAACTTCACAGTAATGTTCCTTATGTTACGCAGGATGACATTTTCCGAAAATTAGATCCCATGGGTGGTTAAAACCAGGCAACAGTGGGTACTTTGTCTGCATGAGAACAGGATTTTGCATTGTTCATGCCTTCTGCATCTCCATGGCAACGGGCATCGCGCGGCAGTGGCGTACCCAAAAGGAGGGGCATGTATAATGAGCGGCGAAAGAGTGATCTGCCTGTAGACTGCCGTAGCGAAGTACGGGTACATCAGTTGTACATTGCGTGCACGAGTCGGGTAACCATCAGTGCTATTCATTTTCTCTCCGGTACATTATACAGCATTGTAATAAATTTTCACAGAATTTTTTTTTATTTACCATAACTGTAAATGGGAGATGTGGCTTAATTTTTTCCCATTAGTATAGCCGAGCGAAGCCGGGTCGGGCAGCTAGTCTATTATATACATATAGGTGTGCTACACACCTGCTATTATGTTATATGGTTTTGAAAAAAAACTGTACGTGATGGAGAAAAATGGAAATCATTTTCAGTTTCAGCACACCCAAAAGCATAAAGATTAGCCACTTTTATCAAATCAAAATTTTGGTTGTAGACCTGTGTTATTAAATACTATATACACTCATTAAATTTAAGTTCAACACTCAAAGTATATATACATAAAATTACTCTTTGATTCGGTTCTCAGTTTATTATTCCCCCAATGGCTATCATTCCCGACAGTGGGTCTCCCCACTTCTAGTCTCTTTCCTTATACCTCATTCCCAAAACACTACCTCGCACTACTCACTCATCTGTCACGCACAGCCCAGAGACGATGAACCGGTCTCCAAACACGAGTCGCGTCGTTTATCGTCCGCGTTTGCTCACCAAGGGGTTAATCGTCATTCTCAATTAACTGCCTTGGACGCTGGCATCGTTGTTTCTATACCGCTCATCCCCCTTTTGGAATGGTTTAGCATCCCTTTGAAGTGCTGCGTTGGGTCCATTTGACACCCGAAGCTCCAGAACAATGGCGTCCTAATTATGCCACTCTACAGAGCGGCCTCTGGAAGCCCGCAAAATCTCCCAGAGGGACGAAAAGTTCAATAAGAATGCACCTTGATAGGGGAAAGCAGGGGAAGGGGGTAGCAAGGAGCAAACACTTATCAAACATGGAATGTGTCAAGCCTTATCCAGGGGCCAATGAACCAGCCGAGCAGCCAACAGACCCGCTGACCTGCCTCGCGGCTCAGCCTTCAGTATATTTGTAACATTGTAGCTTTCTTAAACCTGTTCATCCCGAACAGGTAAAACTTATATTGTGGCTTACACCCACAATCAATCCAATAAAACCACCTTTATTTGTACCCTAATTCCACTTTGGATGCAGTAGACCACATCATTCAGCTGTTTGAACACCGCATATGGCCTTACCACAATGCTTGAAGCTTAGGGAATCTGCCTTTCCTTCATTGCATGTTGTACAGCCACATCAATTCACCTTCCTGAAATTGGTCGAGTTAGCCTTTAGGTTTACTTCGTCTTCATCCTATCCGATGCTAATCGAAGGTTTTTAAGAGCTTGCTCATATATAAGTGCTATATGCTCCTCCAGTTGATTGTCATAGTCGGTGGCTCTTGGAGAGGACTACCAAACTTGATGTCACAGGAAAGCCTCAACTACTATCCAAACACAATTCTCACAATTGTCTGTCCAGTTGTCCTGAATGGCAGTTATATTTACCATCAGGAATAACTGGATATGTTGATCCCAATCGTGTCGATGGTCAGCCAAAACCTATGCAATGTACTCTTCTAGGGTCCTGTTAACCTTTATATCATACCATCAGACTGAGCATGCAAGGCAATGGTCCTGAATTTATTTATACCCCAGTAACCGACTCACCTCCTGGAATTTAGTCGATTCAAAATTGCGGCCTTTGTCTGAGTGCAGCTCCATCAGTACCCCGAATCTGCAGATGAGGTTGTAGACTTGTGTGTCAAGCTTGGTAATGGCTTCGTCAATAGAAAGAGCATAAGCATCCGACTACTTACTGAAATAATCAATGACCACCAGGATATACTGGTTACAATCTTAAGTCTTAGAAAATGATCCAGCTATGTCACTGGCTACCCTCTGAAATGGGGCTCCCACTTGTTGGAACTAATGTTTCCATGACTATGGTATTGTGGTCCTGGGTGACACTGTTTACACCAACTCTATACATCCTGACGACAACTCAACCAATAGTAGTGCTAACAAATATTGACTAGAGATTTATTTACTCCAAGATGGACCTGGATTTCTTTCACCACATCTAGCACTAGGCTTGTCGGGAGGAGTAACTGCATGGTAACAACTTTTCTATTTGGTGTCTCCCATGCCCTTGTCAAATATCCCATCCACCATCCTTAAGGAATCCCATTGTGTCCAATAAAAATCACAGCCCTTTGGTCACTGGATATCTTATACCATGATGGATGTCCTGTATCCCTCTCTAACCAGCCTATATTGGGTCCTAGGTCATAATCTTGTTGCTGTGCCACTTTTAGGCTGGCATGGTGCCATTTATCCTCGCCTTTAACTAAAGTTGTACATCGAATGTCTTCGATTCCTTCGTCCTTTTCTGCCCTTTTGGAATGATTGCAGTCTACATTGCATGGTCAATGAGATAAGGCCTCACCATTGCTGTGAGTTCAGCCCTTCCTATAGATCAATTCGGCCATAATTCTGGTGTATCTGCTCAATCAACAAAGCAAGTTGTCTCTCTGTAGCTTCTTAAACTTTAATTTCGGCATGGTCAATGCATAAAATTAATTTTCTAACATAAAAAAATACCTGTGAAAATGTTGCAGGGACATAACTACAGCTAGAAGTTATATTTTAGTGATACAATAATTATGTTCGGTCTTATAAAGCTTTTCTGTAGTACCCGATCACTCATTCACTTACATCTATAACTTGGGAAAGCACAGCACCCAGTCTGTATCAACTTGCATACGTGTACAGGATATACCATTCATGCTAATGTGGAAAGGCAAGTATGGGGCTAGAATATAGTGCTTCCTTAAGGTTCTGAAAGGCAGCCTCACACCCAGAAGTCTACAAAAATAGCCTCTTATTCTCTGTCTGTTGATGCAGTGGTCTAGCAATAGCTGCAAACTCAGGTACGAGAGCCTATAGTAGGAACATATTCCTAGGAAACTCTTTAGCTCAAGTTTATAAATAGTTCCTTAACAGTCTGGATCTTCTCGGGGTATATCCAGACTCCATCTTGAAATACCACATGGCCTAGAACTGTTACCTCACGTTGGAACAAGGAGAAATTCTTACGGCTTAATCGCTTGCCATTAACCTCTCTTTAGTCCAGTGTCCAGATCCACTTAGTTCAAGCTGGTGTGTTCAGAGTATCATCAATACGAACAAGGAAGTAGCAATTATTTTTGATAATGTCTTTGAGCTCTCGGTTTGCCATGCTTCTTTGTTACCAGCACAACTGAGGATGCCCAAGGAATTTCTTACAGCTTTATTACCCCATATTCGTCATATCTGAAATATATTCTCAGCCTCTTCTTGCTTTGTAAAAGGCATCCACAATTGGGCCTGTCATAACGGTTCTTAATAGAATATGTTAATGCGAGTAGACTAGATTCGTTTTAACAAGGTCAGTATCTCCCGGGAAAACCCATTCTGGCTTTTCCATATGAAAGCAGTAACCTCCTCGGCTTCTTCAGAGGCAATGTTCTCCTGAAATTGCTTTAATAACTGATCTAGTTCAGGGCTTAGTGATGGTAGAGTGTACTCGTAAGTTGGAATAGCCTTACACTGGACTACCCAAAGAACCAGCTTTCAGTTAGCTATTGGTTCGCCCAGCTTCAAAACCTTTTTGAATCGAGGTTGGCCACCCTTACTAGTACAATATCACATACCTTGGTAATGCTGTGATTGATCAGTAGTCTCTCCAGTACTTTTGTCATATCTGTCTCAATAATGTAGGACATGTTGCCCCTATTATCTGCTCATGATTGGCCAGAATTGAAACTGTTTCATTGACTATTACCTATATTATGGTCACTTCTAATTGTTTGGGAGTAATCAATGCTACCTGTATCCTTTTGATATGCAATGCCTGACCTTCCTTGTCAAGAAGAAATACTTATATATTCATAATGTCCATTCCCTGGATAATATCATCAGTAATATCAATAATAAGAAATGTCGAAAGAAAAGTCTAAATCCCCTATCTTTACCATCAAATCCAATTGTTCGTGCACAGGTGACGTGTATCCAGTTACTGTTTTCAGTTTGTACGGGAGTGGTGTCCTTCTCAGCTCTTCCATGTTAACAATGTCTGTACGAAATATTGAGCTGATGCTTCAGATACGATGGTAAGAATGCACTATCGGCTGTTGACTCATCCATTAAGTAATATAATGTCGTTTCCTCTACAGAGTAAAGATACAGGGAACACCCTAGAGGCTGTTGTTTCACGAAAAGCTCGTATGCACCACTTCAAACAATCATTTGATAGTTTCCCTATTACCCTTCTTGCTGTGGTGTTTTCTTGCATTCTGGGCCATTCCACTGAATACACCTTATTTATTGGAAGGCAAAGCATCTAGGGCGTTCACCTGTCCTCTTAAACTGGAAACCTTTATTGCCATTCAGCAGATTTTTCAGAGCTCTGGCGATATCTCCCTCATTGGTGGTTGCTTTATTTTCCCCCTCATTGTATGGTTCTAATAATATTCTTCTTGTTTTGATGTTGATGTTCCTGGATGCATTGTGTGTCAATTCTATCTCTAGGGCATGAACCAGGGTATCGCAAACTCTTCTTGTGGTAGGCCAGGCAAAGCACTTGCTGTAAATCTGCATCCTTGAGTCTATCTATATATCTGCTAGTATCTAGGTAGTGTTAGAACTCTGCAGGAGCCTATGGGTAGGCAGAGTGCACAAGACTCTCGATATCAGCCTCAAACTCCTGATGGTTTTCTGAGGATCGCTGATGATGTGTTTTCAATGTAGTCCTGTACACCTTGAACACTTATCAGCCATCATGCCACAGCTCAGGAGCTTCTACTAATACAATATAATCATTCTGGTCCAGAACTGGTATTGTCTAAAGCAGTGAGAGCTGTGGTTATCGCATGGCCAAGACAAGTGCTGTAGCCTTCTCTTCCTCCTGCTAACCATTCTCCTCTACAGTGCCTTGAACTGTCGCCTTTATACTACTAGCAATCGAAAGTGTGTGGTTTAAATTTTGGGTGGCCATTTGTAAATCTTTTTATCTTGACATCCCCAAAGACTCTCTTTCGGCTTGCAACAGCTCAAGCTACCTTAATCATCTGTTAGCACTCCTCGGTTACAGCTTTTTCGCTCTGTCCGAGCTGAATGATCTGTTGTTCCTGTTGTGCGAGATGCTACTCCAAATTCTGTACTTTATTTCAAAATCAATTATGGTTTTGTCAATCTTATTGTTGATTTATTTTTGGGCAGCCACTCCACATTTCTATCTGTGCAGCAACCTTTTTTCATTTCACATCTCGTCTTGGCCCCTCTTAATCGCTTCCTGGCAGTTCTTAAGCACTTCTTGGTTTTTCTTCATGTCCTCAATCTCAGTCTTAAATGCATTCTTCACGTCTTATTTGCTGTTCCTTATTTCAAACTTCATTTCATTCTACATCCCACATTTTTTTATTATCCATTTTATCCTGACTACTGTTTATTTCGGCCACGAAAACCATCAAGTTCTTTAGTTCGTCTGCAGTTACCTTCCTCTACTGTACTACTCTACTATAGGAATGCTGTGAAAGTTAGGAATCGTATAGACATTTAGTTATGCATTGGTGTGAACTAACTGATTCTCAGCTCCAAAGGTTTACTGAAGTCAAAGACCAGCCAGATCCATTCCCTACATAGTCAATTTCTTCCCGACAGAGTTTATCGATACCTTGTTTAACAGACTGCTTCCCATTGTCGGAATTGTAAATGGGAGAATTCACTGTCTTGAAGGCGCACTTCGTCTCTTTGTTCACGAATGGATACTGTTTACCATAGACGCAGTAAAAAAAAACAGTTATATTTTAAAGGTACCGTATGTAGCTAAGTCATCAGTAAGCTAATTTATATTTTTCTGCCTGATATCGTAATGAAAAGTACAAATCTCTTTTGATTTACTACACGTATTTATAAAATAGTAAACATTCAACGTTCTACGAAATGCAGATTTCGCTAAGTGAAATCCGTTATCATTTAACTGTAATGCACCGAGCACAGTCGTGTGTTTAGTGTCATGTCCAGTTATTATCACAATTGGTTGTTGAAAATCTGTTTTTGTGCTTGTACACATACAAGTCTTCAACCTAAACCAAGCATTCGAAATGCCTGCAGGTAGTTCCACAGTAGGCACATTGATTTCACCTTTACATTTCATCGCGTGTCGACTTAAACTGTATATACGATTAAACCACACACATCACAGCTAAACTTCATACAGTATAGATGCTTCATGCATTTACTCCGTTAATGTCATCCGGGCATCATTTGAAAATTCAAACGACATATCACAGTACCCACAAGATGTCTATTTGATGAAGACGAACCTTTCAGACCCCAACCAGATACTTATGTTACTGCAGTTGTACCAATGCTGAGTGTACTCTTATGCACATCGATGTACGGTTGTTGCAGCGAAACCTTTATTTTATGGCATGAAGCAACACCTCTGCATGTCTTCAAGTGCGTTTTAATATCGTATGTTCTTGCAAACTGATTACGGCATTTCTCACAGCCAAACATTTTGCGACGAGAATGCTTAGCACATTCTCTCTTCTCGTGTCGTCGAGCATTACTGTTGTTTGAGAAAATATTGTCACACTAAAGGCATTCATGTTCGACAGTTGTTGACAAATCACCAACCATTGAAGACTCCATCGATGACGAAACATCGTTCATCTGCAGCCAGCATTGCAGGATATAAGTCTCTTCTGCTTGTGAAACCACACATGTTGAAGTCTTCTCTAATGTTGTCGGTGGTGATTATATACATTATATCGAATTATGCGTCGCCATCGGTCTCGCTGCCATTTAGGTCTCCATTGAAGTCGGGGTCTCCACTGCCATCGACGTCGCTGCCACCAGGGTTACCGTTGTGAAAAGGTACAGATTCAATCAAGGTCTCTGTAGTTGTCGTTAACGATGCCAACGGGATCTGTTTCACCATCTTCGTCGTTTCTGTCAGTGTTCCCGTAGATGCTGGTACAAATTCCATTGAGTTCTTTGTTAATGGTGGTAAAGATGCCATCAAGATCTCAAAAAATATGTTATAACATAATTTATGTATAAGATATGTCAAACTAGGTGATCCTTAAACCGTATTAGCCAGTAATAAACAGTAAGTTATTTTGTCTGGGACTCACTTAATATACTAGGGACCGATCGAATAATATACTAGTCAAAAGAAGAACCATTTTCTATAATACACGAATCAAAACAACCTAAAAAAATAGCACATTCAGCAAAATAAATGGACACGCAATACCAACTCCTTACATTTAATGAACATGTAATGCACTCGCAGTGGACATGCAATGTACACACACCAAACATACAATGAACACGGGATAACCACGCAAAAATAACATAACACACGCATTGAACACAACTAACACATAATGAGCACGCAATGTGCACACTGAACACATAATGAAAATGCAATGTACACACCGAACAAGCAATGTAAACACAAAACACGCATTTAACGAAAAGGACTCACATTCGGCTGAAAATTCATCAAAAAGGAAGAACATTTAACGAAAAGTTCGCAAATTTGCACGAAAATTCGACAAAAAGAAAACACATTTAACGAAAAAGAATGTACATTTTGACGACAATTCGACAAAAGAATGTAAATTTAACACAAAAGACTTACATATGCATGAACAATCAAATCAGCGGGGATATGTTCACGACACAGGGATACAATCTGGCCACAGGGATACGATATGGCCACAGGGATACGATCTAGTCGCAGGAATACGATCTCGTCCCACAGATATGATCTGGTTACAGGTATATTAACTTATATGGTTACATGGATACGATCTCGTCGCAGGGATACGATATCGTCGCAGGGATTATATCTGTTCACAGGGATACGATAGGTCGCAAGATGCGGTATGATACAATGCCTCAAACAGTTTTTGACTCCGAAAGTCTTTGGCTCCAACAAGCATCGGCTCCAGCTGTCCATCAACATTTGGCTACTAGACTATGAGGCTCCAACGAGATACAGGTCTATAAGACTAAGAGACTGCAAGGATATCAGTCTACATGACAAAAAAGGTTAGATGGTTACGAAGCTCCAAGCTTATGAAACTGCAACGATGCAAGGCTACGAGGTTACATTGCAACATAGTCTACTTGGCTACGAAGCAACAAGTCTACGGGCTAAAAGACTCCAGGGCTACGAGACATCAAACTGCGAGATTACGATACTTTATGGCTACAAGTCTACAAGGCTTCAACTAGCTACGAGATAACGAAGCTACTAGGCTACAAGTTTATGAGGCTACGAGACTACATTGCTCTTATTGTCTTTGTATCAATTCAGATGCATACATTTATTTATCACATGCAAAAGAACTTGTTGGTAGTAGTTCTGATTTTCAACAAAAAATTTCGCCACAAACTGCATGGAAGTAATTTTTTTTTTTCATGTGGGATGCGGGATGCTCACTAACGATCACAAGAGAAGGTGGGCTTCGATAAACATAAATGATAAGGCAGTTCGCCTTGCATGATAGTGATTCAAAGCCATCGTAAGACATATTATTTGAATGAGTAAAAAAATTTTTTGTTTGAATTCCATCTGATAAAATTCTTGTATGTGCTGGTTTAGTATCAGAAATTCACTAACTGAATGTAAATCTTAATAGATATGTGTAACTCATTAATATAAAAAAAATTCATGCAGAGCTCGATTTCTCAGAAATAACCAGAAGCTCTCGGAGAACATCAGCAGTAGTCACGGCAGGAATAATAAGGATCACATGAAGAAAACCATCGAGCGAGTATGACGGCATCCGAGATGGCAATCTCGTGAGAGATAAGCCCTCGGAGGGAGAGAGGGAGAAGCGCTCGGCTGGAGGAAGAGAGGAGCGGTCGACTGGAGGGAGAGAGGAGAGCTCAGAGGGAGAGAGGAGCGCTCGGCTGGAGGGAGAGAGGAGTGCTCGGCTGGAGAGTAAGAGGAGCGCTTGGAGGGAGAGAGGGAGAAGCGCTCGGCTGGAGGAAGAGAGGAGCGGTCGACTGGAGGGAGAGAGGAGAGCTCAGAGGGAGAGAGGAGCGCTCGGCTGGAGGGAGAGAGGAGTGCTCAGAGGGAGAGAGGAGTGCTCGGCTGGAGGGAGAGAGGAGTGCTCGGCTGGAGAGTAAGAGGAGCGCTTGGAGGGAGAGAGGGAGAAGCGCTCGGCTGGAGGAAGAGAGGAGCGCTCGGCTGGAGGGAGAGAGGAGTGCTCGGCTGGAGAGTAAGAGGAGCGCTTGGAGGGAGAGAGGGAGAAGCGCTCGGCTGGAGGAAGAGAGGAGCGCTCGGCTGGAGGGAGAGAGGAGTGCTCAGAGGGAGAGAGGAGTGCTCGGCTGGAGGGAGAGAGGAGTGCTCGGCTGGAGAGTAAGAGGAGCGCTTGGAGGGAGAAAGGGAGAAGCGCTCGGCTGGAGGAAGAGAGGAGCGGTCGACTGGAGGGAGAGAGGATAGCTCAGAGGGAGAGAGGAGCGCTCGGCTGGAGGGAGAGAGGAGTGCTCGGCGCGAGAGTAAGAGGAGCGCTTGGAGGGAGAGAGGGAGAAGCGTTCAGCTGGAGGAAGAGAGGAGCGGTCGGCTGGAGGGAGAGAGGAGTGCTCGGCTGGAGAGTAAGAGGAGCGCTTGGAGGGAGAGAGGGAGAAGCGCTCGGCTGGAGGAAGAGAGGAGCGGTCGACTGGAGGGAGAGAGGATAGCTCAGAGGGAGAGAGGAGCGCTCGGCTGGAGGGAGAGAGGAGTGCTCGGCGCGAGAGTAAGAGGAGCGCTTGGAGGGAGAGAGGGAGAAGCGTTCAGCTGGAGGAAGAGAGGAGCGGTCGGCTGGAGGGAGAGAGGAGTGCTCGGCTGGAGAGTAAGAGGAGCGCTTGGAGGGAGAGAGGGAGAAGCACTCGGCTGGAGGAAGAGAGGAGCGGTAGACTGGAGGGAGAGAGGATAGCTCAGAGGGAGAGAGGAGCGCTCGGCTGGAGGGAGAGAGGAGTGCTCGGTGCGAGAGTAAGAGGAGCGCTTGGAGGGAGAGAGGGAGAAGCGTTCAGCTGGAGGGAGAGAGGAGCACTGGGCTGGAAGGAGAGAGGAGTGATCTGCTGGAGGAAGAGTGGAGCGGTCGACTGGAGGGAGAGAGGAGAGCTCAGAGGGTGAGAGGAGCGCTCGGCTGGAGGGAGAGAGGAGTGCTCGGCTGGAGGGAGAGAGGAGTGCTCGGCTGGAGAGTAAGAGGAGCGCTTGGAGGGAGAGAGGGAGAAGCGCTCGGCTGGAGGAAGAGAGGAGCGGTCGACTGGAGGGACAGAGGAGAGCTCAGAGGGAGAGAGGAGCGCTCGGCTGGAGGGAGAGAGGAGTGCTCGGCTGGAGGGAGAGAGGAGTGCTCGGCTGGAGAGTAAGAGGAGCGCTTGGAGGGAGAGAGGGAGAAGCGCTCGGCTGGAGGAAGAGAGGAGCGGTCGACTGGAGGGAGAGAGGAGAGCTCAGAGGGAGAGAGGAGCGCTCGGCTGGAGGGAGAGAGGAGTGCTCAGAGGGAGAGAGGAGTGCTCGGCTGGAGGGAGAGAGGAGTGCTCGGCTGGAGAGTAAGAGGAGTGCTTGGAGGGAGAGAGGGAGAAGCGCTCGGCTGGAGGAAGAGAGGAGCGGTCGACTGGAGGGAGAGAGGAGAGCTCAGAGGGAGAGAGGAGCGCTCGGCTGGAGGGAGAGAGGAGTGCTCGGCTGGAGAGTAAGAGGAGCGCTTGGAGGGAGAGAGGGAGAAGCGCTCGGCTGGAGGAAGAGAGGAGCGGTCGACTGGAGGGAGAGAGGAGAGCTCAGAGGGAGAGAGGAGCGCTCGGCTGGAGGGAGAGAGGAGTGCTCGGCTGGAGAGTAAGAGGAGCGCTTGGAGGGAGAGAGGGAGAAGCGCTCGGCTGGAGGAAGAGAGGAGCGGTCGGCTGGAGGGAGAGAGGAGAGCTCAGAGGGAGAGAGGAGTGCTCGGCTGGAGGGAGAGAGGAGTGCTCGGCTGGAGAGTAAGAGGAGCGCTTGGAGGGAGAGAGGGAGAAGCGCTCGGCTGGAGGAAGAGAGGAGCGGTCGACTGGAGGGAGAGAGGAGAGCTCAGAGGGAGAGAGGAGCGCTCGGCTGGAGGGAGAGAGGTGTGCTCAGAGGGAGAGAGGAGTGCTCGGCTGGAGGGAGAGAGGAGTGCTCGGCTGGAGAGTAAGAGGAGCGCTTGGAGGGAGAAAGGGAGAAGCGCTCGGCTGGAGGAAGAGAGGAGCGGTCGACTGGAGGGAGAGAGGAGAGCTCAGAGGGAGAGAGGAGCGCTCGGCTGGAGGGAGAGAGGAGTGCTCGGCTGGAGAGTAAGAGGAGCGCTTGGAGGGAGAGAGGGAGAAGCGCTCGGCTGGAGGAAGAGAGGAGCGGTCGACTGGAGGGAGAGAGGATAGCTCAGAGGGAGAGAGGAGCGCTCGGCTGGAGGGAGAGAGGAGTGCTCGGCGCGAGAGTAAGAGGAGCGCTTGGAGGGAGAGAGGGAGAAGCGCTCGGCTGGAGGAAGAGAGGAGCGGTCGACTGGAGGGAGAGAGGAGTGCTCGGCTGGAGAGTAAGAGGAGAGCTTGGAGGGAGAGAGGGAGAAGCGCTCGGCTGGAGGAAGAGAGGAGCGGTCGACTGGAGGGAGAGAGGAGTGCTCGGCTGGAGAGTAAGAGGAGAGCTTGGAGGGAGAGAGGGAGAAGCGCTCGGCTGGAGGAAGAGAGGAGCGGTCGACTGGAGGGAGAGAGGAGAGCTCAGAGGGAGAGAGGAGCGCTCGGCTGGAGGGAGAGAGGAGTGCTCGGCTGGAGAGTAAGAGGAGCGCTTGGAGGGAGAGAGGGAGAAGCGCTCGGCTGGAGGAAGAAAGGAGCGGTCGACTGGAGGGAGAGAGGAGAGCTCAGAGGGAGAGAGGAGCGCTCGGCTGGAGGGAAAAAGGAGTGCTCAGAGGGAGAGAGGAGTGCTCGGCTGGAGGGAGAGAGGAGTGCTCGGCTGGAGAGTAAGAGGAGCGCTTGGAGGGAGAGAGGGAGAAGCGCTCGGCTGGAGGAAGAGAGGAGCGCTCGGCTGGAGGGAGAGAGGAGTGCTCGGCTGGAGAGTAAGAGGAGCGCTTGGAGGGAGAGAGGGAGAAGCGCTCGGCTGGAGGAAGAGAGGAGCGCTCGGCTGGAGGGAGAGAGGAGTGCTCAGAGGGAGAGAGGAGTGTTTGGCTGGAGGGAGAGAGGAGTGCTCGGCTGGAGAGTAAGAGGAGCGCTTGGAGGGAGAAAGGGAGAAGCGCTCGGCTGGAGGAAGAGAGGAGCGGTCGACTGGAGGGAGAGAGGATAGCTCAGAGGGAGAGAGGAGCGCTCGGCTGGAGGGAGAGAGGAGTGCTCGGCGCGAGAGTAAGAGGAGCGCTTGGAGGGAGAGAGGGAGAAGCGTTCAGCTGGAGGAAGAGAGGAGCGGTCGGCTGGAGGGAGAGAGGAGTGCTCGGCTGGAGAGTAAGAGGAGCGCTTGGAGGGAGAGAGGGAGAAGCGCTCGGCTGGAGGAAGAGAGGAGCGGTCGACTGGAGGGAGAGAGGGTAGCTCAGAGGGAGAGAGGAGCGCTCGGCTGGAGGGAGAGAGGAGTGCTCGGCGCGAGAGTAAGAGGAGCGCTTGGAGGGAGAGAGGGAGAAGCGTTCAGCTGGAGGAAGAGAGGAGCGGTCGGCTGGAGGGAGAGAGGAGTGCTCGGCTGGAGAGTAAGAGGAGCGCTTGGAGGGAGAGAGGGAGAAGCGCTCGGCTGGAGGAAGAGAGGAGCGGTAGACTGGAGGGAGAGAGGATAGCTCAGAGGGAGAGAGGAGCGCTCGGCTGGAGGGAGAGAGGAGTGCTCGGCGCGAGAGTAAGAGGAGCGCTTGGAGGGAGAGAGGGAGAAGCGTTCAGCTGGAGGGAGAGAGGAGCACTGGGCTGGAAGGAGAGAGGAGTGATCTGCTGGAGGAAGAGTGGAGCGGTCGACTGGAGGGAGAGAGGAGAGCTCAGAGGGAGAGAGGAGCGCTCGGCTGGAGGGAGAGAGGAGTGCTCGGCTGGAGGGAGAGAGGAGTGCTCGGCTGGAGAGTAAGAGGAGCGCTTGGAGGGAGAGAGGGAGAAGCGCTCGGCTGGAGGAAGAGAGGAGCGGTCGACTGGAGGGAGAGAGGAGAGCTCAGAGGGAGAGAGGAGCGCTCGGCTGGAGGGAGAGAGGAGTGCTCGGCTGGAGGGAGAGAGGAGTGCTCGGCTGGAGGGAGAGAGGAGTGCTCGGCTGGAGAGTAAGAGGAGCGCTTGGAGGGAGAGAGGGAGAAGCGCTCGGCTGGAGGAAGAGAGGAGCGGTCGACTGGAGGGAGAGAGGAGAGCTCAGAGGGAGAGAGGAGCGCTCGGCTGGAGGGAGAGAGGAGTGCTCAGAGGGAGAGAGGAGTGCTCGGCTGGAGGGAGAGAGGAGTGCTCGGCTGGAGAGTAAGAGGAGCGCTTGGAGGGAGAGAGGGAGAAGCGCTCGGCTGGAGGAAGAGAGGAGCGGTCGACTGGAGGGAGAGAGGAGAGCTCAGAGGGAGAGAGGAGCGCTCGGCTGGAGGGAGAGAGGAGTGCTCGGCTGGAGAGTAAGAGGAGCGCTTGGAGGGAGAGAGGGAGAAGCGCTCGGCTGGAGGAAGAGAGGAGCGGTCGACTGGAGGGAGAGAGGAGAGCTCAGAGGGAGAGAGGAGCGCTCGGCTGGAGGGAGAGAGGAGTGCTCGGCTGGAGAGTAAGAGGAGCGCTTGGAGGGAGAGAGGGAGAAGCGCTCGGCTGGAGGAAGAGAGGAGCGGTCGGCTGGAGGGAGAGAGGAGAGCTCAGAGGGAGAGAGGAGTGCTCGGCTGGAGGGAGAGAGGAGTGCTCGGCTGGAGAGTAAGAGGAGCGCTTGGAGGGAGAGAGGGAGAAGCGCTCGGCTGGAGGAAGAGAGGAGCGGTCGACTGGAGGGAGAGAGGAGAGCTCAGAGGGAGAGAGGAGCGCTCGGCTGGAGGGAGAGAGGAGTGCTCAGAGGGAGAGAGGAGTGCTCGGCTGGAGAGTAAGAGGAGCGCTTGGAATGAGAAAGGGAGAAGCGCTCGGCTGGAGGAAGAGAGGAGCGGTCGACTGGAGGGAGAGAGGAGAGCTCAGAGGGAGAGAGGAGCGCTCGGCTGGAGGGAGAGAGGAGTGCTCGGCTGGAGAGTAAGAGGAGCGCTTGGAGGGAGAGAGGGAGAAGCGCTCGGCTGGAGGAAGAGAGGAGCGGTCGACTGGAGGGAGAGAGGATAGCTCAGAGGGAGAGAGGAGCGCTCGGCTGGAGGGAGAGAGGAGTGCTCGGCGCGAGAGTAAGAGGAGCGCTTGGAGGGAGAGAGGGAGAAGCGCTCGGCTGGAGGAAGAGAGGAGCGGTCGACTGGAGGGAGAGAGGAGTGCTCGGCTGGAGAGTAAGAGGAGAGCTTGGAGGGAGAGAGGGAGAAGCGCTCGGCTGGAGGAAGAGAGGAGCGGTCGACTGGAGGGAGAGAGGAGTGCTCGGCTGGAGAGTAAGAGGAGAGCTTGGAGGGAGAGAGGGAGAAGCGCTCGGCGGGAGGAAGAGAGGAGCGGTCGACTGGAGGGAGAGAGGAGAGCTCAGAGGGAGAGAGGAGCGCTCGGCTGGAGGGAGAGAGGAGTGCTCGGCTGGAGAGTAAGAGGAGCGCTTGGAGGGAGAGAGGGAGAAGCGTTCAGCTGGAGGGAGAGAGGAGCACTGGGCTGGAAGGAGAGAGGAGTGATCTGCTGGAGGAAGAGTGGAGCGCTCGGCTGGAGGGTGAGAGGTGTCAGCGCATGGTGGAGAAGGCTGCGTGCGAGATGGACTAAGCAGACAGGGGACCGAGGCGGCAGTTGCTCCGCACAAGTGTCCTAAGTACATCATGGGCGATGCTCTGAGCTGCGTGACCATAAGCGCCTCAGCTACAAGTAAGATATTTTCCCCGCCCCACATAGGTGAGAAAAGCATGTGGTTTTCACTTGTTCAAACTATATTTTTTTCGGTAGCAGTGTTAATGTATTTATTTTACTGAAACTGGCTGTTTTAGGTGGCCCTTATTCAAAAGTTGTGACAGAAATCGGCCGTGGGCCATGATGCGTGCACGATAAAATAACTTCACGACGTACTTGTGTTCCCGCTTTGACTCCTGCAGGAGCATGGTTTTGCGCTGCGAACTGGTCTTGGTTACACAAAACTCGAATCGTTCATGCTGCATCTATGCCGCTTGGATTCTGATAAAAACAAAACTTTTAAATATATTGAAACTATTGTGAAAATTATTGCATCAGCTAGTCTGGTAAGCTGTTTGAGTTTTCATGGCTGCAGCACCGAGTAGTGAGTTAAAATTGGCTGATAGTGTTTCGCCCACTATAAGTGATTCTGCATTGAACTGTGAACAATATTTCTGTAAATGGGAGAATACTACTTATGAGAAATTTATTCTGAGTAAGGGAAAATGGCACTTTTAGCCTCTGGTCAACATAAAGGTTGATGGTTTGCAGTTAAGTGTACGTGTATTTCACCGCTGCCCTGCGACATCTGCGCGATTAGTTTCCGTCGTATTATTATGGAATATGTAAATAAAATTTTTGAAGCTAAGCTTATATTTCGGGCTTTACTACACTGTTCCAGCATTCTAGGGAAAATAATGGCACCACTAATTCACTGCATCCAAGACGAGAAATTATTTTAGTTTAACAGTATAAATATTTGTTTTTGAAGAAAATCCTTTGTTTTGTAATTTAAACTGATTTCTTTAGAGCTATAATGGTGTCAACACCAAGAGCATTAATAATAAGATATTAATTGGACTGTTCGATCATTATAATTGAGTTTAGAACCTTTAATTAGCATTGAAATTTGCGCCTGTAACAATTATGCGTTACTGTTTATGTAAATGAACCATGGGTTTACCTCATTTTTGTAATGTTATTAGCATCATATACTGGTTAAGTTTTTACTTTAAAGTATAGAATTCTTGGACTCAATATTTTACAATAATTTATGCTGGGTCGAATGTGGCTTTGTAAGTTTGAATATTTGGTTGCAGCATTAATATGGTCTTGTACTCAGGATAATGAAGAGGTGACTAGCAGCTGTTTGGCATATTTTCTCTACTTTTGCACTGTTTTACGACTTAATTCCTGAATTTAGTTTGCTGTATAAATTGCACTTTAGATAACTATGAAACTTCGGTAGTAGGAATAAACTGCGCGTGTATGATAATCAATGGTTTAATCGCCTTGATTATTTGCGTGAATATTATCCAATGGGGGTAGACACAGCATACAGTCACAGGGACACAGGGTCATGTGACATATATATAGCCGTTCATCTATCACAAGAGTCTATATTCTTAACAGTTAGGCTATATGTTAAAACTTTACACTGCAGATAATTTAGAGAATAACATATTCCTAAAGTTATATTACCAGTATTACATCAATTATTATTAATTTACAGTGGAAAATATTCTGTATTTATGATGTGTTTTGGCATGCCTCTATCTGATTGCCAGTATCTGTTGTGCACCAACATCAACTAAATATGACTGGCAACTGCGCTCTGGAACGTGAACTCTAGCGCAGAACGCTCACCTTGAGCTCCATCTTGGAGAAGGAGGACATGTCGATGATACCCACGCCCTCGCGACAGGCCAGGTACTCCTCCAGCATGAAGTCGAAGAACTTGGGCTTGTAGAAGCTGCCGCTTGGCATCTGAGGCAATGGGTGACCAGCTGCAAGCGACAAGTCACCACCAGTTAGAGTCACATAGCAACATGCAATTAGGCATCTGCTAAATTTTTAAAGTAACGAATTACAGAAGACTTGTTATAATAAAAGTATACAGAACATTAAGGCGTGTATAGATAATACAGTAAATTGATTTACAAACAGAAATCAAAACGGCGTTTATTTCAGGTCACAACAATAAGAACCAATTATAATATAATCCTTAAAAGATACAAAGATTATAAATAATTATTTATATACGTATAGAAAATTTGTTCCTGGCTTAAGCGAATCGAACATACATACATACGACGTGATCCTGGCAACTCCACACGAAAGGTTCAGTTTGTTTCAAGACAAATTGAAAAATGAAAATCACACTTAGCGCATCCGTGCAACATGAAAACGGTCTCACGCGTAACGCAAACGTATTCAACATAGCCTGAAGTTTTGTCACATAGTTATAAGCAGAACAGTAGGAAGACTCGGGATCCAGGTATCTGTGGCTGCCATCTTGGATCATGTCACTTCCAGTGGCCATCTTGGATTACGTCACTTCAGTGGCCATTTTTGATTACATCACACCCAGTGACCATTTTGGTTTACTTCACTTCCAGTGACCATCTGGGTTCACTATTTTGTTTTCTAGAACATTCTGCCATTTTGAATTATGATGTCACGGCCACCATTTTGTTTTCATGGAACATTCTGCCATTGTGAATTATGACATCATGTCCACCATCTTGTAAATCCGTAATTTATTATTAACTAGAAAATGAAAAAAAATTAAAATTCATAAAAGAATATTTAATAAAATTTAAATACATAACCTTGATGACTTTATCATCGAACACCCCACTCCGGTATGTTGCACTTTTCATTATAACATCATCATCGAATGTCCCACTCTGGAGTTTTGAACCTTTCGTTATGTTCTCCATCTGGAAAAAATATTTATCATCGCAATTGATTGAAAAATAATTAAAAAATTACTTAATTAAATTTTAATAAAAATTAACCATATCATCTGTGGTGGCAGCCATCTAGTTTTTGTTAACTGGAGAACTAAATCTTGATTTCATCTGATGGATGTCACCCCTGAGTGAACCTTATAGACCAAAATTATACATATTTTTAAAAACTCCACATATAATCCACAGTCCAAAAAATCCATACAATTCACACATAACCTACACATAATCCAAAAAAGTCCACACTCAATCCACACCCAATCAAAAACATGATCCACACACTATCTACACTCAATCCACACAATCCACAAAAAATCCACAAAATCCCTCTTTCTTTATGTTCATGGTTCTGACAACCATTTTTCTTAAAGATAATCATTTATGATATTTTTATGATTAGTCTGAGATATATGTTATCATATATCAAATCAATCATCTCATCGTTGCGAATTAAATTGTTGAAGAAATATATGTTTTAAAAAATACTTTGCTAAATTAATCACTTTTTCTTCCATGTAATTTAATGTAATTATTTATTCCATCCTAAACATTACACCATTCAGGACCAGACAATTTTCAGAGTCCTAAACCAATAGTAATTTTTAATTAATGTATGTTCTATGTATGATCGTGTTTGCATGTTCGTTTTCAAAAGCTGCATTTAAACAGATATTTTAAATGTTTGCGTATATATATTTACATACTACACTTCTAAACAGGAATATGTTTGAATATTGTGTGTTAATAAAGCTTTATGGAAGCAGATATTTTAAATGTTTACGTATATATATATATATATTTTTCAGTAAGGTTTTTAATGAAAGAAAAAACACATACCACCTTAATCGTGCACAACAATATTATGCTACAAACTAATATCACAATTTATATTTGTAGTGTATTAGATGTGTTCCCTCTCCACGAAAGAAACCATATTCATAACATATTATTTTACGTTTCAACTTGATATCTATCTGATCGCTATAGTGTATATAATGCAGTCACAACACTCACCTCAGCCTTTACCGACTCTGTGAAATGCACTTCACATTACATGAAAATAATAAAATTTTGAATGTCTTCACAGTAATTCTTAGTGAATAAAATATGATAAATATTTAAAACTATAAAATAAAAAATAAAAACCCACCTACACACCATATTCTACCCTCGCTAACACAATGCCATTGGAGAGGGGGTTATGGAGATTATTTAATAAAGCCTGCTCCGCAGAACTTTCCATACCACGAATTATTATAAAAAAATTAATAACAATAATTTCTGAAAGCTGGTTAATTTCTCCTTACTAAAGCAAGGATAAATATTTAGCACAAGTAGTTAGAATTTATTGTTACAAATTTATTAATTAAAATAATAAATTATAATAAACATTTTGATTAAATTTATACGTTGTGTACTCATCCATGCTGAAGTAGCCTAATGATAAATTTCAAGCACAAGCAAAAATTTATAACAAATTGTTTATTATAATTTTTAATTTTATAATATTTTTGTATTTTGTATTTTTGTTTTCCAGTAGTTATTGATGCTTTAGAGTAAAAATAATATTTATTTTACTTTTTTTGTTAATCTGAATTATTTGTAGTTCATAGAAGTCCTTAGATGATTTCCACTCTTAGAAATGGAGACTCTGGGACTTTATTTAGAAATAAAAGTGATTTTCACATAGCATTTTTCAGTCAATTCTGAGCTAATAATCAATCATAGTTTATTAATACACGCGACTTGTTATGTGCTGAGAATTTCGGTTAGTTAAAAAAAGGATAATAACGATGACACTTGATTCAAATCCACTATCTTCTTACATATAAGAAATGGTAGCATGTTACGAGGATAACACAAATTTGATCTTCTTGCCCCTTAAGACTTATCGAATCCTTCCTTCTCTTGCGAACACAAGTATACATACTGCATGCTACATTATAACATAGCTTTATAAACAGCAAGAATACAGCCCTCATACTCTGAAACGAAGTGAATTAAATATAAGAATACATAGGCTACATGGCTAAATTTGTAGATAGATGGCGCAATTGGCTAAATTTGTAGCCAGATGGAGAAAATTGGCTGCAATTGTTTCAGAATTGAGGGGCGAAATTCGTTTATGATTGACTAATATTAGGTTTTTTAAATAAAGTTTACTTCGTTACAAATAAAAAATTAAATACTTTTAATCAGCATGTAGCGAAATCTGTTGGTGAGAAACGGAATTAATTCTCGCTGATAGTTTATTTTAACTTTTCGATTTAATTTTGGCATTTACATATAAACTTTCAGGTTGTATCTGACATTTGTCGTAAAAACTAATTTGGATTCTGGATCGATGTAATTAACATCATGAAAATATCACTGGAACAGTTATTATAGCAAGGATTTAACACTGAGAAAGAATGATAGTAGTATGTATTGGGGGTCCGACGCCCGGCGCTGGCGCGTGGTGTTGGTGTCGAGCCTCAATAACTGATTATGATGTCACGGCGGCCATCTTAGATGAGCGTAACGGGACACCGCGTAACGGGACAAGTAGATTACGGCGGCCATCTTGAATGACCTTGACAATTTGACCTTGACCCCGGCGGCCATTTTGGATCGGCCATCTTTGATACGCCATAATAAATCGAGCGCCCAACTCATTATGATGAAATTTTCGTCTCTGTCACCATATTTCTTCTGTTCCACTTAAGGCCGCCATCTTGGATACCGACGTTTTTGTTTCTGTTGTTTGTTCCTAGATAGCGATAGCGTCGCTCTTGATTTTTTTTCTGTTCCACTGGAGGTCGCCATCTTGAATACCGTCGACTTTGTTTCTGTTGTTTGTTCCTAGATAGCGACAGCGTCGCTCTGTCTCATCACATAAGGTCGATGTTTCATTACCTACCAGAGCTATTATGGTCCTTATCGACATATTAAATTTATTTTTTTATGCAAAATACATTGGAAGCGCTGTGATTCGAACCAGCGCAGCTCTGATCTCTAGGTTGGAAAACATACGCCTTTGACCGCTCGGCTATCGAGACATTTACCAGACTGAGAATTAAATAAGGTATATAAAAAAAAAGCATATTCGGACTTTAAATTTTTTTTTAATTTTAAGTAATAATAGCACTACCTGTTCGAGACAAATCCACCATCTTGTATTATAACGTCACTGTTGCAATTATCGTTACGCCCACAATCATTAAAATCCACAATTTCTATGTTAGAAAATCGGGAAAATTTTTAAAAATCATTAAAAAATTAAATTATCGAATGAAATAATAAAAATCTAATAAACCACTGTTGCAGTTATCGTTACGGTCGCCATCTTGGATTATATATATGATGCATGTTTCGTTTCGTCCATCCATCTCGGTTGAGTACGATGTCATCGTTACACTTTATGTTACGATCGTCATATTGGATCCTTTTAATATTGCAATTACCATTATGGACGCCATATTGAAATTTAGACGCCATCTTGGAAATCCGTAATTTTTAAGTAAGAAAATCGGCAAAAATTCTAAAATTCGCCAAAAAATTAACTTAATAGAATTCTGATTGATTATAACGATCCACGTACTTGGTTCGAAACCGGTGAGGGCAAAAAAATAAAAAATAAAAACGATCAGATCCTTCCTCCACAGAAGCCACCTACAGACTGACCTACCACCAATATCAAGGTATATATCGTCAGCTAGTATGACGTCATGTATGCAATCTTGTCATCGTCCGCTGGAGACCGTCATATTGTTTTCGTCTGCTAGAGTGTGCTGGTATCATGTTAATATAATTTTCTGTTCACCATACGTTTAACCTCGTCTATTGGCATTGAACTTTGTCATTGACCTTTAAATTTGACCTTTACCTTGAACTTTGTCCTTGACCTTGATTTTTGACCTTGAAATTTGACCTTGATCATGAAATTTTACCTTGACCTTGATATTTGACTTTGACCTTGACGACCATCATGGATCCGTCATTTTATGTTCAGTACATGCTACCAGGAGCTACCACATGCTTAATAAACTCCGCGAAAGGTAAAAGAAAACAGAATCTAAAATTTAATAATTTGTTACAACTGTCACTGGTCAAGAATCGAACCGTCGATTTAATTTGTAAATATATAATTGATTTCATTGGAGAATTTTGGAATTTTTCCCGCATTTCTAGCTAAATAATTACATGATTTCAAGATGGCTCCCAAATTTCAAGATGGCTGGCTCTTCAGAAATAATAAATGATTACTGCACTGTAGCAGGTTAGAATAAAACTAGCATGATGGTAAGACGAGTACACACATGATGGTGTCCTCCAGCAGACGAAAACATGATGGTGGCAATGACCACTAGCATGTGGTAGCTCCTGGTAGCATGTACTGAACATAAAATGACGGATCCATGATGGTCGTCAAGGTCAAAGTCAAATATCAAGGTCAAGGTCAAATATCAAGGTCAAGGTAAAATTTCATGATCAAGGTCAAAGTTCAAGGTCAAACATCAAGGTCAAGGACAAAGTTCAAGGTGAAGGTCAAAGTTAAAGGTCAATGACAAAGTTCAATGCCAATAGACGAGGTTAAAGGTATGGTGAACAGAAAATTAAATTAACATGACGCCAGCACACTCTAGCAGACGAAAACAATATGACGGTCTCCAGCGGACGATGACAAGATTGCATACATGACGTCATACTAGCTGACGATATATACCTTGATATTGGTGGTAGGTCAGTCTGTAGGTGGCTTCTGTGGAGGAAGGATCTGATCGTTTTTATTTTTTATTTTTTTGCCCTCACCGGTTTCGAACCAAGTACGTGGATCATTATAATCAATCAGAATTCTATTAAGTTAATTTTTTGGCGAATTTTAGAATTTTTGCCGATTTTCTTACTTAAAAATTACGGATTTCCAAGATGGCGTCTAAATTTCAATATGGCGTCCATAATGGTAATTGCAATATTAAAAGGATCCAATATGACGATCGTAACATAAAGTGTAACGATGACATCGTACTCAACCGAGATGGATGGACGAAACGAAACATGCATCATATATATAATCCAAGATGGCGACCGTAACGATAACTGCAACAGTGGTTTATAAGATTTTTATTATTTCATTCGATTATTTAATTTTTTAATGATTTTTAAAATTTTTACCGATTTTCTAACATAGAAATTGTGGATTTTAATGATTGCGGGCGTAACGATAATTGCAACAGTGACGTTATAATACAAGATGGTGGTTCTGTCTCGAACAGATAGTGCTATTATTACTTAAAATTAAAAAAAAAATTTAAGTCCGAATATGCGTGTATTTTTTATATACCTTATTTAATTCTCAGTCTGGTAAATGTCTCGAAAGCCGAGCGGTCAAAGGCGTATGTTTTCCAACCTAGAGATCAGAGCTGTGCTGGTTCGAATCACAGCGCTTCCAATGTATTTTGCATAAAAAATTAAATTTAATATGGTGATAAGGACCATAATAGCTCTGGTAGGTAATGAAAAATCGACCTTATGTGATGAGACAGAGCGACGCTGTCGCTATCTAGGAACAAACAACAGAAACAAAGTCGTAGGTATCCAAGAAGGCGGCCTCCAGTGGAAAATAAAAAAATCAAGAGCGACACTGGCGCTATCTAGGAACAAACAACAGAAACAAAGTCGACGGTATCCAAGATGGCGGCCTTTAGTGGAACAGAAGAAATATGGTGACAGAGACGAAAATTTCATCATAATGAGTTGGGCGCTCGATTTAAATATGGCGTATCAAAGATGGCGGATACAAAATGGCCGCCGGGGTCAAGGTCAATCAAGATGGCCGCCGTAATCTACTTGTCCCGTTACGCGGTGTCCCGTTACGCTCATCCAAGATGGCCGCCGTGATGTCATAATCAGATATTGAGGCTCGACACCAACACCACGCGCCAGCGCCAGGCGTCGGAGCCCCAATACATACTACTAATGATCATGTCAAAAACCAACTACATAAAATGTTAATTTATGATTGTGTGACAGGTATTTTGATCTATGAAAGAGCTATGCTCACTTATAAGATAAATTACAATGATGGAGCTTCAATTCGAAACATTAAGATTACGCTGAATGATAAATATTATTCTTTGCCAATATAACTTGTGGCTGGACTGTTTATATGGTAAATCGTATCCGTTCGAGGACTTAGAGAAGAAGTCCTTTCAAGACATCGGCTGTAGTAATTGAAATTTCTAATTATGTGAAGCAATCTGTTAAACACGGTATCCTGAGACTATCAAGAAGAGAAAGACTACATCAGTAAAGTTACTGGTTGGTCTCTGTCTAGTATAAACCGATTGGAGCATAGAATTAGTCATTTCACACCGATGCGGAACTAAATGATTATAAAATTGTTAACTTTCAGAAATTTTTTTGTAAAAGAATAGAATATATTTTTAATAAATATTATAATTGTAAAATAACTGTTTTATTCACTCAAACCAGTCACTTTGTGCCATTTTTTTAAATTAAAGCTGTTTTGAATCGCCCAGGGATCTTACCAAGTATCGAATCAATGTTTAGATTAATGATTGTATTTTTTTGTTGTGTTATGGAATTTTCCCCGAATTTTTAGGTCAATAAATAAATATTTCAAAGATGGTGGACATAACGGCTACTGGAGGCTGACAGTAGATGATTTTAAGTCTATTTTATGACTTTGATCATTATTTATTAATATTATAAAATTACATTTTTTTGCTTCGTCCAGGTATGGACCCAAGGACAGGAACCGATCGAATCAATTAGTAGGTATATAGATTACAAATTTATTTAATAAATTTGGGATTGGGGAATTTTGTTCATTAAAAACAGATAATAAATAAATATTTTCAAGATGGCGGATATGACGATAATTGATGCAAGTGGTGAAAATTCAAAATGTCGGTTGTGGTGTAAGATGTTTTTATTACTTTTTTTGAGAATTTTTTAAATATATTAATCAATTACTACTTTACTCTCGCCGGAAATCGAACCGAGGACCGAAATCGATTAAATAACTAAACATTTGAAGTAGGCAATATTAAAAATATTTTTTGGAAATTTTTCGGAATTTCTAGCATTGAAATAACAGATTTTCAAGATGGCGATCTTAACGATAATTGCAAAAGTTACGTCTTAATACAATATGGTGGTTCTGTCGCGATCAGATGATGATATTATTACTTCAAATAAAAAAAAATACAAGTCCGAATATGCATGTTATTTTTATATATACCTTATTTAATTCTCAGTCTGGTAAAAGTCTCGATGGCCGTGCGGTTAAAGGCGTATGTTTTCCAACCTAGAGATCAGAGCTGCGATGGTTCGAATCACAGCGCTTCCAATGTATTTTGAATAAAAAAATTAATTTAATATGTCGATAAGGACCATAATAGCTATGGTAGGTAATGGAACATCGACCTTATGCGATGAGACAGAGCGACGCTGGCGCTCTCTAGGAACAAACAGCAGAAACAAAGTTGATGGTTTCCATGATGGCGGCCTCCAGTGCAACAGAAAAAAAAATCAAGAGCGATGCTGGCGCTCTCTAGGAACTAACAACAGAAACTAAGTCGACGACATCCAAGATGGCGGCCTCCAGCAGAACAGAAAAAAATCAATATGGCGACATTTCATTAAGTGCGAATGGGGCGCTCAATTAAAAGATGGCAGATCCAAGATGGCGGATCCAATATGGCCATCGGGGTCAAAGTCATTGTCAAAGGTCATGGTCACAGTCATCCATAATGGCCGCCGTGACGTCAGAATCAAAGATGGCGGTCGGCACCTCAGTCACTCACCCTGGACCCTGGCGCCGGACCGACATTTACATACTACTCACTTCGTCAGATCACTTTGTTCGAGAAACATAATCCTGGTGTCTCCATAAATATCTACAGCATCGACGAGAACCAGAAGATTGTACCAGCACGAGTCGTTCTAGAAGAGAAAAGATCACCACTTCAATCTTCTGCACTTGGTATTTAAATATGTGAAATATGTGGATTAGTGTTTGAAATATGAGGATTTTGAGGATTACGAGGTTTTGCGTGTTCATTAAATGTGGATTGAGTGTGAAAATTAGTAAAATGAACATCTATATTTGTATAAGGTATGATTCAGTGTTTAAAAAAATTAAAATTTATTTGCTTCCAATTTTTTCTTGAATGATTAGTCCTCCTGGTTTTCTTATAACAGCCTTGTGATATAGAGATATATCTATTTGTATTGTGAATTCCTGACACAAATTAAGAAATTTGCACATTTTATACAGGTATCACTTGATTAAAAATATCCATTACTCATCCGATAACTATGTTAAGTACAGATGAGAAACACTTACTTGTAAGATGATCCTCGTTCCTTCTGAGGTCTATCAAATCATGTAAAACAAGGGTGATTAATGATAAGAAAGGTATGTCTATAACAGCAAGGAAGTGAAATGATAGCAAAATATTAGACAACTATAATTTTTACGAGAAATGTGAAGATCCTGATTCTAACAGTACTCTCTCACGTCTTGTTGATTATTTTGAACTGTGAGCTAACGAAGGAATTAGAATATTCATGGGAAACAAAAATATGTTTACACCAAGTTCTAGTTGCCTCTCTGAAATTGAGAACAATGTAGAACAGCCTGAAGCTGAAAAGATCGAAGACTATGATGAAAAATTTGTAGCTCACAAGATTGAAGACTGATAAATTGTTGAGACCAAAATGATGGAAAGTAGTCATTAAAATAAATTATTCTAATCAGGCTATTGATGGTATTTGGGCCAATGACAATTTTAATTACTTTGTGGCTGTTATTAAAACAGGAGACCTCAGAGATCTTAAAAGTACCTATTAGTAATAAATATTTAAGGAATATGGTAGCACCACATGGAAAGATTCTAACATATTGGTCGATAGGTTTAGACTTCTACTTGCCTCGCAAAAATGACGAAAAATTACCCAATACCAAACAAACACGGTCTTTACTTCGTGAAATAAGAAGTGCGTGTTACATACAATAATGACTTAATCGCATTTTTATACGAGATTTTTTTCTATGTGGTTGATGTATATTTGTAGTCATTTAGCCTTGTAGCCATGTTTGGTATAAATAATTATTATATTTTCACCGAGATAAAAGGAAGGGTGGTTAAAACATTTAATCGTACTCTAAAGGAAGCCATGTGAAAGAAATTATAAGTGGATTCATATGTTCCCGACATTACTAAATGATTATAATAACAGAAAACACCGAAAAATTGGATTGGTGGCTCTTAATGTAAAAGTTACTCACTCATGAAAACTGTTTATTCTAATGCAAATAAACTAGGAGTAAGAAAACGTTGAGCTAAAATTGAATAATTTGTACGTTTTTCTAAATGGTCGACAGAAATATTCCATGTTAATTACGGAATTATGTTATAACATAGAATATTTATGAATTTCGGCGATGCATGGAGGATTATACGAGTAAGAAATTCAGCCTACAAAGTACCCAAACGAATATTTTTTAGAAAATGTGATACGTCAGAAAGATGATTGCTTGCTTAAGAAGTGGCTAGGAATTGCTAAATCTTAATTCAGTTGGATAAAAACTACTGATGTTACATAAAATATAATGTAGTGTTATGTGTTGTAAATTTTATGTTAGTAAATGAAACATAAAAAAAATAATTTGCATTTATTCCTGTACTAGTTTCACTAGTTACGAGGCCACGATGCTCGTCGAATGTGCATAAAATGGTATTAGGAGGCTGGTGACATGTGTTGACACGCCTAAATGGCACAGCTATATGGGTTAGGAAGGGTCAGTGTGAGGGGGAGGGGATAGATCTGCTAACTTCAAAGGTTCTGCGTCAGTGGTGCGTGCGCTTGGGATGCATGGACAGGACTGGAATAGAATAGCTAGAGGGTAAGGAGGGTTGAACCATTGCACCCTTAAGACATATCATTGGTAGTTATCAAAAGAGCTAGTTAGATGTGTCGTGCCAGCTATGAGGAGATTGTTTTGAATGAGTCCTTTGCGAGTTGGGAGGAGGCTAGCGACCAGGAAGAAGCTCTTGCGATGGACGAAGACGAAGAGTCCAGGGAAGACATCGCAGAAGTACCAGTAAACACCTCCACTCTGACAGGATATTGCTGCTGTGGTGGGTGGGATATTAGGCACGTATCCCGAACTATCAACTTTGGAGCTGTGTGCGCAAATATTTGTGTGGACAGACCATTTGATGGAGAGTATGGAAAGTAATGCGGAGCAGGCTACTGTAAAGGGGTTTGGTAACGCCCTCTTCAATAGCATTGTGTTAGCGAGGGGAGAAGATTTTGTGTAGTTGTGTGTGTGTTTTTTTTTTAAATATTTTTTATATTTTATTTTATTCAAAGTCCTGTTACCACTTTTAAAAATATAATATTTCTATGTGATGTGAAGTGCATCTCGCAGAGACGGTAAATGCTAAGGTGAGTGTTGTAACTGTATCATATACACTACACTAAAGCAATCAGATATCAAGTTGAAACGTAAAATAATATGTTTTGTACATGGTCTCTTTCGTGGAAAGAGAACACATCTAATACACTACAAATATAAATCGTCATATTGGTTTGTAGCATAATATTATTATGCACGATTAAGGCAGTATGTTGTTTTTTTATTTAAAATTGTAATGAAATTGTTATATATGCAAATGTTTAAAATATCTGCCTCCATACAGCTTCTGAAAACGAACACTAAAACGCGATCATTCTTAGAACATACATTTAATTAAATATTACTTGTGGGTTAGGACACTGAAAAATTTCTGGTTTTGAATTGTGTAATGTCTAGGATGGAGTAAATAATTAAATTAAATTTCATGGAAGAAACTGTTATTAATTTTTGCTCAATATTTTTTAAAATATATATTACTTTAATATTGAATCCGCAACGATGAGGCGATTGATTTTATATGATAAGATATATCTCAGCCTAAGCATATAAATATCGTAAATGATTGTCTTTAAGAAAAATGGCTGTCACAACCATGAACAAAAACAAAATGACGAAGGATTGTGTGGATTTTGTGGATTGTGTGGATTATGTGCTTTTTATGTGTGGAGTATGTGGATTATTGTGGATTTTTTTGGATTATATGTGGAATTGTAGATTTTATGTCTATAAGATTTATAACAACACTGTTAGAGAATATAAACTCGACCTTATATGTACACATACATTGAGGTACTTTAGGAACATACACTCAATGGTTACATCCCTCAGATGAAATAAAGATGTCGATTTCCACTTAAAAAAAAACTAGATGGCTGCTTCCAGCAGATGATGTGGTAAATTTTTATTAAAAGTAATTAAATATTTTTTTTTCTCAATTATTTATGATGATAAATATTTGTTCAAGATGGTGGACGTACCGTACAAGTGGGCATATTTTTTGCATTTTTCCCACGACGGTCAGTTGTCCAAGCCCTCACACAACACTCGAGTGGGGATATGTGATACCGACCCGCCCTTTGCCCCTTGGAATGTAGTTCATATGCACATCTTCGGTCCGCTCACGCACTCACGTAAGGGCAACAATTGCTCGTTTGTGGTTATTGATTTTTTTCTAAATTGGTAAATTTATTGACATTGCTTAACATTAAGAGTAGTATAGGAATGTATTTCCTGAAACTGGCTTCTGGCTGTGGTGTCTGTGGTGTTTTCCGCCATCTTGGATTGTGACGTCACGGCGGCCATCTTGGATGGTTGTGACCTTGACCTTTGACCTCGACCTTGACCCCGGCGGCCATTTTGGATCCGCCATCTTGGATCCGCCATTTTGGATGACGTCATGTGTTCTCGAACTTTCCACCATTTTGTTTTCCGCCATATTGGATGATGACGTCACCGTTGCAATTTCCGTTACGGCCGCCATCTTTAACATTTTGTTATTTATTATCCGATTTTAATGAATTTTTTTTTAAAAATTATAAAAATATTCAATTAATAAAATTTTAATAAAAAATAATTTAAAAATTTACATTTACGACACGGAGTTCGGAGTCCTCGGTTCGAACCTAGTGAGGGCAAAAAAAAAATTAAAAATGGCGACCGATCCTTCCCCCGTGGTAGGTGCTGGCAGACTGACTCCCACCACTTTTTTTCAAAGCATATATAACGTCACCTAGTATGACGACACGTCCACCATCTTGAAACTTGGACGCCATCTTGAAAATCTTTATTTATTATCCGAATTTAATGAAAAAAATTCCAAAATTCATCAAAAAATTAACATATTTGAATTCTGTTTGATTATATCGATGTACGTCCTTGGTTCGATTCCCGGCGAGAGTAAACGGTCGATCCTTCCTCCATGAAAGCTACCTAGACTGATCTAACACCAACAATACCAAGGTATATATCGTCAACTGGTATGACATCATGTCCGCCATCTTGTCTTCATCCGCTGGAGACCACCATCTTGTTTTCGTCTGCTAGAGTGTGCCGATACCATGTAGTATGATTATCTGGTCACCATACTTTTGTCCTCAACTGTTGACATTGAACATTGACCTTGACCTTGAACTTTGACCTTAACCTTGAAATTTGACCTTGACCTTGAAATTTGACCTTGACCTTGAAATTAGACATTGACCTTGAAATTTGACCTTGACCTTGAAATTTGACCTTGACCTTAAAATTAGACATTGTCCTTGAAATTTGACTTTGTCCTTGTCGACCATCATGGATCCGACATTTTATGTTCAGTACATGCTACCAGGAGCTACCACTTGCTGGAGTACGCCATATTGTGTGTACTTGTATTATAGAGTACATTTCCATCTGGATAATTTTATTCTAACCCGCTACAGTGCAGTAATCATTTATTATGGAGGTGCCCTCCGCCATCTTGAAATTCGGCCGCCATCTTGAAATCATGTAATAATGTAGCTAGAAAAGCGGGAAAAATCCAAAATTCATTAAATAAATCACTCATTAATTTACATATTGATTCGATCGATTCCCGTCCTCGGTTCGATCCCTGGCCGATACAAAACAACTTTAATTTAAAAAAAATACTAAAAAAGTGTTAGGTTTGAGAAAATAAAAACACCACAAGTTCTTTTAAAAAAAATTTATTACATAAATTCAATACACTACTACAAGTACAAAAAAAACACTGACAAATTACCAAAGCCTTTTGGATTCCTCGATTCAAAGTCTTCTTATTGTACGGACTAAGCCTTTTACATGACTTTAAATGTCTATCCGATCCGTTCATCACCACAGCCAGAGACGGACTGAAGTTCATAGCACTTATATATAGTCTCATTAGCCGATACAACACATGAGTCAAATCAATAACCATGTTCATTATACGTCTCGGAGCATTTTTTATAATGACGATGTAAGCTATCGAGACGTGAAATTAGTTTATTGCACTTATTGCACTGAAATTGTATTCTTTGAACATTATTAGAACAACCGCTTCTTTCATGTCTGCGAGCATTTGAGGTGATAGTAAATGATGCACCACAGTATTTGCACTGATGCGAAGTACGCTCTTCATTAATTGAAGTATTCAATGCTGATGAAACTTCAGCTGATGGTGGAACAGCACATATAGTAGTCTCCTTCTGTGTTGTCAGAGGCGTTGCCAACGGGATCTGCTCCAACATCGTCGGCGCCGACGTCATGGTTCCCGTAGTCGATGGTACATCCTCCATCGAGTACGACGTTAAAGTCGGTAAAGATGCCATCGAAGTCTCAAGAACAGGCAATTACGCGACTTATGCACCAGAAGAAACAAACTAGGTGATCCGTACACCGTCGACGGCAGTAACAAACTGAGCGTCCTGCTGTCTAGGACTCGTTTATATACATTAACCGGTTTGAATAATACGCTAGTCAAATCAAGAACAATTTACTAAAATACTAGAGTCAAAACAACATTAAAAAAATAGAAGCACAATCAACAAAAAAGAAAGCACATTTGGAAGCACCTTCAAAAAAGGAAAAACAATAGGAAGCACCGACAACGAAAAGGCAGCATAATAGGAAGCACCGACTACGAAAAAACAGCACATTTGGAAGCACCGACTACGATAAAACAGCACATTTGGAAGCACCGACAACGAAAAGGCAGCACATTTGGAAGCACCGACTACGAAAAGGCAGCACATTTGACAGCACCGACAACGAAAAGGCAGCACATTTGGAAGCACCGACAACGAAAAGGCAGCACATTTGGAAGCACCGACTACGAAAAGGCAGCACATTGGGAAGCACCGACAACGAAAAGGCAGCACATTTGAAAGCACCGACTACGAAAAGGCAGCACATTTGGAAGCACCGACTAAGAAAAGGCAGCACATTTGGAAGCACCGACTACGAAAAGGCAGCACATTTGGAAGCACCGACTACGAAAAGGCAGCACATTTGACAGCACCGACTACGAAAAGGCAGCACATTTGACAGCACCGACAACGAAAAGGCAGCACATTTGGAAGCACCGACTACGAAAAGGCAGCACATTGGGAAGCACCGACTACGAAAAGGCAGCACATTTGACAGCACCGACTACGAAAAGGCAGCACATTTGGAAGCACCGACTACGAAAAGGCAGCACATTTGGAAGCACCGACTACGAAAAGGCAGCACATTGGGAAGCACCGACTAAGAAAAGGCAGCACATTTGGCAGCACCGACAACGAAAAGGCAGCACATTTTGAAGCACCGACTACGAAAAGGCAGCACATTTGACAGCACCGACTAAGAAAAGGCAGCACATTTGGCAGCACCGACAACGAAATGCAGCACATTTGAAAGTGCCATCATCGAAAAGGCAGCACATTTGGAAGCTCCATCAACAAAAAAAGGCAAAGAGGAAGCACACGTTACGAGATCTAAGTCTTAGTTAGAAATCAGAATACAAGAAATAAAAACATTAAATTCTTATAATCTAAATTATTTATTTTATTGCTTTACATTATACAAATACAAGTAAAACAAGCTATTATTGTATGTAGCCAGCATTCCTCAGTTGCTTGAGTATGAAAGATATTTCTTTGATCCACGAATAGTTTCCTGCACAAAGCGAACCATGTAGAAGTCTTAGCCGGTCAACCAACATGTTTGGATCTTTCCATGATGTGTAATCAATCTCTTCTACCACCATCTTCCTTGCACCTTTATAAATATTATGATCTCTGGTGTCTTCAGTTTTACCACCAACCTCAGGGTAACTTTCATGTTTGAGACGGTGATCATCACAAGCTTGATCAGATTTATTTAATATATCACGTCGTTTCCACCGTTTCGGTCTCAGGACACCGCCACATTCTTCGATCTTGGCAGCTTTAGGTGCTTCATCATAGTCTATGTCTTTGTCAACAGCCTCAGAGTCACTGTAACAATCACCGTAGAAGGAATCGTCTTCACCCAATTTACCGTAATAATTCGATGTTGATGATGTTGAAGTGTCTTCATCGTCTTCATGCTTCCTTTTTAGGAGTCCATCATTTTTACAAAGTGGGAAAGATCTACTATAATTCGGCTGGAATATATTCTCACTTTTCACGTTAAGGATTCTTCCATTGTCTTCATTCTTCCGTAAATCATCAACCTCCTTCAATTTAAGTTCTTTGTCGAGATCGGAAGAGCCAAGAAAATTATCGTCGTAATGCAGATCACTCTTCCTTAGGATAGTAGATTCATCGTTGTCCTCTAGCTTGTACGCAGGCTTGGCGCTACAAGTTCTGCCATGTCTTTTTAGGCTCTCTCTCCGTGTAAACAACTTGCTACATCGAACACAACTCATCATATTGCGCAGTGGATTTTTAACACAGTCATTCTTCTCGTGTTGTCTTTTATTCTTTCTCAAGATAAACTCTTTACTGCAAAACTTACACCTATGTTCTTTCGATACAGCGTCAGATCCCAAATCAGAATTCATATTAGTTACTGAGACTAATGCCAGATACCAATTGAGTGTTTTAAATTAGATCCAATACTTAAATAGAAATTTTTTCATATTTCATCAGCGAGAATTAATATATCTCATTCAAAAGTACTTTATGTATGTAGTTCTGCTTTTCAACAACAGATGTCGCCACATGTTGCTTGCAGGTAAATAATATTTAGTTCTTTTATGCGGGATGCGGGATGCTCACTAACGATCGCAAAAGAAGGATGGCTTCGCTAGACTCCAAGGAAAAGGAAGTTCGTCTTGCATGTTGGTGCTCCACAGATGTCTCATGGCATAATATTAATTTGACTGAGTAATGATATGTGTTTATTCCACCTGATAAAAATATTGCAAGTTTTGATTTAGTAGCAGGAATTATCAAATTAAATGTAACTCCAAATAAAATGACATGTCTCATTAGACAAAAAAAAAATCCATGCAGAGAGCGGTTTCTCAGAATAGTCAGAAACACTTGAAGAAACCACAGGAATGATTGCAAGAACACGGGAAAAACCATCAAAATATTGACAAGAATAATCAGGAGCACACGGAGAAAACCATCAAAATATTGACAAGAATATTCAGGAGCACGCGGAGAAAACCACCATAATATTGACAAGAATAATCGGAAGCACACGGAGAAAACCGCCACAAGTTTTCTTTGTTATCATAAAATTACAGAAAAAAAATTTATAAATAAAAAAACACAACAAATTCAAAAACTGCTTCTGGCTTGGACAAGAACTCTATCTTTGCTCAACAATGAGAAGTTCACAAGCTAGCATAATCAGTTTTTGAATTTGTTGTGTTTTTTTATTTATAAATTTTTTTTCTGTAATTTTATGATAACAAAGAAAACTTGTGGCGGTTTTTCCGTGTGCTTCCGATTATTCTTGTCAATATTATGGTGGTTTTCTCCGTGTGCTCCTGAATATTCTTGTCAATATTTTGATGGTTTTCTCCGTGTGCTCCTGATAATTCTTGTCAATATTTTGATGGTTTTTCCCGTGTTCTTGCAATCATTCCTGTGGTTTCTTCAAGTGTTTCTGACTATTCTGAGAAACCGCTCTCTGCATGGATTTTTTTTTGTCTAATGAGACATGTCATTTTATTTGGAGTTACATTTAATTCGATAATTCTTGCTACTAAATCAAAACTTGCAATATTTTTATCAGGTGGAATTAACACATATCATTACTCAGTCAAATTAATATTATGCCATGAGACATCTGTGGAGCACCAACATGCAAGACGAACTTCCTTTTCCTTGGAGTCTAGCGAAGCCATCCTTCTTTTGCGATCGTTAGTGAGCATCCCGCATCCCGCATAAAAGAACTAAATATTATTTACCTGCAAGCAACATGTGGCGACATCTGTTGTTGAAAAGCAGAACTACATACATAAAGTACTTTTGCATGAGATATATTAATTCTCGCTGATGAAATATGAAAAAATTTCTATTTAAGTATTGGATCTAATTTAAAACACTCAATTGGTATCTGGCATTAGTCTCAGTAACTAATATGAATTCTGATTTGGGATCTGACGCTGTATCGAAAGAACATATGTGTAAGTTTTGCAGTAAAGAGTTTATCTTGAGAAAGAATAAAAGACAACACGAGAAGAATGACTGTGTTAAAAATCCACTGCGCAATTTGATAAGTTGTGTTCGATGTAGCAAGTTGTTTACACGGAGAGAGAGCCTAAAAAGACATGGCAGAACTTGTAGCGCCAAGCCTGCGTACAAGCTAGAGGACAACGATGAATCTACTATCCTAAGGAAGAGTGATCTGCATTACGACGATAATTTTCTTGGCTCTTCCGATCTCGACAAAGAACTTAAATTGAAGGAGGTTGATGATTTACGGAAGAATGAAGACAATGGAAGAATCCTTAACGTGAAAAGTGAGAATATATTCCAGCCGAATTATAGTAGATCTTTCCTACTTTGTAAAAATGATGGACTCCTAAAAAGGAAGCATGAAGACGATGAAGACACTTCAACATCATCAACATCGAATTATTACGGTAAATTGGGTGAAGACGATTCCTTCTACGGTGATTGTTACAGTGACTCTGAGGCTGTTGACAAAGACATAGACTATGATGAAGCACCTAAAGCTGCCAAGATCGAAGAATGTGGCGGTGTCCTGAGACCGAAACGGTGGAAACGACGTGATATATTAAATAAATCTGATCAAGCTTGTGATGATCACCGTCTCAAACATGAAAGTTACCCTGAGGTTGGTGGTAAAACTGAAGACACCAGAGATCATAATATTTATAAAGGTGCAAGGAAGATGGTGGTAGAAGAGATTGATTACACATCATGGAAAGATCCAAACATGTTGGTTGACCGGCTAAGACTTCTACATGGTTCGCTTTGTGCAGGAAACTATTCGTGGATCAAAGAAATATCTTTCATACTCAAGCAACTGAGGAATGCTGGCTACATACAATAATAGCTTGTTTTACTTGCATTTGTATAATGTAAAGCAATAAAATAAATAATTTAGATTATAAGAATTTAATGTTTTTATTTCTTGTATTCTGATTTCTAACTAAGACTTAGATCTCGTAACTTGTGCTTCCTCTTTGCCTTTTTTTGTTGATGGAGCTTCCAAATGTGCTGCCTTTTCGATGATGGCACTTTCAAATGTGCTGCATTTCGTTGTCGGTGCTGCCAAATGTGCTGCCTTTTCTTAGTCGGTGCTGTCAAATGTGCTGCCTTTTCGTAGTCGGTGCTTCCAAATGTGCTGCCTTTTCGTTGTCGGTGCTGCCAAATGTGCTGCCTTTTCTTAGTCGGTGCTTCCCAATGTGCTGCCTTTTCGTAGTCGGTGCTTCCAAATGTGCTGCCTTTTCGTAGTCTGTGCTTCCAAATGTGCTGCCTTTTCGTAGTCGGTGCTGTCAAATGTGCTGCCTTTTCGTAGTCGGTGCTTCCCAATGTGCTGCCTTTTCGTAGTCGGTGCTTCCAAATGTGCTGCCTTTTCGTTGTCGGTGCTGTCAAATGTGCTGCCTTTTCGTAGTCGGTGCTGTCAAATGTGCTGCCTTTTCGTAGTCGGTGCTTCCAAATGTGCTGCCTTTTCGTAGTCGGTGCTTCCAAATGTGCTGCCTTTTCTTAGTCGGTGCTTCCAAATGTGCTGCCTTTTCGTAGTCGGTGCTTTCAAATGTGCTGCCTTTTCGTTGTCGGTGCTTCCCAATGTGCTGCCTTTTCGTAGTCGGTGCTTCCAAATGTGCTGCCTTTTCGTTGTCGGTGCTTCCAAATGTGCTGCCTTTTCGTTGTCGGTGCTGTCAAATGTGCTGCCTTTTCGTAGTCGGTGCTTCCAAATGTGCTGCCTTTTCGTTGTCGGTGCTTCCAAATGTGCTGTTTTATCGTAGTCGGTGCTTCCAAATGTGCTGTTTTTTCGTAGTCGGTGCTTCCTATTATGCTGCCTTTTCGTTGTCGGTGCTTCCTATTGTTTTTCCTTTTTTGAAGGTGCTTCCAAATGTGCTTTCTTTTTTGTTGATTGTGCTTCTATTTTTTTAATGTTGTTTTGACTCTAGTATTTTAGTAAATTGTTCTTGATTTGACTAGCGTATTATTCAAACCGGTTAATGTATATAAACGAGTCCTAGACAGCAGGACGCTCAGATTGTTACTGCCGTCGACGGTGTACGGATCACCTAGTTTGTTTCTTCTGGTGCATAAGTCGCGTAATTGCCTGTTCTTGAGACTTCGATGGCATCTTTACCGACTTTAACGTCGTACTCGATGGAGGATGTACCATCGACTACGGGAACCATGACGTCGGCGCCGACGATGTTGGAGCAGATCCCGTTGGCAACGCCTCTGACAACACAGAAGGAGACTACTATATGTGCTGTTCCACCATCAGCTGAAGTTTCATCAGCATTGAATACTTCAATTAATGAAGAGCGTACTTCGCATCAGTGCAAATACTGTGGTGCATCATTTACTATCACCTCAAATGCTCGCAGACATGAAAGAAGCGGTTGTTCTAATAATGTTCAAAGAATACAATTTCAGTGCAATAAGTGCAATAAACTAATTTCACGTCTCGATAGCTTACATCGTCATTATAAAAAATGCTCCGAGACGTATAATGAACATGGTTATTGATTTGACTCATGTGTTGTATCGGCTAACGAGACTATATATAAGTGCTATGAACTTCAGTCCGTCTCTGGCTGTGGTGATGAACGGATCGGATAGACATTTAAAGTCATGTAAAAGGCTTAGTCCGTACAATAAGAAGACTTTGAATCGAGGAATCCAAAAGGCTTTGGTAATTTGTCAGTGTTTTTTTTGTACTTGTAGTAGTGTATTGAATTTATGTAATAAATTTTTTTTAAAAGAACTTGTGGTGTTTTTATTTTCTCAAACCTAACACTTTTTTAGTATTTTTTTTAAATTAAAGTTGTTTTGTATCGGCCAGGGATCGAACCGAGGACGGGAATCGATCGAATCAATATGTAAATTAATGAGTGATTTATTTAATGAATTTTGGATTTTTCCCGCTTTTCTAGCTACATTATTACATGATTTCAAGATGGCGGCCGAATTTCAAGATGGCGGAGGGCACCTCCATAATAAATGATTACTGCACTGTAGCGGGTTAGAATAAAATTATCCAGATGGAAATGCACTCTATAATACAAGTACACACAATATGGCGTACTCCAGCAAGTGGTAGCTCCTGGTAGCATGTACTGAACATAAAATGTCGGATCCATGATGGTCGACAAGGACAAAGTCAAATTTCAAGGACAATGTCTAATTTTAAGGTCAAGGTCAAATTTCAAGGTCAAGGTCAAATTTCAAGGTCAAGGTCAAATTTCAAGGTCAAGGTCTAATTTCAAGGTCAAGGTCAAATTTCAAGGTCAAGGTCAAATTTCAAGGTTAAGGTCAAAGTTCAAGGTTAAGGTTCAAGGTCAAGGTCAATGTTCAATGTCAACAGTTGAGGACAAAAGTATGGTGACCAGATAATCATACTACATGGTATCGGCACACTCTAGCAGACGAAAACAAGATGGTGGTCTCCAGCGGATGAAGACAAGATGGCGGACATGATGTCATACCAGTTGACGATATATACCTTGGTATTGTTGGTGTTAGATCAGTCTAGGTAGCTTTCATGGAGGAAGGATCGACCGTTTACTCTCGCCGGGAATCGAACCAAGGACGTACATCGAAATAATCAAACAGAATTCAAATATGTTAATTTTTTGATGAATTTTGGAATTTTTTTCATTAAATTCGGATAATAAATAAAGATTTTCAAGATGGCGTCCAAGTTTCAAGATGGTGGACGTGTCGTCATACTAGGTGACGTTATATATGCTTTGAAAAAAAGTGGTGGGAGTCAGTCTGCCAGCACCTACCATGGGGGAAGGATCGGTCGCCATTTTTAATTTTTTTTTGCCCTCACTAGGTTCGAACCGAGGACTCAGAACTCCGTGTCGTAAATGTAAATTTTTAAATTATTTTTTATTAACATTTTATTAATTGAATATTTTTATAATTTTTAAAAAAAATTCATTAAAATCGGATAATAAATAACAAAATGTTAAAGATGGCGGCCGTAACGGAAATTGCAACGGTGACGTCATCATCCAATATGGCGGAAAACAAAATGGTGGAAAGTTCGAGAACACATGACGTCATCCAAAATGGCGGATCCAAGATGGCGGATCCAAAATGGCCGCCGGGGTCAAGGTCGAGGTCAAAGGTCAAGGTCACAACCATCCAAGATGGCCGCCGTGACGTCACAATCCAAGATGGCGGAAAACACCACAGACACCACAGCCAGAAGCCAGTTTCAGGAAATACATTCCTATACTACTATTAAGTTTGTGTCGACCGTCAAAACCATGATGGAAAAAGTTTAAACGTTGTTTGGAGCACCAGCTATCTTGGTTACTGATAAGCCCTCCACTTTCAAACCTCTAACTACAGGGACATGTGTTTTGAATCGGCTAACTAAGCCTTTTTTCAGTAGTTCTTACTTCCCGCAGGGAAATCAGTCGGAGAGAGTCAATAAGAGCGTGGTTACTTCGTTTTAACGCAAAGACCAGACTCTTTGGGATAATGACCTTGGCTTTACACGCGAAGAGTTGTTTTCCGCTTCCCATTTTGCTTCTAGATACCAGCCTTCCATTCCATTCGTGGTTATGTAACTCTCACACCCTCTCTTGAATCAATGGGGGCTGCCTCCAAAGGATTCGGCGCTCGGCAGATGCACTTAATGTAATACTGAATAATGTAGCCTGTAATTTAGAGCAAGTGCTGAGCATGATTTCCTTGTAGGCGATTTTGTACTTGTTTTGACATATTTGGCAGCTAATCTCAATGTAAGGGTACTCCACATCAGGTATTTAAAGAAATATGTTGCCTAAATTTTTATGTCATTGGTGTAGTTCGACTTCTTGGATCTTTTGTTTGTTAAAGTTGCTGTTTACCGCCTTCCGTCATGCTTTTCCCCGAGACACGAAGCTTAGAAACAAAGAAGATTACCCTTCGCTGTGCGTGAGGAAGAAGGCTGTATGCTGTAGTACCCCGTGCAACTGACCTATCTAAGGGAGCTGTTCTGCACGGCGTTGGGCGCCTAGTCCAATTTCTGGCCCGGGAGAGACTTTCACGTTTGGGCGCTGACAATTATTCGCTGCTGTCGACTACGGAGAAAGGGCCCGCCCTGGATGCCATTCGATGCAGTCATGGTCCTGCCTTCTCCCTGTGGTGCAAGTTTGCTGAAGAACTATAATTCAATGCTGCCTTCTGAGACCCGTGCAGCCGGTGGGCCACCCTTATCCCTACTTTCTGCTGGTATGCCTAACCTGATAGGCATAATAGTTACGTTGTCCTGTCACAAGTCTCTTGTCTTTGCAGGGACAGTTGAGATGCGGTCAGGTATTCACTGGAAAATGACTTTGGAGATACCACCTTCTGCCTATTTGCCGCCTCCCGCTGGTCACTGATGCGGTGCGGGCGGCCCATGTCCCAGGCAGATGCTAATTGACTTCGCCTCCTGATCTACTGTAGGCTGACACCTTCCCTGATTGGAGCATCCACCATCTCTAGTGCGGAGTACCGAGTCCCCGCTTCGTGGGCGAAATTGTCCAAGTTTCCCTTCCTGTTCGGACATCGTTTGGAAGTAGTATCATTGCTGTTTTCGTAAATTCTCCTGGCTTCCTGTTTGCGTATGCTGTCGCCAACTTGAAAGAAGAATTCACTTGTATATTTGGATTGTTTGCAGATGTTTTTCTTCGGTGCCAGAGACATTTCTTTCATAGGAAATCTATTTCATTTCAGTATTTTTTTTTCTGGAGCTTCGAACTGATGTGATTGACTTTGAACTTTCTGTTTGCCCCCTGGTACGGGCAGTTAAGGACGGGAGAAACTGCAGTGATCGCCGCTTCGTTTCAAGACTTCAAGCATGTGCCAACTTCCTTCACTTCCCCTCCTCCCCCTCTCTTGCCGTGCGCAGATACACTCTCGCCTCCGCAAGGCATATTTGCTTGTATTCCCTGGGTCGAGACTTCTTCCTCGAGCTGTATCGTCGGTCACTAGTTCTCTTTTTATGTAGACTTTATAGGCTACAGTTAGAAATGTTCCAAAGGGGAGATGCATCCAAGCACTGCCATGACATGACATTAGTACAGCCTGGCTTGTGCGGTTGGCATTTGCGGCGATGCTAGTAATAATTACTTTGTTAGACGAAGTTAAATTCTAAATTCTAATTTGGCTGCTACTTCAAAATTTTCAATAGGCGTTAAAGTTTACTTTATTGAACATTTATTATTGTATGCCAATTGTTTTTCCTTGGGTTCATCATTATCGATGCAAAAATTGTATTTACAGGTAAAAAATTTTTTAAAAGTTATTATTGAAGTGACAGTCTATGAACTTCTTATTTCAGCAAGGACAAAGGTCTAGCACAAGCCAATTTTTTTTGCAATTTTTTTATTTATAATTTTTTGTAATTCATTAATCTTGATTTAGGAAAACATGCGTTAGTTTTCTCCGCGTTCTCCTGATTATTCATACCAAAATTTTGATGGTTTTCTTAGTGTGGTTCTGATTATTCAAGTCAAGATTTGGTAGGTTTTTTCCATGTGTTCATTATTACCATCAGTAATTTGTTGGTTTCTCCAAGTTCATGCCGACGCTTCCGTTGGTGTTTTAACTGTGATCCTGATTATTCCTGACGAGATTTCTACTGATTTTCTCCGAGTGCTTCTGGGGTCATTTCATGTCAGTTCATCCAACAAAAATTGAAAATGTAACCATTGTTTTTTATAATTTTGATAAATATTGGTTCATTTGTTTGGTGACATAAGGCCACCTAAAAACCAAAATTTCAGATTTTAATCTCAAATACTTCCTGAGAAATCGAACGTTTCATTGTCACCATTTTTGGCCTAAAACAGGTTGTAATGACAGCATAAATTGGTCAGTATCTGTGTTTCCTTGCTTTGTATTTCACTGTAATACCAATATTTAAGAATAAGAACACTTTTCCTTTTGTAAAATTCTCTAGAGAATTCAAATTTTGTCACCAAATTGCTATATCTAGAATGGTTTGTAAGTTATAACAGAATTATTAACATGACTGATGTTTATGTATCATCTGCATCCTTTATTACAAAATAGACAGTATCTCAAAAGGCAGACATCACAAAAAAAATGAGCTTGTTACTATGTGAAAGAGAAAGAAATTTCCTATAAGATACATTAAAAAATAGTGGCTTTCTGCTGGCAACATGTAATGTACTCGATAATCGCTTACTAATGCTATATGCCAATGAATTAGAATCTACAGACACAATCATTGCAATTAGCAAACTGCATTGCTTTTCTGATAAAGCTGCCATTCTATATCACACTTGCACAAGTCTTCTGTCAAAAAACTGTAAGTTCTGCCAGAGCTGCTTGTTGATGGTGCCTGCAAGATGCTGAGTATGTGTGCAAAAGGAACCCAGCACACATCGTCTCGAGGTGAAGGCCAGTAAAAGGAAGCACATGGACCGGCAGGGTGCATGAAGGTTACTTGAGCATCTTCTTCTGACCTATCAATGTTGTTTACAACACCAACGAACCATTTTTTGTCATACACACAATACACATAGCAACCAGTATACAGTTTTGATATCGTACCACCAGGGTCTTTGCTAGCTGCTGTAGCGAAATTGAAAACTAAGAAATATGCCTTATCCTGACTTGTTTTCTTCATTCCTATTTCATACTGGGATATTGGTGAAGCATTGTGAAACCCTCTTGTGCCTGGGATTGTCTTTGCCATAGTATACCGTTGTTTTAGAGTCGAACGAACGTCATTCACATCATTCTTGTCAATGTAATGAAAGATAATACCTGTTATGTGTTCATTGCAGTAGGTAAACATATTAGACACTGATGTAATTTGGTCTTGGAATGGTCGTTGAAGACTAGCTTTTGATGTCAGTCGCTTAACAGTTCCCCCAATTCCATCGCAAGATGATTTGCCATGGCTTGTGGCAAAGAATGACCAAGAAGCTGTGAGCTGAAAATCTTGTGTGTGTTGGCACAAATTGTGGATATTCTTGCAGTTCTTGTACTGAGCAGCACAACCATCACTGAAATAATGTATGTGTTTTACATGAGGCAGGTGTCTTTTAACATAGGCTATAAGACTATTTCGGACTGTGTTTTATACACCATGGAAACATCATGATCCAAATCATTTGACAAAAAACAATGACTGCTTGTTTTAAAATTAGCATTGTCTGAATTTTTGTAGTAAATTACTACTGGATGAACTGTACATTGAATATTGATCCAATGGTATCCTTGTGCTTCATTTTGGATAAGGAAGGAAAATTTTTCACTGAAATCTAATAAAGCTATAACTTCTCTTTCACTTATTTTCTCTTTCAGCTGCTTGAGGTAGTCCGATTGTTTCTTTGTGGTATAGGAATGGGGTATGAGGAGTTCCATTTTTTGTACTAAAATTTCCATAAAGTCTTCTACACTTGAGGTAAGGGTTTGTAATTGTGTTCGGTCTGTACTGACCCACTGTTGATATTCAATCACATCATCTGGATGACAGTCTAAAGTATGATATAGATGCTGCTTTAGAGTATCTGGAGAAGGACAATGCTCACATTGTCTTAGCATACAGGCAGGATTTAAAATGTCACATAAAAGATACAAAATAAGTGAACTATACTTTTCACCTACACCAAGACAGTGATTAAGTAATTCAACATTTTGGTGTATAGTGCACACACAGACGGAATGGGTTCCAGAACTTCCAGCTAAAACGCACCATTTAGGACGCAACGTACAAAACTTTGAAAACCATACCTTGAGAGATGGATATTTTGCCTTAAAAGAACAATACAGCTCATGCAAGTTGCATAGCAAAAGTCTTTTCTGTTTGTAAACATTTTTGGATATACTAACTTTATCTTTCATTCCTGGAATTTCCCTGAAAAACTCATCATCTTGATAGAAATCTTGAATGACCTGCACAGTTTCTTCAGGTAACTTATTCCCACCTGTGGGATGAACTAATGCGCAGATTCCTTTTTCCAGTGTAAGTTGTCTTGCTTGTCTTACCATGTACTCAGAAACATCAAATTCTTGTACTTCCTTCTGTTTGGACTATGATTGAGGGATAAGGGTAAGAATTTGTAATTTTCTTTGTCTATTCATTGTGGGCAGCTTTTGCTTTATTAAAGTTACCAAACGGTCTAAATCGGCAGCCTTTTGTTCCACTTCATGCCTCTGTAATTCTGTACTTTCACTAGTTGATGTGGCTGGAAGCTGTACATCTAATACTTTAGATATTTTTTCTGCTACAGCTGATGATACCTCTTGTACTTTACGTTTTACATATTTTTCTTTTGTATGTTGTGGTACAGCATGCAGTTTTATTGGTGACTGTTGCAAATATTCCAAACTTTTGTCAAGTAAGCTACGGGTTTCTTCTTTTGATGCTTGAATCTCTAAACCCTCTGCAACGTCACATTCGGATGATTCTGAAGATACCTGTGCACCTACTTCTTGAATATTATACAACCTATTCCTACATGAGGAGCATAATTTTTTACCAGGAATTAAATTAATTCCCTTGTCTGCTGCTTTTCTGTAGCACTGTAAAGAGATTGTGCGCAAAGAATGCTTAACTGGAAGACTATGCACTTTCATAGGATCACAACATGTCTGAAACATTTTATACTTCTTAATATAAAACCATTCGTGATGAAAACATACGGTGTGAAGATTATGTTTAGAAATACCTGTTCTCAGCACAAGAAGAGTTTGAATATCTTTGGAAAGTGATTCCAATATTTTGATTCCCTTTGTTATAATATAACACTCTTTATGGCATTCTTCATGCATATCATTCCCAACAGAACAGAATTCTAGTTTAGTAGTACTGGTAGCCATGTAGTTCTCATCCAACTTATAATGAACTAAGATTTTCCACTAACATTTACACAGGCAGCGCAGTAAGACTGGCCTACACAGTGTAGTCTGCATGGTGGCAGACACACGCCTTATCTCTGACCCGGTTATCTTTATTGCTTTCCTCCCCTCTGCCCTTCTGTTAATGGGCCACTATACTGCATTTGCTGTGACAGCCCAGATATTAGGACTATCTCTTAACTGCCTCTGAGGAAGCAAGAAAAAAAAAAACAATGCCAAGGGGAACAGAGCAAGTATCAAAGAACCCCTCTCTTATAGCTAGCAGGCAGACTCCATGCAGAAATGACATATGTACAGTCACATGACATGGCTCTGCAGATAACACAGGGGGATAACACAGGGAAGGTAATTAGAGGCTTTGAAATTTGCAAAATATCCTTGTGTAATATGCGGAAAATATGGAACATACAGAACCCTTATATTCGATCCTCTTTGCTTCCATCTTCTGGCTGCCTTTTTTTAGGGGCCCCATTTACATCACCAAGTCATTTTCATTTTGTTTTTCAACACTCCAGCAAAAAGCCACTATTTTTTTATGTATCATATAGAAACTTTCCTCCTCTTTCACATAGTACCAATCTCATTTTTTTGTGAGGTCTGCCTTTTGAGATACTGTCTATTTTGTAATAAAGGATGCAGATGATACATGAAACATCAGTCATGTTAATAATTCTGTAATAACTTACAAACCATTCTAGATATAGCAATTTGGTGGCAAAATTTGAATTCTCTAGAGAATTTTACATAAGGAAAAGTGTTCTTATTCTGAAATATTGGTGTTACAGTGAAATACAAAGCAAGGAAACACAGATACTGACAAATTTATGCTGTCATTACAACATGTTTTAGGCCAAAAATGGTCACAAAGGAACCTTCGATTTCTCAGGAAGTATTTGAGATAAAAATCTAAAATTTTGGTTTTTAAGTGGCCTTTTGTCACCTAACAATTGAACCAATTTTTATTAAAATAAAAAAACATGGGTTACATGCCTTGGATGAACTGAAATGGAATGACCCTTTGGTTATTTCTGAGAAATCAATCTCTGTATGAAATTTTTTTTTACTTAATAAGACATGCAAATTTTTTTCAGGGTTGCATTTAATTATTGAATTTCTGTTACTAAATTAGCATATACAATAATTTTGTTAGATGTGAAAAAAAACATTTCTGAGGCAAATACTATGCCCTGAGACAGCTGAGATACTTACGCTATCATGCAAAACGAACTTCCTTTTCCTTGATGTCTAGCGAAGCCCTACTTCTCTTGCGATCATGAGTGAGTATCTTGCATCCCAAGTGAAAATTAAATATTATTTACCTCCACACAACACATTTTGACATATGTTGATAAAAATCAGACTACTTGACCATGAGTCTTTTAAAATTGTAAATTAACTCTCGATGATGATATATTAAAATTTCTAACTAAGAAAATGATTCAAATTACAGAAATCTCCGTTTATATCTGGAATTAGTTGCAGAAGCTAACATGTATATTGGTTCGTTGCCTGTGACTGTATCAAAAGGACACCACTGTAGGTATTGCAGAAAAGAGTTTGTGCTGTAAATAAATGCTAGACAACACGAGAAGAATGACTGTGTTAAAACCCATTATGCAAAATGACAAGTTGTGTTCGATGTAGCAAGACTTTATGAGAAGAGAGCTTAAAAATACATGGCAAAACTTGTAAAGTCGAGCCCACCTACAAGAAACAGGACAACGATGGAGATACTATTTAAAAGAATAATGTGCTGCATGACGTCAATAATTTTCCTCATGATATCGACAAAGAACTTAAATTAAATTATGCTGATGATTTCAGGAATACTCAAATCAATAGAAGAATCATCACCGTGAAAAAAGAGAATATATTCAAGCCCATATCAAGTAGATCCTCCATACTTAGAAATAATGATGGACACTTTAAAAGGAAGCTTTGAGACTATGAAGAAGCTTCGACATTAGAAAATTTGAATTATGATAGTAATCAATGTGAAGAAGCTGACTTCTACGATGGTGGTGACAGTGACTATGAGCTGGTAACAAGAACAAACACTGAGATGAAGTACCTAAAACTGGAAATATCCTAGACTGTGATGAAGCACTTAGACCAAGACGATGGAACCGAAGTAGTATAGGTTAGTATGTTCTGGCACAGGCGCCAGGCGGTGGAGCTGTGTGTCCTTTCCACCATATTGGATTGTGACGTCACGGCGGCAATCTTGGATGGTTGTGACCTTGACCTTTGACCTTGACCTTGAATTTGATCCTCAAAAATTGCCAAAATTGGGTAAAAATTGCCCAAAATTCCTCAAAAATCGCCAAAATTTCAATTTTTGTGGAAAAAAATTCCGCCAAAAAATCTCAAAAATTTCGATAAATTGAAAATTCCCGTTTTCGAGGGAAAAATTTCCCGTTTCGAGGGAAAAATTCCCGTTTTTAATCCTTAAAAATCCCACCGACTAGAAAGTCCTAAAAGAGGCTTAAAACTCCTAAGAGATAGCCGCTTATAAGCCTCTGACGTCATCTAGGATTATGACCGCCATTTTGAAAGATGACGTCACCGTTGCAATTTCCGTTACGCCCGCCATCTTTAACTTTTTTATTTATTATCCGATTTTAACGGGGAAAAAATTAAAATTTATAAAAAATTCAAATAATAAAAATTTAATAAAAAATAATAAAAAACAAACATTTACGACACGGAGCTCGGAGTCCTCGGTTCGAACCCGGAGAGGGCAAAAAAAATAAAAATGACGACCGATCCTTCCCCCCGCGGTGGGTGCTGGCATACTGACTCCCAATACTTTTTTTTTCAAAGCATATATATCGCCACCTAGTATGACGTCATGTCCGCCATCTTGTTTCGTCTGCTGGAGACCACCATCTTGTTTTCACCAGCTAGAGTGCGATGACACCATGTTAGTTAATTTCTTACCCGATAGAGTGCAGTAATCATCTATTACTGTGACACCCGCCATCTTGTCATTTCGACGCCATCTTGAAAATCCGTAATTTTAATGCTAGAAATTCGGGAAAAGTTCCAAAATTCATTAAATAAATCACTCATTAATATACATATTGATTCGACCAGTTTCAGTCCTTGGTTCAATACCCGATCGATGCAATAATGATTAATTTTATGTAAAAAATAATTTCAATATACCATGTTCAACATCTTAAAGAGACTTTAAAACCTCTACTACCATCATCCTATAAGCCATCAACACCACCATCTTGGAAAATTCGTAATTATATTGCTAGAGATTCGGGAAAAAGTTCAGAAATCATTAAATAAATTTCCGATCAATATACTGATTAATTAGATCGACCAAGGTCCTTGGTACGATCTAGGATGATGCAAAAAAAAAGAAATATAACATCAACTTAACATAATAGTAACAGGTTCGAGGAATTAAACACCTCAAGTTCTTTTACAAACATAATATTTATTACATAATTTCTATTCTACTACAGGATCACTTACGAAAGCCAGCAAATTTATAATCAATCATTTAGTTCCGCATCGGCGTGAAATGACTAATTCTTAGCTCCAATCGGTTTATACTAGACAGAGTCCAACCAGAACCTTTACTGACATAGTTCTCCTCTTCTTGACAGAGTTTCTGGATACCATTTTTAACAGTTTGCTTGACATCGTTAGAACTGTAAATTACTGCAGCCGATGTCTTAAATGCACACTTCTTCACTTTGTCATCTAACGGATACGGCTTTCCATATAGACAGTCCAACCTCAAGTTATATTTTAATGGACCGTTTGTTGCTACGTCATGAGTAAGCTGATTGATTATGTCCTGTCTGATATCATCAAGAAAAGTACAAATGTCCTTCGACTCACCGAACGTATTTAGATAATAGTAGTCCTTCAATGTTCCACGAAACGCAGTCTGCGCCAAGTAGAAGCCATTATCGTTCACTTGTAATGCTCCGAACACTGTTTTAGGTTTAGATCCATGTTCAGACGTCATAGCAATCGGATGCTGCGCATCTGTGTTTTTGATTGTACGCTCACGAGCCTTCAAACTATAGCGAGGAGTCGAAATGTCTGCAGGTAGTTCAACAGTAGGCACACGGACTTCACCTTTACATATTTTCGCATGTCGTCGCAAACTATCAATTCGAGTAAACCATTCATGACAATCATCACATCGAAACTTTATACGAGAAGGATTCTTTTTGCATTTGCTCCGCTCATGTCTTCGTGCATCATGAGAGAATGCGAACGACGTATCACAGTAGCTGCAAGGATACCGTGGTGATGAAGACGAACCTTTCAGACCCGATCCAGATATGGACGATGCAACAGTAGTAGTACCATTTCCAGGCATACTCTTATGAACATCGATGCATCGCTGTTGCACCGATACCTTTACTTTCTGCCGCACAGCAGGACCTTTACATGTCTTCATGTGCGTTTTCATATTATCTTTTCTGGCAATCCGCTTATGACATTTCTCACAAACAATCATTTTACGATATAGGTTCTTGGCACATTCTCTCTTCTCATGCCGTCGAGCATTGCTGCTGTTTGAGTAAATCTTGTCACAGTAACAGCACCGATGTTCGTTAGTTGTTGTCGATTCGGCATCCATTGAAGTCTCCATCGAGGGCGAAACAAGGTTCGTCGAGCTTTCCTGCACAGCCAGCACTACCGGCATTAAAGTCTCTTCTGCTGGTGGTATGAAGTCTGATGAAGTCTCCTCCAATGTTGACATCCTCGTTGTCAACGGGATCTGCTCCATCATCTTCGTCGCTGACGTCAAGGTTCCCATAGTCGTTGGTACAACCTCCATCGAGTTCGACGATAAAGTTGGTAAAGATGCCATCGAGTTCGCAAGAAAAGTTAATTACGTGATTTATGCATCAGATTAAACAAACTAGGTGATCCTTACACCGCCGTCGTCAGTAACAAACTGAGCGTCCTGCTGTCTAGGACTCGCTTATATACATGCTCCGTATGGAATAATACGCTAGTCAAATCAAGAACCATCTACAATAATACTAGAGTCAAAACATCATTAAAAATAGAAGGACCATCAACGAAAAGGCAGCACATTTGGAATCACCGATAACGAAAAGGCAGTACATTTGGAAGCACCGACAACGAAAAGGGAGCACATTTGGAAGCACCGACAAAGAAAAGGCAGCACATTTGGAAGCACCGACAACGAAAAGGCAGCACATTTGGAAGCACCGACAACGAAAAGGCAGCACATTTGGAAGCACCGACAACGAAAAGGCAGCACATTTGGAAGCACCGACAACGAAAAAAGGCAGCACAATTTGGAAGCACCGACAACTAAACGGCAGCACATTTGGAAGCACCGACAACGAAAAGGCAGCACATTTGGAAGCACCGACAACGAAAAAAGGCAGCACATTTGGAAGCACCGACAAAGAAAAAAGGCAGCACATTTGGAAGCACCGACAACTAAAAGGCAGCGCATTTGGAAGCACCGACAACGAAAAGGCAGCACCATCATCAAAAAACCCACACATTTGTCTTTGGCTCCAATATTCATTGGCTCCATTATTCATTGGCTCCATTATTCATTGGCTCCATTATTCATTGGTTCCATTATTCATTGGTTCCATCAGTCTATTGATTACATCAGTCTAGTGACTCCATCAGTCATTGGCTCCTACAGTCATTGGCTCCTACAGTCATTGGCTCTAACTGTCTTTTGTCTCACCAACTCCAAATATATTTGGCTAGAATTCTACGATTCTAAGAGACTATGAGGCCACAAGGCTACGAGTCTAAAATGATCTAGCTGGTTACGAGTTATACATGGCTTGCGAGGCTACAGAGCTACACAGCTTCTAGTACACAAGTTAACGTGACTGCGAGGATAAAGGACTACAAGTCTGCATGAGTACTTGACTACGAAGCTACTCGTCTACAAGGCTCCAGTTGTCGCATCTGTCTTCGAAAGAATTTTCTCTTTTGCTCCAACTGCTCCATCAGCATTATGATATAAGATTACAAGGCTGCTTGCTTACGTAGCTTCAAGTCTACGAGACTACGACCCATGTAGTTACGAGACTATGCGATAACAAGTTTTCAAGGTTACGTGATCGCGAGGCTATAGTACTACGAAGCTTCCAGAACGCATGGTTACGAGACTGCATGACTAATTGACCGCGTGGTTTCAAATCTTCTTGTCTCTAACTGACTACAATAGCACTATTCAGTGGTGAGAGTTAATTTATCTTATGCAAAGGTACTTGCTGCAAGTAGTTCCGCTTTTCAACATCAGATGACATCACGTGTTTGTTGCAGGTAAATAATAATTATTTCTTTTATGCAGGATGCGGGATGCTCACTATCGATCGCATAAGAAGTTTAGCTACGATAGTCTCCAAGGAGAAGGAAGTTCGTCCTTCCTGCTAGTGCTTCTCAGATTTCTCACGGTCCGCCATCTTGGATTGCGACGTCACGGCGGTCTTTTTGGTTGAGTGTGACCTTGAACTTTGACCAAAACCACAGGAATGATCGCAGGCACAGGGATTAACCATCAAAATATTAGCAAGAATAATCGGGAGCACACGGAGAAAACCACCATAATATTGTCAAGAATAATCGGAAGCACACGGAGAAAACCATCAGGGAGGATGTCGTTTATAAACATCATAAAATACCAATTTTTTTAAAAAGTCCAAATTTAATCCTGCTTAAGCAAAGAGTTCACAAGTCAGCTTGTGAACTCTTCGCTTAAGCAACATGAGAGTTCTAGCACAAGTCTGCTTTAGATCTCTTTGCTTAAGCAACATGAGAGTTCTAGCACAAGCCCGCTTGTGAACTCTTTGCTTAAGCAACATGAGAGTTCTAGCACAAGTCAGCTTGTGAACTCATTGCTTAAGCAACATGAGAGTTCTGGCACAAGTCAGCTTGTGAACTCTTTGCTTAAGCAGGATTAAATTTGGACTTTTTTAAAAAATTGGTAATTTATGATGTTTATAAACGACATCCTCCCTGATGGTTTTCTCCGTGTGCTTCCGATGATTCTTGACAATATTATGGTGGTTTTCTCCGTGTGCTCCCGATTATTCTTGCTAATATTTTGATGGTTAATCCGTTAGCTTGCGATCATTCCTGTGGTTTTGGTCAAAGTTCAAGGTCACACTCATCCAAGATGACCGCCGTGACGTCGCAATCCAAGATGGCGGACCGTGAGTAATCTGAGAAGCACTAGCAGGAAGGACGAACTTCCTTCTCCTTGGAGACTATCGTAGCTAAACTTCTTATGCGATCGATAGTGAGCATCCCGCATCCTGCATAAAAGAAATAATTATTATTTACCTGCAACAAACACGTGATGTCATCTGATGTTGAAAAGCGGAACTACTTGCAGCAAGTACCTTTGCATAAGATAAATTAACTCTCACCACTGAATAGTGCTATTGTAGTCAGTTAGAGACAAGAAGATTCGAAACCACGCGGTCAATTAGTCATGCAGTCTCGTAACCATGCGTTCTGGAAGCTTCGTAGTCCTATAGCCTCGCGATCACGTAACCTTGAAAACTTGTTATCGCATAGTCTCGTAACCACATGGGTCGTAGTCTCGTAGACTTGAAGCTACGTAAGCAAGCAGCCTTGTAATCTTATATCATAATGCTGATGGAGCAGTTGGAGCAAAAGAGAAAATTCCTTCGAAGACAGATGCGACAACTGGAGCCTTGTAGACGAGTAGCTTCGTAGTCAAGTACTCATGCAGACTTGTAGTCCTCTATCCTCGCAGTCACGTTAACTTGTGTACTAGAAGCTGTGTAGCTCTGTAGCCTCGCAAGCCATGTATAACTCGTAACCAGCTAGATCATTTTAGACTCGTAGCCTTGTGGCCTCATAGTCTCTTAGAATCGTAGAATTCTAGCCAAATATATTTGGAGTTGGTGAGACAAAAGACAGTTGGAGCCAATGACTGTAGGAGCCAATGACTGATGGAGTCACTAGACTGATGTAATCAATAGACTGATGGAACCAATGAATAATGGAACCAATGAATAATGGAGCCAATGAATAATGGAGCCAATGAATATTGGAGCCAATGACAAATGTGTGGCTTTTTTGATGATGGTGCTGCCTTTTCGTTGTCGGTGCTTCCAAATGCGCTGCCTTTTAGTTGTCGGTGCTTCCAAATGTGCTGCCTTTTTTCGTTGTCGGTGCTTCCAAATGTGCTGCCTTTTCGTTGTCGGTGCTTCCAAATGTGCTGCCTTTTAGTTGTCGGTGCTTCCAAATGTGCTGCCTTTTCGTTGTCGGTGCTTCCAAATGTGCTGCCTTTTCTTTGTCGGTGCTTCCAAATGTGCTGCCTTTTCGTTGTCGGTGCTTCCAAATGTGCTACATTTTTGTTGTCGGTGCTTTCAAATGTGCTGCCTTTTCGTTGTCGGTGCTTCCAAATGTGCTGCCTTTTTGTTGTCGGTGCTTCCAAATGTCCTGCCTTTTCTTTGTCGGTGCTTCCAAATGAGCTGCCTTTTCGTTGACGGTGATTCCAAATGTGCTGCCTTTTCGTTGATGGTCCTTCTATTTTTAATGATGTTTTGACTCTAGTATTATTGTAGATGGTTCTTGATTTGACTAGCGTATTATTCCATACGGAGCATGTATATAAGTTAGTCCTAGACAGCAGGACGCTCAGTTTGTTACTGACGACGGCGGTGTAAGGATCACCTAGTTTGTTTAATCTGGTGCATAAATCACGTAATTAACTGTTCTTGCGAACTCGATGGCATCTTTACCAACTTTATCGTCGAACTCGATGGAGGTTGTACCAATGACTACGGGAACCTTGACGTCAGCGACGAAGATGATGGAGCAGATCCCGTTGACAACGAGGATGTCAACATTGGAGGAGACTTCATCAGACTTGATACCACCAGCAGAAGAGACTTTAATGCCGGTAGTGCTGGCTGTGCAGGAAAGCTCGACGAACTTCGTTTCGCCCTCGATGGAGACTTCAATGGATGCCGAATCGACAACAACTAACGAACATCGGTGCTGTTACTGTGACAAGATTTACTCAAACAGCAGCAATGCTCGACGGCATGAGAAGAGAGAATGTGCCAAGAACCTATATCGTAAAATGATTGTTTGTGAGAAATGTCATAAGCGGATTGCCAGAAAAGATAATATGAAAACGCACATGAAGACATGTAAAGGTCCTGCTGTGCGGCAGAAAGTAAAGGTATCGGTGCAACAGCGATGCATCGATGTTCATAAGAGTATGCCTGGAAATGGTACTACTACTGTTGCATAGTCCATATCTGGATCGGGTCTGAAAGGTTCGTCTTCATCACCACGGTATCCTTGCAGCTACTGTGATACGTCGTTCGCATTCTCTCATGATGCACGAAGACATGAGCGGAGCAAATGCAAAAAGAATCCTTCTCGTATAAAGTTTCGATGTGATGATTGTCATGAATGGTTTACTCGAATTGATAGTTTGCGACGACATGCGAAAATATGTAAAGGTGAAGTCCGTGTGCCTACTGTTGAACTACCTGCAGACATTTCGACTCCTCGCTTTAGTTTGAAGGCTCGTGAGTGTACAATCAAAAACACAGATGCGCAGCATCCGATGCTATGACGTCTGAACATGGATCTAAACCTAAAACAGTGTTCGGAGCATTACAAGTGAACGATAATGGCTTCTACTTGGCGCAGACTGCGTTTCGTGGAACATTGAAGGACTACTATTATCTAAATACGTTCGGTGAGTCGAAGGACATTTGTACTTTTCTTGATGATATCAGACAGGACATAATCAATCAGCTTACTGATGACGTAGCAACAAACGGTTCATTAAAATATAACTTGAGGTTGGACTGTCTATATGGAAAGCCGTATCTGTTAGATGACAAAGTGAAGAAGTGTGCATTTAAGACATCGGCTGCAGTAATTTACAGTTCTAACGATGTCAAGCAAACTGTTAAAAATGGTATCCAGAAACTCTGTCAAGAAGAGGAGAACTATGTCAGTAAAGGTTCTGGTTGGACTCTGTCTAGTATAAACCGATTGGAGCTAAGAATTAGTCATTTCACGCCGATGCGGAACTAAATGATTGATTATAAATTTGCTGGCTTTCGTAAGTGATCCTGTAGTAGAATAGAAATTATGTAATAAATATTATGTTTGTAAAAGAACTTGCCGTGTTTAATTCCTCGAACCTGTTACTATTATGTTAAATTGATGTTATATTTCTTTTTTTTTTTTTTGCATCATCCTAGATCGTACCAAGGACCTTGGTCGATCTAATTAATCAGTATATTGATCGGAAATTTATTTAATGATTTCTGAACTTTTTCCCGAATCTCTAGCAATATAATTACGAATTTTCCAAGATGGTGGTGTTGATGGCTTATAGGATGATGGTAGTAGAGTTTTTAAAGTCTCTTTAAGAATGTTGAACATGGTATATTGAAATTATTTTTTACATAAAATTAATCATTATTGCATCGATCGGGTATTGAACCAAGGACTGAAACTGGTCGAATCAATATGTATATTAATGAGTGATTTATTTAATGAATTTTGGAACTTTTCCCGAATTTCTAGCATTAAAATTACGGATTTTCAAGATGGCGTCGAAATGACAAGATGGCGGGTGTCACAGTAATAGATGATTACTGCACTCTATCGGGTAAGAAATTAACTAACATGGTGTCAGCGCACTCTAGCTGGTGAAAACATGATGGTCTCCAGCAGACGAAACAAGATGGCGGACATGACGTCATACTAGGTGGCGATATATATGCTTTGAAAAAAAAAAGTAGTGGGAGTCAGTATGCCAGCACCCACCGCGGGGGGAAGGATCGGTCGTCATTTTTATTTTTTTTGCCCTCTCCGGGTTCGAACCGAGGACTCCGAGCTCCGTGTCGTAAATTTTTGTTTTTTATTAATTTTTATTAAATTTTTATTATTTAAATTTTTTTCCCGTTAAAATCGGATAATAAATAAAAAAGTTAAAGATGGCGGGCGTAACGGAAATTGCAACGGTGACGTCATCTTTCAAAATGGCGGTCATAATCCTAGATGACGACGGAGGCTTATAAGCGGCTATCTCTTAGGAGTTTTAAGCCTCTTTTAGGACTTTCTAGTCGTTGGGATTTTTAAGGACTAAAAACGGGAATTTTTCCCTCGAAACGGGAAATTTTTCCCTCGAAAACGGGAATTTTCAATTTATCAAAATTTTTGAGATTTTTTGGCGGAATTTTTTTCCACAAAAATTGAAATTTTGGCGATTTTTGAGGAATTTTGGGCAATTTTTGCCCAATTTTGGCAAGTTTTGAGGACAAATTCAAGGTCAAGGTCAAAGGTCAAGGTCAAGGTCATCCAAGATGGTCTACGTGACGTCAAAATCCAAGTTGGCGGAAAGGACACACAGCTCCATCGCCTGGAGCCTGTGCCAGAAAATACTATTATATACTACTAACCGACATTATAGAATAAATCATTCTGATCAAGCTCATGATGAACACTGGGACGATAGTGATCTCAAAAATATTAATGAAAAACATTACATTAAGATGACCGCAGCAATAGAGATCCATTACACATCATAAGTAGATTCCAACAAATTGATCGATCATCTGAGACTACTGATGGCTTCCGTTAGGGCAGAAAACTACTCGCTGCTCAACGAAATAGCCTTCATGCCCAAAGAACTGATGAAAACGGGCTACCTACAACAATGACATAATTTTCCTGCATTTGTATAAAATTAAAAAAAATACATTATATTTTGGATTTAAAAAATGATTATTTTATTTCTTAAAATCTGATTTGTAACTAAGACTGAGTTCTCGTGATACAGCTTCCTTTTTTTTAATGTGCTTCCTTTTTCCATTATGTCGAATGTGCTTTAAATAGGTTTATACTTTTTAATGTGCTTAAAAATGTGCTTCCTTTTCGTTATGGTACTTCCTATATTGCTTCATTTTTTGGATTTTGCTTCAAAAGGTGCTTTTTTGTATGTACTCCCAAATGTGCTTCCTTTTTGACGACGAATGAGCATCGATAAGTATATACTTAGGACATGATTGGCCTCGTGGTTCGGAGACGATTTAAACGCCTTAAATTGAATATATGTGTCTATCTTACATGTTGCTGGTCACAGACTGAAATTTTCTGGCTACTGACTGGAGTTGCGTGCCTGGCCAACCGACTGATGTGCATGGCCACAGTCTGGACGTGCTAACCACCAACTGAACGTGTCTAGCGTACAAATGGTCGTGTCTTGTCGATGACTGGACATGCCTGGCCACAAACTAAATATTACTGGCTTCCGATTTCATGTCTGGCCACTGTCTGAAGGTGTTATCAAACATCTGGATGTGTCTCGTTAATCGACTTCATGTAGAACTGCACAAAAACATATGTCAAAGAAAAAAAAGGTCTCGCTTCGCCTTCTAAGAAGACAATAGACATCGAGAAACGCTTGTAATTTGCTTGTTTTTTGTACTTGTAGAATTTCTGTATTAATTATTTTATTTGTAATTTTGTTGTTTTATTTTTTGAAACTGTCAATTCAATGAAAAATTTAAATAAAAAATACATTTTTACCTGTAGTTACACTTTTAACATACAGCAAGTATCAAACCAAGGCTTTAGAATCAATAACAATTTTTATTAGGGAATGTTTTATGATTTTTAGAATTTTTACAGAATTTGTAACTTAATAATTACAGATTTCCTATGGTGACCAAGGTGATCAACAAGATGGTGGGCGCCCTCGTAATAAATTATTAATGCATTTCGGGTAAATACTAAACTAATATGGCAGCAGCGCACTCTAGCAGATGAAAACATTATGTAAGACCCAAGATGGCTGCCTCCAGCAGACTAAAACAAGATGATCGCCATGATGTAATATTGGCTGATGTAATATCTGTCTTGGCATTAGTGGTGGGAGGTAAGTTTTCCGGTGGCTTCTGTAGAGGAAGGATCCATCGCGATTTTTAATCGAATGCCCTTTCCATTTTTGAACCGTGGACACAAAGCTGCATGACATAAGTACGTTATTATTAAAATTTTACTATTTTAATTTTTAGAAATTTTAAATTTTTTTCCTGATTATTTAGCTAAGTTATCGATTTTCTAGATGGCTGATGATTTTCCAAATGGCTGATGTTTTAAATAAAGTTTTATAACTTAATATTTTTCCGAATTTCTAGCCAAAAATTACGAATTTTTAAGTTGGTGGCCCTAATGAAAAGTGCAACAATGGCGCCCGAGGTCAAGGTCTTGATATCAGCGGCATAGAGCGGCTTGCTTTAAGAAGACTTAAGCCGCTTTTAGGATTTTTAATCCATTGACATTTTCCAGAAATAAAATGGGAAATTGTCATGCTAAACGGGAATTTTTCTCCTCGAAATAAGGAAATTTCTAGGAATTTTGAGATATTTTGATTCATTTTTGAGGAAATTTTATGAAATTGGACATCAAAATGGCCGCTATGACGTCACAACCCTAGATGGCGGTCGGCAACTCCAGCACCTACTTACGGAACCTGTGTCAGTAACGGCAATTATATAGGTACTACTCACCACAAAGAATGAGAGACCACTTCCTGCCATACTTGTAGTCACTCCCTAGGAGACAAGATTGTTTCCCATACTTGTTGAGGTAAAAATACAGAGGACTTGCTATAAAGTTTAATTCAGCGCACTGGAGTTCAGTACTAAACTGAAATCCAAAGATAACCAGACTGGTGCTTAAAATTGTGGATTAAATCAAGTAATAAATAAATGCCCTTGTACTATGTGGGCGTGCAAAATACATCACTTTTATTATACAAAACACAGTTGGGCACGAAGCAGCACTCTCTCCTACTGTACTTATAATCACACTACAGAAATAATTTATAATACACACTTGTAAATGAAACATAAGTATAAAGAGCACTCTTAAATCATTCGCGTTCCAAATATAGAACCTTTATAGCACGCTGTAGAGCAGGAAGACGTTTACTCACATTCCAGTACTCAATCAGAAGGAAACATGTCTAAAAACATGCTTGAATGTGTAATCGATAAAACAAAGATTAATCAAAGTGTTTCCCAAACCTAGCACTATCTTACACAGCAAGCTGTACAGTAGAAAGGATAGCAATTTCCTGCCCTGTGATCACTCTGCCGTGAACACATATGATAATCACGCTTGCAGATAAAGTAAAAGATGAGAGCTTTAGTACACCATTTGTGTTCCAAACTCAGCGCCTTTTTCTCTAACAAACTGTACAGTAAGACGCAGATCACTCGTCTATATTGTACACTCTCTGTAGAGAAAATTAAAAATACGCAAGCGTATATGTGTAGTCAAAGCATAGGTGTTTCGTATCCCATATGTGGTCCAAGCATAGTACCTCTCTTCTAAGGCTCACTGTAGAGCAAGAAACAAAGCACTCTCCTTTCCTGTCTTACTCTGCAAAAAATATATCTAAAATGTTTAAATTGGAGTCAAAAATAGAGAGGGAGCTCCTATTCCATGCTATTCCAAAAACAGAGCATCTTTCATCACTAGCACACAGTACAGCAGGGACCAACACATTCCCTAACCATACCTGGTTTTCACTCTGCAGAGATAATATTTTATGCCTTAACTTTTACGTTAATTTGATATTGAGAGGATGATCGAACACCACGAATACCTACTTTAAAAAAAAACATATTTCTAGTTTAGCACGCTTAAAAGCGGCAAAAGTAAACTCTCATTTCATACTGAAACTCATTTTAAGGGAATTATTTCTAATAAAAAAAATTTGATTTAATTCGAGGAAGAGAGGTTACTCGTTTCCCCATGCATGTTCAAAACACAACTCCTTCCTTCACTAGTTATCTAAAGAGGAGGTAGCAGTGCACCCTTCTTTTTTTCTTGTACTTACTTTGCAGGGAACATATCTGGTACACTTGTAGGTGTAATCAAAGTAGGAAGAAGTTCCATACTTGATTTGTATTTCAAATTAAACACTTCTTATATAATGTGCTGAAGAGCAAGAAACAATGGACTCTCCTGCGAAATGTGCAGAGATCATTTTTGATACTTATGCTTGTGTAATCTTCCAAAGACAGCTCCTATATACTACAGCACACTTAAAACCAGAGAGATAAACACTCTCGTGCTATATAATTACTCTGCAGGGAACATGTCTGATAAGCTTGTATGTGGAGCTGAACCACAGAGGATGCTACCGACTAAGGCACTCGCCAATGAGTGTTTACAAAACAGTGCTCTTTTTATCTCGCATGCTGTAATGCAGAGAGCGACCCACACTACTTCAGTTTACTCACTCTGCAGGACACAAAGATGAATCATCGGAGACTTGAGTACTTGGATACTCGGGTATATAAACACACTGCAACACATATTATAGCCATGTAAAAACGAACAATAATCACATAGAACAACAAATCATGAAGGAACTGACTAAGGTGAGAATTTAAGTTGAATAGTTTTTAACTTCCACTTACCGATGATGTCGGTGTTAAACTGCGCTACAGAAAGATGAAAAAAATTATAATCCAAAATTGAGGAAGACGTTCCCGGAAAAAAATTACTTCACCAAACTACATAATTGCTGGATAAAGTATTGGGATTCATCCACAGAATTACATTCAAATTACGAACTTCTCAAAGCAGTTTATAACTCGGCCAAAGCTCGAAGAAGCTGAGCAACGGCGACTGGAGACTAAGTGCTGAAGGTGGGTAGAACCATGTGTATTAAAGTCTGGTCTGAAGGACTGGTGAAATAATACCGGAAGTCGTCAATAGCTGCGGTTACTTTTTTACCGAAAAATGTGCCTAGAGTGGCCAACCAACTGAGAAGTGACGCTGATGGTGGCGAATTCAGGAACCTCAGGGGCCTAATAGTTACTATAGCCACAGGGCAGATGGCCTCCATGGCCTCCAGATCTCGAAGGCAGCGATACGTATGGAGCAAGAAGTTATAAATATGGAGCACAGTTTTTGCACTGACTGCAGAGGGCATCCTCGGGGAACCTTGTCAGTAGTATAGGAATGTATTTCCTGGGACTGGCTTCTGGGTGTGGTGCCTGTGGCCCCGACCGCCATCTTGGATTCTGACGTTCCGGTCGCCATCTTTGATGAGCGTAACGGGACACAGCGTAACGGGACAAGCAGTACCTTGAAATTTGACCCTCAAAAATCCCCAAAAGTTGTCAAAATTCCTCAAAATTCGCCAAAATTTTCATTTTTGTGGAAAAAATTCCGCCAAAAAATCTTAGAAAAATTCTGCAATTCAAAAATTAGGATTTCAAAAACCTCAACAGACGTTTTGCCCCAGAAAGAACCCAAAATTCCTAAAAACGGCTTAAGCATCCATGTCTAAAGCCTCCGGTAAGCCATTTCTAGGAATAAGGATACCATGACCGCCATCTTGGATTATGACGTCACCGTTGCAATTTCCGTTACGGTCACCATCTTTAACTTTAACTTTTTTATTATCCGATTTTAATGAAAAAAAATTTAAAATTTATAAAAAAATTCAATTAATAAAATTTTAATAAAAATTATTAAAAAACATACATTTACGACATGGAGCTCGGAGTCCTCGGTTCGAACCCGACGAGTGCAAAAAAAATAAAAAAAAAACCGATCCTTCCCCCGTGGTGGGTGCAGGCAGACTGGCCCCCACCACTTTGTTAATAGCATATATATCGTCAGGTAACATGACGTCACGTCCGCCATCTTGTCTTCATTGATGGAAGCCATCATTATTGTATCGTTGGCTAGAGTGCGCTGACGCCATGTTAGTTTAATTCTTATCAGCCAGAGTGCAGTAATCATTTATTATTACTGTGACAACCGCCATCTTGTCATTTGGACGCCATCTTGAAAATCCGTAAATTTAATGCTAGAGATGCGGGAAAAAAGTTCAAAATTCATTAAAAAAATTGGCAATAAATATAATGATTGATTGGATCGACTAATGTCCTTGGTTCGAAACCGCTAAGAGCAAAAAAAAATCCTTCCTCCACAGAAGCCACCTACAGACTGATCTACCACCACCAATACCAAGGTACATATATCATCAGCTGGTATGACGACATGTCCACCATCTTGTCTTCATCCGCTGGAGACCACCATCTTGTTTTCGTCCGCAAGAGTGTGCTGATACCATGTTAGTATAATTATCTGGTCACCATACCTTTCTCCTCCAATGTTGACATTGAACTTTGACCTTGACGTTGAACTTTGACCTTGAAATTTGACCTTGAAATTTGAGATTAACCTTGAAATTTGACCTTGACCATGAAATTTGACTTTGACCTTAAAATTTTACCTTGACCTTGAAATTTTACTTTGTCCTTGTCGATCATCATGGATCCAACATTTTATGTTCAGTACATTCTACCAGGAGCTACCACCTGCTGGAGTACACAATCTTGTGTGTGTACTCGTCTTATAGAGTACATTTCCATGTAGATAATTTATTCTAACCCGCTAAAGTGCAGTAATCATTTATTACCGAGGTGCCCCGCCATCTTAAAATTTGGGCGCCATCTTGAAATCGTGTAATTATTTAGCTATAAATTTGGGAAAAAATCCAAAATCCATCAAAAAAATCACTCATTAATTTAGATATTAAATCGCAGGATCCTGCCCTCTATTCGATACTTGAACAGTGACAAGTGTAACTAAATATTAAATAAATTTAATATTTTGTTTTTCCACTACCTTTCGCGGAGTTTATAAATCATTCTCTCTTCAAAAATAAAACACAAGTCAATGTACGACAATGTTCGACGAATTAAATACATTGCCGATAAGCCTAACATGAAAGTCTAGTTTTTCGATAATCTGAATAACCTCTAAACCGTTCATGTACAAAGCCATACATACATATATACCAAGCGTCTTCGGACCGAGAGACCGGGTCATAATCAATGTCAGACGTATAGATCAGTTATTTCCGAACCTCACGACCTTCCTCATCGTCAGCTAATTATATTCAATTGAACCAACGGATCATGTTTTTTTACGCTTACAAGAGGACCAAGAATCTAATCAAAAAGGCAGCACCATTAACAAAAAGGAAGCCCATTTGGAAGCACCATCAACAAAAAAGACAGCACATTTGGAAGCACCATAATCAAAAAGGCAGCACATTTGGAAGCACCGTCAAAAAAGGAAGCACAATTGGAAGCTCCATAAACATAAAGGCAGCACATTTGGAAGGAACATCAAAAAAGGAAGCACATTTTGGAAGCACCATAAAAAAGGAAGCACATTTGGAAGCACCATCAAAAAAGGAAGCACATTTCGAAAGCACCATCAACAAAAAGGCAGCACATTTGGAAGCACCATCAAAAAAGGAAGCACAATTGGAAGCACCATCAACAAAAAAGGCAGCACATTTGGAAGAACCATAATCAAAAAGGCAGCACATTTGGAAGCATCATCAACAAAAGAAAGCACATTTTGGAAGCACCATCAACAAAAAGGCAGCACATTTGGAAACACCGTCAAAAAAGGAAGCACAATTGGAAGCACAATCAACAAAAAAGGCAGCACATTTGGAACCACCATAATCAAAAAGACAGCACATTTTGGATGCACCATCATAAAGGCAGCACATTTTGGAAGCACCATCAAAAAATGAAGCACATTTGGAAGCTCCATCAACAAAAAGGCAAAAATGAATCACAAGTTACGAGTACTAAGACTTAGTTAGAAATCAGAATAAAAGAAATAAAAACATTAAATTTTTATAATTGAAATTATTTATTTTATTTCTTTACATTATACAAATGCAATTAAAACAAGCCATTATTGTATGTAGCCAGCTTTCCTCAGTTCTTTGAGTATGAAGGATATTTCTTTGATGCACGAATAGTTTCCTGCACAAAGCGAGCCATGTAGAAGTCTTAGCCAGTCAACCAATATGTTTGGATCTTTCAATGATGTGTAATCATTCTCTTCTACCACCATCTTCCTTGCACGTTTATAATAAATATTATGATCTCTGGTGTCTTCCGTTTTACCACCAACCTCAGGGTAGCTTTCATTTTTTAGACAGTGATCATCATAATCTTGATCAGATTTATTTAATATATCCCGACGTTTCCACCGTTTCGGTCTCAGGACTCCGCCACATTCTTAGATCTTGTCAGCTTTAGGTGCTTCATCACAGTATATGTCTTTGTCAACAGCCTCAGAGTCACTGTAACAATCACCGTAGAAGTAAGTCATCGTCTTCACCCAGATTACCGTAAGAATTCAATGTTGATGATGTCGAAGGGTCTTCATCGTCTTCATGCTTCCTTTTTAATAGTCCATCATTTTTTTTACAAAGTAGGAAAGATCTACTTGAATTCGGCTGGATTATATTCTCAGTTTTCACGTTAAGGATTCTTCCATTGTCTTAATTATTCCATAAATCATCAACCTCCTTCAATTTAAGTTCTTTGTTGAGATCGGAAGAGCCAGGAAAATAATTGTCGTAATGCAGATCACTCTTCCTTAGTCTAGTAGATTCATCGTTGTCCTCTAGCTTGTACGCAGGCTTGGCGCTACAAGTTTTGCCATGTCTTTTTAAGCTCTCCTCCACGTAAACGACTTGCTACATCGAACACAACTTATCATATGTCGTAGTGGATTTTTAACACAATCATTCTTCTCGTGTTGTCTTTTATTCTTTCTCAAGATAAACTCTTTGCTGCAAAACTTACACCTATGTTCTTTCGATACAGCGTCAGAAACCAAATCGGAATTCATATTAGTTACTGAGACTAATGACAGATACCAATTGAGTGTTTTAAATTAGATCCATTACTTAAATATAATTTTTTTCATATTTCATCAGCGAGAATTAATATATCTCATGCAAAGGTACTTGATGCATGTAGTTCTGCTTTTCAACAACAGATGTCGCCACATGTTGCTTGCAGGTAAATAATATTTAGTTCTTTTATGCGGGATGCGGGATGCTCACTAACGATCGCAAAAGAAGGATGGCTTCGCTAGACTCCAAGGAGAAGGAAGTTCGTCCTTCCTGTTAGTGCTTCTTAGATTTCTCAGAGATTATTTGACTGAGTAATGATTTATTTTTTTTTAATTTCCACCTGATAAAAATATTACAAGTGTTGATTAAGTAGCAGAAATTCACTAATACAATGCAACCTTGAATAAAATTACATGCCTCATTAAGTAAAAAAATCCCTTAAGGCGATTGGTGCAGGGTGAAAAACAGTCATGCGTCAGAATAAGCTGAAAATTGGCTTATTTGCTTCATAAACGCTTTCTTATCAATACTATATAGTCAGCCGGATCGTATATAAGCTAGCGGGTGAGATATCACAATTTAGTGGCGAGACAGCTCTCGTGGGTGAGGGGTGTCGAAGTTGCTCCGCGGCCTGCGATCTAGCGGACATCGCTGGAACGTCTTGCAAAACTATCGTAGTCTCTCTCTCTCCCCACATTTGTCCGCGGAGCGGACAGAGGGAAACAAGCCACGAAGGGCCTTCTCCCCCATCCCCTGTCAGAATCCTCGCAGCGCACAGCCGTGATGCGATAACCGGTTTTAGCCAGCCTTACTTTCGTTCGACCCTCAATGGCAAACGAAGACATAAACACAACCATTGTAAAATTCTGAACATATGAAATTTTTAACTTATTTAGAGTCGACTATGCTTGTGTTATAATATAAATACCTATCTATTTTTAATATAAAATGTATATATAGTATATTATAATATATGCCTATGTTTACTGCTGTAGACATTGTGCGTATCACAAAAAACGCGCAGTAAAGTCATCAGGCACAAACAGACTGATAATGGGAATAGATCAGTGGCGTAGCATTTGTGTGTGGGGGGGGGAGGGGGGGGCGGAGAGGGCGGTACTTTGGCCGGGGCGGCATTTCACAGGTTGCGGTAACATAAAGTTAATGTTTTTCAAGGTTTTTCCCCATAAATTTTTTATTGTTATTCCCATATATCCATGTACAATATTCAATGCATGGATATTGCAAGGTTTCTCAATAACTAATACTTAGGAAACTTATTTGGTTTCAATTTTAATTTAAACGAACATCTCTCCTTGCCAATTCTTTGTACTTCGCCGTAATGACTGAGCGTATCTCTTTATTTTATTCAATCGTGTTTCAATTTGATACGTCTTACAAGGTATCGATGACTTTGAGAAAAAAGCGAAAAACGAACACAAACTATTTCGCGGCCTTCATATGAAACTATACGTAGAGTACATATTGAATTTCTGCGTATCTAGTTTGCAGAGCTGTTCGTTTTATGTAGGCGATTTCTCTTTCTCCTATCGTTATTGCATTACGTTTTCTCTGTAATTTTTTAATAGGTATTCTGCAATCTCTGTCATGTTTGTTTACCTGTAGAATAAAATGCAATATTATAAATTAATTTTTTTACAAACATGTTGTTCATATGTCAAAAAATGTCAGTAGTATACGAATGACGGTCCGAGATCAGGCTTCAGGCTGTGGTGCTGTGGTGCCGACCGCCATATTGGATTGTGACGTCACGGCGGCCATCTTGGATGGTTGTGACCTTGACCTTTGACCTTGACCTTGAATTTGATCCTCAAAATCCGCCAAAATTGGGCAAAATTTGCCCAAAATTCCTCAAAAATCGCCAAAATTTCCATTTCTGTGGAAAAAAGTTCCGCCAAAAAATTTAAAAAAATTCCACAAATTAAAAATTTCTCTTTTCGAGGGAAAAATTTCCCGTTTCGAGGGAAAAATTCCCGCTTTTAGTCCTTAAAAATCCCAGCGGCTGAAAATTCCTAAAACTGGCTTAAGCATCCTTAACTCAAGCCTCAGTTAAGCCATTTCTAGGAATAAGGATACCATGACCGCCATCTTGGATTATGTCGCCACCGTTGCAATTTCCGTTACGGCCGCCATCTTTAAATTTATTATCCGATTTTAATGAAAAAATTTAAAAATTATAAAAAAATTAAATAATAAAATTTTTAATAAAATATTTAAAAAACAAACATTTACGACACGGAGCTCGGAGTCCTCGGTTCAAACCCGACGAGTGCAATAAATAAAAATGGCGACCGATCCTTCCCCCGCGGTGACTGCAGGCATACTGACTCCCTCCACTTTTTTTTTTCAAAGCATATATATATCGTCAGGTAGTATGACGTCATGTCCGCCATCTTGTCCTCGTCTGCTGGAAGCCATCATCAGTGTATCGTCGGCGAGAGTGCGCTGACGCCATGTTAGTTTAATTCTTATCCGCTAGAGTGCAGTAATCATTTATTATTGCTGTGACACCCGACATCTTGTCATTTGGCCGCCATCTTGAAAATCCATATTTATTTAGCTAGAAATTCGGGAAAAATTCCAAAATTCATTAAATAAATTTGTAATCTATATACTGATCGATTAGGTCGACTAAGGTCCTTGGTACGATCTAGGACGATGCAAAAAAAAGTAAATATAACATCAATTTAACATAATAGTAACAGGTTCGAGGAATTAAACACCACAAGTTCTTTTACAAACATAATATTTATTACATAATTTCTATTCTACTACAGGATCATTTGCGAAAGCCAGCAATCTTATAATCATTTAGTTCCGCAGCGGTGTGAAATGACTAATTCTTAGCTCCAATCGGTTTATACTAGACAGAGTCCAGCCAGAACCTTTACAGACATAGTCCACCTCTTCTTGACAGAGTTTCAGGATACCGTTTTTAACAGTTTGCTTCACATCGTTAGAACTGTAAATTACTGCAGCCGATGTCTTGAATGCACACTTCTTCACTTTGTCATCGAACGGATATGGCTTTCCATATATACAGTCCAACCACAAGTTATATTTCAAAGGTCCGTTTGTTGCTACATCATCAGTAAGCTGATTGATTATGTACTCTCTGATATCATCAAGAAAATTACAAATGTCTTTCGACTCACCTAACGTATTTAAATAATAGTAGTCCTTCAATGTTCCACGAAATGCAGACTGCGCCAAGTAGAAGCCATTATCGTTCACTTGTAATGCGCCGAACACAGTCTTAGGTTTATTTTCCTGTTCAGACGTCATACCAATCGGTTGCTGCACATCGGTTTTCTTGCTTGAACGCTCACGAGCCTTCAACCTAAACCGAGGAGTCGTAATTGCGGCAGGTAGTTCAGCAGTAGGCGTACGGACTTCACCTTTACAGTTTATCGCATGTCGTCGCAAATTATCGATTCGAGTAAACCATTTAAGGCACTCATCACAGCGAAACTTCATGCGAGAAGGATTCTTCTTGCATTTGCTCCGCTCATGTCTTCGTGCATCATGGAAAAATGCGAACGACGTATCACAGTAGCTGCAAGGATGCCTAGTTGAAGACAAACCCGAACCAGATGACGTTGTAACTGTGGTTGTGCCATTTCCAGGCATGCTCCTATGCACATCGATGCATCTTTGTTGCACCGTTACCTTTACTTTCTGCCGCTCTGTAGGGCCTTTACATGTCTCCAAGTGATGCTTCATATTATCTTTTCTGGCAAAACTGCTTATGACATTTCTCACAAACAAACATTTTACGATATAGGTTCTTGGCACATTCTCTATTCTCATGTCGTCGAGCATTGCTGTTGTTTGAGAAAATCTTGTCGCAGTAACAGCACCGATGTTCGTTAGTTGTTGTCGATTCGGCATCCATTGAAGTCTCCATTGATGGCGAACCAGCGTTCGCCGAGTTTCCCTGTGCAGCCAGCACTAGCGGCATTAAAGTCTCTTCTGCTGGCGGTACCACGTCTGTTGAAGTCTCCTCCAGTGTTGACATCGACGTTGCCAACAGGATCTGCTCCACCATCGTCGACGCTGACGTCAAGGTTCCCGCAGTCGATGGTACAACCTCCATCGAGTTCGTCGTTAAAGTCGGTAAAGATGCCATCGAGTTCGCAAGAACAGGTAATTACGCGACTTATGCACCAGAAGAAACAAACAAGGCGATCCTTACAACACCGACGTCAGTAACAAACCGAGCGTCCTGCTGTCTAGGACTCGCTTATATACATGCACCGTATGGAATAATACGATAGTCAAATCAAGATCAATTTATTAAAATACTAGAGTCAAAACAACATTAAAAATAGAAGCACCCACCATCAACAAAAAAAGGAAGCACATTTGGAAGCACCTTCAAAAAAGGAAAAACAAAAGGAAGCACCGACAACGAAAAGGAAGCACCATCAACGAAAAGGAAGCACACTTGGAAGCACCGACAAAGAAACGGCAGCACCGCCAACGAAAAGGAAGCACATTTGGAAGCACCGACAACGAAAAGGCAGCACCGGCATCGGAAAGGAAGCACATTTGGAAGCACCGACAACGAAAAGACAGCACCGGCATCGAAAAGGCAGCACATTTAGAAGCACAGACAACGAAAAGGCAGCACCGGCATCGAAAAGGAAACACATTTGGAAGCACCGACAACGAAAAGGCAGCACATTTGGAAGCACCGACAAAGAAAAGGCAGCACCGCCAACGAAAAGGAAGCACATTCGGAAGCACCGACAAAGAAAAGGCAGCACCACCAACGAAAAGGAAGCACATTTGGAAGCACCGACAACGAAAAGGCAGCACCGGCATCGAAAAGGAAGCACATTTGGAAGCACCGACATCGAAAAGGCAGCACATTTGGAAGCACCGACAACGAAAAGGCAGCACATTTGGAAGCACCGACAACGAAAAGGCAGCACCGGCATCGAAAAGGAAGCACATTTGGAAGCACCGACAACGAAAAGGAAGCACATTTGGAAGCACCGACAACGAAAAGGCAGCACATTTGGAAACACAGACAACGAAAAGGCAGCACCGGCATCGAAAAGGAAACACATTTGGAAGCACCGACAACGAAAAGGCAGCACATTTGGAAGCACCGACAAAGAAAAGGCAGCACCGCCAACGAAAAGGAAGCACATTCGGAAGCACCGACAAAGAAAAGGCAGCACCACCAACGAAAAGGAAGCACATTCGGAAGCACCGACAACGAAAAGGCAGCACCGGCATCGAAAAGGAAGCACATTTGGAAGCACCGACAACGAAAAGGCAGCACATTTGGAAGCACCGACAACGAAAAGGCAGCACATTTGGAAACACCGCCAACGAAAAGGCAGCACCGGCATCGAAAAGGAAGCACATTTGGAAGCACCGACAACGAAAAGGCAGCACATTTGGAAGCACCGACAACGAAAAGGCAGCACATTTGGAAGCACCGACAAAGAAAAGGCAGCACCGCCAACGAAAAGGAAGCACATTCGGAAGCACCGACAAAGAAAAGGCAGCACCACCAACGAAAAGGAAGCACATTTGGAAGCACCGACAACGAAAAGGCAGCACCGGCATCGAAAAGGAAGCACATTTGGAAGCACCGACATCGAAAAGGAAGCACATTTGGAAGCACCGACAACGAAAAGGCAGCATATTTGGAAGCACCGACAACGAAAAGGCAGCACCGGCATCGAAAAGGAAGCACATTTGGAAGCACCGACAACGAAAAGGAAGCACATTTGGAAGCACCGACAACGAAAAGGCAGCACATTTGGAAGCACAGACAACGAAAAGGCAGCACCGGCATCGAAAAGGAAACACATTTGGAAGCACCGACAACGAAAAGGCAGCACATTTGGAAGCACCGACAAAGAAAAGGCAGCACCGCCAACGAAAAGGAAGCACATTCGGAAGCACCGACAAAGAAAAGGCAGCACCACCAACGAAAAGGAAGCACATTCGGAAGCACCGACAACGAAAAGGCAGCACCGGCATCGAAAAGAAAGCACATTTGGAAGCACCGACAACGAAAAGGCAGCACATTTGGAAGCACCGACAACGAAAAGGCAGCACATTTGGAAGCACCGCCAACGAAAATGCAGCACCGGCATCGAAAAGGAAGCACATTTGGAAGCACCGACAACGAAAAGGCAGCACATTTGGAAGCACCGCCAACGAAAAGGCAGCACATTTTGGATGCATTATCGAATAAGGAAGCACATTTGGAAGCTCCATCAACTAAAAAAGGCAAAAAGGAAGCACAAGTTACGAGATCTAAGTCTTAGTAAGAAATCATAATACAAGAAATAAAAACATTACATTCTTATAATTTAAATTATTTATTTTATTGCTTTACATTATACAAATGCAAGTAAAACAAGTCATTATTGTATGTAGCCAGCATTCCTCAGTTCCTTGAGTATGAAGGATATTTCTTTGATGCACGAATAGTTTCCTGCACAAAGCGAACCATGTAAAAGTCTTAGCCGGTCAACCAATATGTTTGGATCTTTCCATGATGTGTAATCATTCTCTTCTACAACCATCTTCCTTGCACCTTTATAATAAATATTATGATCTCTGGTGTCTTCCGTTTTACCACCAACCGCATGGTAACTTTCATGTTTGAGACGGTGATCATCACAAGCTTGATCAGATTTATTTAATATATCACGTCGTTTCCATCGTTTCGGTCTCAGGACACCGCCACATTCTTCGATCTTGGCAGCTTTAGGTGCTTCATCATAGTCTATGTCTTTTTCAACAGCCTCAGAGTCACTGTAACAATCACCGTAGAAGGAATCGTCTTCACCCAATTTACCGTAATAATTCGATGTTGATGATGTTGAAGTGTCTTCATCGTCTTCATGCTTCCTTTTTAGGAGTCCATCATTTTTACAAAGTAGGAAAGATCTACTTGAATTCGGCTGGAATATATTTTTATATTTCACGTTAAGGATTCTTCCATTGTCTTCATTCTTCCGTAAATCATCAACCTTCTTCAATTTAAGTTCTTTGTCGAGATCGGAATAACCAAGAAAATTATTGTCGTAATGCAGATCACTCTTCCTTAGGCTAGTAGATTCATCGTTGTCCTCTAGCTTGTACGCAGGCTTGGCGCTACAAGTTCTGCCATGTCTTTTTAGGCTCTCTCTCTCCGCGTAAAAGACTTGCTACATCGAACACAACTTATCATATTGCGCAGGGGATTTTTATCACAGTCAATCTTCTCGTGTTGTCTTTTATTCTTTCTCAAGATAAACTCTTTACTGCAAAACTTACACCTATGTTCTTTCGATACAGCGTCAGATCCCAAATCGGAATTCATATTAGTTACTGAGACTAATACCAGATACCAATTGAGTGTTTTAAATTAGATTCAATACTTAAATAGAAATTTTTTCATATTTCATCAGCGAGAATTAATATATCTCATGCAAAAGTACTTTATGCATGTAGTTCTGCTTTTCAACAACAGATGTCGCCACATGTTGCTTGCAGGTAAATAATATTTAGTTCTTTTATGCGGGATGCGGGATGCTCACTAACGATCGCAAAAGAAGGATGGCTTCGCTAGACTCCAAGGAAAAGGAAGTTCGTCTTGCATGTTGGTGCTCCACAGATGTCTCATGGCGTAATATTAATTTGACTGAGTAATGATATTTGTTAATTCCACCTGATAAAAATATTGCAAGTTTTGATTTAGTAGCAGAAATTATCGAATTAAATGTAACTCCAAATAAAATGACATGTCTCATTAGACCAAAAAAAAAATCCATGCAGAGAGCGGTTTCTCAGAATAGTCAGAAACACTTGAAGAAACCACAGGAATGATTGCAAGAACACGGGAAAAACCATCAAAATATTGTCAAGAATAATCAGGAGCACACTGAGAAAACCACCATAATATTAACAATAATAATCGGAAGCACACGGAGAAAACCATCATAATATTGACCAGATTAATCGGAAGCACACAGAGAAAACCACCACATGTTTTCTTTGATATCATAAAATTACAAGAAAAAATATTTAAAAATAAAAATAAATTAATAAAAAAATAAAAAAAATAAAAATGCATAAACAGTTTCTGCTAGCTTGTAAACTTATCATTTTTGAGCAAAGATAGAGTTCTTGTACAAGCTAGCAGAAACTGTTTATGCATTTTTATTTTTTTTATTTTTTTATTAATTTATTTTTATTTTTAAATATTTTTTCTTGTAATTTTATGATATCAAAGAAAACATGTGGTGGTTTTCTCTGTGTGCTTCCGATTAATCTGGTCAATATTATGATGGTTTTCTCCGTGTGCTTCCGATTATTATTGTTAATATTATGGTGGTTTTCTCAGTGTGCTCCTGATATTCTTGACAATATTTTGATGGTTTTTCCCGTGTTCTTGCAATCATTCCTGTGGTTTCTTCAAGTGTTTCTGACTATTCTGAGAAACCGCTCTCTGCATGGATTTTTTTTTGGTCTAATGAGACATGTCATTTTATTTGGAGTTACATTTAATTCGATAATTTCTGCTACTAAATCAAAACTTGCAATATTTTTATCAGGTGGAATTAACAAATATCATTACTCAGTCAAATTAATATTACGCCATGAGACATCTGTGGAGCACCAACATGCAAGACGAACTTCCTTTTCCTTAAGGTCTAGCGAAGCCATCCTTCTTTTGCGATCGTTAGTGAGCATCCCGCATCCCGCATAAAAGAACTAAATATTATTTACCTGCAAGCAACATGTGGCGACATCTGTTGTTGAAAAGCAGAACTACATGCATAAAGTACTTTTGCATGAGATATATTAATTCTCGCTGATGAAATATGAAAAAATTTCTATTTAAGTATTGAATCTAATTTAAAACACTCAATTGGTATCTGGTATTAGTCTCAGTAACTAATATGAATTCCGATTTGGGATCTGACGCTGTATCGAAAGAACATAGGTGTAAGTTTTGCAGTAAAGAGTTTATCTTGAGAAAGAATAAAAATCAACACGAGAAGAATGACTGTGTTAAAAATCCACTGCGCAATATGATAAGTTGTGTTCGATGTAGCAAGTCTTTTACGCGGAGAGAGAGAGCCTAAAAAGACATGGCAGAACTTGTAGCGCCAAGCCTGCGTACAAGCTAGAGGACAACGATGAATCTACTAGCCTAAGGAAGAGTGATCTGCATTACGACAATAATTTTCTTGGTTCTTCCGATCTCGACAAAGAACTTTAATTGAAGAAGGTTGATGATTTACGGAAGAATGAAGACAATGGAAGAATCCTTAACGTGAAAAGTAAGAATATATTCCAGCCGAATTCAAGTAGATCTTTCCTACTTTGTAAAAATGATGGACTCCTAAAAAGGAAGCATGAAGACGATGAAGACACTTCAACATCATCAACATCGAATTATTACGGTAAATTGGGTGAAGACGATTCCTTCTACGGTGATTGTTACAGTGACTCTGAGGCTGTTGAAAAAGACATAGACTATGATGAAGCACCTAAAGCTGCCAAGATCGAAGAATGTGGCGGTGTCCTGAGACCGAAACGATGGAAACGACGTGATATATTAAATAAATCTGATCAAGCTTGTGATGATCACCGTCTCAAACATGAAAGTTACCATGCGGTTGGTGGTAAAACGGAAGACACCAGAGATCATAATATTTATTATAAAGGTGCAAGGAAGATGGTTGTAGAAGAGAATGATTACACATCATGGAAAGATCCAAACATATTGGTTGACCGGCTAAGACTTTTACATGGTTCGCTTTGTGCAGGAAACTATTCGTGCATCAAAGAAATATCCTTCATACTCAAGGAACTGAGGAATGCTGGCTACATACAATAATGAATTGTTTTACTTGCATTTGTATAATGTAAAGCAATAAAATAAATAATTTAAATTATAAGAATGTAATGTTTTTATTTCTTGTATTATGATTTCTTACTAAGACTTAGATCTCGTAACTTGTGCTTCCTTTTTGCCTTTTTTAGTTGATGGAGCTTCCAAATGTGCTTCCTTATTCGATAATGCATCCAAAATGTGCTGCCTTTTCGTTGGCGGTGCTTCCAAATGTGCTGCCTTTTCGTTGTCGGTGCTTACAAATGTGCTGCCTTTTCGTTGTCGGTGCTTCCAAATGTGCTTCCTTTTCGATGCCGGTGCTGCCTTTTCGTTGGCGGTGCTTCCAAATGTGCTGCCTTTTCGTTGTCGGTGCTTCCAAATGTGCTGCCTTTTCGTTGTCGGTGCTTCCAAATCTGCTTCCTTTTCGATGCCAGTGCTGCCTTTTCGTTGTCGGTGCTTCCGAATGTGCTTCCTTTTCGTTGGTGGTGCTGCCTTTTCTTTGTCGGTGCTTCCGAATGTGCTTCCTTTTCGTTGGCGGTGCTGCCTTTTCGTTGTCGGTGCTTCCAAATGTGTTTCCTTTTCGATGCCGGTGCTGCCTTTTCGTTGTCTGTGTTTCCAAATGTGCTGCCTTTTCGTTGTCGGTGCTTCCAAATGTGCTTCCTTTTCGTTGTCGGTGCTTCCAAATGTGCTTCCTTTTCGATGCCGGTGCTGCCTTTTCGTTGTCGGTGCTTCCAAATGTGCTGCCTTTTCGTTGTCGGTGCTTCCAAATGTGCTGCCTTTTCGATGTCGGTGCTTCCAAATGTGCTTCCTTTTCGATGCCGGTGCTGCCTTTTTGTTGTCGGTGCTTCCAAATGTGCTTCCTTTTCGTTGGTGGTGCTGCCTTTTCTTTGTCGGTGCTTCCGAATGTGCTTCCTTTTCGTTGGCGGTGCTGCCTTTTCTTTGTCGGTGCTTCTAAATGTGTTTCCTTTTCGATGCCGGTGCTGCCTTTTCGTTGTCTGTGCTTCTAAATGTGCTGCCTTTTCGATGCCGGTGCTGTCTTTTCGTTGTCGGTGCTTCCAAATGTGCTTCCTTTTCGATGCCGGTGCTGCCTTTTCGTTGTCGGTGCTTCCAAATGTGCTTCCTTTTCGTTGGCGGTGCTGCCGTTTCTTTGTCGGTGCTTCCAAGTGTGCTTCCTTTTCGTTGATGGTGCTTCCTTTTCGTTGTCGGTGCTTCCTTTTGTTTTTCCTTTTTTGAAGGTGCTTCCAAATGTGCTTCCTTTTTTTGTTGATGGTGCTTCTATTTTTAATGTTGTTTTGACTCTAGTATTTTAGTAAATTGATCTTGATTTGACTATCGTATTATTCCATACGGTGCATGTATATAAGCGAGTCCTAGACAGCAGGACGCTCGGTTTGTTACTGACGTCGGTGTTGTAAGGATCGCCTAGTTTGTTTCTTCTGGTGCATAAGTCGCGTAATTACCTGTTCTTGCGAACTCGATGGCATCTTTACCGACTTTAACGACGAACTCGATGGCGGTTGTACCATCGACTGCGGGAACCTTGACGTCAGCGTCGACGATGGTGGAGCAGATCCTGTTGGCAACGTCGATGTCAACACTGGAGGAGACTTCAACAGACATGGTACCGCCAGCAGAAGAGACTTTAATGCCGCTAGTGCTGGCTGCACAGGGAAACTCGGCGAACGCTGGTTCGCCATCAATGGAGACTTCAATGGATGCCGAATCGACAACAACTAACGAACATCGGTGCTGTTACTGCGACAAGATTTTCTCAAACAACAGCAATGCTCGACGACATGAGAATAGAGAATGTGCCAAGAACCTATATCGTAAAATGTTTGTTTGTGAGAAATGTCATAAGCAGTTTTGCCAGAAAAGATAATATGAAGCATCACTTGGAGACATGTAAAGGCCCTACAGAGCGGCAGAAAGTAAAGGTAACGGTGCAACAAAGATGCATCGATGTGCATAAGAGCATGCCTGGAAATGGCACAACCACAGTTACAACGTCATCTGGTTCGGGTTTGTCTTCAACTAGGCATCCTTGCAGCTACTGTGATACGTCGTTCGCATTTTTCCATGATGCACGAAGACATGAGCGGAGCAAATGCAAGAAGAATCCTTCTCGCATGAAGTTTCGCTGTGATGACTGCCTTAAATGGTTTACTCGAATCGATAATTTGCGACGACATGCGATAAACTGTAAAGGTGAAGTCCGTACGCCTACTGCTGAACTACCTGCCGCAATTACGACTCCTCGGTTTAGGTTGAAGGCTCGTGAGCGTTCAAGCAAGAAAACCGATGTGCAGCAACCGATTGGTATGACGTCTGAACAGGAAAATAAACCTAAGACTGTGTTCGGCGCATTACAAGTGAACGATAATGGCTTCTACTTGGCGCAGTCTGCATTTCGTGGAACATTGAAGGACTACTATTATTTAAATACGTTAGGTGAGTCGAAAGACATTTGTAATTTTCTTGATGATATCATAGAGTACATAATCAATCAGCTTACTGATGATGTAGCAACAAACGGACCTTTGAAATATAACTTGTGGTGGGACTGTATATATGGAAAGCCATATCCGTTCGATGACAAAGTGAAGAAGTGTGCATTCAAGACATCGGCTGCAGTAATTTACAGTTCTAACGATGTGAAGCAAACTGTTAAAAACGGTATCCTGAAACTCTGTCAAGAAGAGGTGGACTATGTCTGTAAAGGTTCTGGCTGGACTCTGTCTAGTATAAACCGATTGGAGCTAAGAATTAGTCATTTCACACCGCTGCGGAACTAAATGATTATAAGATTGCTGGCTTTCGCAAATGATCCTGTAGTAGAATAGAAATTATGTAATAAATATTATGTTTGTAAAAGAACTTGTGGTGTTTAATTCCTCGAACCTGTTACTATTATGTTAAATTGATGTTATATTTACTTTTTTTTGCATCGTCCTAGATCGTACCAAGGACCTTAGTCGACCTAATCGATCAGTATATAGATTACAAATTTATTTAATGAATTTTGGAATTTTTCCCGAATTTCTAGCTAAATAAATATGGATTTTCAAGATGGCGGCCAAATGACAAGATGTCGGGTGTCACAGCAATAATAAATGATTACTGCACTCTAGCGGATAAGAATTAAACTAACATGGCGTCAGCGCACTCTCGCCGACGATACACTGATGATGGCTTCCAGCAGACGAGGACAAGATGGCGGACATGACGTCATACTACCTGACGATATATATATGCTTTGAAAAAAAAAAGTGGAGGGAGTCAGTATGCCTGCAGTCACCGCGGGGGAAGGATCGGTCGCCATTTTTATTTATTGCACTCGTCGGGTTTGAACCGAGGACTCCGAGCTCCGTGTCGTAAATGTTTGTTTTTTAAATATTTTATTAAAAATTTTATTATTTAATTTTTTTATAATTTTTAAATTTTTTCATTAAAATCGGATAATAAATTTAAAGATGGCGGCCGTAACGGAAATTGCAACGGTGGCGACATAATCCAAGATGGCGGTCATGGTATCCTTATTCCTAGAAATGGCTTAACTGAGGCTTGAGTTAAGGATGCTTAAGCCAGTTTTAGGAATTTTCAGCCGCTGGGATTTTTAAGGACTAAAAGCGGGAATTTTTCCCTCGAAACGGGAAATTTTTCCCTCGAAAAGAGAAATTTTTAATTTGTGGAATTTTTTTAAATTTTTTGGCGGAACTTTTTTCCACAGAAATGGAAATTTTGGCGATTTTTGAGGAATTTTGGGCAAATTTTGCCCAATTTTGGCGGATTTTGAGGATCAAATTCAAGGTCAAGGTCAAAGGTCAAGGTCACAACCATCCAAGATGGCCGCCGTGACGTCACAATCCAATATGGCGGTCGGCACCACAGCACCACAGCCTGAAGCCTGATCTCGGACCGTCATTCGTATACTACTAATGTCATTTTCAAATTTAACGTTACTGTTATTCAATAATTACCATGCCCCAATTTTTTATAATCAATTAGAAAAATAAGAGGACGGCAAATCTGGGATCCGCGCCGGGTGCTAGTGACCTGTGCTACGCCTCTGGAACATAGGCCAGTTCCCGAAACGTCGCAACAGTTTTGTCATTGGAATCCTACCGTGTTAGTCGGTGTTGTCGTTATGTTGTCCATATTACCTTTTTTTCCCATCGTTGTTCGTATGTTTTGATTATATTTAGAATATTAAAACAAACATTTAAATGGCTCTAACTGTATGTACTAAGGGCGTAAAGGTGTTGTTTCGCGTGCGTATTATGGTCACCCATAGCAGTAAGGGTTCAATAATTGTTTCAGACAATATTTTGGTATAATATTTAGAACGTTTAAAAACTTTGGATGGATTTGCTGAACTATACCTGCTAAGAGGGTTAGAATTTATCAATCCCTCAAAACTTATTTTTTCATTATGTACAGCTAAAATGCGCGTATCGGAAATTGGTTTAGAAAATTTTTCGTTTTAATATTTTAAATGATTAAAAATTTTAATTGATTTGATACTGTGTCTAATAGTGGAGTTACGTTCTTTCCTCCACCCTCTCTGTTTTCTATCCGTACAGTAATAGTTAGTCGTACACAAACATTTTTTGGAAGACACATGTGGATAATATTTAAAAGGTCTGCATGAATTTTCAAAGCAACTGTTACTGTGGCTACTACGGTAATAATATTTTTCATCGTTTTCCTTTCGTCCATATTTTTTTGTCTTTCCGCTGTTATTGTTGTACGTTTAATAATTGTTTCAGACCAATTTTTTTCATAATAATAGCCAGTTTACAATATTTGACACCAATTGCAAAAGTCTACAATTAAATGAAATTAATTTAGAAATATAAAAACTGTATGCAACTATTGTTATAAAGCTATTAGTATCGAATTCAAGAAATATGGGTGAGAGCTAAGAAATTCGATATCGTAAATGAGCTCAAATATTGTTACCAATTCCTCTTTAAATACTTTATATTTATATAATATATAACACTTGAAGACTAAATATCGAAAATAAAGGATGTTTTTTCTTTCTCACTATTGTTCTATTCACTGAACTCTTTTTATGCATAGACATAAAATGATTAGTCATAGTGGTTAAAGTTAATCCTTTGCGTGAATATTCACTTGCACATAACTCGCTGAGCGTCGGCAAGTGTAAAATAAGTACATATTTCACTAGAATTTGATTTACTCATAATAAAAATTCATAACTACACTCTTAACCTAAAAAATTGTTTCTGTTATTGATCCATCATTAAATTACCAAACTGCGGAGGATACACAATCACTATGTTGGGTTGGAAGGTTGTTAGCGTAAAGCTTTTTAATTTACTATTTTCTTTTATTGCTAACAACATTGGCATTCACAGGTTACAATAAATAATTAATATTGCACGACAGGTACAAAACTTGTACATAGGTATATATGCCATACACTGCCACGCATTACTAACAATTAAAAATTAAAGGACATGCATTATATGAACATGAACATAAATTGAATATATGCAAGCACTCATTTTCTTTAGCCCATAGAAATATATTTTCCATGATCAATTTGTAATTTATGAAGTACTTATTTGACATTGTTGAAAGTTAGATTTATTAATTAATATTGAAGGTATGCACAATTTGCATAGTAAAATAGATATTAATTATTGTATTTAAAGGCACACACGTACTTTGACATGTATAGGAATCTTAGCTTACCACAAAAAGTCGAAAATGACATTCGCAGCATACCGCAGAGAAAAAAGTGTGAACCTCTATTAATTTATCAAGCCTTCCAAAAAATACAGTGCAGTGGTTAAATAATGACATTACAATAAACAGTAAAATAAAGACTCATGTGTACTTAAATTAAGAACAGTTTTATTTCTAATTTTGTTAAAGCATTTTAATATAGTGTGCAGCACTACATGTACATCCCAAGACTGATAACACACCACTTCCAAATGTTTGTTTCTGTTTCTCCACCTTCTAGAAATTTTACATAGAATGAACTTACTTTCAGACTGTTATTTTTAACTGTAGTCTGGAGATTACACCACAAGTCCATGGAAAACATAACGTATTTAAAAGAGAAATATGTATTATTAGTCTGGATTGCTTTCTCTAAATTACTGATTAAATTTTAAAATACAACAAATTATATACTAACAATAATAAAACTAATTAGATTCAAGAACAAAAAGTGTCACATAACTAATAAATTTTAAAATGTCTTCACTTCTTTGTTAAGTTTCTTTGACTTTGCTTCTTCTGTGTATTCAGGATCTCTGCATTTCAGTCCACGAACATTCCTCGGGTCAACAATCTCAGGAAGAACACAGTTAAAGTAAAACCGTTCTAACTTCGGAAGCATGTCTTTTTTCCAAAAGGTCTCGTCGCACTGAACGTGGACGAATTCGGTATCAAAGTCACAAAATAAAATCAGCACACACTGCTTCCTTTTCGAAATATTCAATTGTCCTTGAATTTGGTAGAAAAAAGGATGTGTTCTTTTCAGTTCCAACATGTCTTCACTGTTAGTGTGAACACCTATGTATTTTACTTTGGAAGCCTCTCGTATAGATTTTACAGGAGAATTGTTAACTTTAAGGTTGTTGATGGAAGGGAAACATTTAACTTCAATGATAGTGTCGTTCTCAACTGTTCCATCCGGACTTGCTCCAAGATAAGGGTACGATGGGTGAACAAAAAGTCCACAAGGGGACACTTTTTTTTGGAACTTATTTTCGTAAGCTTTAATTGCGGTACTTTCATGCATACGTCCGTACCGTATTGCGCCTGTGTTGATATCCTTGGGGTTCACTATTGAAACCACCATATTGTGGCAAGATGTGTCACATCTCATTTTGCAAACTTTAGAGAATGACGATGCAGTCAGTCTCTTTAGTCTTGCTTCCCTCCAAACAACATTACAATGTTGGCCGACCGTATTTCTCTCCAGTTCATGACACAGATGTTCGGAAGAAACTGAACTTTCGAGCCGCTTCAAGACCTTCGTTTTCTTTCTCTCCATTTCCTCTGTAGAAATATCGGGTTGGGCAGCTTCGGGTCCATAGTCACAATCTGGCTGAGAAAATACACATTTTCTTTTGGCAGATCTACGACTGTCAGATAACCTTCTTTTGCGATTCCTTTCAACAGCTGTCGCGCGTGCATTTAAAACTCGCTTTGTCACTGAACCTGGGCTACGACCTAATAGAGTTTTTACTGGTGAAAGGTGCCAGTTCGGACCTTTGATGTGTGACAGACTAGCACCCAAGCAGCACCTTTTGTACCGACCACTTTTTGAGACATCTGTCCGTTTGCCACCGGAAAATTTTGAAATCAAACTCATGAAGCGTTCTGCTTGGTTAGTTGTTTTATTACCTAACAACTTGTCAGCCTTGGTAATGAGTGGGTCTAGTGCTTTCATTATAGCTGGCCATATAGTTGTTGCAGACATAATTGGAACATTGTTTAGCTCGCCCGTACCTTTCCTGACACAAAATGTGTCTCGGCAATTCTCGTGATCGCCAAATACGTGGTAAGGACCATTCTTCAAATCTTTTTGCAGCATAGTACTATTGCACTCTTTATTTGCAGAAGCAATAGCTGCTCGTGCCCCTCTCGTCAATCGAGGAATTAACTGGGACAATTGACGCCTTGCAGTGATGACGTGAGTGGTATCCTTGGTAATGGCATGTAGTTTGCTAGTGTAGTTTCTTATCATATGGTTGGCACATTCCAATTTCACTACATGTCTACCATATGAAACACCTCGCTGAATCTTCAGATACGAACTTGAATCACCGTCACTGATAATGTACAAATAACGTACCCCATGCATCGATTCGCTTTCTTTAAAACCTTGTACAATAATTTCTTGTTCCATTCCTGTTGAAGTTCCTTTATAATTTTTGTAGCATTTATGTGGCCTGGATTTGCTGCCTGGTTTTTCTTGGTTGTTACATATATAACAATACTTGTTGCGTATTCCAACGTACAGCAAACCATTAGTTTCGGCTCCAATTATGCAAGCCTGCAAAAAAATGAAATATAAATAGGAAATATATAAAAAATACAAACATTGTCATTAAGCTCTTTGTTTGGAATAAACAAACAGAGGCGAAAGTTGCGTAAAAAAATTCATTATTGCGGCTTGTGGTACTAAGAAAAACAGATGTTTCTGTATGTACATGTGATAAAGTTTCAATTGCATAGTTCAATTAAATAACAATGCAGTTCTTAAGATTAAGTGTATTTATTGGTGTTATACAATTAATGTAAGATTAAGTGGTTACCGACTCCGTCCTCAGTAACTTTTTGAGTCATGGCTCTAACATTGAGGCCGTGACTCTATTCATATTTGTGTGAAGCTCTGGAGCCGTCGCTCTGGCCCACTTGCGAATGATTTGCGACGCCCGCCGACAGCTCTCTACCTGTGACACACTCAATGGAAACGCATTATGTTGGGAAAATGGAAAAAAAAAGGTTGAAAACAGTTTTTGTGTACCTTATGTGCGTAATTTTATTGTTAGAATGCAGGAATATAGTTATATATATATATATATATATCCAAGTCGCAATTTGATTTAATTATTAAGAAGTGATATAATGATAAATTATAACGATGTAAAAGTTATAAATCTACGGAATGTCTAGCACAGAGCTTTCATATGACACGAATTTCCCTTAACATTAAACGTATTTATTAAATTAAATATTTGGTTTGAAAAAAAATTAATAGGAGACCTTTATCACATAATAGGCTATAGTCGTGCAATGAGTGTACTGTAAAGTGTCTTCTAGTGTGGAGTTTGAGATGGAGGGAAAGAGTTTTCACGAGTTTAAACACGGCTACTACCACCATTGGTCTTCACGCCGCATATGTTTAGCTATCAGACACGCCTACATTTAACACTCAGTGACCCTTCCTTACTCCGTATGTAAAAAATATAGTTTACCTTGTTTTAAAATAACATATACGATTAAAACCAGAAATAATAATGCTAGTATTATTTTGAGCTGACCTGATTCTTGACAGTAACAGCAGGAAAATTCACAGGATAGCAACAAATTTTAATTGTGTACAGAAATTTTTTAGCTTATTGCATTTGCAAAAAAAATGTATTTATTACATTACAAAAAAATGTGTACAAAACAGGCGTATAAATGGGTATTTGAAATTGTTTTATTGTTTTAAAGTATGTGGATTCGAGTTCTGGGTAGTAAACACATTGAAATTAGTTAGATTTATTTCCTACGAAACTTTACTTGCATAATTTTGGCAGAAACATTATAAGCCATTACAAATAAACACTAACAATATATATAAAAATTCTAACAAATACTTACAACTCCTGATTTTGCAGTAAAACCATGGCCGTATGATCTTGTACACCAACCGCCATCTTGATAGACTGTAATGTAAGGGATTCCATCTTCATCTATGTTGCCCTTCTTTAGAGCGATTTCACGTTCTTGGACTCCATTAGCAAGCATGTATTTTTCCAGTTTGTCTTCCCATGCCTAAAAATATAAATAACAGGTTAGTTGTTGCTGTTACCTTTATTTTGATTCATTACAGCCAATGACAAAAAATATTTATTTCTGCAGAAAAATCATCTAATATGTACTATTAAATGAGCAATTATTGTGTGTGTATGTGTATATGTAGGCCCTATATATAGACACACATATGGGCAACTCCGAATCGGCTCTATTTGATGAAAATTTATATTTAGTAAACGTGTTGCCTTTAAAGTTTATCTTAATAGGTATCTTCCCTGAATAAAAGCGATTTTAAAGCAAAAAATATAAGACGCGAACGATGCTCGGTCGCCCAGGTACCAATATTTATATTATGCAAAATAAAAAACAAACCATAGTGCTTTTTCCTACCTTTTCAACTCGCTGTTCATGTCTCGTCCATTTCCGTTTACTCATTACAGGGACTTCCATTACTGCCATCATTTCTTCTACTTGTTGGTGTCCAATCCCAACTGATAATGATCCCCACACAAATAAATCATTTAATTCTTCTTCTTCTTTTTCCGTTGAAATTATCCTTGTTTTTTCACACATCATGCATTTATAAGTGAAGTAGCTGACAATGCCAATTCTTTTTTCGGACTGAAGTTCAAAGCGACCTGTTGTGCACTGTAGCACATGAGTAGCTAAAGATGTGAGTTGGTTTAACATGTGACTCATATTTACAAAACGACGTCCTTGAACGATTTTTTCTTTCATTGTCACAGTTTCAGCAGTTTCATTTGGAAGAATTTCAACATTCGATACTTCTTCACTTGGCAAGAATGAGCAATCCAATCCAGAAATATCCTCGCTGAAAAAAAAATCAGTTTAATCACACGTCTGTCATTTGAAACTTTTATTTATCACAGTGAACTGTTATGACAACATACAATTTAAAACGAATTTTACTTAGTCTGTGTCACTCCACGTTTTAACACTATGTTTATTTTAATACGCCTTGCGAGATACAGTTGTCACAACATCCGATTTCCATGTGCCTGCTTCTCTAAGTACAGTGAACTTTTTTGCTGCAGCTGAATTACTTATTTATTCGTTGAAAAAAAAAATGCTAATAACCAAAAAACAACTCTTCTTATGCGTAACCGACTCGCAATTCATTGCTGTCTAAAAATTGGTTTTATTGTGTTGGCGAGGGTGGCGGACGACTGTGCTAGCTTGGTGTCATCAATGAGTGAACGGCTGTTGTTATTACATTCTTACCCAGCTTCCCACCAAAGCTTTGCATGATTTCAGATGGTTACTTTGAATATTTTAAGTGTAGTGGAATACCAGGTGATTTAGAGAGTTGGTGCTTTAGAATACTGATAATGAATTTTATAATGCTACTGTATGTGATCACTAGGAACACGATAAACTGTGAAAAAGTTGTGTAAATTTACACAATAGTCTGCGGCAGCAGAGATTCCACCGATGTTAGTGTCCTTTTGCACCTACAAAGTTCGTGAATTCTTTCACTCTATGCAGAAGTAAAAGTTCCATCAAAAGTGTTAAATTTCTATGAATGGGTAATTTTACCAGACTATTTTTATATTAACGAGTATATGTTGATACATATTTAATGCAGGGGTGAATTTCATTTTCGGCTAGTAGTTAACTTACATGAAGTGCATTTATACAGACAGTGTATGCTATTTTTTTAAACCGAGAATAAATCACTGTCAATGTATGACAGTCAACCATGATTATGAGGTTCTCTAACATTTTGTCACCGGATTATTTCATAGTTATATAACGCGATAGGAGGTTTGGAACCCACAACCACTCAATAAGTTACCTAAGAAGCATTCTGACAAATCGACCAATCTATTTACATATAAATTGAATTGCAAAATAGGGAATTAAAACATGTACAACAAAACACTTTTTTCTTTATAAATAAGTCTATGCATGAACAAGTTTGAACGAAAGACATTTAGATTTTCTTGATACACAAGGAATTTTTGAGTAAAATTACACAACCTGCAGCATTTTTTTTGCATCCGCTTCAAATATTTTTTTTTGCTTGTTAACTTCTAATTTATAATGCTGATAAACTAATTGTAAGATGACTTACACACTACACACTGACTTTATCTGAGGGAGCCTCAAAATCCTCAGTCAGAGTGGTACTCGAACCCATCATCTGTGCCTTACATAACACTAACAGCACGATCCTCGCATCATGCTTAGGTAACAAGCACTATACGAAATTATGTAATTAAATTACTTACTCGGTTAGATTTTGGACGTTACCGCTGGTGGTGTCGTGATCGCCCTGGCATACAGGTGGTACGTAGGCAGACGTTTCCATCTGTGTAGCAGCAGCAGGAGCATAATCTGTTAAACTGGAAGATGTCCTGTGGAATTAATTAATAATATTAGCACTTTTGCACAGCTAAAAATGTGATTTTATAATACATACATGTTGTGCTGGCAGAATTTTAGTGAAGATGAACACACTCAAAAGTTTGCAATCTTACCTTTCCACAGAGTTGAAACCAGCATTAACAAATTCTTTGTATTTTTCCTTCAGTCTTCTTATGCACTTCGACCGTTTAGTTCTTTTACGGATCTTGCTGAATGGTGTCTTTTTCGGCATCGTGTTGGTATTTAACTTCTATCAAAAATGTAACAATTAAAAATAATTTCGCTACACGAATTTTTCTCCACGAAAACCTATTCCTTGCTTGAGCGACGATAGCCTCCATCCACTACAGAGCGTAGCCTTGTCTGACAGTGAGACGCGGTGTCATCGCCCGCCTCAGCCTGCCTCCCTCTACCCCCGTTATTCTGTCCCTTTTACACTCCATTCTTCTCCCTCCCCCCTCCCTCATTTCAGCGGCTGCCGGCCGGATCTCCGCCTACGTGGTTCCAAGGAGCGCCACCAGTTTGCGCCACGCCGCAGGGACATTCTTCCCGGCAAATGAAGTTTTCACGCGCAGTGCTAGGAATATCACTCCAGCGTATGTGTTTTGAGTCAGGTCATCTCAAAACCAAAAGGATACGAGAATACATGCGTGACTCAATGGTGTGTCAGATAGTATCTTTTAAACTTCATTGCAATTCTTTCGTAAAATATATTTTTAAATAGACCGGCAAAGAGCCATGGAAATTTTCAAAACTCAAATGCAAATTTAACAATTAAAAAAAGAATATTCTGTATTTCTTGGTCCGACAAATTATTTGTACAATCATTACTTGAACTATACTTAAGATAATCATTCTTTAAGTTTTCTCTTTTTTTTGGTGGTTCGGCAAGAAAAAAAATACGTTTACAAGAACATAACTTAGTAAAAAAAATTATTAAAAAAATAGGTAATTTTCATTTTAACTTAAAAAGAAGATTAAAAAGTAAATATGTACTGTTCAATATGTTTTGTCGTAATATTTTCCATGCACCAATCGCCTTAATGCAGAGATCAATTCCTCATCTGTAACCAGAAGCACTCGGAGAAAACCATCAGATATCTAGTCAGGAATAATCAGAAGCACTCGGAGAAAACCATCAAAATATTGTCAAGAATAATCAGGAGCACACGGAGAAAACCACCATAATATTGACAAGAATAATCGGAAGCACACGGAGAAACCACAAAAAGTTTTCTTTGATATCATAAAAATACAAAAATAATAATAAATTTAAAAAAAAATTCTGCTAGCTTGTGAACATCTCATTGTAGTGCAATGTTAGAGTTCCAGTACAAGCCAGATTTTTAGTTTATTTCAACAGAAAAAGTGCTTAGCAATGGCGTATGTCCAAAAGCTTACATCAAGTCAAATAGAGGGTTTGTACCACATACATGTTACAAACACAGTGCCCTACTTCTCTAGCAAACTGAAGAGCAGGGATCGGCTCACATTCTTTCCAGACTGGTACTCAATTTGTGCAAAACATGTTTCATACTCACGTTTGTAAGTGGAGTCGAAGTAGAGAGGGCGCTCGTATCCCATGCGTGTTCCAAACACAGCACCTTTCTCCTCCAGCATACTGTAGAGTGGAGAGCAGCGCACCCTTCTGCCATATTTGTACTCACTCTGTAGGGGATACAGTATGGAATAATGCCTGAAACATTAAACATTACTATGTTAAATAAATATTATGTACTAATATATTTTTATATATTTAATTAAAGGCTTTAGACTATAGAAGGAGATAAGAGTGTTTAAGGGCATACAATGGTTATATTCCTTACTTTAAAGATGACAGTTAGGGAGGCAGAGACATATTCCCTACTTTTCGAGTACGCAGGAGGAATTTGGTTGAAAGTACTTTAATATTGGTGCACTTTGTTGTAAATTATGGTACACTAAAGAAGTCAAGGGAAAAATTACAGTACGATGAAGGGTTTCAAGGGAGATTTTAAGATACTCTTTAAGGGATATTCTGCTATAAAAATGATATGACTTCTAGATTTCCATTGCTTGCATAACTCCCAATTTATAACACACACTATATTTTTAATGTAACTTTAAAGATGCTAGTATTATGCTTTTATTTCACATTCATCTTTTAAATCCCACCATTATCTGAGAATATCGCCATATAGTTTCCAAAATATCATGCAAACAAACAGGGGCACAAATATGTAGGATTCGCAAGGGGGCCCGCACGACCCGAGGTTTTTGCGTGTAGTGTTAACAGACATATGTCATCTCTCTGGAGAGGGTTCTTGTATGTTACATACTATGTGCATGCAATAAGCAGAAAACTTTGTAATTTACAGAAAGTTTTCCACAATTTTTTTTTTTTTTTACGTTTACGTATAAAGCCCTTTTTACAGTCATAATTTTGCAAGGTCCCTCCCCCCCCCCCCCAAGGGATATACGCCCCCCCCCCCCACCCAAACATACTGCAAATAAGAAAAATTTCATAATACCATTGCATATGTGCATGAAATAAAGGTTTACGTAAGCCTAAGCAGAGAGCTGCACGAAAGAAGAAGGGTCTAAAAATGTCTCCTGCTCGACCACCTACGTTTGGTTTAAACTAAGACAAAATTCTGTCAGAGGTGTTAAAGGAAGCTGTGTATAATTTTATTGGCCTTACTTAAATGGTAATTGCACCAGCCAGTGTGTGGCTGGCTCTGGGCAACACAGAAGTGATTCTCGTAAAATCCATCGATTGATGCCCTACAGCTGTACACATAAGCAAGACAACATGCTGCATTTTGACATTCTAAATAATTTTTTGTGGAGGACACACAAATGCCTTATTATAAAAGCTCGTATCAGTAATTTTGTTGTACAGTCGGCTTCTAAACTTGCGGAAAAATCCCTTGATTACAAATTTAAGTCATTATTTGACTAACCACTTTTAAATATTTTATTTAATATAGAAGTAACTATTTACTATTTCAAAAGATATTCCTCAAGAAATTAAACTTCCATTAAGGGGCAAATAAGTACAAACTAGCAGGCAACACAACATATTGAAGCATATGGCAAGTCCTAAATAAGCAACGCCAACAGGGAAATAATTTATAGCACTTACCAAGTTTGCATATAATAATAAAGCCAATATGAGACACAGATTAAACATCACGCCTTCTTGAGATGCGGATAATGATTTGTAAGGAATATTGATTAATAAAAATGTACCACGAATAATTAAAAAATACCCCAAAAAGCTTCAACATACACCACGGCATAGAAATGACCACTCACGAAAGGTTAAATAATGACAGTGCTGTAAAAAATAAATTTTCAACAAACAACAGTCAGTGTACATACCATTAAAATAATGATGAAAAATACCATTTAGTATGGATAAAAAAAACACCCTGCAGCAAATTGCAAGTATAGATTTTATACACCACCACAACCACCACAACCACCAAAAACCCACCTACACTATTTTACACTAAATGAGAGATAAAACTTCTACACATATGTCACAACTTGTAGGATTGCTACAAAGCTTAACAATAAGACAAAGTTAATAACCCTTTTTATAACCAAAAATAAATAATTTTCCACGACGTTCTGTGTAAAATTTGATCGGTGGGATATATTTTGTGGGATACCTATTTAATATAATGGAATTGTAAACTACAATGCTTTAATGTCACATAAATAAAAAATGGAATGGGCAGGCAACAGTAGTAATACCAAAGAAAGATAGTAGTATTAAGACATGTTCAGATTTATTGGTAGACTAGCTGACCGACCCAGCTTCACACGGCTATACTAATGGAACAATATTAAGTCACATCTCCCATTTACAGTAATGGTAAATAAAAAAAATCAGTGAAAGTTTATTACAATGCTGTAAGTAGTATAGGAATGTTCCTCCGGAAACAGGATTCAGGATGTGGTGTGTGGTGTCGGTGTCCGCCATCTTGGATTGTGACGTCATGGCGGCCATCTTGGATGACCGTGACCTTGACCTTTGACCTTGACCTTGACCCCAGCGGCCATCTTGGATCCGCCATCTTGGATGCAGCGTAACGGGACACAGCGTAACGGGACACGGCGTAACAGGACAAGTAGGTCACGGTCGCCATATTTAAAATCCGCCATCTTTAAATCGAGCGCCCCACTCATGATGAAATGTTCGTCTCTGTCGCCATATTGATTTTTTCCGTTCCACTGGAGGCCGCCATCTTGGATACCGTCGACTCTGTTTCTGTCATTTGTTCCTAGATAGCGCCAGCGTCACTCTGGATTTTTTTTTCTGTTCCACTGGAGGCCGCCATCTTGGATACCGTTGACTTTGTTTCTGTTGTTTGTTCCTTGATAGCGCCAGCGGCACTCTTGATTTTTTTTTTCTGTTCCACTGGAGGCCGCCATCTTGGATACCGTCGACTTTGTTTATGTTGTTTGTTCCTAGATAGCGCCAGCGTCGCTCTGTCTCAACACATAAGGTCGATGTTCCATTACCTACCAGAGCTAGTATGGTCCTTATCGACATATCAAATTTATTTTTTTATGCAAAATACATTGGAAGCGCTGTGATTCGAACCAGCGCAGCTCTGATCTCAAGGTTGGAAAACATACGCCTTTAACCGCTCGGCTATCGAGACATTTACCAGACTGAGAATAAAATAAGGTATATAAAAAAATAACATGCATATCGGGACTTGATTTTTTTTTCAATTTTAAGTAATAATAGCACTACAAGTTCGAGACAGATCCGCCATCTTGTAATAAGTCGTAACTGTTGCAATTATCGTTACGCCCGCAATCATTAAAATCCGCAATTTTTATGTTAGAAAATCGGGAAAAACTTTAAAAATCATCAAAAAAAATTATTTAATCGAATAAATAATAAAAATTTAAAAACCGTTGTTGCAATTATCGTTACGGCCGCCATCTTGGATTATATAAATGTTGCATATTTCGTTACACCCGCCATCTTGGTTGAGTACTATGTCATCGTTACACTTTATGTTGCGTCCGTCATATTGGATCCTATTAATGTTGCAATTACCGTTATGGTCGACATTTTGAAATTTAGTCGTCATCTTGGAAATCCATAATTTTTATGTTAGAAAATCGGGAAAAATCCCAATATTCGTCAAAAAATTAACTTATTAGAATTCTGATTGATTATATCGATTCCCGTCCTTGGTTCGAAACCGTTAAGAGCATACAACCGATCCTTCCTACACGGAAGCTACCTAGACCGACCTCACACCACCAATACCAAGGTATACATCGTCAGCTGGTATGACATCATGTCCGCCATCTTGTCTTAGTCCGCTGGAGACCGTCATCTTGTTTTCGTCTGCTAGAGTGTGCAGGCGTCATGTTAGTATAATTTTATGTTCACCATACCTTTAACCTCGACTGTTGGCATTGAACTTTGTCATTGACCTTGTACTTTGACCTTGACCTTGAACTTTGACCTTGACCTTGACATTCGACCTTAACCTTGACATTCGAACTTAACCTTGAAATTTGACCTTGACCTTGACCTTGAACTTTGACCTTGACCTTGAAATTTGACCTTGACCTTGACATGCGACCCTAACCTTGAAAATTGTCCTTGACCTTGATCTTTGACCTTGACGACCATCATGGATCCGACAGTTTATGTTTAGTACATGCTACCAGGAGTACCTACCACCTGCTAGTGGTCATTGCCATCATCTCTTTTTTGTCTGATGGAGGACACAATCTTGTGTGTACTCGTCTTACCATTATAACCCGCTGCAGTGCAGTAATCATTTATTATTACCGAGGTGCTCCCGACATCTTGAAATTCGGCCGCCATCTTGAAATCATGTAATTATTTAGCTAGAAAAGCGGGAAAAAATTCCAGTAGTCACCGAAAATATAAATTATTAATTTACAAATTGATTAGATCAGTTCCTGTCCACGGTTCGATTCTTAAACAGTGACAGTTGTAACTAAATATTAAATAAATTTTATATTCTGTTTTCCATTACCTTTCGCGGAGTTTATTAATCATTCACTCTACGAAAATCAGCTCAAGACAATATACCTGACGAACGAATTAAATACAGCGTCGCAATGCTTTACATGAAAGTCTAGTTTTTTGATATTTAGATTATCCTTTAAAATGTTCATGTACAAAGTCATCCATACATATAGCCCAAGTGTCTCAGGACCATGAGATCGAGTCATGAACAGTCAGTCATATAGTCCATGAACACAGTACACACAGGAAAACGGACTGTACACACAGTACACACAGTACACACAGGAAAACGAAATGTACACACAGGAAAACGAAATGTACACACAGGAAAACCGAATGTACACACAGGAAATCGGAACGTACACACAGTACACACAGGAAACGGAATGATCACACATACAGTAGCGGAAACACAGGCTTATTTGGAAATCAGGATACAAGAAATAAATCATACTTTTTTAAAATATAAATAATTCATTTTATTTTACATTAGTATACACATGACAGTTAATCAAATGATTATTGTATGTAGCCAGCGTTCCGAAGTTCTTTAAGTATGGACGATACTTCCTCGATATGTGAGTAGTTTCCTCTACGAACAGAAGCCACCATCAGTCTTAGCCGGTCAACCAATATGTTTGGATCTTTCCATGATGTGGAATCAATCTCTTCTGCAACCATCTTCCGTGCACGTTTATTATAAATATTATGATCTCTGGTGTCTTCCGTTTTAACACCAACCTCAGGGTTACTTTCATCATGTAGCCAGCGATAATCACAAGCTTGATCAGATTTATTTATTATAACACGACGTTTCCATCGTTTCGGTCTCAGGACACCGCCACAGACTTCTGTCTTGTCCGCTTTAGGTTCTGCATCACAGTATATGCCTTTGTAAACAGCCTCAGAGTCACTGTAGCAATCACCGTAGAATACAACGTCTTCACCCAGATTACCGCAAGAACTCGTTATCGTTGATGTCGAAGTGTCTTCATCGCCTGTATGCTTCCTTTTCAGGAGTCCACCATTTATACAAAGTATGGAGGATCTGCTAAATATAGGCTTGAATGTATTCTCACTTTTCACGGTGTTGATACCTTTATTAGTTTCAGTCTTCCCGATACCATCAGCATCCTTCAATTTTTGTTTCTCGTCACGATCGGCGTGCTACGGCTTCCATATTTTCTATATTAATAACATTATTTGTCTTAAAATCTCCGCATCCGTGTCACTATCACAGACGTAAAGGTATCATCATCGTAGATGTCATTAATATTATCATGAGCTGCATCAATATCACTCATTTTATTATATCGTTTCCACATTTCAGTTGTCAGAGATTAACCACAATCTATGATCTTGTGAGCTCCATTCTCATTTTCTGTAAAAGCCTATGTGTTCAGTTTGATTATTTAATCTGTCAACCCATCATCCCAAACTCAATTAAATCATCTTAGTATATAGAAGAAAAAATCATCAAAGTTCCTTTCATTTAATCATAGGAACCGCATCATCCTTTCCACCTATAGTGTAGTTTCTTGAGCCCAAGAGTCTTTCATTATATATACCATGCAGTGTTCTTCAAGAGATGTGGTATACCACCATTTCTACATACAAATCCATCATATCAATAATTTGTTTACTCAATAGAGAAAAAAATCATCTCGTTATTTTTACGTGTTTTACTAAATTATCTCTTCGACTAACATAATTACCACACATAGTAATTTCTACAAAGGACACTTTGTCCGAGACATTTTAACCATCATCTGTCTGAAAACAACCATGTCCCATCTATATCACAAAGTAAACGAGGGTTAGTGGAGATAGGTCAAACAAGTGCTAGTCACTCATAGGGTAAGAACCATGTGTTCGATACCTATCTCAGTCAATGTAGCATCTATGTATTTTTCTTACCTCATGTAGAAAAATATCTTACAATGCATACGAATTTAAACTTATTCACGTACGACCAGGCAAAGATTTAAATTCAAGCACGTCAACCGAAAAAAAAATTCTCAAGGATAGAGACAGAGACTACACGATCGAGACACGCCTACCGTCACCCGCAAATGAACATTGACCCCTCGCGCGGGAGTTGCAAGCTAGCAGAATGCTGCGACAGTCATATGTTTGCTCGAGACATGCATACATCACGTCGCTAGCCTTCCAACCCATTTCACGTAAAACTCCAGTGAAATCGTAATCCAGCATACGTAAAGTACTTGCTGGAATCACTTCAAAGTAAACATCACTGAACCAGAGCAGAAAATTAGCTTACACATGTATAACTTGCTACCAACAAAAAAAAATTTGTAGCACATATACGAGAGGAGTCGAACCCTACATAGATATACTGTGAAAGTCGATACTCCGATAAGTATAAGCGGCAAAATATTTTAAATCCAGACCCCGGCCAGTATATATTTTTTTTTTCATGTTTTAAAAATTCATGTTAGTAATCAGCAACGAAGGAGTGAGTAACTTGGACGAAGAACCAATTACCAAGTATCCGGAATCTTACTGATACATCCCATCCAGTGCACCAGCATACCCCGAAGTGTGGTCAATTAATTGATTAACATTCTTTAATTTTTTAATATCACGTCCGTAGTGTACACCAATATATGACAGGTTACGATTTAAGACCATAAATTTCCCACAAGTCTGTTAGTTTTATTTCGGGGAGTAATACATTATTTCTCAGAAAAAATAAATCAAGTTCCTATCAGATTTTCTCTAATGTTACGGTATTACCTGTACCTGCACATTACCAAAACATCTCCCATAAAAAATCTTAAGAATGCAGATGGCATACTCAGACAAAAATAATTTTAACAAAAAAAAAACAGTCTTCAGCATTATTGATAAAAAAATAATACACACAAACAAGATAAAACGCGCTTTACAAATTCGACCTAAATTTTGTGTCAAATTTAGTTTATTACATTAAGATAAACGATGTAGGTTAGGGAAAAATATATAAAAAATTCTTTAATTCTATAATTTATTTAAAATTGTACATTTATACACCATACAATCTGACATGGTATATATATCGTATACATTTCTCAGTTCATGCGACATTCATTTTTATTAAAATAAATTATTATAGTTCGTATTAAGAGTGACAAAATAAAAATAATTCATACAGATCACGATACATCAGTTCAGGAGTGTAGGCCTAACACATTAGAGGGCCAGAAATTATGCTAGAAACCCGTCTTTACAAAATTTATAATGTTTTTTCAAGTAAAATTTTCGTGTAACCTGTAATCCGCACTTCTGACACAGAAATTTTACACGGTCAAGATTTATTCTGCAGCCATGCTTTTCATGGATGCGTGTACTTCGTAGTCGTTCAAATCGTTTACCACAGTAGCAGCACTGATACAGATATTCATCGCAATTACCATCGCTTCCCCGCTGTACAACCTGCAAATGAACTTTGCTTTTACAATGCCTAATCAAATTACTTTTGTTTGTGAAATGTACACCACACGGGTCACACGGAAATGTCACACGATCAGCGTTTCTTCTAAAGACATGATTTTCATGTCTTCTTGCATGTTGACGGTATTTAAAACTTTTGTCACAGTACGTACACAGATGTCTTGACGTTAGACCTTGAGTCACCGACGGCTCGGAAAGTATCTTACTTTCAATGCACACTGCTGTTGTAGACGACAAAGTCCCGTATGTTGCATGAGCTGGAGATTTCCCAGTCGACATTGACAGATCATCTGTACTGGATGCCAAAGAATCTGATGTATACACGACTGATGCAGAAGCTGGGAATTGCTCACAAAATGTTGTATTTACCAAATGCGATGTAGTTGCAGGTATCGGAGTCTCCTCTGCGTTCGATAATGCACACATTGAAGTCTCTTAGAGTGAAGAGACAGTAGATACAGCCATCATCGAGATCTCTGGAGATGGTAGCCTCGTTACCATCGGAATCTCTGGAGCTGTCCTCATCGTTGTCATCGAGATCTGCTTCGTCATCATCGCCTCCATCGTCAGGGACCCCGGTGAAGACGCGAGACCCTCCGTCAAGATATCTGCAGTCGTTGACCCCGCCACCATTGGGATTTGTACCGATGTCGACGTTGCTACCATTGAGTACGGATACACATCAATATTCATATACAAGACTTATATGCAGACGAGCCAATCCATCAGATCTGCACTTCACCACTACAAGAGGTAGACTGAGGGACCTGCTGTCTAAGACTCGCTTAAATAACCATGTTCGCTTGTATAATACGCAAGTCAATACATCATCCATTGTTATTACTTAAAAAAATTAGGAATTTCAAGGAATGAGAATTTAAATTATATATACAAACAACTAATCACACATCCTACATACACGGTTAATTTAGACTTAATAGAGGAGCAAGAGTCTGTAATCAATGGTACTCTCACAACCCAAACAAAATTTAAAGTAGGTACCCAAATTTAAATATTATTATGTAGAGCTACACATAACATCCAACTGACTCCAAATGACTACAACACATGACTAAAATAATTTATACGATACCAGGCTAGGTCCAAAGTCAATTTTTTTTGTACCTCTCATCTACAGTTCAGAGGACCTTCAGTGTTGATATAGCTAAAGCCAAGACATGTCCAGTACCATACATCTTCAAAGCCTTCAAAGTCGATCCTTGTTAAGCCTTACGACAAAAGTCTCCGAAACAAGAGACCTACTCTACAAGTTTACTAGACATTTTAAGCTTGTCATAGCACACATCGATAAAAATCTTCGTAAATAACCCAAAATATTATCAGACCACTAGCATTCGATTTATGCACATACAGTAGGTCACCAACATATTCGTCAACACATGACCATTCTACATTAAGCTCCTCACTTACTTATATCAGCCTACTCGACAACACTCAGCACACATAAACTAAAAGAAGTCAAATAACATCCTATTATTTATTTACATTCGAATATTTAACAGCATGCCGACTGCTAATAAATAAGCCTGACAGTGAACATGTTAGCAAAGTTTACTTTTATATAGTACCAGGAATCCATTGAACATTCAGAACCTAGCTACACATACACAGTGCTGGATGCAAGGAATTCTACACTCATTAGCCATCACTGACACTCATATTACATATTAGGCACTTGAGTCAACACTCATTTTCCATCATTAACATGCACACAAATGCAAATTAACCATCATCGACACTCAATTCAACACTCAAATTCCATAATCTAATCTCAATTCGGCACTCATTTTCCATCATCGACACTCAATTCAACACTCACTTTCCATCATTGACACTCAATTCGACACTCATTTTCCTTAATCGACACTCAATTAAAATGTCTAGTAAACTCCTGAACTGATGTATCGTGATCTGTATGAATTATTTTTATTTTGTCACTCTTAATACGAACTATAATAATTTATTTTAATAAAAATGAATGTCGCATGAACTGAGAAATGTATACGATATATATACCATGTCAGATTGTATGGTGTATAAATGTACAATTTTAAATAAATTATAGAATTAAAGAATTTTTTATATATTTTTCCCTAACCTACATCGTTTATCTTAATGTAATAAACTAAATTTGACACGAAATTTAGGTCGAATTTGTAATGCGCGTTTTGTCTTGTTTGTGTGTATTATTTTTTTATCAATAATGCTGAAGACTGTTTTTTTTTGTTAAAATTATTTTTGTCTGAGTATGCCATCTGCATTCTTAAGATTTTTTATGGGAGATGTTTTGGTAATGTGCAGGTACAGGTAATACCGTAACATTAGAGAAAATCTGATAGGAACTTGATTTATTTTTTCTGAGAAATAATGTATTACTCCCCGAAATAAAACTAACAGACTTGTGGGAAATTTATGGTCTTAAATCGTAACCTGTCATATATTGGTGTACACTACGGACGTGATATTAAAAAATTAAAGAATGTTAATCAATTAATTGACCACACTTCGGGGTATGCTGGTGCACTGGATGGGATGTATCAGTAAGATTCCGGATACTTGGTAATTGGTTCTTCGTCCAAGTTACTCACTCCTTCGTTGCTGATTACTAACATGAATTTTAAAACATGAAAAAAAATATATATACTGGCTGGGGTCTGGATTTAAAATATTTTGCCGCTTATACTTATCGGAGTATCGACTTTCACAGTATATCTATGTAGGGTTCGACTCCTCTCGTATATGTGCTACAAATTTTTTTTTGTTGGTAGCAAGTTATACATGTGTAAGCTAATTTTCTGCTCTGGTTCAGTGATGTTTACTTTGAAGTGATTCCAGCAAGTACTTTACGTATGCTGGATTACGATTTCACTGGAGTTTTACGTGAAATGGGTTGGAAGGCTAGCGACGTGATGTATGCATGTCTCGAGCAAACATATGACTGTCGCAGCATTCTGCTAGCTTGCAACTCCCGCGCGAGGGGTCAATGTTCATTTGCGGGTGACGGTAGGCGTGTCTCGATCGTGTAGTCTCTGTCTCTATCCTTGAGAATTTTTTTTTGCGGTTGATGTGCTTGAATTTAAATTCTTTGCCTGGTCGTACGTGAATAAGTTTAAATTCGTATGCATTGTAAGATATTTTTCTACATGAGGTAAGAAAAATACATAGATGCTACATTGACTGAGATAGGTATCGAACACATGGTTCTTACCCTATGAGTGACTAGCACTTGTTTGACCTATCTCCACTAACCCTCGTTTACTTTGTGATATAGATGGGACATGGTTGTTTTCAGACAGATGATGGTTAAAATGTCTTGGACAAAGTGTCCTTTGTAGAAATTACTATGTGTGGTAATTATGTTAGTCGAAGAGATAATTTAGTAAAACACGTAAAAATAACGAGATGATTTTTTTCTCTATTGAGTAAACAAATTATTGATAGGATGGATTTGTATGTAGAACTGGTAGTATACCACATCTCTTGAATAACACTGCATGGTATATATAATGAAAGACTCTTGGGCTCAAGAAACTACACTATAGGTGGAAAGGATGATGCGGTTCCTATGATTAAATGAAAGGAACTTTGATGATTTTTTCTTATATATACTAAGATGATTTAATTGAGTTTGGGATGATGGGTTGACAGATTAAATAATCAAACTGAACACATAGGCTTTTACAGAAAATGAGAATGGAGCTCACAAGATCATAGATTGTGGTTAATCTCTGACAACTGAAATGTGGAAACGATATCATAAAATGAGTGATATTGATGCAGCTCATGATAATATTGATGACATCTACGATGATGATACCTTTACGTCTGTGATAGTGACACGGATGCGGAGATTTTAAGACAAATAATATTATTAATATAGAAAAGATGGAAGCCGTAGCACGCCGATCGTGACGAGAAACAAATATTGAAGGATGCTGATGGTATCGGGAAGACTGAAACTAATAAAGGTATCAACACCGTGAAAAGTGAGAATACATTCAAGCCTATATTTAGCAGATCCTCCATACTTTGTATAAATGGTGGACTCCTGAAAAGGAAGCATACAGGCGATGAAGACACTTCGACATCAACGATAACGAGTTCTTGCGGTAATCTGGGTGAAGACGTTGTCTTCTACGGTGATTGCTACAGTGACTCTGAGGCTGTTTACAAAGGCATAGACTGTGATGCAGAACCTAAAGCGGACAAGACAGAAGACTGTGGCGGTGTCCTGAGACCGAAACGATGGAAACGTCGTGTTATAATAAATAAATCTGATCAAGCTTGTGATTATCGCTGGCTACATGATGAAAGTAACCCTGAGGTTGGTGTTAAAACGGAAGACACCAGAGATCATAATATTTATAATAAACGTGCACGGAAGATGGTTGCAGAAGAGATTGATTCCACATCATGGAAAGATCCAAACATATTGGTTGACCGGCTAAGACTGATGGTGGCTTCTGTTCGTAGAGGAAACTACTCACATATCGAGGAAGTATCGTCCATACTTAAAGAACTTCGGAACGCTGGCTACATACAATAATCATTTGATTAACTGTCATGTGTGTACTAATGTAAAATAAAATGAATTATTTATGTTTTAAAAAAGTATGATTTATTTCTTGTATCCTGATTTCCAAATAAGCCTGTGTTTCCGCTCCTGTATGTGTGATCATTCCGTTTCCTGTGTGTACTGTGTGTACGTTCCGATTTCCTGTGTGTACATTCCGTTTTCCTGTGTGTACGTTCCGTTTTCCTGTGTGTACATTTCGTTTTCCTGTGTGTACTGTGTGTACTGTGTGTACAGTCCGTTTTCCTGTGTGTACTGTGTTCATGGACTATATGACTGACTGTTCATGACTCGATCTCATGGTCCTGAGACACTTAGGCTATATGTATGGATGACTTTGTACATGAAAATTTTAAAGGATAATCTAAATATCAAAAAACTAGACTTTCATGTAAAGCATTGCGACGCTGTATTTAATTCGTTCGTCAGGTTTATTGTCTTGAACTGATTTTCGTAGAGTGAATGATTAATAAACTCCGCGAAAGGTAATGGAAAACAGAATCTAAAATTTATTTAATATTTAGTTACAACTGTCACTGTTCAAGAATCGAACCGTGGACAGGAACTGATCTAATCAATTTGTAAATTAATAATTTATATTTTCGGTGACTACTGGAATTTTTTCCCGCTTTTCTAGCTAAATAATTACATGATTTCAAGATGGCGGCCGAATTTCAAGATGTCAGTAGCACCTCGGTAATAATAAATGATTACTGCACTGCAGCGGGTTATAATGGTAAGACGAGTACACACAAGATTGTGTCCTCCATCAGACAAAAAAGAGATGATGGCAATGACCACTAGCAGGTGGTAGGTACTCCTGGTAGCATGTACTAAACATAAACTGTCGGATCCATGATGGTCGTCAAGGTCAAAGTCAAAGATCAAGGTCAAGGACAATTTTCAAGGTTAGGGTCGCATGTCAAGGTCAAGGTCAAATTTCAAGGTCAAGGTCAAAGTTCAAGGTCAAGGTCAAATTTCAAGGTTAAGTTCGAATGTCAAGGTTAAGGTCGAATGTCAAGGTCAAGGTCAAAGTTCAAGGTCAAGGTCAAAGTACAAGGTCAATGACAAAGTTCAATGCCAACAGTCGAGGTTAAAGGTATGGTGAACATAAAATTATACTAACATGACGCCTGCACACTCTAGCAGACGAAAACAAGATGACGGTCTCCAGCGGACTAAGACAAGATGGCGGACATGATGTCATACCAGCTGGCGATGTATACCTTGGTATTGGTGGTGTGAGGTCGGTCTAGGTAGCTTCCGTGTAGGAAGGATCGGTTGTATGCTCTTAACGGTTTCGAACCAAGGACGGGAATCGATATAATCAATCAGAATTCTAATAAGTTAATTTTTTGACGAATATTGGGATTTTTCCCGATTTTATAACATAAAAATTATGGATTTCCAAGATGACGACTAAATTTCAAAATGTCGACCATAACAGTAATTGCAACATTAATAGGATCCAATATGACGGACGCAACATAAAGTGTAACGATGACATAGTACTCAACCAAGATGGCGGGTGTAACGAAATATGCAACATTTATATAATCCAAGATGGCGGCCGTAACGATAACTGCAACAATGGTTTTTAAATTTTTATTATTTATTCGATTAAATAATTTTTTTTGATGATTTTTAAAGTTTTTCCCGATTTTCTAACATAAAAATTGCGGATTTTAATGATTGCGGGCGTAACGATAATTGCAACAGTTACGACTTATTACAACATGGCGGATCTGTCTCGAACATGTAGTGCTATTATTACTTAAAATTTAAAAAAAAAAATCAAGTCCCGATATGCATGTTATTTTTTTATATACCTTATTTTATTCTCAGTCTGGTAAACGTCTCGATAGCCGAGCGGTTAAAGGCGTATGTTTTCCAACCTAGAGATCAGAGCTGCGCTGGTTCGAATCACAGCGCTTCCAATGTATTTTTCATAAAAAAATTAATTTGATATGTCGATAAGGACCATACTAGCTCTGGTAGGTAATGGAACATCGACCTTATGTGTTGAGACAGAGCGACGCTGGCGCTATCTAGGAACAAACAACATAAACAAAGTCGACGGTATCCAAGATGGCGGCCTCCAGTGGAACAGAAAAAAAAATCAAGAGCGCCGCTGGCGCTATCTAGGAACAAACAACAGAAACAAAGTCAACGGTATCCAAGATGGCGGCCTCCAGTGGAACAGAAAAAAAATCCAGAGTGACGCTGGCGCTATCTAGGAACAAATGACAGAAACAGAGTCGACGGTATCCAAGATGGCGGCCTCCAGTGGAACGGAAAAAATCAATATGGCGACAGAGACGAACATTTCATCATGAGTGGGGCGCTCGATTTAAAGATGGCGGATTTTAAATATGGCGACCGTGACCTACTTGTCCTGTTACGCCGTGTCCCGTTGCGCCATGTCCCGTTACGCTGCATCCAAGATGGCGGATCCAAGATGGCCGCCGGGGTCAAGGTCAAGGGTCATGGTCACGGTCATCCAATATGGCCGCCGTGACTTCACAATCCAAGATGGCGGACACCGACACCACACACCACATCCTGAATCCTGTTTCCGGAGGAACATTCCTATACTACTGCTGTATAATGTACCGGAGAGAAAATGAATAGCACCGATGGTTTCCCGACTCGTGCACGCAAAGTACAACTGATGTACCCGTACTTCGCTACGGCAGTCTACAGGCAGATCACTCTTGCGCCGCTCATTATATATGCCCCTCCTTGTGGGTACGCCACTGCCGCGCGATGCCCGTTGCCATGGAGACGCAGAAGGCATCAACAATGCAAAATCCTGTTCTCATGCAGACAAAGTACCCACTGTTGCCTGGTTTTAACCACCCATGGGATCTAATTTTCGGAAAATGTCATCCTGCGTAACATAAGGAACATTACTGTGCAGTTTCAAGTCTGTAAAATATATATACTTGGAAAAAAAAAGGGCAATTTTTGATATTTTAAGTACTCGCAAAATTTCAACGGTGATGACGACTGCACTAACAATGAAATAGTAGTTGCCATAGAGACGAATGAAGCATCAACAAAGCAACAGCCGTTGCCATGGTGATTTCCTTCCAAAAACTGTAAATTTTGCTATATTACGCCCCCGAAACTCCCCTTGGGATCGGATTTCCGCAGAATCCGTTCTTAGTGAGCGTCTACAACACAAAATGAGTAACTATGCTAAATTTCAAGTCAATCGGGTGTATAGTTTTAGAGATCTCGTGATGAGTGAGTCAGTGAGTGGTATTTCGCTTAATAAACTTCTAGCGCCTGCAGCATTGTCAACACACACTTCGTACGTGTACTGCATGTTGTATCTAACCCCCTCCAACGCATTTGATTCTAAATTGGACTTTTAGTAAGGATCCCTAATGTTATTGATAATATAATATAGCCTATAGCCTTCCTCGATAAATGTACTATCCAATACTGAAAGAATTTTTCAAATCGGACCAGTGGTTCCTGAGATTAGCGCGTTCAAACAAACAAACTAACTAACTCTTCAGCTTTATAATATTAGTATATATTTCCAAAAAACAATAAAAACATTAATATTGCCCATCTCAACAACAATATTTATGGAACTCCTGAAAATCATTAAAAGGTAATCACACATAAGAGCAAGATCATAAAATATCAAACACATTAATCTGTAACTCATTTACTCCATCATAGGAACAGGGAACTAAAATGTTTTGTACAGCTACAGTATACAGGCATTGCATCTGCATGCATGTAAACATTACTTTTTAGATTACTGTTGCAAATATAATGTGGGGAGAATTACTGGGTTCGTAAGGGATAGCCCGATTAATTAGTACAGTTTTATTTATTATTAATTTATACACACTAAATTTAATAACTGCACTCGAGATTTCTGTTCACAACAATTAGTATTACACCGATAATTAAAACATTAACACTTTCACTGGAGATTGGCACGACAGTGGCACCCGCTTCTGTCTGCTTCCTTCGCACATTCACACATGCCGCGTCACAGCACAGTCCTCAACTATCGCTTGTTGCACCCGACTGCTTCGCTAGGCCTTCTTGCAGGTATCGCCATCCGATAGGTCCGGTTCGCCCACCAAGGGCCACCTTGCAATTTGGGAACCATCTTGGAATTGTGTAAATATTTAGATAAAAATTCGGGAAAAATACCAAAATTCATTTTAAAATCTGAAATTAATTTATTGATTGGGTCTATCGGCTTCTGTCCTTGGTTGAATCCCTGGTAGATGCAAAAAAATTATTTTATCTAAAAAATAAAAATATCAATAAATCCCGTTCAAAATACTAAAAGTGGCTTTTTTCCCCTAATATTACAGTATCCAGTAAGTATTTATGTCCGCCATCTTGGACATTTGTATTTATTGACCTAGGAATTCGGGAAAAATTCCAAAATTCATCGAAAAAATCACTCATTAATATAATGATTGAATTGATACAAATTTAGATCCTAGGTCACTGAAAAAAGGTAATTAAATTTAAAATATCACAAAAGTGACAGGTTCAAGAAGTAAAAAAACTAAACTTTAATTTACAAACATAACATTTATTACATACAATCTACACTACTACAAGTACAAAAAAAAAACACGCAAATTAATAAAGTCTTAAGCATTTCTCGATAAATTGTATAATCTTTTTAGTGTAGTCATGTGACATCGAGGAGTCAATAAAATTTCAGTTTCTACCTTTACATTTTTTGGAATAAATTACAAAAAAAAAAAGAGCGTCGGTACATGACCCCACACCGTTCGCACAGTGACGACAGTATAGATGCATTTAAAGGACAGTTCCAATTTTCATGATGTCTAGCAATCTGTGCTAGCATAAAGGTTCTGCCACAATATTTGCAAACAGGTTCTTGCATGCACATAAAAGATCCAGTACATATATCATAATGTTAAGTAAGGTAACTGAATGGTTAAATACTTTATTGGATTTGATGCATTGAAACAATGTTCTTTGCAGTACATCAGTTGGACACCCACTTATTTCATGACTGCGAGCATTTTTTGGTTTAGTAAATGATGCACCATAGTATTTGCACTGAATCAATGACAGTCCACCGTCCATTGAAGTCTGCAATGTTGGTGGTGAAACTTCAACCGATGAAATAGCACAAGTCAATGTCGGTATCACAGAATGCATCAAAATTTCTGCAGATGATGGTATCGATGTCGTTGGAATCTCCGCAACTGCCGACACCGCAGCCATTGAGCTCTCCGATGTCGTCGACGTAGCTGTTGATGTAGGTGCCATCAGGGTCCCCGAAGTTATTGGTAGATCGTCTATCAATGTCGACAATGGAACAGAAACTAAATATTACTTAACTTACTGAAGAGAGCCGATCTGTACTGCACCGCGACCAGAGGAGGACTGAGGGTCCCGTAGTATGAACCTCACTTTATACCAGAGACCTAATGGTATATTACTTGAGTCAAGAAATTTAACTTTATTCAAACAATATTAGGATAAAATTCAGATAACTTAAAATTTTACAAATAAAGTCATACAAGTTCAAGTTTTACATATTTATTTAGAAAAATTACACAAATTCATATTAGGTTAAGGAATTAAATATTTTCATAAGCAAAGTCTTTAACACTGCACGAACTGTATCGTCCACTCTGAATAATGTTTCGTCTACTCCGGTTCCAACTGGTTGGTCAATTCAGGTTCCAACTGGTTCGCAGGTCACGGGCCCAGGAACACAGGTTTCCGGCGGGACTTATTCTTCGACAATGTCTGCATCGGTGAGACATGGACGATGACGAATGTGAGCATGGCTGGACCTGGGATTGTTGAGACAGGTTCACTGACTGAACTACGACGAGACGCATGTAGTTTGGATGGCTGCGTAGATGCATCTCAGGTCACAATCTGTTGCATCACGTCCATGTTTGGCGTTGCACGTGCAGACGAGGCGACTAACTCGGCGATGCTAGCAGGAAGGATTGTGTGCGTACTCATGTGATAGACGGCACAGTTTCCAGATTCACAGGAATATAGTAGCTGCTGAGTCAGTTCATAGGACACAGGAAAGTGCGAAAATTCCCGTGCTGAGCGCCTCCATCACATGTTTCCGTATATGTACATAAATACCCAGCATCCCAGTAGCTGTACTCGAAACTGCTGAAGCTAAGTCTTACGCTCATGTACACGTTAGCAGGATGAAACGGAAACATCTTCTTGTAGGTCGGACGACAACTGAAGGCACGAATGGTTGCATGCCTTTTATATATGCAGGCTCCTACTAACACTGGGAGTGCCATTTCTGCATTAGCTGCGAGTATGTACAGGCACTTACCCATTCAAATTTGTCGCGTGGCTGCTCCCCATACATTGCAGAAAGCTTGCGAAGAGAACGACAGCCTTAGTCTGTCTGTACGTCAACAATTTCAACTGGTGCTTCACACAACTTGCTAAGCCATTTCTTCTGCTCAGGTGCAGCATAGTAAATTATTTCGTTTTTAACTAGTAAATCTTCAATAGTGTTTTTAACTTCGTGGTACGAATTTTACCTTATTACCACCCAAAACCATGGTAATATTTGCATAGCCATTTATTTGAGTGTTTACATTTTTCATCCAATAATTACCAGCGATACAGAGGTCGGAAGGTGCGGGTTCAAGTCCTGCTGTCGTCCTCATAGGTAACGCTAATCTCCTTGAGCACAAATCCATTTTCGCTCTGGAAACCTTGCAGGTTGCAGTACATCTTATCGCAAATAATGCTCGATAGTAACTAAATTAATCTCGCAAACTCTCCGATATTTATGTCAGAATTTTCACAAGCTTGTCTCGGCAATTGTACGATGCAAGCCTATCGTGTAGTATTAGACAAAAACATAAGTGTTTGGTGTAATACTTTCACTCATCGATATCTCGATCCAACAGTCGAAGATGTAAAATTTTTTCGATCATCCTGTTTGCATTAATGGTGCCTTGTTCTTAAAACATACGGGACTCAGTATCGGTAAATGTCCTCGACCATAGTATGCTTGCTAAAAATTGGCAAACATTTGATATGCGAGAAGAAATATTCAGTTTTCAAAGTCCATGTTCATATCAACATATGGGTAGCTTTCGCTGTTTAAAAATATTTTTACGTTACGCATTTGACAGATATAGAATACAGAGTGGCTTACTCCTGGACTCAGCTGTCTTCCAGTCTGAAGCCCGGCGATGATGTATCTTGGCTTTTCCGTACCGAAGCTTGACATTACTATCCAATTGATACGCTGATACGCTGAAGCAGTACAAGCTCTTGATTCGAATTAATTATTATATGCTTGTAGTCCTTAGCGAATCCAAGAAGCATGGACAGAGGAAACAAAACTTGGAACTTTCCTTCGGCATAAACAGGATGCTTATATTCATCCTCGAGAGACCAGCCATCATTGGAGCTGCCAGTTCGTTTGGCGTGAGCGATAGGTAATTTTCCAATGTAATTTTCCAAATGTAGATGATCTGCCTATATCTTTCGTCTGGTCTACCTCGACGTCATTGAGAACATATGTAATGCGCTCGATTAGGTAAAGAATACCATTGCCGGATATTTCTGTCGTTTTAGGATGATTACCATCCGGTTTTGTCAGAGTGCCTCTAATACGTAGAAACGACTGCGAAGGTAAAATACAGATATTCTGGTGCTATACAGCAATGTGTACTTCTGAAGGAAGTGTGTACGGCCCGAGCAGGAAAGGCTGGTACTTGTGCAGTTCCATTGTCGTAATGCTGTCATCAAAAATGACCGCGTCTACCACATTGAGGATTTCGTCTTCCATATTTATTTGGCACTTGTCCAATACTAAGAAGAAACTTCATGCTGTCAGGTGTTAATTCACCAATGTCTGGCAGACAACTGATCTTATTCACATCAATGCGATTTCTTTTATAACTGTTCGGTGTCACAAACTTTATTCACATCGCTTCAAGTGCAGACATAATGTAATTTATTCGTCTTCAAAAGTCACCAAGCGTCCTCGCTGGTCAATGTTTCTGACGACGACTTCGTGTGCACACTTCACGACGACTGGAATGGAAATTATACTTTGCAGTACTTCAAACAGTTTATAACCTGGCGGGACCATTGGCGGAAACTCGTGCAATTAGTTGTTTAGTCTTCCATTGTGATGCCAAATTACACTTTATTATTATCACATTCACAGGCAATATGTTTACTGCATGTGTATATTGTCGCGGGTTGAAATTTTGCAGGGTTGTTGAAATCAAATTTAGGGACTTTACTGACGGGACTCTGGGCTGGCTGCTCTGTTCACTCGTCAGCGCAAGTGGCGTGACCATGTAATTGGGGCACGGGGCCGGCGCGGCGCGCTGCGGGCTTGCAGAATTTTGTTTGTTTGTTTGGCCGCGCGCTGGCGCAGCCACGGGCCGCAGTTACTGGGGCGCGCTGTCGTAACAAGCCGCGCGGTGTGGCCTGCACATTGGGGTAGAGGGGGGGTAGTCTTCCCAGATGTTCTAGTTAGTTGTTTAGTAAATTTGACTTCAATAACGAGCTTTTGTTATGGTAGGCGCGGCAGGGCGCGCGAATTTAAGCGCAAGTGAGTGGTGACTCGGGGCTCACTCAGGCGGAGGCTATGCGTCTCACCTGTGGTCACGAGTTGTTAGTTCGTTCGTGATGTAGGAATTCAGGCTCACTCAGGCGGAGGCTATGCGTCTCACCTGTGGTCACGAGTAGTTAGTTCGTTCGTGATGTAGGAATTCAAGCTTTCGGGCGGAAGCTATGGCCGACGCCAGAGGCCACGAGTCGTTTAATTTAAGTTAGGTCATAATGTAGTCGTCAAGCTTTCGGGCGGAGGCTATGGCCCTCGTCAGGGGTCACGCGTCATAGTTTTTAAAATGTAATGTTCGTTCGGGATTTCAAGGGCAGGAGAGGCCCCTACGTTGTTTTTTTAAAGTAATCGATCAAGAAAGGCTTTTCGGAAAATGTGAGTATGGACTTATCTTTGTTTTAATTTTAAGTATTAATTATGATTTGAGGTATTCGGAAGGACTAGGGAAGTGTTTAGTGAAGTTCTCTCATTCTCTCTCTTGTAAGGTCGTTCAATCGTTAAGGAAGTAAAGAGATTATTGTTTTAAATTGTAATCCCGCTATTTAAATGTTCTTTAAAATGATGTTGAGTATTTGACTTTAAGAATAAAATAATTTTAATTAAGTATTATGTTATTTTGCAAAATCTCCTTAGTTCAGCTCTCACCAGACATCCTGTACGGGATGACGAACCTATGATCCTAGGTACAGTAAAGTATTTTATGAAGTTAAGACTAGTTGATGCCAAGCGAGTTGTTTCTATGTAAAGAGCTACGATTCTCGCCCCCCCCCTCTGAAGGTGGATCGTGACAGAAATGGCGGTGGCACCGGCTAGGTGCACGTGACAGAAATGGTAGAGTTCGCCGGATAGGTTCTATTTCTGGAGAGAGAGAGAGGTAGATTTTTATGTTTATTATTAAGTTAGTTTCAGCTTCTGATAGCAGGTTATTAAGAGTTTACTTGAGGAGAGGATTACGGAATTTTAGTCTATAGTGGAGGAAGTCTTTGAGATTTTTTTTTTGACGTAACAGATGTTTATTTGAGGATACTTGTAAGGATAAAGTTTATAGTGATAAGTTGTTTTAAGTCGTTGAATTTATTGTAGATTTATATCGGGGATTATTACGTGAGGAGAATACGTTATAAGTTAAATGCTTATTAGAGATAATGCAAGTGGTTTAATTTAATTGAAGTTCATTTTAAGATTGTAGGTTAAGAGAATTATAATTTAAAATAAAGTTTTTTGTCGTAAATAGGAATTATTTTCAAGAGAAGTTTGTTTTGTTTTCGTGCGCGTAGGAGACGAGACGTATGAATTAAATCAGTCGAGGGAAGGATAAACGTTAGAAAGGAATTAAAGAGAAAACGAGAGTTTATGTAAAAGAGAGTTATAGAATTTATAGTGATGTTTTGTTTTAATTAGAAAAATGTTGAGAGTTGTTTCAGAACGACACGTCAGTGGACGTGGCAGAGTGAACACGTGACGGGGAGGTGCTGAGACCTAGCGGAGAACGGAGGAACCGCAAGCGAGGGTTGGCGCACCTGATGGAATTCGGTGACGTCACGGGCTCATACGGAGACGTGGACAGGCCGTGACCTTGTTTTGATCAGCTGTACGGTAACTTAACGATAAGAAAATAGACTATTGGTTAAATAAATTTAAATTTAAGTGTGTTTTAGGAGAAGAGGAACTTTCAGTATGTAAGTAATTTAATTTAAGAAGTGTATGATGTATAGGCTAGAAGTGTTTCGTTGTAAGTTGTTTATGTTTTTGTTAGTTAAATTCTACCTCGGTTTTAAAAATATTTTTTTGGGATTTGTAAACATTATTAAGGAGGTACACTATAAAATCGATAAGCATTGAGAAAACTGGGAAGGCTAGATTTTGTGTGTAGAGGGAATTTACTCCAAAAGAACAGAGAGACAAAATTAATGTTTTCATTAGGGCGAGGGACCCTAAGGTGAGGCGTTGTGTCCCTGGGAAGAAAGGGAATTGTAGCGCAGACCATAGGAGATGGGCTGACTACGGAATTAAGGGTCAGGAGAATCCTGAGAGTTGTGAGTAGTTTGGGGCAGGAGTTCCCCATGGTAGTACCGAAGTGGCTATCCTGTATGGGATAGGGTACCATTTCAATGAAGTTTGTTGGTGGGGTTAGAGCCCCCTGTGTAGTGGGCCTATAGCAGATAGGCACTACAGTGAATTTGGTTATTTTGTGAGGTAAATTCCCTGGAGGTTAAGTAAGATTGGATTCAGTTAGGAAGGAGGGAAATGAGAAACATTGCTGTAGAGAGTTAGTGTACTTGCCTAATGTGAAATTGAATTTTACTAAATTAATTTAGGAGAAAGTTTTGTTCGGTAAATAAATAATAATGGAAGATAGCTAGATAATTAATTAATTTTTTTTGAGTAAGGTGTTTTAAGTAATGAAATAAAATAAGGTGAAGTAATTTGAATAATTGGGGAGGAGTTTCTTTAAGAGTTTAGATAATTGTTTTTGAATTTATTGAGATATTCAGCCAGTGGAGTTTGAGTATGAGAGATACAGTGAGATTTTAAGGAAATCGGTTGTTTATTAATTAGGACAAATGAGATTTTATGATTTAGAGTCAGTAAGCATAGTTAAATTTACGACATAATATTTGTTGACAGTTTACAGTTATTAAGGAGAAAACAGAGTAATCTATTTATTTTTATTTTAATGGTTTGAAGATAAGATTATGAATTTTTTTTGGAAGTTTCTTTGGCATGTTGGAATAATTTTTTTTGATTTTTAGAATTTACAGAGAAAATTTAATTGATTTACATTAGTTTGGAAGTATGGAGGTTTAGTGTTCGATTAGCCCTAACTTGATGGTCGGATCCCAAAAGAATGCCGTAAAACCGATAGCCAATTGAGAGGAATGCGGTAGGCGCTTGTGTAGAGAGGGGTTGTGGGAAAACTCCTTGGGACTGATGGCAGATCAGGGGCCCTAAATAGTGTGTGATGCTGTAAAACCAGTGCAGAGAAAGCCTGGTATGCTTAAATTTTTGGGCACAGGTTAGGTAAACCTGGGGTTCCATGGGATTTAGTCATGTTAGCTGCTGTGGGACATTGAGATTTCCAGGCTCCATAGTAAAGTCAATGTAAATTTTTGTTTTCTTAAAATAATAAATTTGTTTTTAATTTATTTGAGATATTTGATTTGGAACAGTGAATACAGACCCCGAGGAATAAGAGTTGTCATGCTGTGAGAGGAGAAGGTGGTAGGCCTAAAAGGGTACAGGCACCACAGAGGTTATGTGCATTGCATAATTTAAATATAAGGAAACTTGAGAATTTGAAATTTTGTTGTTGGTTTGTACACCCATAAGAAGAGTATAGGCAGAATTTTTATTGTTATGAGATGTCTAATTTAATTGAAAAGAAGAAAGTTTAAAGATGCAAGGTAACATTATTATTGTAATAATTGAAAGAGATTAAGAGGTAGAGAGAAATAGGCAGTTTTTGTTTGTAAGTACTAAAGTTTACATATAGAAATTTAGTAACTAAGAATGAATAATAAGTTAAGTCTAGTGTAAAAGTTTTTTTTAAGTTTGTTAAGTTAAGAGTCACAAGTAAATTTTTTTTGAGAGAGAATGTCTTTGATAGGAAGTATTAGAAACTTATGGGAATTTTAGGGTAACATAAATAATGTAGGTAATGAATAATAAATAGATGGTAGGTCTTAAGTTAGGATTAACATTTGAAGCAGAATTTAATTAAGAAGAAGGAAAATAAATAGGCCTAATGAAAAGAACAAAAAAGGATTTTATGGTAAAGCATTTTTTTTAAGTAATAAACAATGAATAATAATGTTGTTTCAGGGTAATGTGTACTAATAATACAATTTTTTTTTAGGACCAAAGAACAGGAATTATGTAATTTAAATTAACATGTATTTTTGAAACTGTTACAGATTCCTTAAGATGAGCTGAGCAGCAGTCCAGTTTACAAGATGACAAGAGTTCGAGAGACAAGATACAAGATCACTGAAACAAGAGCCAAGACTGAAGATTCAAGAGAAGAGAAAGCTGGCAGCCATGGACTTACAAGTGGAGATTAATAAGGTCATGTAAAGTTTTATTTTTTTTTATGGAAGACAGTAACTGGAGTTTTTTTTTGTTATAAACATTATTTACAGAACTTTTTAGGTTATAGTAATGTAATGGAACTAGTGAGTTGTGGTAGCTGTCAAAAAGAACTAATACCTTAAGTTTAATTTTTAAAGTTAATTTTCTTAATTTACAGAGGGATTAGTAGTTTTTTTTTAAAACCTTATTTAGGTTGGAATTTAAATACAATAGCTTATTATAAATGTGTACGAACAGTTCAAGTTCACAGTACTGATAGGTAGGTCAGATGATCTTATTGATTTTGATGATTTGTTGTTTTGAGTTGATTTTTAAGTGTTGTGAATTAGACAATGAAATAGTTCTGAAAACTTAAATTATTTCAAGCTAAGAAATAGTAAAGTTAATTGTAACTCAAAGGACACCAGAATTTAATTTTTTTTTGAATTAGTAATGTTTGAAAATTTTATACTTTACAAGAAAGGTTATAAACAAACAGATCGGATGGAACAAGGATGCAGTAAATCACAATTTCATTTAGAATTATTGATTAGCTTTTGAGGTTATGAAGTAAAAGTAATTATAGTTTAAAAGTTTGAATAAAAAAAAATGTTTTTTTTTATTTGTTTGAAATAGAAAGTTTAAAAGTTAATTAGTCATGATCTAGGTGGGTGATGGGGTGGGAATTGGCCACTCTTTTTCCCTATAACCTCCCTAACATGGCCTTCTATTACAACTAACAGAAATAAAGAAGAAGAAAAATGAAGAATTATTAGTTAGAATGTTTCTTTCATGAAGATACCTGATGAACTTTTTTTTTATTGTTGGGAAGAATAGTAGCAAGATTAATCAGATGTTTTACTCAGAAGAAGAAGAAGAAGAAGAAGAAGACAAAGCAGTTTTATGACTCGACAAGCCAGAGATTGGTGTTTCCCCTCTGCGCTTCTATTGACTACGTTGTTTACTCTCATGGGATAGCTGGTTCGGCACCATGGAGAGAGATTGGTGGGCATTGTGGTTGCCCCCAGAAGAAAAGAAGAGTAGAAGAGGTTATGGGTGGGTCATGTGAACTGACCTTCAACCCAGTTACTTCGTGGGGACTATTTGCTGTATAGAGAAGATCAAGACTCAAGAGTTAGGGAAAATCATTGGAGGTCATGTTTCCCTTCCTTAAGTTTTTCCTATCAAATTATTTGCCTGATTAGATTATGCTAAGGGTGGGATACTTTATGTTAGCAGTTGAATTAATTAATTTTATTTTTTTGTGTGTTTGCATCCTTGCCCATCGATTGTAGTTTAGTAGTTAGTTTTGTATTTGTCAGGCGTGATGGTAATGCCTGTTGATGATGTTTCAGAATTGTAATCTGTTCGTGATGAGGATGGCACAACTCCGAAGCAGATGTGGGGAGAAGTTGTGAGCTGCCCTGGAAGCCAGTCCAGTAGCTGTTGGAGTTGAGTGGTGTTTGCTGATGGCCAGCCCAGGGAGCTACTCTTCTCGACAACACTGACTTCGAGGAGTTGCACCAACCTTCACGAGATAAGAGTTTAATTAATTGAAACACTGTAAGGACACTTAATTTTTTTTGAAGAACGAAAGAAGTATGGTAATAAACGGAAACTGAAAAAAAAAATAATAATAATTATCAAGAATTTGCACATTGTTTAACGAATACTGAGAAACTAAGAACAGTAATTTAATTTGTAAAGAGAGCTTCACTAACAGAACAATTTTTTTTAGAATTGAGAACTCGAGCCTCTGAAGGTTCCTGTGAGAACAAACCAGATAAAAGTTTTACATTTAATTTTATGAATACTTGTTGTTTTAAAATAAATCTTATGCAGAATCTAGATGTATGTTCAGACAGCAAGGAACTAAGAAAATTATTATTTTTGTGAAATGAGGAATTTATAGTTATGGTTTAATGGAAAAAGACAATTTGTAATTTTGAGGTAGCTCGATGGGGCTCGAGCTCTGTGAGGGGAGGGTTATGTCGCGGGTTGAAATTTTGCAGGGTTGTTGAAATCAAATTTAGGGACTTTACTGACGGGACTCTGGGCTGGCTGCTCTGTTCACTCGTCAGCGCAAGTGGCGTGACCATGTAATTGGGGCACGGGGCCGGCGCGGCGCGCTGCGGGCTTGCAGAATTTTGTTTGTTTGTTTGGCCGCGCGCTGGCGCAGCCACGGGCCGCAGTTACTGGGGCGCGCTGTCGTAACAAGCCGCGCGGTGTGGCCTGCACATTGGGGTAGAGGGGGGGTAGTCTTCCCAGATGTTCTAGTTAGTTGTTTAGTAAATTTGACTTCAATAACGAGCTTTTGTTATGGTAGGCGCGGCAGGGCGCGCGAATTTAAGCGCAAGTGAGTGGTGACTCGGGGCTCACTCAGGCGGAGGCTATGCGTCTCACCTGTGGTCACGAGTTGTTAGTTCGTTCGTGATGTAGGAATTCAGGCTCACTCAGGCGGAGGCTATGCGTCTCACCTGTGGTCACGAGTAGTTAGTTCGTTCGTGATGTAGGAATTCAAGCTTTCGGGCGGAAGCTATGGCCGACGCCAGAGGCCACGAGTCGTTTAATTTAAGTTAGGTCATAATGTAGTCGTCAAGCTTTCGGGCGGAGGCTATGGCCCTCGTCAGGGGTCACGCGTCATAGTTTTTAAAATGTAATGTTCGTTCGGGATTTCAAGGGCAGGAGAGGCCCCTACGTTGTTTTTTTAAAGTAATCGATCAAGAAAGGCTTTTCGGAAAATGTGAGTATGGACTTATCTTTGTTTTAATTTTAAGTATTAATTATGATTTGAGGTATTCGGAAGGACTAGGGAAGTGTTTAGTGAAGTTCTCTCATTCTCTCTCTTGTAAGGTCGTTCAATCGTTAAGGAAGTAAAGAGATTATTGTTTTAAATTGTAATCCCGCTATTTAAATGTTCTTTAAAATGATGTTGAGTATTTGACTTTAAGAATAAAATAATTTTAATTAAGTATTATGTTATTTTGCAAAATCTCCTTAGTTCAGCTCTCACCAGACATCCTGTACGGGATGACGAACCTATGATCCTAGGTACAGTAAAGTATTTTATGAAGTTAAGACTAGTTGATGCCAAGCGAGTTGTTTCTATGTAAAGAGCTACGATTCTCGCCCCCCCCCTCTGAAGGTGGATCGTGACAGAAATGGCGGTGGCACCGGCTAGGTGCACGTGACAATATTCTTAAATTCTTCCTGTGTCATATATAATTGGTTGGTGCATCGTACCTATGGTTCCAGGTTTCGTAAAGTCGACATTTTCACTGGATGTTAGAATGCTTTTTTGAGTGTTTGGATTTCCACACAGTTGAAAATCTACATCGTGTGGTAAAATTTCTCTGAAGTAATTTGCAATGTCGTCAATTTCGTAAGAGCCAACAGGTCCCATTACTTTTCAGGAAGCAGATCTTGCAGTTTTATTTGTCGAAATTCGGTACGGCATAATACGTTTGAAAATCTACGATTCCGATACACCATTAACCATCTAAATCCAAGGGCGGGAAATGGACCCCCCGCAGCTCTGATGCGTGACCTGTCAAGGTTGGTGTTATCGAAATGACTGACTTGTTTTCATATCTGTACAGTTATTTTATAGGCAAATAAAATTTGTTAGGTAAAATTTTTAGTCAAAAAGCGAAGGCACAATGGTTTGCAGTTTGTTTGGTTAAGCGACTGTTCGGTTTTGTAATTGTAGAAAGATGTAGTGGTCCTGCCCAGATACCGAATAAGTTCTGTCGAAGGTCGTAAATTTTCAAAACTTTCGTAGTAATGGGCCTTTTTCCCGATCTTTATGTAAGCTACTCACTGCGTTCCACGAACTGTAGAAATGTTAAAAATAATAATGGCACGCTCACGAGTTTTGGCTTGCTAGGCAAAGTGTTTCGCATAAACACGCCTCGGAAATTTTGTATTTTCAGTTTTAGAGCGTACATGATTAAATCTATATTGGTGAGTGGACATTTTGGCAAAGAACTTAGGAATTTTTCAGTCGTTTCTTTCTCCTGACTCGTCCTAATTTGTGAGGTTTCAATTAGAGTCCTGCGCCGTATTTTTGCACACGGCAATGGCTTCCATGTTGGCATTGTGTCGTTGAACTTCTTTTAACTGCTTGCGCTCATTCTTGGAAGAGTTGACTGCCCACACTATGCCACTCATCGCACCGATGAGGCCACCGAGAGCACCCAGTGCAAGTAAAATCAAAGGAAGAAATCCTCCAATAGTCTTCTTTTTGTGTTTATGTATTATTTTGCTTGGCTTTTTGCACGCCTGCACCAATCATTTGTTTGGTTTTGCGTGAATTAGTTTTCAATCTGTTGAAGCTGGCTTGACGAACATCCAGTCCTAAATTCGTCTTGGCCTTCATGATTTTTGATACGCCCCAAGCCGCGATTTTTTCTCCTATTCCTACATTCTACGATTTACTTATATCTTCGGCTTCCTGTTCCAGTATCTCGTCAGCTCGGTGTCTGTATTGCAGATTATTGCTGAGTATATAGGCAATATCGTGCTGCTTGCACTTTTCGTTGAGAGAATTAGTGTCCACGACACCGCGAGCTAGTCGTTTGGCTAGTTTCGTTCATGGACCACTGAAGCTATAGCAGGGTATGTGTAGCTCGAAAGGCAGATTGTTTATGAGCGAGTTCACAAGCCCTGCATCGATGTGTTTTTTTTTCTTACCTCTTCGAGTCATCTTGTGCAACTGACCATAAAGTATAACTGTGTGTGCTCTTATACAACTTCACCAGTACAGCGCAAGTCGTCAAGCAAGAACTGAATTTTCCAGTGCGCATTACGCGAGATGACGAAGCCAGTGCGCGTGAATCGTGACACGGCTTACTGTTGCATTCTACCGTGTGATGCATAATGACGGGGCCGTCCAACTGTATCAAAACGTGCGTTCTGCTGAGTTTGCTGGAAGAACCAAATGGTGTAAGATTAAAAATTGTTTACCTCTATTCCAAATCTATGCTACAGTCAAAGTACCAGCGTCTAGTTACGGTTCTAAGATCGGTTGATGTTCTGGAGTATTTTTCATTAAATTATAATGCAGATGTGGTGCCTCCGAGCAAAGCTAAAGCTAATTCCGTGTTTGTTTTCGACGATGTAATGTGTGAGAAGCAAGGCATAATACAAGAGTACATTTCCATGGGCAGACACGCCTAAGCAGACTGGATTTACCTGTGTCAGACGTAGGGTTGTATTTCAAAACATCTCCTACGAGACAACGCGAATGTCATAGTACTTTTTCGCATGGATAAACTTAATTTACGTCATGCCTATGACGATCACGTAAACATCGACATGACTTCAAAGACATGTGCTCAATGTGTTGAAAAAACTAACATGAATTCCTAGTTATAGTTAAGGACAGATCTCTATATAAAGGCAGGTATAGATAAGGTTTCGATCAGATTATGGTCAAACATGAATCATTGCATTTCGAATATGGTCGTAGCAGTCGATACTTAACGTACTGCTCTCAAGTCTCACGACGAAGATATCCGCAAATATATTACACTACATGCTCAAAACGTATAAAGTGTGAAAAACGAATTTCTAGAGTACCTGCTAGCCATCGACCAGCGTGTGGAAGCCTCGGATTCTCGAATTCGAACACATGATCGAAGTATCGAATGCACGAAGACATGATGATTTTAGGACTTTACAAAGTAGTCTGAATGCATCACTTACTCACTTGGCAACAAGATCGGATATTGTCAAACACAAGAAATAAGTTTCTGCAGACGAATAAAACAAGTCTAAAAGGAAGACTTGCAAAATGTTTTCAGCCATTACAATGTCGAACTTGGCCAGTGACCTTCATCGAGCTATTCAGTTTGTTCGTGAAAAATATATACTTGCTAGAAGATCCAGACTTGCGCGTGAGATGGAAAATAAATAGACATTTAAGCCAATCACTAGTCCTCTCGATGAACTTAAAAATAAGGAAGAAACATCCATCACTGTGAAGACAGAAGTTGATGACGAATTGTAAACTGTAAACAAGAGGAAATATGAGCCAGATCGAGAAGAAGTGGACTTTGTAAGTACAGAGTCTATGTACAAGAAAAAATTACGGAAAAGAGGACATCAAGTTGCAAATACTTGATATCTTTCACGAGTCGGAATAATAAACATGACCTATGGAGTGTACAGAAAACATAATAAGTGGTTCCTCGGTGCTAAAAAATAGACGTTTTACCTGGAAATATCGTGCGCGTAGAAGAGTTCAAAACGCACAGGACTCCGGGTCTGTACGAATTACTGTTTCGCAGGGAGCCTAAAGGATATTCTCACAAAGATTTACAAGAGTACAAAAAACTGCAAGAGCTAACCAATGCACATTATTGAAATAACGATCCAGAAAGTGGCATATATAAAGACGAAGATCATGAAAATATCGACATGCTCACTTATCTCTTTAGTGAACAAACAGTACATGGTGATGGTTTAAAAAAGCTAGAAAGTGGTCGGTACTTTGACTATGTGTACTGGGATGACCCAAATGAATTAGTTGACCGCCTAAGACTTCTAAGTGCTTCACTAAGTGCAGGAAACTACTCGCACCTTAACCAAATAATCTGTATAATCGAAGAACTGAAGGAAGTCGGCTACATTCAATGAGTCGAAAAGAAATACCCCACCAACTTCATGCTCCTGCGAGACGAAAATACCTTCGTCGTCAAGTCCTAGTTCGCAGAATTTATTATTTATTTCAGGCGGACCTTTTTGAGATGATACCATATTCCCAACTGAATAAATGTTACAAGTATATGATGACAGTCATAAATGTGTATAGCTAGACATGTAAAATCGAAGACTTCAACAGAAGTAACCAAGGCAATGGCCAATATTTTGCGTAATGGTCGTGTACCATCGCACCTGCAAACGTATCTCGGTAAAGAATTCTACAATGCGACCTTCAAGAATTTTATGAAGTATGGCATCAAACACTACTCTACATTTAGTAAAGTCAAAGCCTAAATTGTCGAAAGTTTTAACAGAGCTTTGTGCACCAAGATGTCGTGACATTTCACGCCTAATGGAAATTACAAGTGGTTGGACATCTTGGCAAAATCGTCAACGAGTACAATTCCCCAGTGCATTCTACCAAGAAAATGAAACCTAAAGACGTAAAGGATGATCACTTGCTTCGAATAATGTTTACCAATACAAAGAAGAAAGAAAAGCGAAAGCGTGAAACTAACGTCGGTGACATTGTACGAATTTCCAAGCAGAGAGGCATCTTCGAGAAAGGTTTTACTGCGAACTGGAGTCCCGACTTTTCCATGTGACACATGTTTGTGAATCAGAGTCCAAGACCTACTACCTCGAAGATTTGGACCACAAGCCTATTCGTGGTGGCTTCTATGCCGAAGAGATTAAGCCTACGATATATCTCGATACATATTTAGTGGAGAAGATTATAAAAAGGAGAAATGGACAATCCTACGTCAAGTAGTATGGCTTCCCACCTCGCTTTAATTCGTGGTTAGCAGATGCAGAAATCGAGAAATGCTCAAGACATTATTAATTTGCTTGTTTGTTTTTTTTGTACTTGTAGTACTGTTGATTTTATGTAATAAATTGTATGTTTGTAATAGAACTTTTAGTGTTTTATTTCTCGAACCTATCATTTTAGTGAAAATGTTAAATTAAATTACCTTTTTTGCAGTGACCAAGGATCGAACCAACTATCAATTGAATCATTATATTAATAAGTGATTTTTTCGAATACTTTTGGAATTTTTCTTGAATTCCTAAGTCAATAAATCAAATTTTCAAGATGACAGACATAAAGACTTACTGGAGGCTAGTATATGAGGAACTTATGCCACTTCTAGGATTTTTAACATGATTTTGATATATTTATTTTTTACATAAAATTAAATTTTTTTTTGCAACATCCAGGGATCGAACCAGGCACACGAACCAATCGAATCAATCAGTAAACTAATTGCAATTTTTTTAAATGAATTTTGGATTTTTCCCCGAATTTCTAGCTACATAATTACACAATTACAAGATGGCACCCAAATTAAAAAATGGCAGGTGCGTCAGTAATAATAAATGAATACTACACTCTATTGGACGAAAATTAAACTAACATGATGGTAGTACACTCTAGCAGACCAAAACAAGATGGTGGACAAGACATCATACTAGCTGATGATATATATATAAACCTTGGCATAAGTGGTGGAAGGTATGTCTGCCGGCGGCTTACGTGAAAAAAGGATCGGTCGCCATTTTTTATTTTTTGCCCTCAATTGGGTAAAACCAAGGACTCTACGGTGTAATTGTATTTTTTAAAATATATTTTATTAAAATTAGATTAATTATTTTTTATAAATTTTAGATTTTTTTCCATATTCTACTATAAAAATTACATAAATTTAAGATGGCGGCCATAGCTTACATTGGAATGGTGTTGTCAAAATTAAAAATGGCGGAAAGTTCTAGAAATAAAAATGGCGGAATTCAAAATGTTGGATAGTTCGAGAAAACAAATTGGCGGCGATGATATCATCCAAGATGGCGGATCCAAGATGACCACTAAGGTCAATGTCAAAGTCATCCAATATGACTGCCATGATGTCAAAATCCAAGATGGCGGTCAGCAGCAAGCAGCATAGCCAAAAACCAGTTCTTGGACTGGCAATTATATACTATTATAGATATATAAAGCTATATTGAGGCATATATAAAGAGGTATTAAGATTTGTATATAGTGGATATAGATAGTGGGAGATATATTAGATATGTGGAGATATAAAGATAAATAGAGATAGAAAGATTTATTGATGTAGATAAAGATAGAGAGATCTAGATATATTTAGAGGGATAGAGAAATGCTTCGTATATGTGTAAATACCTGAAACAAATTACAAAACAAAATTTATTGATGCATTGCAATGCATGCCGAACATCAGACAGATAATGGAATCTTTTCAATATCAGTAAACTTTCATTCTTCTGTTTTTTTTCTATAGTGCTTTATAGAGTCTAGATTACATACAGACCATCCATGTTTAGATATATAGAGGCAAATATCTATACGCTGGTAGAACAATGTCTGCCGGCTTCAGCCAGTGATAAAAATATTTTGCCTATTTGACATTTAAATTACGAAGACTATTATTTAACATATACAACTGGTTTTCAAAAATTTTCCCTTCGCTCTATGTTACGCCCGGGCTATACGGGTACTGCAGCTAGTGTCTATGTATATATAAATATATTTTTTTTTTCAGTGTATATTCATAGCCCAGCGTACAAATGTATGATGAAAAACCAGAGCATAATCTCAGAATGTATATTTACACACAAAATACATTAACACCTCTGGGCCCGTTTTTACACAAAATCACCTTTCAAGTGATTTTCCTTAAACACAATATCATATTTTTTCAGGCATCCAATATCACGATACCTAAATATAGCTTCTCTTTTAAAACCTATTTTTTTTAAAAATCTCACTATCTGATAATCTTATAATCTCACAAGCAAAAAATTACATTGACTAGAACATTATATTTTCCTTCAAAACAAGGTATTTGGCACATGCTCTCATTAGCTTTTAATCATAACCCAGCTTATATAGTTTGCTCAAATGTAATATTTGCAAATGTTACTTTCCTCTGTACCACTAATTTTTGCAAATTCAAAAGCTAAATAACTACACAAACATATAATGAAATATATATGGCAATGATCCAGTGTCCATTAAATATGATTAAATGACAGCAACTCAAAAATTCTAAATCAAATACTCGATTTAGCATGCATGTATTCTTCAATATCAAATTGTAGCAACATTTCTCACAGAAAGTATTATTTTACCAGGATCAATAGGAGCTATCTGATTTTGACTCTGTCACACAGATAAGTTTATTACTCTACGATAGAAAGTGGTGCTGATCGTGAAAATATGTAAGGTAACACATTTCCATCACCCTAATTCATATTCGGGGAGGGAACCTTACCGTTTGAAGCGACCCTCGTAGAATTTCACATAAAATATATACATGTGCTCACAACATTCATCAGCTCAAGCTAACGAACACGAAATGGTGGATGCAACTGATTCCCATAACTACGAAGCACCAACTTGGCCAGGTGTCGCACACCAGGGCGCAAATTTGCATGCCAACGAAAACTTCACAACAATATACCTCATACCTATGGTCACTAAGCCTGGTCCCGAAACATGTAATATCGGCCCCCCACTCCCTGGTGGCATGCACCCCGCGCAGGGCCCGTGGACGATGGTAGGGAGTGCCCAGTTAAATACCGCCCTATAATAATGTACATATCATTTTAATCTGGTGAAAAAAAAACATAAAAGGGATGTACACTGTAAGGATGTATGTGGCCCCTTCAGGGCATTATAGTAAATTGACACTCAATATTTTTGGGTACCGCGTTTATCACTAATTGATAAGGGGAAATGAAATCCTGTAATATTGAATGGAATAGTCCAATCAAGTGACGAACAATCTTCAGATTGACTCTAACAGCAAAAAATTAGTGATAACATGAAATATCATGTAAATAATAAAGCTTGTTAAATTAATGTTCATATCCATTTAATTATAAATAAATGCGGTAAGTTCTTAGTCATAAGTCTACATAAGAATAGTTAAGTTTTTCTTCCATTAAATTGACGCGAGAGGTGCTCCCGCCCCTTTCGCACCCTTCCCCGTCTCCGGCAGTCTGCGTCCCTCCGCGGTCCAGAGTGCATGTGGTTCGTGTTGCACTCTGATCGAGTAGTTAGTTGTTCCGTGAATAATTAAACTGGAGCCTTGGACTACGCTAACCAATGTGGATCCAAACCATTTCATAGTAAGGGGTCAACCTTGTTCGGCTACAGCTCAACCAGCGGATGACCCTCCCGCGCACGGTTTGCTTACGTATGGCACTGGCCATCTCTCGGCCAAGATATGCGAATATTTGTATCACGCACACACCTACCGACTGCACTATCATTTTATACAGATATTTGTGTGTAGAACACACTCCACAGGACTGACCAATTATTGGTATCTCGCACACTGTCCGCGGGACGCGTGGTTAATGATAATGCCGCAGAATCAGGTCACAAGTGATTACAGTACATTGTTCTATAGTGTGTGCTGTGCCCACGCGGATATGTATCATCCCGACAAATGCATATGATTAAAGATTATTGACCAAACCATTTTAATTATTTGTAGTGTTTTCAACTATTCATGCTAGTTAGGTATTAGCATCTTAAGCTAAGCAGGGGAGTACCGCAATAATAGTTATAATAGTTCACGATCTATCGCAGCTTCGAACTCGGTGTACCACATGGGGCCGACGAACCACCCCTCTCTTATGTTTCGTTCTGAAAACAAGCATGGCGCTCTTCGCGGAAATTTGCATCAGTCACGATGAGTTCACCCCGAGGTTTTGGACACAGGACTGAGGTTTATAGCACATTCTGCCAACGAAATAAATACAGCACATACTGTATTAAAATTTTTAGAATTTGACATCACAAACGTTGATTCACCAACTTAATTGCAGTACACAGCCCACATGTTGTAACTCGGGATGCTTCTTTACACCACCCTAAAATTCTCTGCTGCGTGTTTCACTTAAATCACACAATAATTCCAATTTTAAAATATTAGATAGTGCTGATGCATTTTTTCACACCAAGTCGTTGCCACTAAGTCACATGCTCGATCAAAGATCCTATTCCCTTCTTCCCAGATAGACAAAACACTTAGCTCTCACCTCGGCTTACCGCAAGAAAGAACATCAGGCACGTACCAAAACAACATTAGGTACCTAGCATTCGGCAACTCAACCACAACCAGTAGTCACGAACCATCATGTGGTTAGCCGTGCAGCAGTTAGCTGAACTACCAGACACAAAGTGGCCATGTTCCAAAATTACACTACCCAATGCCGCCCCAAGCAGACTAATCTCGGGACACGAAACAAGAATGTGGTGAACACCATAGTACAACAATCCCTCCAAAACATTTCCCTCCATGAAAGGAAAAACATTATAAGTCAAGATTGTATATGGTCAGCTCCGAAAAAAACGTACTCACCACTGGTAACACAAACAGTGATAAAACTTAGTATAATTTCCCTAAATTATAAAAAACAAACCCAGCGAACTAAGGAAAACACCTTAGAAGAAAAACACCTGACAATCCCACATCAAGAAACAAAAGGAAAAATAGACCAAATGGTCAGCAAAAAATATACTGCTCAAACCATAGGACACTTCAAAGAAGAGTGAAATTTTTTGATGGTGGAGATATGGGCCTCCTTGAGAACACACTCAGTAGTAGGATCACCAAGTTTACTCGATAAAAAATCAATCTTCTTGCTCTGGGTAATATTTCGACATATCACTAGGCCTCCCTTTACAATGTCACACTCAGAAATATCCTTTTTATATCTCTTCGCCAAGGTATCTCATTCCTTACCAAGGGCTAACTGGGTTTCTCCCCAAACGTCTTCCAACCTTCTCCCCAAACCTCTTCCAACCTTCTTTCCGACTCTTCAAGGCATCCGGGAGGAATCTGCCACAAACTTAACATGGGGTGAGGAATTTCTCTACCAAACATCACTTAACTGGGATTCTTCCTGGTAGCACTATGCGGAACTGAGTTCAACGCTATGTTGAGGGCTGGCAGCTCAGTTCCCATTTCCTCTGGTGTTTTGATGGAATATGGTCAGGGCTACCTTCATTGGTTTATTAAAATGCTCGACAAGGCTAGAACAGGGTAGTTTGGACTCATATTTACTTGCCTTATCCCCACCGGAAACAAAGAATCTTCATATTCATAGAAGTGAAATAAGTGGAATTGATCGATAAGTTCAGGACTCCCAAATACTTTCCAGAGTTGGTTCTCAAGTTTGGTACAAACAGATGCAGCTTTCATGTCTCGAAGGAGGAAAAGAATAACAAACAATGAAAAAATCTATTAGAACAATAAGGCAGTTATGTTATTCTCTCGACTACGGAGGTGGTCTAACAGATCTATGTATAGTCTTTCCCAAATTATAAGCGGGATTTAAACAGAGTAAATCCACTGTTTAGTATTTAGGATTTATTTTGTCATGTGACATTCTAAACATTTTCCCACATAATTCTTGATATCCTCCCGCATCACCTCCCAGTAAAACTCCTTTTTTCATTTTGAAATGTGTTTTGGATCTCCCAATATGTCCCTCACAGGAGAATCATGGAAATATCTGATAATCATATTCCGCACAGCCCGAAGCACCCACACTACTCATTATCCTTTTCTCCCGACCTTACAGATGATTCCCTTACTGATCACATTATCCATACATCCTTTGCAAGCACCTTTTGCCAGATCACCTCGCCTTCCTTATCCTCCCATTGACATTCAGCTATGTTGGTAAACGATTCGGGGGTCAAAAACATATCCACGCAAGTCTCATCGGGTTCTTCAGGATGCAGCTTCTTCTTCTCCACCCGCCTAAAATTCAGCAGGATTATACATACCGAAGAGGGCATCCACCACAGTTATATTGCTTATTGACATTATGGATACAAAATGTAAAAATCCGTCAGCTCCATTATCCATCGCCAAAGTCTGCCGAGCTGACGCAGATAGAAAAAGAGTCACAAGAGGGCCTCACTGTTGGTCATTAAGTCGAATTATGCATGTTCTAAATACCATGCAAACCTCTACATCCCCACGATCCTACTTATTGTATGTGATGTAGCCTTGTTCACAATCATTGAGCGAGCAGCTGGAATATGCTACAGGCCTGCGTACCTCCTCCCCTTGCAGCACCCCCATTCCAATGGCTAAAATGCAGGCATCAACTTGCAAGATGAAATGGTCGTCGAACCTCAGTAGGACGAGAACAAGAGGATGAAAAATTGCATACTTAAGATCTATGAAAGCTTATTCTTGGTCATTACCACTTAAAATATTAGCCCTTTCTTAGTAGTTTAAAGGGGCGCATAGCTCAGAATAGATTGGGATGAATTTCTAAAAATATCCGAGCATGACAAAAAACGCATCATCCTATGCCCAACAACAGCTGAACACAACTTTATTCAAACCAATGACCTAACCAAAGAGCACGAAATTAAAAAAAAAAAAAACCATTGTGCATATTGCAGTAGTTAAAAATGCAAAAAATGACATCAGAGTGTACAATAAACGTAAGCCACAAACATATGTGTTTCATTCAAACATACAGGAAAGCCTGTATTATAAACAACTAGCTTCAATACCCTGCGTTGCCCGGGCTGAACACAGGGTGTAGTTAGTAATTGTCTTCTTTATTTGAATGTCAAGTGTGAAAATTAATTTATATCACTTTCAGATCCCGACAGACGTTGTTCTGCCAGTTTATAGTTATTTACCTGGTCTGTATGTAATTTAGACTTTATAAAGCAATATAGAAAAAAGCTGGAAAATAAGAGATTACTAATATTGAAAATATTCCATTATCAAGCTAATGCTCGGCCTGCATTGCAATGCCGCATTCAGTTTTGTTTTGTAATATATTTGAAGTAGTTCCACATATACAAATCATCTATCCATCTCTCTATATATATTTATTTCTATCTACATCTATATACATCTATGTATCTCTCTATCTCTATTTAACTCTTTATATCTACATATATACTTCCCACTATCTCTATATCTTCTATATATAAGTCTCTATATAGCTCTATACATCTATAGGTATATCTCTTTATCTAACCCATTTCATTCTTTATACCTAGCTCTATCTCAACTTATCTCTCCGTCTCTATCTAACTCTATATATATATATATATATATATATATATAGACGCCGTCCCCGCTGCCTGTCCTGAAATTACGTTAATTAAAATGATAGAAAGGAAATTTGGCTGCAGGCAGGGACGCGTCGACAAAGGGCCCCCCGGGCTGTTATGGCCTCCCAGGACGCCGTGTTAGTGAAATACACACGTGACTGATTGTTTTATTCCGGTAGCACACGTTACAGAACGTCACACAAGGCACTGGCACGCGACTGGCCGTATCATCGTCAACCTTCACTCCGCCTACACGGCCCTCCAATGGCGGCACTGATTACGTCTCACAATGTTCCGAGGACTACTCCAACGAGGGGTGCAGGCTAACCTGAGTTATGGTGGCGGCGGTTCGTGGCGCGGCAAGTCTGGTGCCTAGTACGTGATAGTCCGTGATACGCTTACTACCTGAACCTGCTACTGGCTGTGCGGGTTTACAATTAATACTGACTTATACATGGACGTGATGATGACGACACACACTAATCTTAACACGGCAATTAACACTAAATAATTATGAGTACGTCCCGGACTCGCGGTGGATTCGGCTCCTGGACTTCTAATGATCACGTGATGCGCGTGGGCCACGTTTAAACTGGGAACGGGCGCGACGGGACCCAGCGTGGTCTCTCGTTCACGTCCGTTGCACGTCCCAGGGAATGAGGCGTTCGTACAATGGTGGTACGCGTTTGGCGCAATGCCGCCCTGCGCGGGCAAAGTCCTAACTCCCCGTGGGGAGATCTTAAAGCGTGAGGCGCAGGCACCACGGCGGGCTGCCTTGATACATGGTAAATACGTAGTACGTTAAAAGACCCGTAGTCGGATCGCACACTTTAACTAAGGACCACACGACATTTCGTACGGCCGAATTAGGGCCGACCGGGGAGCTGTAGAAAGATGATTCGGAGATAATTACCTATTGATGCTAAACGTGGTTATTGGCGCGAAAGTTGTATGCTCCCCGTGCGCGGGACTGCCAGCCCTGGCGAGTGCTGGATGGCTACTGACGACTCTCCCTGGCAACCGGGCCAGGGAGGGGAGGAAAACGCGCGGGAAAACGGCGGAGCGCGGGAAGGCGATGCCGGCCAGTTTTGTGAACGGAAATATTTGACACAACCATTAATTAATTAAAGACAATTTTTATACTTATTAAAAGTTTTAGTTTATGTTTGTTAATTGATTCACATGTGCACTAATCACCTGATGCGCATTGCCACACCCAGCCGGGCGCTTTGGGCATTTAGCTGGCTGTGACTGACGTCACGCCGTTCGAGGCGCTGCACTTAGACACGCGGGCGTGTTCGTAGCACTGGCACTGGCTCAGGTGTTGAGGACACATAACGGCTTGTGCTCTCAGAGGGAGCACCGACGGCGGCGTCAATATATATATATATATATATATATATATATATATATATATATCACTCCATCTCTGTCTCTCTTTTATATTTAAATAAATTGTGTCATGCGTGCGCACTTATACAATAAAAACAAAGTGCAGCTATATAAAATTAAATAAACACATTTTTTGACACGATTCGTGCTCCAACTATTGAAAAATAGTTAAACCGTCTCAGTAACCTTCATGGGCATACGCATAACAAATCACCAAAATTTCATCGCAATCGGATGAATGGTATAGGAAATCATACGGCACAAACAAACGAAAATTAAAGACATGACAAACGCATCAAACGATGGTGCGTTTAAAATTCAAGGCAACTAACTCTATTTATTGACGAAGTTAAGAACAAAACTGTCATTAGCGCCTTTATTTTGCTAGCCACTGCGAGCTCCACTAAGCGGACTGGTCTCACCAAGGAGAAAAATATTAATTTGCCAGACTTTACTATTGTATGATCGTGTGTCAGACATAGAGAAATGACACTCACTTACTATTTGTATGTCTATGACCTATGATTTTTTCTGTTATAAAATGAAATTATCACTTTTTCACTCCCTTAGGGATAGAATTTCATATTAATATGGCGTCTATGTGTTAATCCAGGTTATAAGCTAGCTGTAGGCCAAATTTCATTTAAATCCATTCAGTAGTTTTTACGTGAAAGAGTAACAAACATCCGTCCATCCATACTTACAAACTTTCGCGGTTATAATATTAGTAGGATTATCATCATTCAGTTAAAAGAGTTTTACGTTATCCCTGTGGCATTTGCAAACAGCCTTACAGTAAGTTATGCCGAAAAATTCCTAATTTCTAAAGCTGTCATCGTAGCAAACAGAATTCAAAAATATTTATTATTAAGATGTTTAATATATATATATATAACCTCAATATTTTCTGTGTACCACCATGAAAATACAAAATGACATTTACTATTAACTTGTCCATCGCATTACACACATTAATAGTATGGTAGGTATGCCAATTCAATTGTTATTACAAACCTAAGTGCATCTCTAGGTAAAACATAATCCTTAAATGCACATTATATAGCTCAATCGCCTGTTTACACTTAACATTTCGTGTCACAAATCCCTACGAAAATAAAACAATTATCAAAAGGATAGCTTACAAATTTAAATATCAACTAAACCAATAGTGAACAAGTAAATGTGTTACAGTTTCAGAGAATCCCATAAATACCTAAACTATTATAATGTACGAAATGACGCGTCCTAAGCGTGAACAGCATTAACTCGCAAGTTTTTGTTACGTTCTGGTTTCGAAAACCATCACTTTCAATTAGCAAGTGAAAACTTAAATGACCATTACTAGTTCTCATTAACACTGATAATACTGATAAATGATTACATAGATCATCATCGCAAAAAAAAAAAAAACATTTAGAGTCGTTACAAAATTGAAAAACGCAACGAAATGTGTTTGGTGTTCAACTCTGTGGACGCAGTATGGGAAGACACTCGCACGAAAAAAAGGTATAATGCAAGAAAGAACAATGTTTGTTGCCCCGTCAAACAAAATGCGGCGAATGCAGCCAGCTACCATTTAACAGTTCTGCTCCCAAGTTTTCGTTTTTCTGCTCGTTTAGATATGCTGTGCCTCGTTAACACTCTTTGCTTACCTTTTCTTTGGGCACGAGAGTGATTACATCCGTAGATTAATTTAGTAATTTCACTCAAACTCATGGTATCTTTGCTCGCACTATTTTTGTTGAGCACCAAGTCTCCCAAGCGAAACAATTTTTATATAGTAGGCTTCCTGGGCTGCTATGATTAACGATTAGGTACTAAGGCCCATGTTAACTGCCTTTTGTTTTTCATACCTGTATTTATGGCTGCTTCCTTGTTTGTCAGACTCGTATGTGGGTTTGAGACACATTATATCCGTTCTCGCTGGATCTACATTTAGTTATGCATATGACTGTTTCAGAAATTGTTTATAGATACTTTGCAAAGTTTCTTAAATGCCCAAATTGTTATCTCTTCACCCTAGTGGTGCCTATGCTATTTTATAATATGCATAGAATTTAAAAGAATGTTTAGAAATGTAACTTTTGGCCAGCTTGTTGGTTTCACCTACTTCAAAGTAGTAAGGGGAATAGAGTTTGGAATCATTTGGCTGACTACTACCTTTTTCTCATTTTGAAATCTCAAAGGAGGTGGAATCTCTAACTCGGTGTTCGAAACCACGATTTGTTGCGTTTCCTTCGCTCTGGATTCAAACTGACAATTTATCTCAGATTTTAGTGAAGGGAAAATTTTTATTTGATGTAACAAGGCCAAAAGGTTTCAGAGGCTTGTGCATCATATGCATTGCTGTCTCTATGTGGGAGTTCCAAGGATTGCCGAAGTTCCCGACCCCCTACTTCGACGAGGCAGCAACCGCAGCAATCTGATAGCCTGCGCCTTCCGTGGTGACGGGACAGTATCCATTACGCAGGAGTTTCCCCTTATTTATGTTCGGGTACCAGGGTACCGGTAAAAACCTTAGAAATATAAATCTTTAAGGGCCCGTATAAATTCAAGGGGGGAGGGAATGTGGTCCCGCACAGCCAGAGAGTTTTTCGCGTGGGATTTAACCGATATAAGTCATCTCTGATTAGGGTGCTTGTATATTGTATACTGGCCATGTTTGGCCTATATTCACGCAATAAGCAGAAAACTTTTAAATATACGGACAATTTTCCATAAAACATTTATTTATCAACCCTGTTTCACAGTCACGATTTTGCAAGCTAAAGCTGGCCCCTTCAGAGAGGAGCTTCTTAATTTCAGGGGGTTGAGACGGTGCCCCCCCTCCCAATTATGGTGGTAAAGAAGGCCCACTGACACCTACTGTGTATATGTGTAAGTGTGACAGAGAGCCTTACCTCCCAACCACCTCACGCACTCGCTGGAGCAAGTACCGCCGGTTGTTGTGCAGGTCCAGGAAGCGCTGCACGCTGAATGGCAGCAGCTCCGTGGTTGGTTCTCCCTCTATGATCCACTCTGCAACTGCTCGCCCGATACCCCCCGCTCCCTGCAGCGAGTTGCCGTTCATCCCAACCGCCACGAAGTAGTTGCTAACCTGCAAGTCAGGCACATCCACCACAGTTCATTGGAAGTGTACACTTAATACATTTTTTCACACATTTATGTAAAACTAATATTATAAATATTTAAAATAAATGTCTGTATAAATTAATAATTATTAAACATTATTAATTATCAAATAAATCCAATTTATATACGTAGATATAACCATTTATTTAAGCATACTTAATGTTTAATTATACATTTATTACATATGAATTATACATATATTTATATGCAGAATGGGAGGTAGGAAATGCTTAAACAAGCAATTTTTGCAAAAAACTGTATGATAGTAGGTGAATATAGACGGTATGGGGGCACCGGAGGCAGGAGGGGGAGCCGGGGAGCCACGGCGGCCATCTTGGATTACGTCACTTCCGGCGGCCATCTTGGATTACGCCACTTCCGGCGGCCATCTTGGATTTGACCTTGACCTTTGGCCCCGGCGGCCATTTTGTTTTTATCCTCCATTTTGTTTTCTAGAACATCCCGACATTTCGAGTTTCATCCGCCATCTTGGAAATCTTTATTATCCGATTTTAATGAAAAAAATTAAAATTTAAAAAAATTAAATAATCAAAATTTTAAAATAAAATTAAAAAAAATATTATTTAATATAATTTTAATTAAAAACCTACGCAATGTACACCCCACTCCTCTAAATTACAAATTCATCATCTAGCACCCCCCACCCCCCTGTTACAATGACATCGTCATCGAACACCCCACTCATTCCTGTCACAATTTTTCGTTACATCCACCATCTTGAAAAATCTTAATTTGTGGGGTGTAAAAAATTACCCCGTGCGGGAGCAAACAGCCCACGTCCATCTCTACCTGCACCGCCAGTTACAAGCATTGTTTTTCAACCCCGCTGACCTTGACTTCGCCAAGGCTACTTGCGTACACGCAGTAGAGACGCAAAACTAAATTACCAATTTGATTGGGTGTGCAGTAGGTTATTGCAGCGTTCAAACCAATTACATTATATGCAAACATTTAAATTTATTCCCGATAAATTTGAATACATGAAGTACCAACAAGTGAAATAAATTATATATAAAAAAAACGACATAACATTTACAAATGCTATACGTGACGCCCGGCCGTAGCGATCACGTTAGCTGCGGCACAAAAACCTTGCCATCGCATAAGTCTAAGTCTGCCCATCACCGCGCGAGGGAGGGGAGGGAGAGTCCACACGAAATCTTGGCTTGCGTCCCAAAAACAACCTCTTCTTTCACCATTAATAAATTAAAGTTTTACTTACATTGGTGCTCGCCGTGCCGTAGAAATTTACCAAACTGTCGCGCCTCGGGTACCCGGGCTGTAGACTGGGCGTACACGACACCTGTTGCACAGTCAAATGGCGCCGGTGGATGCACTTCGGGGCGTGGTGGATTAACACTCGCGACTTGCGAAAAAGTTTAAAATCGTTGATGCGAAATATGTTGCCGTACATTCCAAATTATCAAAAATACAATGCAGCTGATGCGGGCCGCGGCAACGATAACTCCGCGTAGCAGTGTCCATGGTTAACCGTTCATACCGAAGTATGGGTAGGGTCCCAACTCCCTAGCTCGAAGTTACCCTTGGAACCCATATTCACAACTGACCCGCCGTCGGTCAACGCCCGCCAGGATCTCTCGACTCCGACTGCACAGTGTCCAAAAAGTTCGCTCGCCGCATACGTCACACTCCCGTGACGTCATCCACCTCCCTCCGCTAATTTCCCCCTCTCTCATGCGTGGGCAAGTCCATTCAGCCAGGGGTCAATGGCCGCACGGTAAACCACAGTACTTGATTAAATATTAACTAAAACTAGTAAAGACGTATATAAAAATAAATATAAAAACATTACTTAAAAAGATAACGTTAAAATTATAATTAAACATAATAAGCACTAAACATAATCACATGAGACACGCGAAGTGTCTCTAATTATTTACTTAGAAAATCAGGAAAAAAAATATATACCATCGTTGTCTGCTGGAGGCAGCCCTCTTATTTAGTGGAGACTGCCATCTTGATTTCATCTGATGGGTGTCGTCATCGGTTGTAGGATTATAAAGTATGTTAGTGTATGTAAGGTCGAGTTACAATTCTCTACCAACATTGTTATGAACCTTATAGACCAAAATCCACAGAATCCACAAAATCCACAAAATCCATAAAATCCACATAAAATCAACAAAATCCACAGTCATATCGTTGTTGTAACCACCATTTTTTCTTAAAGTCTTATCATTTATAGGTTTTAACCAAAATATATGTTATCAATACTATCGTTGTGGATGCGATAGTTAAAGTAATGATAATTAAAAAATCATTTATTAACCCATCTTAACGGACCAGAAATTTTTCAGAGTCCTAACTCACAAGTAATATTCTCTTCTCATGTTTGCGTACTTGTATTTAAAAATCTGCATGGAAGCAGGTATTTTTAATGTCTGCGTATAATTACATTCCTAGACAAGTTAATGTTTGCGTACACATGTTTAAAAGCTGCATGGAAGCAGACATTTTTAATGTCTGTGTACATGTTTTCACAACAGACACTATACATCAAAAAATGTAAACTATATACAACAAAGTCTCAGCGTTGCGGATGCGATGGTTATAGTAATAATACTTAATAACTTTTTCTTCCATCAAATTGAATTAATTACTACTTCATAGTCGTCACAGGAACCACAAATTATTCATAGTCCTAACCCACAAGTAGATAAGTATCTCTTCTAAGTAGGAACATGTTTGCGTACACATGTTTAAAGAGCTGCACGGAAGCAGATATTTTAAATGTTTGGGTTTATATCCACGCCCCCTCCCCTAAAATTTTTAATGCAAGAAAAAAATACACGCAGCTTTAATCGTTCACGTGAATATTATGTTACAAACAAAAATACCGATTCACATTTGTACAGTATTAGATGTTCCCCTATCTTCACAAGAGAGACCACATCCGACACATAACCTTTTACGTTTCAACTTAATATCTGATCGCTATAGTGTATATGATGCAGTTACAACACTCACCTCAGCCATTACCCACTGTCGCTAAGAGCAAAGACATTACCTACTGCCACTACGAGATGCACTTCATATCAAATGAAAATAGTATTTTTTTTAAGTCGTGGCAAGAAGTCGAAGTAAATAAAATATTTTAAAAAAATATTTAACACTATTTAATAAAAAACACACACACTCCTTCACACCATCTTCTCCCCCTCTTGTTAACACAATACCATTCAGAAGGCGTTACCGACCCCCTTCACAAACCCCGCCCCGCAGTACTTTCCATACTAGCCATCAATTACTCTGTCCTCACAACTATACAAGCATCACGCAGCTCCAAAGTCGATATCCCCCCTTCCCTTCACAGCAGCAATATCCTCCACAGTCAGAGTGGAGGTGTTCATAGGTACATCTGCTATGTCTTCCCTGGACTCTTCGTCTTCATCCATCGCAAGAGCTTCTTCCTGGCCGCTAGCCTCCTGACAGCACGCATAGAACTCATCCTCAACAATCTTCTCATATCTCATAGGTGGCCCGACACATCTTACTAGCTCTGTTGATAACTACGAATGATACATCCTGAGGCTGCGATTGTTCAACTGCCCCCACCCCTCTACCCTTTCTATTTCAGTCCTGTTCGTGCGTGCCAAGCACACACGTCACTGATGCACGGCCTTTGACGTCAGCAGACCTACCCCCTCCCCCCTTCCCCTGAACCTTCCACACCCCAAATAGCTGCGTCATTTAGACCTGTCGCTACGCGTCCCCAGCCTCTTAATACCATTTTAAGCACCTTCGACGAACATCCCGACCTCTGGTAACTAGTGAAAAGTTTCAAACAGCACATTAATAAATACATTTATTTATTTATTTTAGACTTGCATTTATTAATATAAAAATTTACAACATTTCAAAACATTAAAATTTATATGGCATCAGTCGATTTTATTCCACTGATTTTCACATTTACCGAATCCTAGCCACTTCACAAACAAGACTTCATCTTTCTAATCTATCAATTTTTCTACTTAATAATCGCTTGGGTACTTGGTAGGCTGAATTTCTTCCCCATAGAATCCGCCACATATCACCGAACCTCGTAAATCTTCCAAGTAGTAACATCTCGGATGGTAATTACGTATTTTAACAACACGGAATATTTATGTCAACCATTTATAAATACATACAAAATATTCAATTTTAGCTCTAAGTTTTATTACACCTAGTTTATTTGCATCAAAATAAACAGTTTCGAGGCACCATGCCAGTTTTTCTGTATTTTCTGTAACATATAAATCCACATATAAATCTCTTTTGCTGCGAACTCCCTTCACATGACTTCCTTCAGAGCAGGAATAAATCATTCATCCACCCATCCTTTATCTCGGTGAACATAGTTGAATTATTTATTTAGAACAAGGCTACAAGACTTCTTGACTACAAAGCTACAAGCTACAAGGTTCCAATCGGCTACGTGTCTACAATACTACCAGGCTACAAGACCACGAGGCTACAAGGTTACATCAAACACATAGAAAAAAATCTGGGTATAAAAATACCAACTCAGCAAATTTAAAGCTTACTGTAGAGCCGTAACCCCTGAAATATGTATTTTATGCTCCCTACAAGACCAAGGGATTTTGAACCATTAAATATTCAGCTTGTGAACTCTTTGCTTAAACAAAGAGTTCACAAGCTGACTTGTGCCAGAACTCTCATGTTGCTTAAGCAACATGAGAGTTCTGGCACAAGTCAGCTTGTGAACTCTTTGTTTAAGCAACATGAGAGTTCTAGCACAAGTCAGCTTGTGAACTCTTTGCTTAAGCAACATGAGAGTTCTAGCACAAGTCATTTTGTGAACTCTTTGCTTAAGCAACACAGTACTGAGACTCAGTATGTCCAATGTAATTCTCAACAGACGGACTGCATTGTAGAAGATGATAGCCATGGGGATGAAAACCAAATTCGACCATCTGTATCATATTGCAGTGACGGTTATGACGACAGGTCTATCGCTGATGATGTAAGTATCACTGGTTCGTTGGACCTACGACTTTGCCAGTAAGAGAAAAATCGAGGAGCCCAGAAAAAATGTCACGAAAAAGAAAACGAGATGAATCCAAATGGAAAGCAGTTGTAAAAAAGCAGAAGGTAAATTCTGGGCAGGCATACATAACCAAAAATAAAAAGCTTGTAGGAGCACGCTCTGTCAAAGGAACATGTAGTGAAAAGTGTCGTTTAAATTGTTGGAACAAAATTTCATTAGAAAAACAAGCAGACATTAACAAATCATATTGGATGTTAGGTGATCGCCACTTGCAGCATAATTTTTTTTTTATTTCTTACACTGGAAAGGTTGGAATTAAATCAAAAGCAGTAAGTGCAACCAGGCCTCTATCATTTAGCATTACCTATTTCCTAACTCCGGACAAAATTTGGGTGTGTAAAGACTTCTTTCTCAAAACCTTAGACATATCTGAAAAAGTTGTCCGTAACTGCTTCAAAAGAGTAGACGGGGAAACTGGTACCTTGATGAAATCAAGACAAGGACTGCACACAAAACATGCAATTGCAGGAAATGAAAAAGACTCTGCTAGAGAACACATAAAGAAATTCCCACGGATAGAATCACATTATTTGAGGAACCAAACAAAAAGAGAATTTCTTGATGGAAATTTAAGCCTTAAAGAAATGTACAGACTGTATGTCAGAGAACAGCGAGAGGAAAAACAGAATCCTTCATATATGCCACCTGTAAAAGAAGAAGTGTACAGGCAAATTTTCACACAAGAATTTAACCTTTCTTTCTTCACACCCAAGAAGGATCAATGTGCCGTATGTGAGCAGTACAAAAATGCAGATGGCAAGGAAAAGAAAACCATGGTGCACACATAAAAGCCAAACAACTATCCCGTACAGAAAAAGATAAAGACATAAAAAATGCAAATGACAACAATGCAATAGTTGCAAGTTACGATCTTCAGGCTGTGCTTTCTGCGCCTTGTGGTGAAGTTTTGGTGTTCTACTACAAGAGAAGATTGAATTGCTTTAATTTTACGATATACAAAATTGTTGACGAAAAAGGATTCTGTTTCTTCTGGCATGAAGGTTAACAGGGGTGCAAATGAAATAGCTTCATTTGTATTCATCTTTTTGAAAGAGCATTGTGAGGGAAAACATGTAATATTTTACTCGGACAACGCATCAGGGCAAAATAAAAACAAGATAATTTTAGCCCTATACAGCTATGATGAAATGAAATTGAACATTCCGGAATTCACTCACAAGTTTTTATTGTTGGACATACTCAAAATGAGGGCGACTCGATGCACTCTGCAATAGAGAAAAATAAACGAAGAGCACTCAAGTCAGGACCAATCTATGTACCAGCACAGTGGGTGCCAGTGATTTCTACTGCAAAAAGAAGTGGTAACCCTTACATTGTAAGAGAGGCGTCACATCCAGCAGTCCCCGTTCCTTGCGGCCTTCACTCGGAGCATTCCACTCGGAAATCTTCGGCTCGGCCCGAACATTACCGAAAGTGTGCAGTATAGTGTACCAACTTAACACTTGCTAGCTCGACAGTGCAATTTCAGAACAGTTCAAGGAATTAAATTTATTAATTAAATACCAAAAATAAAAGAAAATTAATTAAATATAAAAAGAAATTAAATAAATATAAAACAATTAGATATTGTGACCAGCAAGTAATAACACACGGTTGAGGCAGTTACAAACATGGTAACAACTTCCCCCTTAAAAAAAAACCCGCGCGCCAGAGGTTGGGCTTTTCAACCACGTACCACAAAACTCCCCTCACGAACAACACATAGCGAAAAGAGAAGCAAGAAGGTAAAAAATTAGAAAAGCTAGGAAAAAGTCGCAAGACACCAAAGTTATGACCAAAAAGCACAACAATTTAAAGCTCAAGAAACAAAAACCCCAGATACCCAAACATCTACCGCGCGTTCACAAAAAACTATTCCTACATAATAATAAAAACAAGGCCAAAAAAAATCTACGGAGCTATAATTTACAAAACCAGGCAAAATCAACACCAAGCAAAACAAAATTTAATTATCTGTTTTTTTCACTAAATATTTTCAAGTGGCTTAAATGAGCCTTTCTAGTCTTAAAAAGCATTCTCACAGTCTTCCAAAAGAACTGTAACCGGTCCTAAAAATCTCACAATCCTGAACGGACCCGCGTAGGCATTTTCCCATTTAGCACTCTTATATTTACTTTTCTGGCTCAAAACAAATTGCCTACACACCAACTCTCCAACCACAAAATTATATTCCTTTCTACCTAAATTGTATTGGATACTACTTTTCAACCTTGACCTTTCAAGATTCTCCGCAGCCAATACCCAACTTTTTTCTAATAATCTGGGCCTCGATGTAGCCAAGCTTCCTGGAGGAACGCCCCACACATTCAATAGGGGATGGCCAATACCGTGTCCTAGAAAACGTTCAGCAGGAGAAAATTTGGTAGAATCGTGTTTAACCATATTAAAAGCTAAACTTATAAACTGTAATCGTTCATCCCATCTCCGTTGGTCTTTCTGATGGAAAATAGTGAGCGCCACTTTAATATTCTCGTTGAGACGCTCATCAAGATTCGCACAAGGATAATAAGGGCTAGTCGTAGTACGTTTTATACCCCATTCAAAGCACATCGCATTAAATTTCGTATTGACGAAGTAACTAGCATTATCCGATATTACTTGCTCCGGACCGCCAAATATACTCCACAATCTACTTTCCAAGGTTTTTACAACTTGATTACTCTTCATATCCCGCATACTCAACAGAAAACTTAATTTCGTGAAACCATCGATAACTACCAACAAACAGTTATTTCCAGAAACTGAACGCGGTAAAGGACCAAAAACGTCTATAAAAACTCGTTGCCAAGGCCTAACAATGGGTTCGACGGAATACAACCCCACTTTAGTAGTCCCCGCTTGTTCAGCTAGTTGACAAGCACTACAATCCCTAACATACTTCTCGACATCGGTTTTCATCATGGGCCAAAAAAAAATGATGAGATATTTTTTCCAAGGTTTTGTCTATTGCCCCATGGGCACCCAAAGTGGAATCATGGAAATAATTTAAAACCATACCTCGCACTCTACTAGGTACAAAAACCCTTTTCTTTTATCTTTAATTCGATACAAAACCCCTTTTATACATTCGTACCCCTTCTTTTGCATATGATCAACATTTCTCAAAAATTTTTGTATTTCCTCATCCTTACGTTGCCACTCCTTCATATCACAAAAAGCTTCAGTATAATTACTTAAAACATTACAGAACTCCTTATGCGACTCCACTTCTTCTGGTCCTAACTCATTCGCGTCCCATTTTTCTACATTTTGTTCTTGTTCCAAATCCCCTTGGTGGAATTCCTGAGCATCAAACATGCGGGACAGCGCATAGGCCACCGCATTATCGGCTCCCTTAACGTGTTTTATGTCAAACCTGAATTTCGTTAACCTCATAATCCACCTCCCAATTTTTCCTAGTTGGCGTGGGTGCGAAAATAACCATGTTAAGTCCATAATTCAAATTTCTCAAATTCAATAAAAGCTTCGAACCTCTCTAGAGAAAAAATACATCCCAATGCCTCCTTCTCATATACACTATATTGTTGCTCGGTTGGGGTGAGGGTCCGACTCGCGAACATGACAGGTTGTAGCCCTTTCTCACCCTCTTGCAATAGCACGGCTCCTAAAGCTAAACTGCTAGCATCACATTGAACTACGAATTTATTTTTGAAATTGGGCAATGCTAACACGGGCGTGTGTGAAATAGCATATTTTAACTGCTTAAAAGCCCTATCTTGTTCCTCACCCCACTAAAAATCGACTCCTTTTCTTTTTAGATGGTTAAGTGGTGTGCAGAGACGCGTAATTGGTGATAAAACATTTAAAATAACCTAACATTCCTAGGAACCTCATCACCCCCTTTACGTTCTTTGGTATGGGGAAATTAACTATCGGACCTATCTTGTCTGGGTCCATTTCCAATTTACCGTTCCCCACCAAATACCCCAAAAACTTTATCTGACTTTTTGCCCAACATACCTTCTTGGGATTTACGGTTAAACCTGCCTCGCGTAATTTAGATAATACTATACTCACATGTTCAACATGTTCCCGAAAGCTGTTAGAATAGATACAAATATCATCCAAAAAAACTTATCGTAAATTTGAATTGAAACTCTTGCAACAAGTGACTCAAAATACGGGAAAGGCATTGTGCACCAAAATTAACACCAAATGGCACACGCTTCCACTCATACTGCCCCCATGGCGTCACAAACCCGGTGCACGCTTGACTCTCTTTATCCAAAACACATTGATGAAAAGCGGTATTGAGATCCAATACCATGAACTATTTTGCCTCACCTAAATATTGCAAAATAACCTCAATTTTGGGTAATGGAAAGGGATCTAGCCTAATGTGTTGGTTCAACAACCTATAGTCCAAAACCAAACTAAATTCTCCCGGAGTTTTCTTTTTTACTAAAATGGCAGGTGATGCAAATAAAGATTTAGATTTAACAAAAATATCTTCGTCCTCCAAATTACGTATTATTTCCCTAAATGCTTTTATTTTAGGTGGCGCGCATTGATATGGAGCGCACTTTATGGGGCTACTGTCCATCAAATCAATATGGTACGGCATTATCGTACATTTCCCCACTTTCTCCGTTATGACGTCATCAAAATCTGAAATAATTTTTTCAATCCGATTTATTTGTTCGGCATCTAAATAACCTGTAATTCATTGTATACCTCCACAAATTTTTTTAACCTTTTTATTTTTCTTTAACTTTACTCGTGCCTCATCATTAAACAAAAACTTCAATTCCCGCCTCCTACAATCAATTACCGCTTGAGTGTGTCAGAAAATCCATTCCTAAAACTACCTGCACTATCCAAAAATATCTGCTCCATGAAAATTTATTTATTTTAAAATGTAATTTTATTTTCACTTTAACGACCATCCTCTTTCCATCAGCTAAATAAACTGTCATTCCCTCCCCCGTTTTTATTAAATGGCAGAGTTCCCTTTTCTCCTTCACTAGATTACTCACGAACTCTTGATTTACAAAACTCCTACTCGCGCCCGTGTCTACTAAACCCTTTAACTTTTTATCGTACATTAACAAATTAACACAGAGATTCTTTTCGTCGCGAATAACCGCTAGGCGATGCTTATTCCCAAAACGATATTTATTTTCCCTTTTCTTAAACCTACAAGAACTGCTAACATGCCCACGCTTGTTACAATATCGACAAACTGCATGTTCTTCTCTCCTAATCCGACACGCGTATTTATTATGCCCTATACCTCGGCAGTAATAACAGAATATCTCGCCGCCTCGTCTAGAGCTTAAATTCCCCGTGGCACAATTATATTCCACATGCTCACATTCAACACAATTATAACATGCTCGCGGGAACTTACTAGTGTCGTTTTTCTTCAACTCTTTTTTTCCCTTGTTAATATGTTCGTCTTTTATTTCTCTCTTATTCTCGTTCGCAGAAGACTGAATTGTGATGTTTGCTTTTATTTTATTTTCGCCCGAAATTTCCTTTTCCCGACCTCCGCATTTCGCGGCTACGTGACCTACTATCCCGCAATTAAAACAGGTAGCGTATTGTGCAGTACGGCCTCGCTTCCTGTTACTAATTACCCTTACGCTGCCCCTTTCCCCACGATCGTAATGTTTAATATTGTCAGAAAGGTTTTCCTTCTGCCCTCCATTTGCTTCTAAGTATGAAAATTCTTGCCGCACACACCACAAATTATCGACTTCACTAGCCCACGGCATAATTTCACCCACATTTTTTGGTTTATCAATAAAGGCACATTCACTTCGCAAAACGGGTAACATGTTCTCAATAATCAGGGAAATTAATTCATCCCCCGACATGGGTATACACATAGCTTTACTCAAGTCAGAAATACAAGTGACATACTCGACCATGCTTTCTCCTGATTTTTGAAAACGGTAAACTCGTTTCCTTCGCAATTTATCTTTGATTCTACGCGGGCACATATTTTCCCACAAACTTTCTTTTGCTTTCCACCAACTCAAGTTTTCGTCTAGGCATTTCCCCAAAATATTTCGTGCTACTCCGTGACACTTTCCTATTACACAAGGGAATAGATCCATATCATTTTCAAACAATTTAAGCTCTCTTATTTTATCTACTTCCAAACAGAATTGTACAATGTCATCAGCTCGACCTCCACGTAAAAACGGAACGTTATTCACATTATCGTAAGAAAATTTGCTTTCTACGTTCAGTAACAAATTCTGTTTCTGATTACCTGACGTAATTTCCACCATACGACCGCCCGACCTCGACTCTCCTTTCACGTGATCAGCCAGTTTCCGACGTAAGGTATATACATTATCGTCATCGTCAAACGGTATTTCTGCCGCTTCAAGATTGACCATGAGCCCTTGTTTGTTTAACTTGTAAATCCAACTTACGGCCATGATGATGATTAACAGGTGTAAATGGCGCGTCCCCATTTGACTCCCTTGTAGCAGAGTGGCGCAGCTATTTTTTGTAACCCCGGCCTCCAGCAATCTCAAAAACCTTGATCGCTACCGGAGTCTACAAAAAACCTTCCACACACACCGCCACAGGGAAGAAAAAAAAAAAAGGCAAAATTACATGTATGTACCCTTTCCCCGTCATGTGTGTGTGGGACTCAAAAAATAATTTAATAAGCAACAAATTGAAGGGGGTCGATGGGGCTCTACACGTAAAGTAAGGCGCACACAGACGTACGGTGTATGAATTTAATGCTATACTATCACCGCGAGTGATGACGCCGTACAATAATGACAAACATTTAGCACTGACATGAAAAATTAATAAGTCATACAGGCTATATAATAGCAACAGCATCATGCACATGAACTTACTAAAAAAAAAAAGAAACTATTATTATGAAAGTTCTAACAAAAAGTCTACATGGCCATTTTTACAGAACTGTATTTTCCATATTGTTTTTGTACTTATATGTCGAGCTATATCGAGCACGTTTATTCAGAAGTAATTAAAAGTTGTTGCTAGTATTAATCACGTAAGCACATGACGTTATACGCAGTCACGATCGCTTCACGTAGCAATAAGTCAAATTGTGATTTTTTCCTACACTTTCCGTACAGGCGAACCATCACCAGAAAATAAATAAGGGTCTCTAGTCTTACTTTCAGAGTCGCAGCAAGTCCGTCGCTGCCGTGGCACTTGAGCACCCCGGGGCACCAGCGATGTCCATCGCCTCGCGTCTCTGCAACGCGGCCCGGCCGTCGAAACCTTCACTCTCGTTCAGCGTAGGCACTCGTCCCTCGCGGTCCGTCCACACCGGCGTCACATCGAGCAGTCCCACTTCCTCGCGGTCTTCACTCGGAGTATTCCACTCGGACATCTTCGGCTCGGCCCGAACATTACCGAAAGCGTGCAGTATAGTGTACCAACTTAACACTTGCTAGCTCGACAGTGTAATTTCAGAATAGTTCAAGGAATTAAATTAACCAATTAAGTACCAAAAAGAAAATAAATTAAATTAAATATAAAAAGAAATTAAATAAATATAAAACAATTAGATATTGTGACCAGCAAGTAATAACACACGGTTGAGGCAGTTACCAACATGGTAACAAGAGAATATCATAGATTTCAAAAGGATAGCTGATCAACTTGGATGCAACTATAACATAAATGAGAGAGGCGAGACAGTTGCATGGGAAGAGATTTCTGCCCTACAAGTAAGAGAAACTGACCCTTACAAGTTCTTTTATAAAACAGACTATGCACAACAGGAATTCAAGGCAGTCAACATGAAATGTCTACCAGCATCATTGAAGAAAACTAGGAAGAGTGGAAATGGATCTCTCTCGCAAGCTCCTTCACCTTTGATTCTGTCTCCAGCATACACAGTGGCTCCTACCATCAGTAATGCTAAATACAATGACCTTCGCAGCTTATGCCAGTCACTAGCCATTCCTAGAGTTCACCATTCATTGTTCATAGAACTATCTCACTCCAATGACGAGACACTTCAGGCAGGTGGCTCTCGACGATCAGCGCGTGGCGGAAGCAGACAACAGAGAGGTTCAACAAAGGAAAAGATTCTACACGATAATGTGCATGACAATTAAGATAATTTCTAGTAGGTAAATTTTATAACAGTTAAAACTACTTCATACAGTTAATTGTCAATGTAATTTCAATATTGCTCACATCACGTTAATAAGTGCAATATAAATACAAACCTATGTTTGGACACAAGTGTTTTTTTCAAAATGATTTGTGATTGTTGTGTTATCTGTATAAACTTTTTTATGTGGTGGCAATGTGTGATCATTATTTTGGTATTTACAACATTAATTGTTCAACAGAGTAACATGCTGATTACAATGATAGTAAATATGAAACTAGGTTTTAATGGATACTATACTATTTGTGACATTTAGTTAGAAAAACTAACATTAATAAAATTTAAATAAATTTATTATTTATATTGAAATAAATTACAAAAATTTTATAAACCAAATAGTAATGTTTCATTTTAATGAGTATTTCATCTATAAAGCATATTACTTCCATATAAAAAAGCTTTTAATAAAAAAATTGACCCTTAAGTCCATTATGTGTCTTGATATATATGTGTACAAAAACCTCTCTGAGGCCATTTTGCAAACAAAAAGGATTAGTTTGGTCTTTTACCTTTAACAGTGTACAGTTAACACTTTCAGGTGACATATATTTGGGTAAACTTTTATCTTATATAAGGGTAAATATTAAATAACATTGTTTAAACTTTTAAAATTCTCTCCTGAAAAGTTACTACTTTTGACATGTGGCCGTATTACTTTGACAGTGCGATATCACAGTAGCTACAAGGATTTTGTTGATAAAGACGAGCCTTTCAGACCCGAACCAGATTATGCTGTTGCTGCACTTTTACCAACTCCAGGTGTACTCTTATTCACATCGATACATCTCTGTTGCATTGAAACCTTTATTTTCTGTCATAAATAACGACCTATGCATGTCTTCATGTGAATTTTCATATTATCTTTTCTGGCAAACTGCTTATGACATTTCTCACAGCCAAACATTTTGCGAGGAGGATTCTTAGCACATTCTCTCTTCTCGTGTCGTCGAGCATTGCTGTTGTTCAAGAATATCTTGTCACAGTTACGACATTGATGCTTGATATTGGTTGTCGAATCACCAACCTTTGAAGTCTGCATCGAGGGCGAAAATTCATTAATCATGGTTTCCTGTGAAGCCAGCACTGTAGTCATTAAGCTCTCTTCTGCTGGTAGCAGCACGAGTGTTGAAGTCTCCTCTAGTGTTGTCCACGTCATTTACAAAGGGATCTGCGAAAACATCGTTGATAATGACATCAGGGTTCCCGCAGACGATGGTACTTCTTCCAACGAGTTCGACGTAAAAAAACAGTAAGTATGCCATCGAGTTTACAAGAAAAAAGGTAGCTAATTACATGACTTATGCACCAGATGAAACCAAATAGGTGAACCATACACCACCGCAGCTAGTAAAAAACTGAAAGTCCTTTCGTCTGGGACTCGTTTATATACCCGCTACCGATTGTTTAATATGCTAATCAAAAAAAGAAGCATTTACTACAATATACGAGTCAAAAAACATTCAAAAAAGGAAACTCATTCAAAAAAAGGAAACTCATTTGGAAGCAAATGGACACGCAGTACACACACTAGACACTCAATGTACACACAATACACCAAATGGACACACAGTACACGCAATGGGCAAGCAATGGACACACATTATATGCAATGAACACACACAAAACACACACACACAGAGGACACGCATTGGACTAAAGAAGAGCACAATTAAAAGCTGTAACAAAGAAAAGGAGGCAAAATCAACAAAAATAAAGCACAATTGGAAACACAATACACAAAAAGGAGCCACAGTCGGAAGCACATTCGACAAAGAGGAAGCACAATCATCGAAAAGGAAGCACAATTGGACAAAAATCCCAAACAGGAAGCACATTCAACGAGAAGGATGTACATGAGCACGATCAATCAAATCAGTAGGATGTGATCACCAATATAAGATAGGACATAATACCTTCAACAGTCTATGGCCCCAACAGTATTTTGGCTCCAAACGTCTTTTTGCTCCAACAGTCATTGGCTAAAGCAGTATTTGGTTCCAACAGTCATTGGCTAAAGCAGTATTTGACTCCAACAGTCTTTCGCTACAAAAGTTACTGACGTCAAAAGTATTTGGCTCCAAAAAGTCTTACACCTAGCTGCTATTTGGCTACTAGCATAGGAGGCTACGAAGCTGCGAGTATACAGGACTACAAGATACAACCCTTTAAATAGCAACGAAGCTACAAGTCTAGGAGGCTCCATGGCTCTTAACTATCTTTGACTCCATTTGGCTGCGCGAGAGTTCATTTATCTCATACAAAATAACTTGATGCAAGTAGCCCCGTGCTTGCAAACAAATGTCCTCACGTGTTGTGTTGAGGTAAAAAATATTAATATCTTTTATATGGGATACGGGATGCTCACTATTTTCATTAGACTATATTTTTCATATTGTAGAAAAACATTATTTTGCATTAATTTGTTGATTGCTCTTGTGATTATTTTCATATCGGTGATTTCTATTCACTTTAGTTTTTAAATGTTGAACTTGTTGTTTAAACGGTTTTTTGTGTTTCTTCTATGTTTACATTATGATTTTTATATGGTTTTCAAACATCATCAATAAAAATGTTTAAGTTTATATTGTACTAAAACCATTTGTTTATTTTTTGTTTTATTAGAGCTTATTAAATAGTACTGTAGCAATTTAAACAACAAAATACCAACAATAATAAAACAATCCCATAAAACGAACAGAAATACAGCCTAACACAACAGCAATTCATGTAAAAAAAAATGTAATAGGTAGCTAAATAAATCGACTAAAAAATAAAACAAAAAATACGAAATAAAAAAGACCCTAATAATTTTGAAACACAAATACAATATATAATAGTTTAAAATAGAAGTCACTAAATAACAACAAAAAACCTTTAAAAAAACACAATACAACAAAATACTATGAAAAACCTAATAGAAAGCTATACAACAGAACCAACATAAACCAACAGAAAAAATGGGAATCACTTGAAAACAACACACACTAACCAGAGGCCTTACAACAGAAATCAACTAATTACAATGGAATACACTAGAAAACCACATACTACTTTAAAGCAGAAAAAATAAAATATACCATGTTCATACTGCCTTGCAACAGAAACCACCAAGAAACAACATAATACAATATAAATAACTAGAAACCACAGACCCCCAACTGAGAACGTTTGAACTGAAACCAAAAGAACACAATAGAATCACTAAATTACATTTGTAAACAACATATTCTTTACAACAGGAACAAACAAAACACAAAATAAAATAGAGGTTACTAAAATACAAGAGGAAACAACAGATGCCTTACAACAGAAACAATAAAATGCAACAAAATAAATCAAACACAAAATTACAAAAACATTTTATAAAAGGAAATGAAAAAACTCAAAAGATACAATGGATGACACTAAAAGACAACCGACTATAAAAGAGAGCTGGTCAACAGAAACCAACAAAAAAAAACAGAATACAATAACAAAAACATGAAAAAAACATACCCTAAAAAGTGTATTTCCACTTAAGCTAACAGAATACAATAAAAAACACAAGAAACCATCATAGTTTACAACATAAAAAAACATAATCCAACTAAATGCAATAGAAAATAATAAAAAAACAGATCCCGAACAGCGTGAATTACAACAGAAACTAGCATAAACCAACACACTGCAATTAAAAACCCTATAATACCACATAAACCAACAAAATAAATAAAATACAATGAAAATCACAATAAAATAACAGACCCTAACAGACAATTCAACAGAAACCAACAGAATACAATAAAAGTTTATTAATAACAACTGAAATCAACAGAATTCTTTGAAAAAAAGCAAACAAAAAACGCAATAGAATACAGTGGAAGTCACAAAAAATACAACAGCAAAAAACAAACTCCTAAACACAGAAAAAAGACCCAACAGATACAAAGGTAAACACTAAAACATACAGTCAATGTCAGATTAACGTACGGTCTGGAACTTGCAAGTTGAGCATCCAGGCGTGGAGAGAGTCAGATTTTCGAATTCAGGGGTAAAGATTACCTGGTGCATCAACATTGCACTGTTTTCCAAAATTTTCCAATTGTATTGTGTATGAACGTAGGATAGCTTAGCTTTACGAGGTCGTAAATAGGACTCTGAGCAAAGGTAAACACCGACTGCACTCGGCGTTGCACGTCCAACTATGTTACGAAGCCCGTCAGGTGCAAATGTCACTTTACAGGAACATAGTTCGTAAAAGTCTAGAACAAACTTTTGCAACGATCGTGTATCTTAATAAACATGTCATACTAGCTACGGCTGAGTTGTTGGAACCCTAGATCTCATGCTCTCACAGAACAAGAGTAAGCAAGCCTGGAGCAAACATACTACTCGTCGCGTAATCACGTTCGGTCAAACGCAACGGTCCGCGCGCGTTCCGCACGCCTTATCACTCTTGCAATATGCGAGCGTGACGTTAGACTGCAGCACAGCATATACAGCGAGTAGCCATAAGAACCACGGCTGCGGGAATTAACTTCAACAACCTTTCGAGCAACTCTCGACGTTACAATTGTTGAGCTACGCTTTTATCGGGCACACAATGGCCGTATGTGCTTGATAATTATTATTTATCCGTAATTGTAATAAGGAATGAACTGGTTTTACCCACGAGTTGACAGCGGCACAATAGTGGGCTTACAATAAGTCGTTATTACGCACAAGCAGTGAAGGACGGTGGTCCGCTTTCATACAAGGACTTAACGACTTAATTCCGAAAAGGGATACGATATACATCATCGCATTGTTAACCTACATTTCATACAGTATACATCACAAGATCGAAGTGAATAAACACATATACAATTGGTTATTATTAGAGCAATAAAAGATTACTGATGAGGTCAAACGATACTTTATCATATAGGTATCCATTATACGGCTCGCTTGTTGATTCAAGAGGAACCCGATAACCTCTGACAGTGGGAAAACCCAAATCGTTGCCATATGTTCGTATCTTCATGTAATTTGATGGGATCACAGGAACACTATAAATACTTTTGTGGGTGGATAGCTGAGCTCATTTGCTTTTTGACCGCCACGTGGTGAAGATCAACATTTGAAAACCGCCAAAGTAGTGTGACATCAAAGGCTCATCAACATGTCTACGAAAGAAAGATCACTAACGTTCCCGGTGGATACCTTTACCCTGTGTGGACCTGCTATCCCGAACAGGGCCCCTTTCACCGTGAGTGAGTTTGCGCAATTTTCAACTGCATATAAAAAGTTTCTCAATGGGATACATAAAATCGAGGTAACTTTTCTCAACGGAGAAACATATCCGGTGGAGTACAACTTTGATGCCACGAGGATGGAAAACGACCGCTTGCTTATCAATTGGGACTAGCTAGCTCACCTATTCGGAAAGAGGCCACCTGGTGAAAGGAATTTCGTGAGGGTTCCCAAGATACTGAACTTCATCAAGAAGCGGGTTCACCTGAACAAGTGCTGGGCTGCCGGTGATGACACCTGCTCGTGTGGCAGGAAGGAAGATGCAGCAGAACTTCCTAAACGCGAGTGTAAGCACAATCATGTCCATCATTACTGTGCCCTGCACGTAAGTTGGTGGGTGTCCGATTACCTGGTACCAGCGATTCTGATGAAGCAATCGAGAGAACTCTTCAAGGAGATCATCGCCAAAGTACACCGAAACAATCCAGACGTCTTGGATTATTATGCAACGGATGATCACACGGGTTCGGAAGTTTTGTTAGAGAGTGTTCGCAAAATGAGTGTTCCCGGACCTCAAGAACCAGGTAAAGCATGAAACCTGTCAAAGTAATGTTTATGTGAATAAATAAATGGGTTACATATATTTAGTTTTACTTGTTTGTACTCCTATTAGTTTAGAATGACAGACAGTTGTGAAGCAAAGTTACTGCCAGACGTAGGTAATGGTTTGTTAGGTGTAAATAGTACAGGTAGGTGTTCATACAGGTGCTAAAAGCCACTGTGTAGCACGTAACATTGCTCTAACAACTGTGTTACTAGCCGTAATGATTAGAGTTACGTGAACATAAAACTTAAAGCATACTACTGACCCAACGGCGATGTCCCTTATCAGCTAAAAGATAAGAACTTAAGTTTGTATACCGTAAGTATGATGTTATGCTACAGCACGAAATACTTGAATGGAAGTCACAACGCTATTATGCTGGCACGGTAGCTCGGCGTTTACCTTCCATGGGTTTCTAGTATATGCATTTGAGATGTCTGCATAAGGTTTGCCTTACTTGAACTCTAAGTAACAATGTTCCCAAAGAGGTTGTCGACAATCACCGTTCTACCTGTAGCTACATATGGACATAGATTATAGGTAATAGTTAGCAACGTGCACTATGGTGTCTTTTAAATAGAAAACGGATCGTGCCTCACCACTCAGATTATGATTAAGATCAAGCGGTGCTGACGGCTGCCATCGCAATGTTATTATTGGCAAGCACACTTAGGTAGGTAATAAAATCAGCGCACTATAAGACTATGTACTCTTGCGTTTAATATACCTGTGCACCTTACTAGTGAGTAAAGATTTGACACATGTCAAGTATGATGTAGGTACAAGTGATCGAATGTTTCGGTACCAACCTCACGTAACGTGCATTGCAGCTACCTGTCGCTGCGCCGCACGTAACGTTAGCCCTACAATCGTCTTACTAAGTGTGTTGTTCCAACCTCCAGGTAAGCCTAACTGATAGTCAGTCTATGCTAAATGTATAGACTCATTATCAGTTAGGCTCACCTGGGGGCTAGAACAACCCGCCCGTAATGTATTCGGTGGTTAAACTAATACCAGGTAGCTAAATAAATGTCTCGTGATGTTTTGAGAAAAGTACACGTAGCCTGAGAACTTAGCACTAAGGTATTGTACACTAAGAAATAAAAAGAACATAAATTGACAAATAAATATTATTTAAAATCTACTTCACTTCACTACTTCACCTACTTCACTTGATTTCACTTCGTCCAAACATTGTGTTGATTGTTCCGCTTCTGTGAAGTTAACGCCAGTGCATATGCCATTAAATGACGGTCCCGTAGCTGCTGCTCCTTTTTTTGTTGCCGCCTTTCAGCTCGCTCCTCGTCTATTTTACGCCACTCTTCTTCTTCTTCTCGCTGCTTTTGAAGCTCCTCGGCCCTTCGCCGCTCGGCTGAGCCCGAATCACCCGCGTTACTTTTAAACATGGTGTATGGCACGATGGTTTATCCTTTAATGCTAATTTTTTTCAATTCTTCCCCCAATCTATACCAATGTACAGGACCTAATTGTAGGTCTTGTAGTTATCCTCGTGGTACTGAATTTAACATGAGTAATATATATTGTAATCATGGATTGTGACATTCATGATTAATAATGAAGGAAAACTGAATTTTGTTATTAGGTTGAGGAAAGTCGTTCACCATAAAAATGAGACAATTTTTGAGGATAATGTATATCAAACCGTATCCCAGTTCAATTTAGGTACGTATCTGCAGTTTTTTCAGTTTACCTCATTAATTCTGAATATGCTGACAGAATGTTCAAATTAACAAAAACAGTTTAATATTAATGTTTCAGCCCGATGATATCACCGATATCGGCAAAATTCTGGATAACAACACACGAATATGTTTAGAAATGACCTTTTCGTACACTTGACGAGTTCAAGTACGTTCACTGACACCGTTGCTTATACTTGTACTAGGTGAACTGCTTTCACGATATAGCCCGGGACGTGCGCCGTGTCTCTCGCAACACGACCAACAACTAACTTACATAGCATATTATAAAGTTGTCGTCAAGACATTTGACACGACGTTCCCTACAACGGACTGATTGTAAGTCTTAAGTTTACAATTAGTCCGTTGTTGTAGATTCTGAGGACTAATAATCATTCCACTGTTCTATGTACAGATTAGGCATGGTATGTGTGTTGTAGGTAACATGACATCAAGCGTTATCGAACAATAAGGCATTGTTCAATTTTCCGCAACGGTTAAAATATATTAATAAACCCAAGCAATAGGAAAAATGATCGATTATAGTCATGCTCTTGATATAGTCATTAAAACAGACTAAAATTAAACTTTTTCCTTGTTAATCATTTTGACAATTATAAACGTTATCGCTGTGACTATTACGCTTTATCATGTTTATATTTGTACCTAAAACATTTGTACTGGTCCAAGATCGTACTTGCACCTTAGCTGTAAACATTCTTCGTCTTGATGGCCTAGGTTCGAATCTTGTCTTCATATATAGGCTAAAAACAAGAACACTTCCAACTGAACACTTTTAATAACTTGTCTATCATTGCATCATGTACGGCCCTCATCTACACACTCCAACATCACGCTACCAGTCCACTGATGCTTAACTTTTCGATTATAGCCCGTACGTTCTTGTGGTTCTAACTGTAACAGAAACTAACTTACAGTTTTACCACAGAAAAAAAACTCAACCAGATTATTTTCAAATTAGTTTACAACAGAATTCAATAAAAACCAATGAATCCAGTCAAGTGCTTTGACAACAGAAACTATAAATAACACACTGATTATTTGGTTTATGGTCAATTTTTCCAACAGAAACCACTGAAATTCAATAAAGCCATTGTGTTTACAATGAAAACCAACAGGATCCAATAAAACACCCATAAATCATATCTGTCACACAACTGCAGACACTAAGATTACTCTTGGTTTTTTTTTTCGTTTTTGTTGTAAATTTTTGGTTGCAGAAAGACAAGCAGTTTAACTTTAAATATTTTTCCAACATGAGTCATCGATTTTATTTTTTAAGGGTAAAGAGTTCCTTCCTTTAACAGAAAACATGTTTCTGTTTAGAAAGTAACCACAATGATTTAAGTTCGCTTCATCGATTTATCTTGGGATTTTTTTATTTTTTATTTTTTACAATATCTAGTTTAGTTATAAAGTTGATATTATTTTCATGAGCAGTGCACGAATTCAAATTACTCTTCTTAAAACTAAAAACATAACAGCTGCATAGGTTTCCCATCATAATGTCTTTATTTTTAGTTTATGACCAAGCTTTATTTTATACAAAAAAGAAATAAAATTAAAAAAATGCTGGGTTTGGTTGACACACAAGACAACCATTCTGAGATTTTTTGTGACAGCATACCCCGAATTGTTAATTTGGACAAAAAACATGCTATGGCAGGAATACAATGTAATTTAACCTCACAGTTGATAGGTACTTAACAACATTTTGCAAATTTATTCAATCAAAGAATAATAGTTAAAATATGTAAAGAAATGAATTAAATTCAGAATAACAGAGAAACTCATAGTGTATAGTAATATAATAACAGCAATAAAATTAATCAAATCTGGAGAATTGTATCAGGACACTTAAAACTAACTACACACATTTGTACTGATATTTAAAAATGTCTGCTGTTTGTCACAGCTGAGCCCTGAGCTTTGTGACAACCAACCAAATGCACCTGCCCCAGTCTCCACTATACCATAGCAAACATGCAAACACCTGTGCAGCAGCACACCGATGAAGGTTCTGCGAGAAGGAATGAGCAGTGGTGAAAAATGTGGAAAAATTGGTATAATGAGAAAAAAAAAAGTTTGTGAAAGTGATTTTGATGAAAAGGAAAAAAATTGGTTAATTTTTATTTTATGATCGACGTTGGCCTCTATTTAAATAAATATCGAAATTTCTTAAAAACACTTCCCATACTATAATTTAGAAACCAGAGTTATAGGAAGAAAGAACCAACCTATTGCTCATAACATAGTATTTAAAGTAGCAGCAAACATCAAACCTCAGGCGTCTCCCCCAGGATCCAGCGGCCGTCGGGGGTAAAGTTGTCAGGGTGGTTCCTCAGCACAGGACTTCCTACATCCCTGAGGAGAGGAAGCCGGTGAAGTACTTTCTCCCAAAGTGGCACTACGCATTCCAACACAACAAGCATTGCACTATGTTTTCTTTTTCTTCCATACATTCTAGCACTCTTACAGTAGCACACAATCCCAATATTTTCTGAGAAGAGGCATTAGGTGCACTACATTAGCACAAAGCTGCATGGCACGTTGTAGCATGGCAAAATAGTACAAATAATTCTTCTCACACCTTGCACTGAAGCCCTCACACAGTGACACTAGTGTATCACCAAATCTCTGAGAAAAGGCAAAATGTACAGCAGCCAATACACATGGCGAAACAACCCACACTTCCTAGCCATTCTTCCCCGCCGCTGCACTCAAGTACTCACACAGTGGACAATAACACACTCTTAGGTATCTGCTACCCACATCCAATTACTATTTTATTTATTTTAATATTTTTTATGATATTAACCTTCTGAAATGTTTTATGTCCCATTTTTGTTTCAGACTCATTATCAGTTCTTTGTGTAATTTTTCTTTCAAATTGTTTTTGTAATTTTATTTTAAAATTTTGGTTTATTTATATAACGTTGTAATATTACGCCACATTTTTTTTGCATCTAAAGTGGCACCTAAAAATGCTGTCTTTTTCGTAATGATTTCTTGTTTTACCACGAATTTTCCATCGCTTTGCCTTATTTTAACACCCGTTTTGGTCTGTTATATTAACTGCTTTTTGGGATCCCTGCATATAATTCCTAAGTTAATCTGGTTACGATACGAATCTACTGCACAGAGAATCACTATGTGAATTACTTATGCTATAAATAAATAATACAAAAATGAGCCATTCGTAAGATAAAATCAACTAAAGTCTTAGTATAACAATAAAATTTAAAATAAATGTTCTCCAGGTGGACATGTACTTTTTGAAAACTCAAACACACTCTCTTCTTACAGTATAGCTGATACAAAAAGCAATACACTATTCGTGACTGAAAGATCAAGATTAATTAATCACTCAGTAGTATGTAAATGGGCGTCCTGCGCCAGGCTTCAGGCTGTGGCGCAGTGAGCCGTGGAGCCGCCCGATTGCTCTGATGTCACAGCGGCCATCTTGGAATCAAAGATTCCTCAAAATTCCTCAAAAATGACTCAAAATTCCTCAAAAAAGACTCAAAATGACTCGAAAATTCCCGTTTTGAGGAAAAACTTTCTCGTTTTCTTCTTCACAAATTCAAAAATTAGGATTTCGAAAAACCTAAAAAGTGTTTTGCCTTAGAAGTATCACAAAATCCTAAAAGAGGATTAAACATCCATGTCTACAGCATCCGATAAGCCTCTTTTAGGATTATGATGTCTCCGTTTCAATTTCCGTTACGGCCGTCATCTTTAAAAAAATTATTAATTATCTGATTTTAATGAAAATAATTAAAAATTTATAAAAAATTCAATTAATAGAATTTTAATACAACTATTTAAAAAAACCTACATTTACGACATAGAGCTCGAAGTCCTCGGTTCGAACCAGGCGAGAACATAAAATAAATATGGCGACCGATCCTTCCCTCATGGTAGCTGCTGGCAGACTGACCCCCACCACTTTTTTCAAAGTTTATATTTAGTAACCTAGTATGACGTCCTGTCCGCCATCTTGAAAATATGTAAAATTTATGTTTTTATTTTAAAAATCAGGAAAACTTTAAAACCTCATAAAAAATCAATCGAATTGAATAATAAAAATTTAATCACATATTCCTTAAAAACACTGTTGCAATTATCGTTACGGTCGCCATCTTGGATTAAATCAATGTTGCATGTTTCGTTACGCCCCATCTTGGTTGAGTACGATGTAATCGTTACACTTTTCGTTACGACCGCCATAATGGATCCTATTAATGTTGCATGTTTCATTACGGCAGCCATATAAAAAATCCGTAATTTCAATGCTAGAAATTCCGAAAAAATTACAAATATATTTAAAAAATTGCCTACATCAAATTTTTAGTTATTTAAACGATTTCGGTCCACGGTTCGATTTCCGTCGAAAGTTAAACAGTAATTTATTGATATAATTAAAAAATTCTCTATAAAAAGTAATAAAAATGTCTTACTCCACACCCGACATTTTGAAATGTTACCACTACATCAATTATCGTTATGGGCGCCATCTTGTAAATCTTTTTTTATTATCCGACTATAAAGATAAAATGTTCAAACATCAAAAAAATAACTTATTAGAATACTGATGCCACCATCATGTTAGTGTATTTTTACATGCTAGAGTACAGTAGTCAATTATTATAACTGAGACGCCCACCATCTTTAAATTTGGGCACCATCTTGAAATTGGGTAATTTTTTACCTAGGGATTAAAAAAAATCCAAAATTAATCAAATAAATAACTTATTAGACCTCTGATTGATTCGATCGATTCCTGTCCTTCGTTAGATCCCTGGGCGGTGAAAAACATCTTAATATTATGTGAAAAATTTCAATTTCAATTAATAATGATCAAAGTCCTAAAAGAAGCATAGTTTCCAAATCAACCATCATCCCATAAGCCATTACGGCCACCATCTTGGATTTTTGTATGTATTGATCTAGAAATTCGGGAAAGATTAAAAAATTAACCGAAAAAATCAAACATTACATTACATGTTGTATCGATACTTGGTTCAATCTATGGACGAAGCTAAAAATAAATTTAATTTAAATACCAGAAAAGTGTCAGGTTCGAGAAATAAACCACCGTAAGTTGTTTTACAAAAGTAATATTTACTACATAATTTCTATTTTACTACAGGATTATTTGCGAAAGCCAGCAATCTTATAAACATTGAGTCCTGCATAGGCGTTAAATGACTAATTCTTATCTCCAATCGGTTTATAATAGACAGAGACCAACCAGAACCTTTACTGGCATAGACCTCCTCTTCTTGACAGAGTTTCTGGATGTGTTTAAAAGTTTATTTCACATCTTCAGAAATGTAAATTGCTGCAGCCGATGTCTTGAATGCACACTTCTTCACTTTGTCATCGAACGGATATGGCTTTCCATATATACAGTCCAACCACAAGTTATATTTAAAAGGTTCTTTTGTTGCTACGTCATCAGTAAGCTGATTGATTATGTTATGTCTGATATCGTCAAGAAAATTACAAATGTCTTTCGACTCACTAAGCGTATTTAGATAATAATAGTCTTTCAATGTTCCACGAAATGCAGAAAGCGCCAAGTAGAAACCATTATCATTTACCTATAGAGCACCGATCACAGTCTTAGGTTTAGTTCCATGTCCAGATGCCATGGCAATCGTTTGCTGCGCAAGTTTTTTTTCTTGTACGCTATCGAGGCTCCAATCTAAAGCGAGGAGTCGAAATTTCTGCAGATAGTTCAGCAGTAGGCGCACGGACTTCACCATTACAGTTTTTCACAAGTCAACGCAAATTATCAATTCGAGTAAACCATTCATGACACTCATCACAGCGAAACTTCATACGAGAAGGATTATTCGTACATTTACTCCTCTCATGTCTTCGTACATCATGAGCAAATGCGAACGACATATCACAGTAGCTGCAAGGATAACGGAGTGATGAAGACGAGCCTCTCAGACCCGATCCAGATACTAACGTTGCCACAGTTGTACCAACTCCAGGCATACTCTTATGAACATCAATGCATCGTTGTTGTATAGAAACATTTACATTCTCCGAACAGCAGGACCTTTGCATATTTACATGTGCGTTTTCATAATATACTGTCTTGCAAATTGCTTGTGACATTTCTCACAACCAAACATTCTGCTAGGAGGGTTCTTAGCACATTCTCTCTTCTCGTGTCGACGAGCATTGCTGTTGTTTGAGAAAATTTTGTCGCAGTAACAGAACCGATGTTCGTTAGTTGTTGACGAATCACCACCCATTGAAGTCTCTATCGATGGCGGACGAGCATTCGCCGAGTTTTCCTGTGCAGCCAACACTACCGGCATTAAAGTCTCTTCTGCTGGTGGTACCGCGACTGTTGAAGTCTCCTCCAATGTTGACGTCGTCGTTGTCAACGGGATCTGCTCCTTCTTCGTCGCCGCTGATGTCAGGGTTCCCGTAGATGATGGTACAACCTCCATCGAGTTCGACGTTAAAGACTGTAAAGATGCCACCGAGTTCACAAGAACAGATAATTACGGGACTTATGCACTAGAAGATACTAACTAGGTGATCATTACACCTTACACCTTACAAACTGAGCGACGTGCTGTCTAGGACTCGCTTACATACATGCACTGGATGGAATAATACGCTAGTCAAATCAAGAACCATTTACTTTAATACTAGAGTCAAAACAACATTAAAAATAGAAGACCATTCAACGAAAAAGGTAGCACATTTTGGAAGCACCATCAACAAAAAGGCAGCACATTTTGGAAGCACCATCCAAAAAAGCAGTACATTTTGGAAGCACAATCAAAAGGCAGCACATTTCGGAAGCATAATCAAAAAGACAGCACATTTTGAAAGCACCATCAACAAAAAGACAGCACATTTTGGATGCACCATCAATCGAAAGTAAGCACATTCTACAAAACTAAAGATCATTTAACGAAAAGGAGGCAGGGGAGAGTCTGCTAAAATGGGATGGTATGGTAAAACAGGATACTGGCCTCATTTCACTGGGGAGTGCCGCGATCTACCGAGAGATGAATGAACTGTTTACATTTCGTGCCGGTGGTCAGCGGACAGTGCACAGAGAGTAAAGAAACACGTTAATGTTTCGTGCCGAGTTGAAAGTTTAAAAACATGATGTTATACTAAATTATTTCGAGTGTATCGTAACTTCAAGAACGTATCGTTAATATTTAAGCATCGTTAAGGTAAGTGTGTCATATAAATAAGTAATCATCTGTCTTTAAATCTGTGGGACGAAAAAGTTGATATATACTGTTGTTTGGTTAGGACGCCTAATTTGTCTGAACATGACAAAGTTGGACAAAACAGAATACCTTTTGGGTCTCTAAAACGGGATAGTATCCCGTTTTAGCCATCTATTTTTCTTAGGTATTCTGTTTTGCCCAGCTTGTGTTTTTTATATTCAATTATTTTGTTCTTCTGTGTTTAAAGATTTGGAATCTGTTATTTGTTTTCAGATTGGTTCCTAAATATGGGAAAGTACAGAAGAACATCTGAGCGTCAGTCACGGGACGAGGAGAACATGCGACAAGCCATTAATTCTCTCCTTAAAGGGGAAATGGGATATCTCAAAGCGTCTAAAGAATACAGTGTTCCACGTAGTACTTTATTGGCTAGAGTTACGAAAGTAAAGAATGGAAAACTCTCCATTGAGACTTCTGCTGATAAAGGCAGACCTTAATTATTGTCTTTCCATAAAATAATTCGTAGCCTCTACATATAATAAGATACCCGAGGTAACTATGTAGCATAATTTTTCAATACAAGACCCCGAAAGATTTTTTACGAATTCGTCAATAAGTAAACTAAGTACATGGTTAAATGACGAAATAGTTAAAACAATACAAGTAGTTTTGATAGCAAAATTGTGCTGCAATGTTTTTAAAAAAAAACTTTACAATTTAAAGATACCAGGTACTAGTTGGAATTAAAAAATAATTTTCACAAAACTGGGTATAAACTTGGACCCTTGACCTTAATGAGACCTGGATATTCTATTTACTAGTAAGTTATGCATATTCTTTCACCTAACCAGCTAATTAATGATGGGCGATGTTGTAAGATAAAGTTGCATTGCAATAATTAGGCTTCTACAGGCGTAATGAAAAAAACCACCATATGTGTACCACACTAAGACGGCATCATTTACCAAGGGGAATGGAGGGGTGCAGCACAGTGTTTTAGTTGCTAGAGTACTTGCCTCCTTCCAAGGCGATTTGGGTTCGATTCCCAGCAGTGTCACCAGAATTTTTGTTCGTGGGAATCTTGCCTGAGCGATGCCACAGGTCAGTGTTTTTCTCCGGGATATTCTGTTACCCCCATTCTTCATTCAAGGTGCTGCCCCATGTCCACTTCATGTCGTCTCTCACGGGCGCTCAAAACCTTAGTTATCAAGAGCCATATAAACCTCTCAACTTTGAACTGTTTGCAATGTCACAAATGTTGCCTGTTCTTGCCACTTGTATATAAGCTTCAACTTCAGTACACACTTATGTCTAATAGGTATACTGAATTCAATTGCAGGTCTGGGTAGCTACAAATGTGTCTTCACAAAAGCTCAAGAGCATGAATTGGTGTAACATGTCCTTACCATGGAGAGCCGTCTATTTGGGTTATCACTCAACGAATTTATAATTCATTCAACAAAGTAAAACAAATGACAGGTAAAGTATGGCTCTATTCATTTATAAAACCAAATCCAGAACTACGTTTGCGTTTTACATAGCCAACATCTCTTGCTATAGCCATTGGATTCAATAGAACTGCGGTAGATAAATTTTTCTCGTTGCTTCATGAAATTTATTCCAAGCACAAATTAGGTCCAGGTCAAATATTCAATGTGGACGAGACTGGCATCATGACCTTCCCAAAGAAAAGAAGCAAGTGCTTGGGGTTGCGAGGAACGAGGCAAGTAGGATTTATCTCACCTGGTGAACGAGGGGTCCTTGTAACTGCAGAAACCTGCATGAGCGCTGCAAGCAATTACATGCCTACTATGTTTGTATTCCCTAGACAGAGAGCAAAACCCGAACTTCTGGATGACGCACCTCCTGGAAGTACTGCTGCTTATAATCCTTCAGGATGGATGCAGAAAGACATTTTTTTAATGTGATTTAAGGATTTCGTAAAATTTTCTCAGCCTACAAAAGATAAGCCAGTATTATTGCTGTTGGATGGACATGCAACTCACACAAAGTGTCTTGAGTTGCTGAATATTGCACGAGATAATAATGTAATTTTTCTGTGCTTCCCACCCCATACCACACACCGGCTGCAGCCACTTGATGTTAGTTTTATGGCTCCTTTGAGCACATATCACTCTTCTGAAGTCCAAAAGTGGCTGCAGATGCACCCAGGAAGACCAGTGACGATTAACCAGATAGGTAAACTGTTTGGTGCAGCATTCATGAAAGCAGCAAGTGTTCAGACTGCTGTTAACGATTTCAGGAAAACAGCGATATATCCTTACAACTCGGACGTCTTACCAGACTGGATGTTTGCGCCTGCAGTAACAACAAATAGACCATTTGACAGACGATTGGAGCAAGAAACACCAGAATCTTCAACTGCCACTGGAAATTCAACTACAGTTGTACTGCGAGCTACAGAGGTGTCTCACCAAATAAAATGTCATGACTCATTAGGTAAAAAATCCTTCATGCAGAGAGTGGTTTCTCAGAATAGACAGAAGCACTTGAAGAAACCACAGGAATAATAAGGAGCACACGGAGAAAACCATCATCATATTGTCAAGAATAATCAGGAAGAAACGTATTGACAAGAATAATCGGGAGCACACGGAGAAAACATTCACACTTTTCTTTGATATCATAAAATAAAAGAAAAATAAATAAATAAAATAAAAAATAATTAATAAAAAATGTCAAATTAAAAAAAAATTAAAAAAAAATACATCAAATTCTTGCTTGTACTAGAACTCTATCTTGCCTCAAAAATGAAAAAGAAGTAAACAAGCTAGCAGAATATGTTTATGTATTTTATTTGTAATTTTTTTTCCCTTTTAATTTTTTTATAAATTAATTTTTATTTTATTTCTTAAATATTTTTTCTGTTATTTTATGGTATCAAAGAAAAGTGTAATGGTTTTCTCCGTGTGCTCCCGATTATTCTTGTCAATACGTTTGCTCCTGATTATTCTTGACAATATGATAATGGTTTTATCAGTGTGCTCCTGACAATTCCAGTGGTTTCTTCAAGTGCTTCTGTCTATTCTGAGAAACCACTCTCTGCAAGAAGGATTTTTTACCTAATGAGTAATGACATTTTATTTAGAGTTACATTTAATTCGTGAATTTCTTCTACTAAATCAGCACTTGCAATTTTTTTTTACCATGTGGGATTCAAAAAATAAACAACCATTACTCAGACAAATAATATACCATAAGACATCTGCGAAGCACTAACATGCAAGATGAACTTCCTTCTCCTTGGTGTCTAGCGAAGCCATCCTTTTTTTGCGATCGTTAGTGAGTATCCCGCATCCCACATAAAAGAACCGAATAATATTTACCTGTAAGCTACATGTGGTGTCATCTGTTGACAATAATCAACACTACTTTAAACCGGTTATTTTGCATGAGATAAATTAACTCTCACCACTTAATGGTGCTATTGTAGTCAGAGTCATGTAGTATCGTAGATACGTAGCCTCGTGTCCTGGAAGCTTCGTAGTCCTGTAGCCTCGCAGTCTCGTAACCTTGTGTTCTGGAAGCTTCGTATTAATGATGCCTTGGAGCCTCGTAGACTTTTATCTACGTAACCAAGTAGCCTTGAAAAGAACGTAACCTTGTGTTCGGGGAGCTTTGTAGTCCTGTAGCCTCAAAATCACGTAACCTTGTGTTCTGGAAGCTTCGTAGTCTTGTAGCCTCACGATCACGTAACCATGTAGATTTGCAATCGCATAGTCTCATAACCACATGACTCTTGGTAACGTAGTCATGATGCCTTGGAGCCTCGTAGACTTGTAGCTACGTAAGCAAGTAGCCTTGTAATCTTATAACATAATTATGTTGGAGCAGTTGGAGGAAAAGATAAAATTCTGTCGAAGACAGATGCGGCAATTGGAGCCTTGTAGACTTGTAGCTATGAAACCAAGTAGCCTTGTAATGTTAGAACATAATGCTGCTGAATTAAATGGAGCTTTAAAGACTCGTAGGTAGTTGGAGGAGTCTTGTAGACTCGTAGAATTGAAGCTTTGTGGCCAAGTGGTCTTGTATCCATGTAGCCTTGCAGTCATTTGGAGCCAAGTATACTTGTATCCTTGTAGCTTCATAGACATGTAGTTTCAAGCCACGCATCTTTTAGCCATGCAGTCTCGCAGCCATGTATAATTCGTAACCAGCTAGATCCTTGTAGAATCGTAGGCTTGTAGTCTCGTATTCTCTTACACTCGTAGCATTCTAGCCAAATATCATTGGAGATGTTGAAGCAAAAGGCAGTTGAAACCAATGGCTGTTTGAGCCAATGAATTTTGGAGCCAAAAGACTGTTGGAGTCAATGACTGATGGAGCCTAAGACTATTGGAGCCAATAACATATGGAACTAAAAACTGATGAATTCATAGACTGATGGATACATTATATCCTAACTTAACATTGACGATCGCATCCTACCGAGTTGAATGTATGTGAGAATATACCTCTTTTTCGTTAAATGAGCTTTCGTTTTGTAGAATGTACTTCCTTTCAATTAATTGTGCTTCCAAAATGTGCTGCCCTTTTTTGTTGTTTCCAAAATGTGGTGCCTTTTTGTTGATGGTGTTTCCAAAATGTGCTGCCTTTTTGATTTTGCTTCCAAAATGTGCTGCCTCTTTGTTGATGATGCTTCAAAAATGTGCTGCCTTTTTTTTGATGGTGATTCCAAAATGTGTTGCTTTTTTGTTAATGGTGCTTCCAAAATGTGCAGCCATTATCGTTGAATAAGCTTCTATTTTTAATGTTGTTTTGACTCTAGTATTAAAGTAAATGGTTCTTGATTTGACTAGCGTATTATTCCATCCAGTGCATGTATATAAGCGAGTCCTAAACAGCAGGTCGCTCAGTTTGTTACTGTCGTCGATGGTGTAAGGATAACCAAGTTTATTTCATATGGTGCATAAGTCGCGTAATTACCTGTTCTTGCGAACTCGATGGCATCTTTACAGTCCTTAACGTCGAACTCGATGGAGGTTGTACCATCATCTACGGGAACCCTGACATCAGCGGTGACGAAGAAGGAGCAGATCCCGTTGACAACGACGACGTCAACATTGAAGGAGACTTCAACAGTCGCGGTACCACCAGCAGAAGAGACTTTAATGCCGGTAGTGCTGGCTGCACAGGAAAACTCGGCGAATGCTCGTCCGCCATCGATGGAGACTTCAATGGGTGTTGATACGTCAACAACTAACGAACATCGGTGCTGTTACTGCGACAAAATTTTCTCAAACAACAGCAATGCTCGTCGACACAAGAAGAGAGAATGTGCTAAGAACCCTCCTAGCAGAATGTTTGGCTGTGAGAAATGTCACAAGCAATTTGCAAGACAATATAATATGAAAACGCACATGTAAATATGCAAAGGTCCTGCTGTTCGGAGAATGTAAATGTTTCTATACAACAACGATGCATTGATGTTCATAAGAGTATGCCTGGAGTTGGTACAACTGTGGCAACGTCAGTATCTGGATCGGGTCTGAGAGGCTCGTCTTCATCACTCCGTTATCCTTGCAGCTACTGTGATATGTCGTTCGCATTTGCTCATGATGTACGAAGACATGAGAGGAGTAAATGTACGAATAATCCTTCTCGTATAAAGTTTCGCTGTGATGAGTGTCATGAATGGTTTACTCGAATTGATAATTTGCATCGACATGCGCAAAACTGTGAAGGTGAAGTCCGTGCGCCTACTGCTGAACTACCAACAGAAATTTCGACTCCTCCCTTTAGATTGGAGACTCTAAAGCGTACAAGCAAAAAAAAAAAACATGCGCAGCAAACGATTTCCATGGCATCTGGACCTGGAACTAAACCTAAGACTGTGATCGGTGCTCTACAGGTGAATGATAATGGCTTCTACTTGGCGCTGTCTGCATTTCGTGGAACATTGAAATACTACTATTATCTAAATACGCTTAGTGAGTCGAAATACATTTGTAATTTTCTTGACGATATCAGACAAAACATAATCAATTAGCTTACTGATGACGTAGCAACAAACGGACCTTTGAAATATAACTTGTGGTTGGACTGTATATATGAAAGGCCATATCCGTTCGATGACAAAGTGAAGAAGTGTGCATTCAAGACATCGGCTGCAGTAATTTACCGTTCTGACGATGTGAAGCAAACTGTTAAACACGGTATCCAGAAACTCTGTCAAGAAGAGGAGGACTATGTCAGTAAAGGTTCTGGTTGGTCTCTGTCTATTATAAACCGATTGGATCTAAGAATTAGTCATTTAACGCCTATGCAGGTCTCAATGTTTATAAGATTGCTAGCTTTCGCAAATGATCATGTAGTAGAACAGAAATTAAGTACTAAATATTACTTTTGTAAAAGAACTTGCGGTGTTTTTTTTCTTGAACCTGACACTATTCTGGTATTTAAATTAATTTTTTTTAGCTTTGTCCATAAATAGAACCAAGTATCGATTCAATATGTAACGTAATGTGTTATTTTTTCGGTTAATTTTGGAATCCATCTTGAATTTCTAGATCAATAAATACAAATATCCAAGATGGTTGCCAAGATGGTTGCCGAAATGGCTTATGGGATTATGGTTGAATTGGAAAATATGCTTCTATTCGGACTTGATCATTATTAATTGAAATTTTTCACATAAAATTACGATGTTTTGCATCGCCCAGGGATCTAACGAAGGACAGGAATCGATCGAATCAATCAGTGTTCTTATAAGTTATTTATTTGATGAAATTTGGACTTTTTTCCGAATTCCTAGCTAAATAATTACACAATTTCCAGATGGTTTCCAAATTTAAAGATGGCGGGCACCTCAATAATAATAATTGATTATGGCACTATAGCATGTAAAGATACACTAACATGATGGTGGCATCAGTATTCTAATAATAAGTTATTTTTTTGATGAATTTTGAACTTTTTCATTTAATCGGATATTAAAAAAAGATTTACAAGATGATGTCCGTAACGATAATTGATACAGTGGTGAAAAATCAGAATTTTGGAAGTGGAGTAAGACGTTTTTATTACCGTTTTATTGAAAATTTTAAATATATTAATAAATTACTGGTTTACTATCGTCGAAAATGAACCGATGACCGAAATCATTTAAATAACTAAAAATTTGATGTAAGCAATTTTTTAAATATTGTTTGTTTTTTTTCGGAATTTCTAGCATTGAAATTACGGATTTTCAATATGGCTGCCGTAATGAAACATGCAACATTAAAAGGATCCATTATGGCGGTCGTAACGTAAAGTGTAACGATGACATCGCACTCGACCAAGATGGTGGGGCGTAATGAAACATGCAACATTTATATAATCCAAGATGGTGACCGTAACGATAAGTGCAACAGTTTTTTAAGGAATATTTTAGTAAATTATTATTATTCAATTCGATTCATTATTTTTTTATGATTTTTAAATTTTTTCCTGATTATCTAACATAAAAACATAATTTTTACAAATTTTCAAGATGGCGGACAAGACGTCATACTAGGTTACTAAATATAAAATTTGAAAAAAGTGGTGGGGGTCAGTCTGCCAGCAGCCACCATGAAGGAAGGATCGGTTGCCATTTTTATTTTATTTTTTGTCCTCACCGGGTACGAACTGAGGACTCCGAGCTCTATCTCGTAAATGTATGTTTTTTTAAATAGTTTTATTAAAATTTTATTAATTGAATTTTTTATAATTTTTTAATTATTGTCATTAAAATCGGATAATAAATACAATTCTTAAATATGATGGCCGTAATGGAAATTGAAACGGAGACGTCATAATCCTAAAAGAGGCTTATCGGAGGCTGTAGACATGGATGCTTAATCCTCTTTTAGGATTTTGTGATCCTTCTAAGGCAAAAGACTTTTTAGGTTTTTCGAAATCCTAATTTTTGAATTTTTGAGGAAGAAAACGAGAAAGTTTTCCTCAAAACGGGAATTTTTGAGGAATTTTGAGTCATTTTTGAGGAATTTTGAGGAATTTTTGAGTCCAAGATGGCCGCTGTGACATCAGAGCAATCGGGCAGCTCCACGGCTCACGGCACCACAGTTTGAAGCCTGGCGCAGGACGCCCATTTACATACTACTTCACTCCAATTAATTATATCAGTTTAGTGTAGATGTATTATGTAAATAAAGAAATAAAAATAAACCTAGAAAAGTAGTGTGAAATTGCCGATCCGGCACCAGGTATCTAGACTGTGGATTGTGTAGAATGTGACATCATGGCGTCCATCTCATATAACTTTGACTTTGGCCACCATATTGGATCTACCATTTTGTTTTCCTACCATCTTGAACTCTAGAACTTCCCGCCATCTAACACCCCACTCCCTAGCATTGTAATTTTCGTTTTTGTTACCATCTTGGAATACATAAATATTATCCAATTTAAATGAAAAAATTAAAATTTAATAAAAAATCAATTTTCAATTCTCTGCCATTTTGAAAATCTTCTGATATTTTGAGAATCATCCGCCATACTGAATATCCGTAAATATTATCCAATTTTGATGGAAAAAATTTAAATTTATAAAAAAATTAATTAACACAATTTTATTTTTAAAATTCACTACGACATGTAATTTTCGGTTCGAACCTAGTGAGAGAAAAATAAAAATGGCGATAGATACTTTCTCCATGGAAGCCTTTGGCAGACTAACCTCCCAACACTAATACCAAAGCAATTATTACATCAGTCTGTATGATGTCATGGCAGCTATCATGTTTTCGTTGGCTGAAAACCGCCATCTTGGATCTGACATTTTTTTCGTCTGCTAGATGACACCACCACCACCATATTAGTTTAATTTTAACCGGCTAGAGTTCAGTATTGATTTCTTGCCAGGGTGCTCGACATCTTGGTCACCATTTTGCAAATCTTTAATTTTTATGATAGAAAATAAGAAAAAATTTTATAATCAATAAAAAAATGCATATTTATTTACAAGATGAATCATTCACCTTAGCTGTATACTTGATAAATGCAAAAATGTAAATTTTAGGTAAAAAAAATACTATAAAAATTACAGGTTAGAGAACTAAAACAAAACTACAAATACAAATTTATTACATATTTTCTACACTACTACAAGAACAAAAAAGGAAACTACATACATTTTGAGATATATACAGTCTTCTAACGAAGCGAGTCCTTTACATGTTTTGTCATGTCATTTCATGGCAGTTTTACATTGCAGTTGATTACAAAAATTTTCACACAGCATAGAGTTCTCAATATCGTTAAAAAGACAGTGATATATTTCATTGTGCCTTGCATGTTTTATACATACAAATGTCTTGCCGCAGAATATACAGTTTGATTCTGATGACTGTTTAATCTGTTCGTCACAATTCCTGATGTGCCTTTTCAGTTTTCCATAACATATAAACTGAGTACAACACCTGTTGCACTGAAATTTAATATGTTCAGAGTTATTATTACAATTGTGTATTACATAATCATAAGTTTATAAGTTGTAGATGTTTTCACAGTATTTACACAGTCAGATGATGGAATGCCGTTAGTTGCTGCTTCCTTTATCGATGTCACTGGTAGTGTTGTCATCGGGATCTGCATCGCCATCAGCAGTGCTCCAGGCAGGGTCCCCGATGTTGATGAAGGAATTGACATTGCTGTTGTAGGTGATAGGTCAGTCTGGGCTGAAGAACCACCAATCCATGGTGTAATCGATGTCATCGAGATCTGTGCTAAAGATGGTAGAGATGCCACAGAGGTCTTCAAATTTAGAGTCCGAGTAACACTGTTGAGTAACTGCCAGGAGAGTCTTTCCTCAATCTTCCACAAACAAAGATAAAATGAGAGTAGCACCTGAAGCAAGCTGGTTATATATTCATACACACAAGTCATGTGACATTGTGGAGTCGATCAAATTTCAGTTTCTACCTTCACAGTATTTCAAATGGACCGCCAAATAGTCACAGCCTCGGTAAAAAAACACCACATTAATCGCACTGTGACAGATTTAACAACATGTTTATTGGACAGTTCCAGATTTCATGACATATAAAATGCTGTGCTGGCATAAAGGTTCTGCCACAGTATTTTTAAACAGGATCTTGCTTGCACTTAACTGACCCAGTACAGGTTTTATAATGCCGATGTAAGCTGTCTTGACTTGAATTGTTTATTACATTTAATACATTAAAACAATGTTCTTTTTAGTACATTATTCGGGCACCCACTTTTTTCATGTCTGCGAGCGTTTGCTGGTGTAGTGAATGACGCACCACAGGTACCACAAGTGTCACCAGGATGTGGAGGCTTGATGTAGACAATGTCAAAAATATGCTCAGCTAAAAAGGGGCCACAACACTGGAGTCATGGGAAAATGAGGGCCTACAATGTAGGGGCCCCCTTTAAGAGGATAGCCATTGACATCACTGTTCCATTTTCCAATACTAAAGATGGTAACCAGTATATTCTGGAAGCAATTGATTACTTCAGTAAGTGGCCAGAGGCTTATGCACTTCCTAACCACGAAGCCACTACCATTGCTTATGTAATAGTCAACAATTTCATTTGCAGATTTGGGGTACTAATGGAGCTCCACTCAGACCAAGGCCCAATTTCCAGTCGACCATATTTCAGGAGGTGTGTCAGTTGTTGGGAATAAATAAAACTAGGGCTAAAACCTTACACCCTCAGTCTGATGGCATGGTGGGGAGGTTCAACATAACTCTCAAGGAACACCTTGTTAGGTTGTGGTCAGGCATCAACAGGATTGGGATCAACACATCCAGCTTTCCTGGTGTAGCGACGAATCGAATGAAGATGACAGTAAGCTAACTCAACAAGATTTCATGAGGGCGATTTGTTGTAGTTGTACAACCCGCAAAGAAGGAAGGGAAGGTGCCCTCAGCTTCAAGCAGCGTGGGAAGGCCTGTATAATGTCTTGAAGCGACTAAATGATGTCGTTTACTGCATCCAGAGATAAAAGAGGGGACAGATGAAATTGGTACTCTTGGACCGATTGAGGGATTTCACCGGCAGTAATGTGTTACCTGGGGGGATTTCGCCGGCAGTAATGTGTTACCTGTTCGGGACTAACAGGTTCGATGAGGGAGCAGTGTTACATGTATGCAAGTATGCAAGGCCGCGATGCGTACCAGGTACCTGAGTAGGTCTTCCAGCGAGTCTGACCAGTGGCCCCGCATGGGTGCTGACATCACGCATGCCACATATTACAAGAGTCTAGCTAATCCTCACCATTCGCTCCCTGCTAACCATCCTGCCTCAGATTTTGTCAATTGCACTTTAAGCTGCCTGGGAATTATGCGAATTTCCCGAGGTCGCCGCGCGTAGTGGCTCCAATAAATGCCGCCTTTCTGGACTTTTCGGGCGTCGGGTCGGCCCGGGATGACACGATATATCACAGGTGCTCTCGTCCCTTCGAGAAGGTGCAGGCTGCCCCCGTAGGTCCAGATGGGCTGCGGCGGTGCATAGTCAGGCCCCGCAGGTGCTGCTGGGGTCGCCGGCAGCGCCCGTGGTTGGCGTCGCTCGCCGACGACCCGGTACGGCACGCCGACGGGTGGTGTCGGCCGCTCCCAATAGTTCGGATGAGCTGCGGGCGAGAGATCGAGGGGCTGTGACGAGCCATCTCACTGCGCCCTACTGGCGGTTTTCCGCGGGTATCCCATCGTGTGGCCAGCGTCGGGCCTACCCCATGCCAATGGTGGCAGAACCTGCACCATGGTGGGCGCTCTTCTCGAGGCTCCTGCCGCTCCTCGCGTTCTCCTTCCCACCGTGAAGGGCGCCTCGCCTGGCTCGAAACATGCAACGTTGCCAGAATCAATGATGGCGACCTTATGAAATGTGCAAGTATGATATCTTAATTCAAGATGGCAACTTTTTTATTAAAATTTTATTAATAAAATTATTTATAAAATTAATTTTTTCCCAGTTTTCTAGCATAAATATTACGGATTTTTAACATGGTGGCCATAATGGAAATTGAAATGTTCCTAAAATCCAATATGGCAGATGTGGCGAAAGCCATTTTTTACTAAAATTCTATTTAAATTTTAATTAAGAATTTTTAACTTTTATACATAATTTACCTGTTTAATCACGTCGGTAATCTAACTGAGGACCGAAATCGATTAAGTAACTAAACATTCGAAAAAAGCTAACTATATTTTTTTTTTTTTTTGGTATTTTTTGGTCAAAAATTAAAGAATTCATAGTTTATGGTCAAGGTCAAGGCCATACAAGATGGCCGCCACAGGCTTATTGGAGGCTTGTAGATGCAAACTTTAAGCCCCTTTGCGGAATTTTGGTTTTTTCTATGGTAAAAGTCTCTTGAGGTTTAGCAAATCCCATGTTTTTTAATATTTGAGGAATAAAACGGGAAATTTTTCTTCGAAACTGGAATTTTTCCCTAGAAATAGGGAATTTTCTACCATTTTTGAATCATTTTAAGTCATTTTTGTGGAATTTTGAGGAAATGAGACATCTAGACTGTCGCCGTGATGTTAGAGGTCGGTCGGCACCACGCACTACAGCCAGAAGCCAGAGGAAGTTCCAGCCAATATATACCACCGTCCATGTATCCTGCAACCAGGTAGGCCATACTTAAAAGTCGTTACGACATATTTTACCGACGCCACGCAGTTTTCATGTACTTTTCAGGGAGTGTGTGTTTGAAAACTTTATTGTTGTGAGGTCTGGACCCGAAACTATTTAATTGTGCACTTCCCTTTTGTTTACCTCCGCCTAATTTTAAACACGGACATAAACAGTCAGACAGAGACAACTGAGTTCAGAGTTCCTAAGTACAAGAATTTTTGTTGCTTTATAGCTCTGAGTTGGCCGAATTATAATTTAAAGATACCCTGAGAAAAATAACAATTTTTTAAGAAACTGTAACAATATTACTGAAAACAATAGTGGCATATGTGGGCAGTGTTTCTTTACAGTAATAACGAGAAAGTAAATTTTAGCAAACAATGAACAGTCAAAGAATTTAATTAATTTTAAAATTCCTTTTCTTTCTTATACGATATGGTTTGTGCTGCCAGGTATGTTTATAAAGTTTAAGTGTTTCAGTTTAAATGTTAGAGAAAATTGCAAACATAATTAGCTCAGCTTTAGCTGGGGGTCAATAAAATAACTTTTGTGTTTTAATAGTACTATTATTTGTTTATGCCAGATTGTATTTATGTTTAATGAATTATATGTACCTACGTTGATTCGCAACGTGGATACATGTTTGAACCATTCTCTAATGTTATTAATCTTTTGGTTTTTTTGCCACTGTATTGCTAACTAGCATCTCTCCACATGAGCATTTACGTAAAGCATTGTTAATTATTGTGTTTACATTATATTTTACTTGCAGACCTTTTTGTATTTCTTCTAGAATATTTTTTTTTTTTGCTTCTCTCAACCTTATAATTCTTCTCATTTAAAGAAAAAAAAATATTTTCATTGCATTAATTCAGCTTATTTACCATTTAGTCGGTTTTTGAACCAACCAGGGGTTACAACATGGGGTTTGTTCTATAAATTTGGTATTTCGACAAGTTTTTTTTTAATTTTATATAATTTTAAATTTTTTTTGGAAATTTTTTTTTATAAATTTGTTACTAAAGGGCGATTTACTCTTTGTTAGGCCGGTGTACACTCCTTAGTTAAACTTTGTGCCAGTAGACAGAAGCACCTTTCCCAGAGACGTATCTGTTATTTTGCAGGTCTAATACTTTGTTGGCAGCCCGTTTGACATTTCCCTCGCTTACAGGCACGTCCCAGGCCTGTAACGTTACTTCACTTCATGACTAAAACTGCATACAACAGCTCTGGACGAGTTGTTACCATTTCTCAGAGACGAGCTGACCGTAGCCTTTACCGTCACGCAAACGTCTTAGGTTCACTCCCCTGGAGTCACATAATGGATGCTAGATACCAGCGTCGTTGCACGTTTTGTTCACCCCCTCCCCTCTCGGTTCTAAGAATTCGCCTAATACCAATGACCGGTCATAAACCCCAGAAGACAGCGACCGTCTCCAACGGCGACTGGCATAAAAAATGTGTGTGCCAAGATGGACCGCACACGACATCTAGCGGCAAACTCGCTAACCGCCCAGCCAACTTATCCTGTAGGCCGCCAGAGCGCAGCGCCAGACTATGCCCTTGAGCCCTAGGTCAAAGCAGACGTCTTGAGCAAATCGATTCTTTTTTATTTCAGACCCCCCTCAACAGGTAGCGTTAAGGTCGGCCAGTGCTACCAACTTCAAGACATCTAAGTCAGAGTTTTTTATGACGCCCACTCGGGGAACTTCGTAACCTTTTGGTCCGGACGTCCCAGTCCATCTCCTCCACTTTTGATAGAATAGTTGCTTTTAATTACGAGATGCGGTTCTTCGCGTGACACTTCGCGTCGCGACTGCAGACGGACCATTTGCGATTATCGGCGAGTCGTCGAGACACTGCAAGACTTCCATCCGGCCGCAACCGACTATGTAAACGCTTAAATAAGGGGTGCTATCCCTATAATCTTTTTTAAGTAGTTTAGTCCGTCTGCTTAGTACAAGAGTAATAGTTATTTTTCATTTAAATTATTTCTTTTTAAATGAAGAAAACAACCGCGCCCAGCCGCGTATTCGCGGGATCCAGTGCCTGGTTGGCGACGCATCAGTAAATAGAAGCCAACTTCCCTGTCTGGTGAGTGACAATCCGCGACTTTACCCACCTCCCCTTAACCTTTGTGGGCATTTTCTGCCCCGTATAATGTCTGTGTACAAGTTCTGATCAGTTTTGATTTGGACTGTTCGCAGACAGGGTCCGAGAGCCGGACGCCGAATTGGCATTTTCATCTCCCTCCCTCAACACCACACAGGCGCCCTGGCATCATGTTGCCGCGTGATCTCCGGGAAACGAAGCCCCGACCTCCGGTGCTAACGTATCTTTCAACCTTTATTTGAACTTTCCTAAATTACGCCGTCAGACGAAGTTCATCATATGAACATAATTTCTGGACTTTAAGTACATACTGGGATTATTTAAATATATTTGTGTTTTTTATTGGTTTATGTAATTTTAGTAAATGAAACTTTTTATAATTGAATTTAGGGTCGACCCATATTTTTTTTTCTGAATATACCTGAGATCTGTTTAAGTACTTAATTTATATTGTATGTTTATATTTTTTAATATCTGTTATAAATTTTCCTATTATAAATTTGGCGTAATTGTATTCAGACGGAATCACACCTTGTTTCTGTTCATTTCTAATAACATTATGTAACCTTAAAGATCCCCAGCACAAAAATGGTAGCAGAGCTGGGGTTTCAAGTTTATTAGTGTGTGATTTCGTCTCTAAACAATCCCAGTAGAAAAAACATAAAGTAAATTAAATTTTTAGATCTTTGATTTTTTTTATATAAATATTTGAGCGAGAATCTTTATATTTTTTAGCGCTAATATAAGTAACTTTAATTTTAATTCCTTACAAACAATATTAATCTAACTTTCACGCAAGACGTCGCCCAGCAGCCCATAGCTGTCCTTACCGCCGCGCGTCAACAGAAGTGCCTCCACACAAGGTCACAGACACCCCCCCTCCACTACTTTCTCCTCGCCCAACGACCAGAGCCATCACACAGAGAGACGACCGGCCTTATCTTATCAGGCGTGCGTGCGTGCGTGCTCGCACGAGGCTAACCTCCTCCTTCCCCCCGCCTCATCACCTGTGAGGACACTGCCCTCCTTTCGTCTGTGGGAATGCAAAATATTATAAGTACGCGACCCACTGATTATGCAGAGTCAGGGCACAACCAAATAGTTTAAGTGTTAATTTAGGTTTAAGTTAAAAGTGTTTTTGCATTGCATGTCAACCTAGAGTAAGAGTTATAGGTTCTTAGAGTTTTCAAAACTTAGTTAATCATGATCACTAGGGAGTATCTCCTTAAGGACGAGATCATTTATGAGCTCACACTCCGGGGACAACCAACCTCAGGAGATGTCCAAGAGCTCAGGAAACGACTCAGAGCCGTTTGCCAGAAACAAGTACAGCCAATTGCTTGGAATGTAAATTTGGACCCACTAGAGGAGTTCAATATTGTCTGTAGTAAATTTCAAGACATAAGCGCTTATGCTAATGATGTGCACAACGAAACAAAAAAAAAACATATTAAGAATCATCATACGACTTAACCACGTCGCCACTAGATTCCACAACCTGTCCATTTTATCAGGAGGTAAATTGAATGGTATCTACACCAAAGAAATTGACACATGCCGACAACAGATAACTGACCTCACACATAAGTTGAGTGCAAAACTCATTACCTTACAGGAACCACTCTTCGAGAGTATCACTGACATAATTCCCAGCCCTCAGGAACAGATGTCTGGTACAAGTACACAGCCTGAAGCAACACCGACAGAAATACCGGGACTACAGACCAAGGTCACACTGGTGTCTCCATTACCAGTATAGCCCCCGCCTCCGCCTTCATCGCCTCCACCAGTTTCCTTTACATCAATCCCGTTTCCTGCAATCACTACTATTGGCTACCCATCCACCCACATGTGGTTTTCCTCCGCCTCTATCGCGAGGCCGGTACCCCAGCAAGTCACCAAGGTCACCTACACTCGACCTATTCCCGAAGTCATTGCGCACCCCTCTCACCTTACCCAACCAATGTACCTTCCACCAAACATGGCGGGAATGATTAACCCATACTACCCATTTCAGTCAGCTTTTTCATCATTCCAGACCACCCCAGAACTCCACACTCCATCTGCGGCCGTTAACACGCAAAGCTCACCCCTACCTCAGGTAAGTTCATCTAGCAACGCGACTTCACTTGCACAGTCCACCGCCATGACAGCTATTCCCCAAACAGACCCACAAATTCCCCAAGTCAGCCCTTCAACCTCGTACCTCCCTCTGGCACCTGCAACACCACTCCCTCCACACAACCCTAATCCTGCACCAAATCAACCCCCACCACCACCTGGCCAAGGCCAAACAACCCATTTCTACAACAAAATCGCCCACCCAGCAGAAAGGCTACTCACCAATCTCCCGGAAACCAATGGATTGGATCCTAAAAAACTGATTGAGTTTTTGAGACAGTTACTCAAACTACACCAAAAATGCAACCTACCAGACAAAGAATTGTTTGAGATAGTTTTTCCCCTTACCCACACACCTCTCAGCGAACGAACCTCGTTGGCAATAGAAAATAACCTAACCTTCGATCAGTACCATGCTGACATATTAGATTTTTTTATTCCAGCGCGCATGCTCACAAACCTGCGACTTTATTGGTACAACAGACTTCAACAGAAAAACGAACCATTAAGCAAATACATTGCTGACATTAAGGAAGCCGCTCGAGTCCTTCGATTAGGTGCTTCAGAGTGCGAAATAGTTTCTAATATCCTAGATGGAATTAGTTCTGCAGAGCGATCGCGAGCAGTTTTTCAGAGTAGACCCCATACTTTTGCGGAGCTGGACCGTTTGTGTATACATGCCACTAATGTAGAATTCGCCGACTACCAAAGGAATCGTTACCCGAGTTCCCTTGATCGACACCCCATTCTGTCAGTGGCACAACCTCAACCGAGAAAAGAGAACATGAACACAATTCACAAAACAAAACAAAATGATTACAGTCACCATCAGAGTGGATATAATCATAACCAGCAACCGATGCCATTTTGTAAATTTTCTAAAAGAACCGGGCATGTGATTGAACAATGCCGCACAAAATACAGACAGAAAAATTATTACAACTACAACAATCACAACAACAACAACCCAAAAAACGAGTAACTAAGTGGCCAGAAAGCAATCCTTCTGCGCCACCTAAACAAAAATCATCTTCAGATAATTTCTGCAATACATTCACTACTCCACATGCACCGAGTAGATACAATAACAGATTTAATTACCACCCAAGGAGTAATTACACTACGTGACAACAACAAAAATATACAAAAAATTCAAATAGGTCACAAAAGACAAACAAGTCTCGTAGAAGGAAAAAATGTAAAATGTATACAAATTCAAATAAGGTAAAAAATTCTACCGGTACTAGGACAAATTGTGAAAATTGCATAAATCTAAAAGATTCAGGCAAGAGGACATGTCATAATATCTTCGCAGGTATACCAACAGTATTACCTTATGCGAGCACTTTAATAGGCAAACACGAAATTCCAGGACTGATTTATACAGGCTCAGTCCGAAGTTTTATTTCAGCAAATCTTTTTCATGTTTTACAAAAGGAGAAATTAGTTCAGGAAATGAAACCAGTAAGAATACAATGTTTCACCGCATCAGAGCAACCACTAAAGGTCAACCAATTCGCTGTCATTAAAATTTAAAATTGATTTATTTACCTGTATGATTCCATTATTAGATGCACAGGATTTAGCTACTGATCTAATTTTAGCATCGGATTTCATTTCTAAAACAGGCTTAGTAATTGATTTGCGAGCAAGAAATTTCATGTTCAAATTTAATAAATCTGTTGTTATCCCATTTGTTTCATCTAAAATCCAGCATCAGAGTAATGTAAATTCAACCCATACCGAAATTGAGGATGAATGTGAGTTATCCCTGACACACCTCGACACATCGCAAAGAAAAGCAGTGAAAAATCTATGTCATAACTTCCCAGATGTCTTGACAAAAAAAACTAGGCCGCACTCACTTAGTGCATATGATATAAAACTTTTGGATAAATCCCCAGTCAGGTGTCACCCGTATCAATTATTGGGTCCCAAAATGCAAATCATGCGCGAACACATACAAGACCTATTGGACAAGGATGTAATTGAACCATCGACTTCCAGTTTTTCCTCTCCAGCATTTTTGGTCCCCAAAGGTCAAGCTCACCACTTAGTTGTGGATTTTCGAAAAATAAACAAACAGTTACACATAGAAATGGTACCATTACCTGATTTGAATTCAGCGTGCCATTGGTTTAGCAAAGCCAAATATTTTAGCGTTTTTGATCTTAATTCGGCCTACCATCAAATACCATTAACACCAAAGTCAAAACACATCACCGGCTTTTGGGTGCCCTGGAATCATATCAATATAAAGTAGTTCCTTTTAGACTAGCCACAGGCGCACAGGTACTGACTCGCCTCCTAGACCAAGTTTTTGGCGATTTAAAATTTAAATTTGTATTTAATTACCTGGATGACGTTGTAGTGTATTCCGAATCTTTTGACGACCACCTAGCTCATTTGTCTGAAGTTCTCACCCGTCTGCGTAAAGCGGTGTGCCGTTAATTAGTAAATTCGACACGATATATTTTAAATTTTTATTATGATTTTAAATTTTTGTGTGGAAATTTTATTTGCTCTACTATAGTGTGATTTTATTTTGTTAGTCTGGTGTACTCCTCTGAGTTAAACTTTGTCTCAGTGCTCTGAAGCCCCTTTCCCATCGGCGTATCGGATATTTTGCTGGCCTAATCCCTGACTGGCAGACTGCTTACCATTTCCCCCGCCTTCAGTCACGCCTCAAGCCTATAATATCATTTCTCTTCGTGACCCTAACTGCATAGACAAGCCTGTAGCATGCAGGCGACCAGTTCTCAGAGACGAGCTGAGATTGGCCTTTTTCATCACGTATTAATGTTATGTTCGCTCCTCTGCAGCCACGACGGGACGCTTGTTCTCAGCGTCGTTGCACTTTTACCCTCCCCCCCCCCTTCCCAGTTCCAAGTAAGACCAAAGACCGGTCGTAACCCCCTGGACAACAGTGACCGTCCCCAAGGTCTACTCGCAAAACGAGTGCGCCAAAACTGATTGCAAGCGCTACCTAGCGACCAAGTCGCGAACTTCTCCGCTCGCCTACCCTCTAGGGCGCCAGAGAGCAACACCTGCTCTCCCTTGAGTTATATGGACGCCAGGGGCGAGTCGATTGTTTTCAACTCAGACCCCCCCACCCCCCCCCGACAGAGTTCCCTAGTGTCGCCCAGTGATGCCAACTTCAAAACTCCTGGCAAAGTTTTTGTCCGCCCGCATTCGGGCAAGTTCGGAATCTTTCGGCGGCCCAGACCTCCCTCCACCTGTAAGAGCCGGCGCACACTTTTAATTACGAGACGCGGTTTGCCGCGACACACAGATCAACTCGCGTCGCGTCCGCAGACAGATCTCCAGCGAGTATCGGCGAATCGGCAGACTCTGCAAGACTTCATCCGACCGCTAATGACTATGTAGTCGCGTTGTATAAGGGATGCTATCCCTCAAGTCAATCCTAGTAGATTAGTCTGTATGCATAGTTTAGTTATTTGCCTTCGAAATTTTTTTTTTTTAAATATTATCATGAAGAAATCATCCACGTCCTGCCGCGCAATTCGCGAGCTCCAGACCCTGGCTCACTCCACGACTGCAGCGTGCTGGGCAACTCCCCTGTTTTAGTGAGTGATAATTCGCGACCCCCCTTTTTTTTTCCCTTAAATTTTTTTTGGGCATTTTCTGCCCCATAGACTGCCTGTATACAAGTTCTAATCAGTTTTGATTTGGACTGTTGCAGACAGGGTCGATGACGGGGAGAGACTGATTGCTCCCATTCGTGGCCCCCCCCCCCCTCCTGTTCCGTGGGTCACATTAGAAGAAACGTTTCCACTACACGACGTGATCGTTTGAAGACCCCGGGTGGTAATGTAAATTCAACATTTCCCCCTTAACTAGCTACGAACTATCTTAAGCGGATGACCAACCCACCAGCGACCAGTGTTTTCCACAAGAACATGTAGAACGAATAGAACTAATTATCAATGTAATCATCGGATCCATACAATTTTGGGTGTGAAACTCATAATGCAAATGTTTATATTTCAAACTAAGAATGTACTTTGTTTTAAATAATCGCGGGCCGGCCCCTTTTCGTTTTTCTTTTGTTTTTTCTTAAATCTTTGAAACTTGTTAAAACCTTTTGTATGTAATGTAATTGAAACAAGATAATTCATCAGGGCAAATAAAACAGGGAAACTATAGATCAAGTTAATCGTGTATTTTTTATTTATTGATTTTAAAAGATCCACTGACTTCCTCCTTGCTTGTTACAGGAAGTTCCTAAATTTTGTTTGTTCCCCACCTCGTGTCGCCTCTGGTAAATCAATTTATTTAACTTATTTTTCTTACCCAGCAGTTTCCAAGGCTCCTTTTAAAATAATTCAATTGTGAGGCACGAGGGGTGTTACAACTTGGTAGCAGAGCGTGGTTTCCTTGATCTATAGGCATACTTGAATAAAATAAGCATATCTAAAATAAAAATAAAAGTAAAAAAAAAATTTTTTAAATTAATTTTTGATAATAGCAATTTTGTAATAATATTGTAAACTGATCGCTGGTACACCCCGTAGTTATATTGAGTTAAAAATTTTAAAATTTATCTTGAGTTAATATTCCGTTTGGACTTAGGCTAGCGCGTAGCGCGCGAGACGTCCGTCAGCCAGCCAGCTGTCCTCCCCACCGCGCGTCACCGAACGTGCTGTTGACAAGTTTGTAGCCACCCCTCCCCCGTCCCTGCGCGCTGCTTATCTCTCACGGCGCGCGTTGTCGCGTCGAGTTCAGTTCACCGCCCTGTGCGTCCTGCACGACCTTCGCAGACCACTGTCCGCCCGCCGTGGCCTTGTTCTTTTCTTTTCTCGAGCAGCAGAAGTACCAAATTAATTTTGACTAAACTAATATATTTTTCATTATTCTGGGCACATACTTCCGACCCGTCGGAGCAACTACGATATTATTAAGCTAAGTTAAATAAAGAGTGTCTTGTGTAGAATTTAAGGTACTGTTTCAACCATAGTTTTAAGTCTTTGTTGGTTGACCAATAAACGTAAATTTTGTGTATATGTTTTGCTCTCCTCGTAAGACTGGACCAAGCTCCACCTACGAAAGGGACACAATGCTCATGCCGGAGTATCTCCTCCGTGACGAGCTGGAGTACGAACTCCGATTTCGAGGTTTGTCAATCCTCGGTAACATGGGCATGCTCCGGAGAAGATTCCGAGCTGCGTGTGCCGACGAAATTCAACCACAAGTCACTAATCTCGCTGACTTGGACTCTTTGGAGGAATTTAACTGTGTTTGTAATAAATTTCAGGAACTCCACAGTTACACTAATTCTATACGAGACGAGACAAATAGAAACAACATCTTACATGCGCTAACTCGCTTGAGTCATATTGGCACGAGATTTACCAACCTCACAATAGTAGCCACTAAGAAATTAAATGGGATCTACCAAAGGGAGATCGAGAAATGTAGGCAACAGATTCCTGGTCTAAATTTCCAATTGCGGAGCAAACTAGCCGCAATCGACCAAAGAATACTTGAACCCGTAGAGGCAGTGGCAGGAGGAGTAACTCACAGTCACGTACAGGAACCCCCAAAACAAATGCACACTGGAGGCAGCCCAGTCCCTACCCCACCTCCCTTACCCTCCCCACCACCCTCACCCCCGTGACATCACGTCGCCGGGCATTGACTTCGACACTCACACCATCTCATTTTCCATCTGCGACTGTCATGGCGACTGGTACTCACCCGAGCACCAATGTCACCTTCGCCTATCCTATGCATTCGCTCTCAGCTCATCCTGTTTACATGCCCCAACCCATATACCTACCCTCCACCTCACCCGCCATTTTCAACCCCTATCATGAATTCCGGTCAGCCTTCTCATCCCTCCATACCTCTCCGGAAGCCCTTCCCACCTCCTCGGCCAGTGGAAGGTCAGTTTCGCCACTGATAGCCTTTCCTTCCACCCTGGCAGCTACGCTACCACAACCAGCCCCTGTGCACCCTGGTGGCAGGATAGAATCACAACTTCCTTACCCCAGCCCCGCCACCACATACCTGCCATTGGGCCCGCAGGTATACCAACTTCAAAACCAAACTCAACCTCCACCAGTCACACCTCAAGCCTCTAATCTAGTACCGAACCCAGTACCTGTGGTTCCTACCTTCAATCAGACAACTGGAGGTAGTTTTTACGCTAAGATACCAAATCCCGTTGAAAGACTGCTGGCTAATTTTAAGGAAACCACAGGGTTGGAGCCCAGGAGCCTAATCGACTTCCTAAAGAATTTGTTCAAAATCAAACAAAAGGCAAACCTTCCAGACAGGGAACTCCTAGAAGTTATTTTCCCCTTTACACAACCACCCTTGAGCGAGCGAGTGACGCTCGCCATTGAGCAAAATTATTCTTTTGATCAATTTCACGAAGATATACTAAATTATTTTATTCCAGCCCGTTTGATGACCAACATCAGGTTGGAATGGTACAACAGGCTACAACAAAGAAATGAAGCCTTACCTAATTACATAGCAGACATCAAACTAGCTGCTCAAATTCTTCGGTTGCGAGTGTCTGAGAGTGAGATAGTCTCTAACATACTTGCTGGAATTAACCCTCAAGAAAGATCGCGGGCAGTTTTTCAGGCCCGACCACAAAATTTTGCTGAGCTTGATCGCTTGTGCATCTCCAACACAAATGTAGAATACGCAGACCACCAGCGAAATCGAGAAGCTAATGTATACGCCCACAACAATACCAGAATAACAGAAAATAAACAGCAGTATTATAACAAAAATTCGCAATACAAAAACAGCAATGAACAAGTCGCTAAGCCTCAAAATAAAGATGAATGGATACCGGTTTGTAGGTACTGCAAAAAGTCAGGGCACTACATTGAGCAGTGTCGTGCAAGAAGCTATCGGCCAAATTCTAACTATTCTCAGAATCCAAAAAACGTGTAAACCGCTGGCCAGAAAGAATTTTTTCTGAGCCAGCCACCCAAACAACCATTAGGAATTTTTCCCTTCACCAAGGCCCTAATAAAAATTACGAACAAAAAGTTCAACAAAACACCGCTTCCCCACACAGAGGAAAAAAAAAAAGAAGAAAACAGAAACAAAGGCGAGCTAAGAAAAACAAAGCTCGTCAAGTCAAGCAAACGGAAAACTGTAACACGTTTAGGCCTATGTGCAGACGATGTAATTGTCCGCGAACCACGGACAAAAGAACATGTCATAATATTCTAGCTAATATACCCACAGTTTTGTCCTACGTCAACACAATAATTGGAAAACAAGAAGTTCCAGGCCTAATAGATACTGGATCCGTGCGATCATTCGTGTCAGGCCAGCTACTCAGGAAATTACAACAAGACCGTTTGACTCAAAAGGTAGAGCCAATAAAAATAAAGTGTTTTACAGCTGCGGAACAGCCTTTGAAGGTAAATCGTATTGTTTTTGTTAAAGTAAAGATCAATTTGTTTTCTTGGTCTTTCCCATTCTTAGTAGCAGATGATTTGGCCACAGATTTAATTTTTGGTTCCGATTTTATTGCAAAAACAGGCATGATAATTGATTTGAAAGCACGAAGAGTTCACTTTAAATTTAACAACCAAGTTTTTGTTTCTTTTGTGTCACCTGACGCAAAATGTCAGAGCAAAGTAAATGCCATTCACACAGAGGCTAAAGGTGATAATAACATTTCACTAACCCATCTTAACTTTGAACAGAAACAAGAAATAGAGAAGTTATGCAGTAACTTTCCCGACGTTTTGAGTGAAAAACTAGGGCGCACCCATCTCACCCAATATGAAATTAAGCTTTTGGACAAAACCCCAGTTAGGTGTCACCCTTACCAATTATTAGGACCTAAAATGCAGATAATGCGGGATCGCATACAAAATTTATTGGACAAAGATGTTATCGAACCTTCCACTTCCAGTTTCGCCTCCCCGGCATTTTTAGTACCCAAGGACCAAGGCCAAGGTCACCGCATGGTGGTCGATTTCCGCCGCGTAAATCGGCAAATTGAAGTAGAGATGACGCCATTACCAGACCTAAATTCGGCATGTCACTGGTTTAGTAAAGCCAAATTTTTCAGTGTGTTTGACCTAAATTCGGCCTATCATCAAATACCACTAACACCAGAGTCAAAACACGTCACAAGTTTCTGCGTTCCGTGGAATCTGTATCAATACAAGGTAGTACCCTTTGGCCTAGCCACAGGCGCCCAAGTGTTAACACGCCTTCTAGACCAAATTTTCGGCGACCTGAAATTCAAATTTGTTTTTAATTATCTTGATGATGTCGTTGTTTATTCAGAATCTTTTGAAGAACATATGGCTCATTTGCAAGAAGTCCTTAAGCGACTACGTAAATCCGGCCTCACTGTTAATACAAAGAAGGTGAAATTTGCAGTGCAGGAAATTTCTTTCCTCGGACACCTGATTTCAAGTCGAGGAGTGACCATTGACCCTAATCGCACACAAGCAATAAAGGATTTCCAAACCCCCTAAAGATGCTAAGGGCATTTCCAGGTTTATTGGCATGGCAAATTTTTACGCCAAATTCATACCTAATTTTGCTGAGCATGCAGCACCACTGAATGCTCTACGTAAAAAAAATTCCGTTTTCAATTGGGGTCCAGAACAGGACAAAGCTTTTGATTTTCTAAAACATGCAATAGCTAACCCTCCAGTACTTAGAATGGCTGATTTCAGTAAACCTTTTATTTTGCAAACCGATGCATCCAGTGTGGCCATCGGGGCCGTGTTGTCACAAGAATTCGATGGCTGCAGGCAACCTATAGCTTTCGCCTCCCGCACCCTAACACACCAGGAGAGGAAAGCCTCCTCGGTATACGAACTTGAGTGCCTTGCCGTAGTTTTCGGCATAGATAAGTTCCGGCCCTATTTGGAACACAAAGAATTCCTACTAGAAACCGACAACCAGGCCCTTGCTTGGCTTTTAGCCCATCCAAAGCAACTAGGTAAATTAGGCCGGTGGATTCTAAAAATTGCTTCTCTCAAATTCAACATCCAACATATTCGTGGTTCACAGAACATCGTGGCAGATACTCTTTCTCGAATGTTCGAGAATCCTTCCAACTCCGAGATTCAGGAAAACAATCCTATTGCCTGCGACGCATTGTTAACAGATTTTCCTCTAGCATTTTCCGACATACAATCAAATCAAAATTCTGACCCACAATTGTCCGACATAATTAACCAAATAAAATCAGGCTCACCTCCAAAATATTACAAACTTTCAAAAGGCATACTTTACCGAAGGACACAACAAGCAAAAAATTTCAGAATAGCCCTACCTCAGAATCTCAGGGACATGGTTTTTCAATATTACCACTCGTCACCTTTGGGCGCACATTTAGGAATTTTCAAAACAATTGAAAACATTCGCAGGAATTTTATCTGGGACGGAATGCACAAGGATATAACGCAAAGGGTGAAATTGTGCAAATTATGTGCATTGAGTAAACCTGCGCAGCAGACCCAGTTCGGCTATTTAAGTTCTGACGTGGCCGAAAGGCCCATGCAAAAGCTTTTCATAGATTTTGTGGGACCCTTCCCAAGGTTAAAAGACGGAAATTCAATGCTTCTAGTATGCGTAGATGCATTCTCAAAATTTGTGTGGCTAATCCCTGTTAGAAGAGCCACGGCCAAAATCACCATTCGAGCCCTCCAAAATTATATTTTCAAAATATCCGGGGTACCTTCCATTATTGTTTCCGATAATGCCACAAACTTTAAATCGACTCAGTTCAAAAACATGTGTTTTTCACACAGGATTCAGCATGTGACCACGACTCCCTACTACCCCCAGCCTTCGCATGCGGAGCGTTTCAACCGAAACCTCCGGTCTGCCTTAATAGCATTCCATGCGAACTCGCAGGATAGGTGGGATTCCAATCTCGTGTGGTTGCAAATGGCTTTCAATTCCGCCAGACATGAAAGTCACAAAACAACACCGTTTGAACTCATGTTTACATACCAGCCCAACACCCCACTCTCTAATCAATGGACGTTAAAAGAGTTACTACCAGACGACCCCAGGAACATTAAGGAAGTCTGGAGTAGAGCTCGTTAAAACCTGAACTTGGCCCACGAGGCAAGCAGGCAAAAATATAACAAAAAATGCTATCCCAATCCCTACAGAGTAGGAGATTTAGTGTTGTGCAGAGCACACACACTCAGCAAGGCGATCGACAAGAGGTCAGCCAAGCTTTCATATCGTTGGAATGGCCCCTGGCAGATCCAGCGATACCTCACGCAAGTCACGGTCGCGTTAGCCGACCCCAGCTCCGGCGAATATCGCGCGCGCGCGCACATATCTCAGCTGAATAAAGTGCACCCGAACCTAAAGTAAGGGCACTCTTCACAGTGTTTCTTTATACAAGGAACAGCGTTCCTACTACGGCATGCCATACTCAACCAACGTGTTGATATAAAAAAAACCTAGGTCATAATTATAAGTAATATAAAAAAATCCATGGTACTAGTTTATAAGATGTTTAAGTTAAGAAGTGTTACTCTAAGTTGTCTAGTTTAAAGAGGCGCCCCTAATTTAATAAGTTATCTGTAAGTTTTAGACTTTATTTAAACCCGTAAGAATTGTTAGCTATTGTAAGTAGTTTACTACAGTAGATCCTGGTACAGGGTAAGTTTCTGGAACCCAGGTTGTTGGTGGCTCAAGTGGGCCACCCTGACTCCGTCTTTCAGGGGGGAAGTATGTGCCGTTAATTAGTAAATTCGACACGATATATTTTAAATTTTTGTGTGGAAATTTTATTTGCTCTACTATAGTGTGATTTTATTTTGTTAGTCTGGTGTACTCCTCTGAGTTAAACTTTGTCTCAGTGTTCTGAAGCCCCTTTCCCATCGGCGTATCGGATATTTTGCTGGCCTAATCCCTGACTGGCAGACTGCTTACCATTTCCCCCGCCTTCAGTCACGCCTCAAGTCTGTAATATCATTTCTCTTCGTGACCCAAACTGCATAGACAAGCCTGTAGCTTGCAGGCGACCAGTTCTCAGAGACGAGCTGAGATTGGCCTTTTTCATCACGTATTAATGTTATGTTCGCTCCTCTGCAGCCACGACGGGACGCTTGTTCTCAGCGCCGTTGCACTTTTACCCTCCCCCCCTTCTCAGTACCAAGTAAGACCAATGACCGGTCGTAACCCCCTGGACAACAGTGACCGTCCCCAAGGTCTACTCGCAAAACGAGTGCGCCAAAACTGATTGCAAGCGCTACCTAGCGACCAAGTCGCGAACTTCTCCGCTCGCCTACCCTCTAGGGCGCCAGAGAGCAGCACCTGCTCTCCCTTGAGTTATATGGACGCCAGGGGCGAGTCGATTGTTTTCAACTCAGACCCCCCCCACCCCCCCGGCAGAGTTCCCTAGTGTCGCCCAGTAATGCCAACTTCAAAACTCCTGGCAAAGTTTTTGTCCGCCCGCATTCGGGCAAGTTCGGAATCTTTCGGCGGCCCAGACCTCCCTCCACCTGTAAGAGCCGGCGCACACTTTTAATTACGAGACGGGGTTTGCCGCGACACACAGATCAACTCGCGTCGCGTCCGCAGACAGATCTCCAGCGAGTATCGGCGAATCGGCAGACTCTGCAAGACTTCATCCGACCGCTAACGACTATGTAGTCGCGTTGTATAAGGGATGCTATCCCTCAAGTCAATCCTAGTAGATTAGTCTGTCTGCATAGTTTAGTTATTTGCCTTCGAAATTTTTTTTTTTTAAATATTATCATGAAGAAATCATCCAAGTCCTGCCGCGCAATTCGCGAGCTCCAGACCCTGGCTGACTCCACGACTGCAGCGTGCTGGGCAACTCCCCTGTTTTGGTGAGTGATAATTCGCGACCCCCCTTTTTTTTTCCCTTAAATTTTTTTTGGGCATTTTCTGCCCCATAGACTGCCTGTATACAAGTTCTAATCAGTTTTGATTTGGACTGTTGCAGACAGGGTCGATGACGGGGAGAGACTGATTGCTCCCATTCGTGGCCCCCCCCCCCTCCTGTTCCGTGGGTCACATTAGAAGAAACGTTTCCACTACACGACGTGATCGTTTGAAGACCCCGGGTGGTAATGTAAATTCAACATTTCCCCCTTACCTAGCTACGAACTATCTTAAGCGGATGACCAACCCACCAGCGACCAGTGTTTTCCACAAGAACATGTAGAACGAATAGAACTAATTATCAATGTAATCATCGGATCCATACAATTTTGGGTGTGAAACTCATAATGCAAATGTTTATATTTCAAACTAAGAATGTACTTTGTTTTAAATAATCGCGGGCCGGCCCCTTTTCGTTTTTCTTTTGTTTTTTCTTAAATCTTTGAAACTTGTTAAAACCTTTTGTATGTAATGTAATTGAAACAAGATAATTCATCAGGGCAAATAAAACAGGGAAACTATAGATCAAGTTAATCGTGTATTTTTTATTTATTGATTTTAAAAGATCCACTGACTTCCTCCTTGCTTGTTACAGGAAGTTCCTAAATTTTGTTTGTTCCCCACCTCGTGTCGCCTCTGGTAAATCAATTTATTTAACTTATTTTTCTTACCCAGCAGTTTCCAAGGCTCCTTTTAAAATAATTCAATTGTGAGGCACGAGGGGTGTTACAACTTGGTAGCAGAGCGTGGTTTCCTTGATCTATAGGCATACTTGAATAAAATAAGCATATCTAAAATAAAAATAAAAGTAAAAAAAAATTTTTTTAATTAATTTTTGATAATAGCAATTTTGTAATAATATTGTAAACTGATCGATGGTACACCCCGTAGTTATATTGAGTTAAAAATTTTAAAATTTATCTTGAGTTAAAATTCCGTTTGGACTTAGGCTAGCGCGTAGCGCGCGAGACGTCCGTCAGCCAGCCAGCTGTCCTCCCCACCGCGCGTCACCGAACGTGCTGTTGACAAGTTTGTAGCCACCCCTCCCCCGTCCCTGCGTGCTGCTTATCTCCCACGGCGCGCGTTGTCGCGTCGAGTTCAGTTCACCGCCCTGTGCGTCCTGCACGACCTTCGCAGACCACTGTCCGCCCGCCGTGGCCTTGTTCTTTTCTTTTCTCGAGCAGCAGAAGTACCAAATTAATTTTGACTAAACTAATATATTTTTCATTATTCTGGGCACATACTTCCGACCCGTCGGAGCAACTACGATATTATTAAGCTAAGTTAAATTAAGAGTGTCTTGTGTAGAATTTAAGGTACTGTTTCAACCATAGTTTTAAGTCTTTGTTGGTTGACCAATCAACGTAAATTTTGTGTATATGTTTTGCTCTCCTCGTAAGACTGGACCAAGCTCCACCTACGAAAGGGACACAATGCTCATGCCGGAGTATCTCCTCTGTGACGAGCTGGAGTACGAACTCCGATTTCGAGGTTTGTCAATCCTCGGTAACATGGGCATGCTCCGGAGAAGATTCCGAGCTGCGTGTGCCGACGAAATTCAACCACAAGTCACTAATCTCGCTGACTTGGACTCTTTGGAGGAATTTAACTGTGTTTGTAATAAATTTCAGGAACTCCACAGTTACACTAATTCTATACGAGACGAGACAAATAGAAACAACATCTTACGTGCGCAAACTCGCTTGAGTCATATTGGCACGAGATTTACCAACCTCACAATAGTAGCCACTAAGAAATTAAATGGGATCTACCAAAGGGAGATCGAGAAATGTAGGCAACAGATTCCTGGTCTAAATCTCCAATTGCGGAGCAAACTAGCTGCAATCGACCAAAGAATACTTGAACCCGTAGAGGCAGTGGCAGGAGGAGTAACTGACAGTCACTTACAGGAACCCCCAAAACAAATGCACACTGGAGGCAGCCCAGTCCCTACCCCACCTCCCTTACCCTCCCCCCCAAACCCCCCGTGACATCACGTCGCCGGGCATTGACTTCGACACTCACACCATCTCATTTTCCATCTGCGACTGTCATGGCGACTGGTACTCACCCGAGCACCAATGTCACCTTCGCCTATCCTATGCATTCGCTCTCAGCTCATCCTGTTTACATGCCCCAACCCATATACCTACCCTCCACCTCACCCGCCATTTTCAACCCCTATCATGAATTCCGGTCAGCCTTCTCATCCCTCCATACCTCTCCGGAAGCCCTTCCCACCTCCTCGGCCAGTGGAAGGTCAGTTTCGCCACTAGCCTTTCCTTCCACCCTGGCAGCTACGCTACCACAACCAGCCCCTGTGCACCCTGGTGGCAGGATAGAATCACAACTTCCTTACCCCAGCCCCGCCACCACATACCTGCCATTGGGCCCGCAGGTATACCAACTTCAAAACCAAACTCAACCTCCACCAGTCACACCTCAAGCCTCTAATCTAGTACCGAACCCAGTACCTGTGGTTCCTACCTTCAATCAGACAACTGGAGGTAGTTTTTACGCTAAGATACCAAATCCCGTTGAAAGACTGCTGGCTAATTTTAAGGAAACCACAGGGTTGGAGCCCAGGAGCCTAATCGACTTCCTAAAGAATTTGTTCAAAATCAAACAAAAGGCAAACCTTCCAGACAGGGAACTCCTAGAAGTTATTTTCCCCTTTACACAACCACCCTTGAGCGAGCGAGTGACGCTCGCCATTGAGCAAAATTATTCTTTTGATCAATTTCACGAAGATATACTAAATTATTTTATTCCAGCCCGTTTGATGACCAACATCAGGTTGGAATGGTACAACAGGCTACAACAAAGAAATGAAGCCTTACCTAATTACATAGCAGACATCAAACTAGCTGCTCAAATTCTTCGGTTGCGAGTGTCTGAGAGTGAGATAGTCTCTAACATACTTGCTGGAATTAACCCTCAAGAAAGATCGCGGGCAGTTTTTCAGGCCCGACCACAAAATTTTGCTGAGCTTGATCGCTTGTGCATCTCCAACACAAATGTAGAATACGCAGACCACCAGCGAAATCGAGAAGCTAATGTCTACGCCCACAACAATATCAGAATAACAGAAAATAAACAGCAGTATTATAACAAAAATCGCAATACAAAAACAGCAATGAACAAGTCGCTAAGCCTCAAAATAAAGATAAATGGATACCGGTTTGTAGGTACTGCAAAAAGTCAGGGCACTACATTGAGCAGTGTCGTGCAAGAAGCTATCGGCCAAATTCTAACTATTCTCAGAATCCAAAAAACGTGTAAACCGCTGGCCAGAAAGAATTTTTTCTGAGCCAGCCACCCAAACAACCATTAGGAATTTTTCCCTTCACCAAGGCCCTAATAAAAATTACGAACAAAAAGTTCAACAAAACACCGCTTCCCCACACAGAGGAAAAAAAAAAAGAAGAAAACAGAAACAAAGGCGAGCTAAGAAAAACAAAGCTCGTCAAGTCAAGCAAACGGAAAACTGTAACACGTTTAGGCCTATGTGCAGACGATGTAATTGTCCGCGAACCACGGACAAAAGAACATGTCATAATATTCTAGCTAATATACCCACAGTTTTGTCCTACGTCAACACAATAATTGGAAAACAAGAAGTTCCAGGCCTAATAGATACTGGATCCGTGCGATCATTCGTGTCAGGCCAGCTACTCAGGAAATTACAACAAGACCGTTTGACTCAAAAGGTAGAGCCAATAAAAATAAAGTGTTTTACAGCTGCGGAACAGCCTTTGAAGGTAAATCGTATTGTTTTTGTTAAAGTAAAGATCAATTTGTTTTCTTGGTCTTTCCCATTCTTAGTAGCAGATGATTTGGCCACAGATTTAATTTTTGGTTCCGATTTTATTGCAAAAACAGGCATGATAATTGATTTGAAAGCACGAAGAGTTCACTTTAAATTTAACAACCAAGTTTTTGTTTCTTTTGTGTCACCTGACGCAAAATGTCAGAGCAAAGTAAATGCCATTCACACAGAGGCTAAAGGTGATAATAACATTTCACTAACCCATCTTAACTTTGAACAGAAACAAGAAATAGAGAAGTTATGCAGTAACTTTCCCGACGTTTTGAGTGAAAAACTAGGGCGCACCCATCTCACCCAATATGAAATTAAGCTTTTGGACAAAACCCCAGTTAGGTGTCACCCTTACCAATTATTAGGACCTAAAATGCAGATAATGCGGGATCGCATACAAAATTTATTGGACAAAGATGTTATCGAACCTTCCACTTCCAGTTTCGCCTCCCCGGCATTTTTAGTACCCAAGGACCAAGGCCAAGGTCACCGCATGGTGGTCGATTTCCGCCGCGTAAATCGGCAAATTGAAGTAGAGATGACGCCATTACCAGACCTAAATTCGGCATGTCACTGGTTTAGTAAAGCCAAATTTTTCAGTGTGTTTGACCTAAATTCGGCCTATCATCAAATACCACTAACACCAGAGTCAAAACACGTCACAAGTTTCTGCGTTCCGTGGAATCTGTATCAATACAAGGTAGTACCCTTTGGCCTAGCCACAGGCGCCCAAGTGTTAACACGCCTTCTAGACCAAATTTTCGGCGACCTGAAATTCAAATTTGTTTTTAATTATCTTGATGATGTCGTTGTTTATTCAGAATCTTTTGAAGAACATATGGCTCATTTGCAAGAAGTCCTTAAGCGACTACGTAAATCCGGCCTCACTGTTAATACAAAGAAGGTGAAATTTGCAGTGCAGGAAATTTCTTTCCTCGGACACCTGATTTCAAGTCGAGGAGTGACCATTGACCCTAATCGCACACAAGCGATAAAGGATTTCCAAACCCCCTAAAGATGCTAAGGGCATTTCCAGGTTTATTGGCATGGCAAATTTTTACGCCAAATTCATACCTAATTTTGCTGAGCATGCAGCACCACTGAATGCTCTACGTAAAAAAAATTCCGTTTTCAATTGGGGTCCAGAACAGGACAAAGCTTTTGATTTTCTAAAACATGCAATAGCTAACCCTCCAGTACTTAGAATGGCTGATTTCAGTAAACCTTTTATTTTGCAAACCGATGCATCCAGTGTGGCCATCGGGGCCGTGTTGTCACAAGAATTCGATGGCTGCAGGCAACCTATAGCTTTCGCCTCCCGCACCCTAACACACCAGGAGAGGAAAGCCTCCTCGGTATACGAACTTGAGTGCCTTGCCGTAGTTTTCGGCATAGATAAGTTCCGGCCCTATTTGGAACACAAAGAATTCCTACTAGAAACCGACAACCAGGCCCTTGCTTGGCTTTTAGCCCATCCAAAGCAACTAGGTAAATTAGGCCGGTGGATTCTAAAAATTGCTTCTCTCAAATTCAACATCCAACATATTCGTGGTTCACAGAACATCGTGGCAGATACTCTTTCTCGAATGTTCGAGAATCCTTCCAACTCCGAGATTCAGGAAAACAATCCTATTGCCTGCCACGCATTGTTAACAGATTTTCCTCTAGCATTTTCCGACATACAATCAAATCAAAATTCTGACCCACAATTGTCCGACATAATTAACCAAATAAAATCAGGCTCACCTCCAAAATATTACAAACTTTCAAAAGGCATACTTAACCGAAGGACACAACAAGCAAAAAATTTCAGAATAGCCCTACCTCAGAATCTCAGGGACATGGTTTTTCAATATTACCACTCGTCACCTTTGGGCGCACATTTAGGAATTTTCAAAACAATTGAAAACATTCGCAGGAATTTTATCTGGGACGGAATGCACAAGGATATAACGCAAAGGGTGAAATTGTGCAAATTATGTGCATTGAGTAAACCTGCGCAGCAGACCCAGTTCGGCTATTTAAGTTCTGACGTGGCCGAAAGGCCCATGCAAAAGCTTTTCATAGATTTTGTGGGACCCTTCCCAAGGTTAAAAGACGGAAATTCAATGCTTCTAGTATGCGTAGATGCATTCTCAAAATTTGTGTGGCTAATCCCTGTTAGAAGAGCCACGGCCGAAATCACCATTCGAGCCCTCCAAAATTATATTTTCAAAATATCCGGGGTACCTTCCATTATTGTTTCCGATAATGACACAAACTTTAAATCGACTCAGTTCAAAAACATGTGTTTTTCACACAGGATTCAGCATGTGACCACGACTCCCTACTACCCCCAGCCTTCGCATGCGGAGCGTTTCAACCGAAACCTCCGGTCTGCCTTAATAGCATTCCATGCGAACTCGCAGGATAGGTGGGATTCCAATCTCGTGTGGTTGCAAATGGCTTTCAATTCCGCCAGACATGAAAGTCACAAAACAACACCGTTTGAACTCATGTTTACATACCAGCCCAACACCCCACTCTCTAATCAATGGACGTTAAAAGAGTTACTACCAGACGACCCCAGGAACATTAAGGAAGTCTGGAGTAGAGCTCGTTAAAACCTGAACTTGGCCCACGAGGCAAGCAGGCAAAAATATAACAAAAAATGCTATCCCAATCCCTACAGAGTAGGAGATTTAGTGTTGTGCAGAGCACACACACTCAGCAAGGCGATCGACAAGAGGTCAGCCAAGCTTTCATATCGTTGGAATGGCCCCTGGCAGATCCAGCGATACCTCACGCAAGTCACGGTCGCGTTAGCCGACCCCAGCTCCGGCGAATATCGCGCGCGCGCGCACATATCTCAGCTGAATAAAGTGCACCCGAACCTAAAGTAAGGGCACTCTTCACAGTGTTTCTTTATACAAGGAACAGCGTTCCTACTACGGCATGCCATACTCAACCAACGTGTTGATATAAAAAAAACCTAGGTCATAATTATAAGTAATATAAAAAAATCCATGGTACTAGTTTATAAGATGTTTAAGTTAAGAAGTGTTACTCTAAGTTGTCTAGTTTAAAGAGGCGCCCCTAATTTAATAAGTTATCTGTAAGTTTTAGACTTTATTTAAACCCGTAAGAATTGTTAGCTATTGTAAGTAGTTTACTACAGTAGATCCTGGTACAGGGTAAGTTTCTGGAACCCAGGTTGTTGGTGGCTCAAGTGGGCCACCCTGACTCCGTCTTTCAGGGGGGAAGTATGTGCCGTTAATTAGTAAATTCGACACGATATATTTTAAATTTTTGTGTGGAAATTTTATTTGCTCTACTATAGTGTGATTTTATTTTGTTAGTCTGGTGTACTCCTCTGAGTTAAACTTTGTCTCAGTGTTCTGAAGCCCCTTTCCCATCGGCGTATCGGATATTTTGCTGGCCTAATCCCTGACTGGCAGACTGCTTACCATTTCCCCCGCCTTCAGTCACGCCTCAAGCCTGTAATATCATTTCTCTTCGTGACCCAAACTGCATAGACAAGCCTGTAGCTTGCAGGCGACCAGTTCTCAGAGACGAGCTGAGATTGGCCTTTTTCATCACGTATTAATGTTATGTTCGCTCCTCTGCAGCCACGACGGGACGCTTGTTCTCAGCGCCGTTGCACTTTTACCCTCCCCCCCTTCTCAGTACCAAGTAAGACCAATGACCGGTCGTAACCCCCTGGACAACAGTGACCGTCCCCAAGGTCTACTCGCAAAACGAGTGCGCCAAAACTGATTGCAAGCGCTACCTAGCGACCAAGTCGCGAACTTCTCCGCTCGCCTACCCTCTAGGGCGCCAGAGAGCAGCACCTGCTCTCCCTTGAGTTATATGGACGCCAGGGGCGAGTCGATTGTTTTCAACTCAGACCCCCCCCCCCCCCCGACAGAGTTCCCTAGTGTCGCCCAGTAATGCCAACTTCAAAACTCCTGGCAAAGTTTTTGTCCGCCCGCATTCGGGCAAGTTCGGAATCTTTCGGCGGCCCAGACCTCCCTCCACCTGTAAGAGCCAGCGCACACTTTTAATTACGAGACGGGGTTTGCCGCGACACACAGATCAACTCGCGTCGCGTCCGCAGACAGATCTCCAGCGAGTATCGGCGAATCGGCAGACTCTGCAAGACTTCATCCGACCGCTAACGACTATGTAGTCGCGTTGTATAAGGGATGCTATCCCTCAAGTCAATCCTAGTAGATTAGTCTGTCTGCATAGTTTAGTTATTTGCCTTCGAAATTTTTTTTTTTTAAATATTATCATGAAGAAATCATCCACGTCCTGCCGCGCAATTCGCGAGCTCCAGACCCTGGCTGACTCCACGACTGCAGCGTGCTGGGCAACTCCCCTGTTTTGGTGAGTGATAATTCGCGACCCCCCTTTTTTTTCCCTTAAATTTTTTTTGGGCATTTTCTGCCCCATAGACTGCCTGTATACAAGTTCTAATCAGTTTTGATTTGGACTGTTGCAGACAGGGTCGATGACGGGGAGAGACTGATTGCTCCCATTCGTGGCCCCCCCCCCCCCTCCTGTTCCGTGGGTCACATTAGAAGAAACGTTTCCACTACACGACGTGATCGTTTGAAGACCCCGGGTGGTAATGTAAATTCAACATTTCCCCCTTACCTAGCTACGAACTATCTTAAGCGGATGACCAACCCACCAGCGACCAGTGTTTTCCACAAGAACATGTAGAACGAATAGAACTAATTATCAATGTAATCATCGGATCCATACAATTTTGGGTGTGAAACTCATAATGCAAATGTTTATATTTCAAACTAAGAATGTACTTTGTTTTAAATAATCGCGGGCCGGCCCCTTTTCGTTTTTCTTTTGTTTTTTCTTAAATCTTTGAAACTTGTTAAAACCTTTTGTATGTAATGTAATTGAAACAAGATAATTCATCAGGGCAAATAAAACAGGGAAACTATAGATCAAGTTAATCGTGTATTTTTTATTTATTGATTTTAAAAGATCCACTTACTTCCTCCTTGCTTGTTACAGGAAGTTCCTAAATTTTTTTTGTTCCCCACCTCGTGTCGCCTCTGGTAAATCAATTTATTTAACTTATTTTTCTTACCCAGCAGTTTCCAAGGCTCCTTTTAAAATAATTCAATTGTGAGGCACGAGGGGTGTTACAGCGGGACAGACAGTCAACACAAAAAAAGGTTAAATTTGCAGTTTCTGAAATTTCTTTCCTAGGACACATAATTTCCAGTAGAGGAGTAACAATTGACCCAAGCCGGACTCAAGCCATCGCAGATTTCCAACCTTCAAAAGATCCAAAAGGAATTTCCAGATTTATTGGAATGGCTAATTTCTATGCCAAATTCATAACATGCAGAACATGCAGCCCCTTTAAATGCTCTTCGGAAGAAAAACACATCATTCAATTGGGGTCCTGAACAAGACAAATTCTTTAGTTATTTGAAACAAGCTATAGCAAGCCCACCTGTTCTTCGAATGGCGGATTTCACTAAACCATTCATACTACCGACTGATGCATGGAGTGTCGCCATTGGCGCAGTTCTCAATAGCTTTCGCCTCTCGCACCCTAACTCATCAAGAAAAAAATCGTCCTGAGTTTATGAACTCGAGTGCCTAGCAGTTGTATTCGGAATCGACAAGTTTCAACAATACTTTGAACACAGAGAATTTTTTTTAGAGACCGACAATCATGCCCTTGCTTGACTTTTGGTTCACTCCAAGCAACTAGGAAAACTAGGCAGGTGGATAGCAAAAATTACTTTACTTAAATTCACCATTCAACATATCAGAGGTACGCAGAATATTGTAGCAGATACTCTTTCTCGAATGTTCGAGAATCCCTCCAAATCTAATCTTCAGGAGGAACCCCCAGTTAAAAACGGATTTTTTTTTTTTTTTTTTTTTAGCATTTTCAGACTTACAGTGTCACCAAAAATCAGATCCTTACATTTCAGATAATATTCAGCAGATAAAATCAGGTAAACCGCCAAAATATTGCAAAATTGCAAAAGGTCTTCTGTATCGACGAACAGCACAATGCCAAACTTACAGAATAGCCCTTCCTCAGAATTTAAGAGACATGGTATTTAAATATTATCACAGCTCACCCATTGGAGCACACCTGGGCACATACAAAACAATTGATGGCATACGCCGCCATTTGATTTGGGATGGAATGCACAAAGACATTGCTGAGAAGGTAAAATTATGTAAATTATGCGCCCTGAGTAAACCAGCACAGAAAACACAATTTGGATTTCTAACATCAGATGTGGCTGAAAGGCCTATGCAAAAAATATTTATAGATTTTGTTGGCTCCTTCCTCTGTTCTAAAACTGGACACACCATGCTTCTCGTAGCTATTGATGCATTTTCTAAATTTGTATGGCTCATTCCCCTCCGGCGAGCCACCGCAGAAACCACAATGAAGCATTGTAAAATAATATTTTTAAAATATCAGGTTTACCTTCAATAATTGTGTCAGATAACGCATCACTATTTACATCCAGACTTTTCAAGAATATGTGCTTTTCCCATGGTATTCAACACGTAACCACTTCTCCCTAATATACACAGCCTTTACATGCGGAGCGTTTTAATATGAACCTCCGATCCGCTTTAATTGCGTATCATGCGAACTCGCAGGATAAATGGGACACTAATTTGGTCTGGTTACAAATGAATTTCAACTATGCCCGACATGAGGGACACAAAACCAAACCATTTGAAATCATGTTCACGTATAAACCCAATAATCCACTTTCTAATCTCTGGTCACTACAAGAGCTTCTCGCAGATAATCCTCGCAACATAAAAGAGGTCTGGAGAAGAGCTCAGCATAACCTGAACTTATCCCATGCGGCAAGCAGGCAGAGATATAACAAGAAACCTTCGCCTAATCCATACAGGGTAGGTGATATGGTGTTGTGCAGATCACACCCACTAAGTAAGGCGATCGACAAGCGATCAGCCAAACTTGCTTATCGTTGGAATGGCCCGTGGCAAATCCAGCGCTTTTTAACCCCAGTATTTAACGGTCGCCCTAGCCGACCCAAGTTCTGGTGCGTACATAACGCGCGCGCACATTTCGCATCTAAAAAAGGTGCACCACAACTTAAATTAGTTGCAACCCTCTACTCCTATTCGAGGAGTCTTAAACAAAGCTTCGGCATGCCATCTGCAACACGCAGTGTTTAAAATGTATAAATCCTAGGTTCTATTTATAAGTAATAAAAATCCACTGTACTAGTTCGTAAGAGTGTTTACATTTTAGATGTTTAGTATTAATAATGTTTTAAGATAAGATATTATTTTTAAGTGGCGCCACTTAGTCTGTAAAATCCAGTTAGTATATAAGACAACTTAGTACATAAGAGCACTTAAACCATAAGATAAATATGTAACTTAGTTCGTAAGAGATTGATGATACCTAGTTCATAAAGTTAGGTGTAAGCAATGAATAAGTGTGTGACTTAGTTTTTAAAGTTGTTTAGTATGACCATGTTACCTAGCAACTTCATTAAGTATTGTAAGTAGTTTAACTAAGTCGATTCTGGTACAGGGTAAGTATGCCAGATTTTAATCATTTTATGTTCAGTGTTGGTTGCTTACCCTAGCACCGCCTTTCAGTGGGGGAGCTTGTGACGGAATTTTGGTATTTCGACACATTTTTTTTAAATTTTATATAATTTTAAATTATTTTTGGAAATTTTATTTTTTTTTATAATTTGGTTACTAAAGAGCGATTTATTCGTTGTTAGGCTAGTGTACTCTCCTTAGTTAAACTTTGTGCTAGTAGACAGAAGCACCTTTCCCAGAGACGTTTTTGATATTTTGCAAATCTAAGACTTTGTTGGCAGAGCGTTTAACATTTCCCTCGCTTACAGGCACGTCCCAGGCCTGTAATGTTACTTCACTTCATGACTAAAACTGCATACAACAGCTCTGGACGAGTTGTTACCATTTCTCAAAGACGAGCTGTCATAGGTTTGTAGCAGTTGGCTACACTGTCGGTCGGTATAGGTAGCGCTCCCATCGTCTTCCTCCCCTTTTCCCCCTCCACCCTATAGTCTCCTTCCCTCCCTCCATCTCCACTCCCATCTACTCCCTCCATCCCCGCCGCGATTTTAGCGCGCCTAGTGGCGTAGTTTCAGAGGCCTATATAAACTCCAGATTTTGCATGTTTTGTCACTGTCTGCTTGCTCTTCGGAGTGATCGACAGTCCGTCGGGCATTAGGCGATGTTAGGCTTAAACACGGTGAATCTATGCTAGTGGTAATATCGATGGGGTCTCGCTCGCCGTCGTTAGGTTTCGGAAGGTTATTATCCGTATGCGGTCAGATGGTAGTAGGTTCAGTTATGTTATGGTCACCTACCGTATCGCTTCGTTGTTATTTAGTGCAAACTTGAATACTAGTTGTTTGAATTTCTCTCTTTTATGGCACTCGCGTCGCGCTCAGTAAGGCTTACTTACATCAAACTCTTGTCGGTAGTAGATGCGCCAGAGTTCGTGTTTCCTTGCTTATGATTGTAGCTTCATTCACGTCACTGCCCGACGTACTTCCGTGCAGACGTCTGATATATTTCAAGTCAGTAGTAGGTTTAATGATAGAGTTGTAGAACGGGCGTTTGGCCTATTTAAATTTGTATTGCTCTGAAATCGATATATATATATATATATATATGCTATGTCGTTATTTCCTAAAATCACGATAGGTATAAGAATATACGTAAGCTGAAAGAATACGTTGTACCTTATATCATGTTAGTCATGAATAGCCATCTGTTTAATACAGTTCAGAGGTCTTGCGCAAGTAACGTTCGTCCTATTGGATAAAGTTGTGTGTATTTGATTTTCTCTGCGCTATTATTTCAGCAGACTATTATCTTATGTTTTATACGAATGTTATGCTCGTAATCTAAACTGCGTATTATGTAAATTATTTGTATCTCATACCCTATTTATTAGCAGTAAGATGTCACGTGTAAATGCAGTTGATTGCAAAGTTATTGGACTATGAAAATCTCGGAAATGAATCACGAAAACCACGTTATCATATTGTAAACACTTAAGTAAAAGAGTTAAGGCGATTGAAATATACAAATATACAAAAATGTATAATGCAAAGAATTCTATGTTGGTGGCCATGTGCCAAATTGACTCATGAATAATTTATTATGCACGGAATTGTTACTACAGCCCAATTGGTATATTGAGCTAGTGTGTGCAGCTTATTATCATCAGTATTATTATTATTTATGTCCTTTATCTAAAATTGTACTTATATATATATATATATATATATATATATATATATATATACCTGTTTCGTCTATAATAAAATGTTATTTTTGGTAACTTTGGATTTACTTCAAAACCTTACTGCGCCTTAAATAAGGGTAATAGAACCCTTTATTGTTTCTTCTTTTTACACTCTGTATTGCAGTTAGGGATAGGTAGGGACCATTCTCAAACCCCCCCCCCCCCCCCCCCCGCTGCAAGGACTGCGCAACTCTGCTTTTAAGGCAGCTCCAAGGTTTTGTTCTTTGGTTTCTTCATGATGGCCGTGAGCGGTGCGACGAGCGGTGTGAGTTGGGTCTACCGACTCCACCGTGAAGATTTGGTGCGGTACTTGGAAGAAAATCAACTCCCTTCCGAGCCTTCCGATACTGTGGCCGCGCTTCGTGCGCGACTTATTCGCTTTATGCGCGAGGCGGCCGAGCCGAGTGGTGACATCACAGCCGAGACTCCTGGGACGCAGACTTCTCCTAGCGTGAGTCCCGTTTCCGATCCCTTTTCCTTAAAATTGTATTTCAGTGTTTTAAAATCCCTTCCGCCATTGGAGGGCTCTGACATAAAAAGTATTTTAGACTTTTTCCTTAGTGCTGACAGATTAAGTAAATTGAGTTTGGTACCCGTAGGATCTCTGATGAAAGGGTTATTAACTAAGTGTACAGGTACTTATGTTAGCCGTCTCACTGAAGCTATAATACAGGGAAAAGATTTCAACACTTTTAAATCTGAAGTCATTCGCTCTGTATGCCCTCCCCGCGTCATGGACGCATGTCGTCGTGATCTAGTACTTAGGTTTCAAAAACCTGATGAGTCGGTCCCGCAATTTGTGGATAACGTACTTGCCTATGCAGGCGTGTTGGAACTAGAATATAATGAGGGAGATTTAGTCCAACTCATATTAGGTAATGTGGCGCCACGAGTTATAAGTTTGTCTAGTATGCTCGTGCCTCCTTCAACTTTCGACTCCTTGCGCTCGTGGGCAAGTGAGGTGGAAGCGCGCCTTTCTTCCGCAAACAAGTACGATGTTGAGTATGCTGCCAAAGGAGAAGTTACATCTAACACGAACAAAGGACACAGCTCGATCACATTGTCTAAAGAATCCTACAGTAAGCCGGTTATGGATGTTAATAAACATAAAGGGGTAAACTATTACAAAACAAACCAGTACCATGAGAGAAATCAGCGGTTATTTGCGACTGAAAGTGGTAGTCGTGAATCTCGCGTTCCGTCAGACAGAGGCAGTTCGCCCTGTGTAAGTTACCCTGCGGCGCGCGTGAACGATAGTCGTGCGAACGCCGCCCAGCCAGCTCGCCAGGTACAGGATGTGCATGAATTCCGCCACACTCGTTGCGCCAATTGTTGTTAGTTTGGGCATTCAGTGGAAACCTGTGACAAGGTGCGTGTCAGTTTGAATGACCGCAAATGCTTTTCTTGTAAGGCGATTGGACACTATCGTAATAAGTGTCCTTTAAAGATGGCAGTGACAGGTCGGAAAAGAGGTAGACTCTGTCGTTTTCTAAAAAAATCCTCTGTTAGTAGTTATTTACATTACCTACCGGTTCAGATACATAATCATTTTTTTTCCGCCTTGGTTGACACTGGGGCTTCACGCTCAGTAATAAGTGAAAATTTTCTACAAAGGTTAATTACCCTTTTTCCTCATTTATTTCCGCAACATAAATTTACTGCTGACTCTATTAATATTTGTGTCGCAAATGGGCAATGTTTAAAGTCAGACAAAGCTGTGATATTACATTTCAAAATAAAGCATTTTTCGTGGGATTGGAAATTTTCTGTTGTACCCAACATCACACCAGAGTTTATAATTGGTTTAGATTTTTTTGGGAAAACAAGGTGTATCTTGGATTTAGATCAACATGAGCTGCATTTTGGCTTTAACCCTAACGTTAAGGTACCCTTGAGGTTTGAGTCATCAAATAATTTTGTCATGGAATGTCGTGATATTGAGAGCACGGACCACCAGTCTGCCATTAGGTCTATCATTCAGAAGTTTTCCGATGTTATTACGACTAAGAAAGGTAACTGTGACATTTTACCTTATAGGTTTTACCTAAAAGACGAAAATCCTGTGCGTAGTAAGCGATATAGTTGTTCACCACCTAAGTTACAGGCAATGCGTGACATTGTCAATAAGCTACTTTCAGCCGGTGTCATTTCAAAGTCTACATCAAATTTTAGCACTCCAATCTTTTTAGTCCGAAAGAAAGATGGCGTCAGTTGGCGCATGGCGCACAACTATATTCCTTTAAACAAAAAAATTGCCTATGAGGACGTTTACCCGTTACCAACTATCGAGAGCGCCTTGCAACATCTGGGAAAGGCAAAGTTCTACTCAGTCATAGACTTAAACAATAGTTTTCATCAGTGTTATTTAGACCCGGGCTGTCGTAAATATACCGCCTTCTCCACTCCTTTCGGGCACTATGAGTTTAATCGCATTCCCATGGGTGTCAGCTTTGGTAGCCAAGCAATGAGCAGAATTTTGGATCACATTTTAGCAGACGTAAAATATAAATTTGTGTTCAACTACATCGATGACATAATCATATACAGTAATTCTTTTGAGGAACATTTACAACACATCACTGAAGTTCTTACAAGGTTGCGTGCAGCACATCTCACTGTTAATCCTAATAAAGTTGAGTTTGGTCAAACCTCAGTTAAATTTTTAGGGTTTATTATTTCACAGGGTAATTTAATCATGGATCCGACAAAAATTTCTTCTATTGTACAGTTTCCCAGACCGACTAATGTAAAAGGTATACAAATATTTTTAGGGATGATCGGATATTTTTCTCGCTTTATTGAAAATTATTCAGCAATTTGCGCACCCCTAAACCAACTACGTAAAAAGAATGCAGAATTCTGCTGGGGATCAGATCAGGAAAACTCATTTCAAACCTTAAAACAATGTATAACCACTCCGCCTATTCTAATCTTACCAGATTTTAACACAAGATTTGCCGTACAAGTGGATGCTTCTTCGGTAGCATTAGGAGCTGTCATAGGTCATTTGAAGGAAAATAAAATCAGGCCCATAGCATACGCAAGTCGTTCCTTGTCCGACGCAGAAAAAAGTCTAGGAATTTACGAAAAGGAAGCCTTAGCATGCTTATTTGCCCTAGAAAAATTTTAAGGTTATCTTGATTCAGCAGAATTTGATCTTTTCACTGATAACCGGGCACTGTCCTGGCTGTTTAACCACCCTCACCAGTTAGGGAAACTAGGTAGGTGGATCCTCAGGCTATCTAGGTTTCGGTTTCAAATTCATCATATTCAAGGAAAGGAAAATGTTATTGCAGATTCCTTGTCGCGGATGTTTTGCCCAGGCGAGTTTGAACACATTACAGATACCCCAGATAATCCGGTCCATAGTGATCAGTTACTTGCCTATAAATTACAGCCGGAATCCTACTTTAATATTAAAGAATGTCAAAAACAAGATCCCTTATGCCAACAGATTTTTAAAGACCTTCAGGCTAAGAAAGTTATACCATTTGTATTGGAGCAGGGCTTAATATATTTCACTGGTGTATCCGGAAAAGGTCGTCGAGCTGTGGTCCCAAATTTGTTAAGGCCCATGGTTCTATCATATTTCCATGCTTCAGTGTTTGGCTGTCATCTAGGGATTGACAAAACGTATCGTCGTATCGCCGCTCATTTATACTGGCCAAATTTACAGGAGGAGGTGCGTCAGTTCGTTCGTTGCTGTGAGGATTGCCAAATCTCTAAACCCCCACATAATTCTAAGATAGGATTATATGCAGCTGACCCTCCAGTTGCTCCATGGCAGGTGATCCACATAGACATTTTCGGTCCCCTTACCCGTTCAAAAAAGGGGAATATTTGCATTCTGGTTATTATGGACATTTTTACTAAATTTGTAATCCTTCTACCCCTTAAGAACATGAAAGCAGAAACAATTGTTAAAGCCCTAAATGATCAAGTCTTTAAATTATTTGGTCCTCCATGTGTGGTCGTCTCAGACAATGCCCCTTATTTCCAGTCTGGTTGTTACAAAAATTTCCTGTTTGAGTGGGCTGTCAAGCCTGTGTACAGTTCCCCTTATTTTCCGCAGGGTAATCAGGTTGAACGCGTAAATAAAGTTTTAAAGAGTATTCTAATTTCATATTATCGGGGAGATCAGAGTTTGTGGGATTCTGATTTATCTTTCATTAATGTTGGTTTAAATTCCGCCCTTCATTCCTCTACCGGATATCCTCCCAGCACCTTATTCCTAGGGCGTGAACTCCTGCATCCCCTGTTGAATCTATGGGGTCTGCCTCCCATCGATTCCGTCTTGGATGAACGCCAGCTTGAACAGACTTTAGAGTCAGCTACATTTAATTTGAGTAAAGCTAGAGCTCGTTTGGCTAAAGTGTATAACCAAAATCGCACCGCCCCTCGTTTTGAAATCGGCGATTTAGTGTTATGTCGAAATTATCAGTTACCCAAGGCAGCTTCCCAGCTAAATGTTAAATTATTGGCACCCTTCGAAGGGCCATATAGTGTGGATAGGTACCTGGGCGCAAATACATTATTGTTAAAAAGCTGTAAGTTTAAAAAGAAATTCCGCAAAGCCCATGTATCCCAGGTTAAGCTGTTTGTCACTTGAATATTGTTGTGGGCAATTCTTCTTTGCTTCTGATTAGAGTTTTGTTAGGTTTAGTTTATAGGAGTTTATTTCAAGTGTTGTATGTTGTTGTGTTATTTGGGTGTCTGGTGTTTGCGGCTCCCCTTGTCCCTTTTCAGATGACGCGTCATTCCATCTTCCTCAACCCAAGCGCTGTCAGACCGACCTTCGCCTCGTCTGTTTTCTGCCTGCGACTTCTCGGGAGACGTCCCTACAAGTTCAAAGGATCTTCACCCCCTCCTGACCTGCGACCTGCCTGTTGAGATCTTGCTTCTGTCTTCTGGAGCTCCGTCGGATACTGCTGCGTCTGCTCTACTGGGTGCCAGTGTTTGATGCAGTAGCGTGATGGTGACCCACCAGACATCTCCGCCTCTACTCACGCCAGTTCCGTGGAAGTGGTTCGTGGTGGAATCCTGCCATCGAGCTGTCCAAGACAGTCATGACTACGAGCCCTGGAGGGGTGCATGCTATAACTATCAGTTTCTTCGTCAGACTTTTGCTACTGGACATTGTGGATTTCGTCGAATTCTAAAGGTCACCATATTTATGAGCACTGAAACATTGTCCTACTGAGATTCGTCTTATGTCAATTGATGTGTTTGCAAGGTCGTCGTCAGATCTCCAGGCAAGGGTCAGTCAGGGAGGGGGGATTGTAGCAGTTGGCTACACTGTCGGTCGGTATAGGTAGCGCTCCCATCGTCTTCCTCCCCTTTTCCCCCTCCACCCTATAGTCTCCTTCCCTCCCTCCATCTCCACTCCCATCTACTCCCTCCATCCCCGCCGCGATTTTAGCGCGCCTAGTGGCGTAGTTTCAGAGGCCTATATAAACTCCAGATTTTGCATGTTTTGTCACTGTCTGCTTGCTCTTCGGAGTGATCGACAGTCCGTCGGGCATTAGGCGATGTTAGGCTTAAACACAGTGAATCTATGCTAGTGGTAATATCGATGGGGTCTCGCTCGCCGTCGTTAGGTTTCGGAAGGTTATTATCCGTATGCGGTCAGATGGTAGTAGGTTCAGTTATGTTATGGTCACCTACCGTATCGCTTCGTTGTTATTTAGTGCAAACTTGAATACTAGTTGTTTGAATTTCTCTCTTTTATGGCACTCGCGTCGCGCTCAGTAAGGATTACTAACATCAAACTCTTGTCGGTAGTAGATGCGCCAGAGTTCGTGTTTCCTTGCTTATGATTGTAGCTTCATTCACGTCACTGCCCGACGTACTTCCGTGCAGACGTCTGATATATTTCAAGTCAGTAGTAGGTTTAATGATAGAGTTGTAGAACGGGCGTTTGGCCTATTTAAATTTGTATTGCTCTGAAATCGATATATATATATATATATATATATATATATATATATATATATATATATATATATATATATGCTATGTCGTTATTTCCTAAAATCACGATAGGTATAAGAATATACGTAAGCTGAAAGAATACGTTGTACCTTATATCATGTGAGTCATGAAAAGCCATCTGTTTAATACAGTTCAGAGGTCTTGCGCAAGTAACGTTCGTCCTATTGGATAAACTTGTGTGTATTTGATTTTCTCTGCACTATTATTTCAGCAGACTATTATCTTATGTTTTATACGAATGTTATGCTCGTAATCTAAACTGCGTATTATGTAAATTATTTGTATCTCATACCCTATTTATTAGCAGTAGGATGTCACGTGTAAATGCAGTTGATTGCAAAGTTATTGGACTATGAAAATCTCGGAAATGAATCACGAAAACCACGTTATCATATTGTAAACACTTAAGTAAAAGAGTTAAGGCGATTGAAATATACAAATATACAAAAATGTATAATGCAAAGAATTCTATGTTGGTGGCCATGTGCCAAATTGACTCATGAATAATTTATTATGCACGGAATTGTTACTACAGCCCAATTGGTATATTGAGCTAGTGTGTGCAGCTTATTATCATCAGTATTATTATTATTTATGTCCTTTATCTAAAATTGTACTTTTATATATATATATACCTGTCTCGTCTATAATAAAATGTTATTTTTGGTAACTTTGGATTTACTTCAAAACCTTACTGCGCCTTAAATAAGGGTAATAGAACCCTTTATTGTTTCTTCTTTTTACACTCTGTATTGCAGTTAGGGATAGGTAGGGACCATTCTCAAACCCCCCCCCCCCCCCCACCCCCGCTGCAGGTTCACTCCTTGAGAATCACGTCATGGATGCTCGTTCCCAGCGTCGTTGCACGTTTTGTTCACCCCCTCCCCTCTCGGTTCTAAGAATTCGCCTAATACCAATGACCGGTCATAAACCCCAGAAGACAGCGACCGCCTCCAAGGGCGACTGGCATAAAAAATGTGTGTGCCAAGATGGACCACACACGACATATAGCGGCAAACTCGCTAACCGCCCAGCCAACTTATCCTGTAGGCCGCCAGAGCGCAGCGCCAGACTATGCCCTTGAGCCCTAGGTCAAAGCAGACGTCTTGAGCGAGTCGATTCTTTTTTATTTCAGACCCCCCTCAACAGGTAGCGTTAAGGTCGGCCAGTGCTACCAACTTCAAGACATCTAAGTCAGAGTTTTTTATGATGCCCACTCGGGGAACTTCGTAACCTTTTGGTCCGGACGTCCCAGTCCCTCTCCTCCACTTTTGATAGAATATTTGCTTTTAATTACGAGATGCGGTTCTTCGCGTGACACTTCGCGTCGCGACTGCAGACGGACCATTTGCGATTATCGGCGAGTCGTCGAGACACTGCAAGACTTCCATCCGGCCGCAACCGACTATGTAAACGCTTAAATAAGGGGTGCTATCCCTATAATCTTTTTTAAGTAGTTTAGTCCGTCTGCTTAGTACAAGAGTAATAGTTATTTTTCATTTAAATTATTTCTTTTTAAATGAAGAAAACAACCGCGCCCAGCCGCGTATTCGCGGGATCCAGTTCCTGGCTGGCGACGCATCAGTAAATAGAAGCCAACTTCCCTGTCTGGTGAGTGACAATCCGCGACTTTACCCACCTCCCCTTAACCTTTGTGGGCATTTTCTGCCCCGTATAATGTCTGTGTACAAGTTCTGATCAGTTTTGATTTGGACTGTTCGCAGACAGGGTCCGAGAGCCGGACACCGAATTGGCACTTTCATCTCCCTCCCTCAACACCACACAGGCGCCCTGGCATCATGTTGCCGCGTGATCTCCGGGAAACGAAGCCCCGACCTTCGGTGCTACTGTGCCTTTCAACCTTTTTTTGAACTTTCCTAAATTACGCCGTTAGACGAAGTTCATCATATAAACATAATTTCTGGACTTTAAGTATACTGGGATTATTTAAATATATTTGTGTTTTTTTATTTATTTATGTAATTGTAGTAAATGAAACTTTTTATAATTGAATTTAGGGTCGACCCATATCTTTTTTTCCTGAATATACCTGAGATCTGTTTAAGTACTTAATTTATATTGTATGTTTATATTTTTTTATATCTGTTATAAATTTTCCTATACTAAAATTTGACGTAATTGTATTCAGACGGAATCACACCTTGTTTCTGTTCATTTCCAATAACATTATGAAACCTTAAAGATCCCCAGCACAAGTTCCAGATCACTGAAAACATGAACTCTGTGCTGCAGGCAGAGTCGCACTACATGTGGCAACACAGCGCACACTTCAATGATCATTTGCTTTTCTACTTCATGTAACATTAATAAAAAAAATGGCCTTTGTCTTGTTTATTTATCTAGTTTATTACGTAATTTTTTAAAAATTAATTTTTTGTGTATTTTGTTATTCACGGTGACAATCAATGTAAATTCCCGACTGTTTGGCTGGCACTCAATTAGTATAAATTTAAATTAAAGTAAATTTCTTTAACTTTGGCAACTTAACAGATTAACTGCTTTACTCCTGCTCCTTAAAAAATAACTAAAGAATTTTGGTCATTTATACAAAAGAAACACCGATGCACTTATATTTGTGTATATAAAGCTGTTAGTCAAATTATGTATACTACACTACTGATACAAAAGACATCTTTTGTTTTCGGAAAGTGATCCTAAAGAAAAAATTGGCATCTACCTGTCAGCTGGCTTCTGTTTTCTAACAATGGCAACAGCGAGTGCAAGCTTGTGTAGTTGTCAATAACTGTATTATTGTCCTGGTTTACTGGATACCTGGCATATGCTAAAGGTCGAATTGGTCTGTTTCTGCCAGCTAGCTCCTGGTTTCTTAGAACACTGGCAACATTGATTTGAAAAGTGTCTGAAGTAGGTACTCACTAAACTGTTTCCAGGTCTGAGGTAGTTGATGCACCCAGTCACTAGGTACCTGGCCTCCAGTGAAAGCTGGCTTGGCCTCCACCTCAAAGCCTCCGGCCATAAAGCCTCCTTCCCACTGTCGCGTGTACGTGTGCGAGTCGTAATCCCGCACGGAGGGCAGGCCTATCTGCAGGCCAGGTAGCGGCGGTGTGGTGACGTAGAAGTGCTGCGCTGGGACTGCCGGGATGCGCACTGAGGGCGAGCACTGCAAGCCAAGCTGCCGAGCCCACTGCAACACCGCCGCAGTCGTCCTTCAGCACTTACAATATTGTCATCATGTAATAGAGAAGAAGTTCAAAATCTATTCCATTATTCAGGTACTCCATCTAATATTAAATATTAGATGGAGTACCTGAATTTTGTTTTTTTTAATAGTTGCCGCATGTCCTTTATTTGCTTTGAACATTTATTTATATTTACATACTTATTTAGATAACTCTTTTTTTTCCAGACACTACAGTAATTTTGCACTAATCACTTCCAAGCTTATACATAAAATAAAGCAATAGGACTTCTCGGCCATGTTAACGGCTCAAATAGGACCAATTGAGTAGAAATAAGAAAGATTTATTTTGACTTAAACATCACTATAACTTACTCGATATGAAAAATATTGCATCCGTTTAAAAATATAATATCGCCTTAGAGTATTAACAAAAGCTTTAGGTTGTAAGGTTTTTTGATAACACTCAAAAGGTAGCTCAAGGAAAAAAAATACAGGATTAATTACAAAATATTTTTTTTGTTTTCATTAGTAGGCACAAAATGGGCAGGTGTGCATCAGGACAGTCGCTGTGTACATCAACTCGAAAAAACATTTAGCATTACAGGATAACCTGGTAATTTCTTACGATCACAGCGAATGATTTCTACCAGTTTCCTAAAAGTTTCCTTTATTGCATTTCGAACAAAACTAATTACCGGGCGTGCATATCATTGTGCGCTGTTCTAAAAACAGACATAAACCTTATTAGTTTGTACTTTTAAATGTCTTGAAGTGACTCTAACTTCAATGGTTTGAATTCGCGGGTGCTATAACATTTCCCTTCCTCTAGCAACCCCCCCCCCCCTTTCCAAACCAACCGGAATTGCTTTTTGCTGTGACCTACCCTCTTGCGCTGGCGGGGCGATAGTATATATGGGCTTGTTCCCGTAGTATTTGTCTTACTCCGACATTATTGCTTCTTTTAAATTCTAGCTCTTGTGTTGGAATACTTTAGGCTAGGTAATTATCGGGACTTTTAGTTTGGTGACGTGAACTGGCATGAAAACATTGTTGTGTAAGGACATGTAATTTATCATAACACTAGCTTTCACCCGCGGCTTCGCTCGCGTTGATGTCCTTAAATTAGTATCAAAGATCATTGCAAAGAAAATAAAATAATATGGTACTTAGTTTTTTTATTGCGTGACTGGGATCATCAGTATTTAAAAATTCTAACATACAATTCAGCTTAAAAAAACTCCAAACATGCTTTATTAAAATGTTTCACTATTACAGAAAAATAATAATTTTAAATACTAACATTTTAAAAAGATCAAAGTATTAACGTATAATAAATTAATTTTTCTTTAAAAGAGCTTAAATCAGAGTATTATGGTAGAATGCTCCTGTACAGGCTGAGCACAAAAGAAGTAGGCTATACAAATTCAAAAATTCAATCAAATCTAAACGGTACAGCATACGGGCTTCAAACCTTATATAGTTCATAGAGAATCTCTGGAAGTTTTTTTTTGACGTACAGACGCACTTCTTTTGTTGCAGAATGCCGCCGCCAGACAGTACTAGCGTAGAAAATGGCTCCTACACCGCAACAGAAGAGCTGGTGTGTCCTGCAGTTAGCAAAAACGGGGTGTGTAACCGCTGTGCAACGAGCGTTTTGCACACATTTTCGTCAAGAACCACCCACCAGAGTATCCATATCAACCTGGTACAAAAACTTTGAAGAGAACGGCTGCATTTGCAAAGGCAAGAGTCCTGGTCGCCCTCCTGCGCCAGAGCAAGCTGTGGATCGTGTTTGATCTGCATTCCTGCGAAGCCCACAAAAATCAACACGTCGCGCAAGTCGTGAGCTGCAGATCCCACAAACAACAATTTCCAAAATCTTACGTAAACGCTTGCGCATGAAACCTTACAGATTGCAGATGGTCCAGGCACTCACTCCCGCCGATTATGCAGCACGATCGGATTTCTGCATAGAAATGTTGGCAAGAATTGAGAATGACGAAAAACTATCAAAGAGGTTAATTTTTAGCGATGAAACAACATTTCACACAAACGGTAGAGTTAATCGTCACAATGTTCGTGTTTAGGGAACACAACACCCCCATGAAACCATCGCACATCAACGAGATTCGCCAAAGGTCAATGTCTTCTGCGCAGTGTCTAGGGAGAAGATTTACGGCACCTTCTTTTTCTTGGAGAAGACTGTCACAGGCACTACATACCTCGACATGCTTTCTTTGTGGTTGCTGCCTCAATTGCAAGACGACTCCGACAACTTTATCTTTCAACAAGATAGTGCACCTCCACACTTCCACCTGGCTGTACGGGAACACCTCAACACACATCTGCCTGGGCGATGGCTCGGTCGAGCAGTTGCTGGTGATGACGTGTGGTGCAGGTGGCCACCACGATCACCAGACCTAACCCCTTGTGATTTCCTCTTGTGGGGTTACATCAAAGACATGGTGTTTGTCCCGCCCCTACCACAATCCTTGCCACAGCTAAGACAGCGAATTGCAGTAGCGGTTAGTCCATCACTACCGACATGTGGTGCAGGGTGTGGGATGAGTTCGAATATCGTCTCGACGTTTGCCATGTGACAAGAGGAGGACACATCGAGTCCCTGTAGTATGTTAAAAAAAACTTCCATAGATTCTATATGAACTATATAAGGTTCGAAGCCTGTATGTTGTACCGTTTAGATTTTATGAATTTTTGATTTTGTATACTTCTTTTGTGCTCATTCTGTATACTATGTTAGGTATATTTTTTTCTGTCCGGTGCAAATATGAGTAAATGTATTTGGTATGTCCTGGCGCACCGGTGGGTGGTGGGGGATTCGGGGATTATGTCACTTCCTTCGACCATGCACACACGAAAAAGTGTCCCGTTACAATCATCAGCCATGTTGGATTACGTCACTTCCGCCGGTCATACACGCACGAAAAAGTGTCCCGTTACGTTCATCAGCCATGTACGCAAGAAAAAATGTCCCGTTACGACGGACAGACCAGCTCGCCAGGACGTCTCGCTATGAAAAGTATTAGGCGGTAATAAACAGCCAGGAGGTAACGAATATAAGCCTACTTCTACACGTGTTATGAACGCCGGATACATACGGCCAGGCAACCGTGTGTTTTGGCGCGCTCTACTTCCACGACGCACAACGGCACCGGCAAGTTTTTATTACTACCTCCTCTCAAGTTCTGATCTCCTAATACTTCACAGCAGAGAAGCGCTGTTGGTCGGAGCCCGTAGGTATTCCTTCGCACGCCTAACCTAACCTAACCTAAACTAACCTCACCTAACCTAATCCATATGCTAATCTATGCTAACCTTACCTAACCTAAACTAAACTAAACTAAAATAACCTCACCTAACCTAATCCATATGCTAATCTATGCTAACCTAACCTAACCTAACCTAACCTAAGCTAACCTAACCTAACCTAACCTAAACTAACCTAACCTAACCTAAACTAACCTAACCTAACCTAATTCATATGCTAATCTATGCTAACCTATCCTAAACCTAACCTAACCTAACCTAACCTAACCTAAACTAAACTAAACTAAAATAAACTAAAATAAACTAAACTAAACTAAACCTAACCTAACCTAACCTAAACTAACCTAACCTATCCTAATCCATATGCTAATCTATGCTAACCTAACCTAACATAACCTAACCTAACCTAACCTAATCCATATGCTAATCTATGCAAACCTAACCTAACCTAACCTAACCTAATCCATATGCTAATCTATGCAAACCTAACCTAACCTAACCTAAACTAACCTAACCTAACCTAACCTAACCTAATCCATATGCTAATCTATGCAAACCTAACCTAACCTAACCTAAACTAAACTAAACTAAACTAACCTAACCTAACCTAATCCATATGCTAATCTATGATAACCTAACCTAACCTAACCTAAACTAAACTAAACTAAACTAAACTAAACCTAACCTAACCTAACCTACCCAAACCTAACCTAACCTAACCTAACCTAACCTAATCCATATGCTAATCTATGCTAACCTAACCTAACCTAACCTAATCCATATGCTAATCTATGCTAACCTAACCTAATCCATGCCAATCTATGCTAATCCATGTCAATCTATGCCAATCCGTATGCCAATTTATGCTAATTCGTATACCAATCTATGCTAACCTGTATGCCAATCTATGCTAATCCGTATGTCAATCTATGCTAATCCATATGTTAATCCATGCTAATCCATTTGACATTTTGTATTTCTAGTAATTTCCACCAATTTCGAATCATGTCGTCACCGTTGCAATTTTCGTTACGGTCGCCATCTTGAAAATCCGCAATTTTTATGTTAGAAAATCGGGAAAAATTTTAAAAATCATTAAAAAAATTAAATAATCGAATTAAATAAAAATCTTAAAAACCACTGTTGCAGTTATTGTTACGGTCGACATCTTGGATTATATAAATGTTGCATATTTCGTTACACCCGCCATCTTGGTTGAGTACCATATCATTCTTACACTTTTCGTTAAGACCGCCATTTTGGGTCCTATTAATGTTACAATTATCGTTATGGTCGCCATCTTTAAATTTAGACACCATCTTGAAAATCTTTATTTATTATACGATTTTAATGAAAAAAAAAGTTCAAAATTCATCAAAAAATTAACTTAATAGAATTCTGTTTATATCGATTCCCGTCCTTGATTCGAAACCGGCGAGGGAAAAAAATATAAAATCAACAGATCCTTCCTCCACAGAAGCCACCTTCAGACTGACCTACCTCCACCAATAACAAGGTATTTACCATCAGCTGGTATGACGTCACCACACCTTTGACCTTGACCTTGACCTTTGACTTTGACCTTGACCTTTGACCTTGATCTTGAAATTTGACCTTGACATTGAAACTTTTCCTTGACCTTGAAATTTGACCTTGACCTTGAAATTTAACCTTAACCTTGAAATTTGACCTCGACATTGATCTTTGACTTTGACCTTGATGTCCATCACGGATCCGTCATTTTATGTTCAGTACATGCTAGCGGTCATTGCCACCATCATGTTTTCGTCTGCTGGAGGTCACCATATTGTGTGTACTTGTCTTACCATCATGCAAATTCTATTCTAACATGCTACAGTGCAGTAATAATTTATTATTGCTGAGGTGCCCACCATCTTGAAATTTGACCGCCATGTTGAAATCATGTAATTATTTAGTTAGAAATGCGGGAAAAATTCCAATAGTCTCCGAAAAAATCAATTATTAATTTACAAATTGAATCGATGGATCCATGTCCACGGTTCGATTCTTGACCAGTGACAGTTGTAACTAATTATTAAATAAATTTTAAATTCTTTTTTCCGTTACCTTTCGCGGAGTTTATTAATCATAAGTCAATATACCTAACCAAAGAATTAATACAGTGACGATAAGCCTATCATGAAAGTCTAATTTTTGAATAATCTGAATAACCTATAAGCCGTTCATGTACAAAACCGCACATAAAGAACAATTGTCTTCAGTCCATGAGACCGAGTCATGTCATTATCAGACGTATAGGCTAGTCATTTCAGGACCACATGACCTTCGTCGTTAGCTAATTATATTCAATTAATCCATCGTGACATTTTTATACATTCTAAAGGAGCAAGTAACCTTGAAAAATATTTTAGTAACACCAAGAGGTGATAAACTAGTAAATATTCAATCACTACATTTTGTACTACGCGCAATCAACAAAAAGGAAGCACCATCAACGAAAAGACAGCACCACCAACGAAAAGGCAGCTCCGCCAACGAAAAGGCAGCACATTTGGAAGCAACGACAACGAAAAGGCAGCACAGCCAACGAAAATACAGCACATTTGGAAGCACCGACAACGAAAAGACAGCAGCGACAACGAAAAGACAGAACATTTGGAAGCACCGACAACGAAAAGGCACCACATTTGGAAGCACCGACCACGAAAAGTCAGCACCGCCAACGAAAAGGCAGCTCATTTGGAAGCACCGCTTTCGAAACGGCAGCACATTTGGAAGCACCGTCAACGAAAAGGCACGGACCGCAAGACCGGGCCATGAACAATGTCAGTCATATAGTCCATGAACACAGTACACACAGAAAAACGGAATGTACACCCAGTACACACAGGAAAACGTAATTTACACACAGGAAAACGGAATATACACACAGTACACACAGGAAAACGGAATGAACACACAGTACACACAGGAAAACGGAATGTACACACAGTAAACACAAGAAAACGGAATGTACACACAGTAAACACAAGAAAACGGAATGTACACACAGTACACACAGAAAACGGAACGTACACACAGTACACACAGGAAACGGTACGTACACACAGTACAAACAAGAAACTGAACGTACACACAGTACACACAGGAAACGGAACGTACACACAGTACACACAGGAAACGGAACGTACACACAGTACACACAGGAAACGGAACGTATACACACAGTACACACAGGAAACGGAACGTACACACAGTACACACAGGAAACGGAACGTACACACAGTACACACAGGAAACTAAACGTACACACAGTACACACAGGAAACGGAACGTATACACACAGTACACACAGGAAACGGTACGTACACACAGTACACACAAGAAACGGAACGTACACACAGTACACACAGGAAACGGAACGTACACACAGTACACACAGGAAACTAAACGTACACACAGTACACACAGGAAACGGAACGTATACACACAGTACACACAGGAAACGGTACGTACACACAGTACACACAAGAAACGGAACGTACACACAGTACACACAGGAAACGGAACGTATACACACAGTACACACAGGAAACGGAACGTACACACAGTACACACAGGAAACCGAACGTATACACACAGTACACACAGGAAACGGAACGTACACACAGTACACACAGGAAACGGAACGTACACACAGTACACACAGGAAACTAAACGTACACACAGTACACACAGGAAACGAAACGTATACACAGTACACACAGGAAACGGAACGTACACACAGTACACACAGGAAACAGAACGTACACACAGTACACACAGGAAACGAAACGTACACACAGTACACACTCGAAACGTATACACACAGTACACACAGGAAACGGAATGATCACACATACAGTAGCGGAAACACACAGGCTTAGTTGGAAATCAGAATACAAGAAATAAAAACATTAAATTTTTACTTTCAATATTTAATTACTTCTCAACATTACACAAATACAAGTAAAAGAAGCCATTATTGTATGTAGCCTGCTTTCCTTAGTTCTTTGAGTATGAAGGATATTTCTTTGATGCACGAATAGTTTCCTTCACAAAGCGAGCCATGTAGAAGTCTTAGCCGGTCAACCATTATGTTTGGATCTTTCCATGATGTGTAATCAATCTCTTCTACCACCATCTTACTTGCTTGTTTATTATAAATACTGTCAATATCACAATCATCCCAGTGATCATAATAAGCATTATCAGATTTATTTATTATAACACGACGTTTCCAACGTTTCGGTCTCAGGACATCGCCACATTCTTCGATCTTGTCAGCTCTAGGTGCTTCATCACAGTCTATACCTTTGTCAACAGCCTCAGAGTCACTGTAACAATCACTGTAGAAGACATCCTCTTCACCCAGATTACCGTATGAATTCGCTATCGATGATGTCGAAGTGTCTTCATCGTCTTCATGCTTCCTTTTTAGGAGTCCATCATTTTTACAAAGAATGGAGGATCTACTGAATATAGGCTTGAATGTATTCTCACTTTTCACGGTGTTGATACTGCCATTAGTTTCAGTCTTCCCGAAGCCATTAGCATCCTTCAATTTATGTTCTTTCTCACGATCGGGTGAGCTAATACCATCACGCTCAGGACAAGGAAAATTATTGTCGTAATGCAGATCACTCTTCTTTAGTCTAGTGGATCCATCAGTGTCCTCTATGCCGTAAGTAGTCTTGACTTTACATGTTCTACCATGTCTTTTTAAGCTGTCAATTCGTGTTAACAACCTGCTACAACGATTACAGCTTAACATGTTGCGTAGTGGGTTTCTAGCACAATCATTCTTCCCATGACGTCTAGCATTCCTTCTCATGGCAAAATCCTTGCCACAGTAACTACAGCGGCTTCCTTCCGATTCAGCTGCAGATAACAAACCACGATCCATGGTAGCTTCTGTGACTAATGCCAGATGCAAACTAAGAGTTTTAAATTAGATCCAATACTTAAATAGAAATTTTTTCATATTTCATCAGCGAGAGTTAATTTATCTCATACAAAAGTACTTGCTGCAACTAGTTCTGCTTTTCAACAACTAATGACGTCACGTATTGCTTGCAGGTAAATAATATTTAGTTCTTTAATGCAGGATGCGGGATGCTCACTAGCGATCGCAAAAGAAAGATGGCTTCGCTAGACTCCAAGGAAAAGGAAGTTCGTCTTGCATGTTGGTGCTCCACAGATGTCTCATGGAGTAATATTAATTTGACTGAGTAATGATATTTTTTAATTCCACCTGATAAAAATATTGCAAGTTTTGATTTAGTAGCAGAAATTATCGAATTAAATGTAACTCCAAATAAAATGACATGTCTCATTAAGAGTAAAACTCCTTCATGGAGAGATCGGTTTCTCAGAATAGTCAGATACACTTGAAGAAACCACAGGAATGATTGCAAGAACACGGGAAAAACCATCAAAATATTGATAAGAATAATCAGGAGCACACGGAGAAAAACCATCATAATATTGACAAGAATTATCGGGAGCACACGGAGAAAAACCATCATAATATTGACAAGAATTATCGGGAGCACACGAAGAAAACCGACAAAATATTGACAAAATTTATCGGGAGCACACGTAGAAAACCACCACACATTTTCTTGGATATCATTAAATTTAAAAAAAAAATTAAATATAAAAATAAATTAATAAAAAATTTAAAACAAAAAAATCTACAAAAAAAATACACAAAATTCTGCTGGCTTGTACTAAAACTTATCTTTGCTCATCAATGATAAGTTTACAAGCTAGCAGAATTTTGTGTATTTTTTTGTAGATTTTTTTTGTTTTAAATTTTTTATTAATTTATTTTTATTTTTAATTTTTTTTTTTAAATTTAATGATATCCAAGAAAATGTGTGGTGGTTTTCTCCGTGTGCTCCCGATAAATTTTGTCAATATTTTGTCGGTTTTTTCCGTGTGCTCCCGATAATTCTTGTCAATATTATGATGGTTTTTCTCCGTGTGCTCCCGATAATTCTTGTCAATATTATGATGATTTTTCTCCGTGTGCTCCTGATTATTCTTATCAATATTTTGATGGTTTTTCCCGTGTTCTTGCAATCATTCCTGTGGTTTCTTCAAGTGTATCTGACTATTCTGAGAAACCGATCTCTCCATGAAGAAGTTTTACTCTTAATGAGACATGTCATTTTATTTGGAGTTACATTTAATTCGATAATTTCTGCTACTAAATCAAAACTTGCAATATTTTTATCAGGTGGAATTAAAAAATATCATTACTCAGTCAAATTAATATTACTCCATGAGACATCTGTGGAGCACCAACATGCAAGACGAACTTCCTTTTCCTTGGAGTCTAGCGAAGCCATCTTTCTTTTGCGATCGTTAGTGAGCATCCCGCATCCTGCATTAAAGAACTAAATATTATTTACCTGCAAGCAATACGTGACGTCATTAGTTGTTGAAAAGCAGAACTAGTTGCAGCAAGTACTTTTGTATGAGATAAATTAACTCTCGCTGATGAAATATGAAAAAATTTCTATTTAAGTATTGGATCTAATTTAAAACTCTTAGTTTGCATCTGGCATTAGTCACAGAAGCTACCATGGATCGTAGTTTGTTATCTGCAGCTGAATCGGAAGGAAGCCGCTGTAGTTACTGTGGCAAGGATTTTGCCATGAGAAGGAATGCTAGACGTCATGGAAAGAATGATTGTGCTAGAAACCCACTACGCAACATGTTAAGCTGTAATCGTTGTAGCAGGTTGTTAACACGAATTGACAGCTTAAAAAGACATGGTAGAACATGCAAAGTCAAGACTACTTACGGCATAGAGGACACTGATGGATCCACTAGACTAAAGAAGAGTGATCTGCATTACGACAATAATTTTCCTTGTCCTGAGCGTGATGGTATTAGCTCACCCGATCGTGAGAAAGAACATAAATTGAAGGATGCTAATGGCTTCGGGAAGACTGAAACTAATGGCAGTATCAACACCGTGAAAAGTGAGAATACATTCAAGCCTATATTCAGTAGATCCTCCATTCTTTGTAAAAATGATGGACTCCTAAAAAGGAAGCATGAAGACGATGAAGACACTTCGACATCATCGATAGCGAATTCATACGGTAATCTGGGTGAAGAGGATGTCTTCTACAGTGATTGTTACAGTGACTCTGAGGCTGTTGACAAAGGTATAGACTGTGATGAAGCACCTAGAGCTGACAAGATCGAAGAATGTGGCGATGTCCTGAGACCGAAACGTTGGAAACGTCGTGTTATAATAAATAAATCTGATAATGCTTATTATGATCACTGGGATGATTGTGATATTGACAGTATTTATAATAAACAAGCAAGTAAGATGGTGGTAGAAGAGATTGATTACACATCATGGAAATATCCAAACATAATGGTTGACCGGCTAAGACTTCTACATGGCTCGCTTTGTGAAGGAAACTATTCGTGCATCAAAGAAATATCCTTCATACTCAAAGAACTGAGGAAAGCAGGCTACATACAATAATGGCTTCTTTTACTTGTATTTGTGTAATGTTGAGAAGTAATTAAATATTGAAAGTAAAAATGTAATGTTTTTATTTCTTGTATTCTGATTTCCAACTAAGCCTGTGTGTTTCCGCTACTGTATGTGTGATCATTCCGTTTCCTGTGTGTACTGTATGTATACGTTTCCAGTGTGTACTGTGTGTATGTTTCTTTTCCTGTGTGTACTGTGTGTACATTCTGTTTCCTGTGTGTACTGTGTGTACGTTCCGTTTCCTGTGTGTACTGTGTATACGTTTCGTTTCCTGTGTGTACTGTGTGTACGTTTAGTTTCCTGTGTGTACTATGTGTACGTTCCGTTTCCTGTGTGTACTGTGTGTACGTTCCGTTTCCTGTGTGTACTGTGTGTATACGTTCCGTTTCCTGTGTGTACTGTGTGTACGTTTAGTTTCCTGTGTGTACTGTGTGTACGTTCCGTTTCCTGTGTGTACTGTGTGTACGTTCCGTTTCCTGTGTGTAATGTGTGTATACGTTCCGTTTCCTGTGTGTACTGTGTGTACGTTCCGTTTCTTGTGTGTACTGTGTGTACGTTCCGTTTCCTGTGTGTACTGTGTGTATACGTTCCGTTTCCTGTGTGTACTGTGTGTACGTTCCGTTTCTTGTGTGTACTGTGTGTACGTACCGTTTCCTGTGTGTACTGTGTGTATACGTTCCGTTTCCTGTGTGTACTGTGTGTACGTTTAGTTTCCTGTGTGTACTGTGTGTACGTTCCGTTTCCTGTGTGTACTGTGTGTACGTTCCGTTTCCTGTGTGTACTGTGTGTATACGTTCCCTTTCCTGTGTGTACTGTGTGTACGTTCCGTTTCCTGTGCGTAATGTGTGTACGTTCCATTTCCTGTGTGTACTGTGTGTATACGTTCCGTTTCCTGTGTGTACTGTGTGTATGTTCCGTTTCTTGTGTGTACTGTGTGTACGTACCGTTTCCTGTGAGTACTGTGTGTACGTTCCGTTTTCTGTGTGTACTGTGTGTACATTCCGTTTTCTTGTGTTTACTGTGTGTACATTCCGTTTTCTTGTGTTTACTGTGTGTACATTCCGTTTTACTGTGTGTACTGTGTGTTCATTCCGTTTTCCTGTGTGTACTGTGTGTATATTCCGTTTTCCTGTGTGTAAATTACGTTTTCCTGTGTGTACTGGGTGTACATTCAGTTTTTCTGTGTGTACTGTGTTCATGGACTATATGACTGACATTGTTCATGGCCCGGTCTTGCGGTCCGTGCCTTTTCGTTGACGGTGCTTCCAAATGTGCTGCCTTTTCGAAAGCGGTGCTTCCAAATGAGCTGCCTTTTCGTTGGCGGTGCTGACTTTTCGTGGTCGGTGCTTCCAAATGTGGTGCCTTTTCGTTGTCGGTGCTTCCAAATGTTCTGTCTTTTCGTTGTCGCTGCTGTCTTTTCGTTGTCGGTGCTTCCAAATGTGCTGTATTTTCGTTGGCTGTGCTGCCTTTTCGTTGTCGTTGCTTCCAAATGTGCTGCCTTTTCGTTGGCGGAGCTGCCTTTTCGTTGGTGGTACTGTCTTTTTGTTGATGGTGCTTCCTTTTTGTTGATTGCGCGTAGTACAAAATGTAGTGATTGAATATTTACTAGTTTATCACCTCTTGGTGTTACTAAAATATTTTTCAAGGTTACTTGCTCCTTTAGAATGTATAAAAATGTCACGATGGATTAATTGAATATAATTAGCTAACGACGAAGGTCATGTGGTCCTGAAATGACTAGCCTATACGTCTGATAATGACATGACTCGGTCTCATGGACTGAAGACAATTGTTCTTTATGTGCGGTTTTGTACATGAACGGCTTATAGGTTATTCAGATTATTCAAAAATTAGACTTTCATGATAGGCTTATCGTCACTGTATTAATTCTTTGGTTAGGTATATTGACTTATGATTAATAAACTCCGCGAAAGGTAACGGAAAAAAGAATTTAAAATTTATTTAATAATTAGTTACAACTGTCACTGGTCAAGAATCGAACCGTGGACATGGATCCATCGATTCAATTTGTAAATTAATAATTGATTTTTTCGGAGACTATTGGAATTTTTCCCGCATTTCTAACTAAATAATTACATGATTTCAACATGGCGGTCAAATTTCAAGATGGTGGGCACCTCAGCAATAATAAATTATTACTGCACTGTAGCATGTTAGAATAGAATTTGCATGATGGTAAGACAAGTACACACAATATGGTGACCTCCAGCAGACGAAAACATGATGGTGGCAATGACCGCTAGCATGTACTGAACATAAAATGACGGATCCGTGATGGACATCAAGGTCAAAGTCAAAGATCAATGTCGAGGTCAAATTTCAAGGTTAAGGTTAAATTTCAAGGTCAAGGTCAAATTTCAAGGTCAAGGAAAAATTTCAAGGTCAAGGTCAAATTTCAAGGTCAAGGTCAAAGGTCAAGGTCAAAGTCAAAGGTCAAGGTCAAAGGTGTGGTGACGTCATACCAGCTGATGGTAAATACCTTGTTATTGGTGGAGGTAGGTCAGTCTGAAGGTGGCTTCTGTGGAGGAAGGATCTGTTGATTTTATATTTTTTGCCCTCGCCGGTTTCGAATCAAGGACGGGAATCGATATAAACAGAATTCTATTAAGTTAATTTTTTGATGAATTTTGAACTTTTTTTTTCATTAAAATCGTATAATAAATAAAGATTTTCAAGATGGTGTCTAAATTTAAAGATGGCAACCATAACGATAATTGTAACATTAATAGGACCCAATATGGCGGTCTTAACGAAAAGTGTAAGAATGATATGGTACTCAACCAAGATGGCGGGTGTAACGAAATATGCAACATTTATATAATCCAAGATGTCGACCGTAACAATAACTGCAACAGTGGTTTTTAAGATTTTTATTTAATTCGATTATTTAATTTTTTTAATGATTTTTAAAATTTTTCCCGATTTTCTAACATAAAAATTGCGGATTTTCAAGATGGCGACCGTAACGAAAATTGCAACGGTGACGACATGATTCGAAGTTGGTGGAAATTACTAGAAATACAAAATGTCAAATGGATTAGCATGGATTAACATATGGATTAGCATAGATTGACATACGGATTAGCATAGATTGGCATACAGGTTAGCATAGATTGGTATACGAATTAGCATAAATTGGCATACGGATTGGCATAGATTGACATGGATTAGCATAGATTGGCATGGATTAGGTTAGGTTAGCATAGATTAGCATATGGATTAGGTTAGGTTAGGTTAGGTTAGCATAGATTAGCATATGGATTAGGTTAGGTTAGGTTAGGTTAGGTTAGGTTTGGGTAGGTTAGGTTAGGTTAGGTTTAGTTTAGTTTAGTTTAGTTTAGTTTAGGTTAGGTTAGGTTAGCATAGATTAGCATATGGATTAGGTTAGGTTAGGTTAGTTTAGTTTAGTTTAGTTTAGGTTAGGTTAGGTTTGCATAGATTAGCATATGGATTAGGTTAGGTTAGGTTAGGTTAGGTTAGTTTAGTTTAGGTTAGGTTAGGTTTGCATAGATTAGCATATGGATTAGGTTAGGTTAGGTTAGGTTAGGTTTGCATAGATTAGCATATGGATTAGGTTAGGTTAGGTTAGGTTATGTTAGGTTAGGTTAGCATAGATTAGCATATGGATTAGGATAGGTTAGGTTAGGTTAGGTTAGGTTAGGTTAGGTTAGGTTTAGTTTAGTTTAGTTTAGTTTAGTTTAGTTTAGTTTATTTTAGTTTAGTTTAGTTTAGGTTAGGTTAGGTTAGGTTAGGTTAGGTTAGGTTAGCATAGATTAGCATATGAATTAGGTTAGGTTAGGTTAGTTTAGGTTAGGTTAGGTTAGTTTAGGTTAGGTTAGGTTAGGTTAGGTTAGGTTAGGTTAGCATAGATTAGCATATGGATTAGGTTAGGTGAGGTTATTTTAGTTTAGTTTAGTTTAGGTTAGGTAAGGTTAGCATAGATTAGCATATGGATTAGGTTAGGTGAGGTTAGTTTAGGTTAGGTTAGGTTAGGCGTGCGAAGGAATACCTACGGGCTCCGACCAACAGCGCTTCTCTGCTGTGAAGTATTAGGAGATCAGAACTTGAGAGGAGGTAGTAATAAAAACTTGCCGGTGCCGTTGCGCATAGTGGAAGTAGAGCGCGCCAAAACACACGGTTGCCTGGCCGTATGTATCCGGCGTTCATAACACGTGTAGAAGTAGGCTTATATTCGTTACCTCCTGGCTGTTTATTACCGCCTAATACTTTTCATAGCGAGACGTCCTGGCGAGCTGGTCTGTCCGTCGTAACGGGACATTTTTTCGTGCGTACATGGCTGATGAACGTAACGGGACACTTTTTCGTGCGTGTATGACCGGCGGAAGTGACGTAATCCAACATGGCTGATGATTGTAACGGGACACTTTTTCGTGTGTGCATGGTCGAAGGAAGTGACATAATCCCCGAATCCCCCACCACCCACCGGTGCGCCAGGACATACCAAATACATTTACTAATATGTGTAGATTTATGGCATTGGACACACGCAAATAGGCTACATATAGTTGGCCATGGGAAAAGCACGGCTTTTCCAAATGCACCCCTGCTACCTGCAATGTTTGCCCTTGCGCTTTGTTGATGGTAACAGCAAAACTAAGCCTGACGGGAAACTGAACTCTTTTGAATTGGAGCGGTAGATCAGTGGGAATAATTAGAATTCGAGGCATGATAACACTTTCCCTTTACCGACACTTGTTTCAAATTGTGGCACCAAGTATATTCTGCCCCAATTGTGTGATCCGAAGCCTAGTTTCATTACTTAGTCAAGGAGCATCTAGTTTTCTCATAAGCATAACTTGTACATTTAGTTTTATTTGAAGTTTATGTGAGGCTACACCCAAAAGTTCAAGTGAATATAAAAACTCCGCAGGATATGAAGTGCTTTGTTCTGTATCCATGATTGCATCTATTGACAAATACTCCTACATTTCCCCTTGCACCTCTTTTAAATATAAGTTTTGATATTATTAACGATATAATATTGTCACGTTCCAGAAATTTCTCGGTGTGGCCGGGTTCAGATTTCTGTCTTTCATGGCGCGAGCTGTGGGCGGGTCGCTGCGCCCGTGCGAGAAGCGGCCTCGTTTCGTCAGCGACCGGCCGGCGGCGTGTCGTTTGCCCTCGCTGCACATTCCTCATGAGTCGCATGGGTCATCGGCCCTCGCGAAGCGGCGGTCTGCTGGCGTCACTGGGTCGCAGCGCGGTGCTCGTTCAGCGGGCTCGGGCCCTGATTGCGAAGTTTGGGGGCGGCGACCGAGAATCTCTGGAAACATCGGCGGGCCGGGACTCTCTGGAAACGTCGGCGAGCCAAGGTTCTCTGGAAGGGTCGGCGGGGCCGAGAGGGTTTATAAGCAGCCGCTGGAGGTAGCTCAAGGCTCACTCTGGGGGAGGCTATGCCTCTCGCCAGTGGCAACGAGTCGGTTAGGGTTTTAGGGATGATAGGCTCTTTGAGGCAGAGGCTAAGCCTGAGAACAGAACTACGTTACTGTAAAGATGGTTGGAGTCGCGGAAATAATGTTTAAGTTATCTTTAAGGACTTAAAATGAGTTTTAACGTCGTGGAAGATTTTGATATCCTCTAGCTGGTCGTAGATCAAAGCATTTGTAAATAAAGATTCCCTTTTAGTTCATTCAAGTTATAGTTCTTAATTGTAAAGCAACTAATAAGACTGATTGTCAGAATGCCCTTGATTTTATTTATTTAGTTTAATTGTAAAAGTTAATACTTTTGTATGAGTTTAAGGTCTCATGTAATAAACGTACTTTCTTTAGAATTAAGTTTTAACTCTTTTAAAGTAATTCCTTCTCTCTCCAGAACTCCTGTAAAGGAGGCGGAACCTATTCTTTTAAGATCCCAGGTTGTGAATAGTCTTGATTACTACGTACCTATTTTTATTGCCAAGCGAGTGTAGGTTTTAAGAGTTACGGATCCCCCCCCCCCCCCTCCAATATAGACCTCTATGTCTACCGTGACATTTTGGTGGAGGCTCCGGGTATGTCTACCGCGACAATATTTTGGCGCCAATATTGCTCTAGCGAAAAACTACTGATCACTATTCAAATTTTGTTGCAAGTCCAGAAAAACTTGAGTAATAAGATCCACATAATTTTCTACTAAATGACAAAATTCTCTTGAAAGTAAATTATAACCTTAAGCATGAACTTCCAAACAACCATCACCCAAGAAAATAAACAGACGCCGACCCTCAAAAATTAAAAAAGTTTAAATATTGCTTGGCGGTGACGGACGAATAAATTGAATTGAATAGAGAATTGACCGCCGGTATATCAGTATTAGATTGGCGAATTATTTAATTTAAATTGTTATTGAAACGCCAGATTGCGTTACATTTCATTCAAATTACTCAAACTCTCAGTCGGAAGATCATACATACCAATATCAATTTTGTTTGCCCTTCGGATTTTTTTAAAATATAAAGTGTCCTATATCCTTTACTATACCCTTAAAATATGCGCACAAAATTTCATGATAATCGGTTGAGTAGTTTCCGCGTGAGAGCGTTACAAACAAATAAACAAACAAACTCACATTCGCATTGATAATATTACTAGCTGATACCCGCCCGCTTCGCTGGGCATGCAATAAAATTTTATTGTGTAACCTAGACGAAAAATATAAACAAAATTATTAATTTCAAAAAGATAATGAATATAAATTTTGAATTAGAGAAAAGTGAGTGTTTGTAATTACCGGTGTTAGTGAGTATGAAATATATGAGTAAAGTATTTATTATTAATAATCACTTAAATCAATGGGTCAGTTAGTCAGTAAATCTGTCACTACACAAATTTCCGCATCACCCATGAGGTACTGTGTAGTGAGATGCGTTCCCATTATTTTACATGGCTGGTCCCCAGTAGGCCTAAACCATGTAAAATTACTAACATGAAAATAAAAATATATTATGAAAACGTTTTATTTAAAAAAATTATTTTTTATACTTATTGAGTTATATTTTTTAGTAAATTACATTTTGATTATATTTATTTTTTTAAGTATGGCAATTTTTATAAATATCAACGAAAGTTTTATTTTTTATCACATTTATTTATTTATTTCAATTATTACATTTAAGAACATTTTATTATCATATTATTACTTATAATAATTTTTTAAAATATAGAAAATCCATAAAATAATGTAATTACATGTTTAAAATTTCTTTGCATACAACATTCTTCGTTCGCTTCTCTGGTTGAAGAATGATGAGATCTTCAGATGAACTCACTCTTGAACATGCTACTAAAATTAACCATGGGAAAAATCGTCACTTTGCAAATCTACACCAGCTAATTATAAACTCTGCCCTTGAGCTTTATTAATAGTCATCACGAAGCAAACTCTAACTGGAAACTGCAAACACTTAAATTCAAAATGATAATCTGATGGAATGAAAGGTATTCTTGGAATAAATACATTTTCGCCATCATAATTTCCTGTAAAAATGGTCGCTTCAATTAAATTTTTCCGCAGAGTTTTTACCTGTAGTCTGGTGCCATTACACAATTATGGGAGGATTCAAGTTACGCAACAAAATTAACGTTGTACCAATCGTTAGATGAAGAATATTAGGTGGTATGCCTGGCGGGTTAAGTGTATGCAGAAACTCAAAAGGATAATGAGCAGTGTCTTCTACTTCTATGACTGTAGTCACAGATTCATACTTCATATGTTCAGTTGTTTGTTGATCTATCATAAACGTATTAATCCTATCAGCTGATTCATTTGTTGGAGTCAGAATAGCTCTTTCTTTTAACCATGATAAACTATCTAATGCGTCATGTTGAATATTCGGGTATATTCTGTCAATCAAAGTAATCAAATCTCCCACAGTTTCACAAAGGTTACATGGAATGTTTATCGTTCATTCCTCTTCTGGGAGATTTCCGTTACCTATATCAATCAATAATTCTGAACACTCTTTCGCACTCAAGTCATTTTGAAGACATACCCTCATATTAACTTTCAACGATAGGACTTTTATATGAGGCCATAAAATTGTAGATTTTAGGCAGGCTTTAATTTCATCTGCACGTGTCCCTCGTGGTACAACAGGAAAAGTTTGTCTAAAGTCACCAGCTAAAAGAATAGTCAACCCACCCATAAGTCCATTATACTCTCGAAGTGTCTGATTAAGAGCCTCAACACCTTTCTTGTGGGCCATAGTACACTCATCCCACGCTATAATTTTTGTTACTCTGAGTACATGCGCCATGTCAATTTGCTTTGAGATATTACAAATGGGATTATCGGAATGATTCAAGTTTAGAGGTAGTTTGAAAGCTGAGTGCGCCGTCTTCCCTCCATCAATTAACGTAGCTGAAATCCCTGACGAAGCAACAGCAAGAGCAATATTTCTTCTACTCCTAATTTTAGCAAGCAGAAGATTGATCAAGAAAGTTTTCCCAGTTCCACCAGTAGCATCAAGTAAAAATAACTTCCCTGAATTAGAATCAACACTGTTCAAGACGTCATCATAAACTTGTTTCTGATCATCATTAAATTTGAAAACCCCTACAGAAACTGTGTCGATCAACTGAGAAACATCATAAGCCAGTAGTATAGTTTGGCCGGAGCTGGCGCAGGCTTCAGGCTGTGGTGCCAGTGGTGTCGACCACCATCTTGGATTGTGATGTCACAGCGACCATCTTGGATGAGTGTGGACTTGAACTGGACCTTAACCTTTGACCTTCAAAATGTACCAAAATTAGCCAAAATATTTTCCAAATTTGGCCAAAATTAGCCAAAAATCGCCACAATTTCCATTTTTTTTTTAGAAAAAAATCCGCCCGAAATTCTCAAAAATTCCACAATTCAATAATTAGAATTTCGAAAAACCTCAAATTACTTTTCGCCTTAGAAATAACTCAAAATCCTAAAAACGGCTTAAGAATCCATGTCTAAAGCCTCCTATAAGCCATTTCTAGGAATAAGGATACCATGACCGCCATCTTGGATTATGACATCAACGTTGCAATTCCTGTTAAAGTCGCTATCTTTAAAATCTTTATTTATTATCCGATTTTACTAAAAAGTTTAAAATATATAAAAAAATCAATTAATAAAATTATAATAAAAAAATTTAAAAACAAACTTTTACGGCACGGAGCTCGGAATCCTCGGTTCGAACCCTGTGAGGACAAAAAAAAATGGCGACCGATCCTTTTCTCACTGTGGCTGCTGGCAGACTGACCCCCACCACTTATGTGAAAGTATATATATCGTCACCTAGTATTACGTCATGTCCGCCATCTTGAAAATCAGTAATTTCTATGCTAGAAATTCGGAATTTTTTTTAAAAAATTATTAAAAAAATTAATCAATCTAATAAAAAAATAAAAATATAGTAAAAAATTACTTAAAAACCACTGTTTCACTTATCGTTACGACCGCCATATTGAATCCTATTTATGTTGCATTTTTCGTTTTGCCTCATCATCTTGGTTGAGTACGATGTCACTGATACACTTACGTTACGACAGCCATATTGGATCCTATTAATGTTGCATGTTTCGTTACGGCTGCCATCTTGAAAATCTTTATTTAATATCCATTTTTAATGAAAATCAGTTCAAAAATCACCAAAAAAATAACTTATTAAAATACTGATTGATTCGATCTATTCCCGTCCTTTGTTCGAAACCAGTAAGAGCCAAAAAAATAAAAAAATAAAAAGATCCTTCCTCCATGGAAATTACCTAGACTGACCTCACACCACTTAAGTCAAAGTATATATATCGTCAACTTGTATGGTCATGTCCGCCACCTTGTATTCGTATGCTGGAGCCCACCATCTTGTTTTCGTCTGCTAGAATGTGCTGGCGACATGTAAGTATAATATTATGTTCATAACTTTAACTCGACTGTTGGCATTAAACTTTGACCTTGATCTTGAAATTAGACCATGACCTTGAACTTTGACCTTGACCTTGAACTTTGGCCTTGACCTTGACGACCATCATGGATCCAACATTTTGTGTTCAATACAAAAACAGGTTCTGCTAGCTTGAGAACTTCTCACTGTTGAGCAAAGTTAGAGTTCAAGTATAAGCCAGAATTGTTATATTTTTTTCATTTTCATTAAAAAAAAATTTAATTTATTTTATTTTTTCTGTATTTTTATGATATCAAAGAAAACTTGTGGCGGTTTTCTCCGTTGCTTCCGATTATTCCTGTCAATACATTTGCTCCTGATTATTCTTGTCAATATGATGATGGTTTTCTCCGTGTGCTCCTGATTATTCCTGTGGTTTCTTCAAGTGCTTCTGTCTATTCTGAGAAACCACTCTCTGCATTAAGAATGTTTTACCTAATGAGTCATGACATTTTATTTGGAGTTACAGTTAATTCGAGAATTTCTGCTACTAAATCAGCATTTGCAAATTCTTTTACCAAATGGAATTAAAACAATAAAAAACCATTACTCAGTCAAATAATATGCAATCAGACATCTGAGAAGTTCTAACATGCTAGACGAACTTCCTTATCCTTGGTGTTTAGTGAAGCCCTCCTTCTTTGCGATCGTTAATGAGCATCCTGTATCCCACATAAAATAACTAAATAATATTTACCTGTAAGCATCATGTGGTGCCATCTGATGTCAATAATCGACACTACTTTAAACAGGTAATTTTGCATGAGATAAATTAACTCTCACAACTGAATGGTGCTATTTTAGTCAGTTAGAGTCATGTAGTTTCGTAGCCATGTAGACATGTAGCCTCGTGACCTGGAAACTTCGTAGTCCTGTAGCCTCGCAGTCTCGCAACCTTGTGTTCTGGAAGCTTCGTAATCATGGTGTCTTGGAGCCTCGTAGACTTGTAGCATAACCAAGTAGCCATTATTTCACGTAACCTTGTGTTCGGGAAGCTTTGTAGTCCTGTAGCCTCGTAATCACGTAACCTTGTGTTCTGGAAGCTTCGTAGTCTTGTAGCCTCGCGATCACGTAACCATGTAGACTTGAAATCGCATAGTCTCGTAACCACATGACACGTAATCACGTAGTCATGATCCCTTGGAGCCTCGTAGACTTCTAGCTACGTAACCAAGTAGCCTTGATATCATATAACATAATGATGTTGGAAAAGTTGGAGCAAAAGAGAAAATTCCGTCGAAGACAGATGTGGTAATTGGAGCCTTGTAGACTTGTAGCTACGTAACCAAGTAGCCTTGTAATGTTATAAAATAATGCTGCTGGAGCAGTTAGAGCTAAAGAGAAAATTAAGCCGAAGATAGATGCCTCAATTGGAGACATGTAGACATGTAGCTTCGTAGTCAAGTACTCATGTAGACTTGTAGTCCTGTAGCCTCGCAGTCTCGTAATCTTGAAGACTCGTAGTCACGTAGTCTCGTAACCTCATGATTCGTAGTCGCGTATTTATGATGTCTTGGAGCCTCGTATACTTGTAGCTTCGTAGCCAAGTAGCATCTAGACTTGTAGCTATGTAAACAAGTAGTCTTATTATCTCATAACATAATGCTGCTGGAGTAGTTGGAGCTTTGTAGACTCGTAGGCAGTTGGAGGAGTCTTGTAGACTCGTAGAATTGAAGCTTTGTAGCCAAGTGGTCTTGTAGCCATGTGGCCTTGCAACCATTTGGAGCCGAGAAGATTTGTATCCTTGTAGCTTCATAGACATGTAGTTGCGTAGCCACGCAGTCTCACAGCCATGTATAAATCGTAACCAGCTAGATCCTTGTACACACGCAGCCTTGTAGCCTCATAGTCTCTTAGACTCGTAGCGTTCTAGCCAAATATCATTGGAGCTGTTGAAGCAAAAGTCAGTTGGAGCCAATTACTGTTGGAGCCAATGACTTCTGGAGCCAAAAGACTGTTGGAGTAAATAACTGATGGAGCCAATGACTTTTGCAGCCAAAAGACTGTTGGAGTCAATGACTGATGGAGCCAATTTTTATTGGAGCCAATGACTTCTGGAACTAAAAACAGGTGGATTTATAGACTGATGGAGACATTATATCCTAACTTAACATTGACGATCGCATCCTACCGAGTTGAATGTACGTGAGAATGTACGTCCTTTTCGTTATATGAGCTTTCGTTGTGTAGAATGTGCTTCCTTTTGATTGAAGGTGCGTCTAAAATGTGCTTCCTTTTTGTTGATTATTCTTCCGAAATGTGTTCCCTTTTTTGATTGTGCTTCCAAACTGTGCTGCATTTTTGTTTGTGCTTCCAAAATTTTCTTCCTTTTTGTTGATGGTGCTTCCAAAATGTGCTGCCTTTTTGTTGATGGTGCTTCCAAAATGTGCTTCCTTTTTGTTGATGGTGCTTCCAAATGTGCTGCCTTTTTTATTGTGCTTGCAAATGTGCTGCCTTTGTGTTGATGGTGCTTCCAAAATGTGCTTCCTTTTTTGATTGTGCTTCCAAAATGTGCTTCCTTTTTGTTGATGGTGCTTCCATATATGCTGCCTTTTTTATGATGGTGCTTCTAAATAGGCTGCCTTTTTGTTAATGGTTCTTTCAAATGTGCTGCCTTTTTGATGATGGTGCTTCCAAAATGTGCTGCCTTTTTGATGGGATTCTTGGTCCTCTTGTAAGCGTAAAAAGATGTTGCGTTGGTTTAATTGAATATAATAAGCTGACATCTAAGAAGGTCGTGAGGTTCGGAAATAACTGGTCTATACGTCTGACATTGTTTATGACCCGGTCTCGCGGTCCGAAGCCGCATGGTCTTTATGTATGTATGGCTTTGTCCATGAACGGATTAGAGGTTATTCTAAGTATCGAAAAACTTGGCTTTCATGTTAGGCTTATCGGCAACATATTTAATTCTTCGAACATTGTCGTACATTCTCTTGAGTTTTATTTTTGAAGAGAGAATGATTTATAAACTCCATGAAAGGTAATGTAAAACCGAATCTAAAATTTATTTAATATTTAGTTACACTTGTCATTGTTCAAGTATCGAACCGAGGACAGGGATCCATCGATTCAACATGTAAATTAATTGTAAATTTTTTTGGTGAATTCTGGAATTTCTCCCGCATTTATAGCTAAATAATTACACGATTCCAATATGGCATCCAAATTTTAAGATGGCGGACACCTCAGTAATAATAAATGATTACTGCACTCTATCGGGTTAGAATAAAACTAGAATGATGGTAATGATGGTAAGACGAGTACACACAAAGGATGGTGTACTCCAGCAGACTAAAACCAGATGGTGGCAATGTCCTCTAGCAGGCAGTAGCTCCTGGTAGCATGTACTGAACACAAAATATTGGATCCATGATGGTCGTCAAGGTTAAGGTCAAAGCTCAGGGTCAAAGTCAAATTTCAAGGTCAAGGTAAAAGTTCAATGCCAACAGTCTAGGTCAAAGGTATGGTGAACAGAAAATTATACTAACATATCGCCAGCACAATCTAGCAGACTAAAACAAGATGGCGGGCTCCAGCAGACGAAGACAAGGTGGCAGACATGACGTCATACCAGTTGACGATACATATATACTTTGACTTAAGTGGTGTGAGGTCAGTCTAGGTAACTTGCGTGGAGGAAGGATCTGTTGATTTTTTTTTTGCTCTTACCGGTTTCTATCCATGGACGGGATTCGATATAATCAATCAGTATTCTCATAAAATAATTTTTTTGGTGAATTTTGAACTTTTTTCATTAAAAACGGATAATAAATCAAGATTTTCAAGATGGCGGCCATAACGAAACAAGCAACATTAATAGGATCCAATATGGTGATCGTAACATAAAGTGTATCGGTGACATCGTACTCAACCAAGATGACGAGGCGTAACGAAACCTACAACATTAATAGGATTTAATATGGTGGTCGTAACGATAAGTGCAACAGTGGTTTTTAAATAATATTTTATTATATTTTTATTATTTAATTCGATTTATTAATAATTTATTAATTTTTAAAAAAATTCTCGAATTACTAGCATACAAATTACGGATTTTCAATATGGCGGACACGACGTCATACTATGTGACGATATATATACTTTGACATAAGTGGTGGGGGTCAGTTTGCCAGCAGCCACAGTGAGGGAAGGATCGGTCACCATTTTTATTTATTTTTTTGTCCTTACAGGATTCGAACCGAGGACTCCGAGCTCCGAGCAGTAAAAGTTTTTTTTTTAATTTTTTTATTAAAATTTTATTAATTGAATTTTTTTATAAATTTTTAATTTTTTTCATTAAAATCGGATAATAAATAAAGATTTTTAAGATGGCGACCATAACGGGAATTGTAACGTTGATGTCATAATCCAAGATGGCGGTCATGGTATCCTTATTCCTAGAAATGGCTTGTGATGGCTTTAGACATTGATGCTTAAGGCGTTTTTAGGATTTTGAGTTATTTCTAAGGCGAAAAGTATTTTGAGGTTTTTCGAAATTCTAATTATTGAATTGTGGAATTTTTGAGAATTTCGGGCGGATTTTTTTCTAAAAAAAAAAATGGAAATTGTGGCGATTTTTGGCTAATTTTGGGAAAATTTTGGCTAATTTTGGTACATTTTGAAGGTCAAAGGTCAAGGTCAAGTTCAAGGTCACACTCATCCAAGATGGCCGCTGTGACGTCACAATCCAAGATGGCGTTCGGCACCACAGGCACCACAGCCTGGACCCTGGCGCAGGAGCCCCATTTGTATACTACTTAAGCCAATTCACTCATGTACTGACGGTTGTTAATAACGTTGCTTTGCTCTCTTAATGGCTCTGAAAGCCCAAATTCTAACAATGGCTTACCTGACATTAATGTAACAATATCTTCAAGAAGGATAAGAAATTGGTTGTAAACGATATCAACGACCAGTTCAACTTCTTCACTCTCTCTCTCTCTCTCTCTCTCTCTCTCTCTCTCTCATTTGTCTTTAGATATCTTCTGCCAAACTTTCCCGGTACTTTGTCCATAATTTTATCGGATCTCCTACTTGACAAAAAACCAAAATAATCGCGATTAACTCTCTAATTTTGTAAGGAGAATCAAAAATGGAACCTTCCTCTATAAAGTACGATCCCAGTGAATATCGTCTTCCAGTAATCCAAGTGCTCTGCAAGTTGCTTGAAAAGTCGGATGCTCTACTCCTTCTACAGTTTTTAATATATTGAATTAAGTAAGACCACGAATCTCATGTAGGAGAAGGCGTAAATAATAGCATTCAGCATTACCGAGATGGACAGTATACACTCTACCCAACACATTATCTTTTATAATTTCTGGAAAACCTGTCACGCCTTTCCATTTTTCCTCCTAATAAATTCATTGTTTCTCCAAACTTAATAACCTGGAACTTCACTACATAAAATAATCCGTTCTTAGTGAGCGTCTACATCACAAAATAAGTAACTATGCTAAATTACAAGTCAATCGGGTGTATAGTTTCGAAGATCTCGTGATGAGTAAGTGAGTCAGTGAATGGTATTTCGCTTTTATATATATATATATATATATATATATATATATATATATATAGGATTGCTGATTGCTTGTAGGAATATGTTAGAGCGCAGGGTTCAGGGTGTGGGGCCGGAGTTTATGTCAGCCATCTTGGATTGTGACGTCACGGCGGCCATCTTGGATGACCTTGACCTTCAAAAATTTGCACAAATTGGCTTAACATTTGCCAAAAATTGTCATAAAACGCCAGTTTTTAAGAAAAAATATTCCGCCAAAAATATCAGAAAATCAGAAAAATAAAAATGTCCCTATTTTGAGGAAAAAATTGCCGTTTTTAGGGAAAATTTTCCAATTAAGGTATAAAAAATTCCTGAGACTTTAAAATTCCTTACTGAGACAAAATTCCCATTGTCAAGCCTCAAATAAGCCTCTGCAGAGGAACTTTGACCTTTTCCTGGACCATAACTGCCATCGTTGCACTGTTCTTTTTGGTCTACATTTTAAAAATCCATAATTTTATTTTAAAAAAATTGAAAACCATTTAAAAATTTCAAAAAATATATAATTACATGTTATTTAAAAAACACACAACTTCATGGAGTCCTTGGTTCAAACACGGAAAGGTCATTCGGTTAAAAATTATGATGGATCCTTCCTCCACAGAAGCCACCAGCAGACTGACCTCCCACCACTAGTGCCAAGCTAGATATTACGTCAGCCAGTATTATGTCATGACAGAAATCTTGTTTTCGTCTGCAGGAGGTCCCATATTAGGACCGCCATCTTGAAATCAAGCATCATACTCACTAAAAATGCACTTTTCATTACTACACCATCTTGAATATGCATGACATCAGCGTTGCACTTTTCGTTACGGTAGCCATTTGAAACCCGCATTTTTATCAGAAAAAAATAGAAAATTTAAAATTTATAAAAACTTTATTTAATACAATTTTAGAATAAAAACCTCTACCATTTGTTAAATTGTACGCCATCTTGAAAATCCGTAATTATTATACGATTGCAAAGACAAAATTTTAAAATTTATAAAAAAATTATTTAAATACATTTTTATTGACTTGACAGGTACCTTTGACATTGAAATTTTACCTTGACCTTTTAACTTGAACTTTAACTATTATACTTTTACTTGACCTTTGACATAAGACAGATGTGCTGGGGATATTTAAGGTTCCAAATTGTTATTAGAAATGAACAGAAACAAGTTGTGATTCCGTCTGAATATAATTACGTCAAATTTATTATTGGAAAATTTATAACAGATATTAAAAAATATAAACATACAATATAAATTACGTACTTAAACAGATCTCAGGTATATTCAGGAAAAAAATATGGGCTAGACCTAATTGAAATTATAAAAACGTCTCATTTAAAATATACATAACCATTAAATAAATACAAAATATGTTTAAACTATCCCAGTATATATTATTAAAGTCCAGAAATTATGTTTATATGATGAACTGCGTCTGACGGCGTAATTTAGGTAAGTTCAAAAAAAGGTTGAAAGGCACAGTAGCACCGAAGGTCGGGGCTTCGTTTCCTGGAGATCACGCGGGAACATGATGCCAGGGCGCCTGTGTGGTGTTGAGGGAGGGAGATGAAAGTGCCAATTCGGCGTCCGGCTCTCGGACCCTGTCTGTAACAGTCCGAATCAAAACTGATCAGAACTTGTACACAGACAGTATACAGGGCAGAAAATGCCCGGAAAAGTTAAGGGGAGGTTGAGGAAAGTCGCGGATCGTAACTCACCAGACAGGAAAGTTGGTTTCTATTTACCGATGCGTCGCCAGCCAGGAACTGGATCCGGCGAATGCGCGGCTAGGCGCGGAAGATTTCACTATTTCAAAAAAATTATTTAAAAGAAAAATAACTATTACTCTTTGTACTACGCAGACGGACTAAACTACATAAAGAAGATTATAGGGATAGCGTCCCTTATTTAGGCGACTACATAGTCGGTTGCGGCCGGATGGAAGTCTTGCAGTGTCTCGACGACTCGCCGATAATCGCAAAAGGTCCGTCTGTAGTCGCGACGCGAAGTGTCTCGCGAAGAACCGCGTGTCGTAATTAAAAGTAAAAGTTCTAGCAAAAGTAAAGGGGGGTAGGGGGGAAATAGGAGTTCGGACCGAAAGGTTCCGAAGTTCCCCGAGTGGGTATCATAAAAAAACTCTGACTGATGTCTCAAAGTTGGTAGCACTAGTGGACCTTAGCGCTACCTGTTGACGGGTGTCTGAAATAAAAAAGAATCGACTCGCCTAAGGCGTCTACTTTAACAAGGGAATAAAGGGGCAGTCAGGTGCTACACTCTGGCGGCCAAGATAATAAGTTACTGTTTCTTCCGCGAGATGTTGTGGGGTGGTCCATCTTGGCACACACATTTTATATGCCCGTCACCCTTTGAGACGGTCGCTGTCTGCTGGGGTTTATGACCGGTCATTGGTCTTAGGCGAATTCTTAGAACCGAGAGGGAAGGGGGGTGGACAAAAGCACAACGACGCTGGTATCTAGCATCCATTATGTGACTCCAGGGGAGTGAACCTAAGACGTTTGCGTGACGGTAAAGGCTATGGTCAGCTCGCCTCTGAGAAATGGTAACAACTCGTCCAGAGCTGTTGTATGCAGTTTTAGTCATGAAGTGAAGTAACATTACAGGCCTGGGACGTGCCTGTAAGCGAGGGAAATGTTAAACGCTCTGCCAACAAAGTCTTAGATCTGCAAAATATCCTATAGGTCTCTGGGAAAGGTGCTTCAGACTACTGGCACAAAGTTTAACTAAAGAGAGTACACCAGCCTAACAAAGAGTAAATCATCCTTTAGAAACCAAATTATAAAGAAAAATGAAATTTCCAAAAATAAATTTTAAATTATATAAAATTAAAAAAAAAAGTGTCGAAATACCAAATTTCCGGCACATACTCCCCCACTGAAAGGCGGAGCCAGGGTAAGCAACCAACACTGCACATAAAATGATTGAAATCTGGCATACTTACCCTGTACCAGAATCGCCTTAGTTAAACTACTTACAATACCTGATGAAGTTGCTAGGTAACATGACCATAAAAAACAACTTTAAAAACTAAGTGACATGATTATTAATTCCTTACACATAACTTTATGAACTAGGTATCATCATTCTCTTCCGAACTAAGTTTAATATTTATCTCATGGATTAAGTGTATTTTACAGACTAAGTGGATCTTACGGACTAAGTGGATCTTATGTATTAAGTGTTTTACATGCTAAGTGGCGCCACTTAAAAATAATTTCTTATCCTAAAACATTAATAATACTAAACATCTAAAATGTAAACAATCTTACGAACTAGTACAGTGGATTTTTATTACTTTTAAATAGAACCTAGGATTTATACATTTTAAACACTGTGTGTTGCAGATGGCATGCCGAAGCTTTGTTTAAGACTCCTCGACTAGGAGTAGAGGGCTGCACCTAATTTAAGTTGGGGTGCACCTTCTTTAGATGCGAAATGTGCGCGCGCATTTTCTACGCACCAGAACTTGGGTCGGCTAGGGAGACCGTTACTGGGGTTAGAAAGCGCTGGATTTGCCACGGGCCATTCCAACGATAAGCAAGTTTGGCTGATCGCTTGTCGATCGCCTTACTTAGTGGTTATGAACTGCACAACACCATATCACCTACCCTGTATGGATTAGGCGAACGTTTCTTAATGTATCTCTGCTGCTTGTCGCATGGTCTAAGTTCAGGTTATGCTAAACTCTTCTCCAGACCTCTTTTATGTTGCGAGGATTATCTGCGAGAAGCTCTTGTAGTGACCAGAGATTAGAAAGTGGATTATTGGGTTCATACGTGAACATGATTTCAAATGGTGTGGTTTTGTGTCCCTCATGTCGGATATAGTTGAAAGGCATTTGTAACCAGACCAAATTAGTGTCCCATTTATCCTGCGAGTTCGCATGATATTCTATTAAAGCGGATCGAAGGTTCCTATTAAAACGCTCCGCATGTGAAGGCTGTGGATAATAGGGAGAAGTGGTTACGTGTTGAATACCATGGGAAAAGCACATATTCTTGAAAAGTCTGGATGTAAATAGTGATGCGTTATCTGACACAATTATTGAAGGTAAACCTGATATTTTAAAAATATTATTTTGCAATGCCTGTATTGTGGTTTCTGTGGTGGCTTGCCGGAGGGGAATGAGCCATACAAATTTAGAAAATGCATTAATAGCTACGAGAAGCATGGTGTGTCCAGTTTTAGAACAGAGGAAGGAGCCAACAAAATCTATAAATAATTTTTGCATAGGCCTTTCAGCCACATCTGATGTTAGAAATCCAAATTGTGTTTTCTGTGCTGGTTTACTCAGGGCGCATAATTTACATAATTTTACCTTCTCAGCAATGTCTTTATGCATTCCATCCCAAATAAAATAGCGGCGTATGCCGTCGATTGTTTTGTATGTGCCCAGGTGTGCTCCAATGGATGAGCTGTGATAATATTTAAATACCATGTCTCTTAAATTCTGAGAAAGAGCTATTCTGTAAGTTTTGCATTGTGCTGTTCGTCGATACAGGAGACCTTTTGCAATTTTGCAGTACTTTGGCGGTTTACCTGATTTTATCTGCTCAATAATATCTAAAATGTAAGGATCTGAATTTTGGTGACACTGTAAGTCTGAAAACGCTAAAGGAAAATCAGTGAGTAGAGCATTACATGAAACTGGGGGTGCCTCCTGAAGATGAGATTTGGAGGGATTCTCGAACAATCGAGAAAGAGCATCTGCTACAATATTCTGAGTACCTCTGATATGTTGAATAGTAAATTTAAGTGAGGAAATTTTTGCTATCCACCTGCCTAGTTTTCCTACTTGCTTGGGGTGAGCCAAAAGCTAAGCAAGGGCCTGATTGTCAGTCTCCAATAAAAATTCCCTGTCTTCAAGGTATTGCCGAAACTTGTCGATTCCGAATACAACTGTTAGGCACTCGAGTTCATAAACTGACGACGATTTTTTCTCTTGATGAGTTAGGGTGCGAGAGGCGAAAGCTATTGGTTGCTTGTGGCCATCGAACACTTGTGAAAGAACTGCACCAATGGCTGCACTCCATGCATCTGTCTGTAGTATGAATGGTTTAGTAAAATCCGCCATTCGAAGAACAGGTGGGCTGGCTATAGCTTGTTTCAAATAACTAAAGGCTTTGTCTTGTTCAGGACCCCAATTGAATGATGTGTTTTTCTTCCGAAAAGCATTTAAAGGGGCTGCTTGTTCTGCAAAATTTGGGATGAATTTGGCATAGAAATCAGCCATTCCAATAAATCTAGAAATTCCTTTTGGATCTTTTGGAGTTTGGAAATCTGCGATGGCTTGAGTGCGGCTTGGGTCAATTGTTATTCCTCTACTGGAAATTATGTGTCCTAGGAAAGAAATTTCAGAAACTGTGAATTCAACTTTCATTGTGTTTACTGTCAGTCCTGCTTTACGCAGCCGGAAGAGAACTTCAGACAAATGAGCTAGGTGGTCTTCAAAAGATTCGGAATACACAACAACGTCATCCAGGCAATTAAATACAAATTTAAATTTTAAATCACCAAAAACTTGGTCTAGAAGGCGAGTCAGTACCTGTGCGCCTGTGGCTAGTCCAAATGGAACTACTTTATATTGATACAAATTCCAGGGCACGCAAAAGCCGGTGGTGTGTTTTGACTTTGGTGTAAATAGTATTTGATGGTAAGCCGAATTAAGATCGAAAATACTAAACTATTTGGCTTTGCTAAATCAATGACAAGCTGAATTCAAATCAGGTAATGGTACCATTTCTATGTCTATTTGTTTGCTAATTTTTAGAAAATCCACAACAAGCGGTGACCTTGACCTTTGGGGACCCAAAATGCTCGAGAGGAAAAACTGTAAGTCGAGGGTTCAATTACATCCTTGTCCAATAGGTCTTGTATGTGTTCGCGCATGATTTCCATTTTGGGATCCAATAATTGATACGGGTGACACCTGACTGGAGATTTATCCAAAAGTTTTATATCATATTGCACTAAGTGAGTGCGACCTAGTTTCTTTGTCAAGACATCTGGGAAGTTATGACATAGATTTTCCACTGCTTCTCTTTGCGATGTGTCGAGGTGTGTCAGGGATAACTCACATTCATCCTCATTTTCGGTATGTTATGCATTCACATTACTCTGATGTTGGATTTTAGATGAAACAAATGGGATAACAACAGATTTATTAAATTTGAACATGAAATTTCGTGCTCGCAAATCAATTACTAAGCCTGTTTTTGAAAACCGATCCAAAAATTAGATCAGTAGCTAAATCCTGCGCATCTAATAATGGAATCATACAGGTAAATAAATCTATTTTAAATTTTAATGACTGCTAATTGGTTGACCTTTAGTGGTTGCTCTGATGCGGTGAAACATTGTATTCTTACTGGTTTAATTTCCTGAACCGATTTCTCCTTTTGTAAAACATGAAAAAGATTTGCTGAAATAAAAGTTCGGACTGAGCCTGTATCAATCAGTCCTGGAATTTCGTGTTTGCCAATTAAAGTGCCCGCATAAGGTAATATTGTTGGTATACCTGCAAAGATATTATGACATGTCCTCTTGCCTGAATTTTTTGGATTTGTGCAATTTTCACAATGTTTCCTACGGTCTGTATAATTTTTTACCTTATTAGAATTTGTGTACATTTTGCGTTTTTGCCTTCTACGAGACTTGTTTGACTTTTGTGACCTATTTGAATTTTTTGTGTATTTTTGTTGTTGTATGTCGTTGGGTGTTAATTAAATCTGTTATTGTATCTACTCGGTGCATGTGGAGTAATGACTATATTGCAGAAATTAGCTGAAGATGATTTTTGTTCAGGTGGCACAGGATGGCTTTCTGGCCACCTCGTTACTCGTTTTTTGGGTTGTTGTTGTGATTGTTGTGGTAGTAATGATTTTTCTGTCTGTATTTTGTGCGGCATTGTTCAATCACATGCCCGGTTCTTTTACAAAATTTACAAAATGGCATCTGTTGCTGGTTATGATTATATCCACTCTGATGGTGACTGTAATCATTTTGTTTTGTTTTGTGAATTGTGTTCATGTTCTCTTTTCTCGGTTGAGGTTGTGCCACTGACAGAATGGGGTGTCGATCAAGGGAACTCGGGTAACGATTCCTTTGGTAGTCGGCGAATTCTACATTAGTGGCATGTATACACAAACGGTCCAGCACCGCAAAAGTATGGGGTCTACTCTGAAAAAATGCTCGCGATCGCTCTGCAGAACTAATTCCATCTAGGATATTAGAAACGATTTCGCACTCTGAAGCACCTAATCGAAGGACTCGAGCGGCTTCCTTAATGTCAGCAATGTATTTGCTTAATGGTTCGTTTTTCTGTTGAAGTCTGTTGTACCAATCAAGTCGCAGGTTTGTGAGCAAGCGCGCTGGAATAAAAAAATCTAATATGTCAGAATGGTACTGATCAAAGGTTAGGTTATTTTCTATTGCCAACGAGGTTCGTTCGCTGAGAGGTGTGTGGGTAAGGGGAAAAACTATCTCAAACAATTCTTTGTCTGGTAGGTTGCATTTTTGGTGTAGTTTGAGTAACTGTCGCAAAAAATCAATTAGTTTTTGAAGATCCAATCCATGGGTTTCCGGAAGATTGGTGAGTAGCCTTTCTGCTGGGTGGGCGATTTTACTGTAGAAATGGGTTGTTTGACCTTGGCCAGGTGATGGTGGGGGATGTTTTGGTGCAGGATTAGGGTTGTGTGGAGGGAGTGGTGTTGCAGGTGCCAGAGGGAGGTACGATGTTAAAGGACTGACATGGGGAATTTGTAGGTCAGGTTGTGGAATAGCTGTCATGGCGGTGGACTGTGCAAGTGAAGTCGTGGTGCTAGATGCACTTACCTGAGGTAGGGGTGAGATTTGTGTGCCAGCGGCCGCAGAGGGACTGTGGAGTTCTGGGGACTGGAACTGGAGATATGGGTTAAACATTCCCGCCATGTTTGGTGGGAGATACATTGGTTGGGTAAGGTGAGAGGGGTGCGCAATGACTTCGGGAATAGGTCGAGTGTAGGTGACCTTGGTGACTGGCTGGGGTACCGGCCTCGCGATAGAGGCGGAGGAAAACCACATGTGGGTGGATGGGTAGCCAATCGTAGTGATTGCCGGAAACGGGATTGATGTAAAGGAAACTGGTGGAGGCGATGAAGGTGGAGGCGGGGGTGTTACTGGTAATGGAGACACCAGAGTGACCTTGGTCTGTAGTCGCGGTATTTCTGTAGGCGCCGTTTCAGACTGTGAACTTGTACCAGGCATTTGTTCCTGAGGGATGGGAATTACGTCAATAATGCTCTCGAAAAGTGGTCCCTGTAAGGTAATGAGTTTTGCACTCTACTTATGTGTGAGGTCAGTTATCTGTTGTCGGCATTTGTCAATTTCTTTGGTGTAGATACCATTCAATTTACCTCCTTATAAAATGGACAGGTTGTGGAATCTAGTGGCGACGTGGCCAAGTCGCGTGATGATTCGTAATATGTTTCTTTATTTTGTTTCGTTGTGAATGTCATTAGCATAAGCGCTTATGTCTTGGAATTTACTACAGACAATATTGAACTCCTCTAGTGGGTCCAAATGTACATTCCAGGCAATTGGCTGTACTTGTTTCTGGCAAACGGCTCTGAGTCGTTTCCTGAGCTCTTGGACATCTCCTGAGATCGGTTGTCCCCGGAGTGTGAGCTCATAACTTATCTCGTCCTTAAGGAGATACTCCGGAATGATCATGATTAACTAAGTTTAAAAACTCTAAGAACCTATAACTCTTACTCTAGGTTGACATGCAATGCACAAAACACTCTTAACTTAAACTTAAATTAACACTTAAACTATTTGGTTGTGCCCTGACTCTGCATAATCAGTGGGTTGCGTACTTATAATATTTTGAAATCCCACCGACGAAAGGAGGGCAGTGTCCTCACAGGTGATGAGGCGGGGGGGGGGGGGGGTTGGGTAGCCTCATGCAGACACGCACGCTTGATAAGATTACAGCTGTCAACAGATGCCGCGGCCCTCGGCCGTCGGGCTTGGTGAAAGGGGGGAGAGGTGTCTGTGACCTTGTGTGGAGCACGTCTGTTACCGTCGCGGTGCGGTCGGGACATCTGGAACTTCTGGGCGACGTCTTGCGTGAAAGTTAGATTAATATTGCTTGTAAGGTATTAAAATTAAAGTTACTTATATTCGCGCTAAAAAAAATATAACAATATGTCCGCTCAAATATTTATATTAAAAAAATTAAATATCTAAAAATTAAATTTACTTTATGTAAATTTTACTAAGATTGTTTAGAGACGAAATCACACACTAATTAACTAGGAACCCCAGCTCTACTACCATTTTTGTGCTGGTGATATTTAAGCTTCCACATTGTTATTAGAAATGAACAGAAACAAGGTGTGATTCCGTCTGAATATAATTACGTCAAATTTATTAAACGAATATTTATATCAGATATTAAAAAATATAAACATACAATATAAATTACGCACTTAAACAGATCTCTGGTATATTCAGAAAATAAAATATGGACTAGCCCTAACTGAAATTATAAAAAGGTCTCATTTAAAATATACATAACCAATAAAAAATACAAAATAAGTTTAAACTATCCCAGTATATATTATTAAAGTCCAGAAATTATGTTTATATGATGAACTGCGTCTGACGGCGTAATTTAGGTAAGTTCAAAAAAAGGTTGAAAGGCACAGTAGCACCGAAGGTCGGGGCTTCGTTTCCTGGAGATCACGCGGGAACATGATGCCAGGGCGCCTGTGTGGTGTTGAGGGAGGGAGATGAAAGTGCCAATTCGGCGTCCGGCTCTCGGACCCTGTCTGTAACAGTCCGAATCAAAACTGATCAGAACTTGTACACAGACAGTATACAGGGCAGAAAATGCCCGGAAAAGTTAAGGGGAGGTTGAGGAAAGTCGCGGATCGTAACTCACCAGACAGGGAAGTTGGTTTCTATTTACCGATGCGTCGCCAGCCAGGAACTGGATCCGGCGAATGCGCGGCTAGGCGCGGAAGATTTCACTATTTCAAAAAAATTATTTAAAAGAAAAATAACTATTACTCTTTGTACTACGCAGACGGACTAAACTACATAAAGAAGATTATAGGGATAGCATCCCTTATTTAGGCGACTACATAGTCGGTTGCGGCCGGATGGAAGTTTTGCAGTGTCTCGACGACTCGCCGATAGTCGCAAATGGTCCGTCTGCAGTCGTGACGCGAAGTGTCTCGCGAAGAACCACGTCTCGTAATTAAAAGTAAATATTCTATCAAAAGTGGAGGGGGGGACTAGGAGTCCAGACCGAAAGGTTACGAAGTTCACCGAGTGGGTGTCATAAAAAAAACTCTGACTGATGTCTCGAAGTTGGTAGCACTGGCCGACCTTAGCGCTACCTGTTGACAGGTGTCTGAAATAAAAAAGAATCGACTCGCCCAAGGCGTCTGCTTTAACAAGGGAATAAAGGGGCAGTCAGGTGCTACACTCTGGCGGCCAAGATAATAAGTTACTGTTTCTGCCGCGAGATGTCGTGGGGTGGTCCAATTTGGCACACAAATTTTTTATGCCCGTCGCCCTTGGAGACGGTCGCTGTCTGCTGGGATTTATGACCGGTCATTGGTCTTAGGCGAATTCTTAGAACCGATAGGGAAGGGGGGTGGACAAAAGCGCAATGACGCTGGTATCTAGCATCCATTATGTGACTCCAGGGGAGTGAACCTAAGACGTTTGCGTGACGGTAAAGGCTATGGTCAGTTGGTCTCTGAGAAATGGTAACAACTCGTCCAGAGCTGTTGTATGCAGTTTTAGTCATGAAGTGAAGTAACGTTACAGGCCTGGGACGTGCCTGTAAGCAAGGGAAATGTTAAACGCTCTGCCAACAAAGTCTTAGATCTGCAAAATATCCTATAGGTCTCTGGGAAAGGTGCTTCAGACTACTGGCACAAAGTTTAACTAAGGAGAGTACACCAGCCTAACAAAGAGTAAATCATCCTTTAGAAACCAAATTATAAAGAAAAATGAAATTTCCAAAAATAAATATAAAATTATATAAAATTTAAAAAAAAAGTGTCGAAATACCAAATTTCCGGCACACAGAAATTAACCTTAACCTTAACCTTAAACTGTGGCCTTAAAATTTACAATTGACCTTGTCCTTTATTTTTGACCTTGAACAAGATATTGAATTCTGATCCCAGATGCCATCTTGAATTTATCAACCTGGAATGGAGCACTTAAATCCCCGAATGTTGGATTTTTCGTTACGACCGCCATATTTAAAATACATTTTTATTTGTTGTTAATGAAAAAAATATAAAATAATAAAAAATCAAAACAATAATTTTTTTTTATTAAAAATTATAATACATTTCTCGGTTTTAACATGGTGATGTCATTCAATCAAAATTACAATGGATCCTTCCTTCACGGAAGCCACCGATAGACTGACCTCCCACCACTAATGCCAAGGTAGATATTACGTCAGCCAGTATTACGTCATGGTAGACATATTGTTTTCGTCTGCAAAAGGTCGCCATCTTAGGTCTGCGATATTTAAAACGAGCTATTGTTGCACTTTTATATACGATGCATTTTGATGTGTATGAAGTAATAATACTGTAATTTCATTTAGATAGCCATCTTGAAAATCCGCATTTTTCAACAGATAAAACAAACAAACAAATTCTAAATAAGTCAATAAAATTTTAATATAAAAAACCTCCACATATGAAAAACTGTCCGCAATATTAAAAATCCATAATTATTATATGATTTTAATAATAACATTTTAAAATTCATAAAACTTAATTGAAATATGTTTTTATTAATTTCACAGGTGACATTTGACCTTGACCTTTAACATTGACCTTTGACTTTTGTCATTGACAATTGAAATTTATGTATGACCTAGAACTTTAAATTCAACTTTGACTATTAACCTTGACTATGACCTTGAACTCTGACCTCAAACACCATTCTGAATTCAACCATCTTGGAACCAAGAACTCCAAAACCCGAATGTTGCAATTATCGTTACGGCCGCCATCTATAAATCTCGCAGTTATATTCCGATAATAATGAAAACAATTAAAAATCATTAAAAAATCTCAATAATTAACATTTAAATAAAAAAAACGAAAAGTTCCTCAGTTCGAACCCGGCGAGGTCAATCGATTAATACTAGCAAATGATCCTTCCTCCATGGAAGCCACCGGTAGACTGACCTCAAACCACTAATGCCAAGGCAGATATTATGTCAGCCAGTACATCATGGCGGCCATCTTGTTTTCGTCTGCTGGATACCTCCATATTGGATACGACATATGTTGTGGTGTTCTACATAACACTGTCACCATATTAGTTTGAATTTTACACGTTCATTTATTACTGTGCCGTCCACCATCTTGGCATCCGGTCGCCATCTTGGAAATCTTTAAATTTTAAGCTATAAATTCGGAAAAAATTCCAAAAATCATCAGAAAATTGTCTACCTCAGTCCTTGATCAATGCAAAAAAGGAAATATCAAAAAATAACATGATCGAGAAATAAAAAAAAAACAAATTTAAAATAAAAAGTTTATTACAGAAATTCTACACGTACAATAAACAAGCAAATTACAAGTGTTTCTCGATGTATACAGTCTTCTAAAAAGGCGAAGCGATACCTTTACACGAGTTTTCAGGGCAGTTTTACATGACAGTTGATTAACCAGGCACATCTAGTTGTTGGCTAGACACCTCCAGTCAGTAGCCAGACATATCCAGTATATGACCAGCCACGCCTTGATGTAAGCTAGACATAGATATTCAGTGGTCAGGAACGCATGTCCAGTAGGTGCCCAGCCACATCCAGTTGGTAGCCAGGTGCAATAATTAGGTGGTCAAACACATCCAATCAGTAGCCAAGAGGTATTTTACTTCGATACTCTGCTAGCATGTTAAACAATTCATGTACAATGTCAGGCTTATGAACTAGGGATCTCTATACCATGAGGCCATTCATGCCCTGACTACAGTCTTGTCGATGCACATTAAAAAAAAGAAACATTAAAAAAATACACACTTGGAATAAATTAAAGAAATAAATAAATAAATAAATAAATAAATAAAAAAGAAAGCATAATTGGAAGCACAATCCAAAAAAGGAAACAAAAACACAAGCGCAATCAATGGAAAGAAAGCATATTAAAAAAGGAAGCACAATTGGAAGCACAGTCAACGAAAAGGAAGCACATTTGGAAGAACTTTCAGAAAAAGGAAGCGCATTCTAAATAGAAAGCACATTCGTCAAATAGGAAGCACATTCGTCAAATAGGAAGCACATTCGACAAAAAAAGAAGAAAATTCGACAAATAGGAAGCATTTTCGACTAAAAGAAAGTACATCTCGACAAAAAGGAAGTACACTTCGTCAAAAAGACTGCATATTCGACAATAAGGAAGTACATTCGACAGAAAAAAGCACATCCCATAAAAAGGAAGAACATTCTACAAAAACGCAGTACACTGAACAAAAAGTAAGCAGACTTAACAAAAAGGAAGCACATTTCGACAAAAAGGAAGCACATTTCTATAAAAAGTAAGAGCACATTCGACAAAAAGGAAACATTTTTGCAAACATATAAGGAAAAAGGAAAAACATTAAAAATAGAAGCTGTATTACGAGAACTCAGTCTTAGTAACAAATCCGATTTCGAGAAATATAGGATTTTTTTTTTTTGAAAACCAAAATATAATTTTATTTTTATTTTTTTACAAATGCAGGTCAATTATGTCAGTATTGCATGTAGCAAGCGTCCCTCAGTTTATTTATTTTATTTATTTATTCAATTTTTGTTCTGTAGATCCCATATGGAGGTAAGGACTTCAGGATATAGAACAAGTCAATTAATACAAATATATACATATATACCAACAAACTGTACAACCACAAAAACTAATTATTACACAGTACTTTTACATTTCAAAAGTAAGAAAGAGAGATTAAAAAAAAACATGGGTACATAAAAAAGAACATGGGTACACAAGAAATTGTATTAACTGAAGTCTAAACCTCAGAGTGAAGAGTTAATTTACAAAACTCAATATTTTTCTCGTTTTGTGATATATTTAAATAAAATTTACCAGAGTTTAGTTTTCGTATCTGCTATTAGGTCAAAGAATTCTATCAGAGAGTAAGAAGGATGTTCTAACAGAACTTGTTTGATTGTTCTTTTGAATATAGGTAAATCGGTTATATTTGTGACATTTTGTGGCAATAAGTTGTAAATTTTTATGCCTATGTAATTTGTGCCCTTTTCATACTGACTGGTATTATGACCTGTTATCATCAATTTATTGGAGTTTCTTGTGTTGTATAAATGAATATCTAGATTTTTTTTGTAAATAGCATTTCTCCTTATGTATGAATAATAGTATTCTTAGTATATACTCGTTTATGACTGTTAAGATTTTAAGTTTTCTGAAATTTTGTTTACAGTGAGCTGACATTTTGTTATGTGTCATTATATGAATAGCTCTTTTTTGTAATTTTAGAATTGTTTCAATTCCCACAAAGTTTCCCCAGATTTCTATATTATATGTCATTATAGAGTGGAAGTGAGCATAGTAGACAGTTTTTAATGTTTCAATACTAACTATGTCTGCCAGTCTTCTTAGTACATAGCAGGATAAACTTAGCCTGCTAGCGACAGAGTTAATATGGTATTTATACTTTAGCTGTTCATCTAAGTTCACACCAAGGAATTTAACATTTGATGTTCTAGTTATGATATTACTGTTAAACTTTAATTCAAACTTTTATTCTACTGGATTATGTCTGTTCCTAAAATTTATAGTTCTTAGAGTATAAAGGCTACTTCGTTGAGTTCCGAGTAATTTCCTGTCCTAAGCGAAACCATTAGTAGTCTTGGACGATCCTCCAATATGTTAGGATCCTCCCATGATGTGTAATCGATTTCTTTTGCTATCGTCATCTTCCTTAATTATTTGTTACTAACATTTTTAAGATCACTATCGTCCCAGAGATAATTGTAAGCTTGATCTGAATAATTCATATTATCACATCATTTCCATCGTTTTGTCTCAGGACTTCGTCACAGTCTTCGATCTTGCCAGCTTTAGGTGCTTTATCACAGTTTTTTTATCTTGTCACCAGCTCCAGAGTCACTTGTGCCATCATCTTAGAAGTTACCCTCTTCACCTGGATTACTGTAATAATTTGAAATGATCATCGTCTAAAAGCTTCCTTTTTAGGTGTCCTTAATTTTTTCAAAGTATGGAGGATCTACTTGAAATGGGCTTGAATGTATCTTACTTTTCTCTGTGATGATACTTCCATTGTTTTCAGTCTTCCTTAAACAGTCAGAATCCTACAGTTTAAGTTTTTTGTCGATATTAGGAGAACTATGAACATAATCACATTCAAGATAAGGAAAATTATTGTCGTTATGCAGCACATTCTTCTTTAGAATAGTAGCTCCATCGTTGTCCTGTTTCTTGTAAGAGGGCTCAACTTTACAAGTTTTGCCATGTCTTTTTCAGCTCTCTTCGTGTGAACGACTTGCTGCAATGAACATAACTTATTACTTTCCGTAGTGGGTTTTTAACACAGTCATTCTTCTCACGTTGTCTAACATTCTTTCTCAGGAAAAATTCCTTACTGCAGTATCTATGGTGGTGTCCTTCCGATACAGCTGCAGCCAATGAACCAGGATTTATGTTAGCTTTTGCGACTAATGCAAGATGCCAACTGGCCTTGAGATTTGTTTATGGTCATCACGAAGGCCAGACGCACAGGGAATTGAAGTCGTTTAAAATCGAATGGCATGTCTGTTGGAATCATCGGGATGCGCAGAATCAAAACATCATTTCCTTTGTACTTTCCCGTGATAATAGTCGCCTCGATGACGTTGTTCATAAGCTTTTTAACATTCAGTCTCGTTCCATTGCATAGTCGAGGTTGATTGATGTTACGTAACACGATGATGACTGGGCCTACTTTCAATTGCAAATTTGAAGTGGTAATCCAGGCAATTCTAGGGAATTCAAAAATTCTGTCGGATAGTTGACTATCTCATCCTGGTTGATAACTGTGTCAACCGATTTGAAGGAAAACAACTGTCCCGGAATGAAAATTTGAACGGACACATTAAGATCATCTACATCTTTGTTTTTCGCTGCCAATATGGCTCGTTCGCGCAGCCAATTATGGTTTTTGAATATCTGTGCTACTTTCGGAAACACACGCCGAATGAGCTCCTCCTTCGATTCGGTCAACTGACAGAAATCAGTGGGAAATGTGACTAATCCAGTCGAGATGTCAACTGCAATTTTCCCATTACCAATGTCCAACAATTGCTTCGAAAACACATCTGTATTTCAATCTTGTTGCAAAAACACTCGCATGTTAGTCGTCAATCGGAATGTCTTCACATGCCGCCACAAATTTGATGATTTTAAGCACGCGTTTAGTTCGTCAGCTACAGTTGATCGTGGAATAACTGGAAGAGTCTGACGAAAATCACCGGACAACAGAATCATGGCTCCACCAAAAATGTTTTGATTTTCACGAAGAAATTTCAACGTTCTGTCCAGCGCTTCCAGTGACCTCTTGTGGGTCATCGAGCATTCGTCCCAAACGATCAATTTGCATATCTGTAGAATCTTCGCCATTGCGCTGTTTTTGGCAAGGTTGCAAGCTGGTATCTCGTTGATTTGCATGTTCAGCTGCAATTTGCAGGCAGAATGTGCAGTTCGTCCACCTTCTAACAAAGTCGCTGCTATTCCAGATGAAGCCAATGCTAGGACAACTTCATTCTGCGATCGAATCCTTGCCAAAAGCAATGAAATCAAGAACGTTTTCCCAGTCCCTCCGGGACCATCCAGGAAGTAAATTCCACCAGTTCCATTGTTCACAGCTTCTATCAAAGAGTCGTATACAGTCTTTTGTTGTTCATTCAATTGCGAAACATTTTTACGAACTGCTTCACCTAATGCTTCGGTGTCGTATCGTTGTTCTCTTTGTAACTCGTGGTTAAAAACATATTGCATTGGACGATTGGATGATATCATCCCCAAATACGACATTTTACTCGTCATCAATAAACACATGTCTTCTATCATGATCAATGTCTCATTGTTAATTTCTGCAGTCATTTTCAATGTCGGATTTAAAGTTTGGTGACGCACACGATGCAAAACATCTTCAGACATGTCGTCCTTATATTTGACCCACAAATCGTTCGGATTTGAAGGGAAACATGTGGATATGATAATCGCAAAAAATGTGCGAATTTGATGAGGTGATGAAGATATGACAGAATCTTTGAGCGTATTATCCCAATGCGAATCGTTCTCAAGTAACTGTATGAGTTGACATGCCGCATGGTAAGTTGCACACTGTAACACCCCTCGTGCCTCAAAATTGAATTATTTTAAAAGGAGCCTTGGAAACTTGCTGGATAAAAAAAGTTAAATAAGTTGATTTACCAGAGGCGACACGAGGTGGGGAACAAACAAAATTTAGGAACTTCCTGTAACAGACAAGGAGAAAGTTGTGGATCGTTAAAATCAATAAATAAAAACTACACGATTAACTTGATCTATAGTTTCTCTGTTTTATTTGCCCTGATGAATTATCTTGTTTCCATTATTTTACAAACAAAAGGTTTTAACAAGTTTCAAAGATTAACAAAAAAGAAAAACGAAAATGGGCCGGCCCGCGATTATTTAAAACAATTTACATTCTTAGTTTGAAATATAAACATTTGCATTATGAGTTTCACACTCAAAATTGGATGGATCCGATGATTACATTGATAATTAGTTCTCTTCGTTCTACATGTTCTTGAGGAAAACACTGGTCGCTGGTGGGTTGGTCATCCGCTTAAGATAGTTCGTAGCTAGGTAAAGGGGAAATGTTGAATTTACATTACCACCCGGGGTCTTCAAACGATCACGTCGGGTAGTAGAAAAGTTTCTTCTAATGTGACCCACGGAACAGGAAGGGGTGGGGGGGCCACGAGATGGGAGCAATCAGTCTCTCCCCGTCATCGACCCTGTCTGCAACAGTCCAAATCAAAACTGATTAGAACTTGTATACAGGCAGTCTATGGGGCAGAAAATGCCCGAAAAAAAAATTTAAGGGAAAAAAAGGGGGGGTCGCGAATTATCACTCACCAAAACAGGGGAGTTGCCCAGCACGCTGCAGTCGTGGAGTCAGCCAGGGTCTGGAGCTCGCGTATTGCGCGGCAGGACGCGGTTGATTTCTAATTAAAAAAAAAATTAAAAGCTAAAAATAATAACTATTACATTTTATACTACGCAGACGGACTAAACTACTTGAAAAAGATTATAGGGATAGCATCCCTCATTTAGGCGACTACATAGTCGGTTGCGGCCGGATGGAAGTTTTGCAGAGTCTCGTCGACTCGCCGATAATCAAACGGTCCGTCTGCAGTCGCGGCGCGAAGTGTCCCGCGGAGAAACGCGTCTCATAATTAAAAGTGCCCGCCGGCTCTTAGAGGTGGGGGGGGGGGGGGTCTGGGCCGCCGAAAGATTCCGAACTTGCACGAATGCGGGCGGAAAAAAACTCTGGCAGGAGTTTTGAAGTTGGCATCACTGGGCGACACTAGAGAACTCTGTCGGGGGGGGCGGTCTGAGTTGAAAACAATCGACTCGCCCCTGGCGTCCATATAACTCAAGGGAGAGCAGGTGCTGCTCTCTGGCGCCTTAGAGGGTAGGCTAGCGGAGAAGTTCGCGACTTGGTCGCTAGGTAGCGCTTGTGCTCAGTTTTAGGGCGCACGTTTTTGCGAAAAGACCTTGGGGACGGTCACTGTTGTCCAGGGGGTTACGACCGGTCATTGGTCTTACTTGGAACTGAGAAGGGGGGGAGGGTAAAAATGCAATGGCGCTGAGAACAAGCGTCCCGTCGTGACTGCAGAGGATCGAACATAACACTAATACGTGATCAAAAAGGCCAATCTCAGCTCGTCTCTGAGAACTGGTCGCCTGCAGGCTACAGGCTTGTCTATGCAGTTAGGGTCACGAAGAGAAATGATATTACAGGCTTGAGGCGTGACTGAAGGCGGGGGAAAAGGTAAGCTGTCTGCATGTCAGGGATTAGGCCAGCAAAATATCCGATACGCCAATGGGAAAGGGGCTTCAGAGCACTGAGACAAAGTTTAACTCAGAGGAGTACACCAGACTAACAAATTAAAATTACACTATAGTAGAGCAAATAAAATTTCCACACAAAAAAAAATTATAAATCATAATAAAAATTTAAAATATATCGTGTCGAAATTACTAATTAACGGCACATACTTCCCCCCTGAAAGATGGAGTCAGGGTGGCCCACTTGGGCCACCAAAAACCTGGGTTCCAGAAACTTACCCTGTACCAGGATCTACTGTAGTAAACTACTTACAATGACTAACAATTCTTACGTGTTTAAATAAAGTCTAAAATTTACAGATAACTTATTGAATTAGGGGCGCCCCTTTAAACTAGACAACTTAGAGTAACACTTCTTAACTTAAACATCTTATAAACTAGTACCATGGATTTTTTATATTACTTATAATTATGACCTAGGTTTTTTTTTATATCAAAACGTTGGTTGAGTATGGCATGCCGTAGTAGGAACGCTGTTCCATGTATAAAGAAACACAGTGAAGAGTGCCCTAATTTTAGGTTGGGGTGTACTTTCTTCAACTGAGAAATGTGTGCGCGCGCGCGATATTCGCCGGAGCTGGGGTCGGCTAACGCGACCGTGACTGGCGTGAGGTATCGCTGGATCTGCCAGGGGCCATTCCAACGATATGAAAGCTTGGCTGACCTCTTGTCGATCGCCTTGCTGAGTGTGTGTGCTCTGCACAACATTAAATCTCCTACTCTGTAGGGATTGGGATAGCGTTTTTTGTTATATTTTTGCCTGCTTGCCTCGTGGGCCAAGTTCAGGTTTTTACAAGCTCTACTCCAGACTTCCTTAATGATCCTGGGGTCGTCTGGTAGTAACTCTTTTAACGTCCATTGATTAGAGAGTGGGGTGTTGGGCTGGTATGTAAACATGAGTTCAAACGGTGTTGTTTTGTGACTTTCATGTCTGGCGGAATTGAAAGCCATTTGCAACCACACGAGATTGGAATCCCACCTATCCTGCGAGTTCGCATGGAATGCTATTAAGGCAGACCGGAGGTTTCGGTTGAAACTCTCCGCATGCGAAGGCTGGGGGTAGTAGGGAGTCGTAGTCACATGCTGAATCCCGTGTGAAAAGCACATGTTTTTGAAAATTGTCGATTTGAATTTTGTGGCGTTATCGGAAACAATGATGGAAGGTACCCCGGATATTTTGAAAATATAATTTTGGAGGGCTCGAATGGTGATTTCGGCTGTGGCTCTTCTAACAGGGATTAGCCACACAAATTTTGAGAATGCATCTACGCATACTAGAAGCATTGAATTTCCGTCTTTTAACCTTGGGAAGGGTCCCACAAAATCTATGAAAAGCTTTTGCATGGGCCTTTCGGCCACGTCAGAACTTAAATAGCCGAACTGGGTCTGCTGCGCAGGTTTACTCAATGCACATAATTTGCACAATTTCACCCTTTGCGTTATATCCTTGTGCATTCCGTCCCAGATAAAATTCCTGTGAATGTTTTCAATTGTTTTGAAAATTCCTAAATGTGCGCCCAAAGGTGACGAGTGGTAATATTGAAAAACCATGTCCCTGAGATTCTGAGGTAGGGCTATTCTGAAATTTTTTGCTTGTTGTGTCCTTCGGTAAAGTATGCCTTTTGAAAGTTTGTAATATTTTGGAGGTGAGCCTGATTTTATTTGGTTAATTATGTCGGACAATTGTGGGTCAGAATTTTGATTTGATTGTATGTCGGAAAATGCTAGAGGAAAATCTGTTAACAATGCGTGGCAGGCAATAGGATTGTTTTCCTGAATCTCGGAGTTGGAAGGATTCTCGAACATTCGAGAAAGAGTATCTGCCACGATGTTCTGTGAACCACGAATATGTTGGATGTTGAATTTGAGAGAAGCAATTTTTACAATCCACCGACCTAATTTACCTAGTTGCTTTGGATGGGCTAGAAGCCAAGCAAGGGCCTGGTTGTCGGTTTCTAGTAGGAATTCTTTGAGTTCCAAATAGGGCCGGAACTTATCTATGCCGAAAACTACGGCAAGGCACTCAAGTTCGTATACCGAGGAGGCTTTCCTCTCCTGGTGTGTTAGGGTGCGGGAGGCGAAAGCTATAGGTTGCCTGCAGCCATCGAATTCTTGTGACAACACGGCCCCAATGGCCACACTGGATGCATCGGTTTGCAAAATAAAAGGTTTACTGAAATCAGCCATTCTAAGTACTGGAGGGCTAGCTATTGCATTTTTTAGAAAATTGAAAGCTTTGTCCTGTTCTGGACCCCAATTGAAAACGGAATTATTTTTACGTAGAGCATTCAGTGGTGCTGCATGCTCAGCAAAATTAGGTATGAATTTGGCGTAAAAGTTTGCCATGCCAATAAACCTGGAAATGCCCTTAGCATCTTTAGGGGGTTGGAAATCCTTTATCGCTTGTGTGCGATTAGGGTCAATGGTCACTCCTCGACTTGAAATCAGGTGTCCGAGGAAAGAAATTTCCTGCACTGCAAATTTCACCTTCTTTGTATTAACAGTGAGGCCGGATTTACGTAGTCGCTTAAGGACTTCTTGCAAATGAGCCATATGCTCTTCAAAAGATTCTGAATAAACAACGACATCATCAAGATAATTAAAAACAAATTTGAATTTCAGGTCGCCGAAAATTTGGTCTAGAAGGCGTGTTAACACTTGGGCGCCTGTGGCTAGGCCAAAGGGTACTACCTTGTATTGATACAGATTCCACGGAACGCAGAAACTTGTGACGTGTTTTGACTCTGGTGTTAGTGGTATTTGATGATAGGCCGAATTTAGGTCAAACACACTGAAAAATTTGGCTTTACTAAACCAGTGACATGCCGAATTTAGGTCTGGTAATGGCGTCATCTCTACTTCAATTTGCCGATTTACGCGGCGGAAATCGACCACCATGCGGTGACCTTGGCCTTGGTCCTTGGGTACTAAAAATGCCGGGGAGGCGAAACTGGAAGTGGAAGGTTCGATAACATCTTTGTCCAATAAACTTTGTATGTGATCCCGCATTATCTGCATTTTAGGTCCTAATAATTGGTAAGGGTGACACCTAACTGGGGTTTTGTCCAAAAGCTTAATTTCATATTGGGTGAGATGGGTGCGCCCTAATTTTTCACTCAAAACGTCGGGAAAGTTACTGCATAACTTCTCTATTTCTTGTTTCTGTTCAAAGTTAAGATGGGTTAGTGAAATATTATTATCACCTTTAGCCTCTGTGTGAATGGCATTTACTTTTCTCTGACATTTTGCGTCAGGTGACACAAAAGAAACAAAAACTTGGTTGTTAAATTTAAAGTGAACTCTTCGTGCTTTCAAATCAATTATCATGCCTGTTTTTGCAATAAAATCGGAACCAAAAATTAAATCTGTGGCCAAATCATCTGCTACTAAGAATGGGAAAGACCAAGAAAACAAATCGATTTTTACTTTAACAAAAACAATACGATTTACCTTCAAAGGCTGTTCAGCAGCTGTAAAACACTTTATTTTTATTGGCTCTACCATTTGAGTCAAACGGTCTTGTTGTAATTTCCTGAATAGCTGGCCTGACACGAATGATCGCACGGATCCAGTATCTATTAGGCCTGGAACTTCTTGTTTTCCAATTATTGTGTTGACGTAGGGCAAAACTGTGGGTATATTAGCTAGAATATTATGACATTTTCTTTTGTCCGTGGTTCGCGGACAATTACATCGTCTGCACATAGGCCTAAACGTGTTACAGTTTTCCGTTTGCTTGACTTGACAAGCTTTGTTTTTCTTAGCTCGCCTTTGTTTTTGTTTTCTTAGTTTATATTTTTCTCTGTGTGGGGAAGCTGTGTTTTGTTGAAGTTTTTGGTCGAATTTGGCATTAGGGCCGGTGTGAAGGGAAAAATTTCTAACTGTTGTTTGGGCGGCTGGCTCAGAAAGAATTCTTTCTGGCCAGCGGTTTACACGTTTTTTGGATTCTGAGGATAGTTAGAATTTGGCCGATAGTTTCTTGCACGACACTGCTCAATGTAGTGCCCAGGCTTTTTGCAGTACCTGCAGACAGGTATCCGTTGATCTTTATTTTGAGGCTTAGCGACTTGTTCATTGCTGTTTTTGTGTTGCGAATTTTTGTTATAATACTGCTGTTTATTTTCTGTTATTCTGGTATTGTTGTGGGCGTAGACATTAGCTTCTCGATTTCGCTGGTGGTCTGCATATTCTACATTTGTGTTGGAGATGCACAAGCGATCAAGCTCAGCAAAATTTTGTGGTCGGGCCTGAAAAACTGCCCGCGATCTTTCTTGAGGGTTAATTCCATCAAGTATGTTAGAGACTATCTCACTCTCAGACACTCGCAACCGAAGAATTTGAGCAGCTAGTTTGATGTCTGCTATGTAATTAGGTAAGGCTTCATTTCTTTGTTGTAGCCTGTTGTACCATTCCAACCTGATGTTGGTCATCAAACGGGCTGGAATAAAATAATTTAGTATATCTTCGTGAAATTGATCAAAAGAATAATTTTGCTCAATGGCGAGCGTCACTCGCTCGCCCAAGGGTGGTTGTGTAAAGGGGAAAATAACTTCTAGGAGTTCCCTGTCTGGAAGGTTTGCCTTTTGTTTGATTTTGAACAAATTCTTTAGGAAGTCGATTAGGCTCCTGGGCTCCAACCCTGTGGTTTCCTTAAAATTAGCCAGCAGTCTTTCAACGGGATTTGGTATCTTAGCGTAAAAACTACCTCCAGTTGTCTGATTGAAGGTAGGAACCACAGGTACTGGGTTCGGTGCTAGATTAGAGGCTTGAGGTGTGACTGGTGGAGGTTGAGTTTGGTTTTGAAGTTGGTATACCTGCGGGCCCAATGGCAGGTATGTGGTGGCGGGGCTGGGGTAAGGAAGTTGTGATTCTATCCTGCTACCAGGGTGCACAGGAACTGGTTGTGGTAGCGTAGCTGCCAGGGTGGAAGGAAAGGCTATCAGTGGCGAAACCGACCTTCCACTGGCCGAGGAGGTGGGAAGGGCTTCCGGAGAGGTATGGAGGGATGAGAAGGCTGACCAGAATTCATGATAGGGGTTGAAAATGGCAGGTGAGGTGGAGGGTAGGTATATGGGTTGGGGCATGTAAACAGGATGAGCTGAGAGCGAATGCATAGGATAGGCGAAGGTGACATTGGTGCTCGGGTGAGTACCAGTCGCCATGACAGTCGCAGATGGAAAATGAGATGGTGTGAATGTCGAAGTCAATGCCCGGCGACGTGATGTCACGGGGGTGAGGGTGGTGGGGAGGGTAAAGGAGGTGGGGTAGGGACTGGGCTGCCTCCAGTGTGCATTTGTTTTGGGGGTTCCTGTACTTTACTGTCAGTTACTCCTCCTGCCACTGCCTCTACGGGTTCAAGTATTCTTTGGTCGATTGCGGCTAGTTTGCTCCGCAATTGGAAATTTAGACCAGGAATCTGTTGCCTACATTTCTCGATCTCCCTTTGGTAGATCCCATTTAATTTCTTAGTGGCTACTATTGTGAGGTTGGTAAATCTCGTGCCAATATGACTCAAGCGAGTTAGCGCACGTAAGATGTTGTTTCTATTTGTCTCGTCTCGTATAGAATTAGTGTAACTGTGGAGTTCCTGAAATTTATTACAAACACAGTTAAATTCCTCCAAAGAGTCCAAGTCAGCGAGATTAGTGACTTGTGGTTGAATTTCGTCGGCACACGCAGCTCGGAATCTTCTCCGGAGCATGCCCATGTTACCGAGGATTGACAAACCTCGAAATCGGAGTTCGTACTCCAGCTCGTCACGGAGGAGATACTCCGGCGTGAGCATTGTGTCCCTTTCGGAGGTGGAGCTTGGTCCAGTCTTACGAGGACAGCAAAACATATACACAAAATTTACGTTGATTGGTCAACCAACAAAGACTTAAAACTATGGTTGAAACAGTACCTTAAATTCTACACAAGACACTCTTAATTTAACTTAGCTTAATAATATCGTAGTTGCTCCGACGGGTCGGAAGTATGTGCCCAGAATAATGAAACATATATTAGTTTAGTCAAAATTAATTTGGTACTTCTGCTGCTCGAGAAAAGAAAAGAACAAGGCCACGGCGGGCGGACAGTGGTCTGCGAAGGTCGTGCAGGACGCACAGGGCGGTGAACTGAACTCGACGCGACAACGCGCGCCGTGAGAGATAAGCAGCGTGCAGGGACGGGGGAGGGGTGGCTACAAACTTGTCAACAGCACGTTCGGTGACGCGCGGTGGGGAGGACAGCTGGCTGGCTGACAGACGTCTCGCGCGCTACGCGCTAGCCTAAGTCCAAACGGAATTTTAACTCAAGATAAATTTTAAAATTTTTAACTCAATATAACTACGGGGTGTACCAGCGATCAGTTTACAATATTATTACAAAATTGCTATTATCAAAAATTAATTTAAAAAAAAATTTTTTTTTACTTTTATTTTTATTTTAGATATGCTTATATTATTCAAGTATGCCTATAGATCAAGGAAACCATGCTCTGCTACCAAGTTGTAACACCCCTCGTGCCTCAAAATTGAATTATTTTGAATTAATTAAAAGAGCCTTGGAAAATTGCTGGATAAAAAAAAATAAGTTAAATAAATTGATTTACCAGAGGCGACACGAGGTGGGGAACAAACAAATTTAGGAACTTCCTGTAACAAGCAAGGAGGAAGTTGGGGGATCATTAAAATCAATAAATAAAAACTACACGATTAACTTGATCTATAGTTTCCCTGTTTTATTTGCCCTGATGAATTATCTTGTTTCCATTATTTTACATACAAAAGGTTTTAACAAGTTTCAAAGATTAACAAAAAGAAAAACGAAAATGGGCCGGCCCGCGATTATTTAAAACAATTTACATTCTTAGTTTGAAATATAAACATTTGCATTATGAGTTTTACACTCAAAATTGGATGGATCCGATGATTACATTGATAATTAGTTCTATTCGTTCTACATGTTCTTGAGGAAAACACTGGTCGCTGGTGGGTTGATCATCCGCTTAAGATAGTTCGTAGGTAGGTAAAGGGGAAATGTTGAATTTACATTACCACCCGGGGTCTTCAAACGATCACGTCGGGTAGTAGAAACGTTTCTTCTAATGTGACCCAAGGAACAGGAGGGGGGTGGCCACGAGATGGGAGCAATCAGTCTCTCCCCGTCATCGACCCTGTCTGCAACAGTCCAAATCAAAACTGATTAGAACTTGTATACAGGCAGTCTATGGGGCAGAAAATGCCCGAAAAAAAAATTTAAGGGAAAAAAAGGGGGGGTCGCGAATTATCACTCACCAAAACAGGGGAGTTGCCCAGCACGCTGCAGTCGTGGAGTCAGCCAGGGTCTGGAGCTCGCGAATTGCGCGGCAGGACGTGGATGATTTCTAATTTAAAAAAAATTACTATTACATTTTATACTAAGCAGACGGACTAAACTACTTGAAAAAGATTATAGGGATAGCATCCCTCATTTAGTCGACTACATAGTCGGTTGCGGCCGGATGGAAGTTTTGCAGAGTCTCGTCGACTCGCCGATAATCAAACGGTCCGTCTGCAGTCGCGGCGCGAAGTGTCCCGCGGAGAAACGCGTCTCGTAATTAAAAGTGCTCGCTGGCTCTTACAGGTGGGGGGGGGGTGTCTGGGCCGCCGAAAGATTCCGAACTTGCACGAATGCGGGCGGAAAAAAACTCTGGCAGGAGTTTTGAAGTTGGCATCACTGGGCGACACTAGAGAACTCTGTCGGGGGGGGGGGTCTGAGTTGAAAACAATCGACTCGCCCCTGGCGTCCATATAACTCAAGGGAGAGCAGGTGCTGCTCTCTGGCGCCTTAGAGGGTAGGCTAGCGGAGAAGTTCGCGACTTGGTCGCTAGGTAGCGCTTGTGCTCAGTTTTAGGGCGCACGTTTTTGCGAAGAGACCTTGGGGACGGTCACTGTTGTCCAGGGGGTTACGACCGGTCATTGGTCTTACTTGGAACTGAGAAGGGGGGGAGGGTAAAAGTGCAACGGCGCTGAGAACAAGCGTCCCGTCGTGGCTGCAGAGGAGCGAACATAACACTAATACGTGATGAAAAAGGCCAATCTCAGCTCGTCTCTGAGAACTGGTCGCCTGCAGGCTACAGGCTTGTCTATGCAGTTAGGGTCACGAAGAGAAATGATATTACAGGCTTGAGGCGTGACTGAAGGCGGGGGAAAAGGTAAGCTGTCTGCATGTCAGGGATTAGGCCAGCAAAATATCCGATACGCCGATGGGAAAGGGGCTTCAGAGCACTGAGACAAAGTTTAACTCAGAGGAGTACACCAGACTAACAAATTAAAATTACACTATAGTAGAGCAAATAAAATTTCCACACAAAAAAAATTTAAAATCATAATAAAAATTTAAAATATATCGTGTCGAAATTACTAATTAACGGCACACTATAATGAGGCAAATTTTAGACTAAATTATATGTGTCGTTAAGAGCGTCTATGGTGGAAGGCCGCGGCCTAAGATATGGGAGGACTTGCTGCCTGTCGCTCAGTGGCTATTCTGTAATTGAAGCTACGGTATATATAAATATGATGAGACAATAACAGCTAATGAGCGACAGCCATTAACCCTAGCACACCGCAGCCTTCCAATAAAGATGCCCATCGAAAATTAATATTGAAACATGTAATTAATTTGAGTGAAAAATTATGTATTACTTTAGATTTATTTTCGTTCATGTTACATAGCGTTTTCTTTCCATAGGCTAGTCATAGGTTCAGCAACTTAACCAAAGTAAGTTTACTCTTGGTTATTGAGCACTATATATATATATAAAATACATATAAAGTTGACATATATACACAACGAATATTTAAAACATACGTACAAACTTCGGCAGGCTGTTTCTGGAAAGAAGACAAGACGAAAGCCTAATAACCACTTTACTCATAAATCGAGTTACGAACCTCCGAAAATGGAATTTTCTATATCTTGAAATTAACATCATCAGTAAGTAAACTGTGGCATATGATTTTTTAGGAAGGAAACTTTACACCTTGCAAACGTGCTTTGAAATGCCTGCCCTGGTTTATTTTTTTATTTTTATTAGCTTTTCAGGTGAAAAAATTTGCTAAAACAGAAATGCCGTTATATTCATTGAAGGATGTTTATTACAACCCACGTATCTCGTGGTGAACAATTTGCGTTCTACAAAATCATCAGACGCAGTGCAAGTTATTCAAGAATAGGAAAATTTTATTTTTGGGTGTTCAAAACTCCGAATCCATTTACGAGAAAAGTATGGTACACAGGTTTTCGTCTTGTATTTTCGCCAGGAATATTCTGCCAGAATTTGTCAGTATGTTTTAGATACACGTTGTACATATATAGAATGCATTAGAAAGTTTACACACACACAAACACACAAATATATATATATATATATATATATATATATATATATATATAGAATACAGGAAAAAAATTGGTTGTCTGTTAAGTCGGTTTACGGACGATAGTTTAACGTGATAACGTCATAACAAAACATTGATGAAATGATTACATACTTTTATGAATAAAATTGAATCATTTTTATTGAATTATCACTATTTTGTACGGATACAAAGGAGTGAAATGAAATCTACAATTTAATTGATAAATTTACTTTTATTTGCACTCATTATTCAATTATTTTTATTACTTTAACGAAGAGATTATTTTAACTATAACGTTTATACATGTTTGCAATTTAACTTCTTCCAATATGTGTTATTCTGTTAAGAATATGACGATGATAGGAAAAGTAGGAAACGAATGGGAGTGTTTCAAGGATGATGTGAAGGTAAATGGCTTACGCAACACCAAGATGCTGTCAAAAATAATATATTTGCGCCACGGACTCTGCAGCAATGCTAGGAGGAACGGGTTAGCAAAGAGCAATGAAAATGTTACATTGAAATGCATGAAAACAGAATTACGCCACGGACTCGGTCGCAATGCTAGGAGGTTCAGGTTAGCAAAGAGCAATATAATATGAGCGTGACGGGACCCAGAGAAACGGGACAATGTGCGTAACGGGACACTTTTTGTGTGTGCAGCCGGCGTTCATAGATTTATTAGACGTGGTCACGTCAAAAATTTTACACATATAATATATAGAATACATTACTAACTTAAAAAATTGTTACCGTTTCCCGTAACTTTTTTTTTGTAATTAATAATTTAATTATTTGGTTATTGTTATTTCTTTATTCACTGTTATGTTTATCAGTCTTTTTTTATTTAATTGCATTAGGAGGACTCTAGCAACGTGAAACCGTTTGCTCAACGGCCGTCTAGTCATGTGTGCGTGTCGTTGTTTCGAGTGTACCCGAGGACGGCCGAAGAAGCTCGATGGTGACGTAGCCGAGTGACGCGCTCAGCGGTGGCGCGCGATTGTGCGGCACGGGACTTGCAAGCCGGACTCGAGAGGAGAAGGATGGTTCGGAGCGACCGTCTGGCCCGCGGTGTGGCAGCGACGCGGAGGCGCATTGACCACCAGCTGGGGCCCCACTCAACATGCTAAAAGTAAGGAGTCGACGCACATACTTGTTATAGCCAGAATAGGCGAAGGCCGGGGCTGTGAAATACTAAATGCTAAAATAGACTGTGATTCGCGACATAATTTGACTTTCTTCAGGACCGGCAATAATTTTTCTAGTGGATGAATGAACTTAAAGAAGTTAATGAACTTGTCACTCGGTCCCACATAGTCATCATTTGGATGGAGTGCACGGACACAGGTCAAGTACGTTTACGTATTATCATGAGGACTGCCGTATAAGCCGCGAGCAAACGGGAAAGTGCGCGCACAGGACAAAATAAAAACTTTAGATTTTTTGTTTAACTATAGTTTTATATATACTTATTTTTGTATAGGGCATTTATGTGTTACATGCAATGTATACGTGGAATCCTAGGTAGGTCTGATAGTAAATGTTGACTGCATTTAAATTTTTGGTGTTCTTTATAATGGTACTCACACATTGCCCGGGGAATAAGGAAATAAGCTATTCTCCTTTGGTTGGCCTTGGGGCATGAGTGTGGGGAGGAATTGCTAATCGCGCTGTTGCGGGAGTTCCACAGCAGCGGGGTTGCAATTTATCTGCGCCACTCTGCTTCCAAGTGCAGTCAAATGGGTTTCACGATAGTGTTTAACGTGTGTGCTATCATGGCAGTTAGTTGGATTTATCAGCTTAATAAGGACGGCCTGCAGGTGAACTTAAACGCGGCCGGAATCCCCTTTCAGGATGACGATGGGGTGGATGAATTACGACGCAAGTTGTCAAAATACTTAAAAAAAGATGTAAGCGAGGCCGGTGTTGTGTCAGGAGTTGGCACCGTAGAAAGACGTAATATGATCGCGGACTTGGAAAGTAAATTAGTATATGACAGTTTCAGAAATATTCCCAGTATGCATGGAGGGCAGCCCAGTGAATTAATAAGATTTTATATGGAATTAGATCGCATTAGAGAATTACAACCTTTTGCTACAGATGTAAAACTTTTACGATGCGTAATAAGTAAATGTCAAGGGGTGACACGTAACATAGTACGGGGTTGTGTCGAGGAAAAGTTAAGTTGGGAAAAATGTAAGGAGAAACTGTGGGAGAACTTATGTCCGCGACGAGTAAAAGAGAAATTACAACGGGAGAAAATTTACCGTTTTCAGCGGGCAGATGAGAGCATGGTAACTTACGTGACAGATATTTGTTATCATTCTAAAGTGATGGGAATAGCAATGTCACCCGATGATTTCATTTCTTTGTGCGTGGAAAACATGCGGCCGGAATTAAGACGTGAGTGCACGTTTATTGAAAAACCTAGGTCGTTGAGTGCTATAATAAAATGGGCCGCAGAAGTGGATAATATCTGGTGTGTTCAAGAGGAGTATGAAAAGGGTGAGCGAAAAGCGTACCAAAATGTCGAGGTGTCGCTTAGAGCCAAAGAATGTTACGCGTGTGGGGAGTGTGGACATCTAAAGAAAAGGTGCGTTCGTAAGACGTGGTTGGTAACGGGTACGCGGCAGGAAAACGAACGGACTGTTAAGGAAGACGGGGTTGAGGTACAGGCACGCTACCGACGTCAATGGAAAGATAAACCAAAGGTAGAGCACGGGAATACGCCCGTGAAGCAAGCACGAAATGTTAGAATAGTTCAAAAGAGCTTTAAAGGTCGTTGTTATTACTGTGGTGAGCAGGGCCATTTAAAAGCTAACTGCGATTCGGCGCGTGGATTTGAACGCGAGGGAATACAAAGATTTTGTAAACAAAAAAAGGGAGAGCAAATATGTGGGTATTGTGGGGCGAGCGGTCACGACAATAAAGATTGTAGTTTTAGAAAAAAGGAAATGAAGCTCCGGTTTGGAAATAAACACCGGATAGCAGTGATGCGGGCGAAAAATAGTTTTTACTTAGAATTATATATGTATGATAAAAAGAGGACGGCGCTCGTAGACACCGGGGCGAGTAACTGTTTTGTTAGTCAAGACTTTGTAAATGGTTTGGAAAAAGAAAGAAAATATCTCAAGCGTCAGCTCAAAACGGGACATAGTATACAGGTATATTTAGCTGACGGAAAAAAGCAAGATTTGCGAGTAAAAATAAAGTTGCATTTTAAAATTGGAAAATTTTCATGGAGTAGGGATTTTTGGGTGGTAAATAATTTAGTACATGACCTTATTTTGGGTTTAGATTTTTTGTCAGATACTAGGACCATAATCAATTGTAATAAAAGAGAAATACGGTTTGCCTTTAATGACATCAGTTGTTTCAAATTGAATAAAGGCGGTAATAGAAAGGAAGTAGTATGTGGAGGGATAGAAGGGGCCAGTGAGCATTTGGAAAACAGGGAAGTTAAGTCCATAGAAGGAATAATCCTAGAATTTGGGGATGTGATAACGGAAAAGATAGGGAAATGTGAGATGATGCCATACAAAATAAAGTTAACCAACTATAAGCCCATTAAATGTGTTCCCTACCAATGTGCCCCGCCTAAAATGCAGGCGTTTAGAGAGATAATCAACAATTTGGAAAAAGATGGCATAATAAGTAAATCTAGGTCGGTGTTTGCATCCCCAGCTTTCTTGGTAAAAAAGAAAAGGCCGGGAGAATTTAGGTTAGTTTTGGACTATCGTTTGTTGAACCAACGTATAAAACTGGATCCCTTCCCGATGCCGAAAATTGAGGTAATATTGCAATATTTACAGGAAGCTAAATATTTTACCATTTTAGATTTAAACGCAGCTTTTCATCAATGTGTATTAGAACCGGAAAGTCAGCAATATACCGGGTTTGTAACGCCATGGGGGCATTATGAGTGGAGGCGGGTGCCTTTTGGGGTTAATTTTGGGGCTCAGTGCTTATCAAGAATTATGAATACTTTGCTACAGGATTTTCAATATAAATTTACGGTTAGTTTTTTGGACGACATCTGTATATATTGACACGTCTCACTTTCAGAGGGGGGGTTCAATTCTTCAAAAATGTAGCTCTGAACATAAGAAACTCAAAACATTAACTAGCCATAGAGCATCTCACTGAGGATTGAATCTTAGTAGGTGTATTCTTATACAAGAATAGAAAATCAGGATACTGAGAAAAAAATAAGAGTAACCTAAAAACAATAGAACAATCACATTTATTTATAACAATTAAATAAAGCTGACAAATAATGAGGCACCTTCCATGTCCGCTACCAGCCTTATAGATATTCCGACAGAAAAACAATAAACCATATATAAGATTTTCTTAGTAGTACTAACACATTAACATAATCGTAATAATTTCCTCCAGGCCACCCAGTGATACCAAGCTTCATTAGCTCTTCCACAACTTCATTTTTAAAATTTATTAAGAACATCCACTACCTTGAAACGGATTTTAGAAATTATTTAGTTTAAGTTTATAACGTCATCATTTACATGAAAAGACAAGGATCGTGATGCAAACAAATTACCGAGTTATACTTGAAAATAAAAAGGGAACGGTAGTGCTCAACGTATTACACGTTAAAACCACTAAGTTTCTAAGAACAAATTATTTATAAGAGCAAATAATACACCAAACGAGAATTTTTAAAGTTAACTACGAAGAAACACTGAAGGCTAAGAGTCCGGCATCACTCAGGCGCCATTTCCGATAGCACTCACCTAACCATTACCAAGTCGCCGCGCGGCCGGGCAGCATGACAGCCTTCCACAGGATTACCGCCCCGCGAAAACATTTTACATCTCTTTTAAGCTATTTTCTTGGCCGCAAAACCCCTACGGGGAAAACATCCTGACGGGAAGTTTTCCTGTGTTTTACAAACACGTAAAGTTATTACAACAAGCCGGCCGCGCGGTCGGCCGCGCCAGGTTGCCCACGTAGTCAGAAAACCGGCCGCTAGATTGCGACACTCGCCTGCGCACGGCGACTGCGCACAATCTGCGCTCTCAGCTGGCCTCAAAAAAAAACGACAAACAAGTCTGCGCCGCGTTTCTCTGGAACTGCAGCAAACAACGTGTCAGCTGGCCTGGCTGAAACGCGGTCACGCCTGCGTTCCCAGACAAAGACGTGCAAGACTCGCACTCTTCCAGCCCCCCCGCAAACCCAAATCCAACAAAGGTGTTACCCCATCTTAGCGTGAGGGAAACCAAGTCCCGAACTAGCGAAAAGAATTTAAAATTGTATTTTCAACAAATAAACTAATTAAATAAATTAATGATAATTTTGAGCTACGCGACATCACCCCGGGCGGCAGGAGCTTGTGCCCCACAAGCTTACAACAATGCTTGGGGAATATTTAAGTTTGCTTCAAAAAAAAAAAACCAATTGTCCCTATCATTTCTATGTGATCCAGTTACAAATTTAAATTAGTGATTACAGTGGTTGTTGTTTAGGTATAAATACCAACTCTAAGTTCTACTAGCACTTATTGACAATTTCCTCTCGGAGGACAAATGTGTTTTACAAAATTTCACATGTTAGCACTGCTTGGGACAGCAAGCAGCCAGGAGGGATACGGCGAAGAGATGCACCAACTCAGGGCAGAGACAGGAACAGCCAGCGGAACTGTGAGCTGCAGAATCACACCCCACTCCAACTTCTGCCTCTCCCAGCCGGTTCATCCCGACGTCGTTCATCCCAACTGCTCGTCATCCACGGTACACGACACCATTCCTACACAAAATACATGAGCAGCATCAGGAGTCATACAATTACAAACAACTAAAAAAAAAACTCTCAAACATCAAAATAATAGTGAACAAATCAAACAATTAAATTATCTTACTTAAGTTAATGACGTATTTTCATGTGTTTATCAAGAAGTATTCATGAGATCAACATAGATCAACACAACTAACCAAGGAGGGTCATACCAGGTATCAACACAAAAATAACTTTTAAAGATTCTTAAAACAAGTAACTATTCAAAAACTAAACTCGTAACTCATCTGCAATATTCAACATCTTGAAGAAAAGCCTACCCCCCACATTTCGTAGAGGAAGGATAAGGTAAGGTACCTAATAGGAAAATTTACAACAAAAACTTGACTGTGTCCACGTGTAGGTTGAAAGTTTATAACTACACTGGCCTTGTCTTGCTATACACTTTGTTTTGAACGTCAGGTCAGTAGTTTCAAACGATGGATAATTCTAGTCTTCTCGATAAATTTGTTGTTTGGGGGGCCACACCCTATCGCGATGCGTAATCACTGTCCTTGGACATGGCCACTCCCAAACCGCTGATACTCCTGGTAATCGTGCATCACCACACGATTCGACGATACGGGCACCAGCCCGCAGCAATGGGTAGAAGCAGGTCCTCTTCTCCCAACTGGCCCACGTGGTATCTGGCTGACCCTTAACGACGCGCCTTCTCCCAACTCGAGAAGGGACAAGAGTTCTGGATGGAGCTGCACCACAGCACTCCTTTCGAAATTGCCCTTAACAAGTCCGCCTCAAAAGTCATTCTCTTCGATTGACGAAAACTATCAATGTCACTTCTTGAATAATAAAAACACAAGGGGGTGGGGGGGGTTATGGTGGAAAATGGGAATACGGAAAGGATCCCACCCACTTTCTCAATGATTAGTCCTGACGTCATAATTCCCCTTATTGAACCTGGTATTCTCCCTCCATCGTTATTTGGTTCTATAAAAATTATTTATGGGCGCATGCCCCTTCACATAAACATTAATCAAATTCTAATTTTTCTAATCGTAGGTAAAGCTTTACATTGAACAAAATTCATTCACTACTGATCATCACAAATGGAAATGGTTACTTTCAATTCCTCCCCAGTTTCACTGGATAACTTAGCTACACAACCATTATCTCTGGCTAGTATGTCTTTTAATTCTACCTTTCCACTGGTAGAAGGAACAGCATTTTCTACTGTAGTCGAGATTTCTACAGACATACTGAGGGGTTTCCGATTTCTCAGATATTTTAATAACAGAACTAAAAACATTCCAACTATTACCAATATAGTAATTACAGTTACACTTATTTCTATGCCAAGGGTAGTAACATTGTCCAAGGCGGATACTCTTGGTAGCGTTCCAATACCTACTAGATATGGATTTTTAATAATAATAAATAATAATACACTACTTACAATGGAAAGCGCAATACTCTGTAAGTTTTTCATTACAAATCTTGGTACGTTTTCTGGTTCTCTTAAATGAATCGGGTCTAAAGGGGTTTCAAACTTTGTCAAAGAAAAATTTAAATGTGGTATTAGAGTTGGCCAATTTTCATCTAAACAATCCATTAAGGATGGAAAAACTGTATGTGTTGACGTAGGATGAGGGAAAATTTTCAATTTACGTAACTTCGTCCAAGCAGCTGGTATTACATGTACCAATTGAAATTTAGATTTTGTTAACGCATCACATGGATACAACTCGTTAATTTTAAGTTCTTGGTTTAAATACAAACGACAATCACACGGTACTTCTATATCTACAGCTCCGAGGATGTCTCCACTTCCTAAAAATAAAGATTCATTGTTATGTTTCATGCATTGCAAGTCTAATTTTCCTGACGGGTTTGTTAGGAAGTACCGCTCTGGTCCAGCCTGGGTGATCATCAGTTGGTTTCCGGAATGGCATCGAAACGCACATGTGGTACTAAGATTTTCAACGGTAATCCCCTGAAAAAGAGCCTTTGGACACAAAGCACTACCTAGGGTATCTCCGGAGAACCTGGGAACAAAACACAATTTATCTTCAAATGGTCTACAATCTAATAAATTTCTACCCTGAATAGTGATTAGATGGTCTCCATCCACTGCCAGAAAATTCGGAGCATGATCCAAATGACAAGTTGAGTTCTTCCACTGAAATGGGACTGCGACGAACTGAAACAATCTCCAATTGGAATTTAGTTTAACAATTGGTACTTTAATTTGAAGGTATAAATTTTCCTTGTGGACTTGACATTTACAAATGGGTAAATTAAAATATTTCTGAACTTCTGATACACTTATGGACAACGCATAACCATCCCTATTAAGAATTTCATTTAGCATATTTAATTTCTCTTTCAATTGAGCTGGTGTAACTACAATGGCAGGTATTTTATTTGACCGGCACTGGTCCAGAATCTCTAGTCTTGTAAATGTATGCGCTTGTTTGGCTAATTGAGAGGCCAACAGTACCTGAAACTGGAATGAATGTCCTATGTCTTGAACCATTCCTGAAAACTTAGTCACCATAGTCTCTCGGAGGTCTTTTAAGTAATCAGACAAATTTGTGAATTTTGATTGTACTCTTTTTAGAATTCCGGTCATTCCCTCGTTTATAACAAAAATAGTGTTGCTCATATTTGCCAGTGCCTCATGAGTGTTTAAAATTTGTGATTCCATCTTGTTTATGTGTTCTGACATTTGTTGTTCATTTAGGAAAAGATTATTCAATTGACTATTGACGGCAATGTCACAACACCAATGAAAAAACTCTCCAATGAAATTTAACCCTCGTCTTTCCCGAACTTGAGACTGAAAATCCAATACGTCATCCCCTGCTGCTTCGTTTACCTTATTAATTAGCATGTCAGTATAAATTAAGCTATGTTTTAATTCTTTGAAAATAACACACCATTCACTTGAACTATTGGAGGGACAAGAAGTGATTTCTTTGATACTATCCTGAATGTCATCTAATTGCATTGGCCAAGCAACCTTAAAATTTACTGGTACCGATGAAGTGTACAATGTTACCTGAGGTATCGGCTCGAAATGCGCTCCCGCAACCACCCCCACTGCTCCTTCAGGTAGCGGTCGATGTTGTCTGCTGCTTCCCAGCTGCAGGAGCACCAGGACGATGTGTAGCATCCTCATCGTCAGTACGGAAGATGATCACGCCTTAAGACTCTGTAAAAATTCTATACAAAACTAAATATTAGACAGGCTCGATTTTTGTTTACAAGTGTTACAAAACTTTCGAATTATTTTTTTTTTCTCTCTCTCTTTGTTTTATTTAGTTATCCACAACCACAATAAAAAAATCTCTATTACATAACTTATCATAACTTATACACTGTAAAAATTTTTCATTCTCTCTACGTTTGTAACTTCGTAAACATCTCTGCCTCGACTCGTCTTCTTTAACCTGTACAGGTTATTAGACAATTTGTCCACCACAACATAAGGACCGAACCATTTATGCAATAGTTTCTCTGACAAACCCTTTTTTCGAACAGGTGTGTACACCATAACCTCCTGTCCTATCTTATAGGTCACCGCTCGTCGTCTGCGGTCATACCTTTTTTTATCGATACCCTGTTGTCTCTTTAAATTCTCTCTGGACTGTCGCAGGATCTCCTTCCAACGAGTACGCAGTCGAAGGCTGTCCTCATCTTCTACAGGCTGACTTAATTGAACATCTGAGGGTAATACAGGTTCTCTACCATACATGAGCACAAATGGGCTAAATTTTAATGTTTCCTGCCTCGCCGTGTTGTATGCCAAAGTGACCAAGGGTACATATTCATCCCAATTACGTTGTGAGGATGCCACATACTGAGATAGCATCATTGCTATTGTTCCATTTAATCTTTCACATAATCCATTTGTGTTTGGCCTGTATCCTGAGGTTTTCAAACTTTGTACATCCATTAACCTAAGTAATTCATTAACGACTTTGGAAGTAAAAACTTTTCCTCTATCTGTCAATATGGAACATGGTACAGAATGGCGACAAATTATGTTTTCTAGTAAAAACTTAGCTACGTCATTGGCGTTACTAGTGGGGGTGGCTTTAGTCTCCGCCCATCGAGTACCGTAATCAATAGCAACAAGAATGTATTTGTTTCCTGACACGGTTTTTGGAAAAGGGCCTAAAATATCGACACCAATACGTTCGAAAGGTTCACAGATAGGTAATGGTTCTAATAACCCTGCTTTCTTTTGAGGAACTCCCTTTTTCCCCTGACATCCCCTACAACTCCTTACATAGGCCTGAATCTCTTTTAGCATATTGGTCCAATAATAACGACGTATAATTTTGTCTGCGGTGCGAACTACTCCTAAGTGACCGCCAAAAGTGGGATTGTCGTGACTTTCCCTCAGAATTTCAGCCTTTAAGCTTTCTGGGACTACTAATAGCTTGTCTCTACCACTTGGGTTAGAGTTATTTTTGTACAAAACACCATTCAGCAAAGAAAAATTTTTCGCTTGTCGGCTTAACTTATTATCGATTCCTGACGGTTGAGTCAACTCAGAAATTAAAGGTCTTAGACTCACATCAGAATATTGCAGCTTAGCTAAATCCACATCATGCATCACAAAAACAGGTAACTCAAGGGATTTTTCTTCGTCAAGGGCTGTCCCTGTGTTGACAGCATTTCTACTCAAACTGTCTACATGTACATGAGTTTTTCCACTACTATAACATACAGTGTACTCATACTCCATCAATTTCAATGCCCACCTGGTTAACCTTCCTGCGCTATGAGCATTAAATTTCAAACGATTCAAATAACATAGGCTATGATGATCGGTTACAATTTTGAATGGCTTCAGGTAAATGTAAGGCCGAAACTGGTCTAAAGCATAAATCAAGGCTAAACATTCAAGGTGAGTTATAGGATATCTAGTCTCAGCTGACGTGAGAGTTCGACTGGCATAGGCAATAGGTTGTAATTTTCCATCAATTCTTTGTAACAATGTGGCTCCTATCCCTAAGGTACTAGCATCTGTATGTATTTCAATGGGCTGGTTTTCCTGGAAGTGAGCTAACACGGGGGAAGAAATCAGCTTTTCTTTCAAAATTTGGAATGCTTGTTCTTGCTTGTCGGTCCAGATAAACTTTTCATTTTTCTTTAGCAATGTCGACAAGGGTTTCGCAATCTGAGAGAAATTTGCTATAAACTTACGATAGAAAGAAGCTAGGCCTAAAAAGCTTCTCACCCCTCGTTGGTCCTTAGGTGTAGGAAATTGTTTCACTGCTACTACTTTATCGGGGTGGGGTCTAATCCCTTCATGGTTAACCAAATGTCCCAACACATCGGTTTCAAAATAACCGAAGGTACATTTTGACGGTTTCAAGGTTAAATTAGCATTTTGCATCCTTTTAAAAACTTGTTCTAATCGGTCAAGATGTTGATTAAACGTACTGCCCACTACTAGAATGTCATCCAAATAGACTAAGCATGAACCCCACTTTAACCCTGCCAAAGTCTTATCCATGTATCTCTGAAAAATTGACGGAGCGGTTTTCAAACCAAAAGGAAGGGTTTCAAAACAAAAAGTACCATCGGTGGTAACAAATGCAGTTTTTTCCTGATCCTGTTCAGCTACTCTCAATTGGTGGTATCCTGAATTCATATCCAAGTGAGTAAAATACTTAGCACCAGTCAAGTGACTTAAGAAATCATCTATTCGAGGAAGGGGGTATTTATTATCCTTAAGAATAGTGTTAAAACGACGGTAGTCCACACACATCCTATAATCGTTGTCTTTTTTTCTAACAAGAACAACTGGTGAACACCAACTCGTGTCACAGGGTCTCACAATCCCATTTTTAATGTGTTCTTGTACTATGTTATGAATAATTTCCCGTTCCCCAGGAGAAACTCGATAAGGTACAGATGATATGGGTGTGCTGTCCCCTGTATCCAGAAAAACTACTTCCTCTTTTGTTCTCCCTATCTGGCTGGGGTCCCAACTGAAAACATTTTGATATTTATACAACAACTCTACCAGTCTGTTTTTTTGTTCCTCTGGTAACTCTGGATTAATGTTTAATTTAGACACATCAAAATCGACATTATTTTTATCTCTAGCTTGTAATACCTTAGTTACTTCTTTGTTCTCGATACTAGGTGTTTCCTCAAACTCATTTAAATATCCTAATTTCATTCCCTTATGAAGAGTAACTGACTGGTTAGTAGTATTAGTAACCCAAATGTGAGTATGCTGTTTTCTGTTTACAATACTCCTAGGTACAAGTACAGAATATCTGTTGTAAATATCCTCCTTAGGCTCTATCAGCACCTCATCAGGTAAATTATTTCCTTCAAAATTAATTTCGATAAGATGATGCATCCTTGGCTCTACTCTAACATGATTGTGAACTGTCACACAACCTAACCTGAAAATATTTTCTGGCTCGATTTGGCTTAACTCCTGTGTTCCATCCTGACCTACATTATGATTAACCCGATTTTGGTTTTGATCTACTTGAATTTTGTCTCTTTTTACTTTGGTTTGGCTTTTAACCTCCCTTATTTCGGTATTTGTGGTATTTACGAAGCAATCAGGACGTGTTATGGTCAATGACATTTTCTGGCCTCCCTTACAAGAAATTTCTGCTCCATATTTGGTTAAAAAATCACATCCTAAAATGATCCCTTTTATTGGGGCTTCCACCAGACCTACCGCATGTGAATAAACATACTGTCCTAATTTAAATCTTAATTTGGCCATCTTATTAAGTTTCTGAACTCTTCCTGAGACTCCTGTAAAACCTCTTGGTTCTGCGGATTTCCAACAACTTTTCGGTACTAATCTATCCTCAATTAGTGATACCGCAGCTCCTGTATCGATAAAAACGGGGATTTCTTTTCCGAACATTTTTGTCTTCTGACTTAAAATACCGTCATTTTGTAAAAGAGACATTTGGTTAACAAGGGACGAGTTGTCACCCCGACCGACTCTCGCCCTATTTAGTTTCCCTGTTGTGACGTTTTGCAATCTCGTATCAAGTGACCTGGTCGTTTGCATTTTAAACAAATCGGCCTACCATCTGAGGTCCACTGTGGTCTGTCAGTTATTTTTGGAAATGAATTACTTGGGGTCTGCCTGAAAAAATTGTTGTTCTGATTTCGATGGTATTGTGTTAGTGTACTGTTATTTTTGTAATTTCCTCCCTGAGTTCTAAACTGTGACTTTGGTTGTGCCTGTAATCTCATGGTATCCAGTTCCCCGCGTAATTGTTTTAATTGTTTATTAAACTCTATCAAACTGTCCTCAATTCTCGTGTTGATAGATGACAATTCTCTTTCTGGTGTTTGAATTTCTTTAAGATTTCTGATAGGTACTTGTTCCTGTTTCGAATTTACCCACTGTGTCCTCTCATGATTTTTAGCGTAATACAGACCTGCCTCAATATTCCTCAAATTACCTAGTAACTGTTCCACAGTATTGTTTGGGAAAAGCATAACTTTCTCTACAATGTCTGGCCTTAACCCACGCAATACATATCTAACCTTACTAGCTTCATTCATCTTAGCATCAAGTCGGTTACAAAGATTCAATATGTCGTACACAAATGACTCGAAGGGTTCATCTACTGCTTGTACTCGCGCCTGCAATCTTAACTCTAAGTCCTCTATGTGACCCACTCTCACAAACGCATCCCTTAATTTATTTGCTAATTCCTCAAATGTAGTTAAATTCTCCAATGTGCTCTCACAGCTGTCATACCATTTTAAAGCAGGCCCTCTCAAAAATGTAGGCAAGTATGACAAACATTTTTGCTCATTCCACCCATTTACCTTGGCTGCTCTGCGAAACTGTTTTAAAAATTCCTCAACCTCCTCACATCTCTTTCCAAAAAAATATCCCGGGTCCACAAAACACCTGCCTGTCTCCATGTTTAAATTCTGATCTTTCAATTCTGGTTTTATGTCGCTTAATTTATCTTTTAACACTTTCAATGATTCATCATCTGACGAAGAACTACTATCACTGTTCTCAGGGTTTTTTACTTTGTCATCCAATATTTCAATTGTGTATTTACTAGCCATCCCTAATAGACTCCACCTTAAATTATTTTCATTAGTCCTTAACTTAAGCATACATTTCACATTTCACCTTAAATTAATTATTGTTAGACAAATACAGCCATCCCTGGTCTCCCACTGGTTTCCTGAAATAACCTAAAATAAATTTTATTATCATTACACAATTAATCCTATAAACACATCAATCTTAATACACCAGCTGCACTGCATGCTCTTCTTCTTCACTAAAATAAATCAAAATGTTAGACCACACCTAACACTCTTATCTTAATTTATTTTTCAGTATCCCAACATTCTTTATACCTACTAACCGGCGATCTCCACCATTTGACACGTCTCACTTTCAGAGGGGGGGTTCAATTCTTCAAAAATGTAGCTCTGAACATAAGAAACTCAAAACATTAACTAGCCATAGAGCATCTCACTGAGGATTGAATCTTAGTAGGTGTATTCTTATACAAGAATAGAAAATCAGGATACTGAGAAAAAAATAAGAGTAACCTAAAAACAATAGAACAATCACATTTATTTATAACAATTAAATAAAGCTGACAAATAATGAGGCACCTTCCATGTCCGCTACCAGCCTTATAGATATTCCGACAGAAAAACAATAAACCATATATAAGATTTTCTTAGTAGTACTAACACATTAACATAATCGTAATAATTTCCTCCAGGCCACCCAGTGATACCAAGCTTCATTAGCTCTTCCACAACTTCATTTTTAAAATTTATTAAGAACATCCACTACCTTGAAACGGATTTTAGAAATTATTTAGTTTAAGTTTATAACGTCATCATTTACATGAAAAGACAAGGATCGTGATGCAAACAAATTACCGAGTTATACTTGAAAATAAAAAGGGAACGGTAGTGCTCAACGTATTACACGTTAAAACCACTAAGTTTCTAAGAACAAATTATTTATAAGAGCAAATAATACACCAAACGAGAATTTTTAAAGTTAACTACGAAGAAACACTGAAGGCTAAGAGTCCGGCATCACTCAGGCGCCATTTCCGATAGCACTCACCTAACCATTACCAAGTCGCCGCGCGGCCGGGCAGCATGACAGCCTTCCACAGGATTACCGCCCCGCGAAAACATTTTACATCTCTTTTAAGCTATTTTCTTGGCCGCAAAACCCCTACGGGGAAAACATCCTGACGGGAAGTTTTCCTGTGTTTTACAAACACGTAAAGTTATTACAACAAGCCGGCCGCGCGGTCGGCCGCGCCAGGTTGCCCACGTAGTCAGAAAACCGGCCGCTAGATTGCGACACTCGCCTGCGCACGGCGACTGCGCACAATCTGCGCTCTCAGCTGGCCTCAAAAAAAAACGACAAACAAGTCTGCGCCGCGTTTCTCTGGAACTGCAGCAAACAACGTGTCAGCTGGCCTGGCTGAAACGCGGTCACGCCTGCGTTCCCAGACAAAGACGTGCAAGACTCGCACTCTTCCAGCCCCCCCCGCAAACCCAAATCCAACAAAGGTGTTACCCCATCTTAGCGTGAGGGAAACCAAGTCCCGAACTAGCGAAAAGAATTTAAAATTGTATTTTCAACAAATAAACTAATTAAATAAATTAATGATAATTTTGAGCTACGCGACAATATTCTAACAGTTTTGAAGAGCATCTTGAACATATAAAGGCGGTGTTGGACAAACTTCGTGAGGCTGGGTTAACGATCAACCCGAAAAAAGTATGTTGGGCACGAAGCCAAATAAAATTCCTAGGTTTCTTGATCGGTAGGGGAAATTTGCAAATGGACCCGGAAAAAATCGCCCCGATAGTAAACTTCCCGATTCCTAAAAATGTAAAAGGTGTAATGAGGTTCATTGGCATGTTGGGATATTTTAGTCGTTTCATCCCAAATTATGCGGAAATGTGTGCCCCATTGAACTATTTGAAATGAAAAGATGTTAAGTTTGAATGGGGGAGAGAACAGAATGAAGCCTTTATAGCCCTAAAGGAAGCCATTACCCACACCCCGGTGTTAGTCTTGTAATGTAATGTTATGTAATGTAATGTAATGTATTATAACAATTACTATAGTACTTATAAGTATATAAGTAGAAGTGTGCTACAATAGTATTAGTTTCCCAATGGTAGTAATATAGCTAAATACCTATAACTTTGGTGAATTAGGCGCCGTTGCTATACCATCCAAACGGGTCTATTATGTTGATTATGAGTATTGAACACATACATAAAAAAAGAATATCTGAATTAACGAATAATAATTAATTTTAATGATTCAGATGTATGCGGCTTGTGATTGGAACATAACACATATTAATTAAATACAAAACGACAACAACGATAACACATGCCCTTAACTATAAACAAATACATACACAAAACATAACACTTCAACTGCGAATAATCTGTAATTAAAAAGTGTTATTAAGGGGAAGTAAATATGGTGTATATTGATAATAATAAAATTCTGGGTTGATATGGATTATTGTGGCTTTCCTGGTTATTTTTATGTTGTTTAATTTTCAGGATATACGTAGGCACAGATTTATATTCAACCAAAAGTTCGTCAATTTAAACTTATCATCACTCTAAAAGTTCATGTATGATAAACAGTTCAGTGTTCAAACTCTTCAACTTATTTAAAATTATCGTAACTCAGTGTTAAAAAAAATCTAAGTGCAATAAATAAATATCTTAGAATTTATTTATTATATAATGTTTTCACCTCGGCTGTAGCTCAGGGTTTGCAGGAGTTCTGCTCTAAGACCACTGAGTAGAATGAACTGTAAAGGACACTGAAATAAAAATATTAATTTATAATACTGTTCCATCAGATGTTAAAAATGTACTTAATATGGGTAATTAACTTTGCAATAATCATCAGTCTCAACATTAACATCGCATAAAAGTCCGTACCAAGGACGTTACCAAGATCAATATGGCTACCTTTGGCTTATAGCATAAGCCTCAACTTAATTTGTTGGTAACTTATCTTTTTACCGCCTGATATTGCTGCAAACACTCACGTTCGTAGCTATCACCATACCAATTAATATTAAGTCACTGAATTTACTTGATCTTTTAAGATTATGCCAAAAATGCTAATTTAGATAAGGCCGGCGTCGGGATAGGCCCTAACGAAGAGACGCCTATTCGTACTTTTTTTTTACATAACATAATTCACGGACGCATTTCCGCCCACGGCGGTATGCTATTACACAAGATAGCCTGCGGCTGTAAACAATGCATCCAAGAACAGACAAAATAATGTGGGTGATTAACAATCACCTCAAAACACAATGTAAACACTATTAAATATAAAATACTTGTGGTGAGACAAAAATTACAATAAATAACAGAAGTGAAATTACGACAATGAGTTAAATATGGAATCAGGTTAGGTTTGATGATAGTATAGTCAGTTCAATGTTTATGAATGCTAAGCTGTAGCATGACAGTTTCGTAGTTTGAAGGTTCGACATATTACATTAGAAGGTTAAACAACATAGTATCATAACTAATAAAGAAATACATATATGATAATAAAACAATTAATAAATAGTCTTATGTTGCTGTACGCGGTACCATGTACCCGTACAGAATGCTGTCCCAGATGAAGTTTTGTGAAAGATCCTTCTAATAAGTCTAGGGGTTTTCAAAAGTTCATCTTAACCCTTTCTTTCAGTCAATTCTGGTCACGCGATAAATTGACGGTTGGCGAGCAAACGTCTTTTTTATATTTTATTTTTCCCTCAGCAGGTGCGAGCTAAAAAAAAAAAACAAAGCGCACGGCGGTTGAACTAGGAGCAGGAGTGGAGGGAGGGAAAATTTCGCGCCAAAGCGACACCCAATCCGCAACGACACTGGATCGCGCGATCACTTCTCGCTGAACGGTCGTACAGTCAAGACCTGCGTCACGCAGCTCCGCAAAACTCCAACGTTTTTCTCCGTTGCTCCATCGTTGATGGCAGTCTGGAAGGGCTTACGAGGCACGGACACATTTCAGACACTGGTAAGTGTACTTACGATTGTGAAGATAGCGAAAAGAACAATTGCAAGCCCTGCATTGTTGTGTACACAGGTCCAGCACGGCGTCAGGCGCTACTGCACAGCACCCTGGAACGAGTCGGTGACCTTGACAGCGCCACGGGAGGGGACATGGTGGCGGGGACGGCGAACCGTCTCACGGCCACCTGCCGCGAGATCCCAGCTGTAGACTGCACAGCTACAAGGGCGGCGGGATCCACACCACTCTCAGCTGGCGGGAGGCGGCGTCTCGGCGAGACAGTGCCTGCTGATGGCGATGGCGGTGTTCCTGGTCCGACATCGGGACGTTTCACGACTAGCGTGGGACGTCGGAGTTGGGTCCTTACACAGTCGTTGCGTATGCGGTTAGTTCAAACACACTTTCAAGGCGCACTTACACGGGCGTCCTTAACTATAGCTCGGGCGTAACTCGCAAATTTCACTTCTTCAAAACAACAATGTCCTATCTGTGCTTTCCAGTCGTAGCCTCGGGTCACCTCGATCATAACCATTCAACCACAAATAACCATTTAAAATGCTAGGAAAAGTATTTAATTACACCAATTAAAATATATATATTATTATTAAGAAGGTTTAATGTATTTTGTTTATAACTTAAACCTATTAATATTAAATTTACCATGATCCACAGGGTAATCTGGTACCATTATTATTGTACCGGTACTAACATACAGTAGATTCATGCTATAAATATTAGATAATATTTCTTTTGTTTACATATTTGCTCATAGACATAGCAATTATTTTCAGTTATTTTCTGGTAACATAATTAATTTGACTACCACTAATTTCAGTAATAGTGTGATTACAGTTCATATTGTACTAGAAATCAATAATAATTGATACTATTTTATCTCAAGTATAACAAGTTGCCTTGAGTTTAATTCTCAAACTATTTAGTTACCTATTGTAATTTACTAAAGTAAAGGCTTATTTACATTTTGCTCTTGGGCTTAGGAATTATATACAAGAATATTCTAACACATCATAATACAATAATCATTTACACATTTCATGTCACTATGACTACATAAATAATTGCAATACCATTAAAGGACTTATTATTGCAATAATAATAGTAGTTCATTTCATTAAACTCATCTCATGTTATTTCATCTTATAACATTATTAATTAAATTCAAATACTGCAGACTTGCAGACAATAATAGTGTATTAATATGTTTTTGTACCATCAGTACATACTGTGTTTTCACATAACACATGTCTTGCAGTGTTCAATAATTTTTTTTTTTTTTTGTTTCACTGTTGATGTGAAATTATAATTTCAACATGTTAGTCTGACTGATTTCATCACACTTTGTTGACACTTGTTACACACTTTGGCCACAGGCAACAACTGGGTAGCACAGAAAATTATTTACTCTTGCTCGCGACACCAGTGTTCCATGTTCTGTATCACAGCCAGAAGAATAGACCCCAACAAGTAGGTCGTTTGAAACTTTAAGAAATGATAACTTTCGAGTGACAACAACAAAATTAGTGTGTGAAGTATATACAACCATGTTGTATTTCTTTCAGTGGCAAATTTAAAATAAATTAAGCTCCTGCTTAATATTCAAATTTAAATTCAAGTGTTTTTATTCATTCAAAGCAAAGTGTTTTTAAATGGCTCTCTATAAATAAATAATATACAATGCCAAACATAATACCCATTATAACCAAAATTTGTGCAATTTTTTTACACATAATATTACACAGTCAAATTCCTGGCAATTTTCATTTTATTTTATTCTTCTGAAGTGAGCTTAAAAATCAGTAAGGGCTACAATAATTTCATAATATGGATAACGCAAACAAGGTAATTAGTTCCTAGAGGGTTTGCATGGCTTTGTAGTTGCAAGAGTGATATGTGGCTTATTTGATATGCTGTGTGCATTTTTGCTTATGTGGACAATCAGCTGGTCAGCGAATTCTAACACATTCTGTTACACTTGGTCATGATAGCTATTCTCACACATGTCAGTGGGTATTCATACAGGATACACAGTTGTTTTTAATTCCACAGCTGACACCTGGTCATGCTCGTGTGCACATGTTGTAATGTTGACACCAACTCTGTGGTGCTAGCGCCATGCAATGCTGTATAAATAGCTCTCTGGCTATACACTGTTACACAAAATAAAATCCTAGTGTGGGTGGACTATTTCACCATGCCTCATCACAGGACAAACTGGCCTTACACTCGTAGGCTGCCAGTGTAGTGTATCAATAGACACTACAAAACACAATAACAGCAAAAATAACATCTCATGGCTGGCACTTCCATTGCTGGCATAACATGTGAAACATCACACATTTGCACTATAGAATGTCCTGTCCTCTATTTACATAGGACCATCCAATGTATTCTATACAACAACTGTACATTCATGCTATCTTCCACAGTAGTATACATGATGATTTCTAATGAGCTCTGACCAAACACATCTTTACAGATTACTGGGCTGGTTGTAGGCCCTTAAATGTGTTAGATTATACCTTCCCACAACTTGGTTGGTAACAGGGTCTTGCAGCTCGTAGCAATTTCCACGTATGATCTTGCTTACCACATATGGGCCTTCGAAGAGCAGAAACAGCTTCTTCGTCACTCGTTCCCATTTCTTGCTCACCGGAGCTGTTCTTAGAAGCACTCGGTCTCCAACTTGAAACTGCTTTACTCTGGATGAACTCTTGCGTTTTCTCCTGGCTAAAGCTTCTGCTTGTAGTCGCTTACTGATGAGGTGCTCAACCTCTTGACCGGTTAGCCATTCCGTCACATCCGTATCTATGTCTCTTTCAGGTAAATAGAGTGGGTTAATCGCCACCGACCGATCCAGACTTAGGGCTTTACTCTGAATTAGAGGTCGTGGTTCGGGGCGAATTAAACTGGATCCACTCTAGTATAACGGGCTGTCCCGTTGGTTGTTGCTACTTGATGATGTAGCAGGGTGGTTTCCACTTGGTGCGGTCCAGCTGCTCGATGGACCATGGGCTGCATTGGCCACAGCAGTCCGGAACTCAGTAGCAATGGGGTTGATAGGCGTATTACGCTGGAAATATCCCACGCTCTGCTGGCTGGGTGAATGATGAGATGGCGGTGGATAGGGAAATGAATATTGATGACTGGCAGGTGGGCCGGTACTTCTTCTGTTTCCGCAGCCTTCTTCCTGTTCAGTCGGGACTCTAGTGTGTGGCATTCGGTAGTCATGCTGGTAGTAAGCTGTTGATGGATAGCTGCGCTTCTGGTTTACAGGGCGGTAATCAGCTTCTCCATCTGATTCAGCAGCTCTATGCCTATAGCTTGACTTCCTGGGAGGCCGTTCCATCGCCTTCCTGTTCTGTTGCCGCTGGTCCTCATCCTCACCTTCACTGTTGCTCCTGGGCCGCTGGTTCCACCACTTCTTCTTCGGATAGGGCTTGTTCTGGTATGATTTCCTACCCTTCTTGTATCCATACTTGAAACTGCTGTTGTTATTAGGCTCTGACTCAGAGTATCTGGTACTCTTCTCACATTTTATGAGATGTACATTTGCTTGTCTGTCGTCTTTGTTTCTTCCTTGCCAGTATGTGTTAACTGGTCCTTGCTTTTGGTAGGCCGGCTGAGATGGCTTCTCAGACTCCTCCTTGCTGGCTTGACCCTTCTGAAGGCGTTGCAACTTGTCTACTGCCAACACGTGATCACGAAACTCTGTGACATCTTTGTAGGCATGGCCAGAAATTTGTATTTGGTAGGCGACAGGTAACTGTGTTAGCATGGTGGCGATGAACTCTTCGTCTGACATGACGATGTCCAAGTACCTGGTGCGTTCGTACATGGTGACTATGTGCGCCTCCAGCGAACCACCTCTCTTGCTGTCAAAACGGTCAGCATGTAGCTGAGCACGCAGATTGCCTTGTACTTTCAAGCTCCAGTACTGGCTCTTGAATTGGTCCTTGAATTGGTCGAATGAAGTAGTCTGAGTGCTTTGAAGCTCCCACCAATAGAATGCCGTGCTCTTGAGGGCAAAATTCAGACACTTTAATTTCTCTGTGTCTGTCAAGGCAAACGTTCTGGCATAATCCTCAAACTTCTTCAAGAAACGAATAGGATTTTCTTGTGACTTGCCAGAGAATGTGGGAATAGACTCCGACCAGTGTTTGGCGGGGTGGTGCATAAGTGTGACCTGGTCCAAGTGTGCAGGTGAGCATGAACGTGGTTGAGGAGAGTGGTTGACGGCAGGTGTAGTTGCTGTAGTAGGTGCAGGCATGGTAGGGGTGAGTGATGTGACAGAAGTCACATTGCTAGGCAGCCCACCTTTCTGCTGGGTGGCCTGTAGCTGCATGGCTGCATCACCACTCTGTGAATTCTTTTCTGCTACAGCTCTGAACTCTGCTTCCACACTATCCCATCTTGATTTTAGTAGGGCTGTTGTGTTCTCCACCTCCTCTAACCTCTCACTCAATACCTGGGCATGTCCTTGCTGCTACAGTCTGGCCCTATCTACTACCCTCACCAAGGTGGTAGTGTGGGTTTCTAAATTGTCAACTCTGGATGCCTGAGTCTGAACTTGCTCTGACAGTTGAGTCATTGATTGAGACTGGTCCTGCAATCTGGTCTCTATCCTCCCTTCCAACTCTGTCAGTCCCTCTTGCAACCGGTAGTTGAGCAGCTCCATCTTGCTGTCAATGTGTTGACGCATCTCTGCATTCTGGCAGGTTAGGTTAGCCTGCAAATCTTGCTGCTGACTTGCTAAGTTACTCAGGTTAGACTGTACCTCTTGTTGCTGACTGGCTAAGTTGGACTGCATTTTTTGCTGATGACTGGCTAAGTTGTTCAGGTTGGACTGCACCTCCTGCTGCTGACTGACTAAGTGGTTCAGCTGGCTGGCTGTTTGCTGTCCTTCGATTTGTATTATCAATCTCAGCTGTTGCAGCAACTGTGACATATCTGTTATCCTAGGGGGCTGAGTAGTCATGGAGTTCACTGCAGGACCTGTGGTTGCTGCTGTCCCAGCTGTTGACACGCTGGTTTCAGCTGTCCCGACTCCCTGGAATTCCTCCTCCTCAGATTGTTCCTCATCTGAGTCGCTTGGTGACTTGGCAGGAATGGGGGTAACAGCAGGTTCTACCTGTTCCCTTGGTACGTTAATACTGCTACTGTAGGTGGCAGCATATCTGTGATCATCCTGCTCCTGAACAGGGGCAGGGTAATTGTCTAATGGAGAGGCTTCTGACTCCTCCAGCTCCCTAACTTCCTCCATGGCAGCAGACTGGCTAGCGGCTCGATTACGAAGTTCGTACCCTTTTCCCGAAGACATTTTTGTAATAATATTTCAGTGTTTACAGTGAAATTCCTCTTCGAGCCTCCAAGTTGTGGGCCACTTTTTTGTAATGTAATGTTATGTAATGTAATGTATTATAACAATTACTATAGTACTTATAAGTATATAAGTAGAAGTGTGCTACAATAGTATTAGTTTCCCAATGGTAGTAATATAGCTAAATACCTATAACTTTGGTGAATTAGGCGCCGTTGCTATACCATCCAAACGGGTCTATTATGTTGATTATGAGTATTGAACACATACATAAAAAAAGAATATCTGAATTAACGAATAATAATTAATTTTAATGATTCAGATGTATGCGGCTTGTGATTGGAACATAACACATATTAATTAAATACAAAACGACAACAACGATAACACATGCCCTTAACTATAAACAAATACATACACAAAACATAACACTTCAACTGCGAATAATCTGTAATTAAAAAGTGTTATTAAGGGGAAGTAAATATGGTGTATATTGATAATAATAAAATTCTGGGTTGATATGGATTATTGTGGCTTTCCTGGTTATTTTTATGTTGTTTAATTTTCAGGATATACGTAGGCACAGATTTATATTCAACCAAAAGTTCGTCAATTTAAACTTATCATCACTCTAAAAGTTCATGTATGATAAACAGTTCAGTGTTCAAACTCTTCAACTTATTTAAAATTATCGTAACTCAGTGTTAAAAAAAATCTAAGTGCAATAAATAAATATCTTAGAATTTATTTATTATATAATGTTTTCACCTCGGCTGTAGCTCAGGGTTTGCAGGAGTTCTGCTCTAAGACCACTGAGTAGAATGAACTGTAAAGGACACTGAAATAAAAATATTAATTTATAATACTGTTCCATCAGATGTTAAAAATGTACTTAATATGGGTAATTAACTTTGCAATAATCATCAGTCTCAACATTAACATCGCATAAAAGTCCGTACCAAGGACGTTACCAAGATCAATATGGCTACCTTTGGCTTATAGCATAAGCCTCAACTTAATTTGTTGGTAACTTATCTTTTTACCGCCTGATATTGCTGCAAACACTCACGTTCGTAGCTATCACCATACCAATTAATATTAAGTCACTGAATTTACTTGATCTTTTAAGATTATGCCAAAAATGCTAATTTAGATAAGGCCGGCGTCGGGATAGGCCCTAACGAAGAGACGCCTATTCGTACTTTTTTTTTACATAACATAATTCACGGACGCATTTCCGCCCACGGCGGTATGCTATTACACAAGATAGCCTGCGGCTGTAAACAATGCATCCAAGAACAGACAAAATAATGTGGGTGATTAACAATCACCTCAAAACACAATGTAAACACTATTAAATATAAAATACTTGTGGTGAGACAAAAATTACAATAAATAACAGAAGTGAAATTACGACAATGAGTTAAATATGGAATCAGGTTAGGTTTGATGATAGTATAGTCAGTTCAATGTTTATGAATGCTAAGCTGTAGCATGACAGTTTCGTAGTTTGAAGGTTCGACATATTACATTAGAAGGTTAAACAACATAGTATCATAACTAATAAAGAAATACATATATGATAATAAAACAATTAATAAATAGTCTTATGTTGCTGTACGCGGTACCATGTACCCGTACAGTCTTACCTGATTTTAATAAAAAATTTGTAGTACAATGTGACGCGAGTAGTCTAGCGCTAGGGGCGGTGTTGCTTCAAGCAGGGGAAAAGGGACTACAACCAGTTATGTTTGCGAGTAGGATGCTTAACGCGAACGAGCAAAAATATAGCTCCTACGAAAAAGAGGCATTGGCATGCATTTTTGCAGTTTAACGGTTTGAATCATTTATTGAATATGATACTTTTGAATTATGGACGGATAACCAGGCGTTGACCTGGCTATTTTCACACCCTAAACAATTAGGCAAAATAGGGCGTTGGATTATGCGCCTTACCACTTTCAAGTTTGAGCTGAAGCACGTTAAGGGCAGCGAGAACGCGGTAGCTGATGCTCTATCGCGGATGTTTGATCCCGGAGAGTACCTAGTGGAACCGCCCCCTGAAACACCGGAAATTGTTGTGGGAGAAGCTGAGATGGGGGGAGAAGAGGATAGGCCGCAGGAGGTTGAGTTTTGTAGTGTGTTAAAAAATTTCCCTGAAGTTTTTAGTAATATTAAAGAATGGCAAGACAAAGACCTAGAAGTAAGGGAGATCTTAGATAACCCGATGGATATGAATACCAAAGGATTTGTTAAACACAAGGATGTGTTATATGTTGTGAAAAATAATAAAAAAGTAGTTTTCGCACCCGGTGCGATAAGACCAATGATTCTGAGATATTATCATGATTTGGCGATAGGCGCACATGGGGGAATTGAGAAAACCTATGAGAAGGTTTCGAGTGATTTTTATTGGCCCAAAATGCGTGAGGATGTAGAAAAATTAGTTAGGGGGTGTAAAGAATGTCAATTAGCGAAGCAACCGCATAATTCAAGGGTAGGGTTTTACTCTGTACAGAAAATTAGCAGACCTTGGGAGAGAGTTTATATTGACGTGTTTGGACCTTTACCGCGTAGTGTGTCCTGAAATAATTGCCTTTTAGCTGTGGTAGACGGTTTCACCAGGTTTTGTTTTCTAATAGGGATGAGGGACATGAAAAGTACCCAAGTAATAAAGGCTTTAGAAAATAGAGTATGGAGTATGTTTGGAGGAGCGGAGGAAATAGTTTCGGATAATGCTACGTATTTTGTTAGTAACGTATTTGAAACGATGTGTTTAAACTGGGGAATAAAGCATTTCACGACCAGCCCCTATTATCCGTGCCCTAATTTGGTGGAGCGGTTAAATAAAAGTATTAAAGTGGCTCTTACAATTTATAACCAGAAAGATCAGCGTCGTTGGGATGTCCTGCTGAGTCATTTAAACCTAGCCTTTAACATGAGTAAGCATGAAGCTACAGACTTCACACCGGCCGAGCTGTTCCTAGGGCGTAATATAAACCACCCGCTCCTAAATCTATGGGGCGTTCCTAAAGAATGTCTTGGCGCTGCCAGCATTCGTATGTTAGAAAAAAACTGGATTATAGCAGCTGAGAATTTAGAAAGGGCCCGAAAAAAGGCCAGTGTGCAGTATAATAAGGGAAGGAGAGTAATGGATTTTGTGGCTGGAGAACTGGTGTTATGTAGACAATTTTTATTAAGTCAGAAAGTGAATTTTCGGAGTTCTAAGCAAGAGTATGCTTATGTTGGTCCTTTTAAAATCTTGAAGTTTTTAGGGCCAGTTACAGTGCTTTTACAGGACCCAGAAAATAATTTCAAAACAAGGAAGGCTCATGTGAGTCATTTAAAAAAGTATGTTAAGCCAGCTGAGACCTAAATGAATGTCTGTTTGTTTAAGATGTTGTCCCATTATGTACGAACGTGGTTTCGTTCTGGTTTTAGTTTTTTTTTTTTTTTTTTTGGTATTTTTTTTTTTTTGGCTGAGTAGGCTGTTTGCGCAAGAAATTGGTTTCCAGTAGATATTCGTATTGAGTGTTTTTGTTAACTTCTTGTTGTGCTTTTAGAGTTCCCTTTCGGTGTCTTGTGTGTTTTTCTCTCGTTTTCTGAGCTTCTCTCTTCCTATTGCCCTGTTGATGTTTACGTTAGCGTCTGAGAGTTGATTGGTTGTTTTGAATGAAGGTATCGTGGAAACCAAATTCTTTTTTTTTTTTTTTTTGGGCGCGGAGATTGTTACCGTTTCCGGTAACTTTTTTTTTGTAATTAATAATTTAATTATTTGGTTATTGTTATTTCTTTATTCACTGTTATGTTTATCAGTCTTTTTTTATTTAATTGCATTAGGAGGACTCTAGCAACGTGAAACCGTTTGCTCAACGGCCGTCTAGTCATGTGTGCGTGTCGTTGTTTCGAGTGTGCCCGAGGACGGCCGAAGAAGCTCGATGGTGACGTAGCCGAGTGACGCGCTCAGCGGTGGCGCGCGAGTGTGCGGCACGGGACTTGCAAGCCGGACTCGAGAGGAGAAGGATGGTTCGGAGCGACCGTCTGGCCCGCGGTGTGGCAGCGACGCGGAGGCGCATTGACCACCAGCTGGGGCCCCACTCAACATGCTAAAAGTAAGGAGTCGACGCACATACTTGTTATAGCCAGAATAGGCGAAGGCCGGGGCTGTGAAATACTAAATGCTAAAATAGACTGTGATTCGCGACATAATTTGACTTTCTTCAGGACCGGCAATAATTTTTCTAGTGGATGAATGAACTTAAAGAAGTTAATGAACTTGTCACTCGGTCCCACATAGTCATCATTTGGATGGAGTGCACGGACACAGGTCAAGTACGTTTACGTATTATCATGAGGACTGCCGTATAAGCCGCGAGCAAACGGGAAAGTGCGCGCACAGGACAAAATAAAAACTTTAGATTTTTTGTTTAACTATAGTTTTATATATACTTATTTTTGTATAGGGCATTTATGTGTTACATGCAATGTATACGTGGAATCCTAGGTAGGTCTGATAGTAAATGTTGACTGCACTTAAATTTTTGGTGTTCTTTATAATGGTACTCACACATTGCCCGGGGAATAAGGGAATAAGCTATTCTCCTTTGGTTGGCCTTGGGGCATGAGTGTGGGGAGGAATTGCTAATCGCGCTGTTGCGGGAGTTCCACAGCAGCGGGGTTGCAAAATGTATATAGAATACATTAGAAAGTTGACATTCCGTGTTCGGCCCTTGCAAGAATCGAAGTTTTACAATTCGCATCCACAAAATAATAAGTAATGTGTGCAGAAAAGATAAAAGATTATGAAGTATATATTAAGTTAACGATATGAAATGAATTTACAGTAGGATAGGTCTTACAGTAAAGCACACAAAAACACATTTACTATGTACTTCTTGCATCAGAAAATAGCTTTGGCGAAACCTTGTATTCATTCAAACCTTCTTTTGAAAGTTAGCCTATCTTGTGTACATGCATCGTAGTTAAAACAAATTTTTGTTTCAATTTATACAGTTAAAAATAGTAAGGAACATATTCACATATCATTATAATTTAGGTAACTATTCTATATGTAAATTAATCATGAATATACCTTACAAAATGGCGAGTTTTAAAGCATGCTTACTTATAATAGGCCTTTTTATACATTTTTATATTGAACGCTAGAATACCGCACATAACATATATTTTGGGTTAAAGTTACAAGAACAGTGAGATACTTAATTACTAACAATATGTAGGCTACACTGATACAATTATGATTGCTACAATGAATATTTCAAACAACATAAAAGAAAACATCTGTTGTTTGAGTTAATATGCACACAACTGGCACTTGTAAAAGCTCAACTAACCAAAAAATGTTTTCATAAATCGTACGCATCTAGGTACATAATTACATAACGAAGTAGTCGTTTTATTACATTATTCTACTATAACTGGGAAGTTACTCCACCTGGCTCCACTTGCATTCAAACATGCTAAATGTTACTAAGATTACTTTCTTGTGTAACTAGAGAATTTGACTTGGAATAAATTAATGTTGTAGATAAATTCAAACCTATAATGTCAGTTTTTAAATAAATTAAATGAAATTATACAGATGCTTTGAATAGTAATAGACCATTAGCTTAATTTTGAATACAAATAGTGAACGAACGGTGCGCGATTGTTAAAGTCGCTAGTAGCTAAAGTATTGGCGCCTACGGAACTGTATTTGATGTTCTGAAACATTGTTAGATAGTGTTATAAAGATAAGTATTAGTAACGGTTGTTCTTAAATTTCATTAAGATCTTCGGGTTATCGAATTGCTTCGAATCTGTAGGTTCCAACAAGTCTTTGAGCGATAAAATACATAAACTTTCAAGTTATTTTCCACCAATAAGTATTTTAAATTTACTATATAAAGTAGGTCAAAATTTATTTTGAAATGAAGCATAATCTTAGTAGAAAACCACATATGATACCACAAATTAACGATTAATTGTTAAAGAAGCTGGAATAGTACTTTAGTAGTCATTGCAATTTGTTTTCTATTCATCTGTTCATGCGTATTTATGAAATTTTTAGACACGTGAGATTTTTTACAATGTTCTCCAGTTTCAGTCGCGGTGAAAATTACGATTATTGTAATGTACTCGCACAAAACAGAACAAGGGTACAAAAGGCTTCACCACCAAAAGTAGTACACATTAAATAATTGAAGCTATAGCATCTCGTAAGATTCGTTTACCGTGCCCAAAAGTTTGAAATACTCCTAACTTACAAATAAGTGTAACTATGTTACACTGTGTATTGATACAAACATTTCGGGACCAATAACATTTTACGATGTAATTATAATATTCTATTAAACTGTACTCCTCCCCCGTGCATCCATGTTCCCCTCTGTCAAACCCATAACACCCATTCACTTGCCTTTTATGGTAGACGCGGTATTTGCTTACAGCGCCAGTGTCGGACCGGCCATATAGTCAAGATGGCGTTTGCCAGCCGGGCCCCAGCCTGTGCGGGCCCCCCCACGGGCCTGGCCGGCGGTAGGTAGGATAGGGGGCCCGCGCAGGCTAGGTCGAAGCTCTTGTGACCTAAATGTAAACTAGACCAGATAGTTTGTTCATACAATTAGCAAGAAATGAAATAGATAAATCGAAAATGGGTGAACCTGAGCAGACCATCCGTCCATCCTTGTTGCTTGAAACTAGTTTTGAAATTTTTGTACGGATATAACTTTTGTTGGAATCACCTTATCTAGACGTGTCTCATTGGAGCATAATACAGTTGACATTTCTTAATACATATATATAAAAGGATGGAATTTAATTTTTAAATGTTTTTAAGAACTCCATCGATTTTCAAATAATACCTCATGCGAAAGAGGTGCATTATATCGATGCGCGACGCAAACGCGACGAAGGTACCTAAAGATAGTGCAACACTGCAATTTTAACACGCAACGCCAACTGAACTTTTCCAATTTAATAGCGGGAAGAAAACATCGTACTACGACAATATGGGAAACTCTAGCCAAATAGTATTGGCAAAGCGCGAGACAATTTACTGCATTGCTTTCTAGCTATTTTCACTCCACGCCGCTAGATGCAACTACTCTCACCCACTTTAAACACATTATACAAAAACGTAGTTACACTCCACACCACATGGTTCGCTGCAGTCACTTATCTCGCCCTCGCGTATTTCTAACGAGTTTCCTATAAGTTAAAATAAAAATGGATTATGATCAAATATAGGTATATTTTGTTGTAATTTATTGCTAAAACTAGCATTATTGGAAATCGCCAACAACATTGATAAATTAACAATTATGGAACATAACGTATTTTCGTATTTATTCACTCTCATATTTTTGATAACACAGAACGTATTACGTTTTTGCAATACTTGAATTATTATAGATGCTCATTTAATTTTCTTTAGTCATTATAGAAGAGTTACATAAACTCAAATAATATCAACTACTTTGTAAATTCATAAATAACGTTATTAGTCCGATTTATGATTTACTTTATTAATTTAATTCCTTCATTAACATTTCCATTGATAGTTGTGATTTAGCGCTAACTATGATTTTACAAATGAACTAGCTAGCTATGGTCGCGCCATCTATCGGGCTATCTGAATTGAACTAAACCACCTGTAATACAAAAGTTTCACTTCTATTGTGTGTCTTTAGTCTTTGCGACATACCATACACAGTTTTTTTTTCTGTTTATACCTATTCCCGCCGATGCTCCAGTTAGTGCAACAATGCAAGATCTTTATATAATATACTATGTGCTACTTGGGAATTTTTGATGGTGTTCTAAGTTCTAAGTTCTGATGTGTCATACTCTTGTTATAAATGTTAGTGTTAAATAGGTACATAAAAGAACTGAATTGTTCATTACAATGGAAAAGTTAAGATGCATATTCTTTCAATTGCCTTCCTAAAAAAAGTTATTATGGACTCTTTGTTTATAATATTGTATATGTATTACTTAAATAAATATATTTTTGTTTTCAAGTCACGTTCAGCCGCATATCAACACATTTATAATCCTATAGAACAATTTTTTTTAGATTCTAGCGATACGGGAGCTAGTGCAAATATCAATAGCGTTGCGCTAGCATCACCTGCGCTTAAATTAACAGGCGACGATTCTAGTGAGATTCAAATACTTTCTGTATTTGCTCCAAGAAAAATTGCCACGACTGCTGAGAAATTACGTTTCTTGTCTGTGCACCCTGTCCAACCTTTGGGTGATAAAAACAGTTTGCCTTTTGATGGAAATCGAGTTTACTACCGAAAGTTACCAACAGGAACATTAATTCGACGAGAATATGTCTCTTATTCTCTAGAATTAAATAAACTATTTTGTACTACCTGCATGTGTTTTGCCTCTGACGATACGAAGAATGAAGGAGGAAGAAGTCCATTTATTGATGGTATTACTCCGTCCAAAAAACATATTTATGAGCAACTCGAAAAATACGAGGAAAGCCACAGTCATCAATTAGACGTGGTCACCTTGCTAACAGAAAAAAGGGGGAAATGTAGATCAACATCTCACATATGCAAGAGATTTCCAATAGGCGTCTGGTCCTGAAAATAATCATTGATATAATACAATTTATATCTAAACAAGCCATTGCTTACCGCGGAAAGAGTGAGGGCTTGTACTCGCTAACGGATATCTCCGAAGGCCAGAACCAGAATCATGGAAACTTTTTTAATTTAGTTGTCCTGTTATCAAAGTATGATCCAGTTCTTAAGGCCCACATATCAGAGGCAGTTATTGGAAGTAAAAAAAGAATAGACTCAGGGAAAGGTAAGGGCAGAGGTAGCCTTGTTACCTTTTTGACAAAAACCACTATAAATAAATTAATAAATACATGTGCACGTCTAGTTAAATAAGAAATTGTTATGGAAATCCAGGAGGCAAAATCTTTTAGCATTAATGTGGATTCTTGTCAGGATGTTGGCGTTGATGACCAAGCTGCAATTTGCGTGCTATATGTTAAGAATGGGATCCCACAAGAACGGATGATCAGCATGGTTCCTGTTTGGAAATCAACAGGAGAAGAATATCGATCTCTCGTAAGCAATGAAATAGCCCAGTTAGGTTTAAATTTGCAATATATTATTAGGTATCATTTGATGGTGCCGGAAATATGGCAGGCATGTATAATGGTCTTCAAGCAAAACTGAAGGAAGAAGTGCCAAAATTGATTTTCACGAATTGTAATGCGCATGCTTTTATACTTAGTGCTGGGAGGCGCGACGTCAAGCTGTGCTGAGGCTAAGAATTTGTTTGGACTCTTGGAGTGTACCAGTGTATTCATTCATTAATCATTTAAGCGCACATCTTTATGGGTGGACAAAACTTCAGATTTAACAGCTGGACAAGACAAATTGAGACGATTACAGAATATCGGAAAAACGAGATGGTGGGCTAAAGACAAAGCCTTGACCACTATAATGGAGAAAACTCAATACGTCGCGTTAATAAAAACTTTATGCGCCATATCTTCGAGCACGGAGTTCGAGCCAAAGGTTTCGTTCCAAGCAAAGGCATTAATGGATTCCTTTTTGAAATTTGAAACTATCCTAACAGCCTTCGCATTCAAGAAATTGTTTGACCTATCAACCCCAGTAAGCCAGTATCTCCAAACTCCTACATTAGATTATCTTAAAGCCTCCGGACTAATCAAAAGTTTAGATATGAATTTACGAAAACATTGAGATACTTTTGACGATGTATCCAAAGCTGCAAGTATATTTGCGTCTGATGTTCAAGACTTAATGAACGCCGAAAACTTTGATATCGACATACAAACCACGTTGCCATTGCGAAGAATTTCTAAAAAACCGGGAAAAAAAACATTACGAGATATGCCAAGATGAAGTGACACTATTGGCTGCAGACCCAATGAGATTCTATTATATTTCTGTCTACAAAATCATTATCAACACAGCTTTAGTTAAAATAAACAAAAAATTCATCTGCAACCAAGATTTAATGAAGGATTCCGCTTGTTTGGACCCGAAAAACTTCAACGAAATCAACGAAAATGGGATTCCTAAGACGCACTTAAGTTGATAGAGAAGTGCTGTCAAAAGAACTGGAATAATTTGCAAATAGTTTTAATGAACTGTCTAAATCTCTTTGGGATGAGCACGTTTCACCTAGGCAGCATAAGCAAGACATGAATGACTCAGATTCTCAAAGTGAGAAAGAAGATGACGAAGATATCTTCGACCAAACAGCAAAGGACGCAGTGTGTTTTTCAAGAAGTGGTTTGGACGTCTGTCAAAGTTGTATACCATGTGCATGTAAACTTTTATCACAATTTAACATGCATATCAGCACATACACCAACTTATATGTTGCATATTGTGTAATTCTCACAATTTCGTTCACGCAAGTTACTTGTGAAAGACGATTTTCAGCATTGAAGCGCATTAAAACGAGACTTCGCTCTCTACTGGGGCAAGAACTGCTGGATTCGTTGATTATATTAAACACAGAATCGGATCTAATCAAGGATGACGAGAACAGAAGCTTTTACGATAAAGCTATTAACAGCTTAGCTGAAAGATCCCCTCTTTTAAGAAAAATGTTAATTGGCTAGTTTTAGCTAAATGTTATATTATTGCAATACAATTGGAACTGTATTTATGTACCCAATAATATATTATATCGTAGATAATAAATAATTTGTATATTTCATATTTTCCAATACTATCCCATCTACCATTATCCAGTCTCGGGCACCGGGCTTGTGGGGAACCACCCGGGCCCTTCCGGCCCAGTCCGACCCTGTACAGCGCTACACCTTATCTTTCAGGTCGCACGTCAACCTCGGCCGGCAGCTAGTGCTATAGCCCGTCCCACTCTTAGATTGCAGTACATGGCTTATGGCGCGCGCTGTTGTCAAATCTCTAACACATTACGAATTTCAGGAGATGCGTGTCTTTGTAATTCGGATCGAACAATAAGCATTTTAAGAAATCATATCGTAATTTATAATATTTTATACTATTACACATATAAATTTGTAATAATGCCACTTTTATGTAAATTTAAAATAAAAACTACCTATTGTAGACGAAAATTTCTTATAGTTTTCTTTTATGTTCTAAAAATCCCATATCACATTTTCATGGGCCCGATAAATGCCGTATTTTTGGACAAGTCATGTCCAAAATGATAAATAAAATACGGTAATGGAAATTCTCGGTTGAGTAAGTTATGGGAAAAATCCGAACAATTGGTTCGAAATGGGGAAGATTTTTTGAAAAACAGAAAAATCGCAACAACTCCCATAATATGAATAGTATCGAATCCGTTTTAACGTATGATAACTCGGAGTACCTAATGCCGAAAAATGTTTTCTAAATAAATTTTTGATACGACCAGCCATAACTGCATGGGTTCGAAAAACATTTTCACCGGACAAAAAAAACGTAACTGCCTTAGTAGACACCTTATAAAATCTGTTTAAATTGTTTAAAAATATCATAATTATTTTCCAAAACTTTGTCTGAAACAATGTTTGATAAGATGCTTGGTGTTGAGAAGGATAGAAAAATAATTCAAAATTTTGTACCCTGATCGCTATTAATTTCCTTCGTATTTATTTCATACATTTTACATATTATGTTCAAGAATCGATTAAAATATTTTTGTTGACTAAGGAAGCCATGTATTTGTAATTGCTTGTAGGACAGAACCCCACTTATCTAAACACACGACCCTGTTTCCTCTTACGACGGCAGCGCGCGCTCTTGTACTGATAAGACACATCTTTAACAGCTATTTCCACGGAAACTATAGAAGCAATTGAGATGGAGCTGCTTTTAAAAACTAATTCAATTCATTGTGAACATTCCTTACGCTTTCGTCCCCCATCTATCTTTAATAGAAAAAAAAATTCCGCGGGTCAACTTTTTGATGTGTCAGTTTGTGAGAAAATGCATTTCAATATATTAAAAAAACCTATTTAAGTGAAACCTGTACAGTTTTTGTCTTAACATTTTTTCGGTGGCGTCCTTAGGCATTAATTTATTATTAAAAAAATCTGAATGAAATACACATGTAGGTTTTTTTTTATGTGAAACATATCGGAATACTTCAAAACATTTCGCAGCGAATAAGTTATGTTTTTTAATTTTTTCGGACACTAAAAATATTGTTAAGTATTCAAAATACGCATTGCCTGATGCGTATTTCGATGCTATACAATATGAAAAAAAGCTTGGTCCAAAAATTAAAATTTTCATTTCGTTTGATATTTGGCAACAACGCACGAAGAAACAAGGAAAGTGCTAAGGCGTTTGTTAGAGAGAGAGAGAGAATGCGCCCATTTACTTCTACACTGCAATCTAAGAGTGGGATGCTCTATAGATAGTGAACTGGCAATGCAGTTGTGGCGTATACCTATATTTTGGACGTTTAGTATTTGTTTATACTGTGTTATGTGATGTCAGCAACAATTAACATTAATGTGTGTCCAGATGTAGCAATTCCAAATATGTAATGACCAAAATGAGTCCTGGATAAATGTTTTAAATTCTTTAAACTAATGTTTTTAATAGACGCGATATATAATTGCTATGCTACGCTTATTTGATAAGTTTCCATTCACGTGTGACATTTGAAGAGTAGTATTGCATAAGGCTGTACGAACGTTCGAAATTTCTAACTCAAACCGAACTTTAAAATAGTTCGGTTCAAGTTCGTGTCAACAAATTTGGGTTCAAGTTCGCTTTTTGTGACAACACTAGAACTTGTTAGTTTCCACATTTTAATAATACTAGAACTACGATTTTATGTATGCTCACGGCAAGGGCGCCCATATGGCAGATTGTAAGGGGGGGGGCCAGACTATAAAATAGTTTGTAAGGGAAGGGGGCAGACCTTCAAAAATTGACGAAAAGTGTCAAAAATTACAATTTGCCAAAAATCCTCAAAAACCCATACATTTTTTCCTCTTCCTGAAAGCTGGGGGAGGCGGCCACAGCCCTACCCTGCTCATGGGTATGGGCGCCCTTGGCTCACGGCTCCAAGGATGGCATTCGTAAAATCGCTGCCTTTGTAAAATCGGGGCTGGCCCATTTGCCCCCCCCCCGCCCCCTCTTCACAGCATATTATTTCTTTAACTTTTCGAACTAAATATATTTGGTATTACTTGTGTGTATTTTGTCGTTATAAACAACATATAATTAAATATTAACGACTATTACTTAAACGAGGGGGGGGGGGGGAACCTCCGGCCGTAGCATGTGAACTAGAGCTGAGCAAACCGTATGTATTCGTTACTGAGTAACGGGTGCGCCATCTATATACGAGTAAAGAAACGTTACACACGGCTGCATTTCGTTACTCGCATTTTTCGTATGTTTCACGCATGCGCGCGCATATTCGATGAATTTACGTTACAAAGAACGATGTTTGTTTATTAAGTAAAGTATAATTTGGAAATTCGTCGTCCAAGTTTTTTACTGTTTATTAAAGGTATTGTGTGTGTAGACAAAGTTTGAGATTGGAACAGAAACAACGTAAGAAAGTATTTTTTACAAATTAGAAATATGTATGTTTTTGTTTTTTATTATCGCGAATTTTCAAGTTTTTTTTTATTATCTTAAAAGCGATAATATAATAAAGCCGCTCTAATGAGATTTAATTGTTTCTTGGTTAACAAAAACGGTTAATTATCAAATATTGTTAATTGTATATATTCTATTTATTATTATTTACGTGACGTCATACTGTACGCGTACGCAATACGACTTGATTCGTTGCATGTTATGCGGTATCAGAAGTAACGAGTAACGATACGATAGTAACGAGTACTGATTGTTATAGTAACGAATACATACGGGTAGGCTTTTTTTCGTTACTTTTACACCTCTAGTGTGCACGTGGAATGCGCACTGGCCCGCCCCGCCAGCCCGGCGCCGCGCCGCCCGCCCTTTCCCGCGCTATCTTCCCACGCTGCGGCCGGTCTCGGATGCTACAGTCTCTGCGCTGCTGTTATTTGAAATATTCAGCTACATGGAAAGTGTTATACACTCGTTTTAAAGATTTTGGAATCAAAAACAAACTAATATCATCAATTTAAAAATAAGTTACCTAACTTTTATTTTTCCGCCTTGCAGAAAGAAGCAGGTTTCCTTTGTCACTATTTTTTTTAAAACGCGTCTTATTGCCACCAATTTCAGCGTTTCCCACCTATTTCAATTTAAAAATGTGGCTTCGTGGTAGCGCGATACAACAAAACAAGTAGTGACGACCTCCGACATGTGCGACATCTGTTATGTGTTACTGCAATGAACCTCTGCGTGCGGAGTGCCCGACATCTGTGTGTGGACGCGTGAACTACGATGTGTAAAATTCGTTCTTCGTCTACCGATTACAAAGGTTACGGCGGAACAGATTTTTCAGCTGGTATTGCTTCTAAATGCATCCTGCTGTTTCTAACTCATGCGCACATATGTGTTGTATAATTGTCGCGGCCTCGTCTCGGGTGAAGCTGTGGAGACGGGGTGGACGTCGCTCGGTCGATCAGTTGTGTTGTTTGCCCGGCGCCAGCTCTTGGGTAGAGCAGCCTCACACTCTGAGGCGGGAGTGGACCGTTCGGCCCAGTGCAGCTGACCGAGGACGTGCGGACAAGGAGTAGCTAGCAGGAAGATTGGGTGTAGAAGAGAGGGATGCCCGCGGTCTCACGAAGAGTCGCTAGAGGATGGGTGGGCAGAGAGAGAGAGAATGAGAGAGAGAGAGAAGGAAGCCCGCGGTCTCACTAAGAGTCGCTAGCTGAGGAAAGGAAAATGAGGAAGGCAAGCCAATAATACCACTTTTTATTGCGATAATATTTATTCTCCCAGATTGGCTGGGAGAGAGGAGAGCTTACAATGGTGATTGATTTCCCAGATTGGCTGGGAGAGGAGAGCTGTCTAGGCTTGTTAGCCCGCACAATTTATACAAGTTTCTTCTAGAATCATTTGTGTTAAAGTTTTACATATTTCTATCTCTTTTGATCTTTTGCACTTACAATATTATTTACACGTCTACAAAACATACTTACAATATACACTTAATAATCTACATAAATATTTACAATAATAACATATATAACATAACTAAAATACATGGTCTCTTTATATTTACAACTGCCTTCTGGTGACGAGTGGTGGCACTACCAGGGCCATGGCTGGAGTGTTGCGCCGCGGACAGGACTGTGACCCGGGTTTTTTGTTTAATAAAGAGGAGGTACGACGTCATAATATTATTATTTTGTTTCCCATTTCCAATCAAATTATACTAGCATTCGTCTACTAAACTTCGCCGTTTTTAGGAATAATTAGTTAATAAAATAAGACGCATACCGAAATTTCGAGTAATAACATTTTAAGATCCATCCTTACTCTGTAAATAATATTTTACCAAAATCCAATTTATGTAATGGCATTTACAGAATCTGCTCCACCGCAAACATCGATTTTGCTGCTCGGAACCACATGTATCGCGCACTCTTAAGGAAAACTTACGATAGATTTCTCCATGTGCTCCATTTTTTTCTGACAATATATATAAATATTGATGGTTTTCTCCAAGTGCTTCTGATTAAACGTGTCCTGACATCTATGGTGATCTCCGAATGATTCTGGTTATTTGTGAGAAATCAATCTCAGCATGAAGGATTTTTTACCTAATGAGTCATACCATTTTATTCAGAGTTACATTTAATTAGTGAATTTCTACTACTAAAACAGCACTTACAATATTTTTATCATATGGAATTTAAAAAAATAACATTACTCAGTCCAATAATATGTAATAAGACGGATCAGAAACACTCACGAAATACAAACTTTCTTCTCCTTGTATAGCGAAGCCTTCCTTCTTTTGCGATCGATAGTGAGCATCCCGCATCCCACATAAAAGAAATAAATCATATTTACTTGTAAAAAAAACACATGGCATCATCTGTTTGAAAGCAGAACTACTTACAATAAGTTGCTTTGCATGAGATAACTTAACTCTCGCTGATGAAATATTTAAAAAATACTTTTTAAGTGATGGTTTCAATTTAAAACTCTCAGTTTGCATCTGAAATTCTTCGCAGAAGCTAACATGTATCCTGATTCATTGTCTGTATCTGTATCAAAACGACATCACTGTAGATACTGCAGCAAGGCGTTTACCTTGAGAAAAAATGCTAAACGACATGAGAGAGGCAAGTGTATTTTGTGTCCTTGTCAAAAACCTTTTAGTTGCAGTCAGTGTCAGAAATCCTTTGGTAGAAGATATTTCTTGAATAGACATTGCAATACCTGTTCAACTAAGGTGAATAAAGATAACGAAGACTGGGCTACAACATCACGGAAGAGGAACGAAGGCGAAATATCAGACGACAATAATGATTACGAAGAATGTAAAAAAAAGCTAATGCCTAAAATACTGCTCTAGATCACGATAATAATTTAAAATTTAAAACAAACGAAGAAAGTAGCAACCTCATTAGAAATGAAAATATATTTTCACCAATATATAGTCGTCTCCATGAAAATGTGACTGACGGAGAAACACCTGAAGATGACCAGGATGAAGACTGTGATGAATCATTTGAAGCTGACATGATTGAAGACTGTGATGACACATCTGAGGCTGACATGATCGAGGAGTGTGCTGACACATCTAAGGCTGACATGATTGAGGGCTGTGTTGAAGCACCTAAAACAGGCAACATCGATGACTGTGATGGTGTCCTGAAACCAAAACTATGGAAACGTCGTAATAAAATATATTATCCTGATCAAGCTTGTGATGATCACTGGCTCGATGACGAAAGTGACCTTGTGGTTGGTGTTAAAACGGAAGACACCAGAGATCATAATATTTATTATAAAAATGCAAGAAAGATTAACGTAGCAGAAGAGATTGATTATACCTCATGGGAAGATCCTAACATATTGGTTGACCAGCTAAGACTTACATGCTTCGCTTTGTGCAGGATACCATTCGGGCATCAAAGAAATATCCTTCATACTCAAAGAACTGAGGGAAGCTGGCTACATACAATAATAGCTTAAATTAAATGCATATTTTTTATAAACTTGAAGATAAAGTAATTTTTAATTTCAAAATGGGTTCTATCATTTCTCTAAATCTGATTTCGAAATAAAATTTATAACTTAAAGGTGTGAAAATCATCACCATTCACACAAAATGTAGACAAAGTCATACAAGTAATCAGGACAGGTTCTATTAAAAAATTGAAATCAGTTTGATCGAAATGTAGACAGAGCACTTCGAGAAATTGGAGTACTTGGAGCAATTGGAAGATTGGAGCTTTGGAGCATTTGGTGCTGTTGGAGCTCTGGAGGTGTTGGAACTTTGAAGCTGTTGGAGCTTTTGAGCTGTTGGAGCTTTGGAACTGTTGGAGCATTTCGGAGGATCTCTTGGCTGTAGGTATATCAACACTGCAGGTGCCATAAACTGTTGGCGAGAGATGTAAATAATTTCCTTTGGTCCTAGCTAGGGATCGAATCAAATATTAAAGTCATGTGCTGTAGCCGTTTGAGTAGCTGAGCATAATTTATATTTGAGTAGTCTAAATTATGTTTGGAATTTGAAGGTACTAATGTTCAGAGACTCTTGGTCCTCTAGTAAGTTTAAATGTGCCCGGTATGTGCACTGTGCGACTAGATGTTTGAATATATAATTAGAACTTATTTTCCTTGATATTCCTAAAAAACTTGAAGTATTACCAATCGATGATGTTTTGACTAACTTATTATTCCTGCATCCGCTGTTATTTAAGCGAGTCCTAGAAAGCAGGTCACTCAGTCCACCTCGTTGACATCTGGACAGATCCCGACGGTCGCCGGCTCAGCGACTGCAGAGATCTTGGTGGAAGGCCTAGCGTTGACAGTGGGGACCCTGATGAAGGCGATAACGAAAACGAAGCAGATCCCGATGACATCGATGAGGACAGCTCCGGAGATTCCTATGGTAACGTGGCTACTATCTTCAGAGATCTCGATGTTGGCTGCATCTACTGACTCTTCACTGCAAGAGACTTCAGTGTGTGCATTTTCGTCAGCAGAGGAGACCTTAATACCTGCAACTACACCGAATTTGGCAAATAAAACATTTCGTGAACAATTTCCAGCTTCTGCGTCAGTTGCGTCTACTTCAGCTTTTTTATCAACCAGTACGGATGTTCTGTCAATGACTACTGGGAAATTTCCAGCTCATGCATTATTCGGGACTTCATTGTCTACAACAGCAGAGTGCATTGGAAGTATCATACTTTCCGAGCCTTTGATGACTCAAGAACTATCGACGAGACATGTGTGTAGGTACTGTTACAAAAGTTTTAAATATCGACAACATGCAATAAGACATGAAAATCATGTCTGCAGAAGGAACGCTAATCGTGTGACATTTCCATGTGGCCCATGTGGTATACATTTCACGAACAAAACTAATTTGATAAGGCACTGTAAAAGCAAAGTAAATGTGCAAGTTGTGTAGCGAGGAAGCGATGCTAATTGTGACGGTTAGCTATATCATTGTCGCTACTGTGGTAAACGATTTGTATGACGAGGAAGTAAATTAACTCATGAAAATCATGGCTGCAAAAGCAATCCCAATCGTGTAATATTTATGTGTTTGAAGTGCGGTGTTCAGGTTACACGAAAATTATACTTGAAAAAACATTATAAAGTTTGTGAAGGTTGGTTTCTAACATCAACATCTGTGGTCCACTAAGGTATAACAAACCTGAACATCTGTATCGCGATCTGTATGAATTAAATGTATTTTTTCACTCTTAAAACAAACTAAAATATTTTTTTCAGAGGAAATTTATGCATCATGGACTGAGAAATGTATACGATATACACGAGTGTCAGATTTTACTGTATGTTAACGTGTAATTTAAAACAAATAATAGCATTAAATAAATTTATTTATTTTTCTTGGCGTACTTCTCCATTTTTCTTAATTTAATAAACTATAGGTGGCAAGTAATTTTGTAATTGGGTCTGGTCTGTAATGTACATTTTGTCTCCATTAGGAGTTTTTTTTTTAAACAATAATGATGAAGGCAGTTTTTGCTAACATAATTTTTACCTGAGTATGGCATCTACATTCTTAAAATTTTTTATGGGAATTGGTTATGCGAACATATGCGGATTCGTATTTGTTTATGCATGAGTGTCAAGCATGTACTTTGTGTGAGTGTGTGATGAAACTGGTAAAGTGATGGCACAGGTAATAACGAAGCATTAGAGAAAACCTGATAGGAACTTTTATTACTATTGTTACTATGAAATAATTTATTACTCCTAGAAACAAAACTAATCTACCTCGGGGAATTTTATGACCTTAAAATCATAGACTGACTTATATCGAAGTACACTATGATGGTGATATTAAAAATGAAAACGGTATACTAGCAGGTGGCTTGTACTTTTTTTCTGCTTACAATGTTCAGAGTATTGTGTACGGTACTGGGTTCGACTTTGGTGTATACACTACAAATTTTGGTTGTTCAAAGTTATACATTCGTATGCTGGTTTTCTGCTCTGGTTCAGTGTTGCATATTTTGAAGTGGTTCCAGCAAGTACTTTACATGTGCGGGATTATGATTTCACTGGAGTTTTACGTGTAATGAGATGGAAGTCAAGCGATACGATGTACATCTGGCTGTCGCAGCATTCTGCAAGCTTGTAACTCCCGCGCGATGGGGTGAATGTTCATTTGCAGGTGACGGTAGGCGTGTCTCAATCGTGCAGTCTCTGCCTCTAGCCTTTAGAATTTTTTTATATTTTATTTGAGGTTAATGTGCTTGAATTTAGGTACTTTGACTAGTCGTACGTGAATAATTTTAAATTCGTATGCATTGGAAGATATTTTTCTACATGAGGCAAGAAAAATACATAGTTGCTACAATGTTTGAGATATCAAACACATTGTCCTATGAGTGATAAGCACTTGTCATTTGTTCTATCTCATCTAACCAGCTTTTACTTTGTGATATAGAAAGAACATGATTTTTTTCAGAGATAATGGTTAAAATGTCGTGGGAAAAGAGTCCTTTGTGGAAATTACTAGGTGTGGCAATTATTTTAGTCGAAGTGATATTTTAATAAAACGCGTAAAAATAACGTTAAGGTGTTTTTTCTAATGTGTAAACAAATCATCTAGTGTATGAGCGAGTCCTTCGACGACGGGACTTTCAGTTTGTTACTGTCTTCGACGGTGTAAGGATCACAAAGTTTGTCGCGTCTCGTGCTTAAGTCACGTAATTACCTGTTCTTGTGAACTCGATGGCATCTTTAACGTCTTTAATGGCGAACTTGATGGAGGTTGAACCATCGACTACGGGAACGCTGACTTCAGTGACTACGACGATGGAGCAGATCCCGTTGGCAAAGACGACGTCAAAACTAGAGGAGACTTAAACAGACGTAATATTGCCAGCATAAGAGAGTTTTATGAATTCAATACTGGCTGCACAGGAAACCTCGATGAACGTTGTTTCGCCCTCGATGGAGACTTCAATGGCTAGTGATTCGACAACCACTAACGAGCATCGATATCGTAACTGCGACAAAATATTCTCAAACAGAAAGAATGTGCTGAGAATCCCCCTCCCCTGTGAGCAATGCCATAAGCAGTTTGCCAGAAAAGATAATTGGAAAACACACATGAATACGTGTAAAGGTCGGCACGGCAGAAGGTATGGGTTTCGCTGCAACAGCGATACATTGTGTTCATAAGAGTTTGTCGGGAATTGGCACAACTACAGCGTCAGTGTCTGGATCGGGTCTGAAAGGCTAGTCTTCATCACCGCGGTATCCTTGCAGCTACTACGATATCTCGTTTTAATTCACTCATGATGTACGGAGACATGAACGGAATAAACGCAAGAAGAATCCTTCTCGTATATAGTTTCGCTACGGTGAGTGCTATGTTTGGTTTAGATGCATTGACAGTTTCGACATCATGCGAAAAAAATGTAAAGGTGAAGTTCGTGTGCTTACTGCTGAACTACATGCAGAAATTTCGACTCATCGCTTTAGATTGGAGACTCGTAATCGTACAAGCAAGAAAAATGATGTGCAGCAACCGATTGATATGACGTCTGGATATGAAACTAAACCCAAGACTGTGTTCGGTGCTCTACAGGTGAATGATAATGGCTTCTACTTAGCGCAGTCTGCATTTCGTGGAAAATTGAAAGACTACTTTTATCTAAATACGTTAGGTGAGTCAAAAAACATTTGTAATTTTCTTGACGATATAAGACAGAACATAATCAATCAGCTTACTGATGACGTAGCAACAAATGGACCTTTGAAATATAACTTGTGGTTGGATTGTGTATATGGTTAACCGTATCCGTTCGAGGACAAAGTAAAGAAGTGTGCTTTCAAAAAATCGGCTGCTGTAATTTATAGTTCTGACGATGTGAAACATACTGTTAAACATAATGTCCAGAAACTCTGTCAAGAAGAGGAAGACTATGTCAGTAAGTATCTGGCTGTTTTCTGTCAAGTATAAACCGTTTTGAGCTGAGAATTAGTCATTTCACGTATATGCAGAACTAAATGTTTATTGAATTGTTAACTTTTTAAAGTGTATCTGTAGTAGAATAGAAATTATGTAATATAATTATGTTTTTAAAATTGTGGTGTTTTTTTTTCAAACCTGTCAATTTTGTGGTATTTATGATTAAAGTTATTTTTTTTGCATCGTCCAGTGATTTAACCAAGGACAGGAACTGATCGAATTAATCAGTTTATTAATAACTTATTTTTTGATGAATTTTGAACTTTTTCCCGAATTTCTAGCTAAGTAATTACACAATTCCAAGATGGTACCCAAATGTTAAGATGGTGAATGCCACAGTAATATTAAATTATTTCTGCACTCTAATGAGTAAAAATTAAACTAACATGATGGTGGCATAGTAGTCGAAACAATATGGTGGCCTCCAGCAGAATAAAACAAGATGGCGGACGTGACGTCATACTAGCCGATGAGGAGGAAGGATCTGTCGTTTTTAATTTTTATGACCTCGCTGGAATCGAACCAAAGAAGTAAGTCCATGTTATGAATAATATTTTATTAATTTTTATCAATAAATTATTTATAATTTTTAACATTTTCCTCGAATTTCTAGCATAAAAATTACGGTTTTACAAGATGGCGGTCGTAACGAAAAGTGCAACGATCTAGAATCCAATATGGTGGGCATAACGAAAAATGTAACGAACACATCATACTCAACCAATATGGTGTGCATTACGAAACATGCAACATTTATATTATCCAAGATGGTGACTGTAACATCATGTTAAACAGTATTTTGAAAAAAAAAATTCTTAAAATTTAATTCATTAATTTTTTATGAATTTTAATTTTTTTCCCCGAAATTCTAGCATTGAAATTACTGATTTTCAAGATGCCTGACATGATGTCATACTAGTTAACGATAAATATACCATGACAAAAGTGGTGGGAGGTCAGCCTGCCAGCAGCTTCTGTAGAGGAAGAACTTAACTCCAAGTTATTTATTTTTGCCCTCGCAGGACTCAGAACTCCAAGTGGTAAATATTTATTATTAATATTTATTTAATAATTTTTTATAAATTTTAGAATATTCTTCATTAAAATCGGATGGTAAATAAAGATTTTAAAGATGGCGGAAGTAACGGTAATTGCAACGGTGATGTCATAATCCAATATGGCGGTCGTGACATCCTAATTCCTATAAATGGCTTATCGGAGGCTGTATACTTGGATGCTTAAGCCGTTATTATGAATTTGTGTTCTTTCTAAGGCAAAAAGTATTTTGAGGTTTTCCGAAATCCTAATTTTTGAATTAACAAATTGTTTTTAGATGATTTAAAAGAATTTAAAAAAAACTGGAAATTTTGGCAGATTTCGGAAAAATTTTGGCAAATTTTGAAGGTCAAATGTAAAGTTCATTCAAGATGGATATCGTGACGTCACAAATCCAAGATGGCGGCCCGGCACCAACCCTTCGCGCCAGCGCTAGTGCCCGAACATACTGTCCTATACTATATATATGTGTATATATGTGTGTAGTTTATATATATTCATACGTATATATATACACACACACACATATATATACACACATCTATATATCCGGATTTCAGGAACGTGAAACACTTGTTTACGACTTCGCTTCTTTCCTAACACTAGAAGCGTTTTTAAAAAGCTCCCTCCAAACAGGAAAATAATGACATGTCTGCGTTCTCTTCAGTGAACAATTAAGGAAAAGGGCGTTCTCACCAGCGCATTGCTGACGCAGCTACCCGATACTGCCTCATAGTATACGGCGCGGCATGACAACCGGATTAGATTTGGCTGTGTACATTTCTTGTCTACCAATATAATACATGACAAAAACGTCTCTGGGCTAGTTATAGGTAAAATTTATCTGGAAATATACAACTCAGCTACCAGCTTATGCGTATATATAGCTCTAACGTATTCTTTCCCGCGGAGCATTTGAACGTCATGGCGTTCAATCACGTGCCCTTTCAGACAGTGGAGAGTCACCCACATAAGCGCGAAATTAAAATTTGCATGCTATTGTACGCACCTGGAACTTTGTGGGGTTGCGTTTCCGTAAATAAGTTTATTCAATAACAATAATAGATTTTATTTTTGTTCCCTGCCATTCAACAAATTTATGTCCAGAAATTTCCGAACATCTTCCATACGTTCCCAATTTTCTCAAATATTTTACTCAGTAATTGAAAATCAAATTACTGTGCAATTTAATCGCTATCGTATTTACTGGAAAGGATGTACGTTAATAAGATAAGTTATTCAAAATTTTTAATAAAATATTTTATTCAAATGGATTTAAATAAATAGGTAATGTTTCATTTACAACAGCTTTCTTACACTCGTACATAACTGACAAGTAAGAGAAGAGAGCCAGAAGCTGCATAAATGACGTGAAGTAAAATATGTTTGAATGTATTTATTTACATTAGTCATACATAAACACGACAAAAAGTTTTCATGATACACGTAGTAGTTTGTTTAAAGTTGGTATTTACTTATTTGGAAAAAAAAAAATATAATTCATTACATATTGTGGCAGCATTTATAAGAAAATATTAGACAATGGAGCAAAAGCGAAAGAAACAAAGGGATTATTAACCAACCCAGTCTTGACATTCACGACTGTTAACTATGTAACTCAGGTTTCAAAATACGTTACAGTTTCAAGAAAACCTTTTTTTAGAGTCGAATATATAAGGGTCGTACACTGTAATCTTTTGAAGTAAACTTTTTTGCTGAGATAGTTACAATTTTCGAGCGTTACGAAAATTCTAATCGGACGAGGGGAATAGTTAGGTACATGGGGGGAGGGAGGGACCGGTAAAGGAGAGTGCGTCAGCGGCGACGCCACTCCATCGCATGTACAAACGGTCGAATAGGAAGAAGGTAAAAGGGGGAAGGTGGGTTAGTTACGTAGCGTAGCTTGCTATATGCTAGTTGTAACTTGCACACTTGCGTTTTCGCACTCGCATATTCACACACTTGTGCAGCCTTTTATTTTTCAACCGGGCATTTATGCTTTATGTTGTCCTACCTCCAATAGTTGAAGTTATTTGCAAACCGTTCCCTGAATAACTTTTCAGCAGTATTAACAGCGCACTTAATAGACATGATAGAACAAAATAAAGTGTAATTGTTAAATATTCCATTATCTTTTCCATAGTTAAAACATATGTTTGAAGTAAACATAAATTGAAATACCTATATAATTATGCACCAGTTATCGTAAAAGAATACACAGTATTTAATCGATAAACTTTAATCAGAATCGAATCAATGTTATATGAATGCACAGAGGACAAACATACAAACATTCATTTATTTATATATTTATGACTTAATCATAATATCATTGGCTTCCTAATAGTTCTCTAAAACGTCTCGGAAACATTAAACAAAGATTAATGTTTATAGCATATCAAAATAACTGCTGCACATGAAGGCGTGGTCCTTTATAATGCTGTATTTCAATAGTTAATATAGCCTATGTTTGAAGTGACACATATTAAAATATTAGTCTTCTTAACTGCATGGTGAGATGAACACTTGCATTTACCAACACTTTCATAATTCAAATAGTTATTAGAACAATTTTTTTTGTGATATGGCTACAACCTCGATGTCATTCAACCGCTTTTATAATGTGTTTTAGTATCTTAAATTTTAAGTAGCTCTTAAAATATTTTTCCTACAGTCAGAAACTAGCTAGATCGGGTTCTAGCACACGAAAACACCTTTAAAACTGTTTCCGGGGATTCCAGCAAAAAATGTTTCTGTTTAAAATTATAATATCATAAAACTACTAGGAACTATGGCTATTTCGTGTCACAATTATGTATATTTCGAAGAAACACAATGAATTGTAGCCTTAAACATGGTGCGACTTCCGGAAAATATTAACTTAGTTTTTATTTTCATGTTCCATACACCGAAAAACCATTGTCAGCTCAAAAGTATTTAAATACGTTTGTAAATACCTCAATCACAATTATGTACGCAATAGCTGCCGCAATTTTGCACAAATCGCTAATAAAATTAATGGAAAATCTAGGTCAAGTTCGTTATTGGACATAATCCGACCAAAGTGAAACAGATAGGGAAAGTTTTTGAAAAACAGAAAAATCGTTATGACTTCTTTAATATTATAAATATCGTATCCCTATACTAGCATTATATTTCGTTAAGAGATATGACAAATACGTTTCTTGAAACGAATTTTTGTTATGACTGCAAGGGGTGGAAATAACAGGGTTTAGTGGACAAAAAAATTCAAAATTCTCTAACTAGGTACCTACATCATCAAATCCATTCAATTTGCACGTGGAACTCTATAAATACTATCGTAATTTTTTGTCTTAAACAACTGTTCAATAATATGAACCATTGCTGCAAGAGGTTTTAAAACAGCTGTTGAAGGAAAAAATAATAATTATTGTACAATGTATACAATCAATTCTATTATTTTTTATTTCAAAACTTGTACCTATTATCACTTTTTACTTAAATACTTTACATACGACCCACAATTACAGCATGTGGTGTAAAAAATTATTGTTTAAGGGCGAAAAAATGCATAGCATCCTTAGTAGGCACACTATCAAAATCATTCTACTTGTCTCTTCTCCTCATTTATCTAAAACTTTTGTATGAAACAATTTTTAATGTAAACATTTATTGCTGTTATGGATGTAAAACTGAGGGTTAAAGGACGAATACCTTTATAAATTCCCTTAATATGTAAACAATTAAGGTATGTTTTAATTTTTTTGAATCGTAGATATTATTTAAAATATTTGGCTAAACAATTTTTGATTAGGCATTTCAGATGATTCAATGGGGTTAAAAATACAGAGGTTGAAATAAAAATATATTCTAAAACTTTCTTTCTGTCTGTACTATCAAATCCATTGAAACTTACCTCAAACCATTTAAACATTACCTAAAAACCTTTATCCAAAACAAATTTTTATATGACAAATACTTGTCCAAGGGAGGAAATATGGTATCTGAAGGTACAAATTATTCATGACTATCTACTAGTAGGCATAGCATGTAGTTCTTTATAAGTTATTTCAATGCTAGATGCATTTATCTAAAAACTATTCATAACATTTCCGATGTTTCGAATATGAAAAAATATATAATCGATCAATTTGGAATATTCGTGAACATAAAGAAGGATTTTATGTGCATTAAGTTTTCAAAATGTTCCGAAAGTTTAAAGAATCTTCCACAAAGTTCTAGAAGAAATAGTTAGCTCGAAATCTACCTGCGCCTGTAGACTTGCCGAATGCGATTATTTTGTGTTCACTTAGCATAAAATATGCAAATATTTTTAAGTGTATAGAAAATTGATTATTTTTTTACAAAATATGTATCACTTCACTACTTAATTAATATACCAAACTTTAAAAAAGCCTAGAATTTACTTTTAATGTGCAGTTTAAATTAGTATGCGACTCTTAAAAGGTCAGAAAGGTTCTGATTGCAGATAGTCAGTATTTGTGAACATTCGTTTACATTCGTATATATAGTTTATAAAAATCATCTTTATCGCTGTTTGTGACCCATGGAGATAAGAAACGCTGCCTTGAGAAAAAAGCTTGCTGATCTACGTGATGTAATTGAATGCATACCGGCTTTTATTGTGAGAAGTAGGGGTTAACGGATTCACGTCTAGGGTAAGGCATTAATGTAAATTTTCATTTGTCTTAATTAGTCACTACTCTGTCGTAAAATCAATAAAAAATATAATATAAAAATTTAATTACAACATTAAAACAAATGTCTTTAAATACATAAACATTCAAAATAATTTTTAAAAAACGTGCGTTAAGACACGTTTTGAAATTGAAACGTGAATTTTTATCTTAAACGGTAACGTGTCCATAATGTGCTCAGCCCGAGGATTCGTTCTCGGGGCGACTAGGGCCGTGCCTGCTCGTCTTAGCCGCTTTATGTATGTAATTGTACGAGAGGTTTTAGTTTCGGTAGCCACCTCCCAGTGTGATAACGGTTATTGCTGATTGGCGGCCTATCTGCCGTCCTGCGATTGGGCGGAGCAAGGTCGAGCGGGTGGGAGACACCATCCGCCCCTCAGAGCTCGGAGAGTTGGCCACTCGGACAAGTGGTCACTCGAACAAAAGGAGCTCGGACAAGTGGTCATTCGGAGAAGTGGACACTCGGACAAATGGTATACACCCACATTTGAACTTTCATAATTATACAGTTATTTAAATTGCATTTTGTCATATTTATTTATATTGTATCAGTAGCTTCTGAATTTGTATACACCTCTGATTTTCTTATTAGCGTCATATTATCGCTATATTAATGTTAAGGTAGAAGTAGGTAAATGCCATGTACAAATCTTCAATTTTTTATGAGGCCTGGAAATGAAGTTGCCGTTATTAAAATTCTGCTTAGTAGTACTCTGTTTTTTTCATTCTAACTTGCCAAAGACTAGCCGTCATTGTTTGTGAATATAATCCTTTTAATTGCTCAACCACTTGGGTAAATTTTCTAGAGCTTAATACATATTTCAGGTTTTCCTTTTTATTAGTTTTGATAGTTACCCAGGGTGAGTCGGGGACGGAACCCCCCTTCCTATTTGATCGGAAGGCGGGTTACAATGTGAATTAATTTTATTGGTTGTTTAGTTTTAAAGTATTTATAATGTAACTGACCTGACCAAACAAACCGGGACAAAGGATGAACAGTAGGAACTGACGTAATTTTTTTTTTTACTTATTACTTTCGCAACAATATTCAAATAACAAATAAAACATTAAAATTTTGAAACGTTAAAAACTCACCTACGTTAGAGGCGGGTACAATTTCTTTGCCATTAGTAGAAAATGATGTAGTCGTTCATCTACGTCACGAAAAAAAAAAATTCATACTTGTAAACAAGAAACAATGTTGAATGCCGCATGAATGCACAGGTATTGTGATGAAAATTTAAAAAATTCGATATCTCCTAAAGTATTTGGAATTTCTTATCTCCGCCGGGTTTAATGAAAAGAGAAAGTTAAAGAGCATATAATAAAAGTATTTTCGGATTTTAAACATTTTTGTTCGCTAAACTACATTTTTACCCTGTTCCACATTTCCTTATGGTCACCATCTTAGATTCAAGAAATTTTTCACTTTTTGTTATGCCCACCATCTTGGATGTGTTTGTAATCCTTGCACGTTTAGTTAAGGACGCCATATTGGATTCTAGATCGTTGCAATTTTCGTTTCTGCCGCCACATAGAAAATCCTTAATTTTTATGCTAGAAAATCGAGAAGAATTTTAAAGTTTATAAAATTATAATAAAAATTGAAATAAAAACACTCTGCCCTCTTGGATTATGACATCACGGATGCCATCTTGAAAATCCGTAATTATTATCAGATTTTAATGGGAAGAAATTAAAATTTATAAAAATATTTAATTAATCAAATTTTAATAAAATATTATTTTAAAAACACACATCATTGTGTCCTCTGTTCGAACCCGGCAAGGTCATTTAATTAAAAATGGCAACATATCCTTCCTCCATGTAAAACACGGACCGACTGACACCCACCCCATAAGAAATATGGCCTCCCTTTGCTTTAACTACGGCTTAATTCGGTTGGGCATGGAGTCAACTAATTTTTTTACAATTATTCTTGATTTCTTCCTCTCGAAAACCATATTTGATGAACTACTGCTTCCACTATCTTAATTTTCGTCGTACAGTCCATCTTTTAAAATCTGGCCTTGCAGATCGCCCACAAATTCTCGATGGGATTGAAATATGGCTAATTTTCAGGCCAGTACAAAATGTTAATCTTCTTGTCCTTGAAATATTTCACCATTTTCATAGAAGTATAGCATGGAGCTGAGTCTTGTTGAAAAATTGCCTTTCCATTGGTTTGAACTTTCTCCAGCTCCTGAACCAGACATCGATCTAGCATTGCTATATATTATTCATTATTCCTTCTACTTGAATAAGTTTGCCAGGTCCCGAGTAAGAAAAACATGCCTAGAACATCTTCTTAACTGGATGTTTGACTGATTGTTTAATATGGGCTGCAGTAAGTTTTTCATTTACCCCCATACGGGCGAATTTTGATTGCTGGTCCTGCACTAGAAAGTGTGTCTCATTTGAGAACAGCACCATCCTCCAGACATTTTCGGTCCAATTGACAATTTTTTGACCCAAATCAGCCTCTTTTTCATCATAGTGGCAGTCAAGAGTTGTTTTTTTTTCTGTGGCCTAGTGGCTTTCCTTCCACCTTCCAAGAGACTTCTGATTATTTTAGAGTCATGGATTTTAACCCCAAACCGTTCAAGATCTTTTTGAAGGTCGTAGCTTGTTTTCCTTGGGTGCAATTTGCTGTTACGCAAAAGGCTGGCATCTTCTCGAGGAGTGGTCTTCCTTTTTCTTCCACATTTGGCTTTTCGCTGCACTTCAACAGATCCCGTCTCTCTCTTCTGCTTTTATAGTTTATTTACAGCATCCAAACTCACACCACATTCCACTGAAATGCTTCTCTGTGTCATTGGTGTATACTCACGAAACGTGATAATCTTTTGTATTTTTCTTGGAGTAATATCCATGATGCCAAACAATCGTAAAAACCCTATAAATTATCAAAAATATTGCAAAATATCAAAACTCTCAAACATAACATCAAAATATTATAAATATTAAAATTGTACAGGTTTTTAGCGGTAAGTAATGGCAATCATGAGGTTATGATTTGCCATCCAAACAACTGCCAGAATTGACATAACAGGGTTTCCATAACATAAATACTAATATTTTGGTCATGTTCACATTAATTCACACAATACTGTACATTTTTGGTATTAGGTAATTTTTTTAAACGGCCTTCACAAGATACACAACAACAAAAAAACTAAATATCGATCTCGTCTGGAAGCAGAGTACTATCGCATCTCCAACTGACCCTGTGACACGGACAGGGACCCACTCTGTCCCAAGAAGCAGGCACATCTCTACCACTAACTGTGGCGGTGCAATCAATATATAACATGTTTCTAATATCTTAACTAGCTGTTATATAGTTTAATAGATTTATTTAATAAAAAGTATGTATTCTTACTATTGTTCCCTTTGTTTATTGTGTTTAATATGTTTCAAAAACATAGACAGAACTTACCATTTAATATTTCATGGAACTTCATAAGTAACTTTTACTACAAAATGTGTTTTAGGACTAAAGAAAATGTAATATATACTGCTGTTAAACAGTTATTATGTTGCAGTGGCCGAAGTAAAAATATTTAACCATCCACAGGATATAGAAGAAAGGAAAGGTATAAAAAATACAAACACACACGTGGGTTGGACTAAACTGCACTCACCATGCCAGCACAGTTGACGAAGTACTCGCATAGCACAGTGCCAAGACTGGTGGATACGGCCTTGACACGAGCGTTCTCCGTCAACACCTTCTGCACCTCGCACTGCTCGATGAAGCACGCTCCTGCAACCAACAAACACACGCCTCGCCCAGATGCCTCTGGGACCTGCCTGGCCAGGCTCAGGCAACACAGCCAGATCCTACAGTTCCTGCGTGGGCAGAGAATGGGAGGGAGATATGGAAGACCTTGAAGAAAAAGTGGGCGAAGATAAAAATTATACGGGTGTATGAATTAATTGCACTAATATATTTTTTACCAATAATTGAACTGAATTTTACTGCTACACCTGCAACTAAGTTAAATCGAATGCAGACATAAACATTAATAGAAATATTTATAAATAGAAAGTTTACCTTCAGCCTAAGTCTCTCTAAAAAAATTTTTCCAAATAAGGTTCACAAGTTATTTTTAACTGACACTGAATACTTTTTTATTTGAGCCACTGATTTTATCTCGGCGCACTTGCAGATTTCAGATAACGGACATGCCATACTTCATAAAACCTCTTGATATTTTTCCTTAAAGACGTGTTTATTTTGATAAATTTTTACCACCCTATTTACATTTATTTAAATTGCTGTTCCGGTACCCACCATTAAAATTTTGTTTACAATTAACTTTTCGAGTGCTTGGTTTTGGAATTTTACTGGGCAAGTTATAAATGCTTGCACGGACAATCGGGGACTAGGCCATGTCATATTGGGCAAGTTATAAATGCTTGCACGGACAATCGGGGACTAGGCCATGTCATATTGGGCGTATGGAGGCGCAGGAGGAATTATTATATACTACTTACATGGTATTCGTTTTTAATATTTAACAATTAAATTACAATAATTATGACAAAGTAACCCAGTATTCAATATTACATTCTACACAAAACATGTTCTTAAGATAGTAGTATGTTACAGCCGGTCCGACCTTAGGCTTCTAGCTGAAGATTCAAGATAGTCGACGATATCTTGAGTTGTGATATCACGGCGGCAACTAAGGATAACCTTGACCTTGCCCTTCAAAATTTGCCTACATGACTCAAAATTAGCCACAATTTGCCAAAAAAATCGCTAAGATCAATAAAAAATTTCCATTTATTTTTTTTTATTCCGCCAAGAATTATAAAACAATTTGTAAAAATTTATAATTTCTCCATTTAGAGGGGAAAATTCCTGTTTTCAGGGAAAATGTATCGTTTTATTCCTCAAAAATTCAAAAATTCGGAATTTGAAAAACTTTAAAAGACTCTGGTTTGCCTAAGAAAGAAAAAAATTGGCAAAGAGGCTAAAAAAAATCGCTTCAATAAGCCTGGGACTAGCGTTTGGTGGCCATCTTGGATGACCTTGACCTTTACGTTTACGACCGTAAAATACGATTTTTTTTTTTTTACCCAAATAAAATATAAAATAATAAAAAATTTGCTTACTTCAAATGTTTAGTTACTTAATAGATTTCGGTCCTCGGTTCGATTCCCGGTGAGAGTAAATATGAAATAAATTAATAAAAAAATTTAAAACTCCTTAATTAAATTTAAAAAATAGAATTAGGTTACATTACACCCGCCATCTTGAATTATGACGTAACTGCTGGAATCATCGTTACGGTCGCAATCTTGAAAATCTGCAATTTCTATTCTCTAGATTCAGAAAAAAAATAAAATTCATAAAAATGTAATTAATAAATTTTTAAGAATAATTCAGCTATCTTAAATTAAGACATCACATTGCGCATTTCCTTATGGTCACCACCACGGATTACCCCGAATTCTAGAAACGTACTACTTTTCGTTATGCCAGCCATCTTGGTTGTATATAATATGATTGAGGCACGTTTTGTTACGGCTGCCATCTTGGAATCTAGAAGATTGCAATTTTTTATGGACGCCATTATGAAATTAATTTTTTATGTTCGAATAAAAGAAAAATTTTAAATTAATAAAAAATTAATAAATAAAAATTAAATGAAAAGAAATATTTTTTGCTATCTTTGATTATGACATCATGGCAGCTGAATTGAAAATTCGTAATTATCATCCGAAAATTCGAAAATTCTCTTAAAATTCGTAAAAAAATTAATTCATAAAATTTTAATTGCAAACGCACTTATGCCATGGAGTCTTCAAATCTTCAAATCTAACATAATAAAGAAAAAATGCCGATAGATCCTTCCACCATGCAAGCCACCAAACAGACTGAACTCCCACCACTAATGCCAAGGTATATATATTTCCAGTTAGTATGACGTCATATCCACCATATTGTAATATCGTATCACACTAAATTGAATCTTCGTCCGAATGCGCTTCATTTTAGTCAAATGCGTGTCCTGTGTGTGTGTTGTGTGTGTTGTGTGTGTTGTGTGTGTTGTGTGTGTTGTGTGTGTTGTGTGTGTTGTGTGTGTTGTGTGTGTTGTGTGTGTTGTGTGTGTTGTGTGTGTTCTTGTGTGTTCTTGTGTGTACTGTGTTACCCTTGCGTGTCCTTTGTATCCTTTGTGTCCATTGTGTGTCCTGTGAGTGTACTATGTGTCCATTGTGTGTCCTGTGTGTGTACTATGTGTCCATTGCATGTACTGTGTGTACTGTTTGTCCAGTGCGTACTGTATGTGGACTGTGTGTATACTGAGTGTTCAGTGTGTGTACTGTGTGCCCATTGTATGTACTGTGTGCCCATTGTAAGTACTGTGTGCCCATTGTATGTATTGTGTGCCCATTGTACGTACTGTGTGTACTGTATGTCCATAGCGAGTACTGTATGTGTACTATGAATATGTTGTGTGAACTTTATGTTTTATGTGTGCTCATTGTGTGTACTGCGTCCAATGTGTGTACAGGATGTATACTGTGTGTCCATTGTGTGTATTGTGTGTTCAATACGTGTCCTGTGTGTGTATATTTCGTGTTCTGTGTGTCCATTGTTTTTCCAGTGTATATATTTTGTGTACTGTGTGTTATGTGTGATAAGTGTATATACTGTGTGTCCATTGGGTGTATTGTGTGTTATTTTTTTGTTGAATGTATATCGTTTCGTTAAATGTTCGTAGTCAATATAGTACCTCTTAATATTTACTGGTTCAAAACCTCTTGGTCTTTATAAACATTATTCAGGGATTCTAGGTCCTTCAGTAGGAGTAAAATATTTCCGTTTGTATAATTGCTTGTAAGTGATTTTTTCAATACTTTATGTCTGATAGTTCTAAGACTTTTGCTTGACTTCTTGAAATATATTGTATTAGCTATCTATGAAGAATGTATTTTTTTCGGGGACATCTGGCCTATACGTCTGACATTGTACAGGTCTTAGTCACGAGATCCAAAGACATGTGTATGTATATCATTGTACATGAACTGGTTGGAAAGTATTTCATACATCGAAATAATAGACTTTCGTGTTATGGAACGTGACAACATATTTAATTCGTCTGACAGGTATCATGCATATAAAAAATTTTTTGTAGAGAGCATGATTAATAATCTCCATTCAGTGAGATTGGAAACACAATTTAATTTGATTTTAAGTTTTAATTACTCCTTTCACTGGTCGAGATTGTGATGCAAGGATGGATAAAAATTGAATGATTCATTATTTTAATAATTGATTTTTTTGTTGATTTTTGGAATTTTTCCCGAATTTATATGTAAATAATTAGAGATTTTCAAGATGGCGGCCAAATGTCAAGATGTGGGATGTTCTGGAAAAAAATAATTACCTCACTATTTCAGGTGCTATTTAAAATAATTTGGCGACAGTGCACTCAAGCAGAAGAAAACCAGTTGGCAACCTCTAGCAGACGAAAACAATATGGATGCCTTCAGCTGACGAAAACATAATGGCTGCATCCAGCAGACAAAAAAAAATTGCGGACATGATGTCATACTAGCCGGCGATAAATATACCTTGGCATTAGTGGTGGGAGGTCAGTCTGTCGGTGACTTCCATGGAGGAAGGATCTGCTGTCATTTTTATTTTGTCCTCGCCAGGTTCGAAGACTATTATATAATGCAAGTGCTTTGTTAATTAAAATTAAATTAAAATTTTATAGATAATTTTTATAGATTTGAAAATTTGTTTCCGAAATTTTTGGTTAATAATTAAGTATTTTCAATATTGCGGCCGTGATGTCATAATCCAAAATGGCAAAATGTTTATTTTAATTTTTATTAATATTTTATTAATTTAAAAATTGCTCTCGATTTTCTAGCAGAAACAAGGATTTTCATTATGGCATTTGTAATGAAAATTGCAACGTTCTAGAATCCAAGATGGCAGCCATAATGAAATGTGCAACAATGACATTTATATACAACCAAGATGGCAGGCGTAACGAAAAGTACAACGTTTCTATAATTCGGGGTGGTGACCGTAACTAATGTGCAATGGTGAAACTTAATTAAAGATAATGCAATTTTATTAAAATTGTATTAATCATTTTCTTATGAATTTTTAAAAAAAATTGCCAAATATCTAGCATAAAAATTGCGGATTGCATACAAAAGCATAAGAATTGATACCGTAACGATAATTCCAGCAGTTACATCATAATTTTAAGATGGCGGTGTGATGTAATTAATTTTTATTAATTTTAATTACAAATTTTTCAAATAATACATTTTATGTTTACTCTCGCCGGGAATCGAACCGAGGACCGAAATTGATTAATTACTAAACATTTAAAGTAAATAATTTTTTTATATAGTTTTTAATTATTTCAAATTTTTTTGTTAAAAATTAAAGAATTAGAATTTTACAGTCAAGGTCAACCTCATGGTCGTCATCCAACATGGCCACCAGAGGCTTATTGGAGACTTGTAGTTGCCGACTTTAAGCCTCTTTACGGAATTTTGGTTCTTTCTAAGGCAAAAGTCTCTTGAGGTTTTTTGAATTCCGAATTTTTTGTTTTTTTGAGGAATGAAACGGGAAATTTTCCCTCAAAACGGGAAATTTTCCCTCTAAATGGAGAAAGTTTTAAATTTTATATTTTTTTAATGATTTTCGGCGGAAATGTTTTTTTTTAAATTGGAAATTTTGGCAAATTTTTTATTTATTTTTGGCAAATTTTGAAGATCAGGATCATCCAAAATACACGCTGTGACGTCACAATCCAAGATGGCGTCGACAATCTTTAATCCTCAGCCAGAAGCCAGGGCACGGACCTACTATTTAGGGTATTTTGTGTACTGCTTAATTTAAAAATAGACATTCGACTTTTAAATAAAGAATTCCCTCAGATGCTTGAAATCTCCACTATTACTAACAATAATCTTTTTGTAACTGTATACATGTAAAGTATGCTTATAAAATTTGTATACATTGAATAGTAAGCTAACATAAATCTTTTAATGCTACAGATAACTTGGAGAAGTAACCGGAAAACCACTTAATAATGGATGCTGCATATCAGTTTAGTTTGGCGAAGAAAAGGAAGACTCTCAATAATCCTAATAGTCTCCTCTGTACCTCATCATCGCTTAAAAACCATTATCTCATCCATCCAGTGATACAAGAAACCTGTGGATTGCATGTCTGAAAGACAATGTTATGGAGATGAATAATGCGAAAATATTGTAAACCGGTTTAATGATTTTAGTGTTGATTCTATGAAAAAATAATTTACTGCATGGCATAGGTGATTTTGTCAACGTATAACTCATAAAAAGCATATTGGACTATTAAAAAATAAACACGATGAAAGATTAAATGAGCCATTGGAAAAGGAATGTGTATCAATATCTTAAAGTTGTTCTATCAAATTAACAAGATCTCAAACGAAAAACTATATAAGAGGAAAAAAAAATTTGTAACAATCCAGGTTCCAGAAGAGTTTATTTAAGAAAAGTGTCGACTAATACTACTGGGAAAAAACTTGCGCCATGCAGTTAAATTAAATAATAATAACATTTTACAAGTACAGCTTAGCGAAGCTGTAGACCCAAAAGACGCTCATGCAATTGACGTGATGTACCACACTAAATGTTGGGTAAAAAATGTCACTAACATCCTCCGATCGAAGAATACAAATCAACAGATTAAGGATGTTGCTTCAATTGCAGCATGCGTAAAATTTACAAATATATTGGAGCAGGAACTGTCTTCAGGAAAAAATATTTATCATGGATGTCCTGAAAGAAATGTATTTAAATATTTGTTCTTCAAAAATGTACAACATAATGATATGACATGCATTTATAGAACTATTAGAAAAAGACATTGAATTCTCTTGACAAACCAGGATAACAAGCCACAAAAATTTTTAATGAAATTTTATAGAGACAAACTAATTGCTGAAGCAGAAATTTGTGGTGATGAAATGATAAGAGAATTGAATGTATTACTTGAATCTGCAAGCGTCATTAGAAAACACATTTTTAAAGCAAAATCATGGAAATGCGATGGTGTTATTCCAAAAGTCTCGCAGAAATTGTTCCACTATAAATTGAAATTTTCTTTAAATGGTGTACCACAGGAAAAAAAAAATACCATTAATGAAAATCAAACAACAAAGAACGAAGATGTACATAGACGAGCAAGCAATATGTTACAGATGCTCATGTCAAAACTGTATTTCAATAAAACACATCTTTTAAGTTTCCATCACAGTCGAGACCTACCTCTTCAGGTGGCTTGTGGCTTAACCATTCATAAAACAACACGAAGTCAGTCTTTGATCAAACTCATGTATAATGTTAGGTGCAGTATTGATTGCACAAGAGTCCTGAGAATTGAAACAGATATTGCGAGAAGTGTAGCTAATAGGATTATTAGCATTTATGGTGTGTACATACCACCATATTTGATTACTGACAGGTTTATACATTGCGCTATGGACAATATTGACTTTTTGAAGGCACCATTTATGTAAGAATAACATTTCATGGGATGATTTTAACTGTTGACCAAGATGTAATAGAGTCTGATCGACAAGTTATAATATCATTGGCCTCATCAAATAATTTGCCATTACAATTTCTTAAAGATGCTTTACCAAAAATCTTTATTGTACAAAACCTACGAATTGGAATACATGTTGTCCAGAACCAGTCTTCCCCAACATTGTCCAACAATATACTGAATTACTTTACAAAAAAAAAAAAAAGTTTTGACATTGTTTGGTTCCTGTTTCGAAGATCCATTTTGAATGATAATGATAAATATATATCTCCTCTCCCACAAGGATTGGGTAAAACAGCTATTTAGGTAAAAAAAAATGTGTTTCCAGAGTTTCCTAGAGCCTCCAACTAATAGTTCTGTTCAGTTAACAGTTATGAGGCAGCTTGAAAAACTAAACTAATCCATGAATAAAAGACACAGAGAGTCATTACAACTGATATGGCAATTTATAAATTTTTAAAGCAGTTTGAAATGGCAAAATAATTTGCAAAGGCAAATGGATATTGAGAACTGGAGAACTGCATATAATAATAACTCAACTAAGAACAATAATTGGCGATTTCGTATGTGAAAGTGGAATACCAGAGCTGTGTGTAAAAAGTGATTTGTAATTCTCGGTGACAATGAAACAAATACTGGAGGTAAGACACAAGGAGAGCTATTAAAGCCTATTTAACAACTACTACCAAATTAAATATTCTTCTTCTAGAATAATTTGACAAGGAACAACTGGGAAAAATTACCTTGTTACAGCCCCTACTGGATGAACTGGCAGTAAGTTTACAATCTAACAATGAAACCAATTGACGTCCCTCGGCTTCAGGTCCCCGTTTTCCCGTTGAAATAAATGTCCTGTTATGCCCGTACTGCCCTCGTCGGAGAGGTGTGGGTCCAGGCCAACGTGGCCGGGACCGGGAAAGGCGGGACCTGGAGGGAGAGTGAAGTGATTGCGAGGAATGTTGGTAGGTTGTCGCAAGCAGAACACGGCATTAACGAATTTCACGAGCCGTCTTTTATTAACGCTTATAAAGTCCTGCCGCAGCCTGGCGGAGCCGTCGCGGAACAAGTGCCCTACCACGGCGACACGGACTCCCTGATGACGGGGCGGTTCTCAAATACGTTTCGGCGCGAATCGTAAAGTTTATTAATGCTAGGCTGACCCAGTGAGAAAGGGCCCGAAGACGGAACGCTGTACATACGCGGCCCGTTACGTAATGTTCCGTGGACAGCGAAAAGTTCAGAGACTCGTAGCACCACGTTCGCGTTGTAGGAACTGCCCGCTAGACACGTCTCCCGATGACTCGTAAGTTAACAATGCTAAGCTGATTCGCGGTGGCAGCTCAGCTGCCGTGACCGACTGCGGACTGAGCGAACGTTCAATCCCGAGCGCAACGTGCGCGGCTCGCGGAGCAACGAACACGTCTGTCTCCGCTCGAGACCAGGACGCGACAGCCTCTCCCCGCTCGCCCGCGGGCCGGCGCCCGCGGGTGGCGGGGAGGGAGGGGAAAATCGGCCGGCGTGGGAGAGAGCTCCGTCCCGCGGCGCGCCAGGCTGCGATTACATACTACGGCGAAACCCTTCAGAAAGTTATTGAATTGTTTACAAAGACATACACGAGACATTAATGAATAAATAAGTTATTTACATTTAAGACCCTTGATCGTTTGCAAATATATATACACAGACATAACCCTCACTGGCATGCTAGGGCGCACGCGGGTGCGTCCCTGGCCGTCGCACTCCACTGGGGACACACAGGGAGGACGTTGACGAGGCATAACGGCCTGAGGGAGCCGAGGAGACACTTGGGTCGACGTCAAATGCCCCCCCTCCGACGAGGCCGTTATGTCCGTCAACGCCTCTCATTTATTAAATGGACATGAAGCACCAGGCCGTGGCACTGGAGAACTGACCTGCTGAGTCCGGGACCCTCGTGACAGATGGAAGGGGCGTGGCACCTTTCGCGTCGCGCGCGGCAGTGGGCGGCGGCGTCGCGTCAAAGGTGCCCACGTGATGGTCCGAAGGGGCGTGGCACCTTTTGCGTCGCGCGCAGCAGCAAGCGGCGGCGTCGCGTCAAAGGCGGCCCGCATGACAGTCCGAAGGGGCGTGGCACCTTCCGCGTCGCACGCGGCAGCTGGCGGCGGCGTCGCGTCAAAGGTAGCCCCCGTGACAGTCCGAGGGGGTGTGGCACCTTTCGCGTCGCCCGCAGCAGCTGGCGGCGGCGTCGCGTCAAAGGCGGCCCACGTGACAGGTGGAAGGGGCGTGGCACCTTTCGCGTCGCCCGCAGCAACAGGCGGCGGCGTCGCGTCAAAGGTGGCCCACTTGACAGTCCGGGGGGGCGTGGCACCTTTCGCGTCGCACGCGGCAGCAGTCGGCGGCGTCGCGTCAACGGTGGCCCACGTGACAGTCCGAAGGGGCGTGGCACCTTTCGCGTCGCGCGCGGCAGTGGGCGGCGGCGTCGCGCCAAAGGTGGCACACTTGACACTTCGAGGGGGCGTGGCACCTTTCGCGTCGCCCGCAGCATCAGGCGGCGGCGTCGCGTCAAAGGTGGCACACTTGACAGTCCGAGGGGGCGTGGCACCTTTCTCGTCGTCTGCAGCAACAGGCGGCGGCGTCGCGTCAAAGGTGGCACACTTGACACTCCGAGGGGGCGTGGCACCTTTCGCGTCGCCCGCAGCATCAGGCGGCGGCGTCGCGTCAAAGGTGGCACACTTGACAGTCCGAGGGGGCGTGGCACCTTTCGCGTCGTCCGCAGCAACAGGCGGCGGCGTCGCGTCAAAGGTGGCACACTTGTAACTTCGAGGGGGCGTGGCACCTTTCGCGTCGCCCGCAGCATCAGGCGGCGGCGTCGCGTCAAAGGTGGCCCACGTGACAGTCCGAGGGGGCGTGGCACCTTTCGCGTCGCCCGCAGCAACAGGCGGCGGCGTCGCGTCAAAGGTGGCACACTTGACACTCCGAGGGGGCGTGGCACCTTTCGCGTCGCCCGCAGCATCAGGCGGCGGCGTCGCGTCAAAGGTGGCACACTTGACAGTCCGAGGGGGCGTGGCACCTTTCGCGTCGTCCGCAGCAACAGGCGGCGGCGTCGCGTCAAAGGTGGCACACTTGACAGTCCGAGGGGGCGTGGCACCTTTCGCGTCGCCCGCAGCATCAGGCGGCAGCGTCGCGTCAAAGGTGGCACACGTGATAGTCCGAAAGGGGCGTGGCACCTTTCGCGTCGCCCGCAGCAACAGGCGGCGGCGTCGCGTCAAAGGTGGCACACTTGTAACTTCGAGGGGGCGTGGCACCTTTCGCGTCGCCCGCAGCATCAGGCGGCGGCGTCGCGTCAAAGGTGGCACACTTGTAACTTCGAGGGGGCGTGGCACCTTTCGCGTCGCCCGCAGCATCAGGCGGCGGCGTCGCGTCAAAGGTGGCCCACGTGCCAGTCCGAAGGGGCGTGGCACCTTTCGCGTCGCCCGCAGCAACAGGCGGCGGCGTCGCGTCAAAGGTGGCCCACTTGATAGTCCGAAGGGGCGTGGCACCTTTCGCGTCGCGCGCGGCAGCAGGCGGCGGCGTCGCGTCAAAGGCGGCCCACGTGATAGTCCGAAGGGGCGTGGCACCTTCCGCGTCGCACGCGGCAGATGGCGGCGGCGTCGCGTCAAAGGTGGCCCACATGACGGTCCGAAGGGGCTTGGCACCTTTCGCGTCGCGCGCGGCAGATGGCGGCGGCGTCGCGTCAAAGGTGGCCCATGTGACAGTGGTCGCGGCACGCCCTTGTGTGTGCAGAGCGGTTGTGTCAGCACAGCCGGTTCGCACCGCGTAGGCTCCTCGTGAGCCCCTACGGCAGTTGGGGGCGGCGGCGTCAGGGGCGGCGTGTCTGAGTCGGCCTGCCGTATCCACCCGGACGTCGCGTGCCAGTCGTACCACAGGGGCTGGACGGGCGCGGCTTCCTCCGTCTTCAGCGATGTCCTGCTCGGCGTCTCCACCCCATAGGGCGGGGGCTGTGTTGGAGGCGGTGTCGGAGGCAGCGTCGGCGGCGGTGTCGTGGGCAGCGTCGGCGGCGGCGGCGGTGTCGTGGGCAGCGTCGGCGGCGGCGTCGTTTGCAGTGGCGTTGGGAGTATCGCCGACTCCTGCAGCGTGATGGTGCCCGCCCAGTGTGACCACTCGACCTTCGCGGTCGAGACACTTGCGGCACCACCCACGCCCAGTTTCGCTCGGCACTGGTCACACGTAAAGCAGGACGTCCATTCCTCTTCTCGCGCGACCAGTTGTGAACACTCCCTGTGCCACAGATTCCCGCACGTCCCGCAGATCCGCCCATCCGATGTCCCGCCGGGGCACGAGTCCGCACCGCACATTGTCCTACCATACGCCCGGTACTCAAAGCAGAAACCGCACTCGTAATCTGCGAAGTGCTCGCAGCACTCGCCGGGCTCCGGAAAGTCTGCTTCCGCCCATGTCTCGTACGCTTCCTGGAAGTCGTCCATGTTTATCGGGAGTGTCTCTGTTCGGTAATTCAGTCCGTGTCTTCCTCTCGCGGCGTTATCTTGAACCGAAGATCCCTGCTGCGTCGCGATCTCAGGTTCGTGGCGCTCCCACGACACGTTATCTGTCGCGCCACCGATCCCTGTCGCGTCGCCCGCCGTCTCCGGTTCACACCGCTCCCACGTCGCGTTATCTTACGCCGAACGTCTCGAGTTCGCGTCGCTCTCACGCCACGGTATCTCTCGCCGAAACGTCTCGTGTTCGCGCCGTTCCCGCGCTGCGTTATCTCCCGCCGGCGCGCCGGCGCGCCGTCTCGAGTTCGCGCCGCTCCCACGCCGCGCGGTCGCACCTGCTTCCGTCCTGTCCTGCATCTGCGCGCTTGCGTGCGCTTGCGTGCGCTTGCGTATGCTTACGGCCACACTAGTTGGGCGCCAAATGACGTCCCTCGGCTTCAGGTCCCCGTTTTCCCGTTGAAATAAATGTCCTGTTATGCCCGTACTGCCCTCGTCGGAGAGGTGTGGGTCCAGGCCAACGTGGCCGGGACCGGGAAAGGCGGGACCTGGAGGGAGAGTGAAGTGATTGCGAGGAATGTTGGTAGGTTGTCGCAAGCAGAACACGGCATTAACGAATTTCACGAGCCGTCTTTTATTAACGCTTATAAAGTCCTGCCGCAGCCTGGCGGAGCCGTCGCGGAACAAGTGCCCTACCACGGCGACACGGACTCCCTGATGACGGGGCGGTTCTCAAATACGTTTCGGCGCGAATCGTAAAGTTTATTAATGCTAGGCTGACCCAGTGAGAAAGGGCCCGAAGACGGAACGCTGTACATACGCGGCCCGTTACGTAATGTTCCGTGGACAGCGAAAAGTTCAGAGACTCGTAGCACCACGTTCGCGTTGTAGGAACTGCCCGCTAGACACGTCTCCCGATGACTCGTAAGTTAACAATGCTAAGCTGATTCGCGGTGGCAGCTCAGCTGCCGTGACCGACTGCGGACTGAGCGAACGTTCAATCCCGAGCGCAACGTGCGCGGCTCGCGGAGCAACGAACACGTCTGTCTCCGCTCGAGACCAGGACGCGACAGCCTCTCCCCGCTCGCCCGCGGGCCGGCGCCCGCGGGTGGCGGGGAGGGAGGGGAAAATCGGCCGGCGTGGGAGAGAGCTCCGTCCCGCGGCGCGCCAGGCTGCGATTACATACTACGGCGAAACCCTTCAGAAAGTTATTGAATTGTTTACAAAGACATACACGAGACATTAATGAATAAATAAGTTATTTACATTTAAGACCCTTGATCGTTTGCAAATATATATACACAGACATAACCCTCACTGGCATGCTAGGGCGCACGCGGGTGCGTCCCTGGCCGTCGCACTCCACTGGGGACACACAGGGAGGACGTTGACGAGGCATAACGGCCTGAGGGAGCCGAGGAGACACTTGGGTCGACGTCACAATATTAAAACAAAAACGTAATGCAGTAATTTATTTCATTAAAGAAAATAGGATACTTGAAGAAATTAAAATATTTGCGAGTTCTATAAAATTAGTGGAACCAATCTTCAAGATGGCGTGTTCATAAATGGATATGGTACAGTCTATGTTGTGCTTTATCAGATCTGTTAGAACATCTGATTGGAATCTCAACCTGGCTTCTCTTCATGACTTTCTGAAATATTTCTTTGCTCTAAATAGACTAAATTAGCAAGGATGATTTCACTCTATCTTGCTGAGATGGATGTATTACAAACAACAGATCTAGATATCTGGAAAAACTTCATTGCAGGAAAATGGGTTGTCAATCTTAATTTTGTACCCTTCTGTTCCCTAGGTGCAGATGACTCCTTAGAATACCAAAACCGAAAATTGCAAATGCAAGGAGTACTGGTAGGTATTACACAAACTGATAATGCCAGAAATAATTTCTTTCTTGTAAATTCTGAACTGAAAAGAATTTCAAATGAGATAGAAATGTTACTTGGGATTAAAACTGTTGGACAGACAAAATACCACAGACTTCTAGATACTGCCCAAATACGCTAGGATCGAAATGTCTTGAAACTCAAAGTTGCATTTAAAAATTCTACCAACTCTTTTCAGTGTAAAAACCAACAACTGACCCACACCCTTACTCACAGAGTGTTCCCGGAGGACGTGCAAGATGTTGTAAGTGACATAGAAAAAGTGGATCAAAAGTAAGAGGAATATTTTATGGCAGAGTGTTTAAATAGAAAACAAAACACAATTTTGGTCTCCAATGAAGAAATATCCCACAAAAACTTGTAAAGCAACAGCAAAAAAGGTTAAAGTTGTTTTTAAAGACAAAATTGTTCTATGAAAACAGATCTCTCACGTCTAGGCTATTGATAGCATCTCGAAACAGAAATGACACTGACATAAAGTTCAATCTAAGCAACTACGAATTTTCACCCCTCCAAAAATCATTGTTTGCTAGTGATGGGAAAATGCATCATTGTTCCAACAAATCAAAACTTGTAGCGATTTTGGAGTCATGGCCATCAAATGAGAACAGACTGACAGCAGTTCACCACTATCACATCCAACAAGGATTGGACAAAATCACGGCTATAATTGATGGAATGGCTCTTCTGCACAATTACAATAATCCTTACACAGTAAAAACATGTCATGAACTAGGAATGCACATAAACAAGTGGATTGGTGACAAATTCAATGCATACAATTCAGTACATGTTGTGTTTGACATGTCTACAGACTATTCATTAAAAAATGAAATGAGGCATATTCAGCAACTGGGCAGTGATACAATACGTTACAAAATAACATCTGAAATGATAGTTTTCCAACCTTCAATGAAGAATTTTCTTGCTCCTAATTAAAACAAAGACGAGCTTACAGAGTTCCTATCTAGCCACATCTTACAATGGGGAGTGAGCAATAATGAGAAATATATAGATAGAGGGATCAAGCAGATAGAACAGATGTGTCAAGCCTTCGGAACACATGGGAAGAAGCAGATACAAAAATCATACTAAATGGAGTATACATATCACAACACAGATACAGAATAACGCACATTTATTCGCCAGATACAGATGTTCTGGTTTTAGCCTTAAGGCAATTTTTTTAAAATTACATTACAATTTGGAATTTTCATTGGGCAGGGAAAGGTTTGTTGGTATAACTCATATTCACAAGTCACTGGGATTAATCAAATCTGATGCACTCCCAGGACTTCATGACTTATCTGGTTAAGATGTCACTGGGTCATTTGCCAATAAAGGGAATCTTCAGTGGCGGACAACATTCAATTATCTTAATGATGACCTACTAGAGGCCTGAGCAAAGCTTGGTACAACACCCACTCTTCCAGAAGATGTCAGAAACGCTTTAGAGTCATTTTTTTGTCAATTATAATTTCCAAAAATGACAATGACTAATATTGGAGATGTGGCTTTTCACAAAAAATAATGTCAATATGAAAATCTTTCTCCAACAAAAGCTTATCTAATTCCTGCACTGTTAAGAGCTCATCTTTAGGCATTTAAATGGAATCAAGATATTAAACCAAACCCAGTCATAGCATCACCACTCACCTTCGGATGGACGTATGTTGGAGGAACATTTGAACCAATCGCATGAACCTTGCCTTGTGTCCCATACCTTATGGCAGAGCTTTGTAGTTGCACATGCTCCCTATGTCGCTGTTGTCCACCATGCACCTGTCTCATGTATGGACTAAAGTGCACAGAAATGTGTACAAGTGAAGGTGATCCAGAACAATGTGAAAACTATAAGGATACAGAAGACATAGAGGAATGCAATGAATCAGCTATAGAAAGTGAAGATGCGATTTACGATGGAGATTGTATTTGATAAACTGTTCTTTAGTAAAAAACAGTAGATATCTGTTTCGTATTTGTAATATATTTTAAGTCTAATTATGTCTTAGATTATGTAATTCAATTTTAAACTTAACATTTATATATTTACAAATAAAAACACTCTTTTCCCGTTTTGGAAAACAAAATCATAAATTCTTCATTTAAAAGCCAACTTTCTATGTTAAAGGTCAGTCATACACAAAATAACCTAAGAACATATTTTGTGTAAAATTTTACACTGAATACTTTATGTAAGGGGTCACTTTGTCAGAAATATTGTATTTTAAGAGAGAAACATGACAAATCAATGCCATGTACGGCAGAGCGACGGCCATTTTTATTTTTAGAGTATAAGGTTAATCTGCCACTAGTGGCGACTGTCCACCATCCATATACTGATTTTCCATATCACAACAAAGAGATTGATATCACTCCCATGCTTGAATCATCAAAAATCCCATGGATGTACACTTGCAAGCGACTAACAAGTGTTTCTTCCACCACACGGACACAAGGTAAAATGCTGAGGTTCGTGTGAACTAGACCAGCACTGCTGATGAAAAACGCACCCTCCTGCGAGGTGAAGAAGATAAGTGTTTCATCCATCATACAGTTGCGTGGTAAATTGCTGAGGTTTGTGTATACTGGACAAGCACTGCTCAACTGGAACGAACCTTCATGCAAGGTAAGGAAGACAAGTGTTTGATCCAGCACACAGTGGCACGGTAAAATGCTGAGGTTTGTGTGAACTGCACAAGCACTGTTGATGAGAAACGCACCCTCCTGTCGAGCGAGTGAGGCAAGCGCGTGGCAGATGGCCACCGGAGTGGCGACGGCATCCTCGGGCAACCACACCGCACCCTCCAGGTCCTCCGTCATCAGCAGCGGGTGCAACTGCTGCAGCTCAGCTGGGCTCACCACCTCAACAGACAACACACACATCAACATATTTCTGTTACACTTAATTAATACTAGGAAAATATGGTAAAATTATAGTCTGATGTTGAATCGTTTAAAACATTTGTCTAATTCTTAATGATGGGCGGTTCACTGGTGATACTCTTCTGCATGTTCCAACATGGAATGACAGGCTTGATGTCACACAAACGCTCTGGCTCTGCAGTCACCCGCCCATAAAACCAAAACCAACAAGACCTGGTAAACAATGGTTAAGTGGCTATGGTTAAAATAAAGTACGCAGAAAGCTTCCCAAACAAATGGCTACCAGATGCAAGGACATTTCTTGCTATTAAATGCTCTCTGATAGAGACTGGTACTATGGAACACCTCAATCACAGTGCACCACCTTCGGGGAACATACAGACTAAAAACCTTCCGCCTAGTCACTGTACGAGATCTCTGGATTGCCACTGAGTAGCGTCAAAGTCCCCTGAGTCACAAACCCCTTAATGGCTTAACAAGACAAAGAACCAATTACGTGGTCCGAAGATATGTGCATGAAACTGCATTACAATTAGGAAAATAAAAGTTGTTAATAAATACGAAAAATTCAGGTTTTTTATTCGAACACAGTCCTTTAATGAACAAATAGATACAATGGCACAGTGTGAAAGAAACAATATAATCCTGACAGAATAATCTTAAAGTGATAACAATTCAATCCATTACAAAGAAACAATAGTAACCCATAAAGTTTTATGCATCATTACATTGGAGTGCCTAACGATGGTACACAAAGGACCTTTCAACACCCTTATTCGAGTCATGTACAATTATTACACATCGCGATGTCGCACATCATAGAATGATAAGAGTATTCCCAAATGTCACTAACGATTATCAGTATCTCAAATATGGGTTACAATGTTAAGATAAAAATATACGAAACATCCCACAGTACACGGGCCGCAGTAAGACCTGGAAACATGTCAACTTCGTCACATAAAGGTGCGACTGAACCAACACAAGAAAACCCAGGACCCAAATATTAAAGCAGATAAGGCACAATGCAAATGTTCAAAAGAACCTGATGCAGCCTACAGTAACCGCCCACCAAAACACGAACAATAAAAGTGCTAACAAACATGATAATCTACAACCCATGAGAACTAACAACTTACTTGTAATGCCAAAAGACCTGGCCACAGTCGTTTCACGACAAAAGAGTTCAAATAAAATAAACGCAAAATAGTATGTACACAGCTCAACAAGCAAAGCATATAAAAGTTAGCAAAATAAATTTTTCAGAGTGGGGCTGGGGCCGAAACTAGAGGTGAGTTGTTACAGCAATTTTCGGTATCTGTTCCAACTAATTACTGATACAGTAATGTACTGGTTACAAGTATCTGATACTTCTGTATCAGCTAAGTAGTAGCGGTCCCAGGAAGCAACAAGGTATCAGCATTCTCGTTACAGGTTACACATCCTCCGTGCCGTCATCACCAATGTAAAAAGGTATCAGTTTTCTCTTTCCATGTTCTTCGTAAAAATGTATCAGTTTTCTCATTCTACATTCTTCGTAGTCGTAAAAAGGTATCAGTTTTCTCATTCTACATTCTTCGTAGTCGAAAAAAGGTATCGGTGTTCTCTTTCCACGCCTTTCGTAATTGGAGTCTTCGATCTTTGCAAGGAGCACGCACTACGCACTGAGCGTACTTTGATCAGAAGCCTAAGATGTACATCAAGCTCTGTCCCTGCCCGAACACGCCCGAATATTCACCTTCGGCCAACCTCGGGATTTGTTTTATTTTTGCGCAGGAAAAATGAATTCAAATATTAAAAGTGGTCGGTTAGGTTAGCTACATCAAAACACTTTAGAACACTATGGACGGATAGTTAGGTTAGTATAGCTACATTAAAATAAACAGAGAAATATAAATATATATAAATAAACCCAAGGTTGGCCGAAGGTGAATATTCGGGCGTGTTCGGGCAGGGACAGAACTTGATGTACATCTAGGCTTCTCCCTTCCCTACACTCTTTCCCTTCTTTATCCCTTATTCGTCGTGCCACTATCTCCCCTTTCACAAGCTCCGCCCAAGTGACCGTAATCTGCGATCGGGTTCTGAGCACATTGGCCGTGGTGTTGTTCCAGGTGAATTCTAAACTGATACTAAAGTACTTGATACTTGAATAGTGTACTTGTTTGCAGTACTTGATACAGGCGTGTATCAGTTACAAAGTAGCAGGTTGATACTCTGCAACCCACCTCTAGCCAAAACTAATTTAGATACAGTTACACGTGTCCCTAAGTAAAGTTACGTGACTCATGCCATCCTCATAAAGACTAAACAGGCCAGCACCCACAAACAGCAGACGATCACTCTAAGCTGCCCAGACAAAGGAATTAAAAAACTCCAAGACACAAAGCAGACACCAAAAGACACACACCCACAGTACATGTACAGAGAGGAGGAAACAAGGGAGGGAAGGGGAATACACACAATTGAGGGAGAAAAGAAAACAAATGAGCTGGCATGCGCCGATGACAAAGGGCTATATCTTCAACTGACAGGAACAAGCACTGCGTAGGCTCAACCATCTGCCCTAAAATTCAGGATCGAGGTACAGTATCTCTCTCGCACAAGGAATCAATCTCCAAACACATAGGCTCTGCATACCACAAACAACTCTTCTACTAAGTGCGTCCGTCACAAAAGTTGCAAATTGTTGCCGAGCAATGAAACACAAAGTAAAGAAATCTGAAGGAACCGGACAAGAGTCCAGCACGAAGTGAAGAAAGACAGAGCATAAAAACCAGTTCAAACCTCCATGAAGATTCGAACTTTCAGTCACTTTCACAGATGGAGAATAAACACAGAGTGGCAAAGAGCACCGCATAAGTCTTGCCAACCACACCAACACAGTACTGAGTAGAGCAAGTTAAAAAGGGAAGATCAGCCTTGCGAAGTGATCGACACATTCGGCAGGTATGATGAAGCGAGAGTGGGGGGAGCCGACGAAAAGCACTGAAGCTCCACAGAAACAGCCTGACGCCATCAACCTGGAGTCCAACCCAAGCCGCCGATGCCCATGAAGTTCCCTCGTGCATAAGCAGCGTCATGCGGCCACAATATAGGAAAATGTAAACGGGCAAGAGTGGATAGACGCCTCGACACACACAATAAAAAAAACCTCTCACACAAGGCCCATTACAACTAGGTAACAGGTAAACGGAATTAAAACATTCCAGAATAAGTTTACACAACACAAAACTTACGAGATCTAACCTAACCCTTTCAACTTCAGCAAAACCCTATTGAACACAAAACAAGTCCTCATATTAAACTTCGTCAATCAATTTCACAATAAATATTTTAACACATAATAAATATTGAACTTAACCACTAGAGGTCACAAATGACTATCATGTACACATGATCCTTAGGTGTGATAACAGTATGTTTTCACTACACAAGTCAGCTCTACATTATTACAACCAACGACCACTTGCCACTCCCAATGTTTATTCTCCTACAAAAGCCTTAAGCTGGGACACTTGTGCCTTCTGATAATAAAATCTATATACATAAGCAGTAGTATATAATAGTTCCTCCGAGCGCAGGGTTCAGGGTGTGGATTGCGATTGTCGACCGCCATATTGGATTGTGACGTCATGGCGGCCATCTTGTATGGTTGTGACCTTGACCTTTGACCTTGACCTTGACCTTTGACCTTGACCTTGACCACGACAGTCATTTTGGAACCGCCATCTTGGATCCACCATTTTGGATGACGTAATTGTGTTTTCTCGAAAATTCCGGCATTGTGCTTTCCGCCATTTTGAAATATGACGTCACCGTTGCAATTTTCGTTACGGTCGCCATCTTTAACTTTTTTATTAATTATCCGATTTTAACGAAAAAATTTTTAAAAATGATAAAAAAATCACTTAATAAAATTTTAATGAAAAATATTTTAAAAACAAACATTTACGACATAGAGTTCGGAGTCCTCGGTTCGAACCCGACGTGTGCAAAAAAATCAAAATGGCGACCGATCCTTCCCCCGCGGTGGGTGCTGGCAGACTGACTCCCACCACTTTTTTTCAAAGCATATATATCGTCACCTAGTATGACGTCATGTCCGCCATCTTGTCTTCGATGCTGGAGACCACCATCATTGTATCGTCGGCGAGAGTGCGCTGACGCCATGTTAGTTTAGTTCTTATCCGCTAGAGTGCAGTAATCATTTATTACTGTGACACCCGCCATCTTGTCATTTGGCCGCCATCTTGAAAATCCATAGTTATTTAGCTAGGAATTCGGGAAAAATTCCAAAATTCATTAAATAAATCACTCATTAATTTACATATTGATTCGATCTGCTCCTGTCCTCGGTTCGATACCCGATCGATGCAATAATGTTTAATTTTATCTTAAAAATAATAATTTCAATAAACCATGTTCAAAATTCATTAAATAAATTGTCAATAAATATAATGATTGATTAGATCGAATAAGGTCCATGGTTCGATCCCTGGACGATACAAAACAACTTTAATTTTAAAAAAATACCACAAAAGTGACAGGTTTGAGAGAATAAAAAACACAGCAAGTACTTTTATAAATTGTTATAACATACATACTACACTACTTCAAGTACAAAAATACATTCACAGTCAAATTACTAAAGTCTTGTGGATATCTCGGTTTCCGCATCGGCCACCCACGAATTAAAGCGAGGTGGAAAGCCCCACCACTTGACGTAGGACCGTCCATTTCTTCGTTTTATAATATTCTCCACCAAGTACGTATCGGGATACAACGTAGGCTGAATCTCTTCGGCATAGAAGCCGCCATGGATAGGTTTGTGGTCCAAATCTTCGAGGTAGTAGGTCCTAGGCTCTGATTCACGAACATGTGTCACACGGAAAAGTTCAGGACTCCAGTTCGAAGTGAAACCTTTCTCGAAGATACCTTTCTGCTTGGAGATTCGCACAATGTCACCGACGTTAGTTTTACGCTTTCGTGGATCTTTCTTCTTCGTGTTGGAAAACACTGCTTGAAGCAGGCGATTGTCCGTTACGTCCTTTGGCTTCATTTTCGTGGTAGAATGCACCGTGGAATTATACTCGCTTGTTAGTTTCGGCAAGATGTCAAGCCACTTGTAATTTCTGTTAGCCATGAACTGCCACCACATCTTGGAATGCAAAGTTCTGTTAAACCTTTCGACAATGGAGGCTATGACGTTACTAAATGTAAAGTAGTGTTTGATGCCATACTTCTTCATCAAAGCCTTGAAGGTTGCATTGTAGAATTCTTTCCCGAGGTCCGTTTGAAGGTGCGACAGTACACGTCCATCACGCAAAATATTGTTCATGGCCTTGGCTACATCAGTTGCAGTCTTTGATTTTACAGGTCTCGCCCAAGCGAACTTGCTATAAACATCGATGACTGTCAACATGTACTTGAAACCTTTATTCAATCGGGAATACGGTATCATCTCAACAAGGTCCACCTGGAATAAATCATCAACTCCACGAACTATGACTTTGCGACGAAGGTATTTTCGTCTAGCAGGAGCATGAAGTTCGCGAGCGATTCCGGTTCGACTCATTGTATGTAGCTGGCTTCCCTCAGTTCTTCAAGTATGGAGACTATTTCGTTGATGTGTGAATAGTTTCCTACACTAAGCGAAGCATGTAGAATTCTAAGACGATCAACTAATTCATTGGGGTCGTCCCAATATACATAGTCAAATATCTGACCACTTTCTAGCTTTTTTAAACCTTCGCCATGTATTGTTAGTTCACTGAAGAGATTAGCGAGAATGTCGATTTTTTCATGATCTTCGTCTTTATATACACCACTATCTGGATCGTTATCGCGAAAATGTGCATTGGTTAGCTCTAGCAGTTTTTTGTACTCTTGTAAGTCTTTATGAGAATATCCTTTAGGCTCCCTGCGAAAGAGCAATTCGTACAGACCCGGAGTCCCGCGCGTTTTGAACTCTTCTAGGCGCACAATATTTCCTGGTAGAAAGTCTATTTCTTTAGCACCGAGGAACCACTTATTATGTTTTCTGCACACTCCGTAGGTCGTGTCATTATTCCGGCTCGTAAACGATATCAGGTATGATCGGACCATTGCATTAACTTGGTGTCCCTTTTTCGGTATTTTCTTCTTGTGCATGGACTCTGTACTTGTTAAGTCCTCTTCTTCTCGATCTGGTTCATACTTTCTCTTCTTTACAGTTGGCATTCCCTCTTCAACTTGTCTTCACAATGATGGCTGGTTCTTCCTTGCTTTTAAGTTCGTCGAGGCGACTAGTGATTGGTTTAAATATCTCATTTCCCATCTCACGTGCAAGTCTGGTTCGTCTAGCAAGTAAATATTTTTCACGAACAGACTGTATAGCTCGATGAAGGTCCGACATTGTACTGGCTGAAAACTTATTGCAAGACCTGATTTTATACGTTCGCAGAAACTTCTTTCTTGTGTTTGGCCAAATCTGAATTTTTGACAAGTGAGATAGTGATGCTTTCAGACTAAGTCCACAGATCGTCACGTCTTTGTGCATTCGATACTTCGATCATGTCGCGAATTCGAGAATCCGAAGCTTCCACGCGCTGGTCGATGGCAACGAGATACTCTAGTAATTCCTTTTTCACACTGTCTACTTTTTGAGCCAGTAGCGAAATGTATTTGCGGATATCGCCGTCATGAGACTTGAGAGCAGTACGTAAGTCTCGACTGCTACGACAGAATTTCGAAATGCTATGACTCATGTTTGGCGATAAACTGATCAAAACCTCGTCTGTACCTGCCCTTATATAGAGGCCAGTCTTTGACTATAACTAGGAATCCGTGTTCTTCTTTCCAACACAAGGAGCACATGTCTTTGAATTCCTGGAACGTCATGTCGGTGTTTATGTGATCGTCATAAGTGTGACGTAAATTAAGTTCGTCCATGCGAAACAAAACTATGACATTTGCGTTGTCTCGTAGATGTTTTGGAAGACGACTGTACGTCTGACACAGGTAAACGCAGTCTACCTTTGCGTGTCTGCCCATAGAAAAGTACTCTTGTATTATGCCTTGTTTCTCGCACATTACATCATCGAAAACAAACACGGAATTGGCTTTTGTATCGTTTGGAGGTACCACATCAGCATTATTATTAAATGGAAAATACTTTAGACCATCCACCGAGCGCAGAACAGTAGCTAGGCGCTGTTACTTTGGCTGTTGCAACGACTTGGAATACAAGTAAATGTTTTCGAACCGAATACCATTTGGTTCCTCCAGTAAACTCAGTAAAACACACGTTTTGCCTCAGTTTGACGGTCCTGCTATGATGCAACGTACAGCAGAAGGCAACAGTAAGCCATGTCGTGATTCACGCGCACTAAATACATCGTCTTGCGTAATGCGCACGGGCAAACACACGTCTTGCTTGACGACCTGCATTGTACTGACGAAATTTTATAAAATCAAACACATTTATTCTTTCTGGTCAGTTGTGCGTAATGACTCGAAGAGGTAAGAACAAAAAACACATCGGTGCAGGACTCGTGAACTCGCTGATAAACAATCTGCCATTCGAGCTACACATTCCCGGCTACAGATTCTGCGGCCCCGGCACTTAACTAGCGAAAAGGTTAGCTCGCGGTGACGTGGGCATTAATTATCTCGACGAAAAGTGCAAGCAGCACAATATCGCATATTCATTAAGCAAGGATCTGGAATCCAGACACTGGGCCGACGAGATATTGGCACAGGAAGCCGAAGATATAAGTAAATCGTCGAACGCGGGACTAGGAGAGAAAATCGCAGCGTGGGGCGTTTCCAAAATCATTAAGGCAAAGACGAAATTAGGACTGGGTGCTCGTCGAGCCAGCTCCATCAAGTCAAAGACTAACTCACGCAAGACCAAACGCAAGACTGGTGCAGGCGTGCAAAAAGCCAAGCAAAAATTACAGACTCTCGACAAGAAGATTATAGGAGGTTTTCTTCCTTTGCTTTTGCCTAAATTGGGTGCTCTCGGCGGCCTCATCGGTGCAACGAGCGGTATAGTTCGGGCAGTCAACACTTCGAAGAATGAACGCAAGCAGTTAAAAGAAGCACGGCGACACAATGCCAGCATGGAAGCCATTGCCATGGGTAAAAAAAATGGCGCAGGACTCTACTTGCAACCTCACAAATCAGGTCGAGGCATGAGAAAGAAACGAATGAAAAAATCCTAAGTTCTTTGCCGAAACGTCCGCTCATCAATATAGATTTGTTCAGGTATGCTCTAAAACTGAAAATACCAGATTTCCGCGGCGTGTTTATGCGAGACACTTTGCCAAGCAAGCCAAAAACGCACGAACGTGCCATCATTAATTTAGACACATCGGCGGGTTGCTGCACGCACTGGGTGGCCTATGTAAAGACTGGAAACATGGCCGAGTACTACGATAGTTTTGGAAATTTACGGCCTCCGCCAGAACTGCGACAGTACCTGGGCCGGTCCACTACGTTGTTTTACAATTACGAAACGGAACAGAGGCCTAATCAAACAAACTGCGGACACTTGGGTCTTCGCTTTTTAACAAACAAAAATTAGCTGACAATTAAAAATTGCTACTTAAAGGTTGTGCAGTGATGATAATTTATTAGTCATGTCTATAACACTTACCTTGACAGGTCACGCATCTGAGCTGCGGGCGGTTCATTTCCCGCCTCTCGATTTAGACGGAGAATGGTGTATCGGACTCGTAGATTTTCAAACGTATAATGCCATACCGAATATCGACGAAGAAAATTGCAAGATCAGCTTCCTGAAAAGCGATGGGACCGCTCATGAAATACGGTTACCTGTTGGCTCTTACGAAATTGACGACATTGCAAATTACATCAGGGATATGTTACCACAGGATGTAGACTTTCAACTGCGTGGAAATCCAAACACTCAAAAAAGCATTCTAACATGCAGTGAAAATGTCGACTTTACAAAACCTGGCACCATAGGTACGATGCTCGGATTCGAATCAAAGGTGTATGATACAGGAAGAACATACGAATCTACGCGCGCAGTAAACATTTTGCCTGTGAATGTAATACGCATAAACTGTAATTTGGCAAGTGGAACGTATCTCAACGGAAGACTAAGCAACATGCTGCACGAGTTTTCGCCGATGGTCCCGCCAGGATATAAACTGGTCGAAGTACCGCAAAGTATCATTTACATTCCAGTCGTCGTGAAGTGCGCACACGAAGTCGTCGTCCGAATCGTTGACCAGCGAGGACGATTGGTGAATTTTCAAGACAAAGAAATTACATTACGTCTGCACTTGAAGCGATGGGCATAAAGTTCGTAACACCGAACAGTTATAAAAGAAATCGTATTGGTGTTAATAAGAACAGTTCTCTACCAGACATCGGTGCATTAACACCTGACAGCATAAGTATCTTCTCAGTATTGGACAAGTGCCGAATAAATATGGACGACGAAATCCTCAACGTGGAAGATCCGGTCATTTTTTAAGACAGCATTACGAAAATGGAATTGCACGAGTACCAACCTTTCCTGCTCGGACCGTACGCACTACCATCGGAAGTGCGCATTGCTGTACAGCACCAAGATATTTGTACTTTAACTTCGCAGTCATTTCTACGTATAAGAGGCACGCTTACAAAAGCGGATGGTACGCACCCGACAACAATGTCAATATCCTGCAATGGTATTCTTCACATAATCGAGCGCATTACATATGTACTCAATGGCGTCGAGGTAGACCAGACGAGAGATGTAGGCATAACATCTGCTATGAAAAATTACCTTACGCTCACGCCAAATGAACTGTCTGCTGCAAAGATGGCCGGTTGGGCTCATGAGGATGAATATAAGCTTCCGGTTTATGGCGAAGAAAAGTTCGAAGTTTGTGTTCCTCTGTCCATGCTTCTCGGATTCGCTGAGGACTACAAGCATATAATCATTAATTCGAAACAAGAGCTCGTACTGCTTCTAGCCATCACGCACATTAATACAATTGTCGCCTCTGCAGAAAACCCTCAAGATGTCTCGCTAACACTACAGTATATCGAATGGATGCTGCCCCACATCCAAGTGAGCACCGTTGAACGAGTAAAGATGTTGAAGAACATAGAAAATGGTAAGAACTTCGATGTGCCATTCCGATCCTGGAGCCTGGAAACTTATCCTGGCTTGCCTCATAGTCAGCGTATCAATTGGATAGTAAAGTCCAACTTCGCTACGGAAAAACCAAGATACATCATCGTCGGGCTTCAGACCGGAAGACAGCTCAATGCAGGAGTGAGTCGCTCCGTATTCGATAACTGTCAAATACGTAATGTAAAAATATTTTTAAACAGCGAAAGTTATCATTACGTAGACATGAACATGGACTTAGAGGAAGATTCCTTCTCGCATATCAAATGTATGCCAAGTTTCAGCAAGCTTACTATGGGCGGAGACAGTCACCGATACTGAGTTCCGACAGTTTCAAGAACAGGCTCCGTTAATGGTGTTTGACGTTTCCAAACAGGATGATCGAATAAATTCAAACATCATCGACTGTAGGATCGAGATAACGACTAGCGGAAATATTCCGCCAAACACCTATGCTTTTTGTCTGATACTTCACGATCGGCTTGCATCGTACAATTGTCGAGACAAACTTGTGAAAATTCTGACATAAATACTGTTTCGTTTTCGATAATAATTTAGTTACGACCGAGCATTGCTAGCGACTAGATGTACTGCAACCTGCAAGGTTTCCAGAGTCAAAATGGATTCGTGCTCAAGGAAATTAGCGTCACCTCCGGAGACAAGACTCGAACACGCACTTTCCGACCTCCATATCCTTGGAAACTACTAGACGAAAAAAGTAAACGGTCGAATGAATGGCTGTGTAAATATTATCACGGACTAGAGTGGGACGAAGGAAAAATTCCGTACCACCAAGTGAAAAACACTATTGAAGATTTACTAGTTCAAAACGAAATAATCAACGTTGCCAGACCTGAACAGAATAAATGGCTACGAGAACTGTGTGACGACGGAGCGGTTGAAATTGTAGACTTACAGACCGACTACAGCTGTCCTTCCCTGCCCAAGCTTAGTGCAATATACGACGTGCAGCCACGTGACAAGTTTGAACGTGTCTGTGCCTGTACAAACTCGCAGTTAATGCAGAAATGGCACACACAATGTTAGTAGGATCCTGCATATATAAATGGCGTACCTACGTACATGCCTTCAGTTGTCGTTCAAGCTGCAAGAATATGTTTACGTTTCATCCTGCTAACGTGTACGTGAGCGCAAGACCTAGCTTCAGCAGTGTCGAGTACAGCTACTGGGATTCCGGGTATCTACGTACATATACAGAAACCTGTGATGGAGGCGCTCAGCATTGGCGGTTTGCGCACTTTCCTGTGTCCTACGAACCGACTCAGCAGCTGGTAGATTGTTGCGAACCTGGAAACTGTGCCGTCTATCACATGAGACCACACACAATCCTTTCTGCTAGCATCGCTGAGGTAGTCGCCTCGTCTGCATGTGCAACACCAAACATGGACGTGTTGCAACCTGTTGCCACCTGTGATGCATCTACGCAGACGTCCAAACGGTGTGCGTCTCGTCGTCGCAGTTCAGGCAGTGTTTCTGTCTCAACTAGCACTGAGCCAAAGCCCAGGAGTAGACGTGGTCACAGACGTCACCGACCATGTCTTGTCGGAGTTGTCGACGTCGCAGAAGATGACCAGCTGGAAACCTGTGTTCCTGATCCCGTGGCCTGCGAACCAGTTGGAACCGAAGTCGATGATACAGTGCGTGCGGCATTAAAGACTTTGCTTGTGAAAATGCTTGATTCCTTAACATAATATGTATTTGTGTACTCTATATAAATAAATGTGTAAAACTTGAATTTGTGTGTGTTTTTATTTCTACAATTTTTAGGTACCTAATAAAAAAAATAATTTTAAATAGACAATATTTTGACTCATGTAGTATACCAGTAGACCACAGGTATAAAAGCGAGGTTCAGACGACTGGACCCGCAGTTCACCTCTGAACACGGTGCAGTACGGACGTGCTCTCTTCAGGTAGTTTCGTGAGGTTTAGTTATATCGACCGGAATAGAATGTTTACCGACAGCAGCGGGGACCTCGATGGCAGCAACGATGATGGAGTCGGAGATCCCGATACCGACTGCAGAGGAGACGATGATACGTGCTGTTCTATCATCAGCTGAAGTTCCATCATCTGCATTCCAGACTTCAATTAATGAAGAGCGTTCAGCGCATCAATGCAAATATTGTGACGCATCTTTTACAAAACCTACGAATGCGCGCAGACATGAAAGAAGCAGTTGTCCGAATAATATACTGAAACGAATACAATTTCAGTGCAATAAGTGCGGTAAACTAATTTCACGTCTCGACAGCTTACATCGTCATTATATAAAGTGCTCCGAGTTATTTAATTGCAAGTATAATGAACATGGTTATTGTTTTGACTCGTGTGTTGTACCAGCTGATGAGACTATATAAGTGAGACCCTGGTGATATGAACTTCAGTCCGTCTCTGACTGCGGTGATGTACGGATCGGATAGCTAGACTTGATAAGTAGACCAGTATCTAGCTATTCTTGAGAACTCGATGGCATCATTACCAGTATCAACACCAACCTGGATTGAAGGTCTACCATCAACAGTGCAGAGCTCAATGTCAACGATGTCTACAGCTACACCTGCTCTCTCAGCACAGCAGGAGATTTCGACGCGTGCAACATCTTCTGCAGAGCAAACCTCAATGGCTTCAGAAGTTAACATGTCAGTAGTGTTACAATGGTTGTCAACAGTTTCAGTGTCATTGATGAAGGAAGGTGCATCCAATGGTGTTCCATCACCCGACTACACGTACTGCGAGAATATCAAAAACTTGAATTTACGTGATTATGTAATACACAATTGTAGTAATAACTCTGAACGCATTAAATATCAGTGCAACAGGTGTTTAAGCAAGTTTGTACAATATGGAAGATTAAAACGACACCCCAGGAATTGTGATAGACTGGCTGTACATTCATCGGAATCAAGCTGTATATTTTGTAACAAAACATTGGCAAATATTCAAAGTGCACAACGACACGAAATATATCACTGTCCTTTTAATGAAGTCGATAATTCGTCTTTGTGTGAAAATTGTGGTGTACCAATATGTCGACCAGATAAACTGAATAGACATTTACGAACATGTAAAGGACTTAGTCCGTATAATAGGAAGACTGTTTGAATCAAGGAATCCAAAAGACTTTAGTAATTTGACTGTGTATTTGTTTTGTACTTGTAGTAGTGTAGTATGTATGTTATAAAAATTTATAAAAGTACTTGCTGTGTTTTTTATTTTCTCAAACCTGTCACTTTTGTGGTATTTTTTTAAATTAAAGTTGTTTTGTATCGTCCAGGGATCGAACCAAGGACCTTATTCGTTCTAATCAATCATTATATTTATTGACAATTTATTTAATGAATTTTGAACATGGTTTATTGAAATTCTTATTTTTTACATTAAATTAAACATTATTGCATAGATCGGGTACCGAACCGAGGACAGGAGCAGATCGAATCAATATGTAAATTAATGAGTGATTTATTTAATGAATTTTGGAATTTTTCCCGAATTCCTAGCTAAATAACTATGGATTTTCAAGATGGCGGCCAAATGACAAGATGGCGGGTGTCACAGTAATAAATGATTACTGCACTCGAACGGATAAAAACTAAACTAACATGGCGTCAGCGCACTCTCGCCGACGATACAATGATGGTGGTCTCCAGCATCGAAGACAAGATGGCGGACATGACGTCATACTAGGTGACGATATATATGCTTTGAAAAAAAGTGGTGGGAGTCAGTCTGCCAGCACCCACCGCGGGGGAAGGATCGGTCGCCATTTTGATTTTTTTGCACTCGTCGGGTTCGAACCGAGGACTCCGAACTCCGTGTCGTAAATGTTTGTTTTTAAAATATTTTTCATTAAAATTTTATTAAGTGATTTTTTTATCATTTTTAAATTTTTTTTCGTTAAAATCTGATAATAAATAAAAAAAGTTAAATATGGCGACCGTAACGAAAATTGCAACGGTGGCGTCATATTTCAAAATGGCGAAAAACACAACGCCGGAATTTTCGAGAAAACACAATTACGTCATCCAAAATGGCGTATCCAAGATGGCGGATCCAAAATGGCTGCCGGGGTCAAGGTCAAGGTCACAACCATACAAGATGGCCGCCGTGAAGTCACAATCCAATATGGCAGTCGACAATCGCAATCCACACCCTGAACCCTGCGCTCGGAGGAACTATTATATACTACTATAAGCATAAACTGGAAACAAACGTACATACTGAAGATACATTTTTTAATTCAAACATAAATATAGTTATTTGTATAACTGCCCTATAAATTATCCACATTTAACTATAAACAAATAGCATTAATGATATGAATGCAAAACTAGCTAATGCAATTACTTAATTCATAATATATTTATAATTATCTTTTTGATACAGTTGGTTCCATGCAGTAAAACATTAATTACATTACTCACTCATTTTGTTCCAAACAAAATTTTTATTTTTATTAAGGCATAGAGGGTTGTAAAACATTGGTCTGTACCAATTCTGTTTTCTATGCATAGAGCATGCAATATCATTGAACTATCTTATTCCTAGCACTCAGACTACAAAATAAATAATTTTGGATATGAAATATGCAAGGTCATGAAAGTTGCTGTGGCAAACACATACATTTCGTTACACAATACAGAGCAACATTAATTGTTAAATTCTAAGTGGATGTTTGCCTCTTGGACCATACACCATCTATGAGCGTGGTGCCGACCCGATTCCCGGGCAAGATGCCTGCTAATGTCCAATGGCCCTGCAGCGAAAACACCGACGTTCCGAATAAAGGAGTTCAGGCTGAGGGCAACTAACAGCTAAGTGCCCAACCTGGCAACAATTAGAGCACCGCACTAGTGGTACATTGTGCGTGCTCATGCCCTGAGCTAAAGGCATCGCAATGTCCCCTATCTCATCATGCATTTCACCTAAACTCATTCTGATAGGCGTGGTAGATGCCTATAGGTTAGAGGTCATCCTGACAAAGGTAGCTGGTTTTGAAGGCAAACTCAACACTATCACAGGAAAAGAAGCTGAATATTCGTGCATGGCAAGAAGCCTATTCTCCATCTCAGCCGCGAGTGCTCGCAATTATGACACTGTCTTTAAGAGCCGACACAAACACACACTGCTGCCGTGACATAGGCGACAAATTGCCAAGAATAATTTTCACTAGACAAAGCTGATCATAGGCTCCAGTTTGGAACCTATACATCAAGTCGATTTTACATTTTTCACACATACGAAGTATGATCAACAAAATACGATGAATTAATTTTTATAGCTGCAATTACTTACGCTTCATCTATTTAAACTAGTATGTCTCATACCCTCATGTGCTGAGACAAGCAGTGACAAGTTTGAACACGTTCCGACTTGTCAGTCTGCTTCTATAGCCGCTACAGTGTGTTTGCAGTGTCTGTCGTTAAACATGGATCTTGAACAACGCATTAACATTATGTTTTGTTTCAAGTTGAAAAAAAAAAGTGCCAAAGAAGCTCACGAAATGTTAAAATCTGTGTATGGTGATAATGTGGTAACTTTGTAGACTGTTTACAAGTGGTATGAGCGATTTAAAAGTGAAAATGAGTCGGTTAAAGATGAGGAACAGTCGGGACGTCCTTCGACCTCAAAAACAGATGAAAATGTGCAAAAAGTGACCAAACTTGTTCGTTCAAACAGGCGAATGACTATTCGAGAGCTTACTGAAGAACTTGATATCTCGTACGGGTCCGTGTAAAGCATTTTAACTGATGATTTGCAAATGAGACGAGTGAGTGCCAAATTTGTTCCGAAACTTTTGACTGATGGACAAAAAGAAAATCGTATTTCAGTTTGCAAGGAATTGAAGGATCGTCTTCATGCAGATCCGGACTTCATGGCCAAAATTGTTACTGGGGATGAAAGTTGGGTCTATGGCTATGACCCTGAACCAAAATTCAGAGTTCTCAATAGAAAACCAGTAACTCGCCTCTCCCTAAAAAGGCCCGTCAATCAAAGTCGAACATCAAGGTCATGGTCCTTGTTTTTTAAGTTATACTTCTTTAGGCGCGTTATGAAAAAATGATGAGAGTGAAATTTTAAGATGCGCCCGCATCACTGTGACACAAAATTAACATGTTGAAGCTGCGCGCGCACCATGTGACGACATTTTCACAGGAAGATGGCAGACCCACGTGTATGAACATAAACCCACATTAGGGGACATACCAAACGTATTGGTGTGCCAAATGAAACTTAATGATAGTGAAATTACCATGTAATTTATTTTGGTAAACTAAAATAGTCATAGTAAAGAGTAAATTACAAGGTTTAAAAAAAACACATTATTTTGGTATTATATCGAATGTAATACACAGTTTCCTCGAAACCTTCTGTCAGAGCAGTGGTTATACTGCGCGGTCAATATGCTGAAGGGCCGTGGTTCAAAACTCGGCCGTAGGTATTTTCTTTTTTACTTTTTTTGAAGTTATACTTCTTTAGGCGCATTATGAAAAATTATGAGAAAGATGCGCGCGCATCATTGTAACGCAAAATTAACAGGTTGAAGCTGCCCGCTAAACCGCACAATAAGTCTCGAAAAAAAAAAAAAAAAAAACAGAAATAGAACCTCTATTAGTCCCGCATGTTAGCACGCTCGTCGCCTCTGATCACTGTTTTCATATTTATAATATTTATCCACATATTTCTAGTTTCTACATTCACAACACGTGTTTTAAGTTTCATAAATGTGCGAATTATATATGTGCTAATAACTTATATTCAGTAGTGATTTAAATTGAATATTTTGATTAATATTAATTACTATTCGTAAATATTAGTAAAAAAAAAATTTGCCTTTATACTTTTTCAAGTACTCCAATATAATTCAGGTTACTATCCGTATGTATTATTTATTGATTTAAATTAAAATATTATTAGAAAATAAAATTAATACTAAATTTTATTAAATTATTAATTTTAAATATTTATTATTGGTTATTTAATATTTACAAAATAAGAAATAAATTTAATAAAACATTTAATAAAACATTTGTGATAAAAATTAAAATCGAACATCAAATTAAAATATTAATTTTTAATATTTATTATTAAATTGAATGAATAATAAATATTTATAAAAATAAATGAACAAATTTAATGGAAACTTTTTGATAAAAATTTAAAGTGAATATTAAATTAATAAAATAATAAGTATTTAAAAAATAAAAAAACTTAAATTAATCTTTTGAAATTTATTATTAAATTTATTTATTTTCTTTTAAAATATTAAATAATCAATCATAAATATATAAATTAAGAATCCTGTAATATTTAGTACAAATTATGTCATATATATTTATTATTCTCTAAATTTAAGTTCTTAAATTTTTCAAATTTAAACTGAACTTTATGTGTTGACTATCTTTTTCCAGTCCTTTTATTATTTTATTGTAATTAATTATTTGCATGGAATTAAAAACTAATTTTAATGATGCCAATGAAATATAACTTCTCACGTGCATACATAAGTACACGCACCCATTTTTTTTCTTTCGATTGTGAAGGCATAGTGCGATCAGATTTAGTTCCAAGGGGAACAACTGAAAACTCCGAATTTTACAACGGGGTACTGGAACGTTTGCGAAACGATGTGCGAAGAAAGAGACCTGGAAAATAGGCCAACGACTTTCTTCTTCATCACGACAACGCGCCGTGCCACAAGTCGCATTTGATTCGTGAGTCTTCCTGTCTGTCCACATCCTCCTTACTCGCCTGATTTAGCATCATGCGACTTCTGGCTCTTCCCGAAAGAAAAAAAAATGTGCTAAAAGGGAAACGTTTTGACACCATTCCTGACATCGAGAAGGCCGTGACAGAGCAGCTGAAAGCCATTCCAAAAGAAACCTTCCAGAAATGCTTCCAGTCATGGATTTAACGTTGGGATATAAGTGTATTGCTAGCCAAGGACAGTACTTTGAAGAAGATTAATTTTAATTTAAGGTTACTTTTTTAGTTTTTTCAATAAAATAATTCAACGTAAGTAGTATGTGAATGGGGCGCCGGGCCCAGGATGCAGGATGTGGTGCCGGTGCCGGTGTCCGCCATCTCTGATTCTGACGTCACGGCGGCCATCTTGGATGAGCGTAACGGGACACAGCATAACGGGACAAGTTGTACCGTGACCTTTGACCTTGACCCCGGCGGCCATTTTGGATCCACCATCTTGGATCCGCCATTTTGGGTGACGTCATTTTGTTTTCTCGAACATTCCGGCATTGTGTTTTCCGCCATTTTGAATTATGATGTCACCGTTGCAATTTTCGTTACGATCGCCATCTTTAAAATCTTTATTTATTATCCAATTTTAATGGGGAAAAAAATTTAAAAAAAAATTTAATATAATATTTAAAAAAAACATACATTTACGACACGGAGCTCGGAGTCCTCGGTTCGAACTTGGTGAGGGCAAAAAAAATGGCGACCGAACCTTCCCCCTGTGGTGGCTGCTGGCGGACTGACTCACACCACTTTTTTCAAAGCATATATATCGCCAGTGAGCATGTCGTCATGTCCGCCATCTTGAAAATCCGTAATTTTAATGCTAGAGATTCGGGAAAAAATTTAAAAATCATTAAAAAAATTAATCAACATAATTAATAATAAAAAAATCCTTAAAACCACCGTTGCACTTTTCGTGACGGCCGCCATCTTGAAATCACCCGCTGGAGATCACCATCATGTTTTGGTCCGCTAGAGTGCGCTGATACCATGTTAGTATAATTATCTGGTCACCACACCTTTGTCCTCAACTGCTGACATTGAACTTTGACCTTGACCTTGAACTTTGACCTTGAAATTTGACCTTGACCTTTACCTTGAAATTTGACCTTGATCTTGAAATTTGAATTTGTCCTTGTCGACCATCATGGATCCGACATTTTATGTTCAGTACACGCTACCAGGAGCTACCACCTGCTGGAGTACACCATCTTGTGTGTGTACTCGTATTATAGAGTACATTTCCATCTGGATAACTTTATTCTAACCCGCTACAGTGCAGTAATCATTTATTACCGAGGTGCCCCACCATCTTGAAATTTGAGCACCATATTGAAATCGAGTAATAATGTAGCTAGAAAAGCGGGAAAAAATCCAAAATTCATCAAAAAAATCACTCATTAATTTACATATTGTTTCGATCCGCTCCAGTCCTTGATTCGATACTCGAGTGATCCAATAATGTTTAATTTTATGAAAAAAATAAGAATTCCAATAAACCACGTTCAACATTCTTAAAGAGACTTTAAATCCTCTACTATCATCATCCTATCAGACATCAAGACCAACATCTTGGAAAATTCGTAATAATTAACCTAGAAATTCAGGAATAAGTTAAAAATTCATTAAATAAATTTGCGAACAATATACTGATTAATTAGGTCGACTAAGGTCCTTGGCACGACCCTGGACGAAGCTAAAATAAATGTAATTTAAATACCAGAAAAGTGTAAGGTTCGAGAAATAAAACACCACAAAGTCTTTTACAAACATATTTATTAGTACACAATTTCTATCCTACTACAGGATCACTTGCGAAAGCCAGCAATCTTATAAACATTTAGCCCTGCATAGACGTGCAACGTATACTTCTTAGCTCCAACAGCTCCAAATGCTCCAACAGCTCCAACAGCTCGAAATGCTCCAACTGCCTTTTCTTTCAACAGCTCTAATGATATTGGGCTACAATGCTACGAGTCTAAGAGACTACGAGGCTACAAGGCTACGAGTCTAAAAGGATCTATCTGGTTCCGAGTTATACATGGCTGCGAGACTGCATGACTAAAAGACCGCATGGCTACGAAACTACATGTCTATGAAGCTACAAGGACACAAGTCTACTCGGCTCCAACACACAATGTACGCAATTTACACGCAATAAATCAAATGATTACACAGTACACACAGGAAACGGAATAAACAAATAATACACACACAGTACACACAGGAAACTGAACGTACACACAGTACACACAGGAAACGGAACGTACAGTACACACAGGAAATGGAACGTACACACAGGAAACGGAACGTACACACAGGAAACGGAACGTACACACAGTACACAAAGGAAACGGAACGTACACACATACAGTAGCGGAAACACAGGCTTAGTTGGAAATCAGAATACAATAAATAAAAACATTAAATTTTTTTACTTTCAATATTTAATTTATTTCTCAACGTTACACAAATACAAGTAAAAGAAGCCATTATTGTATGTAGCCAGCTTTCCTCAGTTCTTTGAGTATGATTAATAATTCTTTGATGCACAAATATTTTCCTGCACAAAGCGAGCCATGTAGAAGTCTTAGCCGGTCAACCAATATGTTTGGATCTTTCCATGATGTGTAATCAATCTCTTCTACTATCATCTTACTTGCTTGTTTATTATACATACTTTTAATATCACAATCGTCCCAGTGATCATAACAAGCATTATCAGATTTATTTATTATAACACATCGTTTCCATCGTTTCGGTCTCATGACACCGCCACATTCTTAGATCTTGTCAGCTTTAGGTGCTTCATCACAGTCTATGCCTTTGTCAACAGCCTAAGAGTCACTGTAACAATCACTGTAGAAGACATCCTCTTCACCCAGATTACCGTATGAATTCGATATCGATGATGTCGAAGTGTCTTTATTGTCTTTTTGCTTCCTTTTTAGGAGTCCATCATTTTTACAAAGAATGGAGGATCCACTGAATATAGGCTTGAATGTATTCTCACTTTTCACGGTGTTGATACTTCCATTAGTTTCAGTCTTCCCGAAGCCATCAGCATCATTCAATTTATGTTCTTCGTCACGATCGGGTGAGCTAATACCATCAGGCTCAGGACAAGGAAAATTATTGTCGTAATGCAGATCACTCTTCTTTAGTCTAGTGGATCCATCGATGTCCTCTATGCCATAAGTATGCTTGGCTTTACATGTTCTATCATGTCTGTTTAAGCTGTCAATTCGTGTTAACAACCTGCTACACCGATTACAGCTTAACATTTTGTATAGTGGGTTTTTAGCACAATCATTCCTCTCATGACGTCTAGCATTCCTTCTTATGACAAAATCCTTGCCACAGTATCTACAGCGGATTCCTTCCGATTCAGCTGCAGATAACAAACCATGATCCATGGTAGCTTTTGTGACTAATGTTAGATACAAACTGACAGATTTCCAATTGGAACCATTTTTTTTAAATAGAATTTTTTAAATATTTCATCAGTGAGAGTTAAGTTATCTAATGCAAAGCAAATTTTATGCAAGTAGTTCTGATTGTCAACAACAGATGACGACACATTTTTTTGCTTGCAGGTAAATATTATTTATTTTATGTGGTATGCGGAATACTCACTAATGATCGCAAAAGAAGGAAGGCTTCGCTAGACATCAAGGAGAAGAAAGTTCCATCCTTCAAGATAGTGTTTCTCTTCCGTCTTATCAGATATTTTTGGACTGAGTAATGTTTTATTTTTTTTTAATCCACCTTATAAAAAATATCAGTTCTGATTTAGTACCAGAAATTAACAATTTATTTGCATCACAGGATAAAATGACAAAACTCATTAGGTAAAAAGTCCTTCATGTGGGGATCAATTTCTCATCTGTAACCAGAAGCACTCGGAGAAAACCATCAGATGTCTAGTCAGGAATAATGAGGAAGCACTAAAAGAGAACCACCATTATAGTGACAAGAATAATCAGTAGCACACGGAGAAAACCATCAAAATATTGTCAAGAATAATCAGGAGCACACGGAGAAAACCACCATTATATTGACAAGAATAATCAGGAGCACACGGAGAAAACCACCATAATATTGACAAGAATAATCAGTAGCACACAGAGAAAAAAACCATAACATTGACAAGAGTAATCGGAAGCACACGGAGAAAACCGCCTCAAGTTTTCTTTAATGACTTGAAATTACAGAAAAAAATAATAAAAAATATAAAAATAAAAACGAAAAAATACAAAGGATTCTGCTAGCTTGTGAACTTCTCATTGTTGTGCAAAGTTTGGCCAGAAGCGACTTCAGGTTGTCACATCTTTGTGCACTGAATTCTTCGATCAGGTTGCGAATTCGAAAATCCAAGGCCTCCACTCGCTGGTGGAAGGTTAGCTGGTTCTCTAGTAATTTATTTTTCGTACTTTGTACTTTTTGAGCCAGTAGCGAAATGTATTTCCGGATTACGACATCGTCAGAATCGAGAACAGTATACAATTAGGTAGCGCGACTGCTATAACAGAATTTCGAAATGTTATGACCCATGTTTGAAGATAAACTGATCGAATCCTTGTCTGTACCTGCATTTATATAGAGGCCAGGTTTTTACTTTAACCAGGAATCTGTGCTCGTTTTCCATCACAAGAAGCACATGTCTTTAAATTCTTCAAATTTCATGTCGGTGTTTACATCATCAACATAAGCATTATGTAAAATAAGTTCATCCATGCAGAAATGTACTAGGACATACGCAATTTCACATAGCATATATTTTGGAATCCTGCTGTATGTCTGATACACGTAAACGCTGTCTACTTTAGTGTTTCTGCCCATGGAAAAGTACTCTAGTATTATTCCTTGCTTCTCGCACATGACATCGTCGAAAACAAACACGTAATTGACCCTTGCTTCACTATGAGGCAGCACATATACATTATGATCAAATGGAAAATACTCCAGGCCTTCCACCAACCATAGAATCGTAGCAAGGCGCTGGTACTTTGGCTGTTGCAACATCTTGTAATAGAGGTACAAATTGACGAACCAAAGGCCAGTTAGATCTACCAGCAAACTCAGTAAATGCACATTTTGCCACAATTAGACAGGCCTGCCATAATACATCGTATGGTAGAAGGCAATAACAAGCCATGCCGCGACTAATGCGCACTGACTTCATCTTCGGTAATGCGCACTGGCAAACACACTTTTTGCTTAAAAACTTACATTGTACTGGTGGAATTGTATTAAAAATAAGCCCATTTATATTTTTAGCTCAGTATGCTGAGATGAGAATAGCAAGCAAGTCCAGAGAAGGACTCGTAAACTCGTTGATAAAGAATCTGCCTTTCGAGATTCACATTCCAGGCCACAGGTTCTGTCTCCAGAAACGAAACTGGCTCGAGGCGATGTTGGCTTTAATTCTCATGATGGCAGAGCAAACAGTATAACATTGCCTGATCGCTAAGCAAGGATCTGGAATCTAGACACCAAGCTGAAGATATGCTGGCACAAGAAGGCAAATCCATAACTAATAGTCGAACACAGGACTAGTAAAAAAAAATGGTGGCGTGGGGCATATCTAAGTCGATGAAGGTCAAGACTAAATTAGGAATTGGTACTGTGCCACAAATTTGACATAATTTGCACAAATTTATTTTTCACCTAAAACCCCTAATATAAACTTTGTTATTCCATTGTTCATCCTGATCAAATCTTTCCTAATAGAGTACCGCGATGTTTTCTCAGCACTGCAACCGAGAACCGGGTGTGGTTTCGCCAGCTAAGTATAAGCCATCATTTATCTTTCCACCTCAGGCCATGAACGCGACAAGTAACAGTGTCCGGCTTCGTGACCGAGAGTGGTCTTCTCAGCGTCCTCCCAGGGCAGCCCCATTCCCACAGCTCAGTTTAGGTTAGCATCTCCAGGCATAGTCCATTATAATGTTCCAGGGCTGTCGGGCATGTATCGGCGCCAGCCCTAACACATTTCTCACAAGCTTACAGACCCCCCTCCCAACTCACCCTTTTCTTCATATGTTCCGTGAACTTGCTCTGGTGTAGTAACCCAGGCGGCACTCAAGGTATCCTCGCTGGTGGGCGAGAGACCTAAATTCGCCATCTTGTGGCTAAGACATTAAGAACGCCCTCTCATACTTACCTATAGCACCTTAGAGAGCAGCTCCATGGCTACCACAGAGCCACATAGCGATCCCTCGATCCCAACTCCTGGCCAAACGGAGGGCGACTTCCCCTTCTTCCTAGTCCCCTGGACTATTCGCGCGTTTATTAACCTGGGGGCCCTTCAACAATTTGCATTAGGTTATCCAACATCATTACAAACACATTTTGTGCGGCGGAACTAGCCACACTAGCTGTGTTTTGTTTTTTTTTTCAATAAAAGGATTTTTTTAAGAGGGATGAAATTTCCCACGAATCTGTTAGTGATCCAACGTGCAGTTATTTTGCAGTTATAATTAGTACCAGTCTAATAAATATTTTATCAGTATGACTTGGCAGTTTCTTTCGCTAATGCTGCGCTCTTCGGAGCCAGTGATCTCATCTTTACCATCCCCTGCATAATGGTGAGTGGAAATTTTGACACTTTAGGCCCCACTTAACTTTATATAAAATTGTTACCCCCATTTTCCGGAGTCATTTGGCTTAACTGCCCCATTTTTTCTATCGCGGGCCAATGGAACACTTTTTCCGATTGGTTCCAGCAGGGGGGTCTCAGAGTCGGTCCAACAACTAGTTGAACCCCTAGGACCAAGTTTAGCATCTACTTCAGCACGTAAACCAAGAAATAATGCCACAGCTGACAATTCAACTCTGCGTCCGCGTTTATTACCAGTTAACAGTCACTAGAATATAACTTATTTTGGTGTCTTGTACAAACAGTAAAAATTGTAATTGAAAATAATAAGAAACAATTTATTTGTTAACTCTAACCTTAAAATATCAAATGCGACCCGTTCAATAATGCAAAGAATATTGTAATTAAATTTAATAAACTGCAGAAAGTTAGCTTAAAGATTAAATGCTTTGTTTCCTTTTTATTACCACCACCCATTAGAAGGTTTTTCTATAATATTTGATGATGATGATAATGTGTTGGATAAATTTCTGGAATCTCACACTGCATACTCAAGGAGGGGAGGGAGGCACTGAGGCTTTGGGAAGCGAGTGTACACAGCTTGTTTTGGGCAACTATGTGATTGACACTCTTGGTAGCATTTTGTGGGGAATTTTTGTTCACTTTGACTGTGAAAATAGGTCAACGTCGTGACAAACTTGCGCAACTCTGCTAAGAGTGTCTAATGGGCCCGATAGTGTAGCATTATTTTTTTTAACGATCATGGTTGTCAGATAGATTTACCAGTTAAACAAAAAAGGCCTATGTATTCATTTAGAGGCCACCGGAATACATTTACGAATGGAAGATTCTGTTTATATCTTAAGACATCAGTTGTCAAACCATATTAAAAGAGAGCAAGTGCAAGTTTATGAGCAGTTGGTAGAAAGGGAAGCTAATGTGCAAAAAGTTAGATTACCTACCGAAAGAGTATCTGCTGTTTACACGCTGCTCAAAATAAGATAGTCTACAAATCCCTTCAAGTTTTCCTACAACACGATGAGGACATTCAAGAATGTTTGTCATGTGCCGAGTGTGACATAGGTATGTCTTCCATGCCCACGACACATGAGGTCATGGTGCAGGAAGCGACAAGAAGCTTGTACCCGGTCAGCTAAAGAGCACCGTAAAACTTTCGTCACAAACATCTAGGCGCCCGGCATTGTCAAGGCCAGCCTCGCAGCTTTGCAGTTTTAGCACTAAGGCTCGCACAACTAGCCTTGCAGAGTCAGCACCCCAGCCATGCAAGGCCAGCCTAGTCACTCCGGCTTCGCATTTGTGTGTAACTGTGAGTACTGACAATGACCTTATTTATGTTCAACTTCCAGTGTCTTACGTCCCAAGAGGGCCACTCAAATAAGTAATTTTCGTGATTTCCATCATCGGTGGTGACAAAGTCAGGATTCATAAATACCTTTCAAACCACCGTGCGAGTGGTCTGCTATAGACAAACAAATGCAAAGTGATAATCGAAAACTACCTCATGAAGTGGACTCGATAATGGTGATGTGAACTATGACCAATTGAAAACTGTGCTGATGGACCTCGTCGACCCTGAAGACGATGACGCAGTCTATGTCCTCGGAGGCCAACAGAAGCTTATTACTAGTGAACTGTGCAGTGCCATAATAATTTACCTGCATAAACAAGGAAACTGAACTGCATTCAACAGACTGATCAAGATGTACAGAAACCAAATTGATAAATGTGATAAATATAATAATAGTTTTCACTGTGCACATTGTAATAGCCAGTTACTGATTCTGTGGCTGTATTAAAATCCTTTCTACTAAACGAATGTATATATGTGTTTACTGTTCAAATATAGTTTGCTCTGTAAATGGCTGGTGTGGGATAATGGATTGTTGTAAATATAAAAAAAATACCAATATCTTTTTTAGTCCAATTTATTCTGCTTTTCACATAAAATATAAAGTTTATTAATTTTACTCTTTCTAAGTGTGCATGCAGAAAAAAAAATTAGTAATGTAAAGTTATAATTTACTCTTTCAAAGCATATTTAAAAAAAACAATAATGCAAAATAATAATTTCAATTATCTTGAAAAAAAATTTTAATGACAAGGGTGTTATTCTAGAAATATATCTAATAGTTCAAAAATTGTTATACATTTAATTTTGTTAATATACTTTTTTTAATATTATTTTTTCGCATATAAAATTGCAGATATCTCTTCATCATGAACATGCTCGCTTCCAGTGGGTCTCTATCTCACCGGCTCTCTCCTATCAGACACTTGAACAACTTAACAAAATCTGAAACACAAATTAGTAAATCGTCACCCTCTTCATTTTCATGGGCTAGGGACCGTCTGTAATACTAGAGTAAGCCATACATGAGCTTTTCTTGTATTACAGGCCTCATTACGATGCAAGCTGCTCAGAAAGAATTAGTTCTTGGATTAACATATGTTACATTATCACATAGCAACACATGCTTACATTAACATATGATACATTGTCACATAGCAATGCTGAAATTGCCTAACAAATGCTACAATGCTGAAATTGTGCAAGTCAACAAAGAAACAATGCCAAAATCTTGTGTATCATGGAATAGAAAATCCATTGATGTAAAAAAAACCTTCGTTGTAAAAACCCATCAGTGTAAAAACCCATCGATGCAAACCCCATGATGTAAAAATAACATTGCACCACAAAAACTAGGGTGCAGAAATGAACCATCCAACCACCACCAATCAACCATCCAAGAAAAACACAGCATCATAAACAATGAGGGTGCATGAAACCAATGGTGAAAATAAAGCACCACAAACAACTAGGGTACATGAAAACAACGAAAAAATCCTCCGATGCAATTCCATCGACACACGCTATGTACACCACCATCAACAGAGAAATGGGTGACTACCAAGTGGCAAATACTAGCTCCATACTTGTACATTGCGATACATATTCCTGAAGAGCCCACTCGGTACGAGCGCGGCCTGGGGCCCATGAAGTCCCCACCGTGCATCACCCCGACAGAGAATACTGCGCGAAACATACACGTACTAGTCCCTAGTTTCGAACTGCATTTGCATTTGTGAAAAAAATTATTCACTGGTATCATTTCTAGGTCTTCATAACATGTATATGTATATGTTAATATATATTCTTCTATATATTTTTAATTTTTTTATATCCATATGGTAAAGTATTTACACCATCTTCACATATTATTCTTTTATCATTCCAGCTGAGTGCCAATTTGCTTATGCATTCTGTATATAACATTTGGTGCGATCTTATGCATCGGACACTGCGCACTTTGATGTGTGGTGCTCCAGGACCTCTAGAAAGTCTTCAAATGATATTTAATTTTTCAATACACATATTTGTATTCATTTTGCTTCTTTTGTAATATCATCACGAGATCTGTAGGTGTATATTTTTGCTCTTAGGCCAACAAACTCTTCCATCACCACACCGTTGCACTCATCTTTCCCAATACTTTTTTGTTTGTGGTCGAGTAGCAGCAGGTGGCCAATGGGGTAGCTGCTAATATCAAATATTACCATTAGTGCAGCATCATCGGCCAGGTCCTAGTAGAAATATCGCATCTCTAATTCATATATGAAAATGTCTGTGCCCATGTATGCCAGCATTATGATGTCTTTGTATTTTGGTTTCATCATATCATAGTGGAAATTGTACATTAAGTCTTCGATAAGTCCAGGACCGACAACCATGCATATATAGGGCGATCAAGAAATGTGTTCTCATGTTGAAGTTTCACTAGTTTTAAATTTTATTCGAAGATGGTTCAGTCCTGGAACGCTGGCTTGGCAATCACATTACTGAGCCTCTCTCGCTGCACACATGTTCCATACATTGCCTCTTAAACTTGTTGTCGATAAATTTCCCGAACGATGCATTATTGGCAAGCTTGAAGAATTATTTCTCAAAGTAATTTATGGCTGCTTGTCTTTTCAATGTATTTTTCACAATAAATGGCTTTAACCAAGCATGCTGCTCAAATTCTAGGATTCTATGTATATTATTTATTTTTTTGGCCATACTGATGAGCTTGCTTCAAGTTTCTATAATGTATTGTATAATTTTTCTTTCGCTCGAGCTGAGTGGGCACTTGCTGACAGGCAGGAAGGTAGGTCTTTAGGTCCTTTGTGGAGGGCAGATGGGTACTCTACTTCGACTTCTATGATGTAGCCCATCCGTCCCTCATCCAGTATGCTCATTACGTCAATCCCTGTGTCCACCCACTTAAAGCTGCTTACAGGAAGAGGCAATAACATTCTGTACCCATACAAATGTTGGTTTCAAGATACAATATACAAGTTATGATTTGATGGCTGGCTGGGATCATAGGTGCAGGGATGGCAGGTATTGTTCACCTTGCAGTGGTGCTCCAACGCTTGCACGACCCTGACCCTGATGAACAAATACATGTCATACTTGGTTATCAGTTCCAGCCATACTTGCATCTCCTTCAACATTGCATCGAACGTGAACCCTGGCACGCCTATGTAGTGGCTAAAGTCAATGCCGTATGTTGACAGGCAAAGTTAACGAAAGTTTACAAAAACATCAGTCAGGAGCAAAATGTTCATCTTGAGGTAAACGTCGATGTAGGCGCCCAGGGTCACACAGCCAAACATGTTCCATACTGCCTCTGCATGTGCATAAATCTTCGTCACTGATATTGCTATCATTTAGTTTATATATATATATATATATATATTCTTTTGCAGGCAGTTGTGGCTCACCTAACGTCTCCCAGCTTGCGATATATAATCATATGAGAACACGTATTTTCTAATGACGAGGTACATTTCTTCTGCTGTGAAATATTTTACTGTTTCAAAAAAATTGGCTGGTAAGTTCGATGCAAGGGATGCTAACATATGAGCCATGAATCTAAAACTATCGACAAACTGTTCAGAGAACTTGCTACCCAGCTTCTTGGAAAATATGATTAGTTTTTATTGCATGTAGGGATTATAAAATTTTTTGGGGTCAAAGACAAGGTATTTTATAATAAATTTTGCATCATAGACCAGGTTATGGAAGTATACCACCAGTTTCTTGGGCCGCCAGCAAAGGAGGTTGCAGGTGTTGCAAGCGACTTCAAGGTACTTCCCACTGAAATGGTCGTAGTCCGCGACTTTGTGGTTGTCAGCCGTGAATGTTGATTGGCAATAACAGCACTCTTGGGCTGCAGCGAAGCTGACGTACTATAATGATGTCAGTCTTTTATCGGTAGGCTTGTTTCATATATGTCTTTTGCCAGGTTTCTGATTTCCACAATAGTCTGCATGAATTTCTCTTTAGCATCGGTGCCCCTGTATAGTATTGGCTCTTGTGGCAGCGAGGAAGTCAGTGTTGCTGGGATGATGTCATTGTCAACTTTAACATATATACAATAGCTATATACATCGTGCTTCTGGTAGGCATAGGTACTTGACTGTTGGGGGTCTGGATGGCATGTCTGTAAAGGTCCTAGCATGGCTTCGAAGTCAGCATATATGACAATCTGCATATTCTCATATGGAGGTAATTCTTGAAATTCATGTCTAGTGGTTGGCCGTTCATTTCAGGTTTGGGCATCTCTGTGTGCATAGGGACATGACTGTTGCTTAACTGTTAGTGCATGTCTATACACTGCTGTCCTGTAAATCTTGGTTGGTCATCATTCTTGCACACACGGATTTTGTGATTGTGGGCTGCAAGCTGTGGCTGGACAAGTCTTGAAAAATTTTTTACAAAGAAAAAGTACAACTTCTTTTTACTGTCAAGCAAAAAAAGGGGTCGAAATGGTGCCATTTTTCCTCATTCCCCACACACACCGGCACAATATTGTCGTTCTCGACGATGGAGTTGACATTGACAAACACTTCTGGATTAATTTTCTCAAATTTTTTGATTTGGTGGAGGGGAGTCGGGAATTCCAGGTTTGAGAAATCAAACTTTTCTACAGACCAAAGTAGCGACAGTCAACTTGGTTGGCAGGCTTTCCCTCCACATATCACATGAAGCACATGTTGTCATTGAGGTTCTTGGGATTTATTACTACTTTCCTATTATCGATTGTGGCAGATCAATGTATGAAAAAAATACGAAGAGGGACAAGTTTGATGAAACAGAGCTGGATTCACTTGACTTCAAAAAGAGGCCATCCTGACCCCTTGCTGACATATTCCACCTATTCTTTGCATATTTTCTGTATACTTTCATCAACTGCTTCCTCTATATCACTTACCTCATATATGGGAATATTATCCATCTTGAAAACTCTCTTAACCACACCTTCATCAAAGGGGGCTGGCTTGGCATAGTCACATTCAAGCCAAATGTTAAATTTCACAAGGGCATTTTCTTGTACTTTAAGTGTTATTTGCCTGATGAGGTTAGTTTTCATTTCATCCATGTATTTGCAGATGTCTTTTGTCGCACCATTATTATCCACCACATATGTTTTAATGTCCTGGTAGAATGCAAACTCAGCCTCAATGAACCCAGTACCTCCTGCCCCCATGTGCTGCACATGGTCGAGTACACTCATAAAGTACTGCAGAGAAGTACTGGAGTCGGATTGTTGATGGCCAGAGGTCTCGTACACGTGCCATCTCTTAGCAGCTTGCAGAGCCAGGCATTGTACGTCTTAATGTGTCATCAGCGTAAATTTATGCTTAAACGTTCCCTGGCATTTCACGCATGTAAATGAAATATGGCTGGGATTGATGAAGCACTGGTTTTTCTCGTGGTGCCTGGAATTGAAACTATGTTCAAATTGCTGACCACAAAACGTGCCCTTTGAGCAAAAGATATGCAGAACAGTGCCCAGACATATTGACAAGCGATGGGTCTAACTATCTTTGCGGGAAAACGACATTCCACAAATATGGCACTGATATTATCTTTGGCACTGATAATTAACCTTGCGGCTATTGTTAGCACTGCAAATACATTCTTGCAGTCTGGCACTATGGCTAGTAGAAAAATTATTGCCACAGTAAACACACCCATTCCCCAATAATGCAGGCGTATATACCTGTGATATCAAAAACTGGCAGATTCCGGACATCGAGGCGAGCTGGCAGGTCCCCAAGGTCAAGAGTAAGCCATTAGGACTTAGGTCGCGGTCCTCTTCATAACGATGAAGTCTGTAACCGAGCAAAATAATTATAGTAACACAATAATAACGGAAAATTAACTCCCACACAGAAACAAATAAACTAGCATACACATTAACTAAAACACAGTATAAACATACACTCACAGATAAACAAGCATACATACAAATGAAAAAATAAGCATAAATACATTCAATAATAAACACACATGTAAAAATAAACATACATGATGATGTTGCTGGGGCTGATCCCGTTTGGTGTGGTTAAAGTCTCGGCTTCTCAGATAGGTGGTAGAGGGGTTCGAGCCTCATCGCCTGGGGGATCTAGCCTAGTGCAGGTGTGTCACTCTCCCACTCGATGAGCACCCTCCTGCTCAAGAACTGTAATGGAGAATAACGCAGGTTTGTGTTGTGGAACGAGATGACGAACCTGAGAAGTTTCCTCGCCATGTTTGCATCCCGCATCGGCCAAGGCATCTGTCCGCGAGTATGCGCCTCCTGCGTGTCTGATGTCTCCACTGTCAACAGCAACACTCTGCACTCCACTCTTCCTGCAGATGCGAGCTCCCCGAGACGTGAAGGCTTTTGCGACTCGCGTGATACTCGCGCGACACAATTGTGCGGCCCGCAAGAATATCTCTCCCCTCCCCACTTCCTCCGTGTGGCTTTCGCCTACGTTCCCACGCCCTTTTTCTTGTTTTGTTCATTTTCCCCCTTTATCTACACATTTCCCACACGTGCACTGATGGTCGCATCGGAGCAAAGAGGTGGCAATGTGCAACAACGTCTAAGCGACTGGGAGGTGCACTTGGGGTGATGTCAAATGCCTTCCTCCGAGGCCATTTCGCCCATTGACACATTGGTCACACGCACTGCATGACAAAGAATTCAGGCACCCAGGTATCACTGATCAAGGGGCTCGAGGCATATGTGAGGATCGTCTGCTGAGTAAAAACACCTGGCCACGGGAAGTACTGAAGACCGACTGGGGCCCTACATTGTCGGGTGGAATGGTGGGGTGTAACAGGGATTTCGAGTTAGTCCTGCTTAGGGTCGCCACTAGGGGACTGTGCCCCACCTCCAACTCGATCCTCATCAATGAGAACTATAACCCACAGGGCCATTGTATCACCGAGTAGTTCGGGTGAGTGGTGGGTTCGGTGAGAGTGTACAATAGAGTATGTTTCCTCCATGGTGGCTATCAGTGTTGTATTGGAGGCCAGTAAATTGGGGTTGTCAACATCTGGGGCTGGTGAGATGATAGGCCCCTTGACCTGGAGTGGGACATTTTAGTGACCTTTCCTGGACCTGGGTGAAGGGTCCCTGGGAAACAGCAAATACATCAGCTGCTCCAGTTTGTGCAGTCATGCCGCCTCGCTCAATTTTCCATGATAAACAGTTGGCACCATAGGGCGGGTCCCTCTGTGTGGGCTCTGGGATCGTATTCGAGGTACTGTTCCTCTGGAAGGCTCTATTCCCAGCCAGTTTGGCTTCAAGTGGGGCAGACTTGTTGGATTGGCCTGTGCGCCGAAACTGTGTGGGTACTCCTGCTGGGTGGTACTCGGAAGCCTCGGGATTCAAACCCAGCCTGGGATTTTATCTGACCTCTGTTGGGGACTAGCTCTACTTCCAAAATCTCAGTTGTGCCATGCTGGTTCATTTCAGGTTGTGCCTGAGGGGAAGTTTCTGCTGGAGTAGACTCAGGAGTTTCGGGGTTGATACCTGTGTTATTGTCCCTTGGTAAGGTTCTGGTTTGCTTGGGTTCTGGTGGGATCTGCTGATTTCGGTCGGGCTTGGGGCGATCTCCCCTTGGTGCTGCTAAAAGTAGCTCAGGTGTTGTCGAGTCGTCGCCTAGCTGCCTAGCATCATGGTGGACCTTGGCTGTATTGCCATTGGCTGCCCTGACCAGGTAAGTAGGCATAACCAATCGAGCCATTACCCTCCGAGGTTCAGACCACTTGAGCACTAGGCCCACACAGAATTTTCACCTGCCAGCTGACAGGTGATGAAGCTTGACATGGACCGACTGCCCAGGGGCGATTTGGATGGGTGGAGTGGTGGATTGAGGGGTTTGAGGAACTTTAAAATGGGCTTGTAGCTGCTGGGCCTCGGATCACTGAGTCTCTATTGGGGCTGTGTCCTCAGTCCCGATGGCACCCAATTCGCCTGGCAGCGCTAGTTTATGGCCATGCAGCAGCTCGGCCAGGGAGTGGCCCATGACCACATTGGTCCTGTGCTGGATACAATATACGAGCGTGGGGAGGTGGATATCCCACTTGGTATGGTCCTAATCTAGGCGGATTTGTAGTTGAGTGTTTATGTCCTGATTGCGCCTTTCTGTGGGATTTTCCTTGGATGGTAGGTGGGGGTGGTGTGTTCGACCCACCACCACCTACATGATGCCCGCCAGTGATGGCCCATGAGTTGTACACCATTGTCTGTCAGGAGTACTCTGGGGAAGCCATACCTTAGAAACACTTTCCGGTCCAACAGAGCGGCTACTGTTCCCACCTTGATGTTCGCCACTGCAAACGCCTCTGTCCATCGTGTAAATACATTAGTAATTACCACGATGAACCGCTTTCCCCTAATGGTACGAGGGTAGGGACCCATGATATCAAGTGCTATGGTGTATAATGGTGTGTCTGACTGTCTGGGCACCTGCTGTTCCACTCCATCAGGTCTGAGCGCCTTGCGCTGCTGACAGCGCTGGCACTTTCTCACATAATGTTTGACCTCTACAATAATTCCTGGCCAGTGAAAGACCCTGCTGACTTCCCGTAAAATTTGCTCTGCTCCGGGGTGTCCTGCAAGTTCATGAAAATAAAGGAAATGCAGTACAGCTGGCCATGCGACATTGGGCACGTGAATACGCCACTGGCGCCTTCCACCAGTGCCTCATGTCTGGAGCAGCCCCTCATAGCTACGTTGGTTCGGGACAAATCGAACACCACACTCAACAAGTCGAACTCAGATACTTGGGTCACTCTGTTGAGCATCGCGTATGTGCGAAACTAGGTCGGCCATTGTGCCGATAGTGGTGGGTGGTTCAGGTGCATCCGGCCCATGCAAGGCGTATAGCATGGCAGGTGGTGGTGTTGGAGCCTGAGTGATAGTGTAGGGGACGGGGGGAGGGGGCAGAAGGTTATCTCACCCCTGGCTGTCGTGAAAGGTGGTGTCAAGGTAAGGATTTCTGGAAAGTTTGTCAGCCAGCTCGGCCAGGGACATGCTCCATCATGAAAGTGAAATTTTGAATCATCAGAGCAAATCTGGTGAATTTTGACTTCCCTCCCTAAATGGAGTCCAGCCACTTGAAGCACTGGCTGTCCGTGCAGAGGGTAAAAGGGCGCCCCTCGAGGTGGTGTCGGTACCGCTTGAGTGCCCACACCACCACGAGGCATTCCTGCTTGTTGACATGGTGCCTCTCAGCCTGACCAAAATTTGCACCGGTGCTGGCCCCTTGCATCCAGCTGATATAGCACAGCACCCATACCATCCTTGCTGGCATCGGTCTGCATGAACAGGGGCTCGTCCAGTACTAGCCGAGACAGGGTGTGGCAGTTGTGGAAATGCTGTTTGACCAGCTCCAAGGCCTGGTCAGTGGCCTACATCTACCTGAATTTTTGTTTGCAGGAAAGTAGGTCGGTCATAGGGGCCGTGATCATGGCGAAATGAGGAATGAAGGACCTCAGCCAATTCAACAGCCCCATGAGTTTCTGGAGTTGTTTAAGTGTCTGGGGCACCTGCTAGCTCAAGATGAGGGACAGCTGATTGGGCAGTAGGTGGCAACCCTCGGCATCAACTATAAGCCCCAGGAACTCAATATCTGCTTCCCCAATGTGGCACTTCAGTGGGGTGCAGGTAAGCCTATGCCTGGCAAGTCGTTCAAGGACCAGGGTGATATGGTGCACATGGTACTCATATGAATGTGACCAGATGATTACATCATCCAAGTAGGCCATGGAAAACTTGCCAATGTAGCCATCCAGGGCATGGACCATCATGGTCTGGAAGGTTGCAGTAGCGTCCATAAGCCCGAACAGCATTGTGCAGAACTGGAAGTGCCAGCCATCAGGGGCTGTAAAGGCAGTCTTGGGGCAGTCAGAGGGGCGTACCATCACCTGCCAGTACCCCGACTTGAGGTCCAGAGTAGTGAAAATGGAGACACCTCGAAGCCCAGCCAGGGAAACAGTTATACTAATAAGAGGTGGCGATGCAGGAATGGTGAGAGTGTTTATGGGCCTAAAATTTACACAGAACCTAAGAGTCCCATCCTTTTTGGTAGCCATGACGATGCGACTGTTGTAGGAGGAGAAACTTGGCTCGATGAATCCACTCTCCAACATTTCTTCGATCTGCGCCTGTACGGCCTCCTGCTCTTGGGGCCAGAATCCAAGTACATTTTCAAAGGGAGGTGTGTGAGGAATTAGAGGGATGCTGTGCTCGGTGATGGTTGTCCTCCGAAGCTGGTCTGCCACTGCAAATACCTGTGGGTGATCCCTAAGTGTCTTATTTATACGTGACAAATGTTCTGCTGGAATGCCATGATAGAGCTCGTCCGAACTTATGACATGACTGGGTGGGCAAGGGGTGACTGATAGAGCCCATTCACTGATCAGAGGCCATGGGTACCCAGGTGCATATGCCTGGCCCGGACCTCGATGGTTGTGTCCACCTGAGCCAGCCAGGAAGCTCCCAGGATCAGCTCCTTTCGCAGGTTGTGCACTACTAGAGCATTTGTCTGACTCTCATGGTCCCTGATGTTGAACGTTACCTGGGTGTGCCTGGTCTCGGGTGTGCTAGCTCCCTTGGTGGTCAGTAGCACAGTCTCCGCACCACCTGCTGTCATCTCCACCTCGGGGACAAGATGGGCCCACAATGTAGGTGCTGTTCGCGGCGGTGTCCACCAGTGCCTCCAGGTCCCACCCATTCTCCCGGACAGGAATTCATAGAAGCTCGCATGCATCGGGGCCCAAGTGCCCGAGTCGGTGTGGTGTCTCCCATGGTCGGGCAGCTGCGACAGAGGTCGCCAGGGCTGCAGTGTGAGCAGGGGAGCTCGCTGGTGACTCGGGGTGAGGCCCATAGTGGCCATGCGGGCTGGTCCCCCCAGTGCCAGGTGAGCAGGACGGCTGGTCGGGGTCTGGGGCTGGGCGAGAGTTCAGGGGATGGTGGCCAGCTCCATCACCACACCCTATTGGCCGTTAACCGGTGGTGTGGACTCCCACAGAGCGGCCCTGGTAGGACACTCGGCATGCTAGTGATATTCTAAGTCCGGCATTACCTACAACGGGGTGGTCGCTCCTCCCGGGCGACCTGTCTGTCGCTGTAACACTCCTTATGTCGTGATTGTCGCAAGGATCGGCCAGGCGAACTTGGTTGCACAACACCATGACCTGGTGCTGATGCCACCATCATCGATCATCAGGGCGAAGGGGGCCAGACATATGGTACCACCGCCAGGGCATCCTCTGGTGGTATGACAGCTGGTGGTGCAGCTGCTTTTTGTGTTCGGGCAAGTTCACGCACTGGTTGTGCTGCTAGCAGGTCCTACTCTACATCACGAGCCACTGCCAGGAATGTCTCCAAGTCATTACAGGAAGTACCCCGCAGAAAAGAATGCAACTCTGGTCTCAGCAGTTTGACTATGATGGGTAGTACATCGCTCACTAGTCCTTCCATTGCCAGGTGTTGGTGTAGCCACACCTTGTTGTGAATGAATGCCTCCACCCCTTCTGCAGGTGTCTGGGTGCAGCAAATTGGTGTTTGTTGACAGCACATGTGTGCACAGGGTCCATCAAAATGTGCCTCTAATAGCATTGCGATTTCGTCCCATATTACATTATAATCTCATGACTGTGCCCACCAGGTCTGCACTTCGCCACACAGTCGATCACTGATGCGCTCTACTCATTCGCTCACTGGTACAGAATGCCGAGTGAGCTTGTCGCAACAAACGCGGATGAATACACGAGGCTTATCATAAGCTTGACCCGCAAGCTCCGGTAAAGTGAATCCGCCGCACCCAGTGCGGAGAACGACCACTGGTTGCACGACTGCGACGTTCATTGCTCGTTCATCACATGTGCTACAAAGAAAAAAATCCATTGCGGAAGCACAGGAACTCGCATGCAATCGTGCACACATGGTGTTTTCTTAATCCTCACTCATGGCAAACAGCTGTCTCACCTAACTCTCCCCGAAAATGCACAACCCCACATACTAGTGTTGCACGTCGTTTGCCACTGGCTAACTGTTTCTCGGTTTTTATGTCCAGGAATGACATGTCCGGCACGCAGGCGTAACTATCCATTATTGTCATACAGGCACTTAATTCGGCAGCTATACCACCCGCCTCCTAGATGTCGATGGCTAAGTGCATGCTGCGCCCGGTCATATCCGCGGCTGTCCAGTCCGAGTGGCGGTTGTGTTTTGCCGATGGCAAGGTGCGGACAGGCAGGGGGGGCACCTCTCCACCCCCGCGACACCATGTCTAATGTCCACTCACTTCTCGCTCCACGGAAGATGCGACATCGCATGGTCGCTCGATATCACAGTGCCAGCAAAGTTCGGTTCCACTCGTGGTGGGGTGGGCGGAAAAAAACAATGCTCCTGAAGCGCGATGTTGTAACACGATACTGTTTATCCCGACATGTTAATGGTGTTCATATTATCTTCGCTCGGGTTTTGTGCGGCCAAAGCTCGGCGAGTCGGCGGCAACTTGATCCGGGCGAGAGATGCACTGACACACTTGCGTGATACTCGCGCGACTCGATTGTGCGGCCCGCAAGATTCTCTCTCCCCTCCTCACTTCCTCCGTGCATCTTTCGCCTCAGTTCTCACACCTCTTTTACTTTCGTTCATTTCCCCCCTTATCTACACTTTTCCCCACACGCTCACTGGTTTTGCCATCGGAGCAAAGAGGTGGCAATGTGCAACAATGAAGAGACTGGGAGGAGAACTTGAGGCGACGTCAGTGCATACAAACAAATAAGCATACAGCAATATTGACATACACCCACGTGAATATATTAGATGAAAAATTAAATAAAACTCGCCAGACGAAAATGAGTGTACTGTATATACACAACAGAACTAGAACGCCATACAGCAAACAGGATGCAGAAACATAGAAAAGGAACCCACTGGCTAAGTATACATGAACACAAATTTTTTACACAGATGTTTTTTTTTACATTGATGGATTTTACAGTCGATGATACGCAAGTCTTCGGTATTGTTTCATCGTTGAAATGCAAGATTTCAGCATTGTTTCATCATTGTTGGGCAAATTCAGCATTGCTATGTGACAATGTAACATATTTTAATCTAAGCAATAATTCTTTCCGGGAAGTTCGCATGGTTGTAATGTGGCATGTAATACTATAGTAATTCATGTATGACTTACTCTAGTATTACAGGCGGTCCCAAGACCATGAAAATGCAGAGGGTGATAAGTTTTTTGTTTCAGATTGTGACATGCTGTTTAATTATGTATTTTTATTGATTATTACATGCTGTTTAAGTGTCTCACAGGAGAAAACCAGTGATAGAGAGCCAGGGGACAAGAATGTTCGTGAGAGAAAGAGATACCTGCACTTCTACATGCTGAAACCAAATATTTTAAATCATATATAAACAAGAATATATGTGTAAAAAAATTTAACTTTTAGAATTATTTCTAGAATAATACCCTTGTCATTAAAATTATTTTTCAACATAGTTTATTTTTTTATTTTTTTTTGCATTTAGATTTTTTTTTACATGACAACGTATTATAAATCGATGAATGCAAGCTGCAAGCACGAAAATCAATGACTCATTGTCATGTTCTGCCTGAGCTGAGCATGCATGAAACTGGCCAACCACAGTGCGAGAAAACCTTCTATAATATCAAACAGATTAAGGCGGGCTTTTTAACTAATTGTTTGTGATTATATTTAAACAAATTGTTTAAATTAATTTTGCTAAAACTATAAATAATGTTACGATTTACAGGGTAAGTAAAGGGATAGCCCAATTAAAGATTTTTATCACAAGAGTTTTATTTATTGCCACTATTTACATTACTAGCAAATAACCTAAACATGCCAATTAATCAATTGTACTTAACAATGTTACTTCCTCAGTGACTCGTTTTAACACACCGCACACCTCGCTGGGCCGCAACTCTGGCACAACTCTTGCCGCAGCACCCCTCGTGGTCCTCCGTCGCCGCCATCGCACTTCCCCTTCGCCGAGATCCCACTCGACGCCTCGCTCGCAACTTCGCTCGGATCTCCGCCGCGCCCTCGACACTATCGCCCGGAACTGAACTCTTCGCCCTGGAACCTTCGTCCAGGGACTTCGCCACTCTATCGCCCGGCAACTAAGCCGCAAGAATGCTCCCGACTTCACTCTGACCTACTAAGACCGACACCCCCCGGATTTTATATCAGCCCAACACCTTCCAGAACTCCCGAGCGCGGCTGGGGCCAGTCGCGTCATTCCGCGCCGACCCGACGGCAGAAATCTCTCGAAACACATGTCGACGGCTCGCGTAACTCCGCAGCTGTAAGGTAGCCCAGGAAAATAAGGTTTTATGTCGGAAAAAATTAGAGACAAGCTGATATTTTCGCAAGTGTTAGGACCTAACTAGAGGTATATTTTCCCAAAAGTCCCCACCCCTCCCCTCTGTGCTACCCCCCCTACCAACCCTTAAACATGCGATTTGCAAGCATTTGGATTACCCTTCATATCTCCGTTGTTATTTATTACAGTCAAATTTTCTATATATTGTTTTATTTCTTATATTATTATCTACAATAAAGTTACAAATAGTTTTGTTCTAAGATTAGCAGTTAACTATATATTAGCTGAAGAATGTCAAGTTTAACAATTTTATGTTAAGTTTGTTAAGAATATTTAAGTTTAAAATTTTAATTTGGGTCAATTTCACGAAACACTTAAGATAAAAAGTGTAGAATGATTCTTTAGCTTTCCAACGGTATAAATGTTTCATAGTTTGGATGCAGATAACATGTGTATAACACTAGATTATGCGAGGAGGGCGCTGCATTTTGTTCTACCCTTGGTGCGTGCTGCAGTGGGTGGCTTCAGGAGGCTAAACAACAGGCTTACTATCAAGAGCGAGGGAGCTGGCGTGTTGAGTATGTCCCTAACCACCCCCGACCATCAATTTATTAAAACATGTTTACTGCCTTGAGTAGCCCGTCTTCCAGAGACTAGTTCTTGGAGTGGTTTTGAAGTGTGCGGTAACGTTCTAGCGTGTATGTGCGTTATTTTCTAAAACTTCCGCTTACTCTACATCACATAATAACGTGAAGTACTAGAAAGTACGGTGTTAATTTTTGATAACTGAAGAAATTTTGCAACAGCTTCTCGCAAATCTAAGAAGGAAAGAATGTTTTCAATAACAAAAGCTAAGTATTATTGTAATAATAAAAAACCACTTCTTCCCTGTCGGCTGTTGCTGTTCAGTGGTTATATTGCTGTTCTCCTACCAAGACGATTTGGGTTTGGTTCCCGGATAGGACCACTCTATTATTTTTTTTTTTCATTTGTAACACTGCATGGTTGGCTGTCGATTACTTTCGATTGTAGATGCTTCACATCTTAAGATCCACCAGGAAATCTTATAAAATATTTTTACACAGAATACTATATGTCGGCTTTATTGCAGTTTTCTTACTTTTTAAATTTGTATCACGTAAATGTGATTTCTATTGCAACACAAATATCAAACACCGTTAGGCCTATTTATGTGTGTGGCAATACACTGTGTTTGAAGTTCAGGAAATTAATAGATCATATAACTTAGGTATTTTTACATATTTGTGTGAGAATTGTAGTAAAATCTTTTTAAAAATGTAATTATAAACTGATTCAATTCAACATCGTGACTATTTATCGTAATGTTTTTATGGTTCTTCAGAATACCAAACTTTCATTTTAAGTAAATAAGTATACTATTAAAATGCGCATTTGTCAGTCTATGGTAACTTTTCACTATTCGATAATTGCAAATCAACAACTTTCTAAGTGATGAGTAATTACGTCTTCGTATGTTTAAGGATTTAATCTACCTACCATGTTATAACAAGAATTCATACTAACCAAAATTGAAGTGGAACATTTAAGTTTACTTTGTATTCTATGCGGTAAAGATACGGAAGGAGATACTGTTGATGTTACAAAAGGGTTGAAACAATAACAGAAGCAAGCATTCTACGAAAGGATGGGCTCCACGAGAACTTGAAAGGAAAATCAAGTGTTCGAGTACAAAAATCGTGTAGGCAAAACTATACGAGACCATCAAGTATTAAAGCTGCAACTACACTGTTAGAAATTACAGTAAATTTACGGACATTCCAACGAAGAAACACCCGTAAATAAATGGAACGCTCTTCGTATTTCTGTAATACGGAAATTCCGTAAAATTACTGTGGAATTAGAGAGAGAGAGATAGCTGTGCTATCGCCCCTCTCTCTCATTCACGGTTTAGTACCCTCTACGCATGCGCGTAATTTACTTCAGCGTTTTTCGGCCTGCTTCGTGAACTATCGTTTTTTTTTTTCATGCATTCCGTGTTTTGTTTTGTTGCTGTTTCGCAATTCGCATATATATGGAATTGTTCAAGAGATATTCCTAGTGATTTTATATTAATTATTGTTGAAATGAAGTTTACTGCTTCTAAGATTGATAAAATACCTGCTATATGTAATGAAAACATAGTTGAGTCTAGAAGTTGACCGACGTCAGCGGTCAGCCATGTGTGGAAGAAGTGAGAAAGCAAGGAAGTTTTCGAAGTTATTCAATGGGAAGAATTTTGTGAGTCCATGCGCAAGGTAAGTTCAATTAGAATATCTGTTTTTATTTAAATACATAATATTATATATACATACGTTTTTTTATCCCAACAATAAAATAAATAGGTTAAGCGCATGGTGTTCAGACACGCCGCAAGTTTGTAAATATTTAGTGTGTGGACGGTTGTTTAGGAAAGTTTAGCTACATTGGTATAATAATGAAAAATAAGGGCACTTAGTTATGCTAAATTAGCCACCTTTAACTTAGTAATTCCTAACCAATCATTGAAATGTTTTTATAGAAATGTTATTATAGTTTTTTTTATTGTAGCTAACCTAAACAAACACTAACTGTACAATTGTGATATAACATAAAATTAATGATATTTAGTTGAATAAAACACAAAATGCAACTTTTATTCAACTTACAATCTTTATTTATTGTTCTACCTGAAGTTTCAATTATGTTCAGGATCGAATGATATACTTAACTGGGTCAAAATGTACAGTTTAATGCCATCAAGATCAAGGGCTCAACTTAGATACGCGATACGGAACTTTTACCATTAAAATTGAACAACTTGAAGTATCAAATGTCAGCTCAGAAAATGATTTGAAAACATGTCAGGAAGTGAAAAAAAAATAGCTATTTAAAAGTTTTTTTTTCTTAGGAAAATATTCTTCAGTATTATCCAAGCATGTCTTCTTTGCTTTAATTTATTATGCTTGCACATATTCAAAACATTGTCAGTATGCAATGAACATTAACAATGTACTTTCTGATGAACAAAATTTGTTTCTGGATTTATTAATGTAATTTTTATGTACTAATGGATTTTATTTTGGGACTATGAACTTTTTTTTATGCATGCACTTAAAAGCTTTTGTTTTGTACTAATTTACCCAACCAAAATTGACAAATGGGGTTAAAATAATGTTTTTTGTTTCCTGGCCACCCGCTGTACTCTGTTGGCAATGTGCTAAAGCAGGTGCTCTTCAGAAAGTATAAAACTATGAATTTGAGATTTCTACTTTTGTGTTACTCTCATTATGTTTAGCATTATTAAAAATTGCAATTAAAAAAATGCTGTTGTAATTGGTATAGTGCATTCATAAGGAAAAAAGTTTATCATTCACTCATAAGAAAAATGTTCATCGTTCCAGAATAAAATCTAAAACACGTAAGTCACGAAAATAAATGCAGAAAAAGATTTGTCTTTTTTAAAGTATGTTGAAATGTTCATCACATTCTTTTAATTTTTTTTAAATATGTTGTTAATAAAATTAATTAAAGAAATAAATTGTATTTCAGTAATTCTGAAGGAGAGATGCTTTCATTCCTGAAAACAAAAGTTTTAAAAGTGCGTTTTTTTTTTAATTCTCGTGTTTTCGAAACAATTTCTACGAGGGTGAGGAATAGGTTATGTAAGCTACAATAAAAGTGTCTGTAAATTGGTGTGAATAGGGGTCCCGTTAGTTTGAGAAAAACATTAAAAATAATTAACTGTGTTTTTCTGCACCTTCTTACTGGTAACCCTGCTGAGATCTGATTGTAAGGGGAAAATGTTAATAATTCACTTTACTTAATAGATTTTTTCGTTTAGGTCAGCTACATTATTAATGTAACCGAATGAACATAACCAAATTTTCATCTAAGTTAATTTTTGCCTGGTTTCCCAAAATTCACTATACTCCATAATTACCTTGTTGTAAGAATTAATGTACATCAATTTAAATATCTCAATCAATATTTGTTTCATGGTAATATATCAGAACTAGCCATTACCCTCGACTTCAAAGGCCTTAAAATTTAACAAGTTTTCAGAAATCAGGGAATAAAAAGGAAGCTCTTTTATGATAATTTTAATATTTACAATTTTACAGATTTAAAGTATGGCTGATTACATAAGAAACCTTTAACTTTTGATTTTGATTCTTAGACCTGTACACTGAGCATCTGTGCATCTAGTCCTCTCAAAAACACTTAACTTCCTCCAGAAAAACACTACTTTTACTGGAAAAACCTTTACAATATTAAAACCATAACCAAATAGGACAGGGGTGCCTAGCACCCGAAGAAAATTAAAATTAGGGGTAGACTGAAGGTCAAATTAATCTCACCGTGCCCCTGGGGCTGGTTCCCTACCTCAAAATGTGGGAGGTTAAAACTAAGTTTAAAGTCCCCACAAGTCAATGACTTACTACAGCTAAGTGAATTTAAGTGAGAAGTCAGATCTAGTCTGCCTGTACATCAAATTAATACAAAAAACTTTGAAGTGGATAGACTATGTTTTCAGGGAGCCTAGCTCCCTGCGGTCCTTAAATAAATTCAAACTCAACCTATGCACTTAAACTATAATTCGGTGAACCTGGGAAGTAGCCCCTTCCCAACTTTACTTAAATAATAATAATTTTTATAGGCAGGCTGCCTGTTCCGAAGATAACCCAGTCATAGCTGCCCTCCACCTGCTACTTTAAGGGCCTCAGAACTGCATCCCTAACAAAGCTATTAGGGTGAGCACATTTGACCAGTCTCGGAGAGACCAACTAAGCATGGACACCAGGATGTATTGAAGTTCCTACAAGCCCCAGCCAGGGTACAGTCATGTACGCCGCGACCCCCTTCTCCCCAGCCAACTCCAGGAAGTGGTACGACAGGGGCGGGAGCATATTAGTTAACCTGACTGTTAAATCTTTCTGAATGCTGTCCTACAGTTAATGCACAAGCCCTGTTGTATGCAGGGCTGAACCGGGTAGGGGTGTCTTTCCCACTCCTCATTTGGTTTTTAAATAATTAGGGGAGTGAAGTTAATTATTATGTTCAATTTGCCATTTTGGCCAGGCATTATTTCAAAAATCAAACACCAGATAAAATTAAGATAAAAAAGGTGGCAGCCTTTGAGGGCACTAAAAGTCTGCTCATGGCAGACCCTACCACCCAGACACCTCAGGTCAGTCCTATACACAAACCAAGTGATGCTAGATGTTAATTTGGCAGAGTAAACATGCCAAAGCAAGGAAAAATCTTGTGTACAAGCATTCAGTTATTGCAATGGAGAAATTGGAGTTAAAAGTTGAGAGCAGACATTGGCACTGGCCTAATCTTTTTGCAAATCTAAGCATGCCTTAAGTATCTCAAGTTATACTTTGGAAAGAAAAATAAATACTAGTACATAGAACACTTGCCAATATACATAAGGTCTAACCCTCACAAACTTAAAAAAAAATTCAGACCTGCAAAAGAAAAAACAAACAAAAAACTGAGCAAATAAAAACTTTGAAAAAAGAAAAGTATTGGTTTGTTTGAAGAGCTTGCATGATGCTTAAAGAATGGTGTATAATACCCTCAAAGCTTAAGATATTTCAAGTACAGATAGAAATTTTGGCCAATAGCTGATGGTTAAAATCATGAACAGCTAAACATTGTAAAACTAATTGATGGTAAACAAAGTGTCTAACACCCACAAGACTTTACCTCAGATGGTGGGGCAAGCTTCTTAATAATAAAGAAAATAAAACAATGAAAAAGGTGAAGTTGATTACAATTATTATTTTTTTTTTTAAAAAGATGTGGGGGAGGGGGGGGGACACAAGTTTGGTTGGAATTGTGTAGGTTTTATTTTAACTGGGTGGAGTGTGGTTGGATTAAAATTTTGTGGTCATGTAGTTATTGTCTAGTTTTTATGAGCAGAAGGTAGCATGGGGTGTAAAAACTTTAGAATTTAACAGAAACAAAACATTAGGGAAGCACAAGAGTTAAAACAAAAGTAAAGCAAATTTAGGTAAATAATAATAATGCTGATAGGTCACACTATTTAGTTGGCAGACTTTAGCAGAACAGCAGGTAATCTTATATATTTATGTAGGTGGAACTGAATCATGGGTGGGGGAGAGGTAAAGTAATGGCTACGACGGGTGAAACTGGAAATTTTTTCTAATAACATTGGCAGGATTGTTAAGGATTAAATTTACTATAAAATAAAGTATGTGAAAAAAGTCTGCTTGTAAAAAAAAGCAATGATAAGGTTGGAAACAAAAATAAATTAAAAAGTTATGGGATGAACAATTCAGGTTGTTGTATATTATTTAACTTGGTTGTTATGGTTATGAAGATTATAATAAGTGGGAGGCAGCAGGGAAGGAAAAAACAGTAGAATTTAGCAGAAACAAGAAGCAAATTCAACATAATTGGGAAAACAAAATATAGGAAAACAAAAAAAATGTAAGTTGTTCAGGCCTCTTTAATTGCCAGAAATTAACAAAGCTGCAGGTAATCAGTAAAGTTAATTTAGTTTAAAGTTAGGCTATCAGTGGAAAGTTATTCTAAGCCAGGGGTAGGTATTTTATGTTGGTAGAACTGGATCATGGGTGGGGGATGTAAAGTTATGGCTACAATGGGTAAACTGGAAATTTTTTTTAATAACATGGGCAGTGTTGTTTAGATGCAAATTTATTATAAAATAAAGTAAATAGGAAGGGCTAGAATGAACATAAGTAAAACAAAAGAAATAAAAATACAACAAAATGTATAAAGAAGAGAAAAAATATTTGTTTATAATTATAAAATAAATAAACAAATAATGGGATAGGTAAATCAGTGATATTTTATATAATTAAACTTGGTTCGTATGGTCAAGTATAGTGTTGTGTAGGCCTATTATAGTTAAAGTTACTTTGAGTAGATGATGTTTAAGGATCAAAATGTTTGTGGAGGTAAGTTACATTTTTTTTATAAAGTAATGCCAAAATTTCAATGTATCTTTACATTTGTAATTTTTTTTTTGTGTGTGTAGCCTACATACATACATAACTCACCACTTATTAATATATACCTCATGGCTGAAGACAAGATTTCATGGTTCAGTCTTTGAATGGTTACAGCATTGGGTAAGATTGATTAAAGATTTTTTTGGACATAAACCATAGCTGTATGACTGTATGTCTTAAGAAACCTGAAAATAACCGAGAAAAATTAAAATACAAAAAAATTGAATGTGCAAACACACAGAAAACAAAATAAAAGCAGGTAGTGCCAAGAAAACATCAACAGCACAAATATACAGTAGAATTCTGTGCTTTTTTTTTACATTGGCTGATTTTAGCTTGTTTTCTGTGTTTGCATGTTTATCTTTTATTGTAAATGAATGTTTTTGTACAAATTTAAGGTTTCTTATGTACAGCAATGGGGCATGTCCCAAATTGTATCAAGATTTCATGGTGATATTTTAAGAAAAATTATGGTGTTAAGAAAGCAGAATTTTGTGGCCTTATTTTACTTGAAATACCCATAGCGAAATTGTCACAGTTACTATACACCTGGACCACATTTTTTATAATTTTTGTTTCAATATTACAATTTCAAAATTGGTTTAATTTTTATTAGCTGTTACTTTATGAAGATGGTGAAGTATTAAATTTATAAGAATAACATGTTCTTAACTACTAGTTACACTAAACTTGATATAGTTAAAAATATATGTTGGTAGATATGAGACACACACCATTTGATCGATCATCATGTAAGTTTGCATATCAAAGTGTTTTTTCATGGAGAGGGTTTTTTATGATATCCATTTTAGTAACTCTTCACCAGACAGCGCTGTAGCACATAAACTTCTTGACTTTTCAACCATCACCATGGGTGAATTCATTTTTATAACAGAAAATCATAGATCATAGACATACAAACAGTAATTGTATGTCATTTCTCAGTGTCCACCACACTTGTCATATAGCGCTATCCATTTTCATGTAACTCATGGATAATATATCACTCTCTTTTTGGGGTAACCCAGATACTGCAGCTAATTAATTTATATTATAGAAGTTGTATTTGTTTATTCCAAATAATTCTATATATTGTGTAGAACAAATTTTAAAAATGGGGGCAACCATTGATCGTAGTATGTACCTACCAGGATCAGTAATTTAATAAGTTCATGATAAAAGCATGATCAATCAAATTAGGTAAGTTAAATAATTTTTATAATCAAATTAGTACATTCAGATTGTTACCAACTACTCACAAAATCTCTGACATACATTGCATAAAAATTAAGGAATTAAATTTCAATGTTATTGGTAAAGTTTTCTTAAAATATTATTTTATTTAAGTAATTGACTTGAATTTTAAATCAAATGATGTATTGGCTCCACGTTGTGTTATGTTTAATTGCAATTCATCATATAACCTTGTTCCTTAGCATGCATACTTTTTGTTTTCTATTATTTCTATTTTGTTTCAATACAGCTTGTGTTCGCTTACAGTATTTTTTGGGACATGAGGCGAAATGCTTATTTTTCAGGAATGTGTGCTTAGTTTATACTTATTGCTACTATTTCTCAGTGAGATATTAAACTAGGTTTATTTTTCCTCTTATTCCAAGTCTCCTGCACAGATTTAGATAATAAATAATCAGCTTTTGGGGTTTTTAACATTGCTGAACTGTATACGAAAAGGAAATTTAACAAACCATAAAATCATTTGAAGCCATTTAATTGTGGAAAAAGGCATGACAGTAAATATATTATGTTGCAAAATACTATACATATTACTGGTATTAATTAATTATAAATTTACTTTTTATTTTTCTGAATGTGAAATGATTCATTGTTAGAATATCTGATTTTATCATGCAATTGGCAATGGTTAAAAAAGTTTTATTGTGTCTGAATTTCAATATAGTTATTTTGTCTTCTGGTTATCAAATTTACTTTCCTGTATGCGATGCCATTATGTTCCTCTGTGATGGAATCCATGGTGACTGTGGTCATCACTGAGAAAATTATACTTATATGGCGAGGGTTGGGACAGAAGTGGTACCTAGTAGTTTGACTTTCATGATATTGTTGTAGCTTCCCATCGTAGCTAAGTTTATTTTTACTGCTAGACTTTTGAATTTTTGCTCCTCAATATATTTAAAGGATTTTGTTCTTGTTTTCCTTGTGTGCCTTTAAGATTGCATAAATTTATATGTACTTGAAATAAGTTGCAAAAATAATTTTTTAGAATTGAGAGGTAAAACATTTACAAGGATTGGTGGAAAACATGCATTAACTATTTGCCGAAAATGGCACTCTCTTTCTATACTCTTATTCAATGAATGTGAACTTGCAGGTTTTTTTTGTAAGTTTTGTGGCTTTCAATGAGTTATATAGTATTATTGTTTTCCAGGGCCATCTCCCTACCTGTCTCGGAAGTTTATCTTGTTTGTGGACAATAAAATGTCACCAAGGAGGTGCAATAGTGCCCGAAGGCCCCGGAAGCACATCAAAATTAATGTACTTTCATTGTCCCGACCTTAAAAAATCGGGTTCTAATGGCATTTTCTCTGAGGGGGATATTGGATTGGGAAACTGAACACTCCGAATGGCTTGGAAACATTACAAATCAAAAAATAATCAATTTTTGTAATTAAAAATTTTTTTGGGCTTAGCCCCTCCCCCTCAACCCAATTGAGGGGGCAGTCGACATTGGACAAATTAATCTCCCACCATGCCCCGGACATATGGATATATAAAAAGCATGGTTATTTCTCATAGCACCAAAGTAGTGTTTTTGTTTGCATATATTACCTCACACTTCTGGTCATGAAAAAAATTGTATTGTCTTCTGAATTACATATACAGTAAGTCCTCGGTTTACATCGGGGTTACGTTCCTGAAAACCGCGACGTAAATAGAAACGACGCAAAATGAGCCATGTTTCATGCCACCGGCCAACCACGGCCCAAGGTCGGCCGGAAGCGCTGGCATACAGACGTGACAACTGGCAATTTTATCAGCAAATGACAACCGACAGCGTGGGAAACAAGTCCAACTAGTACTTCTCAGCTTTATAGAATGGTTATTTAACCAGCTGCTTTATTACCTTAATTGATTGAAATATAAAAACAGATATATAGTCGTTTGGAAGACATCTTATGAAGAAAAAATCATAAATTGCAGTGAGCTGATACTGTAGGCCTACTACAAACGCATTTAATCACGATAAAGTTAACAACAGCACATTTAAAACTCCGGCCAACTCAATGATATCATAGCGACTGAAGTGTAGAGCTGTCCTGTAGCAAACCGTATGTATTCGTTACTGAGTAACGGGTGCGGCATCTAGTAACGAGTAACAAAACGTTACACACGAATGCATTTCGTTACTCGCATTTTTCGTATGTTTTACGCATGCGCGCGCTTATTCGTTACAAAGAGCGATGTTTGTTTATTAAGAAAAGTATAATTTGGAAATTCGTCGTCCAAGTTTTTTACTGTTTATTAAAGGTATTGTGTGTGTAGACAAAGTTTGAGATTGGAACAGAAACAACGTAAGAAAGTATTTTTTACAAATTATAAATATGTATGTTTTTGTTTTTTATTATCGCGTATTTTCACGTTTTTTGTTCTTATCTTAAAAGAGATATTATAATAAAGCTGCTCTAATGAGATTTTATTGTTTCTTGGTTAACAAAAGCTGTTAATTATCAAATACTTTTAATTGTTTATATTCGATTTATTATTATTTACGCGACGTCATACTGTACGCGTACGAAATACGACTCGATTCGTTGCTGTTACATAACATAGAATGTTATGCGGTATCAGAAGTAACGAGTAACGATACGAAAGTAACGAGTACTAATTGTTATAGTAACGAATACATACGGGTACACTTTTTTTAATTACTTTTACACCTCTACTGAAGTGCCAAGGAGTTGGACGAAAAGGGGTAGGAGAAAATGCTGTGTCGTTGCGGGAAGTAGATAACACTTCTACGTGCGAGATACGTGGGTGGCCGAGCGGGCAGGCTGGTAGTATTGCATCACCGCGCGGAGAGCAGGAAGCGTCTTTCATGATGTATGATAAGATAAAGCGGTGAACGTGTAGCTTACGCTACATAGCATAAATTAACTACCGAAGGAAACAAAGAATTATAAACGAATTATATACGGTTTTTTGGTGAAAATAAAGATTTACGGTCATTGTAAACGACGTTAATGTGAATCGGCGACAACTTAAATTGAAACATGAGTACTCAAACATTAGCAACGTTAATCCGAAACGACGTAAATCGGTACGACGTAAATAGAGGACTTACTGTACTTGCAAAGTTTCAAATCCATACGACAATTAGAATCAAAATTAACAATGTATCTTCATTGTCTAGACTTTTAAAAAATCGTGGGCAAATAACTTCTCTCCTGGGGGGAGGGGGGGGGGGGGTAGTTTGAGGACCCTGAATGGCTTGGAAACACTCCAAATCGAAAGAGAATCCATTTTAAATTTTTGGGTTTTGACATCTCCCCCCCCTTTTTTTTCACAATTAAAGGAGGGGGGGGGGGGGGGCAGTTAACTTTGGATAAATTTCCCACCATGTCCCGGACTTATGGATATACAAAAAGCATGGTTATTGCCCATATAAAGAAAGTTGTTTTTTTCCCTTGCCCCTCCCCACTTTTGATTTTTGTGTCAGTCATTAAATTATTGTATTGCCACCCAGATTACATATACTTGCAAAGTTTAAAAGTGACGTTACAATTAGAAGTAGGTTGAATTCGACTTCCAAGTTTTAACTACACAGTTAGTTACAAGTGAACCTAATGTGTTAAAAAAAACACTCTAAAGGATTGATTTTATCAAGAATATCTATTTCTTAATACATATAACTGTTGATGTGAAATTTTGGGCCAAGTATAAGTCCCCCACAGAAAAATAATTGAAATAGCTCCTAAATATTTTATAAACTAAGCATCCCTGTTAAATTTTAAAGTTTTTAACGTATAAAAAGCACAATAAATCATCATATTTATAATTTAAAAGCTTACAATTCTCTGTACAAAATATGCACAAGATTTAATATAGTAAAAATTTTATAAACTTTCATTTACAGACTAGTCATTTAAAAATACTAGTCTAAGATCTAGTTTTCACTAACAGATAGTTGCATGTATTTAATAAAGTTTTAAACACAATATTATATAAATATAAATATTAGTAATACTTTAATTCTGTTACAGTTATTGTGTTCCTATCATTGACACACAGTCATGCATGACACAATTAATTTGAACAAAGAAACCGTAACATATTATAATTGTTCGATAAATTTTGATTAAAATGTGGGTGATTAAATTTAACCATTGATATATACATAATGAATATATATTAAACTTGGAAGCTGTGATTTATAATTATAACTCTTCACACATATGCGGTGAGTATCGTTGGGACAAACTCATACCCCGAAATGACCGACATTTGTGAGTACCAAGTTTCACTAAAGTAATCTGGAGTTCATTATGAGATGGAAGATCCAGTAACGTTAAAAATATTATTTTATCATGAGATTTACCTTGCCTGCTTACATACCAAGTGTCCTTCTGTAGATAAAACACGTACATAAATTTTAACTCTTTCAAATTTCAAGGTTTTACATTAAACATTTTTACAAACCTACATGACTTTCATATACTATCGTTAAGATACACAAAGTTAATAATCTAAAAATCTAAACAAAACATTATTTTCTAATGCCAATTTGTAAACAAATAAAAAAGCTATATTTAAATAAAAATTACCCTATAAAAATTGATTAATCTAACATTTTGGACATGGATTTACAAGTGAAAAACATAGTAAAGATATTTTATTTTATAACTAATGCTGATTTATTTTTAACACAGCCAGTAACACACAATTTCCATTACATAATTGTAATCAACGAAAGTTGTGTTATAATAGGTAACTTTGGTATTTTTTCAGAAGGAACTAAATAGTGTAGAGTAGCAACTCACAGTACAATATTTGGTTGTTTTTTGACGTGACAACGTCTAATAAATCGATGAACGCCGGCTGCACGCACGATAAAGTGTCCCACTACGGATGTCCCACTACGGATGTGTCCTATTTGCTCATTGTACGCATGCGTGGCATATCTCTTCATGCTCATTGTAGGGCCTACGCATGCGTGGCATCTCTCTTCCACTCGATTGGAACGACCATCGATTTGACTTTTCAATCATATTTTCGTCGTTTGAATTATTAATATTATGTAATTTAACGATCGTCCACCGATTTTCAGCACAATCGGTACAGTTATTTAAAAGTAATGTTGAATATTCAAATACGTTTTGAACCAACAATGGTGTTTTACAGTTACACATAATAATTCAAATTACAACCGGGATCTTTTGCACAATGTTTTAAAAAATATTGTAACACATTATAAATAAGTTTGGTGTATTTGGGATGCGTATTTGTTATAAAATCGAGTTATAAAAACGAAATAATATTATTCCCCTACCGTGAACTAAATTTTTATAAATGTATATATAACATCTGAAACTATTAATCATTGAATATGGCCTCGTGGCTGAGCGATCAGTGGCACTATCGTCTAGTTGTAAGGTTGTCGGTTCGAATCCCGGGAGGTGCGAAAGTTATTTTTTGTACTTGTAAAAATAAATACGGCGCACGTAACATTTCAAAAGTAATAAATATATTTGAATAATGAATGCAAATAAAAGTAAATTTATTAATTAAATTGTACATTTCATTTCACTCTTTGTATCCATACAAAATAGTGATAATTCAATAAAAATTATTCAATTTTATTCATAAAAGTATGCAGAGGTAGATTTTATCATACAAAAGATAGAAAATTTAAAAAAAAAATTCTTCCTCAAAGAATATAATATTTTTAATGCCTAAATGATTTGGTTGCAAAAACCTATTACGGCTCAGTCTCAGGCCGAATATATTTCCTTTTCTTCTGGATCAATCATTTCATCAATGTTTTGTTACGACGTTGTCACGTTAAACTATCGTCCGTAAACCGACTTTACAGACAACCAATTTTTTTATGATTCTGGAGGAATTGCACAAATCGTTGTATATCTCACATTGCTGATCTGGTCTCAGACATGCAAAATAAAGCCATACAACATTTAGCCCCAATTGCCTGTTGTATATTCCAGAGTCTGAAGATGGTGTCGTTGCAACTATCACTCGAAAGTAGTAGGTGCAATTGGATTTCTTCAAAGTAATTGTTCTGGGGAGATTGTGCAGTGCTTTTTGGAAAGGATATGCTATGTCTGAAGGATTTTTCACAACCGAAGAATTAACAACTTCAATCACTAAATGTTGCTCAGAATCAGTGACTGTAATTGTCTTCAGGCCACCACAGTTTTCTGAACACTCTACCTCTATATCGGTTAGTAATTGATCAACATAAATTGTCAGGTTATTTACAGAGTGGGTCTCCATAGCTATATAAATTACTGCTTTTTCAATTAGTCTATTTGCCATGCATTTGGTGTTTGTTTATACAAATGTTTCAGTGAATGAAGGAAATTTTGCTAAAAGTCTACTGGCCATCGAAATTGCAGTTGAAATTGAGTTAATTTCTATTAACTTTTTTGACAGAAAAGAATATGAGCAGAAAGATTGTAAAACATAAGCTCTACATTTGTAAGACCCAGACGGTATAGTATTATGTGATAGGTTTTCAACAATCTTAACAAGAGGGATATTCTTATTTCCTGCTATGAACTCTTTGAAACGTGCACTGTCGGTGTAAGATGTAGCTAACACCTGAAGAAAAGAATCGAACGCGCATGTGTTAGTTAAAACAACTTTATTTCCATGCAGGGATATGGCTTTCAGACTGTTGGCTCTGTTGCCATTTTTAAGTAAGCCTACTGGAAGCGCAGCATAGAATGTCGTGGACGTACCTGGCTCTGTAAATTCATTGCTAGGTTCCAAATACGAAAATCGTCGTCTCTTTTTCGGTGGAAGTGAAACCAGCCCTCTCCAATTTTCTTTTGCAGTGTCTTCGTGAATATCTATATTAGAAGTGGAGCTATTTTCTTTAGTGTATAATGTATGGACACTACCATTCTTTACACAATTCACGCATATACATTCATCACCATTCCCTTCTTCAGAACTTTCATATGGGAGTAAACATTCAGTAAATGCAACATGGACAGGAATGCCGTAGACATAACAAGTGTGAGCACCTGTTGGCAAATCACCTCTGGCACATGCAAAGCTTTTATTGGGTTCATTTATGAGCGTACCTATGCTATGCATCAATCGCCAATGTGTTTTCAGTACTTATTTTTTTTTAATTTCAAACTTTCTTTGTTTTGTTTTTCTTTACATCGGATGATAAAAGGAGTTGTTCAATATAATCATGAGATGCTTGTTTCTCTACATGCTTGAACATGTTTTTGCATGGTATATTCGCTGCGACTAACTTCATTTCACCATCAACAGATTTCAGATGTATTTCCAGAAATTAGTCCCCAGTCGTTGGCAGACGTACGTTCTGAAAATTACGGTGCTTAATGTCGTTGAATATGCTTTCTACTGGAGCACTTGAAGCTGTCAAAGAACCATACCCAAAAATTGGCACTATTGAGGCAGAACACAAAGGTAGAAACTTTAACATTTTTATAATGACTGTTAGCAATTCTGGTAAGAAATATAAATTGTCATGGTCACCTTCATTATTAACCTTACCGTGAACTTCTGCCGCAATTTTAAGTGGCCATTTGGTGAAATAAGTGGTAATTCCTTGTGTATTTGAAACACTTAAAAAAACTGCTTTCTCTTGGTTCACTTTAAAATAATTTATATTGTTGCTTGTAATGCTGGGTTTGGTCCTGTTAGAAATATATTTTTTAAAGCATTGTTTGCGTTTTCACTCTTTTCAAATGTGATTGCACTCGTTCCTTCTGTTTCGCTAAGTGCTACTGTAAAAATGTTCTCCAGTAAAATTTTAACATCATTAATATTCGCACTTTGAACTATCAGGGCTGAACTTCGTATATAGAAATGTCTAACCCTTTTTGGCTTGCCGTGAAGGGGAGGTAAATTTGCTATTATTTTTCATGTGTGCGCTACATCAAAATGTACGAAACAGTCAGGAATTTCATAATAGCCGGAACAAAAAATGCTGTTAAAACAGTTTTCCACGTATTTTGCAAGAGAACCGAATTGAGTGAAGCTTTTTACTAGTCCAGACAGAAGGGCTAGTGAGTGATCACTGATAGTTTCTTTTGGAGTCGGAGCACCACTTGTAGCCAAGTTTGTAGGAAATGTTGAACTCTCAAATTGTGATGACTTTCTGAAAGCGTGTTTGCAACTGTGTACTGCAAACCAGCTGTAGAGTCATGAACTGCAACAGAATACAGGTACACTGCATGTGAAACATTTCCAAACGGGCGCTGAAGTTAACTAACTAACCCCCTGTTGCATCTATCATAATTGATGGGTTTGAACTAATTTTGCAGTACTCTTGGTATACAAAAAGTTGTGCTGGTGTCCAGTAATAAACATGAAATGGGTCTAGACCTATTTCCACTATACTGCTGTGATACTCGGCTGAATATTTAAGTTTACCAATAGCCAATCAAAGGTTATCATCAATGCGCCTTGATGGCACTGAAGCATATGATTTCATATATTTTAAAATACTTTTGTAAACGTTTAGGTACATACTTTCTCATATGTATGCATACTTTTATCTTCTTTATCATAATTTCGCAACTCGTAATTTGCAACTCTAAAGCTGGGTCCGTATGTTAATATTAAAATTGTGATAGTATGTACAGACATTTCCAATAGAGTTAATATCATATTATTTTAGCTATCATAAAAAAATTGATTCATTCTTATAATCCCTTTAAGACATTGTCATACACTAGAATATCTACACTCAACACATGATTACATGTCTTCCAGACAGGGAAAAACTGTGAAATTTGGGGCACAAACTGAGCAAAAATTACTGAAAAAATTCTATATTGATAGCTTATTAACCAGACTAGCAAAAGCACTTGAATTTGCGGCACAAACTAGCACAAACTGAGAACAAACCGCTGACAAAAATAATCGAGATCTACGGGGAGGGGAGGGGGCGGGGCTAGAATGTCGCCCCCCCCCCCCCCCCCCCCACTTTAATTAATAGCTCATTAACCAGACTAGCACAAACTCTAATATTTGCGGGACAAACTGAGCACAAACCACTGACAAAATTTAATCGAGATCGGCGGTGGTGGGGGGGCTGGCGACATGCACCTTTGGGATCTTCCATTGGTGATCCCTTCTCCCTGAGTACTCCCCTCATTTCTGACATTAATTATTTCATAACAACTTTTCCTAAAAATACAGTAAATTTTTATTGAATTTAATCCCTTGAATTATAAATCATTACTAGATACAATATTTTATGGTTTTATTTTTAAGACGATTTAGATTTTGAAACAGGAGACTTTGATGTCATTGTTAATTAATTTTATACATAAAGGTGGTATGTTTTACAACAATTAATACATAATAAATACATACTTCAATATTTATTAATCCTATTTTGACTAATATAGGATGCACTTTTATATTAAAATAATTATTTAATAAGTATGCCTTAAACAGAACTATTCTGAATAAAAATAAATTTACAAGGGATTGTGTGTTTTGTAAATGTACAAACATCAGGAGTTTAAAAATGAGTTACTAATAAGATATGATAGCACAAATAAAGTAAAATTAAATTTTTGCGATGTATTTTGATGCTATATTTTGCAACAAGCTTTACGCTGACAAAATGATATTAATTGAATGAATATATTTACATTTTTGTGATTTACTGAAGTTTTGCTAAAATATTGATTGATTTCTGAATGAAATTTGGAGATTAATGACATTTCATGTTTGATGTTTCATGGTGAATTTATATGCTTTCTGGTTTCATCCAAATTTACCATATCTTGTCCGTAATCTTTGCTAAAACACTAATTGTTAACAGTTTTTATTTTCAAGATTTTGAATACTTAATTTCCTTCAAAAATGCTTGTTGAAACATTTTTTTTTCTATTTTGAATTTATCTACCCCTTAAAATAGAATGAATATTTTTGTATCATGAAACTCATCCTGCAAGCAATGAAATTATTTTAAGCTTTCTTATCATAGTAAAATAAATGGCAACCTAAATGAGTGTACCCCAAAAAAAATTGAAAGAAAGAAATGTTCTTGTATTTGTAACATTATCAAAAAGTGCTTGAGCATTATGCGAGATCGCATGTGATTTTGATTGAAATCATGAGCATTTAAGTCTGAAACATACTATCTAACAGGTGTTATTTGCCTTACTTTATTAATTAGCAAAACTAATTATGAAGTGGGCTGTTATTTGTAATATTTACATAGGTATGTGCAGTCAGAAAACTTATTTGACTAAATTATATGTTTTTTGATAGAAATCTGACATATAGAGGATGAGTCTGAATGTGACTGAAAACTTGGGCTTTATTTTCCACATACTTTTGTGATTTGTTGCTACCCCTAATTATTTGAGGAAATATTTACAACAGTGACACAATTCATGGTTGTTGTTTAACTCATACCCAGTGTTTCATCTTAAATACTTTCACTATTAATTACAATAAAAATATTGTTCAGCCCCAACCACAATGACGTATATACAAGCCTTGAAGCAAGTCAGAACATAAGTCGTACAAAGGTTATTTTGTCGTGATGAACCTGCAGCTGATATTTGTTGGTCAGATACAGACACATCCTGTACAAAAACTTGTTTTTATTTATGTATAATCATAGTACGTTATATGACAATCTGCCTTGTACATAAATACATATGACACTTTTAATCGCGTGCCAATGTGGTGAATAAACAGGTGTGTGCTTGCTCTGTCAGCTATGAAAACACATTTTTTGTCTTTCAGTATCATTAATTGCAAGTCTTATTTGACAAACACTTTTCTGTACAACCCACATTTTATTTGGATAGATAATTTTATATTTATTTTTATCAGTTTATACAACCTTCCACTGATAGTTATAAATTATGCTTTTATTATTTTTCAGGTCCATTATGAAGATTAATCCTACTGTATAAAAAAAGCATCAAGGAAACCCCAGAGTTGGAACTTTGAAGAAAGTGACAGATACAATTACTAAAATTGTTGAATTGTCAAAGCTGTTGGATGATTCGTACATGCAGATTTGTGTGGTGTTTCAAGATTATTTTTTTTTTAATTATTGTGACTAAACAATTCTAATATGAATATTTTACATTTATATTTATTTAAAATGTTGGCTTATATTAACAATGCATTTTGTAAATAAATATTTATAAAGGTATAGCTCATTTATTTATTTTAATTTTTGAAAAATTTACCAGCACATAAACAAAGGAACTATGTGCTACGATTATGGTTCTTATGTCTTACAATGGCATATTCTGTACGTTAATCAACTAGCAGTGCTGCTAAATATTATGTTTTTTTTGTTGTTTAATGTTTCAATTTTGTAACAGAAACTATGTCTCCTAAGCAAAACTTATTGTGGGAATTTTTAGCAAAAAACTTCGGGATTTACATATCATTCATTATAAGCTCTATTGGTGTGTTTTTGCACTAAAATAATAATAAATACAGTAAATGGATATTTATTCAAAACCGGATGATTTAAGTACAATCTATACTTTTTATTACTTCACAAGTTAACATACTTTTTCATTGTAGTATAAACACTGGTCCTACTTCCTACAAATATATAAACTTAAAAATTTTAATGTTCATATGCTTTTCAATTGTGTCTTTTACACTTAACCAATTTGGTTACAGTTTGATACATAGGTAGCCCATATACTGGATTAACACAAATGCTATAGAGTAACTTATCATTAAAAGTATCCAAAAAACCCATACTTTGGTACTTTTTAATACTTTATGCCTCAAAGTGTGTTGTTTTGTAATGATTTTTCACTAATAAAAAATTCCACCCATCAGGGAGGGGTGATAAGTATCATAAAAATACCTCACAATTAGGCTAAATGAAGCATAAGGCAAGGTTGGGTATCTTACTAATCTTTAAATTATGTAATTTTTTGAGTTTAAAAGTTTATAACGTAATGAAGTCTTTGCTACTTACCTGATTTTGATAAAATTTAAAACAGGATTCCTATCTTCTAGATTATAGTCTAACAAATAATGGAGTTAATGTAAGAATGTGAGTAAATATAATATTTTTAACTATGACATTTTATCATATTTAGATAAAGAATACCATTTTTTAATTGGGAAGAAGTCAGGGCTTAGTATATTCTAAATGGCTCCTTCTGACTTCTTATACATTCGACAAAATAAGAGATTTTATGTAACTGGATTTTCCACACAAAACCCTCAATATACACTGTACATGATTAAAATTCCACCTCTAAATTGGGTTTATAATAGAAAATGGTAGAAAGTAATTTATTTGGTGTGAATAGTAAAATGTCCACCAAGTAAAGCATGTAGAGGCTTAGTTATGTTTTTGCTCCAAAAGTAAGCTATATAGTTATTATAAGCACAAACATTAAGATTGCTATGTATTTAATTGCATTCTAAAATAGCATGACTTTACTGTAATTATACTGGTTACAAATTACCCAGAGAATTTCATAAATTAACATGTACTACACCATGGAAAATAACTTTATCTTTGTAAATTTTACAAGTGCTGTAAACATAACGGTATAACCATATTTCTATGCTACGGAGTTTCAGTAATTTTTACAGAACTTTTGTAAATTTGAGGAACAATCTGTATTTGAATATTACGAAGTTATCGTATATTTACTGCATTGGTTTTGAAATTTACAAATAATTTGAATTTCACAATGTACTTGTATATTTACAGTATTAATTGTAAAATTTACTAAGAATACATTTTTTAGTATTACGAAGTACCGGTATATTTACGGCATTGGTCGTGAAATTTACGAAGAATCCATATCTGAGGAATACAAAGTACTAGTATATCTACGGCATTGGTAGTGAAATTTACGAAGAATCCGTATCTGAGTTTTACGAAGTACTAGTATATTTACGGCATTGGTCGTGAAATTTACGAAGAATCCGTATCTGAGTTTTACGAAGTACTAGTATATTTACGGCATTGGTCGTGAAATTTACGGAGAATCCGTATCTGAGTTTTACGAAGTACTGGTATATTTACGGCATTGGTCGTGAAATTTACGAAGAATCCGTAACTGAGTTTTACGAAGTACTAGTATATTTACGGCATTGGTCGTGAAATTTACGGAGATTTAGTTTTTTTTCCTAATGAAGTAACCGTAAATTTACGAAGACCACCGGAGAATTTTTTCCGGTACTTTTCGTAAATTTACGGTAAAATTTTTTAACAGTGTACATCATCACTGAGTCCTGCTGTATGTATTCCTTCAACATTATCGCCTGTTTTGCGAAGTGTAGGCGATAATTTTGACTACAAAAAAATTGATTTTTTGTGGGGAAGAGGCAAAAGTCAATTCTAAGATTGCTTTGAATCGTAGAAAAAAAGTTCGTATGGTAGCAACATTAAAAATTAAAGATAGTTTGTTGCAGAGATGTGAAGATCAGAGCGATGAATGGGGAGATCAAGTGAAAGCATGCATTTTAAATGTAAGTGACCTTGGAGCCCCAGAAGCACGATACCATAAAAACTGTCATAACACTTTTTCAAAGACAAACCCAAGTGAAGGATTTGTAGGCAGACCGATGACGGATAAAGAATCTTTTTTAATGTTGTGCAGTTACATTGAACAAAGCGATGAATGCCAATATTAAATTCAAGAGTTGCAAGATAAAATGGCATGCATTTCAGGGAAAAAAGATACATATTCCGATAAACACCTGAAAAATCTTCTTCTAGAACACTTTAAAGAACTCATTATGGTATTTAATGTTTCAGGTAGAAAGAATTTGTGTGTTTGTCTGATACTGTCCATAAAATTATTGAGACCTGGTACAAAGAAAGAGATAGGAACCTAGAAACGGAAAAACTTAGGATTGTATTGGCTGCAGCTGACATCATTAAAGATGATGTTATCTTTAAAAGATTTGTGCAATGGGAGTGCATGACTTGATGTAAGTTTTTGGACATACGCCATTGCTAAGAACTTTTTCTGTTGAAGAAAAACTAATAAATAAAATAAATAAATAAAAATACCCAAGAAAGACAAAAAACACAAAATTAAGCAAACAATTGCTGTTGTAAACAAGGATATGAACAACACAAAATATTCCGAAACAGGAATATGGTCAACAAACAAAGAAAAAACAAAGAAAAAAGTACTAAGAGAACGAAAAAAAAAACCACAAATGATGACAACACAAAAATATTGAAACCGAAATAATTCAGCACAACAGTTGAAACGAAACAAAAACATGACAAAACGAAAAGACAAAAAAAAAAAAAAGAGTTTTACCAAAACAGAAACAAGCGACGTTTCGGAAACTGCTATCTGCTCCCGTCCTCAGGCAGAGACGCACCTGTGTTTCCGTACCATGGCGAGGCGAGAGAAACGTACTTAAGCCAATTACCACATCTAAGAGACTTTTGCACCAAACGATCTGTTGCACTTAGTGTCATGTTCATGTAAATCTGCATGTGGGAACTATTGTGGATGTCGAAAGACAGGTTTACATTGCTCAGCTATGTGTGAACACTGGAATGGTCTTTCGTGTAACAATGCAACAGCCATAGATGAAGATGAAGATGCAATTGATGATTAATAATTATGTATGTAGGCGTTGAGTCGAAAACTTTATGAATAGATCTGTTTGTAAAATACATTGAAGTGCTTTTGTTGTAAGTAGAAATAGTCTATACAAATTAAATAGCATGATGTATAAATAATATCAAAGTTTGGAAATGAAAAATGCACATAAAGAAGTAAACAATTCAGTAAATGTCACAACAGCTTGAAGTGGGTGGGTGGTCCGTGATGCTGTGGATGATACTGATTGCTCTTTATCACACACTGTGAATAAGCAGTCATGTATTTTAGTTCACAGCTGCCGGTTGTTGCCAGTCCGGGACTCGGTGGGTCCATAGGTGGTGGATAATGGAACGATCCTATGTGGGTTAGGGTTGAAGCCCCCCCTGAACCAAAACTGGCAAAAATAATATAAAAATTAAACCAACTTTGTTTTTGTATACTTATTTAGGATAATTAGGAAGAATTACAAGTAACGTTTAAGGCCAGCGGAGCGAGCTTGAATAGGGTGCGGCAGATTGCTTTTAAGTCCGGGTTGCGAGAGGCGAGTTCTTAGTTTACTTACGGCCCTCTACTTAATGTTATCGTCATCCAAACTATGAAAAATTAATACCGTTGGAAAGCTAAAGAATCATTCTACACTTTTTATCTTAAGTATTTCATGAAATTGTCCCATATTAAAATTTTAAACTTAAATATTCTTAACAAACTTAACATAAAATTGTAAAAATTGACATTTCTCAGCTAATATCTAGTTAACTGATAATCTTAGAACAAAACTATATAAAACTTTATTGTAGATAATAATATAAGGAATAAAACGATATATAGAAAATTTGACTGCGATAAATAATAACGGAGTTATGAAGGGTAATCCAAATGCTTGCAAATCGGATGTTTAAGGGGGGGTAGGGGGGAAGCACAGGTGGGAGGGGTGGGGACTTTTGGGAAAATACACCTCTTTTTGGGTCCTAACACCTGCCAAAAGTTCAGCTTGTCTCTAATTTTTCCCGACATTTATACATTTTTCCCTTTCATTTCCTGGGCTAAGGTTTCGGATGTCAAACTAACAGCGCCGCGCGGGGAGCTGAGGGCTGGAGGGAGGGGAAGCGGCGACCCAGGTGCGCACGACACATCTCATGTTACAGCGACATGTGATATCAGCCTCAAACAAAAAACTTGTTACAAGTAGTCCCGATTATTAGCATGAGATGTCGCCACGTGTTGTGTTGAGTCATAATTCATTTAGTTCTTTTATGTGGGATGCGGGATGCTCACTAACGATCGAAAAAAAAGGATGGCTTCGCTAGACACCAAGGAGAAGGAAGTTCGTCTTGTAAGTTAGTGCTTCACAGATGTCTCATGGCATATTATTTAACTGAGTAATGGTTGTTTATTTTTTTATTTTTTTTTTATTTTACCTGGTAAAACAATTACAAGTTCTGATTTAGTAGCAGAAATTAACAAATTAAATGTAACTCCAAATAAAATGTCATGACTGATCAGGTAAAAAATCCTTCATGCAGAGAGCTGTTTCTCAGAATAGACAGAAGCACTTGAAGAAATCACAGCAATAATCAGGAGCACACAGAGAAAACCATAAACATATTGAAAAGAATATTCAGGAGCAAACGTACTGACAAGAATAATCGGGAGCACACGGAGAAAGCCAATACACATTTATTTGATATCATAAAAATACAGAAAAAATATTTAATAAATAAAAATAAATTAATAAACAATTTAAAATGAGAAAAATTTACAAAAAATACATAAAACAGATTCTGCTAGCTTGTGAACTTCTCATTGCTGAGCAAAGATAGAGTTCTACTGCAAGTGCTGATTTAGTAGCAGAAATTCAAAAATTAAATGTAACTCCAAATAAAATGTCATGTCTCATTAGGTAAAAAAAATCCTTCTCAGAATAGACAGAAGCACTTGCATTTTTTTTACCAGGTGGGATTCAAAAAATAAACAACCTAATACTCAGTCAAATAATATACCATGAGACATCTGTGAAGCACTAACATGCAAGACAAACTTCCTTGTCCTTGGTGTCTAGCAAAGCCGCCGTCCTTTTGCGATAGTTAGTGAGCATCCCGCATCCCACATAAAAGAACTAAATAATATTTACCTGTAAGCAACATGTGGTGTCATCTGTTGACAATAATCGACACCACTTCAAACAGGTTATTTTGCATGAGATAAATTAACTCTCACCACTGAATGGTGCTATTGTAGTCAGTTAGAGTCATGTAGTCATGTAGTCTCATAGCCATGTAGCCTCGTGTCCTGGAGGCTTCGTAGTCCTGTAGCCTCGCAGTCTCGTAACCTTGTGCTCTGGAAGCTTCGCAGTCATGATGCCTTGGAACCTCGTAGACTTGTAGCTATGTAACCAAGTAGCCTTGAAATCACGTACCCTTGTGTTCTGGAAGTTTTGTAGTCCAGTAGCCTCGTAATCACGTAACCTTGTGTTCTGGAACCTTCGTAGTCTTGTATCCTCGCGATCACGTAGCCATGTAGACTCGCAATCGCATAGTCTCGTAACCACATGGTTCATAGTCATGTAGTCATGATGCCTTGGAGCCTCGTAGACTTGTAGCTACGTAACCAAGTAGCCTTGTAATCTTATAACATAATGTTGTTTGAGCAGTTGGAACAAAAGTGAAAAATCCGTCGAAGCCAGATGCGGCAATTGGAGCCTTGTAGACGTGTAGCTTCGTAGACAAGTACTCATGTATACATACAGTTCTGTAGTATCGTAGCTTTGTAGCCTCTTGGTCTTGTAGTCAAATAGCGCAAGGCCTAAGACTATTTGGAGTCAAATACTTTTGACATTATTGATTGTTGGAGCCGTAGACAGTAGGAGCATTTGTAGCTGATAGAACTTTGGAGCTTTGGAGCTGTTGGAGCATTTGGAGCTGTTGGAGCATTTGAGCTGTTGGAGCACTGAAGCTTTTGGAGCTGTTGGAGCATTTGGAGCTGTTGGATCTGTTGGAGCTGTTGGCTGATTTGGAGCTGTTGGAGCTTTGGAACAATTTGGAGCTGTTGTAGCATTTGGAGAATTTGGAGCATTTTGAAATGTTGGAGCATTTGGAGCTGTTGGAGCATTCGGAGCATTTGGAGCTGTTGAAGCATTTGGAGCTGTTGGAGCTTTTGGAGCTGTTGGAGCTGTTGGAGCATTTGGAGCTGTTGGAGCATTTGGAGCTGTTGGAGCTTTTGAGAATTTGGAGCGGTTGGAGCTGTTGGAGTCAATGACTGATAGAGCCAATGACTTATGGAACTAAAAACTGATGGATTCATAGACTGATGTAGACATTATATCCTTACTTAACATTGACGATCGCATCCTACTTAGTTGAATGTACGTGAGAATGTACCTCCTATTCTTAAATGAGCTTTCGTTTTGTAGAATGTTCTTTCTTTTGATTGACGGTGCATCTAAAATGTGCTTCATTTTTGTTGATTGTGCTTTCAAATGTGCTGCCTTTTTGATGATGGTGCTTCCAAAATGTGCTTCATTTTTGTTGATTGTGCTTTCAAATGTGCTGCCTTTTTGATGATGGTGCTTCCAAAATGTGCTACCTTTTTGATGGGATTCTTGGTCCTCTTGTAAGCGTAAAAACATGTTAAGTTGGTTTAATCTTTGAATATATATACTGTATAGAAGTCGCCAGCCCAGGTTAAAAATTCTAATACGGTTTTGAGGTAGTTGGTTAATTCACCGCCGCAATCGCCACCATCTCTAGGGGCATCGACTTGTGGTGGTCCCTAGCGGACAAGTGTCGTACTCTTCAAACACCCCTTCCCCCTCCTGTTGAACGACGTTGAGCTGCAGTGAATGATGGATGAGGGGTGTGGGGAATGACAGCGGGCGACAGTGCTGCGCCCTAACGGGTAAATAACAACTAAGACGATACAGGGCGCTACGGCAGCGCACTGCAGCGGTGAAGTTCCCAAGCTGCTCATTATACACTTATGAAAAACGTAGAGTAAATCCTATCCACTCGCGACTTCTATACAGTATATATATTCAAAGGTTTAATTGAATATAATTAGCTGACGATGAAGAAGGTCCTGAGGTTCGGAAATAACTGGTCTATACGTCTGACATTGTTTATGAGCCGGCCTCGCGGTCCGAAGACGATTGGTCTATATGTATGGATGGCTTTGTACATGAACGGTTTAGAGGTTATTCTAAGTATCAAAAACTATATTTACATGTTAGGCTTAACGGTAACATATTTAATTCGTCGAACATTGTCGTAAATTGTCTTGAGTTGTTTTTCATAGAGTGATTGATTGATAAACTCTGCGAAAGGTAATGGAAACCAAAATATAAAATGTATTTAATATTTAGTTACACTTGTCACTGGTCAAAAAGCAAACTGACGACAGGAATCCAATGATTCAATATGTAAATTATGAGTTATTTTTTCGGTGAATTTTGGAATTTTTCCAGAATTTATAAGTCAATAAATATAAATATCCAATATGGCAGTCGTAATGACTTATAGGATGATGGTAGTAGTTGAGTTTAAGCCTCTTTTAGGATTTTGAACATGATTTTTTGATATTATTATATTTTATATAAAATTAAAATTTTCTGCATCATCCAGGGATAGAACCAAGGAGAGGAATCGATCGAATCAATAAGTATATTAATTGCAAATTTATTTAATGAATTTTGGATTTTTCCCGAATTTCTAGCTAAATAATTACACGATTCCAAGATGTCGACCAAATTTCAAGATGGCAGGCACCTCAGTAATAATAAATGATTACTGCTTTCTAGCCGGTTAGAATAAAACTAGCATGATGGTAATGATGGCAATGATGGTAAGACGAGTACACACACAAGATGGTGTCCTCCAGCAGACGAAAAAAAGATGGTGACAATGTTCTCCAACAGGTGGTAGCTCAAATAAATAAAGATTTAAAAATGGCGGACGTAACGGAAATTGCAACGTAACATCATAATTCAAAATGGCTGCCATGGCATCCTAATTTTCAAGGTATTGACCTCGGCGGCTTAAACGGCTAGCTCTACTTTTAAGCCGCTTTTAGGATTTTGAATTCTTTCTAAGGCAAAAAGACTTGACGTTTTTCGAAATCCTAAATTTTGAATTATCAAATTTTTTGAGATTTTTTGGCAGAATTTTTTTCTAAAAAAAAAAAGGAAATTTTGCTGAATTTTGTTGAATTTTGGGTAAATTTTGGAAAATTTTGACATGTTTTGAAGGTCAAAGGTCAAGGTCACACTCATCCAAGATGTCCGCCGTGACGTCACAATCCAAGATGGTGGTCGGCTCCACTGGCTCCACACCCTGGACCCTGCGCCCGGAGCCCCATTCATATACTACTTAGGTCATGTGTCTCGCAACTTTCTCAGAAATTTGGTGTTTTCAGTTTTCCTGCGTACTTGATTAATCTGTGTGAGCAGAGGTTTGGCGGAAAACTTACGATTTTTCACTCTTTTATTTCTCATGCTTCGACCTAATTTGTGAGGCTGTAAATAGAGTCCTGAACCATTTTTGTCTTACCCATGGCAATTGATTTCATGCTGGCATTGTGTCTTTGTGCTTCTTTAACTACTTGCTTCTTAGAAGAGCTGACTGCCCGCACTATACCATTTGTCCCAACAGTGAGACCACCGAGAGCAGCCAATGCAGGAAAAAGCAAAGGAATAAATCCTCCAATAATCTTCTTATTAAGAGTCTGTATATTTTACTTGGCTTTTTGCACACCTGCACCAGTCTTGTGCTTGGTTTTGCATAAATTAGTATTTGACTTGGGGCTGGCTCGCAACCCATTCCTAATTTAGTCTTGGCCTTCATTATTTTGAATACACCCTACACCACGATTTTTTCTCCTAGTCCTACATTCGACGATTTACTTACATTTTTGGCTTCATATCCCAATATACCACCTGCTCGGTGCCTTGATTCCAGATCACTGTTGAGGGAATAGGTAAATTTTGCTGCTTGCACTTCTCATCAAGAGAATTAATGCTCACGTCACTGCGAGTTAGTCGTTTGGCTAGTTTCGCTTCTGGCCTACAGAATCTGTAGCTTGGAATGTGTATCTCGAAAGGCAGATGTTTATTAGCGAGTTCACAAGTCCTGCACCGATGTATTTTTTGTTCTTACCTCTTAAAGTCATTACACACTACTGAGCAGAAAGTATAAATGTGTTTTCTTTTATACAATTTCACCAGTACAAATCAAGTCGACAAGCAAGAAGTGTGTTTGCCTATGCGCATTACGCAGGATGAAGAAGCCAGTGCAAGTGAATAGCGGCACAACTCTTTATTGCCTTCTACTGTATGATTCATAATGCCAACTGCAGAAAAACATGCATTCTATTGAGCTTGCTGGAAGAACCAAATGGTCTTAGGTTCGAAAATGTGTACCTCTATTCCAAGTCTCTGCAACAACCAAATTACTAGCATTTAGCTATGGGTATACAATGAGTGGATGACCTGGAGGATTTTCCATTCAATAATAATGTAGATGGTAGATGTGATCTCTCCAAGTGAAACAAAAGCCAATTCTGTTTGTTTTCGACGATTTCTTGTACGAGAAGCAAGGAATAATACAAGTACTTTTCCATGGGCAGACACGCCAAAGTAGACTGCATTTACCTGTGTCAGATGTAGTTGTATTCCCAAACATCTCTTACAGGACTACGCAAACATCATTGTACTTTTGTACATGGATGAACTTAATTTACATCATGATTATGGTGGTCATGTAAATACTGACATGACTTTCCAGGAATTCTAAGACATTTTCTCCTTGTGTTGGAAAAACAAACATGGATTCCTAGTTATATTCAAGGACTGGCCTCTATAAAAGGGCAGGTACAGACAAAGTTTTGATCAGTTTATCGTCAAACAAGAGTGATAGCATTTCAAAATTCGGTCGAAGCAGTCTCTCTACCGTACTGCATACTTTTCTCAAGTCTCACAATGCCGATATCCGGAAATATATTTCACTACGGGCTCAAAAAGTAGAAAGTATGAAAAACGAATTAATATAGTACCTGCTAGCCATCGACCAGATCACGGAAGCCTCTGATTTTTTAATTCGCGACATGATCGAAGTATCAAACGCACAAAGATACGACAATTTGAGGACTTTCAAAAGTAGTCTGAATGCATCACTTACACACTTGAAAACACAATCAGATCTTACCAAATACAAGAAAGAAGTTTCTGGAGACGAATAAAAAAGTGTAAAAGGAAGTCTTGCAATATGTTTTCAGCCAGTACAATGCCAGACTTGGCCAGTGACCTTCAACGAGCTATACAGTCTGTTCGTGAGAAATAAAACTTGCACATGAGATGGAAAATGAAAAGATTTTTAAATCAATTACTAGTCATCTCGACGAACTTAAAAATAACGAATAACCAATCATAATGTGAAGACAGAAGTTGATAAAAAAAATGCCAACTATAAAGAAGAGGAAATATATGCCTGATCAAGAAGAAGAATTTAGGAGTACAGAGTCTATGTACAAGAAAAATTACGGAAAAGAGTGCATCAAGTTAATGCAATAGTCCGGCCATACCTGAGATATTTCACGATTCAGAATAATGACAACATATGGAGTGTACAGAAAACATTATGAGTGGTTTCTCGGTGCTAAAGAAATACTTTTTTACTAGGAGAAATTGTTCGCGTAGAAGAGTTATTTATTTTTTTCTAAATTTTTCTAAAAATAATTACGTATTTTTAAGATGGCAGCCATAACAAAAATTGCAATAGTGACATAATTCAAAATGGCAGAATCCCAGATGGCTGCTAGGTCAAAGTCATCCAAGATGGCCACCGTGACATCACAATCCAAGATCGCCGATCCCATCATCCATCCTCAGCCTGAAGCCTGTCCCAGAAAGAACATTTACATACTTACTAATGTTTAGTAAATTATACTACTATAGATTTCAAATTAATCAATAGTGAAGTATTTCTATAAAACATAATTTGGTTACACAGCATCTTAATGACTAAAATATTAATAAAAAAATATTTTAACAAAAGCTATAGATAATTACAGGTTTATAATAAAGCATGAAACTCAAATTACACTTTTCTCTGATTTACAAAACCCAGCACCAATGATATGGAGGTCAGTGTCCTTTACTTCTAACACAGTGGTCGTTGGTTTAAGTATTATCTTTAAGAATTTATTGTGTTTTTTAAATATTTATAATTAAAATTTTTATTATATATAATACATAATATATATTATATAAATAAAATTACTTATAAAGGATTATTCTTCCACTAAGCCTTACAATATGTTAGTATTAAAATTCTCTAAAAAAAATTCAATTTAAAATCATGCTTCTGCTTTGATCGACAGGCATCTGCTATAAGTGTGGGGTGTGTACTCAACCGCAAGTCGACTGTTGATGCAGGAGATTTGGCAACAATGTGTCTGTTATAGCTCTCTGGCACTAGGGGCAGCAACTGGCTAAAAAATTTTGTGCAGTATTAACAATTAGAGTAAAAAAGAGGAAAAAAATCTTTGCATCACATAACTGTGCAAGACATATTCAAAAATTTTCAATCTGAATTCTAGGTTTTTCTATTGTCATATCGCACATCACAATATATTTCATGTAGTGCTATACCTGCAGTCATTTACAGTGTGTGAAAACAGGAGGAAGGAAATAAAAGCAACCACAAGAAAGAAACATTGAGGTAGGCTTATGTTATCGGCAATCCCAAATGTCACGTCCCTGCGAAGGGTGAAAGAGTAATCAGGAAGTAATTAAAGCTGTCAAAAGAAGTGAGCAAGTGTGCCAGTATGCAAGTGTGCCAGTATGCAAGAGTGCAAGTATGCCAGTATTCAACTGTGCATGTATGCAAGTATGCAAGTATGCTCTGCAATTTCTACCTGTTTCCTGCCGTCTCCTTCTCTACCAGTCTCCCCACCACGTACCTAACTATTCCCCTCCTCTCCCAGTTCCCCCACCATGTACCTATTCCTCTCATGTGATCAAAATTTTCGCAATGTCTGAAAATTATAGCCCCATCAAGCAAGAAGTTTAACTTAAATCATGGTGCATTCCAGGTATTAATACATTCCTGATTGGGTGGCCACCCAGGAAAAAACATGTATACAACACACTCAACATGGTATAGCCCTCTGTGTTTACCAGGAGTTGTGGCAGGCATGCGCAATTCTCACCTGACAGTGCAGTCCTGTGGCCTGGTGGTACGCCACACGTCTCTTCAGCTCGATCATGCGGTCCTTCGTCTGTGCCAGGCTCACACTGCCACACTGCTGGAAGCCTGTGCCACGCCACATGGAATCAAGGCTCCCTCCTGTACAACCGCTCTGAAAGCCTTCCTTGCACACTCACCAGCTTACATCACATCAAGGTGATTTGTGACATCACACAGGCCCATTGCAATCGTCAACACCAAAAAAGCTACCGCCTCCTTACTTAGTGACAAATATGGGTTTTAAGAAAAAAAATATTCCCTGTATTCTCTGAGAATTTTAGGTTTTTTGTGTCTTCTTTATTCCTTGAAAAATTACCACGAATTCCATGTTATCCTTGTCTACAGCCATCACGTACAATGTAAACTACAATTACTATAGCAAAAAAAATTTTTTTAATGTTTTCATTTCAAGTACGACAGAGGTACTGAATTAAATGAAAATAGTAAAAGCAAAATTGTAGTGTCATTAGGGAGGGGTGGTTCTAGGATAGACTGTAACTGTGTAACTTGGGCGCCACCACGTGTAGGGGCACGTGGACCAGGCCGTAGACTCCTGGCTCGGGGCCGTGACGTGACCCGTGTGGGGACTAGGCTCGACTGCCCCTTGTGCAGTAGTACTAGTCCCACACGCCTCGGGACTCACACGGCTGCTCAGTGAAACTCACACAAGTCTAGGGATAGCTCTTTATTGACGTCGAGCGGCACAGGGAAACAAACGTTATTAACTGATACACTGAAATAACATGCCAACAGGAATATTACACCGGCTTAAAGACTGACCAGGTCACCTCGTGGCCTGGCCTCGAAAGTTCGTTACGTATTAAGAAATAAAATATCCAACTGTATTTAAATAATTACGTTAAGGAGCCATCCTCCCGGGGTAGACCTCGAAGAAAAGAAAGAGGTTTAAAAAATAATTATGGAGCGACGGATGTTACCAGATCAGTGAAACTAAAATCGAAGTCGACGAGGTGCGCGCAGGCCTTCTACCCCGGGCGGCGAACGGAAGCTGACTGACGAGGCCAGGGCATCATGGCCGACAGGAAGCGTTAAGTTCCCGTTATGTTACCAGGTATCCACCTGGTAACATATTAACATGACAAACCCTCTTAAACACTAAGCAAAAACTGACCACAATGATTTATCACTACCCAACTTATCTTATTGACGTGACAATGTCTAATAAATCGACGAACGCCGGCTGCACGCACGAAAAAGTGTCCCGTAACGCACATTGTCCCACTACGATGTGTCCCGTTACGCTCATTGTACGCTTGCACCGCATCTATTTCTCTTCCACTCGATTGGAACAACCATTTATTTGACTTTTCAATCATGTTTTCGTCGTTTGAATTATTAATATTATGTAATTTAACGATCGTCCACCGATTTTTAGCACAATCGGTAAGGTTATTTAAAAGTGATGTTGAATTTTCAATTACGTTTTTGTACGAGCAATGGTGTTTTACAGTTACACATAATAATTAAAATTACACCCGGGATCTTTTGCACAATGTTTTAAAAAATACTACTACCACATTATAAATAAATTCGGTGTATTTGGGATGTGTATTTGTTATAAAATCATATTATAAAAACGAATTTATATTATTCCCCTACAGTGATGCCATCTACGGTGACGGACGCGAACCGAACGAATCGCGCTATCTGCTTCCGCGGCAACCAGGCACTCGTTAATAAATATTTTCCTTTGTTTATCGTGAAGGGCATTATTATTAATGAATTATAGATAAAATTTCGTGCCCGGGGCCACAATTATAATTATATCATTTTGAGCACTGGAACATAAAAATGTAAAATATTCTCGACGAAATTTAATCTCGACCCCAGCGCACCTCGAGCGTCTGGGTTGGAGATTAGAGCAGAAATTCTTTATTAAACTTATTAATACTTATTTTATTAACTGCAAGGACATTTTTATTAAATTCTACGTTTAATTTCACGACGAACAAACTTCGTCGTTAAATGTCTAATTGCAAAAAAGCGTAAAACATTCTCGACGATCTTGACGTTAAATTGCAAACATGAATAAAAATTATAGTTAAAATAATCTCTTCGTTAAAGTAATAAACATATTTGAATTTATGTGTGCAAATAAAAGTACATTTATCAACTAAATTGTAGATTTCATTTCACTCCTCCTTTGTATGCATACAAAATAGTGATAGTTCAATAAAAATTATTCAATTTTATTCATAAAAGTATGCAATCATTTCATCAATGTTTTGTGATGGCGTTGTCACGTTAAATTATCGTCCGTAAACCGACTTTACCGACAACCAATTTTTTTTTTTTAAATTTATTTGTTAAAGTTCAACAAAGTAGTTGCGGGTAGTTCTGGGGTTGCCCGCCTGGGGCGCTGAGCCGTCCTTACTAACTAAAAACTTCAAACATAAACACTTAGGAATATAAAAAAAAAAAAGGTTACATTACAATTACTTATTATTTTAATTAAGTTTTTACGGGAAGGTGGTGCTGAAGCTACTGCCTCTTGCAGGGCCAAAGCTCACACGCACACACACACACACACACTCGGCGGCGGGAGGTTTGAAATAGAGGGTGTAGGTGGGAGGAGGGGGGTGTCGACGGCGTGAGGCACATCGGGCTCAGTGGGAGGGCGTAGCCCCGGTCGACGTCAATTGCCCCCCCCCCCTGAAGGAGCCCGATGTGACACTGCCGCGCTCCTGCTCACGTCGTCGGCTTCACCGTGCTGATGACATTCCGGACTGTATCCTGCAACACCAGGCCGGGGCTGCATCCCGTCGTAGTCGTGAGTTGTAGCAGGGTGCGGGGTCGGCCCCCTCATGCTGTAGCACGGCGCGGTGGTGGGGGCCTTGTCCTCTGCCGCCCCCTGCGCTGGCTCCGCGGCGGTGGTGTCGGGTTCCGGCGGCTCCTCCAGGGTGACTGGCGTCTGCCAGTGACAAGTGTAGCGGCCATCGAGGTTCGTCCTCGCCGGGTGTATCCATGCGTGACGGTGCGTCTTCCGGCTCCCATGTGATAAAAAGGGGGGACGGGGTAGAATTCGGTTGATCTTCCTCACGGACCTCCTCAATCCCAGCGAAGTCCATCGTTTCGCTCCCCTCTTCTGGGAACAGCTGCCGGGGACAAACGTCGTGGCCGTTCGGTGTCGGGCGTCTGTGCCCTGTTTCCGGAAACCCCCGGAAATCCCCTTCCGTCTCGCTCATCGGGGTCGAGGTGACGAGTGTTGTGGTTCGTCCGGTTCGCCTGAGTGCTGGCATGTCAGGTTCGTCACTTATCTCGTCCGGCCCCTCGTCCGCCCGTCGGACAGCGTCCCGGTGGTACCTCGCGGCTCGGCCGGACGGAAGTTTCACCACCACTACCGTGGCGCCTAAAGTTCTGATTACTGGCATCGGCCCGACCCATTTCCGCGCTAGGCCGGCGCAGTATTCTTGTTCCTGGCTGATAGCGGATGTAAGCGTTCGTACACGAGTTGGCCCGGCGACAGAGGAGGTGGGGATCTTGTCGTGGCCGGGGTGATCTGGGCCTGGTACGCGGCTTGGTGTTGTCGCGCAGCTTCATGAGTCTCTGTTCGCTCTCGAGCGCGCTCTTCCAGGCCTTTATCTGCCATTTCTGGATTCCCTTCGTCCACGCGGTACTGCCCTGGTAGCGGTAGGTTGCGTCCCTGGACGAGTTTGGCAGGGGTTTCCCCTGTGGCCGCATTGACCCGACGGCGTATACAGTACATGATGTCTGGCACGTGTGTATCCCATTGGGTGTTGTGTCTTGACCTCTTGGTTGCGCCGCTCTGTTGGGTTCCCCCTCGGGTGGTATGCCGGCGTAGTGTGCGCGATCACGCGCCACTTCCTGCAGAGCTCCGCCCATCGGCGACCAGAAAATTGCGTGGCATTATCCGACAGTAGTACCAGGGGGTACCTCTAGTGTGGGAAAAATTTGGTCTCAAGTGCCTGCGCGATAGTTCCCGCCCGGGCATTGGGCTGTGGGTACGCCTCCACCCACCGGGTGAATCCGTCCGTCTCTACCAGTAGGAATCTCTTCCCCCTCGGGGTACGTAGGTAAGGCCCCATCAGGTCCAACGCGACGGTGTGAAACGGTTCCGTCAACCGTCGAGGCAACTGTTGTTCCTCCCTGTCGGAGCGGCGGGCTTTATGGCGTTGGCAATGCCTGCAACGTCACACGCTGTTTCGTACGTACTGGTCTTGTCTGCGCACGGGTGCCCGGCCAGCCGGTTCTCGTGCAACTGCAACATGCGGAATACCTGGCTTCGTGTCTCGCGTGGTGCGAATGTCTGCCATGGGTGTTTTCTTCCGGCGGGGTAACACCTGCAGGTGTAGCCTTCTCGTCCGCCCTCCGCGCAACTACATGTGATGGTCAGTGAGAGATAATCGGTCCTTTGTACGGCGCGTACAAACTCTTCAATGTCGTCGATTTCCGCCCCTGCAGGTCGAGCATGGTTCTTTCGCTCGCTACTGTCATAGCGACATCACGTCGCTGGTATGATGGCTGGGTTATGACGGCCGCGTGAAAATGCGAGCACGGATCCCATCGTCATATCTCTCCCCGCCTTACCTACGACGGCTTGGCAATCGATAATATGCAGAGGTTGGCAGTGAATTTACAGAAAGGAGGTGTTTTATTTGGCAGTTGGTTTATCTACTAGCAATTTACAGCCAATAGAAAACTACCTACACGAAAACAAGATTGTGGACATTCATTAAACTTAGGCATGATGTGTCTATTGAATTATATATTTCCCACAACTGTATTTAATATTTACATCATTTTTCATTGTACGTCTGTTGGTTTTCTGTAAATATAAGTTTTACAGACTATATTTTGCCCATTAAAACACCCGTCACGTCTGTCTCAAAATATAATAAAATCATTTTACATAGCAAAGTCGTTTATGATTATTAAATAGTATATAAAAAGGTTAAGGAGTGTATTAGAAACTGTGAAAGTTTGTAGTTTTTAATATGACAATATTATTTAGCGATCTTGTGAAACGTGTTGCCCGTTATTATTAATTTTGTTTTCAATGGTCAGTTATTACTTTAAATCATATGATGAAAAAAAAATTTTAAAACACTCTTGTGACTCGACGTGAAACATTACAATACTAGACCTGATTTAATCATTATTTGGTAATTTTTGTCAACGTTTAAGTTAATTTGCCGATTTGAAGGTAGCGAAACAACTCTGTGTGCTATACGTACCTTAAAGACTGTTCAAAAAATACTACTGTTATATTTAATTACATTATCCTGTTTATAGCATATTTTCTAGTGCACTACAAGTTTTATTTACACTATTTTGTACCGTAGCATATGTATTGGGTGAAAACGCTGATAATATTATTTATTTAGCATCTTGCAAGCTTGAAACAATATAACACGAAGTCGGTGTTGTTAATTAAATGCCTGAATATAATTTATTAAGTAAACTGTAGTTGACAGTATTGTGTCTGCATTTTATAAAAACCAGAAGAGTAGAGGAACTAAAAATACCCTTTAACGGAATTAATTACTTTCTTTTCACACAAGCCGCTCCTCTCACAAATTATAATTTTCGTATTAACTATAAACACGAAACCTCTCAACTCTATGTGAAACACCATTATTCCTACAATGTTACCATTTTATCATACTGAAAGTTATTCTTAGGTGAATAAAATACGTTTCAATATGCGATACAGCAGGAGCAAACGATTTTTTTTATTACACGTAAGGAAGCTGAAGGGAAAATTAGTTGTATTTATAAGTTTAATAAGCCACACGCTTATAGGTGTTTTACACAACTTTTATACAGAATAATTAACTAATGTGATGTTATCTATTATCTTGTTGAAATATTATGTTATTTTGTCCTGACCTTTATTTTTTTATTATGTGATATGACAAAAGTAGGCAGATTGGCAGTTTTTTTAGTATGATATATTTTGGTAAACTGAGTATTGTGCAGTTAAAAATAACGAGAAAAAAGAATAAATGTGTCTTATTCACACGAAACATAGAAACTATTTATTTATGCGGCGTGATTATTATCGGAAACAAGTCGTTTCGAAGTTTGTTCAGAGAAAAACATAACCTTTTTTTAGATACCTTGTATATATCACATAAGTAATTTCTGAGTAAAAAGAATTGAGGCAAAACCTTAAATTTCACGAAAATATATTATTTAACTCATTTGAAAGAATTATTTCCCGGTATTAAATGAAAGTTACACACATAGTCGGCTGTATGACGGGTCTATGACTGACAAGCCATTGCGCCTTACGTATGACGGGTCTGTCGTGGCTAAGGCGTCTTGCTGGAAGGCGAAATAAGATCCATGCTCGCTTTTAGTGGGGAAGCGTCATACTGATGACGCGTGAAAAAGAGTACCATGCTCGCCCTGCTGGTGGGATCGCCGGGGTCTCAACCCTGTCGATGGCGCAGATGAGCACCTGGGGTCTGTGTGTGTCCAGTTCGCCGACCGGCCGTCCACTGGTGGGCGGTAACAACTCGTCCCATGAGGCATCGTCGCGGACCTCGACCGTGCTGTCCGGGTTGTGGGACAGCTCGTGCGCCAGGTACGTGTTCTACCGTAAAGTCCAGGGACTGCAGCAGCATGGCCCAACGCGTCAGCTTTGAACGACGGCCCTGCATCGTCGCTAGCCACTTCAGGCACTGGCTATCGGTGCGCAACAGGAAGTGCTGTCCTTCTATGTGGGGTCTATAGCGTCGTAATGCCGACACTACCCCCAGGCATTCCCGTTCATTAACGCTACAGCGACACTCCACGTCCCCGAACTTCGCGCTGGCATATTCCACGATGCGAGGTTCGCCCTCGTCGCCGATCTGTAGCAGGATGGCGCCGATGCCCTCTTGGCTGGCGTCAGTTTGGACAATGACCTGTTTGTTTGGGTCGAGCCGGGCCAACAGATGGCATTCACGGAACCTGGCTTTCAGTTCGTCAAGGCTAGCTGCGCTGAGCTCATCGATCTAAACGGCCGTTTCGGTGACAGGATGTCCGTGAGTGGCGCGGCCACGAGTTAAATACCTGGGATGAGCGCCCTGAGCTAATTTGCCAGCCCCAGAAAGCACTGCAGTTGCTTGCGGGTGCAGGGTGCTGGCTTGTTTACAATGACCTCTAGTTGTTTTTCTGTGGGGCGGTTCCCTTCCGCATTAACTACGAGCCCCAGGAAGTCCAGCTCGGTGGTGCCTAGATGGCACTTGACTGGGTTGCACATGAGTCCGTGGGTGGCTAGTCGCTCTAACACAAGGGCCAGGTGGTGGGCGTGCTCCTCCCAGGTCTGGGACCAGACAATTATGTCATCTCGGTAAGCTGCAGCGAACTTCCCTGCGTAATTATCAAGCAACCGGGTAATCATTGTCTGGAACGTGGCGGGCCCGTCCTGTAGGCCAAAGGGCATGGCACAAAACTGAAAGCGTCGTCAGTCCGGGATGGTGAAAGCTGTTTTAGGCCGGTCCGCGGGTCTGATTGGGACCTGCCAATAGCCCGACTTTAAGTCCAGTGACGTGAATATCTTCGCATCCCCCAGTCCTGCCAGTGTGTCGGCAATGTTCAAAGTTCAGGGGTGGGGCGTTAATGGTGATTTTGTTAAGCAGCTTAAAGTTGACACAGAATCTAAACGTGCCGTCCTTTTTCTCAGCCAGGACAATCTGCGAGTTGTACGGGCTCTCACTGGGCTCGATAATGGCATTACGCAGCATCTCGTGTACTTGGGTGAAAATGATCTGTTTACCCACGTGTCCGTAGCTCCCGGGGGTGTGAACATGGGTTTGTGCGGGAGGGTGGGTATGGCACGTTCGGTCAATGAGGTGCACTTAAGGGGGTCGGCGGTGGCAAACACGTTACTCTGGCGGTCGAGTACACTTTGCATCAGTTCTCGGTGGCAAGGGGGTACACCAGGTTGGAAACTGTCGAGACTGACCTTGTGTTCCGGAGGTGGCGGCGGGCACCCGACGCCGTGGAGGGTGCGCCGGCCTTCGACGCAGGCAGGCGTCCTGGTCGCACAGCCAGGGCTGCCCCAGGATGACCTCATCACGTAGTCAATCGACCACCAGGGCAGTCGTAGTGGAGTGTTGATCCCTAACGCTGACGTGAAGAGTCGCGACGCCCTGGGTCTGGCAGACATCGCCGGCAGTGGCGAGCTCGAGTCGTCCTGGCTGGGGTTCGAACTGCGAGTCCCCGACAAGGCGGGCGGTGATGCAGTTGTGGCTCGCCGCGGTGTCAATGAGGGCATTTACCGCACGGCCGTTCACTACGACGGGCACCCTGAGTAGGCCGCACTCGGTCTCGCCCACGTGTCCCAGACTCGGTCCTTCGGTATCTGTGTTGCCGTCCTCGGCCGTGGAGAGATGTGCGGGGAAGTGGAACTGGCTTAACCGCCGCCCCCTGCGGGCCGTTTCCCGCCCGCTGGTGCTGGCCGTACTCTACCCGCGGTGCGTTCCGGACTGGGCAGTCCTGGTGCCAGTGCCACACGCCCGGCTGGCAGGTCTGGCACTGGGGTGGTGGCCCCTCACCGATGGTAGCCGGCCGGTTGCTCAGGTTGTGTCTGTTGTCTTGGGATGAAGCGTAGGGCACCAGGGCTGTCGCGTCGGCGGTCGGGACTGGGTACTGTGCCTGTGATGGCCCCGGTCGTCTCATCACCGCCGCCTTCAGATCTTGCTCTATGGCCCGTGCACACTGGATAAAGTCCTCGGCAGTTTTCTGTGTCGTGTGGCGCAGGTGTGGGCGTAATTCGGGGCGCATCAGCTCCACCGCGGACTCGAGCGCCTCCTCTGGGTTTCTCACCGAGAAGTCGTTTGTACAGGTGGAAATTCATAGGATGAATACCTCTGCCGGCTCAGCTTGGCCCTGTTTTGCACAATAATTACCGCCCGGACCCTCATCTCCGCCTGCGCGTCAGGGAAACGTGCTTAGAGGTGGCGAGTAAAGTCAGCCCACGGCATGTCGTATTCACTCACTAACGTCCACCAGGTCTTTGCGTCGCCCCTCAGCACCTGCCCGATGCGGCCCGCCCATTAATCTTCCGCCATGCTGTAGCGGATCAAGCGCTTCCGGCACACCCTCTGATATTTCCCCGGGTCATCACTAGTCCTCCCAGCGAACTCTGGCAAGTCCACATTTCCCACCGGAGTTATCCTGACGTGAGTTGCAGCGGCGTTCGTAGTCGGGGCAAAAGCTGGATCCAGGTCCCGCGCGTCGCGGGCTCTAAATTTTATGTCACGACACTCGCTACAGGTGTACCAGCCCTCCCGGAAGGAGGCGGCTTCCACTTCGTTATCGCACAGTTGATGTTTAAAAACCCGGAAGTTCACGCACCGTCCCCCGTCACTTGCTTTCCCCGTGCAGTTTGCTTCGGTATATCTAAAATATTCACCCGTGATAGCTGTTACCTGGCATGGTTCGAGGCATACGCACGTGTCTGACCACGTGGCTCCTGTAAGTCCGCCCACGTGTCGAGGTCGGGTACACCTAGCACAGTACATCTCGCTCAGGACTAAGGAAGCACTAGAGTTGAACGTAAATCTTTTAAACTCCGACATGTTGCACCCACGTATGCGCAGAACAGTACCTGTTTATCTGCAGCTGTGGAGTTCCTAGAAAGTCCGAGGGCGCGCCGACCATGTGACTGGTTGGTTCCGTTGCTTCTCTTCTGTTGTTCGCTCCCGCGTTCCGCCTCACAACCGCACAACTCACACACCCGGTTTTCTTCGCGGCCGGGTGTTCGTTGCCTAGCCCCACGCTCTTGGACGCCACTTGTTGTTAGGGGGGGCGGGGGGGGTGGTTCTAGGATAGACTGAAACTGTGTAACTTGGGCGCCACCACGTGTAGGGGCACGTGGACCAGGCCGTAGACTCCTGGCTCGGGGCCGTGACGTGACCCGTGTGGGGACTAGGCTCGACTGCCCCTTGTGCAGTAGCACTAGTCCCACACGCCTCGGGACTCAGAAGATTACGCACACGGCTGCTCAGTGAAACTCGCAGAAGTCTAGGGATAGCTCTTTATTGATGTCGAGAGGCACAGGGAAACAAAACGTTACATAAGTAATTACGTGAAAAGAGAGTTATTAACTGATACACTGAAATAACATGCCAACAGGAATATTACACCGGCTTAAAGACTGACCAGGTCACCTCGTGGCCTGGCCTCGAAAGTTCGTTACGTATTAAGACGAAATAAAATATCCAACTGTATTTAAATAATTATGATAAAGAGCAAACCTCCTGGGGTAGACCTCGAGGAAAAGAAAAAGGTTTATAAAATATTTACGGAGCGACGGATGTTACCAGAACAGTGAAACTAAAATTGAAGTCGACGAGGTGCGCGCAGGCCTTCTACCCCGGGCGGCGAACGGAAGCTGACTGACGAGGCCACGGCATCATGGCCGCCGGGAAGCGTTAAGTTCCCGTTATGTTACCAGGTATCCACCTGGTAACATATTAACATGACAAACCCTCTTAAACACTAAGGAAAAACTGACCACAATGATTGATCATTACCCAACTTAACATATTTTTAATTTATTTGTAAAGTAAAAAAAAGTAGTTGCGGGTAGTTCTGGGGTTGCCCGCCTGGGGCGCTGTGCCGTTCTTACTAACTGAAAATTTAAAAAATAAACACTTAGGAATTTTAAAAAAATTAAAATAAAAGGTGTACATTACAATTACTTTTTATTTTAACCACTTAACATGTAAACCCGATTTAACTCGGGTTATATAAAGTGGTAATTTTATGCTAACCCGAGTATACTCGTGACACATTTCACTGTGCTGTCCTTCGTTATGTATCCTGAATATTTCCGTCGTGTGTCTTCGCTCTTGTATTTTCCTTTTTTCCGTGTAGATTCAGGCACATATCGACTATCTGGGTAAACTTCAATCTTTGTAACAGAGATGGCAGCTCTGTGCGCTTGCCGACACGCAAGATGATAAGTGTGTTCATGAATCTTTCGTAACTTACACCTGTTTGTTTACAAATATTTAGTTTATTATTTCTTTGACAGGGTGCAGTATCTATTTAAATTTCATTACTTTACCGTGCACAGTGCAGTGATCAGAGACAATAACAATGGTACTCTTTTTTCGCGAGTTTTGCCACACTCAAGTAGACAATTTCTTTCGTTTTTGTATGCGTATTTCATAAATAATTGTATGAACATATAAACTGAATATTTTATTTTTATTTTGAGTGAGTTTTGCCGTGGATATTGCCATACGTTTAGCGATGTTTTCTTTTGTATTCGGGTACGAATGTAAAATGTAATTTGTGAATTTCTCTCAGTGATTTTTATTTTGTTTTGAAATGGAAACAGACGAGTTAGTGGATATTGAAGGATTGGATTTAGAAGATGCTGTAGCAGAAAGTGGAAGTGATACGGTGTACACAAGTTCTGACACTGGTTCTGACAGTTCAGATTCGGAAAGTGACAATGTTCTTCAGTCTGCACGTCAGTGGTGCAAAATCAACACTGTTCCAGCATCACCGGCACCCCCAAACTATGCAGTCCATGGTACTCCTGCAGTGAATTTCATAGTAAGTGAGGATGCTGACATACTTTTGTTTTTCAACCAGTTTTTTGACAATGATCTTGTGAAACTTATTGCTGACGAGACAGATAGATATGCTAATCAGTGTCAAATGAACTCACCTGGTAATTCAAATCAGGTGTGGCAACCTGTGCAATGTAATTAAATGCATGTTTTTTTTTGCTCTGAATATTTTGCAAAATATTGTAAAAAAAAAACCAAACTGACACAGTACTGGTCAAAAAATCCACTGATTTCGACTCCATTTTTTCCACAATGTATGTCTTCAAAAAGGTTTTTACGGATTAAACAATATTTACATTTTCCCAACAATGAAGACTACAATCCAGACAATCACCCCAGTCCTAAGTTGAATAAAATTTGGCCTGTTTACGACATTCTGGTTGAAAAATTTTGTAACCTGTGTACGCCTTGTCAGCACATCACAATAGACGAAAGCCTGCTTCTCTATAAAGGCAGTTTGGGATGGATTCAGTACATTCCTTTGAAAAGAGCCAGGTATGGTATAAAAACGTACCTTCTGTGTGAATCTAAGTCAGGGTATGTCTGGAACTTCATAATTTACACAGGGAAAGGCTCTGTGCTTGGGAATGAGTTCACTGATTTACCAGTTCCTCGCAAGTTGTGATGAATCTGATCAAGCCTCTACTCAACAAAGGCTATTGCCTAACAATGTACAATTTTTATAATTCGCCACAGTTAGCCGACTTGTTGATTTCGCACAAAACAGACGTCTATGGGACATTGAGACCAACGAGAAAAGATGTCCCCAAGGCCTTGCGAGAGACAAAGTTGCGTAAAGGGGAAATAACCGGGTACCAGCGTGGAAATGTGTGTGTAATTAAATGGAAAGACAAAAAAGATATCTGCTTCATTTCAACTGTACATAACACTGAAATGGTGAAGGTCACAAAAAAAAGGCGAAGATAAATTGAAACCAAAAGTGGTAGTTGCTTACAATGATACCATGGGAGGAGTAGATCGTGTAGATCAATATCTGTCAGACTATACCGTTCCGAGGAAAAGAGGCAAAAAATACTACAGGAAATTTTTTTTCCACCTTCTAGATCTTTCACTGTAGAATTCATTTGTATTGTACAGGAAATCTGGAGGAAGTAAGTCCTAAGTCCTGCAGTATCGGATGGAGCTAGTGAAACTAACCATGGAGAAATGCCACCATCCTGAATACGCAGCCAAACATGGTCGTCCTGGGAAAACACCTCCACCAATGAGGCTAACAGGGTGCCATTTTCCTGAAACATTACCTCCAACAGAGAAAAAGTCTAATCCAGCACGACAATGTGGAATGCGCAGTAGAGTGCGTGATGGAAAGGGCAAAAGAATTCGAAGAGAAACAAGATATTTCTGCCCAGACTGTAATGCACCTCTGTGTGTTACTCCTTGTTTTAGAGTATACCAAACTACATCAACTATATAGAATGCTATAGCACGTAGCATTTACCTAAAACAACAACAGCGTGTGGGTAAGAATTTATATTTCGCTTTAGACAGTTTTGCATGTATGTAATTTTTATTTGATTTGTTTTTATTGTTTTTTATCGTGTTCATTATAAAGCGATCAACATCGTCAGTCTAAGAGCCTGCCATGCATCAGCAGTGCGTACGTAGACAAGCCTGGGTGATGCCACGTCATATAAGCACACACATTCTACGTGACCCTCTTAGATTTCAATGATTTTTGGTTTATAACTAGCTTACATGAAGTAAATAAATAATTTTTTTTTTTATTTTTTACGTGATTGGTTATTTTTTTAAATTAATTAACAAAATATACAAAATAACACAATTTTGCATGTTTCTGATCTACAAAAATTTTTTCATTTGGAAACTGTTGAGAGCTCAAATTGGTCCCATTTTAAAGCTTTTTTAATGGGCTTTCATATGACATACAACTTTATAGGGGTTGCTTCATTTAAAAAAACCATGAAATATGATTGAAAACTCAAAATTTGGTTTTCTCAAAAAGTGACAGTTTAATTTTTTTTTAAATTCCCAAAAATTGGTTATACTATTCTTATTTTATATATTAATAATTATTTTGGGATCATAGGTTCATGAGGTATGAGGCATAAATCTATGGTATACATTTAAAAAAGGCATTTAACGGTACCAATTTTTGTTCATTTATTTACTTTTGACTGCTCTTAAGTATGAATATTGATGTTTTAAGTACCTACTTATATACAAAAAAATATAAAAATTTTAATTTTAACTATTAATTAGGCTGCTAACCAATTCCAACAGGGAGCATTTACATAAATAATGGTAGTAGGCCTAAGACTATGTATAATCTAATTTATGGCTACGGCAAAGATTTTGACAATAAAAGAAATATAAACGTGTTTGACATATCTAAGGGTGTTTATCAATTATACGTCTTATGTGTCCAACATATATCACCATATCTTTAGAGCAGTTTTGTGTCTGACTGCATAATTTGTGTTTTTATACTGGAGGAAAGAAGAAAAAGCACAAGAGAAGCTTATCAATTAGGTATGTAAATTGTGATGAACTAAATAACACCAGTCAAAAGTGACATAAGTGACACAATCTGTAGGCAGAGAGAGAAGTTCTTTAACTAAGCTGACTGGATGCAGATAGTATAAATTCTTCAACTTGAAGGGACGTTAGACAGATATGGTAAATTATATTTCCTGACAAATTCATTTTACTTTGAAAGGTATATCCGTGGTAATATGAGTCACTTCCTCTAGATAGCCCCTGTTTGAACAGGGCTTTCATTTGAACAGTCCCAACTTGACCCATTTAAGTTCATTTCCGAGAGCCAGGAAGCAACTTTCCTACGTCATAATCCAGCTCCTTCAATTTGCGGTACAGCATCATGCTGTAGGTTATAAGCTGCCGGTCCTGGATGGACTTATACAGTGTTAGCATGCCCCAATTAAATAACTTGCCAAGAGTGGGGAGGCAACTTACTTATCTAGTATAGTAGATGCTGCTGCATGGGGTACAACTTATTACTGTAGGTAATTATATGCTGATCCTGGATGGCCTTGAACAATCCGAGTGTGTTCCAAATAAGAACATTGCTAAGAACCCATAGGTGACTCATTTGTCATACCCCAACTGCTGCAGCTTGCGGTACAGCTACATGCTGTTGCTTATGAACAACTGGTCCTGGATTGGCTTCAACAGCCACAAGTTTTCTCTATATAAGTATCTTGCCAAGAGCCAGAGGCGACTCACCTATGTCATATCCCAGCTGCTGCAGCTTGCGGTACAGCTTGATGCTGTAGGTTATGAGCTGTCGGTCCTGGATGGGCTTGAACAGTCCCAGCGTGCCGGAGCCAAAGAGTGATGTGCCACTGCCGATCCTGCAGACACACACTTTGCTACCACATACTTTTCCATTTCTCCAGCTTTAGTGTCTCATGTATGTGAGAAAACATTGCCTCCCACTCCTAGCATTCCAAGCTGAAAGATGTTAACTCCCAGTAAAAAGAATATATTTTTATGTGAAGTGTTTCAGGAAGGAATAAAAAAAGAAGTATAAAAGCATCAAAAAGGAGAATTCTAAAACAGTTGACATAAAGAGATGTCAGAAAGATATGTGGAATGAAGTGACTGTTTGACAAGAAATTAAAAGGAATATTGATGAAAACCTCATACAGTTTGAAAGGAAAGTGGAGTGTTTGGAGCAAAATCTAGCTGAACATGAAAAGATAATAACACAACCAGCTCAGTTTGAACATGTTACAGTATCGTTCTATCATTTCGATGCCTCGGCATCACGCATCTTACGGCCACCATATTATGACGCTATAACCTGTACATCAATACCACAAAAAAAACTTGCAGTACAAAAATACCTCAAATAATTTGGTTTCGCACTTGGGCACGATATTTACTTATATTCCGCTTAATTAAATCCTGTCACTTGCAACGCGCAGTACAATTAGCCAAGAGACCACTGTCTGCTCAGCGTGGCCACTGATTCACTAAAACTCTAGGCTTTCGCTGCCACCTGTGGTCGAAAACTTCTAATTAAAATGTCCAAAACAATGTCAATAACAGCACAGCCTACACCAGAGGCGTGAAATTCTGAACTGCTAAGTCCTGCATGCTATCACGGCAGGCTGTTTCTAAGACCTCGCCTGACGTGAGCACTCCACTGCATGATCTCAAGTCATTTTCACCAACATCCAGTCAGTCTCAGTAGAGCTCAGTAGAGCCTCGTTCCCACTGTCACCACAGTTTCCACCCACTCCCCTTCTCCAAGTTTTCATGGAAACACGGCCCAGAGCACTGACCGGTCACTAACCCCGGCCAGGCTCGGCATGTCCCAAGGCCACGACTCCAGTCCCAAAAAATACTGTTTATGCCCCCTAGTGGCAGTGTTGCGAATTATTTCCCCAGGGTGTATGAACGCCCGCTAAACGCCTGCACCCTGGCGTCTCCCGCAGCAACCAGTACCCTGTAGTTCCTTCCCAGGCCACCAGAGCGCGGGCTTAGTCCCGTCCATAAGCACAATGCTTTAGCAGTCGCCTCGTGTGAGTCGATCTCTAATTGGTTCAGACACCCTCAGTAGGTCGCGCTGACACCGGCCAGTACCACCAACTTCGAGATATTGAAGTCAGTATTTCTCGACAAGCCCCTCAGTAATCTTCGGAACCTTTCGGTCCGGAAGCCGAAGCCTCCCCATTTCTTTTGATTAACTTCACCTTTTAATTATGGGTCGCTGCCACCCCAAATAGATTGCGCGCTGCGACTCCAGACTGACCACACCGTATCTTTGTAACCAAGACTTCACTCCATTTTTTTTTAAGATGTAATCAGCTAGGCAAGGGATATGTTTCCCACAACTTTAGTGATTAGCATTTAGTCAGCCTGTGTACCTCGTAGGAGAAGTCATGTTTTGTTAAGCATAATTTATTAATTTTTTTTAAATCATGGAAACGTCCGCCACAACCACGGGTTCGCGAGCTCCGCATCCGAGCTGATCCTGGAAGCCATCTCCCTGTATGGTGAGTTTTGACAACCTTTGTTCCCCGACCATCATCGTGGTTATAAGGCATTTGTTGCCTATTTTACCAACTGTCTGTGAACCAGTCTTGAACATGTGTGTTTCGGATCTGTTCACAGACAGGGTCCAAGGACTGGACAGGTTCCAAGGACCAGATGAGGTTCTAAGGGCCTTCTGACTTCCAGTTATGAGGTTCCAAGGGCCTTCTGACTTCCAGTTAGCAGTTCCACTTCGCCCAGCAATCGTCACACCGCCAGTCCTTCAGTTTTTTATATCTTCGGAATAGTATTGAATCACGACGTTGAATAGATTGGACACCATAAATTTTTCATTCGAGACTTTAATTGCTCCAAGTGTGCTTAACCAAGGAACTTAACCTGTTTATTGTTGCGAATTATATTTATATTGTCCTAATAATCAATGAAATTGTCTAATAAGGGCTGGCCCATTTTTTTAATAATGTAATTTTAAATCAATGTCAATGTAATATCATTATATATAAATGTCAATCAATTTATGTAATTTTATCATATTATGAAAGTAATCAAATGTTAAATAAATATAGAGGTACCTATACCTGGCAAAATCATTATTTTGCCTTTTGAAACTAAAAGATCCACTAGTTACCTGTCATCAAAAGAGAGTGAAATGTAACAAAGTGATAACAGAACTTAGGTTTACTCTGTTATGACTGAGGAGTGTCACATTACACACTATTGTACAAACTCAAAATTACACTAATTCTCATAAAAACTCATACTTGTATGCTCAAAAATAAACACACAGTCTCTCATGCAATGTTCACTCAAGCATGTACACAAACACGTATTGCTTATGAAATCAAACATAACATCTCACATAATCAACCACCAACCAAATCACTCTTGCGTAAGTCCTGCCCTCACCACACAGCACTGTGCTCCGCTGAGGTGAATGAGACTTGTGGGTTGAGAAGTCAAGCTCAGCAACAAGGCGACACACACCTGTCCTTCTCGAGCACCAGCACATCTGTCCAGCCGCTCTTCGCCAGGTGGTAGGCCACTGAGGTGGCGAGCATGCCACCCCCACAGATCACCACCTGAGCCTGCCGTGGCAGCACAACATCGCTGATGTGGCGCATGAGCATGTAGCCCAGCCCAGTCGCCACACTGCCCGGCCTCGTGCTCTTCCACCTGTACAGAAACACAACTCCGTGCCACCTGAGCCTGCTGTGGCAGCACAATATCGCTGATGTGGCGCATGAGCATGTAGCCCAACCGTCGCCACACAGCCCGGCCTCGTGCTCTTCCACCTGTACAGAAACACAACTTCGTACCACCTGAGCTTGCCGTAGCAACAGGGTGTCGCTGATGTGGCGCATGAGCATGTAGCTCAGCCCAGTTGCCACACAGCCCGGCGACTAACAAATGGTAACAAATGGTAAATATTTTATTAAGGATTAACTATGAATTAAAGTTTACTGTGATATGATGGAAAAAAAAATCACGGATGTAATGGTTATTGATTGGAGCTGTTTGGTTTACAGCAGTGAAGCACCATAAACATCTAGGTCATGGATGACTGAAATCAATACCATGTCAGAAAGATTATAGACAAAATACTTTGGGAGTTTGCTGAGGAAGTATACGTTACAATTCACCTTTCAAATGAAATTTTTATTGCAATACCACTATCATTGTTTTCATATCCTGAGCATTTTTTAATCAAGTTAAGTTTTTTCAGCAGCCATAGATGATCACTATCGCAAACCTCCAACAATCACTGCAACGTCTTCTCACAGAAACACCAACTAACAAAGCACAAACCACATGCAAGATGCCCATCATTCCTTTAAGCAATAGCAGGTTAACCAACCTTGGAGCTTGTAGGAACCTGTACTATGCAGTGTTGCCATGCAGTGTTGTCAAGTTTTGAATAAGACTCGTACCATGATTTTTCAACACAAGTTTTAAGAAGTATTCTGCACAATTAACAAGTAAACATTGTCTACTTTTATCTAAAAAAAAATGTCCGGTCAAAAACTGAATTCATAGCAAGAAATGTGTATTACAATGAAAATCCATTACATCCACAGAATAAATGTTTTTACTTCAGGGCTCAACAAACAATGGAACTGTGTTTAATTCCATAAATTGCTGTGCCAGTTGCATTACGTGTCATGCCAACAGGTCAACAAATGACTAATAGTTTGTTGTGTATTCGTTAGAAGTTATGCCTCGAACGTGGGAAATGGTGTACAGATGAAACAAGTTTATACAAATGCAAGCAGATTTGGTCAAAAAATACAACGTAAACATGTGTGGCGTGTGATAAAAGTTTTTTACTTACATGCTTGTTAAGGTTTGGAAATAAATATTTAAAAGTTTAACAATAAACATACCTAGTTTAAAAGTTTAAAAATTAACATTATAATAATATTTTTCTTAAGCACTGAACATTATATCAGCCATTCCACAAAAAAATAAAACCAAAGCATGAAATGTAAAATAATTTTGCTCATTATAATTTTACACCTGATATATATGGTAAGTTGATGAAAGTAATCATAAAAAGTATTTAAAACTTTTTCCTCAGGGTTTTGTAATGTTGGCATATTGGCATATTGGCATGTTGTGCAACATACGAACTGCAAGAGACCACTTTGATAATATCATATTTGAATAGCTATAATGTCTATGGAGTGGTCAGCTGTGAAAGTTGAAGTTACGTTCCAGGTAGCTTGAATCGTGTAGTTTTCTGTAAGACTAAATTTAAGCAGGAAAAGGAAAGTTTAATTAATTATTTTGACAGTCATTCGTAAACAACTTTCATGTCACATCTGTTACCATAAACTTGTAAAAGTTTATTTTCTAGTTACTTCATTAAGTTTGCATTCATATAATTTGGAAATATAAATAATCTCAAAAACATATAGGTTAAATTTTATAAAAATTTTAAATGCTGTTTTTAATGTAAAAATGTTGGTAACGGATGTGACACATTTAATTTGGTAACAAATGTGAAAAGTATTTATAAGCCAAAACCTGCCCAGTAAAAAAATAAAACATTCTCAAAAACCATTTTCTTCTTTCACCTTGTTCTAGGTGGCTATGAGTTAATACAAACTCCTTTGTTTTTGTTCAAAAAGCTTTTCTTAGAAAAACATGAATGCTAATGTTGAAAATTACAATTTGCATTTCTAACAAGAGCTTGAATAAGGACCTTAAGTTTTTAGGAAGTTGTGTGTGTCATTGTTTTGCTTATCATCTTGAATTGTGGTGTGACATTTGTTCAAACTATTTAGTTACATACTTTTCAGTTTCATGTTAATCAATCACTTTCTAGTGTTGTAGCCAGGGCAATACCTTTGTCAGTAGAATTTTTCAAAAGTCACTAACTCAGTTATTATATTTAGCCAGCCAGCACCCTCTAATAATTTATTCCCTATCTTATTTCAGGCAATGGGAAAACCAAAAGGCTTACTGATGGCAGAGTCTAGGAAGAGCAAAAAAGAAGATCCAAAAAAGTGGACCTTGTACCTTCAGAAAGATCGTGATAGGAAAAAGAAAGCCAGAAAAAAAGAAAACTTGTCAGGTCATACTTTTGACAAAAATGAAATAGAAAAGAAGAGGGCAAAGGCTAAAGCTTGACAGCAAAAGTGTAGATTACAAAAAAGATTAGCAGCCCATGAATGTAATTCCCCAATTTCCAAGTTTGGATCTTATCAATAACCACAAACTCTTGGGAAAGCAGTGAAGAAGGCTGTTTCAGCACTGCCATCAAGTCCACGAAAACATATAGCAGTAATTCAAGAGCTAGCTAGAAGTACATTTAGCCCTGAAGTATGTAAGATCTTCCAAAACACAAAAAATGCACCAGTGAGTCGGAATGAAGATATATGCTCTTTAGTGACGGATTTTTACAATTCTGATGAGTTAAGTCGCCAAGCTCCTGGTAAAAGAGATGTAAAGTCCATTAAATCTCCCGTTACTGTGAGGGCGTACCGGTGTTGTGGTGAAATTATCGGTGGAAATTAATGGGCGCCACCACGTGAGTGGGCACGTGGACCCGGCTGAAAGACTCTACTCAGGGCGTTACGTGGCCCGTGTGCGGCGAGATATTAGCCCTCAAAATGTTATACGCAGCTCCTGTCCCTACCTAAGCCCGCTCTCAGCGTCGGGCACGCTTCTAATTCCCGCAGTGGGCTCTCAGGGCGTCCCACACGCCGCTGACCAGGTTAGGGACCCACGTGGGCCCCCGAACACAAAACACGTAACACAGTTAATTGGCTTTTATTCTACTCACGGTACACGTCCTTACACGATCCTCCACTGATAAAACTGTAAAACGCCCGAGGCACGAATCAGCTTAGGTGGGGAGGCGAACCACGCACGTAGTCGCCTCAAGGCAGTGACACAACCGCCCTCGGCCGGCGGGAGAGAAAGACTGGGGCTGAGCTCATCGCTCGCAGGTGGCAACATGGCGCCCCTTCGCGCCGAACACAATTACTGTTACACTTTGCTGTAGCGTGCCCCGAGTTACTATTATAAAATACATAAATCCTTTTACAATAATTATTAGATTACTTCCATGTCCAGACCGTCTGTAATAATTGCTTATAAACATAAAACAGGGTTCAAATGAGTTTCATGCTAGTTCCTCCGTCGCCCACTAGGGAGCGTCCTTGTTCGTGCTTGGACTTATAAAAATAACAAAAGATCATGAAGTTATTAATTAAAAACACATACATGCATAGCCATCGTTACACTGTTTGGGGGCGGAAAGAAAAAGGATTACAATATTAATTAATACATATTAGGGGTGCGGCGCACTGCATCTAAGCGCCCTCTTGCCGGGCTAGAAACACACGCACACACACACGCACGCACGAGCGGGAGGTTTGAACAGAGATGGTGGTTGGGCGGTGTCATATCGGGCTCAAAGGGGCCGCAGGCCCGGACGACGTCAACTGGAAAAAGGGATCACGTTCCGATCCGTCACATGCTTATGAATATTGGTGAAGCATATGCTGAATTTACTGAAAAATACCCAGAAATAAAGATGTTTAGTACCAGGTTTTTCATGCTTCGACCACCTCAAGTCCTTCCAACTAGTATGACTCCACATAATGTTTACATATGCAGACAACATCTGAATTTTTCATCCATGGTTGAAGCACTTGCTTCACAAGTGGGTGAATTTCCATCAAACACTAAAAAGTGTTGTGTTCTGTGTGTTGTAACACTGAAATGCTCAATTACTGCAGGGACTGTTTGTATGATTTAAGGCAGTTGTTCCCAAGTATCCTAAATCCAAGCGCTAGAATTAAGTGCAAGAAATGGGAAATTATAGAAGGATAAGCACAAGTCACTGATTAGGAGTTTACAATTTTGGAACTTGTTTGTGAACTAAATAGTAAACTTCCACAGTTTAAAACTAATTTATTTGTAAAACAAACTCAGAGCAAGTACTTTGAAGAATGCAAGCAGCGAAAAAATGAGAAAGAAGTAGTAGTGCAGATGGACTTTGCTGAGAATTACACTCTCACAGCTTAAAACCAAATCCAGAGTGCTCATTGGAAGCAGCAGCAAGTTACAGTATTCACATGTTGCATATGGTTCTGCGGTGAGGTGCACAGCATTTCCATTATAAGTGATAATCTTAGTCACTCAAGGTACTCAGTAAGGACTTACTTAAAAGTTATTACTAGGGCCACCTGAAAGTGGTGAATAAAAATGAGGTATTTCGTCATTATAAACAGGAAAAAGCGGTATAAAAATTTGTTAAAAAAAACTGAAAAGCAGTGTTAAAAATCGGCAAAAAAAAAATTGCCGGCAAATAATATTATTTTTTAAAATTATTTTTCCATTGAATTTTCTATACAAATATGCATATATACACTTTATTAACTTTAGAATAGCATATTAAAACTAATCAACTTAGCATATAATATATAATGTATTTATATTCAAGCTACTTAATGCATATACCTTGCAATAAATTTTAAAAATATATACATATATAGGTATATTTAATTTGATAATTTATTTAAAATGTACAACAATGTCCCTAGTATGCTTGAATGCAGCAGCATCTACTATACTAGATAAGTAAGTTGCCTCCCCACTCTTGGCAAGTTATTTAATTGGGGCATGCTGACACTGTATAAGTCCATCCAGGACCGGCAGCTTATAACCTACAGCATGATGCTGTACCGCAAATTGAAGGAGCTGGATTATGACGTAGGAAAGTTGCTTCCTGGCTCTCGGAAATGAACTTAAATGGGTCAAGTTGGGACTGTTCAAATGAAAGCCCTGTTCAAACAGGGGCTATCTAGAGGAAGTGACTCATATTACCACGGATATACCTTTCAAAGTAAAATGAATTTGTCAGGAAATATAATTTACCATATCTGTCTAACGTCCCTTCAAGTTGAAGAATTTATACTATCTGCATCCAGTCAGCTTAGTTAAAGAACTTCTCTCTCTGCCTACAGATTGTGTCACTTATGTCACTTTTGACTGGTGTTATTTAGTTCATCACAATTTACATACCTAATTGATAAGCTTCTCTTGTGCTTTTTCTTCTTTCCTCCAGTATAAAAACACAAATTATGCAGTCAGACACAAAACTGCTCTAAAGATATGGTGATATATGTTGGACACATATAAGACGTATAATTGATAAACACCCTTAGATATGTCAAATACTTTAGGAGATATCGAATTTTTAAATTTCATCATATGTAGTTGAGCGGTATTTGCGAAAAAAAAATGTTAAAAATCTGAAAATACCTTTATTATATGCTTTTCAACTTCCTCTTTTCATTAAAAGCGGCGGAGATAAGAAATTCCAAATACTTTAGGAGATATCGAATTTTTAAATTTCATCACAATACCAGTGCCGTGATGTGGCGGTTAACATTGTTTCTTGTTTATGTACGAGGTACGAGTATCTACTTTTTTTATTGGATAATGATGTCACGTGATTGTTCGTGATAGGCCAGAATTCAAACAAACCAATACGTGATTATTTAGTTCATTTATTGTTTAAAACTGTGTTTAATTACCGCCTCCAATTTAGGTGTTTTTTTAACGTTTCTAATTTTAAAGTCTTATTTGTTATTTTGATATGGTTGCGCAAGTAATAAGTAACAAAAAAAATTTACGTGAGTTGTTACTGTGCATCCTTTGTTACGGGTTTGTTAGGTAAGGTCAGTTACATTATAAATAATTTAAAACTAAAGAATAATTAAAATTAATTCACATTTTTAATGTCGGCTTAGTTTGAAAGTATTAATAATGTAGCTGACCTGACCTAATCAACCATTTTATTAATTACGCATTGACGATTCACGTATTCACGAACACACTGCAAAATAACAAAAATGGCGTCGCTCGAATGGTTCCACAGGTCTTGTATTGCAAAATTAAAAAATTCGATATCTCCTGAAGTATTTGGAATTTATCTCCGCCGCTTTTAATGAAAAGAGGAAGTTGAAGAGCATATAATAAAGGTATTTTCGGATTTTTAACCTTTTTTTTTTTCGAAAATACCGCTCAACTACATATGATGAAATTTAAAAATTTGATATCTCCTAAAGTATTTGGAATTTCTTACCTCCGCCACTTTTAATGAAAAGAGGACGTTGAAGAGCATAAAATAAAGGTATTTTCGGATTTTTAACATTTTTTTTCGCAAATACCGCCCAACTACATATTTACCTTGATGATAACAGGTCATAATACCAATCAGTATGAAAAGGGCACAAATTACATAGGCATAAAAATTTACAACTTATTGCCACAAAATGTCATCCTAACCAAATCAACCATCCACAATGTTTTGAAGTATTTATAATGTAGCTAACAACCTAATTGACCATTAGTTTTCATGAGTTGCATATTTATTTACAATAAACAAAAAAAAAAAAACCGAAGATGCACGATCGGGCGTTTGCCTCTCGTCTGTTGAAAGGCTTGCCAACGTGAGTATTCGGGTATGTCCAGAAGGATGAGTGAATCGTAGGCTTCCCGCGTTTCACCATTGTTGCTTGTTTACAAGAATGATTTTTTTTTTTTTTCGCGACGTAGTTGAACGACTACATCACGTAAAAAGAAAATTACGTGAGTTCCTACTGTTCATCCTTTTTCCCGGTTTGTTAGGTCAGGTCAGCTACATTATAAATACTTTAAAACTAAACAACCATTAAAATTAATTTTTATTATTTTTAATGACCGTTCAGTTTCAAAGTATTTATACTGTAGCTGACCTGACCTAATCTACCTTTGTCCCGTTTTGTTAGGTCAGGTCAGTTACATTATAAATACTTAAAACTATACAAGTAAAATTAATTGATATTATTATTAATTTCCGTTTATTTTGAAGTATTTATCATGTAATTAACCTTACCTAATGGAAAATTTCTGTTATTTAGGCATTCACGCACACACGGCAAAATATAAAATGGCGTCTGTTGAATGATTACATAGGGCTTGTATTGCAAAATAAGAACGGCGATATCTCCAAAAGTAATTGGAATTTTTAATCTCCGCAGGCAGTTTTGAAAATAGGACGTAAAAGAGCATATAATGAAAGTTATTTCATATTTGTACGATTTTTTTTGGCGCTAATCCGTACAATACAGATTTACCCAAAAAAGTTCTGTTAGAACATCCTTCCTACTCTCTGATAGAATTCTTTGACCTAATAACAGATAAGAAAACTAGACTCTGGTAAATTTTATTTAAATACATCACAAAACGAGAAAAATATTGAGTTTTGTAAACTAACTCTTCACTCTGAGGTTTAGACTTAAATTTATACAATTTCTTGTGTACCTGTGTTCTTTTTTATGTACCCATGTTTTGTTTTTATTACTTTTGAAATGTAAAAGTAGTGTGTAATATCCAGTTTTTGTGGTTGTACAGTTTGTTTGTATATATGTATATATTTGTATTAATTGACTTGTTCTATATCCCGGAGTCCTTACCTCCATATGGGATCTACAGAACAAAAGTTGAATAAATAAAAAATATATTAGGTTTTTTTTTGTCATCAACCTAAAAACTAGAAACATAACCTACCCAGAATAATTATATAATAAATAAAGAACTTAATTAATTAATTTTCATATGTTTACCTTTTTGTATTTAGAGTGTCATTTAACCAAATACAACCAACCATTCTTACAATATAATAGTATTTGACATAGAGTAAATAAAGTATTCGAGATGTACGTAGCCTTACGGAACTCGATCAACATCCATATGTATATGCGAAATAACATCACATTTCATACAGTAAACCACCATGTTGGTTTCCAAGAAAAAACCTCTAGACAAAAACATTTACCCTAAACATTTTAAAAGCAGATGTCTTTATTAACAATAAAAAAACGTTTTTTCACAACAATATTTATAAATATACTTACCTTAATAAAAATGCAAAAAGGCAAATAACTGCATATGTATTGTACTGTTCTTTTTTTCTAAATGGGTCGATAAACTTTCTGTAGCTACATGCTTTTAACAATTCCGTGCATGAAAAACTAGCAGTAGGCCGCGCGAAAAATGCTATAAATTCAACACTTTTTAAAATTTTATTTGGTTTTATTATGACAAATGAAAGAATAAACCTACTTCACACAATATCTGTCATTATCAAAACTTATATTTATTCACTTATTTAGAGCAAGGTACTTCAAATTTGCTCCATTAATAAACACCCTTGCACTTCATAATTTATTATATTTTATAAAAATACACTGCAAACAAACTAAGTAATGTACTCATATACCAGCTACATCCGTCGATTGCTGCAAGTTTCTTTTCAAAATTTAGGCTACTGTCCACTTTTCAAAATGGTCTACAGATTTTCTGTACCGGTACCTACCTATATGATTTAACAACTACTCCGTGCATCAAAAAACGGCAGATTCCGCGCGAAAAATACTACCTATAAAATCAATATTGACGTGACAACTTCTAATAAATCGATGAACGCCGGCTGCAAGTACGAAAAAGTGTCCCGTTATGCACATGGTCCCGTTTTGCTGTGTCCTGTTATACTCATTTTATATTGCTCTTTGCTAACCTGAACCTCCTAGCATTGCGACCGTGTCCGTGGCATATTTCTGTTTTCATGCATTTCCACATAACATTTTCACATTTCTCTTTGCTAACATGTTCCTCCTAGCATTGCTGCAGAGTCCGTGGCGCAAAAATGTATTATTTTTTACTGCATCTTAGTGTTGTTGGGTAAGCCATTTTCCTTCACATCATCCTTGAAACACTCCCATTCGTTTCCTACTTTTCCTATCATCGTCCTATCCTTAACAGAATAACACAGACTGGAAGAAGTTAAATAGCAAACATGTATAAATGTTACAGTTAAAATAATCTCTTCGTTAAAAAAAATAAACATATTTGAATTAATTAGTGCAAATAAAAGAAAATTTAGCATTTAAATTGTAGATTTCATTTCACTCCTTCTTTGTATCCATACAAAATAGTGATAATTATCTTGATGTAAGTTTTTGGACATACGCCATTGCTAAGAACTTTTTCTGTTGAAGAAAAACTAATAAATAAAATAAATCAAAATACACAAGAAAGACAAAAAACACACAAAATTAAGCAAACAATTGCTGTTGTCAACAAGAATATAAACACCACAAAATATATATATTTTTTTTTTTTTGACTACAGCCCCTCCACGCTGAAGTCAGTCTCGCACAACCGAAGTGATTGCGAGCCCTTTGTGGTCCCAAAGGTGAAGTTAAGGAGGAACTTTACGTGCCAGACCAAGGCCTATACGCTTTCTGTTGAGCGTGAGAAAAAATGGACAGCCTAAGTTTCACCCCCATAGATCGACATGCCCTTCGGGCTGGTTCGTACATGTTCGGTTTTTTTTTTTTTTTATCTGTACGTTCAAAACAAACATTGCAATATTGATCAAAAAATTGTTGACTAATGTTATTTTATATTTTTTTAAGAGTAAAACACATGTACACAAATATTTCCTTTTACTAATTATGAGATTTTCAGGTAAGTTATTGAGCTATTTCTGTTTGATTTGTTAGGAGATTAGTTTTGTCCGTTTACAAGTTAACATTGCTTGTGTTATTCTTGGCAAGTAATCATTTCTTATATAAATTTTTGTACACTATAGGCTTATCTTTTTAAATTTTAGGTAGCGTGTGGAGATTTCATCTTATGTTCATGAGCGCACAACGTATAAAATATAAAATCATAAGAAATGTTTTCTGGTGGTGTGTAGCAGTTAACCGCATTTAAGTAAAAGTATTTTAAAATGATTGTTACCAGAGCTGAATTACATTGAGGTGAGTGCACTTAATATAATTTGGGGTATTGCAGGAAAAATTATAAATTCCTAAAGTGTTTTTTACTTCCTGACATGTTTAAAATTATTATTCTCTATGAGGGTTGTTTGATACTGCAAGTAGTTTATCATGTTTAACATGTGGATAGGTTAGGATTATTTATTACAAATCTGTAATATTGAGATACTGCCCTTGGGTTAGCTGGATTAAAAATACAGTGAAATTTGTTAGGTTAGTAACATTATACGTACAGTGATTCTAAGTACAGTGGAATTTACATTTGGTTAGCTTGGAATAGCACCAATTAAAAATTCTGTAAAATCAATTGAACGGTTGGATGTTACTAACCTAATCTAACCAACCAATATACATTTTACAGTGATTTTTTAGGTTATTATCTCACATTGCTGCTTTTTGTATGCAAAATAAACTTTGGACACTTTTTTTTTAAAGGCAGGAAGGCCTTTGAGCTGCGACTGACAGATGTAATTAAGGTGATCAGGAGGTTGAAAGGGAGAAAGGCAGCTGGGCCAGATGGTATAGGGAATAGTCATTTGAAGTTGGGTGATAGGGAGATTGGGAAGTACCTGTTGGAGGTTTTCAAGCAGTCTCTGGAGGAGGGGAAACTACCAATGGAATGGAAGGAGGCAGTGGTAGTTCCCATCTACAAGGGGGGAAATGATAAGGCGGAGCCAGGAAGTTACAGGCCGGTCAGTTTGACGTCCTGTGTAGGAAAAGTGATGGAGAGGTTGGTAGGAAGGTACGTAAAGGGGGAAATGGAAGATCTGGGGTGGGTGGATAACAGGCAGCATGGATTCAGGATGGGGTTCTCATGCGAGACCCAGATGGCTGGGCTGTTGGAAGACCTGGTGGAAGCGGTGGACGGGGGGAAGCAGATAGATGCAATCTTTATAGATTTTGAAAAGGCGTTTGATAAGGTCCCCCATAGGAGGTTAATGGAAAAGGTTGAGTTGCTGGTGAGGGATGGAAGGGTGGTAAACTGGGTGGGTGATTTCCTGAGGAATAGAAGACAAAGAGTGAGAGTGGGTGAGGAAAGCTCCGAGGAGGGGGAAGTGACGTCGGGGGTGCCACAGGGGAGTGTGCTGGGGCCTCTGTTGTTCACAATTATGATAAACGATCTGGGGGAGGGCATGAAAGCCAGATGGAGGCTATTTGCAGATGACTGTGTAGTGTATGAGGTTGTGGGGGAAGGGGGATGTTTAACAGAGGACTTGATAAGGTTGGAGCAATGGACGGAGAAAAATGGAATGTCCTTGAATGTTGGTAAGACAAAAGTTGTCAGATTTACAAAGAGGAGGAAAGTCACAAGAAATGTATATTACTGGAAGGGGCAGGAGATAAGAGAGGCAGCAGGATATAAGTACCTGGGGGTGACACTGAAAAATGACCTAGGATGGGCGGAGCACATAGAGGGGGTGGTCAGGAGGGGAAGGCAGGCGCTGGGGTTGCTTGGTAGGACCCTGCAGGGAGCTGGGAGGAGGACAAAGGAGAAGGCATACTCCACATTGGTCAGGCCAATGTTGGAGTATGCGGCGGCGGTCTGGGACCCCTACCTGGTGACTGAGGTGAAGGAGCTGGAAGGGGTGCAGCGCAGAGCGGCTAGGTGGGTGATGGGAATGTGGAGAAGGAGGGAGGGGCAGGATGGGAAACTGCATAGCCCAACGGAAATGATTAAGGAGTTGGGGTGGGAAACGTTACAGAGGAGAAGAAGAGTGGAAAGGTTGGTCAGGATGTTCAAGGTGCTGAAGGGGGAAGGGGGATGGGGGCAATTGGGAAGCAAAGTACATAGAGGGGAGTACAGAGGACGAAGAGACCACAGATGTAAGCTCCAGAGGGTGTGGAGGCGGACAGAGAGAGGGCGGAACACCTTCCTGGTGAGGACGGGGAGGGAGTGGAATGGGCTGGGGGAGGAAATGGTGGAGGTCAGGGATGGGAGGGAGCTGAGGAGAAAGCTGATGGAGGGGGGGGGGAGAGGGGAGTGAGTGGGAGTTCTTGCCACCGGGTGAAAGCCCAATTGCAGGTTAAGTAATAATAATAATAATAATAATATGTACCTGTATTTACTCTGAAAAAAGTTTTTTCTAAATTCAGACTGGTTTTTGAGAAATCACTGTTTATAGGTTACATTACATTACCTGTGCAGTAAAGGGCCTGTCCCCATGTTGTTCTTTAATTGAGTTGCAGATCTTGTTGTTTTTCATACACAAATTGTCTATTTTTTATTTGGATATTGCAATGCAGTAACATAAATTAACACATTAAAAAAGTTATGTGACTCCTTATTGTGCATTCCAAACCCAAAGCATCAGTCCTTGAGAGCGATATTTTTTAGCAGTTTATAGGTGCAAAATTCTGATTTTTTACGTGAGACAACACATAACCTGACATATAAAATAAATTTTCATTTTGTAACAAATGATTCCTTTTATACGTCAGGTTACGTGCTATTGCAGGTAACTAATCTGCGCTTTGCGCCTCCATACTGCTATAAAAAATCCCTGTCAAGGGTTGGCGTTTTGGTTTGGATACACATTAGAGACTCGTAACTTTTTTTAAAACTATTATTCATGTTTTATTAGGTTATAATATTCAAATAAAAAATATATACATTCTTATATATATGGAAAACCACAGGATCTGCTATGCAATTAGAGGGGAAAATGGTAACAGCTGCTTCACTGCATAAGCTATCTAGCGTGACCTGCAAAATGTGATTTCTTGAAAACCAGTAGGAATTAAGAAAAGCTGTTTACAGTTTTAATAGAGGAAGGTTTTTAGTGTCTGAAGCGGTATTTTCAAAATTTTATAATTTAATTTATGGATAAGCAGCAACAAAAGAAAATTACTTTTTTTAAATTTAGCTAACCAACCATTCACATGATTTTACAAATTTTGTATTGTTTATACTTACCTACTTTAACATTAAACTACTGTTAAACAATTTATTTCAATTTTTTAAAAATATATTTGGGAATTAGCGCAGTATAATCGAAGACGTTTACTGTATTGATGATTGATTTACTTTATTGATGCACAATGAAGTTGTATAATTGTTGGATTGGTTAAGCAAATTCAAGCATCAAGGGTACTGATCAATGGTTTTTAACATTATATTTTCTTAATGAATCCATTGGTAAAACGTTAAAACACTGGAATGGCTAAATTTCCATCGACTGCTTATGTTTTTTTCCGCATGCTCACTTGAAAACAATTACAGGGTTATACTGTAGTTCACAGTTGCAATACTTGGTTAGGTTAGTTACATAAGTGCTGTTAAATCATGAAAATGGTTAGGGAAAGGTAACTTCTTCATAACTACTGTAAAATGGTGTAAGCAATTATTCTTTAGGTAAGTTTACCTAGACTTTAAAAATAATTTATTTGGCGAAGTACATAGTACTAAGAATTACTATTTATCAAATTTGGTTTGTGTGGAAAAGTTGTTACTCTAGGAAATTTCTGAATCCATCTTTGTAGGAATATAAACTAATATTATTAGAAACAAAAAAAGAACAATGTGTGGTATATTTTAATTTTCTAACACGCTCTGAACTCTGCAGTTATGCGATTACCGATAATAATTGTAAATCATTGCAATATACATCCGACACATTTTGTAGTGATTTCACAACTGTACTATGAAGTAATGCCATCGACTGCTGCAAAATAACATGCTGACATCTATTCTTGTGTAGGCATTTTGTTGATACAACTAAAATATGAACATATAGGATATATATAGAATCTTACAAATTTTGGTAACCTACCTACTAATACTCTCCCCAAAGACTTTGGTTAGATACTTAAAGAAAAAAAAAAAAAAATTAACTGCTTATGTGACATGCATTACGTGAAATTAATTCAACTTGTAAACATTTTGCTTGAGTCAAAGCCTAGATTTGCTTAAGCTAATAACAAGCAATTACATCACTTGAGGCCCTGAGAAATAAACTTCTAAAATTGTGTAGTTACTTGGATTGTTAAATACCTAGTTTTTCTGCAATAATGGGCACAAGAGCAATAGAATTATGTTTTTCATATAATTTTTTTTCACATAAATGAGTTTTTGTCAAAAAGTATTTGGAAAAAATATCTATTTGAAAGGACAAAGAAAAATGTTAATTGTAGTACATAAATGAGAATATACCAAAATATTTAATATATCAAATTTCTAACTAAAATGGTTTTGAAATTAATTTATCATTCTGGTATGCATAACTTTTTTCTTTGATACATTTATTTATCAGTTTCATTTCTCTTTAGCACAATATAAATCATTTAACTTTGATTTCTTTTTTGTTTCAGGCTTGTGGAGAACAGCTTTTTTTTAATCTACTCTTTGGCTGGCGAATGTAAATAAGCAATGATTTCGTGAATGCAGCGAGAGAGTTTATTTGATGTATTTTAAAATCACTGATAATATTTATTGATGTATTTTAAAATCACTGATAATATTTATTGATGTATTTTAAAATCACTGATAATATTTGTTTTGTGGCTGGAAGATGGTAACCATGGTGACTTGTGAATTTTTATGAAGATTAATAAAAAGCAGTAAAAATTATTAATGGTTGTCAGAAGGAATTTTTTTTTCAATAATCAATCAAACATCTACACTCTACAGTAACAATTTTCCTTAACTCAAATAATATTTCAATACATATCTTATAAAGTATTCATATATGTACAATACAGACCAATTTTGAGCTAGTCTGATATCAGTATATTAGTTATTATGAACATATACTATCAGAACTACCATTTGCATATAGTGCACATACATACATAACACTAGCCAACAACCATTAAAAAAAAAACACTACTATATACACTTACATAAAAAACAAACAAATCATAGACAAGTACAGATTACGTATTCACTATTATATTCTAGAGCCAATTCCAATAAGTGTATTATCAATAAAAGAAAATAATTTTTTTTAAATAACAATATTTCAATATGAAGGAAAATCTGTATTCTGAAGTTCTTGTATATGTTTGGTATCAATCAATGTAAATTAATCAATCTTTGATATAAAAAAAAATCCGAAAATGATTAATAAATTAAAAAAATTATTGCCTACCAGCTCTGGGTTTTGCATGAGGGTTCAACTTCTCTGACTTCTGAGATTACAGACAAGATTTTAATTAATAATACTATTGGCTTCATTACTAGATTATCTTTAAACCTATAATTTTTTATTTGAATCAGTTCATTGAACTGAAATATTTGCAGCAATTTCTTTAAATGTTTATGAACTTGGATTATTTAAAATACAAATGTAGGTAGGCTTACTAGACCTTTAATGCCATAAGATTGTAATCACATAGGCCTAATTTCACATTTACAACTTAAGTCTTGGAGCTGATTTACATTAATATTTGTGCTAGACTTTGTAATTCTTAAAATTTTATTTTCTGCAATGTTCCAAAGAGCATTGCTCTATTTTGGAACAAAACAATTTAATCTGACAGTTTGTTACAACACTATTCTTCATAAAACAATGCACGTTAGCCTGTATAATATGAATTAGATCTAACATAAAAACTACAAACTGCACATTTGCACTTAAAATATTCATCAAACAGTTAGGCAAAGAGATTAAACATAACATTTAACTCTTAAATCGTCATACTTCATTTTAGTTATCACACTTATGCCTGTATGTGAACGGGATCAGAAATTAGCACTGCAAATGCACTTTTAACACTAATAATTAATTATATCAAACACAAATGATATCAGTAACATCATACTTCATTTTTGGTGTTACAGTAAGCTTCCATAAATGTTTCTTTTTCTCAGAACATACATCAGAAAAATTTTCTTGAATTTAAAAATTACAATAAATTTTTAAATACCTAATGATTTGTTAGATAGCAAACCTTCAAAATATGATTTACTTCCAATTTTTGGATTAACGGCATTGAAGTTTTGTATTGTTTGCCATGGAAAACAATGGAAATAAATAATTAAAAATATAAAGACACAACTGAATCAGCTGTAGTTGAACATACAGAACCAGCGAGGAGAATAAAAATATAATAAAATATATGTTATTATGTTCACTAAAGGTATGCAATGGATGGAGGATGCCCTACATTAATAATAATTAGTAACAGAGAACAAAGCAAATTTGTAAAGAAGAGACTTTTAACAGTAGTAGAATAATAAAATTCCGAAAAGGGCTGTTTCAAAAATTGCAAACATTCCTACACATAAGAAGCCCTTAATCTCAAAGACTTCATTCAGTACACTGGTCATTACCTGCTGCTCACGATCTGTAAAGGTAAGGTAATTAAATTAATGGTGGAAAAGGTAATAAGCATTAGGTTTGTGGTCTTATAAATGTGGTCATTAGAGGCAAACATTAAGTCTCTGTGTTTAAGTGCTCTGGGTTTGATTATCAGCAGGGTCATTAATGGATCTTTTGATAGTGGGGAACACAGCAAACATTGCAGTGGTTAGTTGGTTTTCTCAGAGTTCTTACGTTACTTCACCCACCCATTCTGTCATATCATTAGCATTTTATAGCCCTTCATTTTTTTGTAATGATCTAGAGGTCACCAAGCTGAAAGCTAAATTAATTTCCTTCATTGACAGATATAAGGGTTGAGGATTTGAAGCAAGCAAGATAAACATTTTAATGTTGCTTGCTTCGTCTTCTACAGAAAATTGAATCTAATATTTTGAATTGCTCCTGTGCTGCACTACTTCTGACAGAACGAGTAACCTGCACTTTTTAAGGCATCAAAGAAATTGTTATAACCGATTTCACTGTCTACATATCCCGGAATAGTGTTATCTTTATCACTTTTGGTACAATTTTGCAATTTATCTCTTGCTAGATCAAAAAACGATATCATTGTTCACGTTCAAAAGCTGTAGCTATAGCCCGCGCTTTTCTACTACCGAAGTTACCCGATCGAGCGACGTACTTCGGAACTGTTCGTGCATGTCGATCTATGGGGGTGAAACTTAGGCTGTCCGAGAAAAAATGCCGGTGTTGTCAGTTCCCTCCCCCCTAGAGAGGAACGAAGTGACTAGCCGGCGAATGTGCGTCGTTGCGCTGGGGTCTGGACCACAGGGGTAAGGCGAATTATTACCCCGATGGTCCTTGTATGTTAATAATATTGTAGGCAGCAGTAAACCAGCGTCTCACTGGAGGAAACCTGCTGCCCAATGGTTACGATGACGCGCCCGATGGCCTAAGGATGGACAAAGGGGGAGGATGTTAAGCTTGGTAATGGTGCAGTCCTCAATGGGCCACATTGAGGACTGTATGATTTATAGATCCTGAGTTTAAAGTCAGGACTTTGGGAGCGTGGCAGGAAGGGACACGCTGGTGTGATGTAATAAGTACAGTCCCTGACTGGTGCGCCACTTGTAGGCGACTTCATCCTGCAACAATATTTGATTCACACAAAAGTTAGTAATATTATTAAAAGATTATATACAGTTATGCTTAGTAGAAGTAGGCACTGCGGGGTGGCGTCCTTTCTTGTTTATATAAGCACAATGTTTATACTGGAACACTTGTTAAGAAAAGAACGATAATTAAAGTAATAAGAATAATAAAGAAAGTTTTTTAAATATATAAATTTTACACTATTTAAAACACAATGGAGTATAATTGTGAATTACTGTTGTATATTATATATTATATATTATATATTGGCAGTAGTTCAGTAAGAATAGTAATAATAGGTTAATAATAATAATATAATAATAAAATAATAACAATTTCCACTTCAGATTGATTTCGCCCTAAGAGTTAGTGATGAATTACATGCTAATATTATAGGATATGTAAGCATGTAAATGGCACTGTGGTTGGTGTCCATTGCGACTGCACATGTCCTAAATTCTTGTTAATAAAATAAAATAAATAAATAAAATGAGATAAATAAAACAATTAAAATAAATAGTTAGTTCTGAAGGCCTTTCATTCATTTTTTGTGTGGCACTGTTTTATAGTAGAATTGAATGTAGGTTGTCGAGGCAGAATTCTCTAAACAGTCCGCAACCGAACATAGTATTTATCTTGCTGTTTCTGAGAGCGGAATTTTCTGATCGGTCCGCACCCGAATGTAGTGGTTGTCTTGTTGTAGCCACGCCCATCAGGACGAGGCAGCCAATCAGCGACTATCTCTGGTGGGAGTTGATGTTCGCTGAGTTGCGGCGAGCTGTGCTTGTAGAAACTATGGTGGCTTTTCACAGAGAATGTGTTTCGGTCTTCTGTGTTTCTGGTTGTCTTGTATGTCATATTTGCCCAGGGCATTGATGAGGGGGTTTGGGTGGTTTTCCAGGTTCTTGTAGAAGTCCACTGTGAGTTGATGGATGAAAAATCGTATTGTGTCAATGCCGAGTTCTGCATGGAGCTTTCTCATGGGCACATAAGTGGGTGTTTGTGCGATTCTTCGAAGGGCTTTATTTTGTATTGTTTGGAGCCTTTGAATGTGTGTTTTGGCCGCAAATCCCCAGGCTGGGGCTGCATACGTCATGATGGGGCGGAGGTAAGCCTTGTATAGGGTCTTGCCATTTTGTGGTGAGAGGCTGTTTTTGTGGTTTAGAATGGGGAAGACTTGTGTCATTCTTGTGTGGGTGGCAGCTATTTTGTGACGTATGTGCTCCTTCCAGGTTAGCCGTTTGTCCAGGTACACCCCCAGGTACTTGACACTGTCCTGGTATGTTATTGGAGCATTGTATAGGCTGAGTTGTGGTAGGTTTGGTGGTATTTTTCTCCTTGCAAAAAGAACAGCTTCTGATTTGCCCACATTAACTGCTGTTCTCCAGTTTGAGAACCAGTTTTGTAGGAGGTTGAGTGTTGATTGCACTTTCTCTATAGCTAGAGTGCATTTGGTGGAGCTGGCGAAGACCATAGTGTCGTCCGCGTAGCAGGCGAGACTTGCGCGGCCAGTTGATGGTAGGTCATGGAGATAGATGTTGAACAGGAGCGGACCTAACAGGCTGCCCTGCGGCACGCCTGCCAGGATGGGATGTGATGGGGAGACTGCTCCTGGGATGCTGGTGTGAAAACTTCTGCCCTTGAGGTATGAGGCTAGAGTCTTGGTGTAGCCGTCTGGCAGGGCAGTCTGGTGCAGCTTGCAGATCAGACCTTCATGCCAGACTCTATCAAAGGCTTTTTCAATGTCAAGGAATGCAGCAGCCGTGTACTGCCGCCATTGAAATCCTTTTGTGATGTGCTCGGTGATTCTGAGCAGCTGGTGGGTGGTAGAGTGCTTCGCCCTGAAGCCAAATTGAAAGTTGGGAAGAACTGCATGGTTGTCGGTGTGGTTTTGAAGTCTTTCTTTAAGCACACCCTCAGCCACTTTTGACAGTGTACTGAGGAGGCTGATAGGTCGGTAGCTTTTGACATCTGTTGGCTTTTTCCCAGGTTTGGGTAAGACAATGACCTTCGCTTCCTTCCATACTGTGGGCCAGGTTTCTGTGACGAGGATGCCATTAATACAGGTGGTTAGGGCAGAGAGAGCTGGAGTTTGTAAGTTGCGGAGGATTATTGTATGAATTCCGTCAGCTCCTGGTGCTTTGTTTGGTTTCATTTTGTTTATGATTTTTTTCACCTCTATGTCATCTGTGAGTAGAGGGGCTGTGGTGGTGGGGGTTGCACATATGTGCGTAGCTCTTTGTTCTATCGAAGCGATTTGCGCCTGTGGAATGCGCGCCTCATTCGGTCTAAAAGCTTCGCTGAGGCTGCTGGCTATGGCGTCACACTTCCCTTGTGTGAATGCAGTGGAGCCATCTGCACATTGAAGAGGGGGAATTACGGTGGATTTCTTTGTCAGAAGCCGAGTGGTTTTCCACAGGGAGTTGTCAGTTGTTGTTAGTTCAGCGACTTTTATGTCCCAGGCTGCAGCCCTGTGGAGTGAAATTTCGTGCTGGATTTCACTTTGTAGCTCTCTTAGGAGCCTTTTAGACTCAAGGCAATGGCGATTTCTCTGCCAGTGTCTGCGGGCTCTGTTTTTGCGGGCTATTAATTGGCTGATATGTTGTGGCAGTTCTGCAGTGTCAATCGGTTTCCTCTTGCGCATGGGGATAGATGTTTTCACCCCTGCTGTTATTGTGGATACCAGGTGAGCAGCGTATGCCTGAAGGTCTTGTGGGGTATTAATGGCCTCATTGTAATTGATGTTTTTGGCTATGTGTGCATTCAGTTGGTCCCATTTTGCTTTTTTATAGTCAGGTACTAGTTTTTCAGTGCAGTTGAGAATGGTTGCATTTTCTATCTGAACTAACACTGGGAGGTGGTCAGAATTTAATTCATGAATGACTTCTAGCTCGTAAATAAAATTTGTATTTTTGTACATGGTGATGTCCAGTATATCAGGCTTTTGTCGGGGTGATTCAGGATATCTAGTGGGTTCATATGGAGCGCATACCATATATTGCCTGTTACTTTGGTGTTTTTGTAATACTCGGCCATTGCTGGTTACACCAGTGCAGTTCCAGGCCGAGTGCTTAGCATTTAGGTCCCCCATCGCTAAGATGGTAGGGGCACTATTTATTAATGCTGACAGGTTCTGGTTGTCTAGAGTACGACCGGGTGGGGCATACATGGATATTAGTGCACATTTCCTGTTGTTGATTCGGACTTCCACGCCAACAGCCTCTAATTTTCCTAGGTCTGGCAGCTGAATTGGCTGGTGTAGGATGTCTGCTTTAACGGCGAGTGCTACTCCACCTCCTCTGTGCTCTCCTTTTCTATTTAAACGGTGGATTACATACCCTGGTATTTTGATTACATCGGTAGGTTGAAGTTGGGTTTCGGTGATTGCTAGCACCTGAATTTTGTGTTTCAACAGGAAATCTGTTAGTTCGTGTAACTGCGATTTAACTCCCCTGGCATTCCATGTGGCTGCAGTATGGATGTCGCCAGTCGCAGGTTTATTTGCTGCCATGTTGGATCAATTCGAAAATTCCCTGCACGAATTGAGCAGCGAGAGTTATTCTGTGGACTGGGTTGACTGTGGTGTCGCTCCAGGCAGCTAACAAGTTACATAGGTCGCGACCAATGTCTGCAAAGGCTGGATTATTGGCTTGTGTTTGATGTAAGTTTGTCTCCAGTTGCGTGACGTCTCGGAGATTTTGCTGTTCCATTTCTGGTGTAGTCTGCTTTGGAGGGCAGGGAAAATATAGAGGAGTTGAGTTCTGAGCAGATGTTGGATGATGGACCGACTGTGGCGACTCTTGCGTATGAATAGAAGATTCATTAACTGCAGGAGAGGTAACTGACTCCTCTGTGTTCATCTGTTGCTGTGTTTGTTCCTCTGGGAGGTTCTGAACAAAGTCCATCATTCTGTCCTGTGTTGGGGTTTTTGAGGCTATGATCTGATTCTGATTCTCAGAGTTGTATGTGGTTTCCCTCCTCTGTTGCTTCGGTGTTCGCTGTTGTCTGGTGTTTTTCCACTCGCGCTGGGACTGGCGTGGGAATCTGCGTGATGTGCGTGAAAAAGACGTGTGTGGATAGTTTTCTTCATAGCTTTCGAAGTACTGGTCATTGAGTGGTTGGTATCTGTTTCCAGTGAGCATCTGAGGCGGTGGGGCAGTTCTCCACTGTTGTTTTTGGCCATAGCCTGCATGTCTGGTGTTTTGGACTGTGGTCCATTCATGTTGACCATCCAGCAGCTGCTGTGGTGGGTGAGGGGGATTTATTGGAGCATGAATCTGTGGTTGGCCCCAAGCAGGCTGCCTGGGAGGCGGGGCGGGCTGCCAGCGGCTTCCAGTAGACTGTCTTCCCTGTTGCTGTGATTGTTTCAGCGTTTGAGGTTTTAGTTTGGCTTGTTCTCTCAAGAAGTAGGGACATTTAGTGTATTTGGCATTATGAGCCAGTTTGCAGTTGACACACTTGGCTGGCTTTGGGCAGTTTTTGTCTCTGTGGTTTCCCGAGCAGTTTGGGCAGACTATAAGGAATCTGCATTGGGCAGTGACATGTCCATATTGGTAGCAGCGCGAGCACTGCTTTGGAGTGTTGGGGTGCTTGAATGGCACAAATTTAACTCGGAGCCCTAGTACTGATGTAAGTTCGCTTACTGAAGATTCGCTGCCCTGAGGGAGATCAATCAGGAACATGTTGAGAGGCTCTCGGGTACGCTGACTGTACATCTGGTGTACAACCAGTACTGGGACGTTTTTTGCTTGGAGCTCGGCAGTGATGCGATGTGTGCATGTGCCTGCGGGGATGTATTGCATTACCAGCTTGACTGGTTTCTCAGCTGATGTGCGGGAAACAAAGTGCTCTAACTTCCGGCTTTCAATTGTGTGGAGCCCTTTTCGGTAGTCAGTAAGTGAGTTGAAGACATACATCGTGCCACGTTCTGTGTTCTTGGCAGTGAAAGTGATGTCTTGGCTTTTGAGTGCATCGTACAGGGCGTGATATGGATTGTTAACGGTGTGGTTAACTGTAATTGGTGCAGATCGGAAGGGCCTCTCTTGGGGGGCATCTGCATTTGAGGCTGAAGCCTCTTCAGTTGTGAGCGGTGATGCAGGCGCTGGTAGTCCCTGAGAAAGGTTCGCCGCACTTGTGAATGGGGCATTCACATTGCCCTGCTGACTATCATGGTGGTCGCGGTTGTGTTGTTTCGAGGGGTAACCTAGCTGCGCTTCTGGTTTCCTCTTTTTGGGGATGGCACCATTGTTAACTGTGTCCATTTGGTTGTCTCTGTCTTTGTTGTGGTTGAACTTGATGAAAGGATCCAACTCCACCGTTAGTGCTTGGCTAGATGCCATGGTGGAGAGGGGAATTGTGCCTGAGGGGCGGTTACGGTCTCCTAACAAACTGAAGGGAGAGATGCACCCGCAGTCCGACCAGCCCTGGGACTGAGTTAGCCAGGGCTTCGCGGCTAGGCAAGAGGCTCTGAACCTCGGGTGTCTTTCTCTCTGGTTTTAAGCCTACGATGCGTATATTCCGCGGTAGAACAAAACTTCAACAAATGGCTGCGGGGACAGAAAGTAGATCATTTGGCAGAGCTACATGTTCACTCTCCTGATGCTACGACTCGAATCTCTGTCGTGCTCCAGCTGGGAATGTCTGTGCTCACCACAAAATATTCCGAAACAGAAATATGGTCAACAAACAAAGAAAAAGTACTAAGTGAACAAAAAAAACATCTTGCTCAGCCAATGACAGACGAGCTGTCTCCCTGTTTGCTGTGCACCATGTCCTGCCCGAGCCTCTGGACGATGCGGACCTGTCCTGCATACACCAGAGCCATGCCTAGGCGCATCACTTATAATGAAAGATACGAGCGCGGAATCGCCCTTGAGGTCAAGACCCCGTTTTTCGCAGCGGAGTTGCACTCTGTGAGGGCACTCCCTGCGGACCTAGGCGAGCGAATCGAGGTGGACCAATCGTTGTGCGGGGCGCATTTGCGGCCATGTCCGGAGGACCGGAACAGGGCCACAATTTACGTGTGGTCCGCGCAGCAGATGTGGGATCTGGAAGATTTCGCGCAAGAGCAGCAGCCTCAGCTGCACCTAGAAGAGCAGGCTGTTCGATTGCGCGCATCGTGCAGCGAATCGCCTGCAAAATACACCTCGTGGGCCATCTACGAAATGATGCTGCTGGTAGAGGAGGCAAACGAAAGTGGGCGAACAACACCAGAGCCCGCCCCAGCAGCACCAGCAACACCAGAGACACGGGACGTCTCGACGCAGTCTGCGCCCCCGCAGCCTGCCCCAGAGCTGCGCCACAGCAGCTGCCAGACTGTCCCAGCTGTGCGGAGTCGGCACCAGTGGAGCCAGACGCCCGCCCCAGCTAAGTGCCGGGAATCTGGCACCCAAGCAGCTGTTGTCACAGCTCAGAAGAGCACCACTGCAGCTCTTCACGTGGCACAAGGATTCTCTCCACTGCTGCCACCGCCGGTAGCCTCTACAGCCACACAGACCGCCCCCAAGGCGGCCTCGGCTGCGGGGAGATCGGCGCGGCAGCCAGCACAGGAGCAGCCCAGTCAGCGCACACAAGATCGCCGCGCGCCCTGGCACTTTGTCGTCCTAAGGGGCGGCAGGGGGGCCGGGGCACCTGCCGAAGAAATCGACGCAGCCTTGCGCTCGGCCGGCCACAAGCCGACCAGGTGCTGGCACGTCTGCAGCAGGGCAACAGGGAGCCTCACTGGCCTCTACAGAGTGGCCTTAGCCACTGTTCAGGAGGCCACTCGCCTGCTGGGGGCCGGCCTCATCATCAGAGGCGCCCACTGCGCAGCTGAACCAGCCCACACCAGACAGCAGCTCCCCAGGGCCTGGGGCCGCACCGAGCTGCAGTCTACTCCGCGCGGCGCAGTGCTGCAGTTGGCAGAAATGTTAACTGTGGTTCTGAGCCGCGCTAGGTACACACCGAGCCAGCCGTGGGCAGAGGGGACTCGTCCCCTCCACCGGCCTAGCCCCTCTTCCCATTAAAGGGAGGGGTCAGCAGCCCATGGTCTAGGAACCTCGAAACACACACAACACACTAGCTAACACAGTAAATCAGTCCAGCCTTTGCCCACACGCAAATAAATAGATCAACAAGTTCTTCAAACAAGTAAATAAAAATCAAAACAAACTGAGCAGCCAAGGCCAACTGCTCAGCTTAAATTAATATTCACCCCCCTTCCCCCCCTTTAAATTTAAATTTTAAACTTAAAGGGAGGGCTGGACAACACACGAGTTTAAAGTAGAGTCACCACACGAAATTAAAGTAGATTATACCAGGCCATTTGCAACAAAACAAAGCTTCGCAGCTTATTTAGAAAGTCATTTACAAAAGTCAAAACAGAAGTCACATAGGTCAAAACAGGAGGTTATGGGTCGGCAGGACGCCACCTGGTACTCCTAAAGGGTCGCGGAGTTCGATGCCAAGTTGCGGCATTTGGGCCCCGCGGCCCTCACTGGCGATGATGTTATCCCTTTATCAGTCAGACGAGAGTCTGCTGGGGGGGTGCTTCATTAAGCACTGATACTGAGCCGCCTGCCGCCTGATGAACTCAAGGCCATCAAAACTCTGAAATCCGACCATACCATTGTAATCCTCCCAGCCGATAAGGGTCGTGCTACAGTCATACTTGACAAATCAGACTATGAGCAAAAAATTACTGATTTGATTACCACAGATCAATATACAAAACTGGTAAAAGATCCCACAACCAGCATTGAAAGAAAAGTGTACCAAACTCTAAAAAAACATCAGAATCACATCCCAGAAAAAACTAGATCAGAACTGACACCACACAGCAGTAAAGCGCCCCACATTTACAGTCTTCCAAAGATTCATAAACCCGACATGCCTCTGCGCCCGATCATCAGTTGTTGTAATTTACCATGCCAGAAACTATCAAAATATCTCCTGAAAATTGTTGAGCCACTAGCAGGACAGACAGATACATTTGTCAAAGATTCTAATCATTTTATTTCTATAGTCAAAACACTGAAAATAGAAAACAACGATACCCTGGTGAGTTTTGATGTCCAAAGCCTCTTCACTAATGTGCCAGTAGCCAAAACACTCAGCATTGTCAAGGCCAAATTGGAAGCTTATCCAACCCTAAAGGACAGAACTATAATACCAATCCCATCCATCATGGAAATGATTACCCTCTGTGTCACCACAACATACTTCCAGTTCAAGGATATTTTCTACAAACAGACCGATGGCATGGCAATGGGCTCTTCTCTTTCACCATTTATGGCCAATATATTTATGGAAAACTTTGAGCAGGAAGCACTTAGCAAAAGTAATAGCCCTCCTAAAATCTGAAACAAATATGGACTTCAAACAGCATTCCGTTCTAAATCTACTATTAAAAGTATTGTTACCAAGGTGAAACCAGCCACAGAAAAATTACAAACTCACAACTGTGTGTATCAGATCCCCTGTGAATGTGGCCACACATGTACATAGGTGAAACTGGCAGAGCTCTATCCACCCGAATCAAAGAACACAAAAACAACTGCAAGAAGGGTGAAACCCTAAAATCCAAACTTGCTGAACATACATGGGAAAATAGCCACAAAATTATCTGGGAAGACTCCACACCACTCATACAGGAATCTGATAAAATAAAAAGGAAAATCAAAGAATCAGCCTTCATTATTAGCAATAAAAATATTTTCAGCCAGCAGAGCATTGAATTAAAAAATATGTGGATCCCTTTGATAAAGAGAGAAACATCCCTGCAGCACAAAACAATAGCCAATACTCAACCCACCATAACCAATCCGCTTTAACTACATGGTGCACAGCCAATGGGGAGACAGCTCGTCTGTCATTGGCTGAGCAAGATGTAGCCCTTTCTCTGATAAATACCCTCATTTTCCAGCCCCTTCTCACATCACTTCGCACCAGGCAGTGGTGCAGAGAGGACAGTCTCTCTAAGGCCTAGCTTCGCTGTTCAGATCAGTGTTTGTCAGCCACCACTGCCCTTAGGTTTTAGGCGACCGGCGGGTCGGATAGCCCGCGAACCGCAACAGGGAAATGGCGGATGCGCAGGGTGAGGGACACCGGACACACACACCGATAGAGGCGCAGAGTGCGAAACTCAAACGCGACCGAGCGGACGACGACGACCACGATTTCAAACTGGCAGGAGGGAAGCGAGCTCCGCGATGCAGCTCACTCGACAGGGGGAGGGGGAGCAGGAAAGTCTCGCTAAACAACAACGAGTGCGCGCACTACGACAAGAGCTCAGACAACAAAATCACAGCCACGGTCAGTACGGCAAACAGGTACGCCCCGCTGGCAAACCCACAGCCGGAAAACACATCTCCGTCACAACAACCAAATTCACAACACTGCGACACTCCGAATAGGTACAAAGGAGTGCCTATCATGGTAAAAGAAACACAAAAACTAAAAGAAATTGCCACGTTTCTTAACCAGCACAGAGTACCATTCAAAAACACCATTACGCGCAGACGGGAGCTCCGGCTCAGTTTTGAAAATAGGGAAGGGTACGGAAAAGCCCTAAAATTCCTGAAAGACAACAACATCTACCATCACACGTTCGCACATCCAGATGAGCGAAATACCAAAGTAGTAATTAAGGGTTTGTATCCCGCAGTAGAAGAAGCCGAGATCAAACAGGAACTAACAGATAAGGGTTTCACAGTAATCGATGTGCGCAATTTTGAAATCAGCCGGCCCGACGCCACAGGAACACCAAAACGAACCCGATCCGGAACTTTCTGCGTGACACTGGCGGCCCCCGCGGAGAACATCACGTCACTCAAAACCCTGTACTATACATCTGTAGTGGTACAGAAATACAAATCCCGCCCTCAAGATGTCGCACAATGCAAACGCTGTGGTGAATTCGACCACACACAGGCCCACTGCAATAACCCACCAAAGTGCGTTAGGTGCGGGGAAAAACACACGAGGGGGGACTGCAAGAGGGACGACCATGCAGACAAGTTCTGCTTTAACTGCAACACTCAGGGCCACACCGCAGCATGGAAGCAGTGTCCCGTGTTCCTGAAAATCGTGGCAAGCAGGGAACAGAGGCAAGCCAGCGCACCACAGACACCCAGACAGACGGCACCCACTCTCAGTCAGGCGGATTTCCCTCTCGCCCCGTGCACGTGCAACCACGCGCATAAACAACAAGCAAGCCACAACAGCGCCCGCAGACAACAACAGAGCTCGCGCACACCCGGAAGACTTTCTCGGAAACGCTGGCTGGGCCCGCACCAAACACAAACACCCCAGCACAAAACAGAATGGAAGGTAACACCTTTAGTGACATGTTCGAGCTGGCGGAAATACTTAAACTCTGTAACTTTACACAGCTCATCGCACAACTGAAACCACACTTCGACAAATTCCGAGCTGCGACATCTCTACAAGAAAAACATTTCATATTATTGTCTGCACTAATGAATCTCGCTTCACCCTAAAATGGCACAGAACCCGGGGAAGTCTTTACAGGTTCTAATATTTAATGCACATGGCCTCCAAAATAAAATCTATGAACTGGAACAGTTACTTTTTGTATACGGGATCGATGTCGCTTTCATCTCTGAAACTTTTCTAAAACCGCACATACGAGCGTACATATGCGGTTAAACAATATACAGAAAAGACCGCCCCGCACTCCGCGGCGGCGGTACAGCCATACAAATAAAACACAGAATTCACCACCACCCGATAACAATAAATGGATTACAACACATTGAGGCCACCAGCATTAACGTCCGTAATAATAATTCACATGTTTGCATATCTGCGGTATACAAGACGCCACAAGACCCACTCACACCACAGGACCTCAATAAATTAATGGAAGTCGAAGATCAATTTTTTATAGCAGGGGACTTAAACAGCAAACACACTGACTGGGGCTGCACACAAACAATCGCCAACGGGAACATTCTACACGGCCACGCGGCAACGGGAAACTACATCATTCTTGCGCCTGACTCCCCGACATGCTATCCAGTAAGTGGTGGCACTCCAGAAATTTTAGACATAGACCTAACAAACATACCAAACGCTCAGCTAAACACAGAAACATTAGATGAACTAAACTCCGATCACTTACCGGTGCTAACACAAATAACTTTTAATGCTACATCCAACATACAACTCTTTAATAATAACCTAAAAATCACAGATTGGGACGGGTTTAAGGAAGAACTTATAGACACCCTAAATCAGCCCCCCGAAATAAATTCACCTGAGGAAATAAACCCACACGTAAAACTTTTCACAGACACAGTAAAAAATGCCATTAAAAAACACTCTCGCTTTGAAACAAAAAGGCAGTTCACTCGAACACACTACCCCGATCTGGATTATTACATATCTCTTAGGCGGCAAGCCAGAAACAGAGCACAAAGACTCCGCACACCAGAAGCCAGAAACGAATACAACAGACTAAATAATCTCGTACAGCGCAAATTAAAACAGGAAAAAATAAATCAATTCAGAAACTTAATAAACGAAGTAGCCACAAAACCGCAGGAAATGTGGAAACTATCTCGCAGGCTCTGCGGTAACAAAAAATTTATTTCAACTCCAGCTATTATAACAGCCACCGGGGCTAAATACATCGCAGCGGACAAGGGCAACGCAGTCGCAGACCTTCTAGAAAAACAATTCTCCCCGAACACAGACGTAAATGGCAGAAATTTCACTTTAACAACAACACAGGCGGTAAATAACTTTCTACAAACAGGCACGCAATCTGTCCCTGAATCAATAACATCAAGGGAATTTTTAAAGTTAATTAAAGCCAGTCCGAACAACAAATCAGGCGGCACGGACGTAATAAACTACGAAACACTTAAAAAACTCCCTCTAGAGGCACTTGAATATTTACTGGCGATATTCAACACTATACTAACACATAAACCTTACCCCGACTCCTGGAAACTAGCAAAAATAATCACAATACCTAAACCAGGGAAAAACCCAGCCATTCCAGAAAACAGGCGACCCATAAGCCTTTTAAACAGCATGAGTAAAATTTTTGAAAAAGCATTACTCTCGCGCCTTCAAGCACACGCAGAGGAACACAATGTGATTCCAGACATTCAGTTTGGTTTCAGAAAAGGTCATTCAACAATCCACCCCTTAATAAAAATCGTAGAAGCTGCTACCGACGGATTTAATAACACATCTAAAGCTTACACTGTGATGACAATGCTCAACGCAGAAAAAGCTTTCGACAAAGTCTGGATTCCGGGCCTTATTCAAAAATTCATAAACTTTAATTTCCCCGACACATATATTTACCTGGTGGCCCACTATTTATGGCGTCGTAATTTTTATGTTGGTTTGGACGGGGCTAAATCGACTACTCGTGAACTTACAGCTGGGGTGCCGCAGGGCTCCCCTCTCTCTCCTTTCTTCTATAATATTTACACAGCCGACATACCGCACGAAAACGCCTACGTACAGATGTATGCGGACGATACAGCCATAATTAAACAATCCGGAAACTTAAAATATGCCATGGTTTGCGTCCAACGACAGCTGACAGCACTTGAGCAATTCTACACTCGGTGGCGAATTAAAATAAATGCAGTAAAATCAACCACGCTTGTAATATCAAAACGTAGAGGCAGACCAGTCAGGGAGCTAGAAATTTTTCATCAACCCATTCCTAATGTTACACAGGCAAAAAATCTAGGACTCACGCTAGACAGAACACTACTATCGGGAAAACACATCGCTCGAGCAACAAACATTGCAACAGGATCCTTAAGAAGCCTGTACCCAATGTTAAAAGCACCTAATTTACCACGCAGGAAAAAACTCCAACTTTACACTCAAATTGTACGCCCGCAGTTGCTATATGGATGCGAGGTCTGGGGCTATGCTGCAAATCACCATATAAATCGGCTACAAGTTAAACAGAATAATTTCCTAAGGGCCATTTTAGATTGCAATAGATTTACGAGTCACGAAACTATTCACAACGCACTTAAAATTCCGTACATCCGCGAAATAATATCAAAGAATAATAATAAAATGTATCTAGATTTACCACAGCACGAAAACGCACTGATTAATTCAATAGCGATTTACGACCCGTCCGAGCAACGTAAACATAAAAAACCTCGTTTAAATTAAAACGATAAATATTAAAAAAGAAAGCGACATGGATTCAGTTTTTAAAAGGTCTACAATAACTTTAAAATTACATATAATAGCTCTCCGAACACCTCGTGCGGGGGCCTGCGGGGCCCCGGCCAATCACAGGCCCAGAAGCTCTCTGATTGGTCGGGGCGCTGAGGGCCTCCAAACAAAACTGTTTTTCCGCCCGACCCCAAGGCAGTCGCACTCCAGCTCCGGGTGAGTTCACACCGCGCGGAGCCTACAGTTTAAAGTTTAAAGTTTACACGGCCTATACAATCCAAAATGGTCCGAAGCTTGCAGGTGTAGGTTTTGACCCACGTAGGGTTCACTGCCAGTGTTGTTAGGGCTGACTCCCTATGCCTGAAGGGCGAGACCCGCCTAGTAGGCTTCACCTCCTGTGCCGGCCGCGTTTCGGAAGGCATGGGATTTTGAATTACCAAAGCTAGTTCCGTAAACTTATCATCACCTAATAAATATTTATTTTCCCTTCCCCGGGGTACGTAAAATTTTACAGCCACACCACTACAACACGCGCAACAATCCACACACACGTCGTAGCACCTTGTCAAGGCAGAATCATGCAGGTGAACTGGTAGAGGGAGCTGCCCCAGCCCTCGCTGGGGATCCGGGCCGAGAGGCATGCATGCCCGTCAGGGCAGGGCTCTGGGGGCATGTACAGTAGCTTTAAGTCTAGATTTTAAAAAAATATAAAAATAATAATAATAAAAAATAAAAAAATAATAATAAAAAAATAATAAAAAATTTAAAAAAAATTAAAAAAAAAAACCTGGACAAGGGCATCTCTCTGCTCGAACAATAATAGAATAGGACGACCTTCATTTATTAATTTCACTTTCTATTTTTCAGGTTTAGAAGACAACAGCCTGGGGGCTAGCTACAGCAATACTGGTTTAGCCTAACTTTGACCGAACTATATTGGAACGCAATAGATCGGTCCTTCAGGCGGCCAGTGGTTTACTAATCTATGTAATTTCTTTTACCGTATCACCAACACGACCACACAATGATATGCCTGTGCGAGTGACGGCCTGAACTACCTGTTGTTACATGCAATAATGGGCTAACTACCCTAGCATGTTTCTGTGTTCCCAGGGGTTCGTAGGAGCGGCTTGCACAGCTTTACACTACATGCCACACCCGAATTTAACTAGGTCACTTTAAATTACAGCACACCGACAAGCCTCTACTGCACACCAACACGACACTACATCACGCCAGTTAGCCGATCTAGCTGGTGGGGAGCCTCTCTCCCCCGCCGAATTAGGTACACGTAACTTTTCTAGCATTACACAACCTACCAGCGCACACACAGGCCCGTGTGCCAAACTTATCCCACAAGACACGCGCCCCGCCCGTTGATCCAAGTGATTCTACAAAAGTGTGGGGTGCACCTGATTTACAATGCACTAAGCGAGTTATAGAAACTTCGGTTTCTTGTCTCGCACACACTAACTGCCCCGGATGGCAATATGATATATTGGCGGCGGCCCCTTCTCAGTCGCACCTGTGTTTCCGTACCATGTGCGTCTCTGCCTGAGGACGGGAGCAGATAGCAGTTTCCGAAACGTCGCTTGTTTCTGTTTTGGTAAAACTATTGTATTTTTTTTTTGTCTTTTCGTTTTGTCGTGTTTTTGTCTCGTTTCAACTGTTGTGCTGAATTATTTTGGTTTCAATATTTTTGTGTTGTCATAAATTGTGTTTTTTTTTTTTTTTGTTCACTTAGTACTTTTTTCTTTGTTTGTTGACCATATTTCTGTTTCGGAATATTTTGTGGTGTTTATATTCTTGTTGACAACAGCAATTGTTTGCTTAATTTTGTGTGTTTTTTGTCTTTCTTGTGTATTTTGATTTATTTTATTTATTAGTTTTTCTTCAACAGAAAAAGTTCTTAGCAATGGCGTATGTCCAAAAACTTACATCAAATCATGCACTCCCATTGCACAAATCTTTTAAAGATAACAGTGATAATTACATGAAAATGATTCGATTTTATTCATAAAAGTAGGTATGCAATCATTTGATCAATGTTTTTTATGACACGTTTAATTATCGTCCGTAAACCGACTTTACAGACAACCAATTTATTTTTTATGAAATTTTATTGGTTTCATTTAGACCAATGAAAGTATAAACCTACTTCACACAATGTCTGTCATCAAAACTTCTGTTCATTTACTTTTTACGAGCATAAGTCTTTATAATAATACTACATTAATAAACAATCTTGAACCCAAAAATTTATTTTATATTTAAAAATTCACTGCAGACAAACTAAGTTATGCGCATTGACGCCAAACATTAGTGCTCCTCGAATCCGCACAGACCGCTATGGCACATCGCCGCCTCGCCCCGAGCGTGTGCGACGTGAACGCACCTGGGTGCAGGGTGGTGCAACGCCTCGAACGTAAGCTGCCCTGCCTAATCGACTGTCGCCCGCGCGAAAGTCGACCAAGGGGGTACTGTTAGGTGACCTGATTACCTGGACTTTGAAATTAACATTCAGCACTCTATAAAACAATATTAATTAAGTAATGACTATGCTTAAATATTAATTGTAATTCTGGACTTTAGCACGATCAGGCGGCGTGCATGGCCCGGGATTACTTTTGCACACGACACGTTTTCGCGGGAGCGAGGCTGGGGAGTCGTGCGGACGTCACAGCCATCGCCAGTTAATCACCGCCCTCTGTGGAGACGAGACGCGAGTCGCCCGCGGAGCCTCTCGACCTCCGCCCTTGCTATCTCTACCGGAATTGCGTGAGTTTTCAGCACATTAGAAACGTGTCCTGTAGAGCGCGGCTCCCAGTAAGCGGGTCATGCACGACGCAGCGCATGTATAGTGTGCCTGACAATAAACCACTTTGAATTGAGCCCCGCGTATTTGTTACAACGCCCGTAGTATAGCGTCCCTGGTGGCTAAAACAGCCGGGGATAACTCTGACGGAACGACCCTTACTGCCTGCCGGCCACGTGGCGACGTCACACCCTGAGTCAAGAGTCTCGGCTACGCACTAGCACGTAGCTATTATTGCTAGTTGGCGCCCAGAAGCAACTCCACACCCTCAACATCACCTTGGCAGAAGGCAGAAGGCGTCAGCATATATAGGTACCAGATAAATCCGTCGATTGCTGCAAGCTTTATCTACAAAATGTACTGTCCACTTTACAAAATATGTCTACAGCATTTCTGTATAGGTATGCTTTTAGCAACAACTCCATGCATGAACAACTGGCAGTAGGCCACGCGAAAAATGCTATATGAATTTAAAAAAAATTTCAAATTTTATTGGTTTCATTAAGACCAATGAAAGAATAAACCTACTTATTACAATGTCTATCGTTATCAAAACTTATTACTTTTAGAGTTAGGACTTTATAAATACTACAATAATAAACACCTTTGAACCTCAAAATTTATTATATTTTTAAAATTTCACTGCAAAAAAACTAAGTAATGTGCACTAATACCAGCTATATGTGTCGATTGCTGCAAGCTTTCTCTACAAAATGTACTGTCCACGTTTTCAAAAGGGGTAGACAGATTTTATGTATATGCTTTTAGCAACAACTCCGTGCATGAAAAACTGGCAGTAGGCCACGCGAAAAATGCTATGGATTCAACATTTTTTTTTAAATTTTATTGGTTTCATTAAGACCAATGAAAGAATAAACAGACTTCTCACAACATATGTCCTTATCAAAAATTTTATTTATTTACTTTTTTAGAGCATAGGTTGACGACAGTCATCGTGCCCTCCTAGGTTTAGAAGACGTTTCTGCCTATCAACGGGTACCTGAGGGGGGCACACCCTTTTTTCCCCCCCTGTGCATTTCTGTGCAGTGCTACGTACCAGGGACGCAACCGCGTGCGCCGTAACATCTCTGATAAGGACCACTCAAAGGCGGATATTTCCTTTATAAATTGTAAATATTTGTTAAATAATAATTATATGTTCAATAGGGTTTATGTGTTGTTATATTGGGGCCGCACCTGGCTCGCAGCGAACACTCTGTCTCTCCGCACCGACTTTCCCCCTCCTCCTCTCTCCCCTCGCGCGGCACAGGGCGCGACTGTGGCGGGAGGGGAGTCAGTCGCCGCTTGGCTGTCGAGCAGGGGTGTATACCATTTGTCCGAGTGACCACTTCTCCGAATGACCACTTGTCCGAGCTCCTTTTGTTCGAAGGACAACTTGTCCGAGTGACCACTTGTCCGAGCGGCCAACTCTCCAAGCTCTGAGGGGCGGATGGTGTCTCCCACCCGCTCGACCTTGCTCCGCCCTGCCTCCTCCTTGACAGCTAATCCCAGCACGGCCGATAGGCCGCCAATCAGCAATAACAGTTATCACACTGGGAGGTGGCTACCAAAACTAAAACAGCTCGTAAAATTACGTACATAAAGCGGATAAGTCGAGCAGGCGTAGCCCTAGTCGCCCCGAGAACGAATCCTCGGGCTGAGCACATTATCGACACGTTACAGTTTAAGATAAAAATTCACGTTTCAATTTGAAAACGTTTCTTAACACACACTTTTTTTTTAATATATTCTGAATGTTGATGTATATTTAAAGACGTTTGTTTCAATGTTGTAATTTGAATTTTTATTTTACAATTTTTGATCTTACGACATACCAGTGATTAATTAAGACCAATTAAAATTTACATTCGTGCCTTACCCTAGACGTGAATTATTTAAGCCCTACCTCTCGCAATAAAAACCGGTATGCATTCAACTATGTCACGTAGATCAGCAAGCTTATTTCTCAAGGCAGCATTCTTATCTCCATGGGTCACAAACAGCGATGAAGATGATTTTTATAAACGATATATTCTTTTCGATCAGTTTTTTTTCTAATAAAATACTTCCAGCTTCATGGTGCATTAACTAATTCTTTTAAAATATGTCCGAATGTAAAAGAATGTTCACAAATACTGACTATCTGTGATCAGAACTTTTCTGACCATTTAAGAGTTGCATAATATTTTCACACTGCACATAAAAGTAAATTAAGGCTTTTTTTAAAGTTTGGTACATTAATTCCGTAGTAAAGTGATACAAATTTTGTAAAAAAAAATGCATTTTCTATACACTTAAAATATTTGCCAATTTTATGCTTAGTGAACACAAAATACTCGCTTTCGGCAAGTCTACAGGTGTTCTTCTAGAATGTTGTGGAAGATTCTTTAAACTTTTGGAACATTTTGAAAACTTAATGTAACTACATAAAAACCTTCCTTATTTTCTCCAATATTCCAAACTGATCGATTATATATTTTTGACGTGACGTGTAATAAATCGATTAACGCCGGCTGCACGCACGAAAAAGTGACCTGTTATGCACATTGTCCCATTTAGCTGTGTTCCGTTACACTTATTTTATATTGCTCTATGCTAACCTAAACCTCCTAGCATTGCGACCGAGTCCGTGGCATAATTCTGTTTTCATGCATTTCAATGTAACATTTTCATTGCTCTTTGCTAACACGTTCCTCCTAGCATTGGTGCAGAGTCCGTGGCGCAAATGTATTATTTTTGATAGCATCTTGGTGTTGGGTAAGCCATTTTCCTTCACATCATCCTTGAAACACTCCCATTCGTTTCCTACTATTCCTATCATCGTCCTATCCTTAACATAATAACACAGATTGGAAGAAGTTAAATAGCAAACATGTATAAATGTTATAGTTAAAATAATCTCTTCGTTAAAGTAATAAACATATTTGAATTAATAAGTGCAAATAAAAGAAAATTTATCATTTAAATTGTAGATTTCATTTCACTCCTTCTTTGTATCCATACAAAATAGTGATAATTCAATAAAAATGATTCAATTTTATTCATAAAAGTATGCACTCATTTCATTAATGTTTTGTTATGACGTTGTCACGTTAAACTATCGTCCGTAAACCGACTTTACAGACAACCAATTTTTTCATATTCCAAACATCTGAAATGTTATGAATGGAGTTTAGATCAATGCATCTAGCACTTAAAACGAACTTCATGCTATGCCTACTAGTAGATAGTCAAGAATAATTTTTACCTTCAGATACATTTCCTCCCTTGGCCAAGTATTTGTCATATAAAAATTGGTTTTGGATAAAGGTTTTAAGTTACCGTAAAATTAGGTGAATAGGATCAATGTGTTGTATAGGATCAAAACTTTATTATAAGGTAGAAAAAATTGGGACATGAATAATAATGGCGACAGAAAATAATTACAATTTGTGAGGGTTTATGCTTTGTTTAGTACATGACATTTGAAGTGTATGAATGTTTTGCATGTTGGCAGCATTTCACACAACAGCCATCTTAAATTTGAGGTTAAGTCAATCAAGTTTGTGAGTGTACGAAAAGTTCATGTGTAGTATAACGAGTTATAACTTTGTATTTGTATCTGGATATATTATTCAGGTATGTATTTAGAGTTATTTGATGTTAACATTTCTATTTTAGTGATGTAATAAATTTTTATGGAACTAATTTTATATTTCTATGCATTGTGTTTTATACTTGGAGGTGAATAGGATCACTACAAGATTGAAATTCCCAGTGAGTATAATCCAAATCTATGAGGAAAGGTGTATCGTAAACCAGATATTGATGTCATTCAAAGAGAAAGAGAGAATGTGGATAACCATGGAGTAAGTATTAGACAAGTAGGTGTATTTGGTATGTTCTGGGGCACCAGTGGGCGGAGGGGGATTCGAGGATTCGAGGCAACCATCTTGGATTATGTCACTTCCGGCGGCCATCTTGGCTTACATCACTTCCGGCGGTCATCTTGGATTACGTCACTTCCTGCGGCCATCTTGGATTTGACCTTGACCTTTGACCCTGGCGGCCATTTTGTTTTTCTAGAACATTCCGCAATTGTGTTTTCTAGAACATTCCGAATGTCGAGTTTCGTCCACCATCTTGAAAATCTTTATTTAATATCCGAGTTTAATGAAAAAAATTTAAAATTTATAAAAAAAATAAGTAATAAAAATTTAAAAATAAAATTTAAAAAATATGTTATAAAATAAAATTTTAATAAAAAAACCTGCACATCGAACACCCCACTCCTCTACATTACAAATACAGTAAGTCCTCTATTTACGTCGTACCGATTTACGTCGTTTCGGATTAACGTCGCTAATGTTTGAGTACTCATGTTTCAATTTAAGTTGTCGCCGATTCACAATAACGTCGTTTACAATGACCGTAAATCTTTATTTTAACCAAAACACCATATATAATTCGTTTATAATTCTTTGTTTCCTTCGGTAGTTAATTTATGCTATGTAGTGTAAGCTACACGTTCACCGCCTTATCTTATCATACATTATGAGGGACGCTTCATGCTCTCCGCTGCTCTCCGCGCGGTGATGCAATACTACCAGCCCGCCCGCTCGGCCACCCACGTATCTCACACGTAGAAGTGTTATCTACTTCCCGCAACGACACAGCATTTTCTTCTACCCCTTTTCGTCCAACTCCTTGGCACTTAAGTCGCTATGATATCATTGAGTTGGCCGGAGTTTTAAACGTGCGTGCCGTTGTTAACTTTATCGTTATTAAATGCATTTGTAGTAGGCCTACAGTATCAGCTCACTGCAATTTATGATTTTTTCTTCATAAGATGTCTTCCAAACGACTAAATTTATCTTCAAACGTAATTTCAAAAAATAACAAGAGAACACATGTTTCATTAGCCACGAAAATGGAAGTTTTGAGATGTTTCGATTCGGGCGAGAGGGCTGTTGAGATTAGTAAAGTGTTAGGTCTTCCACCTACCACAGTTCGTACAATTCGATCAAACGCGGACAAAATTAAGAGTAGTTTACTGAACATGTCATCTGTCAGTGCTACAAAGACGAGTTATACACGTAATAGCGCTATGGAGAAAATGGAGAAGATGCTTGCCGTATGGATTGAAACACAGAACCAGCACAATTGCTCCGTAAATTTAAGGCTTATTCAAAGCAAAGCTCTATCATTGTACAATGAGGAAATTAAAAATGTTGAAGGTACTTCAACCGTTAAAGAGGAAGTGTTTAATGCCAGCCGCGGGTGGTTTCAGCGATTTAATGCCAGGTACAGTTTCCATAAGATAAAACTGACAGGCGAGGCAGCAAGTTCCGACACTGATGCCGCAAAGGAATTGATCCCGAAACTTGAGAAGATCATTGAAGAAGGTGGCTACATGCCGAAACAAGTTTTCAATGCAGATGAAACGGGACTTTTCTGGAAAAGAATGCCAGCGAGAACCTACATTGCTAAACAAGAGAGGACTGCGCCTGGTTTCAAGGCTGCAAAGGATCGTGTGACAGTATTGTTGGCGGCAAATGCAGCTGGCGACTGTAAAATGAAACCGCTGCTGATAACCAAGTCAGCCAACCCACGAGCCTTGAAAGGTTACTCAAAGGAGTACCTGCCAGTGATTTTAGAGCAAATAATAAGGCCTGGATAACTGGCCCCCTGTTCAGGGAATGGCTTAACTTGTATGCCATCCCTGCATGGAAAGAGTACTGTTCCAAGGAGAACCTTGACTTTAAAATTTTCCTTCTGATCGACAACTCACCTAGTCACCCACCCGAGGTAGTAGAAATGCATGAAAATTTGAAAGTGGTTTTTCTTCCTCCAAACACCACAGCTATCTTGCAACCACTAGACCAAGGCGTCATCGCATCGTTCAAGGCCTATTATTTGCGGCGTACATTCCAACAGCTGCTTGAAGGTACAGATGGTGAGGATAAGCCTACAATCAAGGAGTACTGGCGTGGCTACAACATTTTGCATGCTATCAAGAATATTGGAGAAGCATGGACTGAGGTCACTAAAAAGTGCTTGAACTCGACGTGGGGTAAACTGTGGCCTGATTGCCTACATAATTTTAGGGGTTTGAAGATGCCTCTCCTGCTGTAGACGTACGCGCGGACATCGTTGACATCGCTTAAAGAACTGGATTCAACGATCTCGAAACTGACGACGTTGACGAAGTCTTGGATGCTAATGTAGAAGAGCTTACAAACGATGAGCTACACCAGCTGGTAATTAATCCTGCAGCAGACAACACTGATAGTGAAGATGATGACCCGGAAGTAAAAACAGACATCACAGTGAAAGAACTAACCTCCGCCTTAGGCCATGTCAAAATGGCATTGCAAATTTTTTCTGAAAAAGACATAAATGAGGAACGGAGCTCTAAAGTGGGGCGAAACGTAATGGAGAGTGTTAGGTGCTACGAGGAGCTCCTCAAGGAGAAAAAGAAGCAGACAACCAAGCAGACAACACTTCATGCTTTCTTCGGCGGAACATCAAAGGCGGCGACAGCTTCCATGTGTGTAGGAAAGGAATCGGAAAATGTTCAAAGTGACTCGGAATAAATTGACAAACTTGTCACGTCATCCTTTTTGGAATTCTATTCACAATGTGTAGTGTATTCAGAGCTTTTTCATTTAAAATGTTACGTAAAATGATATAATTTATATTGTTTGCGAAGTAAATTTAAAGTAGTGTTTCTCATGAAAAATATTTTACATTGATTTTTATTAGAATTATTCCCGTACGTAAATCGTAAGAATTGCGCCGCGCTATTGTATAACCTCTTTTAGGTGTTTATTACTTCATGTGATTATTTAAAAATCAAGGGCTCTCAATGTTTGTCATACTTATAGTACTTTTATTGTATGTATGCATTTATTTTGACTTTGTTCTTACCAGCCTCCAAAAGAAAACAGTTGTTTTCTCCCGCGAATGACTCAAAGTAAAATCTGTGTAGCACTAAACCACTTTGTATCCTTACACTTTGAATGCATTATACGTTTATATTACGTACAGTATGTACTATATATCTGTTTTTATATTTCAATCAATAAAGGTAATAAAGCAGCTGGTTAAATAACCATTCTATAAAGCTGAGAAGTACTAGTTGGACTTGTTTCCCACGCTGTCGGTTGTCATTTGCTGATAAAATTGCCAGTTGTCACGTCTGTATGCCAGCGCTTCCGGCCAACCTTGGGCCGTGGCCGGCCGGTGGCATGAAACATGGCTCATTTTGTGTCGTTTCTATTTACGTCGCGGTTTTCAGGAACGTAACCCCGACGTAAACCGATGACTTACTGTACACCATCCAGCACCCTGCTCCTCTGTTACAATGACACCTTCATCGAACACCCCACTCATCCCTGTTACAATTTTTCGTTACACCACATTCTTTAAAATAATTTATTATCAAAATAAAAAATATATACCATCGTCTGCCGTAGGCAGCCATCTTATTTAGTGCAGACCACCATATTGATTTCATCTGATGGTATCATCAAGTGTAGGTTTTTAAAGTACGTTAGTGTATGTAAGGTCGAGTTCCTATCCCGTACCAGCATTATTATGACCCTTATAGACAAAAATCCACAGTCATTTTGCTGTTGTAACAACCATTTTTTCTTAAAGTCTTATCATTTATAGGTTTTAACTAAAATATATGTTATCAATACTATAATTATGGATGCGATAGTTAAAGTAATGATAATTAAAAAAAACATTTATTACTCCACCTTAGCAGACCAAAAATTTATCAGAGCCCTAACTCACAAGTAATATTCACTTCTCATGTTTGCGTACTCATATTTAAAAGATGCATGGAAGCAGATATTTTTAATGTCTGCATATAATTACATTCTTAAACAAGTTCATGTTTGCGTACTCGTGTTTTAAAAGCTGCATGGAAGCAGATATTTTAATTTTTGCATACATGTTTTCACTCTTTTTAATATGATTCACTTGAGGAATAAAGGATCTATATTAAAAATAATAAGCAGTATGTAGGTATAATCATATTTATTGGTATGGACTTTTCTAAACATGAAATCCTCAAAAAAACTATATAACAAAAAGTAAAAAACTATACATCAAATTATATACAAAACACAACTAAACAACAAGAACAGTAACTATACATGACAAAATACATATTTAAACAGCAAAATATAAACTATACAACAAAATATATACAACAAAATGTAAACTATACATGACAAAACGAAAATTAAAAACTAAGAAGGAACAGCAAACAGAAAAACTAAAACCATTTACACATCGTCTCCGACATATCCGTGGGGGACCGTGCGGATACCATCCTCGCAGATACGTTTATCATCCTCCCACATTATGGCCAGCTTATTGCTGTATTCGCTGTACAGCACATGCTTCCTCGACCGTATGGCTCTAACACCTTCCCTCCTTGTGTGGTGGTCTTGCAGGGCATCCAGATAATCACCGAATGTGATGTGGTTTTTGACCACACAGCACTGGATGCCCTTAGCCTTCTTCTCGACCTTGCCACCACACCTGTATGCAAAGAGTTAGGCCCGCAGACTAACAAACTCACACATCACCTCTCCCCCACATTCATCTTTGAATTTTCCAACAACCTTTTTGTTGACGGAGGAGAAGTACTGTAGATAGGTGGATGACTTGGATGCATCGTACGTCTCAGGTATATAGGTTTTCTTGGCAACACAGTGACGTTTAATGCTTTGCGATACACCCTCACGAATACCTGCTTACACAAACATATACATATCGTAATCAGTTAGGAGCTCGAGTTTTACACCTGTGGTACGAAGCATCATCGCATCGAAAGCGAACCCAGTACAAGTAATGTAGTGAGATGTATCTAAACTGTATGTTTCCAAGAAAAGACTGCGAAAATTCTCGAATACATCTGCAAGGATCAGGACATCTGTCTTTAGGTACAAGTCCGCATACTCCCCCAAAGTATCACACTGAAACTTGTCCCAGACTTTATGTGCATGTGTGTAATCGGCCTCGGATATCCCAGAATCAGTAAGAATATTGTATAAATCATCGATGGGTGGAAGACAAGTATCATCCAGCCGAACAAAAGAATCTACAAAGTCGTAGGGGAGACTCCCTTGCGGGTAACCAATTCCAGCTCATCAGGAGCGAAAAACTCAGCACTTACTTATGAATTTGTCTGCTGGCAAAAACTCAGCGAGAGAAGCAAGACCACGACTCATGAAACGGAACGTATTGACAAACTGAATGCTGAACTTATCATGTAACTTCTTGGAAAAAGTTATCAGCTTCTCCTCTGAATTCGGAATGATGAAGATGTCTTTACTATCTTAACCCAACTTCCTGATAATGAAGTTCTGATCGTACGACAGGTTGTGGAAGAACACAATCAACTTTTTTGGTCTGCGCCTGAGAAGGTTGCAGTCATTACATGCAGGTCCAATAAATTCGCCGGTGAAGTGATTATGGTCACGGACCTTTACAGCCCCTCCGAACTTTCCACCACAGTAGCAACAACACCGTTCTTGTAGAAAAGCAGTGTTCTGTGCATGTGTGAGCGGAGTCATAGGAACAGACGTAGAAAAGATGTTCTGGACATCATGCCCAGTCTTCACAATGCGAGAAATGAATTTATATTCTGCATCACACCTCCTGTATATTTCAGGTTCTGTTGGAAGTGAAGAAGTAAGGTGTGCTGGAATGACTTTATTATCTGCTTTCACATAAATGCAGTAGCTGTATACCTTATGCTTTTGGTACTGCAGCATGTATGCTTCATCAGGATTCGAGTGGCATGTATGGATTTTCTCCAGAATAGCTTCAAAGTCGCAATATACCACGGTGGGCATCTTGTCACTGTGATGGAAATTTTTGAACTTCAGAACAGGAGGCAAGCCATTTTCATCAAGCTGTGGCATCTCCATCCTAATAGCAGTATGCTGTTTGCAGAGCTCACTGTGTTTTTCCAAACACTGAAGACCAGTGAGCCTGCTAACCCTTTCCCGATCATCATAATGCTTGAAGCATCTTTTACATACATGAATAACCTCAGTGTGTGTAGTGATTTGGGACCGAACCAGGGCAGAAAAATTAGTGATGTAGGTGAAATGGGATGAATTGTCATTGGTCAAGAGCAGAAGATCGAAATTTTCTTTTTCTTCAGGAGAGACTCGTGCAGGTACAATGTTCTGGTTCTCATCGATACTGTAGATGTTTATGGAGACTCCAGGGTTCTGTTATTTCAAACAGCGGTATTTGCCGGATTGGAGTAGGAAACTCGATGTTGTTGAAGTTGAATTTCTCTTCCAAGTCATGGTATCGCTGGTTGACACATTCAGGATTCCATCCTTTCACCAGGATCGCCCACTTAAAGCACATGTGGTCTTCCAAGATTTTGTGGATTTATCACTGCATGTTTCACCTAAATGCAGGCAGGTAGTTAGATGTAGGAGCTGGCACGGAGTGGATCTAGCTTGTTTATTTGTAGTTGAAGTCGCTTGACAATAGACAAAGTCCATCCGGACCCCTTCCCCATGTAGTCTTCCTCCTCCTTGCAGATCTTAGAGATGGACTCGGTAACTGCCTCCTCCACCTCATGAACTGCGTAGAGGGGGACATTCGTGGTTTTTAGGCCCTCTTGTCTTCACTGGCATCCACAGGTTTTTGTAGTCGCACTCGAGCACGATATTAAACTTCAGGGATCCGTTCTCTTCAATCTCTTCCACAAGTTGGTTTATTATTTTGTCCTTGATGGAGTTCAGGTACGTACAAATGTCTTTGGCAGAACTTGATGTATTTACAGCAACGTAAGTCTTCAAGTTGCCCTTGAACCCTACTTCAGCGGTGATGAAGCCATGGGTATAGGCCAAACCCGCGCCGGTCACCACCTTTGTTCGGCTGGTCGATGGTTTAGGCAGTACTGCTGGCATAACTGCTGCCATCCTCTGCTTCTTTGTCGGAGGCGGAACAGGCCCCTTGCATACCTTAATATGGTTGCGAAGTGAGTCGACTCTACAGAACTCCTTAGCACAGTTGTCGCAGGAATGTGCTATGCGGTTAGGGTTGAGTCCACAAGCTGACTTCTCATGACGTTTAGCAAAATCATCATGGGCGAAGGCCTTGTAGCAGAAGTTACACTGCATACCTGAAGTCGTAGGCACAGCACCAGCACATGTTGACAGGTGCTGCTGCATTTTGTCAGTGCGTGCAACCATCTTGCCACATAGGTGGCACTGCTGGAAGTCACGCTGCTGGTTGTCAGCACACTGATGTTTGTGACAGTAGCAGTTGTGGGCCAGCCAAAACACAGCAGGACAGAAACGGCATTTCTGCGTGGTATATGCCATAACAGCAATCGGTAATCCAGTCTCAATGTACGGAACACGCGAAGGAAGCTCAACGTATGGAGAACTATAATAAAAGAATTAAGAATACAATGTAGCTAGATGTTACACGAAAACAAAGATAACCTCAAAACTCTAGCCCTCAAGCTTACTAACCTAAACTCTTAGCAATGTTACTAAATAAAAAAGTTGCAAAAATAACCTCAAAAATCTAACCCTCAAGCTTACTAACCTAAATTGCTAGCAATGTAACTAAATAAAAAAGTTGTAAACATAACCTCAAAACTCTAGCCCTCAAGCTTACTAACCTAAACTGATAGCAATGTTACTAAATAAAAAAGTTACAAACATAACCTCAAAGCTACTCCTTCATGTACAATCCTAAAAATGGTAGAATATTTAAAGTACTGATAAAAGTTAAAACTGAAAAAGTATTCAAAGCTAACTAAAAATGATTGATTACATAACCTCAAAACTACTCTAGGTCACAACCCAAAAATGTTAGAATATTTAAAGTACTGTTAAAAGTTTAAGCCAAACAATTCCTGGTTACCCACACATAAGTGTACAGAGAAAAAACTAGCTAGCTGATAACCTACGAAAAAACTGTGAATCATAAAAATATTAACGAAAACATGTAGCATACCTCAGAAAACGATGAAGTGGAGCTCTAGAAGATGATGTAGTGTTGGCGGTAGGAATCGTGGTAGCAGCGAAACTCACACCCGAACTAACTCACTAAAACTCTAAGAACACACTGAAGCTCCGAATTTTTTTTCCTAACCTAAATTAAAACTAAGTGTATTTGGGAGGGTTCTGGGTTAGGGAGAGACTCTAAGTGCGTCTCAGGCCGAAGCCTATACACTCTAATCATGCAGGGGTTAGCCATGCAGGAGAGGGAGCATGCATCGTGTGCTAGGAGGGAGATTGGCCAGCCATGGCAGCAATTGGCGCCATGACTAACTTCCCTAACTGACTATTCTAGACTATAAACTAGATAAGTTGGGCCCAGGTAAAAATCTGCATAGTCACAGGGAAAACCCTGGGCACTTACATGCGGGATGCAAAAGTTCATGCATTATTGCCAAGCATGTTGATTACAGGAAACAGAAGGATGGTTCCGGAAGAAGAGATGGACAGAGTAGAAAAAGAGTCTACCATGCGGGGGGTTTGGGGGCTTGCACATTGCTGTGCACATTGATTTTGGATGGCATTGGTTGTTTCGGGGGCGACTTTAGTCGTTTCCCGCCAGGCTGCCAGCCAAGTTAAATGAAGAAAATAATTTATATATATGACCGCAGCAGCCAGGTTTCCCCAGCCACCATGGCCATGTTTTCCCGACACATTATGCTGCCAGCCTGGGCATGTCAATCATTGGCTAGTCCAATGTTGCTTATTTTCACTGCAGGAGGTGGTCAGGCACATTGTCAGACACCTATTAATCGATGGTGAGTCTGCTCACTTAATAATTAAAAAATAAGTGCATATTAATTAACATAATAATTATATGTCCGCAGCCAGGGGCGTAGCCAGGGGGGGGGGTTAGGGGTTCATTCCCCCCCCCCCCTTAGCTTCAAATCTTTAATTAATTTCTTATTCATCACTCAAACAAATTTCATATTAAAATTAATAATATTTTTACGATTACAATATTTAAATTTAAGTACCAACAACTGCTAAAATAGCACTAGTTTACACCTTAAAATCCAAATTTTCCCGGGGGAGGACCCCCCCACCACCCGCTTTAATGTGAAGGGCCATGCTTCTTAACACCCCCATACACAAATCCTGGCTAAGCCACTGTCCGCAGCACCCAGGTTGCCCTAGCTGCCGCAGCCATGTATGCCGACTCATTGTGCTGCCAGCCTGGGCATGTTAATCATTGGCTAGTGCAATGTTGCTTATTTACACCGCAGGATGTGGTCAGACACATGGTCAAACACCTATAAACCATTGGTGAGTCTACTCACTTAAATAATTAAAAATACGCATTTATACAAATAATGGGTAAATTTTGTAGCCGAAGCTACGCGGATACGCACTCCAATGTACTCGGCACAAAGCTGAAGGCATTATTGGCTTACCGTGTCGTGCGTCTATGTCTGTCGGGCCTCGCTGCTGGGTTACAGCTCAGCTAGTGTACTGGGGAGTGGTGGGATCCGACACATTGTGCTGCCAGCCTGCGCATGTCAATCATTGGCTAATCCAATGTTGCTTATTTGCACCGCAGGACGTGGTCAGGCACATGGTCAGAATCCTATTAATTAATACTTAATATTACAACTTAATAATAAAATGCTAAATAATAAATCTGAAGCTGCCAGAAATACAAGTGTCGATCCACGCTGAATTTTCTCGCCTGTCCGCAACCACAGTGTTGGGGCTTCGCTGATTCATATTCAGTGTTTGTCTGCCACCACTGCTTTCAGGATTCAGGCGACCGGCGAGTCGGATAGCCCGCGAACCGCGACAGGGGACAGGGATGGCGACAACAACAACCAGCGAATAGGCCGTGGCCATGGAGACACAGCACACAGGCGCAAAGAGGGAGCGAGCCGACGACGAAAACGAATTCAGCAGGTTGGGGGGAAAAAGGCCTCGGGGAAAAACAATACACATGACCGGAGCCAGTCGCTCGGGAGGCATTGGGCAACGGTGCTGGGAAACAGCGAGGATGCGCGGCCAACCAGACGCGACTCCGTACAACCGCAGGTGGGAGGGACATCCGCAATCCCAACCCACAACAGTTTTGACACACTGGCAAACCTGCCCGCCGACACTCAAACTCAATCTCGCACACAACCACAGGCCACAACCGCGGCCGGTAGTCGGTACAGGGGTGTACCGATAATGGTCAGGGAAGTTGCGAAGCTCAAGGAAATCGCAACTTTCCTGAACACACACAGAATCGCGTTCAGGAACACGATCACGCGCAGGAGAGAGCTGCGACTCACATTTGAGAGCAGAGAGGGCTACTCTCAAGCCCTCTCATACCTGAAAGGACATAATATCCACCACCAAACGTCCCGACGAGCGCAACACGAAAGTCGTCATTAAGGGATTGTACCCGGAGGTCGCCGAGGCGACATCACCGCGGAACTGACGGATAAGGGCTTCGTTGTGCATGACGTACGTAATTTCGAAATTACCCGGTCAGACGCCACAGGACAACCACAACGTTTTCGGTCCAGGACTTTCTGCGCGACCGTAGCGGCATCGGACAACAACATACAGGCAGTCAGAGTGCTACACTACACTTCGGTAACGATACAAAAGTACCAAGCCCGCCCACAAGACATCGCCCAGTGCAAGTGCTGTGGTGAATTTGACCATACGCACACTCGCTGCAGCAAGCCACCGCGTTGCGTCAGGTGTGGCGAAAACCACGCCCGCAAAGACTGTCATAAGTCTGAGGAAGAGAAAATTTTTGTTTCAACTGCAAAGTGCGGGGACACACTGCAGCCTGGAAGCAGTGCCCAGTGTTTTTGAAAATGGTCGCGAGCATAACACAGCGACAAGCCGCACAAACACAGGGGAAAACACAGCAACAAGCGCCAGCCACGCACAGCCAGGTGGAGTTCCCCCCCCCCCCACCCACACGCCCCGCTCAGGCACAGCCGCGCGCCCAGGTGGTAAACAAGCCACAGACACAGCCGCAAACAACAACCACCGAGCTGACACGATCGGAGCGCAAATATTCGCAAGCCGTGAAGGAACCTCGCACCGCGCACACTCAGGCACAGGACAGGATTGAGGGAAACACCGTCGGTGATCTCTTCAAGCTGGCCGAAATTCTCAAACTGTGTAACTTCTCGTAGCTTATTGCTACACTCGCACCACACTACGCCACCATCCGAGCTGAACCTGACGTGTCGAAGCTACAGATAATACTACTATCTGCAATCATGAATCTCGCTACACCTTAAAATGGCACAGAACCCGGGGAAGCTTTTACAGGTCCTAATATTCAATGCACACGGCCTCCAAAATAAAATCTATGAACTGGAACAGTTACTTTTTGTATACGGAATCGATGTCGCTTTCATTTCTGAAAAGTTTCTAAAACCACACATGCGAGCTTACATATGAAGTTACACTATGTACAGAACAGACCGCCCCACACTCCGCGGCGGTGGTACAGCCATCCTAATTAAACACGGAATTCACCACCACCCGGTAACTATAAATGGACTAGAACATATTGAGGCCACCAGCATAAACGTCCGTAATAATAATTCACATGTTTGCATGTCTGCGGTATACAAGACGCCACAAGACCCACTCACACCACAGGACCTCAATAAATTAATGGAAGTAGAGGATCAATTTTTTATAGTAGGGGACTTAAACAGCCAACTCACTGACTGGGGCTGCACTCAAACAAACGCCCATGGGAACATTCTTCATGGACACGCAGTAGCAGGAAACTATGTCATTCTTGCGCCTGACTCCCCGAAATTTCTATCCAGTAAACGGCAGCACTCCAGAAATTTTAGACATAGCCCTAACAAACATACCAAACTCTCAGATAAACACAGAAACTCTGGACGAACTAAACTCCGATCACTTACCGGTGCTAGCACAAATAACATTCAATGCTACCTCCAACATTCAGCTCTTTAATAATAACTAGGGGTGGACGGGATCCCGAAATTCGGGATAAAAGTCGGGAAAAAAACCATTCCCGAACTTCGGGAAAATAATTTTTCTCTTCGGGATAATACCTCGGGAAAACAAATTTTTTTAAATAGTAAAAACCTTCGTCGTACTAATTTTTATATTACAAAATACGTTATGTATACATACGTCCCGTAACAACTCCGTATACGTATTAAACAAACAAAGTACAAAGACATCACAAAAAATAAATTGCATATTATAAACATTAACGTAAATTCAACACTCGTTCATAAACATAGTGAAAATAAATCTCTGACTAATTAAAGAACTCAATGTTGAATATTATTTTTAAATTTGGCGAATGATAACATCTTTGCCGTATTTGTAGGTTATAATTTGTCTAACAAGTGCAACAATAAGCAGTGTTGCCAAGCGCGTAATATTCGAAACGCTAATAAACTAAAGACGCCATCTTGGTTTCACATGTTTATGCCATTATAAACGTCTTTCATAAACATCAGAGGATCTTACGTTTTAGTGGTGGGTCATTATGTAAGAATGAAAGTGAACAATTAAAAATTAGTGGTATTTTTAAAGTAAACGAGATAATTATTTCCAGTAAATTTCATTTAATAAAAAAGGGTAGTTTATACACGTGTGTGAATGATGGAGCCTGGCATTCCAGGCAGTAGCAAAAGTGAACCAGGTGTGTCTTCTGCGCCTATTTGGACGTTCTTTAATAAATTACCCAATAACAAGGTGCAATGTACTTTGTGTCCTTCTGTCCTGAAAACGGAATATGGTTCCATAACAGGTATGCACAGACACTTAACACAACATCCGAAGGCAAAAACTGAGTTGGCCATTCTTCAGGAAAAATACACAGCTTTCAAATTATCAAGCAGAAGTGAGAAAAAGTCAGTTAAATCAGATGTAAAAACAAATCAGCCCAAGCTAGCTAATTTTGTCACCTGGGGTATTGACCACCCCAAGTAAAAGGCTTTGACAAAACAAGTAGGTAAATGGTTAGCAAATGGTTGCTATCCATACAGCATTGTTGATGAAAGAGGCCTAAAAAATGTTTTAAAATTGGTTAAGCCTCTGTACAGTCTCCCATCGAGCAAAACATTCAGCAGGAAAATAATTCCAGAGTTGTACGAAGAAACTGTCAACAGTTTGAATGCTAAAATAGGCAGTGCCATTTCCACTGATTTGGACTATAAATGTGGATGGTTTATTAAAAAAAAGACTTAAAAAAACGCACATTTTAAAAGTAAATAAAGTAAATATAATTTTCTGTACAAGAGACAATTTACTGCTCTTGCTCCCGATCCCGATCCCGAAAATCTAATGTATTTCCCGACCGAATCCCGTCCCGAAGTAAACATGCTATTCCCGTCCACCTCTAATAATAACCTAAAGATCACAGATTGGGACGGGTTTAAGGAAGAACTCATAGGCACGCTAAACCAGCCCCCCGAAATAAATTCACCAGACGAAATAAATCCACACGTTAAACTATTCACAGACACATTAAAAAATTCTGTTAAAAAACACTCCCGCTTCGAAACAATAAGGCATTTCACTAGAACACACTACCCCGATCTAGACTACCACATATCTCTGAGGCGACAATCCAGAAACAGGGCGCAAAGCCTTCGCACACCATAATCAAAAAACGAATAAAACAGACTAAACAATCTCGTTCAGCGCAAACTAAAACAGGAAGAAATAAATCAATTTGGAAGCTTAATAAATGAAGTAGCCACCAAACCGCAGGAAATGTGGAAATTATCTCGCAGGCTTCGCGGTAACAAAAAATTCATTTCAACTTCCGCTATTTTAACAGCCACCAGGGCTAAATATACCGCACAGGACAAGGCAAACGCAGTAGCAGACCTACTGGAGAAACAATTCTCCCCGAACACCGACATAAATGACAGAAATTTCACCCTAACAACAACACAGGCGGTAAATAACTTTCTACAAACAGGCACGTAAACTGTCTCTGAACTTATAACCTTAAGAGAATTATTAAAGCTAATAAAAGCCAGTCCGAACAATAAAGCAGGCGGCACGGACGCACTAAACTACGAAACACTTAAAAAAACTTCCTCTAGAGGCACTTGAATATTTACTGGCGATATTCAACGCTATACTAACACATAAAACATATCCTGACTCCTGAAAACTAACAAAAATAATTACCATACCTAAACCAGGGAAAAACCCAGCCATTCCAGAAAACAGGCGACCCATAAGCCTTTTAAACAGCATGAGTAAAATTTTTGAAAAAGCATTACTCTCGCACCTTCAAGCACATGCAGAGGAACACAACATGATTCCAGACATTCAGTTTGGTTTCAAGAAAGGTCATTCAACAATCCACCCCTTAATTAAAATCGTTGAAGATGCTATCGACGGATTCAATAACACATCTAAAGCCTACACAGTAATGACAATGCTCGACGCAGAAAAAGCATTCGACAAAGTCTGGATTCCAGGCCTTATTCAAAAATTAATACTTCAATTTACCCGACACACACACACACACACACACACACACATATATATATATATATATACCTGGTGGCCCACTATTTATGGCGTCGTAATTTTTATGTTGCTCTGGACAGGGCTAAATCGACTACTCGCGAACTTACAGCTGGGGTGCCGCAAGGCTCCCCTCTCTCTTCTTTCTTCTATAATATTTACACAGCCGACATACCGCACGCAAACGCCTACGTACAGATGTATGCGGACGATACAGCCATAATTAAACAATCTGGAAACCTAAAATATGCCATGGTATGCATCCAACGACAGCTGACAGCACTTGAGCAATTCTACACTCGGTGGCAAATAAAAATAAATGCAGCAAAATCAACCACGCTAGTAATTTCAAAACGTAGAGGCAGACCAGACAGGGAACTCGAAATTTTTCATCAACCCATTCCTAATGTCACACAGGCAAAATATCTAGGACTCACTCTAGACAGAACACTACTATCGGGAAAACACATCGCTCGAGCAACAAACATTGCAACAGGATCCTTAAGAAGCCTGTACCCAATGTTAAAAGCACCTAATCTACCACGCAGGAAAAACCTCCAACTTTACACTCAAATTGTACTCCCGCAGTTGCTATATGGATGCGAGGTCTGGGGCTATGCTGCAAATCACCATATAAATCGGCTACAAGTTAAACAGAATAATTTCCTAAGGGCCATTTTAGATTGCAATAAATTTACGAGTAACGAAACTATTCACAACGCTCTTAAAATTCCGTACATCCGCGAAATAATATCAAGGAATAATAATAAAATATACCTAGATTTACCACAGCACGAAAACGCACTGATAAATTTAATTGCGATTTACGACCCGTCCGTGCAACGAAAACATAAAAAACCTCGATTAAATTAAAACAATAATTTTTACTAAACAAAAGCGACATCGGTTGAGTTATTAAGGCCAATCACGGGCCACGGAGTGCGCTGATTGGTCGGGTTGCCGAGGGTAGCCAAACAAAACTATTTTTCCGTCTGTCCCCAGGGCAGTCTCACTCCAGCTCCGGGCGTATTCACACTGCGCGGAGCCTACAGAATAAAGTTTAAAGTTTACACTGCCTATACAATTCAAAATGGTCCGAAGCATGCTGGTGCAGTATCGCGGCTCCCGGGAGTTCCCTCCCTGTCATGTTAGGGCTACTCCCTATGTCTGAAGGGCGCGAGACCCGCCTGGTGGGCTTCACCTCCAGTGCCGGCCGCGTTTCGGAAGCCATGGGATTTTGAATTACCAAAGCTAGTTCCGTAAACTTATCATCACCTAATAAATATTTATTTTCCCTTCCCCGGGGTACGTAAAATTTTACAGCCACACCACTACAACACGCGCGACAATCCACACACACGTCGTAGCACCTTGTCAAGGCAGAATCATGCAGGTGAACTGGTAGAGGGAGCTGCCCCAGCCCTCGCTGGGGATCCGGGCCGAGAGGCATGCATGCCAGTCAGGGCATGGCTCTGGAGGCTTGTTTAGTAGTTTTTAACTTAGATTTAATTACAAAAAGAAATAAAATATTAAAACATATATAAAATAATAAAATTAATTTAAAAATAAATAAATAAATTTAAAAAAATTATTCAAAAATTTATAATAAATAAAAAAACCTGGACGAGGGTATCTCTCTGCTCGAACAATAATAGAATAGGACGACATTCATTTATTAATTTCACTTTCTATTTTTCAGGTGTGGTGACAACAGCCTGGGGGCTAGCTACAGCAATACTGGCTCAGCCTAACTTTGACCGAACTATATTGGAACGCAATAGTTCGGTCCCTAAGGCGGCCAGTAGAGTACTAACCTATGTCTTTTCTTTTTTCGTTCACCAACACGACCACACGATGATATGCCTGTGCGAGTGTCGGCCAGGATTACCTATTACATGCACATATGGGCTAACTACCCATGCATGTTCTGTGTTCCTAGGGGTTCGGAGGAGCGGTTCGCACAGCTTTACAGTACACGCCACACCCGAGTTTAATTAGTTCACTTACAAATACAGCACACTATCAAGCCTCTAATGCACACCAACATGACACTACATCACGCCAGCTAGCCGATCTAGCTGGTGGGGAGCTTCTATCCCCCGCCGAATTAGGTACACGTAACTTTTCTAGCATTACACAACCTACCAGCGCACACACAGGCCCGTGTGCCAAACTTATCCCACAAGACACGCGCCCCGCCCGTTGATCCATGTGATTTTACAAAAGTGTGGGGTGCACCTGATTTACAATGCACTAAGCGAGTTATAGAAACTTCGGTATCTGGTCTCACACACACTAACTGCCCCGGATGGCAATATGATGAATCGGCGGCGGCAGTTCCGTCGGCAAAGGCACCACAGGGGAGCTCGATGTGCTGAAAAAATGCGAAGTGTAGACGAACTTTGGGCTGGAACTTGCGGAGCTGTGGACTGCCGCGCGCGCAACAGAACTGAACAGCATCGGAACTCTGAAGAAAGAGATGGCGGCGCCTTCAAGTTGGGGCCCTGTTGGAGCCAGTGGTAGCCTGGGTGGCGCGACCTTCAACCGACCCGGGAATTTGGGGGGCAAGAGGGTCCGACTCGCAAGATACTTCATACGCCTGAACAACTTACCCTCACCCTGGCTTGAAAGGTCGTTGGCTGTTGACTGGAAGAAGGAAGATGAAGATGGTGCAATGTCAGGCTGCCTTTCGCCCCGTGCGCCCGCAGTTCGAGCCGATTTACTGGCTCGTCTGCCCACATCTATCTTAACTGTGGCTGCCTGGGCAGCTGGGCTGGGCTGACGAGTGAAGTCATGCGCCCCTGGCTAATAATAACCCAGGAGTACCCAACATTTAAATGCGGGCCGCAAGGCCAAAGCACCCAACTCCAGAATGGTTGATTTTTCAGCCCCTCCAACTCTTCTTACCTGGACCCTTCTTCTCTCTTGTCCATTAGTTACCTGCTTGCTTAATGCATGTTAATTGATTCCCGCATACCCAGCCCAGGGTTTTCCCTGTGTCTATGCAGGTTTTACCTGGGTCACATTAGCTAGCTTTTAAGCTAGGCGACCATGGGGCGTCAGTCATGGCGCCAATTGCAGCCATGGCTGGCCAGTAAACCCCAATAAGTACACGATGCACACGCCCTTGTCCTGCATGGTTAAAAACCCGCATGGTAGAGTGTATAGGCTTCGGCCTGAGACACACTTAGGTCCTCCCCTAACCTGGACCCTCCCCTACACACTTAGAATAATTTAGGCTAGGAAAAAAAATTGCAGATGCGCTGTGATTGGCCGGAGCTTCCAGCCAATCGCGGGCCACTACGGTGGTCGGTGCGCCAGGATGGCTTTTGGGCGTTTGTATTTTTGTGTTACGTCGGGATCGTAATTTCCGAGTGAGGAAACATGCGGATTTAAGTTGTTTTCGCATTTATCGTAGAAAGTTTGCGTTGTACGAATGTAAAAGTCTTGCAAAGTTTCAGACTCGGTTTCCCGATGATAAGCTTCTACAGGACAGTAGCGAGGGGCGTCAGTAGCGATTCGAATACACCTGTTCTGAATTCGCTGTAGTTTTAGTAGGTGTGTAGGGGCAGCTGTTGCCCAGACAGGGGCTGCATACGTGATTATGGGGCGAATTATAGCTTCGTACAGCAGTAGGCCGGTTTTAACCTTGCTGCCGCATCGCCTGCTCATTACTGGGTATCGTGCACTAATCCTAGCCTGTGCTTTCGCTCGCTTAGTGTCAATGTGATTGCGCCAGAGTAGTTTCCTATACATGTGTACGCCTAGATACTTCACTACATCCTTATGCGGTATTTGTTCGTCAAACAAACGTATTTGCGGCCTGTGTTCTGCAGGCGGGAGATTTTTGCGAGTAAACACAATAGCCTCTGATAGAGTTGTGTTTACTTTTATACGCCAAGTTGTGCACCATCGTTCGAACTCAGTGAGCGCGACTTGCAATCTGTTTGTAGCTAGTCAGAGGTTGTGGTACCTGCTATACAGCACTGTGTCGTCTGCATAACAGCCCAGCTTTACTAGTCGGTGTGCGGGGCGTGGCATGTCACTGACATATATATTAAAGAGTACAGGACCTATGATTCTTCCCTGTGGAACATCTGCTCTTATTTGTTTTAGGTCGGATAAAGCTCCTTCAGTAAATACTCTAAAGGTTCTGTCTGCTAAATAGGACGCGACTAGTTTAATATAGCAGTCCGGGAATCCTGTTTGGTAGGTTTGTAGATTAGCCCCGCATGAAATACTCTGTCGAAGGCTTTCTCTACATCTACAAACGTAGCGACTACGTAGTCTTTAACGTTAAATGTGCTTGTGATTTCCTCAGTCAGGCGCACTAGCTGATACACTGTCAAGTGTGTACTGCAAAAGCCGAACTGTTCATTCGGCAGTATTTTATTCTCGTGATAGTGTACATTAAGTCTGTGTAGTATAATACTCTCCACGACTTTAGACACAGTGCTTAGCAGACTGATAAGTCTGTAATTCTGTGGCAGTGTTTTGTTTTTGCCTGGCTTGTGGAATTTCTTATAGTTTTCTTTTATGTTCTAAAAGTCTCATATATATATATATATATATATATATATATATATATATATATATATATATATATATATATATATATATATATATATATTTATATTGACGCCGCCGTCGGTGCTCCCTCTGAGAGCACAGGCCGTTATGTGTCCTCAACACCTGATCAGTGCCGTGCCACGAACACGCCCGTGCGTGCAACGTAGTGCAGTGCCCCGAACGGCGTGATGTCAGTCACGGCCTCCTACGTGTGCAAAGCGCCCGGCCGGGTGTGTCACTGCACATCTAGGTAGTCTGTGTACATGCATTTGATAAAACAATCAAAAACTAAAACTTTTAAAATAGCCAATAATTATTGTTAATTAACTAATCATTTTGTAAACCAATATCGTTCACAAAACTGGCCGGAATCATCTTCCCGCGCTCCGCAGTTTCCCGCGGATTTTCCCCCCTCCCTGGCCCGGTGGCCAGGGAAAGGAGTCAGTAGCGATCTAGCTCTCACCTGGGCCGGCAGCCCCGCGCATGGGGAGCATTCATCTTTCGCGCCATCTCCACGTTAACAGCAATAGGTAACTATCTTCAAATCTTTTCAACAGCTCCCCCGGTCGGCCCAAACTGGCCGTACGATATTTCGTGCGGTCTTTCGTTAAAATGTGTGACTCGCCACCGAGTGAATTTATTTAGGCGACCCTTCGTGGCGCCTGCGCCTCACGCTTTTAAAACTCCCCTCGGGGAACTAGTTCATAGCCCACGCGGGGCGGCACAGTGCCGAACGCGAAACAGAGTTTAATAACGATTCATCACCTAGGACGTGCAACGGTCGCGGACGTGATATCCCGCCGGATTCCGCCGTGCCTGTCCCCAGCATAATGTGGCCCTCGCCACCACGCGGATTAGCCGCCTTTGTGTGACCAATTGGGTGGGACATGTAAACTTCACCCCGAACTCGGAACTATCTCTTAGTGACTCTAGTGTAATATTTCTTTGTTAAGTGAACTTGTATAACCAGACGTTAATGTACCCCGTGTTACGTCCCGCACAAACATCCACGTATGCAGAAACGGGCTTGCCACTCTTCCGAGTATTCGTCTCGTAACTTGCCGTGTTACCTACCCCTCTTAAAGTACTAGCCGCCGGGCTACCGAGCGACCGTAAAGAGTACCGCCAATTGAGGGTGGTGTAGGCTGAGTGGAGGTCGACGATTATGCGGCCAGTCGCGTGAGAGTGCCATCTGTGACGTAGAGAAGTGTAACGTGTGCGATGTAATAAATCTGTTAAACATACGTGTGTGTTTTCTCTAATACGGCGTCCTGGGAGGCCATAACAGCCCGGGGGGCCCTTTGCCAACGCATCCCTGCCTGCAGCCACGAGGCCAGGAACCCCGCCCTTGAGATCAAAATTCTTCAAACCTTTTTAATTCACGTAATTTCAAAACAGGCAGCGGGGACGGCGTCAATATATATATCACATTTTCATGGGCCCGATAAATGCCGTATTTTTGGACAAGTCATGTCCAAAATGATAAATAAAATACAGTAATGGAAATTCTCGGTCGAGTAAGTTATGGGAAAAATCAGAACAATTGGTTCGAAATGGGGAATATTGTTTGAAAAACAGAAAAATCGAAACAACTCCCATAATATGAATAATATCGAATCCGTTTTAACGTATGATAACTCGGAGTACCTAATGCCGAAAAATGTTTTCTAAATAAATTTTTGATACGACCAGCCATAACTGCATGGGTTCGAAAAAAAATTTCACCGGACAAAAAAAACGTAACTGCCTTAGTAGACACCTTATAAAATCTGTTTAAATTGTTTGTAAATATCATAATTATTTTCCAAAACTTTGTCTAAAACAATGTTTGATAAGATGCTTGGTGTTGAGAAGGATAGAAAAATAATTCAAAATTTTGTACCATTTTCTTTATTAAATTCCTTCGTATTAATTTCATACATTTTACATATTATGTTCAAGAATCGATTAAAATATTATTGTTGACTAAGGAAGCCACGTATTTGAAATTGCTTGTAGGACAGAACCCCACTTATCAAAACACACTACCCTGTTTCGTCTTACGACGGCAGCGCGCGCTCTTGTACTGATAAGACACATCTTTAACAGCTATTTCCACGGAAACTGTAGAAGCAATTGAAATGGAGCTGCTTTTAAAAACTAATTCAATTCATTGTGAACATTTTTCACGCTACTGCTCTCATTGTGATATGGTTTTGTGGGTAATTTATCCTTCATAAACACATTTCTAAAATGAGAAATTTTTAATTTCCTAATTGCTGTCTTTAGATCTGTGGTCGTAAGGGCTCGCTTTGGCAGGCTACTCAGTATCCTCATTTCCTTTTCCCGCTCCTCTTCCTCCTTCTCCGCTTGACCCCTCCCCCTGACTTTGGGTAGGGATGCAGGTATAGACCCAAACCGTTTTATGCAAGCGCCTGCAATTTACTATTGTGCTGTGCGTTCTGGCTTAACATTCTAGCCTAGTGTTTAGCCGTGTTCACGGTCTTGGCTATACCCGCCGCTCCACCTATCAAACTGCCTAGCGCTGCCAGCGCTGGGAAGATGAAAGGTAATAGTCCACCATTTTTCGCGCGGTTTTTCTTTGTTGAGACACCACCACCAATCTTACGTTTTACTCTCATCATCTTATTGACTCTCCATGCTGCAATCTTTTTACCGAATTTTGTTGCGGGGTTCTTTGCTATTTGTGCGGCTTTGTTCGCTAATATACCGTCGGCTATGTGTCTGTCACTTAGGTTATTACTTTTAGAATAGCTAATATCATGGAGATGACACGCCTCATCAAGGGAGTTGACACCTGTATCCCCGCGTGCTAGCCTCTTGGCGAGTTTCGTTCCCGGACCACAGAAATTATATCCTGGCAGATGTACTTCTACTAGCAAATTGTTAATAACAGAGTTTTTTATTCCTCCACCTCTTTGTACCTTCTTTCGTGTACAACGCATAACACTGTACTGATTCCAGTTGGTATATATATACTGTTTTAATAGTTTTCTGTTTAGTTGTGTGATGGAAGTAGTGCCACAGCGCGAGTCGCTGCCTGTGCGTATTACAAAGTCTGAGGAAGCCAGTACTCACGAGTCGCGGCATGGTTATTTATTACCTTCGACAATAAGATGTTTGATTGTCGGTCCGTCTGAATGCAGAAAAACGTGTGTCCTACTTAGTTTACTCGAGGAACCGAACGGTCTCCGGTTCGAGAATGTGTATCTATATTCAAAATCGCTGCAACAACCAAAGTATCAACGGTTGGCTACGATTCTTAGAGCGGTGGAAGATTTGGGATTTTTCCCGTGTACGGAAAATGCTGATGTGATACCTCCTAGCGAGGCCAGAGTCAATTCAGTGTTTGTATTTGATGATATAATGTGTGAGAAACAAGGGATTATACAGCAGTATTTTTCTATTGGTAGACACGCACATGTTGATTGCTTTTACCTAGGTCAAACTTGTGGCAGAATACATAAACATTTGCTTCGGGATAATGCGAATTTATCGTGTTTTTCTGCATGGAGTTGCTTAATTTGCGACATGCCTACGATGATCATGTAAACTGTGATATGGATTTTCGCACGTTTAAGGATATGTGCTTCTCGTGTTGGAAAAATGAACATGGTTTTCTTGTTATCGTAAAGGATTATCCATTACTTAATGGCAGGTATCATTGTGGTTTTGATCATTTTATTGTAGCGAGTCATTGAAGGATGTCCTACAGCGTATCCAAGTTTGGAGGTGGTCCTCTTAAACATCAGCTTGACTCGTGTATATCTCGCGATCTTGATGGGAATTGAGATTTAAGCGGAAAACTTTTAAAGCGTGTGGGTATGCCTAAGGATGCTGGGGATGGCGCGAGTAAACATTATATTGACTCGGTCGCGGGTGTAATCACTCGCACAGTGACAGAGGAGCTGTTGCGTCGGTTTACGGAGCTCAATGCATCGTTAATCAATGTACGGGATGTGTAGGTTGGTATTATCGAGTTTTTACGGAATATGGAGGTGAAGGAACAGCGGTATGTGGATCAAATCAATTCTCGTCTGTAGGTACTGCCAACAAAGTTGGGTGATATGTATGTTAATTTGTTGGAGAATAAACTCGATCTATTTGAGAATACGATTATAGATAAGGTAAAGGATGTTATAAACAATATCTTGGTGGAACTGATATTGAAACTTACCGCTAGTATCGCTGACATATCGCAACGGGTTTCTCAATTGGCTCGTACTATTGGTGTTGTGAAGAATGGTGTTGATGGATTGATTTCTGCATCGACTGCGAGGACTGTTGCTAAGCGACCCACACCTCAGAGACCACCTCCTAAAAATACATAGCTCTAGACATTTTATAGTTCTGTATATAAAAAGGCTTTATGCTGTATGGTTATCTTCAGTCATGTCTGCCGAGGCAAATGCTTTAGATCATGTCATACGGAAAATACGCGCCAAATATATTTTGGCTAAGCGAGCGCGAATGGAGAGGGATGCGAATAATTAGGAAATGTTCAAGTCTGTTAATTCGCGTTTGGATAAGCTTGGACAACTCTCGTCGCTCGTGCAGTCTATCCCGCAACATCATATTATTCCGAAACAAGAGTCTTCGGAAGTGAAGCCAGATCCGGTAATGAGTGATGGTTATGATTCTGACACTAGTATACGACGCGATGTTATGAGCGATTCTTTGGGTGAAGTACAGAATTATTTACGGAGCTACAACCTTCGCTCGGGTGATGGGACCTACGGTCTCTATAAACGCAAAAACCGTTGGTTCTTTGGGGATACGGAAGTGTTTTTTCACAATAATAATTTAATTCGCGTCAATGAAGAATTTATACAGCCTGCTCCTGGCTTATTCGAATTATTGTTCTGCCGAGTGCTGCACACCTACTCAGAGTCCGCCTTAAAGCAATACAGACATTTACTAGATTTTACAAATGCTTATTATAAAAGAAATGATCCTACGACAAAATGTTATAAAAGTGAAACGCATGCAAAGTTTGATATCATTAAAGGATTGTTTCCGAATATTGACTCACCTCAGCGAGGAAGTGGTTTGTTACAGAAAACATTGGATTTGCAACGCACAAAGCAAATTTGTTTATTGGAACAACCCAAACCAGATTGTTGCTCGCCTCAGATTACTAATGGCCTCGCAAGCTGCTGGCCATACCGGAAATAGCAACGAGGTGATATCTATTCTTGAAGAGTTGAAGGAAGCGGGATATATTGTGAAATGAGTGTCGCACAACGTGGGATTGCTAATGAACTGCATCGCGGAGTTCACAGAATTTTTCCTCGTAGTCCTGTGTGAACCTATGGGCTTCGCGATTTATTACAGGTTGATTTGGAGGAGATGATTCTGTACAGCAGATTAAATAGCAGTTTCAAGTACATCCTTACTGCTATAGATGTTTATAGCAAACGTGCTTATGCGGTTCCAGTTAAACGAAAGACAGGAATATTAGTCACAGCGGCCATGAAAAGTATTTTAAATGAGGTGGGAAGTTTTAAGAATATTCAAAGCGACACACAGTGGGGCCAAATCCGAATTCCCTGGCCAAAAGTCAAAAAGGTTTGACAGTTGGCGCGAATTATCGTACTCGGGGGTTTTCGGGGTCGCTGAGTTAAAATCCATTGTTGTTACATCGAAATTCGAAATATTTACTCCGAAATTACTTCGAAAACGGCGAAAATGTGCCTTTGACGCAGAAAACTGGGTATTTGCTGGGTTTCTGAGGTCCCTAATTGTACATCTTTAAATGTTACGTCAAAATTTATTAACATTACTTCGAATTTTAATCAAAATTACTTCGAAAATCACACAACATTGATAGTAGCGTTAAAAAATTGTCCCCGGAATGATTTTGAGGTCGCTGAATTCAATTTGTTTATTTTTACATAAAATTCGAAATAGTTACTTCGAAACTACTTTGAAACAGCCAAAAAGAAGCGTTTGACGCAGAAAACGGGATTTGGTTGGTTTCCCAACAAAACTGATAGCAAATCTGTTAATGTTGCTTTCAAAATTTGAGATAACTTCTCCGCAATTTGTTCGGAATAACTTCGGAAGTGTCAAAACATTTGCATGTAAAAAGTAGAGTCTCGGGGTTTTTGAGGGTTCTTAATTCAAATAACACAAAACTTATTTTAAGCTCGCAGTTTTTACCTTTAAATGTGAAGTGGTCATTTGGAATTTGATTTGAAATATTGAAAAGTATAAGACTGACGAACAAAAACCGGATGTAATTAGGCTGAAGGCACTGATTGCAAATCATTTGCTTAAGTTTGTATTTGACATGCACATCAAAAATAATTTTGTAAACTTTTTTAATACCATAAAAATTAAAAATTAAATGGAAGCTAACAAGTAGCTAAAATTAACTAAGAAATTATTTATGCTTCCATATTTTTTAAAGATAAACAATCAACAAATATATATTTACTAAACAAGTAAAACAGTCGAATGATAATGAAATCTCTTTTGATGTGTAGCTGTCTTTGGATAAAATGGCAATGCAAGAAAAACCCTCAGTCTTCCTCAGATTCACTATCAAGAGTACTGGTGTCACTTCTACTGTCATCATCAGGTTGTTTTAAGAGGGCTACAACATCCCCACTCAGGCTGCCTGAGAATCTTTTGGGAGTTTCCCGTAAAGCAGAGATAATCGGATCGGAGGAGGCGAGCATTAGATGAAAAACATCAGCATTTGTAGCTATACAAAGAATAATAAAAAAACGCAAATTCATCTTTGTTTACCACCTCCGAAACTTCCCAGTCAAAACACGAGAACCAACAAAAACACGCGTGGCGGTCACCGTCGCTCGCAGCCCAGTTGAGTTTCTGCAGCTGAATATACTCCACGGGCAAATTAAAAATTATGTATCTTTCAAACGAGCAAGTTTGAGCAAATGCCATTTTCAGGGCTATATAGGGTACATATTAGGGTACCTAAAAACACAAAAATCTGGTTGGGGGAAATCGGGGGAAATTTTGTAGCTCAAAGAACAGTAAGGTTTACTTAAATTTTACCGTTATTTTATTATAATTGAAAGGTAGTTGTAGCTTTCCCGATACGAATTATGTACCCTAAGAATCAGAAAAGAACGTAGATTAAGCTAGTACCTCTGAGAACTCTAAAATTTTGAACTAAAAGTGAGTGCATCAATCAATAAACGATGTTTTTATTACCTAAATTTTTTCTGAAAGTGGAATTTTTTGTCTTCTCTCAATTACTGTGCAAAAACTATTCGTCATGACGAAGTGATTTGTGCAATTCTTGATGCCCTGGACACCTATATTTCAAAATATAACTACAGGATTCGCGAGGAAAAAAAATTAATTTTAAGACTTTTGGCCGGGGAATTCGGATTTGGCCCCACTGTGCGACGCTGGAGCAGAATTTTACAATAAACATTTTCAAGCCTTAATGCAAAAGTATGCAATTAATCATTACTCTGGTTATAGCGAAGTCAAGGCGTCTGTTGTAGATTGTTTTAATAGAACATTAAAGGATATGCTTTACCGTGAGTTCTCGGCACAAGGAAACTATAAGTGGTTTACACTTTTACCGATATTACTTTCTGTCTACAAAAATAGATTCCACTGCACTATAGGCATGGCTCCGAATGCTGTGAGGGATAACTCTTTGCTACAAACAGTTTACAGATATGTTAAGAAAATTGATCCTAGATGGTTAAAGGCTCGTGTGGGTTCCTACGTACGTATATCAAAACACAAGACGATGTTTAAGAAGGGTTTCAAACCGTAGTTGGTCGCATGAGGTTTTCAGAGTAGTCAGATTTACGCATAGTTTTCCACGGGTGTTTCATTTGAGTGATTTTGACGGTAATGAAATTAAAGGCGGCTTTTATGGTCCTGAGATTCAGGTAACTACGTACCCTGACACTTATTTAGTGAATAAAATTCACAAACAGTGTGGCGAACGTTTCCTAGTGTCGTGGAAGGGGTTTCCCGTGTCCGTAAAGACGTGGATTGATGCCGGTGATATTCAACGGTAGGATGTGTCTTGACCATCGGGGTCGGTATCCGGGACTGGACTGGTGACAATAACAACTTTCTCCTCCTCCACCCATGGGCGATCGTGCGGCAGCTGAGCGTTCCTATAATTTTATTTTAAATATGTTTATTACTTAATGCTATGTGTTAACTGTAGGGGTCCTAACTATGCTTAATACATTTCTATGCTTATTACTTGTCATGCTATCGCTATGGCATATTTTATCTCTCTCTGGTCCCGTACTATTAATTGGTGATCTAAATTTTTTTAACTATGGTTATGTTTCTGTCTTCACAATATTATAAATTTTAACTATGCTTATGCCACTGGCAGAGAGCCAGTGCTATTTGTTCTTGTGCTACCACTAAAGCATATTTTACGTTACACGAGCGGGCTTCTGTTCCCTACACGGCGTTGGTAAAATTTATATTTTAAATATTTAAAGACATTATTATGCTTTTAAATATATATAATATGATGTGGGAATTATTATTGCGCATTGTGTGTGTGACGCCCCAGCGGACAACATCACGCTCTCTGTGCGCGGGTTTTTGGGGTTATGTTGCTCCCAGGTATTTGTATTTAGTCATAGCTAGTATGGCGGGTCTTTTAAGCATAGCTGCAAATGTTTTAGACATAGATAGCATGGCGGCATTTGTTTTTGTAAAAATTTAAGCATGGCAGCATTTTATTTAGGCATAGGAAATTTAAACATGGCGGTATTATGTTACTTTTTTTGGAAATATAAACATGGAGGCATTATATTTCTTTTCGAAATTTAAACATAGTGTCTTTTAAGCATATATTCTTTATTTAATTCTACTCTTCTCAACTGATCTCGTGGTCTAGTGGTTAAGGTGTCTGCTTCCTAACCTCGATGTTGCTGCGTCCCACGGATCGAATCCCCACATAGCCCATGTTTTTTTGTATACAACTCCTGCCTTCGGAGCGACTGTGGCGTGCTCCAGTAACCAAAGGTTGAACTAAGATGGCAGCCTCCAGCAGACGAAAACAATATGGCGGAACCCTGTGGCGGCGATGGTGGCGTGCTCTGGTAACCAATTTCAACAACAATGGTGGCCTTCATGAAACAAGATTGCGGCCCCCAGGGGGTTCTGGCGCAATGTTTACATCTTTCAATGTTTACATTGGTCCAGTACTCCCTACCTGCCTCTACTGTTCTGGTTGGTTCTCAAGATGCGCTCACTGCGCTGACTGAGATTTCAATTTCGAAGTTATAAGGGTGTTTGTAGGTCTACATATCAGTGGAGTATGTGGTTGTGTTGGAACATACCAGGTTGACATCGTCTATCCAAGTAAATTTTACGAACAAATCTATTTGGCGAGAAAGTGAAAAGATGCCAGTTTCTTATATTTTTAAGGACTAGAACCATGGCATTCAAAGGTATCTGTGATGTAGATTTAGAATTAAGTAATATTTATTTTCATTTGTAAAAGAATGCTTTTATGTATTTTTTATACTGACATCCAAAACCTTTTCATGTTTGTTTAACTTTTTGAGTATCATGTTGACTGTTTTCATTTGTGTTTCGATTTTCATCATGCTATAGTATTTGAGTTCATTAGTCTTCATTGCACTAATTTTATTATTAAATTCCTAAAGGATCCTGTGGCAAAGTGTCTCAGTGGTTTTTGCTCTTTGACTGTGACTAGTCTGGAATAATGTATACCTACCTAATTTTACCTGACCAGAATATTTTTCATTTAAAGTACATATTTAATCATCAGTATATTCATTTGACCCTAGCAATTTTATTGAATAACTTAATAGTGTTGGATACTAGGATAAAATTAAATATATAATTTATATTTAGTTGTAAACCTTTGTAAATACAGTATAACCTCGCATATCCGACCATGACGGAACCATGCCATGGTCGGAACGGCCAAAAGGTCGGATATCGGGAGGAGCAAAAAAAAACGACTTTCTCAGATAGAAAAACAGCTATATCGTACTGTAATACAACTTTATTGTAAAGTATGTACTTATAAAAATGTTGCTGTATATATTTCAAACATTTACTGTTTTTAAATTAAATGAGATCAATAAAATCTAAGCATACCTTATTTAAAGAATTCAGTAATGGACTTTTGTTTTAATTTTGTCAATCTTGACTTTGCAGAAGTGTCCCTCCACTTTTTTGCCCACAATACGTCCATTGGGTTTGCATTTGGATGTTGCTCAATGTATTTCAGCGCAACTTCGAAGGCGTCCTTAGCAGCAGAATGACTCACTAGGTTGTCACCGGTGGTTTCGTCTTCATCCGAGTCGATATCTTCTTCCACGGCTTTGTTCTGCACAACAGCGATAATTTCGTCGTCATTTAGTTCTTCATTGGTGTCTTCCGAAACATCAGCTTCAACAAACCACTCTTCTACATCATTCATCTGGAGATCATGCTGAAACACTTGTAAATTTTGTAATACTTCTGTGTTGTCTGTCTCAACTTGTGCTTCTGTCTCAGGTTCTTCTTGTTTCAATGATGGCCAAATCTTTTTCCAAGCCTTCTGAAGGGTAGTTTGATTAATTTCGTCCCAGGCTGCAGCAACGGTGTAGATTGCGTCTTTTATGTTGAAACTTTTCATCGCCTCAAAAAGGTTACCTCCGTCTTCTGTTTTTTCCAGCAGAGAGCCGAGATATTTTCTTCTGTATCTTCTCTTTAACAACTCGATGACGCCCTGATCCATAGGTTGTATTAAAGGTGTAACAAGGGGCGGTAAAAATAAAGCCTTGATGTTTCCTTTATTTAATTCACATTCAGAGGGGTGACTAGGAGTGTTATCTAACAGCAAAACAGCACGAGCAGGTAAGTTTTTAGACTTTAAATGTTTTTTTACTGCGGGGACAAATTCGCCAAAAAACCACTCCTTAAATAAATCGCCATCCATCCAAGCAGATGATTGATTCCGATAGAAAACTGGAAGTGTTGCCATGTTTAGATTTTTGAATGCTCTTCGTTTCTTAGATTTTCCTATGATGAACAGCGGCATTTTGTGGCTTCCCGTGGCATTGCTACAAGTTGCAATTGTGAGCCTGTCTTTAGCCAGCTTTGTTCCTAACACAGGTTCATTTTTAGCAGCTAGAGTGGTTTTTGGAAGCATTTTGTAATTTAGGCCTGTTTCATCTACATTGTACACTTGTTCGGGTACAAGTTTCTGTTCTGTGACCAACTTCTCAAATGTTGCTACAAATTCTGTAGCAGCATTATCATCAGCTGAGAGTTTTTCCCCCCGCAATAATAAGATGTCGTATGCCATGACGCAACTTCCATTTATGTAGCCACCCTTCGCTAGCGCTAAATTTTTCTAGATCACCTCCCAGCTTTTCATGAAATTTTATGGCTTTCTCCTTTACGATGGGGCCTGACAATGGTATTCCCTTGCGCCTTTCCTGACAAAACCAAACCCACAATGCTTCATCGACAAGTTCAAGTTTTGGTTTTTTCAACATTTTTCTACTTTTTAAGGCATCTTCTGTCTCAACTGTTGTTGAGTACGTTTCCAGATCTTTACGGGTTTTTTTCAAATCTTTTATCGTAGTCACCCCTACACCCAACTCAGAAGCTAATTTAATAACAGACTCTCCATGGTCCAATCGTTGTAAAATCTAAAGTTTTTGTTGCAGAGAAACACAAACACGTTTACGTTTTTGAGTTGCCATTATCACACACGTAAAGCACTACATATTGCACACTTTAAATTCTGTAGTCGTGAATAAATAATGGGGAAAAAGACAAACAGTATTGACATTTACAAACACAGAACTGTACAAGATTATAGTAAGAGCACATTACACATCAAGATTCACGGCTGAACTGACAGTTTTTGATACGAAAACAAAGCATATCGTAGATGAGTCACTCCTTCAAGCCTAACAGGCTCACCAACCGGAAGCGCGTGTGAATCACCGACAGTCGGACACTAGGTCGGATATCGGGAGGAGTCGGTTGTGGGAAGGTCGGATATGCGAGGTTCTACTGTAGGTGTAATTCAGAATCGTTTTATGCATATTGTCACATTTTGGTTGTAATGTTTGTGAATAGGGTTGCATATCCGAATTACATTCGAAAATGCATTAGGTTTATTTTCAATCCTAGTTATCGATATACAAAAGGGTTGGATTGCCACCCACTATTTAATATAGCATATTAATCTTCCTGGGCCATAGAGAAAACATGTATTAAAAATTAAATGTTGTCATTCAGTTAACTACAGTTCACAATATTGTTATAAAAGAAATGAACATTTCTAATAATAGCAGATAGTATAGAATTTTACATTACAAAGTGTGACAATATGTAATAAAATCTTACAGTTCTTTTCACTCTTGCTCACCTCTGTTGGCCACACATCCACACTGATGTTCGTTGCCTTCAAAATAGAGCACTGTAACCAACTATGGTCGACACTTCTATGTTTAGTTCGACTTCTCTGCCACCGAGCACCACTGAACGGACGGTCCTACTGTGAACCTCCCCCCCCCCCAAAAAAAAAAGGCCCTTCTGGCATTGAAACCCTTGATACACGTATCACCTCCTCCATTTCCCGGAGCCCCTACCCTAAAACTTATCGCTATTCGAAAGTCTCCTGGCCGGCACACTTTTATCCCTCCACTGATGAACTTCTATGTAACATTGCCCCCCTTTTTTTATGGCTTACATACTGGCAATGTATGTACATCCTGCCCTCCGGTACTACTTTCGCATCCAGGTGGAATAATACACAAGGACTGCTAGTCCTCTCGGCTCTCAGCATTATTTCGGAGAGAATCTTCCAAGCCTTCATCATAATCGCACATGACCGCCTCTCTTGTCTGAATCGCTTTTTTCGTATCAGTGCTCAGTGGCAAGTTTCGATACTGGATGTAGTCAGAAAACTACAGGATGGACATACAAAATCTCCATCTATTCTAACATGTAGTTTCCTTTTTTTGGTCTTTTCTAATTGTTTCGAGGTATCCTACCCATGTGTCGTGCTACACAGCTGGACATGGACACTCTGGTTTTCCTTTATCTTCTTATTATATCTTGATCACTTATTGACTACCCACATAATTGGTAAGTAGAATGTTTTTTTATAACTCTTACACCATTTAATTTTTGTAAAGTTACAACTTTGAGTCGAAGCTCTTTTGCTTTTTCTTGTCACTATTCATGCTGCATTATTTGCAGTATCCTGGCCTTTTTATGGATTCTCTGATCAGCATATCCTAAGGATACCTTCTCCCAGCAGGCTCCCGACACAGATGCTGAATGTCGTGTTTAAGGAAAGCATCTATTTTCAGTAATCTATTTTCATTTTACCTTCAAAATATTGAAAGACACATGAACTCTAAAAAGACCATAAGCTCAGTAGTTGATGTAATCATGTCGTAAAAACATTTGGTAAAAAGGCCTTTATTTTATTGATTATGTTAGGGTTAAGGTAAAATATGAAAAATAAAACTCTTCATACCAGTAAAGTATAGATTAGAAAATATAAATGGAGTTTTTTTTCTTTATATGTAGACCGTGGTCACACAACCACAGGCTCTGATCCACTGAGTGTAAACAATGTTAACAAATTAATGTTTAATAATTGTCATTTGTCTCTCAACCTCTGAAACTGAGCAATTTTTCCAACACAATCTATTTAAAAGTAAAATACTGCAATTACCCACAAAACTGTGTTCAAAACCTCGGTATAAACTCAATGTTGCGTATGCAAATTTCCGCGAAGATCGGCAGGCTAGTCTCCAGAGCTTAACATGAGAGACGGGTGGGTCGTCGGCCTCATATGGTACACTGAGTTAGAGGCTGCGATAGTTCATGACAGTAGTATAGGAAAGTATTTCCGGGCGCACGGGTTCTGGGTGAGGAGCCGAGGAGACGGTCCGCCATATTGGATTGTGACGTCACGGCGGCCATCTTGGATGGTTGTGACCTTGACCTTTGACCTTGACCTTGAATTTGATCCTCAAAATGTGTCAAAATCCGCCAAAATTGGGCAAAATTTGCCCAAAATTCCTCAAAATTTCCATTTCTGTGGAAAAACATTCCGCCAAAAAATCTCAAAAAATTCCACAATTCAAAAATTCCCGTTTTCGAGAGAAAAATTCCCGTTTCGAGGGAAAATTTCCCGTTTTTAGTCCTTAAAAATCCCAGCGGCTAGAAATGTCCATATGTAGGCTTAAGCATCCATGTCTACAGCCTACGATAAGCCTCTGACGTCATCATGGATTATGACGTCACCGTTGCAATTTCCGTTACGGCCGCCATCTTTAACTTTTTTATTTATTATCCGATATTAATGAAATTTTTTTTAAAAATTAATAAAAAATTTACTTAATAAAATTTTAATAAAATACTTATAAAAAACAAACATTTACGACACGGAGTTCGAAGTCCTCGGTTCGAACACGACGAGTGCAAAAAAAATTAAAAATGGCGACCGATCCTTCCCCCGTGGTGGGTGCTAGCAGACTGACTCCCACCACTTTTTTTCAAAGCATATATATCGTCACCTAGTATGACGTCATGTCCGCCATCTTGTCTTCGATGCTGGAAGCCATCATCAATGTATCGTCGGCTAGAGTGCGCTGACGCCATGTTAGTTTAATTCGTATCCGCTAGAGTGCAGTAATCATTTATTATTGCTGTGACACCCGCCATCTTGTCATTTGGCCGCCATCTTGGAATCGTGTAATTATTTAGCTAGAAATTCGGGAAAAGTTCCAAAATTCATTAAATAAATCACTCATTAATTTACATATTGATTCGATCGATTCCTGTCCTCGGTTCGATACCCGATCGATGCAAATAATCTTAATTTTTATGTAAAAATACCTAAAAAATGACAGGTTCGAAAATAAAAACACTGCAAGTTCTTTTACAAACATAATATTTATTACATAATTTCTATTTTACTACAGGATCACCTGCGAAGGTTAGCAATCTTACAAACATTTAGGTCCGCATAGGCGTGAAATGACTAATTCTTAGCTCCAATCGGTTTATACAAGACAGAGTCCAGCCAGATCCTTTACAGACATAGTCCTCCTCTTCTTGACAGAGTTTCTGGATACTTTGTTCAACAGTTTGCTCGATATCGTTAGAACTGTAAATTACTGCAGCCGCTGTCTTGAATGCACACTTCTTCACTTTGTCATCGAACGGATAAGGCTTTCCATATATACAGTCCAACCACAAGTTATATTTCAAAGGTCCGTTTGTTGCTACGTCATCAGTAAGCTGATTGATTATGTCCTGTCTGATATCATCAAGAAAATTACAAATGTCCTTTGACTCACTTAACGTACTGGGATAATAGTAGTCTTTCAATGTTCCACGAAATGCAGACTGCGCCAAGTAGAAGCCATTATCGTTCACTTGTAATGCTCCGATCACAGTATTATGTTTATTTTCATGTTCAGATGCCACAACAATCGGTTGCTGCACATCAGTTTTTTTACTTGTACGCTCACGAGTCACCAATCTAAACTCGGGAGTCGTAATTGCTGCAGGTAGTTCAGCACTAGGCGCACGGACTTCACCTTTACAGTTTATCGAATGTTGGCGCAAATTATCAATTCGAGTAAACCATTTATGACACTCGTCACAGCGAAACTTCATGCGAGAAGGACTCTTCGTACATTTACTCCTCTCATGTCTCCGTACATCATGTGCAAATGCAAACGTCATGTCGCAGTAGCCACAAGGATGCCTAGTTGAAGACAAACCCGAACCAGATGTCGCTGTTACTACAACTGAATCATTTCCAGGCATACTCTTATGCACATCAATGCATCGTTGTTGTATAGAAACCTTTACTTTCTGCCGCACTGCAGGTCCTTTACATGTCTCCAAGTGATGCTTCAAATTAGCATTTCTTGTAAATTGCTTGCGACACTTAATACAACCAAACATTTTACGATAAGGGTTCTTGGCACATTCTCTCTTCTCGTGTCGACGAGCATTGCTGATGTTTGAGAAAATCTTGTCACAGTAACGACATCGATGTTCGTTAGTTGACGATTCGCCATCCATTGAAGTCTCCATCGAGGGCGAAACAGCGTTCGTCGAGGTTTCCTGTACAGTCAGCACTACCGGCATTAAAGTCTCTTCTGCTGGTGGTATCACATCTGTTGAAATCCCCTCCAATGTTGACGTCATCGTTACCAACGAGATCTGCTCCTTCTCCGTCGTAGCTGTCGATAAGGTTCCCGTAGTCGATGGTACAACCTCCGAGTTCAACGTTAAAGACGGTAAAGATGCCATCGAGTTCGCAAGAACAGGTAATTACGCGATTTATGCACCAGATTAAACAATCTAGGTGATCCTTACACCGCCGTCGTCAGAAACAAACTGAGCGTCCTGCTGTCTAGGACTCGCTTATATACATGCACCGTATGGAATAATACGCTAGTCAAATCAAGAACAATTTATTATAATACTAGAGTCAAAACAACATTTAAAAAATAGAAGCTCCATCAAAAAAAAAAAAAAGGAAGCACACTTGGAAGCACCGACAACGAAAAGGCAGCACATTTGGAAGCACCGACAACGAAAAAGGCAGCACCATCATCGAAAAGACCGCACATTTGTCATTGGCTCCAATATTCATTGGCTCCAATATTCATTGGTTCCATCAGTCTATTGATTCTATCAGTCTAGTGACTCCAACAGTCATTGACACCAACGGCCTTTTTCTTCATCAGCTCCAATGATATTTGGCTAGAATGCTACGAGCCTAAGAGACCATGAGGCTACAATTCTACGAGTGTACAAGACTCCTCCAACTACCTTCAAGTGTATAAAGCTCCAAATGCTCCAACAGCTCCAACACGCAATGTACGCGCAATACATGTAATTTACACACAATAAATGTAATGATTACACAGTACACACAGGAAACGGAACGTACACACAGTACACACAGGAAACGGAACGTACACACAGTACACACAGGAAACGGAACGTACACACAGTACACACAGGAAACGGAACGTACACACAGTACACACAGGAAACGGAACGTACACACAGTACACACAGGGAACGGTACGTACACACAGTACACACAGGAAACGGAACGTACACACAGTACACACAGGAAACGGAACGTACACACAGTACACACAGGAAACGGAACGTACACACAGTACACACACAGGGAACGGAACGTACACACAGTACACACAGGAAACGGAACGTACACACAGTACACACAGGGAACGGAACGTACACACAGTACACACAGGAAACGGAACGTACACACAGTACACACAGGAAACGGAACGTACACACAGTACACACAGGAAACGGAACGAACACGTAATATTCACGCAATTGACACACAGTACACGCAGAGTACACGCAATTTACGCAAAGTACACCCAATGTACGCAATGTACGCAATATATATGTAATGTACACACAATGACTACGCTTCGTTCGCGCAGGACAAGCATTTAATGAAAACAAAGCACGTTTGGACGGAAATTCTATAAAACGAAAGCTCATTTAACGAAAAGGAGGCGCATTCTCTCGTTCATTCAACTTGGTAGGATACGATCTTCAATGATAAGTTAGGATATAAACTCTCCATCAGTCTATGAATCCAACAGTTTATATTTCCATTAGCCATCGACTCCAACAGTCATTGACTCCAACAGTCATTGGTTCCAACAGTCATTGCCTCCAACAGTCATTGTCTCCAACGTCCTTTTGGTTCATCAGCTCCAATGATATTTGGTTAGAATGCTACGACTCTAAGAGACTATGAGACTACAATTCTACGAGTGTACAAGACTCCTCCAAATACCTTCAAGCGTACAAAGCTCCAACTACTTCAGCAGCATTATGTTATAATAGTACAAGGCTACTTGACTACGAAGCTACAAGTCTACATGGCTCCAATTGCGGCATCTGTCTTCGTCTGAATTTTCTCTTTGACTCCAACTCCTCCCGCCAGCATCTCTTCGATCTGCACCTCGATTATGTTATAATAGTACAAGGCTACTTGACTACGAAGCTACACATCTACAAGGCTCCAATTATCATATCTGTCTTCGTCAGCATTTTCTCTTTTGCTCCTACTGCTCCAACAGCATTATGTTATATGATTCCATGGATACTTTGTTACGTAGCTACAGGTCTACGAGGTTCCAATGCATCATGTTTACGAAGCTTCCAGAACACAGGGTTACGAGACTGCGAGGCTACAGGACTACGAAGCTTCCAGGACACGAGGCTACATGGCTACGATACTACATGACTCTAACTGATTACAATAGCACCACTCAGTGGTGAGAGTTAGGTTATCTCATGCAAAAGTACTTTATGCATGTAGTTCTGCTTTTCAACAACAGATGTCGCCACATGTTGCTTGCAGGTAAATAATATTTAGTTCTTTTATGCGGGATGCGGGATGCTCACTAACGATCGCAAAAGAAGGATGGCTTCGCTAGACTCCAAGGAAAAGGAAGTTCGTCTTGCATGTTGGTGCTCCACAGATGTCTCATGGCGTAATATTAATTTGACTGAGTAATGATATTTGTCAATTCCACCTGATAAAAATATTGCAAGTTTTGATTTAGTAGCAGAAATTATCGAATTAAATGTAACTCCAATTAAAATGACATGTCTCAATAGACAAAAAAAAATCCATGCAGAGAGTGGTTCCTCAGAATAGTCAGAAACACTTGAAGAAACCACAGGAATGATTGCAAGAACACGGGAAAAACCATCAAATTATTGACATTAATAATCAGGAGCACACGGAGAAAACCATCATAATATTGGCAAGAATAATCAGGAGCACACGGAGAAAACCATCATAATATTGACCAGATTAATCAGAAGTACTCGGAGAAAACCACCACATGTTTTCCTTGATATCATAAAATTACAGGAAAAAAATATTTAAAAACAAAAATAAATTAATAAAAAAATTAAAAAATTGCATAAATTTCTGGCTTGTACAAGAACTCTATCTTTGCTCAACAATGATAAGTTTACAAGCTAGCAGAAACTGTTTATGCAATTTTTTTATTTTTTTATTAATTTTTTTTTGTTTTTAAATATTTTTTTCCTGTAATTTTATGATATCAAGGAAAACATGTGGTGGTTTTCTCCGAGTACTTCTGATTAATCTGGTCAATATTATGATGGTTTTCTCCGTGTGCTCCTGATTATTCTTGCCAATATTATGATGGTTTTCTCCGTGTGCTCCTGATTATTAATGTCAATAATTTGATGGTTTTTCCCGTGTTCTTGCAATCATTCCTGTGGTTTCTTCAAGTGTTTCTGACTATTCTGAGGAACCACTCTCTGCATGGATTTTTTTTTGTCTATTGAGACATGTCATTTTAATTGGAGTTACATTTAATTCGATAATTTCTGCTACTAAATCAAAACTTGCAATATTTTTATCAGGTGGAATTGACAAATATCATTACTCAGTCAAATTAATATTACGCCATGAGACATCTGTGGAGCACCAACATGCAAGACGAACTTCCTTTTCCTTGGAGTCTAGCGAAGCCATCCTTCTTTTGCGATCGTTAGTGAGCATCCCGCATCCCGCATAAAAGAACTAAATATTATTTACCTGCAAGCAACATGTGGCGACATCTGTTGTTGAAAAGCAGAACTACATGCATAAAGTACTTTTGCATGAGATAACCTAACTCTCACCACTGAGTGGTGCTATTGTAATCAGTTAGAGTCATGTAGTATCGTAGCCATGTAGCCTCGTGTCCTGGAAGCTTCGTAGTCCTGTAGCCTCGCAGTCTCGTAACCCTGTGTTCTGGAAGCTTCGTAAACATGATGCATTGGAACCTCGTAGACCTGTAGCTACGTAACAAAGTATCCATGGAATCATATAACATAATGCTGTTGGAGCAGTAGGAGCAAAAGAGAAAATGCTGACGAAGACAGATATGATAATTGGAGCCTTGTAGATGTGTAGCTTCGTAGTCAAGTAGCCTTGTACTATTATAACATAATGCTGCTGTAGCAGTTGGAGCCAAAGAGAAAATTCAGCCGAAGACAGATGCCGTAATTGGAGCCATGTAGACTTGTAGCTTCGTAGTCAAGTAGCCTTGTACTATTATAACATAATCGAGGTGCAGATCGAAGAGATGCTGGCGGGAGGAGTTGGAGTCAAAGAGAAAATTCAGACGAAGACAGATGCCGCAATTGGAGCCATGTAGACTTGTAGCTTCGTAGTCAAGTAGCCTTGTACTATTATAACATAATGCTGCTGAAGTAGTTGGAGCTTTGTACGCTTGAAGGTATTTGGAGGAGTCTTGTACACTCGTAGAATTGTAGTCTCATAGTCTCTTAGAGTCGTAGCATTCTAACCAAATATCATTGGAGCTGATGAACCAAAAGGACGTTGGAGACAATGACTGTTGGAGGCAATGACTGTTGGAACCAATGACTGTTGGAGTCAATGACTGTTGGAGTCGATGGCTAATGGAAATATAAACTGTTGGATTCATAGACTGATGGAGAGTTTATATCCTAACTTATCATTGAAGATCGTATCCTACCAAGTTGAATGAACGAGAGAATGCGCCTCCTTTTCGTTAAATGAGCTTTCGTTTTATAGAATTTCCGTCCAAACGTGCTTCGTTTTCATTAAATGCTTGTCCTGCGCGAACGAAGCGTAGTCATTGTGTGTACATTACATATATATCGCGTACATTGCGTACATTGGGTGTACTTTGCGTAAATTGCGTGTACTCTGCGTGTACTGTGTGTCAATTGCGTGAATATTACGTGTTCGTTCCGTTTCCTGTGTGTACTGTGTGTACGTTCCGTTTCCTGTGTGTACTGTGTGTACGTTCCGTTTCCTGTGTGTACTGTGTGTACGTTCCGTTCCCTGTGTGTACTGTGTGTACGTTCCGTTTCCTGTGTGTACTGTGTGTACGTTCCGTTCCCTGTGTGTGTACTGTGTGTACGTTCCGTTTCCTGTGTGTACTGTGTGTACGTTCCGTTTCCTGTGTGTACTGTGTGTACGTTCCGTTTCCTGTGTGTACTGTGTGTACGTACCGTTCCCTGTGTGTACTGTGTGTACGTTCCGTTTCCTGTGTGTACTGTGTGTACGTTCCGTTTCCTGTGTGTACTGTGTGTACGTTCCGTTTCCTGTGTGTACTGTGTGTACGTTCCGTTTCCTGTGTGTACTGTGTAATCATTACATTTATTGTGTGTAAATTACATGTATTGCGCATACATTGCGTGTTGGAGCTGTTGGAGCATTTGGAGCTTTATACACTTGAAGGTAGTTGGAGGAGTCTTGTACACTCGTAGAATTGTAGCCTCATGGTCTCTTAGACTCGTAGCATTCTAGCCAAATATCATTGGAGCTGATGAAGAAAAAGGCCGTTGGTGTCAATGACTGTTGGAGTCACTAGACTGATAGAATCAATAGACTGATGGAACCAATGAATATTGGAGCCAATGAATATTGGAGCCAATGACAAATGTGCGGTCTTTTCGATGATGGTGCTGCCTTTTTCGTTGTCGGTGCTTCCAAATGTGCTGCCTTTTCGTTGTCGGTGCTTCCAAGTGTGCTTCCTTTTTTTTTTTTTTTGATGGAGCTTCTATTTTTTAAATGTTGTTTTGACTCTAGTATTATAATAAATTGTTCTTGATTTGACTAGCGTATTATTCCATACGGTGCATGTATATAAGCGAGTCCTAGACAGCAGGACGCTCAGTTTGTTTCTGACGACGGCGGTGTAAGGATCACCTAGATTGTTTAATCTGGTGCATAAATCGCGTAATTACCTGTTCTTGCGAACTCGATGGCATCTTTACCGTCTTTAACGTTGAACTCGGAGGTTGTACCATCGACTACGGGAACCTTATCGACAGCTACGACGGAGAAGGAGCAGATCTCGTTGGTAACGATGACGTCAACATTGGAGGGGATTTCAACAGATGTGATACCACCAGCAGAAGAGACTTTAATGCCGGTAGTGCTGACTGTACAGGAAACCTCGACGAACGCTGTTTCGCCCTCGATGGAGACTTCAATGGATGGCGAATCGTCAACTAACGAACATCGATGTCGTTACTGTGACAAGATTTTCTCAAACATCAGCAATGCTCGTCGACACGAGAAGAGAGAATGTGCCAAGAACCCTTATCGTAAAATGTTTGGTTGTATTAAGTGTCGCAAGCAATTTACAAGAAATGCTAATTTGAAGCATCACTTGGAGACATGTAAAGGACCTGCAGTGCGGCAGAAAGTAAAGGTTTCTATACAACAACGATGCATTGATGTGCATAAGAGTATGCCTGGAAATGATTCAGTTGTAGTAACAGCGACATCTGGTTCGGGTTTGTCTTCAACTAGGCATCCTTGTGGCTACTGCGACATGACGTTTGCATTTGCACATGATGTACGGAGACATGAGAGGAGTAAATGTACGAAGAGTCCTTCTCGCATGAAGTTTCGCTGTGACGAGTGTCATAAATGGTTTACTCGAATTGATAATTTGCGCCAACATTCGATAAACTGTAAAGGTGAAGTCCGTGCGCCTAGTGCTGAACTACCTGCAGCAATTACGACTCCCGAGTTTAGATTGGTGACTCGTGAGCGTACAAGTAAAAAAACTGATGTGCAGCAACCGATTGTTGTGGCATCTGAACATGAAAATAAACATAAGACTGTGATCGGAGCATTACAAGTGAACGATAATGGCTTCTACTTGGCGCAGTCTGCATTTCGTGGAACATTGAAAGACTACTATTATCCCAGTACGTTAAGTGAGTCAAAGGACATTTGTAATTTTCTTGATGATATCAGACAGGACATAATCAATCAGCTTACTGATGACGTAGCAACAAACGGACCTTTGAAATATAACTTGTGGTTGGACTGTATATATGGAAAGCCTTATCCGTTCGATGACAAAGTGAAGAAGTGTGCATTCAAGACATCGGCTGCAGTAATTTACAGTTCTAACGATATCGAGAAAACTGTTAAACAAGGTATCCAGAAACTCTGTCAAGAAGAGGAGGACTATGTCTGTAAAGGATCTGGCTGGACTCTGTCTTGTATAAACCGATTGGAGCTAAGAATTAGTCATTTCACGCCTATGCGGACCTAAATGTTTGTAAGATTGCTAACCTTCGCAGGTGATCCTGTAGTAAAATAGAAATTATGTAATAAATATTATGTTTGTAAAAGAACTTGCAGTGTTTTTATTTTCGAACCTGTCATTTTTTAGGTATTTTTACATAAAAATTAAGATTATTTGCATCGATCGGGTATCGAACCGAGGACAGGAATCGATCGAATCAATATGTAAATTAATGAGTGATTTATTTAATGAATTTTGGAACTTTTCCCGAATTTCTAGCTAAATAATTACACGATTCCAAGATGGCGGCCAAATGACAAGATGGCGGGTGTCACAGCAATAATAAATGATTACTGCACTCTAGCGGATACGAATTAAACTAACATGGCGTCAGCGCACTCTAGCCGACGATACATTGATGATGGCTTCCAGCATCGAAGACAAGATGGCGGACATGACGTCATACTAGGTGACGATATATATGCTTTGAAAAAAAGTGGTGGGAGTCAGTCTGCTAGCACCCACCACGGGGGAAGGATCGGTCGCCATTTTTAATTTTTTTTGCACTCGTCGTGTTCGAACCGAGGACTTCGAACTCCGTGTCGTAAATGTTTGTTTTTTATAAGTATTTTATTAAAATTTTATTAAGTAAATTTTTTATTAATTTTTAAAAAAAATTTCATTAATATCGGATAATAAATAAAAAATTTAAAGATGGCGGCCGTAACGGAAATTGCAACGGTGACGTCATAATCCATGATGACGTCAGAGGCTTATCGTAGGCTGTAGACATGGATGCTTAAGCCTACATATGGACATTTCTAGCCGCTGGGATTTTTAAGGACTAAAAACGGGAAATTTTCCCTCGAAACGGGAATTTTTCTCTCGAAAACGGGAATTTTTGAATTGTGGAATTTTTTGAGATTTTTTGGCGGAATGTTTTTCCACAGAAATGGAAATTTTGAGGAATTTTGGGCAAATTTTGCCCAATTTTGGCGGATTTTGACACATTTTGAGGATCAAATTCAAGGTCAAGGTCAAAGGTCAAGGTCACAACCATCCAAGATGGCCGCCGTGACGTCACAATCCAATATGGCGGACCGTCTCCTCGGCTCCTCACCCAGAACCCGTGCGCCCGGAAATACTTTCCTATACTACTCATGACCTATTATAACTAGTATTCCGACACTATCCTGCTCATCTTAAGACGCCGATGCCTAACTTGAGTGGACAGGTGAAAACACTAAAATAATTAAAACTGCTTGGTCAATAGACTTCAATCACATGCATTTGTTGGAATGCTTTACAGCCATGTTGGCACATCACACACTATAAAACAATGTATTGTAAACATGTGTGACCTGATTCTGCGACAATATCTTTAACCATGCATCCAGCGAACAGTGCATGAGATACAATTTACTGGTCAGTTCCATGGAGTGGGTTCTACACACAAATAGAAGTATAGAATATAGTACAGTTGGTAGGTGTGTGCGTAACATAATTACCTGTAGATCTCGGACAGAAGTCAGCCAGTGGCATATGTAAGCAAACCATGCGCAGGAGAATTACCCAGTGGTTTAGCTGTAGCTGAACAAGGTTAATCCCATACGATGAGCTGGTTCGGAGTCATTGTAATTAGTATAGACCAAGGCTCAAACTTAATTGTTCACAGAACAGAACAACCCAACCAATGTTGCAACATTGAAGGCTCTCCTGCGACACGAAATGCATACTCTCCAGACCACAGCTTTATGCTGACAGCCGGAGATGGGGAAGGGCCGCAAGAGTAGCAGAAGCATCCTCTTGCGCCGATTCCCAGCAAAAAAAAACTTAACTATGCTATTGTAGACTTACTGACTAAGAGTTTCACAGCATTCCTTTATAATTAATTTATGTTGAACATTAATTTAATGGGTTTTATAATTTACATAATTATTTATGTTGTATTTAATTATTAGCTGCTAGAAACCAACAGATGTTTATTCATCACTTGCTTGGATGAGTCCATTTAACAAATTATACTTAAATATCCCCATAAATATTAAATGTTGACTTAATATAATGCACTGCAGGGGCCACACACATCCTAAAGTGCACTTTCCCATTTTGGTTTTTTCACCAGATTAAAATTATATTGTTACGAACAATGTGGGGAGAACTGTAATGGATAGCCCAATTAAGTTTTATTACAGTTTTGTAAATTTCTAATATTTACATTACTCATAAATAATTGTACTTAAAATAGGTCGATCACCAATCACTTGCTCTTAAAAATGTTTATTCGCAAGTCATCCAATGCCTGTCAAGTTAGACAATTCGCAATCCTTACTGGAGCTAGGCTCAAAAGTGGTTCATTCCTTATCTCGCACCTGTCCACACACAGAGTTTCGTGCCACTCGGTTGCACTCACTCGAACCCGTCGCACTGCATCACGCCACTCTAGAGAGGGTCTCTTACCCTCTTCACCGATGTCGCACTTCCAATCACTGTGGAACTCTCTGAACTTTTGGAACTCGTATGGAACTCCCGTGGAAGCCAGCATCGCTGCTCAAGTACCTGAGGCGCCCTTCTCGAACCGACTAGAGCAGTTTTAACAAGTTGCATCATTCCAGGACAAAGCAACGCCCGAAATGTCCATAGAGGTGGCATATATTCATGCCACTCCGCACACCGGCCCGCGGAATCCCCAAGGCTGCTCAGCGATAGATAACAGTGCCAAGGAAGGATGATGTTGATGAAGGGGGTAGGGGTGGTGAGGTCGAGCCATGATAATACGCGCATGATCTCAGAGGCTGTGGAGACACCCTGTGCCAGACTACCGCTTGCGTGCCCACTCAGGTATGTGGCATGCATTATGGCTCTGCTTTTCAGTTTGTAACACTGCCCCCTCCTTATATCAGTTCATCCCGAACAGGTAACACATCCCTTCCAGTATAATCTCTCAATCAATCCAAATGTACAACTTTAATCCATCCCCTATTCCCTCCCTGGATGCGGTAGACCACATCATTTAGCTGCTTCAAGAATTCATACAGAACTTCCCACACTGTTTAAAGCTTAGGGCACCTTCCCTCCCTTCGTTGTGGGTTGTACAGCCACAACAAATCGCCCTCCTGAAATCAGGTTCAGTTAGCCTTCAGGTCGTACCTAATCTTTATTCGATTCGCCTCTAATCGAAGATTTTTGCAGGCTTCTTCATGTATAAACACCATTTGCTCCTCTAGACGATTCACACAATCACTGGTACTGGTCGGCTCCCTGCGAGGATTACCGAACTTGATATCACAGGGCAGCCTCAACTCCTGTCTTAACACAATACTGACATAGCTCTGCCCAGTGGAGTCATGGATGACAGACATATGTCATTAGAAACAACTGGGTGTGTTGATCATAATCCTGCTGATGCTCTGCCACAACCTTGGAAATCTGTTCCTCGAGAGTTCTGTTGAACCTCTCCACCATGCCATGTAGGGCTGTAGTCCTGATTTCATTTATTCCCAGCAAGAGACACACCTCCTGAAATATTGTCAACTCAGAATTGCGGCCTTGGTCTGAGTGGAGCTCCATTGGTACCCCAAATCTGCAAATGAAGTTATTTATTATTGCATCCGCTATGGTAGTGGCTTCTTGGTTAGGAAGTGCATAAGTTTCTTGTCACTTACTGAAGTAATCCATTGCTACGAGAAAAGACAAGTTACCATCTTTAGTCTTGGAAAATGGTCCAGCAATTTCGATGGCTATCATCTCAAATGGGGCCCCTATATTGTAGGGCCTCTTTTTCCCATGAATCCGGTGTCATGGCCCCTTTTTAGCCAAGCATGCTTCACATTATCTACATCAAGCCTCCTCATCCTGGCGACACCTTGAACAGTTAAATCGTTTGACTGATATTGGCTAGAGTTTTGTTCACCTCTAGATAACAATCAAAGGTACCATCATGGATTTCTTAACACACCTCTGTCACTAGACTCTTTGAAAGGAGTAGTTGCATGGTAACCACTTTTCCATTTGGACTCTCCCATTCCCTCATTAGCAACCCATTCACCAACCTCAAGGAATTCCACTGTTCAATGTAAGCTTTCACAGCACTTTGGTCAATGGAGATCTCATGCCATATTGGATGTCCAGTACCATTCTCTAGTTTGCTGATGATGGGTGCCAGGTCAGGATCTTGCCACTGTGCTGCTTTCAACCTGGCATTATCCCGTTTATCTTCCCTGCTAGTTACTATTGTTTACCGAACATCTTCGATCCCCTCATTATCCCCCACCCCTACTGAAATGGTTACAGTAAACCTTGCAAAGTCTTCGGGAGAGGGCATCGGCATTGCTGTGAATTCGACCTTTCCTGTGTTCTATACAACAATCATATTGCTGTATCTGTTCAATCCACCTACCATGTTGTCTCTCTGGAAACTTGAACTGTAGTTTCCACTTAAGTGTGGCATGGTCACTGTGTAAAGTAATTTTCTCGCATATAAATATTTGTGGAAATGTTGCAGAGACTTTACTAAAGCCAAGAGTTCTCATCTTGTGATGCAATAGTTGCATTCAGGCTAAGACAAAACTTTTCTGTAGTATGATATTACTCGTTCATTTTCATTTTTAAACCTGGGAAAGTACAGCACTTAACCCCATTTCCACTTGCATACGTGTCGAGGATAAACTCTCCATGTTGATGAAAGTAGGCAAGTGTGAGGGTAGTAAACATGGATTCCTTGAAGTCTTGAAAGGCACTCTCACATGCTGAGGTTCATATAAATTGTCTCTGGTCCTCGGTCAGCTGATGCAATGATTTTGCAATTGTTGAAAACCAAGGCTCAAACAGCCTATAGTAGGTACAGAGTCCCAAGAAACTCCTTACGTCATGCTTATTCTTAGGTTGATGCCACTCCTAAACAGACTGGATCTTCTCAGGATCTGTTCGCACTCCATCCTGTGATACAATATGCCCCAGGAATGTTACTTCATGCTGGAACAAGAAGCATTTCCTAGGACTTTACTTAAGTTGGGCATGGCGAATCTTGTCAAATACATTCTGGAGATTTTGCAATCCTTCTTTCAGTGTATTTATCACCACAATAATGTCGTCTACGTATTCTAGGCATGTTTTCCAAGTCAAGCCATGCAAAACAAGATCCATCAATCTCTAAAACTTTGCAGGAGTATTACATAACCCGAATGGTAACACAGTAAAATAAAACAGACCACTACCCGTCATGAAAGCAGTATTCTACTTATCCTTGTGGTTCAGCTCCTCTTGCCAGTAACCACTCTTCAGGCCCGGTGTAGAGAACCATCTAGTATCAGAGGTATATCAAGTGTGTCATCGATACATCGGAGGGGTAGCTGTCATTTTGGTAATGTTTTTTAGCTTCCAGTAGTCCACACAGAACCTCAGTTGGCCAACCTTCTTCACCACTATAACAACTGGGAACACTCAAGGATGTGCTGATGGTTCTATAACACCACCCTCCATCATACTCACTATCACCTTCTCTGCTTATTCCAGTTTTGCTAAAGGCAGATGTCGTGATGTTTGCCAGATTGGCTCTGCATCACTTGTGTTGATGCGATGTTAGAACAGGCTTGTTCTCCCAAGGTCAGTATCCCATAAGGAAAAAAATCCTGGCTGCTTACCAGCAAAGCTGTGATTTCTTATATTTCTCCATCTATAAGATTATTTTGGCATATCTTTATTAGATGTTTTCGATTTGGGTCCAGTGGTTGTGCATCACTTCTAATAGGCGAGGAAGACTTACACTGGCATACCCAAGAGATTTGTTTACAGCTAGTGTTTGTGTCTCCCTGTTGAAAAACCCTTGTTAGAGAATCTAGGTTGGCCACCCTGACTGGCCCAACCTCGCCAAACCTTACAATTCTTCGGGCGACCAGATGTGTCTTCAATGCTAATGTCATAACTGGCTCTATCAAGTAGCTCATGTTGCCACTAGGGTCCCTTGTAATCCTAGCTGCTATTATCTGCTCATGGTTTGCTTGAATTAAAAGAAATTCACTAACTACATTTTACATTAGAGGAACTTATAATTGGTTGGGGTAAACAATGCCACCTGTTCATATTTTATACGCAGTACCTGTCCTTTCATATCTATAAAAAATTGTATCGATTGATGATGTCCACTCTTAGAATTACCTTGTCGGTGATATCAGCAACAAGAAAGGTCTTTGTTAATGTCAAAGTTCCAATCCTTACCTCCAAATCCAAATGTCCATGCACAGGTGAAGTGTCTCCGGTGGCTGTCTTGAGTCTCTATGGGATGGGTGTTCTCTTGAGCTTTTCCCTACTTACAATGTCTGTGGGAACTATAGATGCCAATGCCCCTGTGTCAACAATAAATAAACACTGTCTGCCATTGATCCATCCATTGAAAAACAAACTCTCATGGCCTCTACGAAGTACAGACCTAGGCCAATATAGTTGGCATGTGGCTCCTAACACCAGCTATTGCTCATTTTCCTGTTGATTTTACTGTTTCGCTTCCTGCTGCGATGTCTTCCTGCATGTCGGACAGTCCCACTGGATGTGTCATGATTCATTGTATATGAAGCACTGCGGGCATTTTCTTGCTCTTCTGATCTGGTTACCTGGAGTATCATTCAGCAGTTTTTCAATGCTCTGGGAATATTAACTTCATTAGCAGTGTTCCTGAAATTTCCTCAGTTGTAGAGCTCCAGTCCACCTCTCCTTGTCCTAATGGCTGTGTTTCTTGAAGCACTGCATTCTGCCTCGACTTCCAGGGTATGGACCAAGGCCTCGCATCTATTATTGTGCCGAGCCAAACAGGTTGTTGAACCTCTGCATCTGTGAGTTCATCTATAAAAGCACGGGTGTCTAGCTGCTAGCAGAACTCTGTTGGTGAGTCTTGGTAGGCGAGGTGCATGAATCGCTTGATGTCGGCTTCGAATACTTGTAGTGTTTCTGAATATCTCTGTTGACGGGTCTTCAGGGCTGTTCTATAAACCTCGCCATTGTGTTGGTCGCCATACATCAACTTAAGGGCATCTACTAATACTCCATAGTTTTTCTGGTTTGGGACTGGTATGGTCTGAAACAGCTCTAATGGAGATCCTCTCAGGGCCAAGACAATTGCCGTAGCCTTTTCTTCCTCACCACAACGATTCTGCAGCAGCCTCGAACTGTCTTATGTAGACAGCCCATGACAATTGGCCATGAAAGGTGGGGGGCTTGAATTTTGGGTAACCAGTTTAACTTTCTACCTTCACATCTCTGGAAGAACTACTCCGTTTCGTAGCAGATGTATCTTCCTACATCATCTGACAGCACTCTTCAGTTACCACTGATGGATGCTGTTCGGTAGCATGCTCGAGTTGAGCTATATGTTACGCCACTCGCTGTTTGTTTGCCTGCTCGAGTTGAGCTAGATGTTGCACCATCAGTTCTTCATGTTATGCTAGATGTTGCTCCAAACACTGCACTTTGCCTTCCAACTGGAAGCTTGATTCATCAAACTTTATCTTCATATACTTTTGGTTCTTCTTGTCCTCTATCTCTGTCTACATAGTATTCTTCATCTCCTCTTGGCAGTTCTTCATCTCTTTTTAGAGGTTCTTCATTTAATTTTTCATATTTTCTTTGTAATTATCAATTTTATTCTTCATCTCTTCTTGGCAGTTCTTCATTTCATTCATCTCTTCTTGGGAGTTATTCATTTCATTCATCTCTTTTTGGCAGTTCTTCCTTTCATTAATTTCTTCTTGGTTACTCTCCATTTTATTGTTAATTACCTCTTGACCATTTTTCATTTCCTCTTAGCCCTTTTTCATTTCCTTTTGGCCCCTCTTCATTTCACTCATATCATTTTTCAACTTGGCTAGGAAAGCCATTACATGCTTAAGCTCATCATCGGCCATCTTCCTTGTTCACATGCACTACCAGTCTGGAAGTATCACTACTGTCCAACGATCTTCAGTGCAATTTGACCTATGAGCTAATATGAACTTCTATTGAAAACTAACACTAACTATACAACTACACTTAAACTAACTACAGTTCTTAAGACTAATTTTAATACCAAACCTTTAAATTTAAATTATTTCGTTAATCTCTATTAACTATTTGTAAATTATTTAATTATTCTGACAACAAAATGTTAGGATCTATATGGGGAGTACTGGGTTTGTAATGGATAGCCCAATTAAGTTTTATTACAGATTTATTAATTGCTAATATATACATTACTATTAAATAATTGAACTTAAAAATTTTCGGTCACCAATTACTGGCACTTAAAAATGTTTATTCGCAAGTCACTTTGTGCCGCCAACTAGTATTTTTTGCACAATTATAAATTTCAATTTTTCAAAAATTCTTAAGCCAGTCAATTTATTTATTTTTTCTGCGAGAAATGTAACTTTTTCTGCCTCCTGTACACTCCCGTTTAATCTTTGTCAGACCTGTCTCCCCAATCTTTCTCAGCATAAATCTAATTTGCCAACCATCTAATGACCCAGCAAGTAATATCGCTTTATCCCCGCCTTGGTGCACGTACATCATCTGAAATTCGCCTCCGAGTCGTGACAAGAAGTGCTATGTTCTGCATGCTATCAGAGCAGGCTGTTTCTAGACCTCGCCTGACGTAAGCACTCCACTGCATGATCTCAAGTCATTTTCACCAACATCCAGTCAGTCTCAGTAGAGCTCAGTAGAGCCTCGTTCCCACTGTCACCACAGTTTCCACCCACTCCCCTTCTCCAAGTTTTCATGGAAACACGGCCCAGAGCACTGACCGGTCACTAACCCCGGCCAGGCTCGGCATGTCCCAAGGCCACGACTCCAGTCCCAAAAAGTACTGCCTATGCAATGTAGCGACAGAGTTGCGAATTATTTCCCCTGGACCCTGTTGCACAATAACTTGTAGACTAATAATATTAGTGAAAGAGCTTGTAATTTGTAATATTCTGTTGCACAAAGCACCAAAAATTTATATTAATCTACTACTTGTAGAAACAAAAGTATAAATGTATTTACTGTAATTTTACAAAGGTTTGTTGCATAATAACTACTAATAATATTGTGATGTTAGCTTTTGCTAGTATAATGAGAGAAGTTTTAACAAGTAAAAGAACATTAGTATTTTATTGCCAGTGTTTATATTTAAGCAATATCAAGTATTGATTAATGATTAAGAATTGTATGTGTGGTAATTGACATTATTTAACATGATTGACGACTTTCTTTTTGAGTCCTCAAGCGAAGATGATGAAATACAGCCAAGGAAAAAAAATATATCGTGCTCGAACGAACTTTATGTTTGATTCAACATCTGAATTTTGTGAAAGATTTAGAATGACGCCAGAAAAAGTAGAATCACTAATACAAGACATTGGTTATCAATTACAACATGATACGAGGAGAAGTGGCGCACTAAGTGCAAATCAGCAACTATGCATAGGCTTGCATTGGTTAGGAACTGGATGTCAGTATCACATCATTGGTGACACACATGGCGTTAATAAAGCAACTGTGTGCCGTTCAATAAAATCAGTGGTTTCTGCAGTGAATTCTGTTATGTTTAACTGCATTGTGACATGGCCAGAAAACATTCATGAAGAAATCCATAAATTTTATACAATTTCAAATTTTCCGTATGTTTATGGTGTGATTGATGATTCTCTTATACCTATTTATGTGCCTGTTGTAAATGAAGCAGCATTTGTAGATGGATGGGGTGAACATTCAATAAACTGTATGTTTGTATGTGGTGCTACCAAGTTATTTTATTATGTAAGCGCAAACTGGCCAGGTAGCGTGCATGATGCACGCGTTCTGCGCAACAGTAGTTTATATCGAATAATGGAACAAGGCAACTTATTCCCAAATGGTGTATTTTTGGGCGATTCAGCTTATCCTTTAAGGGAGTGGCTGATGACACCTTTGCACAACGATCCTGCAAATGTAGCAGAGCAGAGATATAATGGCCAACATAAGGCAACCAGACAGATCGTAGAAGGAGCACTTGGCATACTAAAAGAAAAGTTTCCATGTTTGAACCACCTTCGCGTGCAGCCTGTTTATGCTGCAGAAATAGTAAAGTGTTGTGCGACATTATGCAACCACTCCAGGAGCATGGAGGAAGATGATCAGCCAATTCAGGAAGAAAATGAGCACCAAGAAGAAATTGGAGACTATGGAAATGAAGCTCCAGAACCTGCTTTACCTACAGCAAGGCTAAGACAACAACTAATTATAAACCTAACGACATAAATTGATGTTAGTTTTGTTAAACTAGCAAGTTTTGCATTATTTCTAATATTTCTGTCGTGTTCCTTTTTAATGTCAAGATAATGTAATCGTAAATGCAAATTGGTATATTTGTTTTTGTGTTATATATACATACTGTAAGATAAATGACCCTAATTTTGACCAGTCAATTTTGGTGTCAAAAAAATTCTAACTAGTGAATATAATAATTGTATCAATAGTGCATTATTATCATGGAGTTTGTACTTCAGCATACACTAGTGTTGGCGTCTGAACAACAAAGGAATAATATATAGCCTATTGTGCTGTAAGATGCGATTTGAAGTTTCATCTGGTATACACGTTACTTAAAATCAGCAGTTCACTTGGTTATAAAAACATATTTTTGTGACATTAGGTGATTCAACTAAGGTTCGTTTACATTATGCTCCATGTTATTAAAAACCCAAAATCTGCATAAAGTTTATTGAATTAAGTAAAATAATTTGTATTAAAGTCAGGGTTAGGATTCGGTGCATTATTAGGTATATTATATGTTTACAGATTAAACATGCAAAAAGATTAAATAAAATTTAAACTATTTATTACTTGTTTGCATTAATGTTGTCAATAACATTCGCAATATTGTTATCTACTGTGACAATATGGCTGAGGTTATCAATTACATAGTTCACTTCTTCTGAAATGGCTGCTGTGAATTCACTGCAGGGAAGTCCCATTGATATTTCCAGCTGCCTTGCTTCTAGTTTGGATTTGTAAATTTGGACCTTTAAAAGTTCAATCTGTAGTTGTCTCTTCTCGATACAATCACTCACCACAGTTTTTATGTTTCTGCCTGCATAAAAGAAAAAATATAGTAATAGCAACCAATTTAGGCCTAATATTACAAAAATATAACAAAATCATATAGGCTATATATGGTTATTTTTTGCACAAAGGCCCAGGTATTTTATTAATGTAGTTGTAACTGTACCTCTAGATGAAGCAGAAGGGTTGTCAGTTAGCATGGTTGTTGCTTCATCAAAATTACTAGTGTGTGGCATTTTCTCACATTGTGATTCATGATCGATTGGTAGCAACCCTGGAGTATGCTGGGGTAAATCGAATGATGTTAAAACTACAAGACCACGGATAACTGGAGAATCTTTTCAATAACATTGAAGACTTCGTCGTCGACTTCATTTAATTTGACGTCTTTTCCATCTCCTGTCCCAGTTTTCTTGGCATTGTCCAGTTTTTCCTAATGGATTTGAACAAATAATTGTGACAAGTGCATAAAATATGTCTTATAAATTATTTACATGAATACTTTTTGACATTAAGTAAGATGTTTGTTACCATTTAAGGTTAAGATTGTTTAAATGTGTAAAAATGGCTTGTAGTGTTTGTATTACTTGTAATATTTTTGAAATAAAACAAAATTACACTTACTGTTGCAGATTTTCTTACTTTGGGCCACCACACATCTCTCACATATGTCCACTCCCGATTTCCCTGCACCAATCCAAGTGATTCAGTTTAGCTATTTATGTTCTTCCACTCCCTTGCTTTGTCTTCTTTAGAAAGTTTGTCACTGAATCCACCAAACAAAATATGCTTCTTTTCTTTAATTTTCGCTAACAAACAAAGTTTAAACTTGCGTTGTTCATCACGTTTCCCCATGGCTTATCCACTTCACAAATACGTTTAAAAATTTAACATCACCCAGTTACTTAAATATATATCTGCAGAAATATTACCTCACTCAAATACTTGAAAGTTATTAATGCATATCAAAATCTAAACTCTCTGTTACTTCACATTCACTATACATAACCTCACTCTACCACTTGTAGAAAAACCACATGAACTTGTAGTTTACATTGTTTACTTGTGGAATTTCATCACATTTCACAAGTGCCTTCAGAAATGTTGTGCAACAGAAATTGTTAGAACTTGTATTTTTTTTACTTGTAACTTGTAGCTTGTAACTTGTAACTTGAAGTTTGTTGTGCAACAGGCCCCTGGGTGTATGAACGCCCACTAAACGCCTGCCACCTGGCGCCTTGCGCTAGAAACAGTACACCGTAGTTACTTCCCAAGCCACCAGAGCACTGGACTAGTCCCTTCCATAAGACCAATGCTTTAGTAGTCGCCTCGTGTGAGTCGATCTCTCCTTGTTTCGGACACCCCCGAGTAGGTCGCGCTGACATCGGCCCGTACCACCAACTTCGAGATATCGAAGTCAGTATTTTTCGACAAACCCCTCGGTAGTCTTCGGAACCTTTTGGTCCGGAAGCCGAAGCCTCCCCCCTTTCTTTTGATTGCCGTCATCTTTTAGTTACGAGTCGATGCCATCCAAAATTTATTCGCGCCACGACTCCAGGCTGACCACACTGCATCGTCGGCATCAAGACTTCACTCCGGTCGTGTTTAAAGATGTAATCAGCTAGGCAAGGGATGAGATCCCTACGACTCTAGTAATTAGTAATTATTCAGTCTGTATACCTTGTTGAAAGTAGTCATGCTTTGTTAACCACACTTTATTATATTTTATATATTTTTTAATCATGGAAACGTCCGCGACAACCGCGGGTTCGCGAGCTCCGCACGCTGGCTGACGCTGGAAGCCATCTCCCTGTATGACAGGGTCCAAGGGCGGATGAGGTTCCAAGGGTCGGATGCGGACCTAAGAACACCGCCCTCGAGTCCTCCTCCAGCAATCAGGACGACTAAGGCACCCTGACGGCTCATTAGCAACCCAACTTCGGCCAGCAATCGTCAAATCTCAAGCACTTTAGGTTTTTTTATATCTTCAGAATAACATGAAGTCATGACGTTGAAAAATACTGAACACCAAACATTTTTCTTTCGGGACTTTATTTGCATTAAGGGGGTGCCTCCCAATTCAGCTCAAGATTTTATATTTACAATAATTACAGATAAACTTGTAGACTTTTTCAATTGTTTACCTTTCACGAAATGAAAAATATATACAGCACATATTTTTTGCATAATTTGCTGCCAAAGTTACATTTTTAACGTTTTTGGGTTGTACAAATAAGGAGAATTTAATTTAATGAAAAAATGAAACTTTTTAGGTTTAACTGCAATGCCACTGGCCAGGGGCGTTGATAGATTCATCATTGTCAAACTGATTGATTATCCAGGTGAAAGATATTTCCTCAGCTGATGGTACTGTATGCAGTAAAACCTCCTTTAGCGTGCACTTTACATTGGGATCTCCGCGGCCATCAAAGTCGCTACCATTTTGATGTCTGTTGTCGATGGTATGTATTCAATCAAGATCTCCCAGGTAATCGTAAATGTCTCTGACATCAACCCCCCCCCCCCCTCCCTCCTTAGCACCAAATCTTTAATTAAATTTCTTATTCATCACTCAAAAAAATTTCATATTAAAATTATAAAATTTTTACGATTACAATATTTAAATTTAAGTACCGTAAACTGCTTGAATAGCAATATTTTACACCTTAAAATCCAAATTTTCCCGGGGGAGGACCCCCGGACCCCCGTCTTTGATACGGGGAGGGGGGGGGCATGCTTCTTAACACCCCACATACACAAATCCTGGCTACGCCACTGTCACTGGCTACTTCAAGAAATAGTGTGAAATTCTTTCAGAAAATATTAATTAGTTTTACCTGGTACCTATTTCCAAATTCTCAAATTTGTTACGATTTTGACAGCCAAGAAACATAAAATGAGATTTTGTGATAGAAATGCAAACCATATCATGAGTAGCCAGTGGCATTGCAGTTAAACCTAAAAAATTTCAGTTCTGCAATAAATTATATTCTCCTTATTTGTACAAATCAAAAATGTTAAAAAAGTTATTTGGCAGCTAATTATGCAAAAAGTATGCACTGTATAAATTTTTCATTTCGTGAAAGTTAAACATTTGAAAAAGTCTAAAAGTTGATCAGTGATTAATATATATACCTATATAAAATCATTACTTGAAATGGGAGGCACACACTTTAGTGTTCTTATTGTAAAAGGAACTTCACCTGTTTACTGTTACGAATTTTATTTAAATAATGTTTAATGAACAATATAAATATCTAATAAGGGCCGGCCTATTCGTTAGATAATGTATTTTTATATCCATGTTAATGTAAATGCAAAACCTTCATAAATTTGTTAATCAATTTATCAAATATATAATTGTGAAAGTTATCGAGAGTTAAATAAAAATAGAGATACTTATATCTAGACGAAATCATTATTTCGCCTTATGAAACTAAAAGATCCACTAGTTACACAAGTCATCAAGAGAGAGTTAAGTGTGACTAAATAATAACAGAACTTGGATTTACTCTGTTATTACTGAGAGTGTAACAACTTAATGTCTGTCAAGTTCCACAGTTCGCAATCCTCACTGGAGCTAGGCTCATCAGTGGTTCGCTCCTTACCATGTGCCTGTCCCCACACACAGTCTCGTGCCATTATGTCGCACTCTCACGAACCTGTCGCTCTGCATCGCGCCACTCTAGAGAGGACTCTTACCATCTTCACCGATGTCGCACTTCCCTTCACTCGCGGAACATTCTGGTCTCTCGGAACTCACTCGGAACTCTCGCAGTAGCCGGCATCCCTGCTAATATACTTGTGCCGCCCTTTTCAAACCGATGATAGTGGCTGTCTCGAGTCGCGTCACCTCGGGCCGATGCGATTCCTTAAAATTCCAGGTGGCGGTATATATTCATCCAACTTCGCGCAGTGGCCTGCAGAATTCCCAAAACCGCTCCGCGATAGATAAAAGCCCCGAGAATAGATGATGCAAAGGAAGGGGGATGGATTATGAGGTCAAGATGCATAATTCTCATATGACATCAGTGGCCGTGTAAGACACCCCGGGCTAGACTACCACTGGAGGGTATGCTCAGATATGTGGTACACATCGCGACTCTGCTTCACAGTTCGTAACACTATATATGTTTTTACATGGGGATTCTCTGGGCACTCCCTACTGTGGACCATGGGCCTTAATAACAGGTGTTGGTCTGGATAGACTTCTGCCAGTGTGAAGCACTAAGTGAATATGACCTTCAAGTGTTCAAAAGCATGCTGGAGAGTCTGTTCCACCTACACTGTTCTTGTGGTGACAACAGATCTATCAGAGGGACAATGATTTGGGAGAACCGGGGATGTAGTGGCGGAGGCAGTTTATTTGTCCTACAAATAGTTTCATTTGCTTAAGTTTACACAGTTATTCCACTTCTGCGATCGTCTGCAGCTTCCTGGGTTGTGGATGTTTTACTTCGGTGTTTAACATGTGATCCAAAAAATCCATCTCTATCGCTCCCAGATTTCCTTTGTGGTTAGTCTGTAACAGCACACAGGAGTAGCCTATCTATGACTTGTGATGTCAAAAGATGATGATTACACATTGTTAACAGGTTAGGTTATGTTTCGCTCATGCCCTTAAATGTTATTAAAATTAGAATATTAAAACAAAACATTTCATGACCAACAACATGGTCACATCCTCCTCCCCTAAGACTTCACTGCAGGGGAGCATTTTCTTGCTGGTGATAAAAAGTCTTGTGGTGGCCAATATAATGTCACTTCTTCACCTGCCTTTGTCTCCACAGGTCTAGAAGCTGAAGTAATAAAGGAAATGGACGAGGGTACCTGCTGATGCTGGAGCTGCCATTAAGTGCTGATGTAGTTGCTGGTACTGGGACTTGTTTTCTGATTTTGATGGTGGTTGGTGTGCTTCTGCAGAGTGGGTGATAAACCTGAAGGTGGTGGTCCAAGTCTTCATGTTGGAGCTGATGTTCTTGCATGTGGAGAAGATCATTCCCAAAACAAGAGAGTCAAGAGGAGAAAAGAGAGAGCCCTAAGTATCATAATATTTCCTCAAAAAGAACCGTGCAGAGAGACAGAGAGAGAGAGAGAGAGAGAGAGAGAGAGAGAGAGAGAGAGAGAAAGTAAGATTAAAATATTATGATCATACAATTTGACGTCGTACCGACCATGGCCTCTAAGCCTGTGCTCCGCATCGCTAGTACCCGATCTCATTTTCGGAGTGCACCCCTAGGCCATCGGAAATGAGTCAGGCGAGTGCCTCGGGCGTGACTCTAATAGACGTAAAGAAACTTAAGGGCAGAGAACCCCGGTGGCTCGAACCCATAAATCAATTAAGGGAAAAGACATTAGAACAAAATTAATAATTACGAGACATTAAACAAATGCGTCCAAGCCACTCCGTGCGAGCACCACACGCACAGAGAAGACAACGAACCTCATTAACATTCACCGCGGCCACTAGCCTTAATTAAAGTGCCCGTGACAATGATCAAGTCGGAATAGGAGAAATCCCACTAATACAGTTCACAGGGTGACAATATGTTAATAAATTTACAGTCGCCAACGTGATGGCACAATTAAAATAATTAAATACTTTAAAACAACTGTTAAGTCTTAAGCACCCAATTACCAGGTGCTACCTTTTAATTGGGCACCTGGTACGTGTTTTTAGCTTATATAGAGCAAATTAAGTTATTATAAGTTTTTGGCACTGACTCACAAAGGAGGTGAAACTTTCCCTCCCTTGCGAGGCGACCATGTTCGGCAGTCTCCAACCACTCCGCGCCGGGTCAAGACGTGTGTCCGTGAGCTGCCTTTCACTTTGTTTCACCGAACATTCATTCTGCAGTCATTGTAATACCTAACCTTTTCTTTTATTTCATAGCTGCTCATGTCGACTCGGCGTGTATTTGGCGGGCTCGGGCTTATCCCGACCACCTTCGTTAGTGGTTCTGCACCGCGTCACGGGCCACACCACGTACGGCACTGGCCGACTCCAGCTAACATGCTTTCGATAAACCACTGTGCATACACCTGCCGGCTGCAACCGCAAGTAAGTGTAAGATGTAATTTAAGGCCATGCTCACTGAGCCACCCTAAAACAGTTAACTGTCGGTACTGGCCGTCTCCAGAACACACGTAACCATGCCCCGCGAGACTGCCGCGGCGAGTTCATTGTGTGATATTAGTGTCGTGTTTTGTTCTGTAAGTAATGTATGTTCATGTAACTGTACAACAGCTCAGATGCCGCATAGCGCATTCGCGTAGTGTTTGTAGCGGTTCTGTCACCGCGTAGAGTACGCATAGGGAGTACCGCGTACCCATGCGTACCACCGGAGAAGTCCGTTAATTAAATGTAAATCAACATAACTGGTGTCGCTTACAATTATTTCGCGCCACCCTGTCCTCCACCCGGCCGAGCGGCCTGAGGGGATTTAAGGGTAGACTTCAAGCCGCGTACCTGGCGGGGCACCTGGGGGCAGAGTACCCACGACCCACCATCAACGGCCTAGTGTCTCACTAGCCTGGCGCCCCCCGGACAACAGCAGCACCGCAACGCCCGTAGCGCTTGTCAGGTACATACTTCCTGGGCCCTCTACAGAGGCCGGGTGATGGCAAATTTCCATATCATTATTCCACAAATAGTACACTGACAACTATATAACAGATAAACCTTCTTGAATGGATCCACTATCATAGCTATTTAACATTTCACAAAAGTCAATTGATAACATACTTATTGAAGCACTTGGCTTTCCATACAACCTTCTGAAGTTTTCAGCTATTAGGTTATTTCCTCTGATTTTAATTTTATATGCATGTTAGGCCCTATATGGGCAGCTAGTGTTTATCTTGTGATTTGGTAAAAGAGGTGGTGCCATCAATGAGTGTTTGGGTCTAGCTGTGACTGGTATCAATGTATACTATAGTTAAGAATTAAGGTAGGTAATTCCCAATCAGAGCACAGTAGAATGTGTTTTAGCGCGAAATAATTTTCGTTGGGAAATAAGATTGTCATGTGAGTACGAAATGAGTAGGGAATACAGAATTACTAACATCAAGTTTAGAATAGATAAAATACCAATAAGAACATTGCTTAAAAAATTACAAAAATTTTTGATTTTAATATATGTTTTTATGGTTTCGTAAATAAATTATTATAATTTTTTCGCGTTTTTTTCTCTATTATATTAGTATACTAATATGTATTTACAGTTCATTAATCTGTTTTCTTACTGTAAAGCCATTTTATGGTGACTTGAAATAGATAATATAACCATTACCTACATGATATAGTATTAATGTGCCGTCACCCATGGTCTTGGCTTCGAGACCTGGGCGGGGCCTAGTGGGAAGTGGTGGTGTGTGGGTATGTTCCGGTGGGCGCCAGGCTAGCACAGTCGCTAACCAATGGTTTTGGGCGTGGATACTTTCTGCCCCGGCGTGGTCCACTAGGCCTTCGGCTGTGATTGAATTTAAGAGGGTTTTTTTCGTAGAGCTAGTTATCCAGTACTGACGTGCCCCAGCCAGAGACAGTAGGTGATGGAGGGTTTTAAGGTGGGGTTTGAAAACCCCCGAGGTGTAGCGGGTTCAGGCGCTACCGAAGAGTTCCTTCTTGTCCAGCTGGTGATTGCCCTGCCGGGAATGTCGTCTGCCTGCCCTCTTGCTGGGCATGAGCGAAGATAGGGGAGAGGGGGGGGAATAGGAGCCTAGAGCGAAATCCCCGAAGGGCCGCTCCAAGGGGGGGAGGGAGTCTAGAGCGTAATCCCGAAGGCCGCTCCAGGGGAGGAAGGATGCTAGAGCGTATTCCCGAAGGCCGCTCCAGCAAAGGATTCCACAGCGTAATCCCGAAGGCCGCTCCGGAGGGAGAGGGGGAGGAGGAGGAGGAGGAGGAGGAGGAGGAGGAGGAGGAGGAGGAGGAGGAGGAGGAGGAGGAGGAGGAGGAGGAGGAGGTAGAGGTGGGTCGAAAAGTATCCACCTGATACTTTGTCACTGATACGCGCCTGTATCAGGAATGGCAAATGAGTACACTTGAAAAGTATCAGAGACTTTAGTATCAGTTCAGAATTCACCTGGAACAACACCACGGCCAATGAGCGCAGTACCCGATCGCAGATGACGGTCACTTGGGCGGAGCTTGTGAAAGGGGAGGGAGCAGGAACGACGAATAAGGGATAAAGAAGGGAAAGAATGTAGGGGAGGAAGCGCAGGGGAAGGCGTTGAAGCCTTGAAGGAGAGGCGCAAAGCGATATTGTTACTAGCAGGGCTGCCACTCATGGGTTTTTCCACCCAGATCTGGGTTTTTCCAATGGTGTTTGGGTTTCTGGGTTTTTAAATAATGAATTCCAACAATTCTAGGTTTTTTATAATTTTAATTATTTTTATACCTAAAACAATAATAAAGGTAGTAGCTACTGTATCTGTTGCAATATCTGTTTGATAAATGCAAACAAGTCTATGTGTTTCACACACAAAAATACATATAAACACAAAACTAGTTTTCAAGAAGCTAAGTCGAATATTAAATTAGACACATTCTTCAAAGAGGCTTGCAGAACACAAAACCAATGCAACAATTAACCTTCAAACCAATCTTGTAGAATCAGACTCTGAATAAAGACTAACGTACATGATGCAGTTTTATAAAAACATTTACCGGTTTAAAGAATGCAGTGATGGTGTTTGTTTTGTCATGTATATATTTGTAGGTTTTTTTATGATATGTGCTGGTCCAAGAATTACTTATACAGCCATTTTGCTGCAGTGTAATTTTCTTGTATTGGTTGTATTTAACAGTTTTCAATCTTGTAAGGTAATTAATTGTTTTATATTAAAACCAGTTATGTTTATATTTTTGAATTAGTACGCAAACATTTTCAACGATAGCATTTTAGATGCATCTGGGTTTTTTACCCATGTGTCTGGGTTTTTTTGTAGGTTATCTAGGTTTTTCATGAATATCAGAGTGGCAGCCCTGGTTACAAGTCGTTTTGTTTATTGTCCTACTTCAAAGTACGCTCAGTGCGCAGTGCGTGCACCGTCTCGTTCAATAATAAAACTAATGAAATTTTAATATTAAAAAGTACATTAATACAATATATAATATTTATATTTGTGCACCTAACAGCTATGAAAATGCAAATAAATTCTCAGTTGACACTAATAACAGATGTAATCAACATATGGACTTTCTTTTTTCGAAAACAATTAGTAACTAGTGTTTTCATACATTAAAAGATTACGATTTTATCAAAAATTAAAAATAAAAAAAAAACATATTGGTACATTAGTGAGCATACTATATCAATGTTTACGTTTCAAATGTTTCTTTAGATTAGTCGATGATGATTTATAACACAGTTTTTGTTTACACAAATTACAATTAGCAAACTCATTATTTTCTGTGAAAAAATTCCACACAAATGAAGTCTTTTTCGTGCACTTATCCATTCCTTATTTCACTATAAATATACTAACTACAAAGCATGACAGCCCGCAACAATGTACATGGTGATACACGGCCAGGACGAACTGCAGTGAATGTTGAACTGATTGATACTGGCTGTATCAGGCGGGCATGAGAGTAACAGAGGTAGAGAATTACCAGGCGTGATAAATAATGTATCAGATTCTCCTTCCAGTCGCACGGTCTGCGTACGCGGAGCTTTGTTGCCTCTTGGGACAGTCTGATACAGAAGTATCAGAGACTTGTAACATGGTACAATGCTGTATCAGTATCAGGTTGGGACAGATACCGAAAATTGCTGTAACAACCCACCTCTAACTGTATCAGTATCAGGTTTGGGAATGATACCGAAAATTGCTGTCCCATCCCACCTCTATTCTTAACGAATCATTTCACGGAACTGATCCAAAAGAACCGTTCTGCCCATCACTAATATACAACTGTCATTCACTGGCTACAGAAAGCAATGTTCAAATTCAAATACATAAACACGTACATAACACTCTTCTAGTTTTTTTTTTCCTAACCTAACTAATTACTAAGTGTATTTGGGAGGGGTCTGGGTAGGGAAGACTCTAAGTGCGTCTCAGGCCGAAGCCTATACGTTCTAAGCATGCAGGTTATGAACCATGCAGGAGAGGAAGCATGCATCATGTGCTAGGAGGGGATTGGCCAGCCATGGCAACATTTTAGCCATGACTAACTCCCCTCACTGACTATTCTAAGTTAAAACTAGATAAGTTGGGCCCAGGTAAAACCTGCATAGACACAGGGAAAACCCTGGGCACTGACATGCGGGATGCAAAAATTCATGCATTAATTTCATGCTGGTTGGTTACGGGAGTAGAAGGATGGCTTAGGAAGAAGAGATGAACGAATAGAAAATGTCTACTAAGCAAGGGCGGGCACTTGTACATCTCTGTCCGCATTATAGGTTTGGTAGGACTGGTTTCACTCTTCTAGTCAACATTGCTGGAGTAATATATCCCCCAGCCTGGTACAATGGTCAGTGGCATACAATGGCAAAATACAGTTACCCATAAGATCTCGGCACACTTCCCTAATTTAACAAATACTTTACAACATAACTATATTAAACATGAATGCTAATTGGTGCCACAGTTTAATAGAGGCCAAGACACACCATTGTTTAGTCTGTATGTGTATAAATTATAGTTGCCATCTATGGGCGCTGGCTGAACTAACATTCCATAGAAGCACCAGGTCGGAGACATGTACAATGTCTTTCAGACAAGGGTCTGTTCCGGAAAGAGGTGGGTTTACTGGCGGGCGGTTGCAAGTCGGGCTTGAATCGGCCTCCGGCCGGACGACGTCAAATCGTCGGTCTAATTAGCAAACCTCGTAACTCCCTGAAGACAAATTTTACAAGAGAAGCAAAAACCGAATAACTTTTTTGTTTGTACTTAATATGTGTTTAAATCATCACATAAAAGTTAAAACACCCCCTGACGTGTGTCAATAAACTTTGTGTCGGTTTTTAATTATTAATACTTTTTTTAATGGAGTTACGAGGTTTTACAATCATAAATTCAAACTAGATATGGAGTTACGAGGTTTGATAAGAAATAAATCTTCTTATTGCCGTAAACTTAATATGAATATTAGAACAATTTTGAGATGAATAGTTATAGCAATAAATTTATTCGTGTATTATAAAAAGTATATCTAACAATACAAGGGTTATTTCCGATATTGAACAGTAAGGACAGTATACAATACACAACAGCAATATTGTATAGTACATAAAATCAACATTGACTATGAATTCGTTTGAAATAACATCAAGATAAAACTAGCCTTTAATACTGATAAATCAGGCAAAATTACTCCAACAGATTCGAAAAAAAAAAATTTTTACCCCTCACAAAATCTACACTTCAGTTTTGAAAAGGAAGGCTATCATAAAATAAGTGATAGTCTGACTCCATTGTTGTTTTCAGGGACTGCAAATGCTCGTATTTAGTTTTCTTTATCTTCAGCCTCTCAGTGTACAGTGCTGGCAAACTATCATATGGCTTAGCAGTAATGTTCTTTTTGCGAATAGGCAAGTTCTTCCACTCTTCTGTGAAACCCAACTTGTAGGAAATAATCCCATCTGAAGTGTACTTCAAGGCTCTGATGTCGGTAACACATGGATCCCCAATTATTCTGCCTGGTCTGATAGAGCTATATACTTGAACATGATCAAATTTTTTAAAAAAACTGTGAGTCAAATAATGAACTTCATATGGACGTGGATTTCTGCGTGCTTCCCTGCAAGTTGCAATGTAGTCAGCTGGAACATTAATCTTCTTGTTTTTCAGCTTATTTTCTATCTTCGAGTGCATGGAGTCTGCCTCCATTTGTGTGTGTCCGACCTCCAGAAACTTTTGCTCTATCGTTACACACTTTGTCACCGATATCTGTAAGAGTGCATTGGCGAGAGTCACATTTCTGTTCTGATAGCAGCAACCATCATTATACAGAATCAATTTGTCGGCATCGTTCCTCAAAGGTAGTTGCGACAAGATGAAGTTGCAAATTATTGTAGCAAACTCATTTGAACCAAGGCCCCCCTCAGTCTCGTTCCACAGATAACAGAAGCCATCTTTGGTTTTCAAATCGAAAACAGTAAAATTGTGTACTGCTAACTTGGTTTTATAGTACAAACTAGACACATTTGATTTTGGGCACAAAAGTACTGATTGCAAGTCCATTGTATACACATGCTCTTCCTTGGCTTTATCAGATTCTTTCTCCAGTCTTGCTTCCATCTTCTTTTGTAGATGGTGTTTGTGGATTTTTTCATTAAGATTGCCTGTATTAAAGGCTGCACATATGCTGCACTGATCTTTCTTGGGCTTAAATAGACTTAAATTGTTGTCCTCAAAAACTTGCGTGAATATGCAAGAAGAGAGAGGTTGAACTCCTTTACTTGTGCACCACTCATCTTTGTATGTTCTGTACAACTGCATTTTGGATGTCCACTTTGGCTCTAAATATAATTTTTTTGACGAAGCTCTGCAATAATGTGACTCGACTTTTGCAAGACTTGATAGAAATTCTTCCAAAGATTTTCTTTCTTGAGCTTTCCTAAGTTTTGGTTCAGCATTGTTGCCCATATTTTCACTCGGAATCACTTTACAATCTGTTCTATTTGCAGCTTCTCCAACAGTTTGTGTTATCTCTTCATTAGGGTTATCTTCATCATCATTATTTGTTCCTTCATTCTGCCAGTTCAGTGCAGTCCATTCCCCAATGCACAAAGTATTTAAAAATTTAAAAACATGGTTTTGCAAACTCGTTGTTTGCCATCCAACGTCTTCAAGTAATACTTACAGGAGAATTTCCTCCTGGATTTATTTTCGTCCTTTCTATCTCTAGCTCTCTGAACTGAACTATTCTCAGTAAAAAAGTTCACGAAGAGTTTCTTCTCTCCCCATTCCAATGACCAGAATTCTTTAAAAATTTGTTCTCTCACTGCATCTGTAATAGAACAGCACTTCAGAGCATTGTTTTCTTTTCTTACACACTTGCAACGGGGTTAAATTTTACGGTCTTTCTTCTGTACATCATACTTCCATTTTCCACCTTCTGTCAATTTCTTTCCTTTGTATTCTTTCCCCAACTTGCGTGCATTTTTCCATTTGTTGACATTCCATAAACTTCCATCAACTTGATGCCGCTTCCTTCTTTTACTCTTTGAAGACAGAGATTCATTATTTTCTGCTCGAGATGTTGTTGGCGAAATATTGTTCAGATTGTCTTGTGGGACTTGAGAGATCATAGCTGAAGCCAGGCAATAGCTATGATCATTGTACAAGTTTTGTGGGTTTTCTTTCACTACATTTGCAGTACTGTCATTAGATTCATCACCTGGAAACACTGGTATTACTTCATTCGGTAGCATGTCCTCATTTTCATTTGTTGTTAAGATTGGGGAATTATTTGGATCGTTTGTGGCCTCTGGTCCAACTTCTATAAACATTCCTACATCCTGAATGTTGCCAAACCCCGATGGTAGTTCAAAGTCCATTGCATTATGAGTCACCAAGCCACACATTCATTAGTTTCCATTTCATCATGTTAATTTCATACCTGCATTGTTTCGTCAGTTGATGAACATGGGTTGCAAATATTTGATAAACTTCTATCTGTATTGACAATGAAAGTGCCAATATCGTAAAGAATGTATGATGTTCTACAAGGGGTATTCATGAGATCCATGCCGAAATCATTCTTAACTCTTGACATTCTGAAATAAAGAATGGATAGCTAAAGTTTAGACATTACCTCCAAAAACATTTGATATTATGGCCTGTATTACAAAAGTTTGAAAAGTATTATTTATTGCAATAAGTGTTTTGTATGCATAAATAACCAATGGACAATACTTAAAGTGTGAGATAATAATAAAAATTTACCTGTTCCATACGTACAAACAATTTCGAAACAACCAGAATAATATTTTTAAAACAATTAATAGACAGTCCAACAATAACACTGTGTTTGTTTACTAACAAAATGGAGTTACGAGGTATGCTAGTATGCAGGAAATCCGACAGCTGGAGATAAGAGGTTTTCTGAAAATAGAATTGTAGCCCATAGGGATTGTTTATTGTTATGATCTTTGGAATGGTCATACAACACATAACTGAGTATATAGTAGTACCAAAAACCAATTTTTGACAAAAAGTGGAGTTACGAGGTTTGCTAATTAGACCGACGAAAGGTATTAATGTTAACTATCGTCGGTTTTGAATTATGTATGAATTCTAGGTTATGAGCTGAAATGTTGCAATTTTTAGGTTCAGTCGTAGCCAAGTGTATGATCTTTCAAGTACACTTATAAGTAATCATTTTCACAGAAATATAACTGTTACACTAAACAAATTATTGATCACCAAATTTATAAACAGAAATCTATGTTAATATGCAGACAATACTTAAGAATACAAAAATTCTACTGTAATAACATGGCTGCTTTCTAGCCTGTTTTTATCAGCTGGAATGAACGACCACTTATCCAATGATAAACTGGATATTACTTAACCACGTGATCATCGGTGTACAGGTTAAGTTTATATTTCTTTTTTTTTTTTTTAATCGTAAACCCAAATTAAATTTCTGTTGTGTCTTAAGTCATATGGTTCGCATATAATCCGTTAAAATTTCTACAGGACATTCATAAACCATTCCACTAGTATACATTAAGTAATATGTTAAGTGCAATACTAATTCTTAATTCATATTTATATTTTTTCAATCTTAAACCCACATTAACATGTGGCGAACTTCGTAGAAAAAACGGTTATATTTGGGCATGTCTTTCCTCTTGTAAAATGATTTCCCCAATATCTATGGCTGCACGTGTGTTGACGGGGTTTACAGAAGTGCGCGCAAGGACCGGAAGATGTTAAAGAATGGAGAAATGACAATCGTCGCACGACTCGAGTGTCGACTTTTGCTGGTACATTTCTGATTACGGGAGGGGGGGGTCTATTTTGCTGTGCGTGGAAGTCCGCCTGTTGTATTAACTTTATTATTTTGTGTGGTAAATCTCAAATATCTAACACGTTTATTGGTTTAAGATCAGGTGAGTGCTATCTTATTGTAGGAATTGCTTATGAAAATGCTATAGCAACTTTGTTCATATGTTTTATGGTGTTGACTAAATACAGCCTTCGCTTTGTGTAAAGATGCAAGCCATCTTTGAAACGCCATATTTCGTGAATGATCGTACGTTCAAGTTCAAGAAAGAGCTATCAAAATAGATGTATGAATATTACTGTTAATTTTATTTTATTATGGGAGTATTATATTTTAAAACATTGATTAGTTTCGAGCCATGATAAGTGTACTCTCATGTACATATTATGTTTCTCATTTGACTACATTCTCAATTTGAATGTATTAAGATTTCTGCGGTGCTCTAATGCAATTGGGATGCCAATGTTTAGTTCGGGAATTCCTAGCTATGATACATAATGCCTTACGTTTTCAGAGGTGAATGAACCGAATGAGAGCCCAAATACGTCATTTGCAGATTAAAAAAAAAAAAAAAAAAAAAAAAAAATTCGGGTTGGTCTTTTGGATTGCATTCGTTTGAATTACATTTGCTTCAGATTATTATTGAACATATATTCGTGTGGTGGTATTAAAAAAATGTCATGACGTGTGACGTCCATATTGACCACGTGTCTTAGTGACGGTTATACTGCATACTTACATACGACATAAATGTCACATGTCGAAAAAAAAAATGGGCCAGTGTTTAGTTCTGACACATCCAAATGATATTTATACCTGTGATAAAAGTTTCATACTTACTTTCTAGAAGAATAATTTTAGCAACTGTGGAGTCAAATTATTTACAAATGAAAAAAAAAAATGTTTTTAAAATTTAAGTATAGTTACCTTTGTGCGGCATTTGAAACCTGTTGCTTCGCGATGGGTAGGTCCCTGTCATTACTGTGACCTAATGACTGCAAGCATTTTAGTGTCTTGCACTTGGCAGATGCTGTGTTTCTGCACAGGCTGTCTAAATTGACCTGTCTTTATGGTGTAATCAATGAAAAAATCTGTTAAATTGTGTACAAAACTATTGGGACTATTTTAGATCCTGATTTCATAACACTATCGATGACTTCACCAAGATGATGTCGCCTTCATCATTACCACTCCTACATTCTTATGGGACAAGAATGGGAATATGTGGGTTTTGGGTGGGGAATAATACACACACCTGTTTTTAAAGTATTTAATTTTTTAAATAATGCTTTTTTGGTAATGTAAACTAGACTGATCCTCCCACACTAGTCTATTTTGTGACATTGATATTGAATTATCAAAGAAATGTTTGTATACGTTGCAACTTATGGTGATATCATGAAATGTAGGGTAAATCTGTATTGTACGGATTAGCGCCAAAAAAAATCGTACAAATATGAAATAACTTTCATTATATGCTCTTTTACGTCCTATTTTCAAAACTGCCTGCGGAGATTAAAAATTCCAATTACTTTTGGAGATGTCGCCGTTCTTATTTTGCAATACAAGTCCTATGTAATCATTCAACAGACGCCATTTTATATTTTGCCGTGTGTGCGTGAATGCCTAAATAACAGAAATTTTCCATTAGGTAAGGTTAGTTACATGATAAATACTTCAAAATAAACGGAAATTAATAATAATATCAATTAATTTTACTTGTATAGTTTTAAGTATTTATAATGTAACTGACCTGACCTAACAAAACGGGACAAAGGTAGATTAGGTCAGGTCAGCTACAGTATAAATACTTTGAAACTGAACGGTCATTAAAAATAATAAAAATTAATTTTAATGGTTGTTTAGTTTTAAAGTATTTATAATGTAGCTGACCTGACCTAACAAACCGGGAAAAAGGATGAACAGTAGGAACTCACATAATTTTCTTTTTACGTGATGTAGTCGTTCAACTACGTCGCGAAAAAAAAAAAAAAAAAATCATTCTTGTAAACAAGCAACAATGGTGAAACGCGGGAAGCCTACGATTCACTCATCCTTCTGGACATACCCGAATACTCACGTTGGCAAGCCTTTCAACAGACGAGAGGCAAACGCCCGATCGTGCATCTTCGGTTTTTTTTTTTTTTGTTTATTGTAAATAAATATGCAACTCATGAAAACTAATGGTCAGTTAGGTTGTTAGCTACATTATAAATACTTCAAAACATTGTGGATGGTTGATTTGGTTAGGATAGCTACATTAAAAATACTGTGAAATCATGTAAACGGTTTCCTAGTGCTGGATAGCTACATATTAAAATGTTATTTGCTAAGCAACCATAAAATGATTTTACAGTTTTTTTAATGTAGCTATACTTACCTAATATAACCAACCATATACAATGTTTTAAAGTATTTTTAATTACTTCTTGCTAATTTTAAGAAAAGAAGGCTTGCCAACGTGAGTATTCGGGTATGTCCAGAAAGATGTGTGAATCGTAGGCTTCCCGCTCAACGCCGCAGCAGTGCACAAAAGGAAATTAAAAAATTCAATATCTCCTAAAGTATTTGGAATTTCTGATCTCCGCCGGGTTTAATGAAAAGAGGAAGTTAAAGAGCACAGAATAAAGGTATTTTCGGATTTTTAAATTTTTTTAAAAAAAAAATCGCCAAAAAATGAATATTAAAAAATTCGATATCTCCAAAAGTAATTGGAATTTTTTATCTCCGCAGGCGGTTCTGAAAAGAGGACGTAAGATAGCATATAATGAAAGTTATTTCATATTTGTACGATTTTTTTTGGCGCTAATCCGTACAATACAGATTTACCAAATGTAGAACAGGCATTCCATAGTAACGGGTGTTACGTCCGGACAACAAAAAAAGTCAATATTAAATAAACTAAAAATGTTAAGAAATCATTTAACATACCTGTTAATAGCACTTTGCTAAATGAATATAAGTATTGCTGTAGAAGCAGTTTATTAGCATATCAAATGCAAAATAAAGTATGGAAAAAATGGTAACGGGTGTTACAGCAAATGGACATCTTACTTTAGATCAGAGTGATTAATCTCAAAACTGTGAACTAAAATTAAAAAAAAATTGGAAAAAAATTATGAATCCAAGCACTGATGTCAAGAAGTTGTTTGTAGACAAACTATTAACCAATCCATTAGTAAAATAGTAAAGTAACGGGTGTTACAAGGTTAGTAACGGGTGTTACACATCCTAAGTACCCATGGATATTGTCCAAATTATAGGTCCAAGATGACAAAATAATGAAATAAAAGTAAGGTGTAACTTGTCTATTTGCTAAAAAAATATGTTTAATTTCAAAATAAGCATATATATTTACTTTTAGTTCTCACAGCTTAAAATAAATATATTTATATACATCTACTCATTTTTTTAAACATAACTTATCTAATAATTTCCAAATTTCAACATCATTGTTTCATTGTGTATGTATACTGTTTGGTTGGTTGGGTTATTTACTAATTAAGTACTTAAATTAAATGAACACATATAATATCCTCCTAATGACAATTTTCATTAGCCTAATTCACAAGATTTCTGAAATATCACTGACGACATGCTCAAGTTTCCATTAAAAATTACACTATAGCAAAACAAAATTATAAACTGACTTATTACTACAAATTAATGTCTACCTAAACTCTTTCAAACACATCTACTTTTTTTTTTAAATTTGTACAGAATTGTGAAAATACCCTTTGGCTGTACGTTTGGGTTTGGTAATTTACTAATTACTTGATTGAAATGTATATATGTAATGTTTCCATCATCGGCAATAGACAGTTTTGTCTGGTCCACAAGATTTCAAAAACATCACTGACAAACACTTTTCATCATCTACGCTTCCTTGAGAAATTGCAGCATATCTATATAAAGTTCCTTCTGAATTATTGTGACCTCGCAAGCTTGGAACATTTATTAGAAAAAACATACCAGACTGTATATCTCCTGGGCTAGCAATAGGAAAAGTTTCTATAAACTGGCAACTTTCAGGATTGTCCTCACTGTCTGAATCTGAGTACACATCATTGTAATGGAGACGACACCCAATCTCTGTCAACACAGATACAGATGGTTCAAAATCAGATTCATCAATTTCACCTCTAATCGTAATTTTTGACATCAAACTTGATGAGGTCTTCCCAACTAGAATGTTATTAAAATCGTACACCCTGAAGTGATGATTTGCTTGTATTTGTGGAATTGGAAAAACACTTTTCCAGTAGTTTAGTACAGTTTCATTCTGTAACACCTCTGTCTTGTCAACATAAAAACTTTCTATTCCAGTAACTTTCCTGTTTACGTGATCATGGGATGAAATCTCTAGCAGTTTCAATGTGAATTCTGTCTCCTTTTACTGTCATCCACACATGACTACAGACAAGATATGAAAAAGAAGTTTCATGTTACTACCTAGTTTTAATTTAAACACACAACTTTGGCATACACAGCCAGGAGAGTGTTACACTTTCTTTTACACATATTACTTAAAATAATCCAAGGTAAGCTACTTTACTATAATTACATTTATAATTTAAATAGCTTGTGAAAGTTTGAGGCAGTTATTGTGGGACAGTTTGGCAGATAAAATTCCAACTAACCATTTAAAACAAGAATTGGTTTCATAACACATCTACAAAATTCTTTTTGGTTAAGTTTTTGTTTTCCAGTACAATAATATGGTACCTTAACAATTTCTGTACACAAAATCAACATGTTAATAGCGCTTGTAACACCCGTTACCAATGCTACGTAACACCTGTTACCATATTTTTACTCCTTAAATTTCAATATTAATATTTTCTTTGGTAATCAAAATGCTACTGAGAGACATGACCTCACATTTGTTAGACATTAATTTTATAAGTGTTATGGTTTAGTTATTATGTAAACTTTTATATGTTTTTGGTAACGGGTGTTACACAGATGATATCAAAATAAACTTGAGCTATATTGAAGCAATTTTAATTATCTTACTATTATTGAGAATGCTGCAGTAAAGTATAAACTTTCAACAAGGTCACTGCACTAAAATCAAAGGCATCAACTGATTATCAATATTAAAAACAATATTGCCAACTTAATGAACAATTTTACTCTTGATTCCCCACACAGATAGACAAAGTTAAACTGTAGAAAACAAAAGAAATAATTAATGAATCATAATAATTTTTTGGACAATGGACTGTGAGACTTTTTTCTACAGTATTACGTCAATAAACATTGTTTATAATTTTTTTAAATTTTTTGCACTTAGGCTCATTTTGGTATGGAATGGCCCAGCACTGTGCCTTATGTATTACAAAACTTCATGAGGTAAAGGTTTTTTATTGTGTATCCAACTGTTGATCCTAATGGAATGATAGTGAATACATTGATCCTGTGGTACATGAAGCTTGCAGTTTTCATTTAGAACATCGAAAGATTCTGAATATAACAAAAATTGAGATTTAGCAATTTATCAAGTCAAATAAAAATCGGAAAATTAATTTTTTTTCACTTCCTAAAATAGTTTTTATTGTATTATTTCTGTTATGTCCAGGATCTTTTGACATACTAAATTAAAATAGTAAGCATCATGTACCATAGGATCAATCATACATGATCATGTCATTATGATCAAGGGATAAAACTTGGATATGTGATATGGAACAATTACCACTTCATGATGGTGAAAAATCGAAGTTTTGGGAAAAGTGGTAAATTATGATGAATAAAATACAGGTATCACAAAATATAATAGCCTGGGTAGTCATGATATAAAGAAAAAATTACCTCAAATTCTTAGTGTCAACTAATAAAACTTTGTTACTACAAAATAAAATAGACCAGATGGGGCAGTATTCTGCTTCGTGAAATGTGAAAACATTATTATGGCAAGTCTCCTAAATTTCAAATGAAATGCTTGTATCATAAAGCAAACTAAACCGGTTATAATTTTTAGTCGGGTCAAGTTCAAAATATGATACCGGTCTTACTGTTGATCAGAAATAAAGTTACAGGCATTCCATAGTAACGGGTGTTACGTCCGGACAACAATAAAAGTCAATATTAAATAAACTAAAAATGTTAAGAAATCATTTAACATACCTGTTAATAGCACTTAGCTAAATGAATATAAGTATTGCTGTAGAAGCAGTTTATTAGCATATCAAATGCAAAATAAAGTATGGAAAAAATGGTAACGGGTGTTACAGCAAATGGACATCTAACTTTAGTTCAGAGTGATTAATCTCAACTCTGTGAACTGAAATGAAAAAAAAAAATGGAAAAAAATTATGAATCCAAGCCAAGCTTATAGGCTTCACACTGATGTCAAGAAGTTGTTTGTAGGCAAACTATTAACCAATCCATTAGGAAAATAGTAAAGTAATGGGTGTTACAAGGTTAGTAACGGGTGTTACACATCCTAAGTACCCATGGATATTGTCCAAGTTATAGGTCCAAGATGACAAAATAATGAAATAAAAGTAAGGTGTAACTTGTCTATTCGCTAAAAAATATGTTTAATCTCTAAATAAGCATATATATTTACTTTTAGTTCTCACAGCTTAAACTAAATATATCTATATACATCTACTCATTCTTTTAAACATAACTTATCTAATATTTTCCAAATTTCAACATCATTGTGTATCTATACTGTTTGTTTGGTTTGGTTATTTACTAATTAAGTACTTAAATTAAATGAACAGATATAATATCCTCCTAATGACAATTTTCATTAGCCTAGTTCACAAGATTTCTGAAATAGCACTGATGACATGCTCAAGTTTCCATTAAAAATTACACAATAGCAAAACAGAATTATAAACTGACTTATTACCACAAGTAAATGTCTACCTAAACTCTTTCAAACACATCTACTTTTTTTCAAATTTGTACATAATTGTGAGAAATACCCTTTGGCTGTACATTTGGGTTTGGTAATTTACTAATTACTTGATCGAAATGTACACATGTAATGTCTCCATCATCGGCAATAGACAGTTTTGTCTGGTCCACGAGATTTCAAAAACATCACTGACAAACTTTTCATCATCTACGCTTCCTTGAGAAATTGCAGCATATCTATATACAGTTCCTTCTGAATTATTGCGACCTCGCAAGCTTGGAACATTTATTAGAAAAAACATACCAGACTGTATATCTCCTGGGCTAGCAATAGGAAAAGTTTCTATAAACTGGCAACTGTTGTCCTCACTGCCTGAATCTAGTACACATTATTGTAATGGAGATGACACCCAACCTCTGTCAACACAGATACAGATGGTTCAAAATCAGATTCATCAATTGAGGCGTTCTACGGAAAAAGGGCGCATATGCCAAAATGGCATTTTGAGAAAATGACATTCAATGTTTTTCATTTCCATCTGTAGAATATATTCAATGAGGAGCTTATAATACTGTATTTGCGAAAGTAAATTGGTTCACTGTCTATGAGGAGGGACAGAAACGAAACTGCTTAAAAAATACACATTTATTTACACACTTAAAAAATGTTTGTATTGTGCCCTGTTTCCACAGAAGATTATTTACACAACAATGTGTTGTTTCAATGTATTAAAAATGTATTTTATTTGTTTCAATTTTGAATATGTCCTACATGAATGTACACAGGAATCTCTTACATAACATTTTTTTTTTTATCAGATATATTTAAACAAAAAAAATAAACAAGAACCTATTATTTACAGAATTCATACCGGGAACTTCAATGTACAAAATGTTACTCTTAGTAAATAATATGTAAGGTAAGTGCACCGGTACTCGTCACTGCTCCAATGGTCGTCACTAGCAACTTCAAATGTAAATAATAGAGAAGTAGCTCAATATATCGCCAACTTAAATATTGACAAAAATTTGGTCGACGTTCTAGCTGAAATTACCACAATAGTTTTCGGAACAAACACTATTTTCAATCAAAAAAAGTCCGTGCATCAAAAGTTCGTAGAGCACTGAAGATAAATAGGGGAATTCCTATACTAAAACACTAAGGACGTTAGTGCACATTTTTACTTCTAATTCTGTAATTTTTCATGTTTATTCGTGATGTTTTGTGCTGAATGTGTTAGTTAAATGTTCTTGAAGAGGTGAAAGTGTTTATTTAAAAAAATTCGTTTTCTTTGTATGATTTAGTTAGGGTGACGAAAACTGGATCAATAAAAACCTTGTATTGCTAGTGTTCGTCATACCTGACGAGCACTGGTACATTTAATATTTTATTTAAAGTTGTGCTAAGTTACACCCTAAAGTTCTTAAATAATATTGGTTCTTTGTTGTTAATAGACAAAGTACGTTATTATGATCAGATCCAGTAGTCGTCACCTATGACGACTCCGATGCATGTGTATGACGACTTCTGGGTCGGAAATTACTTTACTTTATTGATTGCAAAAATTGTGTAGGCATTGTTGTTTACAAACATTGTAATGTGTCTCGTTCTTTAATTACAGGGCAAAATGCCAAAACGGAAAATACTGTTGTATGAAGAGTCAGCCATGGAAGCTGCTCTTAAAGATGTAGCGAATGGTATGAGTATAAAATGAGCAGCGGAAAAAAATAGTGTGCCAAGGAACACATTGTCCGATAAACACAAAGGCAAATCGCCCTTGGGTAGGAAGATGGGCGGGCCCTGATTCATTTTTATATTTTACTTGTGATACCGCATAACATGCTATGTTATGTTGCAGCAACGAATTGAGTCGTATTGCGTACGCGTACAGTATGACGTCGCGTAAATAATAATAAATAGAATATAAACAATTAACAATATTTGATAATTAAGGTAAGTGCCCCAGTACTCGTCACTGCTCCAATGGTCATCACTAGCAACTTCAAATGTAAATAATAGAGAAGTAGCTCAATATATCGCCAACTTAAATATTGACAAAAATTTAGTCGACGTTCTAGCTGAAATTACCACAATAGTTTTCGGAACAAACACTATTTTCAATCAAAAAAAGTCCGTGCATCAAAAGTTCGTAGAGCAGTGAAGATAAATAGGGGAATTCCTATACTAAAACACTAAGGACGTTAGTGCACATTTTTACTTCTAATTCTGTAATTTTTCATGTTTATTCGTGATGTTTTGTGCTGAATGTGTTAGTTAAATGTTCTTGAAGAGGTGAAAGTGTTTATTTAAAAAAATTCGTTTTCTTTGTATGATTTAGTTAGGGTGACGAAAACCGGATCAATAAAAACCTTGTATTGCTAGTGTTCGTCATACCTGACGAGCACTGGTACATTTAATATTTTATTTAAAGTTGTGCTAAGTTACACCCTAAAGTTCTTAAATAATATTGGTTCTTTGTTGTTAATAGACAAAGTACGTTATTATGATCAGATCCAGTAGTCGTCACCTATGACGACTTCCGATGCATGTGTATGACGACTTCTGGGTCGGAAATTACTTTACTTTATTGATTGCAAAAATTGTGTAGGCATTGTTGTTTACATTAATTTAGGGGTCATTCGATATATATTTTGACATTAATAAGTAAACTAAACATTGTAATGTGTCTCGTTCTTTAATTACAGGGCAAAATGCCAAAACGGAAAATACTGTTGTATGAAGAGTCAGCCATGGAAGCTGCTCTTAAAGATGTAGCGAATGGTATGAGTATAAAATGTGCAGCGGAAAAAAATAGTGTGCCAAGAACACATTGTCCGATAAACACAAAGGCAAATCGCCCTTGGGTAGGAAGATGGGCGGGCCCTGATTCATTTTTATATTTTACTTGTGATACCGCATAACATGCTATGTTGCAGCAACGAATTGAGTCGTATTGCGTACGCGTACAGTATGACGTCGCGTAAATAATAATAAATATAATATAAACAATTAACAATATTTGATAATTAAACAGTTTTTGTTAACCAAGAAACAATTAAATCTCATTAGAGTGGCTTTATTATATCTCTTTTAAGATAAGAACAAAAAAAACGTGAAAATACGCGATAGTGAAAAACAAAAACATACATATTTCTAATTTGTAAAAAAATACTTTGTTACGTTGTTTCTGTTCCAATCTCAAACTTTGTCTACACACATAATACCTTTAATAAACAGTAAAAAAACTTAGACGAGGAATTTCCAAATTATACTTTATTAATAAACAAACATCGTTCTTTGTATCGTAAATTCATTGAATATGCGCGCACATGCGTAAAATATACAAGAAATGCGAGTAACAAAATGCAGCCGTGTGTAACGTTTCGTTACTCGTTACTAGACGGCACACCCGTTACTCAGTAACGAATACATTCGGTTTGCTACAGCTCTATGTGCTGTCCCTCTTTGTTCCGTGAGTGCTGTAAGTAAATTCAAAATTTAATGAGGATTATTCATTATATTACTGAACGATCTTTATGAAATGCCATTTTGATGTTTAAAATATAGTACCAAATAAAATTTGAAGCCCAAATAGTACAATACTACCATTCTGGATCCATGAATTAAAACTAATGCAGCCGAAATCGCACATGACGACTACTGGCACAAACATATGACGAACACTGGCAAACACGAAATTTGCATGACTACTACTGGCTCGAAATCACACTTTTTTCAAAATTATAAATCCACAAAAATAATTTGTGTTTATCGAAGAGTGTTAGATAGCATTGTAGAGTAAAGTTTGAGGTTAAAAACAAACATGTAGGGGCAGTAATACACCTACAAGGTTATGTACACAATTTTTTTTTTTATAAAACTCTTCTTAGCATGACGACTACTGGTACATCTACCTTAAATAGGCAAATAGTTTATTAATAGACACAGAATTATTTTGCAAGTTTTTACATCATTGGGAAAAAAAACTCCCACAAGACATTTCTTAAACTTTCAGCATGTCCTCTATCCAATCTGAGTCTTCTTGTGGCAAATACTATACAAGCTGCGGACATCTGTTATTTTCTGATCAGAAAATTTTTGATGTGTAGTTTCAACATGAATGTTCCTTACATTTTGGAAATGTCCTTTCCAAAATCTAAATGCATTATAAACTTCAAAGTAACTTTGAGAGGCCAAAACCAAAAACCATTCCATTGTAATACAATTTTAAGATTCAGTACTTCATAAGGGTAAATGTGTTTGTTGAAGAAGTAGGTTTCTGAAGAAAGAAATGTGATAAAGCTTTGACCCAGTTCTTCAGTAGTTCCTCATCCATTATGACTTCAAAAGGGGTAGGTTCCTGTCGGCACAAAACCATAGCCGTTAAGTAAGGTTTAGCTGTCCCTATTACTTCCTTGTTGTTGATTTTCTTCCTTATTAAACCAAAATTTCGGTCGCACTGACAAAACGAGTGACCCCTAACAGGAAACAGGTGCACAATATTTACATGAAATGCTTTAGCAAACCACGAAGCAAATTTTATAACTTTCATGTTTTTATTTTGTCCTCATGTAGCATCTGAAAGGAAAACAATGGTCTTGACATTTTTCAAAACTTGCATTTTCTTCAGAAGGCAATCGTATGAAAATGACAACTGAATTAGCATTCTTCTTGCCCTGACTTTCCACAAAACAATAACAAAATGAACTGTTGTCATTAAAATCATGCACATTAAAGCAATACAGCCATAAAAGGCGTTTGTGAGTGTTCACATTTAGTTAAGGAATAGCAAAGTTCTGTGCATAATCAAATTCTAGCACCAAGAATGTTTCATCTCTTCTTGCCCTGTCTATATATTCGTCTCTTATTATTTTTCTTATAGCATATTTACGTTTGTGCACCATGAATGATGTTTGGCAAGGGTCTGTTGGATTCACTTTCAACTTTTCGGTACATTGTACACAGAAGTCACATACATCGGTTTTAGGTTTTTGAAAACCATAAAAAAATTTAGTCTTGAAATATTTGTAGTATGTCTTGTAGCTCATTTTTAATTTGGTTCCAGTTTTTCATTGTAATAATCGAGGAACATGTCATACAAATCTTTAATGGTTAGGTTGGTGTTATCAAAGTATTTTAAGTTTGTTTTATGAGCACTGTAGTGAGATTCTTGGTGTGGAATACTTTCAAGGTTCTCCCCCATTAAATCAGTGACATTGTCCTGTAACTTGTGCGGCCTATTGGCATGTGATCCTCTTCTTTCAACAAAACTAGAGTTATTCAGTATTTTCTTCTGAATAACTCTTAGGCCCGAATTCAGAGTTGACCTTCTAAAGCGCATCCAACTCTCATTCATCTGGCAGACTCTCCACCTCTCATACTTCAAAAACGCCTTTCGAATGATTGCCAGCTGAAAGCTTGTTCCCATCCACTTTCAGTGAAGATCTGGCAACATGGCACAAAAATTTTCTTAGATCAAGTACTTGGAGTGTGTGTAAAAAAGCGCCCTATTTCATTTCGATTGTCTTTTGTTTGCTCTCCCGCTGAAAATAATATTTTGTTTGGATTGGACACGAGGTTAGGGTTACCAGACACTGATAATAAAAAAGGACGACATTCATCTCGCAAAAGGAGGACATTTCACTAAAAAGAACAATATATATATATTTTAAAAAAGCCATGAATTAATTACAATGGAGTACGATATTTTACAATGTTTTGGCATTTAATACAGTTTCAGTATAAAGAATCAAACAAACTACGCATATTAAAAACACGTGCTTCTGCATGTGCTGCTACCTGTCAAGCTGTCATAGAACTTCTTACTAGTGGGATGACTCTGCGGACAGTGCGCGCTTTGCCCAGAGTGTAACTGCAGGAATTATCTCACTTTATAAAAAAGCCGGAAATTTTGGAGCATTAAGGAAAATCCAGCCGGACGCAAAAAAATACATAAAAAGGACATGTCCTCCTTTTGCCGGACGTCTGGTAACCCTACACGAGGTTGAGAAATTTTCTTAAGATGGATACGTTGCCTAAAATTATAGTGTTTTCTCCAGATGAAAAAGTGATTATTTTTGATCTCGTGAGAAAGCGCAAAACCGTAATCAATTCCAAAACATATTTTACATATCTGCCATTTGACAAAAACGTTTTAAACAATTACAATCATACATGAACACGTTTTTATGTGGAAATTATATATTAAAACCATCAACTGCTCTGCCGATTTTCAACTGAACAGGCATTCGAATGAGCTTCAGACCACATTCACTTTCAAGTGGTTGGCTCTCCTTATCCAGCAGTCAACCAACCACTGAAAAACGTCTCTGCCGAGCAGCTTCAATGGAAAAGCCTTTCGGTGTGTGGATGACCGTCGAAAGAGCTCTCTGAATTCGGCCCTTATTCTTTTTACTGAAACATGAAATAATTTGAGAATTAATTCCCGACAGACCTGTATTCTTTTACCATTTATCACAATGCTATAAGCCCATACATGTTCTCGAGATCTAATTGGATCAACAATTTTTCTCTCCCTTTTGGATGCTACTTTTTCCATACATTGAGCTAGAAAATAATCTTGTAGGCTCTTTTCTTGCCCATCATAGAATGAAGAAAACAAGTCTACTTGATCGTCAAATGAGAGTTTATCACAACACTCGCTAACACAGCACTTTGAAACCAAAGTAAATTGTTTTCCTTCAATTGGTTTACCACAAGACGTAACATAAGCTTCACCTCTCGCACGTTTTCTTTTCACAGTTTCACGTTTCTTGTTTTTTGTTTCGTGTAAATTTTTTATTTTTTTGACAGTTTGACCACTTATTTCTTCACTGACAGTGCTACTAGAACTCATTTTTATGTTTATAATACACAGCACATTACTCACATCCTAAAGAAACTCAAATTACAACATCAAACTGTGTAGTAAACAACTCTAGTACAATTAGGTATACCAACATCAGGTTGTAAAAATTTGTCTACCAACCTCAGTTTTTAAAATATCTCTATGAAATTTTCAGCGATTGTAGAAAACAATATGGTGGTTTTAAAAAAAAACATTCTGTGGAAAAAGGGCACGTGAGCCTATGTGCCCCTTTTCCGTAGACCGCCTCAATTTCAGCTCTAATAGTAACTTTTGACATCAAACTTGATGATGTCTTCCCAACTAGAATGTTATTAAAATCGTACACCCTGAAGTGATGACTTGCTTGTATTTGTGGAATTGGAAAAACACTTTTCCAGTAGTTATTTAGTACAGTTTCATTCTGTAACACCCCTGTCTTGTCAACATAAAAACTTTCTATTCCAGTAACTTTCCTGTTTACGTGATCATGGAAATCTCTAGCAGTTTCAATGTGAATTCTTCTGTCTCGTTTTACTGTCATCCACACATGTAGTTTGACTGTTGCACCTACTCCATCAACAGCTCCCTTTCCGTGACTGCTGGCAAAGAAGTTCCATTCAAGTGTCATGTGTAACTCTTCTTCCATTTTGCACATAACATACATTGTGTACCTACTTTTAAATTGACCAGTGCAGTTGTCACTAAAAATTTTTATTTTGTCAACAAAAGGAAAGTTCTTCTTGATGTCTTGGACAATTTTATTTAAGAAAGTATACACATAATATTTACTATGGTTGACATCATTGCTTACAACAACATATTATTTTTTTCATTTTTAGACAACCAAACAGAACTTGTAAAGATAGCAACTTGTTGATGGCTCCAGTGAGCTGCTTGTATTTCATCTTGATACGACAGTGAATAATTTTCAGCAAAATAAATTTGAACAATGGCATATGTCTCTAAAGAATCCTTTTTCAGATGTTCCATGCAAGTTTTGAAATAATTTTCTTGAATGTTTTTGACATGACAGTGTACCATTTAAAACCAGAATTGGTTTCATAACACATCTACAAAATTCTTTTTGGTTAAGTATTTGTTTTCCAGTACAATAATATGGTACCTGAACAATTTCTGTACACAAAATCAACATGTTAATAGTGCTTGTAACACCCGTTACCAATGCTACGTAACACCCGCTACCATATTTTTACTCCTTAAATTTCAATATTAATATTTTCTTTGGTAATCAAAATGCTACTGAGAGACATAACCTCACTTTTGTTAGACATTAATTTTATAAGTGTTATGGTTTAGTTATTATGTAAACTTTTATATGTTTTTGGTAACGGGTGTTACACAGATGATATCAAAATAAACTTGAGCTATATTGAAGCAATTTTAATTATCTTACTATTATTGAGAATGCTGCAGCAAAGTATAAACTTTCCAAAAGGTCACTGCACTAAAATCAAAGGCATAAGCTGATTATCAATATTAAAAACAATATTGCCAAATTAACAATTTTACTCTTTATTCCCCACATAGATAGACAAAGTTAAACTGTAGAAAACAAAAGAAATTATTAATGAATCATAATAATTTTTTGGACAATGGACTGTGAGACTTTTTTCTACAGTATTATGTGAATAAACAATAATAACAATAATAAAATATAATGAATTAACAGCTACAGAATAATACGAAGAAATTTGTTATTAAAAGAAAAACTTAATCAAACTAACCTTTTCCCTTTACTCCACATGTCAGTGGTTGTGGACACAACTTCTAGTCAAAGTAATTCTTTTAGTACACCAACCATATTTGCAAATGCTTCGTCTAACCTCACTACAAGAATTTTTAGCTTATTATAGTTAATGAGCTTGGTAAACCCAGTCGCACCAAGTTTATGAATTCAGATTGGTCAACTATACACAGTGGTTGACATCCTTCGACAAAGAAATTAACAATATCCTCATTTAACAACCCTTGAGTCACGTGGGATGCACCTGTGCCTCATCTTTCCAATGTTGTTTGCTTATTTGGCACATTACTTTGACTTGGCTACAGTTTCCGTTTTACCTGCTCTTTTTTTTTTGCATTCTTAAGGGCACATAAGCTGTGAGGGTGTTTACTCTGCAATCATAAATCAAACACACTTTTACTTTAGAAACACAATAAATTTCAATTTCCTTTCTATAGTGATATTTTTAATGTTTTGTGCACTTTTGTTTACTTACATATATACATACTACAATAACATTTAAATCATAGTAAGTGAGGTAATGTTGTCACAAGTGCAATACATGCACATATACAGATTTTCGGTACTGTTTAGAGTAACATATGTCATGTTCGTAAACAGTCCGTTATTAAAATAAAATAGGACTTAGAAATTAGGTACTAATCGGGTCTATAGTTGCGATAAATTTCTTGATGTGTTTCTTCAGGTTTGAAGACGATGAAATGTTCGTTCGGATCATCTTATTGTTCGCAGCACCACACAACAAGCACTTCACAATAAGGTTATTTTGATCACTCGACCGAACTTCAAAAAAATTAGAATATGAAGGCCACGGCAACGAAAGTTCTGGACTGCTTTCTTGGCTTCTCGCTTTGCCGCCGCCCGTCTCTCTGTGGGAGCTGAGGGGGAATATCTAGCGGGTTGCAGTGACGTGTATGTGGATTGAATGTCCGGTGGGCGCCAGGCTAGCCTGAACTAGACCATGAGATGAATCGTGGGTTCTTTCTGCCCCAGCGTGGTCCGCTAGATAAGTCGGCTTACGATGACGACGAACTTACTGTGTTGGTGCTGGATACGCCCTAAGCAATATAGGGGGTTGCATGCCTGGCTGATGGGATTACAAGAACACTGAAATTACACACGGGGACGTTTCTGAGTAACTTTATTAGTCGTTACTCACGAATGACAAGTTACGTTGGTACACGGTACAAGTTCCGGGTTACCCAATGAAAACACTAATTAATTATTACGCTACGATCTAACTCCGCGGCAGTCTTGCGGGTTAAAAGTTCACTGGAGGCGGCCAGTGCCGTATGTTACCATGGGGGGTCGCGTGATGGCGTTACGAAGCTTGGCGTTACAAATTATTCGCTCGTGATACCGGCAGGCATTTGCACGACATGTTAATTAAAAAGTTCACTGGAGACGGCCAGTACCGCAAGTGGAGCCAGTGGCGCAGTTGCACTCGATGCTCTTTAAGCCGGTCGGGATAGTCCCGGATCCGCGGAAAAAGGGCTCGGGGACACGTGGGCAGCTAATAAAAGGAAGTTTTGGGGTAATTACTCACATGGCAGAATGAGTGATCGTTGAATTCAAAGATGATGGCCGCTCACGGAACGTTAGTTGCGCCCCGGGCCTGAGCTTGGAGAAGACTGCCGGAAGATGGCCGCCGCGCGGGGTAGCTTCCGGGCTACCCCCACCACCCCGCGCCGCGCGCCAAGACACTTATATCACCTTACAACTATAAGTTTAAGTAAAAAAATCGTTCCAGGTACTTAATTACAAATTAGTATCTGGAAACTAATTGCTGAGGGCTTGATATATGACAAACTAGCAAGTAACTGTTTGAAAATATAAGTCAGTGGACGACTGTTGTTTACACGTAATTACACTGATGCGCATTGATTAACTAAGTAATTAAAGTGTTGGTGGTGATTGAAATTAACGGGACTGATCATTGTACTTATATTATGTTTATAAGTTATGCATCGAATTAGGTCCCGTGGCGGAGCTCTCACTTGACTCGTCCGGGGTTTGGAGAGGATGCGCTCCGAAAGGGCAACCTGCCACTGATCGGGTGAAACCGGCTTAAGGGTAGCGTCGGTACGACGTCAAACGCCCCCCCCTAGAGAAGCCCGGTTTTGCCGATTAGTCTCCGACGTCACTTGGTATCTTCAGCCAAATACAGCACTTGAACGTGTGCTGCATAGATATGGCGGCGCATGGGGACGCCGCCCCAATCCCTGCGATGTCAGCTGGGCCGGGAGGCGGCGTCGCGATGAACGAAGCGTTGGCGCACGGGGACGCTGCCTCAGTCCCTGCGAAGGCAGCGGGGCCGGGAGGCAACATCGCGGCGCATGGGGACGCCGCCCCAATCCCTGCGATGTCAGCTGGGCCGGGAGGCGGCGTCGCGATGAACGAAGCGGTGGCGCACGGGGACGCTGCCTCAGTCCCTGCGAAGGCAGCGGGGCCGGGAGGCAGCATCGCGGCGCATGGGGACGCCGCCCCAATCCCTGCGATGTCAGCTGGGCCGGGAGGCGGCGTCGCGATGAACGAAGCGTTGGCGCACGGGGACGCTGCCTCAGTCCCTGCGAAGGCAGCGGGGCCGGGAGGCAGCATCGCGGCGCATGGGGACGCCGCCCCAATCCCTGCGATGTCAGCTGGGCCGGGAGGCGGCGTCGCGATGAACGAAGCGGTGGCGCACGGGGACGCTGCCTCAGTCCCTGCGAAGGCAGCGGGGCCGGGAGGCAGCATCGCGGCGCATGGGGACGCCGCCCCAATCCCTGCGATGTCAGCTGGGCCGGGAGGCGGCGTCGCGATGAACGAAGCGTTGGCGCACGGGGACGCTGCCTCAGTCCCTGCGAAGGCAGCGGGGCCGGGAGGCAGCATCGCGGCGCATGGGGACGCCGCCCCAATCCCTGCGATGTCAGCTGGGCCGGGAGGCGGCGTCGCGATGAACGAAGCGGTGGCGCACGGGGACGCTGCCTCAGTCCCTGCGAAGGCAGCGGGGCCGGGAGGCAGCATCGCGGCGCATGGGGACGCCGCCCCAATCCCTGCGATGTCAGCTGGGCCGGGAGGCGGCGTCGCGATGAACGAAGCGGTGGCGCACGGGGACGCTGCCTCAGTCCCTGCGAAGGCAGCGGGGCCGGGAGGCAGCATCGCGGCGCATGGGGACGCCGCCCCAATCCCTGCGATGTCAGCTGGGCCGGGAGGCGGCGTCGCGACGCACGGCTCGCTGTCGTCTAGCACATAGTCCTGGAGCCACGTCGGCGGGTGGCGCTCCCGTCGTGGCCTTCCCGTAGCAATGCTTAGTGGCTCGTCTGGTTCCGTGATGACGGGGTTCGCGTCGGACATGTTCCCGTCAAGGTCCCTGAGCTCCGACGGCGTCGCCTCCGTAATTCGACACTGGCCTGACCAATCCCGGTCCGTTCCCCCTTGTAGGGCCACGTCGTGGGCGATGGAGCTCTCCCGGTTTGGGGAGTGTTCACGTCCGGCGGGTTCGCTGCGGGGCGACGCGACAGTGGCTGCCGGGTCGGGCGGCGGCGTTGCGGCGCCTGGCTCGCCGTCGTCGAGCACATAGTCCTGGAGCCACGTCGGAGGGTGGCGCTCCCGTCGTGGCCTATTCGTGCTCCGGCTGGAATCCCCGTCGGGGCCCATGAAGACCGTGGCCGGGTCGGATGGGGGGGTCCCGGGCGTTGGCGTCCCGGGGCCGGACGTGCCGAGCCGATTGTCCGTGCTGGTTCCCGGGCCGTCGCTTGGGCGTGTCACGCGGACTTCGCCTGTGGGACTCGTCATATTCCCGTCGGGGGCGCGGTCGGGGACACAGCCCCGACGCCGAGCAGGGCGGCGTCGTCTTCGGCGGGGGCGGTCTACTCTCTCGCCAGGCGACCCCTCGCCCCTCTGAGACGCGGGCCCAGCTCCGTGGCCTTCTTCGCCTGCCGTCGTGGGGGCGAAGCAGAGCCTCTTGGGGCGCGTGGTGCCCCGTTGAGCCCCTTGAGGGGTAACGGCCTGGTCCGGGGTTCCATTTGGGTTGGGGTGGGGCTCGTCCGCGGGGCCCATCCCATGCGGCGTCGGGCTCATGGTGGCCGGAGTTGTTTCATCGTCGTCTCGGGGTTCCACTGGGCCGTCGTCATCCGCTCCATCGGGCGGCGGGGCACCCGGTACGGCCGCTAGCCGGAGGTCGTCTCGATGAATTTTCCGGACATGGCGACCACCTAGGTTGATCCGGTACGAGGTCGCTCCCACGCGGCGTTGGACAACGTAGGGCCCCCGCCAACGGGGTGCGAGTCCGGCGCAGTAATTCCGCGGGGCGGTGGACAGCGGGTGGACCCGCACGAACACCAGGTCTCCCGTCCGTAGAGGGGGTGGTGCCCTGGTGGTCTGGGGGGTGATATGTTGGGTATACTGTTCCTGCTGTTGCCGGGCGGCATCATGTTCAGCTGTGCGCCGTTGGTCGCGTTCTCCCCCTCGCTCCTCGGGGTGGGGGACGCCGTGGGTGGCCCACTCGCCGGGCAGAGGGAGGTTGTGGCCCTGTACCATCTCCGCAGGTGTCATGCCGGTGGCGGCGTTCACGCGCCTCCGGACGCAGAAGAGCGCGTCGGCGACGTGGCTGTCCCACTGAGCATGATCGTCCCCGAGGCGGAGTCGTAGCTGGATCTTGAGCTCTTGGTTCCGGCGCTCAGTGGGGTTCGCCCTTGGATGGTAGGAGGGCGTCGTGTGGTGGTCGATGTGGGCCTCACGACACCAGTCCCTCCAACGTGCACCCAGGAACTGGCTGCCGTTGTCCGTCAGTGCGGATTGGGGGTAGCCCCAACGAGGAAGGAACTCGCGGGTCAGTAGGCCGATGATGGTTGCCGCCCGGGAGTTGCCGCAGGGGTAGGCCTCGGTCCACCTGGTGAACATGTCCGTGATGACGATCAGGAACCGTTTGCCACGTGGTGAGCGCGGGTAGGGCCCCATCACGTCGAGGGCGATGGTCTGGAATGGCGTCGACGGTAGGCGGGGTTGTTGTTGTTGCACCCCGTCCCCACGCCGAGCCTTGCGCTGCTGGCAGACCTCGCACCCCTTGATGTATTCACGGACGTCCCGAGCTACCCCGGGCCAGTGGTAGTACTGCCCGATGGCCCGGTGGGTCTGATCTGCCCCCGGATGTCCCGCGAGGTCGTGGTCATGGTGAAACAGCAACACGGCCTCGCGGGCCTCCGGTGGCACGTAGGTCCTCCATGTTCCCGTCGGGTCGGGAGACCTATTCATTATCCTGTCCCCTTGGAGGAGCCAGGTCGTCTGCCCCACTCTCTCGGCCGATTGCCGACGGCGGTGGGCATCAGGAGATCGCTGTTGGGCCTCTAAGACGCGGCGGTCTACGTCGGCGGCCGTGTTCGGAGGCGCGTCGTCCGTGGCCTCGCCTACGATGTTCTGAGCGTAGGCGGGTTGTTGGGCGCCTCGTGCCGTGGCGTAGTCTGGGGGCAGGACGTCTTCCCAGTCGTGGTCATCCACCACCCCTTCGCTGGTGTCGGGTTCACGGGAGAGCAGGTCGGGGAGCTGGTTCTCGACGCCGGGCACGTGCTCAACGACGAAGTCGAAGGACTGTAGGAGCAGTGCCCAGCGGATCAGTTTCCCCTTCCGCCCCTGCATGGTATGCAGCCAGGTGAGGCAGCGGTTGTCCGTGCGGAGCGTAAACGGACGGCCCTCCAGGTGTGGGCGGTACTTCTTAATCGCCCACACGACGGCGAGACATTCCTGTTCGTTGCTGTGGTAGCGTGTTTCGGCTGCCCCAAACTTAGCGCTAGCATAGTCCACTATTTGCCGCTCCCCTTGGTCGTCGACCTGGAACAGTACAGCGCCGGTTCCGAGGGCGCTGGCGTCGGTCTGTAGGACCAAGGGCCGGTCAGGGTCTATGCGCGCTAGTGTGTGGCATCGGGTGAACTCCTGTTTTATCTCGTCGAAGGCCAGTTGGGCGGGCGGGGTCCATCGATAACGAGTCTGGGGCGACAACAAGTCTGTAAGCGGCGCGATCCGTTGCGAAAAATTAGGTATATAGTTTCGCAGCCAGTTGATAAGACCGACGAATTGCTGTAGCCGTTTGCGCGTGCGTGGCACTTCCGCTTCAGCTATCTGCCGGAGATGACCCGGTTGTGGCCTGTTGCCGTCCTCGCTAACTATGTGTCCCAGAAAATCGACTTCGGTCGCCCCAATGTGGCACTTTGCGGGATTAGCGGTCAAGTGATTGGTGGCCAGTCTCTCCATCACCAGCGCCAGATGTCGACAGTGGTCCTCCCACGACTCCGAGAACACGATGACGTCATCTAAGTATGCCAGGGCGAACTCCCCGATGTAGCCCTCCAGGACCCTGGTCATCATGGTCTGGAAGGTGGCTGGGGCGCACTTCAGTCCGAAGGGCATGGCTCGGAACTGGAATCGGCGTCCGTCGGGTACCGTGAACGCCGTTTTTTCCCGGTCCTCGCGCCGTATCGGCACCTGCCAGTAACCGGACTTTAAGTCTAGCGTGCTGAATACACACGCTTTCCCCAGTCCGGCCACGGCGGCCTCGACGCTGATTTGAGGGGGCGGGGCACTAACAGTGACGGCGTTCAGGGGGCGGAAGTCGACGCAGAACCGGTTCGTACCGTCCTTCTTGGAGGCCAGAACGACACAGGAGTTGTAGGCACTGTGTGATGGCTCGATAACGCCGCTCAGTAGCATCTCAGTGACTTGTTCTCGGATGGCTCGCTGTTCGTGGAAACCATAACCTCGTGGTGGGTCGTACACTGGTTGATCAGAGGTGGTCGGGATACGGTGTTCTGCCACCGTGGTGCGTCTCAACGGGCCTGTTGTCATGAAGACGCCCGGTCGTCCCGACAGCACTCGGTTTATGTCGGCCTGGTGTTGTGGAGGGACATTATGACGGATGTCGGCTAACGTCGTGATGGTGCCTTCCGGCACGGGCGTCTGTCCCATAGCGTAAGCCACGTAGCGTTCCGTCCGGCCCAGGTTGAGTCGGGCATGACGTAGCTCAAGCACGGCGTCCTGGTCAATTAACCACGGCATGCCCAGCACGACCTCCTCGTTCAGATCCTGCACTACAATGGCCTTTACCCTGGTGTCGAGCTCCCGTAGGCTTACCTTGATATCCGCGCGGCCGATCATCCGTCCGGTGTGGGCGGTGGTGGCCAGGCGTAGTTCGCCCTGCTCCGGGTGCATTGTGCCAGGCGGCACCAGGTTGGGGCGCACGAAGACCGCACTTGCTCCGGTGTCGATCAGTGCGGTGGCTGGGTGTCCGTTGACCTCCACGAGCACACGCATAAGACCGGCGGGCAGGCTGTGCAGTTGCCCCAGGGTCGGTAGGGGTTGATGGGCGCTCGGCGGGACAGCTGGTGCCACGGCCGGGGGACTCAGTAATGGTCCCCCCGGGGCCCGTTTCCCGACATGGTGGGGGCGAACGGGGGTGTCTGTCGCTGCGGGGGCGGGTCCGGTCGTGCTGTGGGTGGCGGTGGGCCGGGTGAGTCGTTCCTCCGGGGGCAGTCGTTGTGCCAATGGAACGTGCCGCGCGGGCAACCTAACCTGCACTGGGGGGCCCGGGCTTCGGTTACCCTAACGTCTGGCGCTCGTCCGGCTGTCCCGCGTGACTGCTCCTCGTGCCCGCGAACATCTTGCGTCGCCTGAGGCGGTGGGGGTAGTATCGAAGGTCGTCGCGGGGTCGTGGACGCCTGATGACGCTGGTTCCCGGCGCCGAGGTTGTTTTCCGTGGCCTGTGCTTGTCGAGCATAGTCCACGACGGACGTGGTTTGGTATAGCCGCATGAATGGCTGTAGGTCGTCCCTAAGCAGTTTGGTCACGACTGGCAGTGCTTGGGCGGGATCCTGGTTAGGCGAAATTCGCCGAAACAGCCTGATCTTATTGGCTACGAATGCCTCCGCATCTTCACCCTCTCGCTGTCTAACCCCATAAAACTGCGCCGAGCAGTCTATGAGTGGGCATCCGGTATCGAACCGGTGCGTAAAGCTGTCGGCGAATTCGGACCACGGCATTCCGAAGCGCCCCCACCTGGTCCACCAAGTCCGCGCCGCGCCGCGTAGCTGCCCGCTGGCCCTCTCCGCCCATTCGGCAGGGTGTGTGCCATTATGCGTTAGCCGCGATGTGCATTGTTCGAGAAACATGCTTGGGTCCTCGTGTGGGGCCCCTCCGAATTCGGGTAGCGACATCGCCTGGCCAGTGCTCGGTCGTGCGAGTGTGGTCACCGTGGCCCAGTCAGGTATGTACCGCGTGGTGTCTTGTAACTGGGGCACGTGTTCGGCGTGATTTGCCGCTGGGCAAACAGCCGTCGCTCCGGGCGCGGTGAGTCCGTTGTTAACTTGTGTCGTGGGTTCCGTTTTCCCCTTTCCACTTAGGAATTGTACCCAGGCGGGTTCCGGTCCGGTTAATAAATCCATATTAGCCGGTAATCCGCCGCCCTGGTATGACATGATGTCTAGTGTTAACACGTAACTTTCGTCTCGTATGCGTGGCCGTGTGATGACACGCACTGTACGTGCCTGTTTTGTTGCGTGTCCGCGTGCGCGCTACGCCGGGTCGCGAGCTAGGTGCCCGGACTGTCGCATATAACAGAGGCCGATAATGGTGGCAGCTGGAGCTGCGCGCGCCGATCCAAATCGTCGGTGGAAGGGGCTGCCGCGCCGGCTGTGTGAAGCGAAGAGCGAGAACGAACGGTGGGCAGGAGGAATGCCCGGAACACCGCACAAAGCAGAGAGCGAAACGGTCGCCGCGGAGTGGGGGTAGTGTGACGTCGCCCGCCCGCGTCGCACGTCCTGCTGGAATGTTGAATCTTGAGGGGGTGGGGGGTGGAAAAACCTTTGTCTGCCTTCCACGTCACGCCCGCGACTATTCGCCCTTCGCTTTCTAAAAATGGTCGTTCTCCGTCGTAATTTCCTACTTTTCCTGCGAATTTTTCGAATTTTTCTGATTTCGTTTTTCTTGTCACGCACCACGCAGGGGCGCCATTTGCCGCCGCCCGTCTCTCTGTGGGAGCTGAGGGGGAATATCTAGCGGGTTGCAGTGACGTGTATGTGGATTGAATGTCCGGTGGGCGCCAGGCTAGCCTGAACTAGACCATGAGATGAATCGTGGGTTCTTTCTGCCCCAGCGTGGTCCGCTAGATAAGTCGGCTTACGATGACGACGAACTTACTGTGTTGGTGCTGGATACGCCCTAAGCAATATAGGGGGTTGCATGCCTGGCTGATGGGATTACAAGAACACTGAAATTACACACGGGGACGTTTCTGAGTAACTTTATTAGTCGTTACTCACGAATGACAAGTTACGTTGGTACACGGTACAAGTTCCGGGTTACCCAATGAAAACACTAATTAATTATTACGCTACGATCTAACTCCGCGGCAGTCTTGCGGGTTAAAAGTTCACTGGAGGCGGCCAGTGCCGTATGTTACCATGGGGGGTCGCGTGATGGCGTTACGAAGCTTGGCGTTACAAATTATTCGCTCGTGATACCGGCAGGCATTTGCACGACATGTTAATTAAAAAGTTCACTGGAGACGGCCAGTACCGCAAGTGGAGCCAGTGGCGCAGTTGCACTCGATGCTCTTTAAGCCGGTCGGGATAGTCCCGGATCCGCGGAAAAAGGGCTCGGGGACACGTGGGCAGCTAATAAAAGGAAGTTTTGGGGTAATTACTCACATGGCAGAATGAGTGATCGTTGAATTCAAAGATGATGGCCGCTCACGGAACGTTAGTTGCGCCCCGGGCCTGAGCTTGGAGAAGACTGCCGGAAGATGGCCGCCGCGCGGGGTAGCTTCCGGGCTACCCCCACCACCCCGCGCCGCGCGCCAAGACACTTATATCACCTTACAACTATAAGTTTAAGTAAAAAAATCGTTCCAGGTACTTAATTACAAATTAGTATCTGGAAACTAATTGCTGAGGGCTTGATATATGACAAACTAGCAAGTAACTGTTTGAAAATATAAGTCAGTGGACGACTGTTGTTTACACGTAATTACACTGATGCGCATTGATTAACTAAGTAATTAAAGTGTTGGTGGTGATTGAAATTAACGGGACTGATCATTGTACTTATATTATGTTTATAAGTTATGCATCGAATTAGGTCCCGTGGCGGAGCTCTCACTTGACTCGTCCGGGGTTTGGAGAGGATGCGCTCCGAAAGGGCAACCTGCCACTGATCGGGTGAAACCGGCTTAAGGGTAGCGTCGGTACGACGTCAGCTTCATTAGATTCTGTCATTGCTTTCGTGCATGTGCACAGGTATGTTAATTAATTAAACAGCACAGCAGTAAACCTGCATGTCGCAAATATCAAATAAATGACAATCAAAATACGAGCGCAGGCTAGCTAACAGCAGTTTTACAAGTACAAGAAATACCATCGCAAATAATATGCTTGTCGGGATATTCGTTCTGGGATTGAAAAAAATCAACAAATTGTTGTTTGTTCAATAAGAAATAGATTTTAAAAAATGTAACGCAAGAAGTAACGACAATTATCGTTACTTTAAGGTGGAAAAATGTAATTCAGTTACAGTTACTGAAAACTTAGTATATTGCGTTACCACAATCGTTACCAAAAAAAGTAACTGTTACAAATAACTTTGTTACAGTTACTGAAAACTTAGTATATTGCGTTACCACATTCGTTACCAAAAAAAGTAACTGTTACAAATAACTTTGTTACTAGTAGCCCGTTACTTCCAGTCCCAGGGTGGCCAGCCAACCGGGAAATCGGGAAATACGGGAAATAGCCAGGATTTCTTAAAAAAACCAGGAATACCTGGAATCAACCAGGAATTTTTATTAGAACCGGGAATTTTTTTTATGAAGTAACGATCACAATAACATACGGCTGTTAAATGAGCACGTTCACCACCCGTCGAAGCACGACAGTGTGCTCGTGTGCTATATTTTGTGAAAGTTAATTTGTTCATATTGCATTTAAAAACTTTTGTAGTACGTAAGAAACCGTTAACAATTCAGACTTCCATACTTATTATGTTTCTGTATTCAAAAGCAACAGCATTTTGGCTGAAAATGTTGTTGTAGGATGGTAGTAATTTCTCGCACGGCATGTTGGTAGCACTAGTTATGTATGTATATTTGTTTTTACTTTGCGCTCATGTTGTTGCGTCACGGTATCACTGATACTTTTCTCGAGTTTTTTTTAAAAGTTTAGTTGTGCGGGACGTTGTTTTGAATCTTTTAATCTAACATGTAATTGGCGCAGACTATCAAAATGTCAACGAGTTCGGTCACCACATACAATGACAAATGTACGGAAGAGTTTGAATGGGTGGAGAAAGATCCAAAGTGCGGGACGAACGCTATTTGCAATTTCTGTAATGTTAAAATCTATATCGGTAGCATGGATGGGAAGAACAGCATTAGCCAGCCACGCAAGAGGGGCAAAACACGTGCGTTTGGTGTCAAGTAATTTTTGTGACGTGAGATTATAAATTTTTTGTTGGTGGTAGGTTTTGTTTTAAGCAAGTTGATTGATTTAATTTTTAAGCCTATAGTTAAGTTGTCTATTGTTTAACGGCAATAAAACATCATATTGTGTGTGCTTTGTGTAACAAAAATGCAAATTGTATGCAAATATTGATAAAAACCACCCTTGAAAAAACCTGGAAAAAACCAGGAATTTTATTATCCCAGAAGAGTGGCCACCCTGAGTCCCTGTGAAGAACACAAAACAGCTACTTGCAATTGATGTGAAAAATAACTTGTCATCTACACAAAATGTGGACATAGGATTCGGTGCGAAAAAACAGTTCAGGGTGTCTACAGGTCACGGAAGTCACCATAAGTAACTAAAATGAAGCGCTGGTCACAGAAGTACCGAAAAAGTGGCGCAATTGTTGTGGAAGTCACGGATTAATGTTTATTTACCCGTCGTACGTAACGTTTCAATACAAATCGATAGTTTGCGGGTGTAGAAATCGACATATGCGCATCGATAGTCTCGCGGAAGCAGACGTTGATATCGTCTAATCGATAGTGCTTTCCTGTTTGCTGTTTCCTTTGTCTTCGAAACACGGATGTTTGGATTTGTACGTAGATTTGTAATGGCTGCCGACTTGTGTTGTGTAAAGTGGCGTGGATTTTACTAATTATAACGTCATGTAGTTGTAATTCTTGTGAATATAAAACCGGAAAGAAAACGTTTTCGTTTGTGTGCCAGTTAACTGAGTTTATAGTAAAAACGTTCCGTGCGTTATTTACCAGTAAATCGATGTGTGCTTTTCTAATTAATCGCCACTGCAACGTTTTAGCACGTGGTACTAAATATAGATCGGCCAAAAGGTGTTTTCTGTAATTGGTGCAAAATATTTCTTGACTTTTATGTATCATGTGCTATTTAGGAACATGGAAGAGTTTGTTGTAACAAAAAGAGTTTGTTGTAACAAAAAGTTACAGTTAATTATTTACTTAAGTTCTGGAAATTCTGATTGACACGTCTTCACGTGTTTATGTATTTATATGTGTGAAATATAAAAGAAATGCCTGGAAAGTGCAGTTTCCAAGATCAGTGGTTCAAAATGCCTTGCGCAATAGAAGGAAATTGGACGTCTTGGCTTAGGCCTGTAGAAAAGTCACAATACAAAGCTTATTGCACTATTTGTAGAAGCGACTTTGGTATTTCCCATGGTGGTGTATACTGTGTTAAAGTTCATGAAAAGGGGAAAAAACATGTTCAGAAACTCCTGGAAATCTCTAAAGGTAAGCAAACATTACTGCAATTTTCTAAGAAAAATGATGCTCCATCTGTGTTGGCAACAGGCACTTCACCATTGAACACTGAAACACAGAATGACTGTTCTAGCGGAACAACTAATAGTGATACTAAAAGAACTGAATGTGCAGGTACTTCTGGCATAGGCCTAGGCAATTTCTTTTTGAAGGATGACGTAGCAAAGGCAGAAATTGTTTGGGCTTTAAATAAAGTAGTTACTCATGGGTCTTCACGTGGCTCAGGATCAAGTTCTGAACTGTTTCCGTACATGTTCCCCGATAGTTTGATTGCAAAAAATTTCATGATGCAAAAGGACAAATTGTCCTATGTTATTACTTATGGTCTTGGACCTTATTTTCAAAGTAAACTTGTAGATGAAGTAAAAAATGCAAATTTTTTTGCTATTTCCCTCGATGAAAGTTTAAATAAAATTAGTCAGAAAGGTCAAATGGATCTGATAGTACGTTTCTGGGATGAAGATTGCAATGCAGTTGTGACCAAGTACCTGACATCAACATTTCTTCAACGAGCAACAGCAAAAGATTTGTTGGAAACTTTCACAACTACTATGGCCAATCTAGGTTTGCCCCTAAATCACATTTTGCAAGTATCTGTTGATGGGCCTAACCAGGGTGGCGACCAACCGGGAAAACCGGGAAAAGTCAGGGAATTTTGCCAGCAGGGAAAAGTCATGGAAAAGTCAGGAAATTTTTAAAATAGTCAGGGAAAAAATTAAATCTTGTCTAAAGTTCCTGCTGCAGCATTTTACAGCTTAATATTATTCATAATCTTTGTTAATTTGTTAATTGTATGTAGCGAATTATTAACTGAAATTCTGAATACTATATTTTATACGAAGTTTGACATTTTAATGAAGCCATTTTTGATGTCGCGGGTCCATGAAAAACTCTGCTGTGTCTGCGTTGCTGATAACAGCTGGCTGGCGTGCGCGCGCATGCATTGTATTGCCACCATAGTCATGGTACGTGTACCAAATTGTTCTATGCTTACTAGTTTTATAGCTCATAGTACACCGAGATGACCGAAATAGTTTTATTTTTGTTTCTCGTATTATTGGCAACTGTGGTACAAGTACACAAACGTTTTGGGATGAGAACGTGAGTGCTTTTTTTGTTGCCAGTCTTGTTGTGTAGTGCTTCTCTACGTTTTACTTTTCAGATGTACTATTTATTTTATTTTGCTGTCCTCTTTGTGTAAACGTTTTGAATAGTGGCGCGTACATGTTTTCAGTATTATTTATTAAGCTAGTCGGGCTTTGTTCTGAAGATAAAAAGGAGAGAATAGAAGTAGTAGACAAAGATGGGGGGAAAAAAATGTGCGCGGGATCAGATATGAACGTGTGGGCTTGGGAAGAATATTGCCGTTGCTGAAAGCTAAGAGTAAAGGTGATTAATGAGTTAAAGTGTTTATTCGGTTATATTCAAATTTTTAGCCCATTACTTTTATGGAGTAAAACATTTTTTTAATGAATTCCAATACAGGATAAGAAAAGTGAAAGGTAAATATTAAGAGTAGCTAATCATTAGACTTGCGCATAATAGTTCGCGACCGGGAGCGCTCCTATTAAAAACGTTTACACAAAGAGGACAGCAAAATAAAATAAATAGTACATCTGAAAAGTAAAACGTAGAGAAGTACTACACGACTGGGAACAAAAAAAAAAAAGCACACACGTGCGAACTAGGTCGCTCTTTTAGTTCGTCCGCTCCCATCTCGAATTCAAAGAAGACAGGTCACAGATAGTTCGTTCGCTTTGCTACCGCTACTGCAGGCGATCTTCTTTGTATGTTATAGTAGTTATTTTTTTATAATGATCAGTGTTGTGAACGTCTAGACTATTATCCTTTTTTGGGTTATTATACATCAAATGAGTAAATAAATCAATAATTTACATAATTGGGTAAAATGGCGTATATAACAGTTGTTTTTAATCTTCACTTAACATATAATATAATCGAAAAATTTTAATTTATAAAAGGATTTATTTTATAGCTAGTTAAAGAAATATTATTTATGAGATGTGTTTATTTTAGTGAATAAAATTCAGTTTTATAAATATACAAATTTTAATTTTTTTTTTAAGTTTTAGAAATAATCAACAAAAAATGCGTTATTATTTACAGGCAACAAAATTACGTACATTATTAAGAAAAAAGACCCATTACTCTTTTAATTTGTTATCTTACAATTAGACATAGAAAAACTAATAAAAACTCTTAAGTAAGATTGTTTGCTAATATTGCTTAAGAATGTGTATGATCATTAGTACCTATATATAATTCACTAAATATTAGCAAGTTCATTATCACTTAACATACACTATAATCGAAAAATTTTAATTTCTAAAAGCTATTATTGTTTGTCTGATTTTGTTTTGACATATATTTGTGTATTTTATCTGATAAGTTAGTTATAATATGTGAAAATAAGAAGGTTTTACGCTTAAAAAAATTGATTAGATTGTTAGGCATGGTCAGGGAATAAAAATGATTTTCCTGGAAAAGTCAGGGAAAAGTCAGGGAATTTATTCTTTACAGTTTGGTAGCCACCCTGCTAACGTGAACTTAAAGTTTTTACGTGACTTGCAAGACAGTATTGGTAACGAGCTGGATGGAAATGGAAAGCCTTTTGATACTGGAACATGCCCTTTACATGTTGTGCAAGGGGCTTATAAAACAGCACACACTACAGTAGGATGGAAAATACATGAATTTTTGCGATTTGTGTACTATCTGTTCAGGGATTTTCCGGTTAGAAGAGCTGAATACACTCTGAAGACTGCTTCTGAAGTTTTCCCACTCAAGTTCTGCCAAGTTAGATGGGTTGAAAATTCAAGAGTACTTCAAAGAGCCATTGAGATGTTTCCATCACTTGTGAAATATGTCAGTGCAGTAGAGAAAAATCCCCCGAATTCTCAGTGTTATGTAAGAGTGAAAGAAGCCTTGAAAGATAAGCTATTGTTTGCAAAGTTGGAATTTCTTCTATCAGTTTCATTGCAGCTAGAGCCTTTTCTAACGAAATTCCAGTCCAATGATGCTTTATTTCCGCTGCTCTATCAAGATACGTTGTCTCTCTTGATAGGCATTGGCACTCGCATCTTGAAGAAAAATGTGGTAGAAGACATCAAATCGGGTGTTCAGCTGACAAATGTTGATGTATACAATTCAGATGTCTTGAAAGCTGTGAGCAATATAGATATAGGATTTGGTGCCAAAGCAGCATGCAAAGACCTTAAAGAGGTTGTAGTGTTGTTGTTTAGAAATGAATGCAGGTGTTACTTACAACATATATTTTCAAAGTTTACTGTGAAGTCTCCACTCAAAAGTAAAATTGTTAAAGGAGCATCCTGTTTATCGCCTGAAGTCATCAGAAGTAGTCTATTAAGAAACTCACGCATTACAACTGCATTAGACATTTTTGTGTCAAATGGACACATGGCTCCACATGTAGCAGACTGCATCAAACGAGATTACTTGATTGTTTGTGACAATGCAGCTGTTAAAGATGCTATAGAGACATATGATTGGAGGTCTCAAAAATTGGATGCCCTTGTTTTGGAATTAATTTCTATATGGCGAAGGTGGACAATGCTGCCCTGATTCAGTTTTGCAAGAAGATTTTAGTTATGTTTCATGGCAATGCTGCAGTTGAGAGGGGGTTTTCAGTGAACAGAGAATGTCTGGTAGAAAACTTGTCGGAAGCCTCTTTGATAGCACAGAGATGTGTGTATGATTCTGTTCATTCAGAAGGTGGAGTTAAAAATGTCCAAATCACTAAAAAAATGATCCATTCTGTAAGGAATGCATCTGCCAGGAGACAGGAAGCACTCAGGATGAAAAACATGAAGAAAGATGAGGAAGTAGAAGCAAAGAGGAAAGCCAAGTCAGAACTGAAGGAACTGCAAGCTACAAAACGCAGGATGTTAGAAATGCATAAGGAGGAAATGACCAGCATGGAGGATAGGATAACATTTTTGAAAAAGCAGGCTTAAAATTATGAATTATGTTTCTATCCATATCCACAGTGCAGAAACACATAGGCCTACAAATTTAAATATTAACTGTCAGTGTTTTTTGGCCAGTGTTGAAATTGTGGTCTTGTATAACTGCTAACACCCGGGACTATTAAAAGGTAAGCACATAGAACTGTGTAATATTTTTTAGTATATTTTGTTGCTTTTTCGTTATTTTCAATAGTGTATGTTATTACATAGTCAATAAGTTGCATTAAAAATATTCCTTTTTTCTGTGTGGTATAATGTGAAACGTTTCTGAAAACATTTTACCTAAAAATGAAACGTGTAATTCGAAGTATCAACTTTTCTTGAAAAGGTCACCAAAAAGTCACCAAATTAATTTTTCTGTTGCCTGTAGACACCCTGCAGTTGTAAGAATGTAAAAGAACTCAATATGTGCATCTATTTACAAGAGACTGTAGAAGCTTTTTACTTGAAATGTACATGAAATTGACTGAATCAGTCTCCATTACGTTAGCAGCTCGGATGAAATTTCCCCCGCTTGCAGTCATGCCCGGGGCCTATAACATTAATTCCCTGCAAGACTAAATTTGTATACAACAGCTCTGGACGAGTTACCTCTTCTCAGAGCCCAGCTTAGAGCAGCTCTTCCCGTCACGCATACGTATTAGGTTCACTCATAAAAAGTCACGTTAGGGCGCGTTTTCCCATGCCGAGTGGTGTCGCTTAGTCCCCCCTCTTACCCCGCCCCCTCGCGAGTGTCATTTTCATGAACACAGCAGGGCGAGTGGCCTGAGTCAAGGCCGTTCAGCCTCCAGAGCTGCGGTGCGATTTGGAGACATCCATGACAACTGACGAGCTCCTTTAAAACTAAGACCTCGTGGCTGACAGAGAAGGGCCACCAGCGCTCCCTGGGCGCTGGGCGCTGGAGATGAGTACTTCCATTCCCCCTCGCAGTTAGGCCGCCAGAGCGCAGCACTGGCTACAGCATAACGGACACAGGCTTCAGCATTTCATCTGGTTAGTCGATAGGCGGTTGTTTTCGGAGTTTATCCCTAGATAGCGCAGTGGTCCCGCGAACTTCGAGTTAACCACTCGGGTTGTTTTTTGTTCTCATCCTGCCCCTTCGGGCATCTTCGGTACACTCCCGCCCCCCAACCTTTGTTCCAGGGCTGAACCCTAATTTTAATTGACACTTTCCGCGCGCCCCGGCACTTCTGCACGTGACCTCTTTCTGGCTGGTATACGGTAATCATCAACGCGGGTTCCGGCAGAGATCGTCGCATTATGTATAGTTGACGCAACATAACTCCGAGCCTGGGTGACGGTTAGAAAATCGTTGTGTGTATGTGAGTCCCGACACTGGAGAAGGCAGACGTGGCGCGGCAACGAGCGATAATGCGTAACTTGATAACAGGGGCTACACGCTACTGCACAGAGTGAAAACTTAGTCCTTCGGTGAAATCCGACGAATACGTTCGTTAACACATCCGTGGTACTTACTAAACGTTTTTGTTTACAGTTTGGATCTGAGGTTTGTGTGCATGTAGTGTACACTTTTGTTCAGAGCCAGTGTTGCATATGTAGTGCAGTACTTCAGTAAAGTACAACTTTATACATAAAATGCCTCCAGTGTTGTCAAAAGTTAATTAAGAGTAAAAAACTGCACTCGCAGGCGCGGGAAATCGTCTCTAACGTTCTGCAGTTTATGAAAAATGAAGCGCGATTGCAGGAACCCTCCATTTCACTAGAGAAAGCACAGCTGAGAACAGCTAAGGCGACGGGTGTGTCTCGCACGACTGTACAAACAATTAAAAGGGAGGCTAAGAGGAATGAATCTGGTGAAGGAACATCTTTTGAGACCCCCAATAAGAAGTGAAAGAAAACATGTAAACACGAAATTGACACCTTTGATGAAGCTGTGGTACGACGTACGGTGTACAATTTTTACTTACTTAAAAAACGTGTGCCGACTGTCGAAACTGTACGACGTAAACTAAAGAATGACATAGATTACCAAGGTAGCAATACAACCTTAAGGACGACTTTGAAGAAGCTAGGATTCAGGTGGCAGAAAACCAAATCGCAGCACTCACTTTTAATAGAAAAATCAGATATTCGGCAAAAACGTATACAATATCTCAAGAGTATGCGTCAATATAGAAACGATGAACGCACAATTATATACATGGATGAGTCGTACATATTGTCGTCTCATGTAAAAAATAAAATGTGGAGTGACATGTCCTCAAATGGTTTACTAGTGCCTGTCGCGAAGGGTCAAAGATTAATAATGATTCACGCAGGTGGCGAAAAGGGTTTTATCCCAAATGCTCTTGCAATGTGGAAGTCGCACCAGGCAACAGGGGATTATCACAAAAACATGAATAAAGATAATTATGAAAAATGGCTCACCGAACAATTAATACCAAATCTTCCACCAAACAGTGTTGTTGTGATAGATAATGCTCCCTATCACAATGTAAAAATAAATAAAACGCCTACCTCCAGCTCGACAAAATCGGAAATGCAGCAGTGGTTAAGTAAAGAGAATATTTCCTTTACTAGCGACATGCTTAAACCAAACTTTTATAACCTCATAAAGAAGCACAAACCTTTGCACGTGCAGTACTCGGCAGACAGACTATTGGTAAATAGTGGCCATACATTACTTCATCTGCCCCCTTATCATCCGGATTTGAATCCGATAGAAAGCATATGGGCTAAAGTTAAAGGAGAAGTCGCTTCAAGAAATGTTACTTGCAATTTGGCAAATGTAAAAAAAACTTTGCGAGGAGATATTTAACCGAATGGGTCCAGAAGATTGGATACAGATTTGCAATCACGTCAAGACACTCGAGAACGAATACTGGGATAGGGATGTGCATTTTGACATTGAAATTGATAAAGTGATTGTTCAGTTAGGTGATGCAAACAGTGACAGCAGTGACGTTTACACATCAGACTCTTCGAATGGAACAGTCAGTGGCGTTGAAGAACTGAGGTAGTGCTTGGAACGTCAGTGGTAAGTGGTCAATGTTTTCTACTTTTCTCTACCTGCTGTGCAAGGTCGCCGTATCTGCTTATACCCCCTCCTCATCCACCTGACCCCCCATACGTGTTGCAGTCCCTACTCCTCATGGGTGACGTAGCTCAATGAGTGTTTTTTTTTCTACTTCGCTAAATTCCCCCCCCCTCCACCCCCTCTTCGGCCTTTTGGGCCAATGTTTTTCGGGTCTGTCTGCAAACAGGTCTTATTCGCAAGAATGGATTTCTGTGCAGGCAGGGTCCAAGATACTTATCCAAGAGCCCAAGTCCAGGTAACCAACCCCAAGGATCAGTCAGTCCAAGAAACGGTTTCAAGATGCACTCCTAGAGCCAGGCCCGGAGCTCTGGTAGTTTTTCTCGGGCGTCTTCCCAGCGCTGCTTCCTGCGATGGCCTAGGGACTACCGCCCTAGTCCTCTAAGGGCCTATGGCCACCTTTTGATTCATTCCCCACCAAATTGTCAACGATTTGTGAGTGAAAACAAGCTTAAAAGTGTCAGCTTACAGACCGATAGGAAGATGTGAACTTAGGTAACAGGAACTTACAAATAAATATATATATATGTCAAGACCAAATAATTTTATTGTTTGTGTGGGTAATATCTTATGATTGGAACTAAAAGTAAATTCACTGATAGCTTGTCTTTGCATTTTTATAAAATTAATATAATGTATTTAATTTAATAATTTTTGCTAACATGTAATATGGTTTTGGGCTCGTCCGTAGTTTTCGCAGCACTTAGCATTCTCTCTTTTCATATATATCTCTGTATGTGTGTGTTTTTTTTATATGTCCATTGAGTGCTATTTTGGAATTTAATCTTTAACAGAAAAAGAAAATTCTAAGGAATATACCAGGATGCCTAGAGACATGTTTGTAGTATCTCTTTAACCAATAACGATCCTCTTTCCCCCACCTGTTTTAAGGGGAAAATCTAAATTAGTTTGTCTGGTCTCTCATTGCTCAGTCTGCACTTCCCGTTCTTAATCAGCCACTTGGGCAATTATATTTAATTAGTAGCACGAGAGCCAGTTACAAACCCTTCTATAAAAATGGGTCTTTCAAAGTTTTTTGCCTTATGACCAAGGTGGGTGAAATTCAGCCTGATTAGACTGTGTGTTCTTGTATTTACTGCAGTAACTTGCAACTAATCTGTGTAGCTCTTCGAAATATAAAAAATTAAATTGAGGAAGAAGATCTTCTACTGAAGTGTGTGTGTGATGAAACGAGGAGTGAAGATTAATGGCTCGAGGAGTGTGATGACTGTCCTGGCACAGAAACATGAACTTTTGAAAATTTTGGCTTGGATGAAGGGGCAGAAGTTACATTTGCAATTTGAGAACATGGTGACTATACAAAAAACTGTATCTGTAAATAATTTTATGGAACATGTAAGGCATTGGGTTAAGAAAGCTATTCCTCACAGTTACATAGGAAATTACAAAGGGAAGGAATAGCTGAAGCAAGAAGTTCTGTCTAACAAAATAATGTTCTTGTTTTAAATTTTGATTTTTGCGGAGAACTGGTCGGTTGTATTGCCTGATAAAATCCAAACTTACCACTGGCAAACCGATCAGCTTTCACTGTTTACCTGTGTTGCACACTTTGGTGCAGAAATAAAAACTCTGCTCACGACTCTGTGCTTTAGAGATTATAAAACTGGAAATTTCAAATTTTGCTAGTTAGAACTTTTGAGTTCAATAGTGTGCATTACAGATTGGGGCGGCTGGTCATTTCAAAACTAGGTTTCAACTTTATGAACCATGTAAAAATACTCAAGCTGTTGAAAAAAAATTGATTTTTTCCCCCAGCTACAGGGCATGGCAAAAGTGCATGTGATGCAATAGGTGGTTCGTGTAAATACTTTGCAACTAAGTTCATTCTTCGGGCAGTGTGTGTTAATGCCATTTGATGCGGAAGTAGGTAATCTTGTTTCAAAGATAACTCTATTGGCTCTTGAAAGTAAAACAATTCAAACGTATAGGTCATAAAAGGAAAAAGAATGGGCTGCTGTAAAACCAGTTGTTGGAATACAATAAAAAAAATTACATTTCTAATCAACCAGTAATTTTTTTTATTGTATTCCAACAACTGGTTTTACAGCAGCCCATTCTTTTTCCTTTTATGACCTATACGTTTGAATTGTTTTACTTTCAAGAGCCAATAGAGTTATCTTTGAAACAAGATTACCTACTTCCGCATCAAATGGCATTAACACACACTGCCCGAAGAATGAACTTAGTTGCAAAGTATTTACACGAACCACCTATTGCATCACATGCACTTTTGCCATGCCCTGTAGCTGGGGGAAAAAATCAATTTTTTTTCAACAGCTTGAGTATTTTTACATGGTTCATAAAGTTGAAACCTAGTTTTGAAATGACCAGCCGCCCCAATCTGTAATGCACACTATTGAACTCAAAAGTTCTAACTAGCAAAATTTGAAATTTCCAGTTTTATAATCTCTAAAGCACAGAGTCGTGAGCAGAGTTTTTATTTCTGCACCAAAGTGTGCAACACAGGTAAACAGTGAAAGCTGATCGGTTTGCCAGTGGTAAGTTTGGATTTTATCAGGCAATACAACCGACCAGTTCTCCGCAAAAATCAAAATTTAAAACAAGAACATTATTTTGTTAGACAGAACTTCTTGCTTCAGCTATTCCTTCCCTTTGTAATTTCCTATGTAACTGTGAGGAATAGCTTTCTTAACCCAATGCCTTACATGTTCCATAAAATTATTTACAGATACAGTTTTTTGTATAGTCACCATGTTCTCAAATTGCAAATGTAACTTCTGCCCCTTCATCCAAGCCAAAATTTTCAAAAGTTCATGTTTCTGTGCCAGGACAGTCATCACACTCCTCGAGCCATTAATCTTCACTCCTCGTTTCATCACACACACACTTCAGTAGAAGATCTTCTTCCTCAATTTAATTTTTTATATTTCGAAGAGCTACACAGATTAGTTGCAAGTTACTGCAGTAAATACAAGAACACACAGTCTAATCAGGCTGAATTTCACCCACCTTGGTCATAAGGCAAAAAACTTTGAAAGACCCATTTTTATAGAAGGGTTTGTAACTGGCTCTCGTGCTACTAATTAAATATAATTGCCCAAGTGGCTGATTAAGAACGGGAAGTGCAGACTGAGCAATGAGAGACCAGACAAACTAATTTAGATTTTCCCCTTAAAACAGGTGGGGGAAAGAGGATCGTTATTGGTTAAAGAGATACTACAAACATGTCTCTAGGCATCCTGGTATATTCCTTAGAATTTTCTTTTTCTGTTAAAGATTAAATTCCAAAATAGCACTCAATGGACATATAAAAAAAACACACACATACAGAGATATATATGAAAAGAGAGAATGCTAAGTGCTGCGAAAACTACGGACGAGCCCAAAACCATATTACATGTTAGCAAAAATTATTAAATTAAATACATTATATTAATTTTATAAAAATGCAAAGACAAGCTATCAGTGAATTTACTTTTAGTTCCAATCATAAGATATTACCCACACAAACAATAAAATTATTTGGTCTTGACATATATATATATTTATTTGTAAGTTCCTGTTACCTAAGTTCACATCTTCCTATCGGTCTGTAAGCTGACACTTTTAAGCTTGTTTTCACTCACAAATCGTTGACAATTTGGTGGGGAATGAATCAAAAGGTGGCCATAGGCCCTTAGAGGACTAGGGCGGTAGTCCCTAGGCCATCGCAGGAAGCAGCGCTGGGAAGACGCCCGAGAAAAACTACCAGAGCTCCGGGCCTGGCTCTAGGAGTGCATCTTGAAACCGTTTCTTGGACTGACTGATCCTTGGGGTTGGTTACCTGGACTTGGGCTCTTGGATAAGTATCTTGGACCCTGCCTGCACAGAAATCCATTCTTGCGAATAAGACCTGTTTGCAGACAGACCCGAAAAACATTGGCCCAAAAGGCCGAAGAGGGGGTGGAGGGGGGGGGGGGAATTTAGCGAAGTAGAAAAAAAAACACTCATTGAGCTACGTCACCCATGAGGAGTAGGGACTGCAACACGTATGGGGGGTCAGGTGGATGAGGAGGGGGTATAAGCAGATACGGCGACCTTGCACAGCAGGTAGAGAAAAGTAGAAAACATTGACCACTTACCACTGACGTTCCAAGCACTACCTCAGTTCTTCAACGCCACTGACTGTTCCATTCGAAGAGTCTGATGTGTAAACGTCACTGCTGTCACTGTTTGCATCACCTAACTGAACAATCACTTTATCAATTTCAATGTCAAAATGCACATCCCTATCCCAGTATTCGTTCTCGAGTGTCTTGACGTGATTGCAAATCTGTATCCAATCTTCTGGACCCATTCGGTTAAATATCTCCTCGCAAAGTTTTTTTTACATTTGCCAAATTGCAAGTAACATTTCTTGAAGCGACTTCTCCTTTAACTTTAGCCCATATGCTTTCTATCGGATTCAAATCCGGATGATAAGGGGGCAGATGAAGTAATGTATGGCCACTATTTACCAATAGTCTGTCTGCCGAGTACTGCACGTGCAAAGGTTTGTGCTTCTTTATGAGGTTATAAAAGTTTGGTTTAAGCATGTCGCTAGTAAAGGAAATATTCTCTTTACTTAACCACTGCTGCATTTCCGATTTTGTCGAGCTGGAGGTAGGCGTTTTATTTATTTTTACATTGTGATAGGGAGCATTATCTATCACAACAACACTGTTTGGTGGAAGATTTGGTATTAATTGTTCGGTGAGCCATTTTTCATAATTATCTTTATTCATGTTTTTGTGATAATCCCCTGTTGCCTGGTGCGACTTCCACATTGCAAGAGCATTTGGGATAAAACCCTTTTCGCCACCTGCGTGAATCATTATTAATCTTTGACCCTTCGCGACAGGCACTAGTAAACCATTTGAGGACATGTCACTCCACATTTTATTTTTTACATGAGACGACAATATGTACGACTCATCCATGTATATAATTGTGCGTTCATCGTTTCTATATTGACGCATACTCTTGAGATATTGTATACGTTTTTGCCGAATATCTGATTTTTCTATTAAAAGTGAGTGCTGCGATTTGGTTTTCTGCCACCTGAATCCTAGCTTCTTCAAAGTCGTCCTTAAGGTTGTATTGCTACCTTGGTAATCTATGTCATTCTTTAGTTTACGTCGTACAGTTTCGACAGTCGGCACACGTTTTTTAAGTAAGTAAAAATTGTACACCGTACGTCGTACCACAGCTTCATCAAAGGTGTCAAGTTCGTGTTTACATGTTTTCTTTCACTTCTTATTGGGGGTCTCAAAAGATGTTCCTTCACCAGATTCATTCCTCTTAGCCTCCCTTTTAATTGTTTGTACAGTCGTGCGAGACACACCCGTCGCCTTAGCTGTTCTCAGCTGTGCTTTCTCTAGTGAAATGGAGGGTTCCTGCAATCGCGCTTCATTTTTCATAAACTGCAGAACGTTAGAGACGATTTCCCGCGCCTGCGAGTGCAGTTTTTTACTCTTAATTAACTTTTGACAACACTGGAGGCATTTTATGTATAAAGTTGTACTTTACTGAAGTACTGCACTACATATGCAACACTGGCTCTGAACAAAAGTGTACACTACATGCACACAAACCTCAGATCCAAACTGTAAACAAAAACGTTTAGTAAGTACCACGGATGTGTTAACGAACGTATTCGTCGGATTTCACCGAAGGACTAAGTTTTCACTCTGTGCAGTAGCGTGTAGCCCCTGTTATCAAGTTACGCATTATCGCTCGTTGCCGCGCCACGTCTGCCTTCTCCAGTGTCGGGACTCACATACACACAACGATTTTCTAACCGTCACCCAGGCTCGGAGTTATGTTGCGTCAACTATACATAATGCGACGATCTCTGCCGGAACCCGCGTTGATGATTACCGTATACCAGCCAGAAAGAGGTCACGTGCAGAAGTGCCGGGGCGCGCGGAAAGTGTCAATTAAAATTAGGGTTCAGCCCTGGAACAAAGGTTGGGGGGCGGGAGTGTACCGAAGATGCCCGAAGGGGCGGGATGAGAACAAAAAACAACCCGAGTGGTTAACTCGAAGTTCGCGGGACCACTGCGCTATCTAGGGATAAACTCCGAAAACAACCGCCTATCGACTAACCAGGTGAAATGCTGAAGCCTGTGTCCGTTATGCTGTAGCCAGTGCTGCGCTCTGGCGGCCTAACTGCGAGGGGGAATGGAAGTACTCATCTCCAGCGCCCAGCGCCCAGGGAGCGCTGGTGGCCCTTCTCTGTCAGCCACGAGGTCTTAGTTTTAAAGGAGCTCGTCAGTTGTCATGGATGTCTCCAAATCGCACCGCAGCTCTGGAGGCTGAACGGCCTTGACTCAGGCCACTCGCCCTGCTGTGTTCATGAAAATGACACTCGCGAGGGGGCGGGGTAAGAGGGGGGACTAAGCGACACCACTCGGCATGGGAAAACGCGCCCTAACGTGACTTTTTATGAGTGAACCTAATACGTATGCGTGACGGGAAGAGCTGCTCTAAGCTGGGCTCTGAGAAGAGGTAACTCGTCCAGAGCTGTTGTATACAAATTTAGTCTTGCAGGGAATTAATGTTATAGGCCCCGGGCATGACTGCAAGCGGGGGAAATTTCATCCGAGCTGCTATCGTCGTCTTTAGCCTTGCAAAATATCAGATTGGCCCCTGTGAAAAGGTGCCTCGGGCCACTGCAGCAAAGTTTAACTAAGTAGAGTACACCAGCCTAACAAAGTATAAATCACCCTTTTGTAACCAATCTATTTGGAAATAAAATTTCCAAGATTAATTTAAAATTATAATAAAAATTAAAAAAAAGTGCTGAAATACCTAATTTCGTGCACAGGTTATCTCTTTTGAATGCTTTGTATGCCTCTTTGATTGACCTTGTTATGAATATTTTAACCTTTTTTACTTTCTCACCGTTTTCATCTTTAATGCAAATAACATCTTTTTTGTTTTGACTTTGCTTTGAACAGTTGTTACTATCTTCTAGGTAATATGATAATGCTAGAGCTTGTACTAGGTGCAAGTATGATTGCAATTCATTTTTTCAAAATTTGTTTAAAGAGCAAAATAGCTTATTTGTAGCTGTCATATACAACTCATCTGCATACTTTTTACATACTATTAAATTTTTCATCAATATAATTAATTTGGTTGTTTGCTGAAATTCCCATGATTTGAATTTTCTCGATGCAGGTTTCAAAATTCTTCACCTTCTGTTAGAAAATGCAGGTTGCCCTGAACAACAAATTACAGAACTCTGAAGAATAGAACCTGTCATTGAAAAGTTAAATTTTTCTTCAGGTGTTCAAACAATTTTTTTTAAAAATTATTTTGTTTACATCATAGGTTTGGATGTTTATAGTTGACAGTGGATCTTATAATGTAATCACTATAATGATCAATAACTAATTTGCTTGGGTAAGTCTAAAGGGGGAGCTGAATTGTTGCCCCTTGGATGGGCAGCCCTTCAGGATTTTTCTGGCAATGGTTTGTTTGTACAGCGACTGGAAGGGCAGCCCATCCAATTTCTGAAAACATGTTTCTTTGTTTAAATAATCCTGAAAACTTGTCCCTTGGAAGGGCAGCCCATCAGGATTTTTCTGACAGTGGTGTTTTTGAAAGGTTGTCTGAGTTGTTGCCCCTTGGATGGGCAGCCCATCAGGATTTTTAAGACAGTGGTGTTTTTGAAAGGTTGTCTGAATTGTTGCCCCTTGGATGGGCAGCCCTTCAGGATTTTTCTGTCAGTGCTTAGTTTAGGTTAGGTCACTTTACAAACTAACCACTGTCAGACAAATCCTGAAGGGCTGCACATCCAAGGGGCAACAATTCAGTTGCCCCAGTCTAAATACATGAACAGCTGAGTGTTGTCTGTTTGTTTCAGGTGCTCTCCTTTGTTCCTGGAACGAGTCTAGGTGTTTTTGTCCTGGGGGCCGACACACAAGCAACAACGGACGGCCCCAGAGGACCGGGGGGTGCTTCTCGTGTCTCAGGAGGAAGGTAACTAAGTGTTGCTCATAGGGGGGTGCGAATAGTGGATTTTGATGGTCAAATATTTTCGAATCGAATAGTAAAATTTTTGAATAGAATGCGACTAGTTTCGAAGTCGAATGGTTGTAATATATATATATATATTTTATATGTTACCACACTGAACACTGGCTGGTTTTCATATATTTAGTTTATACAAGATATTTTCTTTGAATGAAACCAAAAAAAAAAAGTTCACTTAGTATTTTTAAGAGTTATTGAGGACATGAATTTTTAATTCATATATAATAATATTTAATAATTGTTAGGAATCTATTGTTTTTCCTTTCGGTTACCACAATGAAAAAAATTTGGATAAAAAAAATGTGTAGCATGGGAAATTACAGTCTGGCTTTTGAAACAAGTTGGTTTATTGTAGGATGATTTTGGTTTGGTTTTTTCCTTGAAATGAACCTTTTAAAAATACATTGCTGTTATGTTAGTAAGAATGTATAAATACTTTGGAAATTACATTAGAAGCTGGTGTAAACCGAAGTTCTTGGAACCATCACGAGAATTAAAACATAGGCATGTAAATACCGTATTGGTCCAAATATAAGGCGACAATTTTTACATAAACGAGAGATGAGAAAATTGGAAGTCGCCTTATTTTCGCACCCAAGACGTCAGCTTAGTTCCAAGCTGAAAGCTACAGTAGAAACATTGTTGAACAAAATGTTCACGATTTTTTATATTAACTAAATCTTCGTTACCTCACACGGTGTAAACGATAAATTCACCCAATATTGCAGTAATTCACAATTGTATAAAGTTGAAAATTAAAATATTTGTTCTCGAGGTAAAATGTGGATGTTGAAGCATCTCAAAATGGCAACCTTTTATTACACAATTCATATTTGTATTTGTGTACAATCGCGTGTTAACATTTACGGTAATTTAATTTAATATTTTTAACGGAAATATTTGTACTAAAATATCACAGCTATTTTCAGAACTGATGTTTACGTTTACAAACAGAAAATGTTAAGAACATTTCGGATGTAATGTTTGGAAATTCACGGCTGCCAACTGTCTTTCCAAAATATTTCTTTGTTGTAAAATGAACATTGCCGAACACGCACGAAGATGCCATATTTACAGGAATTTGGTACGTTGCTTCAAAAGCTATTTTAATAATTTCACAGTAATCCACTCTTTATTTAAGTAAAAAAACCTTTCAAACAACATAATTATCATAGATTATTCTTTAAAATTCATAGGACAGAGAGTAATATGAACAAATATTTGCGGTCACGTCACCAAAGTTAATTCATGGCCATATGCTTCACCATGGCAGCTAGCCACTTGTTTTTTTCCGGCAAGCTGCATTCTTTGTTTGCTTTGTTACGTTTAACACACTACTGAATAGTAATACGCAGCTTAAGTGAAACGGCAAGTTAAATGTGTTATACATAAATGCAAAAAGGATTTATCAACACAAAATGTATGTCTAATGAATTTTCACATTAATTTCTACCAAAATTATTTTTACATTTGTTTGGCCTCCTGAAACTGCAGGTCGCCATATATTCGGGCCAATACGGTATTCACAATTTTAAATTTTGCTATTCGACTTACGAATGTGAATAGTTCGTCAGTTACTATTCGCAACTATTCGTGTCTACGAATATTCCCACACCCCTAATCAAAATGCAAGAAAGTGAAGGTTGGTAAATACGAAGAAGTTGAATGTCAAATTGGAAAATTCTTCAAGAACAGCTTAATTTTTCATGCACAAAAGTCTTCAAGAAGAGCTTAATTTTTCATGCACTTTTGAAGACTTCCTTTCGGTTGACAATTCAGTTCTACCATGCAGCCGCAAACCATTGAAGAGCTATGTGAACAGCACAAGGGTTTAGCCGAAGTTGTTATTCCACTCCTGTGCCAACATAGTAAAACCTCGCTTTTACGTCCCCCAGTTCGTACGTACAGCTCTGTCGTACGTACAGATTTTCAGACACCGTGAAAAATTAGGCAAAAAATAAAATAAAAAAATATGAAAAGTGTAAGAAATACGTTAAAGTTTATTAAAATACAGTTGCAACCTGCAGCGTTTATTACTAATACGAGCTACATACACATTGTCACAGTAATAATTTAAAATAAAAAGGCCGCAAATTGATGTAAATTTACCGTCAATAGCGTGGCGTATGCGGAGAAAGGTCATTGTACTCGGTCAGCTGCTGTTACGGCGCGGCGTAGCCGCCAGCTGGCTCTCTTTGTTCGCTGAGCTGCGCATGCGCAGTATAACTCACTCTATGCTCCGCCCGGACTCATGATCTTCCATCAGCAGCCAGCCAATAGATGCGAGCTTAGCAGAAAAAATATAAGCTCCACTTCCAGTGTACCAGTTTTGTCCAGGTATAATACCAGTTTATTGGTATACGCACCAGTTTTCTCGCTGCCGTGACATGTTCAAGTTTATGTTAATCTTGATCTCTTGATACCAATAATTAATTATTTATGATCCCCAGAAATAAATGGTTAGTTTAAAAAATATGCGTCAACTGTACAATACTTCCGAAATTATAAAATACGTATAAAGCAGTTACCAAGACTCCGCTAATTTTATCTTGTGAAGTTTATGTCTCGTACAAGTATTTCGGCTAAGTTGTGACATAAATACAGTATCAGAACTTACAAGCAGCCACATAATATTCCCGACATTCCCGTTATGTTTATACATTCGTGAGTTTACGTTTTTCCCTCATGCATTTTAGATTGTCTCCTGCTATAATTACTCTGACTTTTACACGCCTAGGCTTAAATTAATACATGTTTAGAAATAAAAGCAACTTTTCATGTTATAAAATATGTATATTTTGCAATTTAAAATGTTCATTTCAGACTATAAACGTTACTTTTTCACGATGTTTTTAGGCCTACTAGCTAATCTTATCTACACTTAAAGTACCCACGGTATTTTTTTTATTTGAGCAAATATATTGTGTGTTAATTATTATTTTATTGATATAAAATATAAAAAAATGTAAAAATGGGGCTTATGACACTGCCTTCAGTGTCGAGTTTTTTTTAATTTTTACGTTTGATTAGCTCAAGTGTTGTTTCTGCACAAATAGGATATAATTTCGATCGAAAATACATCAGCATAATATATAGACACGGCAGGTCATTCCCGTGGCAGCAGGAAACGGCAACAGTAATTTATTTCCCGTGGCAGCGGTGGGAAAAACGGGAAGGGGGGGGGGGTGGCGGATAGCCACAAATGGACGTTATTTGGCCTCGCTGATTCATACGTACAACTCGGTCGTAAGGACAAATTTTGGAGAACCGCGAGTGTACGTAGAATCGAGGTTTCACTTACTCTGAAGCGCTTGACCACTTGGACAAACTGAATTTATTTGTGCATGGAACAAAAAATGTTTCTGATAGTGTGAGCAAGAGTTTGTGGGAACTTGAAAATTTTGTAATGTGTCAGTCAGAAAATGTGTTAAAACAATCAAAGCTGACAATATTTTTCAAAACAGTAATTTTTTTTGCTAGTGTTTTAATAAGTTTTTTATTGTGCTTATTACATTTAATTCAGTGTATATTATTCAGTTCAGTGATGTAATTGTAGTTTTCCAAGTATGCTGATAATAGGTGAGTGTAATTTTATAGTTAATACAGTGTGTTATTTGAGTAAATTTGGTTTTTATATAGAGACTGAATTTTAACCAATGTATTTCCCCTGCAAGAAGTTTTCCCTGTTAAGAAGTTTTTAGCATCCAGTCCCTTGAAAAACGTCTTAACAGAGTTTTACTGTAGTTGGAACAGCATCGTAGTACCAAGCAGATTAACGGGCGAACCAGGCCCTGGAAACTTCGTCACCTAGCTGTACGGGGCAGCACAAGCATTTTAAATCGTGCCAAAAAGCGGAAAAATGTAAACAAACATTCATTTTCAAATGGTGTGACGATGATTAGTTGGTCAACAGATTTTGTTAAAGGGGTTAATAGTTTTCCAGATCAGTTTATGGGAACGAACTAATAATCAGTGTCTAAATCAAAAGTTTGTCATAAATATATGTAACCTATTTGTTTAGGGTATTCAGTAATGAGTAGGTTCAAGTAAAATTATTTAACTTAAATAATTTCAGATATATTTACAGTAACACACACACTTTTGTTTTCAAGTTTTTAGCACAGCTTTTGTGTTTTTAATTGAATTTTAGCACGATTTTGTGTTTTTTAGTTAATTTTCACACCGTTTTTGCTAATTTTTAATGACTACATCTGAAAATTTTTATTTACCACTTTCAGGGGGCCCTACTAATAGCCTATACAGACTTGCCAACCTTTATGATTTTTTTGTAAAATGTACGAAAATCACGTCCGTTTTACGATTGTATGAGGATGTCTGCATTTTTTACGAATTTTAAGTACGAGATGTTTATTAAAACATGTATTTTCTGTCCGCCTTGGAAAAGTTTTATTTTATGGTTTGTGAAAGCTGTTGCCATGTGTTGTTGTGGAAACGAGTGCGGTAATTGAGTTAAAATGGTGGATGGCCAGCGAACCATGTAATTTGTTGTTCTATTGTATATCTTTCCTTATTGGCCACCTTAGTTACATTTATGCGCTTACAACTAATCACATACCAGTTTAAATAGCATTTTTAGTTTGGCAAGATGGTGTCGTGCATTAGAGTATGTTGTGATTCTTCAGTTAAAGTTGAGCCAATTTTGAATTTGTTTATTACAGGTTAGGAAACAAATTTATTGCATGTTTTTAATAAAAACGTGTTATGTGCACAATTAACGGAAGTGGAATCAAGTGAAGAAGAAAATGCCCCCGAAACGTGATACGCATTATTCTCAGGCATTTCGCGATACATACACGCAGGATTTTCCGTGTATTCTTAAATCAAGCAAGAGACACAGTTTGCATTTGGTTCAGTGTGTAGATGCGACATCAACATTGGGCACGGCGGATGATATGACATCAATCTCCACGTGAACTGTTCAAAAGATCTCGCAAATGTTAAAAGTGTCGCAGTCAGTTTAAAGGTTAGTGATTATTTCGCTAAAAATAAGAGCACAGACAATACTCTAATACGTGCAGAATGTATGATTACAAACTTTTTGGTTGAACATAATATTCCTTTAAATGTTACGGATGACGCCGCCCAGTTATTCAGAAAAATGTTTTCAAATTCTGAAGTAGCAAAAAAAAATTTGTTGCGCAAGAACAAAAGTCGACGGCTATCGTGAAAGAAATGGCAACAGATGCAACTGATAAAATTGTTTGTAATTTACAAACTGTGGCATTTTCAGTCGCGACCGACGACAGAAATGACTCTGAATCCAAATTATATCCACTAGTAGTAACATTTTGTGATACAAGTTTGTTGAGGGTTGCTGTGTACTTTTTTTTAATTGTGCGACTTGGTGCCTTCTTGCACCACCTGTCGGACCTTGGGACAGTGCTGCGATCTTCGGACTAAACCGACAGTTACGCATCATCATGGCGTCGGTTCGAATGTTGATGTATGTGCTCAAACATTTTTGGTCCTCTTGGACGGATTATAACGCAAATTAAGATTAACGGATGGTGAAAGTGTTATAATAACATCTAGGGAACGATTTTCAAAATATTTTGCACGGAAACGGTATAAGGACCTATCGGTGACGCGTGGTTGTAATGCCGACGGCTTGTAATTAATGACGGACATTGCGAAGGTAGAAACTGATAATTATTAGAAGAGTGAAATTATGCTTACGGTTATTAAGGGCCCACAAGAGTCCTTACACGGGGATTAGTGAAGTTACGCACACAAAAATAACTAAGTCAAAAACAAAGGGAAACGCTTACCTACTAGATAAGCACAATGGCGGCACAAACACCGGAATTGCAACACGTAATTTTAAACTTTTTATTGGGCAAAGCCGATGAAGCCCGTGATTTATATGAAGCGTCGGAGGAGGATGCATCCAAATTGGAGGATTTTAAAATTGTATTTGAGGAAGTTATAGAAAAAATGAGTGAATTACTAGCAAATTTCTTTGCTATGTGCACTAACCCCCCCAGTGATAAGGTCGATATGAGCAAAGTCAAGCAACAGTTCGCGGTTTATGAAGTAGTGTTCCGGGAATTGCGTAAATTATACAATAAACAGACGTCAAGCCAAAGTGAGGTTAAGGCACCAGGTGACACAGTGCCTAACACGGGATCGCAAGCCACGTTAAGTCCCCACGTGTCAATGTTGCCTGCATTACCGCTACCGGTGTTCGGCGGTAACCGCGCTGAGTGGAAGGGATTTGCGGAACTATTTAACTCTGTGGTTGGCCAATGTTTGCACTTGACTAAAGTGCAAAAAACTCACTATCTGTTAGGATGCCTTAAGGGCGAGGCACGGGACTTAGTTTGCAACATACCAGTCACGGAAGGTAATTATGATGTAATATGGGGCCTTTTGGAAAGGAAATTCTTGAGTGTTTGGATCACAGCGACCATCCATGTGCAAAAAATATTGCATTTGGCTCAAGTAGACAGTCGCAGTGAGAATGCCCTTAGCAAGTTTGTAGCCTGTGTCGAAGAGAATGTAAATGCCCTGAAGGCATTGGAATTCCCTGTCGAAAAGTGGGACTTCCTCTTATTGAACATTTTGTTAGAGAAGCTTGATTCACCTTTGAAACAGGGGTTTGAAATGTCAAATGAAGAGGACATTCCCTCCTACCGCAATCTCTTGAAGTTTCTGGACAAGAGGGCAAAGGCAGCAGAACAAGTCCATCTGTCTTCAGTTAGGAGCACCAGGCCAGTCTTCTCACAAAACACTTCAAGCAACCGGGTTCTTAACATAAATAAGTGGCGACCGATGAATGTTTCAGACTCAAACATACCTGGTTTTAGAAAGACTACACTTGTTTCAACTCAAGACAACCTGAAGTGTAGTGTGTGCGACGGATTTGATGGATTGCACACCTGCCAGGAATTTCGTTCAAGGTCGGTTGAGGATAGACGGAACTAGTGCAGGCGCAGAGGCTCTGTTATAACTGTCTGCGGGGACAACACGTGGCAGCACAGTGTAAGTCTAAGTTTCGCTGCCAACTCTGCCAGGGCAGTCACCATACACTCCTCCACATTGTCACGGGACAGGGGCCTAGGAACTACGCTGCGAGCTCAGATGACGATGGACGGGGTGAGGAAGAAAGTCCAGCAATTACCATGTGTGCATCAGAAGAAATGAGGCCGGTCAATCCACCCACCACAGTGCTGTTAATGACGGCATTGATACGCATCAAGGACGGTGCAGGTCAATACCAAGTGGTTCGTGCGTTACTAGATAGTGCTTCGCAGTCTTCCTTCATCACAGAGGCGTGTGTACAACGGCTGGGACTAAGGCGACATCGTACAACTGTGAGTATTGCTGGGGTTGGCAACACTTTTATCCCGGAAGCCAAGGGATCAGTTATTTGCGAGATTAGGTCACACCAATCACCAAAACTTCACATCACCAGCAAGGCATTAATTCTTAAAAGAATAACCAAGGACCTACCATCAACTAAGATTGCCACTGGGAGCTTAGTGCATCTAGATGGCCTGCCGCTGGCAGATCCCCAGTTCTCTGTGCCCAGTGCCTTAGACATGCTGCTCTCTGCGGAGGTAGTGGCAGAAGTAATGACAGGTACTAAGATTCACGGACCGCCTCATGCCTTCCAAACCCTATTCGGATGGGTACTGGCAGGCAATGCTCCATGTGCACAGTTCACTCAGCAGGCATCAGCATCATTACTGGTACGCACTGACATGTCACTAGACCTCGCTCTTCAACGGTTCTGGGAGGTTGAAAATCTCCCTAGTAAGACCTTCACATCTAGGGAAGATCAGATCTGTGAACAGCACTTCCAGGAGACTCACAGGCGTGACAACCAAGGCAGGTACATGTTGAGGCTTCCATTTGCACGTTCAGCGGACCTGTTGGGTGATTCATTCACAACTGCCCTCAAGCGATTGCAGGGGTTAGAGCGTAAACTATGTCGATCCCCCCAGTTGCTTCAGCAATACCAGCAATTCATGGAGGAGTACGAAAGCCTGGGTCATATGTCAAAGATTGGGACATTGACACAGGATGCTGACAGCAAGGTGTCTGTATCGTTAAGGGCGCATGCGCATAACCAACCACTGTACATTATACCACATCATGCTGTGGTCAAAGAAGATAGTTTAACGTCTAAGATACGCGTAGTATTTGATGCATCGTCGGAGTGACCAATGGACCCTCCTTGAACAAGTTGCTGTTGTCTGGTCCTAAATTGCACAAGGAGGTTGCTGACATAGTGCTGAATTTTCGAACATCAGCAATTACGATAACAGCTGATGTATGCAAGATGTATCGTCAAATCGTAATTGATCCTGAGGATAGGAAGTTCCAGTGTATTTTGTGGCGTAATTCGGTTAGTGACCCCATACATATATTTGAGCTGAACACAGTAACGTATGGACTATCATCTTCACCCTTCCAAGCGCTCCGAACCATGCAGCAGTTGGCAACAGACGAAGGCGCTAACTATCCTTTAGCTGCTCACACTCTGTTACATGATGTGTTTGTCGATGATATTGTGACCGGAGCTGATACTGTAGGTGATGCACAGGAATTGAAAACTCGGCTAGTGGCGCTACTCGGAGCAGGTGGCTTCCAACTTCACAAATGGTGCTCCAATAATGGAAATGTAGTCGGCACCCATGACACTGTTCAGGCTGATATGAAATTTGACATTACAGAGTCGGTGAAGGTGTTAGGAATACATTGGACGCCATCAAAGGATGAGTTTTGCTACAAGGTAAAGGTACCCACTGTACCGAATACCAAACGTGGTATTCTGTCCTTCATAGTTCGATTGTATGACCCATGTGGCTGGTTGGCCCCAGTGATTACAGCCAGTAAAATTCTGCTGCAAGTGTTGTGGACTAAGGGTCTTGGTTGGGACGACCAAGTTGACGAAGAGATCTTGTCTGAATGGGAGAGCTTTACAGCAGTGTTACCATTGTTGTCTCGGGTACGAATACCCCAATTTATTCCATTGCAAGAATTGGACGTTCAGTTTCACGGGTTCTGTGACGCGAGTGAGAAGGCCTATGCTGCAGTCATGTATGTTAGGTGTGTGACAAGGAGCGGTGAAGTTACTGTGCGCCTGCTAATGGCAAAGTCAAGGGTCGCTTGCTGCACACTTGTTGAGTAAGCTATGCTTACATGTTTTGGCACTTTTCCAGCCCAAGGTCAAGACTCCAGCATTGCATGCTTGGACAGACTCAACTGTTGTCCTAGCTTGGTTAAGAATGTCTCCACACAAGCTGCAGACATTTGTAGCCAATAGAGTGGCCAAAATTCAGAGTGCTGTGCCGCCAAGTACCTGGAAGCATGTTCCCTCGGAATGCAACCCAGCTGATGCAGCTTCTCGTGGATGCTTGCCAGTCCAACTGCTGGAGCAGTCTTGCTGGTTCGGCGGTCCTGGATGGCTGTTGCAAAAGGAAGAACATTGGCCATCACAGGCGATGAAACACCACGGGAGCATTCCCGAACTGAAACCACCCTCAGTTGCAATATTGGTTGCTCAGCATGAAAAGAAGTCAGAGGACCCTCTAGGTCTTATCCAGAATGCATCATCATTGAGTAAACTTCAGGCTGTGACAGCATGGGTTCTGCGGGCGAAAGCAGGATTCCAGAAACAACAGTACTTACAGGACACCATTTTAACCTTCAAGGAAAGGGAGGCTGTTTTAACTTACCTGATCAAAATGACCCAATTATATTTCTTTAAGGATGCCATCACTGCCATCAAGAAAGGGGAACCATGTAGCAAGAATATTCAGGCATTGGCACCCTTCATTGACTTACAGGGAGTCGTCAGGGTGGGCGGCAGGTTACAACATGCCTCTATTCCTGAGAGGACGAAGCATCATATTCTGTTACCGAGAGTTAATTTTGATTCACTTTCATGTTGGCCACCTCCATGCGGGCCCACAGACGACTTTGTGTCTGACACGGCGTCAATACTGGATAGTCTCTGGAAGAAGTCTAGTTCGCAAGCTGCTTCACAAGTGTATGAATTGTTCCAAGGTGAAAGCTACGGCTTTGAAACCACTCATGGGCGCACTACCAGTCGTAAGACTTACTCAAGTCAGAGCGTTTCTCTCTGTAGGAGTTGATTTTGGAGGACCATTTCTCACTACCCCAGTCAGAACACGAAGAAGAGTGACGTATAAGACCTACATGTGTTTGTCTATATGGCCACTAAGGCGGTACATCTTGAAATGGTGACTGATCTTTCTGCAGACGCATTCTTAGCAGCCTTGAAACGGTTTGTCTCACTCCGAGGAACTCCCACGGAAATCTACTCTGACAATGGTACAAACTTTGTGGGTGTCAGTAACCACTTGAAGGAACTCTACAAGACTCTGTGGTCAGGCGAGCCTCGACAGCACATTCTGTGTGAAGCAGCTCAACGAGGTATCAAATGGCACTTCAACCCCCCTGCAAGCCCTCACTTTGGGGGCCTCTGGGAGGCGGCTGTTAAAATAGCAAAAGAACACATGAAGCGAGTAGTAGGAAACCTGCTTCTTACCCTAGAGGAATTTGTCACACTGCTAGCACAAATATCAGTGGTGATGAACTCTCGGCCACAGTGTGCGCTGTCAACAGACCCTGAAGAGTATGATGTACTCACTCCAGGTCATTTTCTGGTTGGCGAGCCAATGACTGCTGTGCGAGACCACGATTTCATGAATCTTTCCCTAAATAAGTTGGACAGATGGTAACTTGTTACCCGCTTGCAACAGACAATGTGGAAACGGTGGAGTGTGGAGTACCTCCACACACTTCAACAACGTGCTAAATGGACCACCCCAACACCTAACGTACAACTAGACCAGCTGGTTTTGGTCCAAGAACCCAATCTTCCTCCACTCAGATGGAAGACTGCGAGAGTCACAGCTCTCCATCCAGGCCAAGATGGGATAGTGCGTGTTGTCACACTGAAGACTCCTCATGGGACATTTGTGAGACCAGTGGCTAAAGTTTGCCCATTGCCCATGAACTAGCCTTACTAGTTCTTGGCTAGTTCACATTCTTGTTAGGGATGCTGTAGAGTGGAGTAGTTTTTTTTTGTTTTTTAGATGTTTACCTGGTGATTATGAAAATACTTATTTTCGGTGGGCGGAATGTTGAGGGTTGCTGTGTACTTTTTTTTAATTGTGCGACTTATACAAACAGTTATTTCTACGATTGCGTGAATAGTCACATCTTCCAGTTGTGAACAGTGTGGAATATTAATGCTAATAGCAACAAGCTTGATAGTCAAGACTTGCCCGGGTTTTGGTTGATAAGCTGGAAGAATTTCCTGCCTTGCATTTCTACGTGCTTCCTCTAATCAGCTTTAGGGTGCCGTGTGTGTTAGTGAAGCGGGATGATAAGAGCGAAGCTCAATGATAGTTCTAGCGCGGTAAAACCTCTAAGTGCAATGCACTGAACTGGTGCGCAGTCATCTCGTTCCCTTCAGATAACTGTGAAATTTGAGCGGTGACTGTAACATTATATAGCGGAAAAATAAAGATAAAGGTGTAATGCATTTCCCTCTGATACTTTCAAGAAATTTGTAACAGGTTTTTTACACCTAAAACTTCGAAAACATGCCTTTTAGCCATTTTATCTGCTCTAAATCATCTTGATCCAATATCAAACGAACCAGTTGGGCATTAAAAAATTCTTAAATGCTTTTCGTAAACAGACTCCAGTCGGATATCTAGTGTAGTTTGGAAATCACGTAGGTTTTTCGTGGCTGTGCGCGGCACACGACTGTAGTTGCCATGCGTCACGCGCCGAGAATGTTGTCCGGCAGGAAGGGCGAGTATAGTTCATTTGCGGCAAAAATGAATACTTTTACGGCACTGCTAAATTTTTCCATTAAAGAAATTTTGAAGTTTCAGTGATTTCCCAGCAGAAATAATGTTGTGTAACTAACAAACAAATTGTATCAAAACAATTAACGGTAAATGGCTGTTGCAGGGCCCTTAAAAAATTTTCATTTTACCAGAAATGGACTATGCAAACCTGGCTTTCGTCGCACACAGTTTGGAGAAGGGGAGGAAGGATGTTGACAGTTTCGCATGCCAAAGGACGTTGAGGGAGGAGGGGGAGAGAGACACGATGGTTTGTATTCGTGGGAGGGATGAACCTTGAAGTCTGGACAAGGGAAGGAGAGGTAAGCTGTACGACATCATGCATCAACTGGTTGGAAGGCAGCTCATATTCTTGTGCTCATCTGTCATCCAGACTAAACAAATTGCAGTTTGTAATTGAGGTGCTGACAAACGATATATTGCCAGAATCCGTTGACAACATTTTGTCAACAATGAGAACTGTACATACTGCAGAACTGAAAGAGAAGTTCAAGCATACAGCAAATTTGAGTCTGCTGAAACTTAATGAACTGATCACTTGTGATCCTTCTCGGCATCTGTTTACAAATATTGGAGCACTTTTTGACCCTCAGAATATGGGAAACATTTTGTGGATGATAAAGAATTCTTACAGCACACCCAAACCCTACCTTTCATCAAGCAGGTACCAAAGCTTACTCTAGCTGGCAGATATGTAGCCCCGAAAAAAATTGTCGCTGAAGAACAACAAAAGCCACATGTGAAGCACATCGACGTGATGGAGATTTTGTGTCGAATGAAAGCAGATTACTCAGAATTTGCAACAGCAGCCTTGAAGTTGCTCTGGATACCAACCTCAAATGTCGATTCTGAACGGTCTTTTTCAACATACTCTTTAATTGTTAGTGACAGAAGAAGATCGCTGAAGCCAGAAAATGCAGAACTTTTAACAATGGTAGCATTTTCTTAATTTTTGTGTAAAGGTGTGCATAGTAAAACTTTCTGTAGTTTCTTTTTTTAATGTGTCATCCAAAAAATTGGAACTGTGATGAGCGATGGTACTTTTTAAGAGAAAATGTTTAACCAGAACATTAAAATGTTGATTACATGTGATTCTAAACAACACAATATTTTTTATGTCACAATCGTGAAATATATTGTGTAAGTACCATGAATAGCTTAAAAAACCCGTATTTTTTTAAAAGACGAAATAACGACGAAATGTTTAAATGATGAAATCAGGTTCAAAATAAAACCATATAATCTTGGCTCTAGTGATGACTTACAAAATTACAAGTTGTGATTCAGGAAAGAGTACTTCTATATTGACACATTGTTCCAGTGAAATCTAAGTGTGCAACTTCTAGTGATTCATCTGAGAGTGGAAAATCTGTATCAGGTACTCAACTGTTTTAAAAAAAAAAGTGAAGTGAAGTGAAGCAAGCAAGCTTTAGTAGCTCACAAGCTGCTACAAAGAAGCAGAAACTGGATGGGACTGTACAAAAAAAAGTGTACTTCAATAATAGTGTTTCATCAGCAAAATCAACATTAAAAACAATTGCAGCGTTCTTTCACGCGAGGAAAATTGTTCATATTTTTGTCTACACCATCAAATAAAGCATTCTGTTTGTTTTTAGTTCATGTTACACCTACTTTCGACAAAGTTAATGTATTGTTGCAGTCAGCATCACCACAAATACATATTTTGAGAAAGTTGCTTTGCGGCCTGTTGCAGGAACTGTATTCAAAATTTGTAAAACCGGTGGCAATCAAGAATAAGCCACTACTTGAAGTTAGGTATCATCAACTTGAAAACCAGAGACAAGATTCAGAGTTAGTTATTGGTTGCCCTACTTCCAGAATTGTTGACTCACTGGCTGATACTGAGAAGCTTGAATTTTACACTGCAGTAAGGAAGTATTTTCACAACTGCCTGTGATTACATCCATCACAAATTTTCGTTGAAGAATGAAGTTGTTGAAAAAGCAGAAATTGCAAAAATTCATGATATTGAAAATGCTGCCTTAGCTAATGTTAGGTATTTCATAGATATGTTTCCTTTTATATTGTAAGTGAAAGGGAATGAGACGGTTGACACTGCAATGGATGAGCTGCACAAACAGTTTACTGCTCTCCAGCTAGAAGACATCTCTTCTCTTGTGAGTACAAACAGATGAGCGTGTTGATGTGAAATGGGCTTGGATATACTCCCAAAGTTTGACAGTAGCCAAAATAATGCTTTCAATACTGACTATCCCGCACAGCAATGCGGAGTGTGAGCGCGTGTTTAGTCTTGTGAAAAAAAATAAGACAAAATTCAGGTCACAGCTTTCAGTCCAGTCCTTGGAAAGCATGCTTGTAATTAAGTGCAGCCAAAAAGGAGTCTGTTATGAACAGCAGTTTTCTGAAGAATTCTTAAGAATGGCCAAAAAAGCAACTGCAGCATCTTTATAAAAAGAATAATCTAGGCAATTGTGTGTGTGTGTGCAGACTTTGTTTTTTCATTTTTGTGTGTTTTTTTTTATACTTTTGTTTATTTGTGCTTACTTATACTTACTCAGTCATATCTGAAGAAAACATTCATGTCTCAATTGGTGAGTGTATTTGTACATATCAGTTGTATCCTACATTTAATTCATTGCAAATTAGGAATTTTGTTTACTGTATTAAAAAAAGTTAATATTTTTCTGGCAAGTAGTTTTAATTAAATCCTTTGTGTATATGGAGCATGGAAGTTAACTGATATCAGTGTATATTGTAACAAAGGTACACTCAGTTGATTGGTAGGGTACCACAAGGAACGAAGTTTTTTCTTTGATGTGATACTACGCAAAAATGTTTCCATAATGGTAAATAATGAGCATGATTGTTGGTTGCAATGTTAATATATGTTAAAACGATTACGTACATAATTTCGATTGCTTGAAAAAAATGTGATATCATGAAAGTTTATTAATTTTTCAATTGCCGCGAGCAGTTTACGCGTGTTATATAATTTTTTATGTATTTTACTAATTGAAGTTTTCAAAAGTTGGCAAGTCTGCATATACGTCACTTAGAGCCCGAATGCCCTTAGATGCCACAGAACACTCAAACCGGTTTCACCAAAGAATATTTATATTGCTCTAACTTTCATTTTACCCTCCCTCTACTGGTAGGAAAGGATGAAGTTTCATGGTACCAGGAATGGTAAACTGAACCTATTTGTTAAGTAGTCTTCTGTTGCGATGTACTCTTCTTGTGTAGCAATTTAGTACCCAAAATGTTTTCTGTAGTCATTATTGGTCTTCATATGACTTTTGAATACTTACATGTTCTGCCAATCTCTTAATGGTGCCTCCAATACCATCACATGTGCTGTTACAGAAAAATGCAGTTCTGCATAAATAAGAAAGTCTTCCTTGTGGCTTACTATCATTATTTTTGTAAATGCTGTGTGTTAAAGTTGATAAACAGCCTAATAATAGAATGCATATAAAAATTCTTATCAATTACTTTGTGTGCAAGTACTTGAAACATCAATGTTCGTGCTTTAGAGTGGTTAAAAGTAAATAAATGAACAAAATCGGTACTATTAAAAACCTGCTCTTAACGTATATCACAGATTTATGCCTATCTCATGAACCCATAATATTCCCAAAATTATTTGTAATAGGTAAAATAAAAATGGTGCAACCAATTTTTGTTAATTTTTAAAAAAAATTTAAAATTTGTGACCTAAAAAAAACAACAAAATTTTGGATTGTTCATTTTTTAGTATTTTTTTAATGAAGCAACCCCTATCGATTTGTACGTTGAGTCCATTAAAAAATGTTTTAAAATGGGACAAATTCAAACTTTCTAAAATCAACCGTTACCAAAGTAAAAGTATTTTTCTTTATCAGAAACATGCAGAATTTGGGTTAGTTTAAATTTTGAAAATTAATTAAAAAAACTTTCACTTAAAACATATATAAAAAAATTTATACTTCATTTACTTTTTGCTGGAAAATAAACAAAAAATCATTGAAATATAAGAGGGTCAAGCTGAATTTAAATTAAAACTGCTGATTTGGCATGGAAAGACCCCGGCCATTATTGAATGTCACTTTAAATCTGTGACAGTGCAACTTCTAATTAGTTTGTAATTTGTGCTGTGCTTACTTCAAAAACCCTGCAAATCGAACAGCTTTAATTTGAGTGGCCGGTGTATTGTTAATATTTTATCAAATTTTAGTTTAGCTTTTGATGTTTTAAATTGGTTAAAATTTCACATTATTCCTACTGTACAATGCTGCAGATCTAGAAATTTATGTAGGGATAAAAGTTTTTAACACTATGTATAGAAATTGGATGTTTGTACAGTTTGCTCTAAGCTGAAATGCATTGGTCAGATCATACCACATTGTCTGTGCATCATTTGTTGCTGAAGGGATGTTGGTGTTTATTGGTGATTCCAACGTATGTTGCAGGGACGACTCTCGCTCCCACTCCACTAAGCGGCGCTGGATCCCTCCTTCAACTGTCAGACGAGATGCACTTTCCCAAGAAAACAAGAATGATCTCATTTTCCGCAAGGCAAGTCCCCAGTGTCCAAGTCCAAAGCAACAAAAGTTTCTCATGTTAATGTTCAAATAAGTTACTGAATGCATTTTACACCATATGTACACCTGGCAAGAAAATTGAGAAATGTTAGTGACTAGATAAGACAAAAAAAAATTAAGATGCTGCTGTTGCCACTGATGCAAATGCTGCAGCAGCGAGGCCTGCTCACCGGTGCATGCGCGTGTGTTCTAACTAGATCCTTACAAGTACCTTTTTATGTATTTGAATGTACAAATTGTGAGAACCATTAACTTGTAAAGAAAGTCGGGTTGTTTGTTTTTAATAATAACTATTGGAGAATTGTAATTAATGCAATGCTTGCTTTGCATTGTTCATTACTTCTTGATTTAAAATGGTTTTGGTTAGAGCTTTTCTTATAAAGTTTTTGCAGATATTCTGATATTGGTTTTGCTAATATGCTGATTTTTTTTACAAATACAAGGGACACACCATTTATAAAATAAGTTACAAAAGCAGGCATCAGTCTAGTTTACTTTTTTTTCACTAAAAGTCACTTTTGGTCACTAAATTTTGATTGAAATTACTTTTTGCCAGTTACAAAGTGCTACATATATTTATTTAACATAACATTAATCTATTTTTAATATTTGTTTAGTTTATAATCTTCAATAAATCATCCATTTGGAAACAATTAGCAAGCAGAGACCATAACACGTCTACTATCAAAGCAACTGATGTCATTTCTTAACGTACCATAATTTTTTTGTAATCACTGTGTTATTATAGATCCGTAACTGTGATCTCTAATTTGGTCACAGACCCAGTTTTTTTAAAGTGTGATAAATTTTAATTATTGTAATGATATTCATGATACTTCATTCACACTGGCTTTGTTTTAATGTTTGCTTGATTTAGTGATACTTATCATTTTCCATGCAACGAAAATATCATGAATGTTTTGGAAAATAGGGCAAATAGGAACTTAAGTGAAAGGTTTGTTAGGATTGCTGCATAATTAAAAACAAATTTTTTTTCTTAAATAATATAAATATTTTCCATGAAATTATTGTAGCTGACTTAACCTAACTAACCTTTCACGTAGTGTTATTTGTCTAATTTCACAGAAGCCAGTACACAACCCATTTACTTTCTCTTTCCCTATGTATTTGTTAAATGTTATAAAAAAAAGTGGGATTCTCATTCTTACTATTCAAATTCAATATTTCTATTCAAGAATAATTTGATATTTGTATTTGATTCAAACTAAAAAACTGATATTCACACAGTCCTAGTGTTCAGACTTAAGTTGTACAGCCATATAAATGACAGAGAAAACAATACTCAAACCTTAAATGAACCAGCCTTCAGCAAAAATCATACTAGCAGCCCATGCAGAATGGGGCACAGGACGATATTACCATGGACAGTTTCAAGTCGAGGCATTAATCGTTTCAGCCACACTCTTTAAGTTATTTGAATATACACATTTGTAAATTGACACAGATGGTCAAACTGTAGTGAAGGTTAGCAAAAATAGTAAGAGTTTGCCAACATACTCCGAACTGTCACAATGAAAGTTGTTTGATAAGGTATACTGCGTAGAAGATAGCTCTGACTGGCAATCGAGCTGGCGAGCAAGAAACCGAACAGAATTTACACAGTGGCGATCCCAAACAAAATTGAGACAAAACACAACAAGCAGAACACTACGTAGCGATGCAGCCACCATGCATACTGATGTGAAAAGACTATAGTACTTACACCAACCATGCAGGCGGAGGCACACTCCTAAGAATTTGTAAGTTTAAGGTAAAGTTAAAACATGAATGCATAACGATTAATCAGTAGCAAATGAAATAATGTGAGAGCTCGTGAGGGCAGATAAACCTGTAATGTATACCCATACAGAACAGTTAGTGCACAGGCGCGTGAGGAGGGAAGGGAAACGTCACAGCACACAAGGAAAAAAGTGTGACAATTTTGGTTTTTTTATCAACTACTGACCAGATTTTTGGGAGTTGAACAAACTGTTACAATGTGAAAAACAAATGATTGGACTTTGATATAATAATGTTAATTTCACGCTATGAGTTCTATGATGTTAATTTCACGCCATCAGTTCTATGATGTTAATTTCACGCTAACTATCAGTTCTACTACCATTCAGATGTATGATATATCTGATCAACTACTTTAATAACTGATATCTGGAAACATGGAATTATTTTACCTTTGTTATATGGGCACCAATCACTTTCATAAACTAAAAATGAATCAACTACCTGCTATACTCGATGAGAATTCTTTGCAATATGGTGGGCAGCTATCGGGAAACCTCATATCTCTAGTTAAGATGATTTTAATCATGACTCATAGAAATGCTTTTTTGGAGAGGGGCTTTCCAATAAATTCTGAATGTATTTTGGAAAACCAATCTGAAGAAACTCTTGTTGCACTTCGGCAAGTTCACGATGCAGTGACTGTGGCTGGAGGTGTTTCTTCAGTGAAAGTTACTAAAGCTAAATACATTCCACTCGAAATGCACATGCTCGCTATGTTGAATGTTTGGAAAAGAGAAAGGATTAAGAAAAAGAGCAGAAAAATGCACAAGTTAACAAGAAACGTGCAGCTGAAGAGAGAAAAATGTTAGAAATGAAAAAAGCCATGTAAATTAATGAAACAATGAAGGAAGTGGCACTAATTGAGGATCAGTTAGTCACTGAGTGGTTGACCTCCCTTGATATTTTCATTTATGTGATTTTGGCTACAAATGTATAATATTGTAGATCAGGGTTGGGTCAGTAGAATATACAGCGTAGAATATGTATATATGCTACGCGTATATTCTACTGTAGAATATGTAATGTAAAATATTGAATTTTCTACATATTCTACATGTATAATACTCATCTTTTTACAGCCTGCTTTTAATGAGTGTCTTTGCGTACATAAATTAAAATTATACGATTGGTTTTCAAATTTACTTATAACTTTGTAGTAATAAATTGATTAAAGTATTCATGAAGGAAGACACACACTATGTTTCATCTAGTGATACTTAACCGAAATCCCATACTATATATACGTATAGATAGTAATGTCGACCGGGGCTACGCCTTCCCTAAGCCCGATGTGCCTCACGCCGTCGCCACCCCTCTCCTCCCACCAACACCCTCTGTTTCAAACCTCCCGCCCCGTGTGCAGGTGTGTGTGTGTGGCGTGTGAGGCTGCCGACAAGGAGGCGAGAGTAGAGTCTGTGCCACGACCCCTTTTATTTTATCATTCAATTATAATGTTTACGTAATTGCTACCTGTCTTTTCTTTAAATAATATTCCCTAAGGATGGATAGATAGTTAAAAAAAAAAAAAAAAATGTTTACAACACTGTATGCGTGGAGAGCAGAAGTGTTTATCCTGACACTGTGGAACACTGGAAAGAGAAGCTACCATCTCTTGTGAGTGAGTACGAACTACGCAATATCTCAATTCGGATGAAACTTGACTTTTTTTTATGTTTTGCCAAAGAAAACCTTGAGTTTCCATGGTGAAATTTGTCATGGTGGGAAGCTTAGCAGTGGTTGACTGTTTTGCTGTGATGGTAGTGAGAAGTTACTGTCCGTTGTTGGCAGAAGTTTGAAGCCAAGGTATTTCAAAGGTGTGAAAACATTGCGAACAAAATATAATGCTAACAAGAAAGCATTGATGACTAGGGAGTTGTTTTCATTGCAGTTGTATGCTGAGATGCAAAAATGGGTGTACAAAATTACAAGATTATTCTTTTTATCGACAACTGTGCAGCTTATACGAGATAGTTACTTTGAGAAACGTTACAGTTTGTTGTTCCCACCAAATTGTATGAGCGAACTGCAACCGCTAGACTTTGGAATAATTCAAAGTTTCCAAGCCAAATACAGGAGAAGGCTTGTTCGAAAGTCCCTCACCATGATTGAGTGTTCTAAAGATCCAAGTTCACTGTCAATCAGTATGTTAACTGCACTGCATTTATTTGCATTGGATTGGTCTCATGTTGACCTCAGAACCGTCTGAAATTAATTTAAGAAAGCAGGGTTTCTTGTTCAGGAGGAAATCACAGTTGAGGATCCTGATGTCAGTGATGTTATGCCAGGTCAGTGGGAAATGTTGGGCAGTAATGTCACATTTGACGAGTTTGTTTGTATTGATGATGGAGTTGTTACATCTGAATTACAAACACTCAATTACATAATTGAGGACCACATTCATCAGAAGACAGATGATGCTAATCAACAGCATGAAGATGGCGAAGAAGATGGGGATGATGATTGTGAAGAACCCAGACCTGTACCTTCGTACACACAAGCAGTACTGTATAAGCAGCTATGGACACATCGTCTTGATACTTGAACAGTGTCAGTGTGAGTGAGCCTGTGTTCCCTCACTTGTATAAATTGGAACAACATGTTGCAAAAGGAAACAAACAAAAATTTCTGTTTCCCCAAGAAATAGCCAAACTTTTTTTGTTCCTAATTTAGGTTTGGTATGTTCCCCCTCCCCCCCCCCCCCCCCCCCCACAACCACCTTTACGCTCCAAGAAAGGATTTCATAACATTTTGTGGGTCACAGTTTCTCATGTCAGTTTTGCTTGATTGTGTACTGTATTTTACTTTTCTGGTGGTTTTATTGTATGTATATATAATGATGAATTCATAACTTTCATTAATATAATGCAATTATTTACACACATGTATTTATGTTTAATCTGACATTGTGCTGGTATGCTAAATTGGAAATTTTTTTTGTTATTGCCATCCCCCTTTTCATACTTTTTCCCGCATCATACACCATTTTTGTGCCCTCCGTTGAAAAGTGTATGACAGGGTTTCTACTATATCACAATCAAAACATCTTATTCCTGTCATGTCTCTAGACTCCTTATTCCAGTTGAAAAATTTGCACCATAAAAATGGCTAGTGATAAATTTCAATAACAAAATACAGTCAATGCAGTAATGAATCACATGTCTAACTACCAATCAGCATATCTGTTACAGTTTTGAATCATCTTTATAAATACTCAGTTACACATATCATACATGATTTTACTTACATTTAAACAGCTGAATATTAACTTTAACTTATAATTTAATAATTACGCTTGTTGCTAAATATACGTCAACATTTTGAATATACAGTAGAGTCCCAATGTTCTGAACTAATTGGGATTCCCCCCTGCATGGATACGCTAGGATTCACCGGCCCGCTCTCAGCAGTGGGCACGCTATGTTACTGCTTGTGGGGTTTTGAGGCGCCCCACACACCTCCGTCTATCAGAAAGCTCGTGGTCGAGAATTGAATGCGACGAGTTGGGTGAATATTAAGTTTTATTGCCGCCGACACGTACACTGTCAATGCATACAAAAAACAGCAAGTACTCCAGCTTTCATGCTGACAAGGACACCACGTGGCCTGGCCTCGAAAGTGCTAGCTCACTGAATAATACAAAATGCTCCGGGGAACTTTATTTAGTTAAGTTACACAGTCTGCCACTGGGGTAGACGTTGAAGGTTAATAAGGTTTTAAATAATTATGATGGCGGATGATTTGCATCATTTGAGAGCAATAGTTGAAGTCGACGAGGTGGGTGATGCATACCTGCTAACTTTTACGGATTATCCGTAAAATTTACGTGTAGAGGCGTTGTTTTACGGTTTTATGGAGCCCAGATTTTTTTTATTGATTTCAAAACTTTTTAATAAATTTAGAAATTTTCTGAACGGGTAATTTTGAGTTTGTAACGACGAGGTCTGTATAAGAGATACAACAAGCATGGACGTGGATACCAAACAAAGAAGAATCTTTGTTCTTGACATCGTCGTTCTCATTGGCTCTTTCCGATGAATCAATAATATTTGCTTGTCCGTTTGGAAAACAAACGCCACTCAGCTCTAGTTTCCAAACATGGTGGAACGTAGCAAGCGGTAAAAATTGCGTAGAAGTTTTCCGAAAAGTTTTCAATATTCTGTTCTTTTATGTTTCCTATATATCTTACACCAATACGAAAATGGACGAGTATTTAAATATATTTTACTAGTTTCGCAGTGTTTTCCATCTATTTATTTTCGTCCATCTGACCATACAGACCTTTGAACAAATGGTATAGGACACGTCAAGAAATATAAGAACAACAATAACTAGGAAGTCACACAACAATTTTAATAAATGTGCTCGAAAGCAAAGAGAAACATGTGTTCTACAGCTCAGTAATTACTGCATGTGATTACATGATTAATAAGTTTCCTTTTAAGAATGAAGTTTTAAATCATGCAGAAGTGGCATGATTGAAGGGAATTGAAAATGCACAATTTTCCTCTGTGCATTACTTTGTGAAATTTTTCCCCATTATCTTGCCTGTGAAAAAAGAGGAAACTTTTTTTTTGGCAATAGATGAACTCCATAAACAATTTACAAATTTGCAGATTGATAACTTTTCGGCTGTTGTGGACAAAGATGTGTCGATTGATGTGAAATGGACAGAGTTGTCACATACACAAGGAGTTGAAGGGGTTTGTAAATGTGACAGAATATCAAGGGTAATGCTTTCCATTTTAAGTATATAACACAGTAATGCAGAATGCGAACATATATTTAGCTTGGTTAAAAAAAAAAAAAAAAAAACAGAATCTAGGTTATCTATGTCAAGAGAAACACTCCATCCAGTCAATCTCTGTTCTCAAATGCTAGAGGTCTGAACCTTATCAACAAAACTTCAGCAGTGTTTCCTGCAAGCAGCAAAGAAGGCCACTTCATCATTCAGTAGTGTATTTACAAATTTTCAAGGTATAGGCTGTAAAGTTTTTGCCGCCCTTGCCTCTACAATTTTCATGTCCTAGATTAATTTTACAATCCAACAATTTCGTTAAAATTGCATGTAAAATAATTTTTGGGTATATTTTTGAGCTAATTAAAGCTCGATCATGTACGATTAATAAGGCGGGGTAATGCATGCTACTTACACAATAATGTACATTTGGTAAACATGAATAAATAATCTTTATAGCGCTTACAAACAGTTAAAAATAATCAACTCAGTCAAGTTATAAAAGTTTGTTACAATACCTTTTTGCGCGATTGTTTGTTGGCAAAATCATTGATGCTATCGTCGTAAGTAATCTTGTTCATTATATACAAACCATCCAGTTCGCAGACTCCATCCAGTAGTAGGACTGGCATGTATGGGTTGATAGTGGGAAGAGAGGAATACATTTTCTATAATTTTGATCTTTTCACTCATTCAAAGTGTCGGGATAGGGCGCAGAGGCCGATTACTGGTTGGGGGGCGGCGAACTAGCTGTTTTACTCTAGAATATGGAAGTTTGTTACACGGATTCATGGAACGTACAATGACAAGGGAGAGGGGTCATCGGCAAAATTAGTTGCAGACTTCTATCTGTAAAACATCAGAAAACAGAAAACCGTCATGCAGAAATCTTTTTGATTTCTATGAGGTAGCAAAAAAAAATCGATCTCCAAATTTGCCACCCTAGGCTCAATCCTACTTAGCCTGCTGCTAAATCTACCACTGTTATTCATTACAAGTTAAGCAGATCATTACAGATTAATTTTTTTCACATAAAATTCATGAATCATTCATCCATCAGTCCAACATTTTTTTTTTTTAAATAAGACCACCTTCATTTTTGGTTTATTGTTCTCAGTGTAAGTTTTTTTTAGTTGTTAACATTGTTGTGCTAAATTTTTAAAAATGTTATTGCAGCAGCACTAGAAGTTATATTTTTAGAGTAGTTTTGCATAAGATTTCGTTGGGTCGAATATAAGGTTATGGGAAAGTCAAGAAATTGATATTGGTTACCAGTACTTAGTAATTGCCGCACATGATTTACGCCAAATTTTATAAATTCTAAAAGTTTTACTGATGGGAGTTTCAAAAAGTTGGCAGGTATGGAGATGCGTCCTACCCTGCACTGAGAACGGAAGAGACTGGTGCGGGCCATGGGTTTCATGGCCGCAGGAAAAGTTGAATTTCCCGTTAGTAGATTGATATAACAGAACAATTAAGCATAACATATTTTAATCCCTTTAAGAATTACACATTAATTGAGACTTAAGTATTACGTATTACAGTTATTTAATTATTAACTACATGATTTAAAAAGATAGTCTCCACTGCTCAAGTTCAGGTGGCGCTGAAAGTGTTCGTGCAGGGTGACCAAACACATGTACTTGTGGGCGTAAGGTTTGAATTAGAGGGTTGGCAGCGGCGTGAGGCAAATTGGGCTTCGGGAGTGCGTAGCCCTGGTCGGCGTCAAACATTTATATGAATGAAAATTAAACACTAAGTAAGATTATATTATATGTGTTTATATGGGCAGCATAAAGAGCCTGCCACATAGGCGCAGTTGTGTCTGTGCATACTATCTAAATTAGATGTAACAAAACTCTGCAATGAACAAAACCAGTGTAGCAAATAAGTTTGCAAGGTTTGTAGGTATTCATTTTTCTAGTTCCAATGATTATACAGAGCATAAGCCCTATGAAAACACAGCTAAATCGTAAAAATTATACTTGACACCTCCAGCATGGTTTAGAAATGGTAATCATGGAGGGTAGTGGCTTATCCGTAAAACTAGAGTTAATTGGGAAAATACTATTTCTGAGTTCAGCGTTATGGTTATAACTAATATATTATTTTTCAATATTTTTCTCGTTTTTAATGGTTTTACCTCACCATTTCCTTGGACTTTATTGCCCTCTACACAATTAAGTATTTCAGAATCGGGTAGGAATTTCGAAATGACCATTTTTTGGGGGAAATCAAAGAACATTATTAGAACTCATATATTCCTCCATTTTTAATTGTTTCCATGGAAAGGTTGTGACTCTTTAATTACCTTATCAAATTGTGTGTGCCTGCGAATTTATAATGGATAGTGGGTAAAAAACAATTGATATTTTGTAGTAACATGCACTTCTCAGTAATACAAATTAGAGTAGGCAACAGCTTTGAGTTATAAGAAAACGATATATAAGTGAAGAAGGAAATACCTATATTCAAGATACACAAGTTAAAATTATATTCAAATACCCCTGTGGGACGGGAATTCACAAAGCTGCTTTTTGCTGAACTTGCATTTATGTTTTTGATAGCTCCTTCAGTTTAGTTATAGTAACCTAACATATTAAGTATAATAAACAGAGACTGTCCATTTAAATTAGGAGGTGATTACTTCTACCATAAATATCTTCATATTCCTGCAAATAGTAGATCTCTTTGATATTAAATTTTGCTTATGTATAAAAATGATCCTTTTGTGTAAAAATGTTTTAAAAAAAGTTTATTGAAAGGTTATGATAAAGTTTTAAAATATATTTACGAGGTATTTATTTATTAACACACTGTTTGAATATCTTTGTACTGTATCAATTTTTGTTTTGTTTTGGTGTCAACAATATATTGTAGTTCAATAATCTCATAAAATGGCTAATTGGGCACGGCTGTGGTCCCAAGATGGCTGGATCATAGATAATTCCTGAGACATTAGCGATTGTATGTATTTCTGCTTGCTGGGTGCTTTGATATTACAGAGATAGTGTGATAATGGGCTGGATATGTAGCTGCTTACTGCACAGTATATTTGATGCAAGTGTGGCTGTATGTTGCAGGTTCGGGGTATTCTCAACAAGCTTACTCCAGAGAAGTTCCAGAAGTTGAGTGATGACTTGCTGCAGACTGAACTCAACTCCAGTGTTATACTTAAAGGTGTAATATTGCTGGTAGGTGACTAATAAGTGGTTGAGGAGTTGTCTTTATAAAGTGCTGCTGTTCTATGCTTGATGTGCATTTTCTGTCCTACAGATCTTTGAAAAGGCACTCGATGAGCCCAAGTACAGTTCTATGTACGCACAGCTGTGCAAACGACTGTCGGAGGAAGCACCTAACTTCGAGCCACCGTCCAGTCCGTGCTGCACGTTCCGCCTGCTACTGTTGAACAAGTGCCGTGCTGAGTTCGAGAACCGCTCCAAGGCAACAGAGGCATTTGAACAGCGCGATGGCCCCTTGGCACCAGAGGAGGAGGAACGACGGCAGCTGGCGAAGCGCAAGATGCTCGGCAATATCAAGGTATCTAATGCATGCTTTTGGACGCCTTCATTTTTGCTGTTCCATGCACTGCCCATGATTATACTGCACGGATCCAATTGCTGAAACCTGATTGTGTCTTCATTGAGGCAGTGCAACAGATGCTGCTATTTTCTGTTATATATTTTTCTGTAGTTCAATGACAGTGTGTTAAAATTGGTGATGTTTATTGTGTTTCACAATGCCTAAGGTCGTATCAGTGTTTGAACGAGCTAAAGAATACGAGCATGAAGGATTCATTATTTTTAATAAAGAAAAGCAGATATTATGTGTAAATTTTGCAATACGGTAGTAGATTGGAAAAGGAAAGATACTTGTGAAAAACACTGCAAACAGCGAGCATCTCATTTAGAGAAGAAAAAAAGTCAAGCATCAACATCAGGTTGTGGAGTCAAAAGGCAAGTGACACTCTAGGATAATATTGTTCTCCATAAACGAGCAAAGGAAATTAAAGTCAAATTTGCAAGCGATACAGGGCGTGCATTTGTTTCTGCAAATATTCCCCTAGAGAAGCTAGATCACCCAGCTATGAGGGAATGGTTAAATTAATACATGAAAGGTAAGTCAAGGAAATGTGTTACGGTTCTAACGTCCTAATAAACACAACTTGATGGGAAAGAGGCTGGAAAATGTGTAGTAAAACCAAATTATAGTAAATTAAAAAAAAAAACTTTTGAGCCTGAAATTTTACATGTACTATAATCATTGTAATTAACTAATTTTTTAGGGAACCCTTTCTTACATGTTTACCAAACTATTTGGCCAAAAAGGCCAATTCTCCTAACAGGAAAGAATTAATTCTATAAAGTTTTATGCAGGAACATATCATAGGCCTATTTAATACTCAAAATGTTTAAATACATAAACACAGACTGTAAAACTCTAGACACTATTTGTGATGTAAAATTTAAGTAATGTGTATATAATCTACTAGTTAACTTATACACTTCTGTAAGGCTTACGCAGGAATCTAGCAATTGCTGTATCAAGTATCATGTACAGCTTTGTGTGTGTATCATGAAATTAAATAATTAGTAGAACAAATGCACTCATTTAACAAATAAAAATTTTTTTTTACTGTAATATACCACCGAAATACTTTTTTTTTATATAAAGCAGCGAAATGAGGCTGTTTAATTTACCATTTTTCATGGGCTCTAGAAATAGTTTATAAGAGGATGAGTATTAGTGTTGAATGTGCTGTGTGTCAGTTTATCGGAGAACTGGGGAAGCTGGAGATCCTGGCAGAGGGCATCCTGCATCGCTGCATCCAGCAGCTGCTGGACAAGAAGAAGAAAGGCTCCAGCAAGGATACGGCGGAGGACTTGGAGTGCCTCAGTCAGATAATGAGGACGTGCGGCCGCATTCTCGACTCTGAGAAGGGAAAGGCAAGTTTTACTTTTTCTACAGATGGGTCGAGTCTTGGTTTATCGAGTCGAGCCGAGCCGAGTTGGGTCAGATTGACTCAACTGGAAAATCGAGTCACATATTTTATCAAGTTCGAGACTCGAAACACGTTTCGAGTTAAGTACCAGCATCGTGACATTATAGCACTTTATTATAGGTTGTCTTAACGTTTTCGCCAAGTCATTAATACAGCAAGAATTGATAATGACCTTCAAACAAAACAAATCCCGTGCAAACCTAACCTTGCCCGCTACCGTGCTACGGCGCTATACGGTACAAGTGCAACCAAACCTAGGCCTACCTTCATTTATGAACGTGACGTAACGTGATTTTTTCGATAGTGGCGACAGTTTATAGGACAAAATTATGTCACATGACCAATTAAAATTAAAAAAAAAAAAAAAAAAAAAAAAACTTGGAAAACAGCACGCACTGTTTTCATTTTGTTTTACATCCTGTGTTTACTTCAAATACGGTACCGCGTTTGTTTGCAAGACACGTCAATGGATTTTCACTGAAGAAAAATTTGTACAAAAACGCACATGTATTAATAATCATCACGTTTATCATGCCCCGTTATAATAACTCTTATAGACAAGAGATTTCCGTAACCTAAATATAAAAACACTATATAATTATTTTATAATATTAAGTAAATAACATCCAAGCCGTGAAGCGTGAAAAAGGGTTGCGTGTTAGGCCAGCCAGCCTTGCATTTTGGAACTAAATTTAGCTGTGCTCCGCTACGCAGCGCTGCGTGTCAAAAACGTTTAAGAAAAAATTACTTTCTTTTTGTTTGAATACAATATAATAATAACAACGCTCATGCATTTTATTTGGCAATCAGTTACTGATCGCCAAATCAAATGCATGAAATATTTTTTTATTAAACATATTGATATTCTTGTAGTTGTAACAGTTCCGGGCGAATAATCTTGCCGCGGAAATTGTATTTACATTGAGAAGTTACGTAGGTAGACGTTTGCAACACTGACTAGTGAAAAGCCAAAAACGGCATACGAATTTCGGCAAAAGTAAATGCTGATACAAATATTAAGTGGATTTTAAATGGAGAAAAAATCGGAACACGGTAGACCACATAAGCCTAGTTTTTTATATTTAAATAACGTAATGATTTGCTAATTAATCATTTAAAATATTTAAATAATGCAGATGCATCTTGGATACACAATTCTTCTATCAATGGATGCAAAAAAAATATAAAATTATGTAACTCGAACTGGCTCGAACTCGACTCGACTCGAAATATGAATTGCTAAACTCGGCTCGACTCGACTCAATGCCAAAAAACCTCAACTCGTCCATCTATAACTTTTTCTACACCACACTTTGTCTTTATACTTTTTGTTACTGTATTATATTATTTCTTTTTTTAACATATTTTCATAAGAGGAACAAAACAATGTATTTGCTAATAAGTCAGCTGTTACAGAAAATTTTGTGCATTCTAAAGTATGACTACAATTGTTTAAATTTTCAACGTGGGATTATTGTTGATTTTGTAAAATTTTTTGAATCTTTTGGAAATAAATCTGTAGACAAAAGGAATGGAATTTGAGCCATATTAAAACTGTATCCATAGTTTGTTTAATGTATTTTCAATTTTGATTTTAATAAATGAAGGGTAGTGGGAAGGGGATGAAGGATGCAAAGTTAAAACTATGTTGGTTGATTGATATCTGTGGTTTTACAAACACAGCACTAAAAATTACAAAATTCATAAACTGCATTAAAACCTGCTTAAGACGTTGATGTCGCTGGATGTAATACCGTTTGGCATGGTGACAATCCCAGCTGCTCAGATAGGTGGTAGAGGGGTTCGAGCCTCGTGGTCTGGCGTTTATTCCAATTAAACAGTTCATTAAAGATTGCTGCGTTTAATACCATGCATGGGGCTATCACGGTCCCGCCTGTAACCGTCGAGGGGTGAAGCTCGGCTCCACAGTCGTCCCCTACTCAGCAATGTTCTGCAGGCTTACATTTCGTGACCCGGGGATTCACTATGTGCAGTTAGTCCACTGCTGTAAGAGTGCTGTAGCCAGTGACGTGATACAAGCGGAAAACAAACACGTGTTACTCTATATTCAAAGCTGACAAAAGACATCACTCTAGCTGTTCGGTGGCTCGCATTTAGTTAGATCATAGAAATGGCAGACGTAAACATGCAAAGTACCATATCCAATCCTGACCGAGGACACTAGGGCAGGGCTGCCACCACTTTGAAAACAATATCCTTGATTGAAATGTGAAATATCCTGTAATATACTTGTTTTGAATATAAAATATCCTGTAAAATCCTGTACATTAAAAAATACAATAAAATATGCAATTTTTATGAAAATTACTCGATCATAATGTACGTAACTATACTTCAATCAAAACAATTCAATTTTTAACACTTTATACAAGTATTTACACATACGTAGCCTACACTTCACCACTGGCAGTATTTAAATATCACTTTTTCAGATGTTTTGCCCTATTCCTCATTTATTCTGTTGGCTGGAATTCTGCCATATTCTTCCTAGAAGAGATATGCAACAAAGCATTTAGCATTGGCGATTCAAGACATGACCGTGCGCTGTCTTGATAAAGTTGGGCTTACTAAATATCCTTTCCACCCCTGCATTGCTGTGTGGAAGAATAAGCATTGCCTTTGCAAGTTTACAAAGCAGTGGAAAACATGTTTTCCCATTAATTTCATACTGTGACACTTTATGCCAGGCCTGCCACCAAATTAGGTTCCTAAATCCTCTTTACAGCATTTAAAATTCCTGTAAAATTTATAGCCGTAATTGACACATTTTATTTTTCGCTGTAATTTTAAATATACTTTGCATTACAAAGCATAATTTAAAATAAAATCAAATGAATGTAAAATTTTTTTTCAGATTTGCCACTTACATTACAAAACTAATAGTTGGTATCACAATAAAATGAAAAATAATTTTAAAATTTCTCTTCAGTATAGGCTTTGGTGCTTTTCTTATTTACAAACTATAAATACATCCATACAACTGAAGTTATTTACAAGTTTAATAAAAAAAATGTATTTCACATCATTAACTAGCTACTTTTTCATGTTCTGTGCTCTTTTCTGCATCTCGTCAGTGGGCTTGAAAGCCAGACCTGCAGATGTTCTCATTGTGCGATGCAACAGCGCATTTAGCATTGGTGATTCCATTGACGATCTGTGAACAGTTTTAACCATCTTGAGATTGCTGAAAACCCTTTCCACAGCAGATTTTCTCCAGTTGCAGCACCACTCAAAGGCATTACTTTGTACAGATGAGTTTCAACAATCTCAGATGGAAAGAACCTTTCTAACACTACAACCTGCCTAGTGACTGTAACATCAGTTGATTCATCAATCATCTGTGTGAAAAATTGTGTTTTCATTGCATAGGTAACATAATCTGCAGCTGATGTACCCAAAGATTGAATAATTATCTGGCTAGTTTTAGTGCGAGAACAATGAAAGTTTCTTGCGATTTCACTATCAGGAAACATTTGCGGGACAAGTTTTGTAAAATTATCACCGAGTTTCACAGATAAATTGTTTTCACAAACGAAGTTCGCCCATAACAGTTCCGCATCAATTATTTTGTTTGGTTTGGTTACAAAACTCGTCAAAGAACAACTCTGATCAGCAGCTCGTTGGTTTTTCGCATGAACGTACGTCTTCAAGCCGCCCTTTGTCACGTTCAGTTCCGAGTTGCAAGTCTAACAAACGGCGGAAAATTCCGTTTTGCCACGCCTCAACCATTTCAATTCTTCCTCCCATTCTTTACGATAACGCTGTTTATAAAGTGACCTGTCCGGCGAAGCCTTTCGTTTTTTCTCCATCACAATCAGCTAAGACCAAAACTACTACTTAAATCACGTCAGAAGTTTGTAAACAAATGCCACACCTAAAACATTGTAATGGCAAAATATACCAATGTTTACTGACGCCATGACACTTCTTAGCGTGTAACTCAACAAACAAAAAACATTTCCCCGAAACCATAGATATTGTACTTCATGAAATGATATGCGGGAGTATATGTTTTTGGTTTGTGGTTAAACGATTGGAAGTTCCGGGAAGTTCCATGGCGCTACACCTAATGTGAGTGTTTGTTTTACTGTTGGATGCTTCTATGGTTTGACAACTTCAAATAGGTAGTTGAATGTAAATATTTACACGAATGAAATTCAAATATGAAACTATCGGCGAAGTTTCGTAAATATCCGTGAATGTCGCCGTTTTTCCGTTAGTCCGTTTTAAGCTTCAAATATCCGTGAAAACGGATAAAATCCGTAAAAACGGCAGGCCTGCACTAGGGTTATTCCATGTCAAATCAAACACCCATTTTACCTCACCATCTCAGATTTTGATGAAAATTTGCACAGCTGTTACCTCCATACAGACTAACAAAAATATAAAATTTTAGAATGATATATCCATCCGTTTTGAATATATTGGTGTGTAAATTTTCGAAAAAACACTCAAAATCGCACAACAGTCATATTTTAAAATTACCATAACTCTTCTCCAAATTAAGTTAGAAAGTTGAGACATGTCATTTTGCAGCATTTGGTATGGCCTTTCATATGATATCTGATATGTAACACAATAATGTCTAGAAAAAAAAATAATTTTCAAAAAATTTTAAAAATTTAAATTTAAAATTTTGGTAAAAGTGCATTTATAATTTTTTTTTTTTAAATATTCTATAAAAATTTTTGTACAAATATTAAATTGTCTACAAAGTTTCAAAGTGGAGAGTTAATGGGTTCATAGTAAAATTAATTGGTAATTGTAACCATATTTATACTTTACTTTACCCAATTATGATATTTAACCATTTTTATAGTTATAATAAGTTACGTTGAAAGTATAAACACATAAAATTGAATAAAAATCACTTATAACACAATTGTAATTAATTCTAGTGCTACACTTTGCTTGTGTCTGATACAGGATTTCAAAGATTAGTTCAGACAAGCATCCAGCTACTGAGGATTCCCCTCAATTTGCTTTGGGATTTCCCTAGCTTTAAGATTCTCCTTGCATTGCCTTGGGATTCCCTTAGCTCTGTGATACCCTTGCTTTGCCCTGGGATTCCCCCCTAGCTCTTTCAGAGTACTGTACAGTAGAGGTTTCAGCTAGTTTATGCTAGGAGTCTATATTGTTCTGATGTAGTATCAAAGTTGTTAGTACATGTATCAGTGCTAGGCCTATATAAAAAGTGACCATATATTTATATTACTAGTGGAGTTTATGCATTCTGAATTGAGAATGTTTATATTTATTTTTATAAAGGTAATGCGTTCATAATGATAGTGACTGAAACCCTATGAAAAGGTGGGCAGTTTACGGTAAGAAATGGCCCTCAGTGAATCATTTTTGAAGTTACAGTGTTTTAATCCATTAAAAAAAAGCAATCACAACATTAAGGAAAAAAGAAAATTAAGGAATGTTACTAGTTGGATGTGCAGTTTGTTTTCTGGATTGCCAAAGGGAGCAAAAATTTGTGATAGCTGTAGAATAGAAATTACAACATTACATACTGCTGCTACTTCTTCTTCTTATACTCACCAGGATAACGAATCAAGTTCAGATTCGGATAAAGATCCCAGTTTTTCTGCATCATTAGAGGTGAGTGGTTTATTACATATTTCACTTCAAGGGCTAGTAGAATCTCCTATTTATAGGAAAAAATTCAAATCAAAAAGTTATGCAAGCAGAAAAATTAAAACAATTGACTCCACAATCAAAAGGAAACTTTTTGAGTTGCCAGATAATATCTCTGAGGATGATGGTGAAGATTTAGAGGAATCAGTTTTGCAAAACCTCAAAGCCAATTTCTGGAGTTCTACTAGTAGGAGCAAGAAGTTAATGATATTAACCTGTTTACTACCAAATTGGGGAGTTAAAAATAATGTGAGAGTTTGATGCGCCAAACTACATGGTACGACAATAAAAAAAACTCTTGGCTGAAAAAGGAATGTTAGAATGTCCTAAACCCAAACCAGGCAAACACCTCTCAGAAGATGTAGTTGAAGCTGTCCATTTATTTTATGAAAATGATGAAGTCAGTAGAGTGATGCCTGGTGTTAATAACAGTCACTGAACCTAATAAAAATAAATCAAAAATATCAAAAAGACTTTGTGCAATCTGAAAGAGGGATACACTTTATTCAAGGAGAAATTTTCAAATATTAAAATAATTTTTTCAAAATTTCCGGAGCTTCGTCCAAAGCATTGTATTTTAGCGGGTTCTAATAGGACATATGCAGTGTGTGTATGTACAATCCATCAAAATGTCAAATTGATGATTGAAAATGAAAGATTATGTGATTTTACAAACATTGCCTACCAATAATGGTATGTAATCCACCAACAATAGATTGCAATATTGGACATTGTACATATTGTCCTGGTACTGCAGCAATACGGACTGTCCTTGAGAAGTCATTTGAAGAGCACCTGATTCGAAAGATCACATTTCGGCAGTGGATTTCAGGTGACCTTTGCAATTTAGAGACACTGCAGAAATCATCAGCAGATTTCATTGATTTACTCTGTGACAAGCTGTCACTCTTAGTCCGCCACGACTTTATTGCTAAACAACAGACCTCTTTCATGAATCACTTAAAGGAAAATTTAAAAGAATCTGAATTTGCCAACACACTCGACTTTTCAGAAAACTACAGTATAGTTGTACAAGATGAAGCCCAGACTTACCACCGGACTAAGGGACATGCCACAGTTCACCCGTTTGTGATATATTATAAAGGAGAAAAAAGAATTGAACATTTGAACTACGTTGTAATTTCTGACTGCCTAGAACACAATACAGTTGCTGTTTACGCATTTCAAAGAAATTTGGTTGCTTTTTTGATTACAAAATTTAAAAACGTTCCTCATAAATTCTTTTACTTTTCAGATGGGTCTCCTGCCCAATATAAAAATAAGAAAAATTTCATTAATTGGTGTTTTCACAAGTAAGACTTGAACATATCAGCTGACTGGCATTTTTCAGCCACAGCTCACGGTAAAGGGCCTTGCGATGGAGTTGGAGGTACGGTTAAGAGATTAGCAGCTAAAGCTAGCATGCAACGGCCCTACGAAAACCAGATCATGACCTCTTTCCAGCTTTATGAATGGGCAGTATAAAATATTTCTGGTATTAATTTCACTTTCACTACACAAGAGGACTACATAGTCAGAAATATTTTTATAAGATCGTTTCAATCAGGCAATTACCATCCAAGGAACTCAGCAATATCATGCATTTATACCTGTTGACTCAAGCACATCAAAAATTACTGTGAAAATATTTTCTGGAGCTACACATTCATCACAAGTAACTGTTACAAGATCACTAGACAAACCGCAAATAGGAGACGTAAAGGACTATACTGCAGTTGTATATGACAAGAACTGGTGGCTAGCTTATGTTATGGAGAAAAACGAAGAAATTGATGAAGTGAAAGTAACATTTCTCCACTATGCTGGACCATCACCATTCTTTTCTTATAAAGGGAAACCAGATGTATTATGGATTCCTCTCACAGATGTGTTATGTACAGTAAATCCTGTGACACCAACTGGAATAATTTATGTGCTATCTGAAAATGACACTTTAAAAACCAATGAGGAATTTTTCAAGTACTGCAATTGAAAATTGCAATCAAACATGTCAGTGCTAATTTTCTTTCTTCAATTTATTTCTCATATTAAATTATTGTGCAGGGGAATCTTGCATATACGTATTTTACTTCAGCATAAAGTATTTCTCATTTTAAATGAAATTCCCTGTAAATTTTAATGAAAAAATGTTTCAGTTTAAGATACTTTCAGTGTACAGAATATAATTATCTGATTTTTTTTGTGTATTTTACAATAAGATTTTACTGTATTCTGTTATGCTTTCCTTTGCTGCCAACATTTAACCTTAGGTTTGACAAAAAGGGCCTTAGTTTTCAATTAATTTTACTTGAACCCATTAACTCTCCACTTTGAAACTTTATAGACAATTAAATATTTGTACAAAAAAATTTATGGAATTTTTTGGAAAAAAAAATTAAAAATGCACTTTTTCCAAAATTTTAAAAATTATTTTGAAAATTATTTTTTTCCCTAGACATTATTGTGTTACATATCACATGAAGGCCATACCAAATGCTGCAAAATGACACCTGTCTCACCTTCCTAACTTAATTTGGAGAAGAGTTATGGTTAGGGATGGGGCGACAGAATCCAATATCCGCCGAATCCTAAGGATTCAAAGGTTCGGCGGATCTGATATAGGGTTCGTCAAAGGATTCGGTTTTTTACTATTTACGGGAAAAAAATACAGTAAAACTCGCTTACGAGGTCCCGCATGGTAGCTTTTTCCGTATAAAGCGTTTAATTGCCCGAGGTCTCATCATTTACGCCATTAAATGTGTGATATAATGTCCGTTAAAATTTTTTCTGAAACTTCCCGTCTCAAATAATGGCACACGTAAATATGAAGAAAAGACAATTGAACAACAACATACGAAGAAATATGGATGATGTACCATAACTACAGTACAAACCCAATAGTTATTTTAAGATAATTACCATAAAAAGAACTAAAGATTCTTTGTAGAATACCATAATTACTACAGAAGCATGATAGCTACCATATTTGCACTACAGTTACCGTAACAACTGAGATATATATTTACCGTAATAGTAATGTATGTAGAATCAAAAAACTGACAGTACTTAAAATTTTAAGGTTCTCCAATTTTATAATTAGTTCGTATTAAAAAGAGTCTTGTCACATCACTACATATTAGCTAATTTAAATTTTTGTGGAGAAACACAAGCTGCTCTACATTTTCGGGGAGTAGACTCTCTCTTCTACACGTCACAATGTTGCCAGCTGTTGAGAAAAGTCTCTCACTGCACACTTGTGTGGCAGGTATAGGCAAGTACTTTCTTGCTACCACAGCTATGTTTCGGAAACAAGTGCGCCCCTTCTCTGACCACAAACTAAAAGGATTTTCATTCTTTGGGATTAAGGGTGCTGTCAGATATTTGTTTACTTCTCCTTGAATAGTTTCTTCGTAGCTTGCAAGAGTAGACAGCTGCTGTTGAAGGTTTCACGTAGGCCCACAGAGATGACTTCTTAATACGCATTTCACTTGTAGCCTCACTTGTCTCAGTTATAGTTTCAGCTACTGTGTTCAGCTTACACACCTTACATACCTCCCTGCACAAATTTTCAACCCATTTTTTTATTTTTTTTATTTTCATCCTTAATTAGTGAATCTTTGAACCGTGGATCTACCATCATAGAGAACACATTTACTTCACAATCTTGGTGCACCATGTAATGTGATTGCAAGCTTTTAAGTAAGTTCTTGGCAAGAGTTTTTTTTTTTGACGCGTGGGACAGGATAATTGCCTGAGCTGTCACTACGCGAGGAATTTGGGAAGGGTGGGAGGGGTTTGAAGGGGTGGGGGGGGAGGTTGCGGCCTGCGTCCAGTCGTTTACTGTGTATTATCCTATTGAAAAACATTGACGTAGCATGTTAGGCTTTTGGAGTCTTTGCTGTGAGTATGCGGCCAGATGTTTTCCACATGGTCTGTACAATTTTCTCTCTCTTCGCCGTCACATTCGGAACAAAATTACAGTGCCGACAAACCATGTTTCACCCTCTAATCTGAAAACTGTCACCTATAACATCCCGGTTGTATGAATTTTACAGACACGTATTTATCTTTATCAGTATGCTGACAGTTCAAATCTATTTTAAACGACCTGACGACATTCTTCTACATAAAATACGTTAGTTGTCGCTCCGAATTACTGCGTTCAAATGGGCTTTACGTGGCCAGATGTAGTGATCCCGCTCAGCCTTTTTCGTAAATGACTGAATATTCGTTTTTTCGAAGTGTTAGTATTCGAAATCGAATCGAATACGAATAATAAACTATTCGTTTTGATATTCGAAAATTCGAATATTCGCACAGGCCTAATTGTAAGTAGACGGGTGGCTCACCACCAGAGGGCAATGGCAGGCGGGTAGTCTGCCACTCGGTGGCAAGCAGCACGGCTGGCAGGCCTCCAGGTGGCAATGCTTGTGCACGCTTCAGTCGCTTACACAAAACTTTGTTATACTTTCCACACGTAAATTGTCTTCACAAACCCTAGCTTGAAGTGAAGCGGAGGTAAACAGTACGTCAGATTTGTCAACAAGAGTTTATTGTTTGATTTTTTTTCAAGCCTACAATTCTCCATTTACCTGGCTTTGCGCGACTGTCCCACTCACACAGAAAGCATGGGTGCTTTGTGTAACCTGCTTGTAAACCTAACAGAATACCTATGACTTTAAAATCACCGCACATTTGCCATTTGTGTTCTTGGTACTTCAGTTTGCACAGCATCATCTCAAGATTTCCATATGTTTCTCCCATAATTACTGAATGAGCGACAGGAACGGATGCAAGTTGGTTTTTTTGTGAAGGACGCACTTCAAACTATGCTTGGAGGCATCAATAAGAAGTTTCCAGTGGATAGGGCCATACTGTGGTAATCCTAGTTCCAGCATAACCTCCAGAAGTTGCTGCAATAAACCTTAGTTCCTTCTTCAGAAAAGGAGGGTGTAAATTCTTGTTCGTGATGTTTGTACCAATAGTATGTCGTCCTTTCACAAAGTCTAGACCCGAGTATCTCGGCAGATTCCTTTGCAAGTCCAGTATCTCGAACAACGTCATTTAATGCACTTTTCTTGAAAAGTTTTGTTTCTTTTTCAACACCTTCGGATTAGAAATTACAGTCATGGGTAGAGCCGACCATTTCTGTGTCACATTTTAATTCAGAAAAGAGAGAATCCTGTTAATGTTCCTGACACTGTGGTACTAATACATTGGGGCCATGAGGAATGGGTAAAACCTTGGATACACAATGTTACTTTTGTTCCTGCTGTTAAATGCCTTCACATTCTCAGAACAGAAGTAACAGTGAGTACACCAATCCCTCATTTAGCACTACTAATGCGTTCCTCAAAATGTTTGTGTTATCCGAAATCACTTATTCTTAATGAGCATTGGTCTTCATAAATAGCAATATGTAGGGAAATATATCACACCATTTATCTTTATAAGCCTATCATTGAATACTTTAAATGACAAATATGACACCGCGTAACTTAATATAGTTATCATCAGTCGGCTGATTGACTTGCCCATCAACTCACGTCACGTTCCTTTCAGCGAACTTTTCATACCATCCTTTACTGGCAAACTGAAATTACTGTCCAGATATTTACATTTTAATTTTTCAAAAATTAACCCGTTCCCTGATTATCCCGAGTTAACTCAGGCTATTAATCGTAATAAAAATATATTATCCCGAGTTAACTCGGTCTTTAAGTGGTTTTTTGGTTGAAAATTTACCAACCCGAATAATCCCGTATATTTACTGTATAAATGCTACGCAATGCTCCACTAAGATTTTACTGCCTACCGAGCTAGCGAGGCTGGCTTGTTTTGCTTCCGCAAGCTGTCACTAGATTGTGCTGCTTGTATTATCTGCTATTCTTTCATGTATTGCGTGTTGCCTTCTGCGACGTGTCGATTGCGCGCGTTTTTGACAAATTGTATTTTGTTTTCTGCTCAGTTACATATTGCAAGTGAATACCCACAATTGTAAAAATTGAGATCATCATAATTACGTGTTTCTTTGATTATTTATTTATTATAAGTGACTAAAATTTATGTTTTTACGGACAGTTTATTTTTTTATAATTGAATGTATATAAACTGAAGTTTTGACAGATCTTACATCCTAAAATGGATAGTGATGATAGTGAAATAGTAAGTATCGATGGCGATGTTGAAGAATCTGGTAGCGAATCATGTTCAGAAGGTGAGTGCAGTTCAGACTCCGTCAGTTCTGTTGACTGGTCGGCTTTGCGACAGTGGTGCAAGATAGACAAAACATAACAACCTCGTCCTCCACCACCACCAAGATATCCTTTCAAAGGTATTCCAACAATGAATTTCCAGCTACCAGGAGATGAAAGCGATGATTTGTTGGAGTATTTCAAGTTGTTTTTCGATGACAATTTACTCAAAATCATTGTTTCTGAAACAAACCGATTTGCAGAGCAAACTCAAGCCAAACAACCAGGTTCAACAAAACAGTTTCGTCCCACTACAAAAGAAGAAATTATTGTTTTTTTGGCTGTGATAATATTACAGAGCATTGTGTGGTTGCCTGATCAACAGCTCTATCGGTCGAAAAATCCTTTGGTTTCCGTTCCAGTTTTTTCAAAAATACTGTCCTACCGTCGTTTTGTTGAACTGAAGCAATATCTACATTTTTCTAACAACGAATCTTACAATGCTGAAACTCACCCCAACCCAAAATTTAATAAAATTTGGAAAGTGTATCAGAACCTAGAGAAGAAATTTTTTGGTCTCTACACCCGAAAGAGACCTTACAATTGATGAAAGCATGCTGTTGTATAAGGGGAGACTAGGATGGGTTTAGTATATTCCCAATAAGCGTGCCAGATTTGGAATAAAAACTTTCATGTTATGCGAGTCGAAAAGCGGCTACGTGGTCTCTACCATCATATACACAGGGAAAGGTACTTCACTAAATGAAGAGTTCAAAGAACTTCCGATGTCATCTCAAGTTGTGATGACTCTCATGAAGCCCTTTTTAGACAAGGGATATTGTCTCACTACAGAACATCACCTCAACTTGCAGAGATTCTGATTTCTTGCAACACTGACACTTATGGCACAGTAAAATGAACAGAAAAGAAATGCCAACCCAACTTAAAACAAAAAAACTGAAAAGGGGCGAAATTACAGCTTTTCAGAGAGGAAAAGTGATTGCTCTTCGATGGAAAGACAAAAAGGATGTCGTTCTTAGCACCATCCACAATGCAGATACGGTCAAAGTGAAAACTGCCTCTAAAACTGTAACAAAACCAAAGGTGGTAGTTGACTACAACAACACAATGGCAGGAGTTGATTTAGTTGATCAACATATGTCCACTTATCCACTTCCTAGGAAAAGTGGAAAGAAATATTATAAGATTTTTTTCCACCTAATGGAATTAGCATTGTGGAATTCATATATTATGTACTGCAAGCAAGGTGGTAAAAAATCTCCGCTACAGTACAGAATGACAATTGTCCAGAATATATTTGAAAGATATTGCCCGTTTGTCACCTCGCCATCTCAGGGACGTCCAGGTACCACAGCACATCCTCTTCGTCTGACAGCAAGGTATTTTCCGGATCTGATACCAGCTACTGAGAAGAAAGCCAACCCAACAAGGCAATGCGCTATGTGCAGCAGAGTACGTGACTCAAATGGCAAGAAAATCTGCAGAGAAAGACCCCGGATTTAACGAAGCAGTGATTTCACGAATACATTCTCGGGAACCGTCAAAAAATTAGACATTTTGACCAAAATGTGAAAATAAGACTAAGAAAAATTTAAAAAAAAAAAAAAAACGAAATGAAAGATCATTAAAATCTATTAATTTTAACACACAGCGTATTATTGTGTCGGCATTAATACTTCCAATAATGTTCATGTAAGAATAACAAAAAAATAATGGGACATTTCCTTTAAAAATACGGCAATAGTAGCTTGTGCAACGTAAGTGGGAGCGCGGGAATATCGTCTAGACAGGCTGGCTGCAGCACAGGCGGCGGATGCATGACGTCATACAGCTTACCTCTCCTTCCCTTGTCCAGACTTCAAGGTTCATCCCTCCCAGGCATACAAACCATCGTGTCTCTCCCCCCCTCCTCCTTCCTCAACGTCCTTTGGCATGTGAAACTGTCAACATCCTTCCTCCCCTTCTCCAAAATGCGTGCACCAAAAGCAAGGTTTGTATAGTCCATTTCTGGTAAAATGAAAAATTTTTAAGGGCCCCTGCGACAGTCATTTTCCGTTAATTGTTTTGATACATTATTTCTGCTGGAAAATCACTGAAACTTCAAAACTTCTTTAATGGAAAAATTTAGCAGGGCCGTAAAAGTATTCAGTTTTGCCACAAATGAACTATATTCGCCCTTCCTGCCGGACAACATTCTCGGCGAGTGACGCATGGCAACTGCAGTCGTGTGCCGCGCACAGCCACGAAAAACCTACGCGATTTCCAAACTACACTAGATATCCGACTGGAGTCTGTTTACGAAAAGCATTTTAGAATTTGTTAATGCCCAACTGGTTCTATTGAGATAAAATGGCTAAAAGGCATGTTTTCGAAGTTTTAGGTGTAAAAAACCCGTTACAAATTTCTTGAAAGTATCATAGGGAAATGCATTACACCTTTATCTTTATTTTTTCGCCATATAATGTTACGGTCACTGCTCAAATTTAACAGTTATCTGACGGGAACGTGATAATTGCGCGCCAGTTCAGAGCCTTGCACTTAGATATTTTACCGTGCTAGAACTACCATTGAGCGTCGCTCTTATCATCCCGCTTCACTAACACACGCTGACCAGACGGCGCCCTAAAGATGATTAGAGGAAGCACATAGAAATGCAAGGCAGGAAATTTTTCCAGCTTACTAACCAGGACCCGGGCAAGTCTTGACTATCCAGCTTTTCACATTATAATATAAGAGACTTGTATTGTGTAATTTCGGTGTTATTTAGCGGTTTTTCTTAAAATTCACTTTTTTTGCATTTTCCATATAAATTCGCAGAAAATTTCGCGATTCACCATATAATCGTGGCCCTAGTTATTGCTCGCGCGAGAGGCGAAACGTGGAATGTTAGAAGAAAGATAAAGGCGGGGTAGACAGATGGCAGGCAGTAGGTTTCCTGCACGGGGAATAAGTGGCGTAGCTTTTTTTTTTATGCTGGGTGAAGCGACCTTTTTCTATCAACCCACGGGAAAAGATAATTGCTTGAGCTGTCAAAATAAACATCGCTGCGGTAGTTAAAACTAGTTGAGGCGGGCGTGCATCCAGTCGGTCGCTGTGTATTGTCAACCGATAGTTATCAAAATCAAGAGAAATCCAGCAGGTAGCTTTGCCTTAACTGCGTACCACACTAGACACTCGCAAAAAGCTAAACGTAAACACGTTGCCACAAAAACCTTTAACTGCACCCTGCCGGCAAAGGGACTTGGAATGGGGGTTGTTAAGCGCTGACAGCGGTCGACAGGAAGCACTCGGCAAGAGAAACGCAGCAACACGCTACTCACCACAATAAACTTATTTTCTGTCCGATTTTCTTCGGATTTTCGGCAATTTTTCACGGTTCCTCGAAATCGGGTTGTAATAGAGAGGTGGTCACAATAAATGGGGTCGCAACAAAAAGGTTTTACTGTATACAATTTTGTGCGTGGAAATTTATGACACGGTTAACACGGGATAATAACTTTTGGAAAATAAAAAAATCAATATTTATATTAAATAAATAAATATATCAATCTTATGTGCAATTTCATAGGCAAATATAGTTATTTTTGAATATGCAATTAAAAAAATTAATGTTTTTGGATAAGCACTGTTGATTTTATTTGTAAGGGAAGGGGTTAAAGTGCTCATTTACATAACACTGTTTGGTTCACATCTATCCTGTTGTGCCGATAATGCGCCATTTCGGCACCATTATTTCTTATAATAATAAAAAATATTTCCTAATTTTTTTTTTTTATCTAATCTTATATGCCCAGTTTTTAAATCTTCTTCTGCCCAGTGTACGGCCGGACCCATGCTTCTTCGGTGTAGTGCTCTCCCCCCTTTTTTTTCCTGACTCGTGAACCGTAGTTTTCTCCGGCTAGTCTTAGCTAAGCAGCCGGCTTCATATTTTTCCTGCTTGCAGCCATGCCCCGGGTGTTGTTAGCCAACACTGTCGTGTCGCAAAACGCTTGCGGAAGGCAACCTGCCATCACCACCCTTTCCGAGAGACAGTCTGACATCGGTGTCTTTCGCCAATAACTCCGGTCAGGTTCAACAACGCCCAAGCACGTTTGTGTCTCCAATGGAAGCCCTTTCCCACCAGGGTAAGCGTTTCTTTCCAGCACCCCCCGCCCCTCCTTTGCCAAATGTGTTGGGAGCCAACGACCCCCTATGACCCGTACTGCCTGTCCGAGCGCGATTGGTCGCCAGTATGGGGCGCGAAGTTTGAAAAGACTCGCACCCGGGTCTACTGTACTTTATGCCCGTGACATCTAGTGAGAGCGGCCAGAACTAACGGGCAACTTCCGCCTTCTCTCCGCCAGAGGGCAGCACGTCCTTTGCCCCTCTGAGCCAGCCGTAAGGGGTCGTCCATTAATCACGTGATGTTTTTTTTAGCAAATTTTTAACCCCCCCTCCCCCCTAGTGATTTGTGGTGAGGTTTTAGACTACCCCCCCCCCCTCCTCCCCAATAAATCACTTGTATTTTTTCGGTACAAAATATTTTTAAAATTTTCAGAATATTATCTTTAAATATAGGTATAATCTAATTTAGTTCTGGAAAATTAAGCACAGCATGTATATTCGGCGCCAAAATTACAGTCTGACTGGCGACTGGCAAGCCGAGCCGGGCGGGGATATTGTTGCCAGGCTACGGCGAGTCAAGGTCACGCGTCGCTTTTCGGTTTAGTAGAAATCGCGTGAAAAAATAAATACACGTGATATCTCTCTACACCCCTCCTCCCCCCTTGTGATATTTCGTGATTTTTCCGAACCCCCCCCCCCCCCCCCACGTGATTAATGGACGATCCCTAAGGGATCGACTTGGCTCCAACTGGAGAGGTCGTTCCACACAAGTCGTTACTTGCGACTCACCAGGGCGTGGTAGCGGGAGGCGCCAACCCCCCCCCCCCCCCCCTCTGCCCCCTGCGCCGTAACTTTCTTTAATTAGGCGTGCCAACGCCATTTTTGGACGTTCGGCGGGCAGCTTCTGGACAGTACGGACCACGCGTCGCAATTCGCGAGTCTTCCACTGAATTGTTTCCCAGACTCGGCACTATGACATGCAGTCTCGAACGTCAAGGAACAGTTGCCTTATTTTTCTTATTTTTAAAATTGGCTGCACGTACTAGTTTTGTTTAATCTAATTTTTTTTTTTTACCTTTCTCGTCATGGCTACCGCGGACTTCCGCGCCGGGAATTGCCAACTCTACTCCTGGTGCCAGCCAATGTGATTTAACCCCGCTGTTTTGGGTAAGTGGTCGTTATATCTTCCCCCCCCCCCCCCCCCCTCCTTTTTTTGTCTTTCCCTGGGCGTAGTCTTGCCCGGCCTTAGCCGTCTGCTAACCATTCTAAGCAATTTGGGATTTTGGTTACAGGCTGGGTGCAAGAATTAGAATGGAACTTCACTGCCAAAATTAGCAGTCCGTGATTGGGCTCATGGAGTCACAAGATTCCTCCCCACACCGGTCGACATACAAGGATCTTCTTAAATCGAATTCTTCTGGACTTAAATCTACAGAAACATCCGGTGCCAGGACCGCCAGTTTTCAGGACATAGGATTTGTTTAAATTCATTTTAAAAGAAAATTAAAAAAAAAAAAAATGTAATTGTCTTTCTTTTGAGCCTGCGAGCTTACGTAAAACCAGGCTCAATTTTTAGAGATATGGTTGTTTTTCTTTCTATATGTATTTTTCGCCCCGGGGCTCCCTTCTGTTTGTTATTAATGTATTTTAATACATGTGTACTTAAAGATGAAGATAAAAGAAAAGAAAAAGCTAAGTAAATAATTTTAGTAAAAGGGCAGTTATATAAATCAAACCAGCATTCTTGTTATTTCATTATTACTCATCCTCGATCCACATAGCCTCCTAGAGTTGCTAGTAGGTTATAAGTAGAGACACGGAAATTTCGCGAATCGCGATATCGCGAAATAACACCGCAATTTACCTTAATTCGCGACAAAACACCGAAATCGCACAGCATCGAGAAATAAAACTGATAATAATGAATTAGACCACCCATGCAAGACATCGCGAAAAACAAGTAAACACGACGTTGACGGCATATCGCCATTTTTCTAAGTTTCAACATGGCCGCTTTGTAGTAATGAAAGTAAATAATGATTTACAGTATTCCCGTCACGTAATCATTACAATTTGAAACGAAAGCAGTAATTGCAATCATAAACTAATTAAAAAGAGAAAAATGTACCTGAGCATCAACACAAAGTTAATAAAAAATACCGGCGATGTTTTCAACACAATATAGCTGCCATGATTTTCAACCCGCTGTATTTACACATTAATCTTGTAGAGAAATATAAAATTTTAATTCTTCCTTTCATGTTGAACAGTTAACAACCTCATGCTTTCAACTACGTTTGACTGGCTTGGCAACCTACTCGTTAGAGCTGTAGGTGTAGCAAACCGTATGTATTCGGTACTGACTGAGTAACGGGTGCGCCATCTAGTATCGAGTAACGAAACGTTACACACGGCTGGATTTCGTTACTCGCATTTTTCGTATGTTTTACGCATGCGCGCGCATATTCGATGAATTTACGTTACAAAGAACGATGTTTGTTTATTAAGTATAATATGGAAATTTGTCGTCCAAGTTTTTTACTGTTTATAAGAAAGTATTTTTTACAAATTAGAAATATGTATGTTTTTGTTATTTATTATCGCGTATTTTCACGTTTTTTGTTGTTTTTATCTTAAAAGAGATAATATAATAAAACCGCTCTAATGAGATTTAATTGTTTCTTGGTTAACAAAAACTGTTAATTATCAAATATTGTTAATTGTTTATATTCTATTTATTATTATTTACGTGACGTCATACTGTACGCGTACGCAATACGACTCGATTCGTTGCTGCAACATAACATTGCATGTTATGCGGTATCAGAAGTAACGAGTAACGTAGCGACACGATAGTAACGAGTACTAATTGTTATAGTAACGAATACATACGGGTACACTTTTTTTCGTTACTTTTACACCTCTACTACTCGTAAACATGAACACATGACACTACGCCGATTGATAAGCAAAATCAGTGACCTTTAACTGCCGTAACTACACTTCTCAGCAAATGCAATACGACCGCAAAGCAAGTGAATACGGCGTCAACGGGACAAAGAACAGCAGCAAGAAATATTAAAAGAATACTAAGTTGAGACATGCCGTGCCGAGGCAGCGCGCTAGGCGACACCGGGCCGTGCCGAGGCAGCGCGCTAGGCGGCACCGGGCCGTGCCGAGCTGTTTCAAGCCTACAATTTTTATTTGCCAATAGTGTTGACTTTAGAGTGCAGTATACGAGTATACGCCGTGCCACTATTATTTAGCCAAGCAAAACTTGTAGGTCATAAAACCATTCTCAAAAGTTAAAGTAAACATGAAAAACCAAAACAGCGAAATAAAACCGAAATTTGATTTTTTCAAAACGAAATTTAAGGAAAAATAAAACCATTTTTACGGGACTCTAGTTATAAGTATATTCCTTTGTACGACGTCTCGGCCCCTCTGTGATAATTGTAGTGTTTTTCTTTTGTTTTCTGGGCTGATGCTTCCAAGGCTATATTTTTCACTTATTCATTTTTTGAGTGTTTATCTGAAGCCCATCGTACGTTACACTGTCAGACCCATGATTTTTTTAAACTGCACCATTCATTTAAACTAGAGGTAGGGCGATACCACACTTTCGATACTCAATTCTGTATTGTTTTTTCAGTTCGATACTTTGATACTTTTGATACTCCAGGGAAAAATATTTTCCCATTAAGTTACAATTATTACAAATAACATAAATTAGCTTTAAACTATATAAATTCCCTCTTTATTACAAAAATACAAACTGCAAACAACTTTAAATACTTGAGTATAAAAAATAGAAGCGAAATACAAACTATCTTCAAGAGAGTTAGCCCTTTATTTTCCAGTACACTTTTTTTTTACCGCGAACAAATGTAAATAAAAAGAAAATCAGAAATTTTTTCTTGTTTGTTTCATTTTACAAACAACTTATGCAACAAAACAATTTTAAATAAAATTTTAACGTGAGAAACGTAAAATACAAAACAAACCGATCGTAAGAAAACAATAACAAACTGGTATATTCAGTTCAAAGATTAATGAATGCACAAAATATCATATCCATGCCTTGGTAAAGCGCGTGCACCATTTTCATAATCATTGCTAGTTTACGCCACTAGTCTCACTTGATGCTGGCCATAGATGCTACTATCGAAGTGCACAGTCTTCCTGATACTATCCATATCTATGATGCGATAATGTTATTTTTTACTTTTGCAAAGGTAAACAATGAACTTTTTCAAAATAAAAGCATTAAAACGTAGTTTATCAGTAGGAATATAACAAAAAAAATTGTGAATTTTAGGACTTTTCCGCTTCGTAAAAACGTATGAAACGGGAAATTAATTATTTTATAAGTGTATGTTCCGGGAAAGTAAACCATTGTAAATATAGTACTTTCGGCGGGACCAAAATTAATCGGCGTGACACAGAAAAATGTATGAAACGGGAACGTATCATCGAGGTACTACTGTAGTTGTATTTTGTGCGATGTCGACTCAAAACTAAATTCAATACAAATGAACAAGCATTCCGGTATCGAAAAAATGTATCGAAGTTACAGTTTCGATACTCGATACTTTGCGATACCGTCAAGTATAGAAGGTATCGAGGTATCGAAGTATCGAAAATCCCATCACTAATTTAAACATCCTTTTCCATAGGAACATTTGTTCTGCGTAATATGAACAGTGTATTTCAGTCCTTATAGTTGGAACGTTAAGGTTTAATTAATGCAAAACCATTATTAATGCAACCATTTGATTTAGGAAGGGTATAGAAATCACTAGAAATGTTGGTGAAATTTTGCCCTTTGCATACATAGCCACTTAAAATGTTTATATTCCGTGTATTACCTTTGTTGGATTACCGTTTCTTGGATTTAGAATATGATTACTATCCTGTGTCTGAGCAGTGGTGGGTTTGCTTGGTTGCAGAAACTGATGAACCAGTACTTTGAGCGCATGCAGATGCTGGCAGACAGCGTGGAGCTGCCGCTGCGTATCCGCTTCATGCTGCGGGACGTGATAGAGCTGCGCCGGGACCGCTGGGTGCCGCGCAAGGCCACCAGCACGGAGGGACCCATGCCCATCCACCAGATGAGGGAGGAGGAGCAGGGGCGCCGGGGGGGCTACCACCAGCACCACCAGCAGCACCAGCACCACCGCGCCGAGCTGTTCGGCCCGGGCCTCAAGAGGTCGGGTCTGGAGGACGTGCTGGGGACGCTGCCCCTGTCCGGGCCGTCCCTCGCCCCCTCCATGCCGCCCTCGTGAGTTGCTTGACTGCTTTGCTAATATCTTGAGTCTTGGTTTACAAGTAAAACCTCTATTTGTGGTATTTCATGGAACCAGCACAAAATTAAGAGGTGTGTGGGAAAGCCACATTGCGGTAGTTACAGGAAAGCACCGGTACAACGAACTTCAGTTAAACGAACACTTCACTTAACCGAACTCATTGTTTGGTCCCGCCAAAAACGTATATAATAACCTTGAATTTTATTTCATCTTAACAAATTTTACGACTGTCCGTTTCTTCCTGAAACAAAAATATTCACTTGAACGAACAACCTTGAGGCAAATTTTGAAAAAAATTACCATCCAAAAACTTGTACTTTATTTTTAATTTTCTTATTCAAACGTAACAGCGTGTACGTAAACAAAAACAATAACGGAACTAGTATGTGTGCGCATGTACTGTCGAAATGAGTAGATTAATTCTCGTGTTTTGAAATAATAATGGAATGGTATTACGTCCGTTGTACGATACAACTAGTACATATTCTCGGACTTTTCGTTTTTTGGCTACTTACATCACGATAATTTTTGTACGGTACTTTGGCTAACCTGTGTTGTTTTAATTTATTTTTTGAAAGTCATTTTTTTCACCATAGTGTTTTTGTCGTGTCTACAGAAAGAAAAGAACGAAATTCTTCAAAACTTTTGATCTAAGACCTAACTATTCAAAAGAATGACCATGCTTGTCATCTTCAAATGTTTTGGAACACCACGCGTTTTGTAATGTATGCACGTGTGACTTTTCTATTGCACATGGTGGAAGGGATGACTAGAGGGCACATTGAATTAAAGAAACATGCAGAATATTTTATAGTCATGACGAGCAATAAATCCATATCCTATTTTTTTCGCTACATCTGAAGAAACGAAAGTAACGAACGCATAGTTATTGTTTACAAGTTCTTTTGTTTGTCTTCTGTTGTTTGTTTATCAGACAGTTCTTATCCAACCAGGATAAAAGAAGCAAATAAAAAGACAATTGTTCAAAAGTATAACTTTGAATACTTTGAATTGAAGGTTGAAAATTTCCTGTAAAATTATTGACATTTTGTACATATTCAGATGATTGTATTGTTTACTTAGTTTTTTTTTTCGATTCATTAATTTTGATTGTATTCATATACATATGCCTACATTTTTCATTTTTTTTGCATATTATTGTCTTTGTTTTATCTTGGGTGTGTCATAATTCCTCAGGAAAAATTTATCGTGCATGATTTACGCGTACTTTTTTCATATAATTGTCATTACTAATGGGTGTGATTTGAGGTTGGCAGCTCTGCCTACAATGTGTCTCCTGACCATAGACAAAGCATCAGCAGAGAGTATGTGAACAGGTTCTTCAAGCGGCCATAGACTAATGACCGAGATACTGAACCTTAGTACACTTAAGGTGTTTCATGTGTTTATCGGTATACATATTTATAACAATGCTTATGTTTCAGTATAAAGAACTTCAGTATAACAAAGTCAACTATTTTTTGGTCCCTTCATGTTCTTTATAGTGAAGCTTTCCTTTATTGTGCGGCTATTGCTTTACGGTAAAACAAACCTCAAATAAGTCGTAGCCGCAGGGATAAAGCAAACTAACCTCTTTAAGTTAGCGTGATCATAAACACCCAAGAGAAATAAAACTGGGTAGTTAATCACTTGTTTTTCCCAACTATTTTATTTTCCATATCTTTTAATATCTTAACCTTTAGTAGAGAGTTCAGAGGCGTATTTAAAGGTTTTTCGTAATGTCGATTTTGCTCCCTAAGTCAAAACGAGTTATAATCTTATATACACAGCCCAGTAAAGATAGCTCAAAAACTGGGGTTGTGTTGCAAAAGGTGGAGAAGTTTTGATTATGTAGTATGTTTTATGTATTGACCCCCCTCTTGAAAAATCCAAGTTTTCGACCGCCTATCACTAGGGACCCTGAAAAATGGTAAATAAAAACTACCAATAGCGGTGCAAAAAACTAGTGAAAGCGGTGTAAAAAACTTGGTAAGAGCAGTATAAAAAAAACCAGAAGTGGTGTAAAAAGTAAATTTTTTTAATAAAGTGGTAAATAAAATTTGTTTCACTTAACACGCGGGGGGACGTACAGGAAAAGTGAAAATACTTAACTGTTAAATTTAAACTTTCATTATGAGATAATATTAAAAACATCTTACTATTTTGAAAACTTGAACACTTGAACATTTAAAATTGTATTATTAATATAAACCCTTGTTGGGAAGTTGCAAAATTTGCATATCATAATTTTTTTCTTTGCATCAAATACAGCGAAACCCCTTATTTACCTTACCATTATTTACGTTTTCCCGTTATTTGCACTATATTCTTCAGGTCTTGTTTAGTTCCCATTTAGTCCCCATTTAGTCCAAACCAATACTTTCTCGCAAATTACGTCTCAAAAATCGAATCCATACCGCTATTTACGTCACGTAACAACCATAAACAACCAGAAAATACCATGGAGCTAGTAGGCCTAAAAACATCGTGAAAAACGTAACGTTTATAGTCGGCAATGAACATTTAAAATCACAAAATATACATATTTTATAACATGAAAAGTTGCTTTTATTTCTAAACATGTAATAATTTAAGGCTAGGCGTGTAAAAGTACGAGTAATTATAGCAGGAGACAATCTAAAATGCACGAGGGAAAAACTTATACTCACGAATGTAAAAACGTCGCTGCTTGTAAGTTCTGATACTGTATTTATGTCACAACTTAGCCGAAATACTGGTACGAGACTAAAACTACATAAGATAAAATGAGCGGAGTCTTGGTAACTGTTTTATTCGTATTTTATAATTTCGGAAGTATTGTACAGTTGACGCATATATTTTTAAACTAATCTTTTATTTCTGGGGATCGTAAATAATTAATTATTGGTATCAAGACATCACGATAAACGTAAACTTGAACATGTCATGGCAGCGAGAAAACTGGTGCGTATACCAATAAACTGGTATTAGAACTGGACATAACTGGTACACGGGAGGTGGAGCTTATATTTTTTTTCTGCTAAGCTCGCGTCTATTGGCTGGTTGCTGATGGCAGGTCATGAGTCTGGGCTGAGCATAGAGTGAGTTATACTTAGGGCCAATGAAAAATGGTAAATAAAAAAGGCCCATTTCGGTGAATAAAAAGAGTTATTTCGGTGCAAAATTTCGGTGGAAAAAAAAATTGTTTAGTTAGAAAAAATAACTATTTTGTCATTCTAATTTTATACACTTATATTTGTTTGATGGAATTATTGTTTTATTTGGTCAAAATTTATCAAAAACAATGTTTTAAAAGTACATGTACATCTAAAATTTAGCATGCTGCATTTGTAATTAAAATTCTCAAGATTACATACAAAAAGATAGGAAACTGATAAAAAACGTTAGTGGCTCAAGTCCATTTAGACTATCTCTGAAAATCAGCTATTATATATTTTCTGCAAACTAGTCCCCACCAAAACACTGTACTTATTCAACAGTACAGAGTATTGTTTTTTTTATTTGTCTACGTTTTTCACCGCCTCAACTGCGTGTGCGGTATTTGTTTATGTATATGTTGGCACTCTTGACCGGCATTTATTTTCGTGCGTTGCCATGACAACTACGAAAATAAACAGTCGCCTCGGTTAGGACGCCCAGATACAACAATTAGCATTTTGAAAGTTATGATTTGATTGGTTAATATGGAAGTGACACGGTTTTCTGGACTGCGTTTGGCCGATTCAGAGAAAGGAACAAAGAGTGAGTTAAGGCCTATTGACGATGGCGTCACCAGACGCATTTGTGGTCGGCAAAATAATGTGATTTTTGTCGTTTTATGGCCTTCTACGTCTCGTAAGAACGTGTGCGACGACGGAGACTGAGTAGGCGTACGTCTGAATGTAATAGTTTTCATACGTGAAATATATGGTTCTAGAGTAACTTGACGCTTAGTTCCAGAACCGATGCTTGACACCTATCTTTGTTCACCTTGTGCGATGCTCGAAATTTACAGTGTTTTTAACAGTCGATTTGCACATCATGATGCCTTTTTCTTTACTGAACACATAAAATACTTCGTCGTAATATTCTTTAGCTCTTTCGAAAACACAACTTTCGGCATTTTATATGTTTATATCCACAGTGACCACGGTAATATGACCAACATGCCACAAAAACTTTAACGGAAAACGATCATAGAATGCGAGATACATATTACATCCACTCGGAAATAAAGAACTTAAACTCGACAGACACGCACTCGTGAAAATAAAATCATAGAACATTTCGACACTCGTAACTACCAACGCCATCTGTGATTTGTCCACCAGTTGCTAAAGTGATGATGTTTATTGCCACACACTACTCTATGGGTGCTAGAGAAAAACAAAAGCAAAGATGGCGTCTCACATATAACCTCTTGTAATAATAAACGTTTTGTGCAGGTTCCAGAATGATTCAACGTGATTTTTCGCGATAAAAAAGGTTAATTTCGCGCATCACAGTAAATTTCGTTAAAACGAAATGCAGTATATTAACGTCTTATCACTACCAAGTAAGGTTATTTGTATTACACATCATGTGCAAGTGATTTTTTTAAAATTTCGCGATTTCGTCATTAACGAAATTTGACTACCCCTAGTTATACTGCACATGCGCCGCCGCGTCGTTACAACAGCTGACCGAGTACAATGACCTTTCTCCGCGTACGGCGCGCTATTGACGGTAAATTTCATCATTTTGCAGCTTTTTTTTTTTTTTTTTTTTTTACTGTTAGCATTGTGTATGTAGTCCGTATTTGTTATAAACCCTGCTGGTTGCAACTGTATTTATAATTTGGAGAGGCAAAAAATCTCCTTGAACAGCCAAAAAAGCAAGCAGAAGAAAATTTCAAATTTTTTTGTTAGGAAGTAATCAGAAAAACGTTTTGGCTTTCATTCTTTTTTTTTATTTTTGTCTAATGTGGTAAATTAATAATTGATTAAATACTAAAGTAAAATTTGTTGTTAGTGTGTTTGTACCTGCATTATAGTATGTGCTATTAAACAAAAGGAAAAAAATTCTAAATAAGGTAAACTGTACATCTTTTTTACTTTTCCTTTTATTTACACTTTTTTACTTTGTCCCCATGAAAAGTGCAAATAAGAGGTTTTGCTGTACATAAAATCCGTCAGTTGCAAATTCCTGCTGACGGTTGTGAATTGTTACATTTTTCAGCGCTTGTAACGCGTTAAGATTGGTGAATTGCAATTGTATAACTCTTGCGCCACTCATTATACATGCCCCTCCTTGTGGGTACGCCACTGCCGCGCGATGCCCATTGCCATGGAGACGCTGAAGGCATGAACAATTCAAAATCCTGTTCTCATGCAGACAAAGTACCCGCTGTTGCCTGGTGTTAACCACCCTTGGGATCTAATTTTCGTAAATGTCATTCTGCGTGACATAAGGAACATTACTGTGAAGTTTCAAGTCTGTTAAATATATATATATCATGAAAAAAGGGCAACAAAAAAACAAATTAAACACAGAGAGAGAGAAAAAAAACAATAGTTTAGGTTTGCGATTTAAAGTGATAAAAACTATTTAAATACTAATTGAACTCTTATGAGGGTACTGATTGCTTCGTTGTTAATATCACACGGGTGTTTTTTACTTATGGGAATATTAAGAATGATAAGTAGAGATGGTGATTTATAGCATTTAAAATAATGACATTTAGCATTTTGAATTTGAAATTTAGAATTTTGTAGCATTTAAAAAACACCATTTAGCCAATTCTCTCATTTTACATTACTGAAGAAAAGTATATTTTTAAAAAAGATACCGTTCCTTGCCGTTTTACCGACTTTTTTCCTTCAACCGACTTCTCGGTGAATCTTTTTTTTTTTTTTTTTGCAGTCTGATGTCCCTCAGATTTAATGTGCTTTTCAAGTAAATCTTTTTTTTTCCATTCCAGATGGCGATTACATAAATTGCGCATTAAAATATTCGTATCACTTTCCTATAACTGTTCACTTTTGTATTCATTTATGCGATTGCGAATGGAAATGACGTTTCGTCCCATTTTTACCACGAGAAATAACAGTATACAACACATTCACGAGTATGCACGTATTTGTAAACACGCAACATTCCACAGACTACACAAGAACGTGGCTTTCACGTGAAATACAGCCAGAAAATGGGACTTACAATTGTTGGCGCAATGAAGCAGAGATGTCGCAATATGGTGGCCAAAAAACTTGTACTCTGCAAGATGACGGACAATCTTCCAGCTAGTTGTTTTTTGCTTTGTTTACAATCGCGAGGCACGGATGGCCATTCTACATTCAATATTTACGAACAATACAGTAGAACTCCTGTCATACACTTTTCAACGGAGGGCACAAAAATGGTGTATGATGCGGGAAAGTGTATGAAAAGGGAATGGCAATAATAAAAAAAAATTTTCAATCTAGCAAACCAGCCCAATGTCAGATTAAACTTAAATACATAATGTGTAAATAATTGCATCATATTAATGAAAGATATGAATTCATCATTATATATACATATAATAAAACTACCAGAAATGTAAAATACAGTCCATAATCAAGTAAAGAAGTCCTTTCTTGGAGAGGGGAAAAGTCACCAAGCCTAAATTAGAAATAAAAAAATTAGGCTATTGTAAAAAGAAAAACAGAAATTTTTGCTGGTTTGTTTCATTTTACAAACAACTTTATGCAACAGAACAATTTTCAATAACATTTTAACTTGAGAAACGTAAAATATAAAACAATACGATCGTAAGAAAACAATAACAAACAAGTATATTCAGTTCAAAGATTAATGAATGCACAAAATATGAGATCCGTGCCTTGGTAAATCGCGTGCACCATTTTCATAATCATTCGCGCCACTAGTCTCGCTTGGTGCTGGCCATAGATGCTAATAGCGAAGTGCACAGTCTTCCCGATACTATCCATATCTATGGTGCGATAAAGTTATTTTCTTACGTTTGCAAAGGTAAACAATGAACGTTTTTCAAAATAAAAGCATTAAAACGTAGTTTATCAGGAGGAATATAACAAAAAAATTTGTGAATTTTAGGACTTTTCCGCTTCGTAAAAAGGTATGAAACGGGAAATTAAAGATTTTATAAGTGTATGTTCCGGGAAAGTAAACCATTGTAAATATAGAACTTTCGGCGGGACCAAAATTAATCGGCGTATGACACGGGAAAATGTATGAAACGGGAACGTATTAGGGCTGTGCGGGAAAGGATTTTTTTTTCGGGAAATTCTCGGGCGGGAAAATATTTTTCCCGCGGGAAACGGGAACGGGATCGGGAAAAATTGATTGAAATATATTAGGGCTGTGTGGGAAAGGATTTTTTTATTCTGGAAATTCTCGGTATGGAAAATATTTTTCCTGCGGGAAACAGGAACGGGATCGGGAAAAAATTGATTGAAATATATGCTTCATATCAATTTTGTATCCTATAAATATGTTTATTTTTTAAAAAATGTTTCAAAATAATTTCTTCTACTTGTTTTAATAATTTTTTGACACTGTTTGCATTTTGCGGTTTGGTTAGCATTTTTCTCATAAAATTTCCACACGCCTTTTAACTCGGACGTTATTTTTCCCGAGTTTTCCATACGGACAAAGAAAATATAAACAAATTGCAGAATACCACATAAATTCCACTAAAGATAGCCGACAAGCACCGTAAACTATTAGACAGTGTAACCAACTACCAATACCTCCAAAATGCTGAAGTTTGTTTATCTTTAAACTCAAAAACACTAAAAAATTAACTGTCCGAAAGAAAATATTATACTTTTCTACATTTCAAAGCTCTTACGGTAAATTGTATTTAATTTTACAATATAATTATTATTTTTTATTTTGGCTTTTAAATAGTGATGTGCGAGTCTCGGCATCATCGAGAACGAGTCGAGACAGAAATTTTCTCGATCTCGTCTCGAGATAATTTTTTTGGCTCGGAATTTTCGAGAATTTTGTAAACAAGAAATAGGTTAGGTAATATAATATACTGAGGCAGCATTTTGTGTTGCGTGTTGAAATAATTAACATATCTTCAACGTAACGTAGATCGAATAAAATAAAATATACTTGTTACGCTAGTATACACGATAAATTATTAAAAAGTTAAAAACGAACAACTTCCGTTCACAAGTCACTACATGAAACGGTAAACGTAAACAATGAATTGTGCTGTGGTTATCACATTAAATTACAGAAGAAAATGATTATTTTCCGTTAATAAAACCAACATTAAAGTTAAAAATAAATCATTTTCGGTATCAATATCAAGTATCAACATAAAACGGTACGGTAAAAAATAAAAATATAAACATGACTGCAGAATTCTTCCACGATTGCATTTTGTTTTATGGCCTTAGGTTTAGGCATGTGCGAAGCTTCGATAGTACAATCGAATTCGAAGTTTTTTTAATATTCGATAACACTTCGAAACGATATGAAGTATTCGCATTAAACGAAGCTTCGTCGTATCATTCAAATTGTGACGTCACGTGCGATTTATTTTCTGTTAACTTCGGAAGATCGACCTATCGCTCTAACGTGACGTCACTATCGATTAATCTAAAGTGTTGTGTAAGTAAACACAACTAAATTGCTGCATTTGTCGACTACCGTGGGTTTTTATAATTTTATCTAACGAAATTAAAAATGGATAAAGGTGCAGACGGTTCATTACAAGCGAAAGAAGTACCGTCAAAAAGAAAGAAACGTAGTGCAATATGGAATTATTTCATAGACGTTGGCGATTGCTCCGCACAATGCGATTGTTGCAAACAGTCGTTCAAATGTCCGCGTGGTAGGTTATATAACTAGGTTTTTTTTTATAATACGGGTTTAATAATTTGTGAATAGTGTACACATTGATGTTATAATTTATTATTTGGATGGTATTATCTTCACCGAACGCAATGCAACCGCTAACGTAAAAAAAGAAGAAAGTAAAACAAGTCCCATCGCAACCACTCGTGGAATGTTTACGTTTCGTACGTTTTCAGATGCCTTTAACCTAATAAAGTTTCATGTCTGCCTTTTTTTGTATAAGATTTTCGTCATGACGTTTGTAACAATGTTTTCGTGCGGTGTTTAAAGCTTTAATGATGTAATGTGCCACAATAGAAATGTGTGTGTGCCATGGATTGGTAGTGTCTAAATAGCAAATTTTCTAACATACGGTAAAACTGAATTCCCCCAAAACACGTTTCTAAATTTTTGTTAGTATTTAATTGGTTTGGGAGTCAACTTGATTTGGATGACAAAATAGCAAAAAAATGGTACAGTAAGTAATCTGTAGGATGATTATTGTTCACATTTTCCCTCATAGAGAAGTTAGTCATCTAAAAAAAAATCAACAATTCTGACAATGGTTGTTTTTGAGTAGGCTATTATTTTTCTTGAAAACCATAAATAAGTATTTTAAATGTTGCTAACCCAACAAACAATTTACCATACTTAAATTGTAACTAGGCTAACCTAACCAATGGTTTGATATTGCTGTGTCTAGGGGGCATGGACCAGGGTTAGACTCGAACTCTGGGCATGATGTCACCCATGTGGGGCTTGGCGCTGCACGCCGAAACGGATGGTACCATTATTTAAAATCAAATCATGCCGATTTATATTTGATAAAAAACAAGTAAACAAACACCCTTTTACATTTAACTCTGGTGATCCATGAACAGCCAACATGGTATTATTAATTTAAAAATAACTTCAATAAAAGTTATTATTAATGAAAGGCCTTCGGCAAGTCTGAGTCTATAGTGGCCAGTTAATATTTACGCAAAAAGGAAACAATGAAATTTTTATGTACCTGTTACACGCACTGTGTCTGCATTACACGATACATTGGTTACACAGGTTATCTGACGAGCTATCAGCCATGATGCCAGCTGCTGACTAACGAACCATAGACAACACAACACTCTCAGCGCTTACCAACCGAGCTGACAGTACATAACAGAAATAAAAAATCTATTACCTGAAAACTCACACAAAAAACACTAGGTATTATTAAAAGAAAATTACAGTAATAATAATTAAATCGAAATTAGGGTATGAGGCACTGAATCGACCGCACCCTCTTGGTGTAGTTCGTGGCACCCTCACATGCACATGACTTCTGCGGGAAATTTGAATGCCAGGAAAGGGAAGGGAAGGAGGTTAGGAGAGTGCTGGCATATCAGACAATGTCAGGTTCATTCAGATTAGAACAGTATGACCTATTTTATAAATAGATAACTTAACAGAGCCTAACGAAATGTTCAAAACTTAAACAACCAGTTAAATATTTCAATTACAGCAATGCAGTTTACTAGAATTTTCAACTAAAATGAGAGGAACTCAAAAATACAATTACTATCAGTTTTTCTTCTTCAGTTGAATACCTATCCCATAACATGAGAAGATTTTAAGGGAAATTAGGCCTCAACATCTTGCAATTTCAAATATTTTGATACTGCTTACAATAAAACTTCCATGCTAAATATTTTGGTTCGACATTTCATAGCACTTAGCTTTGGCTGATTGTTGAAGCCAATACTTGCGAACTGGTTGTATGAGTATTCCAGTGTGAAATAATAAGTTATTGCCTCGTAGCACTAACAGACTAGAGCCTATTAGTATATACATGCTTGCAACAAGGTATAGAAGGTCTAGGGTATATGATTTATGGCTTGCTCTCCCAAAAATTGGGATAAATAGTTCAAAATTATATTTATAGCAAAAAGATGAGAAACTTCAAGATGGAAAGGCCTAATCCCCCTTTATGTCTTTCCAAGGCTACCGATGGTTAAAATTGTGCAAATATGACTTTTTCCAATTTAAATACACATTTAGTACATTTTATAGTTGTACTGGTTGTACTAATGAAATTATTTACTGAAGTAAAATCAGAGCGACACATCAACAAAATTTTAATATTGCTTGCAGGCACTACAACAACACTTCAGAACCATTTGGAGGCAAAACATGCTGTGTTGTACAAGGAACTAATGAAAGACAAAGAAAAAATTCATGAGCTTGAAGGAACTTGTGCAAAAAAAAAACCAGTGCTGCAGCCTACTTTAACTGAAATGTTCAGAAGTACGCAGAAGATGTCACCATCCGACCCTAAAGCACAGAGCATAACCAAACAAATTGCCAAAATGGTGGCGACAGAACTTTTGCCGTATGAGTTTGTAGAAGGGTGTGGATTTAAAGAGTTAATGGGTCACAAAAATGTTGCACCTACATACACAGTACCATGTAGAACTACATTTTCTGAACATTATATTCCAGCTCTTTATGAGGAAACAAAACACTCTCTCAAGAAAATGCTTGTACAAGATTTACCAACAATATCATCCATAGCATTTACATCTGATGGCTGGACTTCTCGCTAAACTGACAGTTACATTAGCCTTACCTGTCATTATCTCCGACCTGACTTCACGTCTGTGTCATTTGCAATGAGTAACACTGTTGTAAATGAATCCCACACAAGTGTTCAGGTGGCTACTACCATAAAAAATGTTCTTATTGACTGGGAAATTGATCCAGCAGTGACATCTATCCCATTATTCTGCATCACTGATAATGCCCATAATTTCAGACAGGCTTCTGTGTCATTATTTAAAGATGGTTCCAGATCATGTTTTGCTCACACCCTTCAAATTGCAATTGAAAACAGTAAGAATGATTGCCCGGGTACAACCACACTTCTTAGTAAGGCCAGGAGTATAGTTGGTCATTACCGAAGAAGCACTCGTGCTAGGAAAAGACTTCACACATTCCAGGAACAGTTGAACATGCCAAAACTAGAAGTAATTCAACATGTTGATACACGTTGGTGTTCAGAGTACCAAATGCTCAAGAGACTGCTGGAAATGAAACCTGCTCTTGTAGCCGACCACGTGAACTCTGGCGATACAGACATGCTGACCGCCTTGGAATGGAAACATGCTGAAAACTTTGTTCAAGTTTTACAACCACTTGCAGAAGCCACAGAAGAAATGAGTGGAAACACTTATCCAACATTGTCCATGATCATTCCAGTACTTCACTGTCTTCTTTGTAACCTTGAATCACACATCACTGCCAAAAAAGATGGCATGACACTTGCAAGAGCATTGCATAAAAATCTAAAGTCAAGATTTCCGAACTACATGCAAGAACCCCTACAGCGTGCAGCAATGTTGGTTGATCCAAGATTTAAAGGAGTGCTTCTATCTACAATTGAATCGGAAGCCATTCTTTTGTCAGAGATAAAAAGTTTAAAAACTGATTCCAATCCTGTACAAGAGGCTAAATCTAGCATTCCAAACTCTGCACCAACATCTTCTCTATGGGCTGTCTTCGATAGTATTCCAATGCAAGAAAATAAAGATTATGATGAAGGAGAAGAAGAAGTGCGGAGGTACCTAAAAGAACCTCGTATCAACAGACATGACAATCCATTAAATTGGTGGAAAAATGAAGGTACAAAGTACCGATATTTATCCAAAGTAGCTCTGAAGTATCTGGGGGTTCCTTCCACACAAGTAAATTCAGAGCGTCTCTTTTCAGCAGCTGGAAATGTTGTTTCAGCACGAAGAGAAAACTTGCTACCTCAGCATGTCGAGCAATTGGTGTTTTTACATGCCAACTTGAAATAAAAGCTAACCTGTTGACCGGATATAAGAGCCTAGTGTGTAAATCTTTCAATGGTGTTTTGTGTGTGTATAGTATTAGTCATTTTTAAATATTTGTAGAACATACTTTGTTTTGTTTGTTCTCCAATTGAACATGGGGGTTAAATAATTTTTCCCAGTGTTATAAAAATTTATTAAACTGACGTCGTCCAGGGCTACGCCCCTCCTAAGCCCGATGTGACCCGTCCACGGCAGCACCCCTCTCCCCCCACCAGCACCCTCTATTTCAAACGTCCCGCCGACGGCGAGCGTGTGTAGGTGAGTGTGTGTGTTGCGGCCATACAAGAGGCCAGTAATTAGAGTCGGTGCGGCTTCCCCGTAAATCCTAATTATTAAATAAGAATTGTCAACCTTTATTTTATCTTTTAATTCCCAAGGGTCGTATGTTTGCAGGTCCATTTTTCTAAACAGACGTTACAGCGCCACAAGCGACCGCTAAGAGAACTACCAAATTAACTTTTCATTATTGTAATTCTTTTATTTAGCTTTGTTAATTAGGTGGAAGGAGCAGAGGCAGTAACTTAATTAATACTGGTTTACTAAATGTTTATTCATATTTCATTGTAAGTAAAAACGTAAATTGAACAGCTAACGGTAACGGGAGCGGAAGGAGGCGCCATGACATCCCCTAGCCAGGTAGTCTAATCTTGGAACCGCCCGGAGTAGGACGCGTGCTGTACCTCGTCGCCTTCAATACTTGGTAAGAACTGATCATTTAGCATCCGGCCGTGTAATAATTTTTCTGAATCGCTTTTAACCGCTTCGAGGCCTACTCCGGGTGGAAGACTCTTTAACATAAATATTTTTTCCGCTCAGACGGACTTTTGAAATCGACTGCGTTGCGAATCGTAGGTCAGGCCACGAGGTGACCTGGCCCTCCTCTAAGCTGATTCATGCCGTTGGCTTTTTAACCGCTTAATAAGTAAATATGTAAGAGGAAGGAGTGAATAAAACTCGGGCGCATTGAAGTCTCCATCTTTTCATTCTAACCACGTGTGTCCTTAAGGAGTGTATGGCGTGTGGGACGCCTAGAGCCCACTTGGGATAATTGTTTCATGGTGATAGCGTACACGACGCTGAGAGCGGGTGTTAGGGCCACCGTAGGTGAATAGGGTTGCGTGTCTCGCCCCACACGGGCGACGTCACGACCAGGAGAAAGAGTCTCGCCGGGTCCACGTGCCCACGAACCACGTGGTGGCGCCCACAACATAACATCTTTATAATTCAGCAACCCAGTGCGATAGCAATTGGCGCCCCAGAGCGTGGGGCGAGACACAACGCGCGCCAGAACAAAAATCCGGGACGTGTGAGTTGGACGGTTTGGCAGCGGGAAGCGTGAGTTGTGCGGTTTTGCGCCGGAGCGCAGCGGAGTGGCCGGCCGGCCGATAACGGGAATTCCGCCGGGTCACGTGACCTTGGAATGCGCGCGCCGCACGGACAATAACAGCAGGCAGCCAGGGGTGGACAACAGACAATGCGAAGCGAGAGCGCTTACCGGGTCGCGTGACAAGCAACAAGTGAACTTTGCAGTGCGTGTAATAACATCTTAAAGCATGGCGTCGGTCAAGACCGAAGACGTTTTCAATCTGAGTGACTTGTATTGTATGAAGTGCGCACGCCCGAGACACGTTGGTGGGGTGACGGGGGCCACGTGGTCCGACACGTGCGTGTGTTTGGAACCGCGAGAAGCGAAGGAGAGTGGGGGAGAGCGCAAAACAGGCACGACCACGGTAGAGTTCCTCAAGTGTACCGCCAAAGGATGTGTCGGGCGGGCACGTGAGGGCGGCTGGTGCCGGAACTGCCGGGCGTTTAAGCACTTGCAGTGCGCGGACGAGGCGGAAGCAGAATCCTACAAGGACGGGTGGTTCACGTGCAAGCTATGCCGCGGAATAAGGAAGTCGCCCCAGAAGGACATGGCTCACGAGCGGGACGGCGCGGAGACCGGCCACACAACCTTCACACCACGTGGGAGAGCGATCCCGGTCGGGCCGGTGGAACTGCTAGAGTTCGCGGGAAAGAACTGCGACGACCCGGGAAAGTTCGTGCGGGTGTGCGAGGACCGGCTGGGGCGCTACGGGGTCCCGGAGGCGGAGTGGGCGGAGCGCGTGGGGCGTGCCCTGAAAGGAGAGGCCAAGACTTGGTGGGCGCTCGTCGGCGAGTTCGACATGGAGTGGGCGGAGTTCGTGCGGAGGTTCCGGGCACGCTTCGCCGACTTCCGCGCCGAGATGAAAGTGCGTGCTGAGCTGTACTGCTCCGAGCAAGGCCTCACGGAGTCCGCAGAGGCGTTCGTGATCCGCAAGGTACGCCTCCACCGGCGCCTGCATCCGGCGGGCGACCCTGACGAGATCCTGGAGCACGTGGTCGAGGCCATGCGGCCTGAGTTACGCCCGCACTTGCGCCAGTCTTCCCAAGGACCCCTGGAGGAGTTTATCCGACACGCGGCCGCGGTGGAGCAGGACCTGAAGGCGGCAAAAACCTCTCGCACGAGCCCGACGAGCAGACGCCGACAACCAGAGAGCGAGGGCCCCAACCCAGCCGGCGCGCTGGTGCCATACCGACAACCGAGCAGCAACGCCAGGAACCCCGACCACGCCCAGACGGAGACCAGGGCCACGCCAGCCTGGCGGGACCGGGCCATCGGGGAGGGAGCCCCACCCAGATGTCATACGTGTCCCGGGCCGGTGTACCACTGGCACAGGGAATGCCCAGTGCGGAACCAGTTCCGACCTGGGGGAGCCCGGGACGAGCCATCGGGAAACGGCCCGACGGGGGCGGCCAGGTAAACCGAGTCACCCCCGTGCAAAACTCCGACCACGCCGACCAACCGACACCGACTGTCGCGCTCTTGGGACACGTGAGCGCCGCCGAAGGAGACCTTATCAGGGTGCCAGTGGTAGTCAACGGGCGCGCCGTCCACGCCCTGGTCGACACGGCCGCCAGCCACAACTGTGTCGCGGCCAGGATCCTCGAGACGGACCACTTCGTGGCCCAGGCGGGCCGACTTCAGCTGGCCACCGCGGGGGACGCCTGCAACACGCGAGGCATCGCGACTCTGCGCGTGCGAGTCCGCGACCAGGAGTCAACCGCAACCGCCCTGGTAGTCCCGGGGCTGCGGGACGACGTGATCCTCGGGCTGCCCTGGCTGAGCGACCAGGACGCGCACATCGAGGTGCGGACGGGGTGCCTACACGTCGGGACCCAGGGACGGCGGACCCTGCACGGCGTCGGACGACCAGCACCGCCACCGCAAATTAAGGTCAGTCTCAACCAGTTCCGTCATGGTGTTCCTCCCGAGCATCATTCCGCGATACAGAGTGTGTTGGATGAACAGTGTCATGTATTCGCCTCAGCCGACCCCTTAAAACGCACAACAGTAGCGGAACACGCCATACCAACCTACCCGCATGAACCCATATTCATACCACCAGGGAGCTACGGACACGTGGGAAGACAGACGATATTGACACAGGTTCGTGAAATGCTGCGCGACGGGATCATAGAACCCACAGAGAGCCCCTACAATTTCCAAATTGTTCTCGCGGAGAAAAAAGACGGTAGTCTGCGCTTCTGCGTGAATTTTAAACCCATAAATAAAGTAACCGTAAATGCACCGCCACCCTTGTTGAACATGGCCACCACTGTTGCCGGGCTGGGGAATGCTAAGATTTTCACGTCTCTCGACCTCAAGTCAGGGTACTGGCAAGTGCCAATCCGCCTGGAAGATAGGCCTAAGACTGCCTTCACCATACCCGACGGCCGCCGTTTTCAGTTTTGCGCAATGCCCTTCGGCTTGCAGGACGCCCCAGCCACGTTCCAAAACATGATGACGAGGGTGCTAGGGGACTACTCGGGGGACTTCGCCGCAGCTTACCTCGACGATGTCATAATATGGTCACAGACGTGGGAGGACCACGCCCACCACCTCGCGTTGGTACTCGAGAGGCTTGCCACTCATGGGTTGACGTGCAACCGGGAGAAATGCCACATCGGCACCACGGAGTTAGACTTCCTCGGGCTGGTGGTAAATGAGGAAGGGAACCGGCCGACAAAACAACAGCTTGACACCATCCTAGATAAAACCCCACCCCGGACTCGTAAACAACTTCAGCGTTTCCTAGGGCTGGCTAATTGGCTGCGCGCATTTATACCGGGATTCTCCACGGTCGCGGCGCCGATGACGCAACTATTGTCCCCGAAAAAACCTTTTAAGTGGACCCAAGCCGCGCAGGGGGCGTTCCACGAGTTGAAGAACCGATTCCGCCAATGTCACCTGCTAGCCCGACTCGACCCGAACCGCCCGATAATAGTACAGACGGATGCCAGCCAAGAGGGGATCGGCGCCATCCTGTTGCAGGAGGGCGACGACGGAGAACCGAGAATCATTGAATACGCTAGTGCTAAGTTCGGCGAGGTCGAGCGACGTTATAGTGTAAACGAACGCGAATGTCTGGGCGTGGTCTGGGCGCTGAGGAGCTACCGGGCGCACTTGGAGGGGCAACATTTCACGCTACGCACGGACAGCCAGTGCCTGAAATGGCTGGCGACGATGCAAGGGCGCCGGTCGAAGCTTACCCGCTGGGCGATGCTACTACAGGCCCTCGATTTCACCGTGGAGCACGTCCCCGGCAAAAACAACGAACTAGCCGATGAATTGTCGCGGAACCCCGACCGGACGGTAGTGGCCTGGGACGATGCCGAGTGGGACGAACTTTTGCCCCCCGCAAGCAGGACCAGGGACACGAGCACGAGGGACGAAGCCCCGCCCGCCGTGCTGTACCACATCAATGGGGAAAACTTCCCCACGCTACCCCCTGGGGCAGAGCTAGACGACCTGGAGGAGTTTGTGCGCGCCATACAGCAGGAAGACGAGGGCACGAGGAACATTACACAGAGGTGCGCAGAGGCTGAGTGCGAAGGGTACCGGGTGGTCGACGGGCACCTGCAGGCCCGCCCGGCAGGAAGCCAGTCGGAGTGGCGGACGTTCGCCCCCCCGCAGTCACGTAGGCAGGTTTTTCAGTTTTTTCACGACAACAAACTCGCCGGCCACCCAGGCACGGATGAAACCGCACGGGCTGTGAGGGAAATGTTCTATTGGCCAGGGATAGGCAGGTTCGTGCGCAACGCCGTGCGGAACTGCCGACGCTGCCAGAGATGTAAGGCGCGGCGATTGGACGGAAGGGAGCAACAGATCCCGCGCTTACCATCGGAACCATTTCACACTGTCGCCCTCGACCTAATGGGGCCGTACCCACGTACGCCCCGGGGCAAACGGTTCCTGTTGGTCGTGACGGATTGTTTCACGAGGTGGGTAGAGGCCTACCCCCTGCCAAACTGCAGGGCGGGGACGATCGCGAAAGCCCTGGAAACAGAGTTCTTTCCCAGGTGGGGATATCCGCGAGTACTACTCACGGATAATGCAACCCAGTTCTCCGGACGCAAGTGGGCAGAGCTATGTACGAAGTGGAGGGTTCGGCCGCATACCACCCCGTTATACCACCCCCGCGCAAACCCCACGAAGAGGCGGAACCAAGACCATAAAACCCAAATGAGGCTACGAGTAGGGGACGACCATACCCAGTGGGACCAGCTACTTCCGGAAATGCTCTACTGCCTAAGGCGCAGGGTGAACGGGGTGACCGGTGAGTCCCCAGCCACACTGGTGCAGGGGCGAAATCTCCCCTTGCCAGGGCAATACCATGTTGAGGAGCGGGACCCGGCCTACGAGGCGGGCAGCCCCGAAAGGCGGACCAGGGTTCTAGAAGAATCCCGCGAAGCCGCGCGACGTAACCAGGCAGAACATGTAGAGAGCAGAACCCCGCGCACGACGAGGGCCCCCGTCAGTGTCGAACCGGGCCAGATGGTGTACGTCCGACATCACCCCCTGTCAGCACGCAGGAAAAACTTCTGCGCCGGACTGGCACCGAAGTGGATCGGCCCCGTACCGGTCGTGGACGTGATTGGCCCCGCCACGGTAATGGTCAAGCTACCGGCGGGCCGCAGGGCAAAATACCACCGCGACGCGGTGCGGATGGCGGCCGAGGGAGGAGACAGCGAACGACCAGACGACGGGGTCGAAGCCATGGATCCGGACGGCGGGGACCTAAGAGTCGTAGGGGGCCCAAGTTCCTCCACCCCCTCCAGGCATGACGACACCAAAGTCCGGGGGTTCCCGGAAGAGGGAGGCATGTCACCGGTCCGGGCGACCAGGGACGCCACGCCGCCGGGGGGCGAGGACACTGGCGGGGAGGAGCAGCTCACGCCTTTCCACGGATTCCCGCGGGACGAGGGGACGGAAGAGATGGGGGAAGAATACGAGGCCCACCCAATCATCGAGGAACCGGAGGACGGAGGAGAGGAGCCGGGGGAGGCAGGATACGAGGGGTCGAGATGGCCCCTGCACATGTCCCTAGCAAACGCGACGTTCCGAGTGGTGATTGAGGAGCCTGAAGAGCCGGAACCAGGGCCAAACCCTAGGACCACAGGGGAGGACGCCACGGGGGTAATCGCAGTAGGGCACCACTACAACCTACGATCACGCCGGCCGGCACCAGCAGTCCAGTGTTGCGGGCTGTACACGGCGGGGGGGGGGGGCGAGGAGCCAGGGCACGCTTCCAGCAACACCACCCACGTCACCAGGGTCAGCACGCGCCGTGGTTACGACGACCCCAGACGCAACGCGCAGCGGTCACATCGGGCTCCTTCAGGGGGGGGCAATTGACGTCGTCCAGGGCTACGCCCCTCCTAAGCCCGATGTGACCCGTCCACGGCAGCACCCCTCTCCCCCCACCAGCACCCTCTATTTCAAACGTCCCGCCGACGGCGAGCGTGTGTAGGTGAGTGTGTGTGTTGCGGCCATACAAGAGGCCAGTAATTAGAGTCGGTGCGGCTTCCCCGTAAATCCTAATTATTAAATAAGAATTGTCAACCTTTATTTTATCTTTTAATTCCCAAGGGTCGTATGTTTGCAGGTCCATTTTTCTAAACAGACGTTACAGCGCCACAAGCGACCGCTAAGAGAACTACCAAATTAACTTTTCATTATTGTAATTCTTTTATTTAGCTTTGTTAATTAGGTGGAAGGAGCAGAGGCAGTAACTTAATTAATACTGGTTTACTAAATGTTTATTCATATTTCATTGTAAGTAAAAACGTAAATTGAACAGCTAACGGTAACGGGAGCGGAAGGAGGCGCCATGACATCCCCTAGCCAGGTAGTCTAATCTTGGAACCGCCCGGAGTAGGACGCGTGCTGTACCTCGTCGCCTTCAATACTTGGTAAGAACTGATCATTTAGCATCCGGCCGTGTAATAATTTTTCTGAATCGCTTTTAACCGCTTCGAGGCCTACTCCGGGTGGAAGACTCTTTAACATAAATATTTTTTCCGCTCAGACGGACTTTTGAAATCGACTGCGTTGCGAATCGTAGGTCAGGCCACGAGGTGACCTGGCCCTCCTCTAAGCTGATTCATGCCGTTGGCTTTTTAACCGCTTAATAAGTAAATATGTAAGAGGAAGGAGTGAATAAAACTCGGGCGCATTGAAGTCTCCATCTTTTCATTCTAACCACGTGTGTCCTTAAGGAGTGTATGGCGTGTGGGACGCCTAGAGCCCACTTGGGATAATTGTTTCATGGTGATAGCGTACACGACGCTGAGAGCGGGTGTTAGGGCCACCGTAGGTGAATAGGGTTGCGTGTCTCGCCCCACACGGGCGACGTCACGACCAGGAGAAAGAGTCTCGCCGGGTCCACGTGCCCACGAACCACGTGGTGGCGCCCACAACATAACATCTTTATAATTCAGCAACCCAGTGCGATAGCAAAACTTAAAACAATGAAAACTTTTTGATGATTGAAAAGAACAGTGATTAATTTAAGATGTGCAATTGTGTACATGTACATGTTTTTATGTAGAGATTTTTCAAAATGAATTACATGCTTCATGTTTGTAAATAGAACTTAAATTAAAGCTGGCATTTTATTTAATGTAGAGCATTTTTACACTCTGTATTAATGGGGGTTGAAAGTTGATATTAAAAATAAAAACTTTTTTTTTTTTATGGTTTTGAAAAGCAACTATTCGCATTCGATTCGAATTCGCACAAATAGTTGTTATTCGCTTCGCAATTCGCTTCGCAATGAAAATTTGACATTCGCACATATCTACTTAGGTTATACACACGGCCAGCAGTATATAACAAGCAACATGATGTTTAAATTGCGGTCCGTATCGATAGTGACATATCGATAGTGGCGAATGTTCAGACTTTCATGATCAAGTACCGTCCATGGCTCAAGGAAACTGTATAGACTATGGAGTCAATAACGTATGTTTACATACGACAGTAGGCAAATAAACTTAAGTGTAAAGGTAAAGTTGTAATTGCAATTGCAATTGTGGATACTTGATAAAATTATTGAATAATTTTGTATGTTTGTCAGATTATTGAGTTTTACTTTTTTGGATCATATTATCCTGTTAACTAAAGTACAGATTTCTCGATCTCGACTCGATTCTGAAGAATTTTTAATTTGCTTTCTCGATCTCGTCTCGAATTCAAAAAAGTCTTTCTCGCACATGCCTACTTTTAAATCTCCGAAAATATGACAAAGAAATACGTGATCCGATCAACAGGAATCATTTATGCTTTGTTTATGGCCTGTTGGCATCCAAAGGAAACTGATTTTCGAACATCTTGTGATGTTTGATAAAGAAAAATATTTTAAATGTGTTTTAAATCGGCAGAATACTAATTATGACAAAATATTAGTAGTGTCTATATTTTAGTTAAGATAATTAATGGCATAGAAAATTCGGGCATTATTTAATGCAAAACTGGCGTATTGCTGTCATGTTTGACAAGTTTCTCTCGTGAGTAGAGTTGAGATAAAACCATTTTCACGTATTTTTGTTTGTTTTGCTATAAACATCAAGTGAGGCATTCATTATTTTTAATGCTGTCGTATTTCGGGTATGTTATAGGTAATTACGTACGTATGTCAGACATTATGAAAACAAGTTATCATTAAACCTGGAAAAAAAAAGTTTAAAGATTGCTAAAACAGAATAAAGATTTGCGGTTTTCCTTCTTTCCAGCACTGTAAATGTTTATTTTGAAGGAAATGTGTACAGTAGAACCCCTGCCATACACTTTTCAATGGAGGGCACAAAAATGGTGTATGATGCGGGAAAGTGTATGAAAAGGGAATGGCAAAAATACAATTTTTTTCCAATCTAGCATACCAGCACAATGTCAGATTAAACATAAATACATATGCGTAAATAATTGCATTATATTAATAAAAGATATGAATTCATCAATACATATATGTATTTATAAAATAAAACCACCAGAAATGTAAAATACAGTCCATAATCAAGTAAAGCTGACATGAGAAACAGTGGCCTTACAAAATGTTATGAAGTCCTTTCTTGGAGGGAGGGGGAAAAGTCACCAAGCCTAAATTAAAAATAAAAATAAATTAGGCTATTGTAAAAAAAATCATAACTATTTGCTTGTTTGTTTTATTTTACAAACAACTTTAAGCAACTAAACAATTTTCAATAAAATTTTAATTTGAGAAACGTAAAATACAAAACAATCCGAACGTAAGTAAATAATAACAAACGGGTATATTCAGTTCAAAGATTAATGAATGCACAAAATATGAGATCCGTGCCTTGGTAAAACGCGTGCACCATTTCCATAATAATTGCTAGTTTGCGCCACTAGTCTCGCTTCGGTGCTGGCTATAGATGCTACTAGCGAAGTGCACAGTCTTCCTGATACTATCCATATCTATGGTGATATAAAGTTATTTTCTTACATTTGCAATGGTAAACAATGAACGTTTTTCAAAATAAAAGCATTAAAACGTAGTTTATAAGGAGGAATATAAAAAAAACATTTTTGAATTTTAGGGCTTTTCCGCTTCGTAAAAACGTATGAAACGGGAAATTAATGATTTTATAAGTGTGTGTTCCGGGAAAGTAAACCATTTGTAAAAGTACTTTCGGCGGGACCAAGATAAATTGGCGTATGACACGGGAAAATGTATGAAACTGGAACGTATCATTGAGGTTATACTGTATTAGGTTCATTAGCTGATTGATTTGAGGTTATGTTATATCTAGTAAAGATAAACTTAAAATTCCCGAAAATTTCGGGAAATTTATTTTCCCTCCCGACGGGATAAAAGCCTCTATGTTCCCGAAATTTTTCCCGAATTTCGGGATCCCGCACAGGCCTAGAACGTATCATCGAGGTTCTACTGTAGTAGTTGTGAATGACGTGACAATAAGATACTTGTGCTGAATACGCCATAAAATGATGGTTTCTTTTGATTCTGAACTGAAACAAAATACAATCGGTAAATAAATTGTGTAGAGTGAAGACGAATCTACGTTTTTTTACCTTGATTTCGCATTTATCTTGGAATAGTCTAGATTTAGCATTTTATAGTGAAAAGAATATAATTTAGCATATTTTAGCATCTATTTAGCAAAAACTAAAAATCACCATCCCTAATGATAAGGCATCTAGTGCGTGGCAACAATGTTAATAGCCAATAGGAAATAAACTTCTAGCGCCTGCGGCATTGTCAACACACACTTCGTACGTGTACTGCATGTTGTATCGAACCCCCTCCAACGCATTTGATTCTAAATTGGACTTTTAGTAAGGATCCCTAATGTTATTGATAATATAATATAGCCTATAGCCTTCCTCGATAAATGTACTATCCAACACTGAAAGAATTTTTCAAATCGGACCAGTGGTTCCTGAGATTAGTGCGTTCAAACAAACAAACTCATCAGCTTTATAATATTAAGTATAGATTTGAAGAAGAAAAAAATCATTTCCAGGGTCTTTGATGTTACTAAGTTAAGTATCTCTAATTTTTAGGGCCCTGTCAATATTATTTGACCAAGTGTGAAATGATTACTCTATATAATTTTTATGTTTAAGAAATTTTCTCACTATTTTCTGCATGGGTAGAGCGAATATATTAAATGGTTTTATGCGAAATCGACCCCAAACCGCAAATATGAGAAATTCGCCCCAAACCGCGAAATGTGCAATAATTTTCCTAACCAAAAATAACACTCCAATAAGGCATTAAATTGTAACTACCAACCATCAGTCCGTTAGTACCAGTTTGTAGAAAGATGGTTGTTATCCCACTCAGTGTGGTTAATGCATTAAAAATTAAGTATCACAAACATGATTATTTCACGCACCTCACGGGAGAGGCCTGTGTTTGGAGATAGGTTAGTATCTGTTTACTTTATTTTGGTTAATAGGCATCTCTTCCAGATAACACGTAATGTAAAGAACTGACTGGTTTTAAAACTAAAATACACATGTTACCAAACACGTGAAGATTCTTATCTGTGTCATATTTGTTGTATCCTTAGCAAACTACATGTAAATGAAAACTGCACAGATAAAATAAATACACATGTTATTAAAATTTATAACATTAAAACAACTTGATAATTAATTGACTTTTCCTGTAACGCAATTTAATGCATTGGTTTTCTTTAACTATTTTTGAAGTGTTGGCACACGAGCTGAACAAGCTATTTTTCGCTCCAATTCCAGTATTTACTTTTTTCACAAATACAGGATTTGTTTACAAATGACGTACATAAACAAAATATTAATTTTTTAATCGTGCCGATAAATAAAGCTACTTTAGCATCACGCACGGATGATTTTAAGAAGAATGGATTGTAGGTCAGTGACAGAAAAATACTTTTTTGTAAATATTGTAACAGCAGTTTGGAGCATGAACGCAAGGACACGGTAAACAAGCATATTATCAGTGAGAGCACGTAAAAGCTAAACAATCCTAATCTACTCTGAAACAACATCTTTCTATCCCAGAAGCAGGGGTGGTACAAATGTGCACAAAAAGAAACCATAAAAGATTTTGTTCTCGTAACTGTTGAAGCCTCTGTGGTTTCAGGTATTCCTCTTGAGAAACTTGACAACAGCAGATTGGATGAGAAAAAAGTACGTTTCCCTACAGAAATCAAGCAGCAGCTCTTGGGGCAAGATGTAGTCATACTAGCTGATGAAACAACCTACAAAAGTAACAATTATGTTTTCAACATCTTCTTTAAAATTTGGGGCCCAGGTGCTGAACAAGATGTTATCCTAGGAGCTTCTTGTGTCCTTGATGCCGCAAATACTGTTTGTTGTTCTCGGTCAGTGATTGACGTGTGCTCTTAAGTACGAAGTAAAGGAGGAAAACATAATAATTGCATATGTTACAGACAGTGTTAGGTACATGACAAAATATGCTGGCACCTTTAAAGTTATACTTGGTGATCACATGAACCACTTACAATGTTGGGCCCATAAAGTAAACATAGTCGGGTAGATCTGGCAAAACAACTTGGAGGAGCTAAACCTCTGTTTGCATCGTAAAAATGGCCTTCCTTAGCACCAGAAAGAGGAGGCACGCATACCTTGAATTTCTTTTCTAGAAACAAAAAAAAAAAGGCTCCGATCAAGTTGTTCCTGATGCCAGTGGTTACATGATAGAACACGTGGTTTGAGTCTGTTTCATACCTCACACTCCATCTGCATGACATTGTGGAATTCTTTGAGCAGCTGAATTAAGATAACGCTGGTGTTAAACATATCAAGGGACTCCAGAAGGAAGAGTTACAATGTCTTGAGACCACTCTACTAGCCACAGGCTACATCACACTTCAAAACCGGGTTTTAGAAGAGCAGAAGAAACTGCACGTGAACTACATAGACATGGTGGACATACTCTGTGGAATGAAAGCGGATTATCCTGAATTGGCAGCTGCTGCTTTAAAGTTAATAGTGATACCTGTAACTACTGTGGACTCGGAAAGATCTTTTTTGAAGTATTTGGTCGTTGTGACAGATCTCTGAAACCAGAGAATGCTGAACTGCTGATAATGGTGGTTTTCTCCTGATCTAAATGATATTGCACACAAATAACTAAATTTTAACTGTACTTTCTCTTTTCATATATCTGTGTTTCTCCCAACTCACTAATATTACAGAAGAATTCTGAATGTTTCAGTTGTCAGTTTTTGTTTAATCTTATCACCATAGTATTGTTTTATGTACATATCTTCAGTGTCTAAGCACAAATTGTTCAAGCATTCGATCAACACAGCTGTACTTGGCGTGTACAAGTTATTACTAGAGACATGCAAAAGGTGTGTTTATTTTGTGATGAAAAGTGGTGTTATTTTCCCTTAAAATCGGTGTTATTTTTACCTAAAAGCGTTTTTTTTTTTTTTTTAATTTTTTGCGATTTCAAGTGTAAGAAATATGAAGAGAACATTGTAATATAATTGCACCATCAGTTGAAACATTATAAATTAAAATTACACAAATATAGGTTAAAAAGACACAAGTTTAAGAACTCAGATTCTAAATTAAGTCAACCCAATAATTTCAGAAACAAAGTACTTTGACACAACGTTTAACTTTCAAATGAAATAATAGCCATTGTAGCTAAATTTTCTTATTTCAAATTAGTTCTCTTGTCAGTGAGAACATTATTGTATTGTAACAAGAAGCGTTCCGAATCAACGTTTGCACACAACATCCACACTGCTTCCAGGCACCTGTCAGAAAATTCAGGTTGTGAAAGTTTTACAACTTGAAGTGCCTTCACTACATCCACACTACTTTCCTTCATTTGTTTCTCAACTATCTGTTTCAACTCTCCAAAACCGGTGATCAGCTCCTGGCGGTCCATTTCTTTCAGAGTAGAAACGTTACACAACTTAGCAAGCAAAATAGGGATCATGTCTGTAATCAAAATATTTTTTTGGATCAAAGGCAGTTAAGGGTTTTCAAAGTCAATTCTGCTTGGATCTGTAGCCATCAAGCTGGTAAGCTTCACCAGAGATTTTGTAGACACTTGCACTACACTTATTTTCACAGCAGCTGCTTTCGTGGTGTTCATGTGGTCCAAAACTGGTTTTGTTTTGTCAAAAAAATGCACTGCTTCATGTTTTCAAAGTTGCATTGCATCTTGGTAAGCTCGCCATGCAAAATATTAGCATTTGGGTATCTCCAGCCTTCTAGCCTCGTTATTAAAGTATTTTCGGATTTAAAAAAAGTTTTTTAACACATATCGCCCAACTACATATTTACCCTCGCATATAACCCACGATCACGAAATTCGTGCTCACGAAGTTTGGTGATTGCTTGAGGTTTCGGCATATTTTACACTTTCGAACTTCTGCTGAGAAATATGAAGACGTTTTCTATCACAAACTACAGTTTTTATAAAATAGTTGCACTGTATACAACATTTTTAAACAAAAATTATCATTCTTAAAAATAAAACGTAATTGTTAAGTCTGTTTACAGTATAAGAGAACAAATTAAAACAGTTTGCATTGTCCATAGTAGATGCAAAATGAACAGTTGAGCGTAATTTATAATTTGCTTCGCGACACAAGCACTGTAATGCACAAAATATCCAACAAAATGGCCGTACATTACTCTTTGACTCTGTAAACGTGCCTTCGAGAGAACGTGAGCGTATTAGTGCATGAGAGCAGTTCGCCAAGAACACGTCGTATCAAATAAATAATAAATCGTAAACATTGGCAAGTGTAGTCTTTACGTTGATGGTGTTATCAGTGGTGACAACGGCTGTTTATTTACTTTTTTTTAAGTTACCAAACGGCGGGAAAGTGTGGTTATTCGTGGTAAACAGACGTATTTCGCACAAAAAATTAGCGGTATCAGAAATTATGTAAAAGTGAGGTTATTCGTGTTAAACTTACAAATTTGTTTTATCGTAAATGCGAATTTTGCATGTCCCTAGTTATTACATGTGTTTTAACCAGGGTTGGGTCAGTAGAATATACAGCGTAGAATATGTATATTCTACGCGTATATTCTACTGTAGATTATGTAATGTAAAATATTGAATTTTCTACATATTCTACATATTTTTACAGCCTGCTTTTAATGAGTGTCTTTGCGTACATAAATTAATATGATATGATTGCTATAATTCTTTTGAGTTTTGTAAGAAGTAATTTGACGTACAATCGTACAAAGCAGGTACCAGGTCTAGTACTATTCTGAAAATGATTCATTTCCTTTCATTACAAAGATACAAAATCCCAGCTAAACATTATTAATACTAAGTGGGAGAATCATTCTTGATTAAATAAATTTCCAGTGAAACAGCAAGAAACTGTCCTTGCAGGAAAACAAATTGCTACAAATACAGTTTTTAGACATGAGAAGCAGCAAACATAACCTCTCATTTGGAATTTAAAAAAAGTTGGCTTTCACTACCTATGTGATTCAAGCCTTTTCACTGCAGTGTTCTTCAGTGTCTTTTCACAAACAGTGCACAGTGCCACACTCTTATTATTTTCTTTGGCATACTTAAATCTTTGCCGACTCCATAAACTATGTTTAGGTCTACCTGCCATCTTGTATTTACTGTTTTTGTGTTGGTGAAAAAAAAAAGCAATAGTATGTTGACAGTAGTACCAAACCAACTGAACAGAATTTATTTAACTTATACTGAAGTCTAACTTTGTGTTGGAGACACATAATAATAATAATAATAATAATAATAATAATAATAATAATAATAATAATAATAATAACGATTGACAATTAAAACTTTTACTTGGTTGGTCTGACTAGAGAGTTCCAAAAAAAAAAAAATTGTTTTATACATTTTTGTGTTGTTTATTCTGTGTAATGTACCTGAAAGTCTGATACACTCCTTTGAAGGTATGTCCTATGTAACAACGTCTTTTTCTATGTATTTTATGAATACTTTTAGCTGTTGAAACACTTGCACTGCTCAGGGTTGTCTAGGCTGCTTAGAAGAGCTCAAAGATTAAGTGGACAATTGAGTGTCTTACTAGGCCCAATTGCGAAAACAAAACCATTTTTAACAGATCTGGAAATGGCAGATTGACAGTTCTAGGGCACCATTATTAATAATTTAGAAGTCAGATTCTGGGAATAACTTTAAAGAATATTTCAACTACCTGAAAGGTAGATTTACATTAATTTCTGAATATTCTAAATATTCTGCGTATATTCTACATTTTCTACACTATTTTCTACACGTATGTAGAATATTAATATTCTACACAATCATTACCCAACCCTGGTTTTAACTTTTTATGATGATAAAGACAAAATTCACTTCTTTATGATGAAAAGGGTTTTTTATAACACCATATAATCTTGCTCTCTGCATAGGTATTTGAAAGGCCTAGAGAAGGGATTAAAATCCACAGACAAACAATTTTTTTATCTGTACAATGTTATACCAAATGAAAAAATATGTAGTTTGTGTGTGGGGCTTGATCCTTTGTTCAACCTAAATTTCTGCGCAGGATCAGTTTTAAAACATAAAAATAAATATAGTTGAAATTTAATTAATTAGTTTTTATACTACCAGTCTTTTAAATGAAGTAATTGTAACATACTTGGAAAAAAAAGACTTTAATAAATGTACGAGCAAACAAATATGACATTCCTTCAATATAATCACCAGCATAGTCTTGTACCATTTGCCTAATGACAGGAAGCTGTAGAATACCAGTGGTGAGGTGGTGTTTGTTGTCAGCGACAGAGCATCCTACTGCTTGGATCACTGTCACATCATGATGTTGAGGAATGGATTACTGACCTATGTGGTGCAAATCTGCAGTCTCGGTCCGACCAGCATGAAATTTCTTTGACCCATTGTGCAACCATCCTACACATTTACTCCACAGGCTTCAGATAATCCTTGATAAAATTGTCAGAGCTGCCAACCATTACGTATTTTCCGTAATTATTACGGATTTTAACCCCGAATTACGGAACATAGCTGGTTTATTACGGAAACGAGGCTTTGTGCTGCATGGTAACGGAGAAAATTCCGTTTCTGCTGTGCGTGGTTCGTGAACGCAGTTTGAATACATCGCTTGGTTGCTCAAATAACGGAACTAGTAAGTGTGCGCATGTACGATGTACTGTCGAAATAAGTAAATAAATTCTCGTGTTTTCAAATAATAATGGGATGGTATTACGTCCGTTGTACATTACAACTCGGACTTATCGTTTGAAGGCTACTTACATCACGATAATTTTTGTACGGTACTTTGGCTAACCTGTGTTGTGTTAATTTATTTCTTGCAAGCCATTTTTTTCATCATAGTGGTTTTGTCCGATTTTTGTCGTGTCTACAGACTTGAAATTTTTTTATGTTTTTCGATAGTGTTGTGTTCTTCAGTGCCGGTTGTAGAAATGAAGCGTGTGACAGAATAATGTGTATGTGGTGGGGGGGGGGGGGGGGGGGGGGGAAACACGCAAGTCTTCAGAACTTTCGACTTAAATATTCAAAAGAATGGCCATGCTTGTCGTTTTCAAATGTTTGGAACGCCACGGTTTTGTAATGTATGCACGTGTGACTTTTCAATTGCACATGGTGGAAGGGATGACTGTAGACGGCATATTGAATCAAAGAAACATGCAGAACATTTTAAAGCCGTGACTAGCAATAAATCTATATCTTCGTTTTTTCACTACATCTGAAGAAACGAAAGTAACGAACGCAGTTATTGTTTACAAGTCCTTGTGTTTGTCTTGTTGTTTGTTTACATGACATTTCTTACCCCTCTGCTTTCTCCCGTCACAGCTGCTGACGTCACTACTTGAGTCGAATAAACCAAGTTCCAGGTTACATTTGAATTACCCTCGTACTGAAATGTTTAGTATGATTTTCTCACATTGTTTTTTTTTTTTTCAATTAAATTAGTTCTATTTTTTTTATTTAACTCTGGATTTTATTATTTATCTTATAAAAGGCAAGTAAAAAGACAGTTGTTTTAAAGTTTAACTTTGAATACTTTGAATTGAAGATTTAAAATATCCAGTAAAATTATTAATATTTCTTACATATTCAGATGATTGTATTGTTTAAATAGATTTTTTTATTCATTAATTTGCATTGTATTCATAGTTTTCTTTTTCTTTTGCATATTATTGTCCTTGTTATATCTTGTGAATGTGTTATAATGCCCCAGTAAAAATTTATCGTTCATGATTAGGGCCTGGAATTTTTCGCGATCGCGAATTTTGCGAATATTCGCGCAAATTTCGCATGAAAATGCGAAAAGTACATTCGTGAAAACCACAACATTTATATATTAAACTGCGAATATATCCCCTAAAAGTACCATTGCAGTAGAATTCCGCTGATGCCACCCTCTTCTGATGCGTCCATTCCGTTTATAGGACCGTTTTTTTGAGAAACCGTGAAAAATTTTAGCAGAGAAAGTCGAAAATTTTAGTAAAATCGGCTGAAAAACAAGTTTGTTACACTTTGTTGGGCGCTATGTGTTCACATTTATCTTGGTGAGAGCTGTACTGTAAGCAGGCAGGCATACAAAAGACAGCTAAAAATAGATACCACCCCCATATCTGCCAACTTGTACGATTTTCCCGTAATTTGTACGGAAAATAATATATATTACGATTGTACGGAAATTCGGAACATCTTACGATTTTTGTCTGTTAAAAAATGCAGTATAATAATTTAGTGCCCATATAAATATACCGTTTGAGCAGCATTTGTTATTGTTTAACAACATGGCGTCCGCGATAATATGAGAATAATGGAGTCAATGAAAAATCGTTCCGAAAAGAAAGTAATTTTTGTAAGTTTCGTTGGTACACAGCAGGTTGGATGGCAACTGATCTTGCTAATCTTTTGTGCGGAATAGTTATGAAAGTAATTTTTGTGAGTTTTGTTGGTACACAGCAGGTTGGCTGGAGATAAGTGAAAACGACTTAACCGTTTATATACGAGTGCGGTAAATATTTTATAAGTTAGCGCTTGTACGAAACGTAAGATACTATGATTTCATAATGGCTACGAGTAGTAAAAAACAATATGGACAGGTGTTTCGGTCATCTTACTCAGAATTATTTCCTTTCATTACTAAGAGTGAAAAAGGCTCTAATTTTGCGTTTGTAGTGTTTGTCGTTGCGACATTAATGTTTCCCATGGCGGCAAGCACGATATTTCCTATCACGTCAAGAGCTTGAAACATGCAAATAACGCGAAGCTTGCAGAAGAAAACAAAAAAAAATCAGTAGTTTCTTTTCCGTGAACCGTAACAGTGACAGTGATGTGATTAGGGCGGAATGTTATTTTACAAGCTTTTTAGTGGAACATAACCTTCCATTCAGCGTCACAGATCACGCCGGGCATTTGTTTTGAAAAATGTTCCCAGGGTCTGATATCGAAAAAATGTACAGCTGTGGGGCACTAAAACTGCAGCAATAGTAAAAGAAATGGCTTCCAATACTACTATTTCAGTAGTAAAGTGCTTGCAAAGTGGCCCATATACACTAGCTACTGATGGAAGCAATGACACAAGTAATAAGTTATATCCTTTCGTGGTAACTTATTACAACCCTGACTGTAGGTTAGTAACTAGTTGTGTTTTGGCCATACCTTCATTGGAAGGTGCTTCCACTGGTAAAAATATTGGGCAGTTATTGCTATCAGAACTTGAAAGTATGAATGTGCCAATTCATAATTGTATAGGTTTTGGCTGTGATAATGCAGCAGTTATGGTTGGAGTTAAAAATGGTGTTATTTCTGTATTAAAAGAAAAACGGCCAAATTTAGTAGTCATAGGTTGTCTGTGCCACTTAATTAATTTGGCTGCAGAAAAGGCTTCTGCAAGTTTGCCAGTGAGGGTGGAAGAAATACTTGTAGACATTTATTACTTTTTGGAAAAAAGCTCCAAAAGGAAGGAAAGGCTGCGTGACTTTCAAGGTCTCCATGATAATGAAGTTTTAATAAATTACAGTAACTTTTTATTTAACTTTCGTATTTTGGGTAGAGACTTGGTGTTATCAATTCAAAATAAACACGTGTTTTCCGGATCACTTATTTTAAACATCGCGTCTGATTTACGCTATAGATTTGTTAGTTTGGATATCTTACTGCTTGCACTCCTAACAAGTTGGCAGGTGTGCACCCCTCTAGACTGTCCACGCGGCAGTGTCTAGCCGAGCGAGCTCGGTGCGTCCACTATGGCACGAAAAGCCGTCTCAGCTGTCATGTTATCTTACCCTCCCGGCCCACACGAAAAGCTGCTGAGGTAGCTTCTGCTCTGCGAGAGCGTAAGAAACTCGTCCAGCCAGGCTGGCGTTAGCGGCGGCTTGACGTCATACGTGACACGATGCTTAACTCTCCCATCCCCTGCTAATTCTTCAAGGCTCATCCCTCCCAGAGCCACAAACCATGTACTGTGGCCGGCAGTTATCTTGGCGTGTCTCAGCGCGGGGGTGCGGGGACAGCGGGACCGGAGAAAGAAGAGGGGGTAAGCAGGCGACACGTAGCCGAGAGCCGTGTAGTGGCTGTTAGGAAAATATCGCCCTTCAGTGTATACCCGAAAATGGAATGCGAAGGTGGCAGCTCGTAGAGGCGCGGTAAAGTGATACATAGCGGAGAGCGGGAAATAATAAAAACCGTGATGCAGTTTTGTGATGAAGAAGTGAAAAATAAATGTCTGCTTGAGCCTTTACAGAGACAGACGGCAAGAGCAGCGAAGTACACGGGTGTGAGTGAACGGTCCATAGTCAGGATTCGTAAAGTCAGCAAAGAACAACCACATGACCGACAGACTACGCCAGGAAAAAACAGATATTTTAAGTATTTAATAAACAATGGAAATATATCTGTACTACGTTACTGTTACGTAGTGTATAGTGGAGTAAAATATTTGGGCAGTTAGGGTGTGTGTGAGTTGGGCGGCTATTAACAAGTAAGGTTTTGATAGCCTATTGTGGAGAAATGATGAGTATGAAGCATTGACGAAATGACAGAACGGGGAAAACGGGAGTACCTAGAGAAAGTAATAAGAATAGTAATAATAGTAATTAATTTTAACTTAATTTTGTTTTTCGTCACCTAATACAATCAATTATCATGGAAAGAGAACTTCATACTTACATTAAACAAATCATAAAATATATATGAGGTTTTGAAGGTTATAATATGCATTCTAAAGTGGAAGTACAATGCAAATTGTATTTACATTTATAATAAGTAATCGATTATAGATGCATTAAAATATAAAGCCACACATACACAAGCATTTTTTAAATGCCATTAACGTTGGTAGTCAGGTGTTTCCTAAACGACTGACATGAAGTTAAAGCAGCAAATATAACATAACAAGCTCCATGTTTACTTAAATGTACATCCAGCGCTAAATTGAACGTTTTAGGTACGGAAACCGGAGAACGATAAGGGCTAGACTGGCTCCTGCGTCAACTGTGAGATAGCTTTCGCGCGGAGAGCTACAATTGCGTAATGTTTTGGTCGTTTGCTTTTTCTTGTAAGACTTTGTTTTAATTAACTTTGAGAACACAATGAATTGAGAAGCATAGTTAAATATTTATTTTACATACTAAGTGACCTAGTTTTCCAAAATAAATCGTGTCTGGTTTTCGCTAGTTACTGAGTTAACATTTCAATTAATTTTGGTTAGCATAATAATTAGCAGACACCGTAAGTATATTTCATGGGACAAAGTAAAACGTTGCAGGTTTAGATAATAGTTTGTTACTTTTCCTGACAGATGAGTACGAATATTCGAGCACAACCACTGCAATTTACACAATGTTACACTTATGTAATACAAGTACAATTCATAGGATTTCGCTCACTTTTGGTTTGGTAACCCAGCGCTCTTAGCAAAAAGGCCTTACCGCCCCCACGTACGTGGATACAGACTTACGTAGTGTAGGAAGTCACGCGCCGAATGTATTCTGTTCTGCTAGTACAAACCTGGCCGCTGACCTTGACAATAGGGTATCGCTTTCTCTTCGCCCTCCCCTCCCCTCCAGACAGGACTAGGGAGCTCAGACGCCAAGATATCTGCCGGGCATAGTAAAAACACCCCCCCCCCCCCACCATTTTTTTTTCCATCTAACATTTCAACACATTCCCTCCCTTATTTCAACCTTCTGCGTGAGAAACTGTCAGCATCCTCCTCCCCTCCCACACCGCGTGTGCCAAAAGCCAGGTTGTATAGTCCATTCTCGGTAAAATAAATATTTTTATGGGCTTATACGACTGTCCTTCACCGTTAGTAAATAATTTATAAGTTAAGTTATTATGATACAATTTGTTTTTTAGTCACACAGCAGTTTCTGCTGAAAAATCACTAATACCTCAAATTTTATTGAATAGAAAAATTTAGCAGGGCCGTAAATATATTTATTTTACTGCATAGTTACTTTTCCAGCTGCATTCCAACGTATTTTTTTTTTTTTTTTTTTTACCGTGTGAAGAGACGTGGACAAGATAATTGCTTGAGCTGTCAAAATAAACATCGTTGACAGCAAGGGCGGCCGCGCATTCTGTCGGTCTGTCGCTGTGATTATCTACTCCAAAAACATGTCACAGCATTTCAGGATTACATTGTTCTTATATCTTTCGTTTATAGCCGAATGTTTTCTACCTGATCCACACAAGTTCCTTCGCCACGTTTTGAACAAAAATAACCACCAGCCGGCTAGCATAGCCGAACTCAGGTGACGCGAATTCACTTAGCGCGAGTATTTATCAGAACCCATTATTCAGGGTATGCGAGTCCGAGGTGTAATATGAATTTAAAAAAGTTGTCTTTTTTACTCCATAGACTATTTGATAATGAAATCTATGCGAACAAAGGTGATTTTTTTATGTATTTGGATATATTTGGTGGGGGGGATTGGCCCTAATTCTCGCGGGATTCTATGTTTTTGCCGATCACTAATACTCACGTAAGTTTAAAGTATCATTTATCCCAAAAAATTCCATTGACAAACACCTAAATTCGGCTAAGCATGTGGCATCGGCAGCAGAAAAAAAAGAAAATTTGTAGTTGCAAACATCTATAGCAACGTGTCTGTTTTGTGTAACTGTTTTGGATTTAATTGGCTGTATTATGCATATTAGTCTTTTCCTAGTATACATGGATTGTTTATTAAATATGTAAACTATTTAATTCAATAACTGCACAATTTAGTCTACATTTAAACTACCGGTAAAATTTCCAATGCATAACGAAAATACCGACTTTAAACCACCGCTTTTCTAATATGAAAGTACCGCTTTTTGCATACTGAAAACACCGAAATTTTCTAGGCCCTATGCATGATTTACGCTTACTTTTTTCATATACCTAATTGCCATTACTGGTGGGTAGGGACCCCAGAAAATGGTAAATAAAACTGGCTCATTTCGGTGTAAAAAAAATGACAAAAGCGGTGCAAAAAAATGACAAAAGCGGTGCAAAAAACTGGTGTAAAAATTAGCAAGCGGTGCAAAAAATCGGTGTAAAAATAAGCAATCAGTAGAGACCCCAAAAAATTGTGAAAAAATTATGCCATTGGCGGTGTAAAAAAAACCTCATAGCCTTACTGCTTCCTTATTTGCCTGGCCAATTTTTGGGACATAAGTTTCTCTAAGAGTGTTGGCTGATGATGGCAAATCCCCTGCACCTAAAATGTATACATAACTTTCAATATACTTATAAATAGGTAGCATTTATAAGGTTATAGCTGAAAAATATTAATGGGCTAATTTTTTCAAAACAATTCTTAGCCAAACCTAGCCAAACCTAACCTAACCTTTTCTAGATTAGGTACTGCTGGATTACAGAGTCAAACCATCAATCAATCAGTCAAAAATATATTGTGGTGTGCTCACCATTTCACAATGCAATCCATCCTTTTTATGTGTTTGTTAATCTGAGGTACTTGCATATTTATTTGAAGTAAAGGTAAGTTAATCGATAATATTGTAGGCCTACATATGCTTATGAACTTTTATTAGAGGGGGAAAACATTTCTAAATAAATAAGGCTAACCTTCAACATGGGTGTTACACCATTCCCTCATAGCTGGATGATCAGCTTTTTCCAAAGGAATGTTAACTGTTTACAGCATCATATTAACAAAATCAGAAAAAAAATTCTTGTTTTCTGCACTTTCAAGCTTGTTTGCTTTATTCACGTTGTCGCCTATCGAGATTTGTTTAGACACGGTAGAATGCTTGACAAAATAATTGTCTTTTTTGTTTTGTTTTGTGTGTGTCATTTGCCACATGCTTTTTGCACGTGTCTTTGCGTGTACAATCAACCCGCACGTTGCAGAACTTGCACATCATCAAAAATATAAAATCATCCGATATTATCTCTCTTTCGCGATCAAACATTGTCGAAGTTTTCGGCATCTTAGCCACAAATTCAATTGTATCACAAAACTTACAAAATGTGGACGGTATTTGTAAACACTCATAGATATGTGCACGCAAAAATGACTTCCATCTTAGCTCGATGCGATTAAATTAGGTTAGAAAAATCGACACCAGTGCGCCTTGCGGCAGAAACGACCATTATTCAAAACACGAAAACTGTGGAGTCAATTTGTTATGTTGGTAGTGCGCACATATTGATTGTTGACAATTTTTACATTTTGTTTTCATTTGCGATGGCAATATTTACTGCTTGTAAACAGAGTAATAAAAATACGTGGATTTCAGTAACGTGTCAAAACGAAGATAATATCACGGCACTAGTCTTTCAGTCTGTGTTTATTTCACGCCTATGTTTATGATGGCGTAAATACATAGAACTTACGACATAAGGACATTATTTTGTGCGAAAAAGCGTGAATTTCGTGCGAAAATTCGTGAATTTCGCGACTGTGTCAAAATCAAAGGAAAGTCGCAAAATTTGTTTAAAGTATCAAATTTTCGTGTTATTTCGTGAATTTCGCGCTTCACCATTTCTCGGGGTCTCTACTGATGGGTGTGATTTGGGGTAGGCAGCTCTGCATTGTGATACCAGAGCTGCCAAATACTACGTATTTTCCGTAATTATTACGGATTTAACTCGGAATTACGGAACATAGCTGGTTTATTACGGAAACGAGGCTTTGTGCTGCATGGTACGGAAAAAATTCAGTTTCTGGTGTACGTGTTTTGTGAACGCAGTTTGAATACACCACGTGGTTGCGCAAATAACGGAACTATAGTGTAACCTCGTTAATAGGATATTGGTTAATACAAAATCCTCGTTATTACAAACCTGTTTAAATCCCCAGCAACATGAATAGGATCTTCAGTATTAAATAGTTTGTTTATTACGAAATATCGGATATTATGTAATTCGAAGTTCTACTCCGACCCGAAACCTGTTTTCGCGTATATTTAATACCTGATAATACAAAGTTAGTTTGTATTCTCGTCATAAAAACATTCAGGGCATCTTCAGAAATAGATATTACTGATGCCATTTTAAAAGAAAAATCTTGAATATGATTGCACAGCGATATTGTACAAATTCCACATGTGAAATACAGAAGAAAATTTCAGTGGACTGCTATATTTTACCAAATCAAATTCTCAAATTCTATCATCTGGTTTTATCATGGTTATTAAACAGCGTACATCGGCCATGTTTAAACATAACAGTTTCACTTTCACAACAAAAAATATGTATAAAATGAAATGTAGATAAAGTAAAGCACATAAATAACTATTATGTCTAAACTCCCTACGAATTATGTTTTCTCATTGCTATAACAAATTCATTTTAAATATTACAGTGAAGTGATATTAAACGATCAGCAAGCTGCGGCCATATTGGTTGGAATTAGAAGAGTGCGGGTGCCCTGTGTAATATATTGCCATATTTTGGGGAATCTTATTACTTGCCCCCATAAAACAACCTAATCCTCTAATTATCGTCAAAAAAAAAATAATCAAATTTAATTGTATTTTCCCATTTACGTCACAAAAAGATGGTGCTGCCATCTCTTGTCGGCCGTATCGTAACCCTGCCCCTTAGTGATGCAAGGGCCAATCGCAGCAGTCCCTAATGATTTTCGTTGTTTCCTGTATTGTTTATTAAATTAAATATAATTTTATCTTCGTAACTCGATTGCATTCGAGTAAACAACAAAAACATTAATACAAATACAAACATCCAACGCATGATATATACACGGTAAATGCTAATAAATAATGTAATTTACAGCTCTGCATTTCAGGCCGATTGGTTGCCCGTTTATTTATAAATTTTGACGATAATCATGATGTATATAATTTTCTAGGCACCCTTTTATTAACGAAATATGTTGACATGTTTAAATTAGTGGGGCACCAATATGACTTTACCGATTACCGATTTGATTACCGATTATGAGAGCAATAATCGGCAGATACCGATTCAGTTACCGATTATAATGAAGAAATTTTTTTAAGTGTAATAATGCACACAAAATTTTTTATTCCCATGTGAATTTAATAACAAGATTAAGTAAAATTGAGAATACAGTTATAATAACAGTATAAAAATATATAAAATACACTATTAAGTCATTGAAAGGGGAAATTAAATTAAATTCTATTTAAATATTTGTTATTGTAAACAACTTGAACTACAGTCTAATAATAATTACAATTATTGTAATTTACAATAGGTAAGTTTTTGTTGCGGAAAACTAGCATTATTATCGACTATCACATAAGGTTGCATCAAGAAATTACCGTTTAACAATGTAAACATGCTGCTTTATTTTGTTCACTTGAGTTTATAGAAAAATGTTTCCACACTTCACTTTTTTTCTCCCTACTCGCCATCTCACTATAATTATATAAAAATGACTAAAAACCAATTCTAGTACATGTGATTTTATTTATGTTGACTGAATATATAAAATTATAAATACTTTTTCACTTTTCACGTCACATACAAATAACAAACGGATAATGTTACCAAAGACGCCCATAACGAGTTTGTAAAACGCAGTGATAAAAAGTAGAAGGTATCGGGACCACGATTTTGAACCGCTACGACTCGAAAAGATTGATTGTCATAGAATCCACTGCAACTGCTTGTGGTATTTTGATTGCGTGCCATCTATTTTACTTCTCTGGCTATACGTAATGTACAAGGCCATTAAACTGAGGGCTACTCGGCTGTGGATCCCGACAGTCTCTGATGGAACTGGGCGCCACCACGTGTAAGGGCACGTGGACCCCGGCTAAACCTCTCTCTCAGGGTGTGACGTGACCCGAGCGAGGCGAGTTACCAGCCCTATTTCTGTTGCTTGGAGTATTGACTGACCCTGCCTAGCCCGATCTTAAGGCGCCGGGTACGCCTCACACCTAGCTATAGTAAGGAAGTACCACGTGGTCAGTAAAGAATACTCACAGTACTAGATTTTATGCCTTTTATTCCTTCCGCCCGATCTCACATACATGATTACGTTACACTGTTAAAATGCCGAGGCACGGACCAGATTAGATGAAGTTAGCTCACTCTCGTGGCTACACACAAAGTCTCTAGGTAGGAAGATTAGTGAAAGTCTATGCCAGAATTACTCGATCAAAGTTTAGCAAGAGATGAAGTCCCCGGGTTGCAGACGCGTGCGCTCCCGACCGGTGGTGATGACGGACTGACTCGAGCGCAGCGTCGATCGCGCTAATATTGTGCGCCAGCGATTGCGCCACGCCCGGGCAGGGTTACTCAGCGGCCTTGTGCCTCGACGGTGGAAGAACACAGCAGAAAGTTCTTATACACTAAGGTGGCTCTTTCGAGACCTTTCTAGACTTGTCCAAGTCTGTGCCTGTTCGGGTTCGCCCGGGCAGCGTCCCTAACTCCGAACAACAGCGACACAAGTGACACTGATGACACACCCAGCACTGGGACTAGAGAATAAGAATTATAAAGGAGTGTATATAAAATAAATTCAGAAAAGGGGCGTCGCACTGACTCGAAATGCCTCCTTGCAGTCTGGCACGCAGTTTTAACACACACTTCCACACACGCCCATGTCCGTCGGTGGTGGACAAAAAAGGGGTGGGGGGGGAAAGAGAGGAAGGGAACGACGCCTGGCCAGGCTCAAGGGGGCGGAGCCCCGGTTGACGTCAATACAAAAGACGAAACGTAAATAAACGTGTAAGAAAAATGCATTTTTTATTGTTTGAGGCAATGAGATTTATTAAACTTAACGTAATATCTGTAATTATGATATGACGCAGTTAGATGAATTTTGTATTATATACAAATATTACCGTATTTCGTCCTAAAATGTGTAACAAAATATTACACTGTAAAAACCTACTTAATTACGCCGGGACGTAAATAATCGGCAAAGTAATCGTTAAGATAATCGCCGATTACGATTAATCAGTAAGTACCCATAATCCCCGATTACGATTCATCGGTATCCGCATCGGTGCACCACTAGTTTAAATAGTTTCTTTAATAAACATGTTAGTTTTCCGTAAACCCTAATACTATTTCATATTACAGTAGAACCCTGTTATAACGAATCTGAAGGGAGTCATTTATATGTTCACTATAGAGGGGAAACTTTATGTCTGGGAAAACTTTTATATTGGCAATACATACTCAAAAGCAAAATCTTAACTACACATAGGCCTAAGCCATGAATAGAACGAATGAAAATACTCAAAGCAACCGTTTTATGAGCAAATGCATATATTATTTTTAATGAACTAGGTACACATGTACAAACTTTCTATTACCTAATGGTTCTTGGACATAGGCATATTATCCTTTTTTCAGGCATTTAATACTCTGTGACGTTTTCGCAGCTTGAGAAAGATTGTTCAGCTTGTTTAATATTGTAGGTACTTAATGTGGATGTTGCAATTCCCAGTTCCTTTGCTATTAACACGTGCGGGACAGTGGGATTGGAGTCTACCTTTTCAATAATGTCCAGTTTATCTCGCACAGATAATGCCTTACGTTTTTTTTCCGCGTTTTTACATTTTTTTATGTACGTATTTCTTATTGAAGCACATTTGCAGCTTAATAACACGAAATTCTTTTTACCGTCAAAAGTAAATAAACGAAAAATAACGAGTCTGGCGCATCAAAGATCACTACGTATCATTTAGTATCGCAGTTGCTAAAGCTGGAACGAAATTTTCTCACTTTCTATGGATAAATTTAGTCCACAGAGTTCTATCTAGTGGTAGTCTTACGAACCTTACTCGATCAAAATGTCCGAAACGTGAACGATAAAAATGAGACGTAAAAATATTGAATTTGCTGCTATAATGTACATACGTATTTGTGTGGTGGTAATTTATGTTTAATTTTGATAACATATTAAATGTACACGCGTTCGCCCATCTTTAACTATGCAGGGAAAACTATTTTTTATTTTCACCTGATCACCATTTATGGCTACATGTAGCCTACCGAGGCCACTCGAATACGACTTGTTTATAATATGAACAGTGGACAATCGAGTAGCGTATTGCGGAGAAAAACTTAAATGTGATCCAGAATAGACGTTTTGTGAAAAAACTTGTAATTATATGAAAATATTTGAGATAAATGTGCATTATGTCGGCAAAATTTGTTCGTGGTACACGGGAAAACGTATCAACATTGACAAAAGTTGTGCGCTATATCCAATAAATTAATACATAACCTCACATCATTTTGCCGGGACTGAGACGGAAATTCACAATAAACGGGAATTCATTATAGGCGGGTTCACTATAAACGGGTTCTACTGTAGTTGTCTTTAGTTGAAGGCCAAATGGCACGCTGTTGACATAGATAAAGCTTAAATTTTTCGAACGTGAAATATATTTTATTCCTGAAAATACTGTGAAAAATATTATTCCCTGCCGCTCAAATTTTTTCATGTTAGTCGGGATCCCGCACACCCTAGTCATCCAATATACGTATGTACTAGACTGAAGTTTTCTTATTCGACAAAATTATAAATTTGATGGTGCCATGTCTTATTGGTCAGCGTATATAGAGATGTTGAATTTTATTTACGTTGTTGAAAACTTGGTTTAACATGAACAGGGTCAGATTTATTTTTTCATATTAAAATTTAATGGCCCAATATTCGATTTTCAGCTTTTCCGGTATATTTTATGTAGTGTATGTACAAGTTCGGCAAAGTTCAAAAACATAACCTAAAATGGGAAACAAACGAAAAAGAAATCATTTAACCATTGATAAAAAGTTAAGGCTAATAAGTAGAGCCAAGATTATATGGTTTTATTTTGAACCTGATTTCGTCATTTAAAAACGCACATTTCGTCCTTATTGCGTCTTTTAAAAAAATTTATTTTTTAAGCTATTCGTGGTACTTACACAATATATTTCACGATTGTGACATAAAAAATAGCAGTTGGGCCTATTGTGTTGTTTAGAATCACATGTAATCAACATTTTAATGTTATGGTTATGGTTAAACATTTTCTCCTAAAAAGTACCATACTTTCTCAGGAACCGTCAAAAAAATCTGATATTTTGACAAAAAAATAATAATTGGGGAAAAAATTGTAAAACTCACAATTAAATCTTATAAATAGCCATTATTTAACACGCAGCACATATTTTGTGTGGGTTTACAATAATCGTACTAATGTTCGTATAAGAAGAGAAAAAAAAAATTGGACATTCTGCTTAAAAATACGGCAGTAGCTTGTGCAACGTAAGTGGGAGCGCGGGAATATCGTCTAGACAGGGTGGCGGCAGCACAGGCGGCGGATGCATGACGTCATACGGCTTACCTCTCCTTCCCTTGTCCAGACTTCAAGGTTCATCCCTTCCAGGCATACAAACCATCGTGTCTCTCTCCCCCTCCTTCTTCAACGTCCTTTGGCATGTGAAACTGTCAACATCCTTCCTGCCCTTCTCCAAAATGTGTGCAACGAAAGCAAGGTTTGTATAGTCCGTTTCTGGTAAAATGAAAAAATTTTAAGGGCCCCAGCGACAGCCATTTACCGTTAATTGTTTTGATACAATTTGTTAGTTACACAACATTATTTCCGCTGGAAAATCACTGAAACTTCAAAATTTCTTTAATTGGAAAAATTTAGCAGTGCCGTTAAAGTATTCATTTTTACCGCTAATGAACTATACTCGCCATTCCTGCCGGACAACATTCTCGGCGCGTGACGCATGGCAACTACAGTCGTGTGCCGCGCACAGCCACGAAAAACCTACACGATTTCCAAACTACACTAGATATCCGACTGGAGTCTGTTTACGAAAAGCATTTAAGAATTCGTTGATGCCCAACTGGTTCTTTTGATGTCGGATCAAGAGGATTTAGAGGAGATAAAATGGCTAAAAGGCATGTTTTCGAAGTTTTAGATGTAAAAAACCCGTTACAAATTTCTTGAAAGTATCAGAGGGAAATGCATTACACCTTTATCTTTATTTTTCCGCCATATAATGTTACTGTCACCGCTCAAATTTCACAGTTATCTGAAGGGAACGAGATGACTGCGCACCAGTTCAGTGCATTGCACTTAGAGGTTTTACCGAGCTAGAACTACCATTGAGCGTCGCTCTTATCATCCCGCTTCACTAACACACACGCTGACCAGACGGCGCCCTAAAGCTGATTAGAGGAAGCACATAGAAATGCAAGGCAGGAAATTCTTCCAGCTTATCAACCAGGACCCGGGCAAGTCTTGATTATCAAGCTTTTCACTTTAAAATATAAGAGACTTGTATTGTGTAATTTTGGTGTTATTTAGCGGTTTTTCTTAAAAATGGCTTTTTTCGCATTTTCCATATAAATTCGCGGAAAATTTCATGATTTCGCGATTCACCATAATCGTGGCCCTACTAATAAGGGAAGTAAACTTAGGTGAAAAAATCAAAACCTCTATTGCTACGGAGTTTAATGTCCCACTGTCAACACTGTCATTTTTTTATGTAGTTTTGTAATACTTATTATATAATTTTTTTTAATACTTATGTAAATTGTTTTTCAACTGTATATACTATTACAAATATTGAAATTTTTTCAAAATCAATAATGAAATTTGTGCTTTTATTTGTTGTTGTTTTGACATAATATGTAATGTAATGTACACATTATGGAAAGGTATGGTTATTACAAACCTCGTTATTACAAATTGGGTAAATTTCTGTCCCCTCAGGTTTGTATTAAGGAGGTTTCACTATAGTAAGTTTGCGCATGTACTGTCGAAATAAGTAGATTAATTCTCGTGTTTTGAAATAGTAATGGGATGGTATTACGTCCGTTGTATGATACAACTAGTACATATTCTCATTTTTTTTGTTTGTTGGCTACTTAAATCATGATAATTTTTGTACAGTACTTGGCTAACTTGTGTAGTTTTAATTTCTTTCTTGAAAACCTTTTTTTTTTTCACCAAATGTTTGTGTCGTGTCTACAGACGTGAAATTTTTTTATGTTTTTCGATAGTGTTTAGTTCTTCAGTGCCGGTTATAGAAATGAAGCGTGTGACAGAACAATGTGTATCTGCAGGGTGGCCAGCCAACCGGGAAATCGGGAAATACGGGAAATAGCCAGGATTTCTTAAAAAAACCAGGAATACCGGGAATCAACCAGGAATTTTTATTAGAACCGGGAATTTTTTTATGAAGTAACGATCACAATAACATACGGCTGTTAAATGATCACGTTCACCACCCGTCGAAGCACGACAGCGTGCTCGTGAGCTATATTTTGTGAAAGTTAATTTGTTCATATTGCATTTAAAAACTTTTATAGTACGTAAGAAACCGTTAACAATTCAGACTTCCATACTTATTATGTTTCTGTATTCAAAAGCAACAGCATTTTGGCTGAAAACGTTGTTGTAGGGTGGTAGTAATTTCTCGCACTGCATGTTGGTAGCACTAGTTTTGTATGTATATTTGTTTCTACTTTGCGCTCATGTTGTTGCGTCACGGTATCACGGATACTTTTCTCGAGTTTTTTTAAAAAGTTGTGCGGGACGTTGTTTTGAATTTTTTAAACTAACATGTAATTGGCGCAGACTATCAAAATGTGAACGAGTTTGGTCACCACGTACAATGACAAATATACGGAAGAGTTTGAATGGGTGGAGAAAGATCCAAAGTGCAGGACACACGCTATTTGCAATTTGTGTAATGTTAAAATCAATATCGGTAGCATGGATGGGAAGAACAGCATTAGCCAGCCACGCAAGAGAGGCAAAACACGTGCGTTTGGTGTCAAGTAATTTTTGTGACGTGAGATTATAAATTTTTTGTTGGTGGTAGGTTTTGTTTTAAGCAAGTTAATTGATTTAATTTTTAAGCCTATAGTTAAGTTGTCTATTGTTTAACGCCAATAAAACATCATATTGTGTGTGCTTTGTGTAACAAAAATGCAAATTGTAGGCAAATATTGATAAAAACCACCCTTGAAAAAACCTGGAAAAAACCAGGAATTTTATTATCCCAGAAGAGTGGCCACCCTGATCTGGGACAAAAAAAACGCTATTCTTCAGAACTTTCGACCCAACTATTCAAAAGAATGACCATTTTTGTCGTCTTCAAATGTTTCGAAACACCATGCGTTTTGTAATGTATGCACATGTGACGTTTCTTTGCACATGGTGGAAGGGATGACTAGACAGCATATTCAATCAAAGGAACATGGAGAAAATTTTATAGCCGTGACAAGCAATAAATCTATATGATCTTTTTTTTGCTAAATCTGAAGAAACGAAAGTAACAAACGCAGAGTTATTGTTTACAAGTTTTCTGGTAGAACACAATTTACCGATAGCAGTAGCGGATCATTCGGGTAATTTGTTTAGAGCCATGTTTCCGGACTCAGAAGTTGCACAGAAATATAGCTGTGCGAGAAAAAAATCATCTGCCTTAGTGGAGTATATTGCTGGTAAAACTAAAAGTGAAATTATTGAATCTTTAGTAAGTGGACCGTTTGCTTTAGCTACCGGTGGGAGTACTGATTGTAATGCAGTGAAGTTTTATCCAATATTGGTTTTATTTTTAAATCAAACACAAGGTAAAATTTGAACATTACTGTTATCCCTTCTTGAGAATACAGACAACACAGGATATGGTATTTTTTCTGTGCTGAATCAGTAATTTGAACGTTTTGGAATTTTTTGGAAAAATTGTGTATTGTTTGCATGTGACAATCCCAATACTATGATTGGCACAAAGAAACGTTTGGTAGCATTAGTTAAAGAAAAACATCCTTGTTGTGCAAGGCTGCTCATGTCACCTCATTCATCTAGCTGCTAAAAAGCCAGTGCACAGCTAACAATTAGCATTGAGACATTTTTGGTTAATATTTTCTATTACTTGGAAAAAAGTTCAAAATGCTAGAATCATCTGAAAGTGTATCAAGAGGTATGTGGAGCAAAGTCACACAAAATCTGGAAATATGTTAGCACACATTGGCTCTCCTAGATTCAGTTGACAGGGTGCTGGAACAATGGGAGGCACTAAAGCTATTATTTTGTAGTGATCCTGAAAAGAAAAAGCCTTCAACTTCACAGTATGAAAATGTAAAATCTCTCATGCAGGATCCACTTACGAAACTTTACTGTTATTTTCTTAGAAGTTCACTTCCTGTTTTCAACCAAGTAAATTTATTTCTCCAACAGGACGCTCCTGTGATTCATGTATTGTGGAGAAAACTAGGTGGTTTATTGACATTTGCTTGTTTGCTTTATCAAACCATCATCATTACATTTGAGAGTCACTTCGGTCACTGAAGTAGATTTTCAGAAGCGAAAAAATCAAAAACCTGATTCTGATTTGATTATAGGTGCCAAAGCAAGAGCCTATATTAAAGAAATACCAGAAGGTGATTCATGCATACAGAAGTTCTATTCTAGTGTCAGACTATTCTATGAAACAGCATGTAATTACATTACAAAGAAGTTTCCCCTTGATGATGACTTCTTGAAACATGCAGAGGTTGTTGACATCACACTGAGGAAGAAAAGATCTTACTTATCAATTGATTATTTAGTTACTAGGTTTTCTAATTTGATTTCAGAAAATGGGCATGAGAGCCTCGAAAAAGAATTTGCACTTTATCAATGTGATGATTTCTCTGAACACATTTTGAGCAGTTCCAGAATTGAAGTCAAACCTCTCTGAAATGACCCCTCACAGTTCCCAAGAATAGGGTCTTAATAGAGGGGGTCGTAATAGATATTTTCCTAAATTTTCAGTTCATTACCCCCCCCAATTCAAAACCGCTACTTGCTAAGAAACCAGCCGTACAGTGGCAGGATGCTGTCACTCAATGCTTGACGGCTTTGCTTTAAACCCACTTCAACCTTCATGACAAGTCCGTCGCCCTACAGGCCACCTCTGAAGAAATAATGTGAAAAGACAGTTTATTTTTACTGGTTAGTTTACATGTACGTTTTCTGCTTGCCGTAGTTAAATACACTAGAACCCCGATGTCACGAAGCAGTGATTTTACGAATACATTTTCGGGAACCGTCAAAAAATCTGACATTTTGACCAAAATGTGAAAATCAGAAAAAAATTAAAAACAAAACGAAAGAAAGATCATTAAAATCTGTTAATTTTAACACACAGCATATTTTTGTGTCGGCTTGAATACTTCCAATAATGTTCATGTAAGAATAACAAAAAAATAATGGGACAGTTCCTTTAAAAATATGGCAGCGGTAGGTTCTGCAATGCGAGTGGGCGCACACTAAGTTGGCCGGCTGGCTGGCGGCAGCGGCTTCATGACGCATAAGCTCACCCCTCCCTCCCCTCGTTAACATTTTTCAAGGCTAGCTCATCCCTCCCAGACACACAAACCATCTAGTGTCCTCCCTTATAACACCCGAACTTCGCTCTCCTTTGAAAAACCTTCAGTGAGAAAATGCTCATTTCACCCTCCCTTCTCCCGTAAAATTGGACTATTATGAATAGGGTACTAAATGGTGAGGGAGGGGTAAGATCATTGTAAATATTTTCGGACCACTTCCTCCCCAACCAAACACGTCCAAAAAAAGGCATGTCAAAATATGTCACTTTTCACACCAAGTTCGAGTTCAGCCATCTTTGGCAAGGAATTTACAAGCTTTCAAACTTAAATATAAATGTATTTTAATAGCAAGGGTCCTATGAAAAGGAATATACCGAATAAAATCAAGCTGCTGTCACCAAACAAAGCATAAAACGGCCCAATGCGTGGTCACTTCGTTATTGCTCACGCGAGAGGCGAGACGTGGATTGTTAGAATAAAGATAAATGCTGGGGAGACAGACGGCAGCCAGTGTGTTTCCTGCGTGGGGAATAAGTGGCGTAGCCCTTTTTTTTATGCTGGGTGAAGCGACCTTTTTCTGTCAACCCATGGGAAAAGATAATTGCTTGAGCTGTCAAAATAAACATCGCTGCGGCAGTTAAAACAAGTCGAGGCGGGCGTGCATCCAGTCGGTCGCTGTGTATATCTACTCGAAAAACATAACATCTCAATCCATAACAAGATTCCTTATAACCTACGCGTATTGCCGGATGTTTTCAGCCTGATCCATGCAAGTTCTTTAGCCACGTTTTGAATGAAAACAACTGGCGGGCCAGTGTTGTGCCCTGTTTTGCGGACACATAAAGAAAGCTTTTATCAATTTGCTGCCATTTTTAATATATTTTTACTCTCCTCGTTAAAATGAAGCAGAAAACGTGATTGTTAGCAAGTTCAAGCAGCATCCGAGATCGGCCGCAGCGCACGGTATGGGGAGAGGGTGAGCAAGGGCGAGCGAGCGGCCGACTACATGTTCACACGCTGCAGCCGGAGCGTTTTTCCTGCATTTAAAGGACGTGGAATGGGGGTTCTCAAGCTCTGACAGCAGTCGACAGGAAGTGGTATCTATTTTTAGATATGCGCTGCCTACGGCAGTACAGCACTCAGCTAGAGAAACGCAGTAACATGCTACTCACCACAAGAAACTTATTTTCTGTCAGATTTTCTGCAATTTTTTCACGGTTTCTCGAAATCGGGTTGTAATAGAGAGGTGGTCGCAACAAAAAGGTTTTACTGTATTTGGTGGAGGATTACAGCTATGAAGAATAACAGTAACAATTTGAAGTACAGAACAATCAGTAAAATATTTTTGCGGTTTGTCTGTTCCCCATAGTAATTCTGCTACTGAACTAATTTTTATCCTTGCTAGAAAGAACATGAGTTTCATTTCTCATTAAGCACACAAACTGTAGGTTCCCTTCTCATCCAAAAAATAAAAGGTGCATCCAGTGGAGAAGTTTGTTTCAACAATAAATTTTCAGAACAACTGCTAAGGAAAGCCATGCAAGCCACAAGACAGTTCTTATCCAACCAGGATAAAAGAAGCAAATAAAAAGACATTTGTTCAAAAGTTTAACTTTGAATACTTTGAATTGATGATTCAAAATTTCCAGTAAAATTATTGATATTTCTTACATATTCAGATGATTGTATTGTTCAAATAGTTTTTTTTAAATTAATTTGCATTGTATTCATATACATAGGCCTATATTTTTCATTTTTTTTATATTATTGTCCTTGTTTTATTTTGTGTGTGTCATAATTCCCCAGGAAAAATTTATCGTTCATGATATACGCGTACTATGGGTGTGATTTGAGGTTGGCAGCTCTGTGGTACATTTTTGCCACGGGTAACCTCTTTTTAATCCATGACCACTAATCACTTTTAAACATGCTTTAAAGTGGTAGAAACCGCACTGTTCTTCTGTGCAACGAAGCAATTACCCCTTCTACGTAATCAACATTTGTGTGTACTCTTCACATTGCCAACAGCATCACTTCACTACTCCGATATCCTGTTGGCACATGTCTGTTGTTCTACCACTTTCTGGGGTATGTTGCCACATATTTATTTACAAGCGTTGTATGATGTATAACAATACTGAGATTAAGAGGAAACAGTACTGTTTTTATTTTTCTAATGATGAAACGTAACAATCTAGTGAAAGAATAAAAAATATTTAGAGTGCAAAATTTGAGCAAAAAGATCTATGTCTATTCTAAGACTACTTTGGAGCAAAGTTTAAAAAAATTTACCTCATTTTTAGCAGATAAGATAAAATAACATTGCACTGGCAACTTTTCAGGTTTGGCTCAAACGGCTACCAACCTGGGGGTTTTCGTCAGAACCGACAACAGAACTTTTACTCGGGGGGTAGCAACCGCCAGAACTTCAGTCAGAACCATGGCAAGACCAACCACAACATCAATAGCTCTCAGCAACAGAACTTCACTGCCTGTGAGTACTACTACATCAATAACATCTGGGTCCTTAGAAATTATGAGGGTTATGAATTGAGAATGGGACATTGAAGAAATAAATGGCTGGGAAGGTACTGTGAGAGCAAATTCATTAACTTTGAGCAATACTTTTCACTTGGCTTTTGGATCATCTTGGTAGGTAAGTGATCCTGCTCCTTCAGAATGTTAAAACCAAACAATTAAATATTCATCTATTAGTAATAAGTAGAGACAAGATTACATGTTTTGAATTTTAGGTCAATTTTAATTTTAAAACAGAGGCAATTTCAATTTTATTTTTATGTGTTATGAAATATGTTTAGTAAAAGAGATAGCATGTTACGGAACAAATATTATGCTGTACTTATTTGTCCAAAACAGTGGCATTTAGAGTTAGTTATACATGATATACTTTTCTATATAATGATTTGTAATCAGTATTTCTAACTCTTTGGAACAAATAAAATAAATCTGTTAAAGTATTTCTGTGTTTGAAAAATGTTCTGAGGTCATACTGTACTGTACTGCAAGATAAAAAAAAATGTAAACTTTCTTCAATCTCTTATATTAAATTGCGGTACAAACATAATGCTGAAAAAATTACTTTTATTGAATTTAATATATTAGAAAAAACACAACCCTTTTTGTTTTTACACCATGTGTCTAAAAATGTTGCAAAATGCTGGAAGGTGTAAAATAGGGGAAATCTATGAAACTTTTTTTTGCTCAGGGAAATATATTATACAACCTTAACATACCATACTCTGATAAATAATTATTAAGAGTGTCGAAAGCACATCTAAAAAGAAGAACATGAAAGACCTATATTTACATTCTGGCTAAGAGACCTTAAAAGAAGGGAGGTTATTTTTCACAAAAATTTGCAACCAAAAGTGATATTTTTATGTGTACTTTTACTTGACAGCATTTTATTAAAAAAAAATTAACCATAAAATAAGTTCTATTTTGTAACTGTTTTGTCTTACTACATTTAAAACTAAAGGTACATTAAAATTCTAAGTGTTTTATTCAGTCGTTAAATGACAGCATAGTGAATACTTCAACATTGCATTTTTTTCAGATTCTGCCTTCTATCTGTGACAGCTAAGTTGTAGTAACTAAGTAACTGTTCACTGTCAGCATTGTGTGTAGTTGTACAAAAGCACATAGGACTGCTAGTGCGAACTGATTGTAATTTATAGTATGATAAGTCAGCACTTTCATTATATCTATGAGCTTTTCTGTTGCAAATCACTTGCACATCTTTAACGGGTTCGTAACCTTTGAAAAGTTCAAAATTATGGAGTTCATGAATAGTTCCATTAGTTAAATAATCTTTTAATTTTTTAAGGTAGATGTTCTTTTGGTTAAACCTTTAAGATGCAAAATACTGTTACAGAAAGTTCAATCATCATTATCACTAGATTTGTTTTGACTGGCGTTCACATGTTGTCATTTTTATGTGCTGTGCAACAGAATTTTGATTCAATTTCTTTCAAATGTAACTCTGCAGTTGCAGTATTTACACATTATTTTAATGGCTTTGGATGCATAAACACAGTCACTTTTGAACTCATCAGCTTGTTAAATATTGATAATGGTGTTATATACACGGCCTCTGTTCAAACCACAAGCAGGTAGTTATAATAATAGTTTGGTCTCTGCAGCATGAAAGTCATTTGGAAAGCAAAGCAAACATATAAACAATAGTAATGTGTGGTGGTGGGGAAGATAGAGAAGGGTGAGGGGGTTGCCTTCACAGCAGTTACAAATTTAGGATTGAAGAATGATGAATCCTGGGACAGTCCCATTACTGCTCTCTCCTCCCCTCCCTTTTCTAGGAAATTCCAAAGTGTTGTCTCATGTCATCTGTCACCTGAGACATTTCAAAGGCAGTAAAAAAAATGGTCAAAAGAGCATAAGTAGAGATGGTGATTTATAGCATTTAAAATAATAACATTTAGCATTTTGAATTTGAAATTGAGCATTTTGTAGCATTTTTAAAAAAAGAAACTGTTGCTTGCCGTTTTACCGACTTTTTTTCTTCATCCGACTTCTCGGTGAATATTTTTTTTTGCAGCCTGATATCCCTCAGATTTAATGTGCTTTTCAAGTATATCTTTTTTTTTCCACTCCAGACGGCGATTACATAAATTGAACATTAAAATATTTGTATCACTTTCGTAGAACTGTTCGCTTTTGTATTCATTTATGCGATCGTGAATGGAAATGACGTTTCGTCCCATTTTTACCACGAGAAATAACAGTATACAACACATTCACGAGTATGCACGTATTTGTAAACACACCACCTTCCACAGACTACACAAGAACGCGGCTTTCACGTGAAACACAGCCAGAAAATAGGACTTACAATTGTTAGTGCGGCGAAGCAGAGATTTCGCAATATGGTGGTCTAAAAACTTTTACTCTGCAAGATGACGGACAATCTTCCAGCTAGTTGTTTTTTGCTTTGTTTACAATCGGGAGGCACGGATGGCCATTCTTCATGCAATATTTACGAACAATAGTTGTTGTGAATGACGTGACAATAAGATACTTGTGCTGAATACGCTATAAAATGATGGTTTCTTTTGATACTGAACTTAAACAAAATACAATCGGTAAATAAATTGTGTAGAGTGAAGACGAATCTGTGTTTTTTTACCTTGATTTCGCATTTATCTCGGAATAGTCTAGATTTCGCATTTTATAGCGGGAAAAGTATAATTTAGCATATTTTCGCATCTATTTCGCAAAAACGAAAAATCACCATCCCTAAGTGTAAGTAATGCAGTTTATATGCATAGCTTGTAGTTTTTCAACTAAACTGTTCTGGTTTATGAGGATACAGTGATGGTTTTTGATGTTGGGGAGAAGAGGTTCAAAACACCAGCACAGTAGAATACATAACATTAGTTTATTTGTGTAGAAATTGGTGACGAAGACAGAAAATATTATATAATAACTTTTTTGAAACATCGCAATTCATGATATTATTCTAGTTCATAGAGATAACAATTTTTTCAGGTCCCTAGTAATAATTTCATATTCATGCGGCTTACAAGATATCACGTATTAGTCGTGAACATGTACATAAAAAAATGTGTATTTTTTTTTAATTGTATCAAAATTTATGTTTGTTTCTAACATTTTACTCTAGTCAACATTTTACAAGGCATTGAACATGAAATGCATGATAAAGACATGGGTAAAAAATTTTCAGTCCATACAGGGCTATGTTCAGGATAATCTTTTCCCCATTACATTAAAAACAAATGTCATACATTTATGTTATATAACAAATCTCATGCTGATAAGTTAGAACTTTCTTTTTTGGAAATCAAAAAAAGATGATCACCAACAAAGTTCTTTTAAAAATTTTTTTTTGCCTTTTGAGTTACAGTAATACTATCATTGAAGTTTTATTACAACACCGTATCTTTTAATTATGTCAAACATTTTACAAAATGTTTTTAAAATTTTTGTTAGAGTACAGCTTTGGGCCATGACGTAGCTACATGCTGTAGTAGCTTGAGCTACTATAGTTTGTATTCAGAAAATAATAACTTAGTGGCCACCACATAACACATTTTGTTGACCATTGTGAAACAACTGCAGGAATTGAATACAGGTTAAATGAACTAACTTTGACTAAAAATCTTTTGTATTAGTCGATTCTATAGAAGTTGAATGATTATACGGTCACATTTCAACAGAGCCAGTATTATGAATGTGAAACGACCGGGGCCGGGGTGCTTGCAGCGAGCGGCACGGGCAAGGACCTGCCCCCGCGCTTCAAGAAGCTGGCCCACCAGGTGGGGCAGGCAGCACTGGAGGAGGAGGTCTCCCTGCGCCCCGCGGCCAACACCATGGTGTTCAAGCAGCCGGGGGCCAAGCAGTCCTTGCTGTCGGCGGGTCGGCCGGGCAGCGTCACGCTGGGTGACCCCCTGCCCCAGCTGAAGCCCGGGCCTTCCCTTCCCCTGCTCAAGGAGCCCCCCATCCTCATCAAGCAGGCCTCCCTCGACAAGAACAAGGCAGGCCGCAGGGACAAGGTGTGGCACATACAAGACCACCAGACATGTTATAAAGTCCTTTCTGGGTTTTTTTGGGGGGGTGGGGGGGACAGGAATTTTTGTTTCCTTTTGCAACATGTTGTTCCAATTTATACAAGTGAGGGAACACAGGCTCACTCACACTGACACTGTTCAAGTATCAAGACGATGTGTCCATAGCTGCTTATACAGTACTGCTTGTGTGTACGAAGGTACAGGTCTTGGTTCTTCACAATCATCATCCCCATCTTCTTCGCCATCTTCATGCTGTTGATTAGCATCATCTGTCTTCTGATGAATGTGGTCCTCAGTTATGTCTAGGGGTAGGAGTTTTCCGCGATTCCGTGATCGCAAATATTTCGCAGAATTACAAGAGTCCCGCTTAATCGCAGAATCACCGATTTTGCTGTACCTTTTTTTGTCCATTTTGAGTGCATTGATAATGCGTGCAAGGGTTATGTTAATAACTTACTTATTATGGGCAGAGTGAATAATTTCCAAACATTGTATAAAACGTAAGTTTTCATATAATTAATGCGGCAATGCCGTTAAAAAATACCAGTTTGAATGACCAAAATATTATCACTTTCGCAGAGCTGCCAACCATTACGGATTTTCCGTAATTATTACGGATTTTAACCCCGAATTACGGAACATAGCTGGTTTATTACGGAAACGAGGATTTGTGCTGCATGGTAACGGAGAAAATTCAGTTTCTGCTGTGCGTGGTTCGTGAACGCAGTTTGAATACATCGCTTGGTTGTTCAAATAGTGTAACTAGTAAGTGTGCGCATGTACGATGTACTGTCGAAATAAGTAAATAAATTCTCGTGTTTTCAAATAATAATGGGATGGTATTACGTCCGTTGTACGATACAACTAGTACCTCGGACTTATCGTTTGAAGGCTACTTACATCACGATAATTTTTGTACGGTACTTTGGCTAACCTGTGTTGTGTTAATTTATTTCTTGAAACCTATTTTTTTCACCATAGTGTTTTTGTCCGGTTTTTGTCGTATCTACAGACGTGAAATTTTTTTATGTTTTTCGATAGTGTTGTGTTCTTCAGTGCCGGTTGTAGAAATGAAGCGTGTGACAGAATAATGTGTATGTGGGGGGAAAAAAAACACGCAAGTCTTCAGAACTTTCGACTTAAATATTCAAAAGTATGGCCATGCTTGTCGTTTTCAAATGTTTGGAACGCCACGGTTTTGTAATGTATGCACGTGTGACTTTTCGATTGCACATGGTGGAAGGGATGACTGTAGACGGCATATTGAATCAAAGAAACAAGCAGAACATTTTAAAGCCGTGACTAGCAATAAATCTATATCTTCGTTTTTTCGCTACATCTGTAGAAACAAAAGTAACGAACGCAGTTATTGTTTACAAGTCCTTGTGTTTGTCTTGTTTGTTTACATGACATTTCTTATCCCACCAGGATAAAAGAAGCAAATAAAAAGACAGTTGTTTTAAAGTTTAACTTTGAATACATTCATTGAATTGAAGATTCAAAATATCCAGTAAAATTATTAATATTTCTTACATACAGTAAAACCTTTTTGTTGCGACCCCATTTATTGCGACCACCTCTCTATTACAACCCGATTTCGAGGAACCGTGAAAAAATTGCCGAAAATCCGAAGAAAATCGGACATAAAATAAGTTTCTTGTGGTGAGTAGCGTGTTACTGCGTTTCTCTTGCCGAGTGCCGACTTGTTTTAACTGGATGTTTATTTTGACACCTTAAGCAATTATCTTTTCCCGTGGGTTGATAGAAAAAGGTCGCTTCACCCAGCAATAAAAAAAGGCTACGCCACTTATTCCCCACGCTCACACAGGTAACACACTGGCTGCCGTCTGTCTCCCCCGCATTTATCTTTCTTTTAACCCTGCAGGACTCAGGTGCCAAGGTTTTACGCCAAGACTCAGGTGGGGTCTGAGAGACCCCAAAAACATTTTTGTATATATATTTTATGAAATGACATAATTTAAAACCGACCATTAATATTTGTTATCTGACGTTCGGTAATCAATTTTATAGCAAAATATTAAGATTTAATGTGAATACACAGAATTTAACATAAATCAATACAAAACACTATTTTTATGAATGAAAATCATATCATTTCACAATACTTTGACAAAAAATATTCAAAACGAAAAGCAAGCTGTATTAAATAAAATAAATTAATAAACATTATTGTAGACTGTCATTTCTGATATTTAAATCTCTGGATTCAGTTGCTGTCCTCTGTAGTTTCAGGTGCACAATTCCTGCAAAATGGAACAATGTGGTCAGTACAAATGTGACTTTTGCAGTGCACACACTGCACGTTTGTCTTCCTGTCTTTTGACCGTGGACACACAGTGCATCGTGAGCGTCTAGATAGTTTTGTAGGAGGCTGAGTATCCTTATCATTATGTTTTACAGGTTTTAATTTTGCCTGCAGCTCTCTTCTAAGACAAGGGACTTGGTGTCTTTCGGTACTGCATTTCTTGACGAGTTCAAGTCCTAGTGTTTTCAAATAAGTTCTCCTGTTCATCTCGCTCTTTGAATTGCTCTGAAAAATGATTTGGAATTTATTCCAGCAACATTCATTAGAGCAAAAAATACTGTCAGTGGCCACCGCCTGCTGTTGCTAGACACATCATATAGAGATGATAGTTGATCTACCATGTCTACTCCTCCCTTTGTGAGATTGTAGTCAGTTATTATTTCTGGTTTTTTTTTTCTGGCCAGTGCTCTCATCAATTTTTGCATCGTGATGCATTGTAGATAATAAAATTACAACTTTTCCTTTCTTAGGAACATGAGATACTAAGGTGACATCTTTGCAGAAACCAAAAAGACTCGAACCAATGGGTTTTCCTTTCGTTTCTGAAAATTCAGGAGGTATTTCCCTCTTGTTCTTGCGTATCGTACCTAGGAGTGTAAGTTTATGATCCTGCAGCAAACTTATTGCTAGAGGATAGCTAGTAAACCAATTGTCTGTTGTTACATTTCGTCCTGACCCGGAAATTGGGGCTACCATTCTAATAACAACATCATGAGGTGAGTTACTCAACTTGTATGGGCCTTCTGGTTGATTTCCCACATAAATTTCTAGGTTATTTGTGTAATACATCCTTGCATCTACAAGGGCATATATTTTGATGCCATATTTAGACGGTTTACTTGGAATGTATTGTCTAAAACTAGCACGTCCCCTGAATGCTTCCAGTTTTTCGTCGATTGTCACATAAGCACCAAGCGAGTAATTATTTATGCAGTTTTTTACAAACGCTTCAAAGAAGTCTCTAATAGCTGCAATCTTATCAGTTTTTGCCCTTTCTTCACGTGTACCTGCATCATCGAACCGAAGGCACTGTAGGAGAAACTTGAATCGAAAGAGTGACATCGTAAGTCTGAAAATCTCTATGCCAGTGCCATCTTCCGCCCACAAATCCCTTAGATTTTGCCTTCCAGATTTGAAAACTCCAGCTAAATAGAGTAAACCCATGACGGCTAGTAATTCTGTTATCTCAGTTTCCCTTACCCGCTGCTTATCAGAATACGAAGCACTTACTTTTCGTATACGCTCGTTAGTGTTTTCAACAATGTTCTCCAACATGTCCGATGTGAAAAACAAAAATAGTGCATCCATTACTGTCAAAGCATTTCGAGCTGATCCACGCACTCCTGGTAATTTGCTTACTATATTATGGCTCCTAGTACGGCATGTAGCTGATGATGCATTCTGTCTCCATTTTGTTATCTTATCTCGTCCTACGTAATGCTTATTATTAGCATTACCTGAATCCACTTCTGAGCTCTCATCTGATGTGTCAGCGTCCTCTTCTGTTCCAGTCTCATGTTCACTTTCACTTACATTGTCTTCTTCTTGATCCTCATCTTCAGGAAATGCCGCATTATCTTGTCCTCCAGGGCTACCTGATGATCCGTCTTCTGATTCCAATTCCTCTTCCACTTCACGCAGGAGTTTATGTAATCGCTCCTGTTCAGCTTTCCATGGGCATGTCATCTAAAGATAAAAAATATCACAATAAAATTTGACACACATAAAAAAACGTCTTACATTTTACAGAATTACATGGCTGTTGCAGGGTAAATTTGTTTATTTACTTACCTTGTTGACATGAGAAAATACCGTGAGAACTCAGGTGGGGTCTGTAGGACCCCAGGCGACTTTCGTAGGTCCTCACAGGCAAACAACTAAACGGAAACTGTCAATCGTGGTGGCAGCATTATCTACCCTCCCAATCTTGAAGGTACCTAGAGCCACAAGGCAGACGCGCGCGCAACATAGTGGTAGCTTCAGAAAACATTTAGCCTGGGGTCTGCCAGACCCCACCTGAGTCCTGCAGGGTTAACATTCCACGTCTCACCTCTCGCGCGAGCAATAACGAAGCGACAACGCATTTGGCTGCTGCCGCCAGCCAGCCAGCCGGCCGGGTGAGCTTCGTGTGCGCCCACTCGCGTTGCAGAACCTACAGCTGCCATATTTTTAAAGGAAATGTCCCATTATTAGGGCTACGATTATATGGTGAATCGCGAAATTTTCCGCTAATTTATATGGAAACTGCGACAAAAGCGATTTTTAAGAAAACCCGCTAAATAACACCAAAATTACACAGTACAAGTCTCTTATATTTTAATGTGAAAAGCTTGATAGTCAAGACTTGCCCGGGTCCTGGTTGTTAAGCTGGAAGAATTTCCTGCCTTGCATTTCTATGTGCTTCCTCTAATCAGCTTTAGGGTGCCGTCTGGTCAGCGTGTGTGTTAGTGAAGCGGGATGATAAGAGCGATGCTAAATGGTAGTTCTAGGCTAGTGCAAGGCTCTGAACTGGCACGCAGTCATCTCGTTCCCGTCAGATAACTGTGAAATTTGAGCGGTGTCCGTAACATTATATGGCGGAAAAATAAAGATAAAGGTGTAATGCATTTCCTCTGATAGTTTCAAGAAATTTGTAACTGGTTTTTTACACCTAAAACTTCGAAAACATGCCTTTTAGCCATTTTATCTCCTCTAAATTATCTTGATCCGATATCAAAAGAACCAGTTGGGCATTAACAAATTCTTAAATGCTTTTCGTAAACAGACTCCAGTCGGATATCTAGTGTAGTTTGGAAATCGCGTAGGTTTTTCGTGGCTGTGCGCGGCACACGACTGTAGTTGCCATGCGTCACGCGCCGAGAATGTTGTCTGGCAGGAATGGCGAGTATACAGTCAAACCTCTATCTATCGTTTTTCAGGGGACCAACAAAAAAATTCAGTAGATGCGGACATTCAATAGATGTGGACTTCACTCTTAGATTTTGAAAAAAATATTTCAACCTCAAAATTAGTGTCAGAAATATATCAGTTACTTGTCATTAAAGTTTAATCATTTGAAAAAAAATAAAAATGGAAGCATTTTACTTAATTCAATTTACACTTGCAAAAAAAAAACATACGCACAATAAACCATATACATGGAAATTAAAGTCTTTTTCAATATCCTGAAGTCTGAAATGTTTACTCATGCCATCAAATATAGATGTGTACTGAAGAAGCCGATTTTGCCAATATTTAGTTGAATCGGCATTTCTGCCTACTTCCGATACGCTTGTTAATTATCGGCAGATATTACTGAAAAAATGTGAGAGACTGCCATAACCTAAAAATCCACGAGTACCCTTTTCACTTTTCGCAGTAGTACTGCATTCTTTCAGATCGCATTATTTCTTCGCAACATGTGCTAACCGGACATATAAAAATTTAACATGCTTTTTTTTTCAGTAATGTTCTTTAATTTTAATATGTCTTAAATAAATACGTACATTACCATCACGGTAAATATACATCTCGGTTGTTACGGTAACTATAGTGCAAATGTGGTAGCTATCGTGCTTCTGTAGTATTATGGTATCAACAAAGAATCTGTAGATCTTTTTATGGTAATTATCGTAAGATAACAATTGGGTTTGTACTGTAGTTATGGTACATCATCCATATTTCTTCGTAAGTTGTTCATTTGTCTTTTCTTCATGTTTACGTGCTCCATTACTCGGCTGCAGATTTAAGGTGATTTTTACTTATACAATCGTTACTGTTTTTATGACGGTTTCTGTCTAAGAAATGGTTATTTCTGCAAAATATTTATGGTTAAACGATCATTTATTATAATTTATAGTGACGGGACCACATATTTTGTACGTTCAATGCGGACAAAACGATAATTCGAACATCGGTACAAGTGGACTTTTTTAACCTTAGTTGTATGGCAATTTTGGCGGGACCGTAGAAAGTATACGATAAACACGGACAATCGATACATGCGAGTTCGATAGATAGAGGTTTGACTGTAGTTCATTAGCGGTAAAAATGAATACTTTTACGGCCCTGCTAAATTTTTCCAATTAAAGAAATTTTGAAGTTTCAGTGATTTTCCAGCAGAAATAATGTTGTGTAACTAACAAATTGTATCAAAACAATTAACAGTAAATGGCTGTCGCGGGGGCCCTTAAAAATTTTTCATTTTACCAGAAATGGACTATACAAACCTGGCTTTCGTCGCACGCAGTTTGGAGAAGGGGAGGAAGGATGTTGACTAGTGTTGGGCCGATTCCTAAAATATACCGATTCCAATTCCTAAAATATACCGATTCCGATTCCATTTTCGATTCTTAAATTAAAGGGTCGATTCTTCGATCCGATTCCGATTCCTTAATTTTTAGCTGACAATGTTCAACAGAGTAATATACTCAGAAAAAAAAAAGGTTGTTTATGATTTTAAAAATATAATTGCATAATTATATATAATATATATATATTATTGATATAATTATGTTTCATTTTCTGTGCAGAAATTACCATTATATACAGCTTATATAATGTTAAAAAGTATGTTCATTACCATCAAGTTATGCTACCTTGAATTTCTAGCACAATTTGGCCTTTTAACCTTGCATATAGTTAGACGAAACATGTGTTCAAACACTGCCAATAATCAAAGATGTCTTATGACGTATTTTGTAAATAATGTTATAACTTAACCAACTTTTGATACCTTACATTATCAACTCAATTAATTAATTGTAAAAAAAGAGGTTTGTACGTTTAGCTTAAGAATTTTATTTTCAAGCGCAAGTAAATAATGATCCAAATAAAATGACAATATAACCTCGTTGATACATATTTCAAGGGACCATCTCACTTGGTGAAAAGAATAAATCCATCCAGTCTTGCAGTTCTTCACAACCGTAAAGAGAAAATAAATTTTCGGTTCTTGACTAAGAACATTCTGTGCATGTTTAGCATCTCAAAATGTCCACATTTTATGGTGAGATTTTCTTACACAAAATAATTAAACTCTTAAAAAAATCGCGTGTTAACATTGAATTCATTTCAAAAATTTATCGGAAACAATTCTGTTAAACACAACTACTTTCAAAAGATTGTTTATGTCTGGTAATAAAAATTTACGAACGTTTCAGCAGCAATGTTTGGAAATCCAGATTAGCCAACTGCCTTTCCAAAATATATCTAATGTAAAAAGAGCATCGCTGAACATGCACAAGAACGCCGATTTACAGCAATTTGGTTATGTTGCTTTTAAACTTATTTTAATATGGTCGCAGTAATCCACTGTCAATTTGGGTAAAATCTCGTTCAAAAATTATTTCATTTAATTCTGTAAAGTTTAAAGTGCAGAGATGTGAAACATCTTAATTTTCACGTTCACGTCACCAAAGATTTGGTTCATGGCCGTATGGTTTACCATGGCCGGTAGCACAAACAAAAAATTAGGTTGTTTACAATGGCAAATGTAGCTGCCATGATCAAGTTGTTAACGTTTACGTTATTTTACTTGCCGTTTACATTTACATAATTTTCTTTAAACATTTATGGTTTTGTCTAGTTATTTTTGAAGGTTTACTATTAAATGCAGTGCTGCTGCAACGTAATTTCCGAAAAATGCTTTCGTTTAAAGCGGGAAAGTAGATACTGCATTTGTACTATAGGGAAAATGGCGGTGCAAGTAAATAAATACGTTAATTACCGTAATTTGTAAATCAGTTCCGTAAAAAAGATTGTATTATGTAGTTTAAAAATTATATTTGCATTCATTTTAGTATTTTCTTACGTTGCGTAGGAGATGTATTTTGTAAACTTAAAAACAATGCAGGAATCGGTAATGGTCGATTCCAAAACCATTGTATTCTGAATCCCACGATTATACTGGAATCGGTGGGACCCACCGATTCTGGAATCGGAATCGACCAATCACTAATGTTGACAGTTTCACATGTCAAAGGACGTTGAGGAAGGAGGGGGAGAGAGACACGATGGTTTGTATGCCTGGGAGGGATGAACCTTGAAGTCTGGACAAGGGAAGGAGAGGTAAGCTGTATGACGTCATGCATCCGCCGCCTGTGCTGCCGCCACCCTGTCTAGACGATATTCCCGCGCTCCCACTTACGTTGCACAAGCTACTGCTGCCGTATTTTTAAGTAGAATGTCGGATTTTTTTTTATCTTATACGAACATTAGTACGATTATTATAAACCCACACAAAATATATGCTGCGTGTTAAATAATGACTTTTTATAATCTTTTATTGTGAGTTTTACAATTTTTTCCCCAATTATTTTTGTTTTGGTGCCAAAAAATCAGATTTTTTGACGGTTCCTGAGAATGTATTCGTATAATCACTGCTTCGTTAAATCCGGGGTTCGTGACATCGAGGTTCTAGTGTATTAAACTACGGCAAGCAGAAAACGTACATGTAAACTAACCAGTAAAAATAAACTGTCTTTTGACATATTTTCTTTAGAGGTGGCCTGTAGGGCGACGGACTTGTCATGAAGGTTGAAGTGGGTTTAAAGCAAAGCCGTCTAGCATTATGAGTGACAGCATCCTGCCATTGTACGGCTGGTTTCTTAGCGAATAGCGGTTTGTCGGTGGTTGGGATGGCCGTGGTTGGGGCAGGGGGGGGGGTTTAAATAAACTGAAAATTTCGGAAAACATCTATTACGACCCTATTCCTGGGAACCGTGAGGGGTCGTTTCAGAGAGGTTTGACTGTATTCAGATGATTGTATTGTAGGCGTCTGCGAGCAGAAGATTTTCACTTCGAGTCGAGCTCGAGCGAGTTTGCTAAAATACTCGCGAGTATCGAGTCGAGTTCGAGTTTTTTTTTTAAGTTTATTGCACATAAATTTACTGTGATGGAGTAATAAAATGTGAGAACTTTTGAGAAAAATATGGAAATAAAAAAAGAAACCATTATCATTGTTAGCCTACTAAATAGATAGACCTACATTAGAGATCTGTGAGCCTAAGAATTTTACTTTGAGCCAAGCTCGAGCGAGCCTACTTGAAAGTTCTCGAAGCTTGAGCTTTTGTGATACAGTTACACTTTTGGGAAATAATTTTTACCTTAAACTTAGTAGGTATAATGTTTGAATAAAGTATGAAAATGAAGTGGGCTTATTAATTTTGGGTAACTATTTACAGAGTGCTTTTATAATTTGCACTGCTAGAAAAAAAACATGTTTTCCATTGAATCTAACCTGTTTCCATTGGTTCATTAGTAACTGATATCATCCAACTAACATAACCACAGTTTACAAGTACGTATATGTTTGTGTAAATGTAACATATCTTTGGAATAATTTCATCCTTGTCAATTTTTCTGGAGTCCTTACTGAGCTTCAACTAACTGAGCACCAAAAATCATGTTGTTTGAAAAGTACATTCACATTGTTTCAACATTTCCACTTTTCGGCACAAAAATTCTGAGAGAGATTGTCATAGAGTATTAAATTCTGTTCTTCAATCTATCATGCAGAAAAATAATTTGTTCTGCACGTTCAGGAGTTAAATTAGCTCTACGATTGGAGATGGTGTTTACAGCAGAAGAGAAGCGTCTCTCGCTGGCAACCTGCTTGGCTGGAATGCTTTAGTAAAATTCTTGGTAAATATGTAGTGTCGCGGTATATGCGAAAAAAAAAAAATGCTAAAATTCCGAAAATACTTTTATTCTATGCTCTTTCACTTCCTCTTTTCAAATCAACCGGCGGAGATAAGAAATTCCAAATACTTTAGGAATATCAAATTTTTTAATTTTCATCGCAATACCTGGGTATTCATGCGGATCAACATTGTTTCTGGTTCACGAGTATCTATTATGTTTCTTATTGGACAATTTTGTCACGTGACAGTTCCGTGATTGGCCAGTATTCAAATGAACCAATACGTGATTATTTATTTATTTATTAATGTTCCGTCGTAGGTATCGCGACGTAGGTGAACGACTACATCGTTTCCTTTTAATGGCAAAGGAAATGTACCTGCCTCCAACTTAGGTGGGTCTTTAACGTTTCTAATTTTAAAGTCTTATTTTTTATTTGGATATTGTTGCGCAAGTAATAAGTAACAAAAATATTTTACGTGAGTTGTTAATGTTCATCATTTGTCCGGGTTTGTTAGGTCAGGTCAGTTACATTATACAGCAAAACCCCTTATTTGCACTTTTCATGGGGACAAAGTAAAAAAGTGTAAAAAGCGGGAAAGTGTAAATAAAGGGAAAAGTATAAAAAGGAGTACAGTTTACCTTATTTAGAATTTTTTTCCTTTTGTTTAATAGCACATACTACAATGCAGGTACAAACACACTAACAACAAATTTTACTTTAGTATTTAATCAATTATTAATTTACCACATTTGACAAAAATAAATAAAGAATGAAAGCCAAAATGTTTTTCTGATTACTTCCTTAAAAATAAATTTGAAATTTTCTTCTGCTTGCTTTTTTAGCTGTTCAAGGAGATTATTTGCCTCTCCAAATTATAAATACAGTTGCAACCGGCAGGGTTTATAACAAATACGGGCTACATACACATTGCTCACAGTAAAAAAATTTTTTAAGAAAAGGCCGCAAATTGATGAATATTTACCGTCAATAGCGCGCCAAACGCGGAGAAAGGTCATTGTACTCGGTCAGCTGCTGTAACGACGCGGCGGCGCATGCGCACTCTATGCTCCGCCCAGACTCATGACGCCATCAGCCGCCAACCAATAGATGTGAGCTTAGCGGAAAAAAATATAAGCTCCACCTCCCGTGTACCAATTTTATCCAGTTCTAATACCAGTTTATTGGTATACGCACCAGTTTTCTCGCTGCCGTGACATGTTCAAGTTTACGTTTATCATGATGTCTTGATACCAATAATTAATTATTTACGATCCCCAGAAATAAATGGTTAGTTTAAAAAATATGGCGTCAACTGTACAATACTTCCCAAATTATAAAAGACGTATAAAACAGTTACCAAGACACCGCTCATTTTATCTTGTGAAGTTTATGTCTCGTACCAGTATTTCGGCTAAGTTGTGACATAAATACAGTAACAGAACTTACAAGCAGCCATGTTTGTACATTCATGAGTTTACGTTTTTCCCTCGTGCATTTTAGATTGTCTCTTGCTATAATTACTCGTACTTTTACACGCCTAGGCTTAAATTATTACATGTTTAGAAATAAAAGCAACTTTTCATGTTATAAAATATGTATATTTTGCTATTTAAAATGTTCATTGCCTACTAGCTCCACGGTATTTTCTGGTTGTTTATGGTTGTTACGTGACGTAAATAGCGGGATTGATTCGATTTTTGAGACGTAATTCGCGGGAAAGTATTGTATTGGACTATATGGGAACCAAACGGGACCTGAAGAATATAGTGCAAATAACGGGAAAACGTAAATAACGGTAACGTAAATAAGGGGTTTCGCTGTAAATACTTTAAAACTAAAGAACCACTGAAATTAATTCACATTATTTTTTATGTCCGCTTAGTTTGAAAGTATTAATAATGTAACTGACCTGACCTAATCGACCATTTTATTTATTACGCATTCACGAACACACGACAAAATAACAAAAATGGCGTCGGTCTAATGGTTGTACAGGTGTTGTATTGCAAAATTAAAAAATTCTATATCTCCTAAAGTATTTGGAATTTCTTATCTCCGCCGGTTTTAATGAAAAGAGGAAGTGAAAGAGCATATAATAAAAGTAATTTCGGATTTTTAGAATTTTTTTCCGCAAATACAGCTACTCTACATGTTCAAAATTAAAAAGTTGGATATCTCCTAAAGTATTTGGAATTTCTTATCTCCGTCGGTTGATTTGAAAAGAGGAAGTGAAAGAGCATAGAATAAAAGTATTTTCGGAATATTAGCATTTTTTTTCGCATATACCGTTACTCTACATATTTACCAAATTGTTTAACCTCAAAATTAGTGTCAAATATCTGTAACTTGTCATTAAGTTTAATCAATTTAAAGTAATAAAAATAGAAGCATTTTACTTAATTCAATATACACTTGCAAAAAAAACTTACGCACAATAAACCTACATGGAAATTAAAGTCTTTTTCAATGTCCTGTAGTCTGAAATATGTTTACTCATGTCATCAAATGTAGAGCTGTACTGAAGAAGCCGATTTTGCCAATATTTAGTTGAATCGGCATTTCTGCCAACTTCCAATACTCTTGTTAATTTTCGGCCGATATTACTGAAAAACGAAAGAGACTGCCATAACCTAAAAATCCACGAGTACCCTTTTCACTTTTCGTAGTAGTACTGCATTCTTTCAGATCACATTATTTCTTAGCAACATGTTCCAACCGTACATATCAAGATTTAACATCCTTTTTTTTTTCAATAAAATTCTTTAATTTTAATATGTCCTAAATAAATACATTAACATCACGGTAAATACACATCTCGGTTATTACGGCAACTATAGTGCAAATGTGGTAACTATCATGCTTCTGCAGTAGTTATGGTATCTACAAAGAATTTTTAGTTCTTTTTATGGTAATTATCTTAAGATAACTATTGGAATTGTACTGTAGTTATGGTACATCATCCATATTTCTTCGTAAGTTGTTGTTCATTTGTTTTTTCTTCATATTTATATTTACGTGCGCCATTACTGGCAGGAACTTTCATAAATATTTTAAACGGGACTTTATATCACACATTTAATGGCGTAAATGATGAGACCCCGGACAATTTAAACGCTTTTTACAGTAAAATGCGGGAAATGTTTCCGCATAAAGCGGGAAATACTTCCGCATAAAGCAGGAAAGTGATACATTAATGCTATGCGGAAAATTATAGAAGTAAAAAAAATTAATCACGGAAATTCGTAAATCCCGGGTACGTAAAAATGATGTGTTAATGTATACGGTCTTTCATGTTACATTATAAAGTAAAGGATAATAGTGTTGTAAGACTTTTATTCCGATATGATGAGAGTCTTTTTTTTTTTATAGCTACAGTGCAAGAAAAGCTCGCTCGAATTTCGAGTTGTTGAAAAGCCACGAGCTCGAGTTCGAGTATTACTAAAAAACTCGACTCGAAACTCGAATTTCGAGTACTCGCAGGTGTCTATTGTATTGTTCAAATAGATTTTTTTTATTCATTAATATTCATATTTTTCTTTTGCATATTATTGTCCTTGTTTTATCTTGTGAGTGTGTTATAATGCCCCAGGAAAAATTTATCGTGCATGATTTACTCGTACTTTTTTCATATACCTAATTGCCATTACTGATGGGTGTGATTTGAGGTTGGCAGCTCTGCTTACGTATGGCAAAATAAATTTTGTTTGCAGAGAATCCAAAGAAGATTATAAGTAGGGATGGGGCGACCGAATTCAATTTCCGCTGAATCCACCGAATCCTAGGGATTCGAAGATTCGGCCTGTTTAATATAGGATTCGTCAAAGGATTCAGTGTTTTACTATTTACGGGGAAAAAAATACAGTAAAACTTGCTTACGAGGTCCCGCATGGTAGGTTTTTCCGTATAAAGCATTTAAATTGCCCAGGGTCTCATCATTTACGCCATTAAATGTGTGATATTAAGTCCCGTTAAAATTTTTCATGAAAGTTCCTGTCTCAAAAAATAATGGTGCACGTAAACATAAAGAAAAGACAAATGAACAACAACATACGAAGAAATATGGATGGTGTACCATAACTACTGTATAAACCCAATAGTTATTTTAAGATAATTACCATAAAATGAACTTAAGATTCTTTGTAGATACCATAATTACTACAGAAGCAGATAGCTACCACATTTGCACTATAGTTACCGTAACAACTGAGATGTATATTTACCGTGATAGTAATGTATTATTTATGACATATTAAATTATAGAACATTGTTGGGAAAAAAAAGGATGTTAAATTTTGAGATGTATGGTTGGCAGATGTTGCTAAGAAATAATGCGATCTGAATAAATGCAGTACTACTACGAAAAGTGAAAATGGTACTCGTGGATTTTTAGGTTATCGCAGTCTGTTTTGTCTTTCTGTAATATCGGCCGAAAATTAACAAGCGTATCGGAAGTCGGCAGAAATGCCGATTCAACTAAATATTGGCAAAATCGGCTTCTTCAGTACAGATCTACATTTGATGACATGAGTAAACATATTTCAGACTTCAGGATATTGAAAATGACTTTAATTTCCATGTAGGTTTATTGTGTGTATGTTTTTTTTTTTTGCAAGTTTAAATTGAATGAAGTAAATTGCTTTTATTTTTATTACTTTCAATTGATTAAACTTTAATGACCAGTTACAGATATTTATGACACTAATTTTGAGGTTAAGCAATTTTACTAAACCATTCCAGCCACGCAGGTTTCCAGCGAGAGAAGCTTCTCTTCTGCTGGAAAAACTACTTCCAATCGTAGAGCTAATTTAACAACTCCTGAACGTGCAGAACAAATTATTTTTCTGCATGATAGATTAAAGAAAAGAATTTAATACTCTATGACAATCTCTCTCAGAATTATTGTGCTGAAAAGTGGAAATGTTGAAACCTTGTGAATGTACTTTTCAAACAACATGATTTTTGGTGCTAAGTTTGTTGAAGCTCAGTAAGGACTCGAGAAAAATTGACATGGATGAAATTATTCCAAACATATGTTACATTTACACAAACATATACTACTTGTAAACTGTGCTTGTTAGTTGGATGATATCAGTTACTAATGAACCAATGGAAACAGGTAAGATTCAATGGAATAAAATGTAATTTTTTTTCTAGCAGTGCAAAATGTAAACACACTCTGTAGATAGTTACCAAATAAGCCCACTTCATTTTAATACTTTATTCAAACATTGTACTAAGTTTAAGATAAAAATAATTTCCCAAAAGTGTAACTGTACCACAAAAGCTCGAGCTCGAGCTCGCTCGCTCGAAGCTCGAGATTTTTCAAGTAGGCTCGCTCGAGCTCGGCTCGAAGAAAAATTCTTAGGCTCGCAGACCTCTAGTTATTTATAGAAAAAATCCTAACCGCTAATCTGTACTAAATCTGAAATTTCTCAAGAAAAAATTTTTGTCTTTATATACACTTATACCAGAAATGTACATGTGAGAAAGTCAAGGGACTTTTAGTGCAAGCAGAATACATCTCAGTTACATTTGATATGTGGTCATTATCTATTAAAAGATTCGGGTTTGGGTTCGAGATTCGGCAATTCCAATCGAGGATTTGAGTAAGGATTCGGATTCGAGGAAATCAGGATTCGCCCCATCCCTAATTATAAGATGCGCAGCACATTGAGCATGCGATCCTACCGGCGTTTATGAGATGACAATAGTCACAGTCGATGGAAATATGTGCGCTAGTGGTGCACCGATGCGGTTACCGATGAATCGTAATCAGCGATTATGGGTACTTACCGATTAATCGTAATCGGCGATTATCTTAACGATTACTTTGCCGATTATTTACGTCCCGGCGTAATTAAGTAGGTTTTTACCGTGTAATATTTTGTTACACATTTTAGGACGAATAACGGTAATATTTGTATATATTACAAAATTCATCTAACTGCGTCATATCATATTTACAGATATTTCGTTAAGTTTAATAAATCTTTTTGCCTCAAACAATAAAAAATGCATTTTTCCTACACGTTTATTTACGTTTCGTCTTTTGTTTAGTGGCCTTGTACATTACGTATAGCCAGAGAAGTAAAATAGATGGCACGCTATCAAAATACCACAAACAGTTGCAGTGGATTCTGACAATCAATCTTTTCGAGTCGTAGTAGCGGTTCAAAATCGTGGTCCCGATACCTTCTAGTTTTTATCACTGCGTTTTACAAACTCGTTATGGGCGTCTTTGGTAACATTATCCGTTTGTTATTTGTATGTGACGTGAAAAGTGAAAAAGGATTTATAATTTTATATATTCAGTCAACATAAATAAAATCACATGTGCTAGAATTGGTTTTTAGTCATTTTTATATAATTATAGTGAGATGGCGAGTAGGGAGAAAAAAAAAAGTGAAGTGTGGAAACATTTTTCTATAAACTCAAGTGAACAAAATAAAGCAGCATGTTTACATTGTTAAACGGTAATTTCTTGATGCAACCTTATGTGATAGTCGATAATAATTTTAGTTTTCCGCAACAAAAACTTACCCATTGTAAATTACAATTATTAGACTGTAGATCAAGTTGTTTAGAATAACAAATATTTAAATAGAAGTTAATTTAATTTCCCCTTTAAATGACTTTATAGTATATTTTATATATATTTATACTGTTATTATAACTGTATTCTCAATTTTTAATTTTCTTGTTATTAAATTCACATGGGAATAAAAAATTTTGTGTGCGTTATTGCACTTAAAAAATTTTCTTCATTATAATCGGTAACTGAATCGGTATCTGCCGATTATTGCTCTCATAATCGGTAATCAAATCGGTAATCGGTAAAGTCATATCGGTGCACCACTAATGTGCGCATTAATCTACTAATCTATCGATTCAAGGCTTATAGAATACGAAAGAATGACCTTATGGCTGTTGGTGCAAGCTGTAGGCCACACAGCATTTTAAAATTTTTACCTTTTTTCTCACACATTTTATTCTAAAATCGTGTTTGAAACGTAGGGGTGCGACGATTATGCGGGAAAAAATAATTTTGTTGGGTAAAGTTATTCATAAAAACAAAACCCGCTCATGGAAAGAACATGTATTTAAAAAAAGGTGGAGTATACTAGAGCATGCCTAACCATCTATATTAATAATTACTTAAACAAAAACCTTTCTTCAAATTTAAATAGAAATGCAAAACTCTAACACGAACGCAAGCCACTTGAATCTGACGTGAACTAACGTGTTGTAGTACACACTTGCCACTAAAGATTGCGGGCTATCAAATGTAGTTAACTCGGCACCTGACAGAGAGCACGTGTTACATCCAATCTGCGAGATATCAATATTCGACTACGTGCGCGCGCTCTATACGGGAAGCAACATAATCAAACATGAATGATGCGCTGGCTACATTTTTATAAGCGGTACGCCGCGGTAACGCAGACAATAAGATAAAGGAAATACAGTTTAAAAACATCTTTAAAAGAAAATTTACACTTCAGACAACTTCGTATTTTTCCGTTAATTTATTAAGTTGTAATGACCGAATAAATAATAGATTTCTACTTAAAAATACATCCTTTTATACGGTAAAGATACCTACACAAAGCGCTCGGCATCTACTAGCGGGACCAAAAACATCATGCGGTGTTTACGTGAGAAGTTTTTTTATCCCAATTTTGACAGCCTAAATTATGGTTGCGACAATTACACGCGTTCGACTATTATACGATAAAACACTGTAAATATTTATATAGTGATCCACTAAAGTAAATGAAAATGTCTTTGAGTATTAATGTTTTTAAAGAAGCCAGCGGGGGAAAATCACATGTGGGAAACAAGTCTGCGGCAGATAGAGCTAAGGAATTTCCAGGTGTGTTACACAGTGATGGTGGTAAACTTTTTTGCTCCATTTGCAATGTGTTATTGGACCATAAACGGCTCTCCACGATTAAGGATCATTTAAATTCTCAAAACATAAAGCTAGGTCGGTGCAACATACTTACCTCACTTTGGCAGGAACCTCGAAGGAAACGACGATTGGTACTTCCTTCAAAAAAGAAAGTTACATGAAACCGATTTTGAAATTCGAGGCCTAATATGTTTGTTTTAAATGAATTTGTATAGACTTTGGAATAAATGAATTTTTATTTTATTACAATATGTATTTAACTTCATAATGTTAATGCAAAATACTGCTCAAAATGCGGTGCGTGAAAGTGAATTACTTTTATAGTTACATGTGATGATACTGATTTTATTAATATGTTAGTTACCTAAAGGTATTTTTAATATTTCAGCATTACAATCTGCTTGTGTTGTGTTACGTTGTTAGTTTACACACAAAAATGAAAATTAATGTAAATAAATTCATTGTTTTCTAGTTTTGACTTTGCCAATTTTTTCCATTCATGCGTTTAGATAATGGTACAATTTTGTTTGTGTTTTACGCATTAAATAGCATTTACGTGTAAAAAAACTGACGTTTTAAATACTTAAAAATAAAGTTTGCAGGGACCATCGCTCAGTACATTCTCAGCGTAATGCCTGCAAGCTGTTTTTTGCTGAATATTGTAGAGCTATTTTGTTTTGATAATATGTTTTAAATATATTTTTTAAATATATTTTCCATCATTATTTATCCTTTTGTTTATGTAAATTACAAATAAGTATTTAAAGAAACTTTGTTTTGTGTCAGATGTTTTTTTTTTTGTAATATATGTATTAATTTTTGTCGCCTGCATCCTGGATGTTTATTATCTTTATTTTATTAATATTCATAATAAATATTTTCGGAAGTATTTTTATTCCAATTCCCATTACCATTGTGTCGGTTTAGGTAAAATATTTTTTTTTCGACAGTGCTGACAATTGCGGTATCTAGATAAATACAAGACCCAGTCAACATTTAGAAGTTATGAAACAGCCAAAAAATATTTCTTCCTCAATTTTATTATTAACTTAATATAAATCCCGTGTTTTGATACAAATATATTTATTTAAACTGAATGTTCTAAATGCATGGTATACAATGCACGTAGCAAAGTATTTTTACGCTTCGTGGTCACTCTTACTATTCAAACAATTGTAAATGAACTGTCTGTGCGTGGTATTCCCAAAAGCGCGCTGTGTGTAGACCGGACGGTGCGACCAAGGTTACGTAGTGCACAGTGGAGGACAAGTTTGGGCGGCCGGACTGTTTCACCTCCCTTCCTTACACCATGATAAGGATAGTGGAAGCTGATAGCTCATACACAGGAAATTAAAACATTTAAAGAGTAGCTATCACTACGTTCATCTAAGATGGCACACTCTGAATTTAAACACCATCTAGTATTATTAAAAAAGGCGGCCTTAAGTATTTGAACTCAATAGCGGATGTCATGGTGGTTTTATTTATTAATAATTTTTTTTAAATTAAAGTTTTGTACTGCTCTGGTGTTTGAATGTTGTGCCAGCAATTTGTATCATAAAAAAAAATATGGCAGTCTCTGATAAACTTGGTGGCCTTTAGTATTTAAATCTTGTGCTTTTTACTATTTATATTTTTTTTTTAAATTTAAGCTTGGTGCTCTTTTGGTGTTTGAATTTGGCACCATTGACTGGTAGTATAAAAAAAATAACAGTCTCTGGCATTTTAAATCACTAGCAGACAACATTTTCGTTTGACATCTTTTAGAATTTGAATTTGGAGCCAGCAACAAGTTGTCATATATATTCCTTATTTATATCTTTATATTCCAACTGACTTGCTGGATTTTTATAAAAATAACATGATTGCTTAACAGCAGTGCCATCTATTTTTGACAAGATGAACCAATATGGCTGCCACCAACAGTGATGCCTCTTCATCACGTGCCTTCCTTGCCATGTGGTATTTAAAGAACCACCATGACCATCGGTTACACCTCTGAGACACGTTGCTGAACAACGTGTGGATCTGGAGCATACCACTTCTTGCAAAGTTTTCAAACAAGGATCATTACCTTGTCCCTTCTTGCAACAGTCATCACTCTCTCTCGCTACTTTCCTGTTTTATAGATTTTGTTTATAGTTCCTGTTGAAAGGGCGATAAACATTGTAAAGTGCCGTATTAAATAATTTAAAATATGTAAATATTTTGGCTTCCGTTAAACAGGGCATTCGTTGATTGTGAAAAATGTTTGCCATGTTAGGTGATTGAATGGAAAGTGGTGTGGAGTGGTGAGGTGTGATTTACCCGCAGGGACCCAGCAAGGAAGAGGTGCTGCGCAAGGCAGAGGGGCTGCTGGAGGAATACCTGAGCTCGAGCCGGCTGCAGGACGCGGTGAGCGCGTATCGCGAGCAGAAGGTGCCGGACAAGTTTGCCCGGCCGGTGCTGCTGGCCATGATGAGCGCGACCCTGGACAGGAGCGATGCGGACCGCGACCTGGCGAGCGCCCTGATGGTGGAGCTGCGCAAGGAGGGGCTGGTAAGCCCCGCGCACTTCCTGGAGGCGTACCGCGACCTGGTGGCGCAGGCGGCGGACAAGGAGCAGGAGGTGCCGCGGGTGTACTCGCACGTGGCGGGCCTGGCGGCGGCCGCTGTGGGCAAGGAGCTGGTGTCCCTGGGGGAGGTGGCGGAGCCCACGGAGAGCGGGGCGCACTACCCGCTCTTCCTGCTCACGCTGCAGCAGCTGCACAGGCTGCTGGGGCGCGCCCCGCTCACGCAGATGTTCCTGGACAGCAAGGCAAGCATTTGCTCATGCTTCAATTAAGTTGGTTATATAAATCAAAATATTGATTTTCTTTTTAACGATTGCTCAAATTTAATATTATGCATGGTTATTTTATAATTTTTATTTAATGGTGTTATAATTAATGTCTAATAGTGATGTGTCCTTCGTTTTTCCCCGTTCTCAGTTTGGTTTCGGTTTCTAAAAATGGGTTCTCAGTTATCAATTTCAGGTTAACCTCCACACATTTTCAAGTCACACCCCCAATACAGTATGCCTATCTTGTTATGATTTCAGTTTTTTGCCGGACTTATACTGTATTTACCCGTAAATTGTGCACAATTTTTTCGTAAAACTTGTGTTGAAAATTCATGATACGAGGCTTGTTCAAATCGACAATGCTGCATAATGCACAGGTTTCTTCAAGCTCCAAGGTTGGTTGACCCGCTACTGCTTAAAGGAACGACTGACATCTTGCATGTTGATTGTGCTTTGTGTTTTTCTGTAAGAAGACGTGGCAATGATTGCCGAAGGTGTACAATAGCGATCATCTACACCTGCTAAAAAAACAAACTAATATGATATAAAACAGCTCAGGATATGAAAACTCTTGCCTTAGATGAAAAAAATGTCGCGAAAAATTGTATACGTGCTGGGTTTGTATGATTGGGGGTGGGGTGTTTTTAAGTTATGATATTATTACATAAAACATATTATTTAAAAAGTGAGAATTTGTAGAGTATGCTTCCTCAGCAATTTTCAATATAATTTTGTTTATAATCTTTCTATTATGTCATTGATTTCGGTCATCTGTGATCAAGATGTTTATGTCGCTTCACTGATGTAAACAAAATAGCTGCGATCGTTAACCACTACATTGATGATTTGTTTTCCGGTCCGTCACGGTAAACATATTCAGAGTTAATCCATTAATAAAATATTTATTACCTGGTATATTTAGATACAATTATTTACGACAAAGAATTGCACTGAAACTACACTAGAGTCCCGTTATAGCGAGGTGTCACGGTTCCCGGTTTGATCCTCGCTATAACCGTGTCGTCGCTATAACCGAATTGGACAAATTTTGGCCCCCAAAAAATAAAAATTAACCGAAAATAGCATAAAAATTGTGTTTAAACCTGTATAATTGGAAAATAAAAGGTTATAATAACGAAATCTTAATTTCTGTGAGCAGATGTGTGAATTCTCTTTATAACGATACCCCATAAGTACGGATGCGATCACCTATTGCGTCAAAATAACCAGAATACCCTACCACGCCACGTAAGTATAGCATCTCAGCCCGCGGCCGACGCAGCATTGTCCTGCTATCTATTGCCGACGCGGGCAGTCTGCTGGCGGCCATGTTGGTTCGGGATGTTGCTAACAGGTGGTGCTAGTGTAGCGCGACGATTTAATTCCTTACAAAATAGCAGGAGTGCGGCTGCGGCAACGCACGTAAGCCTCAAACGAAATAGTCGCTGGAAAACTATACTTTTTCATTTAAAGAAACCTGTCCACTTTTTTAGAATATAAATTTGGGATTAAACTCAAACCATCACCACCCCTTTCCCAGACAAATACCCCAACAACTGACCATGAGACTAACAGCAGGACCCCATATTCCCGATGAATGGTGTGCATACAAGACATGTGTTATGTGCAAAGCGCACAATTTGAGAAAGCAAACTAAAGTTTGTTGCAAAGAAAGCCACTCCATGCTTAAAAATATACTAAAAAAAAATTTTTTTTAAATAGTCTACAATACAAAATAATAATAGTAGGCTAACTGTAATTATTATCTTTTTTCATTTAAATTATATAAATATCCAAAAAAAATATTACATTTAATAATAAAATTCTCCAATATTATGTTTACCAGTGCCAAGTATAAAATCAAAATATAAAGTTCAGGAATCTGAAGAAGTAGAGTATCCCGTTCAGGGGTCATGGCTGGTTAGTCATAGTGCCTGTGTTCAAGATCAGGCCAACCCTTCCACTTCACCGAAGTGAAAGCATTAAGGAATAAAATAATGCATTCAAGGTTTTTTACACTCTTAAACTATATTTATTGTTAATTTTTAAACAATTGTTTCACACCAACAATCGCCACGTCAAAACCTTGGCCACTCAAGGCATAACGTCTGACCAATACACAACCCACTTGCCATTCGTTGACTGGTTTGCGTGACACGTGATGCAACTGGTACATCAGTTGAACTAATCACAGTTTCATTTTGTGAGCACTGTAGTAAATATTTTTTTTGTGGACGTAATAATGAACATTCTAGTTAACTCGTCTTGCTATGATTTCCGATTTTGGCCAGACATATACCGTATTTACCTGTAAATTTTGCACAATTTTTTTTTTTTTTTTTAAATGTGTGTTGGGAAATCATGGTACAGTCAAACCTCATTATTACAAACCTGAAGGGACCATATTTTAGCACTTTGTAATAACGAGGGTTTGTATTAACAGGGTGGCCAGCCAACCGGGAAATCGGGAAATACGGGAAATAGCCAGGATTTCTTAAAAAAACCAGGAATACCGGGAATCAACCAGGAATTTTTATTAGAACCGGGAATTTTTTTATGAAGTAACGGTTACAATAACATACGGCTGTTAAATGATCACGTTCACCACCCGTCGAAGCACGACAGCGTGCTCGTGTGCTATATTTTGTGAAAGTTAATTTGTTCATATTGCATTTAAAAACTTTTGTAGTACGTAAGAAACCGTTAACAATTCAGACTTCCATACTTATTATGTTTCTGTATTCAAAAGCAACAGCATTTTGGCTGAAAACGTTGTAGGGTGGTAGTGATTTCTCGCACTGCATGTTGGTAGCACTAGTTTTGTATGTATATTTGTTTCTACTTTGCGCTCATGTTGTTGCGTCACGGTATCACGGATACTTTTCTCGAGTTTTTTTAAAAAGTTTAGTTGTGCGGGACGTTGTTTTGAATTTTTTAAACTAACATGTAATTGGCGCAGACTATCAAAATGTGAACGAGTTCGGTCACCACATACAATGACAAATGTACGGAAGAGTTTGAATGGGTGGAGAAAGATCCAAAGTGCAGGACACACGCTATTTGCAATTTGTGTAATGTTAAAATCAATATCGGTAGCATGGATGGGAAGAACAGCATTAGCCAGCCACGCAAGAGAAGCAAAACACGTGCGTTTGGTGTCAAGTAATTTTTGTGACGTGAGATTATAAATTTTTTGTTGGTGGTAGGTTTTGTTTTAAGCAAGTTAATTGATTTAATTTTTAAGCCTATAGTTAAGTTGTCTATTGTTTAACGCCAATAAAACATCATATTGTGTGTGCTTTGTGTAACAAAAATGCAAATTGTAGGCAAATATTGATAAAAACCACCCTTGAAAAAACCTGGAAAAAACCAGGAATTTTATTATCCCAGAAGAGTGGCCACCCTGTAATCCAAACTATTGGGATATCATGACAAAAAAAAATTGATTGAACTTTAAATGCCTACATTTACAATTATAAAGGAAATTATACACACCGTTGGTAGTATAAGCTGGCTTCACTACATGCATGACAATATGTAAACACTGAAGAAAACAAACACAATGCAACACTTACAGAATAAATCATAATACAAACTTCAATAAATTGCATTCATGACACATTTTCAATTCAAACATTTAGTTTAAAAAAAAGCATCAATTCTGGTTTGCAGTATCTTTTTCTTATAGGCATTGTTTACCACATTTAACTTTGTACATATATACTGCTGCCGACTCCCTACACATAGTTCTGCCAACAAGATTGTTGCGATCCTTAAACCGTTGTAGCCAACCATTGCTGAACTTGAAGTCTGAAATTCCTAACCTCAATGCTAGGTAGTCTGCCTTCTTCTGAATCATAGGTCCAGAAATTAGCAAGTTTGCTGCACGCATTTCTTAAAACCACTGCAACAATGTAGCTTCCATTTCATGATGTTTTGGGCCTCACATTCTTTTTCTTGTTGATAATCTGCACGAACTCGCAAAAGCCAATTTTTCACAATTGTTTAATATTGTAGACGACGACGATTGCGGGATGTTAAATTCTCTTGCAATTTCAGTTTTCGTTCTCTTTCCATTGTCTACTTCTTCGATAATTTTAACTTTAACTTGCAATGTAAGTTCGTTGCGTTTACGTTTCGCAGTCATATTACAAAACAACAAACACTCAAAATTGAGGTTAAGATACACGTGCGTGAACAATGGAAAATATCAGAACTTTTTTCCATAGATTGTTTAAACTTCTACGTATGTACACTTCCGACGACTAATATTAATAAGGTATAGAGTTCTTTCCTTTTCGTTTTCCGTTTACAACATGGCATCTTTTCTAGTTTAGTTACTAACATCGCCACTAGAGTTGAACTTTTCATCTTGTTTTTCGACCATTTTGCGCTGTAGGTAGAGGTGGGTTGTAACAGCAATTTTCGGTATCTGTTCCAACCTGATACTGATACAGTAATGTACCTAGTTACAAGTCTCTGATACTTTTGTATCAGAGTAGTAGTGGTCCCAGGAAGCGACAAGGTATCAGCATTCTCGTTACAGGGTACACATCCTCCGTGCCGTCATCACCAGCGTAAAAAAGTATCGGTGTCTCTGATAAATTATTTATCACGCCCGGTAATTCTCTACCTCTGTTACTCTAATGCTCGCCTGATACAGCAGGGTGGCCAGCCAACCGGGAAATACGGGAAATAGCCAGGATTTCTTAAAAAAACCAGGAATACCTGGAATCAACCAGGAATTTTTATTAGAACCGGGAATTTTTTTTATGAAGTAACGATCACAATAACATACAGCAAAACCCCTTATTTGCACTTTTCATGGGGACAAAGTAAAAAAGTGTAAAAAGCGGGAAAGTGTAAATAAAGGGAAAAGTATAAAAAGGAGTACAGTTTACCTTATTTAGAATTTTTTTCCTTTTGTTTAATAGCACATACTACAATGCAGGTACAAACACACTAACAACAAATTTTACTTTAGTATTTAATCAATTATTAATTTACCACATTTGACAAAAATAAATAAAGAATGAAAGCCAAAATGTTTTTCTGATTACTTCCTAAAAAATAAATTTGAAATTTTCTTCTGCTTGCTTTTTTAGCTGTTCAAGGAGATTATTTGCCTCTCCAAATTATAAATACAGTTGCAACCGGCAGGGTTTATAACAAATACGGGCTACATACACATTGCTCACAGTAAAAAAATTTTTTAAGAAAAGGCCGCAAATTGATGAATATTTACCGTCAATAGCGCGCCAAACGCGGAGAAAGGTCATTGTACTCGGTCAGCTGCTGTAACGACGCGGCGGCGCATGCGCACTCTATGCTCCGCCCAGACTCATGACGCCATCAGCCGCCAACCAATAGATGCGAGCTTAGCGGAAAAAAATATAAGCTCCACCTCCCGTGTACCAATTTTATCCAGTTCTAATACCAGTTTATTGGTATACGCACCAGTTTTCTCGCTGCCGTGACATGTTCAAGTTTACGTTTATCATGATGTCTTGATACCAATAATTAATTATTTACGATCCCCAGAAATAAATGGTTAGTTTAAAAAATATGGCGTCAACTGTACAATACTTCCCAAATTATAAAAGACGTATAAAACAGTTACCAAGACACCGCTCATTTTATCTTGTGAAGTTTGTCTCGTACCAGTATTTCGGCTAAGTTGTGACATAAATACAGTAACAGAACTTACAAGCAGCCATGTTTGTACATTCATGAGTTTACGTTTTTCCCTCGTGCATTTTAGATTGTCTCTTGCTATAATTACTCGTACTTTTACACGCCTAGGCTTAAATTATTACATGTTTAGAAATAAAAGCAACTTTTCATGTTATAAAATATGTATATTTTGCTATTTAAAATGTTCATTGCCTACTAGCTCCACGGTATTTTCTGGTTGTTTATGGTTGTTACGTGACGTAAATAGCGGGATTGATTCGATTTTTGAGACGTAATTCGCGGGAAAGTATTGTATTGGACTATATGGGAACCAAACGGGACCTGAAGAATATAGTGCAAATAACGGGAAAACGTAAATAACGGTAACGTAAATAAGGGGTTTCGCTGTACGGCTGTTAAATGAGCACGTTCACCACCCGTCGAAGCACGACAGTGTGCTCGTGTGCTATATTTTGTGAAAGTTAATTTGTTCATATTGCATTTAAAAACTTTTGTAGTACGTAAGAAACCGTTAACAATTCAGACTTCCATACTTATTATGTTTCTGTATTCAAAAGCAACAGCATTTTGGCTGAAAATGTTGTTGTAGGATGGTAGTAATTTCTCGCACGGCATGTTGGTAGCACTAGTTATGTATGTATATTTGTTTTTACTTTGCGCTCATGTTGTTGCGTCACGGTATCACTGATACTTTTCTCGAGTTTTTTTTAAAAGTTTAGTTGTGCGGGACGTTGTTTTGAATCTTTTAATCTAACATGTAATTGGCGCAGACTATCAAAATGTCAACGAGTTCGGTCACCACATACAATGACAAATGTACGGAAGAGTTTGAATGGGTGGAGAAAGATCCAAAGTGCGGGACGAACGCTATTTGCAATTTCTGTAATGTTAAAATCTATATCGGTAGCATGGATGGGAAGAACAGCATTAGCCAGCCACGCAAGAGGGGCAAAACACGTGCGTTTGGTGTCAAGTAATTTTTGTGACGTGAGATTATAAATTTTTTGTTGGTGGTAGGTTTTGTTTTAAGCAAGTTCATTGATTTAATTTTTAAGCCTATAGTTAAGTTGTCTATTGTTTAACGGCAATAAAACATCATATTGTGTGTGCTTTGTGTAACAAAAATGCAAATTGTATGCAAATATTGATAAAAACCACCCTTGAAAAAACCTGGAAAAAACCAGGAATTTTATCATCCCAGAAGAGTGGCCACCCTGTACAGCCAGTATCAATCAGTTCAACATTCACTGCAGTTCGTCCTGGCCGTGTATTAATTACCACCATGTACATTGTTGCGGGCTGTCATGTTTTGTAGTTAGTATCTTTATTGTGAAATAAGGAATGGATAAGTGCAGGAAAAAGACTTCATTTGTGTGGAATTTTTTTACGGAAAATAATGAGTTTGCTAATTGTAATTTGTGTAAATAAAAACTGAGTTATAAATCATCATCGATTAATCTGAAGAAACATTTGAAACGTAAACATTGATATAGTATGCTCACTAATGTACGTATGTTTTTTTTTATTTTTAATTTTTGATAAATCATAATGTTTTAATGTATGAAAACACTAGTTACTAATTGTTTTCGGAAAAAAAAATCCATATGTTGATTACATCTGTTATTAGTGTCAACTGAGAATTTATTTGCATTTTCATAGCTGTTAGGTGCACAAATATAAATATTATATCTTGTATTAACGTACTTTTTAATATTAAAATTTCATTAGTTTTATTATTGAACGAGACTGTGCACGCACTGCGCACTGAGCGTACTTTGATGTGGGAAAATAATCAAACGACTCGTAACAATTTCGCTTTGCGCCTCTCCTTCAACGCCTTCCCCTGCGTTTCCTCCCCTACATTATTTCCCTTCTTTATCCCTTATTCGTCCTTCCTGCTCCCTCCCCTTTCACAAGCTGCGCCCAAGTGACCGTCATCTGCGATCGGGTTCTGCGCACATTGGCCGTATTGTTGTTCCAGGCGAATTCTGAACTGATACTAAAGTTCTTGATACTTTTCAAGTGTACTCTTTTGCCGTTCCTGATACAGGAGCTTATCAGTGACAAAGTATCATGTTGATACTTTTCGACCCACCTCTAGCTGTAGGATACATACATGTATCTTTGGAGAAACGTTTGTTTACATGACGGTTATAAAGACGATTTACTTTAGACTTCGGCGGTGAAATTCGTATTAACCGTTTACTTATACACGTTAACATCTACTTGAGGGATAAAAACAACTTCGTAAACCATATTAACCGTATTTCGTATTAAAAGTACTGCATAACATAGGAAATCATACTTTATTTTCCGGGACTGTGAAAGTACTTCGCATAAACAGGAATTTCGTACTAAGAGGATTCGTATTAATGAGGTTTGACTGTATGAGGCTTATTCAATGGCAATGCTGCATTGTCCACAGGTTCCTTCATTCTCCAACATTGGTTGCCCTGCTACTGCTTAAAGGAACAACATCTTGCATATGGATTGTGCTTTGTAGTTTTGTTTTTTCTGTGAGAATACTTTGCAATGATTGCCGAAGGTTTAGAGTAGCAATCAGCTATGTCTGCTGAATTGACCTAAAATTTTTGGTAAACACAGGATTTGAAAATTGTGCCTTGGTGGAAAAAACATAGTGGCAGAAAATCATATACAGTAAAACCTTTTTGTTGCGACCCCATTTATTGCGACCACCTCTCTATTACAACCCGATTTCGAGGAACCGTGAAAAAATTGCCGAAAATCCGAAGATAAACAGACAGAAAATAAGTTTCTTGTGGTGAGTAACGTGTTGCTGCGTTTCTCTTGCCGAGTGCTTCCTGTCGACCGCTGTCAGCGCTTAACAACCCCCATTCCACGTCCCTTTGTCGGCAGGGTGCAGATAAAGGTTTTTGTGGCAACGTGTTTACGTTTAGCTTATTGCGAGTGTCTAGTGTGGTACGCAGTTAAGGCAAAGCTACCTGCTGGATTTCTCTTGATTTTGATTACTATCGGTTGACAATACACAGCGACCGACTGGATGCACGCCCGCCTCGACTTGTTTTAACTGCCGCAGCGATGTTTATTTTGACAGCTCAAGCAATTAATTTTTCCCGTGGGTTGATAGAAAAAGGTCGCTTCACCCAGCATAAAAAAAAAGGCTACGCCACTTATTCCCCGCGCAGGAAACACACTGGCTGCCGTCTGTCTACCCCGCATTTATCTTTCTTCTAACATTCCACGTTCTCCTCTCGCGCGAGCAATAACTAGGGCCACGATTATATGGTGAATCGCGAAATCGCGAAATTTTCCGCGAATTTATATGGAAAATGCGAAAAAAGCGATTTTTAAGAAAAACCGCTAAATAACACCGAAATTACACAATACAAGTCTCTTATATTTTAATGTGAAAAGCTTAATAGTCAAGACTTGCCCGGGTCCTGGTTGATAAGCTGGAAAAATTTCCTGCCTTGCATTTCTACATGCTTCCTCTAATCAGCTTTAGGGCGCCGTCTGGTCAGCGTGTGTGTTAGTGAAGCGGGATGATAAGATCGACGCTCAATGGTAGTTCTAGCGCGGTAAAACCTCTAAGTGCAAGGCTTCTGAACTGGCGCGCAGTCATCTCGTTCCCGTCAGATAACAGTGAAATTTGAGCGGTGACCATAACATTATATGGCGGAAAAATAAAGATAAAGGTGTAATGCATTTCCCTATGATACTTTCAAGAAATTTGTAACGGGTTTTTTACACCTAAAACTTCGAAAACATGTCTTTTAGCCATTTTATCTCAAAAGAACCATTAACAAATTCTTAAATGCTTTTCGTAAACAGACTCCAGTCGGATATATAGTATAGTTTGGAAATTGCGTAGGTTTTTCGTGGCTGTGCGCGGCACACGACTGTAGTTGCCATGCGTCACGCGCCGAGAATGTTGTCCGGCAGGAAGGGCGAGTATAGTTCATTTGCGGCAAAAATGAATACTTTTACGGCCCTGCTAAATTTTTCCATTAAATAAATTTTGAAGTTTCAGTGATTTTCCTTCAGAAATAATGTTGTGTAACTAACAAACAATTTGTATCAAAACAATTAACGGTAAATGGCTGTCGCGGGGGCCCTTAAAAATTTTTCATTTTACCAGAACTGGACTATACAAACCTGGCTTTAGTCGCACACAGTTTGGTGAAGGTGAGGAAGGATGTTGACAGTTTCACATGCCAAAGGACGTTGAAGTAGGAGGGGGAGAGAGACACGATGGTTTGTATGCCTGGGAGGGATGAACCTTGAAGTCTAGACAAGGGAAGGAGAGGTAAGCCGTATGACGTCATGCATCCGCCGCCTGTGCTGCCGCCAGCCTGTCTAGACGATATTCCCGCGCTCCCACTTACGTTGCACAAGCTACTGCTGCCGTATTTTTAAAGGAAATGTCCCATTATTTTTTTGTTATTCTCACATGAACATTATTGGAAATATTAAAGCCGACACAAAAAATACGCTGTGTGTTAAAGTTAACAGATTTTAATAATCTTTCATTTTGTTTTGTTTTAAATTTTTTTTCTTCTGATTTTCACATTTTGGTCAAAATGTCCAATTTTTTGACGGTTCTCGAGAATGTATTCGTAAAATCACTGCTTCGTTAAATCCGGGGTTCGTGACATCGGGGTTCTAGTGTATTTAACTACGGCAAGCAAGAAATCGTACATGTAATCTAACCAGTAAAAATAAACTGTCTATTGACATATTTTCTTTAGAGGTGGCCTGTAGGGCGACGAACTTGTCATGAAGGTTTAAAGCACAGCCGTCTAGCATTGTGAGTGACAGCATCCTGCCATTGTATGGCTGGTTTCTTAGCGAGTAGCGGTTTGGGAAAAGGGGTTGGGGGGGGGGGGGTTGAAATCAACTGAAAATTTCGGAAAACATCTATTACGACCCCCCCTCTATTCCGACCCTATTCCTGGGAACCGTGAGGGGTCGTTTCAGAGAGGTTTGACTGTATGTGAGTGAAGGGGGAAAAAAGTTGTTTTTGATTGATGGTGTTATTGCAATAAAAAGTTTATTTGAAAGATTAGAATTTGTAGGGTGTTCCTTTGTAATTTGTCTGTTGTTCAGCAGACAATTTGCCATTGTTTTGAAAGGTAAATAGCAGAATAAACATTTTAAGCCATAAGCCTTTCGAGTAGTTTAATGCTGTAAAATTAATCGTACTTAAATAAGAAAATTGTGAAAAAGTAGTTATGATATGCTGTACAGTGATTGCAAATAATGGTACTGGATTTTATGCTTATTGCACATTTCAATGTATAAAGGTATGATGAAAATTTTGAGTCTTGTTCTGTCAAGTACAATCAATTCAACTGTCAAGTCGAGCTCTAGCTACATGCTCGACTTTGTTAGAGTATTCGAGTCTCGGCCCATCACTTGCTAATTTCTGAGCAACTTCTCAATGTGACCTGTGTCCTTCTTTGCTAGGAGAAATAAAGTCATTTTCCAATTAAGAGAGCATCTTTAAATTATAGCCAATACAGCAAGAACACTACATATTGCACTAGTAAAAACAGGCCATGATTTTGCAACTTTCGTTGAACACGAAGCACATCATGAGTCCTTGTTTCCATGCTATTATTATCATCATTATTATTATGTCTTGTAATTTGGTATTTTTGACTTTAAAAGTCTTAACAGTAACATTACATCACACTGCTTACAGAATAAGAACAATTGCAAATATTACCTAGAAATATGTGAATACACATGAAAATTTAACTAACTACCAAAAAAGGAAGTAAAATTACATCCAGTGGCTTCTTTAAATTAAATGAAGTAAAATATCTAACCCAGCGTGAAACCTGATGATAACGCAAATACATGTTTACGAAAGTGTTTTGTAAGTGAGGAGAGTAAAGGCCATACGGCAGTAAGAAGTTGGAGGGCCGGTGCGCAGGTGAACCTGCTGAACCAGCTGCCCGAGGCGGACCGCACCAAGGAGCGGCTGGCGGAGATCCTGGAGGAGCGCGGCCTCACCTTCCTGTTCCCGCTGCTGCGCATCCAGGCGGAGCTGTGGAAGCAGCTGCTGGCCGACCCCAACCCCACCCAGTTCTACAAGTGGATCAAGGAGAACCTGGACCCTGCGCACCACTCCGACCCCCCCTTCATCTCCGCCCTCGTCACCGTGCTGCTCAAGTACATCACCCAGGTACTCTCATTGATCATTTAGTATCTACTTGACATTTAAATTCCACTGCTTTTTTACTACTGAATTTTGTCCATACAAAGTACTTGCATGACAAATTCATCCTTCATCGATGAGAACTACAAATTAACCTTTTAGCTCTAATAGGAAATTACGAATATAAGTACAGAATTAATTTTTTTTTTTAATTTTGCAAAGTGTCTTGCTAATTCAGCAAAGCATCTGTCACGTGTGACTCATGCACGGAGGTGCTACAGACAGAGAAACCAAGGAAAGTCAGGGAATTTTAGATAGTTTGGTAAAACTAGAAAATATAAAGAATTCCAGCATATTTCAGGGGAAAATGTTTTGTTAAGTGGCAGGTTTTGGCAAGTAAGAAGACTCAGATCAAAACATCTGGTGAACCTTTGATTAAGCAATTCTATTGATGCAAAATAATATAGTGTCGTAGAGCTGCACTATAATTGCACGCCACAGTGGTTCCTTGTCTCAACGAACACTAATCTCTCTTCGGCACACTTTTTTGTTTGCAATATGAGCATACTCTGCGGCATGCATATCTACCAGCTCCAGCAGTGGATACTCTTACAAGGATGGACACGGATAAGAGAGGGCAACTCAGCCCTGTTGGTGAAGCTTCCACAAGGCAGACTGCGAGGCTGGCTACACTGCCTCTTTCCTTGACTTACTTATCCTTCATAATATTGAGAGGATGTTCTGTAGCAGGTTCATAATAAAATACTATTCCAGACTTGCCAACCTTTACGATTTTTTCGTAAAATGTACAAAGATCACGTCCGTTTTACGATTGTACGAGGATGTCTGTACGAGACGTTTTTTAAAACATGTATTTTCCGCCTGCCTTAAATGTTTTATTGTATGGTTTGTGAAAGCTGTTGCCATGTGTTGTTGCTGTGGAAACGAGTGCGGTAATTGAGTTATATTATTGGTCGAAGGCCAGGGAACCACATAATTTGTTGTTCGTTTGTATATCTTTCCTTATTGGCCACCTGAGTTACATTGATTCGCTTACAACCAATCACGAACCAGTTTAAATAGCATTTTTTCATTTCGCGAGATGGTGTCGTGCATAAGCGTATGTTGTGATTCTTCAGTTAAAGTTGAGCCAATTTTGATTTTGTTTATTACAGGTTAGGAAACAAATATATTGCATGTTTTCAATAAAAACATGTTATGTGCACAATTAACGGAAGTGGAATCAAGTGAAGAAGAAAATGCCCCCGAAACGTGATACACATTATTCTCAGGCATTTCGCGATACATACACGCAGGATTTTCCGTGTATTCTTAAATCAAGCAAGAGACACAGTTTGCATTTGGTTCAGTGTGTAGATGCGACATCAACATTGGGCACGGCGGATGATATGACATCAATCTCCACGTGAACTGTTCAAAATATCTCGCAAATGTTAAAAGTGTCGCAGTCAGTTCAAAGATTAGTGATTATTTCGCTAAAAATAACAGCACAGACAATGCTCCAATACGTGCAGAATGTATGTTTACAAACTTTTTGGTTGAACAAAATATTCCTTTAAATGTTTCGGATCACGTCGATCCATAATTCAGAAAAATGTTTTCAGATTCTGAAGTAGAAAAAAAATTTGTTGCGCAAGAACAGTCTACGGCTATCGTGAAAGAAATGGCAACAGATGCAACTATAAAATTGTTTGTAATTTACAAGCTGTGGCATTTTCAGTCGTGACCGACGGCAGCAATGACTCTGAATCCAAATTATATCCTCTAGTAGTAACATTTTGCAGGGTGTCTACTGACCCTGGAGAACCGGGAAAACCGGGGAAAATCAGGGAATATTGTAATCAGGGAAAAATCAGGGAATTTTTTCAAAAATCAAGGAATTTTTTTTGGTAGGTTATAGTTGGCAATACTTTTTGTTTATTTATCAGCTTGCATTGACGTGGCATCATGTGTATCCATCCCCTCCCATTTTTATTTTTGAATGGCAAATCACGAAAAGTTCCCACGTCCATTTTCTTTTATTTACCATCGGATTCGGAAGTGGCGTTAAATCACGTGATACAAACTGGTTGAAGCTGGTCTGTTATCCTGCTGACGTGAAGTGCTGCAGCATTTGCTTCCCACGTTCAGATTACACCGACAGGTGCATTTAATTTTAAGTAATTATGGGTGCCCCCAACGTAAACTGGGCATTTTTGTTAGCTTTGAAAATAGATATCACAGACACTTTTGGTGAAGATTCGTCATCGTTGCTAGAAATTGGTAGCTGTGGGCTTCAAACGGTTCATGGTGCTTTCAAAACTGGAATTTCTGCTACACAATCGGACGTTGTTAGTTTTTTGAGGCACAGTTACTTTTTGTTTAAGCATGTACCTGCAAGGAGGGCAGATTACATTAGAATAACTGGATCAGAGATTTTTCCCAAGAAATTTTGTGGAATCAGATGGTTAGAAAATACTGCAGTTGCTGAGCGTGCCATGAAAACGTTACCCCACCTAAAGAAAATTGTTAGTGAAGTGTCTATTTCATCTGTCTTTCAATGTAGGTGGTGGAAAGTACTCTTGAAGATAATCTTCTAGAAGTAAAATTTACATTTTTCCACTCTTTGGCATCAGAGCTGCAATTGTTTCTTACAATGTTCCAAAGAAATTTGTTAGTGAAGTTTCTATTTCATCTGTCTTTCAATGTAGTGAAAAGTGCTCTTGCAGATAATCTTCTAGAAGTAAAATTGACATTCTTCCACTCTTTGACATCAGAGCTGGAATTGTTTCTTACAATGTTCCAAAGTGAAGCATCCATGGCACTTTTTCTGTATGATTCACTGTCGGACATTTTATTAGCTTTGGCAGGAAAGTTTGTGAAACCAGAGGTACTGAAGAGCTTTAGGGAAAAACACAATGTATTTCGATTGGATGTAGATAACCAGGAAAATCTATTTACTGCTAACATTATTAAGTTGGGTTATGCAGTACACCATGCCATCAAGAAAGAAAAAGTACCATAAAAGTCTGTCCTGTTACTGATAAATGATGTTAGGACTTGTCCAACGGTTATGGTAAAAAAAACTTCAAGACGAAAGTCCCCTGAAGTACAAACTTACCAAAGGAATTTCCTGCTTATGTCCGTCTATGGCTTTAAATTCGGGTGTGAGGAAACAGCGTGTAAGTACAGTTTAGAATGTTGTTTTCGAAACAGGTGGCTATCAGGACAAGAAGCTGATAACATTGAGTGATAATATCAGTTGGTATGTTCCTCGCAAGATTCTGAAGAACTTTTCTCGTCTTTTTCTCGAGAAGCTTGATCACTTGTGGATGCTCATTCTTAAGGCACATACAGTAGTTGCCAAAACAGGCCTTCTTAAAGTTTATGAGGATGATGATGGAAATGCATAATTGGAAAGAGGATTTTCAGTGAAATCTAATCTGCTGACTGAAAACTTGCAGGAAGAAACACTGATTGCACAAAGACAAGTGTATGACTTTGTTCAACGTTTTGGAGCTGTAGAGCATGTTGATATCACCAAGTCCATGTTACAGTATGTAAGAAATGCTAGTTGTAGGCGTAAGGAAGCCCTGCAAACAAAACAAAAAGAAAAGGAAGCTACAGACAAGAAGAAGGCAGAAAAAAGAAGAGTTGAAGAGGAGATCAAGGCATTGCATTTTAAGAAGGCTCGAGTGTTGAATTTAGCTTGTTCTGAAGCAAGTGCTATAGACGCAAAATTGATTCACTGCGAAATTGACGGGAGCTTCCTTTTACTAATGTTTTTTGTGTGTGAAATATTTGTAGCAGCATGTTTTATTTGCCATCAATTGAGTCACTTTGGCCACGTCTAGAAGAAGATAATATTTTTACTAATTTAAGTAAGTTGAAATACTTTGAAACCCATCAATGTATTGCTATGCAGTTTTTTCAGTTTCGTGGAATGTCGTAATTGTGTTAAAGAAAACCTGGAAAAATTCAGTTTTAGACCTGGAAAACCTGAAAAAATCAGGGAATTTCATTTACTAGATCTGGTAGACACCCTGTTTTGTGATGCAAGTTTGAGAATGATAATGTCAAGGTTGCTTTCATTACCAGTACTCCAGGGAGATTCTACTGGAAGTTAACTGATATCAGTGTATATTGTAACAAAGGTAAACTCTGTTGATTTGTAGGGTACCACAAGGAACAAAGTTTTTTCTTTGATGTGATACTCAGCAAAAATGTTTCCATAATGGTAAATAATGAGAATGATTGTTGGTCTCGAACATCTTTTTTTTTTTGTAAGATACAGTCGAACTCGCATGTATCGATTGTCCGTGTTTATCTCATACTTTCTACGGTCCTGGCAAAATTGCCATACAACTAAGGTTTAAAAAGTCCGCTTGTACCGATGTTCGAATTATCGTTTTGTCCGCATTGATCGTACAAAATATGTGGTCCCGTCACTTTAAATTATAATAGATGATCGTTTAACCTTAAAGATCTTGCAGATATAACCATTTCTTAGACAGAAACCATCATAAAAACAGTAACAATTGTATACAGAAGTAGTAAAAATCACATTAAATCTGCAGCCAAGTAATAGAAACGTAAACATGAAGAAAAGATAAATGAATAACAACTTACGAAGAAATATGGATGATGTACTATAACTACAGTACAAACCCAATTGTTATCTTGCGATAATTACCGTAAAAATAACTAAAGATTCTGTTTAGATACCATAATACTACAGAAGCACGATAACTACCACATTTGCACTATAGTTACCATAACCGAGATGATGTATATTTACCGTGATGGTAATGTATTTATTTATGACATTAAAATTAAAGATCATTATTGAAAGAAAAAAAAGGATGTTTAATTTTGATATGTACGGTTGGCACATGTTGCTAAGAAATAATGTGATCTGAAAGAATGCAGTACTACTACGAAAAGTGAAAATGGTACTCGTGGATTTTTAGGTTATGGCAGTCTGTTTTGTTCTGTAATATCGGCCGAAAATTAACAAGCATATCGGAAGTCGGCAGAAATGCCGATTCAACTAAATACAGTAGAACCCGTTTATAGTGAACCCGCCTATAATGAATTCCCGTTTATTGTGAATTTCCATCTCGGTCCAGGCAAAATGATGTGAGGTTATGTATTAATTTATTGGATATAGCGCACAACTTTTGTCAATGTTGATACGTTTTCCCGTGTACCACGAACAAATTTTGCCTACATAATGCACATTTATCTCAAATATTTTCATATAATTACAAGTATTTTCACATAACGTCTATTCTGGATCACATTAACGTTTTTCTCCGCAATATGCTACTCGATTGTCCACTGTTCATATTATAAACAAGTCGTAATCAAGTGGCCTCGGTAGGCTACGTGTAGCCAGAAATGGTGCTCAGTTTGGTGAAAATAAAAAAATAGTTTTCCCTGCATAGTTAAAGAATGGGCGAACGCGTGTACATTTAATAAGTTATCAAAATTAAACATAAATTACCACCACACAAATACGTATGTACATTATAGCAACAAATTCAAAATTTTTCGTCTCATTTTTATCGTTCACGTTTTGGACATTTTGATTAGTGATGTGCGAGTCTCGGCATCATCGAGAACGAGTCGAGACAGAAATTTTCTCGATCTCGTCTCGAGATAATTTTTTTGGCTCGGAATTTTCGAGAATTTTGTAAACAAGAAATAGGTTAGGTCATATAATATATTGAGGCAGCATTTTGTGTTGCGTGTTGAAATAATTAACATATCTTCAACGTAACGTAGATCGAATAAAATAAAATATACTTCTTACGATAGTATACACGATAAATTAGTAAAAAGTTAAAAACGAACAACTTCCGTTCACAAGTCACTACATGAAACGGTAAACGTAAACAATGAATTGTGCTGTGGTTATCACATTAAATTACAGAAGAAAATGATTATTTTCCGTTAATAAAACCAACATTACAGTTAAAAATAAATCATTTTCGGTATCAATATCAAGTATCAACGTAAAACGGTACGGTAAAAAATAAAAATATAAACATGACTGCAGAATTCTTCCGCGATTGCATTTTGTTTTATGGCCTTAGGTTATACACACGGCCAGCAGTATATAACAGGCAACATGATGTTTAAATTGCGGTCCGTATCGATAGTGACATATCGATAGTGGCGAATGTTCAGACTTTCATGATCAAGTACCGTCCATGGCTCAAGGAAACTGTATAGACTATGGAGCCAATAACGTATGTTTACATACGACAGTAGGCAAATAAACTTGAGTGTAAAGGTAAAGTTGTAATTGCAATTGCAATTGTGGATACTTGATAAAATTATTGAATAATTATGTATGTTTGTCAGATTATTGAGTTTTACTTTTTTGGATCATATTATCCTGTTAACTAAAGTACAGATTTCTCGATCTCGACTCGATTCTCGAGAATTTTTAAATTGCTTTCTCGATCTCGTCTCGAATTCAAAAAAGTCTTTCTCGCACATGCCTAATTTTGATTGAGTAAGGTTCGTAAGACTACCACTAGATAGAACTCTGTGGACTAATTTTTTCCATAGAAAGTAAGAAATTTTCGTTCCAGCTTTAGTAACTGCGATACTAAATGATACGTAGTGATCTTTGATGCGCCAGACTCGTTATTTTTCGTTTATTTACTTTTGACGGTAAAAAGAATTTCGTGTTATTAAGCTGCAAATGTGCTTCAATAAGAAATACGTACATAAAAATGGGTGAAAAACGCGTTAAAAAACGTAAGGCATTATCTGTGCGAGATAAACTGGACATTGTTAAAAAGGTAGACTCCAACCCCACTGTCCCGCACGTGTTAATATCAAAGGAACTGGGAATTGCAACATCCACATTAAATACAATATTAAACAAGCTGAACAATCTTCTTTCTCAAGCTGCGAATACGTCACAGAGTATTAAACGCCTGAAAAAAGGAAAATACGCCGATGTCGAAGAACCATTAATAGAAAGTTTGTACATGTGTAGTGTATTAAAAATATCTGCATTTGCTCATAAAACTGTTGCTTTGAGTATTTTCATTCGTTCTTTTCTTGGCTTAGGCCTATGCGTAGTTAAGATAATGCTTTTGAGTATGTATTGCCAATATAAAAGTTTTTCCAGATATAAAGTTTCCCCTCTATAGTGAACATATAAACTACTCCCTTCAGATTCATTATAACAGGGTTCTACTGTATTGGAAAAATCGGATTCTTAAGTACAGCTCTACATTTGATGACATGAGCAAACATATTTCAGACTTCAGGATATTGAAAAAGACTAATTTCCATGTAGGTTTATTGTGCGTATGTTTTTTTTTTTGCAAGTGTAAATTGAATTAAGTAAAATGCTTCAATTTGTATTTTTTTTCAAGCGATTAAACTTTAATGACAAGTAACTGATATATTTCTGACACTAATTTTGAGGTTGAAATATTTTTTTCAAAATCTAAGAGTGAAGTCCACATCTATTGAATGTCCGCATCTAATGAATTTTTTTGTTTGTCCCCTGAAAAACGATAGAGGTTTGACTGTAATGGGAAATGGGAGTTGTGGGGATATTTTTATCTAATCAATATTAATTGTTACATTTGTGACATAAGTGTTGAAACTTTAGCATCATGTACTAAAATAAACATAATAAATTTTCTTAAATAGTGATTAAATAACCAACTTATTATTAATATTTAAGTTATAAAAGCTTTTAAATGTATTTTCTTAATTTTTCCCTTTGAATAATACTCTAAATTGGACTTAAAAATTTTTCCCAGGCAGGTTAATTAAAAAATATGTATACAGTAGAACCTCGATGATACGTTCCCGTTTCATACATTTTCCCGTGTCATACGCCGATTAATTTTGGTCCCGCCGAAAGTTCTATATTTACAATGGTTTACTTTCCCGGAACATACACTTATAAAATCTTTAATTTCCCGTTTCATACGTTTTTACGAAGCGGAAAAGTCCTAAAATTCACAAATTTTTTTGTTATATTCCTCCTGATAAACTACGTTTTAATGCTTTTATTTTGAAAAACGTTCATTGTTTACCTTTGCAAACGTAAGAAAATAACTTTATCGCACCATAGATACGGATAGTATCGGGAAGACTGTGCACTTCGCTATTAGCATCTATGGCCAGCACCAAGCGAGACTAGTGGCGCGAATGATATTGAAAATGGTGCACGCGATTTACCAAGGCACGGATCTCATATTTTGTGCATTCATTAATCTTTGAACTGAATATACTTGTTTGTTATTGTTTTCTTACGATCGGATTGTTTTATATTTTACGTTTCTCAAGTTAAAATTTTATTGAAAATTGTTCTGTTGCATAAAGTTGTTTGTAAAATGAAACAAACCAGCAAAAATTTCTGTTTTTCTTTTTACAATAGCCTAATTTTTTTATTTCTAATTTAGGCTTGGTGACTTTTCCCCTCTCCAAGAAAGGACTGCTTTACTTGATTATGGACTGTATTTTACATTTCTGGTAGTGTTATTATATGTATATATAATGATGAATTCATATCTTTCATTAATATGATGCAATTATTTACACATTATGTATTTAAGTTTAATCTGACATCGGGCTGGTATGCTAGATTGAAAATTTTTTTTATTATTGCCATTCCCTTTTCATACACTTTCCCGCATCATACACCATTTTTGTGCCCTCCGTTGAAAAGTGTATGACAGGGGTACTACTGTATAAATATTTAGGGCTGTCGAATACGTAGCACGTATGTATTGGCAAGAACCATTTTTTAAGATAATTGTTAGTTTGCTCTTTATCTGACGGGTTTTAAGAAAATGTTACCTAGCTGCTACTAATTAATTTTTAAACCATGTGTATGCTTACATATGTTCTTTGAATGGCTCTTGCAATGGAGAAAATTTATATAAGATTTTTTTGCAGTTTATACTGTATGTCATGTAAAAATTCAAATGAGACAAAAGGATAAAAGTAAGATGAATTTGCTTACACAAAGTAATCATGCCAAAGTAGCCTATATTAAAAAAAAAGTTATGAACATTGACAACAGATAATTCAGTGTATGAAATTGTCACAAAAATATTACAGCACAGATGAACACAGTTGGCTAACAACGATGAGATAGTTGCAACAACAGTAAATAAAGACAAAAATCACCATGGACAAAATGGTGACAGATGTACGCAACCATTATACCCAACAGATGTAAAAAAACACGACAACATAAAGACGTACAGGCAAACGTTAACAATGTGACAAAACATATTCAGGACATCACAACGATGACCACACAAACACAGCAGGCTTCTAAGACAACAGTTGCGATGTTTTAGGAAATAAACTCTTGTCTTCGTCTGTGTTGTCATCTTGTGCTGTTCAGAATGTCTGTTTTGTCACATCGTTGGGTTCGCATCTTTGTGTTGTCATTTTGTTGTTTACATTATATCTGTTTAGTATCATGGTTAGCTTTGTTTTTATTTTGGGGCAACTGTCTTGTCATTATTCAACGTACAGGCTGCAACAGGCAACCAGTAAGTTACATGCCAGCGCAGAAACATTTGCAGAAAATAAGCAAAATAATTTTTTTTTATTAGGACTGAGCATTCCAGGTTTTTATTGGCCGATTTGGTTCCTGTAGGGATTAACATCAGGAACCTCGGTTAAAGGTTCTGGTTTTGCTTCTTATAGAGCCGAAAAATATCTTAGTGCTACACTAAACATGTCATTATTTGATTATTAAAATGATTAAATTATCACAGGAAAGAGGGGTACCCTCTTTGCATTAACATAAATCATTAATGATGTAAGGACAGTAAAAGTCCGTTATAACGTAAATTTATAACGGTGCCAAAAGTTTGTTATAGCGAATTTTTGTTATAGCTAAAAAAATTTAAAAAATCTTTATTTTGTAGCATTTTTAAAATATTATTTTCTCGCTTGTTTTTACTATGGAAATTCACAACAAAAGTATAGGAAATATACATAAAACTTACTAAAATAACATTTTTAAGCCATATCAGCACTTGCAGACTGCGAAATATGAGACCGAGTGGCTGTGATAAGGCCGTCACGCACATTGTGGCTAAGCCCACAGCTGTTTGTTTACATGGAGATGGGCGGGCAGGGTTACGCAAGGTCATGCCGGCCGCTTCCTGTCGCTTTGACCGCAGCTGGTTTGATGGAGACATGTGCGCTAAGCTGATCATATCGGGTGCATATTTGCGCGGAGTTTTAAATACTTACTAACAATATGTAAACTCAAAGATGTAGTGAAATTTTTTTTAAAATGTTACATTATTACTAACGTTAACACCTATGAAAAATGTCAAACACAAAAAAAAAATTTAAAAAATCTGTAATTACTTTGGACAACCATACAAATTATATAAAATAATTTTTCCAACAATTGGTCAGTAACACAAAAATAATCACTCGTACAGACCCTTGGAAAATAACACAAAATTAAAAAACACTTTTTAAAAAGGAATCAATTTTCGTTTGCCTTGATTTCACTAGACTTTCGGACAAAATAAACTACTGGACCTCTTAGAAGTTCATCAAATCTTTCGTTGTAGCATTTGTATGCTGATAAAAACGACTGATTGTCTCAAGTGCCTCCATCATTGACGTTTTCGGCGGAACAGATATTTCACTTAGTTAGTCGTCATTATTGTCATCATCTTCAGACGCCGCTTCGTTTTGATTAGAAAAGACGAGCTCGACAAGTTCCGTGTTCGTCAACTCCCCACACGCTTACGATGCAAGTTTGAGACGAGTTATGCTCATTTACTAGAGCTGTAGCAAACAGTATGTATTCGGTACTGAGTAACGGGTGCGCCATCTAGTAACGAGTAACGAAACGTTACACACGGCTGCATCTCGTTACTCGCATTTTTCGTATGTTTTAGCATGCGCGCGCATATTCAATGACTTTACGTTACAAAGAACGATGTTTGTTTATTAAGTAAAGTATAATTTGGAAATTCGTTGTCCAATTTTTTACTGGTTATTAAAGGTATTGTGTGTGTAGACAAAGTTTGAGATTGAAACAGAAAATACGTAAGAAAGTATTTTTTACAAATTAGAAATATCTAGTGGTGCACCGATGCGGATACCGATGAATCGTAAACAGCGATTATGGGTACTTACCGATTAATCGTAATCGGCGATTATCTTAACGATTACTTTGCCGATTATTTACGTCCCGGCGTAATTAAGTAGGTTTTTATCGTGTAATATTTTGTTACACATTTTAGGACGAAATACGGTAATATTTGTATATAATACAAAATTCATCTAACTGCGTCATATCATAATTACAGATATTTCGTTAAGTTTCATAAATCTCATTGCCTCAAACAATAAAAAATGCATTTTTCTTTCACGTTTATTTACGTTTCGTCTTTTGTTTAGTGGCCTTGTACATTACGTATAGCCAGAGAAGTAAAATAGATGGCACGCAATCAAAATACCACAAGCAGTTGCAGTGGATTCTATGACAATCAATCTTTTCGAGTCGTAGTAGCGGTTCAAAATCGTGGTCCCGATACCTTCTACTTTTTATCACTGCGTTTTACAAACTCGTTATGGGCGTCTTTGGTAACATTATCCGTTTGTTATTTGTATGTGACGTGAAAAGTGAAAAAGAATTTATAATTTTATATATTCAGTCAACATAAATAAAATCACATGTGCTAGAATTGGTTTTTAGTCATTTTTATATAATTATAGTGAGATGGCGAGTAGGGAGAAAAAAAAAGTGAAGTGTGGAAACATTTTTCTATAAACTCAAGTGAACAAAATAAAGCAGCATGTTTACATTGTTAAACGGTAATTTCTTGATGCAACCTTATGTGATAGTCGATAATAATGCTAGTTTTCCAGAACAAAAACTTACCTATTGTAAATTACAATAATTGTAATTATTATTAGACTGTAGTTCAAGTTGTTTACAATAACAAATATTTAAATAGAATTTAATTTAATTTCCCCTTTCAATGACTTAATAGTGTATTTTATATTTTTTTATACTGTTATTATAACTGTATTCTCAATTTTACTTAATCTTGTTATTAAATTCACATGGGAATAAAAAAATTTGTGTGCATTATTACACTTAAAAAAATTTCTTCATTATAATCGGTAACTGAATCGGTATCTGCCGATTATTGCTCTCATAATCGGTAATCAAATCGGTAATCGGTAAAGTCATATCGGTGCACCACTAGAAAGATCTATGATTTTGTTTTTTATTATCGTGCATTTTCACGTTTGTTTTTGTTCTTATCTTAAAAGAGATAATATTAAAAAGGCGCTCTAATGAGATTTAATTGTTTCTTGTACGCATACACAATACGACTCGATTCTTTGCTGCAACATAACATAGCATGTTATGCGGTATCAGAAGTAACGATACGATAGTAACGAGTACTAATTGTTAGGGCCCCCTGAAAGTGATAAATAAAATTTTCAGTTTTCGTCATTAAAAATTACCAAAAGCGGTGTTAAAGTTCACTTTAAAACACAAAAGCGGTGCTAAAATTCACTTAAAAACACAAAAGTGGTGATAAAAACTTTAAAAAAAAAAATGTGTTACCGTAAATAAATCTGAAATTATTTAAGTTAAATAATTTTACTTGTACCTACTCATTACTGAATACCCTAAACAAATAGGTTACATATATTTATATGACAATACTTTTGATTTAGACACTTGATTATTAGTTCGTTCCCATAAACTAATCTGGAAAACTATTAATCCCTTTAACAAAATCGAGGACGTACCACAACGCCGAAATGCCAAATTGATCACAAGGACGACAGCTAGAAAACTGCTCTGTACCAAAATGCCGAAAAATGTCATTACAGGGCTGCCACAGGGTTGGGTTAGGTTAGACTAGGTTAGGTTAGACTAGACTAGACTAGACTAGACTAGACTAGGATAGGCTAGGCTAGGCTAGGTTAGGTAAGGTAAGGTTTGGTTTGATTGTGGTATTTTGGCGTTAAGGTACATTTAAGAAACACACACACATTCATTCAGTTGTTATTGCGGCGTTGTAGTCAATTTTGACATTCGGCGTTATGGTATTGCGGCTTTGTGGTCAATTTTGTCTTTCGGCGTTATGGTATTTCCGCGTTGTGGAAACGACCCAACAAAATCTATAAAAACTGTTGGCCAACTAATCATCATCGTCACACCATTCGAAAATTAATGTTTGTTTACATTTTCCGCTTTTTGGCGCGATTTAAAATGCTTGTGCCTGGTTCGCCTAATAATCTGCTTGATACTACGACGCTGTTCCAACTATATGCCAGCGCCCCCGGCTGACATGATATGGCCACTCACGTAAGGCTTTTCCAAACGCCCAATCATCTGCTTGCTTTTGTATTTATCCGGTGTCGCTGTTCCAAGCTGACGTCAGTGCCCCGAGCTGTGTGCGTACGCTTTAAAACTTTGTTTGTTTGTCTTATCTATCCAAACATTATGCCGGAAAGGAAAATAAACGCTGTAGTTTTGCGTATTTTTACAGTATATTTTTGGGTTTAACATTATAACGTGAGCGTGTGTAAGCTTTTGTTTGCTTTAGTGCATTTATGATTAATGTTTGGCAGCCATGTTGCTGTGTTTGTTTACCATTGACAAGACAAGTTTTTTACCCAGTATTTAAATTTCGCGTAATAACACTGTGATTTCGCGTTTTAATACAAAATTTCGTGTAAAAACGTTGTGTTATGGCGATTTCGCGTAAAAACTGTATTTAACGGTGATTTCGTGTTTATCGTCGTTTAATCGCGATCGCGAAAATAACAGGCCCCTACTAATTGTTATAGTAACGAATACATACGGGTACGCTTTTTTTTAGTTACTTTTACACCTCTTATCATTTACGGGCTACAATCAGCGTGATTCTAAATAAAGTAATGCTCGCAGCGGAGCCCTGTCTTGCTTTCGTCGCCGCGAGCCAAGCTATGCTCACTGTGGGGCCCCACCTTGTGCGGTGTTGCCAAAACGTTGTTTTGTTTGCCGGACGCGTGGAATTGTGCGAAGCTGTTTTTCATTTATTAAGGAAATTGTAGATGTTTTCTCATTATTTTAGAGCAAAATTTCAAATGTGTAATCTATCGCTATAGCGAAAATGAGCCCATGCTGCATTCGTTAATTCCGATATTTTTATCCTACGCAGCATATGCAAAACTGACGGTGCCGATGGCAATTATCGTTATAGCGGACTTTACGTTATAGACCGTATTCGCTACAACTGACTTTTACTGTATTTTCAAACTAACCTCAATCTTTGCTGGCATCATAATCCTGATGGAGAAGCATTCATTGGTAAATATTTTTCTTACTAATCAAATGTAATTTGTTCTTTATAGTCTACCGTTTTAACTAGGCCTATGCAGTTCCCCAGTTCTTATTGAAATTATAAGTTTCGGTTCCTGGAATTATTTTATTTTCTATTTTACATTTCTGTTCACCTATGTAGCGATATGTTCATCACATGAGAAATTTGAACAAACATGTTCTTTCAATGTTACCAATGTATTGCCATGTAATAATATAGGATATAGTGAAACCCCTTATTTACACTTTTCAGGGGAACAGAGACAAAAAGTGTAAATACAGTGAAATTCCGTTACAACGTACTTCAGAATAACGTATCTTTCAGTTGAGCGTATGATTTTAAATTCCCGCTCAAAACACCAATGTAAACAATGTAAAAATATTTCACTACAGTACAACCCGGTTATAACATTCCCGTTTTTAACATTTTCCCGCCTATAACACCATTTTTTCATGGTCCCGTCATTTCTCCATTTATCACAATGCTTTAATTTCCCGCCTGTAACAATATTAAAATTTCTACATTCCCGCCTTTAACGTTCAAATTTGTTTTGATAACTGCCACAATTTGCAGTATCCCTTCCTTCAAAGTCATAATTTAGAGCGAAACCATAGCTAGAAAATACAGCACGCATATACAAACATCAGATGTTTACATTTGAGTATTTCACCATAGACGTGGTACACACGCACTCCACAACTTGCACCGGATCGACTATCAATATGGCGTCCTGTTCGCTCTTATTGGCCTATGACTTGTTCCTTTATACTTGTGATGCGCATTTTGTGCACTGATACATGGTCGGAAACAGTGCTACTATAGTCTATGGTGCTGGTTTTTGTTTCAAAGGTTTAACACCTTGAGATGGTTAACTGTTCTATGGATATATTCACTGCTTTTGTTTGTGGTTAACCTTTACCGTAATTATTTTTTTTTTTTTTTACTTATTGTAGTCACGGTCATATTTAATTAAAATACGCCGTATTGAAATTTTATTCAGGTTTTTGTACGGTTATGATGGCCGATAAATATAAGCGAAAATATATTCTGTAGCTGAAAAAATTCAGTTTATTAACCAAGTGGACAGGAACCCCAACAAAACGTGTGTTGTGATTGCAAAAGAGTTGAATATTTCTGTTTCGACTCTGAACTGTATTGTACAAAACATTTTTTTTTCTTTAGCATATTATTAGGTATTATCTATAAATAAAATTAACCAATTTTCCACTCTATTGCTGTACTTAGTGTAATACTCCTGTATTTTGTGTTGTTTTACCTATACTTTTTAATTTAATCAATCCACGTGTAATTTTTACAAAGTGAAGATGATGTCCTGCTTATAACATTTTCCTGCTTATAACATTTTTTTATGTTGGTCCTTTGGAGAATGTTATAACAGGGTTGTACTGTATTACATTAAAAACGTATCCTACCTTTCATTACAACGACCATTCTTTTCCAGTTATCAGGAAAATTTTACATAATTGTTACTGTGTTATCGGCGGGGTTCTTTAATATAAATGTACATTATGATTAATTTGTATCGCTTTCAAGAATCGTTAACAAGTATAAAACGTAAACAAACAGTCTCAACGATTCATAGAATCATAGTACAGTATAACGCGCCATTGTACATCCTCCATGGATCACACACTTTAGTGCACAAGACGATCTAAACAATCAATTGCTGTCTCGCCCCTCTTCAAGACAATTGTTTTTAGCTGCGCAGCTTTTGGTTATTTGTAGATCACGTTCTAAAAGTTTTTATTAGCGCAGATACAAACGTTAAATAGAAATTATATTTTAACTTATATCGAATGTTAATTTATGCAGGTTAAGTTTTGAACTGTTTGGTGTCACAAAATGGCCGAAACGCTTTATTTGTGTTGCCATGAAGATAGGAATGTCGCCTGGCATAGCCATGCTCGCGACGCGCGCTACGAGTGTGGTGCTATCGTTATCCATGGATGCGAGGTTTGTTTAAGTTTTACGTGGCGCGAGGCAAATAATATTGTTGATTGAATATTTTAATCAGGATGGATGGCCAAAAAGATAAAAAGAAACGCAAGCAGTTTACTTTGAAAGAAAAAGGTTGAAATTTTAAAAGTAATTGACAAAGGCAGGAAAAATGCAGATGTGGCACGGTTGTTTGGTTTGGTGCCCACTACACTGTCAACAATAATAAAAGATCGCGAAAAAATTATTAAACTGTATGAACAGTCATCGTTATCTGCTGGTCGCAAGAGACTTCACCTAGCAGATGACGAGGAAATTCTATCCCAATAAATGTACATATCTACAAAATAGTTTAACCCATTTGTCATTTTGTGTTCGACAGATATAAATTTTGTATATGGAGGCTACTGTATTAAGTTAAGTATTTTTTTTTAATTCTTGTTATTTTACAAATATTTGCTTCCAAGCTAATGTAACATTTAATCCCTTTTTTTAAAAATTAAAAAATACTATGTTTTAAAGGTAACTTTCAGAATAAAGTACTTTCATTACTAAGTATAAAAGTTGAGGCTTTAATTGATGTACTTTATAACGAGATTCTACTGTACCAGGAAAGTGTAAATTGAGGGAAACATATTTTTTAAATTAACATACCTGCTTTAATGCACTCCTTTTACTTCATTAGTCACAGACATCAAAAAAAGACACAGTGAATGAAATATCTTTAAAAAAATCCTTCATTAGGCCTATGTAAACAAAAATTAATTTACAACATATAACTTATAAAATTGTGTGAATACAGCATTGAAGCAATGTGTGCCATGATAAAATGTTACCATAAAAAAAGTTTTGTAGGCTTATGTGCAAACAATTTCAAGCCTAACTTAGGCCTATTTCTTTGTAAAATAATCAGAAATCTTGGTATCAAAAACACCATAACAGTTTTCACCAGCAGATACTCCAATGTAGTCTCGCAGAGTTTGAAGAGCAGCAAGAGCATCTTTACTCGTGGGTGTTGTCACTTCTTCATCATCTTCGTCAGTATCCCGTTGAGAAGTACTGACGTGGCTTTCTACAATATCTTCTATATATTGCACTTCCGAAGTGATCACCTGACTGTCCACATCCACGTAATCTTGAAATAATTTCTCCTGCAACACCCTCTCATGTCCTTCAACATCTTCAATGTCACTGTTATCATCTTCACTGAGAGTTTAAGCCTTTTCTGGGAACACAAATCCAGCGTTTGCAAAGCAGTTTTGAATTGATGTTTTCACTTCTTTGCGGGCTCTTGCACTAAAATGCAATGCAGTCAGCAGATTTATCTTCATCAAAGAAGGGTCTTTTCCAACATCAAGCATTGTTACTGCGCTTGAAACTAGGTATCTGCGGTACAAAAACTTGAATGCCTGAATGATACCCAAGTCAAGGGGCTGTAGCTCACTCGTGCAGTATGCTGGGAAGAAGACAATATCACTGTTGCGAAGCTGGATGGGTGCTTTTTGAGCAGAGCACTGATATATGAAAAGAAGAACTTTCCTATTTTGCAAAGCCATTGTTGAATCAAATGCATGCAACTGGCTCTGAAACAAAGCATTTGTCATCCAGGCTTTGGTGTTTGCTTCGTACTTTGTTGGGAGTGACTTGATTTTTTTAAAACACCGAGGTTTCCTCACTTTGCCAATGACATAAAGGGGGAATTTTTCACTTCCATCTGCATTGGTAAGCAATAAGTAGAGGCCCTATTTTGTGGTAAATAAGAATGACAGATTTCGGTATAAAAATTTTACTGTTTCAGTATATTAAGGCGGTGAATTTTATTATATTTTGTTTCAAAGCGGTGAAAAAAAATTGGCCTATATACTATTTATTGAAAAAGTTTGGTTAAAAAAAGTGGCTGTATGTAGCAGTCTTGTAAACAAAACCATATTTTACACAAACAAAAATGCACAAGAGTAAAAGTGGGCTATATTATATAAGAACTTCTAAAAGTTACTCACCAGAGTACAAAACACAAAGGGCAAAAAAAATATGAAAAGTACAACAACATAATGCTAATTAAAATATGATGTTAACATGACTTCCATGTTGGATGGTGTCAAGTTGCATCTTTTGTCTGTTAATACATTTCCATAAGCTGAAAAAGCACGTTCACAGTCAACATTGGTCACTGGCATCCACAAAACATTTGTGCCAATGTTGCAAAAACTCCTTCAGTCCTAAGACAACATCAAGGATGCTTCCAGTCTTGCTTCTTCATTGATTCTTGAAGTGCTTTGTACCTAGGGATGGGGCGAATCCTGATTTCCTCGAATCCGAATCCTAACTCAAATCCTTGACTGGAATTGTCGAATCTCGAATCCAAACCCGAATCTTTTAATAGATGATGTCCACATATCGAATGTAAGTGAGATGTATTCTGCTTGCACTAAAAGTCCCTTGACTTTATCACATGTAGTTTGGTACATTTCTGGTATAAGTGTATATAAAGACAAAAAAATTTTCTTGAGAAATTTCAGTTTTAGTACAAATTAGCGGTTAGGATTTTTTCTATAAATAACTAGAGGTCTGCGAGCCTAAGAATTTTACTTCGAGCCGAGCTCGAGCTTTTGTGGTACAGTTAAACTTTTGGGAAATTATTTTTATCTTAAACTTAGTACAATGTTTGAATAAAGTATTAAAATGAAGTGGGCTTATTAATTTTGGGTAACTATTTACAGTGTGTGTTTACATTTTGCACTGCTAGAAAAAAATAACATTTTTTTTTTTCCATTGAATCCTACCTGTTTTCATTGGTTCATTAGTAACTGATATCATCCAACTAACATAACCAAGTATATGTTTGTGTAAATGTAACATATCTTTGGAAAAATTTCATCCTTGTCAATTTTTCTGGAGTCCTTACTGAGCTTCAACAAACTTAGCACCAAAAATCATGTTGTTTGAAAAGTACATTCACATTGTTTCAACATTTCCACTTTTCAGGACAATAATTCTGAGAGAGATTGTCACAGAGTATTAAATTCTGTTCTTTAATCTATCATGCAGAACAATAATTTGTTCTGCACGTTCAGGAGTTAAATTAGCTCTACGATTGGAGATAGTGTTTCCAGCAAAAGAGAAGCGTCTCTCGCTGGCAACCTGCTTGGCTGGAATGCTTTAGTAAAATTGCTTAACCTCAAAATTAGTGACTTACTTGGAAGATGGTGGATGTGGTATATGTGAACTCCGGTTGTGGTGTAATTTAGTGAAGGGCTTAATAAATATACAGTGGTTTATAGCGAAATATGTTTTAAATCATACCAGGAACTAGGGAGTTATTGTGTATATATAAAATACGCGACGGGAGTGCGCATTAGGCGGAGTTAAAAGGGCGAAGGTCGGTGGCAAGCACGTGGCAATTAGGTTAGAGATGGGAGGTAAAGTGAAATGTAGGGGGTGTGGGAAAGCGTGGAGAAGGAAGGAGAACGGTGTTCAGTGTGATAGATGTGACGAGTGGTACCATGTAGAATGTGGAGGGATCACAGTGGGCTTAGAAAGTCTCAAAGACAAGGAGTGGGAATGTGAACTGTGTAGGGGAAATTATGAGGAGGTGCTAATTGAAGGACAAAAACATTGTCCTGGCAAGGATTTTGAATTGGTGAAGAGGACAGACAGAGGTTCACTAGGGGGAAAGGAGGAAGAAAATATAAAGGGAACGAACGACATGCTTGAAGGAGAGGAAGTAACCATACAGGGGAAGGAGGTGGTGAGTGTAGGAGGAGTGATGAGAGACAACTGGGAGGGTATACAGGAATGGATAAAGGAGCTAATAATTGGAAATATAGTGGAGGGAGGAAAGGGAACACGGCAGGAGTGGAGTACCTGGAAGGGAGATGTAGAGAGGGAACTAGTTGGGAGAGAGAAAAACCTGGAAGGGCTAATAAAAGGTACCAAAAGGGAAGTGGACACCATAAGGGCGGGGAGGCAAAACTGGGAGGAGAGAATGGAGGAGGAAGTGGATAAACTAAGACATAAGGTGAAAACTCTGGAGGGGAACATGGGTGACCTCCAGCAGGAAGTGTTAAGGGCAAGAATAGGAGAGAAGCATGAAGCAGGGAAAGCAGACATGATGCAGGAGGGGCAGGGACTGGCGGTAAATGCAAGAGATGAAAAAAGGACGGCATTGGGGCAAACTAGGAGTAAGGAGGCTGAATTGAGGAATGAAGTGTGGATGTTAAGGGGGGAACTGGAGGAGGGGAGAAAAGAAATTGACAGACTACGCAAGCAAAACTGGAAGGTTAGGGATCTGGAGGAAGAAATCAGCAACTTGCGGAAGCAAAAGGTAGCGCTAGAGGGTCAGATATAAAAGTGGAAAGATACAATCGAGGGGGAAGGTGGGGATGACTGGGTAAGCAAAATGGAGGGGACGAAATGCAAGAATGACGGAACCATAAAGGGAGAAGAGAAATCATGGGCTGAGGTAGCCAGAGAGGACACAGGCAGGCTAAAGGAAGATAAGTCAAATAAAGGGGCTGGGAATGAGGGGACTATGGAAGGTAGGGGAACCGGAAGCGTAAAGGTGGCATTATTTGGGGATTCGATGCTCAGATATGTAAACATACCGGGGGCGTATAAGGCAGGGAGGAGTGGTAAGAGGTTGGAGGATGTAAGAGACAGAGTTAAGGCTAGCCAGCTTGACGGAATAAGGAAGGTGATTGTGCATGTGGGCACAAATGACCTTGTTAGAGGGGGAGGACCAGGAAAGTTTGAGGACATGAAGGGAATGCTTTGTGAGTTAAAAAGGAAAGTGAGGGGAGACATCCTGGTGAGTGGAGTGCTGCCTAGGAGGGGTGTGCCTATCCACAAGCTCAGGGCTGCGGAAGCCATCATGCTGAAGCAGTGTCAGGAGTGGGGAGCAAACTACATCAGCGCAAGGAGTCTACTTCAGATGAGACACATGGCAAGGGATCAAATCCATCTGAATAGGGAAGGCGTGGGAATCCTGAAGCATGTGATGATAGACGGCTTAAGAGCGGGTAACATGGGGCAGGGAAACGGGGTAGGGGGGAGGTCAAAGGTAGGGTGCAGCTAGTAGAAAGGAATGAAGTGAGAATGGTGAGGGGGGAGGCAGGGGAAATAATCAAGAAGGGATGGAGAGAGGGAGGGAAAGACAAAAGCAGGATGGGGAGGGGAGGGTGCATATAGAAACAGGAGAAGAGGGTAGGAAAAAAAGGGAGAGAGTAAATATAATGGTTGTTAACTGCAGGAGTATCCTAAACAAAGTGGACAAGTTCTGGACAGTGGTTGAGCTCTATGGGGCAGATATAGTGGTGGCAGTAGAGACATGGCTGGATGAGGATGTTGCAGACAACGAAATAAGGAGAGGGAGCTATATAGTTTTCAGAAGGGATAGAAACAGGAGAGGGGGTGGGATAATGGTTCTTGTTCGGGGGGAGTTGGATGCAGAAGTAAAGTGGATGGGAGAAAAGGAAGAAATACTTCATTTGGAGATCTCAGGGAAGAAGAGGAAAATGCAGCTGTTTGCAGTGTACAGGCCGCCGGGTGATGGGGGTACAGATGTGGAGGCTGTACTCGAAAGGCTTGATAGGTTGAAGGAGGACAGCATGGTAGTTGTAGCAAGTGACCTCAACCTTCCAGGGGTCAAATGGCAGTGTGGTAAGGAACTGGTGGGGCCACTGGGACAACGGAGGGCAACTAAACTGGTGAACATGGGGTTACAACAGGTGGTGGTAGAGGAAACTAGGATGGGTGGGGGAGCTGGCGGCTCACTATTGGATGTAGTGCTGGTAAGACCCGAGGAGCTAGCCACTCACTCTAAAGTGGTGGATGGGATAAGCGATCACAATATTCCCGTTGTGGAGATTTGCCTGGACAAGAAGGTCATGAAAGGCAGCAGCAGGCAAATATGGTTGTATGGGAGGGCAGTACAGACAAGGGTGGAGGAGTTTCTGGAAGAGATTCGACCAATGGAGCATAGGCATCGATGTGCAGGAACTGTGGAAGGATTTCAAAAAGGTGGTGGGAGATGCTCAAGAGCAATACGTACCTAAAAAGAGGATTAATGTGGGAGGGGACCCACCTTATTATGGAAGGGAAATTCGGAAACTAAAGAGGAAAGGTATACTGTTATATGCGCTGGGGAAAAAGGAAGGAAAGAAGACTGTAACAGAGGAGCTGAAAGAAATAGGAAAGCAACTGAATAGAGAGATAAAGAAGGCGAAGGAGGCCTATCTCGGGGACCTGATGGTACAGGGGACAAAAGGCAACTGGCAAAAGCTATACGGGTTTGTTAGAAGCACGAAGGGCACAGGGACAGGGGTACCAATTTTGAGGAATCAGGAATGGTGAAATTGCAGCGGGATCCAAGGAAAAGGCAAACTTGTTGGCCATGCAGTACATGTCAGTGTTCGAGAAGGAAAAACAGTGGGAAAGGAAACATGCTGAGCATAGTACAGGGCGACACGAGAAACGGCTGGAGATCAGGAAGGAAGAAATTGAGAAAGTAGTGAAAAGGTTAGACAGCAGGAAAGCCATAGGTAAGGATGGCATAGGGAATGGGATGATAAAGCTGGGGGGGCAAGCCATGGTGAAGTACCTGGAGCTGCTATTCAGTAGATCGCTGCAGGAGGGCAAGTTGCCGCAAGAATGGAAGGAGGCGGTGGTGGTACCGATATACAAGAAGGGGGGTAGCAAAGAGGACCCAGCCAGCTATAGACCAGTTAGTATCACGTCGGCAGTAGGCAAGGTAATGGAGAGGTTAGTGCACAGGCATGTAGTAGGGGAGCTGGACGGTAGAAAGTGGATTGACAGGAGACAGCATGGATTTCGAAGGGGATATTCATGTGAAACTCAGCTGGCTGGACTGTTGGAGGAGCTGGTGGAGGGGGTAAATAATGGTCTACAGATTGATGCCTGTTTCATTGATTTTGAAAAAGCATTCGATAAAGTTCCTCACGAAAAAATGATGAAAAAAGTGGAGGGAGCTATAAGTGACAGGAGGGTGGTGGGTTGGATTGGTGACTTCATAAGCAACCGGACACAGAGGGTACGTGTGGAGGAGGAGTTGTCGGAGGAAGGAAGGGTTACGTCAGGGGTGCCACAGGGCAGTGTGCTTGGCCCACTTCTCTTCACCATAATGATGAATGATATAGGAGAGAAGATACAAGGGCATATTAGGCTTTTTGCAGACGTCTGCGTGGTTTACATGGATGCGGAGAGAAATGGGTTACAGGAGGATCTGGAAAGGCTGGAAGAATGGGTGGAAAATAATGGTATGAAAATAAATGTGGGAAAGACGAAAGTGGTCAGGTTTACCAGGAAGAGGAAGATTGTCAGGAGGGAATATCGCTGGAGGGGAGACGTGATAAGTGAGGCCGACAGCTATAAATATCTAGGGGTGGTGCTGCAGGGTAACCTGGGGTGGGGGGAGCATGTAGACAAGGTAGTGAAGAAGAGCAGACAGGCACTGGGCATGCTGGGACGAGTGCTCAGGGGGGGAAGCAGCAGCATACGTGACAAGGCCTATAAAACTATGGTCCGCCCCATGCTGGAGTATGCCGCAGCAGTGTGGGACCCATACACGGTAGTACTTGAGAGGGAGCTGGAGGGGGTGCAGAGGAGAGCAGCTAGATGGGTGAAGGGCAAGTGGAGGAGAACGAACAGAGAAGGGAAGGGGGAGTGCAGTATCACAGAGATGATGATAGGAATGAGATGGGAGAGCTTAAAGGATAGAAGACAGAAGGAGAGATTGGTCAAGATGTACCAGGTGCTGAGTGGAGTGGGAGGATGGGGAGAGCTGGGGGGAAAAGTCAAAATGGGAATGCCTAGAAGTAGGAAGGAAAATACTAGGAAGGTTTTCAAAGAGAGGAGGAGAACAAAGGGGAAAAAATGCGATGGTCGTGAGGACAGTAGGGTAATGGAATAGGCTGGAGGAGGAGTGTGTGGCGGCTGGGAGTGTGGACCAGTTCAGAAGGAGAGTGAGGAAGTAGGGAGAATGCTTGCCACCGGGCACTTTGTACCCAATCGCAGCTATAAAAAAAATAAAAAAAATAAATATCTGTAACTGGTCATTAAAGTTTAATCAATTGAAAGTAATAAAAATAAAAACATTTTACTTCATTCAATTAACACTTGAAAAAAAAACATACACACAATAATCCTACATGGAAATTAGTCTTTTTCAATATCCTGAAGTCTGAAATATGTTTACTCATGTCATTAAATGTAGAGCTGTATTGAAGAAGCCGATTTTGCCAATATTTAGTTGAATCGGCATTTCTGCCGACTTCCGATACAGTACACTCGTTAATTTTCGGCCGATATTACTGAAAAACGAAAGAGACAGCCATAACCTAAAAATCCACAAGTACCATTTTCACTTTTCGTAGTAGTACTGCATTCTTTCAGATCGCATTATTTCTTAGCAACATGTGCCAACCGTACATATCAAAGTTTAACATCCTTTTTTTTTCAACAATGTTCTTTAATTTAATATGTCATAAATAAATAATACATTACTATCACGGTAAATATACATCTCAGTTGTTACGGTAACTATAGTGCAAATATGGTAGCTATCATGCTTCTGTAGTAATGATGGTATTCTACAAAGAATCTTGTTCTTTTTATAGTAATTATCTTAAAATAACTATTGGGTTTGTACTGTAGTTATAGTACATCATCCATATTTCTTCGAATGTTGTTCATTTGTCTTTTCTTCATATTTACGTGTGCCATTATTTGAGACGGGAAGTTTCAGAAAAAATTTTAACGGACATTATATCACACATTTAATGGCGTAAATGATGAGACCTCGGGCAATTTAAACGCTTCATACGGAAAAACCTACAATGCGGGACCTCGTAAGCAAGTTTTACTGTATTTTTTTTTTCCGTAAATAGTAAAAAACCGAATCCTTTGACGAATCCTATATCAGACCCGCCGAACCTTTGAATCCCTAGGATTCGGCGGATATTGGATTCGGTCGCCCCATCCCTATTTTTACCCTTTCAGGAAGTCTAATTTACTGTTTTCTTTGAGCAGAGGTACTTTTTGTGTCAAAGCATGAAGTTTATCGTCAGCAATATTACTGATAATATTGCGCAAGTCAAACAAAATATCCAAGCTCTTAAAACACGAGCTGGATCTTGCAAGACTAACTCATTCAATTTGGGAGACACTTTGCACCTAGGCTCCTTAACTGAGCTTTCACCTCACCTGACCGAACAGACGGAAGGGTTTTGATGATTGTTGTGGTCTTGTCACCCATGATGCCATCTGCCAGCAACTCAAAACTGTTCTTGAGGTCACCAAGTTTGCCGCACAATTTATGCACCAATGGTTTCTTGCCAGATTCCAGTTCTACTATGTAATTTGAGAGTTGCTCAAAATGCTTAATTACAAAAGTGGCTTGGCAACTGATAACATTAATAGCAGACTGTGACAATCTCTGTAAGTAATTAACTGCTGGAACTGACAGATCTAATGTGGATACAACAAATTCCATTACATCAACAAAATAATCAACAATGTATTTAACTGCAAAAAACCATGAATTCCATCTAGTCAGTATGGGTGATGGAAACAGATTGCTGGCTTTCTCCCCCTCAGGATACCTTTCTTTCAGGAAGGTGACATAGTTGTGTTTCCTTTTGCGAGTATTTTGAAACAGCTACTTAGTCTTCACAATGCATTCATCCAATTCCGGCAGTGCTTGTGGCCATAAAGACTGAATAATACTGAGTTTGTGGTCCCAGCATTGCACATGTAACAGTTCTTTTGATATAAGAACTTTCATTGAGTTAATGCACTTCGTCATATAGTGTGCACTATCACTCACAATGCAGACAATGTCGTCATACTTCACTTCAAATTTTCTGAAACAGTCTAGAAGTGCCCTTGAGCATTCAGTCGCTGAAGAATCTGCCATTGTTTTTAACAGTACTATGAATACACATTGTCCTTTTCTGTCAGTCGTTTCATTGCAGAAAACTGCAATTTTCTTTCTTTGAAGGCACTCTTTAATATGATATTCTTGTTGCTCTTGTACAAGTGGAACATAATTCTACCGTAGTGATTCTGCTTTGGGTAAATCACCTGATCCTTGAATGTATGTAGTAAACCACTCCCTTAGAGACGGATGATCCAATTTCTCTAGCGGAACATTCGCACTCATGAAAGCTTTCGTCGATGCACAAATAAATTCTTTCTTGTCAAGTTTTGCCGTCTTAGTTGCCGAAGTAGAAGCTCACTGGAGCACTGCCGTTTAATTCCTGACCCACTACTTAAAGCAGCCGTCCTTTTTTTCTTTGTGTGTTACACTGTTCGTGCAGTGTTTCATGCAGGTGTGTCTCCGTTGCCATTCAATTCTTTGGTTACAGTATTTGCACATTAGGATACGTTTGGCTTTATTGAATACATAAAAACCTTCACTTTCAAATTCTTGCGCACGCTGAAACACGGACACAATTTTTGGCATGATTACGATTACTCTACTTTATTGTCTGCCATATCCACGCGGTCAATGTTGTTTTGTTTTTACAATATTTTATTTCCGTTTACGTAGCCCATAGATACAATATCGACGAAGGTGATGCACAATGGTCTACACATCTTAAAGCGATTGGTGCATGGAAAATATTACGACAAAACTAATTTAACTGTACATATTTGTTTTTGATGCTTCTTTTTAAGACATAATATATCTAGGATATTTTTAATAAACTTTTTTTTCACTGAGTTATGTCATATTACATGCATTTTTTTTTTCCAAGCCAGAATTATTTAGAAAACACATAATTATGTAAACTTAGTTTAAGTTCAAGAAACGAGTGTACGAATAGGTTTCTGCACCTATAAAAGTAAGAAAAAAAAATTTTCATCGTCAAAATTACATTTTAATATTGACAATTTCCATTGATCACTACTGGACTACTTCTGGAGCGATTTAAAGAATAAATTTAAATGAAAATGAAAACATAATTGGCAGAACACTATTGAGTTATGTATATATTTTCATATCCTTTTGTTTTTGATACAATCCGACTCAAAACACGCCCTCTGGAGTGACAGTTCTAGTGCTGCGTGTAAAACTCTCGCCGCCGGGAAGAATGTCCCCGCAACGTGGCGCTGAGGGCGGCGCTTGTCGGAACCAGGTGGTCCGGCGGCGGAGCTTCGGCCGGCTGGCCCTGCCTGTGGGAGGGGAGGGGGTAGAATGGGGTTTAGAGGGTGGACGAGAGAGGAGGCCGAAGAAACGAAGGGTCTGGCAAGGTCGCGCTTCATAGTGGAGTCTATCTTCGCTCAAGCAAGGAAATTGTCTCTGTACAGAAAAATTCGTACAGCGAAATTCTTTTTAGCGGTTATGTTTTGACTTCAAGTTGAATATTGACACGATGATTATTCTTTGTGGTGGTTGTTTACACATATGAATGAATTTTTACCCTCCAGATTAATATGTTTTGACAGCATAGAACATCAGTTGTGTATTCCGGTTAGTTAGCTATATGCACACTAGAATGACATCTAAATTTAACCAAAAAAAATAGATTTTATATTTATTAAAATTTATTTAGAACATCAAATCAACACTAGGCTATTCCAGTTATATGAAATAAAATAAAAATTGGAAATGTTAGCTAGCGATGCCAGAATGTCGGGCACACTAATTACAAATGTCCTTTTGTAATATTACATTGCACAGAACACTGAAACCCTAATACTTCAAGTGTTTGTTTACAGTTTTATTATTCTGTGCTACATTATTTAAATTTATATGTTTAATTTATTTTGGGTTTTGAACTATATTTCTGACATTGTTACAGACGTTTGGACTTTTCTCTATGTAATTACAGTAAACTCCCGGTATATCGTGCCCCGATTGATCACGGAATCGGGTATATCGCGGGTCAAACCATGTCCCCCAATCAGAAATGAATAATAATAATGGAATAAATGGTTGACAGCTGATTAGGATAATTTTGCGTCGTAACTCACAAACTAAGCATCGGGCAGAAAAAAGCCTAGGCATAGAAAATGTCCGCAGTGAAATTCTAAACAAGATATCTCCATACATTATTCCTCTATCTTGTAGGGTTTTCAAACTATGGTCCAATCCAGCCCAGAGTTATTTTCTGAAACACTAGTTTTTAACGTCGCTTTATCTCACAAATGAAGCATCGGACAGGGCACCCGATAAAGCCCACCGTCCAGCGACATCATCCAACGTGACTCGGCTGGGGATTGATGTTGGATAGGCTTGGATGACGGCAAGCGCTGGGTGAGGAGAGGCGCCGCGGCTGGGAGGGGAGAGGCGAGCAGAGAATATGCGACCAAGACACCCGGGTAGACGGGAGGGGTGGAATATAAGCGCTAGTGATGAGAGTGGCGATGAGTAAGCCGAAAGGGGGGAAGTCTGGTGTCCTTGAGTATGTAGTTCACTCATTTCCCATCTGCACACTTCTCGTGGTCACGTGTGCTGACAAGCGGAGACAAGTCATTGTTGACCGTACGTTATTGAAGACGTGTTTTTACAGTCAGTCTTGTTTAGCGCTTGGTACAATGTCACAAAAACGAAAAACTCATTAGCGGGGTCGTTGAAGTATACTGTCAGAGAGGGAAAAGGTAGGAGGGAAAGATAAGGCGTAGAGAGAGTTAGAGATTGGAGCGGGCAGAAACACGGTAGGTGGAGTGGGTGGGAAAGGGAATGTGTTCACGCAGCACACAGGCAGAGCATGAGTCACTTGACTGAGCAGCGTCGCTGCGTACAAGGCAAAATCAGGTAGTCCGGTGTTTAAAATTCCACTCCAGAATCTTCCCATTTAGTGTGGAGCACTTAACTATGACTTATTTTATTTTTTTACATCTTTTGCGGTACAGTATGTACTGTATTAATTGCTATTTTACTGAACATCTGTATATAAATGTTTTGTTACAACGTGAACCTACAGACGTAATATTATTGTGTAATTCATTGTATTATACATGTTCATCTTTTTACTTTGGTATAATGTTTTAACATTAAATGGTAAAGTAAATCAGCTAGCGTATTTTTAATCTTTGCAGAGGAATTCCCAGTGGTCCAATACTTACGTGAACCATACTGTACCACTTTTGCCGTGAGGTAGTAAACAAGCCCCGGAAATGTTTATGTGTAGCGGCCCACTTGCCGATCCGAGCCACACACACACTCAGCAACTCGACACAGCGTTTGGTGGAATAAGTAAATACAAAGTTTAACAGACTTTTTAATACGGCGCAACTGATTGCGCTAAAATTAATTTGGTGCAATTTTTGTTTCCCACATGTGACCATTTATAATTTACTGTAAACATGGATAATAAAGTTTAACCACTTGACACGATAGACGGTTCTTTATTTTTTTATTGTACGAATGCTAGAATCGTTTTTCCCGTATCTGCGGCCTACTTCTGCAAAAGACACGCTATCAGTAAGTAAATCTAGAATTTTTATTTTGTCAATCAAACTCGGTACTTTGCGATTCATATTCGGTTTGAAGTATCTTTACGGCCTTTCTATTTAGAAGACTTTGACCACAGAATCGTGTGTAACCGCACACACTGCACTTACTTTGTTACGGACACTGACGAAGCAGATACTGTGGCTGACACCACGAGACTGGCAGCAGCGTGTGTGCCGCACGTGTGTATGGCGGCGTGTGGCGCGCTCGTAGGCCGTACGACAAACTGCGCGGCACGCGGAAAAATAAATTCAACATTTAATATTTATCTTTAAAATTTATTATTTTTATTTTTTCACCTGCGTTTAGTGGAAACTGCGGATGCAAAGTCCGCACATAAGGCGGGCTGTCTATACTGTGCGTGCTTGCCGACCTATTAGAACACAGGCGGTGTTTTATGCCTTTTGACCTTAGTCACATCGAAACATCGCGGTTATGCAACAACGCGGGTAAAAGTTATGTCCCCCGACAACCGCGTTAAATAGGGAGTGTACTGTATTAAGTAATTGCGGCTTTTGGAATTACGTTTTTCACAGCCAGAAATTGCCCGAGGTTTCGGCGGAACTTTCAAAAAGTGCCTCAAGCCTATTGTTGTAAAAGTTACGCTACTAAAAAGAAGCTTGGTTTTGGCCGTTTTGGTGCGTGCAGCTCCGCGTGAGGACGTTCCTGACGCGGGCCTACCATAAGTTATGTTACGTGTGCGGTAATAATAGTATGTATAAAAATGTTATCAACAGACTGCTGATTGTATGTTAAGTTGCGAATACTCGATTTTAAAGTTATTAACGTCAGAAGATATCTTTAGTCCAGGTATGGCGATATTGTTATTACTCTATCACTAACGCTGTACTGATGCCCTGCAACTTTTTAACATTATTGCCGATTGATATTATGACTTTGTTGATGTTGCTGGGAATAACTAAAACCAGCCGCTATTAAATATTATATTTACTAAATTTATTAGCCTCTCAGTATTATTAATGGCACGATCATATGAACATACAATGCACAATTATCTTAGTGGTCTGAGTCTATAGGTCTTATGTTTTATCGGACAATTGATTTAATTTATGAGTTAGTGAATTTTTCAAACCGTAAATCCATTTTTTAACTCTACGTGAAACATTGAAATTTGCGAAGTCGTGTCCATGTACCTGGCAACGATAGTTAAAAAAAATTGGAGTGATATTTTTGTCCAATGGAATTACTTTATTGAGGGATACGTGGTATTTGTTTATTCGTGTGTAAGTAATAAAACAGTCTTAAAATCAGTTAATTATTTTGTCTTCCTATTTCGTATTCTAATTGAGATAAACATCAGATAAGCATGTGTTACTTGTATCACGACATCTAGGTATTATTTATCAGTAATTAATATTTTATTTTTTTGTTAACTAATGTGCATAGGGCAGTGCACTAGACATCACTACCTGTGTGTAGTGTTGCGTTACACTTTTTAACGCATTAGAGTTCACATAAAATGATAAATCCGAAATTTTGTTTAAAACTATAAATATCAGCGATCAATTTAATTAACGTCCAGTATAACTCAGTCAGTAAAACACTCGGAAATATGTATAGGACCTGTTAACCTAAATATTTGTTAACAGTTAAACTGAACTAAGTTGTGTTAGAGTGGTTTTTTTTTTCTTCCGTATATTAGAGGTATGGGGCATCAAAATACGCATCTGTCGCCCATTCACTTTAAATACAGAATTATAAACTACATATTGTGAAAACATTTTGCAGCAGTTTTTGCTGAACGGAAAAACACGGATGAGAAGACAGACGAAATGTGTTTAGTGAGTGATTTTTCGTCAAATGAAATGGAACAGGGCAGTGCTTATCAGAATGAAAGTACAGAACTACTTTTGTGCAAGGAAATGTATTTTACAAAGACATTTCAAGAGAAATCACCTTTAAATGAAATAGATCTTGCTGACATGGAAGAAATAGACTTAAATTTAGAGGCCAGGCCCCTTTCAAGTGACGAAATTTCTCTTAAAGGGATGAAATATGTTTCTGGCTTTATAGCTCACCGTTTCAGAAATAAATATCCTGACCTTGGCACTACGGATTTCAATTCGGAGGAAGATAGCTGGATGCATGTACAATCAAAGGGTAACTTAAAATGTCCCACTAATGAATTTTTTGAATTAATAAAGATCGCTGAAATGTGTTTTGATAATGTTCATGGCAACAATTTGTGCAAAAAAGAGTGGATTTTTGAATCACTGACTAAAATTATTTGCGGAACTACTGAAAATAAATATCCAGAAGAAGTTATATACTGTTTTGTCAGGACAAGAACGTATATGCTTATCAAGTATTTGAACATGAAATATTTTAACGAACAAGACCAAAAACGCAAAGAAAGAAATAAGATGAGGAAACCTACCCTCTAAGATTTTTCTGTGTGATAGTGTCCACTTTCCTTCACCATAATATGTATGTTCATATTTTATTTACGATGTTTTTTAACTACTATATTTAAGAAAAGCATTTATTGTGAATATAGCATCAATTATGTAGGGCTTAAGGTATATATTGTATTCCAAATATTGAGTATGTCATTTTTATTGCCTTTATTAAAAATAATATATACGTTAACAATGTAACAAAATTGTGATATGTATTGCTATTGCAATTTTGTTTCTTGTAAACATTATTGTAGACTTTTTCATATTGAAATTAAATTTGCTATAGGGTTGTTTGTATTTTAATTTTACAGTTATAAGATTTTTTATATGTTGTTTACTGTTTACAAACATTTGAAAAATATTTCCTTAACCATATTTCCATTTCCATGGCAATAGTCTTGTTAGCTTTTCGGGTAACTCTTCTACGTGAATGATAAGATGGTGCGACATCAAAACATATCACACCACCTTTACATAACTATTAAACTAAGAGGTGTTTTCTTTACATAATAATAAAGCACAATGTTTCCTTGTGGCGTAGGTGATTTAGAATTTCCATTTATCTAGAAAAATGCGCTTTCAGAATGTTTTTTAACACAGTGTTTAGGAAGGTTTTTGAAGAAAAAAATTGAATACCCATTTTAGTTTTTTGCAGCTGAATTCGGGTATGTGCATGAAATATAATTAATCCGTAGGAAGCGCAATGGTTTAAAGTATTGATCTTGAAGATTTGAAAAGATTTATTGAAATAGTGTGAGAGAATGAGCGAGTTGAGTGAGAAGAGTGCGGGAGTGGCCACATGACGTCTGCGCAGTTGCGGACAAAAAAATAATCCATTCCGCCTCCCCATGGCGAAGGATGAGTGAAAGAGAAACCTGCTAAACCTTCCCCTCCTCCGAGCACGATAGAACCATATCGGCTGTGTGTTAGAGGGAGAGCGAGATACAAACTTTGAGGTTCTGTTAGTTACCGCTAAATGGCAGGCTGCAGAGTGACCACCAGCGACACCTTTCCCGTCTGAAGGCCATCTCGCCACTGACGAGCTGGAACTAAGCTCCTCCCTACATAGTAACGGTCACCCACATGGGCATCAAGACTCTTTAGTGATCATATGATGCAAAATTCATTGTTTTGGGGCCTGTGACAATTTTTTGCCGTGCACCAATCGCCTTAAGCCATCTACCTTCATATATATCTCGTTGCGCAAATGGAACTACAGCAAAACCACTTATTTGCACTTTTCATGGGGACAAAGTAAAAAAGTGTAAAAAGCGGGAAAGTGTAAATAAAGGAAAAAGTAAGTAATACGTTAAAGTTAATTAAAATACAGTCGCATTCTTCAGCGTTCATAACGAATACTGGCTACATTACACATACGCATTGCACAACAGTAAAAAAAATTTTTAAAAAAGGTCCGCAAATTGATGGAATTTACCATCAATAGCGCGCCGTGCGCGGAGAAAGGTCATTGTACTCTATCAGCTGTTGTACGGCGCGGCGTAGCTGCCGGCTGGCTCACTCTGTTCTCTGAGCTGCGCATGCGCAGTATAACGCACTCAATGCTCCGCCCAGACTCGTGACCTTCCATCAGCAGCCAGCCAATAGATGAGAGCTTAGCGGAAAAAAATATAAGCTCCACCTCCCGTGTACCAGTTTTGTCCAGTTCTAATACCAGTTTATTGGTATACTCACCAGTTTTCTCACTGCAGTGACATGTTCAAGTTTACGTTCATCTTGATGTGTTGATACCAATAATTAATTATTTGCAATTCCCAGAAATAAATTGTTAGAAAAAAATATGCGTCAACTGTACAATACTTCCGAAATTATAAAATACGTATAAATCAGTTACAAAGACTCCGCTCATTTTATCTTGTGAAGTTTGTTTTATACCAGTATTTCGGCTAAGTTGTGACATAAATACAGTATCAGAACTTAACAATCAGCCACGTTTATACATTCGTGAGTTTACGTTTTTCCCCTCGTGCATTTTATATTGTCTCCTGCTATAATTACTCGGTCTTTTGCACACCTAGTCTAAAATTATAACATGTTTAGAAATAAAAGCAACTTTGCATGTTATAAAATATGTATATTTTGCGATTTAAAATGTTCTTTGCTAACTATAAACGTTATGTTTTTCACAATGTTTTTAGGCCTACTAGCTAATCTTATCTACTCTTAAAGTACCCACGGTATTTTCTGGTTGTTAATGGTTGTTACGTGATGTAAATAGCGGGATGGATTCGATTTTTGAGACGTAATTCGCGTGAAAGTATTAGACTGAACGGGACCTGAAGAATATAGCGCAAATAACGGGAAAACGTAAAGAACAGTAACGTAAATAAGGGGTTTGGCTGTACCATTATTTAATCCACATTCAGATCCATCTAGTGGTGCTTACGAAACTACACACGATAGAATTTTGCTTATGTTTTTTTTTTGACATCTTTATCTAAGGAACAGTACTTTAATATTATTGTTGACTTGCCACAGACGACCGTCCAGCTCCAGCACATAATAAACTTGTTTTTCGGAGTTATATGTGTTATTAGTGCAACGTTAATATTACGTTTAACAAGCGTTTTCCACAGGATTTCGTGTAACAATCGGTCAATTTCACGAAAATTTGGAATTAATGAATTTTTCACATTTTCCTTGGAAATAAGTGAATTTCGCGGTTAATTTATAGTCGCGAAAAAATAGGGTCTCTAGCAATAACACAGTAATCCGTTGCTTTCTGAGCTTACCTCAGTGACACGTTTCCTCTTTAAAACTAATGGTTTTGTCTGGTAGAACATTGAAAAACAACCCTGTTTCGTCAGCATTGAAAACATTTTTCGTGTCGAACCCAGCAATTTTTTCCTGTAGCTTTTCCTTTCAGTGTTCCACAGTCTCTCAGTATTGTACCATTTATTGGTAAATTTGCGGCACATGCACCAGAAAACCACTCAAGAAGAATATCTTCCAGCTGTTTAAATTTCGAGTCCTAGTCCTTCACATATTTACGTTTTTTAGCACTTGGCCCACATCATGCGGCATCTGCAGTGATGATTTCTCGGCTTTTGATGATGGTGTTAAGGGTACTCACAGGGATTGAAAGTTCTTTCGCAAGGTCCACACGTGATTCAACATATTCGTCGAACTTGGCAATTATTTTAATTTTATCGGCAACAGTGATAGTTTTTTGCAGTTTCACTTTCTCCATTTTCTCACAGATATTAATAACGACAAATAGTTAAAGATGTGTCAAAAACATTTACCGCTAAAGCCAATAATACTACCAGCGCTCGTAGCGGAAAGCTGTGGAAATAGAAGTCATTGTGAATTGTACAAGGTTACTTGCATTGTTCACGGCACGAACGCATTCACATTCGCAGCTTTTGATGTATCTTCTATGGCGGCCATGATTCGATGTTTGTGAACACTGAACGAGACGTTAATAACGGGAATGAAGAAACTTTTCTGACATAACAAGCGTTAAAACGACATATACCGTCTTATGGAAAATAAATTGGGCCAAAAACAAAGGAGGTAAATAACGGGAAAACGTAAATACGGGGTTTCACTGTATATGTAAGCCATGGAGTATAGTTACAATGTGTGTAATGAATCAGAAAAATTCCTTTAAAATGTTTTTTCATGCCGCTTTTAAAACCACTAATACTCGTAATTTATTTTTATTCTCAATGTATTGCTTTATACCGTTTTATTACAAATTATATTATAAAAATGCAGCATATTAATTTTACCATTATTTTGGTGGAGTAAGTATTACAAAACAGCTTTTATAATAAAAGAACAATAATGCTGAAATTATTTTGAAAATCAAATTGGACTAAAAATAAAAACTGTAAAATTTTGAGTATTTATAAATTAATACATCTACTTTTGAAAGTAGACATCAAAGAAGGAAATAGCTTAGTATCTAGTTTAATTCAAGAAAACCATAGGCCTACAAACTAAAATTTTTTGTTTTCAATATTTGAACTTATATAAAATGCAGATTCATTTCCTTGTTAACAGACTTAAAAAAACGAGGAGGTTCTCAATTTGTCTTGTTTTATATATATATATATATATATATATATATATATATATATATATATATATATATATATAAAGGGATGGGGCGAATCCTGATTTCCTCGAATCCGAATCCTAACTCAAATCCTCTACTGGAATTGTGAACCCAAACCCGAATCTTTTAATAGATGATGTCCACATATCTAATGTAAGTGAGATGTATTCTTAGGGACCCCAGAAAATGGTAAATAAAACTGGCTCATTTCGGTGTTAAAAAAAATTACAAAAGCGGTGTAAAAATAAGCAAGCGGTGCAAAAAATCTGTGTAAAAATAAGCAATCAGTAGAGACACCAAAAAATTGTGAAAAAATTATGCCATTGGCGGTGTAAAAAAAACCTCATAGCCTTACTGCTTCCTTATTTGCCTGGCCAATTTTTGGGACATACGTTTCTGTAAGAGTGTTGGCTGATGATGGCAAATCCCCTGCACCTAAAATGTATACAACTTACACTATACTTATAAATAGGTAGCATTTATAAGGTTATCGCTGAAAATATTAATGGGCTAATTTACTCAAAACAATTCTTAGCCAAACCCCACCTAACCTTTTCTAGATTACTGCTGGATTGCAGTCAAACAATCAATCAATCAGTCAAAAATATCTTGTGGTGTGCTCACCACTTCACAAAGCAATCCATCCTCTTTATGTGTTTGTTAATCTGAGGTACTTGCATATTTATTTGAAGTAAAGGTAAGTTAATCGATAATATTGTAGGCCTACATATGCTTATGAACTTTTATTAGAGGGGGAAAACATTTCTCACTAAATAAGGCTAACCTTCTTCAACATGGGTGTTAAACTATTCCCTCATAGCTGAATGATCAGCTTTTTCCAAAGGAATGTTAACTTACAGCATCATATTAACAAAATCAGAAAAAAATTCTTGTTTTCTGCACTTTAAAGCTTGTTTGCTTTATTCACGCTGTCGCCTATCGATATTTTTTAAACACACGGTAGAATGCTTGACAGAATAATTATTTTTTGTGTTTTGTTTTGTGTGTGTCATTTGCCACATGCTTTTTGCACGTGTCATTGCATGTCCAATCAGCCCGCACGTTGCAGTACTTGCACGTCATAATTTTGTCCCGCTGATCAAAAATATAAAATCATCCGATTTCATCTCTCTTTCGCGATGAAACATTGTCTTAAGTCTTCGGCATCTTAGCCACAAATTAAATTGTATCACAAAGCTTACAAAATGTGGACGGTAGTTGTAAACACTCATAGATATGTGCACGCAAAAATGACTGCCATCTTAGCTCCATATGATTAAATTAGGTTAGAAAAATCAACACCAGTGTGCCTTGCGGCAGAAACGACCATTATACAAAACACGAAAAAAGTCAATTTTGTTATGTTGGTAGTGCGCACATATCGATTGTTGATATTTGTTACGTTTTGTTTTCATTTGCTATGGGAATATTTACTGCTTGTAAACAGAGTAATAAAAATACGTGGATTTCATTAACGTGTCAAAGCGAAGATAATATCACGGCACTAGTCTTTCAGTCTATGTTTATTTCACGCCTATGTTTATGATGGCGTAAATAAATGGAATTTGCGACATAAGGACATTATTTTGTGCGAAAAAGCGTGAATTTCGCGTGAAAATTCGTGATTTTCGCGACTGTGTCAAAATCAAAGGAAAGTCGCAAAATTTGTTTAAAGTATTAAATTTTCGCATTATTTCGTGAATTTCGCGCTTCACTATTTTTTGGGGTCTCTATGTATTCTACTTGCAATAAAGTCCCTTGACTTTCACATGTAGTTTGGTACATTTCTGGTATAAGTGTATATAAAGACAAAAAAATTTTCTTGAGAAATTTCAGTTTTAGTACAAATTAGCGGTTAGGATTTTTTCTATAAATAAGCTAGAGGTCTGCGAGCCTAAGAATTTTACTTCGAGCCGAGCTCGAGCTTTTGTGGTACAGTTACACTTTTTGGGAAATTATTTTTATCTTAAACTTAGTATAATGTTTGAATAAAGTATTAAAATGAAGTGGGCTTATTAATTTTGGGTAACTATTTACAGAGTGTGATTACATTTTGCACTGCTAGAAAAAAAATAACATGTTATTCCATTGAATCTTACCTGTTTCCATTGGTTCATTAGTAACTGATATCATCCAACTAACATAACCAAGTATATGTTTGTGTAAATGTAACATATCTTTGGAAAAATGTCATCCTTGTCAAATTTTCTGGAGTCCTTACTGAGCTTCAACAAACTTAGCACCAAAAATCATGTTGTTTGAAAAGTACATTCACATTGTTTCAACATTTCCACTTTTCAGGGCAATAATTCTGAGAGAGATTGTCACAGAGTATTAAATTCTGTTCTTTAATCCATCATGCAGAACAATAATTTGTTCTGCATGTTCAGGAGTTAAATTAGCTCTATGATTGGAGATAGTGTTTCCAGCAAAAGAGAAGCATCTCTCGCTGGCAACCTGCTTGGCTGGAATGCTTTAGTAAAATTGCTTAACCTCAAAAATAGTGTCATGAATATCTGTAACTGGTCATTAAAGTTTAACCAATTGAAAGTTATAAAAATAAAAGCATTTTACTTCATTCAATTTACACTTGCAAAAAAACATACACACAATAAACCTACATGGAAATTAAATTATTTTTCAATATCCTGAAGTCTGAAATATGTTTACTCATGTCATTAAATGTAGATCTGTACTGAAGAAGCCGATTTTGCCAATATTTAGTTGAATCGGCATTTCTGCCGACTTCCGATACAGTACGCTCGTTCATTTTCGGCCGATATTACTGAAAAACGAAAGAGACTGCCATAACCTAAAAATCCACGAGTACCATCTTCACTTTTCGTAGTAGTACTGCATTTAACTTCTTCCAATCTGTGTTATTCTGTTAAGGATATGACGATGATAGGAAAAGTAGGAAACGAATGGGAGTGTTTCAAGTTTAATGTGCCTGGAAAAAGTCAAATCGGTGGTTGTTCCAATCGAGTGGAAGAGAGATAGATGCAACGCAAGCGTACAATGAGCGTAATGGGACAATGTGCATAACGGGACACTTTTTCGTGCGTGTAGCTGGCGTTCATCGATTTATTAGACGTCACGTCACAAAAAAATCGGAAACTGATGGTGGCTCAAGTCCATTACGACTATCTCTGAAAATAAGCTATTTTATATTTCCTGTAAACTAGTCCCCACCAAAACACATTGCTAGCATTATTTCCGTGTTTCACACCTGTCTTTTCTTTTCCAGTCGACTTGCCATCACAGAACTTGCACATCATGATGTCTTTTTCTTTACTGAACCCGTAAAATCCTTCATCGTCAAATTCTTTAGCTCTTTCGAAAACACAACTTTCGGCATTTTATACATTTCCACAGTTGACCACGGTAATATGATCTACATGCCACAAAAACTTTAACGGAAAACGATTATAGAATGCGGAATATATACATATTGCATCCTCTCGAAAATAAAGAACTTAAACTCGACAGACACGCACTCGTGAAAATAGTCATAGAACATTTCGACACTCGTAACTACCAACGCTATCTGTGATTTGTCCACCAGTAGCTAAAGTGATGATGTTTATTGCCACACTCTACTCTATGGGTGCTAGAGAAAAACAAAAGCAAAGATGGCGTCTCACATAATAACCTCTTGGAATAATAAAAGTTGTGTGCAGGTTCCAGAATGATTCAACGTTATTTTTCGCGATAAAAGAGGTTAATTTCGCGCAAATATCCGGATTTCGTCATATTTTGCGAAAAACCATGGATTTTGCGCATCACAGCAAATTTAGTTAAAACGAAATGCAGTATATTAACGTCTTATTACTACCAAGTAAGGTTATTTGTATTACACATCACGTGCAGGTGATTTTTTTAAAATTTCGCGATTTCGTCATTAACAAAATTTGACTACCCCTAGCTATCATGCTTCTGTAGTAATTATGGTATTCTACAAAGAATGTTTAGTTCTTTTTATGGTAATTATCTTAAAATAACTATTGGGTTTGTACTGTAGTTATGGTCCATCATCCATATTTCTTCGTATGTTGTTGTTCATTTGTCTTTCCTTCATATTTACGTGCGCCATTATTTGAGACAGGAACTTTCAGAAAAAATTTTAACGGACATTATTTCACACATTTAATGGCGTAAATGATGAGACCTCTGGCAATTTAAACGCTTTATACGGAAAAACCTACCATGCGGGACCTCGTAAGCGAGTTTTACTGTATTTTTTCCCCGTAAATAGTAAAAAACCGAATCCTTTGACGAATCCTATATCAGACCCGCCGAAGCTTCGAATCCCTAGGATTCGGCGGATATTGGATTCGGTCGCCCCATCCCTAATATATATATAAATGTTTGTTACCTCAGAATCTTTGACTGGGTGAACTGATTTTGATGATTTTATTTTTTATTTTAAGGCTAGTGCTTCCCGTGTGGGTCCAGTTCTGACAATAGCATCCATTAGAAAACTATATAAGTCTTAAACTTGCATTAACCTCTTAATGCCTACATTATGAAAAACTTATGGAAAAAATTATTTGCCTCTACTTTCCTGTTATTTACTACCAGTATATACTAAGGATAACTTTGTTTTTCAGTTTGGTCAATATATAAGCCTTTTTTTGGGTATGTGTAATTTTTTACACAATAGGCAGTGACTATTATTATCGACTGGTATTGTTGTGGGTAACTCTCCAGTAATAAATTTAACAACGCCCAACTACAAAGAAAAACTTTATTTTCACCACCTTTTTCACAGCTTCTTCCGATTCACCGTTACATGCCTCCCTCTCCCTCCAAAGACAAAGTTACACATCCTTCCGTGGTCAATATTTGCACTTACTTCAACCAAACATACACTTCAAAGTAATATAATTTTATGATTTACCGCGGGTTCGTAATGGATAGCCCAATTAACAATTTTATTACACACTCACAGTTTTATTTATTGCCACTACTTATATCACTTACAAAAATCTTCTAAAATGGCAAATAATTAATTACACTTAAAGAAAGGTCTATTCCCCAGTCACTTGTTCCACACACCTCGCTGGGCCGCACCTCTGGCGCAACTCTCGCCGCAGCACCCCTCGTGGGTCTCCGCTGCGGGACTCCGCCGCCGCCATCGCAATTCCCCTTCACCGAGATCCCACTCGACGCCTCGCTCGCAACTTTGCTCGGGATTCCGCCGCGTCCGCGACTCTATCGCCCGGAAACTCCGCTGCGGGAAAACTCCCGACTCCGCTGAACTCACTCACTCCCTGCCCTGGAACCTTCGTCCAAGGACTTCGCCACTCTGCCGCACCCGCGACTCTATCGCTTGGAAACTCCGCCGCGGGAGAACTCCCGACTGAACACTCCGAACTCTACTCAGACTCTTAAAGGTCGGCCCCACCTCCTTATATAGCCCTTGGGTTCCTGTCCAGAACAATCGGGCATGTCTCCAAGATATTGCGCGACCTTCGCCGTCGAAATGCCCAGAAACGCGTCCTGAGTCCTGTCGAAGGATGCGGCGGCTGCTCAAAGAACGCCGATAAACGTAACAAGCATCGGGTTCCCACAAAACGCACTGATAAACATGTCAGTCCTTTTATGCCGCAGTGCGGCCTCTTTTAAGTAACTCGATCTGAGGCAGGTGCGCGCTGCGAAGGTCAGGTTGTCGCGAGATAGTATGACACGAGATACCAGGGAGAGGATGCGGGTGGAAGGGGGCGCAGACAGGCCGAACGAGCGCGGCATGCCAAGCACTGCAGCCAAGCGCGATCGTAACATTGCCCCCTCCTTAAACCTGTTCGTCCCGAACAGGTAACGCATCTCCTGCTGGAGGTCCCCATGCTACTCGAAGTTTAGGCCTCCTGCCTTTCCTCCATCGCGGGCTGTACAGTCTCACTAGATAACCCTCTCTCTCATTAGATGTAGCTTCTCTCGTCACCCGTCGACACTTCTGCATCGCAGATGCCCCATGTTGTTCAGCCAGCTGCCCGAGACGGCAGGCCCGATACTCTTGAGTGCATTGCTTATTGCCTTCCAACAGTTTCCTTGTTTCTTTCCTTTTTCTCTCCATTTCTCCTCTCAGCTACTTGTTCGTACATCATTTCTTCCCAGCTCTTGTTCGTCTCTTCTCGGTTACTCGTGCCCTCTTGGTTCTTCTGAGTCTCACCTGGACTGCACTTAGTTTCTCCATGTACCCTCTTCATGAGTCATTGTGTTCTCATTTTCTCTTCTCGGTCTTTCTTCCCCTGTTCTTGATCCTTCACCTTTTCTTGGTCTTCCTGTGTCTGTTCTTGGTCTTTCTTCATTTCTTCTTTGCACTTCTCTATCTCTCCTTGACTCATGTACATCTCTTATCGGCTTTTCTTCAGATCTTCTTGGCATTTTCCCCTCTCTCGTTTATCTTCATTTCTTCTTGTTCATTGTTCCTCACTTTGTAACTCATCTTTACTACTTTTGTGCTGTTCTTCAGCTCTTCTTTCATCTTCATGTCCTGGATGTTCTCCTCTCCTTGGCTAATTTTATCATGACTGTTTTTCTGATCACTGTTTTTCTGATCACTGTCCTTTGCTTCACTGTTCTTCTCTTCATTCTTCTCTTAACTGTTCTTCTCTTTGCTGTTCTTCTCTTCAGTTCTGCCATTCTTCTTGCTTTTCCTTCAGTCTGTCTCTGTGTCTTCTCTGAATCCCCTTCCTTTCCATGTTTTCCTGAAAGAAATAAATCTTATCTCAAGATTGCAATAATGTTGGTTAAATACAAATTGTCACCTTTGTTAAATAGCTAAGTTCATTATTGAAACAAATTTTATTTTACATGTAGGCCTTAGTTATCCCCTTAAAATCAAATTTGGATTTGAGAGATATATTGTAAATACTCTTTGGAATTAAAATACAAAATTTGGATTAGAGGAAATTGGGATTTGGCCGATCACTAGTAACAGTTTACTAAATTCTAAACAGACAATTACGATAATAATACTATAGGTGAGATCAGTTACTGCAGAGTAAACCAAACCTTAGAATACTCAGCATTTTTCCTACAGCTCATGTTGAGAACAAAAACCTATATATTTTTTTAGAACTTCTCTTCAGTATAAAGTTTAAAGTTTTCTTGTGCAAGCACACTACTAATCTATTAATTGAATGTGTGTATCATCAATTTAAGTTTTTTAAAAATAAATAATAAACTGTAGTTTGTCAGCAGAAAGTTATTGGTAGAATGATAAAATTTTCATCATGTTTGGATGGCAAAGCTTGAAGAAAAAATGTTGCTCGCAATAAAAGAGGAAGTTCTGGTCACACAAGCTCGGACACAGTGGCGAGATTGTGATTGACAGCTACAACACTGTTCTCCATGGGAATTTTATGAAACTACGTAAAAGGATACGTAACACTGCCATTTAAGTTGCTTGCGGGCACCTAACTAGTACTTGCTTGTAACTTGTTTAGTTTATTTAATAATTTCTTTCTTACATTAGACTTTGTCAATCAAAAACTTACTGTTGATAGATTATTTACATAAGATGGTAGCATATTACTAGCATAGAAAATCACATCACAGTGCCCAAAATAAACTTGATTTCTTAAAATTTTGAAGATTTTAATCATATCTTTTGTGATACTCCCTAAAAGAATCATTATACTTAAGGGGCCCGCCTCGTCAGGGGTGTATGTGTGTTAGTGAGACTGGATGATAAGCGCGACGGTCGCCGGTGCTTCTAGCACTATGTCGCCCCTAAGCGCAATGCTCTGAACTGGCGCGCAGTCTTCTCGTCGTCACAGGATAACTGTGAAACTTGAGCGGTGACCGTAACATTATATGGCCGAGAATTGAAGATAAAGGTGTAATGCAAGTCCCTTAAGTGCTTTAAAGAAGCTGTACTTGTTGTTTTACGCCTAAAAATTACTCTGAAAACATGCGTTTTAGCCATTTTAACTCTTCTAAAAATACAGTTTAAAACTTTAAATAATCCAAAATCAAAAGTACTTTTCGGTCCTCGGCAAACTCTTAAATGCTTTTCGTAAGCAGACTCCACCCGAATATCTTGACTAGTTTAGAAATGGCGTTGTTTTCCTGAAGCTCTGCGCACCGTGTGTGTGTCCGGGTAGGCGGGCCCTGAATAGGTTTGGCTTCCTGGTTGGAATTTGCTGTTTACTGGGTTTCATTTTTTTAGCTTGTGGCTGAATACGAAGAATTAATTATATTACTAGTTCTTGTGAAATGTTTAAAATGTATTTAGAGTAGTACCTAACCATGAACTGAAGCTGTGAAATGTTACTGACGAGGTTGTAATTGCAGGAGTCCACGCTGGCGGAGGGCGTGGACTGCAGCGCTGCGCCGGAGAAGGCTCTGCAGGAGAAGGAGAAGGCACTGCTGGAGCGCTACAAGCCCGTCCTGCAGGCCTTCCTGCACGAGCGCACTGACCTGCAGGTCACTGCCGTCTACAGCCTGCAGGTGTTCTGCTTTGGCCTGCACTTCCCCAAGGGTGCGTCACTGAGGATGTCACACAGATCTTCCGATTCATTTCTTTTTTTGAGTCCTCGTTTTCAATTTCAATACTTACTTGCGTAGCTAACGAGTGTGATTGCTAGGTTCTCTCTACTTCACACACTACATGCGCAGAGTTTGATTTCAAATTCTCTGCACTTTATTCGAGGACACAATAACACACTTACCTACTCTTGTAGGAAATGAGGACTTCTAAACTCACCTTAATTCACATTTTGCACAAGACTGTTGAAATCTTTGCCAGACGCTGCACGCTGTTGCAAGTGTATTTTTCGACCGATCATCTGTATAGACTGAAAGGTTGTTCCATCAGCGCCTTTTCCCCTATTTGATGCAGAACATCTGACGAATGTCTACTTTGAACGGAATCATGATGAAGCGAGACCAACTTTTAGCTAGTAATGTTTCGTCAAAGTGTAAAAAAATGAAGATTGGTAAATACGAAGAAGTTGAAATTTTACTTTTGGTGTGGCTTAAAGAACAGAGATAACTTGGAATTCTGACGAACAACCCAATTTTAAGAAAGAAAGCAGTACAAATAGCACATAACCTCTGTGTTGAATATAATTCTTCAAATGGCTGTCTTGACAGATTTAAGAACAGAGTAGGAATTGTCTATAGAACTGTAAGTGGGGAATCTGTGAGGGTGTGTGATGATACTGTCTAGAGTTGAAGAAACACTAAGTTGCCTGCAATTATGTATTCATCGTAAATTAATGTGGTCTGTTTTTCAACATGCTTCCGGACAAAACCTGTTTTAAAAGTTGAAACATGCCATGGAGGCAAACAAAGTAAGGAACGAGTGACAGTGTTATTGGATACCAACATGGATGGCTCTGAAAAGTTACCATTGGTGGTAATTGGGAAACCAAAAAAACCACGGTGTTTTAACAACATAAAGACATTACCCTGAAAGTATGCAAACAATAAGTCTGCGTGGATGAAAGGCAGAATTTTTGAAAACTATGTGAGAGCATTGGATGCAAAGATGTGATGCAAAAATCTGAAGATTTTGCTTTTCATTGATCACTGCCCTGCTCATCCCAAGGAAACATCCAACCTAATAAATAACTAGATTTAATTTATGCCACTAAATTCATCATCCAGGCTACAAACCATGGACCAGGGAATTACAAAAATTCTGAATAGCATTTTCGTTTATGCCTTGTGTTACGACTTATAACAAGAATGAAAAGTACCAAAACTCGTGGTTATAAATTAACAGTCTGGACACCATGCATTTTCTTGATGCTTCATGGAAAATGCTTTACTCAATCTTAAATAGCAATTTCTTCAGAAAAGTAGGCCTTGGTGCTTAGAAGTTAACGATATTTCCCCTGAAAAAGCATGTGAGGAAGTGAACCAATTGCATGTGCTTCTACACGCAGTGCAAATTGGAAAACGTCAAGAGCAACTAAATTTTTCATGCACTTTTGAAGATTATGCCTCAGTTGATGATGCGGTTCTACCATGTGAACCACAAACCATTGAAGATTTATGTGCACAACACAAGGATTTAGCTGAGGATGAGACTGGCGATGGTGATAGCGATGAAGGTGATTCCACTTCCATGCCAACCTACTCCGAAGCACTTGACTACCTGGTTAAGCTGAGGTTATTTGTTCATGGAACACCAAATGTTCCCTATAGTTTGAGGTAGAGGTTATGGGAACTGGACAATTATGTAATGTCAGAATGAAAATATGTTGAAAAAAACAACACTGATGCAGTATTTTTCAAAACATTGAATGTTCGTTTTTTGCTAGTATTTTGATAATTTTTTTATTGTGCTTTTAATTTTAGCATCCAGTTCCTTGAAAAACATCTTAACAGGGTTTTGTTGTAATTCTAATGTAGGTAACCTAAACAACCATCCACACTTGAGCATTTTTAATGAAGCTATTCTAACTTATACCAACCATTCTCACAATTTTACTCTTTTGTAATTGTAATGTATTTAAGGTAACCTCTCTTAAAAATGGTCAATTACTGGTAAACTACTTGTATCACAATGCCCACTTAGATAATAATAATAATTGTAAAAAGAAATTTCAGGAAGTAAAAAAAGAAGCATTTTGTGAGACTGCAAAATGTTACCTTTAAGATTATTAGACCAATCGATATCAGGGATGTTGCAATTGCCGAGCATCAATACATCATACGGGCAGGTAAAAATTTGTCGTAATAAAAAATCCAATAATCAGAATAAATGTTTGTGGTTAAATCAGAAGACAAATAAATATTACAAAGTGTTAGGAATTTGGAGGAAGAAATTTTAATTTTTAGCCAAAGAGTTTCAATTACCGGAAAATCATAGTTAATGGGTTGAACAGGTAAGAGTTTAAATATAACACCCCTACCTCTAATTTTATTTGAGATTTGGATTCCTTTCATATCTGAAAATTGAATATTGGTCGGTGAAATAATGAAATTTATACTGTGTCCACTAATTCAGGTTTCATTGAGGCAAATTGAGAGATTACAAGATTCTCATAAAATTCGTTATCTTTGGTTGGTAGGCCTCTTAACATTTTAATAGATGTTCTTGTTTGAGTAAGAATGCACTGCACACATTTACGATACCCCTCCAGGAAGCAGGGTTGAAGAAGATGCAGTCAGACTGGCTGGAGGAAGAGTGTGTGTAGGCCTGTTGTGATGACAGGCTCCACTGAGGTAGCTGCATTGCTGGGGATTGGTTCTGGGTGGAGTTTCACATAAAATAACTTGCGAGACTACTGCCAGATAACAATGTTGTTGTTAACAGATACATGGAAGGATGCATAAGAATTTAGTTTGGTTACTTTGATTTGAGACAAGTTTAATTCATAAGAAAAGTATTTGGTAATTTCCTGCTCTTGCTCCATAGACTCAAGTGTGACAAACATAGCTTTCATCTTATTATAGGTAGGTTTTAGGATTGTTTTTAAAGTAGATGTACTCCTCTATTCCTTATAACCAACTTGTATTGGTATTTTTTTTACGTTTTTGTTCCTGTTTAATGTCTACATTCCCATTGGAGTGGGGCTTAAGCCAGTGTTGCACTGTGATGAAGCTGTCAGTCAATGCGTCGATAGTTGTTGTCAGAATGCATGACACCACACTATTCAAGCTGCGTTGGAAGTAGGTTAGTGAACTTGTGGCTGTGACCAGAGACGTGAGACATTTCAACACGATTTTCGAAGTTCTGTTCATACTAACTCCCCTCCCTCCCTTCCTACCTCCCTCCCTCACCCCATAATTTTAATATATGAGTTAGCTAAGTTTTGTTTTTATTCAAAGTATTCTTGATCTGGAGCAGTTCTTGTTTGATTTCAAATATTTCCTCTCAAGTCCAGAATTAGAATTTTGTGAGTAAAATTTTCATTCTTCAGATCATCCGCTTTTTCAAAAATAGTTTTTACGACATCTAATAGTTCATCCATATTTGAGACGATGGTATATCAGCTTGGGGCAATGGAAGATCATGGATTTCAGAGACTTTATACGCCTTTTTCTTAGGCGGCTACTTAAACACGTTTAGAAAGACGTCTTGAACTAGTGGTGAAGAAATAACATTTTTAGAGGGCGGTTCAAACTCCAGAAAATCAGGTTGGTCAATTAGTGAAGTGTTAATATTTAATAGTCTGTTACTATCAGAACTGATTGATAGTAAACAAAGCATAAGCGGAACACGCACAGAACTTGTCCGACGGCTATGAACTGAAGGCCGCGACTGACTCACTAGTTGCACTAGTACTCTACTGTAAGTGGTGGGAAAGGTAGATGGGGGTAGTTTTTTGAAATCTCTTATATTGTGAATTTCATAGTGACGAATTTTTCATTAAACGTAGAGAGTTAATTTTCTCATAACTTGAATGCCAAGTTTGCCAAATTTCATCAAGTAGTACCATTATTTTGCTTTATGAGTATTAAGGGGAATTAGGGGCAATTTTTCAAAATCTCACTTAAACATTTTACTCTCCTCAGGTTTCAAAGATCAAATGTGCGAAATTTTAGATGGATTGGATTAATGGTTTAGGAACGCATACTGGACAAAGAAATAAACAAACATTAATTTTTATATGTATAGATAAAGATTCATTCAATTTAGTCTCTTATTATAAATGCTGATACTGTCTCAGATCATGCTATGATTTGGAATTGAAAGTTAATGCAGAAAGTGGCATCTTCATGGGAAATGAAAAGTATTTACCTACATTAAATTATAGTCGCTTCTGCGAAATTGAGAAAATGTAGAAGCACCTGAAGGTGACGAAATTGAAGACTGTGATGAAGTTCTGAAACCAAAATGAAAGGAAACTACATGTTAAAATGTATTACCGTGTTTTATTGCATAATCGTTGCACATTTTATACTAAAAAAAGTTTGGAAAGTAGGAATGCGACGTTTATGCGGGGGGGGGGGGATTTTGTTGGGTAAAGTTATTCATAAGAAGAAAACCCATTCATGAAAAGTATGTTTATTAGAAAAGTGGACTATACAAGAGCACACCAAACCATTTAAATTAATAAGTCATGCAACAAAACCCTTTCTTCTACTTTAAAATACATCATTTTTTACAGAAAAAATACCCACACAAAGCGCTCGGAACTATTAGCAGGACCAAAAACATCATGCGACATTTACATGAGGTTTTTTTTATCAAATTTTGACGCCCTAAAATATAGGTGCGGCGATTATGCGATAAAAGAGGGTAGTATTCTTGTAACAAGAATACGTGCTCCAAAAAATTGCCGGTAGACGTTAACAAATGTACCAAGAATGCTATTATTTTTACGGAAAACCTTTAAGGCAATTTATAATTTGGCATAATTATGCAAGTCTGGAAAAAAATTAATATAACGTTAATTGATTCCAGGGTTATTTTTAATAGTTCGGAGTGAGGCTTATTCAAGGTCTTGGTTTTGGTAGCTCTAATGAAGAATCACTTTTCTGATACGAAAATTAACAAAAATTCCAAATAGCTTATTTTTTTCCTGTCATGTTTTGCAATCATTCTTTAAGAAGTGTTGTGGTACTTCAATTAGTTTACCAGTTATTAACCATTTCAACATGTGGAGAGGTTAGGTTACATATTACAAATATGTGATAGTGTGAGTGGTCGGTTAGGTTAGTTACATAAAAAATTTTGAAATATTATTTCAACAATTGGTTGGGAATTACCAGTGTAATTTAAGTTAACCTAACTAACCATTCTCACAATTTTACGCAATTTTTAATGTACCTATCCTATCACAAACACTCTTCAAAATGGTCATTTACTTTTAAACTATCTAACGTTTCACAATTCCTTCTTAGATAACAATTGTAAAAAACGTCAGAAAATTTAAAAAAACACTTTGGATTTTTGTATTATAATTTTTCCAGAAACTTGGCTTACTTTAGAATTTTTGTGGCTTATTCAAGTAACTTGTCTACTACAATTCAGTTGGATTTAGTACATGATTAATCTAATAATGTTTTTATCTTCAGTGTGATTTATACATGTATAAACCACTATTACATTTTAGTCACTTTTTATTTCCAAACCTTGAATAAAATTAAGTTCAAGCTTTGTTTATTTATTTGTTTGTTGAATACTCTTAGTGGAAAAATATGGACACTAATTAAAATTTTTATCAGTTCAGGAAAAACCTGGTAAAGGCAAGTAATTTCTTTTGTAATTTTGTGTGGCCACTCTGATTAAATATTTCCATACATATACGTTTTTTATTTGGTCCTAGGGAAACATTAAGTATTTTACCAAATTCAATATCTTGAAAAACAAAAAAATATCTTTATTAGAAAAAAATATAAAGACCTTGACTAGTATTTGTGAATATGGCATTCAATTGTAAACTATCAGAGTGTGAAAGCAGGAGTGATATGTGTTAATGGTATGTTTGCAGGCATGCTGCTTCGCTGGTTCGTGAACCTGTACGACCTGGAGATAGTGGAGGAAGAGGCCTTCCTCAAGTGGAAGGAAGACATCACAGATGACTACCCGGGCAAGGGCAAGGCTCTCTTCCAGGTGAGTAATACCATCTTGGAATACCCACCGCTCTTTCTGTGTGTGCAACACCTCTCTCTGTCGCTTATTGTGCCGCCCATTCACGCTTATTAGGTATTTTAAAATAGGCCTAGAAATGTAGTGGTCTATGGAAGTCAAGTTTAAGATCCATCATAAATGGAATACAAGGGACAAACATACAAATTTAGACTTTTACACTCATGAGCAAGTTGAATTGTAACCGTAACATAAAAATAAACTCATCGTAATCAGGTGTTTTAACAAATAAATTTAATATGGAATAGGTAGAGACCCCGAAAAATGGTGAAGCGCGAAATTCACGAAATAACGCGAAAATTTGATACTTTAAACAAATTTTGCGACTTTCCTTTGATTTCGACATAGTCGCGAAATTCACGCTTTTTCGCACCAAATAATGCCCTTAAGTTCTATTTATTTACGCCATCATAAACATAGGCGTGAAATAAACACAAACTGAAAGACTAGTGCCATGATAAAATCTTCGTTTTGACACGTTACTGAAATCCACGTATTTTTATTACTCTGTATACAAGCAGTAAATATTGCCATCGCAAATGAAAACAATGTGCGCACTACCAACATAACAAATTTGACTTTCCACAGTTTTCGTGTCTTGAATAATGGTCGTTTCTGCCGCAAGGCGCACTGGTGTTGATTTTTCTAACCTAATTTAATCGCATGGAGCTAAGTTGGCAGTCATTTTTGCGTGCACATATCTATGAGTGTTTACAAATACCGTCCACATTTTGTAAGTTTTGTGATACAATTGAATTTATGATTAAGATGCCGAAAACTTCGACAATGTTTCATCGTGAAAGAGACATGAAATTGCATGGATTTTATATTTTTGATCAGCGGGACAAAATTATGATGTGCAAGTTCTGCAACGTGCGGGTTGATTGACACACAAAGACACGTGCAAAAAGCATGTGGCAAATGACACACACAAAACAAAACAGAAAAGACAATTATATTTGTCAAGCAAATTCTACCGTGTCTAAACAAATCTCGATAGGCGACAGCGTGAATAAAGCAAACAAGCTTGAAAGTGCAGAAAACAAGAATTTGTTTCTGATTTTGTTTTTGATGCTGTAAGTTAACAATCCTTTGGAAAAAGCTGATCATCCAGCTATGAGGGAATGGTTTAACACCCATATTGAAGGTTAGCCTTATTTATTTAGAAATGTTTCCCCCTCTAATAAAAGTTCATAAGCATATGTAGGCCTACAATATTATCGATTAACTTACTTAAAGGCCCAACTTACCTTTTTTCAAATAAATATGCAAGTACCTCAGATTAACAAACACATAAATAGGATGGATTGCATTGTGAAATGGTGAGCACACCACAAGATATTTTTTACTGATTGATTGATGGTTTGACTCTGTAATCCAGCGGTAATCTTGAAAAGGTTAGGTTAGGTTTGGCTTAGAATTGTTTTGAGTAAATTAGCTCATTAATATTTTCAGCGATAACCTTATAAATGCTACCTATTTATAAGTATATTGTAAGTTATGTATACATTTTAGGTGCAGGGGATTTTCCATCAGCCAACATTCTTGGAGAAACTTATTTCCCAAAAATTGGCCAGGCAAATAAGAAAGCAGTAAGGCACGCTGTAGAAGACAAACAGATTGTATTCTTGTGTGATGAAACGACAAAGTAGGCCGATGTAAGGCAGAGTCTGCTACTTTGTAGTGCCTATCCGCTATGATGTTTTTTTACACCGTCAATGGCATAATTTTTTCACCATTTTTTGGGGTCTCTACCGATTGCTTATTTTTACACTGATTTTTTGAACCGCTTGCTTATTTTTACACCGATTTTTTGCACCCCTTTTGTCATTTTTACACCGAAATGAGCCAGTTTTATTTACCATTTTATGGGGTCCCTAGGAATAGGTTTTCAAATTTTTTATTGCCATTTTGGTTATCCTTTCAATAGATACACTAAAAACACACATGGTCTTTAGTAAAAATAAATAAAAATAAATGTTCTGGCCGGAATGCAAAAAATTACTACGTTCTTTTGAAAATAAATATTTATGTTAAAATAAAACTTTGTAGACATAGTATTAGAGGTGGGACGATACCACACTTTCGATACTCGATTCTGTAAAAAATGGAGGAGTAACTGTCTCCTGAGTTTGCAGTGTCCTTGAGCGGTTGCAAACAAAAAGGCTTTGGCCTGTTCAATCTATAGTTTGTGCAGCTTCCATTAGGAAGCGCGCCACGGCACAGTGGTTGGGTCTGGATCCTGTAGTAAGGGGCTCTTGTAGATGCTTAGTATCAGAGAGTGCCAACAGATTGCGCATGCGGGCAGGCAGCATGTGCGTGTCTCGGGTGGCTAGAGAGAGGGGAGCTGGAGATGTGGCAGGTCAGTGCTAGAGAGAGAGAGCAGAAAACAGGGTGGGGCTACGCAATGCCACGCTGGCAAGAGAGAGGGAAAACAGTGTGCAGACTCTGCATGGGAGTGAAAGAGCATCGCGCACAAGCACCAGACAGTGTAAGACGTACAGAATAATGATTAAGTGAAAGGGTACTGGAGGATGAATACTAAATTATATACAGTAGAACCCCTATCATACACTTTTCAACGGAGGGCACAAAAATGGTGTATGATGCGGGAAAGTGTATGAAAAGGGAATAGCAATAACATAATTTTTTTTTCAATCTAGCATACCAGCATGTCAGATTAAACTTAAATACATAATGTGTAAATAATTGCATTATATTAATGAAATATATGAATTCATCATTATATATACATATAATAAAACCACCAGAAATGTAAAATACAGTCCATAATCAAGTAAAGCTGACATGAGAAACAGTTGCCTTACAAAATGTTATGATTATGAAGTCCTTTCTTGGAGAGGGGGAAAAGTCACAAAGCCTAAATTAGAAATAAAACAAAATAGGCTATTGTAAAAAGAAAATCAGAAATTTTTGCTTGTTTGTTTCATCTTACAAACAACTTTATGCAACAGAACAATTTTCAAAAAAATTTTAACTTGAGAAACGTAAAATACAAAACAATCCGATCATAAGAAAACAATAACAAACGGGTATATTCAGTTCAAAGATTAATGAATGCACAAAATATGAGATCCGTGTCTTGGTAAAGCGCGTGTACCATTTTCATAATCATTGCTAGTTTGCGCCACTAGTCTCGCTTGGTGCTTGCCATAGATGCTACTAGCGAAGTGCACAGTCTTCCTGATACTCTCCATATCTATGGTGTGATAAAGTTATTTTCTTACGTTTGCAAAGGTAAACAATGAACAATTTTCAAAATAAAAGCATTAAAACATAGTTTATCAGGAGGAATATAACAAAAAAATTTGAATGTTAGGACTTTTCCGCTTCGTAAAAACGTATGAAACGGGAAATTATTGATTTTATAAGTGTATGTTCCGGGAAAGAAAACCATTGTAAATATAGTACTTTCGGCGGGACCAAAATTAATCGGTGTATGCCACGGGAAAATGTATGAAACGGGAACGTATCATCGAGGTTCTACTGTACTCCAAACACTGCAATAAAAATTAAAAAGATAAAATTTATGCCAATATAGCTTAGTGTGGCGGCACACTTACCCTCTCTCTGTGCAATCCTCTGTCACTGCTCCCTCTCTCTGTGCAACCCCTTGTCTCACTCCCTCTCTCTGTGCAAGCCCTTTTCACCATTTCCACTCCATTTGCAACCCTTTTTCTCCTGTCTTGCTCTCTTTTTACAACTCCTTATCACTAGAGACATGCAGTTTTGGGGTTTATTTTATAGCAAAATTTGTTGTTATTTACCCTTAAAAGTGGTGTTATCATACATCAACAGCGGTGTTATTTTTTAAATAGTTTTAGCACTATAAATTAAAAAAATTAAGCTAAGCATACCTTGAAATTTTGGACACATTCTTGCATTGTACAGTTGCGCTAGCAGCAGTAATTTACAATCAAATTTACACATCACTTTTTACATAAAATAATTGAAAATATTTTAGTGCCTAAACCAGCAAGAATAAATATGAAGTCTCTAAAATAGTGACATAAACACATGGGACAAAATCCTCAAACTTTAGCTCTCGAAAGCAAAAGTAGCCATGATACATAAATTAGCCTCACTTAAATTTGTCCTGCTGTCTGTTAAGGCCGTCCCTGGTCCAGCGACTTGATAGGGAATTGTAGGTTAAAAAGTGTTTTCTACATCTTATACAATTTTTCAAATAAAAATTTCGTACTTGGCTTGTTTGCTGCAGTTTTACAACAGAAATCATCTGTCAGATTAATATTGTAGAAAAAATATTGATAAGTATTTTATTTTACGTTTTTAAAATTAAGGAAAACCGAAAAAGTGGTCTAAAAAACAGGCTGTAAGATATACAAATATTTAGAGTCTGCAGAATTTTTCCTTTTAAAGTAAAGATAAAAAAAGTAAGCGGTGGCATACTGCTAACTTTATTAGAACAAGAAATATTTCGTATTTTGCATTTTCAGCTATTTTTTCTGGCCGCGAGTAGGTTCACTTGCGCCTGTCTTGCGCGCGGGAGCGTGCAGCCGGCTGCCGTGTTGCCATTACTTCGGACACATCCTCGGCTAACGGAATCTGACCCCACCTCCTCCGTGCCAGTAAATAATCTGAATGGTGCGGAGTACTGTGTCAACGACGAAAAGAAAGCTAAGAACAGTGCTATCAATTCAGAGATGCATGGATGTGCTGCGAAAAGCGAAAGGTTTGAAGTGAAGGTGAACCCAAATTTTTTATAGTTTTAATTATTTCTTCCATTTACTGTAAAGTGTGTTTGGGCAAAAAATATTTTGTGCCATAATGTGCTTTACAAAAACTTCCAATATTTTTCAATTTGAAATGTAATCAAGTGACGCTTTGCAAACTAAACTATCCTGATTCAAGAAATGCGTTTATTTTTATGTAAGTATAAGTTAGGCAAAAAATCCCCAGCTTAAAAGTAAGAGTAAACAAACAGATCTACGTGGAAAATTATATTTGATAAGCATGAAAACAAGTTAATTTTCAACCGACTTAAAAAAAGGAGGTTCTCAATTCGGTTGTATTGTTTTCATTCACGTGAGTATTAAGCTGTCCAAGCCAAATTGTTAGTTACAATTAGCCAACTTTTAAATTAATTGCTGCTTATAAAAAATATTGTGCCTTACAATTCAATATATATTATTTCAGTTCCTATGTGTAAGACTTTAAAAATTAACATGGCTACGTTGGGGAATTCAACCCATATTCAGCGGCAAACTTAATTTCTTAGCACCATTCGTTACTCCGTCAATAATTTTTACTTAATTCGTCTACCCTGAGAATCTCAGTGCACTAGCTCTGAGATAGCAAAAATTTGGACATAGTTTCTCCCTTCCCCCCCCCCCCCCCCCCCCCTCCTTTTTTGTTGGAGTTCAAGGCAATGTGAACCAAAAGTGGAAACTTGAAACTTGTACCTTAGATAGGTTATATATATTTTACATATTTTGGAACAACTTAGATCCGCTGTGCGAAAAGTTTCATAATAGATTTCATACTTGCATGCTAAGGTTTACATTAAATAAAAGGCTCAGTAGATTAAGCAGCGGGTAGGTACATATACCATTGTATTATTACATAACATTTTAAGTTGTTCTGTTCTTCGGAGGAGAAAGAATAATTGTAAATTTTTAGACGACTTTCTGAATGTAACTTAAAGATAAATCCCTTTATCAGGCATTATTTTGTTTTTACTTAGGAAGCTACATTGAATGAATCCACATAGCAATGAGACAACAGTTTGAAAATCTTATTAGTTGCCTAAAAATGAGTATTTTATTTAATTTTAATATACCAATATTAGTCACAAAAAATGGAAAATGTATTGGGGTGTGCGGATATTCGTAAACACGAATAGTTGCGCAGTTATTTATGAACTATTCACATTCGGAAGTCGAATATCAAAGATTAAAATTGCCAATATTTACAGGCACATCTGTAGTTGCTGGTTGTTACTCAGGTGAAGCCAAACTTCTCTTTTTTTCATAAGATATTATAGTCGTCATTGCTTATTTGCCGATATACAGTAGGCTATTAATCATACGACACTTCACGATTCCAGGTAAAAGCATCGTTATTGTCATTTGGACTATTTTGACCATCCCCGATCTAACCTAATAAAAACATTTTGAATCCGTATTCAACCTTCTCTAGCACTAAAATAATACACTGTTATATCTAACTATTTATTTCCCTTAATAGATGGCTGTCTTATGAAAAAACACTGATAACCTACAAGTACATGTAGGACCTGAATTGATACCAAAACAATCCGTGACACGTGACCGTTCGTCTGGCAGCTAGCATCTACGGGAACAATATCAGCATTCAAATAATGCAGGGTATATTTCATGCAATGTTACCTCACACACTGTGTGTATGGCAGTCCTTACCGCCGCTGTGTGCCCAGTCGTATTGTGACGCTCCGCAAAAACGGTTGCTTTTTTCGTTATGATAATAATACGTGGAAGTAAAAATGGCAGTTACAGTTATAGACTCTGGTTTCTACCTACTGATTACTTTTTGGTAACCAATGAACGTTTTAAGATAAACACATTTTAAATAGCGAAACTAAACAGATTTACATACGAACACATTTATAAATATACGCGTTACAAGATGATATCATCTCTTAGCACTCGCCACCCACGACCGTGCTACCACATTCGTGAAATGTCAGCCTTCACGTGACACGCCTGGAAAGAGATCTACAGAACTATCAGGAGATTTCCGCTACTTTCGGGCAGCTGGAGGAATGTCTGCCTCAAGTGGTGTGGGTATGTACGTGTGAGGACGCCCAGTGACAACACGAAACGAAGCGCTGAATCTCAACAGTGGGCCGTTGACCTTGGGTAGCTAACACAAGCTAGCTGGTAGTATAGTTCTCTTGAAGAGGATCTCAACACGCGGCACCCATGAGTGCAACAAGTTATTTTCCAGCCTACTTCCTTCAAATTTTACAAATTCTCAACTCCTCCCCCCCCCCCCCCCCCCCCCCCCCCCTCCGTTATTCATTGCGGGCATGGAATTTGGATTTTAATTTTAAAAAGTACAACACTGCACTTTTTAATATTTATATCTGAGAAATGTGCATATTAATGATGTTTACATTGCTTCAATAGGTTAATAAACATGGTAAAATTTTCACTTTGTCTGCAAAAGTTAATATAGTATTACTATTTTCACTACATGTGTTCTGTTTTGTTGTGTATCTATCAAGTGAAAATGTAAGATAATTTTTCGACCTTGAAATTATTCGCAATAAATTAAAAAAAATTCCTGTTCGATTCAAAATTTTCGACCACCAAAATACACTATTCGCACAACCCTATAATGTGATAAGATTTGTGTAGTTAAATATGTGTACATGTGATTTGCATAAGTTTTCTTAACGCTACTACTACGATGGTTTTTTTTTTTTTAATTTAGTTTCGGCAAAGACAACTTTCCAAGAAAATGATAGGGAATGGAAAAAAAAACTAGCTATTGCCATAGGGAACGTAGAAAATGATACACCACATATTAGTGTCGTAGGGGACGGCGGTGGGAATAAGAGGACTGACTGACTGACATAAGTTTCAATTTAAGTGGAGTGGTGAGTTATCTTCCTGTTTACACCAATGCTTATTACTGTATAGTCTGTTGTTCATAGAATAAAATATTTCAGTACTTATAACATCCAGTCAAAATGTGCATATTAACTTCTTTTTTTCTTTTGAAGAATTGCATTATCAGAGCCGAAACAAACCAACTCTTGTACCTGGGAGTGAAAAGAAAGTATTGCTTCGCATGCGAATTTGCAAGACTCAAAGACAAAAAGGTGAATGAACATATTTTCTTTAAAAAATATAGTGGTCCAAGCACTGTAATGGAACAAACTATAATAGTAGAAGGGTTCTGCGGGAGTGTTGAGCAGCACTTGTTAAAATACTTACTTTGGTGACGGAGATTCAGTGTTTACTCTAGAATAAAGCAGCGTGTTCCTTACGGAAGGGAAGTCATAAAAATTGAGTGTGCAAACCACATTGTAAAAAAATCATTTTCACAAATTTTCCAGAAATATGTCATTTCCACCATCTGCGCGTCGTTTGCTTGAATCAAGAATAGTAAGATTAAAATACGGCAATCGAAATTGCTGGAACAACTCTTGTTGGTACATCTATCGTTCGATTGAAACTTGACATAAAAAATGGTCCTCATCATGTATTCGGTTGTCATGAAAACTTGCGTGTAGAATACTGAAAAAGAAAAAAATACCAATGAAAATTTTGTGACATTTGTGAAAGAGTCGGGGATTATGGAAGCTATTGAAAAGGATCTTGATCCTATGGTAATGAAATCTGATAGACTCGTACTTAACAAAACTAAAAATCAGGTTGAGCGATATATGAGTATGTAAGCTAAGTTTTCAGATGGAAAACTGGTAAACTTTGCTAAAAGAGGCTCTTATCACTCTCGTTGTATGGGAGCTGGACTGGCCCATGTCAGAGGTCCTAGGTGGCACTTCATCCCATGGAAAAACAAATTTGGTCGAAGCCCAGGAAAATACTTCCAAACAGTTTTAAAAATTAGCTGTCTCCAGTATGAAGATGGCCCTCCAAATAAAAAGAGACGACCAAACAACACTCCTGGTCCTGATTTGGAGTATGGTCCAAGTGCTGAAGACATTTTGTGTCCTGAAGACGTGTTGAGTCCTGAAGAACTTGATACAAAGATGAAGTTTATCCTCGAAAACCTGAATCGGGATGCAACAACATTAAAAAATATTCATGAGTTGGAAAGAAGGAAGTACTGTTGGTCAACACGAGAACACTAAATGGAGGGATGCTTCTATGAACAGACTTACAGCATATAGTTTCGGTTTTGTGGTAAAAAGAACACATACATCCTGTCACTGTCTAGTAAAATAAATTTTGTATCACAGGGAGATAAATTCCAAAGCCGTTCAGTTTGGATGAGTTAACGAAAATGTGGCTAAGAATATGTATTCCAAACTAAAAAATGTCGAAGTCGAAGATTGTGGCTTTTTTTTGTACACCCAAGCTTTTCATTTCTCGGAATATCTCCAGATGTACTAGTGACAGACGATGGTTTGCTGGAAGTTAAATGCTTATTTTCAGCTGGGGACGATAAATTAAAGGACTATATTTCAAAAAAGAAAAAAAAAAAAACGTTTATCGAAGAAAAACTTGGAGATTTGCGTCTAAAGAAAACCCACATTTTTTTATTTTTTTTATTTTTTACCAGATTCAAGGTCAACTTGGCGTCTGCAGTAGAAATTATTACGACTTTGTAGTTCATATGAAAAATGATTTCCATGTTGAAAGAATTTTGTTCGACAAAGAAATTTGGGAAAAACTCATGCTGTCAAAGCTACAACAGTTTTTTGCGGAGTGCTTACTTCCAGAGATAGCAGATCCATTAAATACCCGAAGACTAAATGTGCGAGAGCCTGACTTTGTAAAAGAAGCTCAAAAATCACTAAAGAAAAACATAAAACAGATTACTTCAGTTTTGGTTTCCTAAATGTTATGCATGTTTTCTTCTGTTTTCTTCTGTTTTTGACATAGTCCTAATATAACAGTGTAGGCCTATATAATATTATGATAATATTTTGATTGTAAAAGCAATACGATTTTTTTTTTAGAATTTGGGTTATCAAACACATACTTTATGTTTATTTGTAGATTAAATTCGAACTTATTATAAATTTATATAGACACCTCTTTTACTAAAGTAATATTATGTGTATCGTAGCAGTGAAAGTGCTTGAAAGACAATAATTTCTCTGTTTAAAAACGTATGTCAACATGTTCATTTCAATCTTTAATGTTATGCTAAATTATATGTAATTAATATATTTATTTAAATAGTACACATATTGTATAAATTTTTTAATAGTGTCTTTCAACGGTATCATTAATGTACATACATAAAAACTATCTTTGTGAACTCTCTGTAAAATTACACAAAAAAGTTCTGGCCAGAGTAGCATTGTTTGATACAGCATTAAATTTTGTATAGTGTTTGTTCCTGTACATTTCAGGAAGTATTTAAGACATTACTTTATTAAAGTATTTAGTACAATTAAAAAAAGTTATTTCTTATCGAGTGAAAGGTTTTTTAATCGATTAGAGTTATAAGACTGGGAATTATTTTTTTATTGTTTTCGGTTTATGCTCGAAATTAGACCACAAAATCATACCCGGGCCGAGATTATACATCAGAATCTCTCGCTATAAGCCACTCTTCAAATAGTAACTAAATCCCAAATAAATAAATAAATTTTTTCAGCGAAGAAATTGTAGTTGACAACTGTTTAATTGAAAATGTATGTAAAATAGCACGCGCACAGCATGTGAAGGTCGTGGATCCCGGCGGAGCTGGTGTCTGGCCGCGAGGAAACATATCGGGTGGCAGGGAGGCAGATAACCAAGGCACTGAGACAGCGGCCAGCGCGCGACTGACGACTTGGCAACCCCGCGCGCGGAGTAAGCCTCGCCGCAGCCGAGCGCTGCATATTCGCGACACCCGCGCGCTCTACCGGATAACGACTGACAGGACTGGCTCTTGTATCCCGTTAAGACTGTGTTATATGAGGACAAAAATCGTTCAGTCACCGTTTGCAGAAGGCATCCAGATGGCTTCAAGGCAGCTGGAAGCAAACAATGGTTGTGACAGCTTTACTACATTCAATGACTTCAGTACGTCCACTGAATTGTCTGTTTCCATTTGTTTAGTAACAATGTCCTGAAGCTGACCAAAACCAGATGTTAATTCTTCAGTGATTATGGAGTAGAGACTATGGACAGTTTTCAGTTTCTGCACCATTTCTGGGTTTAATTTAGCAAGCAACAAACTTTCCTGACTAAAAATTTGAATTGCTTCAAATCTCTTTCTACTTGGGTCAGTTGTCATGAGAGAGTTCAGTTTGGAAAGGGCTTGTGTTGCTGTTCTTGTGATGGACACTTTAGTTTCAGAAGCTTTAGCGGGGGGCATGTTAGACAAGGCTCTACTGGTTGCCTCAAAATAAATGCCACGAGTGATGTTTTCAAATTTTTTTTTTATATCTTGCAAGTCCCCATATAGTGAATGGGCAGTTGGATACAAAGAACCTTTAAGTTTCTGTATTAGCTCTACAAGGCTCTTGGCATGCTCTTTCACAAAGACAGCTTGACAAAGAATGAGAGAAATGTCATTTTCTGTGAGTGAACACAGAAACTCTCCCCTGAATTTTGTGTTGCCTTTAGTTAATCTGTTTTGCAGAAATCAACAATGTCATGTATGTAGTCTGCTACATAAAAACGCTGTTGAACCAGGAATCCCATCTAGTAACAACAGGAAGTGGGAACAATGGACGTTTCTCTCCGTGCTTTTCTTCAAGAAAGCTAGCATACAGGTCTCCTATGCATTGCTCATCATATTAATATAACATCTCCAGCACCTGGTGTTGTTGAACACATTTTTTATTTTGCTCATAGCATTGTTCAACTCAGGCAACTCTTTCACCCAGACATTGCCAACAAGGTTTAACTTATGTGCCCAGCACTGGACATGCGTTAACTGGTCTCCAAGGATTACTTCGAGAGTACTAACAGCCTTGTTCATATAACGAGCAGCATCGGTTACTACTGAGAGCACATCACCATACTGTACATTGTACATTTTGAGTGAATCTAAAATTGCCCTCACACAGTTTGTGGCATTAGCAGCTTCAAGAAAGTTAACTCCTGCAACAAATATTTCTGGTTTATCTTGTTGAAGATTCGGAATACAGTAGAACCCGTTTATAGTGAACCCGCCTATAATGAATTCCCGTTTATTGTGAATTTCCGTCTCGGTCCCGGCAAAATGATGTGAGGTTATGTATTAATTTATTGGATATAGCGTACAACTTTTGTCAATGTTGATACGTTTTCCCGTGTACCACGAACAAATTTTGCCGACATAATGCACATTTATCTCAAATATTTTCATTTAATTACAAGTTTTTTCACAAAACGTCTATTCTGGATCACATTGAAGTTTTTCTCCACAATACGCTACTCGATTGTCCACTGTTCATATTATAAACAAGTCGTATTCGAGTGGCCTCGGTAGGCTACGTGTAGCCAAAGATGGTGATCAGTTTGGTGAAAATAAAAAATAGTTTTCCCTTCATAGTTAAAGAATGGGCGAACGCGTGTACATTTAATATGTTATCAAAATTAAACATAAAATACCGCCACACAAATACGTATGTAAATTATAGCAGCAAATTCATTATTTTTACGTCTCATTTTTATTGTTCACGTTTCAGACATTTTGATCGAGTAAGTTTCGTAAGACTACCACTAGATAGAACTCTGTGGACTAAATTTTTCCATAGACAGTGAAAAAATTTTGTTCCAGCTTTAGCAACTGCAATACTAAATGATACGTAGTGATCTTTGATGCGCCAAACTCGTTACTTTTCGTTTATTTACTTTTGACGGTAAAAAGAATTTCGTGTTATTAAGCTGCAAATGTGCTTCAATAAGAAATATGTACATAAAAAGTGATGAAAAACGCGGTAAAAAACATAAGGCATTATCTGTGCGAGATAAACTGGACCCCACTGTCCCGCACGTGTTAATAGCAAAGGAACTGGGAATTGCAACATCCACATTAAGTACAATATTAAACAAGCTGAACAATCTTCTTTCTCAAGCTGTGAATACGTCACAGAGTATTAAACGCCTGAAAAATGGAAAATACGCCGATGTCGAAGAACCATTAATTGAAAGTTTGTACATGTGTAGTGCATTAAAAATATCTGCATTTGCTCATAAAACTGTTGCTTTGAGTATTTTCATTCGTTCTTTTCTTGGCTTAGGCCAATGTGTAGTTAAGATTTTGCTTTTGAGTATGTATTGTCAATATAAAAGTTTTCCCAGATATAAAGTTTCCCCTCTATAGTGAACATATAAACTACTCCCTTCAGATTCGTTATAACAGGGTTCTACTGTACTAAATAAAACAATAAATACACACCTACCCATTTTATCTGTTGTTTCGTCGCACAGTATGTCAATTTTTTTTGTCCTTTAATGCAGTTTTGGCATCTTCAATTCTGCATTTGGCTATGTCCCCTACATATTTCTCACGGACTGTTCTCGCAAGTGGCAGGTCTCCAGCACCTTCGATGTATTTGTTCAGCCATGCCCTGATATTAGGATCATCAAGCTTTTCAAGGGGTATATTTGCCTTTATAAAGGTCTCTGTTGTTTCCTTTATAAATTCCAACTTTTTGACTTTTTGGACATTATTTTTTGCTGTCTGAAACGCTGAAGATATTGACGACTGGCGTTCAGACGTACTAGATGAGCCTTGCAATGAAGACACGCTTCTTGTGTTTTTCACTGCCTACATGTTTTTCACATGAGTCTTTCCTATCCCAAGAGACGGTGACATTGCCGTGACGACAAAAAAGTGTGGTTGAATCACTAGCATAAAGTCTGTGTTTAGAAAATTCAGAGGCTCGCTGTTTTGCAGTTACCGACACTTTAGGCATTTTAATAGGCCTAATGTTTTAGCCGAAGTTTAAATTGTACACCTTTAATTTATTTCACAGACGTTGAAAACTATCTGTAATAAAATTCGACCCTTTAAACTTTAACTTGCGCACAACAGAATGTTACGAATCGGCACCGTGTTTGCATTTTAAATTTGGTATTTGATTAATAAATATGGACGCAATGGACAAACAACGCTAAAGACTATATAAGAGAACAACGCTTCGAGAAACAACCTGCTGTAAACACCGTGATAATCGACTGTCCAGGCGAGCCGAATATCAAAATACAGCAAAACCCCTTATTTGCACTTTTCATGGGGACAAAGTAAAAAAGTGTAAAAAGCGGGAAAGTGTAAATAAAGGGAAAAGTAAGAAATACATTAAAGTTAATTAAAATACAGTCGCATCCTGCCGCGTTCAGAACAAATACGGGCTACATTACACATACGCATTGCACCACAGTAAAAAAAAAAAAAGGCGGGGGGCCGCAAATTGATGGAAATTTACCGTCAATAGCGCGCCTTGCGTGGAGAAAGGTCATTGTACTCTATCAGCTGTTGTTACGGCGCGGTGTCTATTCTCTGAGCTGCGGATGCACAGTATAACTCATTCAACGCTCCGCCCAGACTCATGACTTTCCATCCAGCCAATAGATGCGAGCTTAGCGGAAAAAAATATAAGCTCCACCTCCCGTGTACCAGTTTTGTCCAGTTCTAATACCAGTTTATTGGTATAGGCACCAGCTTTCTCGCTGCCGTGACATGTTCAAGTTTACGTTCATCTTGATGTCTTGATACCAATAATTAATTATTTACGATCCCCAATAATAAATGGTTAGTTTAAAAAATATGCGTCAACCGTATAATACTTCCGAAATTATAAAATACGTTTAAAACAGTAACCAAGACTCCACTCATTTTATCTTGTGAAGTTCATGTATCGTACCAGTATTTCGGCTAAGTTGTGACATAAATACAGTATCAGCACTTACAATGTTACAATCAGCCACGTAATATTCCCAACATTTCCGTTACGTTTATACATTCGTGAGTTTACGGTTTTCCCTAGTACATTTTAGATTGTCTCCTGCTGTAATTACTCGGACTTTTACATGCCTGGCTTAAATTGTTACATGTTTAGAAATAAAAAATATAAAAAAATAAACACGGGGCTTACGACACTGCCTTAAGTGTTGAGGATTTTTTTTTTTTTTTTTCGTTTGATTAGCTCAAGTGTTGTTTCTGCACGGATGGGATATAATTTCGATTGAAAATACATCAGCATAATTTATAGTCACGGCAGGTCATTTCCCGTGGCAGCATGACACGGCAACTGCAATTAATTTCCCGCGGCATGGCACCATTTTGTTCAAGATTGATACGATCTGTGCCATTAAACGACTTATTTCAGCAACGGAAAACTTGTGTGCTGTATATTGTTCGACAACTTGCTATACACTGTGTGGGTAGTTATCTTTGGTTTTTTGTTGTTTCACGTTTGTTACTGTATATCGAATGAGGAAAATGTTCTGACTGTTGGCCGAAAATTCAAGGATTTCGCATTATTATCCAAAATGTGAGAAATTTCCGTTATTCTTAAAAATGAACTCAAATTCGCGTAAAAATTTGTTTTATCGCAATCGCGAAATATGCATGTCTCTACTTATCACCGATCTCTCTTGCGTGCAACCCCTTTTCACCACTCCCTCCCCCTCTCTCTGAGCGATCCCTTGTCTCCTATCCCTCTCTATGTTTAACCACTTGTCACTGATTCCTCTCCCTGTGCAACCCCTAGTCACTGCTCTCTTTCTGTACATTCCCTTTTCATCTCTCCCTGTCTACATAATCCTTGTCACTGCCTCCCTCTGTACAACCCCATTTTCTTTACTCTCTCCATGCTGCCACTTGTCATTGCTCCCTACTGTGTGCAGTCGCTTGTCACTGCTCCCTCTCTCTCTGTACAATCCTTTGTCATCACCTCTCCCTCTCTCTGTGTAACCTCTTGTCACCACTCCCTCTTTTGTGCAACCCCTCATCACTGCTCTCTTGTCGCAGGTGAATCAGTGGCTGACGTGGCTGGCCGAGGCTGAGTCTGAAGAGGAGGATGAGGAAGGTGACATCTGACTTCAGTATTAGTGACGGTGTATGCAGTCGTTAGCACACTTAACACTATGAACTGTTCAAATGGTACCGTTAGCTGTAGTTGTCATGTGAGTGTTGCGCAAGATCTGTGAAGGGCCCTCTCTCCCTCTCCTTTTTATAAACTACCCTGTATGATCATGGTTTTAATTTATATTTGCATTTGCAATGTTTGTATTTGAGTTTTACATGCGAATGTTTTGATGTTCTAATTTTCCTTTTGTGGGGGTTAAGTTCATGTTCTGTTCTTTGCTATACATGTGTGTACGAATCAAGTTACTCATCTAATTTTATAATTTTCTAATTGTTTTAATATTATTTCTTACATAGTTGGAGTATTAAAATGTTGAGTTTATTATTAACTTTGTGTAATTCATCTAGTTAATCATATGATATGGTTTTTGAAAGCAAGTGTACGTATCATCTCAAAAGTAATCAAATAAAACTTTTTGGTGTAATTTATTATAGATAAAGTTTTAAACTTATTTCAACTATCTCCTCTTTAATCCACTTGTTTTTCTTTTTTATTATTAATTTTGTCTGTGTTAAAAAATAAATAAAATCAGTTTATCACCTTTTATTTATTATTTTTGGCTTTCATTTCTCTCTTCCCCTCCATTTTTTTTTCTTTCTTTGTTGGCTGGTGGTAGGAAAGAGATTCACTGCTTATAAGTACAGTGGAATCTCGTAACAAAGATAACTGAAAAATGTTTTCAAACATATTTAGGAATTTACAAACAAGTGTGTTGTCCGTTACATGTGAAACTTTACGAGATAGTGGCATGAGAATGTGTACGAATGTGTGGAAGTATGTGAGTATTCCTGTGTGCATGTTTATAAGTGTGCAAGTTGAAAGTGCACTACGCCTCAACCTACTGTTGTATGTGAATAATTTTCACTTTAATAAAAAAATTAATTTTGGCATAAATACTAGTGATGGGTCGAATCCCATTTTTCCCGAATCCGAATCTTGAATTCGAATCCAAACAGTACCTCGAATCCACCCCTCGAATCCGAATCCAGATCTCAAGGGTTAATTATAAAATAATTTATAAGAGAAAAAAATTAAACATTATGCAGAATTATTTAACCCTTTAAAATTTTATTTAAAAAAACAATGATTTTGACACGGTCTGGATCAAGACGATTCCGTTTTTGGTCACATATGTTTCCTGCAGTGCTGAACAAACGTTCAGAGAACACTGTCGCAGGTGGTGACACAAATATTTTTTGGACAGTAAAAAAATTCATAAATAGAACGTGTATCAGAATATTTAAAATTGAATCGCGATTAAAATAATAATTGTATAATGTATTAATTTTTGTCATTCATTATTTCATTGTTATTTCTTCATGTGCGACCGTAATTTGTGATGAAAGTCGGCAATATTGTTGTATTACTAAGTAACAGATTTCTCGGTTAAGTTATTTAAAAAAAGATGATTCATATTTCTAGTCTATATCCTAAATGTGCTTTATTTTATTTTTTAGCATATTCTGAGAATACATCTTTGATTTATGCCTTATTTAATGCCAATGTAGCGACAATGCATCCATGTTCATGAATATAAAGTAAGTAAATGACCGTGAACTAATGGCTAGGCAGTGCTGTATTTTTTTAAGCCAAGACACTAATTCGAAGACGGCCAGCCCTTACCATGAACGGATTATCCGTGTTTATTTTTTTTTAACAGGATTTCAATTATCCGGGCATCGGCGGGTACCAATTAACACGAATAATGGGGAGTTTACTATTTTTATCCATCTGCTGCCAAGGCGCAGTAAGCCTTGGGAGATGTTACGTCACATGACCTTGGCCTTCACCCAGCTGCACGCCGGTGTCTGAGAAGCTTGACAAGACCTTCCGGGCTTTTAATCGCTAGTCCGTGAAATTCGGTAATCCGTGATTATCTCGGTCCTGACCCATCACGTATTAACGAGGTTCTACTGTACCTCAATAGGATGTGTTACAAAGAAAACGTAAACAGGCCAAGTAAATTGTAAGCATTTAAGTTTTTAAAGTACTACATTTACATCAATATTTTTCCTCGAATCTCGAATCTTTCAAATACTAGAGATTCGGTGGGATTCGAGGATTCGACCGGCCCATCCCTAATAAATACTAGATGGTTTGTAACAATACAGTACGGGCCATTCTGCGGGAGAGAAAAATGTTGCAAAAAGGGTACAACACCATGGAACCAATTAGCCCTAGACCTGATGGGACCTTACTCTAGAAGCACGACAGGTAAGTGCTTCCTACTCGTTGTCACAGACTTTTTTTCACGATGGGTCGAAGCCTTTACCCTCGCTAAAGCTGATTCATTTTCTATCTTAAAGAAACTCCAAGATGAAGTGTTCCCTCGATGGGGATACCCCAAAAGCATACTTACAGACAATGGGGTGCAATTCACTAGCAAACTATGGACCGACACTTGCGCCAAATGGGAAATAGAAACCTGGGCCACTCCAGTTTACCATCCCCAGGCAAACCCTACAGAGCACCGTAATCAGGAACTGAAGAAAGGGCTCAGGTTGCGTACCACGGGCAATCATCGCCACTGGGATCGCTACCTGGGAGAAATCCACTTCACACTGCGGCGTAGACACAATGAAGCAATCGGAACCAGCCCCAGCGAATTGAACTTGGGACGACAGATCCAGCGACCCGGAGATTGGAAATGGAGTTCGGACCCCACATACCATCCTTCAGCCGAAGAGGTCCGTCTACGAGCTGCCACCAGAATAGACGCCGCACGAAAGGCTCAACTAGGGTACCTAGCCCGCAAGTATCCTACACCGAAGAATCCACCCAACCACCAGCTTGCCGAAGGACAAATGGTACTAGCCAAGACCCATCCACTCAGAAATAAGCCTAACCACTTCTGCGCCGGATTCGCACCAAAGTGGGAAGGACCCTACCAAGTCCTCCAGCGACAAGGAAATGTCTACTGGATAGAAGACCCACATGGGAACATACGGAAAATATCTCGTGACCAGCTCAAGCCAGCACCATCAGCTACTATATCGAGGGAGGCTCCCAGTCCTCCTCCCACACAAGTAAGAAGAAGAGGCATCCTCACCCCAGCAGTGGAAAATCAGGAAGGTGAAGGTTGTCTGAGCTCAGTAGCTGACAATAGAAACCGGCAAGTCACCACGGGAAAAGCAAGTAATAAACCCATCATCTTGCCCTCTGTAACCAAGGGAACTTATCCTCCCATGGCTTTCCAGCCAGAAGGTGCAATGCCAACCACGAACCCATGGAAAGCACAGGAGACCCCGACCAGAATCCCGCTCCCAACCACTCCAAAGGAGGTTCAACCAACCCAGTTCCAGGATAACCAGGGCTGGACCAACCACTCCAAGGGCAAGAATCCAGTACATCTCCCAGGGAAAATACAACTAACCGCTTCAGAGCAACCGTTTGCCTCAAAGCAGCCCCTGAACTCCGAGCAAATCAACACAGGACAGCACCCAAAACCAACGGAGCTCATATAGCAGAGGCCAGTCAAACCCCAACTAGGCCTCTACCACCTCCACAGCATCGCCAGATGCCGTGGCGGAGCTGCAAAGGAGACCCCAAGGACCTACCAGGACGGTACCAAGAGACAGTTTAGCGGCCACCAAACCGACGACCTTACCAATGGCCAAATCCTACAACCACCGGCAGCTGTTCCAATAGACGTTCCCAGGAGACCACCGGCAGCTGTTCCAATAGGCGTTCCCAGGAGACCACCAGCAGCTGTCCCCAATCAGGACTTCCAGAAAGCTGAAGAAGCCATATCCGAAGTAATAACCCAGAGACTCGTACTCTACAGAGACTGACAGTTATCTATGTGTAAAGTGTTCCTCCAAGACGTCCTAGCGTCTTCTCCCGTAAAGTAACGCTCGCCACTAGGGGGGAAATTCGGGGAGTAGACTCTCTCGTCTACACGTCACAATGTTGCCAGCTGTTGAGAAAAGTCTCCCACTGCACACTTGTGTGGCAGGTATAGGCAAGTACTTTCTTGCTACCACAGCTATGTTTCGGAAACAAGTGCGCCCCTTCTCTGACCAGAAACTGAAAGAATTTTCATTCTTTGGGATTAAGGGTGCTGCCAGATATTCGTTTACTTCTCCTTGAATAGTTTCTTCGTAGCTTGCAAGAGTAGACAGCTGCTGTTGAAGGTTTCACGTAGGCCCACAGAGATGACTTCTTAATAGGCATTTCACTTGTAGCCTCACTTGTCTCAGTTATAGTTTCAGCTACTGTGTTCAGCTTACACACCTTACATACCTCCCTGCACAAATTTTCAACCTTTTTTTTTTTTTTTTTTTTTCCCCATCTTTAATCAGTGAATCTTTGAACCGTGGATCACTATGGACCTTGCTTTCTGGCACATATTTTGAAGTCATTCTGTTTCCTTCTTGGCATCTCCAATTGCCAGCTTCAAAGTATGTGCAAAACAAGTTCGTGATTTGCAATTTATTGCTTCAAGTGCAGCTCTAAAGTTACGAGCATTGTCTGAGACAATAAACAGTGGGATAGTGTTTCCTTCACTTAATACGTCCCATTCCTGTAGAGTTTCAACAATAGAAGCTTTTATGGAAAGTGCTGTATGAGCACCACTCAGTTTGCTGACTTTTAGGCAGTGAGACCTGTAATTAAAATGTGTGTCTGCATAATGGCAAGTGAGAGACAGATAAGAATCTGAGATTTTTGATGTCCAAGAATCTGTTGTGAATGACATTGACTGAATATCTTGGATATCATTAGCCAATGTTTACTGCATTTTACTTTTGCTTTTTTGTTACAAATTTGGAACAATACTGCGTGAGAATGTTGTACGGCTTGGAACAGTGTATTTGGGTTGTGCTTCCTCCAACATTGCCCTAAATCCTGGTTCATCTACAATGGCAAAGGGATGCATACCTTTTACAATGAAATTTGCTACCCTGTCAGTTAGTTTTTTTTTTTTTTGCATTAGGTTTTGAAGGCTCCCACTTAGTTGGTGGAATGAAGCTAGAAATTGTTGACTGTGTGTGTGATGAACCTGCAGAAGTCTCCATCTGTGTCCTTGTAACCTTAAGTTTCTTGACTTGTGATTGATAATCTGAATATTCATCATAATGAAGCTGCAAGTGGTTAATCGTGGTAGGTAGTAGTTGTCCCTGAAAAAGTGGAAAATGTATTTATATAGTATGAAAAACTTATTAGAATTTTTTTTTATTTTATTGCATAGAAATTAAAATTTAAAAAACTGCATGATTTTAACTAAGATAAATAATGCAATTGTCATAAATCCACTTAATTTTTTAAAATTAATTTTGCTTAAGCATATCATGATCAGATCTATAATTTGTTTTAAGCAAAAAAAAAGAAAGCACCCTCCTAGTGTAACTTTTTTTTTTGATACGCGGGGCAGGATAATTGCCTGAGCTGTCACTACGCGAGGAATTTGGGAAGGTTGGTATGATTTTGAAGGGGGGGGGGGGGGTGGCCGCCTGCTTCCGGTCGTTTACTGTGTATTATCCTATTGAAAAACATTGACGTAGTATGTTAGGCTTTTGGAGTCTTTGCTGTGAGTATGCGGCCAGATGTTTTCCACATGGTCTGTACAATTTTCTTTCTCTTCTCAGTCACCACAGAATTGTTTATTCTGTGCGGTCAGGTTCGGAACGAAATTACAGTGACGAAAAACTATGTTTCACCCTCTAATCTGAAAACTGTCACCTATAACACCCCGGTTGTGTGGATTTTATAGACACGTATTTATCTTTATCAATATGCTGACATTTAAAATCTATTTTAAACGACCTGACGACATTCTTCTACATAAAATACGTTAGTTATCGCTCCGAATTACTGTGTTCAAACGGGCTTTACGTGGCCAGATGTAGTGAAATAACTCCACATAATTAACTCTAAAACATTACGAAAATCCCGCGGAACTTTTGCCCTCGCCCAACAAGAGAAACCTCCGTGATCCCGAAATGTTTCCTGGTTTCAGTGATACCGCTCAGCCTTTTTCGTAAATGACTGAATTATTCGTTTTTTCGAAGTGTTAAGTTAGTATTCGAAATCGAATACGAATAATAAACTATTCGTTTTGATATTCGAATATTCGCACAGGCCTATCAATAACTCTTAAAATTACTACGTGAATTTTTTTTTTTTTTTTTTTCACAGAAAATATCTTGTATAAACTAAATATATGAAAACTCGCCATTGTTCATTCATGTTGGCCAAGTATCGACATCCATTGTCGTAAGGTTAAAGTTTTAAAATGTACTACATGGATAGGCTTAACCTTCATGTTTGGTAAAAAAACATTAAGACGTGTTTATTATTTGAAATTAAATTTATTCTGGTTAATCAACGTAATGGATCCCCGGCAAAGTGGAGGAGAATCAAGTTCTAATAGTTTAAAACGTGGCAAACCAAACACTTCAAAGACTAATTTAATACGGTACTACTTCATAAAAAAACAAGCAGACGGCAGAATGCAAAACGTGCCACTGCATTCTGAAAACTCCAACAGGTAACCTATTTTAAATTATACTTGATGCAATATTGAACACGTTTTTTGTAACTCATAAGTAAAATGCTACATTAAATCACTTCATGTATTTATGGGTTGTAGAGGTGGGACGATACAAGGGGTGTGTAAATACTCGAAATTGCAAATATTCGTGCAAATAAAATATTTGATTCGATTCACATTCGAAACCAAATTAGGTATTTGAAAATTTCAAATATTCGAAAGTTTTCAAATGTATTAAAATATTTCTTTTATTTGACAAAACATGTGATACAATAATATGTCAAACCTCGAGAAATCATTTTCCGAGACACTTAATGGAAAAAAAATAACTGTAAGCGGACCTTTACTTACATCAAATTTTAGGTTAGGTAAATGGGCATACTGAGAACAGTTAAAGTCAATGTAGCGTGAAAATTATCATAAATGCTTAAGATTTTACTGCAAACTTTACGTGATGTGTAGCATAATTAATTTATTATATCCAGTTGTCCTTAACACAATTTTTGGGTGAGCCATGTTTGTGCCATATAAAAGTGTAAAACTATTGAAAACAATGCCAGCTCATCAGCTTTCAATAATAACCTTTAAAAACGAATGCACACATAAAAGAAAATGTATCCGTTTGTGGTTATGGCCAGCAGAGCGGCCCATGGCCAGAGAATTGTGTTCCTAGAATTGCTCCAGCGCAATCGCTTTTTAAACTACCGAAAATGTTACGTAAATTATTAGATAAAATTAAAAAGACAAGATAAAATTCATTAAAAATTATTTTGCCTTGACATGTTTGATTCCAAAAGTCTCTGAGAACGGAATATCGACCATGCTTACGAGCAGTTGTAATAAACAACTCTTCGATATATCGATTGGTAATCGCTTGACTATTTATTTAGGAAAATAAAACATACATCGAAGATCTGTTAACTTTATTTAATAAACTTTTTTGCCGTTTTTAATTTTCAGAAGAAGTGAAGTTCAGAATGTTTTTTTTTTTCTGCTTCTGGGAACATTGTCACTTCCAAGAGGCAATGCCTGGATCCAGAACATGAAAAGGAATTGGTCTTTTTGCACTGCAATTTATGTAATGTTGATGGCAAGGTGTAGGCTTGGCTTTTGTTGAAGACATTTCTATATCACTGATTGTGTTTTATTACTAAACCATTAGAAGAGACATAAAAATTTACATGTTACTTGAGCACTAAAAATGTACATAAAGCTGAAGAACATTACTCTTTTAAACAACAATTTATAATATGCCAAATTTGACTGTAATTATTCATATTTATACCTAGAACTTAGTGAGAAAATATTCGCAAATTATTTGCTATTCGCTAATTTTTGTAATTATTTGATTTGCATTGAAAAAGTCACATTCGCACAGCCCTAGACGATACCACAAATTCGATACTCGATTTTGTATTGTTTTTTTCAGTTCGATACTTTGGATACTCCAGGGAACAATATTTTCCCATTAAGTAACAATTATTACAAATAACATAAATCAGTTTTTAACTATACAAATTCCCTCTTTATTACAAAAATACAAACTGCAAACAACTTTAATGACTTGAGTATAAAAATCAATATAATATATAGAAGCGAAATACAAACTATCTTCAAGAGAGTTAGCCCTTTATTTTCCAGTACACTTTTTTTTTACAGCAAACAAATGTAAATAAAGATAGCGCTGTCTTAAAAAAAATTGCCGCAAACAATGATAGTTCGCGCTGGTGGAGCCAATTTACGTCACTATACGACCGCGGCAATTGAAAACATTCATAATATTGATACAAATATCTGGTACTTACCATACACGAGAGACGAGACACGTACTTACTCTATGATGTTGACTGTTATTACTAGGCGTGTTATTGTTACTATTGCGAGTGGAGTCAATTAATGTGAATTTTAAGTGCTCAATATTTCTACATTTTTTTATTTTTTTTATTTTTTTTTCAAATTTCCTGTGAATTCAATGTTAGAAGTGTCCATGCGAAAAACGTAACTTCTTGAACATGAAACAAAAACAATTTAACCTCACTGTACCGTTTGTTTACTATTGGCAAGTTGCAGTAACGACTTCTATAATTATAATTTATTCTGATGTAAGCCTATTGGTTATTATAATTACGGCTAATAAGCTGTTCTATATTAGAACCCCTGTCATACCCTTTTCAACAGAGGGCACAAAAATGGTGTACCGTATTTACTCGCATAATGTCCGCAGTAATTTGGCTACATTTTTGACCAAAAAAAATGGGGTGCGGACATTATGAGTAGAGGCACTGGAAAATAGCGTTTATAATGGCTGTTCGTAGCATTTATATTTTGCCATATAGGTAGCATTTATACATATAGCTTTAATTTTAATAGACTAGAAAATTCTTAAGTGATTCTATTATTCATTATTCAATTATTCCATATTTTCAAAACTGTTTTGAAAATTTTCTATGTACACAATTCATGATGGTATAATTGTCCATATAAAATAAAATTCCCCCATAATAACATCTAACATAAAAGTTTAAATATCACATTTGTAAAGTACCTACATCAATTAACACTGAAAATAAAAATTTGCAATTGAGATGTTAAAATATCAATGCTAAAAACAGTCAATGTTGTTCAAGTAAAAAACATGTGTCAAAAATCACTTTCACAAAGCGGAATATCAAAAATAATTTTCACAGAGTTCTTAAATAAAATGTAACTTTACCAAAGACATATGCCACTAAAAAAATTAAAAGACAGCATTGAGCATGTTTCAACGGTCTTTTCAGCCATGCTGGTAGTTCGATCTGTGACATTTAATTCATATTTGCTAAAAAAAAAAAAAAAAAAAAAAAAAAAACGTTCAGCATCAAGCAACCCTGGTTAATAACCTTAATTTTATTGTGAACAGCAGCGCAATATTTTAGTTTCACAGATTACTGTTTGTTTTTCGGGTTAGGAAATTAGGAAAACACTAGGTACGTTCAACAAATGAGCGACAAAAGCATAGAGCTACATGGCTGCCATCTTTTTTTTTTTCGTTAAAGTGCTTACGAATTTGACTGAAGTAGAGTTTCGTATTTTTTTTTGTAGTTGCCAAATATAAGCTGCGTGTGTTATAAACTTAAATTAATGCATTTTTATATTTTAGTTGTCATTGAACAGTAAATAATGTGATTGCTTGTGTTAATATCACGCACGCACACGTTGGCAAATATGGCCGCTTCAATGTTTTCACTTTTTTCCCGTGAAAATATTCATGCACGTAAATAAACGTCTCTCTTAATCGTTTACATTTGTTGGGTCGTACGTTACGTTTGCCGTTAACTAAGTTTCCGCGCGAGCCTATGCGTATTTAAATTATGTTTCGTGTTACAAGATTCATTTATCGAGTTGATTGTTTACATGGCTCGCCATCGTCACCGGTTATTAGGTAATCTTCAAAAACGGTAAGAAGATGCATAAAATAAAGAATGTTCTTTATTGTATGAGGTTAGGCCGTTAACAATAACAAATGGTTTATTTAAAAATATTAGGTAAACCTAAAATTTACTAGAAATTTTAATATTACTTGAAATTGTAATAATTACTTCTAAAAACGGGATTGTAGCGTTTATTCGTTGGTAAACTATTTTGTCGCTTTTATTCGCGCCTATATGGTTTTTACAATTTTCCAGTGCCTCTAATTATGAGGTAAAGTCCGAAAAAAAAAATTTTTTTCTCAAAATTTTACATGTATAGTACAGAGTAAAAAAAATGTTCTCTCATAATTAGTTTACTAGTACCCTGATGTTATGTATGCTCACGGTTTCGCGGATTGCATTAGTAAAATCGCTGCTTCGTAAAATTGGCAGCCTTCCCTCGGCCCAGTTGAAAAATATTAACGGCGGCACACTACTTCGCAGAGCGCTGGTGACTGGCGACCCTCCGCAGCAGACGTGAGAAATGTGATAGGTGTCGAGATAATTGGGTGCCGGCGATTAGTGGAAGACGCCACTCATTTTTTTTTCCTCTCTCACTCGCGTGTACGATCTTACGTTCAGAAGCCGCAGCCAGCCTACACAAAACAAACGCTTGCGTGAAAAGATATATTTTTAATCTTTCATTGAGAAGGCCACTAACGGCACGGGGCAGATGTCTAATGTCTGCATTAGCCAGCGCCGGCGAGCCTCCCTCCCTGTCCCTTGCCCTAAGTGTGTATAAAAAAGTTACCGGCAGACGTCTGTGCGTGCGAGTCCGCTCCTGCCCTGCTTGACTGAAGCGGGGGAAGGAGTGCAGGGCGTGGAAAAGGCTGAGCAGGAATTTTTAACAAAAAACAAAGCAGAGCCTTGTCTTCCTGACATGTAAGAATTTATGTATGTCCATTCTGTTACAGCTGATGTTTTCTTTACGTTGCCTATCATATCTTACATGAAAACAATTAAAGCCTCTCAGCAAATGCGATGTTAGATAAACATGTTGCAGCTGCTTTGTCCGCACGTCTGCGTGTGGGACATGTACTGGCTTGTTTCGACAGTTTCACCACGCTACAAACCCTCTCAGCGACCGCTCCGGAGAAATGAACAACTCAAGGTCAAAGCATTGTTGACAGGGGAATGTAAATTTCCATCCCGTTACTGTGCCTTTCAGGGGTGGCCAATTTGCTTTGTCTGGTGGGGACTTTATGCGGATTTAAAAAAAAATCCATTTCAAGTACCGTATTTAAAAAGAAATGTGCGGACATTATGCGATTGAATACGGTATGATGCGGGAAAATGTATGAAAAGAGAATGGCAATAATAATTTTTTTTTTAAATCTAGCATACCAGCACAATGTCAGATTAAACTTAAATACATAATGTGTAAATAATTGCATTATATTAATAAAAGTTATGAATTCATCATTATATATACATATAATAAAACCACCAGAAATGTAAAATACAGTCCATAATCAAGTAAAGCTGACATGAGAAACAGTGGTCTTACAAAATGTTATTAATTAAGTCCTTTCTTGGAGGGGGGGAAAGTTACAAAGCCTAAATTAGAAATAAAAAATATTAGACTATTGTAAAAGGAAAATCAGAAATTTTTTCTTGTTTCATTTTACAAACAACTTTATGCAACAGAACAATTTTCAATAAAATGTTATCTTGAGAAACGTAAAATACAAAACAATCAGATCGTAAGAAAATAATAACAAACGGGTATATTCAGTTCAAAGATTAATGAATGCATAAAATATGAGATCTGTGCCTTGGTAAAGCGCGTGCACCATTTTCATAATCATTGCTAGTTTGTGCCACTAGTCTCGCTTGGTGCTGGCCATAGATGCTACTAGCGAAGTGCACAGTCTTCCTGATACTATCCATATCTATGGTGCGATAAAGTTATTTTCTTACGTTTGCAAAGGTAAACAATGCACTTTTTCAAAATAAAAGCATTAAAACGTAGTTTATCAGGAGGAATATAATAAAAAAATTTGTGAATTTTAGGACTTTTCCGCTTCGTAAAAACGTATGAAACGGGAAATTAATGATTTTATAAGTGTATGTTCCGGGAAAGTAAATCATTGTAAATATAGTACTTTTGGCGGGACCAAAATTAATCAGCGTATGACATGGGAAAATGTATGAAACAGTAATGTATCATCGAGGTTCTACTGTAGTTGTATTTTGTATGATGGCCACTCTAAACTTAATTCAATACAAATGAACAAGCATGCCAGTATCGAAAAAATGTATCGAAGTTACAGTTTCGATACTGGATACTTTGCGATACCGTCAAGTACCGAAGGTATCGAGGTATCGAAGTATCGAAAATCCCATCACTAAATAATAATAATGATTGTAAAACATGTTTGGAAATGAAAGTATTTCTTCTTAAGGAGAGAAAAAGTTTTTTTTTGCTTAGTTTGCCCATATTTATTCATTCGTTTTTTATCTTAGGTACTACAACCACTCTGATAAACCACCTAGGGATCGTCCATTAAACACGTGAGGCTCGAAAGGGGGGGGGGGGGGGTTCGGAAAAATCACTAAATATCACAAGGGGCGAGGAGGGGTGTAGAGAGATATCACGTGTATTTATTTTTTCACGCGATTTCTACTAAACCGAAAAGCGACGCGTGACCTTGACTCGCCGTAGCCAGGCAACAATATTCCCGCCCGGCTCGGCTTGCCAGTCGCCAGTAAGACTGTGATTTTGGCGCCGAATATACATGCTGTGCTTAATTTTCCAGAATTAATTTAGATTATACCTATATTTAAAGATAATATTCTGAAATTTTTAAAAATATTACAGTAAACTCCCGGTATACCGCGCCCCGATAGATCGCGGAATCGGGTATATCGCGGGTCAAACCATGTCCCCCAATCAGAAATTAATAATAATACTAATAACACAGTAGAACCTCGTTAATTCGTGATGGTCGGGACCGAGATAATCACGGATTACCGAATTTCACGGGCTAGCGATTAAAAGCCCGGAAGGTCTTGTCAAGCTTCTCAGACACCGGCGTGCAGCTGGGTTAAGGCCAAGGTCATATGACGTAACGTCTACCGAGGCTTACTGCGCCTTGGCAGCAGATGGATAAAAAATAGTAAACTCTCCATTATTCGTGTTAATTGGGACCCGCCGATGCCCGGATAGTTAAAATCCTGTAAAAAAAAGTAATAAACCCGGATAATCCGTTCAAGGTAAGGACCGTCTTCGAATTAGTCTCGGCTTAAAAAAATACGGCACTGCCTAGCCATTAGTTCACGGTCATTTACAACAGCCGAAGAGAGAAAGATAAGATCGTGCTGAACTTGCACACATCAATTTTGGGTAGCCCCCAACCCCCCCCCCCCCCTCCCACTCATCCCACTTCGTCCAGCCGAATGCCAGCCAGACACGTCACTCGCCAGGCGCCTGCCGTGCGTTGGCGGGTGGAAACAAACAAAGGGAGACGGGAAGCAGAAGTCAGGACATCCCCCTCAAGTTAAAAGAGTGACAAATGTGACAGCTGAAAGGGGGACGACGGTACAAACAGCGTTGCAGAGTTTGGCGGCCCATGCGAAGGCTTGCAGTGTTTGCCGGCCGCCGGCCCGCGTGACGTTAATTTTAAGCGCTGACAAATTTTTACTTCTCTTTTTTTTCTGCACTTTTAAATCGTCACGGATTAACGAGTTTCTACTGTAATAATAATGGAATAAATGGTTGACAGCCGATTAGGATAATTTTGCTTTGTAACTCACAAACTAAGCATCGGGAAGAAAAAATCCTAGGCGTAGAAAATGTCCGCAGTGAAATTCTAAACAAGATATCTCCGTACATTATTCCTCTATCTTGTAGTGTTTTCAAATTATGGTCCAATCCAGCCCAGTGTTATTTTCTGAAACACTAGTTCTTAACATTTTTTTTTTAACCCACAAATAAAGCATCGGAAAGGGGACCCGATAAAGCCCACCGTCCAGCGACATTATCCAGCGTGACTCGGCTGGGGATTGATTTTGGATAGGTTTGGTTGACGGCCAGCGCTGGGAGGGGAGAGGCGAGCCGAGAATATGCGACCAAGACACCCGGGTAGACGGGAGGAGTGGAATATAAGCGCCAGTGATGAGAGGGGCGATTAAGCCGAAAGGGGGGAAGTATGGTGACCTTGAGTAGTTCACTCATTTCCGTCTGCACACTTCTCGTGGTCACGTGTGTTGACAAGCGGAGACATATAAATGTTTTGTTACAACTTGAACCTACAGACGTAATATTATTCGTTGTATTATACACGTTCATCTTTTTACTTTGGTATAATGTTTTAACATTAAATAGTAAAGTAAATCAGCTAGCGTATTTTTAATCTTTGCCGAGGAATTCCCAGTGGTCCAATACTTACGTGAACCATACTGTACCACTTTTGCCGTGAGGTAGTAAACAAGCCCCGGAAATGTTTATGTGTAGCGGCCTCCCGACCTTTAACCAGAGGCTGGGGAATATAACACTTGCCGATCCGAGCCACACACACTCAGCAACTCGACACAGCGTTTGATGGAATAAGTAAAGACAACGTTTAATAACAGACTTTTTAATACGGCGCCACTGATTGCGCTAAAATTATTTTGGCACAATTTTTGTATCCCACATGTGACCATTTATAATTTACTGTAAGCATGGATAACAAAGTTTAACCACTTTACACGATAGACGATTCTTTATTTTATATTGTACGAATGCTAGAATCGTTTTTCACGTATCTGCTGCATACTTCTGCAAAAGACACGCTATCTGTAAGTACGTAAATCAATCAAACTCGGTACTTTGCGATTCATATTCGGTTTGAAGTATTACTATGGCCTTTCTATTTAGAAGACTTTGACCACAGAATCGTGTGTAACCGCACACACTGCACTTACTTTGTTACGGACACTTAGACGAAGCAGATACTGTGGCTGACACCACGAGACTGGCAGCAGCTTGTGTGCCGCACGTGTGTATGGCGGCGTGTGGCGCGCTCGTAGGCCGTGCGACAAACTGTGCGCGGCATGCGGAAAAATAAAAAATAAAATTCAACATTTAATATTTATCTTTAAAATTTATTATTTTTATTTTTTCACCCGCGTTTAGTGAAAACTGCGGATGCAAAGTCCGCACAAAGGCGGGCCGTCTATACTGTGCGTGCTTGCCGACCTATTAGAACACAGGCGGTGTTTTATGCCTTTTGACCTTGGTCACATCGAAACATCGCGGTTATGCAACAACGCAGGTCAAAGTTATGTCCCCCGACAACCGCGTTAAATAGGGAGTGTACTGTATGTACCAAAAAATACACGTGATTTGTTGGTTTTGAGGGGGAGGGGGTAGTCTAAAACCTCACCACAAATCACTAGGGGGGAGGGGGGGTAAAAATTTGCTAAAAAAAAATCATGTGATTAATGGACGACCCCCTATCTGCAAGACACAAAAAGGAATATGCCCTTTACACCAATGAGCAGAGTAAGATCACTGATGGTCAGCCTTAAAAGAAAAGGTTTTCCGAAGAAAGCAAAGGAACAATCACATCATACTTGATGCCAAAGTGGACAGCTAGTTCAAAAGAAGCACAATCAGTTACTCATAAGATCGCAAATTTTGTAGTTTCTGGTTTACATCCATACAGTATCGTTGAGGAAGATGGATTTCGGGACCTAATTAAAGATGCTTATCCACTATATACTGTACCTTCCCGTACAACATTCTCAAGAAATGTGGTGCCAAGTTTATTTCAGTCAACCAGAGCAGAATTGAAGAGAGAATTTCTTGAAGACATGGGTAAAAATGTGCAGTCATTTTCCTTCACCACTGATTTTTTGGAGTTCTAGGGCAAATGAAAATTATGCCTCCTTAACAGGACATTATGATTTTGTTACATGTGAATTCGAGTTGAAATCAAAAATGCTTAATTGCTCTTACATGTCAGAATCCTACACTGCAGAGAACATCAAGGTTATGCTCACAAGTCTTTTTACTGAGTGGGAGATTCCTCAGACTGTGCCTGTGTATGTGGTAACTGACAATGCACTCAACATCCGTGCTGCAGTAAATTCTATGACATGGAAGTCAGTGTAATGTTTTGCTCTTTCTTTACAACTCAGCATTCATGCTGCAGAAAGTATGATGCCAGGAATCGAGAATATGTGCAAGAAAGCCCGCAAAATTGTTGGGCATTACTCAAGAAGCTCCACAGCATGATATCGTCTTCAACAGAAGCAACGTCAGGTGGGATTCGAGTCTGTCCTTGAAGTCATCCAAGATGTGGAAACAAGATGGAACTCCAAGTTTCTAATGCTAAAAAGACTTCTAGTTTTGAAAGAAGCTGAGCTTGCATCAGACCCTATCTGTAGTATCGACAGTTTATCAGCTAGTGAATGGAAGCTTATTGGTGGGGTGGTTGAAGTGTTGGAACCAATTGCTCAGGCAACTGAAGAAACAAGTTCCGAACGCTATCCAACATTGGGCCTTGTAATACCACTTTTGCAGGGAATGCATTATGTGTTACGAAACCATATACAACAACACAAGCCTGGAAGTGTCTTTGCACAAAATTTGTGCAAAGCTCTGAAGTCAAGATTTCCCTTGGTAGAGCAAGACAAACTGTACCTTATGGCTACTGCTGTCGATCCAAGATTTAAGCTGGAAGCAATGCCTGAGGAAGTAAAGTACTAGCCAAACAATTTCTACAAGAAGAGAATGTTACCAACACACAAACAAAAATGTGCACAAAGTCCGTATGGAGATGGTTGGAATCCATTCCAATCAAGAAAAAAGAAGTGACTGCATACACTCAAGTAGAAGATCACATTGAAAAGTTTATAATCATACCTAGGATTTCCATATCACCAAACCCTCTACAGTGGTGGAAAGAAAATTCCCAACTATTTCCTTTACTCTCTGAAGTGGCGCAGCATTTTTTGGCTATACCAGCTACACAAGTCAGCAGTGAACGAGTATTTTCAACAGGAGGAAATGTCGTCTGCAGCAGATGAGAAGAATTACTTTCCAGCCATGTTAAAGAATTGATTTTCCTGCGAGGGCACTTTCGTCCCCATCCTGTATCTCGTAATCGTCCGGGTGAAACATGCGAGAGAGCGAATCAGCAACTACGTTCTCTGAACCACGTACATGGTGAATTTTAAATCGAAAACATGGGAGGCGTAACACCCATCCACCCAACTTACCAAGCTGTTTGGGATGATCAATTAACCACGTCAGAGCCTCATTATCCGAATACAAATCAAAAATCGAACAGTCCAAATACGTTTGGAATTTCTCCATGCGGAAGAGACACGCAAGTGCTTCTTTCTCGTAGGCACTTAATTTTCGCTCCGCTACAGTCAGAGAACGACTCGCGAAAGCTATAGGTCGCAACTTACCATCAATTTCATGATCCAGCACGGCTCCTAAAGCAAGCGAGGACGCATCTACTTGCATTGCGAATCTCTTGGAAAAGTCAGGCAAAATCAAAATTGGCGGAGAGGAAATTTTACATTTAAGGGCTTGAAAAGCTGACTCCTGACTTTCACCCCAATTATACTGCTGTCCTTTGCGTTTAAGATAATTTAGCGGTTCAGCCAATTCAGAAAAATTTTCTATGAATCGTCCATAATAACCCAACATGCCCATAAATCGCTGCACACCCTTAATGTTTTTAGGTTGCGGAAAATTCACAATCGGAGCTACCTTGTCCGGATCCATGAGCAATTCCCCTTGGGACAATATATATCCTAGAATCTTAACATGAGTTTTACCTAATGATATTTTATCCGGGTTGACTGTCAGTCCAGCTTTCCTCAACCGACTCAAAACCTCTGATACATGCTGAACGTGTTCTTCCCACGTGGAGCTAAAGACTATTACGTCATCAATATAATTAAACATAAAATTGTATTTATTATCCCCTAACAAATTATCTAACACTCGTGGCAATGCTTGTGACCCAAATAAGCACCCTAACGGAACCCTATTATACTCATAATGACCCCAAGGTGTTGAAAAGGCCAAATATTTTCTACAATCCAGGTGAATCAAAACCTGGTGAAAACTAGAATTCAAATCAAAAACGGTAAAAAAATTTGCCCCCCCCCCCCCCCCCCTAAATTTTGTAACGCACTTTCTATGGTCGGCCTAGGAAATGGGTCGAAAATAATCATATAATTAATTTGTTTAAAAGAATGAACGAGTCTGAACTCGCTGGGCTTTTTTTTGCTACCAAAAATGCAGGCGTACAAAATTCAGATTTTGAAGGAGAGATTACCACAATATGCAATAACTTATCCACCAAAGAGAGCATGATCTGCAGCTTAGGGGGCAAGAGCTGATGTGGACGAGAACGTACTACCTCCTCGCTATTCACTCGAAAGCGATATGGAATAATGTCGCATCTACCTAATCTCGTAGTCACTACGTCAGGATAAGATTTTACTAAATCATCCAGTGCATTATTTGACTTATACTGATAACAGATGAGTTTTCCTAGAACTGCTCGATTACTTTCACGAATAAACGGAATTTTCACATCAGCCGCAAATGCAAACTTCACACATCTTTTTCCAGCATCCACAATTCCCTGAGCGTGACCTAGAAAATCTAAACCCAAAATTATGTTAAACGACGACCTCGGTATAATCCAAAATTGATATGTCCTCGAAAAATGCAGTGATACCGTAAATTTTCATTATCCCTAATTTTTTACGTAAATGCGGAAAGTTTCCCAACAACGACTCAAAAAATTCTTGACTAACTACGGAGTGCGTAGCACCCATATCAACCAAAGTAGGTTATTGCCTGTCATTTAAGCAGAGTGAAATTTTACATGACTGAGGCGATTTCTGAAATTTAAATTTCTTTCCTCCGCGCACACACCTCACGTGAGCGGAACCTGCTCGTTTCCCGGGCATTGATTACGTATGTGTCCGGGTTTACTACACCGGAAATACAACCTATTCTCTGACGTCAGAACCGGAAACGTACAATCTACAGTACTATGACCATAATTACAACAATTAGCGCATCACATACTAGAAGCACTCGCTACTGCCGCAGCAGGTATACGGGACTTTGAGGTTTCCAGACCCGCACCGTGTAGCTTCGGCCCCGCGAACCCAGAGAACGTGCGCAACCTATTTGACAAGCGCGTAGTTGGCCCACCCATTGCCCGAGAGTAGCTGCAGGGAGCAAATTTCGACTGGTACTCTTTCGTGGCTATCAGTCTGTTTTCTATTTCACTCGCTAAGGCCCGCAACTGCACATATGAAGAAGGGGCTTTGACAAAACTGCAGTGTTGCAATGTTAAAGGTGACAAGTTCCCCACAATGATGTCCACTAAAGTTTTCTCTGAAAAGCCGGTGGCTAAAACTGCAGAATAATCAATAACAGAGTTGACAAAAGTTATCATGGGTTCGTCCGGCCTCTGAAAACGTAAAACTTAATCATTCTTACATTTCTCTCTAACACGTGGCGGACACGCATAATCTATCACAGCTTTCATGAAATCCTCAAATTTTTCCCGCTGTTTGATTACTTCACATAAGAGATGTAGGAACTGATCCGTACATTTTGTCAGTAATGAGTGAACAAAATCTGCTTCGCTCACCAGCTGCAATTCATGCAATTTACCAGCAGCTATAAAAAACTCTAACACCACCCGAGGGTCTACCGATTCCAGTGTGGGAAGAGCTTGCAATGATTTCATAAAAAGCTTCATACTTAAGGTAGGTTGGACGGCGTGACTCACGAATGATGCTTCCGAGTGAGTAACCGAGGCCAGCTCTGTGCGTAGAAACTGCACCGCTCGTCGCCTCAGAATCTGGACAGTCTCACCTTCCTCAGCTGATAAACCCGCGTCCACTAGAAACTCCATAAGCTCAGCCTTGCTCATAGCGTACACCCAGGAGACAGACATGACTGCTGATGACTCGTACTCGCTGACTCGCATGCAACAAAGAACATACACAGGATTAATAACAATTAATAGCAGAGTTGCGCAGATTGAAACCAGCGATCTCAGCCTCAAGCCCTATTCCCTCAATATGCTGGTTTCGTACGTGATATAAACACAATTACATCATTCAACAAACAAAACATGATTATATATTATAATTTTAATATTCTATTTTCTTTGAAGTGAGTACAAAACCCTTATAATAAAATAGCAGAAATACACACAGCATATAAAATTAGATAAATCATATTTGTTACGACCCTCATGTAGCCGCAAATACAGTACAATTGTAGGAAGTTAACTATGTGTTTATCTCATATAAAGGAAATTAAGAAAGTTACATATTATTACCAAGAGTAAAATTACATCTCGTATACAGCTGTATATACTAGCCGCCTTTACAAATTCAAGATTACAGTTATGGAGCGTGTCGTAGCCCGACACGTATGCTACACATAATTAATTACATTATTAATCAACATTACAGTAGCTTTCACATATAAGACATTCACGTAACATGCTCTAGCTTCTTGTATACTTAATAGCTTTCATAAAAAAAAAGTAACCAGAATGTAACTCAACATTAAACAAGCATCGGCAGTTTTCTGAATCTAAATAGTACCCTAGAGTGCTGCTTTATTACGCGACCAAATTGATTGCAAGTAAACTCCATTTAAATTACGATAGAAAAGACTCTATGTATATTAGTCTAAAATGACATAGCAGACTAAACCAATGCATCATAAAAAGCCTGATCGAAATGTCGCTCGGGCAACATGTTCATTAACTAGTACATAAAAGATAAAAGTTACATTCAAATCAATTTCTAAGGGCGTGCCGAAACGAATTGACTAGATAAACGTTCCTACAATCCGCACTCACGCTAAGTGCTGCCCAGACACCCAACTGCCATCATGACCTAACCAGACTATGTCATGTCAGTTACAAAGTTACACCGGAGAAGAAGGAGCCAACCAAATTTACGAGCTTATATAAACTTGATGTGACGTCGGCGCATGCGCAGAGTGGACGGATCCAATTCAGGAGGGGTAAGGGAGACCTATAGGAGGGGATATCAATCTCTCATCCCGCGGCGGGCACTTCAAAATATCCGCCATTACGTCGGTCTGCCGGCTCAGTTCTATAGACAATTCCTACTCTGTTCTTAAATCTGTCAAGACAGCCATTTGAAGAAATATATTCAACACGTAGGTTATGTGCTATTTGTACAGCTTTCTTTCTTAAAATTGGGCAGTTCGTCAGAATTCCAAGTGCCCTCTGTTCTTTAAACTATGTCAATACTAAAATTTTAACTTCTTCGTATTTACCAACCTGCTGATTATGCAAGCAACACCCATGCATGGATGACAAGAGAACTGTTCTCAAACTGGCTCATGAAAACCGATAAGGACATGAAGAAAGAGGGAAGAAAAATTATTTTGTTAGTAGACAACTGTGTAGCACACACTGTTGATCTTCGACTGGAAAACATCAAACTGATGTTTCTGCCACCGAACTGCACATCTCAGTTACAGCCCCTTGACCAAGGCATTATTCAGAATGCCAAAGCACATTTTCGAAAACGTCTTGTTGAGAGGTTTCTCATCAACATTAGTTTGAAAGTGCCCACCAACATCAATGTTCGTCAGGCAATTGAGATGATTGCTGGTGGATCGTGGAATGTTCAGCCAGAAACTTTTGCCAACTGCTGGAGAAAGTCTGGCATTGTGAACTGTAACACTGACGAGCTCACTGCAACTTCATCAGACCAGGATGCAAGCCATACTACAGCACAAACATGCGAAAGCATTGACATTCACCCTGAAGTATGGCAAGAAGTGTCAACCTCCATGCAGTGTGATGCAGTTTCATTCACAGACTATGTCTCTGTGGATAATGAAACAGAAACAACACCAGTGTTGACTGACAGTGACATCGTTAGTGAAGTCATTCAATCACAGTCATCAAAAGTCGAATCAGATGATGATTCTGACTCTGAGGAGCCGCCTGTGACAGCTACAGAAGCTATTCAGAGCTTAGAAAAACTGAACAAATTTATCTCTAAACACGAAAAGGTTACAGATGGGATCAAGAAATCTTTCTATGAGATAGAACATTTTGTTCAACAGAGCATCATTCAAGCTCAAAAACAAACTGAAATAACAGATTTTTTATAAATAACTTAACTTGAGTTATACATACACACCAATGTTTAAACTGAAGTCAGATGTTGGCCAAAAAATAATGTTTCTTATAATATCGCTATTTTTTTAATATATTTTTTTTCTCTTTGTAAATATGATATGTATGTATGTTTCAGTACTAAGTACTCTCAGTACTAAGTATAAAAACTTGAGGTCCCTGTAAGTACTTAGTACTGAGATTCTGCTGTAAGGGCACAAGAGAAATGTTACCTTGCCTGTTTACATATGGAATCATCATCTTGTGACATCACAAGTCTTAGTTAGACTACTGCTGTGTGCTGTTTAAGATACACCTTAAAAATGAAAAACTATGAGGGTTCCTTCCAAAACAGCTTAAACTCAGGGGTTCCAACCGATATATTGGCGAGAAGAACACAACCGGAAGAATCGCCTGTATATTGATTGTTTGGACTTCAGTGAAGAACCTTGAAGAACTTTCTGTAACTGTCCCAGACTTTGTTTCATCCCAGAGAAATTGTAAGGCAATAGGAGGGGGGGGGGGTGATTTAAGGTAAAAATACTCAAATTTAGTTCGTATAGCATGGAGCCGCAAGGACCATCACGACACCATTATGAATCGATGACATCAGAGAGAGTATGGAGGTTATTGACAAGCTAAGTATAAGTTTTGTGTTTGCTTTTTCTTTAATGGCCAGTAATGTTTTCAAATTCTGATATAACTGCTGTTGTACATGATACTTACGGTTTTAACTAATGTTTTCTGACACATTTTTCTTTGGATTTTTGTGTAGCATGCACCTGGTAAAGTTAAAGTAAATGTTAGTTTTTTGGTGCTAATAACACTCTGCACTTGTTTGCACTTTCTGTTCCTTCTGTGCTGTTTACATGGTGGCTATATTTGTTTCATATTAGTAAAAAGTAACTAACTCTCCAAAGCCTTGAAATTATTTGTAATTGTATATATTGTGTTATTTTTCAGAGATTTAAGAACCTATCGTTATGAAGTAATTTGAGATATGTATATTTTAACAGTTGAAAATGTTTGAGATAAATTTGTGTGATTAATATGACAAAATAAATATTGACTCATTGTACCCAAAAAAAGGTAATGTATATCTGGTTATATTTTTTGTATTCTTTATGGAATGTTTTTCATATATATTACATATCTACAATGAATAAAATTTAATACAACTTAGTAGTTTTGTCTTGTCAATGGTCCGCCACCCTCTGAAGTTTTCCCATGATTTTCATTTAATATGCAGGTTAGGCCACATTTGGACAAACGTGTACCTTGCGAGTTGGGTAAACAGGGTGGCAACCAACCGGGAAAACTGGGTAAAGTCAGGGAATTCTGCCAGCAGGGAAAAGTCAGTAAATTTTTCACATAGTAAGGGTAAAAAATTAAATCTTGTTTAAAATTCCTGCTGCAGCATTTTACAGTTTAATATCTGGACCTGAGAAGCAGAAGGGTGTAAGTCCAAAACATTAATTGTTCAGGAAAGGGGTTGAAAGATTCTTACCCACGAAACAAGTTGAGCATTGTTATAGTTATTGATCAATATACATACATATGTATGTTTTTAATTTGCAATACTGTTACGAACATAAAAAAAATCTAACTCTTAATAGTATTGAAAACAGTTTATAATTTAATTAAAATCAATGCGAACTTAAATCTTTATACACTACTAACAAGTATGACTTGCATCCTTCTAACGACCAATTTGTCATTGGCAAAAAGCTGTGGAACATGCCGTTTGTATGTTTTTACCTATAAATCACATTTTAATATCGACAAAATGCCACATTTTCACTAAATATAATATTATAAAACTGCAATATAAAGCACTCAATATGTTCGAACTTTGTGACTTATGTCCTTGTTGTGTGAAGTGTTACTTATGCCCCTTTTGGCGTGTCGTATAAACAGTTCGGCAAGATGGCGGGCCGCCTGCAGTCTGGTCGTTTGAGTTGATTATGGCTATCGTTTCGTTGTCATAGTTGTATTCACTAAAACTCTTAATATATTTATGGTCCTCCGGAAGAAACTCGTTGAAACAAAGAACATTTGGTCCACACGGGCCGGATATTTACCAGTAATCGTGCATGTATTTGTGTCGTGTCTCGTGACGCTCATCTATTGTGATAGCGTTTTCTGATCTCATGTCGCAGTGTTGGTGAATACTTTATTTATCTGACTTTAATTCGCTTTATTTATGTTTTGTGCATTATACGGCAAAATGAATGACAAGGCAGAAGTGTTAAAGATACGTCTCGAGCGTGGGGAAAACAGGTTATGTCGTGCCGATGCATTTGCCGATAAAGTGATGAGTGACGATACGCAACGTGAGTTGTTTCTCGCAACGTGTCGTGATCTGTCACAATTGCGTACTTGTTTTGAAGACGATCATTTGACTTTGGAAATGTTGCTCAAAGATGACCCGGATTTCAACAAAAACAGCACAGTGATCACCTAAATGCTTTCGACGAATCGTATTATCGTGTTCAGGCAATATACATTGCCACATGCAACAAGAATAAATTGCATGATGGCACGAAAGCACCAACTTCGCACAACCCATCTCAAGTAACTCTTCCAACTATAAAACTACCACATTTCTCAGGAAATCCAACAGAGTGGCTTAATTTTTCTAACCTCTTTACCACATTGGTGGTAAACAATGCTCACCTGAACGATATTGAAAGGTTATCATACCTTAAAACATCACTGTCACCAGAACCACTCTCTCTTATCCAGTCCCTGCCATTGATCAATGAGAACTTCAAAGTAGCTTGGAATTTGATTGAACAGAGATAAAACAATCTCAGGCTTATTGTGTCACACCACATTGATGCAATTATGCAAGCATCTACTTTGTCTCTTGCCCATCCTTTTTTAGTAAGTGTCTTGGTGCCAGTGTTAAATGAACATATGACTGCATTGCGTACTATAAAACTAACAGTAGATTCTTCGGACCCACTCTGGCTACATTTTTTGGAAAGGAAGCTAGATAATCAGTTACGTCAACATTGGGAACTACATATTTCTGGGAGTGACACAGAAATGCCTACATTTGCTCAGTTTTTAGCCTTCCTTGAATGTCATCGCCGGGCTTCTGAGGCAATGTTTGGAACCTCCAGTAAGTCAGGGTCTCGAGTAAGGCAGGCACACTATAGCACTGTATCTCAGTCTCGCTCTCAACATACTTCACTGTTTGTTGGAAACACGTTTGATTCTGCTGTAAAGTGCAGTGTATGTGACAGTGACCACCCACTTTACAAATGTCTACAGTTTGTACAATGCAAGCCAGAAGACCGCTACCAGATTGTCAAGAGACTTAACCTTTGTTTAAACTGCCTGGGAGCATCTCATCAAATGAAACAGTTTTGGTCAAAAACCAGCTGTCACTACTGCAAGAGTAGACACCACTCGCTTTGCACTTCACTGAAGCCAACACGCATACACTTTTGAAAGAGGAAGCAACTGCATTTCATCATTCCCCACCTGAATCTGCAGCAACAAAACCTACACCAGCTGTTGCATTGGCTACAGCTCAGAGACCTGGTCAATCATAACCCAGAAACGTGTTATTATCCACTGCCTTGGTGGATGTACAAGACAGTGTCGGTGGTTACCAGAATTTTCGAGCATTCTTAGACTCAGCCAGTCAGTCGAGCTTCATAACTGAACATTGTGCCCAGCTTTTGGGGTTGACTCGTCAGAAGGCGTTCTTACCAATTTATGGTCTATCACAAGCTCCCTTACACACAGCAAAGGGATTAGTTAAATGCTGCATTAAACCAGTTGGCAAAATAAACCCACAAATGCCACTTGCTGCATATGTTGTACGGAAAATAACTTCAGATTTGCCCACATTTCCTGTACATTCTGATATGTGGGATCATGTACTTCTTTTGAATTTGCTACTCCAAGTTCTATTGATATTTTTATTGGAGCAGATTTGTTTCCATTTATACTCACGGGGCACAAGCTAGTAAAAAATGTGGACTCACCGGTCGCACTGGATACAGTTTTTGGTTGGATTCTTATGGGTAAAGTGCCCAGTCCCATTGCACCAAACAACCATGGTGTCACTCTGTTCATATCGACTATGTGCCCTCCGCCATCTTTGTAAACTGGTTGAAAGGTTTTGGGAAATATAGGACTTCCCCACCTGTGCACATCTATCGCCAGAAGATGAAGCCTGCGAGGCTTTCTTTAAAACCACTCACCATCGAGAACCTTCTGGACGTTACATGGTTTCCCTTCCATTCCATTCACCTAAACCAATACTTGGAGACTCAAGAGCACACGCTGTTCGCTGTCTATAAGCCTTGGAGTGCCGTCTGGTCAAGCAACCTGGACTGCGTACCGTGTACCAGGCCTTCATGAAGGACTACTTGCAGAGTGGTCACATGGAGGTAATTGCCAACCCATTGCATGATGTTGAGTCAGCCTATTTTCTTCCTCATCATGGAGTTATCATGGCAGAAATCACCACCACCAAGCTGCGCGTTGTTTTCAATGCTTCTGCTAAGACCCAGCGAGACGTGAGTCTAAATTACATGCTGATGACCGGGCCCAAATTACAGACCGATGTTCGAGAAATTCTGCTTCGGGTTCGTGTACACAAAGTTGTATTCACTGCAGACATCATACAAATGTATCGACAAATAATGGTGGACAAGGAACATCAAGACTACCAGCGAATTGTGTGGCGTTGTTCTCCAACCGATCCTATAGTGGACTATCGTTTATAGACTGTTATTTATGGAGTTTCATCTGCCCCTTATCTAAAATTCGCACCTTGTATCAGCTGGCCCAAGATGAGCAATGTAACTTCCCTCAAGCAGCTCATGTTTTGAAGTCTGATTTCTATGTGGATGATGTTTTCACAGGGGCCAATAGTGTTGAAGAAGCCATTGCTCTTCAAAAGGAACTAATAGCTTTGTTGGCAGCTGGTGGCTTCCATCTCAGTAAGTTTGCCAGCACTCATAGTGAAGTGCTTGAATGGCTTTCTCCAGACCAGTTACAATTCCCAGCATCTATGTATTTTGACAAAGAACAGCCAGCTGTGGTGAAAGTCCTTGGTGTTTGTGGAACCCTAGCTCATACAGTTTTTCTTATCAGATTACTTCATTAAACAGCTCAAGCACCAAGAGGGCAATTCTTTCAAATATCGCCAGGATCTTTGATCCCCTTGGATGGCTGATGCCCATCCTCTTGTATGCCAAGTATCTTGTACAGCTGTTGTGGCTCACTGGAGCAGGATGGGATGAACAGCTTCCTCCAGAGGTCTTATGCAGGTGGTGTGATTTTAAGTCTGAACTGTCTTTGTTGTCACGACTTAGACTGCCTCGTTGTGTATCAGGCTCAGTAGAAGCTGTTCATGAACTGCACGGGTTTTGTGACAGTTCAGAGATTGGCTATGCGTGTGTCATCTATCTCAGATCAATGTTTTCAGATGGCAGAATCAAGGTCTCACTATTGATGGCAAAATCAAGAGTAGCACCGGTTAAAAGGATCTCTTTGTCTCGCCTTGAGTTGTGTGCAGCTGTGATGTTAGCCAAGCTAATCAGTTTCGTGACCAATGTATACAAGTGGGTGCTGAACATCATGCAAGTGTATGCGTGGTCAGACTCAACAGTTTTTCTTTATTGGATTGCATCATCACCCCACCGATAGAAAACATTTGTGGCAAATCGTGTCAGCATCATTCAGGACTTAACTGAAAAGGAATTCTGGAGACAGGTTCGCACTGAAAACAACCCAGCAGATTGTGCATCCCGTGGCTTGTTGCCCTCACAACTTATTGATCATACTCTGTGGTGGTCTGGAGCTCTATGGCTTAGATAGCCTCACAGCCAGTGGCCAAACGATCGCTGGGTAGTGTGGTAATCGATGATGCCATTTCATGTGAAGAAAAACTTACAGCAATAATTTGTGTGACAGAGGTATCCCTAGAACTTGTTGCCAGATTCTCTTCCTTCAGAAAGCTGTAGCATTTTGTTGCTTACTGCCTTCGGTTTGGAGACAACTGTCGTCAACCTAAGGAAAGGCGCTCTCTGGGACCGTTGACAACTACGGAACTGCAAAAGGGCTTGGACGTTTGCATCAGACATGCCCAACAATGCTTTGCAGCTGATTAGGTTAACTTGGACAAGAGGCAGTGCAGTTCTCATCAAATTCGGTGCTTGTGCCCCTTCGTAGATAATGTGGGTATCATCCACGTAGGAGGGAGGTTAAGTCAGGCATCCCTTCCCTATTTTGTTCAACACCCTATATTATTGCCCTAAGATCACCCATTCACGTTAATGGTAATCAATCATTTTCAATGTTTATATTTGCACCCTGGTCCTCGAACTTTGCAAGCCATCCTGAGCCAACGATATTGGATTCTTTGTGCGCGCTCTGTCATCAAAAGAATTTTTACGTGGGTGTATTAAGTGTTTCCGCACTAAACCCTCTCCATTCACTCCAACCATGGGAGAACTTCCATCTCCTATAGTCCAACAAGTGATTGCTTTTCACCATACTGGTGTGGACTATGGTGGGCTCTTTCAGGTTACCATGACTCGCACTCGTGGTTGAAAGTCCACAAAAGCATACTTATGCTTATTTGTTTGTCTTGCCACCAAAGCCCTACATTTGGAATTGGTTTCTGATCTCTCAACCAGTTTGTTCTTGGCAGCATTTTCTCGCTTCATCTTTCGAAGGGGAAGGCCAGCCCATATTTACAGTGATTGTGGAACTAATTTTGTTGGAGCTCATCGAGAACTCAACGAACTCTATCAGTTTGTAAGACAGACAACCCATAACACTGAAGTTGGCATTAAGCTGAGTCAGGAAGGAATTGCATGGCATTTCAACCTGTAGTATTAAAGAAACATTTCAGCCTTTTGAACAAACTTACTTAACTTAATACAATAGTAAAATATAAACCGAAATGTTTTCTTTGTGAAAACTGGTTTATCGGCGAAAATTGAACACCAGCTATCTACCTCATTCATGGGCGTATGCCCATAGCAACGCCGAGGAAGCCCACAAAGCCAATTCACACAATAAAGAGGCCCAGGTTCGATGTAGGGCATGGTGTTCGAGCATTGGAGGAATGTTATTTAAAAGAAAAGCATGTTTACCTACACTGAAAATATTTTTAAATTATCGCGGAATGCAAGATTATATTTTAGTTAAAAAATTACTAAGGAATGAGAATAATATTATTTAATGCGCCTATCAAGCTGTGGTGTGTCATGGAGAACACAAAGGAACCCAAGTCAGACTGCGAAAGAAGGCAGCAGGCAGCATGCAGTAGGCAGAACGCAGTAGGCAGCAGGCAGCATGCAGCATGAAGCAGGCAGCACATAGCACGCAGCACGCAGCAGTCAACAGGCAGCAGGGATTAGGCAGCAGGCAGCAGGGATTAGGTAGCAGGCAGTAGGCAGCACACAGTAGGCAGCACACAGCAGGAAGCACGCAGCAGGAAGCATGCAGCAGGCAGCACGCAGCAGGCAGGAGGCAGTACGCAGCAGTCAGCAGTCAGCAGGCAGCATGCAGCAGGCTACAGGCGACAAGCAGTTTCTCGACACACACAAGAATTTCTGCAAAACCCATGCTCCTGTGCACATCGAGATGCCGAAATCTGACATAACGACCAGGCACCAGTATTGTAATTTAAAAATTACCACCACATGAGCAAGATGATAATTGTAGGTAGTCCGCACAACAATGTTGGTGCACATCCAGACATGCTATCCAGATCACCCACAATCACAACCTTATGCATACCAGAAGCACAAAGCCTATAGTTATTGTGTATAAGTGAAGGTGGACAATGATTTTATTCCAGCAATACTCACTTACTCGCTGTCAAATGAACTGATAATATATAGGGGTGCCGATGCTGAGGGAAAATTCGTGGAGACTATATAGATATTGTAATACAAATGAAAGAAATCTGTGAAATGAGCCTGCCCATGAAGCCCTCGACATCGCTAGAGTACGCAAACTTCATTGCAACCAAAGAGTGTTGCTGCTGCAGGACAGTATTCATGGTTCAAAATTATGAAGTAAAGAACCACGATCATTTCAGTGGAAAGTACCTTGAAGATGCCTGCAACCAGTGCAACTTTCTGAGCAGGTGGTCCAAGAAACCGGTGGTGTACTTCCAAAACCTGGCCTATGATCAAAAAGCTGAGCTACGACAACAAGGAAATATTCATTATCCCCCACATGCAGGTTTAAACAATTATTATGTTTTTAAAGAATCTCGGATATAAGTTCTCTGTGCAGTTCATCGATACTTTCAGGTTCATGGCACACAGTTTGGCATTCCTTGTATCGTGCCTACCAGCCGACAAATTCATTGAAACAGCCTTTTCTTTTACACAAGAATAAATGTCCTTGTCACGAGAAAAGGCATCCTTCCTTATGACTACATCACACGATATAAGATATTGGACGAGCCACAACTGCCACCACAAGAATTTTACAATAAAATAAATGCCAGCAATACTTATACTGATGAATACAAACATGCAAAGAGTGTTTGGGAAACGTTCGGCTGTGTGAAACTGGGCGACTACAGCAATGTGTACCTCAGGATGGACGTGTTACTGCTGCTGACTGATATCTTTGAAAATTTCAGCAATCTTTGCCTCAACACCTATGACATCGACTGCAGCCACCTTATCAACGCACCAGGGTTCACATTCGATGCAATGTTGAAGTAGACGAAGGTACAGTTTGAGTTGATGACTGCTTATGACATGCACATTTTCATCGAAGCTGAGATCAAGGGCGGGGACACTCAAGTAGTAAAACAGCATTGCAAGGCAAACAACATCTGCCTTCCCTGCACCTATGATACCAGCCAACCATCAATTCATGTAAGTACCTGGATGCCAACATTTTGTACTGATGGGCAATGTCTCTTCCTCTTCATGTCAGTAGCTTCAAGTGGGTGGGCACTGAGATTGATGTAATGACCATACTTGATGAGGGGTGGATGGGTTACATCCTATATGTCGATGTCGAGTACCCATCCGCCCTGCACAAAAACCACGAGGACCTGCCCTTCCTGCCAGTCAACCAGTGTCCACCTGGCTCACGTAAAATAACTTATGACAATGCTTTAGTACAACACAATTATATTATTAGTTACAGAAACTTTGAGCAAGCTCTCCAGAATGGCCTGAAAATCATAAAATTACATAAAGTTCTGGAATTCAAGCAGCATTCCTGCATGAAGCCATACATTGAGAATAATACACAAATGATACAATCAGCTGAAAATGATTTTGAAAAATAATTCTTTAAGCTGGCGAATAATACAAGATGTAGCGAGAAGAGACTCAGAATATTGATAGCAAAGCCAACATTCCAGGATCGACACATTTTGAACGAAGTAGTATATAATAGGGGCTCCTGGGACTGGGTTCTGGGTTTGGTGTCTGACGTCACGCCCATCTCGGACGTCACGGCGGCCATCTTTGATGAGCGTAACGGGACACCGCAATGTAATGGGACAAGTAGATCACGGTGGCCATTTTGGTTCCGCCATTTTGGATGATGTCATTTTGTTTTCTCGAACTTTCTGGCATTGTGTTTTCTGCCATTTTGAAATATGACGTCACCGTTGCAATTTCTGTTACGGTCGCCATCTTGAACTTTTTTATTTACTATCCGATTTTAATGGAAAAAAATTATAATTTATAAAAAAATTCACTTAATAAATTTTAATAAATTTTTTATAAAAAATGTACTTTTACGACACGGAGTTCGGAGTCCTCGGTTCGAACCCGACGTGTGCAAAAAAAAATAAAAATGGCGACCGATCTTTCCCCCGTGGTGGGTGCTGGCAGACTGACCCCCACCACTTTTTACCATGCATATACATCGTGACCTAGTATGATGTCATGTCCGCCATCTTGTCCTCGTCTGCTGGAAGCCATCATCATTGTATCATCTGCTAGAGTGAGCTGACACCATGCTAGTTACCCGCTAGAGTGCAGTAATCATTTATTATTATTATTGCTGTGACACCCGCCATCTTGTCATTTGCCCGCCATCTTGAAAATCCGTAATTATTCAGCTAGAAATTCGGGAAAAGTTCCAAAATTCATTAAATAAATCACTCATTAATTTACATATTGATTCGACCGATTCCTGTCCTCGGTTCGATACCCGATCGATGCAATAATGTTTAATTTTATGTAAATAATAATAATTTCAATAAACCATGTTCAACATTCTTAAAGAGACTCTAAATCCTCTACTACCATCATCCTATCAGACATCTAGACCACCATATTGGAAATCCGTAATTTTAATGCTAGAGATGCGGGAAAAAGTTCAAAATTCATTAAATAAATTTGTAATCTATATAATGATTAATTAGATCGACTAAGGTCCTTGGTTCGATCCCTGGCCGATAAAATCCAACTTTAATATTTTAAAAAAGTACCACTTAAGTGGCAGGTTTGAGAAAATTAAAATACCGCAAGTTCTTTTAAAAAAAAACTTTTATTACATACATTCTACACTATTAAAAGTACAAAAAAAATACACAGACAAATTACTAAAGTTTTGCTCTACCTATACAGAGTCTGTACAAGATTTATTTCCACATTTAATCTTGTGCTGTTCAAGACACTGTATAGCTGTAAGTCCTGTTTTCCGCGGTCGATTAGCGAAATACTTAAAGCACACCTTACACACATAAATCTTATGTGGATGTTTTGTAACCTGGGGTCTCACAAGTCGGGAGAAGTTTTTGATGTAGCAGTAGTGTGCAGCACCGCTTTCATTTGTCACAAGCAACAAATCGAAATGATTTTTTCTTTCTTGTTTGGTTACCCGAATCGGACACACCTTATTATCCTCATTTAGCGCATACACATTAACAGAGACTTCAGGGTTATTTTTCTCAAAAACTTTGATCTGATTTAATGGTGATGGATAGCACAGTCCATCAAAGTTGTACTTATTCTCCAAAGCATAATACCTCTTATCAACACGGTTTTGATGACTTCCCTCGAAAAATCTTGCTGAAATACTCCATTTAAAACAAAACTGGTCCTTTAAGTTTTGGCAATTGACTACTGCTATTTTGTTGACTATCGCCTCAGGTAAAGCAATAAATGAGGATGTCTGATGGTATGGAAGCATACTATCACTTGATTCTTTTCCTATGCACATAATCTTGTGACTATCCAGACTGTTACAATGCGAAAACACCTTATCGCATTTGTCGCACTTATATGTCTCTCGAGAGATTGTCAGAGACCTACTGCAGGTTATTGATGCACCACAATATTTTCATTGATGCGATGTACGCTCTTCATTAATTGATGTCTGGAATGCAGATGATGAAACATCAGCTGATGGTGGAACAGCACGTATCGTTGTCTCCTCTGCAGCAGGTATCGGGATCTCCGCAGCTGTCGACACCGCAGCCATTGAGCTCTCCGCTGCCGTGGTCTCTGCAAATGGTATCGGTATCTCCGACTCCACATCGTTGCTGCCATCGAGGTCCCCGCTGTTGACGGTAAACAGTCTATTCCGGTCGACATTGGAACAGTAACTAAATCTCACGAAACTTACTGGAGAGAGCACGTCCGTACTGCACCACGGCCAGAGGTGAACTGCGGGTCCAGTCGTCTGAACCTCGCTTATATACCCGTGGTCTACTGGTATACTACATGAGTCAAAATATTGTCTGTATTTAAAATTATTTTTTTCCTTTTAGGTATCTAAAAATTGTAGAAATAAAAAACACACGAGTTCAAGTTTTACACATTTATTTATAAAAAGTACACAAATACATATTAGGTTAAGGAATCAAGCATTTTCACAAGCAAAGTCTTTAATGCCGCACGAACTGACTCGTCGACTCCGGTTCCAACTGGTTCGTTGACTCCGGTTCCAACTGGTTTGCCGGTCACGGGATCAGGAACACAGGTTTTCAGCTGGTCATTTTCTGCGACGTCGACAACACCGACAAGATATGGTCGGTGACGTCTGTGACCACGTCTACGCCTGGGCTTAGGCCCAGTGCTAGTTGGGACAGATTCACTGCCTGAACTGCGACGACGAGACGCACACCGTTCGGACGTCTGCATAGAAGCATCACAGGTCGCAACAGGTTGCAACACGTCCATGTTTGGTGTTGCATGTGCAGACGAGGCGACTACCTCAGCGATGCTAGCAGGAAGGATTGTGTGTGGTCTCATGTGATAGACGGCTCAGTTTCCAGGTTCGCAACAATCTACCAGCTGCTGAGTCGGTTCGTAGGACACAGGAAAGTGCGCAAACCGACAATGCGGAGTGCCTCCATCACAGGTTTCTGTATATGTACGTAGATACCCGGAATCCCAGTAGCTGTACTCGACACTGCTGAAGCTGGGTCTTGTGCTCATGTACACGTTAGCAGGATGAAACGTAAACATCTTCTTGCAGGTCGAACGACAACTGAAGGCACGTACGTATGTATGCCATTTATATATGCAGGCTCCTACTAACATTGTGTGTGCCATTTCTGCATTAACTGCGAGTTTGTACAGGCACACACACGTTCAAACTTGTCACGTGGCTGCACGTCGTATATTGCACTAAGCTTGCGCAGGGAAGGACAGCCATAGTCGGTCTGTAGGTCTACAATTACAACTGACGCATCACACAACTTGCTCAGCCATTTCTTCTGTTCAGGTCCGGCAACGTAGATTATTTCGTTTTGAACTATTAAATCTTCAATAGTGGTTTTCACTCGGTGGTATGGAGTTTTTCCTTCGTCCCACTCTTGTCCGTGATAATATTTACATAGCCATTCATTCGACCATTTACTTTTTTCGTCTAGTAGTTTCCAAGGATGTGGAGGTCGGAAGGTGCGAGTTCGAGTCTTGTCTGCGGAGGTGACGCTAATTTACCTGAGCACGAATCCATTTTGACTCTGGAAACCTTGCCGGTTGCAGTACATCTTGTCGCTAGCAATGCTCGGTCGTAATTCGTAATTATTATCGAAAACGAAACAGTATTTATGTCAGAATTTTCACAAGTTTGTCTGGACAATTGTACGATGCAAGCCGATCGTGAAGTATCAGACAAAAAGCATAGGTTTTTGGTGGAATATTTCCGCTAGTCGTTATCTCGATCCTACGGTCGATGATGTTTGAATTTATTCGATCATCCTGTTTGGAAACGTCAAACACCATTAACGGAGCCTTGTTCTTGAAACTGTCGGGACTCAGTATCGGTGACTGTCTCCGCCCATAGTAAGCTTTCTGAAACTTGGGGTATACTGGATATCGAGAAGAAATCTTCCACTTTCAAAGTCCATGTTCATGTCAACGTACGGATAAATTTCTCTGTTTAAAAATATTTTTAAATTACGTATTTGACAGTTATCGAATACGGAGCGACTCACTCCTGCATTGAGCTGTCTTCCGGTCTGAAGCCCGACGATGATGTATCTTGGTTTTTCCGTAGCGAAGCTGGACTTTAGTATCCAATTAATAAGTTGACTATGAGGCAAGCCAGGATAGGTTTCCAGGCTCCAGGATCGGAATGGCACATCGAAGTTCTTGCCATTTTCTATGTTCTTCAACATCTTGACTCGTTCAATGGTGCTCACTTGGATGTGGGGCATCATCCACTCGATATACTGTAATGTTAGCGAGACATTTGAGGGTTTTCTGCAGCGGTGACAATTGCATTAATGTGCGTGTTGGCTAGAAGCAGTACGAGCTCTTGTTTCGAATTAATGATTATATGCTTGTAGTCCTCAGCGAATCCAAGAAGCATGGACAGAGGAATACAAACTTCGAACTTCCCTTCGGCATAAACCGGAAGCTTATATTCATCCTCGAGAGCCCGACCGGCCATCTTTGCAGCAGACAGTTCATTTGGCATGAGCGAAAGGTAATTTTTCATAGCAGATGTTATGCCTATATTTCTCGTCTGGTCTACCTTGACGTACATATGTAATGCGCTCGATTAGGTGAAGAATACCATTGCAGGATATTGACGTCGTTGTCGGATGCGTACCATCCGCTTTTGTCAGCGTGCCTCTTATACGTAGAAATGACTGCGAAGGTAAAGTACAAATATCTTGGTGCTGTACGGCAATGCGTACTTCCGATGGTAGTGTGTACGGTCCGAGCAGGAAAGGTTGGTACTCGTGCAATTCCATTTTCGTAATGCTGTCCTCAAAAATGACCGAATCTTCCACGTTGAGGATTTCGTCTTCCATATTTACTCGGCACTTGTCCAATACTGAGAAGATACTTTATGCTGTCAGGTGTTAATGCGCTGATGTCTGGTAGAGAACAGTTCTTATTCACGCCAATGCGATTTCTTTTATAACTGTTCGGTGTTACGAACTTTATGCCCATCGCTTCAAGTGCAGACGTAATGTAATTTCTTCGTCTTGAAAATTCACCAATCGTCCTCGCTGGTCAACGATTCGGACGACGACTTCGTGTGCGCACTTCACGACGACTGGAACGTAAATGATACTTTGCGGTACTTCGACCAGTTTATATCCTGGTGGGACCATCGGCGAAAACTCGTGTAGCATGTTGCTTAGTCTTCCGTTGAGATACGTTCCACTTACCAAATTACAGTTTATGCGTATTACATTCACAGGCAAAATGTTTACTGCGCGCGTAGATTCGTACATTCTTCCTGTATCATACACCTTTGATTCGAATCCGAGCATCGTACCTATGGTCCCAGGTTTCGTAAAGTCGACATTTTCACTGCATGTTAGAATGCTTTTTTGAGTGTTTGGATTTCCACGCAGTTGAAAGTCTACATCCTGTGGTAACATATCCCTGATGTAATTTGCAATGTCATCAATTTCGTAAGAGCCAACAGGTAACCGTATTTCATGAGCGGTCCCATCGCTTTTCAGGAAGCTGATCTTGCAATTTTCTTCGTCGATATTCGGTATGGCATTATACGTTTGAAAATCTACGAGTCCGATACACCATTCTCCGTCTAAATCGAGAGGCGGGAAATGAACCGCCCGCAGCTCAGATGCGTGACCTGTCAAGGTAAGTGTTATAGACATGACTAATAAATTATCATCACTGCACAACCTTTAAGTATCAATTTTTAATTGTCAGCTAATTTTTGTTTGTTAAAAAGCGAAGACACAAGTGTCCGCAGTTTGTTTGATTAGGCCTCTGTTCCATTTCGTAATTGTAAAACAACGTAGTGGACCGGCCCAGGTACTGTCGCAGTTCTGGCGGAGGCCGTAAATTTACAAAACTATCGTAGTACTCGACCATGTTTCCAGTCCTAACATAGGCCACCCAGTGCGTGCCGCAACCCGCCAACGTGTCTAAATTAATGATGGCACGTTCGTGCGTTTTTGGCTTGCTGGGCAAAGTGTCTCGCATAAACACGCCGCGGAAATTTGGTATTTTCAGTTTGCGTGCGTACTTGATTAAATCTTTATTGGTGAGCGGACGTTTCGGCAAAGAACTTAGGATTTTTTCCTTCGTTTCTTTCTCATGCCACGACCTGTCTTGTGAGGCCATAAGTACAGTCCTGTGCCGTTTTTTTTACCGATGGCAATGGCCTCCATTCTGGCATTGTGTCGCTGTGCTTCTTTTTACTGGTTGCGTTCATTCTTCGAAGTGTTGACTGCCCGCACTATACCGCTCGTTGCACCGATGAGGCCGCCGAGAGCACCCAATGCAGGCAAATGCAATGTAAGAAAACCTCCTATAATCTTCTTGTCGAGAGTCTGTAATTTTTGCTTGGCTTTTTGCACGCCTGCACCAGTCTTGCGTTTGGTCCTGCGTGAGTTAGTCTTTGACTTGATGGAGCTGGCTCGACGAGCTCCCAGTCCTAATTTCGTCTTTGCCTTCATGATTTTAGATACGCCCCAGACCGCGATTTTCTCTCCTAGTCCCGCGTTCGACGATTTACTTATATCTTCGGCTTCCTGTGCCAATATCTCGTCTGCCCGGTGCCTGGATTCCAGATCCTTGCTTAATGAATATGCGATATCGTGTTGTTTGCACTTTTCGTCCAGAGAATTAATACCCACGTCACCGCGAGCTAACCTTTTCGCTAGTTTAGTGCCGGGGCCGCAGAATCTGTAGCCGGGAATGTGTAGCCCGAATGGCAGATTGTTTATCAGCGAGTTCACGAGTCCTGCGCCGATGTGTTTTTTGTTCCTACCTCTTCGAGTCATTACGCACAACTGACCAGAAAGTATAAATGTGTTTGATTTTATACAATTTCTTTAGTACAATGCAGGTCGTCAAGCAAGAAGTGTGTTTGCCCGTGCGCATTACGCAGGACGATGAAACTAGCGGTGGTGAATCACGGCATGGCTTACTGTTGCCTTCTGCCGTACGTTGCATAATGGCGGGTCCGTCCAACTGCGGCAAAACGTGCGTTCTGCTGAGTTTACTGGAGGAACCAATCTGTCTTCGTTACTTGTATTCCAAGTCGTTGCAACAGCCAAAGTACCAGCGCCTAGCTACTGTTCTCCGCTCGGTGGATGGTCTGGAGTATTTTCCATTTAATGATAATGCGGATGTGGTACCTCCAAGCGAAACAAAAGCCAATTCCGTGTTTGTTTTCGACGATGTAATGTGCGAGAAACAAGGCATAATACAAGAGTACTTTTCCATGGGCAGACACTCCAAGGTAGACTGCGTTTACCTGTGTCAGACGTACAGTCGTATTCCAAAACATCTCCGGCGAGACAACGCAAATGTCATAGTACTTTTTCGCATGGACGAACTTAATTTACGTCACGCTTATGATGATCACGTAAACACCGACATGACATTCCAGGAATTCAAAGACATGTGCTCCTTGTGCTGGAAACACGAGCACGGATTTATAGTCATCGTAAAGGACTGGCCGCTATATAAGGGCAGGTATAGACGAGGTTTCGATCAGTTTATCGTCAAACATAAGTCATAGCATTTCGAAATTCGGTCGTACCAGTCGAGACTTACGTACTGCTCTCAAGTCTCATGACGACGTTATCCGCAAATACATTTCGCTACTGGCTCAAAAAGTAGAAAGTGAGAAAAACGAATTTCTAGATTATCTCGTTGCCATCGACCAGCGTGTGGAAGCCTCGGATTCTCGCATTCGTGACATGATCGATGTATCGAATGCACAAAGACGTGACGATTTGAGAACTTTTCAAAGTAGTCTGAAAGCATCACTATATCACCTGTCAACAAATTCAGATTTAGCCAAACACAAGAAAGAAGTTTCTGTGAACGAATAAAAAAGTATATAAGGAGGTCTTGCAATATGTTTCCAGCCAGTACAATGTCGGACCTGGCCAGTGACCTTCATCGAGCTATACAGACTGTTCGTGAAAAATATTTACTTGCTAGACAAACCAGACTTGCACGTGAGATTGAAAATGAGGAGATATTTAAACCAATCACTAGTCGCCTCGACGAACTTAAAAACAAGGAAGAACCAGCCATCATTGTGAAGACAGAAGTTGAAAATGAAATGCCAACTGTAAAGAAGAGAAAGTATGAACCAGATCGAGAAGAAGAGGACTTAACAAGTACAGAGTCCATGCACAAGAAGAAAATACCGGAAAAGGGACATCAAGTGAATGCAATGGTCCGACCATACCTGATATCGTTTACGAGCCAGAATAATGACACGACCTACAGAGTGTACAGAAAACATAATAAGTGGTTCCTCGGTGCTAAAGAAATAGACTTTCTACCAGGAAATATCGTGCACGTAGAAGCGTTCAAAACGCGTGGGACTCCGGGTCTGTATGAATTGCTGTTTCGCAGGGAGCCTAAAGGATATTCTCACAAAGACTTACAAGAGTACAAAAAACTGCTAGAGCTAACCAATGCACATTTTCGCGATAACGATCCAGATAGTGGTGCATATAAAGACGAATATCATTAAAAATTCAACATTCTCGCTTATCTCTTCAGTGAACCAACAATACATGGCGAAGGTTTAAAAAAGCTAGAAAGTGGTCAGATATTTGACTATGTATATTGGGACGACCCCAATGAATTAGTTGATCGCCTTAGAATTCTACATGCTTCGCTTAGTGTAGGAAACTATTCGCACATCAACGAAATAGTCTCCCTACTTGAAGAACTGAGGGAAGCCGGCTACATACAATGAGTCGAACCGGAATCGCTCACGAACTTCATTCTCCTGCTAGACGAAAATACCTTCGTCGCAAAGTCATAGTTCGTGGAATTAATGATTTATTCCAGGCGGACCTTGTTGAGATGATACCGTATTCCCGATTGAATAAAGTTTTCAAGTACATGTTGACAGTCATCGATGTTTATAGCAAGTTCGCTTGGGCTAGACCTGTCAAATCAAAGACTGCAACTGAAGTAGCCAAGGCCATGAACAATATTTTGCGTGATGGACGTGTACCGTCGCACCTGCAAACGGACCTCGGGAAAGAATACTACAATTGAATCTAAAAGGCTTTGATGAAGTGTGGCATCAAACACTTCTCCACATTTAGTAATGTCAAAGCCTCCATTGTCGAAAGGTTTAACAGGACTTTGTGTTCCAAGATGTGGCGGCAGTTCACGGCTAATGGAAATTACAAGTGGCTTGACATCTTGCCGAAACTAATAAGCGAGTATAATTACACGGTGCATTCTACCACAAAAATGAAGCCAAAGGACGTAATGGACAAACGCCTGCTTCAAACAATGTTTTCCAACACGAAGAAGAAAGATCCACGAAAGTGTAATGCTAACGTCGGTGACATTGTGCGAATCTCCAAGCAGAAAGGTATCTTCGAGAAAGGTTTTACTGCGAACTGGAGTCCCGAACTTTTCCGTGTGACACATGTTCGTGAATCAGAGCCTAGGACCTACTACTTCGAAGATTTGGACCACAAACCTATCCATGGCGGCTTCTATGCCTAAGAGATTCAGCATATGTTGTATCCCGATATGTACTCTGTGGAGAAGATTATAAAACGAAGAAATGGACTGTCCTACATCAAGTGGTGGGGCTTTCCACCTCGCTTTAATTCGTGAGTGGCAGATGCAGACATCGAGAAATCCACAAAACTGTAGTAATTTGTCTGTGTATTTTTTTTTGTACTTGTAGTAGTGTAGAATTTATGTAATAAAAGATTTTTTTAAGAGAACTTGCGGTGTTTTTTTTCTGAAACCTGCCACTTGAGTGGTACTTTTTTAAAATTAAAGTTGGTTTGTATAGGCTAGGGATAGAACCAAGTACCTTAGTCGATCTAATTAATCCTTATAGAGATTACAAATTTATTAAATGAATTTTAAACTTTTTTCTGCATCTCTAGCATTAAAATTACGGATTTCCAATATGGTGGTATTGATGTCTGATAGGATGAAGGTAGTAGAGGATTTAGAGTCTCTTTAAGAAGGTTGAACATGGTTTATTGAAATTATTATTTTTTACATAAAATTAAACATTATTGCATCGATCGGGTATCGAACCGAGGACAGGAATCGGTAGAATCAATATGAAAATTAATGAGTGATTTATTTAATGAATTTTGGAACTTTTCCCGAATTTCTAGCTGAATAATTACGGATTTTCAAGATGGCGGGCAAATGACAAGATGGCGGGTGTCACAGCAATAATAATAAATGATTACTGCACTCTAGCGGGTAAGAATCAAACTAGCATGGTGTCAGCGCACTCTAGCAGACGATACAATGATGGTGGCTTCGAGCAGACGAGGACAATATGGCGGGCATGACGTCATACTTGGTTACGATGTATATGCATGGTAAAAAGTGGTGGGGGTCAGTCTGCCAGCACCCACCACGGGGGAAGGATCGGTCGCCATTTTTATTTTTTTTTGCACACATCGGGTTCGAACCGAGGACTCCGAACTCCGTGTCGTAAAAGTACATTTTTTATAAAAAATTTATTAAAATTTATTAAGTGAATTTTTTTATAAATTTTAAATTTTTTTCATTAAAATCGGATAGTAAATAAAAAAGTTCAAGATGGCGACCGTAACGGAATTTGCAACGGTGACGTCATATTTAAAAATGGCGGAAAACACAATGCCAGAAAGTTCGAGAAAACAAAATGACATCATCCAAAATGGCCACCGTGATCTACTTGTCCCATTACATTGTGTCCCATTATGTAGTGTCCCGTTACACGGTGTCCCGTTACGCTTATCTAAGATGGCCGCCGTGACGTCCGAGATGGGCGTGACGTCAGAGCTCAGTCGACACCACAGATACCAAACCCAGAAACCAGTCCCAGGAGCCCCTATTATATATTACTGAACGAAAATCTGACACTGATAAAACTACAGCATGGAGCTATTTTTTTTTACCGTCCTATATATGCGGGGTTCTCGGTCCTTGAGTTGTCCAAAACGCTAATGTACAGTTTCCACTGTGACATGAAACTCAAGTACAAGGACAACATATTGCTCGCATAAATAGATACGGACAGCTTCATATACGAAATAACAAAGCGCGATATCTGCCAGGACCAGACCGACGATGCTGCGCTCATGAGCATATTCGACACCAGCAGCTACCCCATTGGCCACTCCTGGTATTGGCCTACGAATAAAAAGTAGTGAGTAAGTTTAAAGACAAGTGTAATGGGGTGGCAATGGAGGAGTTTGTCGGCCTCAGAGGAAAATTATAAAGATGTAGATATGGAGATAATAATTCAAAAAGAGCTAAAGGTGGTGAAACAACCAAATTACATTCAATGATATTCTTGAAGTCCTGGAAATCAACACAACAAATCGCGCAAATGTCCGTAACATAAGGTCGCACTAATTTGTATTATATACAGGTCATCCAGAAAATTTGTTCTCAAAAGGGCCCCTAGCAGGAAAGTTTTGGGGTAGTTTTGATTTCTTCCATGCTTATGTTTTTTGGGGTGCTGAATCCGAATTTGAGGTTTGCTAACAATATTTCGTGATGCAACATTGAAAAAAATTAAAAAAAAAGGTAAAAAATCTCAATTGTTGGCAGTTTTTTGCTTATGCCTCGAAAACTATCAACTTTTTGAAAATAACATTTCTATTCAAAATGAAAGTACATATCTAAAATTTCCTACAATTTGTAATTTTATGGTTTTTTTTTTCTCCGACTAACCGTTTGGGCTCAAACTCTAGTTGAACATTGTTGTATATTGGTTGTCTCCGAGAAAACCCCACTTTTTCCACTCCAAAACTCTAAATTATTATTAACGGCTGTCATTAAGTGAATCCCTCCAAGTTTTAAGTTAAATACAATGAAGCCGGGTTTATATTGTTATGCCATCTCCAGTACCAGCTCTTATTTTATAATGTTATTTTATCATCATTTATTAAATATTATTTCTCTCTCGTTGCTTATTTCTTTTACGCTTTACATTCGGATCCATTACTCGTCTTTACTGTGAATAGTTAGTAATGCAGGAAGGTAGATGGAATGTCTCCACTGCAATACAATCCCCTTCCATACTAGTGGCCATAATCTGTATGCCAAATGCAGCCATCTTTACCTCCAGGACATGCATGCCTTAAAAACTACAATGCCATCTGCAGAATACGAGTGTTTCACCACCCAAGGATGTTTCACCGTTCGTAGGAGTGAGAAATTGTGGTGTGGCACCTGGAGTGAAAACAAGTGGTGGTCTCACTCATGGCCGTGGAGTAACTGACGGTGTTGTGACTAGGTGGACACAAGGGATGACAGCACTGCATAATGTGTGCCAAGAGATGCTACGGGAGTGGAACTCACAACGTCAGAACAACATGTTGACAGCAGAGATACTATGCAAAAGCGAGACAATATTGATGCACACAAGTTGCTAATGTGGTTCCACAAGCATCCTTTTTTCCCAGAGACCACTGAACTAGTGTCACTAAGTACAGGTGTTGTCGCAGATGAGAGAATCAACTGCCACTTATCCAAGGAGGTGGGCATGAATGGTATACAGCACATTGTTGGTGGTGATTTTCAATCTGTAAAATTCAAACGAAGTGAAAGAGTGCAGCCTCTTGCGATCATGAACAGCTCCATTCAGATACAAGATAGGGCTGTAGTCATCAATCCAATCACACTTTTTCAACGAATGACCATCGTGATACATTCAGATGAAGATCTGCGAGAATTTTTGCGTTACTAACTTAGCCCCTACCCTAGCTCTTTTTTTGATGAGCATGGGATGAGAAAAGGAACAAAATTGAGCTTTTATAGGGCTTTTGCACCGATTGAACAGGCAGATTTGAATAATACAAAATATGTCATCGATGGAGGGATTTCGTTACACCGGGTCAAATGGCACCATGGCCAGACATATGAAGAAATTTGCAGCAGTTATGTATAATATGTCAAGTCAAACTACAACTCAAATACCATTGTCATTTTCGATGGCTACCCTGACGAAGCTTGTGAAAGCACCAAGCGTATAGAACGATTGAGAAGAGCACAAAGAAAACAATCTGCTGCAATATTATTTACAGAATCGATGGTGCCCACTGTCTCACAGGAGAGTTTCTTTGCAAATTTCGAAAACAAGAACCAGTTGATTTCAATGTTGATGGAAAAATTTTATGATAAAAAAAATGTATTCACAGCAAGCTGTAGAGGATGCTGACATCCTAATTATCACAACAGCTCTTAAGTTGGCCCCGTCAAATTAATATGTAACAGTGGTGGGGGAAGTTATAGACCTTTTGGTGATTTTGATTGGTCTGTGTAGCCCAGACATAAAAAATGTCATCTTTTTGAAACCAGGAAAAGGAAAGGCGTTGCAAGTGCTCTACAATCCTAATCTTGCCACTCACAAAATCCTACCAGACCATATATTGTTCCTGCACGCGATGAGTGATTGTGATACTACCTCTGCTATTTTTAACCAAGGAAAACTGAAATTTCTCAAAGTCCTGCAAAAGAACAATGACCTGCAAGCAATCATTGATGCTTTCAAAAACCCTCATGCACATCAGGACGAGATTGCCGAAGCAGGAAACGTGTTTCTCATCGCTCTGTATGGGTGAGGTCATGATACAAGCCTGAACGATTTGAGATACAGGCAATGTGTATCTTCATCGTACAAAAATAAAACCAACATTGCCTCACTACCCCCCACCGAAGCTGCTGCACGACAACATTCACTGAGAGTTTACTTTCAGGTGCAGCAATGGTTATCCAGTCAAAACACACTCAACGAGCAACAAAGAGATCCGAATGAGTTGGGGTGGAAAAAAACAAGAGGTGTTATCGTGCCAGTGCCAACCACTTCCAACCCTGCACCAGACTCGATACTTAAGCACATTTCTTGTGAATGTAAAAAAGGCTGCCAACGCAATTGTGGATGCAGGAAGGCAGGTCTTCATTGCTCTCCGATCTGCACATCGTGCGAAGGGCTGTGTGATAACGTCGAGCCGCCGGAAGACAGCACTGACATAGACGAAGAAGAGACCGAAGAAAGAGATCGAGAACAGACTGAAGAGAGATGCTTACACAATGTGCAAGGTACCTATGTCTAATCTCACAATCTATTTCGTATCCATTCATGTCTCCTTGATATATGGTCACAAGTTGTTTTATCACCACCTATTTCATTTTCCAGGTGTACAAACCCCGACACTGACGATAGAAAAACCAGAATCTATGTCAGAACCCGCCGCCTTCAAAGAACCTCAGCCAGAAACCTCTAAACGACTACGCACATATAATTTTTGCTAATATAATGGTAGATATAATATATAAACATTTGTAATAAAATAAAAAATAAGAAATTATGTTTCAAGATTTTTCGTTGGAATTTCAGTTTTTTGTAACCAAATTTGTAGAATTTGTGACTAAATTTAATAACTTGAAAAATATGTAATTTTTGAAAAATGACCTGTATCTACCTTCACATATACGATCAAAGTAAGATATGTACAGATAACTGAAAGTAATTCACTAAATTACAACTGTTAATAATAAATTAGAGTCTTGGAGTGGAAGAAGTGAGTTTTTGGGTTCACAGCCAAACTACACCAATTTTCAACTAGCGCTTGAGCCGAAACGGTTAGTCGGAGAAAAAAAAAACATAAAAATACAAACTGTAGGAAATTTTAGATACTTTCATTTTGAATAGAAATGTTATTTACAAAAAGTTGATAGTTTTCGAGTCATAAGCAATAAACTGCCAAAAATTGAGGTTTTTTTACTTTTTTTTAATGTTGCATAGCGAAAATTTGTTAGAAAACCTCAAATTTGGATTCAGCACCCCATAAAACATAAGAATTAAAAAAATCAAAACTACGCTAAAACTTTCCCGGTAAAAACACAATTTAACTGGACTCAGGATGTATTAATAAATTTGTGCTCAGCTGGCATGATGAGAGGATTATATTGGATGATGGAATGCATTACCTTATGGATATAAAGAATAATAAAATGTGAATATTCTACAAGAATATATGAAAGTTATGAAAACAATTACAAACTAGTGTACATGTATTTTTCGTACAGAATTCTCTGTTGGGGTGAAGCATCGTGGAGATTTCGTGGGCCCCGAGCTGCTACGATAGCCAAGAAGGTCCTTCAGGAATATGAACCGCAATGTACGAGTATAGAGCAAGTGTTTGCAACTTGGTAGCCACCCATGTCTGTGGTCATGATGGTGTACATAGCCTTGGTCGATGGGATTGCACTGAAGGATTTTTGCACCCTCATTGTTTGTGGTGCAACATTTTCTTGGATAATAGGAATGTCGATGGTGGTTGGTTCATTTCTGCGCCGTTGTTGTTTGTGGTGCAATGTTTTCTTTGATGGTTGGTTGGTGGTGGTTGGGTGGTTTCATTTCTGCACCTTCATTATTTGAGTACAATGTTTTCTTGAATGGTTGATAGTGGTTGGGTGGTTCATTTGTGCACCTTCGTTGTTTGTGGTGCAATGTTTTCTTAGAAGTTTGTTTGATTGTGGTGGTTTTTTTACCTTCGTATTTGTGATACTACATTTTCTTGTATGGTTGATAGTTTTGGTTAGGTGGTTCATTTTTGCACCTTTGTTGTTTGTGTTGCTATTTTATTTTTCATCATTATTTTTCATTGATATTTTTACACCAATGGGTTGTTTTATCAATGGTTTTTTTAACCAATGTTTTTTTTTATCGATTGGTTTTTAAACAGTTGGGTTTTTACACCGATTAATTTTTTATTTACTGGCTTTTACACCAATGGATTTCCCAGTCGATGTAACTCAAGATTTTGGGATTGTTTTTTTTCGTTGACATGCAAGATTTCAGCATTACTTTGTATCAATGTATCATATATTAATCTAAGCACTAATTCATTACAGTAAGCTTGCATCTTTTAATGCGGTCTTTTATATTAGAGTAACACATTTAGGGATAACTCTAGTATTACTGATGGTCCCTACGCCCATATAAATGCAGAGGGTAATGATATAAGAGTTTCTTCAGATCATGACATGCTGTTTGTGTCTGACAGGCGAACCGGTGCTATGATGGAGAGCTGGGGAGCCAGGGGGTGAGCGCGTTCGTAAGACAAAATATTTGAAATTTGTATTAAAAAGCACAATGCATGTATATTTTTTCCCCAGAATAATTATACTTTTGACATTTAAAAGTATTTGAACATTATTTAAAAAATTCCATCACTGATATTTTCTGTACGAGTAAAACAACAAATTTTTTCAAACATATTTGAAATGTGTAAATATTAATAAACTTAACATTACTGAAAGAGTAAAATAATATACTTTTGCATAAAAAACAGCAATATGTATAACATTTTTTTATTTACACCAATTTATTATTCCTCACTAGAAATTTACAGAGGAAAGAATATCTAAACAGTTTGCACACATACATTAGTTTTAGTAATATGGGTTTTCATACAACCAACATCTGAGAACTTGCATATTACAGTGCACAGTGGAACTCTTTAAGATATTTATCACATGTTTCAATTTTGTTACCATATATCTGCTGAAAGAAGGTCAGTTTCCTTGTTTCTGTAAGTCAAATATTTTAGCACTGCACAGCTCAATTTTAATATGTTTCTGTTTGTCTCTGAGGATGTACACAACATCTTCTTCAGGGTCGACGAAGTCCGATAGCACAGATTTAACTTTATCATAGTCTACATTACCATCATTCCACAAGAGTGCGTGCATTTCATAAGTCAATTTCTGATTGACTATCGCTTTATTATTGCATGTCAAGAGCGGACCATGTATTCATAAGTCTTGACTGCGTCACCACCGACGGCAAAGGTCACTGCAAGTTTTTTAACTACATGCCCATCTTTGGACGCGAGGCGCTGGATGTTGCACAGAAAGTACATTGGCGGTATTCACAGTGACACACATGCAAAGCTAGAGTGAGGATTCTGCGTGGAAGACATGTCTCGGTCGCACTCGGTGCATGGCAAGCTGTCTTGAATATCCTTGTCCTGCTTTAGATACACTGGCAGGGATTTGTAAACTTATCTTATTTCCTGAGGCGCGTAAACGAAAAGGAACTCTTTCGGGAAAAACGTCAATCCGTCTACTTGTCATGAGCCACTAACGTACACACTTTACCGATTGCCACATTTGCTGAAATGATATTTGCCCCGCTCGCTCAACAAGCGAACATTGCCTCCTCGGTAGACGACTGGCCTGGTGCGAGGAACTGCTGTATACTGAAGGGTCCTAGGGCAGCGATTTCGTATGTATAACATAAAATAAAGGCGGGGGTTTGAGATATAAGTAGTATACAAATGGGACTGCGGATGCAGGCTTTAAGGCTGTGGTGCCAACCGCCATCTTGGATTGTGACGTCACTGCAGCCATCTTGGATGAGTGTGACCTTGACCTTTGACCTTTACCTTTACCCCGGCGGCCATATTGGATCAGCCATCTTGGATCCGCCATCTTTAAATCGAGCGCCCCACTCACTCTTGATGAAATTTTCGTCTGGTCACAATATTTTTTTTTTTCCACTGGAGCCTGCCATCTTGGATACCGTCAAATTAGTTTCTGTTGTATGTTCCTAGAAAGCGCCAGCGTCACTCTTCATTTTTTTTCTGTTCCACTGGTGGCCGCCATCTTGGATACCGTCGACTTTGTTTCTGTTGTTTGTTCCTAGAGAGCGCCAGCGTCGCTCTATCTCATAACATAAGGTCGATGTTCCATTACCTACCATAGCTATTTTGATACTTATCGACATATTAAATTTAATTTTTTATGCAAAATACATTGGAAGTGCTGTGATTCGAACCATCGCAGTTCTGATCTCTAGGTTGGAAAACATACGCCTTTAACCGCAAGGCCATCGCGACATTTACCAGACTGAGAATTATATAAGGTATAGGGGAAAGAGCGGTAATGAGACGCAGCGGGTAATGGTACGCAGATGGATATTTCGTCATTGTGAAAGTTTAGCGCGTCAGTAACATGCTGCAATCTAGCGGAGCAGGGAAGAACTAACTCCAGTGGTTGGCCAGCCCAAGATCATATTGGGTGTCGAAGTAAGTAGAATTTTTTTGTTTTTCGATATTTTCTTGTTATATGTTTCAGCTTTGTTCTTGTTGTAATTCAGAAATGACTAACTTTATTTTACTATAAACAATTATATAATTCTGTTTTTCTTTTAATTATTTCATGTCATTTGTATGTGAAGTATAAAACATCCTCGTGTCCCAGTACGACTGTTATTTATAAAATGGCGTGCGGAGGGGTAATAGTACGCAGGCATGCGTCCGAATACCCTACCATGCATCTGAATACCCCTCTTGTGCGTACCATTGCCCCTCATTCTGTATTATTGAAATTTATTTCTGTGTGGCAGTAATGTGCTATTCGTGCAGAACTTACTCACATACATAATTGTATGTGGACCCCGGTAATTAACAATACTGTCACATGCTTGGAGTGATTTTGGAAAACCATGAAACAACTGCTTTCAGATCGGTTGGCCTGAAATTTGAGTCCGGGTCTTTTACGAAACAGTTTTACCACATAACACTGTGGCACATCGTTAGACAATAAACCGAAATGTATTTCAAAGATAAAATTATTATTTCACATAATATTATGGTTCTGCAAATAAGTGCACTGACGAGACTAGGTGGTTATTTAATCTCACACAGACAGCAATTTCTTTTCTCCACCGACCGAGATGGCACAATGATGGGCCTGATATTCTGGACTCGCATCTGGCAGGGTATGGGTTCAAATCCAGGTGAGGCCATCCTGATATCGGTTTCCTTGGTTTCCCAATGCAACTTCTGGCCAATACTGGGCTACTTTCGCAACACTTGTACCATTTAAATTTCAAAGCTTAGACTACAATGTTCGAATATGCATTATTGAATTACGACCCATAGATGTCATATGCCTACAAACATTTCAATGTAAAAATTTTGGCAATTAAGCAAGTGCTTTTCAGATGTTTCGCAGGCACAAACGTACCACTAATAAAGCCGCATGGAAAGAGGAAAGTTTATCAGCGGCTGTAGCAGCTGTAGGGAGAGGAATGAGTATCAGAGCTGCAGGTAAGAATCACGGCATTCACGAAGCGACACTCCGAAAACGACTTAAGACTGGAGTTTTCAGCGGTCCTGTAATGGGAAGAAAACCTGTTTTAAGTGTAGAGCACGAAAATGAAATTTTTCTCATCTTTTGAAGTTGTGTAAACTGTTTTATAGTGTCACTCTAATAAAACTGAGACGGATTGTATTTGAATTTGCTGAACGTAATCTAATCAACCACACCTTTAACCAGGAAAAGACTGGGCTCAAGGATTTTGAGACGAAATCCTACTTTAAGTTTACGTAAACCTGAACCAACCTCGCTCAGCAGGATTCTCAGTTTCAACAAAACTGAAGTTGGCTTGTTCTTCACGAACCTTTCTGATTTGTATGAAAAGCATAAATATCCACCGAGTCGCATACTCAACGTCGATGAGACTGGAGTAACAAATGTTCAGAGACCACCATCTGTTATTGCCCCAAGAGGCCAAAAACAAGTTGGAACTGCGACTAGCCTAGAGAGAGGAAGAAATGTCACAATTTGCTGTGCCGTGAGTGCGACTGGTATTTTCATCCTTCCCATGTTTGTATACCCAGGTGCCAGATTATCTGTTGGTTTAAGACGCGGAGGACCTCCAGGAAGTGTTTACAGGATGTTCAGATCAGGGTGGATAAACGAAGAGTTGTTTTCTGAATGGCTTCACCATTTTCAACAGCATACCAATTCATCGGCAGACAATCCGACGCTTCTCCTTTTGGATAACCATTCAAGCCACACATCATTAGCTCCTTACAACTTCTGTAAAAAATGGAATTACTGTTCTGTCATTCCCACCCCATTCATCGCACCGACTTCAACCACAAGATGTGTCGTTTTTTGGTCCTTTGAAAATGGCTTATCACTCGGAGTGTTCACTCTTTATGAGAAATCATCCCTATGAAAAAATTGAGAGAGAAGACATCCCAAAATTTTTTAAGTCTGCTTACGAAAACGTTGTTAGCATTGATAAACCTGTTTCGGGGTTTAAAAAAAAAAGAATATATCCACAGAATCCGGGTGTATTTTGTGTCGAAGATTTTGCGCCCACCAATACTGAAGTGGCTTCAACTGAACATGACAACGTCGAGGAAGAGAGGAATGGACCTAACAACATCGAGGACGAGAGGAATGGACCTAACAACATTGACGAGACGAGAGGAATGGACCTAACAACATCGAGGACGAGAGGAATGGACCTAACAACATCGAGGACGAGAGAAATGGACCTAACAACATCGAGGACGAGAGGAATGGACCTAACAACATCGAGGACGAGAGGAATGGACCTAACAACATCGAGGACGAGAGGAATGGACCTAACAACATTGACGACGAGAGGAATGGACCTAACAACATCGAGGACGAGAGGAATGGACCTAACAACATCGAGGACGAGAGGAATGGACCTAACAACATCGAGGACGAGAGGAATGGACCTAACAACATTGACGACGAGAGGAATGGACCTAACAACATCGAGGACGAGAGGAATAGACCTAACAACATCGAGGACGAGAGGAATGGACCTAACAACATCGAGGACGAGAGGAATGGACCTAACAACATCGAGGACGAGAGGAATGGACCTAACAACATCGAGGACGAGAGGAATGGACCTAACAACATTGAGGACGAGAGGAATGGACCTAACAACATCGAGGACGAGAGGAATGGACCTAACAACATTGACGACGAGAGGAATGGACCTAACAACATCGAGGACGAGAGGAATGGACCTAACAACATCGAGGACAAGAGGAATGGACCTAACAACATTGACGACGAGAGGAATGGACCTAACAACATCGAGGACGAGAGGAATGGACCTAACAACATTGAGGACGAGAGGAATGGACCTAACAACATTGACGACGAGAGGAATGGACCTAACAACATCGAGGACGAGAGGAATGGACCTAACAACATCGAGGACGAGAGGAATGGACCTAACAACATCGAGGACGAGAGGAATGGACCTAACAACATTGAGGACGAGAGGAATGGACCTAACAACATCGAGGACGAGAGGAATGGACCTAACAACATCGAGGACGAGAGGAATGGACCTAACAACATTGAGGACGAGAGGAATGGACCTAACAACATCGAGGACGAGAGGAATGGACCTAACAACATCGAGGACGAGAGGAATGGACCTAACAACATTGAGGACGAGAGGAATGGACCTAACAACATCGAGGACGAGAGGAATGGACCTAACAACATCGAGGAAGAGAAGAATGGACCTAACAACATCGAGGAAGAGAGGAATGGACCTAACAACATCGAGGACGAGAGGAATGGACCTAACAACATTGAGGACGATAGGAATGGACCTAACAACATTGACGACGAGAGGAATGGACCTAACAACATCGTGGACGAGAGGAATGGACCTAACAACATCGAGGACAAGAGGAATGGACCTAACAACATTGACGACGAGAGGAATGGACCTAACAACATTGAGGACGAGAGGAATGGACCTAACAATATCGAGGACGAGAGGAATGGACCTAACAACATTGAGGACGAGAGGAATGGACCTAACAACATCGAGGACGAGAGGAATGGACCTAACAACATCGAGGACGAGAGGAATGGACCTAACAACATTGAGGACGAGAGGAATGGACCTAACAACATCGAGGACGAGAGGAATGGACCTAACAACATCGAGGAAGAGAAGAATGGACCTAACAACATCGAGGAAGAGAGGAATGGACGAAACAATATTGAGCAGGAAGGAAATGGAGAACTCTGCAGTGCAAGACTATCACCAGAGGTTGGGTGTAGTGTGGCAGGTTTTAGTAAAGATGTTTCTTCAGGAACACATGGGCGTTTTAATAACAGAGATTCTAGTTCCGGTTGTACTCCTTCTAGACTGCACGAACTTGAAGTAGGTTCAAGTGAGGTGACAACTTTTCAACAAATTTCACCTTTACCTGTTTTAAATTCGTCGTCTTCACAACAGAGACGAAAATCGAGGCCTAAGCAACATTCAGAAGTTTTAACTGCAACACCCAGGAAAGAAGTTTTGGTAAATAGGGAACAAAATGGAAGCTCAAATTTGTTAAAAGTAGTGCACCGAAATAACATAAAAGTCAAACGAAAGAGCAACATAGTTGTAGATCTAAAACTAGAAACATTTCTTTGAAGGGAGAAGAAGAATTGTTAATGAAGTAAGCTCCAGCTCATCAGAAGATGAAACATCTACCGTCATCAGTGATAGTGATGAACTAAGTGACATAAGTTTAAATTGTTTGCCAGAAGTGAACACAACTTAGGATGTTTGTCTGTTTTGTGGTGAGTTTGGCCAAGACAGAGAGTTATGGTATCGATGTGTTGTTGTTCGGGGTGGGTGCACTCAGAATGCAGTGCTGCAGAATCTGCACACAACTTTACTTGTGACTTTTGTTTTGTAGGCGCGAAGGGTCACAACTGAAAACGTAGAAAACAGCGAGGGGTCTTTAAATTAAGACCCACAGCAGTGGCGGGCTGGTGCTGAAAAATCGAATGATATACAACAAAATATATTTATTTGTAGACATGCTTATATAAGTCGATCACAAGCAAATTAGCAACAATTATACGTTCCTCGTGGATTCCCGCGGGATATACAAGACAATCATGCATACAATGATAAAACAATGTGGAGATAAAGTGGGCCAGGTGGCGAAGAGTTAGAAGTAGCACAAATCATATGGGCCGCTAGGCTAAAAGCAACAGCAAGAAAGAAATTATAATTACGATGCGGCTTGACAAGAAGTGTCCAATGCCATCGTGGCGTGCTCATATACAATCGCAGAACATTTACATGAGGCTACAGGCAGTACTCGGCGTGAGCAAAAGAAACAAAAGCAAAGAACTAAATTCAAGCAATGACCTGAAGGGTCCAGATGGCTTACAAACATTAGAAATCATGGCAAAAATACAAAGGTTAAAGCGCGGCTACAACGCGCAGGCCAGAATAATAGAACATACTAAATACAGAAGCTAAGTTTCACAGCCGAGTACATACCACAACGCGATGCCAGCCTACTGTGACAGCCTTCGAGTCAGACGGCCGAGAGACTGCGACGAATAAGCATGAAGATAAAAAAAAAATTTTGGCTTTGGGTTTTCCATATTTCTGTTTAACCTCAAACATGACCTTGGTTTTTTTTGTATCTAAAAATTTTTCAAGTATCAAGGCTATCTGGTTTGTAGGCCACATAATTATGACCAGTAATTGTATAATGTTTTAAGAATTTGGTAATTTTGTTTGTAATATTTTGTATTTACAGTGCTTGTTCTTGTGTAGTCCCAATGTTATCTAAGATATACTATAGTACCTATCTGCTGTTGTTTAAGTTATATTTGTAGAAGCTTCAATAACCGTTTATTTATTTGTATAGTTACATGTGTTACCTGTGCGGATAATGGTACGCACCAAGTGTTTTCTGTCTGTACAATTGCCCCAACTGTGCGGGTAATGGTACGCACTACAAGATTTTAAGAATAAATTAATATAAAATAAACTATTCAGAATATAATACTTTAATTTGTAATATTGTTGCAAATCCAACCCAAAAGAAATTTTCAATTTTTAATAAAGTTTTAAATAACGTGCGTGCCATTGCCCTTCCCACCCCTATATAAAAATAACATGCATATTCGGACTTGTAATTTTTTTTAATTTGAATTAATAATAGCACCACCTGTTTGAGACAGAATCACCATCTTGTATTAAGACGTAACTGTTGCAATTACCGTTATGGTCGCCATCTTGAAAATCTGTAATTTTTATGCTAGAAATTCCGAAAAAATTCCAAAAAATATTTTAAAAATTGCCAACTTAAAATGTTGATTTATTTAAACGATTTAGGTCCTCGGTTCGGTTTCCGGCGAGAGTAAACCAGTAATTTATTAATATATTTAAAAAATTCTCACTAAAAAGTAATAAAAATGTCTTACGCCCCACCCGACATTTTGAATTATGTCACCACTTGTTTAAATTTCCCTGACGACCACCATCTTGAAAATATTTATTTATTATCCGATTTTAACGAAAAAAATTCCAAAATTCATTAAATAAATTTATAATCAATATACTGATTCATTAGATTGATTCCCGTCCTTAATTCGAAACTGGTAAGAGCAAAGAAAAAAACAGATCCTTCCTCCACAGAAGCTGCCTACAGACTGACCTACCACCACCAATAACAAGGTATATACCATCAGCTGGTATGACGACATGTCCGCCATCTTGTCTTCGTCCGCTGGAGCCACCATCTTGTTTTCGTCTAATGGAGGACACCATCTTGTGTGTGTACTCGTCTTACCATCATTACCATCATTACCATCATGCTAGTTTTATTCTAACCCGCTAGAGTGCAGTAATCATTTATTATTACTGAGGTGCCCCGGCATCTTGAAATTTGGTCACCATATTGAAATCATGTAATTATTTAGCTAGAGATTCGGGGAAGATTCCAAAAGTCACCGAAAAAAATCACTTATTAATTTACATATTGATTCGATGGATTCCTGTCTTCGGTTCGATTCTTGACCAGTGACAGGTGTAACTTAATATTAAACATATTTAATATTTTGTTTTCCATTACCTTTCGTTGAATTTATTAATCATTCACTCTACGAAAAACCACTCAAGTCAATATACCTGACCATCTAAATAAATACAGTGCCGCTATGCATTACATGAAAGTCTAGTTTTCTGATACTTAGATTAACCTTTAAAATGTTCATGTACAAAACCATCCATACATATAGACCAAGCGTCTTCGGACCGCAAGACCAGGTCATGAACAATGTCAGACGTATACACCATGAACTCAGTACACACAGGAAAACGGAATGTACACACAGTACACACAGGAAAACGGAATGCACACACAGGAAAACGGAATGTTCACACAGTACACACAGGAAAACGGAATGTACACAAAGTACACAAAGTAAAACGGAATGTACACACAGTACACACAGGAAAATGGAATGTACACACAGTACACACAGGAAACGGAATTTACACAAAGTACACACAGGAAACGGAACGTACACACAGTACACACGGGAAACGGAACGAACACACATGAAACGGAATGATCACACACACAGTAGCGGAAACACACAGGTTTAGTTGGAAATCCGAATAAAGAAAAAAAAAAACATACTTTTATTTAAATATAAATAATTCATTTATTTTTCAATAGTACACACATGACAGTTAAACAAATGATTTTAGTATGTAGCCAGCTTTCCGCAGTTCTTTAAGTATAGATGATACTTCGTCGATATGCGAGTAGTTTTCTCTACGAACAGATGCCACCAACAGTCTTAGCCGGTCAACCAATATGTTTGGATCTTTCCATGATGTGTAATCAATCTCGTCTGCCACCATCTTCCTTGCACGTTTTAAATAAATATTATGATCTCTGGTGTCTTCCGTTTAAACACCAACCTCAGGGTAACTTTCATCATCGAGCCAGTGATCATCACAAGCTTGATCAGATTTATTTAATATATAACGACGTTTCCACCGTTTTGATCTCAGGACACCATCACAGTCTTCGATCTTGCCTGCTTTAGCTGCTTCAGCACAGTCTTCGATCGCGTCACCAGCTTCAGAGTCACTTAAGCAATCACTGTAGAAGGCATCGTCTTCACCGTGATTACCGTAAGAATTCGATATCGTTGATGTCGAAGTGTCTTCATCGTCTTCATGCTTCCTTTTTAGGAGTCCATAATTTTTACCAAGTATGGAGGGTCTACTGAATATGGGCTTGAATGTATTCTCACTTTACACGGTGTTGTTACTTCCATTAGTTTCAGTCTTCCCGAAGCCATCAACATTCTACAATTTATGTTCTTCGTCACGATCGGGTGAGCTAATACCATCACGCTCAGGACAAGGAAAATTATTGTCGTAATGCAGATCACTCTTCTTTATTCTAGTAGATCCATCGATGTCCTCTATGCCGTAAGTAGGCTTGGCTTTACATGTTCTATCATGTCTTTTTAAGCTGTCAATTCGTGTTAACAACCTGGTACACCGATTACAGCTCAACATTTTACGTAGTGGGTTTTTAACACAATCATTCTTCTCATGACGTCTAGCATTCCTTCTCATGACAAAATCCTTGCTACAGTACCTTCAGCAGCTGCCTTCCGATTCAGCTGCAGATAACAAACTATGATCCATGGTAACTTCTGTGACTAATGTTGGATGCAAATCTAAGAGTTTCAAATTGTAACCATTACTTAAATAGAAATTTTTAAATTTTTTCGTCAGCGAGAGTTAATTTATCTCATGCAAAGGTACTTGTTGGAAGTAGTTCTGCTTTTCAACAACAGATGACGTCACGTGTTGCTTGCAGGTAAATAATATTTATTTCTTTTATGCGGGATGCAGGATGCTCACTAACGATCGCAAAGGTAGGATGGCTTCGCTAGACTCCAAGGAGAAGGATGTTCGTCCTTCCTGTTAGTGCTTCTCAGATTTCTCAGAGCTTATTATTATTATTTGACTGAGTAATGATATTTTTTTTTTTTATTTCCACCTGATAAAAATATTGTAAGTGTAAGTAGCAGAAATTCATTAATTAAATGTAACATTGAATAAAATGACATGTCTCATTAAGTAAAAAATCCTTCATGCAGAGATATATTTCTCATCTGTAACCAGAAGCACACGGAGAAAACCACCATCATATTGACAAGAATAATCGGAAGCACACGGAGAAAACCACCACAAGTTTTCTTTGATATCATAAAATTAAAGAAAAAAAATTAATAAAATATTTAAAATTAAAACAAAAAAAAATACAAACCAAATTCTGGCTTGTACTAGAACTCTAACTTTGCACGACAATGAGAAGTTCACAAGCTTGCAAAATTGGCACAAAAAGTGGCCACCGTGACGTCACAATCCAAGATGGTGGTCTGGCGCATCACTCCTCAGCCAGAAGCCAGGCGCAAAAGCCCCTATTCTACTGTCGTTACGGGTTTTTTTTCGGATAGACTGAAACTGTGTAACTTGGGCGCCACCACGTGTAGGGGCACGTGGACCAGGCCGTAGACTCCTGGCTCGGGGGCGTGACGTGACCCGTGTGGGGACTAGGCTCGACTGCCCCTTGTGCAGTAGCACTAGTCCCACACGCCTCGGGACTCACACGGCTGCTCAGTGAAACTCGCAGAAGTCTAGGGATAGCTCTTTATTGACGTCGAGCGGCACAGGGAAACAAACGTTACATAAGTAATTACGTGAAAAGAGAGTTATTAACTGATACACTGAAATAACATGCCAACAGGAATATTACACCGGCTTAAAGACTGACCAGGTCACCTCGTGGCCTGGCCTCGAAAGTTCGTTACGTATTAAGAAATAAAATATCCAACTGTATTTAAATAATTACGTTAAGGAGCCATCCTCCCGGGGTAGACCTCGAAGAAAAGAAAGAGGTTTAAAAAATAATTATGGAGCGACGGATGTTACCAGATCAGTGAAACTAAAATTGAAGTCGACGAGGTGCGCGCAGGCCTTCTGCCCCGGGCGGCGAACGGAAGCTGACTGACGAGGCCACTGCATCATGGCCGACAGGAAGCGTTAAGTTCCCGTTATGTTACCAGGTATCCACCTGGTAACATATTAACATGACAAACCCTCTTAAACATTAAGCAAAAACTGACCACAGTGATTTACGATTATCAAACTTAACTTATTTTTAATTTATTCGTTAAAGTTCAAAAAAGTAGTTGCGGGTAGTTCCGGGGTTGCCCGCCTGAGGCGCTGCACCGTCCTTACTAACTACAACTAAAAACTTAAACACTTAGGAATTTAAAAATAGATGAAGATAAAAGGTTTACATTACAATGACTTATTATTTTAATTAAGTTTTTACGGGAAGGTGGCACTGAAGCTACTGCCTCTGCAGGGCCAAGGCTCACACGCACACACGCACACACTCGGCGGCGGGAGGTTTGAAACAGAGGGTGGAGGTGGGAGGAGAGGGGTGTCAACGGCGTGAGGCACATCGGGCTCAGGGGGAGGGCGTAGCCCCGGTCGACGTCACTACAATAATACTTTCACAGAAAATGCTTATTCATGCGCACAACCACAATTAATTTCTAATGGTCCTAGTTTTTCAGTTGGCAGTGATTTATTTCTGTTTATTTCATAAAGAGACTCGTTAATTTTCTCTAGGAATGCACATTTAAGTAAATTCTTCAAACAGAATGCAACAATAAACGAAATATTAGAAGAGCTACGAAAATTTCCAAAAAATTCATTAACTCAAGAAAGAGGGTATCTTAGTTAAAAATAAGCTTTTTTTACCGTCAATTCTTGCAGGTTCTACAATCGTATGGATTCATACTCTTTCCATATAATCGCCTTGTCATCTTTTAAATTCATTCTATTGATTAGATGTTCAAAACAATCTTCCTCTGTTCTTATTTGGAAAATCAGTGTTGTTTGAGCATATCCCTTACGTAGTTGCAGAAGAATTTCTACATCTTTAATTTCTCCTAATATTAAATAAAGTAACAAACCATGGTCATTCATCCTTTCAGTACCGGGACCTGATGGCGACTGACGCTCCATAGGAATCGACATCCATGCGTCAGCCGTACGTCAGACACACTACGTCGACGCGTGCATCAAACGCTGCATAGGAATCGCACCTTAAGTGGGACATGAGCTTTGCTCCTGGGAATGCAGTCGACTGTTACAAACACACCGCACCTGTTGAGCAGCTGTGTAAATAGAGAGTATCTAACCGGCGCACTTGAGGCTGCTATATATACAATAGTCTGACTGCGAGGCCGCAAGAGCGGTCCAACATGACAGCAACGCTCATGTGTGTGGCGTTATCATTTGCGTGTCTGGCACAGGTAAGTGCTCTCGGGTAGTAAACAGCAATCATATGCTCAGTTTCATTGAACCCTCGAACCAACTTCTAAAAATATATATTTTTTTTAAATATGCTTTAATATCTCGTTAAAAAGATAAGGAAACATGGATACTGAAATCTACAGCGACCGAGTTGAGAGAGACTTGGAGAAAGAGTCGGCCTAGGTTCATGACAAAGAATCTTCTCAGCACTGATCTGGAGTGATTTCAAAAAACCGCAGAGAAATAAATTTAAGGTGGTCCCTTACATAGTAAAGCAATAGACAAAGGAAATTTTTGAAACTAACCTTTAAAGAAAGTATTTGTTGCAACATCATATTATTAAATAAAACATAAAAAATAACATACATCTATTGCATTAATTTACGATTTAACTTATAACATTTGGTGATTGGTAGGACTGATATACATACAATTTCTATTAAGTACAAAAATAATTAAATATTCATGTGTAACATCTTAGATCTCAGTATACAACATTTGGTGGGAGTAATTTCGTGAGTGTGACGGAAATATGTAACAGGAAATAGGGAGAGGCACGCTCCATTCAATTTTTCGACGCGGCCTGCAGTTGGCGCTTGTGCTGCAGTGTGCCAGCGAGCGCAAACATTTCCACGGTGTTTAAAAAGAGAGACAGAGGTAAAGAAAGATAAAGAAATAATATACAGATGTTTATCGTTCGTTCCGCTAATAGGAGTATTGAACAACACAACACTTTGCCATGTGGGTATTATAATACGTTAAAAAAACGTAGTGAAATAATAATAGCAATATATATTGGCCGGAGCTGGCACAGGGTCCAGGGTGTGGAGCCCTGGAGCTGACCGCCATTTTGGATTGTGATGTCACGACGGCCATCTTGGATGAACTTGACCTTCAAAAATGACTAAAGAATGACTCAAAATGACTCAAAATCTCTTTAAATTTCCCAATTCCACTGGAAAAATTTCCGTTTTGAGAGAAAATTTCCCGTTTTTGTCCTAAAAAATTCAAAACTTCGGAATTCGAAAAACCTCAAAATACTTTTGCCTTAGAAAGAACCAAAATTCCCCGAGATGGCTTAAATACCCCAACAACAAGCCGCCCCTAAGCCACTGGTGAGGAGTTTTGACCTTGACCTCGACCATAAAATTCGAATTATTTAATTTTTAATCAAAAAGTTCGGAAAAAATAAAAAAATTGCTTACTTCAAATATTAGTTACTTAATTGATTTAGGTCCTCGGTTCGATTCCCGGCGAGAGTAAACCAGTAATTTATTTATAATACCTATATGAAAAAAATTCTCAATAAAAAGTAATAAAAAGGTCTTACGCCACACTCGACATTTTGAATAATGACACCACCGTTGCACTTTTCGTTACGGCCGCCATTTTCGATTTTAGAAACATTGCTTGATTCGTTACGCCCACCATTTTGGATGAGTATGACATAATCGTGGCACGGTTCGTTACCGACACCATCTTGGATTCTAGATCGTCGCAATTTTCGTTATGGCGTCATCTTGAAAATCCGTATTTATTATGCTAGAAATTTGACAAAAAATTATAAAGATTTTAATTAATAAATATTTAATAAAATTATATTTAAAAAATGTCACGGAGTCCTCAGTTCGAACCCGGTGAGGGGTGAGGTCAAAAATAAATGGCGACAGATCCTTCCTCCACAAAAACCGCCGGCAGACTGACCTCCTACCACTAATATATATATATATATTATCAGCTATTACGACATGTCCGCCATCTTGTTTTCGTCTGCTGGATGCCAACATCTTGTTTACGTTTACTAGAGTGCGCTACGTCATATTAGTTTAAGTTTTACCTACTAGAGTGCAGTAATAATTTATTATAACTGAGGCACCCACCCTCTTGAAATTGTGTAATTACTTAGCTAGAAATTAGGGAAAAATTCCAGAATTCATTAAATAAATCAGCAATTAATATACTGTTTGAATCGACGGATTCCTGTACTCGGTTTGATTCTCGGTCAGTGACAAGTGTAACTAAATATTAAATAAATTTTATATTCTGTTTACTATCACCTTTCGCGGAGTTTATTAATATTTCACTCTAATAAAAACAATTCATAACAATATACCTGTCCCCGACGAATAAAATACGTTGCCGACAAGCCTAACATGAAGGTCTAATTTTTTTCAATACTTATATTAACATCTAAACCGTTCATGTACAAAGCCATACTTATAGACCAATCGATTTCGGACCACGAGATCGGGTCAAAAAACAATGTCAGACGTATAGACCAGTCATTTCCGAACCTCATAACCTTCTTTGTCGACAGCTAAGATAACATATTTCGACCAGTCAAGACAAAGTCTTCGAACTGTCAGACCTAATGTATCATAAAATCAATTACAATCAATTAGACCAACGTAACATGTTTTATGCATACTAAAGGACCAAGAGGCATTAAAAAATATTTTATCAAGACCAAGTGGTTTTAAATTAGTAAATATTCAGAGTCACTACAGATTTTACTACGCACAATCATCGAAAAATAAGCTCAATCAAAAGCACGATCAACAAAAAGGAAGCACAATCGGAAGCACAATTATCGAAAGGAAGCACAATCGGAAGAACCATCAATAAAACGGCAGCACAATCAACGAAAAGGAAGCACATTTGGAAGCAAATCAACAAAAAGGACGCACATTTGGAAGCACAAAAAGACTTTTAGAGTTAAAAGACTGTTGGAGCCTAAGACCGCTGGAGCCAATGACCATTGGTGCCAATGACCGATGGAATCTATGATTGTTGGAGGTATTATATCCTATCGTAAATTGACGATCGCATCCCACTAATTTGAATGTTTTCACATTGCACATGCACGTCCTTTTCATTATATGCACTTCTTTTACTCGAATTTACGTTCAAAGGTGCGCCCTGTTCGTTAAATGTACATCCTTTTTTGTAGAATTTTCGTCTAAATGAACGACCTTTTCGTTAAATGCGTGTCCTGTGTATACATTTCGTGTCCTGTGCGTAAATTGCGCGTTGTTAATGTACATTGCATTGTCATTGCGTGGTCATGGAGTGTACATTGCGTGTCCAGTGCGTGTATTGTGTACACATTTATTTTGTCAAATTTGTTTCCAATTGTGCTTATTTTTAAATGTGGTTTTGACAAGTGTACCTATTATTCTAAATGAACCATGTTTTGATTGCATATTATTATTCGACAGGTTGCGTGTATATAATCGAGTCCCCAGACGGTAGGACTTTCAGTTTGTTACTGGCCGTGACGATGTAAGGATCGACTAGTTCGACTCATCTGTTGCATACGTCGCGTAATTACTGGTTCTTGTGAACTCGAAGGCATCTTTACCATCTTTAATGTCGAACTCGAAGGAGGTTGTACCATTGTCTACGGGAATCCTGACGTCAGCGACGACGATGTTGACGCAGATTCCGTTGGCAACGTCGACGACAACACTAGATGAGACTTAAAACAGTGGTGGTACCACCAACAGAAGAGAGCTTAATGCCTACAGTATTGGCTGCAGAGAAATCCACGATGAATAACATTTAAACGTTGATGGAGACACAATGAATGGTGATTCGTCAACAATTATCGTGCATCGATGCCGTTACTGTGACAAGAAGTTCTCAAACAACAGTAGTGCTCGACGTCATGAGAAGAGAGAATGTGCTACGAATCCTCCTCGCAAAATGTTTGGCTGTAACCAATATCGCAAGCAATTAAGAAGGCATTATAATTTAAAAAGACACTTGCAGACATGCAAAGGTCCTGTTGCACGTCAGAAAGTAAAGGTTTCTCTCCAACGACGATTAATTGATTCGTTTAAGAATACACCGGGAATTGGTACTTCTGCGGCAACATCATCTGGTTCAGGTCTGAAAGGGTCTTCTTCGTCAACTAGACATCCTTGTGGCTACTGCGATATGACGTTCGCATTTTCCCATGATGCACTAAGCCACGAGAGGAGTAAATGTGTAAATAATCCTTCTTATATGAAGTTTCGCTGCGATGAGTGCCATGTTTGGTTTACACGTATTGACAGTTTGTGAAGGCATGCGAAAAAATGTAAAGATGGAAGTCCACGTGCCAACTGATGATCTACTCGCAGACATTTTGACTCCTCGCTTTATATTGGAGACTCGTATGCGTACGAGCACAAAAACAGATGTCGACTTACGGACATGAATATAATATTTTGACTGTTCGGTGCATTACAGATAAATGATAACGGACATTTCGTGGAATGTTCAAAGACTACTTTTATCTAAATGCTGTTAGTGAGTCGAAAGGCATTTGAACTTTTCTTGTGGATATCAAGCAAAACATTATCAATCTGCTTACTGATGAAGTACCTACATACGGATTTTTAAAATATAACTTTTGGTTGGACTGTTTACATGACAAACCTTATCCCTTCGTGGTCAAAGTGAATAAATGCGCATTTAAGACAGTCAATACTCCTATTTACAATTCCGACGATGTGAAGCAGTGTGTTGCACATGGTATCGAGGAACTCTGTCCCAAAGAAAAAGACTACGTAGGCAAAGTACCTGGCTGGTCTCTGTCTTCAATAAACCATTTGGAGCTAAGAATTAATCAGTTCAAGCCAATGCAGAACAAAATGTTTAATTAATGGTTAACTTTAGCTGGTGTTCCTGTAGTAGGAAAGGATCTATGTAATAAATTTATTTTTAAAATAAAGATTTTTTTTTCGAACCTGTCGTTTTTATGTTACATTGATGTGATATTTTAATTAAATTTATTTTTTGCATTGACGAAGGCTGTAACTGAGTAGGTACTGTAGTAGAACTTTTTAATCAGTATATTAATTGCATATTTTTTTTAATGTTATTTAAATTTTTCTAGAACTTCTAGCTAAATAATTACGAATTTTCAAGATCGTGGCCATATCGGCTTATTGGAGGCTGGTATATGAGAACTTAATCCTCTTTCATGATTTTGAAAATGATTTATTGAATAAGAATATTTTTACATACAATAATTTTTTTTTTGCATTCGCCAAGGATTGAAAAAATGACAGGAATCCATCGATTCTATCAGTAAAATATTTGCAGATTTTAAAATGATTTTTGGAATTCATCCCGAATTTATAGTTAAATAATTATAATTTTCCATGATGGCACACAAATTTCAAGATGGCGTGTGCCACAGTATTAATTAATAAATAATTACTGCTCTATAGTGGGTAAAAAAAATAATATGGCAGTAGCGCACTCTAGCAGACGAAAACAAGATGGAGGACGTGATGTCATACCAGCTGGCAGTATATATACCTTAGCATTAGTGGTGGGAGGTCAGTCTGCCGGAGGCTTCTGTGGAGGAAGGATATGTTGCCATTTTTATTTGTGTCCTCGCCGGATTCCAACCGAGGACTCCATGACAGTGCATTTTTAAAATAATAATTTATTAAATTTTTATTATTATTTTTTATGATTTGTAATTTTTTTCCAAAATTCTTGCATTAAAAATTTGGTATTTTAAGATGGCGAACGTAATAATATTTGTAATGGCGTTTTAAAATTTTTATTAAAATTTAATTAATTAAGTTTTAATAAATTTTAACATTTTCCCCGATTTTCTAGCATAAAAATTAGTTTTTCGAGATGGCAATTTTAACCAAAATTGCAACAATTACATCTTAATACAAGATGGCGGCCATGGCATCCTAATTGTTAAGGTCTTGTCTTGGAGGTTTAGGGAGGCTATGGATTCTTAAGCCTCATTTAGGATTGTTGAAGCCAATGGCATTTTTGAGGACTAAATCGGGAATTTTTTTTAAAAACATGCATTTTTCACTCCAAAAAGATAATTTTTTTTTTTTTTAAAATTTTTGGAGGATTTTTGGCAGGATGTTTTTCCAACAAAACTTGACAATTTTGCATATTTTGGGTTAATATTGGGCAATTTTTGGCAAATCTTGAAGGTCAAGTTCAAGGACAAGGTCAAAGGTCAAAGGTCAAGGACATACACGATGGCCGCCGTGACGTCAAAATCCAAGATGGCGGTCGGCACCAGGCACCTCGCGCTGGCGCCAGTCACTAGACATACATTTTTATACTACTCATTCCTAAAAATTATTTGTATAGATTGAGTATTAATAAAAAGTTCTGTAATTGATTCTATGACGTTTTAAATTTTTTTAGTTTCAGTACTTTTTTGACATGTTATTTAATCCTTTTATAATTTTCACATAAGAAAACAACGAACTAATTATGAAATAAATCATATCCGTAGTAATTTTCTGAAACGAAAAGATATTGTTTATAACTTTTTTTAATTATCAGGGTGTTAGATTATACACACCATAGAAACACTCGCTAACAATATTAATACAAAATATGCCACAAATAGGATATAAACCAATTTTAAATTAAAAAAATCAATAATCAATTTTCTGAAAGAGTAAGTAGGATGTAATTTCTAGTTAACATATGTTAAAATGTTATAGCAATATTAAGTATGTATATTTTTTGCGGTTTGTTTAGAAATATTAGTTTAAAAAAATTACGATCGTGGTTTATTCAGTATACAGTCGCTAGAGAGTTCTATGGGCTTCTAAACTGCTTCGCTGCTAACGCAATTTAAGGTTAGATGACAGTGTTTTGTGTTTACTTTATGCCTTCTCAAGGTCTGCTAGCACAAGAAAAATACATTACTTTGCAGATTAAACATTGCCTCACTGTTATCGAAACTTCAGGCTAGGTGACGAAATGATGTATTGACAGTTAAGGCCTCCTTAAGATCTGCTAGCACATGCAACATATATTAACTGGCTGCTTAAACACTGACTCGCAAAAATCGTACTTTTAGGGTAGGTGACAATGTAATGTGTTGATTGTATAGCCTCCTTAAGGTAGGATTGCTCATGCAATATCTATTACCTGGCTGCTTAAAACTTGCCATGCTGCTGTCGCCATTTCAGGCTATGTGAAGTGTTGACTGTTAATGCCTTCTCAAAGTCTGCTATTACATGACACATCCATTACTGGCTGCTTAAATACATTCTCACTACTATCGCAATTTCATTCTAAGTGACGACAAGGTTTGTGGATTGTTATGGCCTTATAAAGGGCTAGTATTTCCTGCACATCCATTAAAATGGTTGCTTAAACACTGCCTCACTGCTAATGTACTTTGAGGCTAGGTGACGATGTGGTGTATTGAACATTATGGCCTCCTCAATGTCTGTTATCACATGCAGAATCAATTACCTGGCACCTAAAACACTTCCTCGCTGCTATCGCAATTTCAGGAGGTTATGACGTGATTTTAGACTGTTATGGCCTATTTAAGTTATGGTAATAAATGCAACATCCATTAAATGCCTGCTTAAAAATTACTTCCTTGTTATTGCACTTCCAGGTTAAGTGACGTGTAATGTATTGACTTTTATGGACTCCTCAAAGTCTGCTATAAAAAAATCCATCATTATTATCTGGACTTTTAAACACTGCCTCACTCCTATCGCACACACAGGCTAGGTGATGGTGAGAAATACTAACTGTTATTGCATCATAAAGTTCTGCTAACACATGCAAAAACTATTACCTGGTAGCTTTAACACATCCTTGAAGCAATTAAATGTCAGGCTACGTGACAATGTGATGTGTTGACAGTTATGGACTCCTCAAAGTCTGATAGAAAAAGCCATAACTAATTACCTGAACTCTTAAACACTGTCTCACTCCTATCGCACATTTCGTTTAGGTGATGGTGTAAAATATTAACTGTTACTGCATTATCAAAGTCTGCTAGCACATGCAAAAACACATCTTCGCTGCAATTAACTTCCAGACTAAGTGACAATATGATGTGTTGATTGTTAATGTCTTCTCAAAGTCTGCTATTACATGACACAAACATTACCTGGCTACTTAATAACTGCCTCTTTGCTATCAAACTTTAAGGTTATGCCATATGAAGATCTGCTATACAATGCTACATCTATTACCTGGTTGCTTAAACACTGCCTCGCTGCTATCGCCTTTTTAGGCTAGGTGACCATGTGATGTGATGACAGTTATGTCCCTTAATGTCTGCTAGCACTTGCAACACCCATTACCAGATTACCAAAAATTAACTTTCTGCTTTCACACTTCAATTCTGGGTGAAGATGGGATGTGTGACTATTATGGCCTTCTGAAAGTCACATGCAACAACCATTACCTGGCTGCTTAGAAACAGTCTTCCTGTTATCGCACTTTCTGGCCAGGTGACGATGTAATGGGTTAACTGTTATGGCCTCCTCGAGGTCTGCAAGCACATACAACATCCAATGCCTGGCTCCTTAAAACTGCCTTCTTGCTATCGCACTTTCACGACTGGTACATTGTGATATGTTGACTTTTATGGTTTTCTACAGGGCTGTTAAAAATTAAACATTAATTACCTGGCTGCTTAAACACTGCCTCGCTGCAATCGCAAGTTCAGGCTAATTTCCAGTGTTATTTGTCGACATTATGGTCTGCTCAAGGTCTGGTTGCTCATGCAACATTCATTACCTGGTTGCTTAAAAACAGTCTCTCTGCTATTGCACTTTCAGGTTATGTGATGATGTAATGTGTTACTTATATTTTTTCTCAAAATCTCCTACCACATTAGACTTTCATTACCCTACTGCTGAAACACAGCTTCGTTTCTATCGCATTTTCAGGGTAGGTGATGATGTAATATGTTGACAGTCATTGTCTCTTTAATGTCTGCTAGCATATGCAACATCCAGTACCTGACTACCAAATCACTTCCTATATGCTATCGCACTTACAGGCTAGGTGATATTGTGATGTGTTCACAATTGTGGCCTTCTTAAGGTATGCTAACAAATGCATATTCGATTTCTTGGCTGTTTGAACATAGTCTTCCTGCTATTGCAATTTCAGGGTTGGAAACAATGTGTTGGGTTCACTATTATGGAATTCTCAAGGGTTTTTGCACATGCAACATCCATAATCTTGCTGCTTAAAATATTTTCACTGCTAACATAATTTCAGACTAGATGAGGTTTTGATGTTTGACATTTAAAGCCTCCTAAATGTCTGCTAGTATGTTCAACATCTATTACAAAGTTGCTTAAACACTATTTCGCTGCCTTCACACTTTCTGGGAAGGTGATTATATAATGTGTTGTCTGTTGTGACCCCCTCAAGGTCTGCTAGCACATGCAACATCAAACATTTCTCAACATTTCCTACCACATAAGACATTCATTACCCTACTGCTGAAACACAGATTCGATTATATTGCACTTTCAGGCAAGGTGACGATGTGATATGTTGACTGTTATGAACTCCTTAAGGGCTGGTACACATAAAATAAAAATTACCTGGCTGCTTAAACATTGCCTTGCTGCTATTACACTTTCAGGCTACGTGGAGATGTAATTTGTTTACACCTATGGTCTCCTCCAGGCTTGCTAGCACATTAAAGATCCATTAATTGGCTACTCAAGCACTGACTAGCTGCTATTACACTTTCATGTTAGGTAACGATATATGTTTTGATTGCTATGGACTCCTCAAAATCTGCTAGCATATACAACATCCTTTACCTGGTTGCTTAAACACTTGCTCATTTCAATTGGTGACGATGTGATATTTTAACTATTATGGTCTCCTCAAGGTCTTCTAACTCAAAAATCATCAATTACATGGATGCTAAATATTGACATACTGCCATTGCAATTGCAGACGTGGTGTTGATGATATGTATTGACTGTTATGGCCTGCTATATGTCTGTTTGCTTATGCAACATACATTAGATGGCTTCTTAAACATTGCATCGCTGCTAGTGAACTTTCAGGCTAGGTGACGAGATGATTTGTTGACTGTAATTGCCTTCTCAAGGTCTCCTAGCACATGCAACTTCCATTACATGGCTTTGTAATTAATTCAACTCTGATATCGTACTTTCAGGCTAGGTGCACATTCCAATACTTGGCTGCCTAAAACCATGCTTGTTGCTACCACAATTTTAGGCTAGGTGATAATGTGATATGTTGATTGTAAAAACCTTTTAAAGACTGCTATTACATGACACATTCATTACCTAGCTGCTTAATCACTGACTCGCTGCTATCGCACTTTCTGGTTAGGTGATTATGAGATGTGTATACTGTTATAGCCTTCTGAATATCTGCTATTACATGCAACCTCCATTACCTGGTTGCCTAAACACTGCTTCCTGCTATCACACTTTCATGATAGGTGATGTAATATTGCTTAATTTAAGGTATCCATGTACATTAAGCATTCTATACCTGGCTTCATAACACTGTCTGGCTGCTATAGCAATTTCATGCAAGGAGATGATGTATTTTCGATTGGTATGGCCTCCCCATTGACTGCAAGCACATGCAACATCCAATATATTGCTTCTTAAACATTTTATCCCTGATATTGCACTTTCATGCTTGGTGACTATGTGATTTGATGAATTTTATGTCCTTTTTAAGGTCTTAAAATATATGCAACATTCATTATCGGCCTGCTTTAACAGCACCATGCTACTACAACACTTTCTGGCTAGGTGAAAATGTAATGTGTTAACTGTTGTAGTCTCCTCAAAGTTAGCTAGCACATGCATTATCCAATGTCTGGCTCCTTAAAATTGATTCTTGCTACCCACTTTCAGGCCAGGTAAAATGTGATGTGTTAACTAATATGGATTTCTACAGGGCTGTTACACAACAAACATTCGTTACCAGGCTGCTTGAAACCTAACTCGTTTCTATCACTTTTTCAGACACGGTGGAGATCTGATGTGTTATCATTTTTGGCCTTCTCAAGTCCTACAAACACAAGCAGCACCCATTATTTGGTCGCCTAAACACTGCCTTGCTGCTATCGCAATCTCATTCTAGTTGACGAAGTGATTAGTAAACTGAAGGTATCCTATAACATGCAAAATCCATTACAAACTGCCTCACTGCTATTGTAATGTTAAACTAGGGGATGATGTGATATGTTGACTGTTAATGGCATCTCTGATTCTGCTATGACACATCCATTAACTGGCTTCTTAAAAAATGTCTCGCTGCTGTCGCACTTTCAGGCTTTGTGCCAATGTTTTTGGTCGAATGTTATGGCTTCTACAAGGTGTGCTTGCCCATGCAACATCAATTATCTGGCTGCATAAACACCGACTCGCTGCTATTCAGGTTAGGTAACGAAGTGATGTGGTAATTTTATTTTTCTCAAGTTTTACTATCACATTAGACTTTTATTACCTTGCTGCTTAAACACATCCTCATTTCTATCGCATTATTAGGGTAAGTGAATATGTGATATGTTGACAGTTATGGTCTCATTAATGTCTTCTAGCACTTGCAACATCCAGTACTTGACTACCAAAAATTGCCTCTATGCTATCGAACCTTCAGGCTAGATGATATTGTGAAGTGTTGACTATTATGGCCTTCTCAATGTTTGCTAACTTGTGCATATTCCATATCCTGGCTACTTAAACATGGTCTCCCTGCTTTCATAATTTCAGGCTGGAAAACAATGTGATAGGTTGACTGTTATGGACTCTTCATTACCTGGCTGCCAAAAGACTTCACTGCTATCATAATCTCAGGCTAGGTGGAGATGTGATGTGTTCACATTTATGGCACTATCCAGGCTTGCTAGCACATAAAATATCCATTAATTAATTACTCAAACACTACCCTTTAGCTATTAAACTTTCAGGTTAGGTGAGGATAGTTTGTTTTATTGTTATGTACTCCTCAAGATCTGCTAGCACATACAACATCCAATACCTGGCTCCTTGAACAGTGCCTCACTGCTATCACACTTTCTGGGTAGATATCAATGCGATGTGTTGAATGTTGTGGATTCCTAAAGGGTTGTTACATATAAAACATCAATTACTTGGCTGCTTAAACACTTCTTCGCTTCCATCATACTTTCAGGCTTGGTGACGATGTGATGATTTTTATGGCCTATGATATGTGATTTTTATGGCCTTTTGCATGTCTGCTATTACATGTATCATTCATTATCTGGCTGCTTGAACACTGCCTTGCTGCTATCGCACTCTCATGCTATGTGACAATGTAATGTGTTGATTGTTATGACCTCTTACAAGTCTACCTGCGCAAGCAACATTCATATCTGGCTGCTTAAACACTGGTTCGCTGCTATTTAACTTTCAGGCTGGGTGATGATGTGAATTGTTTATTGTTACTGTCGAGCCGTTAAAAAGAAAACTTATATGACAGCTATAACATTAGCAGACAAAAACAAGATAACATATCAATGTCCACCAAGACATAATAAGATGGAAATAATATATTCCTTGATACTAGTGTTGGTGATCAGTATTTTGTTAACCTTTGTGGAGGAAGGATCCTTGGCAATAGTATATTTGATATGGTTTGGTCACATGTTATTCTTATGGGACTACTGCTTGATAGCTTGATGACTAGCTGGCTTGCCAATCGTGTGGAATTTTCCATGTACGGCTTTTTCCGTTGCTCTTTTACCTCTATAGCCATTTTTGACGACTCCACATTCGTCATATTGGATTCCACAATTTTTTTGAAAATCTGAAATTATTTAGCTAGAAATTCGAAAAATATTCTAAAAAACATCAAAAAATTAATTATTAAAATAATTATTCATTCAATTAATTTCTGTCCTTGGTTCAATACTGGCTCGATGCAACAATTGTAATTTAATGTAAAAATATATATTTTAAAAATAAAATGTGAAAAAATCCCAAAAGAAATAAATTCTTCGTCTACCAGTCTCCAATTAATTCGATCGATTCTGGTCCTTGGTTCGATCATTGATTGATACTAAAAAAAAAAAAGAAAAATTATGAAAAAAAAAATTAATTATAAAAAGTTGAGACAAATACTAAAGACCATTAAAATTCCTCACCCACTAGCTGCTAAAAAGCTGCCAATTATATCTGGGCCACCATCTTGTTTTCAGTAATCGATTAAAGAAGCGCTAGTATCATGTAGTAAACACATAATCTGCTAGAGTGCATTTTCGCCATAGTAGTTTAATTTTTACCTGCTAGAGTATCAATATACAAAACTGCCATGTCATCCGCTATATTGTCGGCCATCGTGGCCACCATCATGAAAATCCTTAGTTATTAAGCTAGAATTCCTAAATTCATCAAGAAAATCACTTATTAAAAATGATGATTGATTCGATCGATAATCTTAAGGTACGCCCAGTCGGTGGCGAGGCATGTCTATTCAGTGGTCAGTTACGTTCGTGCAGTAGGTGGCAGACACATCCAGTTGGTAGCTAGGCATGTAATCGGCCGCCAGGTACATTCAGTTTGTGGCTGACATGTCCAGTCAGCGACAATTCAAGTCCTGTTGTTGGCTAGACACATCAAGTGTGTGGCAAGGTTCATCCAGTTGGTGGCCTGGCAAGTCTAATCAGTGACTAGGAACGCACATCTAGTAGGAAGCAAGACGCATTCAGTTGCTGGTCAGGCATGTCAATTCAGGGTCAGGCATGTATTTAGCAGACAGACACATTCAGTTTGTTGGTTAGACATGCCCAGTTGGTGGTTAGGCACTTTCAGTTTTTGGTCAGAAACAGTTTGGACAGACACATCAGTCGGTCGGTCAGGATAAAACCTCAAGTTGTTGGTGAGATACATCCAGTAGGTGGCTAGGCACATCTATTAAGTGGCCAGAAACGCAAGTCCAGTAGGTGGCAAGCCATGTTTAAGCATGTCTATTCAGTGGCCAGGCACATAATCAGTGACCAGCCATGTCTTGATGTAAGCTATGCATGTCAGTGCTTGGCCAGGCACACACGTCCAATCGGTTGTTCAGGCTAACACGCCCAGTTGATAGCAAGGCACGCCAAGTAGGTGGCCAGAAACATCTATGCAGTAGCCAGGAACTCATGTACAGCATGTGACCAGACCATATACAATTGGTAGCCAGGTGCATCCAGTAGGTGGTCTGAAACATAAAGTCAGTAGCCAAAAGGTATTTTTTCTACGATACTCAGCGAACATTTAAAATAGGTTATGAAAGATTTCATAGATTTCATAGATATATTTAATCGATACTCGGAGAAAAAATTTAAATTGTAATGTTCAATTTCAGACGTATAGACCAAGCTCTTCGAACCACGAGGCAAATCATATCCTGAGTACAGACTTGTCGATAATCATTCGTCAAAAAAAATAACATTTGGAAGCATATTAAAAAAGCACATTTGGAAGCATATTAAAAAACACATTTAAAAGGAAGCAATTTTAGTGGAAAAGACGGAGCTTTGGACGAAAATTCAACTCAGTAGGATATGATCTCATCGCAAGAATACGATCTCTTCATAAGGATACGATCTGGTCACAAGCATACAATATCGTTAAAGGGATATGATCACATCGTAAGGATACGATCTCTTCACAGGGATACGATCGGGTCATAAAGATAATTTTTCATCGTAGGGATACGATCTCATCGCAGGTTGTCGATCTGATCGCAAGTTGTGGTGGAATAAAATGCCTCCAACAGGCTTTGACTCCAACAATCTTTAGCTCCAAATGCCATTAGCTCCATTAGTCTTTGGCGAAAGTCACTGACTCCAACAGTCTTTGGCTACAAAAGTCATTGGATCTAGCTGTTTTAGACATAACTTCTCCAACAACATTTGGCTACAAGACTACAAGACTATGAAGCAACAAGACTATGAGACTACTAGTCTACGAGGCTCCAACTAGCTACGAGCCTATGTGGCTACATAACAACGAGACTACAAGACTACATGGCAACAGGCTACAATGCAATTTGGCTACGAAGCTTCAAGACTACAAGAATATGAGGCTACAAGACTACGAGGCTACAGGACTAAAAGTCTATGAGGCAACATGATTATGAAACTACATTTCTACGAGGCTCCAACTAGCTACGAGACTGCGTGGCTATGAAGTTACGAGGCTACGAGGCTACATTACAACAGGCTCAGAGATTACAGGGCTACGAGACTACAATATGGCAACTGGCTACAAAAGCTCCATTCAGAAGCGAGACTTAATTGATCTCATGCAAATAACTTGTTTCAAGTAGTACCGTTTCTTCCAACAGTTGATGCCACATGCTGTGCGATGCGGGATGCTCACTCACGATTGCAAGAGGAGGGCTTCGCTAGACATCATGAAGAAGTAAGTTTGTAATGCACAATAGTGTTTCTCAGCTGTCTCGAGATATAGTAATCGCCTGAGTAATAAGCCTTTCATTGCCGAAAATTTTTTGAAAGTGAGAATGTTCAATCCTTGTTGGATAATTTTCTGTTTAAAATATAGAGGAAGATTTTGATGATTTATCAAGAACAATCAGCATGGTTCCAAATGCTGTAACGTCTACATTGCCATATGTGTGTGGGGTACTGTGACATTTCGTTCATTAAAAACAACAATGCTCAAATTCACGAGAAAGGAAACTGTACAAAGAGTCCTTTGCATAAAATTCCAGGTTTTAGCAAGTTACGGCTTTAAGTTTGGACGAAATAATATTTGTTTAAGAACTTGAAAACCTGAGAAGGTTCACTTTTTTCGTCTAATGAGAAAATGTCAGTGTTTGATCCGAATGAATGTGGAACTGGTATAAATCATCTGACATTGATATCTGCATTGCCTGCATTGAAAGTTTATGAGACTCCATGGCCAAAGAAACGGAAACAAGATATTGTACTACACGGAGAAAATTATGACACGATTCCTTCGATGAGTCATAAAGTATTTGACCTTTCAACAGAGGAATTCTGATAGATTGCCTTTGCGCAGGTTGAAGTATTACATAATAATACTGGAAACCACGACAAAATATTCAACTTTACAGAAAATGAGAACAATACAGACGAATTAGAATCTATCAAGACAGAATATTGTGACAAAGTGCTGAGACCAAAACGATGGAAACGATGCATTCAAAAAAAATTATTCCAATCAAGTTTGTGATAACTGGGACAATGACATTAGAGACTTTGAGGTTAGGGTTAGAGTGGATATGGCTTCAGAAGTCTAAAAAGTAATTATAATAAAAATGCAAGTAAATGACAGCAGGAGACGATATTGATTATATGACATTGGAAGATCGTAACATTTGTTGATCATCTGAGACTGCTGCTGGCTACACTTAGTGCAGGAAACTATTTGCGCGATAATGAAGTATCCCTACATATATAATCATATTCTACTTATTATATCGTATACCTTTCATGGGATTGTCTCCTACTGTTGAGATCGTATCCATTTAATTAGATACTGATGGTATCATATGATACTGATGTTAGTGTATCCTACTTATGGAATCGTATAACTACTGATGGAATCGTATACTACTGAGGAGATCGTATCCCTTTCATGGGATCGAATCGTACTGATGGAATTTTATCCTACTGATGAGAACATATCCCTTTGATGGGATCATATCCTACTGATGATACTGTGAGTGTAAAAACAATTGCATGAGAAGGCGATTGTCATTTGAGGTGTCGGAGCAGTTGCCAGCCTATTATGTGAGACATGATCCAATAGGAACACTGAATTGTTGCATGGATGCGAATACATAGTATATCTGTGCCTAGGACAAATCGCTACATCTTCATAGTACCAGTGGTCTCAAAAAAGTGAACTTTGTTGAGAGTCCTCATCCCAACACCCAAGGAGTTATCTGGTGAAGTGGAAAATCCTCACAGCGACAACAGCAGTAGGGGTGGAAACTTCATCGGGGGTTATCACTTCCAGGCCCTAAGGCCATGTATCCCAAATGCTTGCAGACCAATGCGAGATCTGCAAGGCGAAATGGTAGAGGCTGGACTGGGTAGTGACTTCTGTCTTGGCGCGTGACATGACTGGACTGTAAAAGCTGTAAACTCCGGGAAGCCGGAGTTGGTAGGATATTCTGTGGGTATCTAGTCCCTGTGTATGCGGACCGGGATAGTTATTCCATTGACTTATGGGTCAACAAGCTGGAGAAGCCCCAAGTGCCATGAAAATTTAGGCAGTAGTGTGGGACAGCCAATTGATAGCCCACTCCAGGTGGTCTGGATGATTCACGTTGTGTGGCATTAATTTCGTACTGGCATTCCGATCCACGGTGTCGTCCATAGTCGGCTACTCTGGTGGAGTTAAGTGGTTGCTCGGAGCTTTACGAGCAAGCCCTAGTATTCCCCTGTCCGAAATTGGTGGACACGTGAGCAGCATTAATTTGCTCCGGCACTAGCCTGGAGAGCTAGTAAACTTTTGGATAGGTACCTCGGTCGGATCACTGGCTTTCTGTAAGTCCTTATTTGCAAACTAGTGGGGATTTGCAGAATGTGATAGGCTCGGATAGGCGCCTGTCGGTAACTCTCTGGGGCTCTTGCCACTGAGGAAGCTGTTGGTTTGCTGAAGGTTGTTGATGTAGTGGTGCTGATGCTGGGATGGGTTCCTCAGCTTCTCGACATAGCCTTCCCCGATGCCTCTGAGTCCCAATGTAACTGCGTATCCATTTCCCTCGTTATATGTGGCCGCACACTGTTCTGTTGTATCTGCCATTAAGGGAGTATATACCAGCCCACAAGGGTCAAGGAACATGCATGTAATCAATGAGCAGAGCAAAAGCTTTAATGGGATTATGATACTGTATCCCTTTGATGGGATCGTAACCTACTAATGAGATTGTATCCGTTTGATGGGATCATATCCCTAGTGGTAATATCGTATCTTACAGATGGTATTGTATCCTCCTGATGAGATCGTATCCCTTTGATAAGATCATATTCTACTATATACTGTCGATCGGGTACTGCTTATGTGAACCTAACACTTTGATGGGCCCGAATGCTTACTGATGAGATCGTATTCTACTGATTGTATTATATCATACTGATGGGATCGAATCTTCCTGATGGAATCGTATACCTACTGATGGTATCACGTCCCTACTGATAGGATCGTATCCTATTCATGAAACTTATTTCTTTGATAAGTTTGTTTCGTACTGATTAGATTATATCTTACCATATACTTTCCATCATAAACTACTGATAGGATCGTATCCTACTAATGAGATCGTGTAATTGTGTTGGGATCGTATTCTTTTCTTGATATCGTGTCGGATCGAGTATAATAATATTGTACAAATGTTCGTCATTTTAGTTAAATGTACATAGTCAAGTCTGTAGCCAGAACTGAATATTTAATGGTTTGAATCCTCTTGGTATTTTAGTAAGAATAAAACATATTTTCAGGATTTCTTGGGCCTACAGAAAGCATAAAAAATGTTTGGTTAGTTTTTCTAGTGGCTTGTTATAAGTTGTATACATACTGTGTTTATGATAATTCAGAGACTCGTGTATTACTTGTATGATATATGTAATATTTTTTGAACGTTATAAGAGATATCGCCAAAGGCTCATGGTTGGAATACATTTGGTCTATATACCTGTCATTGGACATGACCTGTTTGAAAGGTTTGCCAATATCTAAAAAGGCCTTCTTAGTAGGCATAGTGATAGCGAGTAACATTTTTATTCCATTGGACAGTTGGTTATTATAGAATTCTTGCTCATTGTAAACTTGCGAAATGTCATGGGAAAAATAATCTAAACAATTTTTTAAGCTATAATTACTCTTAGCACTGAATAGCAATCAAAGTAAAGAAGATAATCGAGCTAATAATTCAGTAAATTAATGGTTAATTGTTTTGATTATTTATGATTTTCTCCGAATTTATAGGTTAATAAATACAGATTCTTAATCTGGCATATATTATATCACCAGTTACTTAATGGAGGAGGGTAGTTTAGGTATTTATGCCACTTTGAGGTTTTTTTATTATATTTTATTCAAAAGTATTTTTAACCTAAATAAAAATATTTCGCTTTGTCCACGGACCAAACCAAGGACTAAAACAAATCGAATCAATTAATAAATTCTATATAATTTTTTCATTAATTTTGTAATTTTTTCCCGAATTTTAAGTTAATAATTACAGTTTTTTTTAAAGATGGCAAACAAAATGACAGACAACACATCGAATGACATGGTAGTAAATAATAACTTCACTCTAACGGGTAAAAATTAAACCAATATAGCTGTAGTGCCCTCTAGCAGATGATGATTGTACTATGTGACCATAGCGGTCCTCAGGAAAGTATTGCAAATAAGATAGCGGTAGTGCTCCCTAACAGTCAGTGTGTACTATATACAAGCACTCCTAATGGCAAGTATTAAAAAAGATGGCAGCAATATCCTCTCGCAGGTAATGCTAAAAACACTCCCAATTAAAAAAAATTACAATTCTGAAAATGTGATTTTTTAAAACCTTATTTAATTCTTGATCTGGTAAAAGTCTTGACGGCCGTGCAGTCAAAGCTGTATGTTTTCCGACCCAGATGTCACAACGATCGTTTTTCGAATCACCTCACTTCTAAAGTATTTTCTATAAAAAATTAATTTTATATTTAGATAAGGACTATAACAAAATTTGTAGATAATGGAACATCGACATTATGTGCATGAAATTGATCGATGCTGGCACTCTCTAGTGACAAACAGCAGAAACAAATATGGCAGTTGCCAAGATGAAGACTCCAGCAGAACAAAAAACAAGATGGTGGTAGTGACATAATCCATATAAGCGACTTCTATCAGAAGCAAACAAAATGACGCCTGTGATAGCAGAATCGAAAATAGTAGCTGTGCCGACAATCAAACAGGCAGCTTCCAAAAGACAAAAAATATGGTGACTGACATCAAAATTTAAAATTATGGACGTGATGTTAAAATGTAAGATGGCGGACATAATGAAAATCTTAATGTTGACATAATTTTGAAATGACTGAAAACAAAATGGCGAAATATTATATAATTCGAAATCGCTTACATGAGATCATAATCCAAATGGCGGAATCCAAGATGGCAGAATAACTAAATGGATGATACAAAATGGCAGCAGGTTCAAGGTCATCCAAATTGCTGCCGTAATGTCAGATGGTGTTCGGTCACTGACTCCATCCACAATCCACACCCAGGACCCATTTCCCAGACCGACATTAACATACTACTTATATGTGGATTGTGGACACACACACACATATATATAAAATATATATTAATATATTGACATTGCATACATTATGTATTATTTAGGATAAGTGAGATTAGGTGAGACTACAAGCTTCGCCTATATCAAAAGCATAATGATAAATAAAACCTCAAAGGCTTAGTATTAAAAATATCATTAAAGCAATTATAGATGAAATGTTAAAAACTTTGATACCTATGACAATCAGATAAGTGGAATGATCGAGGTGAATAGTTCTAAGCCCGAACCCAGTGACAAAGATTAATGTCGAAGCTATACATTATGTCCGCCAGCTGCTTGACCCACATATCTTTTCTATTTTACAGTAATTTTTTTCTTCCTATAGCATTATTTTCAGGATTTCTGAAAGCATGACAATTTCGACAAAAAGCCATAGTAGTGGATTCTGGCAGGATGATTTAATAAAAGAGGACGTATGTCATGCTCAGTAATTCAAAATATTTTCTTAACAGCTTCAGGATAGAGTTCGTATCTGAAATTTATTCACTGGGTATTGAAAATTATTTGCTGGAAGGTTCTTATGAGAGGCGAAGATATTATTAATGTTTGACCTTTCAATTTTTTTTTTATTGAGTGTGAAGGCTTCCATGAGCTTCATAGGAAAGTGTCAGCAGGTGAAATACTTTCACGAGAACCTTCAACCGCGTGTAACACAATCCTTAAAAAATATGATAATACTATGAGCTGAGTAAACAGTGTTCAAATGCGTGATCCAATTAATAATAGCCAAGGATAGTCTTATTTCGTTTTAATCGTGGGCAATACCCTCATGTAAGATCCTCATACAATTAATTACACAAACCTTTTAAATTGAAATTAATACTGATTAATTACAAAGGGATACAGAGACAATTATATAAACTTAAGTAAGTATCCCATAGAACAAGAACACTAGTACAATTGTCACGGCAAAATACGTGAACGTATTTTCAATATGACAAATACTTTAGTATTTACATTAGACAAATAGTATTGGATAATATTGGATAGTAAAGAATAATCTCTCGTTAAATTAACGTCAATAAGTGCAAAAGAGTGACAACCCTCAATCTCCGCAGCGACCGAGAATTACGTTAATACAGACAAATGCCTCATTAGACATTACAAGACCCGTAAATGTTAATGCGGGCATCCGCGGCCTAACATACACTAGGCAAATAACTTAATTCAAATGCATAAGATATCAAGAGAAAACCCACAATATGTAACAATTTATCACTACGTGATTACATACATTACGCAAAAGCGAAACACAAGCCCTAAACACGAGTAACGACATGACGGGGAGAAACGTCAGACAAAGCACGAATAGCAATGCAAGCTATTAATGAAAAAACGAAAAGGGTAATAATGCCAAAAGTAATTTCAAAGGTGACGGCCGAATAAACAATTTAAAATACTTTAGAGTTTAGCTGTTAAAAGTTACATGAATGTAAGGGTCACCACCTTACAAGCACTTACATGAAGTCTCCCCGCTGTCACACTCACTACATTTAACTAACTGACCTACATACTGAATTCAGTAAATACCAGCACCGGCTGGCTATAACAACCTATCTACATGATTTGCTAACCAACAAGAAGAGCCTTCAAGGCAATACACGCAGTTTTAGTAAAACCCAAGGCGCCACGCGCATGCGCGGACACCTCAGGAGGGGAAGTCAAACACAGAACTAGAAGCAGGGAGGGGGGGAAAGGAGGAAGGGAAGGAGCGCCAATGCCCGCCGCGCGGCGCGAAGTACGAACGCAGCGCACCGACCACTTCAAGTGGCTTGTATGACACTAAACTTGCGACAAATTTTAACTATTTATTTAATTAATTGTTTTTATATATTTTATCTGATTGTAACTTTATTTATTTTTAACATAGACGTGATAAGTTTGATAGAATTAATGTTTGACTTGTAGATTTTTTAATAGGAAAGATTTTAAAATTTAACATATTCATTCTTTGTTTACTTTCCCAGATTCTTAGCTTTACATTCTTACTTTTTTTCTTCTACAATATTTTACTTTAAATGTTGCATTTTGGACAGAATCAACGAGATAAGCCAAAGGTTTTATTGTATTTTAGTGTCACCTATATGGTTCAAGTGTTGTATGTTTTAAGTGTATGTAAATTTCCAGCTGGTACTAACAGTAGCCTATGTATTGGTTAATGCCACATATATTTAAAATCAGTATTCAACACCACATGTTCAGACTTAAAAATCGTCGAACATTTATTTACCACACCCATTCTGCCACAGTCGATGCAAGACTACTTCATTTCACCGCACAAGAACTTGCAATACGTGTCGAATGTGTGTTCAGTGTGTGTCTTTTGTCGAATATGTGTCCAGTGTGTGTTCTTTTTGATGAGAGTGTGTCCAATTTCGTGCCTTTTTTATTAGTGTGTGTCCTTTTCATTGATTATGCATGACAAGTCTGTAGTTAGGTCATGATAGGCCTCGTGGTTTGGAGACGCCTGGTCTATATGCATGACATTGTAAATTAGTTGTTTTAAATGTTCACCGAGTATGGAAAAATACAGACCTCTTGGGTACTGACTGTATGTGCCTGACCAACAAAGGGACATGCCTGAGTAATCTACTAGTTGTGCTTGGCCAAACTGCTAGAAGTGTCTGTCCAACATATATAACGTGCCTGGCCACCGAATGGATGTGCCTGGTCAACAACTGGATGTTTCTGACCGACAACTGGATGTGTCCGACCACCAAATGGATGTGTTCGCCTGCATACAAACTGGAAGTGCTTAACCACTAACTGGACGTGTCTAGCCAACATCTAGTCGTGCCTAGCCGTTCACTGGACATGTTTGACCACAATCTGAATGTGCCTGGGCACCGATTACTTGCCTCTCTACTGTATGGACATGCCAGGCCATCAACTGTATGTACCTTGCTACCTACTGGACTACGTTCCTAAACACTGTATAGAAATGCCTAAGCCACTGACTGGATGTACCTTGCCACAAACTTGAGGTTTTAGTCTGACCAACAAACTGGACGTTCGTGTCTGGCCAACCTGACGTTTCTAGACAACAGATTGTATGTGCCTGGCCACTGATTGGTAATGCCTGTTTAATCGACTGGCATATAGAACTGCCCTAAAAACACATGTCAAGGCATGCAAGAGACTCGCTTCGCCTTCTAAGAAGACTGTAGAAATAGAGAAACCCTTGTAATTTCCTAGTTTGTAATTGTAGAATTTTCATATTTTATTAGAGTATTTTTTACAGACATTTATATTTTTTTAAATGACCAAATATAGAACCAAGGACGGAATTCAGTTGAATAAATCAAAAATAAAGAATTGATTAATTTTTTTTTTATTTTTTCAATATTTCTAGCTTAATAATTACAGATTTTCAAAAGCGCGAGTTACAAGATGGCAAATGTGACGTCATCTAAGATGGCGGCCGACCTCCTGATCATTGGCATCGAGTGGTGGAAACGCTCTAAAATAGCTCAATTTTTTTATTTGGTAAGCTACAACTGAGTAAGCCACCAAGCCATAGTTCCATAAGAAATACATTGTCCCCGTATCGGCTATTATGCAATACTCATCAAATTACTATTTTTTATTGTTCAGAAATTTTACCACAATGAACTTCTCTGGTAATTCATTAAGAAGACAATTTCTGAGTTTTTAAAAACAATAAACATTTATTGTTTTCAGATTTAAATTACAGTAATAAAGTCTGAATTAAATCATGGTCCTATCACACATACCAAAATTGCAATTCTTATCATTTTTTTCTGTAAAAAATATAATAATTTTTTAATGAGGAATTTAACTGGAGCTATTCTATGATGATTTTAAAATGCATAGTTACCAGTCTTTTTTACTAGTACTAATTTAACTTAACATTTTAATATTAGTATTCATGTTTAAATGTTATTTATCACATTTCCACTACTACTTTAACATACCTGCAAAGTACTTATACGGTGTACGTCGTATACGTCTGGGTTTAAAAAACACAGCAATTAAGGTAAGGTTTAAATTGCACACATGGTATTTTTAATTGATTTTGCAGACAATCGCTTGTAAAACATAAAGGCAATAGCCGGCTAAGTAGGGGTTAGAGGCCCTCACGCGCATTCCTTCCAAATTCACCCCAAATTTCAACTTTGTATCTGCATTGGAACAAAGATATAAATACCACTAGTATTTTTAGTGAATATTTTTTTTCTCAGGATCTACTATACCGATTTCTATGGGAAAAAAAAATGTTGTAAATATATTCAAGGCAATTCACAGAAAAAAATCAAGAAACTAATCCCACAAACGTAACCACCTGAAAAAAATTATTTTAGTTGTCATGAATTTTTTTCGTTCGCTCGCTTGCGAGATACAACTACCAGTTTTTTTTATTCGACAATCTGACCTCTTTCTACAACATATTTTTCCAAGTCGATCGAAGAGGTGGATCATAGTTAAAAAAATTTAAATAATCTTTCGTTCTGAACAGTGGCTTTCGTGATGTGAAATTTAACTTAGAATCGAAAGGTTTTCGAGTATCTACTGAAGGCGTTCTCAGTTATCAGTTCAATAATCAAATGAGTCGCACTTCGTGACAAAATTTCGTTGGCCAGTTGAATCGGCTCATGGTATAATCAAACATAAATATCAACTCCTTGATAAAAAGTTAGATAGTAAAATGCTTCCAAAAGTAGGTAGTTACTTTAGAATCGCATCATTTCTGCACAATAAGTTTGGAAAGTGTTTAACATCCGATGCAGAATGTGCAGATGAAGTCTTAGAGAGAATGAAAATTTAGAACAGTGTCGAAAATACGTTAGCGATTGAGGTCGAAGTGAAAGTATGGCTTCGTAAGTAAAGACCTTTTCAATGTATTTCATCGGAGGATCTACTAGATTTTCCGGAAATGACTGTGAGAGAGCTAAAAATTCTGTTCACCGGGTCATACCAGTTTTCACAAGCCATATCATATCTTGCAGAAATGATTGACGAAGCTGGGAATGTAAATATACAATTCGTCAAAGATAAATCAAACGTTTTGTATCTTAAAGTTCATTCTCATCACATATCCAGGAAGGTTTATCGATGTTTCGTTGAATATACCCCTCACAGTATTGGCACAAAAGGAATCACAAGACATTATTGTGAATGCGCTAATGGAAGGAGGACTGTCGGTCGCTGTTCTCACGTAGCTTCAATCATATATATATATATATATATATATATATATATATATATATATATATATATCTGGTACATGAAATATATTTGTCCAAGATTTTACGACCAGCTGCGATTCTGAGTAAATTTTTCGCAAAGAAGAATACAACTGCCATCATCAATGGTAGCGACGATGATTAAGGGAGACAGTGAAAATCTTCATCGGCCAGTAACGTAAATGACAGCATCAAAAATTGTTCGAAAGTATAATTATATTGTAATAAATCTTAATAAAATTTAGATATAATGTGGAAAAAAATTAAATGTTATTGTTTTTTAACTATGCTCCACCTCTTCGATCGACTTGGAAAATTTATATGTTGCATAAAGAGGTACAATTGTCTAATAGAAAAAAACTGGTAATTGTATCTCGTAAGCGAGTGACCGAAAAAAAATCATGAAAATTAAAATGCATTTTTTCGGGTGGTTACGTTCGTAGGGTTAGGTTTTTGATTTTTTCTGTGGTTCGCTTTGGATATATTTAAAACATATAATTCTTTCATAAAAATCGGTATAGTTTATCCTGAGAAATAAAATCTTCATCAAAAATAGTAGTGGTATTGATATCTTTGTTCCTAGTGAAGATACAAGGTTGAAATTTGGGGTGAGTTTGTAACCCATCAGACCAACCTTTGGCAAAAATTTGGAACAAATGCGCATGGGGGCCGCTAACCTCTACTTAGCCGGCTATGGCCTTTAGTATTGTACTCATGGAATACATGATTATCTTATATTTGAAATAACGATGGTTTTGAAAGTTTGCGAATCATTTTAGGTATCATGTTAACATAAATTAAAAAAATGTATATTTCCGAAGTGCATTGCTAATATAACGCATTTATTATTTTCAGGTATTGGATGCTCGGCAAGAGAGAAATATTTTCAATGGAATTAATAGTGTTTTCCAGAAATTATGGAGAGAAATACCGGACAGCGAGAGCTCTACAGCCTTATCAGTTTCCATCAGAAATGACAGTATTTACTGGAAGAATAATCCCAAAAACAGATTCTCAAACATTACAGATAACGCTTCACAAAAAAAAGACAGAATAACGAAATATAATATCATTCACCATAAACTAAATCCTCCTTACTATATAACCAAGAGTTTAAGAGAAGTTTATGTCAATTTTACAAACAGCAGTGACAGCGTGACTTCAAGTTCACTTTCCGATGGCACCACCAACAGTTCCCCAAGAGATGAAAAAACATTTCCAAGTAGCAGTGACAGTATATCTACATTAGCACATCCAGACAGCATTATCGGCAGTTCAAAAACATTAAATAGTATTAGCTCTACAGTAGCACCCTCAGTTAGTACTATCAGCAGATATAAAATAGGACCTTCAGACAGCACTACCAGTAGCTCAACTACAGTTAGTTACAGTAGTTCTACAGTTGTACCTACAAAAAGCACGACCAGCAGTCCAACAACAGTTATTGATAGTATAGCTACAGTTGCAACCTCAGACAGCAGCACTAGAAGCTCAACAACAGTTACTAAGAGTAGCTCTACACTAGCACCCACAGACAGCACGACCAGCAGTCCAACAACAGATATTGACAATAGCTCTAAATTCACAACCTCAGACAGCAGCACTACGAGCTCAACAATGGTTCCAAAGAGTAAATCTACACTAGCACCCACAGACAGCACGACCAGCAGTTCAACAACAGTTAGTTATAGTAGCTCAACATTCAAAACCTCAGACAGTAGCACTAGAAGCTCAACAACGGTTACTAAGGGTAGCTCAACACCAGCACCTTCAGATAGCATGACCAGCAGTCCAACAACAGTTATTGATAGTAGTTCTACATTCACAACCTCAGGCAGCAGCACTAGAAGCTTAACTACAGGTACTAAGAGTAGCTCTACACTAGCACCCTCAGATAGCACGACCAGCAGTTCAACAACAGTTATTGACAGTAGCTCTACATTCACAACCTCAGACAGCAGCACTACGAGCTCAACAATGGTTCCAAAGAGTAAATCTACACTAGCACCCACAGACAGTACGACCAGCAGTTCAACAACAGATGTTGGCAATAGCTCTACATTAACAACCTCAGACAGCAGCACTAGAAGCTTAACCACATATATTAAGAGTAGCTCAACACCAGCACCTTCAGATAGCACGAACAGTAGTCCAACAACAGTTAGTTACAGTAGCTCTACAGAAGTACCACCAGAAATAACTGCCAGCAGTTCAACAACAGTTAGTTACACTAGCTTATCAGAAGCACCCTCACACAGCACAGCTAGAATTTTAACAACATTGAGTGCTGGTAGCTCAGCCAGTTCTAAAGATAAATTTAAAAGTAGCAGTGACCAGAAATCTACTTCTAAAAACGTAGTTAATAATATCAGTAGTTCAATAGTTTTTGGCAATACCACAAGATATCATAAAAGCAAAAGTGTAACTGGAAAAGATATCATTACGCATATTTATTCTCACAGTTATCTAAACCACGAAGCTAGAAATAAACAGAAACAATCAAATGTAGTACTAATAATTCATACACACATGGATCCAAAGTTAATATTAAACATTTTGTTGAAGAGAAATAAAAAACTTTATCTAGTTCAATAAAGTTAATTAATTTATTAGTTATTTCGATGTAAACAGCTTAATTGCAAAATATATAAATATGCTTTTTTTGCGAATTAAATATTAATGTCAGAAATACTTGCGATAATAACTTTACAAAAAATAATTTTAATACCAAATATTTTTGAAATATTTTTGTACTCTTGTTATGAATCTCTCTATAAAGTGGGACACTGGAATGAGATGTTCTAATTATTTAATTATTATTATTTTGACCAACAATAAGTAATTTTTTCTGAATAAATTATTATTATTATTTAAATATACTGCCATAAATGAAATATATGCGTGACTACCATATCATGTTAATGTAAAACTACAGAGTAGAGAAAAATCTAGGATATTTGTAGGGTACAAAAATATTTGAAAAATGTGTAATTGTGTGTTAAGCTTTTATCTTTATTTATTAATGTATAATAATTCAATAGAATCTAAAAATAAATAATGAGGTTTATCATAGCTTAAATATAACACAAACGTTTTAGATATAAGTTATAAATAATTAATAACATAAAACTACATATTTTGACAATGCTCAATTGGAAATTTCAATTTCTTCTGTGTTTATTTTAACAGAAATAACATATCCCCCCCCCCCCCCCCCCCGTGTTATTGCAATTTGTATCTCCGCGCTGTTGGTACTTTGAAATTTTTGTAATATTAATTTGAAAATAATAAGAATAGTAATTAGTGCATGCTGACTATAAAAATAATACAGCTTATTTTCCCTACAGAGGTAGATGCAGCAAAACAAATCAGAAATTTAGGTGTGGGACCGACATTTAATTCAAGTCAGTATGATTGTGGATCGTTGATAGAAAAGAAAATTGTTTCGTTTTTAAATAAATACATAGTTTTTGTTGGGATATCAAGCATTTTTAATTAATTAAGGATTTCGGACTAGCTAATTTAAAGTTGCAAAAATATTGTAATCATAGTTTCAAGTTAGTAAAAAGTATACAGAACTTACGAACCATCAAATATGGTCAGTTATATATTGTATTTAAAAAAAACTAAATTTTACTCTTTCTTAGGTTTGTTTAAACAATAAAAACCTATTTTTAGCCGATGAGTTAGTGTTACTCATGTGCGCTACAGAAACTTAATAAGGGAAAAATATATATGTTAACATTCCTTCGAGGCTTAGCTGCTGAATGCCGAACGGAGATGGGAATTTTCAGCGATGCATCAATAGTATCAAAATGAAAATTGTGACCAAACGAAAGTCGTGCATCTCCGGAAGGCACGGACAGAAGCTGGACAGAGCAAGTAGCCCGGAAGCCACAGAGAGAAGCACCAACAGAGCAAAAAGCAAGGAAGCTACAGAGAAAATCACAAACAGAGCGAGCAGCCGAGAAGCGACAGAGAGAATCACAGACAGAGCGAACAGCCTGGAAGCCATGGGGAAAAAACAAACAGAGCTAGCAGCTCAAAAGCCATTAAAAAATGCTCAAATAGTGGGAGCAGTCTGGAAGCCATGGAGAAAAGCACAAACTATGAGCAGGATGAAACCATGGATATATGCACGAACAGATCGAAAAGCCTAGAACCCGTAGAGAGTAGCACAGATACAGCGAGCAGCCTGGAAGACAAGGAGAGAAGCAAAGACAGAACGAGAAGACCGGAAGCCATGTATAGAATAACAACAGTTAGAGCAGCCCGGAAGCCATGAAGAGAAACACGAACAGAGCGAAATTCCCTGAAGTCATTGAGACAAGCAAATACACAGCGAGCAGTCCGGAAGCTACAGAGTAAAGCACAGACAGTGCAAGCAACCTGGAAGCCATGGGGAGATAAAAACGAGCTAGCAGCCCAAAAGCCATAATAAAGGCAAAAACAATGTGATCAGTCTGGAAGCCATGGAGAAACGTACAATGAGAAGGACAAAGCCACGGAGATTAGCACGAACAGATCGAACAGCCTTGAAGCCACAGAGAGTAGCACTAATTCAGCGAGCAGCCTGGAAGGCATGGAGAGAAGTACAAACAGCGAGCAGCTGGGAGCCATGAAGAGAAACTCAAACATAGCGCAGTCTTTGAAGCCTTCGAAATAAGTACGTACGCAGAGAAGCCCGGAAGTCACTGAGAGAAGCACATGCACAGCGAGCAGCCTGGAAATACAGAGAACAGAACGAACAGAGCGAGAAGCCTTGAAGCCAACGAGAGATGCACAAACTGAGCCAGCAGCCCTCCCCTCCAAAAGAAAGAGCCAAAATGGAGCTGCTAGCTCCAAGACTAGAACCCCACATTACAGACCAACACCGAGCACTGGTTATAACGAGAAAGAGTAAAAAAAAATATCTGTGTTGAAAGTAAGTAAAATACATATTAAGGGTTTATTTTCGGGCGAAAGGTTCCACTTACCTAATATGATGAGAGCAATGGAAAACCTCGGGAACATCTATATTAATAAAGGAGAACACTTGTTGGACAGTCTGTGTGCTGTTCATGTAGCGGCGCGGAGGCAGTGAGGCCCACGGCCTTGACATTTGGTGGGTGGATTACCTTTGCTTCTGGGGTGGGTGGAGGAAGGACGGGTGTGTTTGCACGTTGAAGATGTATTCATTTGAAATTTTTTTAAGATTAAATTTTGCATGTCCGACCACGTTAAACCATAATCTATTTGACAATGGCTATGCCATTGCTTGTAATTTCTTCATCCTCGAAACGACTGTTGTATTGTATATGCTCTATTCACTTTCATGTCATAATCAAGTCTTACTGTAATCATCTTTGCCATCATATTAATACGGTATTGGTTAAATAAATGCAAATTTGAAGTGGATTGAGAACTTTTGATTTCAATTTGACGCCTTTTTTTACTTATATTTAATTTCGATTTATCTTAGTTCTAACGATATTTCTTTCGTTCCATATGTTGATTTTCACATTTTTAATTCATTTCTTTTTCCATTCGAGGCATTGAAGTTGTGTACCCACGGGTAGGGTAATTGGCGTATCCGTGTGGAGGAGCACCTATAAAAAAGGTAGACTGTAGACTGACATAGCTAATCACAGGCGCTTCAGCCAGTACTGTGGCCATAGGTGGCATGGCAACTTGATTTTATATTTATTTTAATTAATGTTGAATTATGGCTGTGACGTAATTTTAGTTTTAGTATTTGCCCTTTTTCTTTTTTTATAAGTATTGGTCTTTTATAAGTTTTGTTAATCTTATTTTTAAATATGTTTTTATATTATGTTTTTTTAAATGGTTTAGTTTCTTGATATTTAATGATATCTTTTGGACTTTGAATCATAATACGGTGTACGACGCTCCCCCCCGTGAAGATTGAAATGGACTGTTCCAAGGCAATAAGGTGGTGGGGGAAAATACGTCAAGAGGGACGGAATGAGCTGTAGGAGGGAGTCGTCAGCTGATCGCCGTGGTGGACGTGTATGCGCTTCGGGCGTGACGAGCGCGGGTGATGGCTCGTGGTATTGGGCCGGCGGGGACTCGTGAATATTTTTTAACATAAATCAGCTGACGTATATTGAACTTCGGCAAATACTTAGATTGTGGCGGGTGCTGCCAAGAGGATGAAGAGTCTACGCTACTTTTTTCGTTAATGAAGCATTTAGCATGTGTGCTAAAGTACAGCCGGCTAAACTCCGGGCCAGGAGGTCCGGGGTGGGATGCGACGTACAACGTTTAATCCAAGTAAGTGATTCCGGCTCCGAACTTTTGCCCCTGTAACCCCGGGGCGTTGATATAAACTTTGCCCACCATAACAGTGAACAATTTAAAAATGTTTTTTGCCAAAAGACCATAATTCCCACGTCGAGTGTATGTTGCGTCCTCGTACTCATTTTTACCGAACCTTCCATCAAGCATGCCATGAAGCGCCGTAAAATAAATTCCACCCGGGTGTAATCAAGATGTTTTAGAGAGACATTAATTTTACTAACTTTTACTTGAATAGTATTGTAATTTATTATTTATACATATATATATTTTTAGAACGGTTTTTGTATCAATGTCTGAATTTATTTATGCGTTTATTGCAGTATTTATTATTTATTGGTATATATTAAAACGTGCCTATATTAAAAGCCTCTATAACTTTATAGGGCAAATGGTTTTAGATATAATCGTAATTTTTTTGATATTTGGTCGTAACTTAAATTCCTTACCATGCTCATGCGCAAATGGTCTCATTAAAGTTTTTCACATTTCGAGTAATTATGTTCTTTTCATTTTAAATACTATTAATCTGATCTCTTCCTTTTCTAAAAACCTTTTGAATAATTTATTTATGAATTTTGGGGCACTCGTTTTTTGGAGCAGCGTGCAAAATAATAACTTAAAAAAGATAAACAAGATTGGAGTGTTGAAGGCTGTTCCCAGACGGGTGTCTAACTTGTGGTGGTGTGACACCGGGAGTGTCAACCGCGACAAAGTGCGCCACTCTGCTGGGAAGAGCAGATTTTTAATAGTATTTGCGACTATTTTGGGTATGAGCATGGCGACCTCCTGGATTTACAATCTCCGTAAGGAGGAGGTGGCAGTAAATTTGAAGGCGGCTGGGGTAGCTTTTAGTGAAGACGAGGATATCGATATGTTAAGAAAGAAATTGAGCAATCACATTAAGGGCGGTAAAGTTGGTGAAGATAATGGGGAAAGCGTAGGGGAAAAGGACCTAGTTTTTCACGTAGAGAAAAAATGTTTTTTAGAAAGTATTGATCATATCCCGGGATTGACTTCTGGACGCGCGGAGGAATTAATTGAATTTTGCCTAGCGATTGAGCAATTAAAAGATTCTCAATTTGTAATTAAAGATCACAACTTGATTAAATGTGTGATGGGAAAATGTTCAGGCGTGGCACGTGAAATATTAGCTAAGGGATTATCTGATAATTGGAGTTGGGAGAAAATAAAGGAGATGTTGTGGGAGAATTTGTGTTCCCGGCGGGCAAAGCAGATGTGGCTTCATAAATACGTGTGGCGGTTTCAGAGGCCGCTTGAAAGCACGAGTAATTTTGTACAAGATATTTTACGGCATGTTAAGATTTTTGGGGTAAAGCTGTCAGAGAAGGAGCTTATTAGTTTAATAATGGAGAACATGTGTCCCCAAGTGAGAAGGGAGTGTTCATTTATTGAGATACCCAAAGATGTTAATGAATTAGCTGGTTGGGCTATAGAAGTAGATAATGTAAAGAGTGCGCAGGAAGAGTATGAAGGTCTTGGTAGTAGCAAGACGTCTAATGGACGAGAACACGCGCAAAGGCCCAGGGATGGAGGCGATAGGAATAGTTATAAAAACTATGTTAAATGCTTTAAGTGTGATAAGTTAGGACACTTAGCGAGAGAATGTCATGAGAAATTGAAAATTATCAAATGTGAATTTTGTGGGAAAAGAGGGCATTTAAAAAATAGGTGTTTTAAATGGTTTAATAATAAAGAGGCCGTAGAAAAAGTGGATGACCAAAATAACAAATAAGGTTATCTGGTTGGATAGCTACTTAAACTAGATAATACCTAGTTTTTTGTAATGAGTATGTAAGTTTAGGAAAAGTTTATTAAATTTTGTTTAGTTTACTGATTTAAGTTTTCCATAGTTGTACCTGTTCCACGAGTGTGTTCTAATTACGTGTTGTTCTATCTTGTGAAGCATCTTAATTGTGACTTAAGACTGTTGAGACTGTTTCTAATACTCTCCTTTTCTCTAATTTTCATACTTGCCTTATTATATGTTGCTTTAAGTGTTCTAGACTTACGTGAAACATAGGTAGTTGTAAGATTATGTATTTTAGTTACTATTTTTAGATTTTTTTTGGCCGGGGAGATTTGTGGCCATAGGTGGCATGGCCACTTGATTTTATATTTATTTTAATTAATGTTGAATTATGGCTGTGATGTAATTTTAGTTTTAGTATTTGCCCTTTTTCTTTTTTTATAAGTATTGGTCTTTTATAAGTTTTGTTAATCTTATTTTTAAATATGTTTTTATATTATGTTTTTTTAAATGGTTTAGTTTCTTGATATTTAATTATATCGTTTTGGACTTTGAATCATAATACGGTGTACGACGCTCCCCCCCGTGAAGATTGAAATGGACTGTTCCAAGGCAATAAGGTGGTGGGGGAAAATACGTCAAGAGGGACGGAATGAGCTGTATGAGGGAGTCGTCAGCTGATCGCCGTGGTGGACGTGTATGCGCTTCGGGCGTGACGAGCGCGGTGATGGCTCGTGGTATTGGGCCGGCGGGGACTCGTGAATATTTTTTAACATAAATCAGCTGACGTATATTGAACTTCGGCAAATACTTAGATTGTGGCGGGTGCTGCCAAGAGGATGAAGAGTCTACGCTACTTTTTTCGTTAATGAAGCATTTAGCATGTGTGCTAAAGTACAGCCGGCTAAACTCCGGGCCAGCAGGTCCGGGGTGGGATGCGACGTACAACGTTTAATCCAAGTAAGTGATTCCGGCTCCGAACTTTTGCCCCTGTAACCCCGGGGCGTTGATATAAACTTTGCCCACCATAACAGTGAACAATTTAAAAATGTTTTTTGCCAAAAGACCCTAATTCCCACGTCGAGTGTATGTTGCGTCCTCGTACTCATTTTTACCGAACCTTCCATCAAGCATGCCATGAAGCGCCGTAAAATAAATTCACCCGGGTGTAATCAAGATGTTTTAGAGAGACATTAATTTTTACTAACTTTTACTTGAATAGTATTGTTATTTATTATTTATACATATATATATATTTTTAGAACGGTTTTTGTATCAATGTCTGAATTTATTTATGCGTTTATTGCAGTATTTATTATTTATTGTTATATATTAAAATGTGGCTATATTAAAAGCCTCTATAACTTTATAGGGCAAATGGTTTTAGATATAATTGTAATTTTTTTGATATTTGGTCGTAACTTAAATTCCTTACCATGCTCATGCGCAAATGGTCTCATTAAAGTTTTTCACATTTCGAGTAATTATGTTCTTTTCATTTTAAATACTATTAATCTGATCTCTTCCTTTTCTAAAAACCTTTTGAATAATTTATTTATGAATTTTGGGGCACTCGTTTTTTGGAGCAGCGTGCAAAATAATAACTTAAAAAAGATAAACAAGATTGGAGTGTTGAAGGCTGTTCCCAGACGGGTGTCTAGCTTGTGGTGGTGTGACACCGGGAGTGTCAACCGCGACAGTACTGAGTAACTGTATAACAACAATAAAACAATGAGCGAACTACAAACTTTATGCTTAAGACGGGACTGTCCAAAAACAAGAATAAAATAATAAAAGTTGGTCAATATGAACTACAGGTTACACAGAGACTGCATCGAGGGGTTTGTGAGTTGTGCATCTAAAGATGCCGCTAAAGCCAAGAAAGGGGGTGAGGTCTGGAAGAGTAGTAAAAAAAAGTCCGTTAGATGTCATGAGAAGCTCGATGAACACTGGCATAGGTGGTGTCAGAACAATTACTAAACTTTTCGACAGATTACAGACATAGCACAAAAGTAACTATAACTATAGACAGAGAAGTTTCAAATATGTCCAACAAAGTTCGTGGAGTGGCCTTGGGGTAAATTGGTGTCAATGCCAGACAATATGAGGCAAGGGAAGAGGGAGATCTTAGGTGGTCGGGTGGCAGGCAAAAGTTGGAACTCCATGAGGGAAGTGGTAGAACCTTAGCTAGGACTGTGGGGAGGAAAGGTAAAATGTTAGCACAGCGGAAGCTAAGGGAGTCAGCTTGCCGGTGTTGACAGGGAATGGCGAAATTGCTATGCTTCAGATACTAACACAAGCTCGAAGCACTGTGTAACTGAGTTACGGAACATGCCTAGACGCCGATTATAGGTATAGTGAATCAGAACTGTAGCTTACGATGCATTTGGACGGGAACTGGACAAGCTAGTTGCCCGTGAAGGCAGAATATTTACTGGGCCGAATGGTCTTCAGGAAAATAAAATAGAAAATTCTAAGTAAAAAAATATAAATAAATAAATAAATTATTTTTATAGGATATGACAAAAAAGTAGACAGAGAAACTTAAATAATAAAAATCCAAAATAATTATTTGCCCAAAAGTTAACTAATAACCGGCATATAGTCCCCGATCAAAAGGAAACTATTATAAACAAAATATTCGAAAAAATTCTAAATTCTATAGAGCAGATTTTTTTTAGAACACGTATCACATTCCAAATAAAATTTGTTGAGGGAGGTATAAAAAAGGTTGAACTCAGATTTATGTGTTGGTTCACAAACCGGGCATAATCGATTGTCTAAGAGCACTAAGGAGAGGGCGGGGGAAATGTAAATATATTAATGTGTCTCATTTAACATTGTGGGACTATGGACTCTGAATATTAAAAGTATGTGAGTATGATACTACTGTACAAATATATTTACAGGAAATCAAATTTGTGAAATAAGGACGACAGATGTGCAAAGTATCGGGTTTTGAACCCCGAGTTCCGGCGCTCCCAATCAAGGTTTATAATGAGAAAATGGTAGGAGCCAGCCAGATGACTCAAACTGTGTTCTTCTTATATCTACCAACCAGGTAAAACTAAGTACCAAGCCAAAAGTAGCAGTTCTAGACATTGTTTGTAATTCAGAGTAAAAGTGAAAAAATAAAATAGGCACAGTAATGTTGAACACAATACAATATAGGTATGTATTTAAGAAACTTTGCCACAAACAAAAAAATAATTGTTGATTAAGCCACCAATTATAACTTAGGGTGGTATTCCAAAACGTTCGGGTAAGGTAGCGAATAAGCACTTCCTTGTTGGAATGAAACCATAACCTACTCGAGGGCCATATTCTGGAAAATGTCCACACCAAATACCAGTAAGGAAACAATCCGGCAACCATTTTAATAAACGGTGCCAAGCTGAAACTAAAAACCTCAACGCATTATAGTGGACGTTTCACAACCATCAATAAATTTGCTATGGCAAAAACAGCAACATCGCACAAAAATAGAACTTCTCACGTATTTTGTAAGTTGCGATCACTTCTTTTTGATCATTAAAGTGTACAGTATATATCCCAGGATAGTTTTACCATCATAAATGTTCAATTGGCACACCAAAACTCTTGTTAAATAATTAATGATGAAATCTAGCTTTTAAAAGCTAATACAAAAAAATCAAAAACCATCATATTATAAAGCCAAAGAACAAACTATTCAAAAAATAGGGATTAGGGATACCATGGCAGACACTTGGTTAAACACTGCCTGTGATGGGATATGAACACAGTTCGTCCAAAGGTAAGTTTCATGGAATGTGAAACAGCTAGCACTTTGAAGTGGCCATGGCTCATTGGATCAGGACCTGAGCACTAACCTCAGAGCACACAATAAGTTAAACCAAGTGTCATCTGAAATTCACAGGTTTTCAATTTGAAATTATTTTCTCACTATGATATAAAATAATCTAGAAAAACTTTGGTAAAGTAGGAGTAAAAACTGATAAATGTTAGATGAATGTGTTTCTAGGTGTACATGCCAGTGCTCATATTTTGTGTACATACCCGAAAATTATATTGCGAAAAAAACAAAACAATTTGTAAAATCAAAAAATATAGAAAAAGTATTAAAAATAACTGGCGAAAGTTAAAATGCAATTAGTAGTATACGAATGTATGTTCTGGCACTGGCTTCTGGCTGTGGAGCGGGGAGCCGAGCCACATCTCTGACGTCACGTCCATCTCTGACGTCACGGCGGCCATTTTTGACTCAAAATTCCTCAAAATTCCTCAAAAATGACTCAAAATGACTCAAAAATTCCCGTTTTAAGAAAAAATTTCCCGTTTTCGAGGGAAAAATTCCCGTTTCGAGGGAAAATTAGGATTTCGAAAAACCACAAAAGTCGTTTTGCATTAAAAACCACGAAATTCCTGATAGAGGCTTAAGCATCCTTAACTCAAGCTTCAGTGAAGCCTCTTTTAGGATTATGACGTCACCGTTGCTATTTTCGTTACGCCCGCCATCTTGAAAATCCGCAATTTTTATGTTAAAAAATCGGGAAAAAATTTAAAAATCATTAAAAAAAAATTATTTGATCGAATTAAAAAAAAATATTAAAAACCACTGTTGCAGTTATCGTTACGGTCGCCATCTTGGATTATATAAATGTTGCATATTTCGTTACACCCGCCATCTTGGTTGAGTACCATGTCATTCTAACACTTTACGTTACAACCACCATATTGGATCCTATTAATGTTGCAATTATCGTTATGGTCGCCATCTTGAAATTTAGGCACTATCTTGAAATTTAGACGCCATCTTGGAAATCCGTAATTTTTATGTTAGAAAATCGGGAAAAATTCCAAAATTCATCAAAAAATTAACGTAATAAAATTCTGATTGATTATATCGATGTACGTCCTTGGTTCGAAACCGGTGAGGGCAAAAAATAAAAAAATCAGATCCTTCCTCCACAGATGCCACCTACAGACTGACCTACCACCACCAATAACTAGGTATTTACCATCAGCTGGTATGACATCATGTCCGCCATCTTGTCTTTGTCCGCTGGAGGGAACCATCTTGTTTTCGTCTGCTAGAGTGTGCTGGAGTCATGTTAGTATAATGTTCTGTTCACCATAACTTTGACCTTGACCTTGAACTTTGACCTTGACCTTGGACTTTGACCTTGACCTTGAAATTTGACCTTGACCTTGAACTTTGACCTTGACCTTAAACTTTGACATTGACCATGAACTTTCACCTTGACCTTGAAAATTGACCTTGGCCTTTGACCTTGACCTTGAACTTTGACCTTGACCTTGAAATTTGACCTTGACCTTGATGTCCATCACGGATCCGTCATTTTATGTTCAGTACATGTTACCAGGAGCTACCACATGCTAGTGGTCATTGCCACCATCATGTTTTCGTCTGCTGGAGGACTCCATATTGTGTGTACTCGTCTTACCATCATGATAATTTTTTAATAACATGCTACAGTGCAGTAATCATTTATTATTACTGAGGTGCCCGACATCTTGAAATTCGGCCGACATCTTGAAATCATGTAATTATTTAGTTAGAAATGCGGGAAAAATTCCAATAGTCTCCGAAAAAATCAATTATTAATTTACAAATTGAATCGATGGATCCCTGTCCACGGTTCGATTCTTGACCAGAGACAGTTGTAACTAATTATTAAATAAATGTTAGGTTCTGTTTTCCATTACCTTTCGCGGAGTTAATTAATCATTCACTCTACGAAAAAAAAAAACTCGAGTCAATATACCGGACCAACGAATTAAATCAGTGCCGATTAGCCTATTATGAAAGTCTAATTTTTCAATAATCTGAATAACATATAAACCGTTCATGTACAAAGCCACACATATAGATCAATTGTCTTCAGTCCATGAGACCGAGTCATGTCATTATCAGACATTAAGGCTAGTCATTTCAGGACCACATGACCTTCGTAATCCATCGTGACATTTTTATACATTCTAAAGGACCAAGTGACCTTGAAAAATATTTTAGTAACACCAAGAGGTGATAAACTAGTATATATTCAATCACTACATTTTGTACTACGCGCAATCAACAAAAAAGGAAGCACCAACAACGAAAAGACAGCACCACCAACGAAAAGGAAGCACATTTGGAAGCACCAACAAAGAAAAGACAGCACCGCCAACGAAAAGGAATCACATTTGGAAGCACCGACAAAGAAAAGACAGCACCGCCAACGAAAAGGAAGCACATTTGGAAGCACCGTCAACGAAAAGGCAGCACCGACAACGAAAAGGAAGCACATTTGGAAGCACTGACAACGAAAAGGCAGCACCGACAACGAAAAGGAAGCACATTTGGAAGCACTGACAACGAAAAGGCAGCACCGACAACGAAAAGGAAGCACATTTGGAAGCACCGACAAAGAAAAGGCAGCACCGCCAACGAAAAGGAAGCACATTTGGAAGCACCGACAAAGAAAAGACAACACTGACAACGAAAAGGAAGCACATTTGGAAGCACCGTCAACGAAAAGGCAGCACCGACAACGAAAAGGAAGCACATTTGGAAGCACTGACAACGAAAAGGCAGCACCGACAACGAAAAGGAAGCACATTTGGAAGCACTGACAACGAAAAGGCAGCACCGACAACGAAAAGGAAGCACATTTGGAAGCACTGACAACGAAAAGGCAGCACCGACAACGAAAAGGAAGCACATTTGGAAGCACTGACAACGAAAAGGCAGCACCGACAACGAAAAGGAAGCACATTTGGAAGCACTGACAACGAAAAGGCAGCACCGACAACGAAAAGGAAGCACATTTGGAAGCACCGACAAAGAAAAGACAGCACTGACAACGAAAAGGAAGCACATTTGGAAGCACTGACAACGAAAAGGCAGCACCGACAACGAAAAGGAAGCACATTTGGAAGCACTGACAACGAAAAGGCAGCACCGACAACGAAAAGGAAGCACATTTGGAAGCACTGACAACGAAAAGGCAGCACCGACAACGAAAAGGAAGCACATTTGGAAGCACCGTCAAAGAAAAGACAGCACCGCCATCGAAAAGGAAGCACATTTGGAAGCACTGACAACGAAAAGACAGCACCGACAACGAAAAGACAGCACCGACAACGAAAAGGCAGCATATTTGGAAGCACTGACAACGAAAAGGCAGCACAGGCATCGAAAAGGAAGCACATTTGGTAGCACCGACAACGAAAAGGCAGCACCGCCAACGAAAATGCAGCTCATTTGGAAGCACCGACATCGAAAAGGAAGCACCATCAACGATAAGGCCGCACCATCAACGAAAAGGAAGCACATTTAAAGCACAAGTTACGAGAACTTAGTCTTAGTTAGAAATCTGAATACAAGGAAAAAAAAAAAAAAAAACATTAAATTTTTATAATTGTAATTATTTATTTCTTTACATTATACAAATACAAGTAAAACAAGCCATTATTATATGTAGCCAGCTTTCCTCAGTTCTTTGAGTATGAATGATATTTCTTTGATGCACGAATAGTTTCCTGCACAAAGCGAGTCATGTAGAAGTCTTAGCCGGTCAACCAATATGTTTGGATCGTTCCATGAAGTGTAATCAGTCTCTTCTACCACCATCTTACTTGTTTGATTATTATAAATATTATTTTCTCTGGTGTCTTCCGTTTTAACACCATCCTCAGGGTAACTTTCATTATCGAGACAATGATCATCACAAGCTTGATCCGATTTATTTAATATATCACGTTGTTTCCATCGTTTCGGTCTCAGGACACCACCACAGTCTTCGATCTTGCCTGCTTTAGTTGCTTCATCACAGTCTATACCTTTGTCAACAGCCGCAGAGTCGCTGTAGCAATCACCGTAGAAGGCATCATCTTCACCCAGATTACCGTAAGAATTCGATGTCGATGATGTCGAAGCGTCTTCATCGTCTTCATGCTTCCTTTTTAGGAGTCCATCATTTTTACAAAGTAGGAAAGATCTACTTGAATTCGGCTGGAATGTATTCTCACTTTTTACGTTAAAGATTCTTCCATTGTCTTCATTCTTCCATAAATCATAATCGTCCTTCAATTTAAGTTCTTTGTCGAGATCGGAAGAACCGCGATCATAATCTCTCCCAAGACAAGGAAAATTATTGTCGTAATGCAGATCACTCTTCCTTAGTCTAGTAGAGCCATCGTTGTCCTCTAGCTTGTACACAGGCTTGACGTTACAAGTTCTGTCATGTCTTTTTAAGCTCTCTCTCCGCGTAAACGACTTGCTACATCGAACACAACTTATCATATTACGTAGTGGATTTTTACCACAGTCATTCTTCTCGTGTTGTCTTCCATTCTTTCTCAAGATAAATTCTTTGCTGCAAAACTTACACCTGTGTCCTTTCGTTACAGCAACAGTCACCGAATCAGGATTCATATTAGTTACTGAGACTATGGTCAGATGCAAACTGAATTAATTAAATTAGATACATTACTTAAATATAATTTTTAATATTTCATCTGCAAGAATTAAGTTACATCATACAAAAGAAATTGTTACATGTGGTCTCGATTATTAGCATGTGATGTCGCCACGTGTTGTGTTGAGTCATAATTTATTTAGTTGTTTTATGTGGTATGCGGGAAGCTCACTAACGATCGCAAAACAAGGATGGCTTCGCTAGACATCAAGGAGAAGGAAGTTCGTCTTACATGTTAGTGCTCCACGGATGTCTCATGACATATTATTTGACTGAGTAATGGTTGCTTAATTTTTATTTCCACCTGGTAAAAAAATTACAAGTGCTGATTTAGTAACAGATATTCTCGAATTAAATGTAACTCTAAATCACACGTCATGACTCATTAGGTAAAAAATCCGTCATGCAGAGAGCGGTTTCTCATAATAGACAGAAACACTTGAAGAAACCACAGGAATAATCAGGAGTTCATGGAGAAATCCATCATAATATTGAAAAAATAATAGGGAGCACACGGAGAAAACCATCTCACGTTTCTTTGTTATCATATAAATACAGAAAAAATATTTAATAATAAAATAAATTAATAAAAAAATTTAAATTGAAAATAAATTAAATTGAAAACAGGAATAATCAGGAGCACACGGAGAAAACCATCATAATATTGACATGGATAATCAGATGCACTCGGAGAAAACCACGACACGTTTTCTTTGATATCATAAAATTACAGGGAAAAATTTTTTTAAAAATAAATAAAAAAAATTCAAAAAAGGAAAAAAATACCAAAATACATAAAATTCTGGCTTGTACTAGAACTCTATCTTTGTTACACAATGAGAAGTTCACAAGCTAGCAGAATCTATTTATGTATTTTGGTAATTTTTTCCTTTTTTGAATTTTTTATTTATTTTTAAAAATAATTTTCCCTGTAATTTTATGATATCAAAGAAAACGTGTCGTGGTTTTCTCCGAGTGCATCTGATTATCCATGTCAATATTATGATGGTTTTCTCCGTGTGCTCCTGATTATTCCTGCTTTCAATTTAATTTTTTTTTCAATTTAAATTTTTTTATTAATTTATTTTATTATTAAATATTTTTTCTGTATTTATATGATAACAAAGAAACGTGAGATGGTTTTCTCCGTGTGCTCCCTATTATTTTTTCAATATTATGATGGATTTCTCCATGAACTCCTGATTATTCCTGTGGTTTCTTCAAGTGTTTCTGTCTATTATGAGAAACCGCTCTCTGCATGACGGATTTTTTACCTAATGAGTCATGACGTGTGATTTAGAGTTACATTTAATTCGAGAATATCTGTTACTAAATCAGCACTTGTAATTTTTTTACCAGGTGGAAATAAAAATTAAGCAACCATTACTCAGTCAAATAATATGTCATGAGACATCCGTGGAGCACTAACATGTAAGACGAACTTCCTTCTCCTTGATGTCTAGCGAAGCCATCCTTGTTTTGCGATCGTTAGTGAGCTTCCCGCATACCACATAAAACAACTAAATAAATTATGACTCAACACAACACGTGGCGACATCACATGCTAATAATCGAGACCACATGTAACAATTTCTTTTGTATGATGTAACTTAATTCTTGCAGATGAAATATTAAAAATTATATTTAAGTAATGTATCTAATTTAATTAATTCAGTTTGCATCTGACCATAGTCTCAGTAACTAATATGAATCCTGATTCGGTGACTGTTGCTGTAACGAAAGGACACAGGTGTAAGTTTTGCAGCAAAGAATTTATCTTGAGAAAGAATGGAAGACAACACGAGAAGAATGACTGTGGTAAAAATCCACTACGTAATATGATAAGTTGTGTTCGATGTAGCAAGTCGTTTACGCGGAGAGAGAGCTTAAAAAGACATGACAGAACTTGTAACGTCAAGCCTGTGTACAAGCTAGAGGACAACGATGGCTCTACTAGACTAAGGAAGAGTGATCTGCATTACGACAATAATTTTCCTTGTCTTGGGAGAGATTATGATCGCGGTTCTTCCGATCTCGACAAAGAACTTAAATTGAAGGACGATTATGATTTATGGAAGAATGAAGACAATGGAAGAATCTTTAACGTAAAAAGTGAGAATACATTCCAGCCGAATTCAAGTAGATCTTTCCTACTTTGTAAAAATGATGGACTCCTAAAAAGGAAGCATGAAGACGATGAAGACGCTTCGACATCATCGACATCGAATTCTTACGGTAATCTGGGTGAAGATGATGCCTTCTACGGTGATTGCTACAGCGACTCTGCGGCTGTTGACAAAGGTATAGACTGTGATGAAGCAACTAAAGCAGGCAAGATCGAAGACTGTGGTGGTGTCCTGAGACCGAAACGATGGAAACAACGTGATATATTAAATAAATCGGATCAAGCTTGTGATGATCATTGTCTCGATAATGAAAGTTACCCTGAGGATGGTGTTAAAACGGAAGACACCAGAGAAAATAATATTTATAATAATCAAACAAGTAAGATGGTGGTAGAAGAGACTGATTACACTTCATGGAACGATCCAAACATATTGGTTGACCGGCTAAGACTTCTACATGACTCGCTTTGTGCAGGAAACTATTCGTGCATCAAAGAAATATCATTCATACTCAAAGAACTGAGGAAAGCTGGCTACATATAATAATGGCTTGTTTTACTTGTATTTGTATAATGTAAAGAAATAAATAATTGCAATTATAAAAATTTAATGTTTTTTTTTTTTTTTTTTTTTTTCCTTGTATTCAGATTTCTAACTAAGACTAAGTTCTCGTAACTTGTGCTTTAAATGTGCTTCCTTTTCGTTGATGGTGCGGCCTTATCGTTGATGGTGCTTCCTTTTCGATGTCGGTGCTTCCAAATGAGCTGCATTTTCGTTGGCGGTGCTGCCTTTTCGTTGTCGGTGCTACCAAATGTGCTTCCTTTTCGATGCCTGTGCTGCCTTTTCGTTGTCAGTGCTTCCAAATATGCTGCCTTTTCGTTGTCGGTGCTGTCTTTTCGTTGTCGGTGCTGTCTTTTCGTTGTCAGTGCTTCCAAATGTGCTTCCTTTTCGATGGCGGTGCTGTCTTTTCTTTGACGGTGCTTCCAAATGTGCTTCCTTTTCGTTGTCGGTGCTGCCTTTTCGTTGTCAGTGCTTCCAAATGTGCTTCCTTTTCGTTGTCGGTGCTGCCTTTTCGTTGTCAGTGCTTCCAAATGTGCTTCCTTTTCGTTGTCGGTGCTGCCTTTTCGTTGTCAGTGCTTCCAAATGTGCTTCCTTTTCGTTGTCAGTGCTGTCTTTTCTTTGTCGGTGCTTCCAAATGTGCTTCCTTTTCGTTGTCGGTGCTGCCTTTTCGTTGTCAGTGCTTCCAAATGTGCTTCCTTTTCGTTGTCGGTGCTGCCTTTTCGTTGTCAGTGCTTCCAAATGTGCTTCCTTTTCGTTGTCGGTGCTGCCTTTTCGTTGTCAGTGCTTCCAAATGTGCTTCCTTTTCGTTGTCGGTGCTGCCTTTTCGTTGTCAGTGCTTCCAAATGTGCTTCCTTTTCGTTGTCGGTGCTGCCTTTTCGTTGTCAGTGCTTCCAAATGTGCTTCCTTTTCGTTGTCGGTGCTGCCTTTTCGTTGACGGTGCTTCCAAATGTGCTTCCTTTTCGTTGTCAGTGTTGTCTTTTCTTTGTCGGTGCTTCCAAATGTGCTTCCTTTTCGTTGGCGGTGCTGCCTTTTCTTTGTCGGTGCTTCCAAATGTGCTTCCTTTTCGTTGTCGGTGCTGCCTTTTCGTTGTCAGTGCTTCCAAATGTGCTTCCTTTTCGTTGTCGGTGCTGCCTTTTCGTTGTCAGTGCTTCCAAATGTGCTTCCTTTTCGTTGTCGGTGCTGCCTTTTCGTTGACGGTGCTTCCAAATGTGCTTCCTTTTCGTTGGCGGTGCTGTCTTTTCTTTGTCGGTGCTTCCAAATGTGATTCCTTTTCGTTGGCGGTGCTGTCTTTTCTTTGTTGGTGCTTCCAAATGTGCTTCATTTTCGTTGGTGGTGCTGTCTTTTCGTTGTTGGTGCTTCCTTTTTTGTTGATTGCGCGTAGTACAAAATGTAGTGATTGAATATATACTAGTTTATCACCTCTTGGTGTTACTAAAATATTTTTCAAGGTCACTTGGTCCTTTAGAATGTATAAAAATGTCACGATGGATTACGAAGGTCATGTGGTCCTGAAATGACTAGCCTTAATGTCTGATAATGACATGACTCGGTCTCATGGACTGAAGACAATTGATCTATATGTGTGGCTTTGTACATGAACGGTTTATATGTTATTCAGATTATTGAAAAATTAGACTTTCATAATAGGCTAATCGGCACTGATTTAATTCGTTGGTCCGGTATATTGACTCGAGTTTTTTTTTTTTTTCGTAGAGTGAATGATTAATTAACTCCGCGAAAGGTAATGGAAAACAGAACCTAACATTTATTTAATAATTAGTTACAACTGTCTCTGGTCAAGAATCGAACCGTGGACAGGGATCCATCGATTCAATTTGTAAATTAATAATTGATTTTTTCGGAGACTATTGGAATTTTTCCCGCATTTCTAACTAAATAATTACATGATTTCAAGATGTCGGCCGAATTTCAAGATGTCGGGCACCTCAGTAATAATAAATGATTACTGCACTGTAGCATGTTATTAAAAAATTATCATGATGGTAAGACGAGTACACACAATATGGAGTCCTCCAGCAGACGAAAACATGATGGTGGCAATGACCACTAGCATGTGGTAGCTCCTGGTAACATGTACTGAACATAAAATGACGGATCCGTGATGGACATCAAGGTCAAGGTCAAATTTCAAGGTCAAGGTCAAAGTTCAAGGTCAAGGTCAAAGGCCAAGGTCAATTTTCAAGGTCAAGGTGAAAGTTCAAGGTCAATGTCAAAGTTTAAGGTCAAGGTCAAAGTTCAAGGTCAAGGTCAAATTTCAAGGTCAAGGTCAAAGTCCAAGGTCAAGGTCAAAGTTCAAGGTCAAGGTCAAAGTTATGGTGAACAGAACATTATACTAACATGACTCCAGCACACTCTAGCAGACGAAAACAAGATGGTTCCCTCCAGCGGACAAAGACAAGATGGCGGACATGATGTCATACCAGCTGATGGTAAATACCTAGTTATTGGTGGTGGTAGGTCAGTCTGTAGGTGGCTTCTGTGGAGGAAGGATCTGATTTTTTTATTTTTTGCCCTCACCGGTTTCGAACCAAGGACGTACATCGATATAATCAATCAGAATTCTATTACGTTAATTTTTTGATGAATTTTGGAATTTTTCCCGATTTTCTAACATAAAAATTACGGATTTCCAAGATGGCGTCTAAATTTCAAGATGGTGCCTAAATTTCAAGATGGCGACCATAACGATAATTGCAACATTAATAGGATCCAATATGGTGGTTGTAACGTAAAGTGTTAGAATGACATGGTACTCAACCAAGATGGCGGGTGTAACGAAATATGCAACATTTATATAATCCAAGATGGCGACCGTAACGATAACGGCAACAGTGGTTTTTAATATTTTTTTTTAATTCGATCAAATAATTTTTTTTTAATGATTTTTAAATTTTTTCCCGATTTTTTAACATAAAAATTGCGGATTTTCAAGATGGCGGGCGTAACGAAAATAGCAACGGTGACGTCATAATCCTAAAAGAGGCTTAACTGAGGCTTGAGTTAAGGATGCTTAAGCCTCTATCAGGAATTTCGTGGTTTTTAATGCAAAACGACTTTTGTGGTTTTTCGAAATCCTAATTTTCCCTCGAAACGGGAATTTTTCCCTCGAAAACGGGAAATTTTTTCTAAAACGGGAATTTTTGAGTCATTTTGAGTCATTTTTGAGGAATTTTGAGGAATTTTGAGTCAAAAATGGCCGCCGTGACGTCAGAGATGTGGCTCGGCTCCCCGCTCCACAGCCAGAAGCCAGTGCCAGAACATACATTCGTATACTACTGCAATTCTATGTAATTATTGATAGTAAAACATTTGTTTTCAAACAACTTACTTAATAGTATATTTTAGGTTATAACTAAGCTATTAAAACTTTATATATTATTTGTTATGAAATTCCAATATAATTAATTCCCTATTATCTGCACATAAATTAACTGAAACCAATTCTAAAGCGTACAATGTGTTTCTTTAAAAAAATACCTGTAGGCTACTATTAGAGAAGCACGGCTTTTGACCAAATAAAAACACAAGAGGAAACAGAGCATAGAAAATGTATCTACATCAGAGTAACAAGCACTAACAATGTCATGATTAGTAAACAACTTAATGTTTAGTAAACTACATAAGAAAAAATTTACAGCTTAAATCAAGCTTAGGAAATATGTGAAAATTCTGACCTACACATAAAAAAGTGTAATATAACTTCCGTCCGTGGTAGAGTGCATACATAGTGCAACATACATAGTCACAATTATTAGTTACCAAGGTTGTATGATAATTTAAATTTAAATCTTTGCATGAGTGAAAAAGTGAAGTTTATATCCAAGACAAAACTGCAAGAAGAAATAAACTTAAAATTTTGTATGTGATAATTATTCTTATAATATAAAATACCATTTTAGTTAAGAACCAGAAAGCTTTATATTAAAATATCATAACTTTACTAAAATGTATGTTCTATGATACCCATGGTAAACTGGCCCTAAACTGATCCTTGGGAGAGTGATTGTTAACCCCAACATATGTTAAAAAAAATTCTGTATTCTTTTTGATTTAAAAGTTTGCTGTTTATTAAAAATTATGTATTTAACCTCCAATTATGACAATTCAGTTCAGTAATAGAATTAATACCAATGCAACATGTATCTCAGGGTGCTCAAAATGTATCTTTGTTTTTAACAAATGAATGTTGCATCGGTATGGGAGGCATAGAGCCTTATGTATGCGCTACAGTTGAGAGGGAGATTGAGAGATGTGAAGAAGAATGGCGTAAGTGAGGGAGGGGGTAAGGGCGAGTGTTGAAAAAACTCTCAGTTATTACTGGAGAAACCTCATAGAAACCATAAACAGTCTGGAATGGAATTATAAGTTTTGCCATGGGGCTAAACATTTAACCTAACAAAGGACGAATCGAAAGAAAGAAAAAAACATTATTATTTACATTAAAAAATTTAAGAGATGGTGTAAACTGCCTATCAGTAAAAATATAGAAACACTTACTTAGCTAAAAAGAGGAAAAAATAACTTTAGTTTTTGGCATGAAATTTTCAAACTAATGACAGGCGCCTTAAGCCGTGATTGTGACGTCACGGTGGCAATTTGGGATGACCTTGAGTTTGACATTCAAATTTACCAAAATTTGCCATAATGAGGCAAAAATTGCCAAAAATTCTTCAAAAACCATTAAAATGTCCTGATTTTGGTAAAAGATTACACCAAAAAAATCTCTAATAATTTGAAAATTACAAAATTTCTCTATTTCGAGGGATAAATTGCCGTTTTGACAGAAAATGTCTCGTTTTTGTCCTCAAAAATTCAAAAATCCGAAATTCGCAAAAACCTGAAAATACTTTTGCCTTAGAAATAACCAAAATTCCACAAAGAGGCTTAAATTCCGCATCTGCAAGCCTTCAATAAGACTCTGGTGGCCATCTTGGATGACATTGACCTTGACCGTAAATTTCAAATATTTTAATTTTTCACCAATTATTCAGAAAAACAACGCATACTTAAAATGTTTAGTTACTTAATCGATTTTAGTACTCAGTTCAATTCCCGGCGAGAGTAATGTACCGTTACGGTGCATAGGTATCTTACAAATTGTGCATGTGATTCATTTAATTATTTTTTTGCTACTCCATGGGTGCGGTCAAAGACAACCATGTCTATATGTACATAATTCTTTGGAAACGCCTGTTTATGAAAAATAAGGTGGTTGCTAAGGACGCTAAAAGGAAAATGTATGTAATTAATGCCGAGAAGATTTAAAATAATATTACTAATCCTATTTGTTGGGAAATACCAAAGGAATTGTTGTAGAGTTCATTTAAGAAACAATGTTCGTATTGTAAGTTCATCCTGCTGATGTGGTATGTGTACTTTATTACATTTTTTTCGTGTTCTACAAGATTTAATAATTATATTCATATAAGTAACATGCTAAAGTGAAATCGGTGATAATTTTAACCAGAAAAACTGACAATTAACTATAAGTTAAAATAAATCAAATATTTTCTGGATGATATGTTTTCTGTTGAAAGAAGTCAAGTCATTTTCGGCCCCCAGAAGTCTCATTAGAAAGAACTCAAGAAATGCTACCCTGAGATTAAACTATAGCCGAGGAATTAAAATAAATTTTAACCTTAAAGGAAATAATAATTAAAAATTGTTTGGTGTCATAATTAAACATAGACATCATAACTAAACATTCATTATATTTAAGAACACTTGAGTGTTATGTGTCCGACCTAATATCTGTACTTGATCAAAACTCAGTCTGGAACAGGGTAGATCCTATAAATTATATATTGTAGTGATACAATAATGGTAATTCAAATATTAGTTTTCCTACCTAGTGTAAACATACTAATAATTCTTAAATTTGTATTAATTATTTTATTATAAAATTTGTCTACGGATCTGGATACATAACCGTGTAATGTTCCTATATACTCAAGGAACATATACGCACATAAAATTTTGGCACATCAACGTGGGGCTCGATATTAAGCCAGAAAGTGATTTGATTTGGCTGATAGTTATTATTCTTTTGTGTGGTATAACCAACTAAATTTACCATGTCTAGACAAACTACCGCCGGATATTGTTTGCGAAATCGCTCTGAAATGCATCCTGATAACGAATTAGATGTAGAAAATAAATCATCAAGTAGCGAAAATCTGACTGCATATTCGGATAACCTAAGTATAGTAGATAATGTTAATGATGTTGGCATTGACAGTGCATTGATGACACGACAAGGGGAAAACGAGGAGGTGGAGCGGCCGTTGTTAAACGAACCAAACTTATCTCATGCTTTTGTACAGCCAGATGCATTGTTAGAAAACAATGATATAATTAACACTCAACACCCTACATTATATGACCAATTTCAAGGTGAAGATATCGAAAGTAATGTAGATGTTGGCAGATCTATTACTGCAAATAGTTAGTACAAACGTACACCGGTAATTACTGTGGAAATCTTACAACAAGTGTTGGCTAGTTTCAAGTCAGATTTTCAATCTAGCCTAGTCTGGTTTGAACAGCGTACGATCTGATATAAATGGTTTAGAGGTTAAGGTGGGCAGTGGTCTAAGTAACGTGCAGAGGCATATTGGGGAATTACAGGACAGGTTAGGAGCACATATAGCAGAACAGAATTCTGCTATTGAACAGCTCAATGAACGAGTATCACAAGGACAGTCGCGAATTGATATTTTAGAAACGAAGACCACGTCTTTTCTAACTGCTGCTCAGGAGAAACAACACGAATTTCAGAACCAGTGCACGCACAACCATATATTTCTGAGGTATGAAATACACAAGAAGGCAGAACAGCTGAATTTGAGGTTAGAGCAGGTGGAAGAGTCTACTGCTACTTTTCACAGCAGAGTAGATGCTCTAGGAACTAACTGTATCCAGGTAGCTACCAAAACAGTAATCAATCACACTGAACTATTACGAAACCAGGTTAAGGAGCTGGAGCGGCGGTTAAGCAAAATAAGCTGTGATATGTCACCTCCCCTACCAACACTAAATAACACCACACCTATTCAGGCACCTAGAGTCGATCACATTCCTGAAATGGCGGTAAATGATCATATTTCAGGACAGGCATTGTTGAGTAATACCGTCAGTACCCCAAACATGGACCCTGCCACGCTTATGCATCACCCAGCACGCCATTGGTCTGAGGCAATGCCGACATTTTCCGGAAAAACATCCGAAAATCCTATCAGATTCCTTAATATGTTTGAGGAATACGCCCAAACGTTTCGACTACAGGACACAGAAAAATTAAAATGCCTAAACACTGCTTTAAAAAGTCACGCATTTTATTGGTCGGAGATGCTCAACACTACGATCACGTCATACGAACATTTCAGAGAATCGTTTAAACAGTAATACTGGAGCTTAAGGATCCAGGGAAATTTGTGTGCGCAACTACATACTGAGCGGTATGATCATAAGCGAGGAATGTCGCTAGAAGCTCATGTATCCAGCATGTTTGAACGCACTCGTTATTTGGATTTGTAGATGACGGATGACGAATTCATCGCCACCATACTGACGCAATTACCGATAAAATATCAATTGCAATTGACTGGTAGGACATACAGAGAAATAAATGATTTCCGAGAACAACTTCTAAATTTTGATAAACTCGAGAAAATGAATCGCACACAAACACCTCGCGATAATCCTGTCCACGACATTGTTCAACATTCAAAAAATAACCCCGTTCATAACTATTGGCATAATAGAGATAATCGACCTAAGGATGAACGAAAAGCTGCGGTAAACTACGTACGCTGGCAGTACCAGGAAGAACGACCAAGGCACCGAAACAATTTCAAGGGAAATTATCAACAATCAAACCAGCACCAGCGAAAGGCTGCATACAAGGGGAAAACATGGTGGTCTCGCAACAAGTGGTACAGTAATGATCATGAAAAGGATAACCATCAGAATAGGTACAGCAGGAGCGACAACCGACAAAGATCACTAACACCAGAACAACAGCCTCCCAGGGAATCCATGTACGAGAAACGGCGAGCTTATTCCGATGATGAATATGAAGATTCACGCAAGGCGCACGAGACAAAAGAATACCAGCAAGCGTCGAGACACTGCACGGAAGATCGACAGCCATTATCCCAGTCTCCTACTGTACGAGGAGATCGCCTCAGCCCCAGAACAGCAGGGTACGCCTCGAACAATAAACAAATAATTTCTACATTTGCTCCACCGTTCACTTCATCATTATCACCACAGCAACAACATGGCTACTTTTCTAGGAACGAGCCATTGAACCCTACAGCTCCAAATTTCCAAGCAGCTGTAAATAATGCCAACAAAGCAGGCATCTGGATGCCATCAGGAGCTGCTACCTCTACAGTAACCGACGGAAGAGAGGAAGGTGACCAGACGTTAAACTAGAACGGGTCAAGGTAATATCGCCCCGGACCAAGACCCTAGTACCTGGTAAAAGGGTAACTCCACTTGAAATCCTTTATCTGAACCGTTCCGATGCGATAGACCCGCGTTACCTCCATAGACTAGACGAGAAATCATCAAGAGAAGACCTACCTACGAGCGAAGATGTCCATCAGCTAGTACAAGCTAAACTACTGCCTGCCACAGCAACAAGACGCCGAAGAAAGCCAGCATCTAAGAGAAGTAGCTTCGAAATGGATCGCTAGTTCTTCGTAAGACGTCCAATATTAGCAAGAAATGGTATAATGTAACCAGAAAGTTATTATTACTATTCACTGGACCATATGTGATTACTGAAGTCATCAATGAAAATTGCTATACGCTAGCTGAGGTAGATACTAAGCGTGTAATTGGTAGATACAATATTGCTCAATTACGCGAATATAAGCCTCCGATAGTAAGATAAGTTGATGTCAACACAATGCTAATGTAATCTGTTATGAAAGTAAACAATTGAGTATGGTCAGTTAAATGAAATTTAATTATCTACATAGTTCTCCAGAGTAGAGAGAAAATTCAGCTGCATCGTGTATAACAGTATGGTACAGTAGTTATAAGTGCCGACGAGTCGCTGGAATTAATGACTGACTGTGTTTTTTTTTGTGTCGGCTGAAGTATTTTCCATTCGATGTCCGACGTATAGGTGAGGTGTGATACCGCCTGCGTACGGAATATTATGTCACAGTTCAGCGAAGTCCGAGGACTTAAAGCATAGATTCTATTTACTGTGATTTGTGTTCAAACCATGAGTTTGGCATTAACACGTCAGGTCAAGATATACAGAAACTATTCGGTATCAACTAGTACACTACTCAAGCACGAGAGCCAGTATTATTTAATTTGACGAGATTTTATCATATGATGATAGCTGATTTTACTCAAATGTATATTTCAATAACGCCTGTTACATTTTGTGATCTGACGAAAAGCGTATATTAGAACAACATCGTAACTATCAGGCTATAAATCAATCAATATAATCTGCAAAATAAAGGAAGAGACTACACAGTTGCAAATACACTGTCAAGAATTAGTAATTACCTGGTTTGATGATAATTCAGTTGGTATCCAGTGAAATAAGAAAGTATATTTTTGTCATCACTCGTAGTTGATACTATTTCGATTGGATTGAAAAATTTTGCACATTTTAATTCTCTTAAGAAGCACACAAAAGGTGTATAGTATTTACAACAGGGTAGATCCTATAAATTATATATTGTAGTGATACAATAATGGTAATTCAAATATTAGTTTTCCTACCTAGTGTAAACATACTAATAATTCTTAAATTTGTATTAATTATTTTATTATAAAATTTGTCTACGGATCTGGATACATAACCGTGTGATGTACCAATATACTCAATGAATGATACGCACAGTAAACATGTTATTTATTAATAAAAAATTTAATTTAAAATTTAAAAAATTAATAAAAATGTTTTATGCCACACCCACCATCTTGAATTATGATCTAACCATGGCAATTATCGCTACAGCCACCATCTTGAAAATCAGACTTTTTTTATGCTAGAAATTCGGAAATTAAATAATGATTTTTAATAAAAATTCCACCATTTGGAATCAAAACATCGCCGTTGCATATATATTTATGGTCAACATAATGGATTTTATAAACTTTGCACTCTTTGTTATGCCTGCCATCTTGGTTGTATATGAAATCATCGTTACTAGTGTAGTTACAGCTGCCAGCTTGGATTCTAGGACGTTGCAACATTGGTTATGGACACCATTATAGTAATCCTTTTTATGCTAGAAAATAGGGAAAAATTTAAAATTGATAAAAATGTTAATAAAAACATTTCTCCATCTTGAATTATGATGACACTACCAACATATTGAAATTCCATATTTATTATCCAAAATGTTTGGGAACAAAGGGGGTTGTCTGTAAAGTCAGTTTACGGACGATAATTTTACGTGATAACGTCATAAGAAAACATTTATGAAAAATTGCATACTTTTAAATTTAGAAATATTATTTACAGTTTTTGCAAATTTAATTTAAATAATTTGTTTAAATATAATCACGAACAATTAGTTATAGAAATAAACTGAAATCAAATCAATGTCAATAAATTGTTAATTTGAAATGACGAAATTGGACAAATAAATCATTTTTTTAAATTGCTGTTTTTAAAAAGCCCGCCTTAACCTGTTTGATATTATAGAAGATTTTCTCGCACGGTGGTTGGCTGGTTCTTGCACGCTCGGCTCAGGTGGAACGTGACTATGAGTCATGCTTTTTCGTGCGCGCAGCCGGCGTTCATCGATTTATAAGATGTTATCACGTCAAAAATAAAAAATGAAAATTAGTCAATATTAAGTCAAATAATATGCCTTGAGACTGCTGAGAAGCACTATCATGAAAGACGAACTTCCTTCTCCTTGATGTCTAGCGAAACCATCCTTCCCTTGCGACCGTGAGAGAGCATCCCACAGCCCACATAAAAGAAACATATAATTTTTACTTCAACACAACACGTGGCGACATCTGTTAACGGGATTGGGAACTACTTGCAACAAGTTTCTTGCATGAGGTAAATTATTTCTCACTGACGAAATGTGAAAAAAAAATCTATTATGCAACGGTTCCCACATAAAACTCTCAGCAAAGATCTGCTCTTAGTCTCAGTAACTAATATGGATCACTATTCGATGCCTGCAGCTGTATCGAAAGGACGCAGAGTAAGTTTTGCAGAAAGGAATTTATCTTGAGAAAGAATGGTAGACAACCGAGCAGAATGACTGTGTTAAAAATCCGCTACGCAAAATCATAAGTTGCGTTCGTTGTAGCAAGACGATTACGCGAAGAGAAAGCTTAAAAAGACACGACAGAACTTGTCACGCCAAGCCTGCTTACAAGCTAGAGGAAAACGATTGAGCTACTTTTCTAAAGGAGAGTGTTCTTAATTACGCATTTTCCTTCTCTTGAATGAGATTATGTTCATAGCTCATCTGATCTCGACAAAGAACTTAAATTGAAGGAAGTTGATGATTTATGAAAGAATGAAGACAAAGGAAGTATCCTTAACATGAAAGGGGGAATACATTCAAGCCGAATTGAGATGGATACTCCGTATTTGTAAAATTGTTGGACTCTTAAAAACGAAGCTGAAGGCGATGAAGAAGCTTTGACGTCAATTATTTAAAAAAATTTACAGTAATCTGGATGAAGACGCTGACTTATACTTTGGTGGCGTCAGTGACACTGAGGCTGGTGACAAGACCAAATACGATGAAAATTGGAACGATAGTGATTTTAAAAATATTAATAACAGACATTCAAGAAAGATAACGATATCAGAAGAGATTTATTATATGTCATGGGAAGATCCTAACATATTGGTTGATTGTCTGAGACTGTTGGTGGCATAGGTTCGTAAAGGAAACTACTTGCACATCGACGAAGTAGCCTCCATACTTAAAGAACTGAGGAAAGCTGGCTACATGCAACTGTCCCCTGTTTATCCTGCCAATGTATAATATTTAAAAATAAATCTTTTATTTACATTTCAAAAATTTAATGTTTTATTTCTTGTAATCTGATTTCTAGCTAAGACTGAATTCTCGTAATTATTACATGAGTAAAAGTACTTAAAGCTAGCGTCCGTATTCGGAAATTCATTTGTTTCCACGTTATAAATTGGGCACCAAACTTTAGTTTTATTCTAATACATTTTCGTTGATATCTTTGTTTCGAAAGCATAGACGGAAGCATCTGTGTATAGCAAAATTTTTTTAACTCGTATGGTATAATATATAAACTGTTTTTCAAGAAAACATTTTTCAAAATTTTACAAGCCATTTGTTCGATGTTTCCATATTTTCGTATTTTGTTTTTCTTCAAAAGATTAAACAATTTATGTAAAATCCAATTATTTCTAGAAACATTCGTAATTGCTTAGTATTCTTCGGAGCTTGAAAGTGGGTAATAATTAATTTGTAATTTATCGGGTGACTTCTTGATTCCAGTTGGCATTTAAATGTATCCTAAAAAAGGTAGTTCTTGACGACAGAATATAGATTTCTTAAGTTTAACTGTCATACCAGCGTATCCCAAATTCGACAGTACTATACCTAGATGTTCGACATGTTCGTAATTGGATGACGTAATCTATATATCGTCGACGTAACCACGAGTAAAAGCTTTACACTCAGGTCCCAATGTTTTATCCAAACATATGGTGAACTCTAGCACAGCGTTACATAAACTGAATGGTGTCATATGGAATATTTATTGATGTTTTTTGATCAAGAATACGGTACAATGTCGTTAATTCTCTGTCAGTGATATTTACTAGTAACCAGCTAAAAAAAAACTAAATTAGTAAGTGTAGTATATGTTACAGTTGGTAAGTGTGTTTTTAGTATTGTAAAGTTGGTGTAATTTCCGTGTTGCGTATTTGTTGTTTTGCAAAAGAATGGCCTGCTGGGCGTTCAGTTATATTGTGGTATTGAAACAGTAAAGTTATGGAAACGTCTATTGTCTTATTTCATTACAGTCACAACATATTTGGCGACGAGGATGGCCTTATTTTCGTCCTGGATTGTAAGCCTCGGTGTTATGTTATGTTTTGGCCTCGCAAGTGACTGTAAGGATACCAAGTCTCTGTCTGTGTTAGGACCCTTCAACATGCAGAGTAACAGTTTTGCTCCGTTTAACCCGAATGACGAACCCGTCGATAACTTTCTAGAACTTCTGGAATCTTATTTCAACATTCATAATATTCAAACATCCCGGGAAAAGGTTGAACATCTTACGGATTTACTTAGTCCTGAACACTTTAATGTCCTTAAGAATACGTTAGTGCCGAAAACCGTCAAAGAGTGTACCTTTGAAGAATGCAAGAAATATGCTCCGAGGACACGTGTGATAGCCGAGACATTAAGTTTCACAGCATATTTCAGCGGAATGGAGAATGCCTTTCGTATGTAATAGCTGATTTGAAACAACTTTCCATTAAATGTGAGTTTAATACTTTTCTTGATCGAGCCTTACGTGATCAGTTGGTAATTAGTCTTCGTGATAAGGGTATGGTAAATCGCTTGTTACTTGAAGATACTAACCTAACTTTCAATAAAGCTTGTCAAATTATTCTTGATATGGAGAGTGCTAATGTTTCCGCGAGCAAAATAGTTTCGTCAACTCAACACCCTGGCAGTGCTTCAGATGTTTGTTCTCTACGCGACGTAAAGAAATATCATCCACCGTCTTCGTCTCAAGTTGGTCAACGTAGCAGTGCAGTGAGTCATCGAAGTCGGTCGCGATCGAAAAATCAAGGCCAGCGGTCTAGTTCTCCCCACACTACTTCAAAGCAGAGGAAACGATGTGGTCAGTGTCTTGTCAAGCATCAACCTAATAATTGTCCATCTTCGTTGTGGAAATGTTATAATTGTGGCAAACGAGGTCACATTTATAAATTTTGCCTTAGCAAGACTGTTCGCAAAAATCTTATAACCCTTTCTTGTCATAGGACAAGTGAGTCATCCATGCCTAACCCAGTACAGTTAAGTATTGAAATTAATTGTACGTCTATAGTGTTTGACGTCGATACTGGTTCAGCATGTACATTAGTTCCCATAAATATTTTCAAACAGTATTTTTCCAATGATGATATAGTTAAATATGATGGAAAATTATTGGCAGCAAATGATCAAGCCTTACCCATTTTGGGAAAATGTGTTGTCAGAGTCAAGTTCAATAATAAAGATTTTGGTACTTTCGAACTATTGGTAATGCTCAGGAAACATAATAAGGCTTTACTTGGTCGAGATTGGTTAGATGTTCTAGTACCGTCGTGGAGAATTTTCTTTGAGAAGTCAATTAGTAAGTGTGTCCTTGTGAATACGGTTGAGCAAGTGCAGTTAGGTCGTAGCAAGTCTATAGTAAAAGACCTCGAAATACAATTTCCTGCTGCATTTTGCAGACAAAGGAATAACGAACCAATCATGCAATTTAAAGCCAACATTAATGTTAAATATGATTTCGTCCCTGTATTTTGTAAGGCATATTATGTCCCATATGCGTTGAGTGAAAATGTAAAAAATGTATTATTTTCTCTCGAATGTAAAGGCATAATATCTAGAGTTAATTAAAGTCAGTGGGCATCTCCTATTGTTTGTGTTCCTAAGAAAAATGGTGGTGTTAGATTGTGTGTGGACCTGAAAGTTACACTCAATAAATTTGTAAAAATTGATCAATATCCCTTGACAAAAATTGAAGATTTATTTCAAAAATTTCATGATTGTAAGATTTTTTGTAGGTAAGATTTTTCAAATGCGTATTTGCAATTAGAAGTCGATGAGAATAGTAAAAAAATTCTTAACTATTAATACCATTTGTGGTTTGTTTGTTTATAACCGTTTGTGTTTTGGTCCGTCATCAGCTCCCGCTATTTTTCTATCTGTAATAGACAAGATATTGGAAAATATTTATCATTGTGGTGCTTATCAAGATGACATTCTAATTGGTGGTAAAAATTGTGATTGCTGTAAACGTGTGTTATTTATGGTGCTTAAACGTCTTAATGATTATAATGTTAAAATAAATATTGACAAATGTGAGTTTTTTTTTCACATCCTTATAGATATTAGGGTATGTACTTAGTGCCAATGGCTTCAGCCCATTTTAATCTAAGATAGAAAAGTTACTCTCAGTCCGACGTCCTGAAAATGTGACTCATTTGAAATCTTATCTTGGGTTGTTCAATTACTACCATAAATTTGTTTATATGACCCCTGATGTCTTGGAACCTTTGCACAAGTTACTTAGGAAAGATGTTCCTTGGGAATGGTCAGAGGAGTGTGAGCATGCCTTTTTGAAAAGTAAATCTGTCATTTAAGAGAAGTCACTTTTAGTCCTGTTTGATCCATCAAAGCCAATCATTATTACGTGTGATAGTAGTTGTTATGATGTAGGTGCGGTATTAAGTCAGATTTGTGATGGTATAGAGAAAAATGTTGCTTTTGAGTCCGCAACGCTTACACCTGCTCAAAAAAATTATAGTCAGTTGCATATAGAGGCATTAAGTATTATTTTTGGTGTTACCAAGTTTCACAAGGACTTTATAGGAAATCGGTTCACAATAATAACTGATCATGAAACATTATTGTGTTTGTTTGCGGAAGGTAAAAAGCTTCCACAAGTGGCAGCAGCTCGCATAATCCGATGGTCTCTTATTCTTTCATCTTATCAGTATAAAATACAACTTAAGAAAGGTAAACACATTCAGAATGCTGATTGTTTTTCGCGTTTACCAGACAAAGGTGTTACTAATTTTCATAGTGATGAATCTGATTGTAACTTTATTTACATGTTTACTCCTTTAGTGCCTTGTATAAAAATTTCCGAGGTAACTTCAACGGATGCTGTGTTAAGTAAGGTCATGAATGTACTATTAAGTGTTATTATCAAGGAATTATATAGTAAGCCAGAGTTAAAAAGGTATAGTAGAATATTTAAACTATTGTCGATTCAGGAGGGATGTCTTATGTTTGGTAATAAAGTGTTTATACCTGATTAATTGAAGGGTAAAATATTATCATTACTCCATGCAGATCATGTTGGTATCACGAGATGCAAGTTGTTAGCACGGTCTTATGTGTGGTGGTTTGGAATGTGTAACGATATTGAACGGAAAGTGAGAACATGCAAAGTGTGTCAGTCAGTCCAAAATTCTAGTCGTAGAATAACTATATAATGGCCCAATTTTAAATGTCCTTGGTAGAGAATTCACGTGGATTTGTTGGACACTTACAACACAAAATTTTTGATTGTTATTGATGATTACACGAAATGGATTGAATGTTTTGTCATGAGTAATACAAAGTTGGATGATGTTATTCTTAAGTTAAGTGAATGTTTTTCTAGATTTTCTGCACCTAGTGTTATAGTGTCTGATAGCGATCCACCATTTAATGCTGAAGGATTTGATAGTTACTGTCGTAACAGAGGAATTAAGTTAATTAAAATTCCACCATATAATCCTCGCTCTAATGGCTTAGCCGAAAGAGAGGTGCAATCTTTTAAAGGTCCTTGTTAAGATCCGTACTGGCAAATAGTACTGTTTCACTACAGACCAGTGTTATTTAATGTTTGTTTTCACTAAGGTCTACTCCTTCAAGTGTTACTGGTGTGTCTCCGATGAGTCTCATGTTAAATTATGAACCCAAATGTCCTGTCTCTGTCGAATCCAGTCAGTTGTCTTAACACTAACACGAATTGTTCGCAAACACCCAGGAGGGGGAAAGTAAGGTTCACTCCTCCTCAAGAATGTACTTATAAATTTTATCAAGTTAACGACAAGTAAACTTGCATTATTTGAAAGGTCCAGTAAAATGGTTACCTGGTGTTGTCGTCAAGAGAATCGGTAATGTTGTTTATTTGTTAAGCTTAAGGGTGTTAGGCCCAAAATTATTTATAACATATTAATTTGTCTTTATGTTGGCCTCGTGCATACACGTTTTTGTGCAAAACCGATTTTCGCTATAACTTATAGTTTTCTCATAGCTAGCACTCAAGTTAAAATATATGACATTTCTTGTAGACATTATTTCAGTGGCCGGTGGATGTAATTAATTATTTTTGGATGTTATTAATTATTTTTTGGTATATTAAGAGTTCATTATGGATACTATTGAGTGATGTATTAAAAAAATAATAAGTTATTTGTGTGCTTGAGCCAGAAGATTAGAAAATTTAAGTTTTTTTCTAGATCAAAAAATATTAGTTTAAAACATATAAAAATACAATCACGAAATACCTATCTAATTATACTTTTATCTAAAATAACAAAAAAATTTGACTTTCAGTGTATCAAAGTTGTGAGCCTCTACGGAAGAAATGTATCCCCTGGAATTCCAAAAGATATTGAATGCAACCCTCCACTCTAGTGGTGCCGCGCTGTCTGGCTCATCTTTTCCTCTTCCCGGAAAGAGAACGCGGACTTGGCCCGGCGTTGCCGAGTACCTGACCCGCCTGTGACTATCCTCTCTACCTGCTTCTAGACCAGCGGGCCTTCTTCCTTTCCCCACGGCAGTTTGAACAATTTGTCAGGTGTCGTGGTCAGTGCTTGCGGTTTAATATGTTGAATGTATTAGAGTAATGAAATGAATTTAACTTCTATACAATAGTTATTTTTTTCTGTTGCGATGGCACCGTAAATATTAAATAAAGCAGACGTTATCTCAAAAGTAAAATTATTAAACGTTCCAAAGCAATGAAGAAATACAGAGCTGAAATTGCCACGTCGCAGACCACAGTCTCGCTACACGGCACTGAAGCTCTACCAAAATGTCAGGATTATAATCATCAACACTGCTAGTATAATGTCAGATAATTAACTAAAATGTTTTTGATTCGTAAAAGGGCAAAAAAAAACACATTAATAAATCCTTTGCCTCTCATATATAGACGTGACGTTAATCTGAATCACAATCAAACATGAACATATTTGACGTAAGTTATGTTCACGGAAATCTGATAATGTTGCTGGTTTATCCGTTGTCAAGGATTTGTAAAATAGGACAAAATGTAACTACTCACTGTAAATGCGTTACCAGTTGAGAACATTGTTTGAAGTTTAAAAAAAAAAAGTAAATAAAATAAACTTGTAGCCCATCGTTCAATCGTAATTACGTCCCATGCTATTTCAACAATACAACATTGTTTGCGGCTATACAGTAAGGCTATAATTTATTTTAGGCTATTAACATTTCTCCAACTTGATTATAGTTGCTGAAAAAAGCTGGCGCGGTGCCATGGTAATGCGCTCTACTTCCATTCGGATGGACCTAAGGTTTATTTCTTGGTGTTAATTTTTCCTCTTAAAGGCCCGTCTACAATAGTCGTAACCTGTGGGAGGTCCGTGACCTTATCCTAATGTGAAAGACGTCACATTGTCACATGGAAAACTTCCCAGTCCAGAATTGCGAAGTCAGATGCATGGTCCGATGTCCGAATCTACTGAGTAGTATATAATAGTATGTTCTGAAACAGGCTTCAGGCTGTGGTGACTGTGGTGACACCCGCCATCTGGGATTAGTGACGTCACGGCGGCAAAAATTCCTCAAAATTCCTCAAAAATGACTCAAAAATTCCCGTTTTAAGAAAAAAATTCCCGTTTTCGAGGGAAAAATTCCCGTTTCGAGGGAACATTTCCCGTTTTATTCCGTAAAAATCCCAGCAGCTAGAAATGTCCATATGTAGGCTTAAGCATCCATGTCTACAGCCTCAGATAAGCCTCATCATGGATTATGACGTCACCGTTGCTATTTTCGTTACACCCGCCATCTTGAAAATCCGCAATTTTTATGTTAGAAAATCAGGAAATTTTTTAAAAATCATTAAAAAATTAAATAATCGAATTAAATAAAAATCTTAAAAACCACTGTTGGACTTATCGTTACGGTCGCCATCTTGGATTATATAAATGTTGCAGTTTTCGTTACGCCCGCCATCTTGAAAATCCGCAATTTTTATGTTAGAAAATCGGGAAAATTTTTAAAAATCATTAAAAAAATTATTTAATCGAATAAATAATAAAAATCTTAAAAACCACTGTTCCAGTTATCGTTACGGTTGCCATCTTGGATTATATAAATGTTGAATATTTCGTTACACCCGCCATCTTGGTTGAGTACCATGTCATTCTTACACTTTACGTTACGACCAACATATTGGATCCTATTAATGTTGCAATTATCGTTATGGTCGCCATCTTGAAATTTGGACGCCATCTTGAAAATCCGTAATTTTAATGCTAGAGATTCGGGAAAAAATTTAAAAATCATTAAAAAATTAACTAATCGAATAAATAATAAAAATCTTAAAAACCACTGTTCCAGTTATCGGTACGGTCGCCATCTTGGATTATATAAATGTTGAATATTTCGTTACACCCGCCATCTTGGTTGAGTACCATGTCATTCTTACACTTTACGTTACGACCAACATATTGGATCCTATTAATGTTGCAATTATCGTTATGGTCGCCATCTTGAAATTTAGACGCCATCTTGAAAATCCGTAATTTTAATGCTAGAGATTCGGGAAAATTTAAAAATCATTAAAAAAATTAACTAATCGAATTAAATAATAAAAAATCCTTAAAACCACCGTTGCACTTTTTCGTGACAGCCACCATCTTGAAATCACCCACTGGAGGTCACCATCTTGTATTCGTCTGCTAGAGTGTGCTGATACCATGTTGGTATAATTATCTGGTCACCATACCTTTGTCCTCAACTTTTGACATTGAACTTTGACCTTGACCTTGAACTTTGACCTTGACCTTGAAATTTGACCTTGAACTTTGACCTTGACCTTGAACTTTGACCTTGACCTGAAATTTGACCTTGACCTTGAAATTTGACCTTGACCTTGAAATTTGACCGTTACATTGAAATTTGACTTTGTCCTTGAAATTTGACTTTGTCCTTGTCGACCATCATGGATCCGACATTTTATGTTCAGTACTTGCTACCAGGAGCTACCACCTGCCGGAGTACTCCATCTTGTGTGTGTACTTGTATTATGGAGTACATTTCCATCTGGATAATTTTATTCTAACCCGCTACAGTGCAGTAATCATTTATTACCGAGGTGCCCCCGCCATCTTGAAATTCGACCGCCATCTTGAAATCATGTAATAATGTAGCTAGAAAAGTGGGAAAAAATCCAAAATTCATTAAATAAATCACTCATTAACTTACATATTGATTCGATTCGCTCCAGTCCTTGGTTCGATCCCTGAATGATGCAAAACATTTAATTTTATATAAAATATAATAATTTCAATAAACCATGTTCAAAATTCTTAAAGAGACTTTAAATCCTCTACTACCATCATCCTATCAGACATCAAGACCACCATATTGGAAATTAATAATTGTAATGCTAGAGATTCGTGAAAAAGTTCAAAATTCATTAAATAAATTTGTAATCTATATACTGATTGATTAAATCGACTAAGGTCCTTGGTTCGATCCCTGGCCTATACAAATCAACTTTAATTTTAAAAAAGTACCAGAAAAGTGTAAGGTTCGAGAAATAAAACACCTCAAAGTCTTTTACAAACATAATATTTATTACACAATTTCTATCCTACTACAGAATCACTTGCGAAAGCCAGCAATCTTATAAACATTTAGCCCTGCATAGACGTGCATCGACTACTTCTTAGCTCCAAATGGCTCCAAATTCTCCAAACAGCCTTCAAATGGCTCCAAAAGCTCCAACAACCTACAAATGCTTGACAGCTCCAAATGGCTCCAAATGCTTCAAAAGGCTCCAAATGCCCCAACAGCTCCAAAAAAAAGCTCCAAAAGCTCCAATAACCACCAAATACTTAACACAGCTCCAAATGGCTCCAAATGCTCCAAACGGCTCCAAATGCTCCTAATGTCTCCAAATGGCTCCAAATGCACCAAACGGCTCCAAATGCTCCTAATGTCTCCAAATGGCTCCAAATGCTCCTAATGTCTCCAAATGGCTCCAAATGCTCCAAACGGCTCCAAATGCTCCAAATGTCTCCAAAAGGCTCCAAATGCTTCAAAAGGCTCCAAATGCTCCAAACGGCCTCCAAATGCTTGACAGCTCCAAATGCTCCAAATGGCTCCAAATGCTTCAAAAGGCTGCAATTGTTCCAAGAGTTCCATCTTCAATTGATTCCAACTGATTCCAATTACTTTTCCTATCGAACTTGGCATGATTACTAACATGTCTTTATTAGTATACATTTTGACTGGCAGTGGTAACGTATTATGCACCTTTAAGTTATAAGTTTTATTTAGAAATCAGATTTCGATAAATGGTAGATACCATTTGGAAAGAAAATACATTAATTTATTTTCAAGTTTATACACATACATTTAATTTAAGCCATTATTGTATGTAGCCAGCTTCCCTCAGTTCTTTGAGTATGAAGGATATTTCTTTAATGTTCGAATAGTTTCCTGCACAAAGCGATCCATGTAGTAGTCGTAGCCTGTCAACCAATATGTTAGGATCTTCCCATGAGGTATAATCAAACTCTTCTGCTGCGTTCGTCATCCTTGCATGTTTATAATAAATATTATTATCTCTGGTGTCTATCGTTTTAACACCAACCTCAAGGTCACTTTCGTCATCGTGCCAGTGATTATCACAAGCTTGATCAGGATAATTTATTTTATTACGACGTTTCCATCGTTTTGGTCTCAAACCACCATCACAGTATTCGCTCTTGCATGCTTTTGGTGCTTCAGCACAGTACTCAATCATGTCAGCCTTAGATGTGTCAGCACAGTCTTCGTTCACGCCAGCTTCTGATGTGTCACCACAGTCTTCAATCATGTCAGCACCACAAACTTGATCAGGATAATTTATTTTATTACGTCGTTTCCATCATTTTGGTCTCAGTCCGCCATCACAGTCTTCGATCTTGCCTGCTTTAGGTGCTTCAGTACAGTACTCAATCATGTCAGCCTCAGATGTGTCACCACAATCTTCAATCATGCACGCTTCAGATGATTCATCAAAGTCTTCGACCTATTAAGCTTCAAATGGTTCTCCATCTTTCTCATTTTCATGGAGACGACTAGATATTGGAGTAAATATATTTTCATTTCTAATGTGGTTACAACTTCCTTCGTTTGTTTTAAATTTTAAATTATTATCTTGATCTAGATCAGTAATTTTAGCATTAGCTTTTTCGCCTTCGTTCCTCTTCCGCGATGTTGTAGCCCAGTCTTCGTTATCTTTATTCATCTTAATTGTACAGGTCTTGTAATGTCTATCCAAGTAATATCTTCTTCCAAAGGATTTCTGACACTGACTGCAATGAAATGGTTTTTGACAAGGACCCAAATTACACTCGCTTCTCTCATGTCGTTTAGCATTCTTTCTCAAGGTAAACACCTTGCTACAGTATCTACAGTGATGACGTTTCGATACAGCGTCAGATCCTAAATCGGAATTCATATTAGTTACCGAGACTAATGCCAGATGCAAACTAAGAGTTTTAAATTAGATATATTACTTAAATAGAATTTTTTTCATATTTCATCAGCGAGAATTAATATATCTCATGCAAAAGTACTTGTTGCAAGTAGTTCTGATTTTTAACAACAGATGTCGCCACATGTTGCTTGCAGATAAATAATATTTAGTTCTTTTATGCGGGATGTGGGATGCTCACTAACGATCGCAAAAGAAGGATAGCTTCGCTAGACTCCAAGGAAAAGGAAGTTCGTCTTGCATGTTGGTGCTCCACAGATGTCTCATGGCGTAATATTAATTTGACTGAGTAATGATATTTGTTAATTCCACCTGATAAAAATATTGCAAGTTTTGATTTAGTAGCAGAAATTATCGAATTAAATGTAACTCCAAATAAAATGACATGTCTCAATAGACCAAAAAAAAAAAAACAAAATCCATGCAGAGAGCGGTTTCTCAGAATAGTCAGAAACACTTGAAGAAACCACAGGAATGATTGCAAGCACACGGAAAAAACCACCAAAATATTGACAAGAATAATCAGGAGCACACGGAGAAAACCATCATAATATTGACAAGAATAATCAGGAGCACACGGAGAAAACCATCATAATATTGACCAGATTAATCAGAAGTACTCGGAGAAAACCACCACATGTTTTCTTTGATATCATAAAATTACAGGAAAAAATATTTTAAATTAAAAATAAATTAATAAAAAAATAAAAATAAATGAAAATAATTAATAAAAAAACTAAAAAAAATAAAAAAAATGCATAAATTTCTGGCTTGTACAAGAACTCTATCTTTGCTCAACAATGATAAGTTTACAAGCTAGCAGAAACTGTTTATGCATTTTTAAAAATTTTTTTTATTATTTTATTAATTATTTTCATTTTTTTTAATTTTTTTATTAATTTATTTTTATTTTAAAATATTTTTTCCTGTAATTTTATGATATCAAAGAAAACATGTGGTGGTTTTCTCCGAGTACTTCTGATTAATCTGGTCAATATTATGATGGTTTTCTCCGTGTGCTCCTGATTATTCTTGTCAATATTATGATGGTTTTCTCCGTGTGCTCCTGATTATTCTTGTCAATATTTTGGTGGTTTTTTCCGTGTGCTTGCAATCATTGCTGTGGTTTCTTCAAGTGTTTCTGACTATTCTGAGAAACCGCTCTCTGCATGGATTATTTTTTTTTTTTTTTTGGTCTATTGAGACATGTCATTTTATTTGGAGTTACATTTAATTCGATAATTTCTGCTACTAAATCAAAACTTGCAATATTTTTATCAGGTGGAATTAACAAATATCATTACTCAGTCAAATTAATATTACGCCATGAGACATCTGTGGAGCACCAACATGCAAGACGAACTTCCTTTTCCTTGGAGTCTAGCGAAGCTATCCTTCTTTTGCGATCGTTAGTGAGCATCCCACATCCCGCATAAAAGAACTAAATATTATTTATCTGCAAGCAACATGTGGCGACATCTGTTGTTAAAAATCAGAACTACTTGCAACAAGTACCTTTGAATGAGATAAATTAATTCTCGCTGATGAAATATGAAAAAAATTCTATTTAAGTAATATATCTAATTTAAAACTCTTAGTTTGCATCTGGCATTAGTCTCGGTAACTAATATGAATTCCGATTTAGGATCTGACGCTGTATCGAAACGTTATCACTGTAGATACTGTAGCAAGGTGTTTACCTTGAGAAAGAATGCTAAACGACATGAGAGAAGCGAGTGTAATTTGGGTCCTTGTCAAAAACCATTTCATTGCAGTCAGTGTCAGAAATCCTTTGGTAGAAGATATTACTTGGATAGACATTACAAGACCTGTACAATTAAGATGAATAAAGATAACGAAGACTGAACTACAACATCGCGGAAGAGGAACGAAGGCGAAAAAGCTAATGCTAAAATTACTGATCTAGATCAAGATAATAATTTAAAATTTAAAACAAACGAAGGAAGTTGTAACCACATTAGAAATGAAAATATATTTACTCCAATATCTAGTCGTCTCCATGAAAATGAGAAAGATGGAGAACCATCTGAAGCTTAATAGGTCGAAGACTTTGATGAATCATCTGAAGCGTGCATGATTGAAGATTGTGGTGACACATCTGAGGCTGACATGATTGAGTACTGTACTGAAGCACCTAAAGCAGGCAAGATCGAAGACTGTGATGGCGGACTGAGACCAAAATGATGGAAACGACGTAATAATATAAATTATCCTGATCAAGTTTGTGGTGCTGACATGATTGAAGACTGTGGTGACACATCAGAAGCTGGCGTGAACGAAGACTGTGCTGACACATCTAAGGCTGACATGATTGAGTACTGTGCTGAAGCACCAAAAGCATGCAAGAGCGAAGACTGTGATGGTGGTTTGAGACCAAAACGATGGAAACGTCGTAATAAAATAAATTATCCTGATCAAGCTTGTGATAATCACTGGCACGATGACGAAAGTGACCTTGAGGTTGGTGTTAAAACGATAGACACCAGAGATAATAATATTTATTATAAACATGCAAGGATGATGAACGCAGCAGAAGAGTTTGATTATACCTCATGGGAAGATCCTAACATATTGGTTGACAGGCTACGACTACTACATGGATCGCTTTGTGCAGGAAACTATTCGAACATTAAAGAAATATCCTTCATACTCAAAGAACTGAGGGAAGCTGGCTACATACAATAATGGCTTAAATTAAAAGTATGTGTATAAACTTGAAGATAAATTAATATATTTTCTTTCCAAATGGTATCTACCATTTATCGAAATCTGATTTCTAAATAAAACTTATAACTTTAAGGTGCAAAATACGTTACCACTGCCAGTCAAAATGTATACTAATAAAGACATGTTAGTAATCATGCCAAGTTCGATAAGAAAAGTAATTGGAATCAGTTGGAATCAATTGAAGATGGAGCTCTTGGAACAATTGGAGCTTTTTGAAGCATTTGGAACCTTTTGGAGCTGTTGGAGCTATTTGGAGCATTTGGAGCCATTTGGAGCATTTGGAACTGTCAAGCATTTGGAGGCCGTTTGGAGCATTTGGAGCCTTTTGAAGCATTTGGAGCCTTTTGGAGACATTTGGAGCATTTGGAGCCGTTTGGAGCATTTGGAGCCATTTGGAGACATTAGGAGCATTTGGAGCCGTTTGGTGCATTTGGAGCCATTTGGAGACATTAGGAGCATTTGGAGCCGTTTGGAGCATTTGGAGCCATTTGGAGCCATTTGGAGCTGTGTTAAGTATTTGGTGGTTATTGGAGCATTTGGAGCTTTTTTTTGGAGCTGTTGGAGCATTTGGAGCCTTTTGAAGCATTTGGAGCCATTTGGAGCTGTCAAGCATTTGTAGGTTGTTGGAGCTGTTGGAGCCATTTGAAGGCTGTTTGGAGCATTTGGAGCCATTTGGAGCTAAGAAGTAGTCGATGCACGTCTATGCAGGGCTAAATGTTTATAAGATTGCTGGCTTTCGCAAGTGATTCTGTAGAAGGATAGAAATTGTGTAATAAATATTATGTTTGTAAAAGACTTTGAGGTGTTTTATTTCTCGAACCTTACACTTTTCTGGTACTTTTTTAAAATTAAAGTTGATTTGTATCGGCCAGGGATCGAACCAAGGACCTTAGTCGATTTAATCAATCAGTATATAGATTACAAATTTATTTAATGAATTTTGAACTTTTTCACGAATCTCTAGCATTACAATTATTAATTTCCAATATGGTGGTCTTGATGTCTGATAGGATGATGGTAGTAGAGGATTTAAAGTCTCTTTAAGAATTTTGAACATGGTTTATTGAAATTATTATATATTATATAAAATTAAATGTTTTGCATCATTCAGGGATCGAACCAAGGACTGGAGCGAATCGAATCAATATGTAAGTTAATGAGTGATTTATTTAATGAATTTTGGATTTTATCCCGCTTTTCTAGCTACATTATTACATGATTTCAAGATGGCGGTCGAATTTCAAGATGGCGGGGGCACCTCGGTAATAAATGATTACTGCACTGTTGCGGGTTAGAATAAAATTATCCAGATGGAAATGTACTCCATAATACAAGTACACACACAGGATGGAGTACTCCGGCAGGTGGTAGCTCCTGGTAGCAAGTACTGAACATAAAATGTCGGATCCATGATGGTCGACAAGGACAAAGTCAAATTTCAAGGACAAAGTCAAATTTCAATGTAACGGTCAAATTTCAAGGTCAAGGTCAAATTTCAAGGTCAAGGTCAAAGTTCAAGGTCAAGGTCAAAGTTCAATGTCAAAAGTTGAGGACAAAGGTATGGTGACCAGATAATTATACCAACATGGTATCAGCACACTCTAGCAGACGAATACAAGATGGTGACCTCCAGTGGGTGATTTCAAGATGGTGGCTGTCACGAAAAAGTGCAACGGTGGTTTTAAGGATTTTTTATTATTTAATTCGATTAGTTAATTTTTTTAATGATTTTTAAATTTTCCCGAATCTCTAGCATTAAAATTACGGATTTTCAAGATGGCGTCTAAATTTCAAGATGGCGACCATAACGATAATTGCAACATTAATAGGATCCAATATGTTGGTCGTAACGTAAAGTGTAAGAATGACATGGTACTCAACCAAGATGGCGGGTGTAACGAAATATTCAACATTTATATAATCCAAGATGGCGACCGTACCGATAACTGGAACAGTGGTTTTTAAGATTTTTATTATTTATTCGATTAAATAATTTTTTTAATGATTTTTAAAAATTTTCCCGATTTTCTAACATAAAAATTGCGTATTTTCAAGATGGCGGGCGTAACGAAAATTGCAACATTTATATAATCCAAGATGGCGACCGTAACGATAAGTCCAACAGTGGTTTTTAAGATTTTTATTTAATTCGATTATTTAATTTTTTAATGATTTTTAAAAATTTTCCCGATTTTCTAACATAAAAATTGCGGATTTTCAAGATGGCGGGCGTAACGAAAATAGCAACGGTGACGTCATAATCCATGATGAGGCTTATCTGAGGCTGTAGACATGGATGCTTAAGCCTACATATGGACATTTCTAGCTGCTGGGATTTTTACGGAATAAAACGGGAAATTTTCCCTCGAAACGGGATTTTTTCCCTCGAAAACGGGAATTTTTTTCTTAAAACGGGAATTTTTGAGTCATTTTTGAGGAATTTTGAGGAATTTTGAGGAATTTTTGCCGCCGTGACGTCACTAATCCCAGATGGCGGGTGTCACCACTGTCACCACAGCCTGAAGCCTGTTTCAGAACATACTATTATATACTACTCTACTGATTTCTAAAGTAGTCACCAGAGCGCAGTAAATATAGTGCGCCAAAATACTTGTTTTTTGATTGATTTTGTTATTGTTTTCATGCATCGAAAATTATAACGCAACAAAGTTTTATATATATTTAACTTACGAAAGTTTTGGGAGTTAAATATTATTTATTGAATTGAAACAAAGCACGTTTTACAAACGGGAACTGGTAATTGAAATATCGAAAGTGTTTTGTTGTTCTATGCTACCAAAGGACGTGCAAAGGTCACAGATTGGGACAAAACGTTCAAGCTGATCAATGTGATCGGACAAGGGAGATTCTGACCATCGCCCACACGACGCATGACGTCAGAGGGTCACGTGGACCAATCAGCGAATAGTTTCCGTCAGACACGGTTTCGGACATTGCAATAGTAGACGGGACTTAAAAAAACGCAAATTATTCACATGTACTAGAGTCATCGGTAATTTTTGTGTAATAAATAAAAAACCGGAAAGGAATTTGAGCATTAGCGTGTAATGACATAGGTCTTTGTTGTTCTTAGCGCCCTGCGCGATGACGCACTCGGGCGGCCGGATAGAGCCAGCAGATAGAGCCAGCACAGTGTATTCTGTGTTGTTATATATATATATATATATATATATATATATATATATATATAGGCCCTGTAAATTATTGAAAAGTAAATCACATATTTTTTTTTTTACAAACCATCCATGCGACTGATATTAACACTCATGACTTATAATCATTCAAAAAAATAATAATATCAATAAAATATCAGTTTTGCATGTGTCTAAATGATATTTTATCACAAAATAAAAATATTTATTTTAAACATAAAGCTTAAAGTTAATTCGTACTTTTTAAAATTTGTGTAAAAGAACCATAACCTTATATTCATTTTAAAATTGTTAGTTTGTAAAGTTACATGATATTTCTTTAAAATAAAAGTAATGAATTATACACTATTATGTTTCGCAAAGCTTACTTTGTTTCAAAATACAACACTGACATTACTTATTTATATTACTTTTTGACGAATAATTTATAAAAGAACACGATTGAAATTTTTATGACGTACACAGAAAAACGCAAGATATTTAATTTTACAATTCTAAACAAGGCGATTTGGTTAGAAGCATTGCTGGTGAAAAAATTGTTTTTTCGGTTCGGATCCGTCAATTCATTGATTTTCCTATTTTTTTAATGGGATAATTAGATATATAGGAACACTCATATAATAAATATTTTTTTTTACTAACTATCATATGTTTATAATATAGACTTTAATTTTACAATGAAGAACTTTGTATTTCTTAAAAAAAAATGTTTTGTAACTATACAAACAATTTTCAAACTAATTATTTTGGGGTGTTGTTAAAAGCTTTTCTCTCGTTCTGCTGCAATGTTTTCATGGTATAACCAAAATTGCTAATCGCCACGTGAATTGACCACCTACGTTTGTTAATCAAAGTGGCATTGAAAGTTTTGAAATTAATATTTTCGAGACAATGTAAATTGAACTTAAAACATAATTTCGGAAACAAAACGATGACACAAGTTATCAATAGTCTTCTTTAAATTTTTCAATAGCTAGTAGGCTTACTGACCACAACGCTAAAACATAAACTGACCACAACATTGAACCTTTAATTCACTACAATTAAAGATTCGGTGTTGTGTTCAGCTCAGGATTTCGTGTTATTACATTCGGAATTTGGCAGAAAAAAATGGTTTAGTAATTTTTGGTGCGTATAAGTGTCATATCTGCAACGAGAATGTTCGGCGTCATGGTATTTTGGCGTGAGGTGCGGTCCCTCTGAAATCTAATATTGTATTAATAAAAAATAAAAATTAATATTTATTTACATCTTATTTAGTAATGGCATCGAAAATGTAAAACTGGTTTAAATACAAATCACTCATCCTCCATGTATTACCCGTTGTAGGTAACAAAAAATTAATAAATAAAGCACACGACTGATTTCTTCTGTTTTATAGTATTAGGTTCCTTAACTTGTTATTATCTTTGAAATATTTGTGCAATGGGAGTGCATGACTTGATGTAGGCTTTTGGACAACATACGCCATTGCTTAGCACATGTATGTCTGCAGAAGAAAACTACAAAAAAACACAAATGACAAAAAACACAAATTAAGCAAAAATTGCTGTTGTCAGGATTTAACGCCACACAATATTCCACAACAGGAATATGGTCAACAAACAAGGAAAAAACAAAGAAAAATGGACTAACAGAACGAAAAAAACCCCACAAATGATGACAGCACAAAAATTCCGAACCCAAAAAAATTCAACACAACAGTTGAAACGAGACAAAAAACACAGCAAAACGAAAAGACGAAACAAACACAACAGTTTTCTAAAACAGAAACAAGTGACGTTTCGGGAACTGCTATCTGCTCCCGTCCTCAGGCAGAGACGCACATGGTACGGAAACACAGGTGCGACTCCATGTGCGTCTCTGCCTGAGGACGGGAGCAGATAGCAGTTCCCGAAACGTCGCTTGTTTCTGTTTTAGAAAACTGTTGTGTTTGTTTCGTCTTTTCGTTTGGTCATGTTTTTGTCTCGTTTTGACTGTTGTGCTGAATTTTTTGGGTTCAATATTTTTTGTGCTGTCATAATTTGTGGGGGTTTTTTCGTTTCTCTTTTTGTTTTTTGTTTTTTTGGAAAACTATTGTGTTTGTTTCGTCTTTTCGTTTTGCTGTGTTTTTTGTCTCGTTTCAACTGTTGTATTGAATTTTTTTGGGTTCGGAATTTTTGTGCTGTCATCATTTGTGGTTTTTTTTTCGTTCTGTTAGTCCATTTTTCTTTGTTTTTTCCTTGTTTGTTGACCATATTCCTGTTGTGGAATATTGTGTGGCGTTAAATCCTGACAACAGCAATTTTTGCTTAATTTGTGTTTTTTGTCATTTGTGTTTTTTTGTAGTTTTCTTCTGCAGACATACATGTGCTAAGCAATGGCGTATGTCCAAAAGCCTATATCAAGTCCTTACCTTGTGTATTAATAAAAAAATTCTTTTTTCTATAGGTCACCAGACACCTGTAATTTCCGCATTTTGTTCCAAGAGTAAAGTGACATGAGTTAGTCTGGGATTAAATAATCTGGTCGGTATTGTATATATCACTTGCATCTTCCACCCCTATACAGTCCATGTAAGGTATATATATGTTCTGTTAAGTAATAATAACATAAAATATGTTATTTCAATTTAATTTTCAGTGATGCAGATTTCAAAAATCTGTTTGGCAGTTTATCTTTCAAATGTTTTCTTGTATTTAATGTATTTTTTAAAGATCAAAATCTGTATGTTTTCTCCTTGATTATGTAATTAATTAAAATTTATTTAATAACAAATAGCTAAAACCATAATATTTCATGCCTTGAGAAAAATAATTAGACAACATGTAGAAAACGGTTTCAACAATACAGCCAAACGGCTTTATAATATCTTCTGTTGTATATTATTTAATACATAATTAATGCAATACATTTTTAAATGTGTAATTTCTTGTTTTGACATAAGTTAATATTATGTTCTGCATTTGTAATGCAAGGATTATTATTAATTCAGGTTGTGCTACATTTACCGGGTTGTCTCGTTTAAAGTCCCATCTTAACTTCAATGCATTCCACGAATCAGCAGATATGCTCACCTCTCCGCACGTGACACGACTGCCGCCCGGCGTGCGCCTTATTAGTGTGTGGCTGGCAGTGTGTGTGTGAGCTCTACGGTAGACAAGCTCCCACAGCTTGCGCGCCACCGTGTTGCCATACGTACGTGCCGTTGGACAAATAATTTAAAAAAAACGTAGCGCGTGGCACCAAGTTGTTTACAGTAGACTATTCTTTACATGTTATTAATGTATCATCTTCTCAAATTTGGCTTGTAACGCCCCTCCTGCCTCAAAATTAAATTATTTTAAATTAATCAAAAAGAGCCTTGGAAACTTGCTGGGTAAGAATAATAAGAAAAATAAAGTTATTGACCAGAGGTGGCACGAGGTGGAGAACAAGAAAATTTGGAACTTCCTGACACAAGCAACTTGGGAGCTGTGGATCGTTTAAGGGAATAAGGTACATCACCAATAAATTAACACTACACAAGTTGCTTGGTCTATAGGTTCCCTGTTTTATTTAAAAATGTAAATAATGAATTCTGTTTTCCATTTGATTTGGCATATGTAAGTTTCCCATTTAATGATATTAACAATATATTTAAGTTTTTTGAGAATGGGCCGGCCCGATATTATTATAACAACACATACTCAACTTTAACAACAAACAATTACATAAACAAAAATTTATAAGTATCACACTAAAATTTGATTCGTCCAATGATTACATCGATAATTAGTTTTATTCATTCTACATGTTCTTGAGGAAAGCACTGTTCGCTGGTAGGCTATTCATTCGATTAATGTAGTTCGTAGCTAGGAAGGGGGGAGGGGGTGTTGATTTTACATTACCGCCCGGGTCTTCAAAAGATAACGTCGAGTCGCGGAAACATCTCTTCTAACGTGACCCACAGTGGAGGTGCAGGACCACGAACTGGGACCAATTTGTCTCTCCAGCACTTCGACCCTGTCTGAAACCCAAGTCAAATTCAAAACGAATTAGACCGGCTTCCAGACAGTCATACACCGTCGGCGCAAAAGGCCAACAAATGGGAATGTGGGGGAAAAGGCCGGATTATTCACCAAACAGGGTGTAGAGTTCGGAGCTCACTAGGTGTCTCGCGCCGACATCAGGATGCCGCGGACCGAGAAGTCGCGAATGCGCGAACAAAACCAAAAATTTAGGAAAAATAAAAAAAAAATTCTTAAACTTTCAATAGAAACATAACTTGAACTAATTTCTACTACTGACCGACTACTGAACAAATGGGATCACATCCCTTAGAGCAACTGACTACATCTCTTCTGCACACGAATTCGCAATTCCCGCGAAAAGCCTCCTAGCGCAGAGGACGCCGAGAAGACGTGGTCAGTAGCCGAGGTCAGAGGACTGAGTGCCGTAATGGTGGACAAAGCTCCTAATTAAATCGGGCGGTGAGGCCCTAGGTCAAAGGAGGGGGAAGGTTCGGGTCTAGGCCGAAAATTTCCGAAGGTGCCCGAGTGGTTCTATGCACGACTTCAGTAGTTCGCGCCAAAGAGCGACTGCTGCGGTCTCTACCGGTAGGTACAGGAAGCAACAAACAATCGACTTCTACAGGTCGCGAGGAAGAAACATAGGGCCATAAGGCGTAGCGGCGCTGCGCTCTGGCGGCGTAAAGGGGAACTAACGGAGGCGGTGAACTGACTCGCTGCCAGGTGTCACGAGCGTAGTCTCAGCTCGCTGGCGACCCTGGGTGAAGTTGCTTTTTTCGGCCGCTAGGTGTCGCGGAGGTCTCTTTAGGACCAGGGAGAAGGTCCTTGAAATAGGCCATCGTCTTGGCTAAGTTCATGTCAGGTCACTACTCCTGGATTTCTCAGAACTAAGGGGGAAGGGTGGGGGAAACAAAAGGCGCAACAAAGCTGGAAACAACCGTCCATGGGATACCAGTTCGTGACAAGACTTACTACTCTCAGCAGGTCTCTGAGAAGTAGCAGCTTGCAGCCCAGAAGCTGCTCTATATCGGTTTGGTCATGAAGAGAAATAATTTTACAAACTCGGGACGTGACTGCAGGCGAGAGAAATTTTAAGCTGGTTGCCAGCCAAGTATTAGATCTGCAAAATATCAGATACGTCTCTGGGAAAGGTGCTTCAGACTACTGGCACAAAGTTTAAACACGAGGCGTACACCGGCCTAACAAAAAGTAAATCGCCCCCTTGCAACCAAATAAAATTAGAAAATAAAATTTCCAAAATTATTTTAAAATTATAGTAAAAATTTAAAAGGGTGTCGAAATTCCCAATTTCCGGCACAGGCTCTACAAATACTCTTGTTGAATCTTAATAGTAATGTGTAATATCATGAGTTTGGGTGCCAAAATAACTGTTCCATTGACAGTAAAACTTAATAAATTCGCTTATCCATGTTTTCATATACAAATTCGCTTATTCGTGTTTTCCCTGCTCCCAATTAACATAGCTAATCGGGAGTGATGTATTGTCTGTTGCATTGTACGACAAAAGTATTACATTAATTAGATTACTTACTGTTGTATATACATGGCACAATAATGTTTATATGTTTGGTTGTCTAGACTCTAGCCTGTACTGTTTATCGCTAGCAAGTTGTTTAATATACCAAACAATTTGGTGTTCAGGATTGTTTGCTTTGTTATTTTCTGTTATAAATAGCACAAAGACTGTTACATATGTTTTCAGGCTAGTTCGTCTGCTGGATCTAAGAAAATAATAGAGCCACAAAAACTATCGACAGTTTTTTTGGGCCCCTAAGTCTAAGAAACCACTTTGTCCATCGGTTCTACCATCAGAATCAGCTATAATCTTTAAATGCTTCGTTGACGATGCTGAAGCTACCAACCATCTAAATCTATCAGATGTATCTACAGAGCCTTTTATTTAATCTAGTGGTTTCGAAGTCGAAGGCACAGATAGTTCTGACTGCTGCCCAACTTCATATCCTGTTCCCAGTGGAAGTTTTACTAAATCTATTTATTGTACATCTGTACCTACAGGAAGCAAAGTAGATGATGGCATGGTGAACTATGACATTGGTAATTAGCTTGGTTTTAAAATTAATGACTTTACGAAACGACAACTTATCATTGGACACCTCCCAAAAATTACATTTTTCCTTTCTCGGATCACAAAAAAATGGGCAAACTTGAGAGAAGATTTGCAGGGCAGAAAAACCTCGACAACAATCCCTGGCTTGTATTTTCTTATGTCCAAAAAGGTTATTACTGCAAATTTTGTTCTTTGTTTATCACGAGCAATATAGGTAGCTTCGACAAAACTGTTCAACTAAAAACCATAGTGACTCAGCCTCTCAAGAACTTTGCCAAAATCTTAGGAAAGGATGGTGTTCTGGAGTCCCACAAAATAAATGAATACCACATTTTGGCTGTTGAGTCTGGAAAGCAATTTCTCCAGTGTATGGAAAATCCTGAAAAAAAAATGTGGCAAATCAGATAAACAGTCACTGTTCTTTGTTTCAACGAATTTCTTCCGGAGGACCATAAATATATTAAAAGTCTGATTTAGTGAATACAAATATGACAACGAAACGATAGCCAAATACAAAACAAACGATCCGACAGGTCGCGGCCCGCCATCTTGCCGAACTGTTTATACAACACGCAAAAGGGGCACAAGTAACTCTTCACACAACAAGGACATAAGTCACAAAGTCCGAACATTCCGCCCCCGTTGTCAGCTCCAGGTAACAAACACAAAGGTATATACAGCAAGGAAAAGAAAGCAATGTGTTACAGATTACACGATCATGTTGAATTCTGTCCTAGATTATAACCATTGTCCACTGGCAAAGGGCACAGCTTAATCAGTGGACGTTGCAAGACACTTGTAGCAGTCCGGATAGTAGCCGCCCGGGGAATTCGGTCTGGTCCTGGGTGAAGAGCTTCAATTCGAGCGAGACCTCATTTGAGTGGAGGGGTGTGCTCATCTTTGATCACGACCAAATCTCCAATCTTGGGCTGACCACCTGGCTGTGTCCATTTGCTTCTCTGTTGGAGTGAGTACAAATATTCCTTTCTCCAGCGTTTCCAGAAATCTTGAATTATATGTTGGACCAGCTGCCAGCGATTTAATCGGTTAATGTTGAGGTGGGTGATGTCAGGTTCGGGTAATGATGTTATGGGCTGTAGAATCAAAAAATGAGCAGGTGTTAGGACATCAAGTTCTGACGGGTCTGAGCTGATCTCACAAAGAGGACGAGAGTTTAAGACCCCTTCGAAGCGAATCAGGATGTTCGAGAGCTCTTCATAAGAAAGGATCTGTAAGCCAATGACTTTAGTTAAGTGGCATTTAACAGACTTCATGACAGCCTCCCATAACCCCCCAAAGTGCGGTGCTGCTGGGGGGTTGAAATGGCATGCAATTCCTTCCTGACTCAGCTTATTGCTCACTTCAGTGTTAAGGGTTGTCTCTCTTACAAACTGGTAGAGTTCTTTGAGTTCTCGATGAGCTCCAACAAAATTAGTTCCACAATCACTGTAAATGTGGGCTGGTCTTCCCCTTCGAGAGATGAAGCAAGAAAATGCTTCCAAGAAAAAACTGTTTGAGAGATCAGAAACCAATTCCAAATGTAGGGCTTTGGTGGCAAGACAAACAAACAAGCATAAGTATGCTTTTGTGGACTTGCAACCACGAGTGCGAGTCGTGGTAACCTGAAAGGGCCCACCATAGTCCACACCTGTATGGTGAAAAGCAGTCACTTGTTGGACTATAGGATATGGAATTTCTCCCATGGTTGGAGTGAACGGAGAGGGTTTAGTGCAGAAACACTTAAAACACCCACGTAAAACCCTTTTGATGACAGAGCGCGCACAAAGAATCCAGTATCGTTGGCTCAGGATGGCTTGCAATGTTCTAAGACCAGGGTGCAAATGTAAACAATTAAAATGAATGATTACCATTAACGTGAATGGGTGATCTTTGGGCAACAATATAGGGTGTTGAACAGAATAGGGAAGGGATGCCTAACTTAACCTCCCTCCTACATGGATGATACCCACATTATCCACGAAGGGGCACAAGCGCTGAATTTGATGAGAACTGCACTGCCCCTTGTCCAAGATAACCTAATCAGCTGCAAAGCATTGTTGGGCATGTCTGATGCAAACGTCCAAGCCATTTTGCAGTTCCGTAGTTGTCAACGGTCCCAGAGAACGCCTTTCCTTAGGTTGACGACAGTTGTCTCCAAACCGAAGGCAGTAAGCAACAACATGCTGCAGCTTGCTGAAGGAAGAGAATCTGGCAACAAATTCTAGGGATACCTCTGTCACACAACTTATTGCTGTAAGTTTTTCTTCACATGCAATGGCATCAACAATTACCACACTACCCAGGGTTTCATTTGGCCACTGGCTGTGAGGCTGTCTAAGACATGGGGCTTCAGACCACCACAGATGATGATCAATAAGTTGTGAGGGCAACAAGCCACGGGATGCACAATCTGCTGGGTTGTTTTCAGTGTGAACATGTCTCCAGAATACCTTTTCAGTTAAGTCCTGTATGATGCTGACACGATTTTCCACAAATGTTTTCCATCGGTGGGGTGATGATGCAATCCAATGAAGAACAACTGTTGAGTCTGACCACGCATGCACTTGCATGATGTCCAGCACCCACTTGTATACATTGGTCACGAAACTGATTAGCTTGGCTAACATCACAGCTGCACACAACTCAAGGCGAGACAAAGAGATCCTTTTCACCGGTGATACTCTTGATTTTTCCATCAATAGTGAGACCTTGATTCTGCCATCTGAAAACAATTATCTGATATAGATGACACACGCATAGCCAACCTCTGAACTGTCGCAAAACCTGTGCAGTTCATGAACAGCTTTTACTGAGCCTGATACACACCGAGGCAGTCGAAGTTGTGACAACAAAGAAAGTTCAGACTTAAAATCACACCACCTGCATAAGACCTCTGGAGGAAGCTGTTCATCCCATCCGGCTCCAGTGAGCCACAACAGCTGTACAAGAGACTTGGCATACAAGAGGATGGGCGTAAGCCATCCAAGGGGATCAAAGATCCTGGCAATATTTGAAAGAATTGCCCTCTTGGTGCTTGAGATGTTTAATGGAGTCATCTGATAAGAAAAAAAGTCTGAGCTAGGGTTCCACTGTACACCAAGAACTTTCACCACAGCTGGTTGTTCTTTGTCAAAAGACATAGATGCTGGGGATTGTAGCTGGTCTGGGGAAAGCCATTCAAGCACTTTACTATTAGTGCTGGCAAACTTCCTGAGATAGAAGCCACCAGCTGCCAAAAAAGCTATTAGTTCCTTTTGAAGAGCAATGGCTTCTTCAACACTATTGGCCCCTGTGACAACATCATCCACATAGAAATCAGACTTCAAAACATGAGCTGCTTGAGGGAAGTTTCATTGCTCATCTTGGGCCAACTGATGCAAGGTGCGAATTGCTAGATAAGGGTCAGATGAAACTGCGTAAGTAACAGTCTGCAAACGATAGTCCACTATAGGATCGGTTGGAGAACAACGCCACACAATTCGCTGGTAGTCTTGATGTTCCTTGTCCACCATTATTTGCCGATACATTTGTTTGATGTCTGCAGTGAATACAACTTTGTGTACACGAACCCGAATCAGAATTTCTCGATCATCTGTCTGTAGTTTCGGCCCGGTCATCAGCATGTCATTTAGACTCACGTCTCGCTGGGTCTTAGCAGAAGCATTGAAGACAACGCGCAGCTTGGTGGTGGTGCTTTCTGCCTTGATAACTCCATGATGAGGAAGATAATAAGCTGATTCAACATCATGCAATGGGTTGGCAATTACCTCCATGTGACCACTCTGCAAGTAGTCCTCCATAAAGGCCTGGTACTCTGTACGCAGTCCAGGTTGCTTGACCAGACGGCGCTCCAAGGCTTCTAGACAACGAACAGCGTGTGCTCTTGAGTCTCCAAGTATTGGTTTAGGTGAATGGAATGGAAGAGAAACCACGTAACGTCCAGAAGGTTTCACGATGGTGAGTGGTTTTAAAGAAATCCTCACAGGCTTCATCTTCTGGTGATAGATGTGCACAGGTGGGGAAGTCCTCTATTTCCCAAAACCTTTCAACAACAGTTTCCAGAGATGGCGGAGGGCACATAGTCGATACGAAGAGAGTGACACTATGGTTGGTTGGTACAATGGGACTGGGCACTTTACCCATAAGAATCCAACCAAAACTGTATCCAGTGTGACCGGTGAATCCACATTTTTTACTAGCTTGTGCCCCGTGAGTATATATGGAAACAAATCTGCTCCAATCAAAATATCAATAGAACTTGAAGTAGCAAATGTCGGGTCAGCCAAATTCAAATGAAGTACATGATCCCACATGTCAGAATGTTCAGGAAATGTGGGCAAATCTGCAGTTATTTTCGGTACAACATATGCAGCAAGTGGCAGTTGTGGATTTGTTTTGCCAACTGGTTTAATGCAGCATTTAACTAATCTCTTTGCTGTGTGTAAGGGAGCTTGTGATAGTCCATAAATTGGTAAGAATGCCTTCTGAAGAGTCAACCCCAAAAGCTGGGCACAATGTTCAGTTATGAAGCTCGACTGACTGGCTGAGTCTAAGACTGCTCGAAAATTCTGGTAACCACCGACACTGTCTTGTACATCTACCAAGACAGTGAATAATAACACATTTATGGGTTCTGATTGACCAGGTCTCTGAGCTGTAGCCAGTGCAACAGCTGGTGTAGGTTTTGTTGCTGCAGATTCAGGTGGAGAATGTTGAAATGAAGTTGCTTCTTCTTTCAAAAGTGTATGCGTGTTGGCTTCAGTGAAGTGCAAAGCGAGTGGTGTCTACTCTTGCATGAGTGACAGCTGGTTTTTGACCAACACTGTTTTATTTTATGAGATGCTCCCAGGCAGTTTAAGCAAAGGTTAAGTCTCTTGACAATCTGGTAGTGGTCTTCTGGTTTGCATTGTACAAACTGTGGACATTTGTAAAGTGGGTGGTCACTGTCACATACACTGTACTTTACAGCAGAATCAAATATGTTTCCAACAAACAGTGAAGTATGTTGAGAGCGAAACTGAGATACAGTTCTATAGTGTGCCTGCCTTACTCGAGACCCTGACTTACTGGAGGTTCCAGACATTGCCTCCGAAGCCCGGCGATGACTTTCAAGTAAGGCTAAAAACTGAGCAAATGTAGGCATTTCTGTGTCACTCCCAGAAATATGTAGTTCCCATTGTTGATGTAACGGATTATCTAGTTTCCTTTCCAAAAAATGTAGCAAGAGTGGTTCCCAAGAATCTACTGCTAGTTTCATAGGACACAATGCAGCCATATGTTCATTTAAAACTGACACCAAGACACTTAATGAAGCAGGATGAGCAAGAGACACTGTAGATGCTTGCATAATTGCATCAATGTGGTGTGACACAATAAGCCTGAGATTTTTGTATCTCTGTTTAATCAAATTCCAAGCTACTTTGAAGTTCTCTTTGATCAATGGCAGGGATTGGATAAGAGAGAGTGATTCTGGTGACAGTGATGTTTTAAGGTATGATAACCTTTCAATATCGTTCAAGTAAGCATTGTTTACCACCAATGTGGTAAAGAGGTTAGAAAAATTAAGCTACTCTGTTGGATTTCCTGAGAAATGTGGTAGTTTTATAGTTGGAAGAGTTACTTGAGATGGGTTGTGCGAAGTTGGTGCTTTCGTGCTGTCATGCAATTTATTCTTGTTGCACATGACAATGTATATTGCCTGAACACGATAATACGTGTCGTCGAAAGCATTTAGGCGATCACTGTGCTGTTTTTTGTTGAAATCCGGGTCATCTTTGAGCAACATTTCCAAAGACAAGTGATCGTCTTCAAAACAAGTATGCAATTGTGACAGATCACGACACGTTGCGAGAAACAACTCACGTTGCGTATCGTCACTCATCACTTTATCGGCAAATGCATCGGCACGACATAACCTGTTTTCCCCACGCTGGAGGCGAATCTTTAACACTTCTGTCTTGTTATTCATTTTGCCGTTTAATGCACAAAACAGAAATAAAGGGAATGTAAGTTTGACATATAAAGTATTCACCAACACTGCGACAACATGAGATCAAAAAACGCTATCACAATAGATGAGCGTCACGTGACACGACACGAATACACGCACGATTACTGGTAAATATCCGGCCCGTGTGGACCAAATCTTCTTTGTTTCAACGAATTTCTTCAGGAGGACCATAAATATATTAAAAGTCTGGTTTAGTGAATAAAAATATGACAGCGAAACGATAGCCAAATACAAAACAAACGATCCGACTGGTCGTGGCCCGCCATCTTGCCGAACTGTTTATACAACACGCAAAAGGGGCACAAGTAACACTTCACACAACAAGGACATAAGTCACAAAGTCCGAACAGTCACCATCTCAAAAAAATGGAAGAAAACCGTCGTAGATTATTACCTATAATTGACACTATTATCTTTCTTGGAAGGCAAAATATTGCATTCGGAGAACATCGTGATGACGAGTAGTATAGAATAGTTCCTCCTGGCCCAGGGTCCAGGGTGAGGAGCTGAGTGTACGGCAGTCATCTCGGATTTGTGATGTCACGGCGGCCATTTTGGATGAGTGTGACCTTGTGTACTTGTATGTACTGTGTGTGTACTGAGTGATCATTAAGTGTGTACTGTGTGTTTATTATGTGTTCAGTGTGTGTGTACTGTGTGATCATTGTTTTTCATTGAGTGTGTAATGTTTGTTCATTGTGTTTCCAGTGCGTGTACTGTGTGTCCTGTGTGTGTACTGTGTGTGTTCTCTGTGTACTGTGTGTGTTTTGTGTCTACTGTGTGTACTGTGAGTCCATTGTGTATATTTAATGTTTTTTCTTTAGTTCTATGTGTGTAGTTTCGTTAAATGTGAATGGTCAAGTCTGTACATATTCCTGGTCCAAATACTCTTGGTCTTAATAAAAATTTTTTTTAGGGAGTCTTGTCCCTTGAGTAAGCATAAAACATGTTTTGTTGATGTAATTGGGTATAATTTATTTTATTGATAGTTTAGGTCTGACAGTCCGAAGACTTTGAAGACTTTGTCTTGACTGCATAGAATATGTTACATAGCTATCGACGAAGAAGGTATTGTGATTCAGATACGTCTTGCCTATACGTCTGACATTGTACATGACCTGGTCTCGTGGTCTGAAGACACTTGGCCTATAGGTATAGCACTGTACATGAACTGGTTGGTGCCACTCATGCAAAAGGAACAAAACCAATATGACATTACTAGGTTACTAGGTAGCGTGAGCTTTCTATTTTTTGTTTTCTTTCGTCGAATTTCAAACTTCGTAAAATTAGCGTATTTGCTAGGCGACGGAATAAAAAAAACCGTGCTTGAACGCTTGCCTGCACTTTAGAAATCACAAAATAGAAGAGTATAAAAAGGACTGTGTCGGGACAGTGCAGACATGTATATCGCTGATGAGTGATTTCCAGCACTGAACGGTAGTTGCTGGCTCCATCATCGACTTCCTCTGCGTCGTAGTTCTCCAAAGACGAGGGTATCAAGAACACTTGAACTTCGGTTAGGGTCTACACCGTGAGGGAGATGACAGTATAACTGGGTATGAACAATGTACACTACAATGTGATACTTGTAAAGGGATTGGTGCAGCAGTTCCCGGATAGCGGACAACACCACTACGGCATCATTCCCTGGCGATGCCAAAGCAACCAGGCGTGCCAGAGGTCAGCTGCGACAGTCTTTGGGTTTCTGGGGGTCCCAGGCGTGCACGGGCAAGTGGCACCACGAGTAGTATGTAAATGAGGCTCTTGAAACAGGGTCCAGGTTATGGATTGTGGATTGTCGACGCCATCTTGGATTTTGACGTCACGGTGGCCATTTTTGGAGTCAAATTTAATTAAAAATTCCTTTACAATTCCTTGAAATTTTTCTATAATATTCACCAAAAATTCCAGAGGCTTGAAATGTCCTCACTAAGGTTTCAATTTCCCATGGGCAAGCCTCATATAAGCCTCTAAAGGGAAGCTTTAACATTGACTTCGACCTCGTTCGCCATCGTTGAACTATTTGTTACAACAGCAAACTTTAAATCTGTAAATTTAAAAAAAATTTAATGACAAATAATTTAAATTTATAAAAAAATTAAATAATAAAATATTAATAAAAAATATTCTCTGCCATCTTAGACTCTGACGTCACGATGACCATTTATGGTGTCAAATTACCTCAAAATTCCTCAAAAATGACTCAAAATGACTTAAAAGTCCTAAAAACGTTCCCGTCCACGAGAGAAAAACTCCCGTTTAGAGAGAAAGTTTCCAAATTTGTCCTCGAAAATGTAAACAGCTCGAAAAGTCCATATTGATGTTTAAGAATCCATATCTACAGCCTCCGATAAGCCTCTGACGACATCTTGGATTATGATATCACCATTGCAACTTTCGTTACGGCCACCATCTTGAAAACAAGTAATTTTTATGCAAGAAATTTGGAAAAAAATTGAAAAAAATATAAAAATTATTAATTAAATTATAAAGAAATTATTTAAAAAAGCACTTATGTCATGGAGTCCTTGGTTTGTACCTGGTAAGTGCAAATAAAAAAAAAAGGTGACCATTCCTTCCTCCATGGAAGCTACCGGCAGACTGACCTCCCACCACTTATGTCAAGGTGTGTGTGTGTGTATATATATATATATATATATATATCGCCAGCTAGTATGAATTCATGTCTGAAGTATTGAAAATCTGTTATTATTATCCGAATTTATTGAAAAATATGATAAAATTTATTAACAAAATAATAAATCAAAATTTAAAATTTAATTAAAAACACCATTGCACATTTCGTTACGGTCGCCATTTTGGAATCTAGAAATGTTGGAAATATTATTATGCCTGCCATTTTGGATATGTATGACATTATTGTTACACATTTCGTTATGGATACCATTTTGTATTCTAGATTGTTGTATTTTTGTTACGCTTCGCCATCTTGAAAATCCGTAATTTTTATGCTATAAAATCGAAAAAAATTTTTAATAAAAATAAAATTAAATATTATTTAATAAAAGCACTTACACCCTCGGTTCCAACCTAGTGAGGAAAAAATTAAAAATTAAAACAGATTTTATCTCTACGGAAGCCGCAGGCAGACTGACCTCCCACCAGTAATGCCAGGATATATATATATATATATATATATATATATATATATATATATATATATATATATATATATGAACATCGTCTTATAGTATGAGGCCACGTCTGCCATCTTGTTTTTTTTTTGCGGGAGTTCACCATCTTGTTTTCATGATAGAATGCTCTAACTCATGTTAGTGTAATTTTTACCTGCTGGAGTGCAGTTAAAATTTATTATAACTGTGGCATCGCCATCATGAAATTTGGATTTCATCTTAGAAATTCGTAATTATTTAGCTATATTTTGGATAAAATTCCCAAAATTATCAAAAAATCACTTATTAATTAGCTGATTGATTAGATCAACTCCTGCCCATGGTTCGATCCCTGGGTGATACAATAAGTTTTAATTTTATGTAAAAATTTATAATATCAATAAATCATGTTTATATTCCTATTATGAGCATAGGATACTAGTCTACTATCCTTCAGTAAGTCGCAATGTCCACCATTTTGGAAATCTGTAATTATGTAGCTAGGAATTCAGGAAAATGTTTAAAATTCATTAAAAAAGTCACTTATAAATATACTGATTGATTCGATTAGTTCCTATACTTGGTTCGATTTTTGACTGATGCAAAAATTCAATTTTATGTAAAAAATACTTTTAATAAATTGTGTTCAAAATCCTTAAAGTAGCTAAGTTTCACATAAACCAGCCTTCAGTAAGTCATAATGTCCACCATCTTGGAAATCTGTAATTATTTAGCTAGGGATTCGGAAAAAATTCCAAATTTCATCAAATAAATCACTCACTAATATAATTATTGAATCTATCGATTCATGTCCTTGGTCAAAGCAAAAAAATGTAATTTTCTGTAAAAATTACACAAAAGGGTCAGGTTCGAGTAATAAAACACAAGTTCTTTAACAAACATAAAAATTATCGCACAAATACTACAAATAAAACAAGGTAGCACATTTGGAAGCACAATAAACGAAAAGAAAGCACAATAAAAAGGAATCACATGTGGCAGTACAATCATAGAAAAGGAAGCACAATTAGTAGCACAATCAATTAAAGTGAAGCACAATCAACGGAAAGGAAGCACAATCAACGAAAAGGAACCACAATTGTAAGCACAATCATACAAAAGGAATCACAATTGGAAGCACTATCAATTAAACAGAAGTACAATAAACGAAAGGAAGTACAATAAAAAGGAAGCACAAATGGAATCACAACAAGGAAAAGGAAGCACATTAGTAGGTAAGCACAAAAAGGAAGCACATTTACCGGAAAGGACGCACATTGGGACGAAAATTCAACTTGTTAAAACCCGTACTCATAATAATGACCCTGTCACACCCAATGGATGATACTACAGTCTTGTATACGTACATTTACGAAAAGGTCGTACATTCAAATCAATAGGATGCGATCGTTAATTTACGATAGGATTTAATGCCTCCAACAGCCATTGACTTAAACAGTCATTTACTCCATTATTCATTGTCTCCAACAGTTATTGGCTCCATCTGTCATTGGCTCCAACAGTCTTTTGGCTCCAAGAGTCCTTGGCTCCATCAGTCTATTAGATCCAACAGTTATTGGCTCCAAAAGTCTTAGGCCTAGCCAGTGGCGTAGCGTGCCATCTCGGCGCCTGGGACGGGAAACCCATTTTGCCGCCCCCATTCTATAGGTGCTTAATTAAAATTAAATTTCACATGCAATGAGGTACCTTTTATTGAAGTTAAAATAGGATGAGCGGTTTTACAAGCGGATTCTACGGGCCTTATGAGCAGCGAAGTCAGAAATAACTTTGTCAAAATCAATATTAGCAGCCAATTCTTGTTCAATCGACAATATAGTCAAGTTTGATATTCTAGCGGAGTTATGTTCTTATATATTTTTAATGCCTTTTTGGTAATTATATTTAATTTTCGGAGCTCCGAAGTATATGATCAAATTATAATTTTTCGGAGGAAATGTTAAAGTATTTTTTTAGTATTATTATATAGCTATTTTTATAAGTAGTAATAGGGTATGTATTTTATGATGGATGCACCGATTTGTGATGAAACGATTTTATGATATATATTAAATGTTGTGATATAAATTTTGTGTCTTTTCAACTTGCTGCCTCCTCTCACTGTTCGCAACCTTATTAGTATTTTTTAAGACTGCTATTAGTTTGGGTTTTAATATTTTTTTTGGGTTTACCTGCGCTCGCGGTACGGGGCAATATATGAGTTTTACTGTGTCCCGGTTTGCGGAAGTTGTTTGGTTTGCCCTGGGTTAAGGTCAAACTTTACAGTACAATGCGTAGTACTAAATTCAATGAGTGCGAAAGAGAGGCTTCGACACGGGCCGACGCGTGAAACAAAAGATTTTGTATGAGTAATTAACATAATAAGGAGTGCCGCTCAACTCGGCTCGCGCGCGCCGGGCGGCGCGGCGTGATGCGATGTTGCCGTTCGTATGTAAACAAACAAACGTTAAAAAGAGCTCTGTCAGTGATTTCGCAGTTTTTCTTTTAAATAAATATTAAAAAATAGTTGGTGCGCAAAATGTTAGATAAAAATGGAACATTATAGTGTGTCTGACACATGTAATGAATGAATCATAGATCAGATCTCAACCAGCTTCACCGGCGACCCGCCCCCGCGGGCTGCCGCCCGGGGCGGGCCGCCCCCTCCGCCCCACCCACGCTACGCCACTGGGCCTAGCTGCTATTTGGCTACTAGACTAGGAGGCCACGAAACTACGACACTACAGTACTACATGACTACTAGACTACAAGACTACTAGGGTTCAAGTCTACGAGGCTACAAGTCTACAAGTCTATGTGGCTACGAGACTACTGGGCACTAACTGTCTTGGACTCCACTCAGCTGCGAGAGTTAATTTATCTCATACAAAAATAAATTCGTTGTAAGTAGTCCCGATTCTTGCCAACAGATGTCGTCACGTGTTGCATGCAGGTAAATATTATTTATTTCATTTATGTGGGATACAGGATGCTCACTAACGATCGCAAAAGAAGGAAGGCTTCGCTAGACAACAAGGAGAATGAAGTTTATCTTGCATGTTAGTGCTTCTCAGAGGTCTCAAAGCATATTATTTCACTAAGTAATGCGTGTTCCTCTTTTTAATCTCACCCGATAAAAATATTTTTTGTGATAATTTTTGTAGCGTAAATAAGAAATTTAAATGTAACTCTAAATAAAATTGCGTGACTCATTAAGTAAGTTTTTTTCATGCAGCGATAAATTTCTCACAAATAACCAGAATCACATGGAGAAACCACACAAATGGCCAGAAACACTTTAAGAATCCACATGTTATCATGAACACATGGAGAAAACCATTAAAATATTGTCAGAAATAACCAGGAGCAAACGGAGAAAACTAACGTATGTTTCACAGAAAAAAAATATAAACTAAAAAAATAATAATAATTTAAAATTAAAAAAAAATTGAATCTGCCAGCATGTGAAATTTTCCGTTTTTGAGCAAGGATAGAAATCTTCTACAAACCAGAATTAGTTTTGTAAATTTTCATTAATCATTCAATCATTATATTAGCGAGTGTTTTTTGATGATTTTTTGAATTTTTTCCGATTTTCAAGCTTCATAGTTACAGATTTCCCAAATGGTGGACATACCGACTTACTGAAGGATTGTTGACTAGGAGTCTATACTGCTCTTAGAATTTTGAACATGATTTTTTATATTATAATTTTTTAAAGAAAATTAAATATCATTGTATCACCCAGGGATCGAACCATGTGCAGAAATTGATTTAATTAATTAGTAACTTTAATGAATGATTTTTTGATGATTTTTGGAATTTTTCCCATAAGTAAAGCTAAATAAAAACGAATTTCTAATACGGCATCCATATTTAAAGATGGCGACGGCAGTAATAATAAATGATTACTGCACTAAAGAAGATTAAAACTAAACTAAATTGATGGTAGAGCATTCTATCATACGAAAACAAGATGGTGAACTCCAACAGACGAAAACAAGATGGCGGATATGGCCTCATACTAGCTGGCGATGTACATATACCCCAGCATTAGTGGTGGGAGGTCAGTTAGCCTGTGGCTTTCGTGGAGGTAGGATTTGTTGTCATTTTTTATTTTGGTCCTCACTGGGTTCGATTAGAATATGTGTGTGTTTTAAATAAATTTCATTACATTTTGATAACTTTTTTTATAAATTTTAAATTTTATCCGATTTTCTAGCATAAAATGTACAGATATTTAGATGGCGCAGCGTAACGAAAAATGCAACAATCTAGAATCCAAGTTGGTTTCCATAACAAAACGCGCAACTATTATGTCATACACGTCGAAGATAGCCGACATAACAAAATTTTGTAACATTTCTAGAATAAAAAATGGCGACTGTAAGAAACCTGCAATGGTGTTTTTAAATAATATTTAATTAAATTTGATTCACTATTTTTTATATTTTTCGTTAAAATCGGATAATAATTACAAATTTTCAAGTTGGCACACATGACCTCATACTAGCTGGCGATATATACAGTATACCTTGGCATAGTGGTGGTAGGTTAGTCAGCTTCCTGTCGGCTTCCGTGCAGGAAGGATCGCCAGTTTTTCTTTGGGACTCACCGGTTTCGAACCGTTTACTCCATGACAAAACATAGTTTTAAAAATTATTTTATTTAAAAATTGTTTAATTAAATTATTTTATAAATTTTAAATTTTTTCTAATTTATAGCATAAAAATTATGGATTTTCAAGATGGCGGCCGTAACGAAAATTGCATCGGTGATGTCATATTCCAAGATGTCATCAGAGGCTTATCGGAGGCTGTAAATATGGATTCTTAATCCTCAATATGAACTTTCCAAGCCGTTGGCATTTTGAGGACTAAAACAGGAAATTTTTCTTAACAGCAGGAAATTTGTAGAAATTTTGAGTAATGTCGAGTCATTTTTAAGGAATTTGGAGGAAATTTGACACAAAAATGGCCGTTCTGATGTAAGAATCCAAGATGACGGACCCCGGCACCGGAACGACAAGCCAAGTGCTGGGCTCGGACGCCCATTTATTTATATACTAATGTTACGGCCGACTTAATCAAATCCGTAATTATAATCTGACTTTAACAGGAAAATGTTTTCCTTCTCATAATACAGGTGTTCAAGGTGATTGGGCTTCAGAGTAAGACACAACACAATGCAGGACGATTGGCATTAACGTTTAATTTCAAGTGACTGCCAATCGTAGGGCACTGTAAAAAAAACGGGGGAGGGTGTCCGCCCTTAGGGCTGTAATTAAGTTGCTGTGACCCTGTATTTTTCCTACGGTTGTTGGTTCAAAACTCTGGCTACTCCCGTCATGTCTTGCGGAAGATGCGGCGCTTTATTGTATCCAGACGCCGTTGCTTGTTGGGTTGTTTACAGCTGCCTGGAAACTTTTTGCTGTAGGATACAGCAGCTCATTTATTGCGAAATAACCGAGGGGTCACTGCTGCGATTATGCTGTGAATGATTGTGGAAATGAAGTAGTGAGTTGATAACTGACTGAGTAGGCTTCTGCTGTCCTAGAGCTGTGCATATTCACTTGTTGAGAAGGGGATCTGGAATGTGGCGGTCGGTTTTCCTTGCTTTACGGTGCGTGCTGATCCTCGTACATCTTGCAAGACTTGCAAGTATTCTCATACTCTTCGTCACGGAAAACTCCTGCGGTTTCTGCCCCTGTTATTCTTTCGTCAGCTCTCCTTCGTGATCGCTGCTTTAGCGACGTTTGCTAGCCCACCAGCTCTTCTTACTGCAGGGTGCTGTGCGCTTGTACCTAGGATTGTAATCGTGGTGCTGCCAGCTCATGTGGTTTACTGCCGCCTGCCTGTCCTCCGTGGGACGGTTGTCGCGGTTCTGCCAAAACATATGTGCTGGCGTGTGCTTCTGTTGCGGTGGGTTTCGCTCATGCTCTTCACCAGGCATCTGGCTCAGATTCAGTTTCTCTAGTTTATCGACAGTAAGGAGCTGTTCCCAAAATTCGTTTATTTCCTTGCAATGTTCTTCCTGTCGATTGCAATTGGTTTTTCAATGGTAGTTGGGTGAGCACTGTCATGATGAATTCATCCTCTGACATTCTAAAGGTCCAAGTAGCGCGTGAGTTCAAACGTATTGTAAACGTAGACATCCAAAGATACACCGTTTTTCGGATAGTAACATTCCATATGTAATTGGGCTCGCAGATTGCTCTATATTCTCACTACTCCAATAATATTGTTTGAAAACATCTGTGACTCGGTAGAGGGGTGAATCATTACGCACCAATAAAACGCGTTGCTTTTGAAAGCTATGCTCAGACCCTTAAGTTTTTCGGAATCATGTGGGCGGAAAGTGAGTGCGTTCTAAGTTTGAATGTGTGTATGGTCAACTGTACAAGCCCCACGATAATGGGTACCACTGTGTACTAGTATGTGTTCTTGCGGGGTTTTGGCGCCTATTCTCTCCACAGTAGATCTCAGGAACGCTGCTGCTGTATTGATTACCCGGACTGCTAATCCAGCTAGCACGTCACTGCATTGTATTACTGTCAAGAGAGTAATTATTAAAAATAAATTTGGTAGTGTTGTGTGACTAGTGGAAATTTGCATTACCTATGACCAGGTCTGTTTTAGACGTAACTGACGTTTACCATTAATAAAATAATAATATCGGGAAAACATACGATTTTAATGGGTTCTTAGATATTGACGTGAAGTTACTGTTAGCATGCAATTCAGCGAGAGAAACAACCAAACTCTATTACGGTGTATGTTAGCATTTTTGTCAGACCTATGTGTCAGTAAGTAGATGTAAATGACGTCACAGGAACACATCGACTACCATGCCGGGTCTAGCTATAAGCTGTCGGAGGCTTGAGGCTCTCTTCCTAGGACCTCCAGGTGGTCTACCGCGACTCTGGAACACTGGATGCTGGAAGCTTAAATTGGCGAGCTATAGAAGATCTGATGTAGCCGGGTGTCTGGCTGAAGAATCGACTTCCCTCTCTTCCTAAAATGTCTGTTTTAATTTGTATCGGTGTCACCAAACGTCGTGGCCGATCGTAGCTGGCGCTGACGTCAGTCGTCCGGAACCACTACGGGGACGAATGGGACCGACGCGGAAGTAGGCACTAGATGTCGCTGATACTCCCTATCTGAGACTTATTCAGTCTAGAACTATTCACACAAATTATAGTATGGAGAATTCTGTATAGCACACGACCACGGATGACGCGAGTCTTCAATTCCTCGGGCGGCAACCAAAGCTTTGGTTCGCCCCAGCCCGAGAAACGTCTTCCCGCTGCAAGATGGCGATGGCGTCTCCTCCTTCTTCCTTCTAACTATTTATTTTCCGTCCTTAGTAACCAAGGAGCCATAGCTATCAGCAAACCAAATAAACTGCATAGTGAAATAAAACTTGGATATTAGCGTGTAAGAGTGCTGAACTAAGACAAATTAATAAAGTTTCCAAAGAATAATGCTTAGAAGACCCTGAAGTTAAAAGTGTGTTGTCTCTGGCAATAAGATGTGTTAAATATGTTAGACTTTGGTTGTCCTCTTTACAATAAAATAATTAAATACATAAGATCGGCTCATGAAATATTTAATTAAGGTTACAATAAAAATCAAAATAATAATATAACTGTAAACAGTTGGACTGGTTACAGAGCCGCTTCAATGTTTGTTGTGATCTTTTCTTCCAGAAAAATCAAAATAAACTTTCTAAATATATATTGAATTAACATGACTACTTTTTTTATTGAATAACAAATCTTAAATTTCTCACTTCTCTTCGTTGAAAGTCTATCAGAGTCTGTGTGAGATAAGTTTCACGAAGTTACATTTAGCATATTATAAAAGCAATAATTATTAACGTAATATTCCAGATAATAAAATTAAACACATCCCTTGTCTTAATCTAACATGTAACAGGTTGTTATCTTTTCAATCAACATCATCACTTATTTACAACAAATCAAATTATCATAATATATATACACAATATCACATATCATCAGTATCTAGTCCTGAATAAAGTGACTCAGTGTTTCTTTATTTTGTCTATAAGGATTAATAAAATTTCTAGCAGAGAATAAACATGTACATAGGCACAAGTACGTTGAAATGTTATTGACAAATTCGTAGATCGTTGATAAAATACCTGACAATGTTTTCAGTTCAGATAATGCTCGAAGTTACAAATCTCAAACAAAACATTACGTAATTATCACGTGTACACACTCGTGTTCTTGAAAACTTTCTGTTTGTCGACGAAAATGCACTCACTAGTGTTCACTTTCTTTAGTTCGTCTGACAAAAATATGTGAAATAAATGGTTGTCCTCTGCTTACGCAAAATTGCTTATAATTGTATTGGAATGTCTTTCTTACAAGCTCAATAATAATGGTTTAGTATAATGATCCTCAAAACTAGCTCATAAAACAAGCTTTTTGTTTTGTAAGAAGCATGTGTCAAATGACCAATCTGATCAGATTCATATATTCATAACAATAGTAATGAAATACTGACTGCTTTGTTTAACTTAGCGTGTAGAGTAGGAACAATTCCTAAATATAAAAGAATGTGAATGTCGAAGCTAGGAGAAATGAAACGTAGTAGTGTATGTGTAAGTGCGATAGGAACAGAACGGTGTTCAGATATGTAAGTAGGTTGAAGAACGGACGGTAATGTGAACTATACCTCAAAAGACTCTCAGGTATTAATAATTGTGCATGTGACAGTGACGTGTTTCGCCTGACTAACAGCTGGCTCTTCTCTCTTGGATGACGCCTCTCGACGAACGCTGCTGGATCTTAGCAAACTATCTTCATGATCTTTAAATCTTCCATGACGTAGACATACAGCAGATACCAAATTCTTCAACAATTTCATTGATCAAATAATTATGTGGCATGGCTCAAATCTTACGCACTGGCTAATAAAAATTCACACCACCTATAGGTGTGACAAACATCGACGACGAAAATCGCATATCAGCGACAAATGTCTGCACTGGCCTACATGCTCAGTGGACAAAAGGAATCGTCGATAAGTGCTCCACGCACAGAAATGTCTTCACTGGTACTCTGACACAGTGGACACTAAATTAGCCTCAAGCATGCGTGCTTGTTTTAGCGATGCAACATAGTGCTCCCTTATACTGTTGGGATAAACAACATTAATTAAAGCCAAACAATAAATCTGCTTCATGTCGAATGTCACTGATGACTTGACTAAACATCAACTATTACATATGCGTCATAGATTAGCGTATCTAGGCCTTAGGTTGCTTATAAAACCTTAGCTGTGTTAAATTAAATCTTCCGATGACCTTGTCGCTGTCAGTTTCCTTGAGAGTGTAACAGTTCTCATTTATTCGTTCACAAACTTGGAATGGTCCTTCGTATAATAAAAATAACTTCTTCGTCACCTGTTTCCACATGTCACTAACAGGATTAGTTCGTTTAAGCACTAGGTCTCCTATATTTAACTTCGTTATTCGTTTCGGCTTCTGTAGCTTACTTCGACGCTCTGCAGCTAGATGTAGACGAGCTCTAACAAACTTCTCTATTTGTTCCCTCATATCTTCGCTTATCGATTCTTGTTCTTTCGAGTCTTTATTACGGTCGGGTAATATGGTGATCGGTAACGCCTCTGATCGATCCGCAGTAATAATCTCATGAGGTGATAATCCTGTCGAACTGTGCACTGTATGATTAAGGATGCATTCTACCAACGGTATATAATCTCGCCAGCTCTGTTGTGCATTGTGACAATACGCCCTGAGCATATTTCCTAGATTCCTCATCTGCCGCTCCACAGGATTACTTTGAGGATGACGGACAGAAGAAGTAGTAGGGATCACACCTAAACTTAGCATACCTCGCTGCCACTTAGCGCTGGTGAATTGAGTTCCCCAGTCTGACAAAACGCACTCTACGTTTCCTATTTGCTAAATGAATGATTTCATCTTCCTCAACACGGTCTCGGCGTTTGCCTGCTTAATAGCAAAAAGCTTAGTATATTTGGAAAATATACCCATAATTACTACAACGTATTTTACGCTGCCTTGGATGTGGGCAGTGGTCCATATAGGTCAATAGAGACTAGCTGTAGTGGCTTTTCAGGTAAAATGGGCTGAAATGTACCTTCCATACTTTCGTTAGAGTGTTTGGATTTTTGACATAGGTCACATGTAGAACTATTCTTAATATACACTTCTGAATATTATTCCAGTAAACTTGTCTTCTTAGCATTTCGTAGAGCTTAGGAGAACCAATGTGACCTACCAATTAGTGTATTTCTCGAATGATAGTGTTTTGCATGCTAGCTGGTATCACTGGTTTCCAATACTTCTCCACTGGTGTTTTAGGTGCGTTATTCCTAAAGAGAATACCTTCTTCTAATATACTATACAATAGATGTATCTTGTGAGTTTGTGGTAAGTCCACTAATTTAGTTTTGACTGCTTGGCAAAAATCGTCCGTTTCTTGCGCTCCCTTAAGATTGTGAAATATATCCTGTAACTTATGATTTTCCTCTATGGCTTGCGTGATTAACTTCGCTACCAGGTACTCCTTACTATTTCTGTTTTGAATTGACGACTCGCCTAACATGTCAGGAACTCGGCTCAGATAGTCAGCTGCTATGTTGTCTTGACCTTTCACGTGGTGTATTTCAATGTCGTATTCCTGGATCAGTAAGCACCAGCGCGTTAATCTGCTACCGAATGTCTTGCCAGTTTTTAGACACGTCAGTGCCTGATGGTCTGTCATTAATTTTATTTTCTTGCCAAGGAGTAAATCTCTAAAGTTATGCAAAGACCAGACGATTGCCAACGCTTCCCGCTCGGTCACTGTATAATTTCTTTCCGCTGCGTTCATAGTACGGCTCACCATAGCAACTGTTTTCTCTATGCCCAATTCATCACATTGCACTAGTTTCACGCCCAATGCATACGCTGATGCGTCAGTGCACAAAATAAACGTTTGTCCTTGGATTCAAAAATATGCCTTTTAACGATGCAAACACTTGCTGTTCAATTTCGGTCCAATTCCATTCTTTACTTTTCTTGAGTAATGCAAAAAGGTGTAATGCGATCTTAGCAACTTGATCCGAGTAATTTCTGTGGAAACCTATCACTCCGATAAAAGCTCTGAGCTGCTTTACATTCCTTGGTGTAGGAAAATTCACAATAGCATTTAGCTTATCAGGTGCAGTTCTAATACCTGAAGGCGTGAGTATGTGACCTAAGAATGGTACCTCTTCCCTGCAAAATAGCGATTTCTTTAGCTTGATTGTCATTCCTGCGGCTCTCAGTTTCGATATTACCAGGTTTAGATGTTGCATGTGTTCTTCAAACGTAATGGAAGTTATCAATATGTCGTCCACGTATGCGCGCGCAAAAATCTTGCATTCCGGACCCAATGTTGCATCTAAACAACGAGTGAACTCCGCCACCGCATTGCAAAGTCCGAATGGCATGACTTTGAACATGTATTGGTGATTTCTGAAAAGAAATGCGCTGTACTGTTGTGACTCTCGTTTGAGCGGAATCTGCCAATAACCTGCAGATAAATCAAGAGTAGTTAAGTACTTGACTCCCTGGTATAATCTCAGTATATCGCTCGTGTTGTGCGGACTTTCACGATCTCTTACAGTTATTTTGTTTATTTCTCGCGCGTCCAAACATAGCCTCACACTACCATCCTTCTTTCTTACGCAGACCATCGGATTAGCGAATGGACTAGCTTCTCTGTTAACTACTTTCCATTCAAACATTAAATTTAAATATTCTTCGGCTTCCCGAAAATACTTCGCCGGTATCGGATACGATATCTTGTGGAACGGTTCTCCTGCTTTCACAACTATTTTAGCTTCATACAAGTTGTTCCGACCTGGTTTATCTGAAAATACAATTTTATGGTTTTCCAATAATTTATACAACTCCTGCTTCAGACTATTCTCGATCGTCTTTACCTCGAAAACGGCCTGCAACAAATCCTCGGATGTGGCCATTAAAGATTTTCCTTCGCTCACATTAGATATCTGGTGTAGCCTTATCTCTTGCTGTAGCAATCCAACTAATTTATCAGATACCTGCCATTTTGTTGTGGTGTTTGGTACAGTGCTGTCAGTAGTAGTTACTAACCATCCTCCAAAGTCTAGTATAATGCCGTACTTTGTTAAGAAGTCTGTTCCTAGAATGACTGGTTTAGCTAGACCTCTAACGATCAATGGGTTAGCTGTTTTTGTGTGTCCTAATCCTTCTATCGTAATCATTGCCTGTCGATTCACTACTGGGCTTGCTCTAGATGTGACTCCTAATATCTTGAGACTTGAAATGGGTAATATAGGTAATTTAAAAGCTGTATCTTCAATTGCAGACACTTAACTTTCGCTAATGCAACTTATCTCAGCACCACTATCCAATAACACAGGTGTGAGTAATCCGCAAACAAGTAAATTTAATTCCGGACAAAATGCTTCTGGAATTTTAGTGACAGTGTCATCTTCGTTTGACAAGAAATCTCTCTCATTTTCATGCATTACTATAGTATACAGCCTCTTACTGTCTTGGACTAGGATAAACCCCTTATTACTATTCACAATAGGTGCTCTGGGCGTACCATCACCGACCTCTTCTAGTTTAACTTTCTATTTTCCTGGCTATTACCGGCGCTAAAAGTCACGGTATTGGATGTAGACTTAGCCAGTATCGGTTCTATGCCTTGTGGATTTGCATAGTAGGTGATAGGGTTGACGGGTTCTTGTCTCGCAAAATACCCTGAGTACTGCGATGAAGATGAAGGTTGATTTTGGAATGTGTTTTGTGAGAGCTTAATAGCTTCATTACCTGCGGCTTCACTTATCAGTTGGTCAACCGATAACTTGCTAGAGGAGTTTGATTTGCGTGGCTGTCGGTTCCGCGGACTACCAGATGACTTCGCCTCTCCTAGATTTTCATAATAATGTTTCGAGTTGTCGTAGTTTTTACTCGAATATTTGGGCGAACGTCTGTCGTCCTTATAGCGCGGCGACCTGGGAGGCCGTCTCGGTGAGGTAGGTGGGGTTCGCGACTTTTCGCCCCTACCTTCTCGCCTAGGCGTTGAATCATAAATAATTCCTCCGCGTCTGTATTATCCGCGTTCCTCGCTGTTACGCCACGAGCGGTTGTGTTTTGGGTGTTCAAAATCGCGTGACTTCGAACCTCTATGGTAAACATCGTTGTTGTTACGGCCTGAATACCAAGTGTTTCGTCTATGAGCCGGCTTATTCTAGCCCCAAATTAGACTGTTCACGTGCGGCTGTTTGCGTTGGTTGTTGTCCACATAATTGTCATTACGCCGCTGATTCCAGGGCTGATACAGCGGTGGTTGTCTGTTTACCGGCGATTTTTCCGATTCCTCTCGCTGGCTATTTCTATTCTGACGGTCGAGCCTGTCGTATGCGAGTAGCTGTTCTCTGAAATCTGCTATGCCGTCAAAGCTTCTACCTGTCAAATGTAATTGGTAACGCATCGGGAGTTGGCCTAGAATCATTGCCACAAATTCATCGTCGCTCATGACAACATCTAGATAACGTGTACGCTCGAACATGTCGCTTAAATGGGCCTCAAGCGTTTTGTTTTTCTTCGGATCGTATTTTTCGCCGTGTAACTGAGCGCGTAAATTCCCCTGAATTTTTAAGTTCCAGTGTTGTTGTAGGAAAGCTGCTTTAAACTACCAAATGACGATACAGAGGTTTGGTGAACTTCCCACCAATAATACGCGGTACTTTTGAAACAGTTGTTCAAACACCTCAATTTTTCTGATTAAATCTCTCTGCGTACTCTTCAAATAATTTTATAAATTTACGTGGATTTTCCGTTGATTTTGAGGAAAATACAGGCATTTCATCTGACCAATGCCTAGCAGGGTGATTTAAAGCTGCTGTATCCACTACTATTACAGATTGTCCGGTCACAGTGTTAGTAATCACGGCTTGTGAACTGGAAGTAGGCGTAGCCTGGTGTGACGGCGCGGACGTGTCTCGCTGCGATGACGTCATTATTTCCGCCGTAGACGCGCTCCTTGTTTCAACGTTTATCGGTGTATGCGCTGCCGCTCCAGACAATGACAAACGCTGCACGCAGTTCTCGAGCTGGATTAATTTTCTGTTCACGGTCCGGAAATCGTCTGCACTATTCGCTTCATGTTGTTGTAGCGCGGTATTCATGTTCGTGAATTGTGTCTCGCTAATCTGAACGTAATTGTTGACCTGCTCTTCTGCAGTACGTTTCGCAACCTCTATGCACGTAGTTTCTGTGTTAATTACGTATTGTTGTAGCTCGTTTACTTGCGCATCAATTTCCTCAAATCTACTCATTACCGTTTCACGAATGTTATGCACTTCCTCCTGCGTGTCGCGAATTTGTGTAGCTAGTTGTCTGGTTACGTCATCAATTTTAGCTTCAAATTTGTCTACCAATTCAAGGTGTTGTCGCGCTAGCTCTTCAGACAAATTTTTAGACTGTTCCGCCGCTTCCGACCTCTGCTTAGCCATTTCGCTAGACATATGTTCGGTTACTTCCATACGCTGGGATTCTAACGCAGTATTAATTTGTATAGTAACCACATTCAAGGCTCGCATCAAATCCTCCATGGAAATATTATTCGTGTTTACTTTAGCTGCCTGTACAACTGGTTCGGAAGCGTTACTTTCCTCTATGTGTGCGGGTTCGGGAGCAAAGCTAATTTCCTGACCTGCCTCAATGCTTAGTGCGGGTGTGCACTCTTTGTTTTCGTTTTCAACAGAGCCTAGAATTTCTTTCTGGCCCTCGCCGGCCACTTCCTCCTTGTCAGAACTGGTCTTTTTGTGCCTCAGGAAATTCATACCTTCGTCGGCCATCTTGTGGTGCTTCCGAAATACTGATATGCTACGCTACAGCCAACTACACAAATGCACTTTAGGTAGACTGTTCAGTGCGCGTAGACCCTCGTCGAGGCCCCTAAGTTGGTTCGCCACTCTAAGTTTGAATGTGTGTATGGTGAACTGTACAAGCCCCACGATAATGGGTACCACTGTGTACTAGTATGTGTTCTTGCGGGGTTTGGGCACCTATTCTCTCCGCAGTAGATCTCAGGAACGCTGCTGCTGTATTGATTACCCAGACTGCTATTCCAGCTAGCACGTCACTGCATTGTATTACTGTCAAGAGAGTAATTATTAAAAATAAATTTGGTAGTGTTGTGTGACTAGTGGAAATTTGCATTACCTATGACCAGGTCTGTTTTAGACGTAACTGACGTTTACCATTAATAAAATAATAATATCGGGAAAACATACGATTTTAATGGGTTCTTAGATATTGACGTGAAGTTACTGTTAGCATGCAATTCAGCGAGAGGAACAATCAAACTCTATTACGGTGTATGTTAGCATTTTTGTCAGACCTATGTGTCAGTAAGTAGATGTAAATGACGTCACAGGAACACATCGACTACCATGCCGGGTCTAGCTATAAGCTGTCGGAGGCTTGAGGCTCTCTTCCTAGGACCTCCAGGTGGTCTACCGCGACTCTGGAACACTGGACGCTGGAAGCTGAAATTGGCGCGCTACAGAAGATCTGATGTAGCTGGGTGTCTGGCTGAAGTATCGACTTCCCTCTCGTCCTAAAATGTCTGTTTTAATTTGTATCGGTGTCACCAAACGTCGTGGCCGATCGTAGCTGGCGCTGACGTCAGTCGTCCGGAACCACTACGGGGACGAACGGGACCGATGCGGAAGTAGGCACTAGATGTCGCCGATACTCCCTATCTGAGACTAATTCAGTCTAGAACTATTCTCACAAATCATAGTATGGAGAATTCTGTACAGCACACGACCACGGATGACGCGAGTCTTCAATTCCTCGGGCGGCAACCAAGGCTTTGGTTCGCCCCAGCCCGAGAAACGTCTTCCCGCTGCAAGATTGCGATGGCGTCTCCTCCTTCTTCCTTCTAACTATTTATTTTCCGTCCCTAGCAACCAAGGAGCTATAGCTATCAGCAAACCAAATTAACCGCATAGTGAAATAAAACTTGCATATTAGCGTGTAAGAGTGCTGAACTAAGACAAATTAATAAAGTTTCAAAGAATAATGCTTAGAAGACCCTGAAGTTAAAAGTGTGTTGTCTCTGGCAATAAGATGTGTTATATATGTTAGAATTTGGTTGTCCTCTTTACAATAAAATAATTAAATACATAAGATCGGCTCATGAAATATACGATTAAGGTTACAATAATAATCAAAATAATAATAATATAACTGTAAACTGTTGGACTGGTTACAGCGTATTCTTCGAATCTTTTTAGAAAACAGATGGGATCTCATAAACCTTCCTTGAAAAAGCGGGCATTCCCTCGATCCAATGCCGGGCTAGGTGATGCATTAGTGTGGTTGAATCTATGTTGGTTTTGCTAAGCGGCACACTGATGGTCAGTCACTCAGGGATAGGAGTAGTAAGCAATGCCTGCTGCAAACTTGCTTCCTTAGATGTGTGAACTAGGGTTTCGCTTGGCTGAGTAGAAGTGTGGTGCACTAGGGCAGAATTCAGTTCTTAAAACTGCCACTATAACTCTCTCACTTGCTGAAAAATTTCCGCAGTTAGGCTACAGACTGCTTTTACTGCTACTTGAATGCAATCGGTACCGATGGAATCGACTCTGCTACTCAGGGTGGCAGTTGACTCCTTGAGATATTCTAATCGAGTGTTTAAGTTTCTGGTCTGCTTGTGTAATTCATCGCGCACAGCCACCGGGTTGCGAGAACACTGTCTCTGTAACTCTTGTCGCAGGAACTAGTAACGCGTCGTCAAATCGCGACTGTGATGACACCTATCAAGCCACGTATCAAGGGCACCGTTTTGTTCAGATAAGCGAGCTTCCAGTCGGCTCTCCAACCCGCTGATATTTGTGTGTAAATTACTGTCATGAGAGTGCACACTGTCAATTCTAGACTCAAAATTATTTTGCACCTGGCCAAGATCAGATTGCATACTGCGTAGATGATACTGTACACTACCTATTTGCGACCCCAGGCTTGCAAACATATTTTGCATCCACTCTATGCTCAGCGCTGGTGTCATTGTAGGAACTGTGGTGCACACACTAACCGTACTGGTAGGTTGGTACATGCCCACATTACCACCGACCGCACTAGGTAGTGACAAGTCGTATACTGTACCCCTTGTGCTGACTGTGTCTGCTGTACCTAATTCTGCAGGTATCTGGGTGTAGGTGTGAGATGCACACTGTGGTGGTACATTTGGCCGCTTGAGCTCCCCTCCTTCTATTCGCTGAGTTATGAGCATATTATAACCTCAGTCATTATTAATGGCATGTTCATGTCCTCGGAATTAACTGTCAGTGTTTCGTTTCCTTAGGAATGTGCCTCAGCCTCACTGTGTTCCTTAGTAGCTATTTCATATATGTTTCTGATGCAATATCCAGTACTAGTGTTTCGTGACATAGTGTATGATAGGATAAAACAAGTAACAACAAAAACAATAACAAAAAAACACAACAGTCAGTAATACTTCTTGACTTAAATTTCCCCCATGTAATTGGTGCCAATTTATGTAGTAGTGATTATTATTAAGGCCATAATTGGAACACCAATTATGTATTAGTGATTACTATTAAGGCCACACTTGGAACACAAATTTATGTAGTAGTGTGGTGTTTTCTTTTTCAAATTCGTGTATGGCGTAGTTTTCACACTTACACGTATTAATTTTACGTACATGTGTCAAAAAATTTATTAGTGCTTTAGTAGTGTTAATCACCAAGGTGGTCGTAGGTTCCACTTTGTCATTTTATACTACTACTAGCTGCAATACCCGGCGTTGCCCGGGCTTATCACAGGGTGAAATCAGATGTAGTTAGTAATTTATTGTCTTCTTAATTTGAATGTCAAGTGTGCAAAATAATTTATATCACTTTCAGATCCCGACAGACGTTGTTCTGCCAGTGTATAGTTATTTACCTGTATATATCGAAAAATTGGTGGTCTGTATTTAGTCTAGAATCTATAAAGCACAATAGAAAAAAGCTGAAAAATAAGAGATTACTAATATTTAAAAGATTCCATTATCTAGCTAATGCTCGGCATGCATTGCAATGCCTCATTCAGTTTTCTTTTGTAACATGTTTGAAGTAGTTACACATATACAAATCATCTAACCATCTCTCTAAATACACATTTATCTCTATCTACATCTATATATATCTATGTATATCTCTATCTCTATTCATCTCTTTATATCTACATATATACATATATAACTCCCACTATCTGTATCTCTATTTAGCTCTTTACATTTATATATATCTTTATCTAACCCATTTCATTCTCTATACTTCGCTCTATCTCAACTTATCTCTCTGTGTCTCTCATTCTCATTCTGTATATATATCACTCTATCTCTGTCTCTCTTTTATATTTAAATAAATTGTTTCATGCGTGCGTACTTAGACAACAAAAACAGACGAAGTGCCGCTATGTAATATGAAATAAACACATTTTTTTTTAAACGATTCGTGCTCCAACTATTGAAAAATAGTTATACCGTCTCAGAAACCTTCACGGGCATCCGCATAACAAATCACCAAAATTTAATCGCAGTCTGATAAATGGTATAGGAACTCATACGGCACAAACAAATAAAAATTAAAGACATGACAAACGCATCAAACGATGGTGCGTTTAAAATTCAAGGCAACTAACTCTATCTATTGACGAAGTTAAGAACAAAACTGTTATGAGCGCCTTTATTTTGCTAGCCGCTGCGAGCTCCACTAAGCGGGCTGGTCTCACCAAGGAGAAAAATATGAATTTGCCAGACCTTACTATGTGTATGATCGTGTGGCAGACATAGAGAAATAACACTCATTCACTATTTTTATGTCTATGACCTATGATTTTTTCTGTTATAAAATGATATCACTTTTTCACTCTCTTAGGGATGGAATTTCATATTAATATGTGGTCTATGTGTTAATCCAGGTAATGAGCTCGCTGTAGGCGGGGAGGGTTGATCAGGTGTTAAATGATCAGCTATCGACCGGGGTTAAAAAATATAAAGTTCTATTAAAAATTAGGTGTTGGTGATAGAAGGGTGAAATTTTAAGGTTGTATGTATTTTTTAAAGTCACATTATAAAAAAAATAAAATTATAATTTGTCCAAAAAATTAAAAACAAAATGTTAGGGGTGGACAACCCTTATCACTTAGGGATATGAAAAATATATAGTAGCCGATTCTCAGACCTACTGAATAGGCATACAAAATTTGATAAAAATCGGTCAAGTCGTGTGCCATAGCACATTTGTAGTAATGCGCATGATCACTTTATCTATTTTATGTATAGTTATTGTTTTTATATTATTTTGTATAGCAAACTGGGAGCCATAATTTTTTTTAATTCTTGAATTTGTAAATCATCTTGTAACCAAAAATTTCAGCATAATTTATATTTATAAAATGACAAGTTTCTGTGTTAAAATTCTTATAAGTTATTAGTTTTACAACAAAAAAATTTTACTTTTGTCCATAATGAATGTTGATTTGGGAAACCGCACTATAATGTAACTCTATTTGTTTTACATGTGCAGTCTTTCATGTCTCAACTCTATGATCTTCTTCAGTTGCACAAAATAATACGTCTTTCTTTTTGAAGCATGTCGGCCATGATGTAACTGTTCCTAGCTTCGGCCGTTTCTTAATCTGTTGACATCAATGTCTTAATTAATTCACCGTACACCGCAAGTGTGTGTGTGCGGAAGGCGTGGGTGGCCATGGGCGCGATTACTTCGTGACACACAACTTCTTCGTCACCTGAGTCATGGTGCTCCTCAGTGCCTGATGCAGCTCGTCTAATCAGGAAAGATCTTCTTTGTTACTTTCTGCATGCAGAAGAGCAACCATGAGCCACCACATATCTAAAGAGAAAATTTTAACCTAGCATTTTCGGCATTGTTTTGGACTAATAAATAATTAATTTTTTTTGACTCAACCTATGTAATTTTTAACCTATGTAATTCTTAACATTTAAATCAATGTGTTTAACTTAAGTATCTAAAGGGGCCCCTTATCTTAACATTTACTTTTACTATCAGTATGACTGTATACTCATCAATTGATATTAACCTTGTTATTGTTATTATTTAAAGTAAAATAATTTAAAGAAAAGAAAATATAAGGAACAGAGAAACGATATTGTTGTATTCATTTAACTAAGACCACTGTTTGTATTAATTTTGACTAGTATATATTTAACTATTTTATCCTGTAATATGGCCTCCCCAGTCGGCTCAAGGTTCTCATGATTTTCTACACGCCTAACAAAGCACCATTGAGCCCGTTCCCCATGCTTTCACTGTTGACCTCTGTGCCTCCTTGGTATTTGGCCAGGTTGAGGTAGAGAGGGCGGCAGAGCTTGGTAGCAGAGCTGGTGGTTCTGGTGTTTTGTTGGTTGTGTTTTCACACGTGTAGATGTTTGTCTTGCATGTGTCCACCCTCAGATGTGCATGGCTTGGTTGTGGCAATAGTTATTTACTGTTGTTTTTATTGTGGTAGTTTTGTTATTTGTTATTTTCATTATGTCCTTTTCAATCATCCCTGAGTTCCTCATAAAGGATGAATTGATCTTTGAGTGTCAATTGCGTGGCATTTCATGTGAAAACGCCACAGTAGCACATTTGCGTAAAACTTTGTGTTCGGCTCTTTAAAACAGCACTCCAGTTAATCATGACCTTTTGATAACAGTGAACCCTAATGAGGAGTATAAAACCTGCACGAGTAAGATACTAGTTTTACAGGAGTTGGTTTCAAACTTAGATGATGAGAATTTTGCAGTAACACTCCCTCGTGTCAGAAATCGTTTGAATCACTTGAGCACACGCATTAAGTGTTTGCTTGAGGTTCACACACCTAAACTGTCTGAGTTACAAGTTGCCTCACTTGAAAATATGATGGAGGAGATTCAGAATTTAGTTGAGACTGTCGGTAACGCTGAATCCCAGTTCTTGTTAGTGCGTGATGTAACACCTATCACATCCTTGACAAATATTTGTGAACAGTTGAGTAGCGTGGCATTGCCCACTTCCACTGTCCCGAATCCACTTATTTCATCAGCTCCTGGTCCGTCCAAGGTAGACTTTGATCCTGTCGGCAAAGTTTGTAGCCCTATGTCCATTCCTAACCTAACCAACCCAGCCTATACCACATCCACTCAGTCTACGAGTCGGAACCCTCATTTTGTATTTAGTACATCAGCAAGCTCGACACATAATCCTACTCCCTCTAGAAATTTTGCGCTGACAAGTGTGTTTGGTAAACTTACTCATCCTCTCGAAACAATGTTGAAAGACTTCCCGGCCACTGATGGGTTGCACATACCTAAATTTTTAAATTTCCTTAAGATTATTGTTAAATTGCGACAAAGCAACACCATCCATGAGTCGCAGATCTTGGAAACTATTTACCCTTTCACTTTTGGGCCTTTAGCCGAAAGGACTCAGCTAGCAATTGCCCAGAACCTTTCTTTCTATGCCTACCATGAGAATATCCTTAGTTTCTTTATTTCCTTCAGGTTGCTTACACAATTGCAATTAAATAATTTCAATCGGAAACCTGATGAACCACTTTCTGTGTATGTAAATGAGGTTAAGGAGGCCGCTGCCATTTTGCGACTCAGTGTAACTGAACAAGAAATTGTTAACACCATCCTAGAGGGGCTTTCCCCTGATGAGAGATCTCGGTTAGTCTTTCTCAGCAAACCCTTCACATTTTCCGAGCTCGACAGAATGTGTATCCATTCGCAAAATGTTAGGTTTGCGGATCATCACCGTAACCTACAGTTTGCCCATCCCACATTTAAGACTCAAAACTATGGTTTTCACAGTTCATGTAACACCACACAGGTTAATCCTAACTTTAGGAAGAGTAGTGTTTACAACCAAACAAAAACTAAGTCAGGCAATCAAGGTCAATTTTGTAATTATTGCAAAAGAAATAACCATGTCATCAGAGACTGCAAGGTTCTGCAACAAAAAAACGCCAGAAGCAGGGATGTAAGGTGAGCGACTTACCCTGCAAGCAAGATCGGAAGCCTAATTCACAGTATAATGCTCACGTTCTTCAGCAGATTAACTCAGCTCTTTGTTTTCAAACATATTTAGGAGTACGAAAACACTTTCCAGATCAAGTTTGTAAGGTTAACTCCCCTAATATTGTGGGAATAAATTCCGTGCCAGTACCTCATATTGTGGTATCGTTTGGTTCCTTTGATACTCCCTCTTTAGTTGATTCGGTTTCTACACGTTCTATCATTTCCTATGAGTTGTTCACCAAATTAAAGGAAGCTAAGGGCATAAAATCAGTTGTAAAAGGCGATTTCAAGTGCTATTCTGCTTTTAATGATATTTTAACCATAGATTGTTGCATCACTATTAAATTAAAAATAGCAAATTTTACTTGTGTTTTCCCTTGCTTGGTATGTAAAAATATAGGTTTAAATTGTATTCTCGGAGCAGACTTTATGATGAAAACCAGACTTATACTTGATGTGCAAGAAAAGTGCATTTTCTTTAAGTTCCTACCTAAACTCAAAATTCGGTTTGCAGACAGTAACCAGCACCTTGATAACCTTGCTGAAATCAATGTACACAACTCTAGTAAAATTGAAAGTGATAATTTGAGCCATCTGTCTGATGAACAGCGTATTGCTATCAGAAAACTATTTGAATCATTTTCTAAAGTTCTAAGCTCCGAATTAGGCCTTACCAACCTCTTGGAATATGAGATTAAGCTAAAAGATAGCAGCTATGTTAAAAATCAACCTTACAGATTGGCACCCATTCAGATGAATCTTTTGCGAAACGAAGTACAGCAACTTTTGGATAAAGGCGTTATTGAGCAGTCTACCTCTCAGTATGCGAGTCCTGCATTTCTGGTTCCTAAATCTAATGGTAAGCAACGAATGGTGGTAGATTTCCGTCGTGTAAATCAAAAGATTGAGATTGAATCAGTTCCTTTGCCCGATCTACATTCAGCTTTTCATTGGTTTGCTAAAGCTAAGTACTTTACCACCATTGATTTAAATTCAGCATATCATCAAATCCCTCTCAAAAAAGAATCTAAGCACATCACTAGTTTTTGTGTACCCTGGAATTTATACCAGTTTACTCGAGTTCCTTTTGGGCTTGCTATTGGAGCTCAAGTCCTCACACGATAACTGGATCAAATTTTTCATGACATTAAATTTAAATTTGTATACAATTATTTGGATGATCTTGTTATATATTCTGAAAATTTTGAGGAACATCTTCAACACTTGAGAGAAGTTTTCTCTCATCTTGAGAAAGCAGGCTTAACCGTTAACCCACAAAAGATTAAAATTGCTGTCCCAGAGATTTCATTCCTGGGTCATAAAATTTCTTCTCAAGGTATTTCCATCGATCCAGAACGAACAAAATCCATTAGAGAGTTTCCTCCAGCCCGCGATGTTAAAGGTATAGCTAGATTTATCGGTATGGTCCAGTTTTTTGGAATATTTATTCCTAACTTGGCCGAGAAGGCCGTTCCTTTGAATCAACTCCGTAAAAAGAATGTGAAATTTGAATGGGGAGAAAAACAACGAAAAGCTTTTGAAATACTAAAGAATGATATAATGAGTCCACCAGTGCTCCGTATGGCAGATTTTTCGAAACCTTTCATTTTGCAAACCAACGCTTCAAGTTCAGCAATAGGGGTGGTTTTAGCACAAGAGTTTGATGGTGCCCGTCATCCGATAGCTTTTGCATCCCGGACTCTGACCAATCAAGAGAAGGTAGCATCTATTTATGAATTGGAATGTCTCGCTGTTGTTTTTGGTATAGATAAGTTCAGGCCTTACTTAGAACATACAGAATTCCTGTTGGAAACAGATAATCAAGCTCTATCATGGCTCTTGGCGCACCCACGACAATTAGGCAAAATCGGTCGTTGGGTCATGAAAATCTCATCTCTAAAATTCAAGGTTCAGCATATAAGAGGAACACAGAATGTAATTGCTGATACACTTTCACGTATGTTTGATTGTTCAGAGCCTAGTAAGGAGGAAGCCACTTGTAATGTTTTGGTCACTGATTTCCCTTTAGCCTTCAAGACTATTCAGGCTCATCAGGAGGAAGATGAGGAATTGTTTTAAATTGTCCAAAATTTGAGTTCAGGTATCCAACAAAAACCATATTTTCTGTCCAAAGGTATCTTGTTTTCCAAAACTCGAAACAATCAGAAACGTATTGTTCTTCCCAAAGTATTGAAACCCCTGGTATTCGAATATTTTCATTCCTGCCTATTGGTGCTCATCTCGGTATATACAAAACTATTGAGGCTATTAAAAGGCATTTTGTTTGGAAAGGGATGTATGCTGAGGTGGCTGATAGAGTCAAATAATGTCATCTTTGTGCACTTAGTAAACCTGCTCAGAATACCCATTTAGGATTTTTGTCTTCTGAAATATCCGACAAACCTATGCAAAAATTATTTGTTGATTTCGTAGGCCCTTTTCCAAGGAGTAAAGATGGAAATAGTATCTTATTAGTTTGTGTGGATGCATTTTCCAAATTTGTTTGGTTGATTCCTTTAAGAAAAGCTGATGCTCCATCCACGATTCGGGCTCTTCAATCCTACATATTCCAAAGTTTTGGGGTTCCTTCATCAATAGTTTCGGATAATGGATCACAATTTACTTCCAAATTATTCAAAATTATGTGCTTCACACATGGTATACGTCATATCACGTTGTCACCATACTATCCTCCACCTTCGCATGCGGAAAGGTTCAATTGTAACCTCCGTTCGGCCTTAATTGCCTTCCATGCGAAAGACCAAGTTAGTTGGGACAAAAATCTGCATTGGCTTCAGATGGCTTTTAATTATTCACGTCATGAGTCACATAAATCTTCGCCTTTCAATTTGATGTTCACCTATGCTCCGAACAATCCCTTGTCTAATCTTTGGTCCTTGGATGACCTGTTACTTAAGGATTCTAAAAACATTAAAGTAATTTGGGCAGCTGCCCTTAAAAAACCTTAAGCACTAACATGAAAGAAGTCGTATTAAATATGATAAGAATCGAGTCAAAACTCCTTTTCGACGAGGTGACCTCGTCTTATGCAAGTCACATCCTACCAGTAAAACAGTGGATAAGAGGATGGCGAAACTGTCTTTTCGCTCGTCAGGCCCTTATCACATCCAACGCTTTCTAACCCCAGTGACAGCTGCCCTAGCTGATCCTGACACGGGTTCTTATGTGACCAGAGCTCACATTTCACACTTAAAAAGGTATCACTCTCCACCTCCAGTTTGAATTGTCCAATGTTGGGATCTGCAGGTCCTTTCGTTTGGTCTTCACTGCAGGTGTTTACTTTTGTCCGATCCTTGACTTAGTTTGATCGTGGCTTGATCACCCACTGATCCTAGTCTTGAAGATTCAGAATTTAATTAACTTTTTTTCAGAATAGGCCTATTCTTTATACATATTACATAAAAGGTAGAAAAACAAAAAAAAAACATGGTAGTAATTTAAGTTTTTATAACATCTATTATTTTACCTTTGTTTATGGTATGTTTTTAAGGGTATGCTCTAGTTTAGATCACATGAGGTGTGGGTAATATCTGTATAATGTTGGGTATTATTAATAATTGGAAATCTTAAAATGTTGTTTTATTTTAGATTTCACTATCCAAAGGTGTTTTCCTGTGTTCTTGTTTTAGTGTCGCTGTGAATCTCCCGTCTCCTGTATTTCCTTGTGGTCGTGTGCCATGTTCGGGGTCTTGTGCCTCCTTGTTTGTGCCTACTCCTTCGCTCTTGGAAGAGTTACGGTAAATCATTTGAATTCTGGTATTCTCTTCGTAAAACAAGATTCGCTCATCTTTTCGGACAATGTTTATTCCATTGTGCTTGACTTCAATTTAGTTCAACTTGAAAATGAAAGTAAACAATTGGATGTTTTCCTGAACAAAGTTATTTCACTGAATAGTGGTCATCACAATGACGAAGCTTGGAATCAGAATTTTGCGTTTGTGGTCAAACAACTACAAGAAAACTTTATTGCATACAAAACTGAGACTATGGCTTTAACTTCACTTTTGCCCCATCGCCCTAGAAGGCAAAAACGTGGTTGGTTTAATTTTGGTGGTTCTATATTGAAGACAGTTTTCGGTACCCTAGATAGTGATGATTTGACTGTCTTGGAGAAAAGACTGAAAGTGGCTAACGAGAATCAAGATGACATTTCTAAGAGAATGTTACATCATATGATTGTGGTCAAGAATTTAGAAGACAGAGTCATAAACAACACTATTCTCATTTAAAATTTGGCGTTACATTATCTAAATAGCCATAATGAATTTTACAAAGCATTAAACAGCTCCATCCATGAAGTCTGGTACAAAATCACATTAATAAGTTGGAGAATTGATCTAAATACCCTTTTGTTTAGGGTTAGTGAGACATTATCTAGTGCTCGGCTGGAAATTTCCGATCGAAGACAAGCTATTGAAAACAGTGTTCATGGACAACTAAGTTCCACTCTTCTAGCACCCACTGTGTTTATTGATCTTTTGTTTAAAATTCAACAGTATATTGCCCTACCCTTGCATATGTTGGCTACAATTTCGCATGATATTCTCTACATGTTTTATGGTTTGAGTAAAGTCCAAGCCATTGTCTATAATGGTTCATTAAATGTCATTGTTAACGTACCTCTAGCAAACAAGGATAGCAGTTTTGAGGCTTATAACATTTTCGCCTTCCCTTTTTTCTCTTCTGAGTTCAAACATTATCTCTTACTCAACGTGCACGATACTTTGTTGGTTAGTCCAGACAGAAAAATATTTGCTCCTGTGTTTTCTTCTTCTCTCTCGGGTTGTAAAAAATACGGTGAAACCTTATGTTCCCCGATCTTTCCGTTTTTTGATGCTCATGTCAGTAATTGTGAGTTTAACCTTTTCCTTGGTAAACCCACTTATGAAATTTGTGATAAAAGCTTTGTTTCACTGGATTTACCTTTCCTCCTAAAAACCAATACACTCTGGTTATTCGCTAGTAATCATTCATTGGATGTTACCTTACTGTGTCGATCAACTGCGGAGTAATTTCCACCTTTAACTATTTCTTTAATGGGTAGTGGATATATAAGTAATGTTTCCCATTGTGACATTGTAAGCCCATTTTTCAAAACTTTCGGGTCAGTCATTTCTACTTTACATTTCAATTTAACTTTACCTTCTATTCACATCCCAAAATTTAATTTTAACCTCAGCAAGCCGTCCTTTGCATCACTCCCTAATTTAACCATCAATGCTTCTTTTATTATGGATATTAATGGTATGTTAAAGTCCCGTCCTAACGGTGCTCCTTTTCATGATGTAGTTAATCTCTTTCGTCCGAAGCAACAACACGTTGAGTCCTACTCTCACTTTAACCTTGCTGCCATATCCATATCCGCCCTGGTCTTAATTTGTATCCTCATTTTGAGCATTATCCTTCACTTGAAGTTGCGCTCCATCTCGAGCACCCCTCCAAATCCTTCACCTCCCATCCCTTCCGGGACAATGTTGTTTCCCTTAGCCTCGTCTTATAATGTGGAATAGTAATTTATATATATATATATAGCTATATATATATAAATATATATATATATATATTTATATATATATATAGCTAAGTGTTTATGTGGGTATTGTTGTAATTGGGATGTTATTTTAGTTTTGGGTCCTATTAACTGTTGCCACTCACCGGCTGTTGCCCTTTGAGGGGAGGAGTGTGTGCCATTGCACATTTGTAGTACGTAATGCGCATGCTCACTTTATCTATTTTATAGTTATTGTTTTTATTTTATTTTGTATAGCAAACTGGGAGCCATAATTTTTTTTTAATCTTGAATTTGTAAATCATCTTGTAACCAACAATTTCAGCATAATTTATATTTATGAAATGACAAGTTTCTGTGTTAAAATTCTTATATTAGTATTACAACAAAAAAATTTTACTTTTGTCCATAATAAATGTTGATTTGGGAAACCGCACTATAATGTAACTCTATTTGTTTTACATGTGCAGTCTTTCATGTCTCAACTCTATGATCTTCTTCAGTTGCACAAAATAATACGTCTTTCTTTTTGAAGCATGTCGGCCATGATGTAACTGTTCCTAGCTTCGACCGTTTCTTAATCTGTTGACATCAATGTCTTAATTAATTCTCCGTACACCGCAAGTGTGTTTGTGCGGAAGGCGTGGGTGGCCATGGGCGCGATTACTTCGTGACACACAACTACTTCGTCACCTGAGTCATGGTGCTCCTCAGTGCCTGATGCAGCTCGTCTAATCAGGAAAGATCTTCTTTGTTACTTTCTGCATGCAGAAGAGCATCCATGAGCCACCACATATCTAAAGAGAAAATTTTAACCTAGCATTTTCGGCATTGTTTTGGACTAATAATTAATTAATTTTTTTTTACTCAACCTATGTAATTTTTAACCTATGTAATCCTTAACATCAAAATCAATGTGTTTAACTTAAGTATCTAAAGGGGCCCCTTATCTTAACATTTACTTTTACTATCAGTATGACTGTATACTCATCAATTGATATTAACCTTGTTATTGTTATTATTTAAAGTAAAATAATTTAAAGAAAAGAAAATATAAGGAACAGAGAAACGATATTGTTGTATTCATTTAACTAAGACCACTGTTTGTATTAATTTTGACTAGTATATATTTAACTATTTTATCCTGTAATATGGCCTCCCCAGTCGGCTCAAGGTTCTCATGATTTTCTACACGCCTAACAAAGCACCATTGAGCCCGTTCCCCATGCTTTCACTGTTGGCCTCTGTGCCTCCTTGGTATTTGGCCAGGTTGAGGTAGAGAGGGCGGCAGAGCCGTTTCCGAGGAGTATGGTAACTAACACTGTGACACGAGAATTTTATATATAAGATATTGGGTTAGTGTGAGGTTGCTTTAAACATAATAAAACAGTGAGTTTACATATAAACAAATGATTTTAACTTGGGTTATCCTGTTATAAAATACATATTCATTTAACATATCCTGTACTAGTATGTCTCTGGATAAATATACAAGAGTTAGGACGGGCACAGAGCATAAACAAATGTCTTTAGAAATGAATTAAGTACAATTTCGCCAGTTGCATTATATTTATAACATACAATTATATTAACAGTGAAATTTACAAAATATCACAAAACGTTTTGAAGTTTGTTAGGGTTCTATACGTCCCACTAGCTAGTTTTGCCAGAGAACACAATCTCTGTTACTTAGGCGTTGGCGTCAATTCTGTTCACAAATATAAGCACATAAAATGGTCGCAGGTACAGACTTACTTCTTCAGAAGCACTTTCTTTATACAATTCTGTAAGAAATTGCCTCAACCAATTTAGTTAGCCATAGTATGTAAAAGTTTTAATCCGCCCTTGTGCGACGGATGCTACGAAATTGCTAAACTAAAACACTGATTAGTTTCTGGCACAAAACTCTTACATGTCCTTCATGTCCTTTTACGATGAAGTCACTTGCTCTCTAAGGGTTATTAATTTAAACTTATCTAAATTAACATTGTTTCAAAATGCTGTCATCTCATTGGCTGGCTGATACGCTGATATTCATGACCTGCCGTAGTAGAACAGAACTCTAACATAAAAATTAAACTGTAATTATTTCAAAAATTATCAAATATCAATTACTCTGTACTTAAGAGTGCCTTGTTGGGATAGTAACATATATAATTCCCTCCCAGAGGGGTCGATACAATTGAACTATTGCAGGACTACGCGTAAGCATAGAGTATGTAGTGTCATATACATGTTTACCATTTGGAACATAATAATATTACAAAAAGTATATAAATAAAGTTAGCTATCAGAATTGAAATAATTAAAAACAGTTTGTACGAAACAACTGTGTCGTTTTGCACAGCGTGTAACACAGCAATTTAGAATAATAAGTGCATACCGTACATATGTATTAATGTATTTATTCTGTAACACGTTTTAATGCAAAACGTCAGCGTAGTTTATATGCACCTGTACAGTCTTCCTCCATCTTTTTCTCTCTCACCTCTTTGGGCCTTTAACTACATTCGGCTACTACTTTTCAGCCATCATTTTTTGACTCTGGCTTCGAATGGACAGACCAACGCATCTTCTATGATCGATTTAACTCCGATTGTCTACATTATGTTATTAGGGAGGTAATTGAGTAATCCTATCACCTCTGCATCATCGTAATGTGTAAGATTTTTTTCTGGATGTCTCTTTCTTCTTCTTGATATTTTTTTCAATATGGCTTAGCATGCAAATGCCCTAAATCGGGCAGTAGGTAAGTGGAACTCAACTGTCTTATTGTTCACAACATAAGTGTTTATTTTTTTTGCTTGACTTCGTATATTTATTACTGCTACCTCTTCAGTTAGGGTCTAGACTCACCACCGATCCTCTTTCACCCTCCGGGATGACGGCCATCTAGTTCGTCAGAACTGCGTGTTTCTTCAGCCTACATGTTTCGCCTTTTCAAGACGACGCTGATGTGTCTGGACTACATTCATATAGGTAGGTATAGCAACTTACCTTCATTTCCTGTCGGCTTAGTGATGCTCGCGGTGACCTGCGAACTATCGGCGCTAGAAGTATGTGTTCCCTTCATTAACATGGTGTCAAATGAGATTTTCGTATAAAATATCATATAAATCCTAATTCCGTCTCAATTTTTGAAATTTTTTCCAGATTTCTACCTATATTTCATTCGTTTGGGTTATTGATAAATGCCTAATCTGTACCAATGCCTTAAATGTTTTCCGAATTTTTTAGTACGTTGTATGTTTCAGGCATATGTTTTACAGTATCGTCTAATCAGGGGTGTGGCCGGGCAATTTGCCGACTCGGCGTCAAAACCCTTTGGTACTTTTTTTTCATTTTAATTTTTATTACTTCGCACACTATTAAACTATTAATCACAGAATTTAAATATGTTTGAACAGTTACAATACATAATTTTTTGAGGTTTTGAATACAATCACAAACCATGCTCTTCAGTAAATATAATTCAAAACTTAATCATTTAAAGCAATTCCTGTTGTTTAAATTTATTAAATAATTTACAGTATACTTTATTATACTGAACTTATTTTAAATACATATATTTAACTGTTTAAATATTATTATTACTGATTTTATATTATAATTATTAGTGGTACAAAAACCTTTTACTATCCATATGCAGGAAATTAATGTGGAGTTTTTAATTACTAAATTTAAGCTGTTCTGATGCTTCGCTGGACAATTCTTTTCCTAGCATTACACTTCACCCGCATCCATTCTATAAAATTAAATTTTTTTTGTTTATGTTTCACTGCTGGAAGTATTTGGGACAATACATTTGTAAGGGATTGTATTGAACACCCGAGGTTTGGAATAATAAATAATTTATTGTGTCACAAAAAATCAACTAAGGAATATAATAAACCTTAATCCGAAATTAAGACTATTTATTATTCAATCGAAGCATTTCTTGTAAAAGCATTCACAGAATATTAAATATTAGAGCAGAGTGAAGAGTAACAAAAAGAAACATACTGTAGATTTGAGGAATACTAGTGTGTCAAAAAATTTACAAAATTTTCATTAATGTTTTAATATAAAAACAAAACAAAGAAGTAATGTTACATGGCACCACCAAAAATAGCTTTATTTAGAATTTAATATACTCTATACTTACATTCACAAAAATACAGCTTATGTATATTATTCTAAAATATATTATTTTCAGGTATCATTTCATATGTACTAACAGTAATATTACTCGCAGTAACATTAATTAACTTCAGCATCAATTTGTGTGCACCTTTTGGTTTGTTTGAGTTATAATGTTTTTACAAATATCTTAAATGTCTATTCTTTAAGGAAAAATACTCAAAAATGCCGAGTAACATTTTATGAAATTAGAAACATTTCTAAGGAACAGAAAAAATTCCACATAATACAAACAGTTTTACAATAACTTTAACTTACATATATGATAATGAGGTAGTGTATTGAATCAGAAAATATTAAAATGATATGGCAAGAATAAAATATGGAAATAGAAAATATTAATTAATTTTAAAGTTTAAATATATAAGCTACATCTCTGAATTACTTTAAATAATATCAATATTTTAGTATCCACAAGCACCTTATTTTTCTAAATCATTATTATTGTTGTTTTAAATATCGTTTTCAAATGTAGGGAGAGCAATTTTAAGAAAAACATTTTGATGTTAAAGTAAGCAATACATACTGGTGTCTATTTATTTTCAATAAAACTGATTTCTCATTCTCAGCTGTAATTTTTCGTACTCTATTTAAATTCCATCAGTAACCTTTAAAATAAAATTAAAATAATATGTTTCAGTGCCAATAATTACATTTTGTATTGTTTTGACGATCTTTTGTTTTTTAAGAAATACACCAATACTAATACCAACACTTACATAAAATGTCACAAAATGTTTATTTTTTAAATAAAAAAATTATACTAATTATTAAGTTATTTCTACAATAAATTTCTTCTTCTCTTTGAACATTAATAATATCTACAATTTTATAAAAATTTTCTCTGGATATATAAACTGAAACAAAGTTTGAATATTTTATTTGTCCTTACATTACATAAAAAATAACATTTTTGCAGCCTAATGCACGGAAATATACGAAATATTCTTTTAAAACGTAATTTTTGATAAAATTATAATAAAATGTGATTTTATTACTTGATATGTAATATATAACTTATTCCAGTAAAGTTATCGAAAAACAAATAAATCAATATGATCCAAACGATAAAAATAAGAAATAAAGTACCCAACTGTGCTTAATGGAAAAAAAATTACCCAAAGTAAAAAACTATGCTTTTATACTATTAATTTATATTTATGTTCTATGTTTACATTCTGATCATTAAAATGAAAAGTATATTCCAGAAATACTTGAGACTCATTAAATTTTTTATTATGATTAGAAACTATTTGTCATAATTTTTAAAAATAATCTGTCACTATGCAGCCAATTTATCACAAGTGATGAAGACAGCCAGATTCCACAAACGCCATCAAATTGATCTAACAGTACGATTAGTTCTGTGGGACAAAAGTAAAAGTGAGAATCTCCAAACATATTTACGTATGGTAGCTTACCTATTGACCTGCAAAGTTAAAAAGTTAATGAATAGACTCCAGAACAAAAAAAAAATATAATAACTGAACAAAACGTTTTTCCTTTTTCTTCGCAATTTGACACTTAAATTCTGTAAAATATGTTTTTATTTATAATTAAGTAGGTAGTAATTATTTCGTTAATAATATTACAGTCAAACTAGCCTAATCATTAGTGAAAAAGTCTAATTTTACTAAGAAACATTAACTTAATACATAATACTGAACTTAGTTTATAAAAAATAAAGTGTTGCAAAAATACCAGTATAGTACATTAATAATTTCTTTTAAATAGTTTGTAAAAGTTAAATGTGTGTTGTATTTATTTTATTCAACAGTGTTATTCACAATTCAGATAATACTTTGAACAATAAACATTTGTAATTTCTACGACTAATGGCAGGACAATGGAACATTTTTTGTGTGGAAGAATGTCCCCCTTGAACTCCAAACTAATTATATGGCATACTGTAAAAACTAAATTTGATTTAAGGAGTAAAATTATAAGACTAGTAACAAATTATGTACAAAATACAGTGGGACCGTATTTTAAAAATAAGTGAGACTGTGATATATTGTTCCAAATAAAGGCTGTCGTGTACACTACATATTGCTATGTAAATCCGCATTTGTTAATGGCTGTAATACAATAAACAAAATTTGAAATGTTAATTTTTCAGCACAGTTTAAATTTAAGTTATATGGCAGAACATTTTGAAATATGTTTTGTTATAACACAAATAGGGAAATATATTTTTAACTGCAGGGTTTACTTTGAGACAAAAAAAATTATTACATGACATAAAACCGTCCAAATTCATTGTCCACATAGATTATATTGAACACGCAACAAGTAGGAAAATAGCATAATTAGTTGAAAATTTTGTACATACAATATACACAAAAGGTTTTTTTGATACTATGATATATTTAAGGAATAATTTTTTACTTGGATTTATTTTAGTCACTTAATTCTTTTATTTGGCTTCAAAAAATGTTAATTTTAAGGAGGGCTATTAAAGTGGCACGATGGGAAAAGACAGCACGGTGTTTGTAGACAACGACAGTGTCACTATTGCAAGGTGTTGGTCGGAACTGATTACTCATGCTCTCGAGTCTTCTTCCGTCGGAGACTCGACGTGAAGGACGCCATCCAGTTGAGGTGGTGAGCTTGTCTCTGGGGCGATGTGCAGCCCGAGTCGTCACTCTCACTTCTGCCCATACGAGCAAGAAGCACAGACTGTTTGCTGCTGCAGCTGCCGCGTCCCTTGTTGATGGCGTACCCAAATGCTCTCTTTGCTTGCAGCATGCTGTCCAAACTACCACTTACCATCGTATCCTCTCTGGTGGCTGCCTCTGTTTTTATTTCACTGCCAGTTTCTTGTGATTGGCCTAGAGATTTATAAATCCTCGTATGCGGGATATTGTTTATTTCTTTGCTACGAAATATGTGTTTTTTCCCATTGGATAGAGATGAGTGGAACTCTTTTCCAAACAACAGTTCTGGTGATGACGAAGGGATGCCACTCTTACTTCCTGTCATAAACAGTCTCCAGCCACGGAGATTCCCATTTTGTCGCTGAGATTTTTTTACTTTGGGTAAGGTCATTGCTTTGCTACCATTGTGAGTTTGGGAGATGGCAGTAGGCGATGAGGTAGACGGAGATTCGTCTGTTATCGAGGATTGTACCTGTAAAGCTTTGCAACCACGTCTGGGAGTCGTAGGCAAGCTTTGTGAAGAAATAAATGTATTTTTCAAAAGCTGACTGTATTTTGACTTTCCATCACCATCACTGTGATTACTCGGACTAAAAGAAATCCGGTCAGTAAAGTTACAAATTCTAGAAAGTAAAGATGATTTTTCATATTGATTATTTCCTGCTTTTCTGATGTCTGATAACATATATCCTGACTTATTTAAACTATCTTCAGGACTTTTCAATTGAATTTTAGAATTAGTTATATTCTCACTACTCTGATCACAAAGTGACCCCGATCGATAGTCAGCACACCCTTTGCATGAGTCCAAACAGCATGAAACAGTCTTGTTAATCTGCTGTATTAGTTCTCTTTTATCTGTTGCTTTGATTTGTTTTGCTTGGTCATGTTTTTCAACAATGATCTGACCTACCGATTGGCAAACTCGGCAAAAGCATTTGTCCCCAAACTTAATGTTTTCTGTGCCACCATTAAATATGTCATTCTGCATGCAGGCTACGTCTTCACAGTGTGCTTCCAGGAGACCTTCATTCTCCCCTTGACTTGAAACAGGTGATGCCGGGGACACGCGGCTGCGTTCCTTGACAGAATCGCCTCTTCTGTGCTCCTTGTCTTTCATGGCCTTTGCCAGGTTATGGAAGTGACCATCCTGAACAAGGGTCTTGTCGCGGCTGCCTTTGCGACTGCCGGGATAACTCTTGCGACCACTGTTGATGCTTCCCTCTGTAGAGATCTTGAACTTGAGTGCCTTCTCGCTCACTTCCACTTCTGTTACCGTCTCTTCATCCTCAAGTTCCTCTGGCAGATCTCCCACACTGGTTGCTAAAACAAGTATAAAACACTGTCAAAATATATGTGTGAACTCAGTTATGCAAACAGTTAGCAAACCTGAGAGTGGACAAGGTGAGTGTGTGTAGAAAGTGCCAAATGATAGTGCTAAAAAACTAGGGTATCAGGAAAAAATCCAACGGCTCGTGCAAATTACAACGTGCTGAAATATTATCTCATTAGGGATTTTGATCAATATTGTGAATATTCATGTGCAATGCAAGAAATAAGTACTTTTTTTCTATAAACTAACAGGAGTATAACTTATCCGGATAGATGCCAGGGTTTCTGGCTGTGGATTGTGGATTGTCGACGCCAACATGGATAGTAATGTCACGACAGTCAAATTGGATGACCTTGATCTTGATCTTTGACCTTTACCTTCAAGGGTTTGCCAAAATGTTCCATAAACTACTCAAAATTTGCCAAAGTTGCCAAAAAATACCCAAAACTGCAAAATTTCCAGTTTTTTGAAGAAAAAAATTAACCGAAAAATACTCAAAAAATTTAAAAATAAATCGTTCCCTTTTTCGAGGAAAAAATTCTTATTTGAAAGAAAAAAATGTCCGTTTCTACTTCTCAAAAATTCAAAAATTTGAAATTCAAAAATCCTCAGAAAGAACCAAATGTACACAAAGTGGCTTAAATTCCCTGACCACAAGCCGCTGTAAGTTGCGAGGTCATGACTTTGACCAAAACCATAAACTTGAAATCTTTAATATTCGAATAACAAATTCCTAAAATATTTCCAAAAAATATAAAACAATTGTTTACTCTAAATGTTTAGTTGCTTAATAGATATTGGTCCTTGATATTATTCGTGGTATGAATGATTTAAGTATAAAATAGGTATTTTAAGTAAAAACATATAATTTTTTTAAATACAAATAATAATATTTTAAATAAAAACTTCTTACATCACACCCGCCAGCTTGAATAATGATGTAACTGTTGTAAATATTGTCACAGTTTGAAAATTTCTTTAATTTTTTTTAAAATTTATTTTACTTTTGTATCCCGTCTGGGTAACGTTCGTTGGTGTACGTGCACATTTCCGGGCTTGGCCTGTTGATTGCGACACACGGGTAGTGAAATATAGGTTGCTGTGATTGTAGTTTGCAGGCACCGCGGGCTTTTGCGAGGCTGCGTGGTTAGCTAATTCTCGCGGGTCGCTGGCCAGGGCCCGCTGAGATGTTGCGACACGCCGTTCCAGAAAATCCGCTGCGCCGCGCCAGTTTTTGTTTGTCGTTCTTGGTCGTTTTCGCTACGTGAGGTTTTCGTGTATTCGTTTTGAGGACACTGTCCTGTATGGTGTCGCAATCTGGCGTCCGAGTTTGGAAGCGTGGCTCGAACAAGGGAGCAGCGCGAGAGAGGAAGGGGAAGGTTCGCGCATGCGCAGATGAGTCGTCTACTTGGCGTGTTTTGTTTTTCTTTGCGGGAGGGGGACAGCCATTTTCCGTGGCTGAATTTTTCCCTGTGATCGTGTTTTCCGTGTGACCTTGTTTGGGAGGTAAAACTTCCTTGCAGCGAGGGGCCGGGGCTTTTTTCGCCTGGGGGACCTCTATGACGGGTGATCCACGTCGGTGCGGGGCTGTGACGCTGTGACGAATCGCGGGTAAGTGACTGGCGAGTGATGGCGAGTGATGGCTCGTGGGACAGAGCTTCAGGCTGGACGGTCTCCATCCAGCACTTAATAAGTTAATGTTAATGAATGTAGAATTTATCAGTATTTAGTTTAATCATGCCTTAGGGAAAGTAGTTCCGCATGCAAGTAGTGGTTTGCGCGTAGACTAATCCTTAGCGGAGCTGCGGCGAAGGGAGGGCGGCCATGTTGCCTATAAATAAATATTAACGTTGAAATAATGGTGGGACAGCCTGCATCACATTAATGTTATTGTTCTTTTATTAATAAATTTTCTCAGAGTTTATTTATTTTGTGAACTTTATGTATGTAGTAAATAATAAATCTGTGTCTGAATTGTTTAATTATGTTTTCTTTCAGTTCGTAAATCTTTCCCTACCCTACCTGTATATGTAGGAGACTAGGTCTCGGGTACCTCATGCTAGTGCTCTACCATTTCTCTTTTTTTTCTCTACCACCAAAGATATAATCATGTTTCAGGTAAGTGATTTGCCGGAGGCAATGGTGAGCCCCGTAACAATATCGTTACGGCCGCCTTCTTGAAAATACGTAATTTTAATAATAGAAATTATAAAAATAAAAAAATAAAATAAATTTAAAAAATATTAATAGGAAATTCCGCCATCTTGAACAAAAACATCACCTTTGCACACTTCGTTTCAATTACCATACCATATTATAGAAACGTTGCACTTTTCGTTACACCTGTCATCTTGGTTGTGTATTATGTCATGGTTGTACGTTATGTTAAGCCCGCCCATCTTGTATTCTAGAATGTTGAAATTTTCGTTACAGATGACATTATGATAATCTTTTTTTAAGTCAGAAAATCGAGAAAAAATAAAATATAAATGTTTTTAAAAAAATTCCGCAATCTTGGAATATGATGTCAAGGATGTCATATTGAATATCTGTAATTATTATAACAAAATATGGAAAAAATAATTTTAAAAATGTAAAAAAAAAAATTTAAAAAAATTTTTAATTAAAAAAGCTCTTACTCATTTAGTGTTTAATTCGTACCTGGCAAAACAAAAACAAAAATGACGACAGAACCTTAATCCACGGAAGCCACCGACAGACTGAACTCACACCACTAATGCCAAGGTCTATATATAGCCAGGTAGTATGACATCCCGTCCGCCATCTTGTTTTCGTAAGCTGGAGGCTTCCATCTTGTTCTAGTCAACTGGAGGCAGCCATGTTGTTTTCGTTGCTGGAGGTCGCTATTTTATTTCATATGCTATAGTGTGCTGCCGACATCTAGATTTGGTCTGCTAGTGCGTGCTAACAAAATATTAGTTTAATTTTCACCCGATATATTGCAGTAATTATTTATTGCCACAGCGCCCGCAATCTTGATTTTTGACGACCATCTTGGAAATCTCTAATTATTTACCTAGAAAATCAGGAATAATTCCAAAATTATCAAACAAATCCCTTATTTAAAAATGATTGATTCAACTGATATCCATCCTAAATTCGATTTTCGACCAGTGATATGAGTAACTAAAACTTAAAATTATATTAAATTAAATTCTGTTTCCTATTATGCTTCGTGGAGTTAATTAATTTTCCTCTCTACGAAAAAATACTATATACATGATACCTGTCCAAAGAATAAAATATGTTGTTGGGTTGCGTAACATGAAAGTCTTTTTTTTTAATACATGAAATACATTATAACCATTTCATGTACAATGCTATACATATAGGCCAAGTGTCTTCGTACCACAAGACCAGGTCATGTACAATGTCAGACGTATAGGCAAGACGTATCTGAATCACAAGCCCTTCTTCTTTGTCGATAGCTAATATTATATATTTCAAGCAGTCAAGAAAAAGACTTTAAACTGTAAGACCTAAAATATCGATAAAATAAATTACAAGCATTTAGACCAAAGGGGCATGTTTTACGTTTACTGAAGGACCAAGAATTCCTGAAAAATGTTTTATCAAGAATAAGAGGTTTTGAACTTGTAAATATTGAGTGCCACTAGAGATTTGACTACAAAAATTACACGAAATGGCACACATTCACAAAAAAACACACAATACGTACAATGGACACACAGTAAACACAGTACACACACTGAACACACAGTACACACATATTGAACAGACAGTACACACACTGGACACACAATGGAAACACAGAACACACAGAACATACAATAGTAATAGAGTACACACACATGACAGGCAATGGACACAATACACAAACTGAACATACATTGGACACTCAGTACTCACACAGGACATACATTGGACACACAGAACGCATATAGTACTGTGTAAACTGAGTGTGTACTGTGTGTGTATTGTGTGTTCCGTTTGTATACTGTGTGTCCAAAGTATGTCCTGCGTTTGCATTATGTATGTTCTGTGAGTACATTGTAAGTACTGTGTGTCCAATGTTTATATTGTTTATTCATTTCGGGTTCTGTATGTGTACTGTGTGGCCATTGCGTGCCCTGTGTGTATAATGTGTGTCCATTGCATGAACTGCGTGATTACTATGTGACCATTGTGTATCCAGTGTGTTCTGTGTATGTACATTAAGGGGGTGCCTCCCATTTTAGGTCAATATTTTATATTTACAGAATTTACAGATAAACTTGTAGACTTTTTCAATTGTTTATCTTGCACGAAATGAAAAATATATACAACGCATACTTTTTGCATAATTAGCGGCCAAATTTACATTTTTAACGTTTTTGGGTTGTACAAATAAGGAGTATTCAATTTTTTGCAGAACTGGAACTTTTTAGGTTTAACTGCAATGCCACTGACTTCTTCCAAAAATGGTTTGAATTTCTTTCAGAAAATATTAATTAATTTTACCTGGCATTTTAAAATTCTCGAATTTATTACGATTTTGACAGCCAAGAAAAATGAAATGAGTTTTTGTGATAGAAATGCAAACCATATCATGAAGTAGCCAGTGACATTGCAGTTAAACCTTAAATGTTTCAGTTCTGCAATAGGTACATTAAATTCTCTTTATTTGTACAACCCAAAAACGTTAAAAATGTAACTTTATCTGCTAATTATGCAAAAAGTATACGCTGTATATATTTTTCATTTCGTGAAAGGTAAACAATAAAAAAAGTCTAAAAGTTGATCAGTGATTAATATAAATATAAAATCATGATCTGAAATGGGAGCCACCTCCTTAAGTCAATTGTGTACTGTGTATTCAATGCATGTCCTGTATGTGAACTGTGTGTCTAATGTGTCCTGTGTGTACTGTGTTTACAATGTGGGTGTAGTATGTGTATTGTGTTTCCATTGCGTATCTTAAGTGTGTACTGTATGTCTATTGTGTGTACTGTGTGTTCAGTGTGTGCATTTGAGTGCACTCTGTGTCCATTGTGCGTATTGTGTGTTTTTTTGTGAATGTGTGTCGTTACGTGTAATTTTTGTAGTCAAATCTCTAGTAGCACTAGGGTTACCAACTATTTCACCCTGACAATAAGGGACACTGAACTCCACCTAATAGAGCGGGGGGTCCGGGGGCCCTCTCCCGGAAAAATTTGAATTTATAGATACAAATTGGTGCTATTTTAGCGGTTTTGTATCTGAAAATAAATTATGCACCTAGTTGAAATATGAAATTTTTTTGTATTGGCCTAATAATTTTTTTGAGTGATGAATTTAATACATAAAGATATTTTTAGTTAACAAAGTATAAAAATTCCAGACAACTCATATGTGATTGAACATTGGTAAACTAACTTCAACTCTCTCCAATGCAAAATGTGATCAGGAAAAAAGTGGGGGAAGGGGAGGTTGCTAAAGCCAATTAGCCCTTCCCCCGCCCCCCCCTAGACTAGAACCACCACTAGGGATACCATAACAAGCAACTTAAAAAAATATATTTTTATAAATGTATGCTAACATATATTTTCTCATTTTTCATTTTACCAAACAAACCCAACTTTAAATTAAATGTCATCACGGGTATAAAGTACACAATATACAACATGCAAGACACAAAAAAAAATGTTTCACAAAAAAACTTCGCAAAACATGCCGTATCAATTTTGTATTAAAATAAAAACTGTTATAACTTAAACCATGCTTCGTATTGTGATAACATAGAGCTAGTTCAGATGCTAAAACAGAATTTTGATCGCTAGTGGCTTGTTTTACGAAATAACTCTTTATCTTAGTTTTTTCACTCGCATTTGCCTGTTGAACCGTGCTTCTATGTAACAATGTTGAAGCATGCTGTTTTACATCGTTTTCGCCGCCGTGTGCTATTGAAAACGGTCTTTTGCAAAACAACATTTGGCTTTGTAACTATTATCACTACATGTTAGCCATTTATAGTTATGTTCCCATCGAACTAAATAAACGCACAGCCGTTTCTTTTTTCGCGGTGGCGAATCGCACATTTTTCCAACTCAACTTTAACCGATTTACTCAACATTAACCGTTTTCAACAACACAATATTAACATAAACATAACAGACTAAGCGCGGACGAGTGATGCCACCTGTCGGCGTCAACATAAACTATTTGGTGGCCAGTGAACTGCGGAGTAAACGGAGCCTCGCAAAATCGCAATACATATAAAAGGTGGTACGGCGCAGGCGGGAAAATACTTTTTTTCAATTTTATGCAGGTTTGTGAATTGAACTTTAAACAAGATACGGGAAATATCACGTCCAATCCTGCCTACATACGGGATAATTCTTGTAGTCACAGAATAAGGGAAATCCCGTACAATACGGGACGGTTGGCAACCCTGAGTAGCACTGAATATTTAAAAGGTCAAAACCTATTATTCTTGATAAAACATTATTCAGGAATTCTTGGTCCTTCAGTAAACGTAAAACATGCCCCTTTGGTCTAAATGCTTGAAATTTATTTTATCGGTTTTTTTAGGTCTGACAGTTCGAAGACTTTTTCTTGACTGCTTGAAATATATTATATTAGCCATCGACAAAGAAGAAGGGCTTGTGATTCAGATACGTCTTGCCTATACGTCTGACATTGTACATGACCTGGTATTGTGGTACGAAGACACTTGGCCTATATGTATAGCATTGTACATGAAATGGTTATAATGTATTTCATGTATTAAAAAAAAGACTTTCATGTTAGGCAACGCAACAACATATTTTATTCTTTGGACAGGTATCATGTATATAGTATTTTTTCGTAGAGAGAAAAATTAATTAACTCCACGAAGCATAATAGGAAACAGAATTTAATTTAATCTAATTTTAAGTTTTAGTTACTCTTATCACTGGTTGAAAATCGAATTTAGGATGGATATCAGTTGAATCAATCATTTTTAAATAAGGGATTTGTTTGATAATTTTGGAATTATTCCTGATTTTCCTGGTAAATAATTAGGGATTTCCAAGATGGTCGTCAAAAATCAAGATTGCGGGCGCTGTGGCAATAAATAATTACTGCAATATATCGGGTGAAAATTAAACTAATATTTTGTTAGCACGCACTAGCAGACCAAATCTAGATGTCGGCAGCACACTTTAGCATATGAAATAAAATAGCGACCTCCAGCAACGAAAACAACATGGCTGCCTCCAGTTGACTAGAACAAGATGGAAGCCTCCAGCTTACGAAAACAAGATGGCGGACGGGATGTCATACTACCTGGCTATATATAGACCTTGGCATTAGTGGTGTGAGTTCGGTCGGTGGTCGTCTCTCGGGGCGTGCGCATCTCTCTCGCGGGCTGTTGGCTGGGAGTTCCCTGCGCCCTATTGGGTAACCGAAGGCTGGCAGTGCGTGTGGGATTTGTGTGCGTGCTAGGGGCGGCCTAGCAGTGCCAACTGCTACCGACCGCGTCCCGCGGGTGGCGGATACGGGCGCCCAGCTCGAGAGTTGCAATCTCGCTGGGGTGGCTGTGAATAACCAATAGCAGTCCGCGGACCAATGGCCGGCCTGTGGAGTCGTTATTACGGCTATCGGGGTGAAAGGTAGCCTGAATGTAGCTCGGCGCGTGGCAGGTAGCAGCTTCGTCGGCGAAGGCACCGCAGGGGAGCTCGATGTGCTGAAAAAATGCGAAGTGTAGACGAACTGCGGGCTGGAACTTGCGGAGCTGTGAACTGCTGCGCGCGCAACGGAATTGAAATGTATCGGAACTTTGAGGGAAGACATCAGGAACCTTCAGCTGGGGCTGCTGTAGCTGTGGCAGCAGTAGCCTCGAGCGGCGCGACCTTAAACCGTTTCGGGGATTTTGGGTGGCGAGGTTGGTTCCCTCCCCCCACCCTGGCTTGAAAAGTACTGCTGTTGACCTGAAGAAGGAAGATGAAGATTGTGCAACGTCAGGCTGCCTTTCGCTCCGTGCGCCCGCAGTTCGAGCCGGTTTACTGGCTCGTCTGCCCACTTCTGTTTTAACTGTGGCTGCCTGGGCAGCTGTGGCTGGGCCGACGAGTGAAGTCGCCCGCCCCTGGGGGCGCATGCGCCCCTGGCTAATAATAACCCAGGAGTTCCCAACCTTTAAATGCGGGCCGCAAGGCCCAAGCACCCAACTCCAGCATGGTTGATTTTTCAGCCCCTCCAACTCTTCTTACCTGGACCCTTCTTCCCTCTTGTCCAGTAGTTACCTGCTTGCTTAATGCATGATAATTGATCCCCGCATGACCCGGCCCAGGGTTTTCCCTGTGTCTATGCAGGTTTTACCTGTGTCACATTAGCTAGCTTTTAAGCTAGGCGACCAATGGGGCGTCAGTCATGGCACCAATTGCAGCCATGGCTGGCCAGTAAACCCCAACACGCACACGATTGCACGCGCCCTTGTCATGCATGGTTCGAAACCCGCATGGTAGAGTGTATAGGCTTCGGCCTGAGACACACCTAGGTCCTCCCCTAACCTGGACCCTCCCCTACACACTTAGAATTAAATTAGGCTAGGAAAAAAAAAATTTGGTGTGAGTTCAGTCTGTCGGTGGCTTCCGGGGATTAAGGATCTGTCGTCATTTTTTGTTTGTTTCACCAGGTTCGAATTGAACACTAAATGAGTAAGAGGTTTTTAATTAAAATTAAACTTTTTTTATCTATTTTCTACATTTTTAAAATTATTTTTTCCATATTTTATTATAATAATTACAGATATTCAATATGGCATCTTTGACATCATATTCCAAGATTGCGGAATTTTTTTATTAAATGTCTATTTTATTTTTTCACGATTTTATAACTTAAAAAATATTATCCTAATGTCATCTGTAACGAAAATTTCAACTTTCTAGAATACAAGATGGCGGGCTTAACGTAAGGTACAATCATGCCATAATACACAACCAAGATAACAGGTGTAACGAAAACTGCATTGTTTCTAAAATATGGGATGGTACTTGAAACGAAATGTGCAACGGTGATGTCTTAGTTCAAGATGGCGGAATTTCTTATTAATATTTTTTTAATTAATTTTATTTAATTTTATTTTTTTTCCTAATTTCTATGATCAAAATTACGGATTTTCAAGAAGGCGGCTGTAATGATATTTACAACGGTTACGTCATTATTCAAATTGGTGGGTTTGACGTGTGCAATTTATATTAATTGTTTAAAGATTGTAATAAAGAATTATTTATGTTTTTTTTTAACTTAAATTACATATTTACTCTCTCCAGGAATCTAACCGACGACCGTAATCGATTATCTTAAAATTTGAAGTAAGAAATTATATTTTTATCATTTTGAATTTTTTTGTAATTATTTGTTTGAAATTTAAAGTTTTGATGCTTATGGTCAATGTCAAGGTCATGCTCTCGGCGGCTTAAGGCGGCTTGTAGTCAGGGAATTTAAGCCACTTTGTAAACTATTTTAAGTCAAAAGACTTTTAAAATAATTTTGAATTTTTTTAATATTGAGGAATACAACAGGAAAATGTTCGTTCAAAGCGAGATTTTTTCTCTCTAAATAGGGCTATTATTCTTTTTTCAAATTTTTTGAGAATTTTTGGTAGTTATTTTCCAAAAACTGCAACAATTGGGCGGATCTTGGCAATTTGTGTGGAAATGTTTGATAATTTGGGTAAATTTTGAATGTCATGTTTAAAGGTCAAATGTCTTTGTCATCCTAGATGCCCACGGTGATGTCACAATCCAAGATGTTTTCGAAAATCCACATTCCACAGCATGAAGGCTGGCGCCAGTCCGGCTACTATGTTCTAATGTTTTAAGTTCCAGTTTTAAATATTAGTAATTGAAGATAGTAGTATATAATAGCCGGAGCTGCGCCTGGCTTCTGGCTGTGGATTGATGATTGTTTACATTGTGACGTCACGGCGGCCATCTTGGATAACCTTGACCTTGACCTTTGACCTTGACCTTGAATTTGATCCTCAAAAATCGCCAAAATCCGCCAAAATTGGGCAAAATTTGCCCAAAATTCCTCAAAATTCGCCAAAATTTCCATTTCTGTGGAAAAAAATTCCGCCAAAAAATCTCAAAAAATTCCACAATTCAAAAATTAGGATTTCGAAAATCCTCTAAAGTCGTTTTGCCCTAGAAAGAACCCAAATTCCTAAAAACGGCTTAAGCATCCTTAACGAAAGCTTCAGTTAAGCCATTTCTAGGAATAAGGATACCATGTCCGTCATATTGGATTGTGACGTCACGGCGGCGGCCATCTCGGACGGTTGTGAACTCGACCTTTGACCTTGACCTTGACCCCGACGCCCATTTTGGATCCGCCATCTTGGATGACGACATTTCGTTTTCTCGATCATTCCGGCATTGTGTTATCCACCATTTTGAATTATGACGTCACCGTTCCAATTTTCGTTACGCCCGACATCTTGAAATTTAGACGCCATCTTGAAAATCTGCAATTTTTATGTTAGAAAATCGTGAAAAATTTTAAAAATCATTAAAAAATTTAAATAATCGAATTTAAAAAAAAACACTGTTGCAGTTATCGTTACGGTCGCCATCTTGGTTTATATAAATGTTGCATATTTCGTTACACCCGCCATCTTGGTTGAGTACCATGTCATTCTTACACTTTACGTTACGACCACCATATTGGATCCTATTAATGTTGCAATTATCGTTATGGTCGCCATCTTGAAATTTAGTCACCATCTTGAAATTTAGACGCCATCTTGGAAATCTGTAATTTTTATGTTAGAAAATCGGGAAAAATTCCAAAATTCATCAAGAAATTAACTTAATAGAATTCCGATTGATTATATCGATTACCGTCCTCGGTTCGAACACAGTGAGGGCAAAAAATAAAAAAAAATCAGATCCTTCCACCACAGAAGCCACCTACAGATTGACCTACCTCCACCAATACCAAGGTATTTACCATCAGCTGGTATGACATCATGTCCGCCATCTTGTCTTCGTCCGCTGGAGTCCACCATCTTGTTTTCGTCTGCTAGAGTGTGCTGACATCATGTTAATATATTGTTCTGTTCTCCATACCTTTAACCTTGTATATTAACATTAAACTTTGACCTTGACCTTGAACTTTGACCTTGACCTTGAACTTTGACCTTGAACTTGAACTTTGACCTTGACCTTTGACCTTGACCTTGAAATTTGACCTTGACCTTGAAATTTGACCTTGACCTTGAAATTTGACCTTGACCTTGAAATTTGACTTTGTCCTTGAAATTTGACTTTGTCCTTGTCGGCAATCATGGATCCGACATTTTATGTTCATTACATGATACCAGGAGCCACCACCTGCCGGAGTACGCCATCTTGTGTGTGTACTTGTATTATAGAGGACATTCCCATCTGGATAGTTTTATTCTAACCCGCTAAAGTGCAGTAATCATTTATTATGGAGGTGCTCCCCGCCATCTTGAAATTCGACCACCATCTTGAAATCATGTAATAATGTAGCTAGAAAAGCGGGAAAAAAATCCAAAATTAATTAAATAAATTTGTAATCCATATAATGATTGATTGGATCGACTAAGGTCCTTGGTTCGATCCCTGGCCGATACAAAACATCTTTAATTTAAAAAAAAATACTAAAAAAGTGTTGGTTTAAGAAAATAAAAACACCACAAGTTCTTTTTAAAAAAATTTTATTACATAAATTCAATAGGAAACGAAACGTATACACACATTACACACAGGAAACGGAACGTACACACAGTACACACAGGAAACGAAACGTACACACAGTACACACAGGAAACGAATCGTATACACACATTACACACAGGAAACGGAACGTACACACAGTACACACAGGAAACGGAACGTACACACAGTACACACAGGAAACGAAACGTATACACACAGTACACACAGGAAACGGAACGTACACACAGTACACACAGGAAACGGAACGTACACACAGTACACACAGGAAACGGAATGTACACACAGTACACACAGGAAACGGAACGTACACACAGGAAACGAAACGTATACACACAGTACACACAGGAAACGGAACGTACACACAGTACACACAGGAAACGGAACGTACACACAGTACACACAGGAAACGAAACGTACACACAGTACACACAGGAAACGAAATGTATACACACATTACACACAGGAAACGGAACGTACACACAGTACACACAGGAAACGAAACGTATACACACATTACACACAGGAAACGGAACGTACACACAGTACACACAGGAAACGAAACGTATACACGCAGTACACACAGGAAACGGAATGATCACACATACAGTAGCGGAAACACACACGCTTAGTTGGAAATCAGAATACAAGAAATAAAACATACTTTAAAACATATAATAATTTATTTATTTTTCAATAGTACACACATGAAAGTTAAACAATTTATTAGTCCATCATTTTTACAAAGTATTGTGGATCTACTGAATGTCGGCTTGGTTGTATTCTCACTTTTCACGGTGTTGTTACTTCCATTAGTTTCAGTCTTCACGAAGCCATCAGCATCCTTAAATTTATGTTCTTCAACATTGTAACCCTTCTTCCTCCTTAATTGGAAGAGGGGTTGCGTCCCCGACTCACTCTGGGCGCGAAGGGAAAAAATAAATATTAAAACCAGGCATAAAAAGCTAAACAAAATAAATTCCCCACACCACTGCCCAGGGGTCAGGCCAAAAAATTTAAAGGATATAATAGCAGAGTAACCATTAAACAAACAAGAGGCAAGACTTTGGACGTATGTTATTAAAAAATAGAAATTTGCAAAAATAATTTTTACTATACATAACCATACAAGCTTAGTTACAAAAGCTGACGTTAATAATGGCAGCATATTATCCCCATTTACGATACTAACAATAACCTTTAAAAAATCGTAAAAATATAAATACTGATAACAACAAGTATAAAAATATATAAGGGCGTGAGGCGTGGCCACTATAAAATATCAAAATTTACTGACTGCCCTAATACCAAAAATCAAACAAGACAATCAATACAAATATATAAAAAATCTACAAAAATAATACTGAAGTACAAACAAATTATTTAAATAAAGTTCTTAAACTCTCAATCAACGGTTTAGTCTTTCTTCAGATGTTCGTTGCTAAAGACTTGCCAAAAAAACAAAGTTAATATCCTAGGCGTGCGCTGGCTACCTGACCTTCCTCACCAACTCCAGAGTCTAATGCCACGCCGGGCCATAGGTACGAATTCACAAAGGCGTGAACGATGACCAAAAAAAAATTATCTTATTTTTTTTAAGGGAAATGTAGCAAAAACTCTTCACGTAACATAACTATGTTACCACCGAAGTTTTTATCATATACTTCAAACAAAGTCTTACTTCTTTATTAACTTGCCAATGATTTCATAAAAACGTAGAATGGCCGCACCAACCAACATCAGGCTGCGCATGTAGTCCAATACCGATCGCATACTTTTAATAATACTGCACAAGCTGATATATTAGCTAAATGCAACTTTAAGTATGCCAATTCCGAAGACAAAGTCTCAAAAACAAATTGCAAAATGTTCGTTTCTTCCAAACTTATACTTTTATTACAACTACAGGCAAACGGGCGACCTTATTAAAAAATCCCACACTGGAACAACGTGTGAAACAAATGGGCCTCTTCACCAAACAGGCTAATAAAAGTTCCGTCCAAATAAAATTTAGTATGGGAAAATACACAGTTCACTAGGTTTGCCAAAAACCAGTGCAGCACCACGAGGGTAAAAATCAAAATCGCGGCCTCTCTTTACCTTGATTTCTTCTGTACCACAGGGCAATCCATTTGCCCTGTCACCCATCGTGGAGCCTCCATCCCAATACTCTTCGTCGCCCGTTGCCGTCCGGCATACCAGTCCGCGCCGTCACATGGCTCTGTCCTCGACGGTCGCTCGGCACACTCTCACCGCGGCCCCAGCTGAATTTTTCTTCCCGGCAAGCCGAATGTCTGACGTCATCAGCCAACCGCCGGGCGCTCACCAAGTGGTATTTACGTGAAACACAATCGATGTTCTTAAACTCATAATCGATAGCTACCAAAAGGCGTATAACTAATTAACCGAAACAAATATAATTTAAAAAAAATTTACAGATAAATTAACATTAATTAAAAAAGGCGTAAAAATACGTGAAATAAAAAACCATATAAAACTAGAGACCAGCAACAAAAATAAATTACAAGTAAAAATGTGGCCCTGCCGGCCACAACATGATCGATCGATCTAATACCATCTCGCTCAGGTCAAGGAAAAATTATTGTTGTATTCTTTAGTCTAGTGGATCCATCGATGTGATCTATGACGTAAGTAGGCTTGGCTTTACATGTTCTACCATGTCTTTTTAATCCCTCAATTCGTGTTAACAACCTGATACACCGATTACAGCTTAACATTTTGCGTAGTGGGTTTTTAACACAATCATTCTTCTCATACCGTTCAGCATTCTTTATCAAGGTAAACACCTTGCTACAGTATCTGCAGTGATGTTGTTTTGATACAGCTACATACATCTAAGGCTCCAAAAGGCTCCAATTGCTCCAACAGCTTTTTGTTTCATCAGCGCCAATGATATTTGGCTAGAATGCTACGAGTCTAAGAGACTATGAGGTCTCAAGGTTACGAGTCTAAAATGATCTAGCTGGTTATGACTTATACATGGCTGCGGCGAGTCTGCATGGCTAAAATACCGCGTGGCTACGTAAAAACATGACTATGAAGCTACAAGGATACAAGTCTACTCGGCTCCAAATAAATGCAAGACGACATGGCTACAAGAAAACTTGGATACAAAGCTTCAATTCTACGAGTCTACAAGACTCCACCAACTACCTTCGAGTGTTTAAAGCTCCAACTGCTCCATCAGCATTATGTTATAAGATTACAAGGCTACTTGCTTACGTAGCTACAATTCTATGAGGTCCCAAGACATCATGACTACACGACTACGAGCCATGAGGTTACGAGACTACACGCCTACGAATCTTAAAGTTTACGAGACTGCAAGGCTACAGAGCTACGAAGCTTCTAGAACACAAGTTTATGTGACTGCGAGGATACAGGACTTCAAGTCTGCATGAGTTCTTGACTACGAAGCTACTCGTCTACAAGGCTCCAATTACCGTATCTTTCTTCGACGGAATTTTCTCTTTTGCTCCAACTGCACCATCAGCTTTATGTTATAAGATTACAAGGCTACTTGCTTACGTAGCTTTAAGTCTACGAGGCTCCAATGCATCTTGACTGCGAGACTACGAGACTATACGATTGCAAATCCTCAAGGTTACGTGATCTCGAGGCTATAGGTCTATGAAGCTTACAGAACGCATGGTTACGAGACTGCCTGACTAATTGGCCGCATGGCTACGAAACTTCATGTCTCTAACTGACTAAAATAGCACCATTCAGTGGTGAGAGTTAATTTATCTCATGCAAAGGTACTTGTTGCAAGTAGTTCCGCTTTTCAACAACAGATATCGCCACATGTTGCTTACAGATAAATAAAATTTCTTTCTTTTATGTAGGATGCAGGATGCTCACTAACGCCCGCAAAAGAAGTACGGCTTCGGAAGTCACCAAGGAGAAGGAAATTCGTCTTGTACGTTAGTGCTTCACAGATGTCTCATGGTATATTACTAGACTGAGTAATAATTTTTTTTATTTCCACCTCATTAAAAAAAATTGCAAGTGACGATTTAGTAGCCGAAAATCACTAATTAAATGTAACTTTGAATAAAATGACATGTCTCATTAAGAGTAAAACTCCTTCATGGAGAGATCGGTTTCTCAGAAATAACCAGAAGCACTTGGAGAAACCACAGGAATGATCGCAAGCACACGGAAAAAACCTTCATAATATTGACAAGAATAATCAGGAGCACACGGAAAAAACCTTCATAATATTGACAAGAATTATCGGTAGCACACGGAGAAAAACAATCATAATATTGACAAGAATTATCGGGAGCACACGGAGAAAAACCATCATTATTTTGATAAGAATAATCAGGAGCACACGGAGAAAAACCATCATTATTTTGATAAGAATAATCAGGAGCACATGGAGAAAAACCATCATAATATTGACAAGTATAATTAGGAGCACACGGAGAAAACCGACATAATATTGACAAGAATTATCGGGCGCACACGGAGAAAACCACCACACATTTTCTTTGATATCATTAAATTAAAAAAAAATTCAAAATAAAAATAAATTAATAAAAAATTTAAAACAAAAAAAAAATCTACAAAAAATACATAAAATTCTGGCTTGTACTAAAACTCTATCTTTGCTCAACAATGATAAGTTTACAAGCTAGCAGAATCTATTTATGTATTTTTTTGTAGATTTTTTTTTGTTTTAAATTTTTTATTAATTTATTTTTATTTTTAATTTTTTTTTAATTTTATGATATCAAAGAAAATGTGTGGTGGTTTTCTCCGTGTGCGCCCGATAATTCTTGTCATTATTATGTCGGTTTTCTCCGTGTGCTCCTAATTATACTTGTCAATATTATGATGGTTTTTCTCCATGTGCTCCTGATTATTCTTATCAAAATAATGATGGTTTTTCTCCGTGTGCTCCTGATTATTCTTATCAAAATAATGATGGTTTTTCTCCGTGTGCTCCCGATAATTCTTGTCAATATTATGATTGTTTTTCTCCGTGTGCTACCGATAATTCTTGTCAATATTATGAAGGTTTTTTCCGTGTGCTCCTGATTATTCTTGTCAATATTATGAAGGTTTTTTCCGTGTGCTTGCGATCATTCCTGTGGTTTCTCCAAGTGCTTCTGGTTATTTCTGAGAAACCGATCTCTCCATGAAGGAGTTTTACTCTTAATGAGACATGTCATTTTATTCAAAGTTACATTTAATTAGTGATTTTCGGCTACTAAATCGTCACTTGCAATTTTTTTTAATGAGGTGGAAATAAAAAAAATTATTACTCAGTCTAGTAATATACCATGAGACATCTGTGAAGCACTAACGTACAAGACGAATTTCCTTCTCCTTGGTGACTTCCGAAGCCGTACTTCTTTTGCGGGCGTTAGTGAGCATCCTGCATCCTACATAAAAGAAAGAAATTTTATTTATCTGTAAGCAACATGTGGCGATATCTGTTGTTGAAAAGCGGAACTACTTGCAACAAGTACCTTTGCATGAGATAAATTAACTCTCACCACTGAATGGTGCTATTTTAGTCAGTTAGAGACATGAAGTTTCGTAGCCATGCGGCCAATTAGTCAGGCAGTCTCGTAACCATGCGTTCTGTAAGCTTCATAGACCTATAGCCTCGAGATCACGTAACCTTGAGGATTTGCAATCGTATAGTCTCGTAGTCTCGCAGTCAAGATGCATTGGAGCCTCGTAGACTTAAAGCTACGTAAGCAAGTAGCCTTGTAATCTTATAACATAAAGCTGATGGTGCAGTTGGAGCAAAAGAGAAAATTCCGTCGAAGAAAGATACGGTAATTGGAGCCTTGTAGACGAGTAGCTTCGTAGTCAAGAACTCATGCAGACTTGAAGTCCTGTATCCTCGCAGTCACATAAACTTGTGTTCTAGAAGCTTCGTAGCTCTGTAGCCTTGCAGTCTCGTAAACTTTAAGATTCGTAGGCGTGTAGTCTCGTAACCTCATGGCTCGTAGTCGTGTAGTCATGATGTCTTGGGACCTCATAGAATTGTAGCTACGTAAGCAAGTAGCCTTGTAATCTTATAACATAATGCTGATGGAGCAGTTGGAGCTTTAAACACTCGAAGGTAGTTGGTGGAGTCTTGTAGACTCGTAGAATTGAAGCTTTGTATCCAAGTTTTCTTGTAGCCATGTCGTCTTGCATTTATTTGGAGCCGAGTAGACTTGTATCCTTGTAGCTTCATAGTCATGTTTTTACGTAGCCACGCGGTATTTTAGCCATGCAGACTCGCCGCAGCCATGTATAAGTCATAACCAGCTAGATCATTTTAGACTCGTAACCTTGAGACCTCATAGTCTCTTAGACTCGTAGCATTCTAGCCAAATATCATTGGCGCTGATGAAACAAAAAGCTGTTGGAGCAATTGGAGCCTTTTGGAGCCTTAGATGTATGTAGCTGTATCAAAACAACATCACTGCAGATACTGTAGCAAGGTGTTTACCTTGATAAAGAATGCTGAACGGTATGAGAAGAATGATTGTGTTAAAAACCCACTACGCAAAATGTTAAGCTGTAATCGGTGTATCAGGTTGTTAACACGAATTGAGGGATTAAAAAGACATGGTAGAACATGTAAAGCCAAGCCTACTTACGTCATAGATCACATCGATGGATCCACTAGACTAAAGAATACAACAATAATTTTCCCTTGACCTGAGCGAGATGGTATTAGATCGATCGATCATGTTGAAGAACATAAATTTAAGGATGCTGATGGCTTCGTGAAGACTGAAACTAATGGAAGTAACAACACCGTGAAAAGTGAGAATACAACCAAGCCGACATTCAGTAGATCCACAATACTTTGTAAAAATGATGGACTAATAAATTGTTTAACTTTCATGTGTGTACTATTGAAAAATAAATAAATTATTATATGTTTTAAAGTATGTTTTATTTCTTGTATTCTGATTTCCAACTAAGCGTGTGTGTTTCCGCTACTGTATGTGTGATCATTCCGTTTCCTGTGTGTACTGCGTGTATACGTTTCGTTTCCTGTGTGTACTGTGTGTACGTTCCGTTTCCTGTGTGTAATGTGTGTATACGTTTCGTTTCCTGTGTGTACTGTGTGTACGTTCCGTTTCCTGTGTGTAATGTGTGTATACATTTCGTTTCCTGTGTGTACTGTGTGTACGTTTCGTTTCCTGTGTGTACTGTGTGTACGTTCCGTTTCCTGTGTGTACTGTGTGTACGTTCCGTTTCCTGTGTGTACTGTGTGTATACGTTTCGTTTCCTGTGTGTACGTTCCGTTTCCTGTGTGTACTGTGTGTACATTCCGTTTCCTGTGTGTACTGTGTGTACGTTCCGTTTCCTGTGTGTACTGTGTGTACGTTCCGTTTCCTGTGTGTACTGTGTGTATACGTTTCGTTTCCTGTGTGTACTGTGTGTACGTTCCGTTTCCTGTGTGTACTGTGTGTACGTTCCGTTTCCTGTGTGTAATGTGTGTATACGATTCGTTTCCTGTGTGTACTGTGTGTACGTTTCGTTTCCTGTGTGTACTGTGTGTACGTTCCGTTTCCTGTGTGTAATGTATGTATACGTTTCGTTTCCTATTGAATTTATGTAATAAAATTTTTTTAAAAAGAACTTGTGGTGTTTTTATTTTCTTAAACCAACACTTTTTTAGTATTTTTTTTTAAATTAAAGATGTTTTGTATCGGCCAGGGATCGAACCAAGGACCTTAGTCGATCCAATCAATCATTATATGGATTACAAATTTATTTAATTAATTTTGGATTTTTTTCCCGCTTTTCTAGCTACATTATTACATGATTTCAAGATGGTGGTCGAATTTCAAGATGGCGGGGAGCACCTCCATAATAAATGATTACTGCACTTTAACGGGTTAGAATAAAACTATCCAGATGGGAATGTCCTCTATAATACAAGTACACACACAAGATGGCGTACTCCGGCAGGTGGTGGCTCCTGGTATCATGTAATGAACATAAAATGTCGGATCCATGATGGCCGACAAGGACAAAGTCAAATTTCAAGGACAAAGTAAAATTTCAAGGTCAAGGTCAAATTTCAAGGTCAAGGTCAAATTTAAAGGTCAAGGTCAAATTTCAAGGTCAAGGTCAAAGGTCAAGGTCAAAGTTCAAGGTCAAGGTCAATGTTCAAGGTCAAGGTCAAAGTTCAAGGTCAAGGTCAAAGTTTAATGTTAATATACAAGGTTGAAGGTATGGAGAACAGAACAATATATTAACATGATGTCAGCACACTCTAGCAGACGAAAACAAGATGGTGGACTCCAGCGGACGAAGACAAGATGGCGGACATGATGTCATACCAGCTGATGGTAAATACCTTGTTATTGGTGGAGGTAGGTCAATCTGTAGGTGGCTTCTGTGGTGGAAGGATCTGATTTTTTTTTTGATTTTTTGCCCTCACCGGGTTCGAACCGAGGACGGTAATCGATATAATCAATCGGAATTCTATTAAGTTAATTTCTTGATGAATTTTGGAATTTTTCCCGATTTTCTAACATAAAAATTACAGATTTCCAAGATGGCGTCTAAATTTCAAGATGGTGACTAAATTTCAAGATGGCGACCATAACGATAATTGCAACATTAATAGGATCCAATATGGTGGTCGTAACGTAAAGTGTAAGAATGACATGGTACTCAACCAAGATGGCGGGTGTAACGAAATATGCAACATTTATATAAACCAAGATGGCGACCGTAACGATAACTGCAACAGTGTTTTTTTTAAATTCGATTATTTAAATTTTTTAATGATTTTTAAAATTTTTCACGATTTTCTAACATAAAAATTGCAGATTTTCAAGATGGCGTCTAAATTTCAAGATGTCGGGCGTAACGAAAATTGGAACGGTGACGTCATAATTCAAAATGGTGGATAACACAATGCCGGAATGATCGAGAAAACGAAATGTCGTTTTCCAAGATGGCGGATCCAAAATGGGCGTCGGGGTCAAGGTCAAGGTCAAAGGTCGAGTTCACAACCGTCCGAGATGGCCGCCGCCGTGACGTCACAATCCAATATGACGGACATGGTATCCTTATTCCTAGAAATGGCTTAACTGAAGCTTTCGTTAAGGATGCTTAAGCCGTTTTTAGGAATTTGGGTTCTTTCTAGGGCAAAACGACTTTAGAGGATTTTCGAAATCCTAATTTTTGAATTGTGGAATTTTTTGAGATTTTTTGGCGGAATTTTTTTCCACAGAAATGGAAATTTTGGCGAATTTTGAGGAATTTTGGGCAAATTTTGCCCAATTTTGGCGGATTTTGGCGATTTTTGAGGATCAAATTCAAGGTCAAGGTCAAAGGTCAAGGTCAAGGTTATCCAAGATGGCCGCCGTGACGTCACAATGTAAACAATCATCAATCCACAGCCAGAAGCCAGGCGCAGCTCCGGCTATTATATACTACTGAAGATGATTATTAATTCGGTTTTTGTATTGAACTATATTAGATAACATTTGAAGTTAATTTGAATAAACTGAATTATTATCAACAAGTAAATTTTATACCAATATAATCCATGTAAGAAAGAAAGAAATTTTTTAAAACATTTAATCTATTACAATCTTTAGTAGCAGCATAGTATCCGTGCCTAAATTATTTACAATTAATTAATTATTGCCAATTGGTGGAAATATTTTCTTTTTATTCTTAAAGAGATATATGGTTTTTAAAATTTGTAAATAAATTAAGGCAGCTCACCAACTAAAAATTCAGCAAACCATCAATGCATAAGCTAAGACTCGATGAAAGTATGACAGAGTTAATATTTAGGGCGCCGACCACCCACTCATAAGGGCTCGTACTGGACCTGAACGATGCTCTTGTTAGAGACAGTTAAAAAAGAATTTTTTTATTTATCGATAAATAATAAGGTATTGTTATAAAATAAAACAAAACCACTGAACTATAAAACAGAGAATTTTATCACCATTAGCAATATACTGACTGTGTGACTACAACCTCATACAAACAAATGGTGGGAAAACATTGCAAACCTAAGTCTTTAAGTTTTATTATAAAACTTTTTCTTTAACTGATGTTACAGCACATATATTAAAAGTGTTGCTTTGGAAACATACGGCATTGTTGATTACACTATATGCCACAAGAAAACCTAAATAACAGACAAGAAATATAAATGTCAAATGGCAATGTAAAAAATTAAAAAAAACATAATACAGACAATTCTGTGGAAGGAATTAATTAAAAAATTTATTAGAGCATGGACCGACACAGCAGGCTTACATCGACGAACAGTAACAACAAAACTGTAAAGTAAGCATAAAAACTTCCTTGGTCAACACAATTACTAACAGAATAACCCAACAATAATATTAAACGGATATAATAGACAACACAACGATAACACAGAGACGCACTGAACCCAAAAAAAAAATTTAAAAAAATGTTGCAAATACAAAGAAGTAAATTACTAGCGTTTACTGATTTCTACTGTCTTCAAAGAAGCCGAAGCGAGCCATTTGCATGCCTTGACATTAGTATTCGAGTCTGTTGTTAAAAACAGTTGATTAACCAGGCATGTCTATTCGGTAGCCAGACACATAAAAGGCGGCCAGACAAATTCAGTTGGTGGTTAGGTACTTTCAGTCCGTGGTCAGGCATGTATTTTAACGGTCAGACACGCCAAGTAGGTGTCATTATGTGCCCATTCGATAGCCAGGAATGTCTATTAAACGTTCAGGTACGTACGTCCATTAAGAGACAAGTCATATCTAGTCGGTAGCCAGACGCATCCAGTAGGTGGTCAAACACAACCAATCAGTAGCCAAAATGTACTTTTTTTTCGTCGATACTCGATGAACATTTTAATCAGTTCACGCAGAAAACCAAACACATAGACCAAGCGTCTCCGAAACACGATCCCAGGTAATTTTGCAAATAGACGACCAGGCACATCCAGTCGGTGGTTAGTCACATTCAGTCTATGGCCAGGCACGTATTTGACGATCAGACACGTTCAGTAGGTGGCAAGACGCGACCAGTTGGTGGTCAGGCATGTATATTCAGTGATCAGACATAAACTATTCAGGTTGTTGGCTAGACACGACCAGTGAGTGGTTAGACACTACCAGATTGAGGCCAGGTTAACACGTTCAGTTAGTGGTCAGGCATATCCAGTCGGTGGCCAGGCACATCCAGTAGTTGTTGGCTAGACACCTCTAGGCTGTGCTAGTTGGTAGTTAAGCCTTTCTATTCAGTAGCCAGACAAATGATCGACGTCCAGGTGCATTCAGTTTGTGGCCCAGCATCTCCGAATAAAGAGGGGTCATTCACCGATATGCGAACAAAATTTAGAACAGGAAATTTTCAGTGTCAGACGTATAGGCTAGACATCTAAGAACCATGAGAACAAACATGTCCTGAGTTCATACCTATCATTCCACAATCAAAAAAGGAAGCAAATTAAATAAAGGAAGCACATATGTACGAAAATTCGATGCGGTATGATACGATCTCGTCACAGGAATACGATCCCGCCAATATACAGTAAGCTCCAATTGAGCAACAGCTCCAAGTGATTCAAAGCTACTAATGCTTTAATTTCTGCAAAAGCTCCAATGCACCAATTGCCCATTAACTACAAGTGCTACAAGTGCTCCAAGAGCTCCAAAGCTCCATTCACTACAACACACAATGTTCACGCAATTAATACGCAATGTACACGCAATACACGCAATGTTCACGCAATGTACAAGCAATTATCACGCAATATACACGCAATGTACACGCAATACCTGAAATGTACACGCAATACACGTAATGTTTATGAAATGTACACGCAATACACGTAATGTTTATGAAATGTACACGCAATACACGCAATCTTCACGCATGACTACGCAATGTTCAAGCAGGTCAAGAATTTAATGAAAAGGAAGCACATTTTTTGTTGGAAATTATACAAAATGGAAGTGCATTTAACGAAATGAAGGTGCATTTTCACGTACATTCAACTCAGTAGGATGCGATCGTCAATTTTAAGATAGGATACAATGCCTCCAATAGTCATGACTCCAGCAATGTTTTGGCTCCAACAATCAATGATGTCAAAAGCATTTGACTCCAAATAGTCTTAGGCCTAGAGCTATTTGACAACAAAACTAGGAGGCTATGAAGATACGAGACTACAGGACTACATGTCTACATGAGTACTTGACTACGAAGCAACAAGTCTACAAGGCTCAAATTGCTGCATCTGTCTTCGGCTGAATGTTCTCTTTGGCACCAACTGCTCCAGCAGCATTATGTTATAAAATAACAAGGCTACTTGGTTACGTAGCTATTGTATACAATGCTCCAAGGCATCATGACTACGCTTCTACGAGCCATGAGGTTACGAGACTACGCGACTACGACTCTACAAGGTTACGAGACTGCGAGGCTACAGGACTACGAAGCTTCCAGAACACAAGGTTACATGCTTGCTAGGCTACAGGACTACGAAGCTTCCAGAATACAAGGTTACTTTGCTACGAGACTACTTGGCTCGAACTGTGTTGGACTCCATTCAGCTGCGAGAGTTAATTAATCTTATGCAAAGGAACTTGTAAGAATTCCCGATTCTTGTAAACAGATGGCGCCACGTGTTGCTTGCAGTTAAATATTTTTTTTTTTTATTTGGGATGCGGGATGCTCACTAACATTCGCAATAGAAGGATGGCTTCGCTAGACACCAAGGAGAAGCAAGTTCGTCTTGCATGTTAGTGCTTCTCAGATGTCTCATGGTATATTATTTCACTGAGTAATAGTTAATTTTTGGATTTACAACTGATAAAAATATTGTAAGAAACATCACAGGGCTTCGTGGCTATGTGACTGCGAGTCTACATGACTACGAAGCTTCTATAACACAGGGCTACGTGGCTACGAGACTGCTCGATTTCGAGAATACATGGCTTCAACTAACTACAATAGCACCATTCAGTGGTGAGAGTTAATTTATCTCATGCAAAATAACTTGTTTAAAGTAGTGTCGACTCTTGTCAACAGATGACACCACATGTTGCTTACAGGTAAATATTAATTATTTATTTTATGTGGGATGCGGGATGCTCACTAACAATCGCAAAAGAAGGAAGGCTTCGCTAGACACCAAGGACAAGGAAGTTCGTCCTTCGTGATAGTGTTTGTTATCAGTATTATCACATATTATTGGACTGAGTAATGATTTTCTTTTTAATTCCAACTGATCAAAATATTATAAGTGCTGATTTAGTAGTAACAAAATTCACTAATTAAATGAAATTCTGAATAAAATGGTATGTCTCACTATGTAAAAAATCCTTCATACAGATATCGATTTCTCAGAAATAACCAGAAACAATTGGAGAACCACAGGAATAATCAGGAGCACACATAGAAATCCATAAAAATATTGACAAGAATATTAGGGAGCATAGGGTGAAAACCATCATACTATTGAAAAGAATAATCAGGAGCACACGGAGAAAACCAACACAAGTTTTCCTCAGTAACAGACAATTACGGATGAAATTTAAAATAAAAAAAAATATTAAGAAATGACAAACAATTCTGGCTTGTACAAGAATTATATCCTTGCTCAACAAAGGAGTAGTTCACAAGCTGTTAGAAGTTTTTTTTTGTAATTTCTTAATAATTTTTGTTTTTATTTAAATCGCATATTTATTTAATGAATTTTAATTTTTTTATCCGAATCTCTAGCTAAATAATTACGAATTTCCAAGATACTTCCCAATTTCAAGATGCTGACGCCTCAGTAATAATTAATGATTACTGTACTCTAGCAGATAAAACTTAAACTAATATGACAGTAGCGCACTCTAGTAGAGACGTAAAAAAATATGTTGGCCACCAGCAGAAGAAAACAAGATGTCGGACGTTACGTCATACCAGCTGACGATATATACCTTGATATTAGTGGTGGGAGGTCAGTGTGCCGGTGGATTCCGTGGAGGAAGGATCTGACGCTTTTATTCATTTTTATTTTTGATCTCACCGGGTTTGAACTGAGGACACCATGACGTATGTTTTTAAAATATTATTTTATTATATTTTGATTTATTAAAATTTTTTATATATTTGTATTTTTTATCCGAATTTATAGCATAAAAATTACAGATTTTCAAGATGGCAGCCGTTATGAAAATTGCAACATTCTAGAATCCAATATGACGGCCGCACCGTTAATTGTAACGATGACGTCATAGTCAGCCAAGATGTCGGGCATAAGGAATCATGCAACATTTCTAGCATTCAAGATGGACTCGTAACGATATGTCCAGCGGTGTTTTTTAAGTAATATTTTATACAAATTTTATTTGTTAAATTTTTTTATGAATCTAAAAAAATGTTCATTAAAATCTGATAATAAATAAAGGTTTTAAAGATGACGCCCGTAATGAAAAGTGCATCGGTTACATCATAATCCTAGATGACGTCAGAGGCTTATCGGAGGCTGTAGACATGGATTCTTAAGCCTCAATAAGGAATATGTGTTCTTTCTTATTCAAAAGTCTTATGAGGTTTCTCGAATTCATAATTTTTACAATTTTTTTGAGGAATAAAACGGGAATTTTTCCCGCGAAATTGGTAAATTTTTAGGAATATTGAGTCATTTTGAGTCATTTTTAAGGAATTTTGTGGAGTTCTGACACCAAAAAATGGCCGCCGTGACATCACAAATCCAATATGGCGGTCAGCACCAAGCACTACAGTCAGAAGCAAGTCGCCGGAGCCCCCAATACACACTACACACAAACTTAACATTTAGCATTTGAAATTAAGAATTCCCCGGACCACCCTTTGATATGGGGGGCAGATTATCCCCTCCCTCTCATCATGGGTTGAGCCCGGACTCCCAGAACTGTGTAAACGCCGATGCGGTACAGTTCGGGCCTACCCAAAAATTAATCTTGGAGCCACCACTGGATTACTAAATACGACATTTCGTTAATTTTCTTTTTCGTAAAACTCTGGTCTCCTTACTGTTAACACAAAAGTGTAAACTGGTTTCCGGATGCTTACATACAAGTCTGATAGCCTCGAACCGATAGCTTTAGTGGATCTATAGCAATTGTATACAAACACGTGTATCTATCTAAAATGGCGTTAATTTTGCTAAGGTAACACATTTGAAAGCACAAACATATTTCCCACAAAAAAAGGACATTAAGTGAGCCGTGGGATCATTTTTGTATAGAAGGTCAGAAAAAGTTGACTTTTCAGATCTGGAAAAACTGTGAACATTAAGGAAATTAGGAATTTCAAGCTTTTAGCAACCCTGTTAAAACTACCCATAATGTTCCAAATTAAAATAAATTTCAATAGATAATTTATTTAATACAATTACATTAAACACAAACAATCAATAATTTAATATCTATAGAAACTTCAATATAAAATTATAATTCATTAAATTATTAAAAATTTAATAAATTAGAATAAAACTTTACCTACCATTAGTTATTTTCATTATTGATAAAAAAATATATTGATTATTTTACTAATTTTAATAATTAGATTTATACGAATTTTTATAATAATATTGAATGCCGAATATGTATTTAATTTAAAATTTATTTATTTGAACTAATTGTTTGTATGTATAAACAATTAACATACCAATAAACTGTAATAAAGTTTGAAAAATAATTAAGTTAAAAATATTAAATAAATATCAGCATTCAATAGTTATAGAAACATGCGTATACAATTAATTATATAATTTACGGAAATAACTAAAATTAATTTTAATAAAAACTTAGAATAAATAAGCTAATAAAATAATGTAAAACTCTATAATATTTTTAATTTACGATTGACGAATATCATTATAGAATGAAATTTCTGTTTCAGTTATTAAGATCCCCAAAAATAAGGCCGAGAGCTGTAAAATTACTATAAGCGTGAAATGATGACGCATCTACAAAAGAAAAAGGTTCTTTCAATAAAACCAATGTCTGAACAAAGTGGGGCTTGGAAGCCATGGAAAGAAAATTAATGCTTGTGTGAGGAATCCAACTATATATGAACGAAATGTAATGGTTTTTTATTACCTTCAAACTCACAATTAACTTCTCGACCATCATCTCAGCCAGTTACTACCCGTACAGATTTTAATCATTTAAATGTCGCAGGGGTTTGCAGTAGTATTGCTGATAATTTTGGTAATAATTTAAACGATTCATCTTCGCCTTCTTGTAACAAACGACAATCAAAACTATAATACTGTACTAAAAGAGGTCAATATGGAAAATTCTCGTGGTCGGTTTAGTCGTCGTAAAGATCGGGAAAAAAATGAAATAGAGCAAAGTTGACGATCTTAAGCACGATAAATAATCAACAGCTGATGCCTCGAATATAAATGTTTTATCCAATCAAGATACTGAACCGGATCAAGAATGCATTTACTTTAGCCAAACATTTTCATGGATTAGAAATTACCTCAATCAAACGGACACGCTATTTATTTAGACTCTTCAGACCAGTTAATAACTAACAATGCCATTAGTGAGTCAGTTGAAACGGACTTGAATCCTTTTTTTTTGTACTACAATAATCGTAAATTTTAACAAGCACACCCGGAGTATAAAGCATATTCTTGGACAGTTCTTTTGGATATCCATGCTCAGTATGTGAAGTTTTGTGGTTCGTAAACGATTTGAAAAATCCACCTGATAATCATAACACTACTCAAACAAAAATAATACCTAATATACCAATGGAAAATTCTTAGCTTTGTAATACACGGGTACAAACTTTAAACAAGAACGATTTTCCTTTAATGTCAACATATAATGGCTTCAAATATTCAAATGTACTTTAACATCTGCCACCTTTAGGTCTAGTTTCTGAGATACTAATTTCGTCACCTATTCCTTTCATTCAAATCAGAAGACTGAGGCATGTGAGTAGTATATAATAGGGGCTCCGAGCGCAGGATGCAGGTTGTGGTGGCGGTGTTTTCCGCCATCTTGGATTGTGTCGTCACGGCGGCCATCTTGAACGAGCGTAACGTGACAATGTGTGTAACGTGACACTTTTTCGTGCGTGCAGCAGGCGTAACGGGACACAGCATAACGGGACACATCGTAACGGGACATAACGCAACGGGACAAGTATATCATGGCGGCCATTTTGGATCCGCCATTTTTATGACGTCATTGTGTTCTCGAAAATTCTGGCGATGTGTTTTCCGCCATTTTGAATCATGACGTCACCGTTGCAATTTTCGTTACGTCCGTCCTCTTGAAAATCTGCAATTTTTATGTTAGAAAATCGGGAAAATTTTTAAAAATCATTAAAAAATTTATTTAATCGAATAAACAATAAAAATCTTAAAAACCACTGTTGCAGTTATCGTTACGGTCGCCATCTTGGATTATATAAATGTTGCATATTTCGTTACACCCGCCATCTTGGTTGAGTACTATACCATCGTTACACTTTATGTTACGACCACCATATTGGATCCTATTAATGTTGCAATTATCGTTATGGTCGCCATCTTAAAATTTAGACGCCATTTTGAAAATCCATAACTTTAATGCTAGAGATTCGGGAAAAAATTTAAAAATCATTAAAAAAAATAATCAACCTAATTAAATAATAAAAAAATCCTTAAAACCACCGTTGCACTTTTCGTGACGACCGCCATCTTGAAATCACCCGCTGGAGATCATCATCTTGTTTTCGTCTGCTAGAGTGTGCTGATACCATGTTAGTATAAGTATCTAGTCACCACACCTTGAACTTTGACCTTGACCTTGACCTTTGAATTTGACCTTGAAATTTGACCTTGACCTTGAAATTTGACTTTGACCTTGAACTTTGACCTTAAACTTTGACCTTGACCTTGAACTTAGACCTTGAACTTAGACCTTGAACTTAGAACTTGAACTTTGACCTTGAACTTGAAATTTGACCTTGAACTTGAAATTTTACCTTGACCTTGAACTTTTCCCTTGACCTTGAACTTTGACCTTGACCTTGGAATTTGATCTTGAACTTTGTCCTTGACCTTGAAATTTGACCTTGAACTTTGACCTTGATCTTGAAATTTGACTTTGACCTTGAAATTTGACCTTGACCTTGAAATTTTACCTTGACCTTGAAATTTGCCCTTGACCTTGAAATTTGACTTTGTCCTTGTCGACCATCACGGACCCGACATTTTACGTTCAGTAGATGCTACCAGGAGCTACCACCTGCTGGAGTATGCCATCTTGTGTGTGTACTCGTATTATAGAGTACATTTCCATCTGGATAATTTTATTCTAACCCGCTACAGTGCAGTAATCATTTATTACTGTGACACACGCCATCTTGAAATTTGGACGCCATCTTGAAAATCCGTAATATTAATGCTAGAGATTCGGGAAAAAGTTCAAAATTCATTAAATAATTCACTCATTAAAGTAATGATTGATTAGATCGATTCCCGTCCTTGGTTAGACCCCTGACCGATACCAAACAACTTAAATTTTAAAAAATACCACAAAAGCGACAGGTTTGAGATAATAAAAACACAGCAAGTTCTTTTAAAAAATACTTTTATTACATACATACTATACTACTACAAGTACATAAAAAACACAGACAAAGTACTAAAGTCTTGTGGATTCCTCGATTCAAACAGTCTTCTTATTGTACGGACTAAGCCATTTACATGACTTTAAATGTCTATCCGATCCGTTCATCACCGCAGCCAGAGACGGACTGAAGTTCATATCACCAGGGTCCCACTTATATATTCTCATTTGCTGGTACAACACACGAGTCAAAACAATAACCATGTTCATTATACTTCTCGGAGCATCTTCTATAATGAAGATGTAAGCTATCAAGACGTGAAATTAATTTTTTGCACAGATTGCACTGAATTTGTATTCTTTTAACATTATTGGAACAACTGCTTCTTTCATGTCTGCGAGCATTTGAGGTAATAGTAAATGATGCGTCAGTCTTTGCACCGACGCAATGTACGCTTTTCATTAACGGAAGAATCCATTGCTGACGATGAAACTTCGGATGATGGTGGTATCACATCTGTTGAAATCTCCTCCAATGTTGACGTCGTCGTTGCCAACGGGATCTGCACCTTCTCCATCGTAGCTGTCGTCAAGGTCCCCGTAGACGATGGTACAACCTCCGAGTTCGTCGTTAAAGACGGTAAAGATGCCATCGAGGTCTCAAGAACAGCTAATTGACACGACTTATGCACCAGAAGAAACAAACTAGGTGATCCTTACACCGCCGACGTCAGTAACAAACTGAGCGTCCTGCTGTCTAGGACTCGCTTATATACATGCACCGTATGGAATAATACGCTAGTCAAATCAAGAACCATTTACAATAATACTAGAGTCAAATCTACAAATTAAAAAAGAGGTTCATTTAATCGAAAAAAAAAATTCGATCTCTCCAATATACGCCAGGCTCCAAGAGCTACAATTCACGTCATCAGATCCATCTACATTTTGCTCCTATGCTTCAATTGACCATTAGCTGCAAGTGCTCCAACAGCTCCATCAGCTCCAACACGTAATGTACGCAATGTACGCACAATACATACAATTTACATGCAATAAATGTAATGATCACACAGTACACACAGGAAACGGAACGTACACAGTACACACAGGAAACGGAACGTACACACAGTACACACAGGAAACGAAACGTACACACAGTACACACAGGAAACGAAACGTACACACAGTACACACAGGAAACGAAACGTACACACAGTACACACAGGAAACGAAACGTACACACAGTACACACAGGAAACGGAACGTATACGCACAATAAATACAATTTACATGCAATAAATGTAATGATCACACAGTACACACAGGAAACGAAACGTACACACAGTACACACAGGAAACGGAACGTACACACAGTACACACAGGAAACGAAACGTACACACAGTACACACAGGAAACGGAACGTACACACAGTACACACAGGAAACAGAACGTACACACAGGAAACGAAACGTACACACAGTACACACAGGAAAGGAAACTTATACACACAGTACACACAGGAATCGGAATGATCACACATACATTAGCGGAAACACACAGGCTTAGTTGCAAATCAGAATACAAGAAATAAAAACATTAAATTTTTACTTTCAATATTTAATTACTTCTCAACATTACACAAATACAAGTAAAAGAAGCCATTATTGTATGTAGCCAGCTTTCCTCAGTTCTTTGAGTATGAAGGATATTTCTTTGATGCACGAATAGTTTCCTGCACAAAGCGAGCCATGTAGAAGTCTTAGCCGGTCAACCAATATGTTTGGATCTTTCAATGATGTGTAATCAATCTCTTCTACCACCATCTTACTTGCTTGTTTATTATAAATACTGTTAATATCACAATCGTCCCAGTGATCATAATAAGCATTATCAGATTTATTTATTATAACACGACGTTTCCATCGTTTCGGTCTCAGGACATCGCCGCATTCTTCGATCTTGTCAGCTCTAGGTGCTTCATCACAGTCTATGCCTTTGTCAACAGCCTCAGAGTCACTGTAACAATCACTGTAGAAGACATCCTCTTCACCCAGATTACCGTATGAATTCGCTATCGATGATGTCGAAGTGTCTTCATCGTCTTCATGCTTCCTTTTTAGGAGTCCATCATTTTTACAAAGAATGGAGGATCTACTGAGTATAGGCTTGAATGTATTCTCACTTTTCACGGTGTTGTTACTGCCATTAGTTTCAGTCTCCCCGAAGCCATTAGCATCCTTCAATTTATGTTCTTCCTCACGATCGGGTGAGCTAATACCATCACGCTCAGGACAAGGAAAATTATTGTCGTAATGCAGATCACTCTTCTTTAGTTTAGTGGATCCATCGGTGTCCTCTATGCCGTAAGTAGTCTTGACTTTACATGTTCTACCATGTCTTTTTAAGCTGTCAATTCGTGTTAAAACCTGCTACAACGATTACAGCTTAACATGTTGCGTAGTGGGTTTCTAGCACAATCATTCTTCTCATGACGTCTAGCATTCCTCCTCATGGCAAAATCCTTGCCACAGTATCTACAGCGGCTTCCTTCCGATTCAGCTGCAGATAACAAACCACGATCCATGGTAGCTTCTGTGACTAATGTTAGATACAAACTGTCAGTTTTCTCAAATTGGAACCATTTCTTAAATAGAGTTTTTGAAATATTTCATCAGCGAGAGTTAAGTTATCTGATGCAAAGCAAATTGATGCAAGTAGTTCTGGCTGTCGTAAACAGATGTCGCCACGTGTTGCTTGCAGGTAAATAATATCTATTTCATTAATGTGGGATGCGGAACGCTCACTATCGATCGCAAAGGGCTTCGATAGTATCCAAGGAGAAAAAAGTTCGTCCTTCCTGCTATTGCTACTCAGATTTCTCACGGTCCGCCATCTTGGATTGCGACGTCACGGCGACCATCTTGGATGGGTGTGACCTTGACCTTTGACCGTAACCGCAGGAATGATCGCAAGCACACGGATTAACCATCAAAATATTGATAAGAATAATCAGGAGCACACGGAGAAAACCATCATAATATTGACAAGAATAATCAGGAGCCCACGGAGAAAACCGCCACAAGTTTTCTTTGATATCATAAAATTACAAAAAAAAAATTAATAAAAATTAAAAATAAAAACAAAAAAAATTCAAACATTCTGGCTTGTACTAGAACTCTATCCTTGCTCAACAATGAGAAGTTCACAATCTAGCAGAATGTTTGAATTTTTTTTGTTTTTATTTTTAATTTTTTATTAATTTTTTTTTGTATTTTTATGATATCAAAGAAAACTTGTGGCGGTTTTCTCCGTGTGCTCCTGAATATTCTTGTCAATATTATGATGGTTTTCTCCGTGTGCTCCTGATTATTCTTATCAATATTTTGATGGTTAATCCGTGTGCTTGCGATCATTCCTGCGGTTACAGTCAAAGGTCAAGGTCACACCCATCCAAGATGGTCGCCGTGACGTCGCAATCCAAGATGGCTGACCGTGAGAAATCTGAGTAGCACTAGCAGGAAGGACGAACTTTTTTCTCCTTGGATACTATCGAAGCCAACCTCCCTTTGCGATCGATAGTGAGCGTTCCGCATCCCACATTAATGAAATAGATATTATTTACCTGCAAGCAACACGTGGCGACATCTGTTTACGACAGCCAGAACTACTTGCATCAATTTGCTTTGCATTAGATAACTTAACTCTCGCTGATGAAATATTTCAAAAACTCTATTTAAGAAATGGTTCCAATTGGAGAAAACTGACAGTTTGTATCTAACATTAGTCACAGAAGCTACCATGGATCGTGGTTTGTTATCTGCAGCTGAATCGGAAGGAAGCCGCTGTAGATACTGTGGCAAGGATTTTGCCATAAGGAGGAATGCTAGACGTCATGAGAAGAATGATTGTGCTAGAAACCCACTACGCAACATGTTAAGCTGTAATCGTTGTAGCAGGTTGTTAACACGAATTGACAGCTTAAAAAGACATGGTAGAACATGTAAAGTCAAGACTACTTACGGCATAGAGGACACCGATGGATCCACTAGACTAAAGAAGAGTGATCTGCATTACGACAATAATTTTCCTTGTCCTGAGCGTGATGGTATTAGCTCACCCGATCGTGAGGAAGAACATAAATTGAAAGATGCTAATGGCTTCGGGGAGACTGAAACTACTGGCAGTAACAACACCGTGAAAAGTGAGAATACATTCAAGCCTATATTCAGTAGATCCTCCATTCTTTGTAAAAATGATGGACTCCGATAAAAGGAAGCATGAAGACAATGAAGACACTTCGACATCATCGATAGCAAATTCATACGGTAATCTGGGTGAAGAGGATGTCTTCTACAGTGATTGTTACAGTGACTCTGAGGCTGTTGACAAAGGCATAGACTGTGATGAAGCACCTAGAGCTGACAAGATCGAAGAATGTGGCGATGTCCTGAGACCGAAACGATGGAAACGTTGTGTTATAATAAATAAATCTGATAATGCTTATTATGATCACTGGGACGATTGTTATATTAACAGTATTTATAATAAACAAGCAAGTAAGATGGTGGTAGAAGAGATTGATTACACATTATGGAAAGATCCAAACATATTGGTTGACCGGCTAAGACTTCTACATGGCTCGCTTTGTGCAGGAAACTATTCGTGCATCAAAGAAATATCCTTCATACTCAAAGAACTGAGGAAAGCTGGCTACATACAATAAGGCTTCTTTTACTTGTATTTGTGTAATGTTTGAAGTAATTAAATATTGAAAGTAAAAATTTAATGTTTTTATTTCTTGTATTCTGATTTCCAACTAAGCCTGTGTGTTTCCGCTAATGTATGTGTGATCATTCCGATTCCTGTGTGTACTGTGTGTATAAGTTTCCTTTCCTGTGTGTCCTGTGTGTACGTTTCGTTTCCTGTGTGTACGTTCTGTTTCCTGTGTGTACTGTGTGTACGTTCCGTTTCCTGTATGTACTGTGTGTACGTTTCGTTTCCTGTGTGTACTGTGTGTACGTTCCGTTTCCTGTGTGTACTGTGTGTACTGTGTGATCATTACATTTATTGCATGTAAATTGTATTTATTGTGCGTATACGTTCCGTTTCCTGTGTGTACTGTGTGTACGTTTCGTTTCCTGTGTGTACTGTGTGTACGTTTCGTTTCCTGTGTGTACTGTGTGTACGTTCCGTTTCCTGTGTGTACTGTGTGTACGTTTCGTTTCCTGTGTGTACTGTGTGTACGTTCCGTTTCCTGTGTGTACTGTGTGTACTGTGTGATCATTACATTTATTGCATGTAAATTGTATTTATTGTGCGTATACGTTCCGTTTCCTGTGTGTACTGTGTGTACGTTTCGTTTCCTGTGTGTACTGTGTGTACGTTTCGTTTCCTGTGTGTACTGTGTGTACGTTTCGTTTCCTGTGTGTACTGTGTGTACGTTTCGTTTCCTGTGTGTACTGTGTGTACGTTCCGTTTCCTGTGTGTACTGTGTACGTTCCGTTTCCTGTGTGTACTGTGTGATCATTACATTTATTGCATGTAAATTGTATGTATTGTGCGTACATTGCGTACATTACGTGTTGGAGCTGATGGAGCTGTTGGAGCACTTGCAGCTAATGGTCAATTGAAGCATAGGAGCAAAATGTAGATGGATCTGATGACGTGAATTGTAGCTCTTGGAGCCTGGCGTATATTGGAGAGATCGAATTTTTTTTTCGATCAAATGAACCCCTTTTTTAATTTGTAGATTTGACTCTAGTATTATTGTAAATGGTTCTTGATTTGACTAGCGTATTATTCCATACGGTGCATGTATATAAGCGAGTCCTAGACAGCAGGACGCTCAGTTTGTTACTGACGTCGGCGGTGTAAGGATCACCTAGTTTGTTTCTTCTGGTGCATAAGTCGTGTCAATTAGCTGTTCTTGAGACCTCGATGGCATCTTTACCGTCTTTAACGACGAACTCGGAGGTTGTACCATCGTCTACGGGGACCTTGACGACAGCTACGATGGAGAAGGTGCAGATCCCGTTGGCAACGACGACGTCAACATTGGAGGAGATTTCAACAGATGTGATACCACCATCATCCGAAGTTTCATCGTCAGCAATGGATTCTTCCGCTAATGAAAAGCGTACATTGCGTCGGTGCAAAGACTGACGCATCATTTACTATTACCTCAAATGCTCGCAGACATGAAAGAAGCAGTTGTTCTAATAATGTTAAAAGAATACAAATTCAGTGCAATCTGTGCAAAAAATTAATTTCACGTCTTGATAGCTTACATCTGCATTATAGAAGATGCTCCGAGAAGTATAATGAACATGGTTATTGTTTTGACTCGTGTGTTGTACCAGCAAATGAGAATATATAAGTGGGACCCTGGTGATATGAACTTCAGTCCGTCTCTGGCTGCGGTGATGAACGGATCGGATAGACATTTAAAGTCATGTAAATGGCTTAGTCCGTACAATAAGAAGACTGTTTGAATCGAGGAATCCACAAGACTTTAGTACTTTGTCTGTGTTTTTTATGTACTTGTAGTAGTATAGTATGTATGTAATAAAAGTATTTTTTAAAAGAACTTGCTGTGTTTTTATTATCTCAAACCTGTCGCTTTTGTGGTATTTTTTAAAATTTAAGTTGTTTGGTATCGGTCAGGGGTCGAACCAAGGACGGGAATCGATCTAATCAATCATTACTTTAATGAGTGAATTATTTAATGAATTTTGAACTTTTTCCCGAATCTCTAGCATTAATATTACGGATTTTCAAGATGGCGTCCAAATTTCAAGATGGCGTGTGTCACAGTAATAAATGATTACTGCACTGTAGCGGGTTAGAATAAAATTATCCAGATGGAAATGTACTCTATAATACGAGTACACACACAAGATGGCATACTCCAGCAGGTGGTAGCTCCTGGTAGCATCTACTGAACGTAAAATGTCGGGTCCGTGATGGTCGACAAGGACAAAGTCAAATTTCAAGGTCAAGGGCAAATTTCAAGGTCAAGGTAAAATTTCAAGGTAAAGGTCAAATTTCAAGGTCAAGGTCAAATTTCAAGATCAAGGTCAAATTTCAAGGTCAAGGTCAAAGTTCAAGGTCAAATTTCAAGGTCAAGGACAAAGTTCAAGGTCAAATTCCAAGGTCAAGGTCAAAGTTCAAGGTCAAGGTAAAATTTCAAGGTCAAGGTCAAATTTCAAGGTCAAGGTCAAAGTTCAAGGTCAAGGTCAAAGTTCAAGCTCAAGGTCAAAGTTCAAGGTAAAAGTTCAAGGTCAAGGTCAAATTTCAAGGTCAAGGTCAAATTTCAAGGTCAAATTCAAAGGTCAAGGTCAAGGTCAAAGCTCAAGGTGTGGTGACTAGATACTTATACTAACATGGTATCAGCACACTCTAGCAGACGAAAACAAGATGATGATCTCCAGCGGGTGATTTCAAGATGGCGGTCGTCACGAAAAGTGCAACGGTGGTTTTAAGGATTTTTTTATTATTTAATTAGGTTGATTAATTTTTTTAATGATTTTTAAATTTTTTCCCGAATCTCTAGCATTAAAGTAATGGATTTTCAAAATGGCGTCTAAATTTTAAGATGGCGACCATAACGATAATTGCAACATTAATAGGATCCAATATGGTGGTCGTAACATAAAGTGTAACGATGGTATAGTACTCAACCAAGATGGCGGGTGTAACGAAATATGCAACATTTATATAATCCAAGATGGCGACCGTAACGATAACTGCAACAGTGGTTTTTAAGATTTTTATTATTTATTCGATTAAATAAATTTTTTAATGATTTTTAAAAATTTTCCCGATTTTCTAACATAAAAATTGCAGATTTTCAAGAGGACGGACGTAACGAAAATTGCAACGGTGACGTCATGATTCAAAATGGCGGAAAACACATCGCCGGAATTTTTGAGAACACTATGACGTCATAAAAATGGCGGATCCAAAATGGCCGCCGTGATATACTTGTCCCGTTACGTTATGTCCCGTTACGCCTGCTGCAAGCACGAAAAAGTGTCACGTTACGCTCGTTCAAGATGGCCGCCGTGACGACACAATCCAAGATGGCGGAAAACACCGCCACCACAACCTGCATCCTGCGCTCGGAGCCCCTATTATATACTACTCATGTGTATGGCCAATACGGTATTTATGGTAAAATAATTAATTATTCCATTGCAGTTAATAACATGGTTAAATCTCTTTCAAGTAATATTGATAAAGGCTACTGTATAAAGGTACATATTAAACGCAAAAGAATTCATTGAACTAGTTGTTTACATTGCATTGTTAAGAAACAAAGACTTAAAAGTTGGCTACAATTATGTATTTCATCTCCGTTGTATGCAAGTTATGATATTAAAGTTGATGATTCTTTCTTTAATAATAATCAATCTTACGATGAAATACAGCCAGATGGTCTCAGTTAAGATATTCCTATAGAAGAAAGCTTTACGACTCAAAAAGTCTTCCAAATAATTATGGAATGAAGGACAATATCTACGTATTGCACGAGGCGAAAATAATGGAAAGCTTCAACTTAACACTATCCAAATCCTACTAATATTATAAAAGCGAAAGTTTGTAAGTATGGATGTTTGTTACTCTTTCACTTAAAAACTACTGAATGAATTTTAATGATACTTTACAATAATATTGCTTATACATCAGAATAACACATAGGCTACATATTAATATGAAATTCCATTTTTAAGGAGTGAAAAAGTTAAAATTTCATTTTATAACAGAACGAATCATAGGTCATATACATACAAATAGTGAGTGAGTGTAATTTCTCTATGTCTACCGCACGATAGTACACATAGTAAGGTCTTGCAAATTAATATTTTTCTCCTTGGTGAGACCAGCCCGCTTAGTGGAGCTCGCAACGGCTAGCAAAATAAAGGTGCTAATAACAGTTTGGTTCTTAACTTCGTCAATAAATAGAGTTATTTGCCTTGAATTTTAAATCCACCTTCGTTCGATGCGTTTGTCATGTCTTTAATTTTCGTTTGTTTGTGCCGTATGCGTTCCTATACCATTTATCAGACTGCGATTAAATTTTGGTGATTTGTTTTGCGGATGCCCGTGAATGTTTCTGAGACGGTATAACTATTTTGCAATAGTTGGAGCAAGAATCGTTTCAAAAAAATGTGTTTATTTCAAATTATATAGAGGCACTTCGTCTGTTTTTGTTGTCTATGTGCGCACGCATGAGAAAATTTATTTAAATATAAAAGAGAGACAATGATAGTGTGATATAAATACAGAATGACAATGAGAGACACAGAGAGATAAGTTGAGATAGAGCGAAGTATAGAGAATGAAATGGGTTAGATAAAGAGATAGATAAATGTCTAGAGCTAAATAGAGATAGAGATAGTGGGGGTTATATATGTATATATGTAGATATAAAGAGATAAATAGAGATAGAGAGATACATAGATATATATAGATGTATTTAGAGAGATGGTTAGATGATTTGTATATGTATAACTACTTTAAACATATTACAAAACAAAACTGAGTGAGGCATTGAAATGCATGCTGAGCATTAGCTATATAATGGAATCATTTCAATATTAGTAATCTCTAATTTTTCAGCTTTTTTCTATAGTGCTTTATAAAGTCTAGATTACATACAGACCACCAATTTTTCGATATATACAGGTAAATAACTATACACTTGCAGAACAACGTCTGTCGGGATCTGAAAGTGATATAAAATATTTTGCACACTTGACATTCAAATTAAGAAGACAATTACTAACTACATCTGATTTCGAAAAAGGTCCCCTTCACCATGTTTTCAGCCCGGGCAAATCCGGGTACTGAAGCTTGTATAAAATAATTTACAAGCGAATATGAATCTCTGTACGCCAGTCAGCGCACATAATATTTTATAGTTTTTTTTTCAAGATGTTTTTTTCCAGTTGGCTAATAATCACGCGTGAATGAGTGTTTATTATTTGATGAACATGCAGAGGAATGTCTCCTACTAATTACAGGGTTAGTTCCGTAAGTTAGAGATGTTAAATAAACTCCTGTCATGATGGCAACTAGTGAACTAAGAACATCTACTCATCGTGCCGTTAAACCTTGTATGTGACGATGTAAATGATGAGGTTGCGAGTTTGGAAATATCTCACAGTTATTTTCATACACGTTGACAAGGATACCAATAATAATAGCAAACAAATAGAAGATGAACAGTACATTCACAATTGTATTGAAACCAATCACGCGTTTTAAAGAGGAATACCAAATTCAACATGGTATTGGATGGATCGAAAAAAAGTTTTTATTTTTCTATGATTAGACAGTTTGGAAAGCCTACTATATTTACAACTGTAGGTGCCAACAAAATTGGATGGAACGATTGACTCCAAACGGTCTACCAATTTAAAAATAATGGCGAAACTATTTCAGAATTTGCTGAACTTTTACACTAATTTGAAAGAAAAAACAACGCTAGTCAAAGAATACGCAGTTACTTATACTAAAAATTTTAATAAATTAGTCACTGTACCTATTGATAAATATTTTACAATCATCAACATTCAGTCATTCTGATAATATTACGTTGTTGTTTATTATTTTTAACGTATTGAGTTCCAGCATCGTGGTAGTTCATATACTCATATACTATTGTGGCTGGCCAATGCTCCATTGGATGCACTTGATAAGAATATGTTGAATGCTATCAAATTAATTTATTACGTAATACTTGTTTCATCTCAAGAAGTATCTGGTAATATTAAATTCGAAAGGCATAAACACTTTTTTACATGCTATAAAATAGTGGCGAATCAACCTCAGCATGGAAGATTTGATGCACAAATTTTATGCCTTTCTGATCTACTACAATATTGATAGCTACGCAGAAAGAGGATATTCATTTCAAGAGCTACGCTAAACTCTTCAAAGATGTTGGAATTAATCTCGAAAATAATCTTTAATCTGATATTGATTCTGTTTATGAAAACTATAATATTAATTCAGATGGCAATTATTATCATATATATAGGATTAAGAAGACACAAGTATTTGTTAAACCCCAACCAAATGAAAAATCGCATAATCCGTTTATATTTAATATTGTTAAATCCAATATGGACATCCAATTCATAACTGAATAATATTCATGTGCTATATCGCAGTGTATGTCAATAAAACTAACTGAGAACTTAGTCATCTTCAGCGATTGATGAATAAAATTTTCAATGAACATCCAGATTTATATGTCGTTAAAATAACGAGAAACATTGGTGCATATATGCTTAACAGTGTCGGGATAACAAGACAAGAGGCGGCTTGCCATCTCTTGCGAGAGCCGTGTCAGATTGTTCGACTGTTGTCGCCACTATTCCAACTGTGTGGCCATTCGATCGCCAAAGGATGAGAAAAACACAAAATGAATTATACTCTATAGGCATCGGGGAATATTCGACTATATTTGGAAAGTAAATTAGTTTGTCAAGTATTAATGCCAACATCAAGATCTGGAAAATATTACACTTGCCCAATAACACAGTTAACACGGATGGTAATTGTATGAAAAGAAAAGTGCCCAGTGTTATTCGACATCAAAATAATAGTATGTAAACGTATGACCTGGCCCTGGCCCTGGCCTCTGGCTGTGCAGCCATGGAACCGACCATGTCTTGGATTGGGCCGTCATGATGGCCATCATCTTGTATGACCTTGACCTTTGACGTTGACCATAACACCGGCGGCCATCGCTTTCATAAGTCCGCCATTTATCTATAACATTCCTCCATTTTGAATTACGCCATTTTGTTTTATAAATCATTATACCATTATGTATTAAAACAACACCATTGCAAATTTCGTTACGACCGCAATCTTGAAAATCCGTAATAATTATCAGAAAAATTTGGAAAACAAATACAATTTTATAACAAAACTAATTAATCAAATTTTAAAAAAATAATTTAAAAAAGTCATAGATTTCGGAGACCTGGTTCGAACCCGGTGAGGGCAAAATAAAAATAGGTGACCGATTGTTCCCCCATGGTGGCTGCTGGCAGACTGACCCTTACCACTAAAACCATTTCATATATGAACTCCCCTCCACCCCCTGAGTAGTATATTATAGTTCTTCCTGGAGCCGATCCGCCAAGTTGGATTATGATGTCAGGGCAGCAGTCTTGGATGACCTTGACCTTTGACCTGGACCTCGGCGGCCATTTTGAACCCGCCATCTTGAATCCGCCATCTCTAACTTTCAGCCATTTTGAATTCTACCATTTGGTCGTCTAGACATTTCAGCCATTTTGAATTATGAAGTCACCGTTGCAATTTACGTTACGACCACCATCTTGAAAACCTTTATTCATTGAAAAATTTTAAGGAAATGATTTAAATTTATAAAAAAATCATTAATAAAATTTTAATAAAACAATTTTTAAAAAACGCACAACATGAAGTCCTCTATTCGAACCCAGTGAGGTAAAAATAAAAAAAAATGGCACCGATCCTTCCTCCACGGAAGTCGCCGGTAGACTGACCTCCTACCACTAATGCCAAGGTATATATCGACAGCTAGTATGACATCATGTCCACTATCTTGTTTTAGTCTGCTGGAAGCCGCCATTTTATTTTCGTCTGTTAGAGCGCACTACCATTATGTAAGTTTGATTTTCTCCACTAGAGTGCAGTTTTCATTTATTATTACTGAGGCGCCCACCATCTTGAAATGTAGGCACCAACTTGTAAATGTGTAATTATTTAGCAAGAAAGTCAGGAAAAATTAAAAAAAAAATCATTTAAAAAAAAATCCTCAAATGATATACTAATTATTCGATCGGTACCTGTTCTTGGTAAGATCCTCGGGAAATACAAAAAAAATTAATATAATGTAAAAAATATATATCAATAAATATATACGAAAGTCTTAAAAGCAGCTTAAGTTCCTCATACAGGATACAAGCCCCCAAAAGCCTATAGGTCTGCTAACTTGGAAATTCGTAATAATTAACTTAGATATTCGGGAAAAAGTTCAAAATTCAATAAAGAAATCACACATTAATATATAGATTGAATTGTTAGATTCCTATCCTTATTTCGATTCTTGACCAATGAAAATATTTTAATTTTGTGTAAAAAATGTTCAAAATCCTAAAAATAGGCTTAAGTTACTCATATACCAACCTCCCATAAGCTGTTATGTCCGCCATCTCGGAAGTGTGTATTTATTATCCTAGAAAATTCGGTGGAATTCCATAATAAATTCATAAAAAATCACTTTTTACAATAATTATCAACGCGATAAATTTCCGTTCATGCTTATCATGCTTTCCTTAAACTGAAACGATGAAAACATTGTGATAAAATAGTCAAAAAATCCCAAAAAAATTCGAAAATTGAGATTTCGAAAAACCTCAGAAGTCATTTTACCTTAGAAAGAACACGTATTCCATACCGAGGCTTAAGCATCCATGTCTACAGCCTCCGATAAGCCTCTGACGTCATCATGAAAAACGATGTCACCGTTGCAATTTCCGTTACGGCCGCCATCTTGGATTATGAGGTCACCGTTGCAATTTCCGTTACAGCCAACATCTTAAAAATATTTTTTTTATTATCCGATTTTAATGGAAAAAATTTCTAAAATTTCTAACAAGTTAAATAAACAAAATTTAATAAAACAATTATTAAAATAAATTAAATGTACATTTACGCCATTGAGCTCGGAGTCCTCGGTTCGAACTCGGTAAAGTAAAAAAAATGACGTCAGGTTCTTCCTGCACGGAAGCCACCGGCAGACTGACTCCCACCAGTAGGGGGAGCACGCCAGTTCTGTTATATTATAAACAAAGGACAGGTGTTTGTCTGAGCACGTGGGGGGGCGTGGCACCACGTGGTCGGGTGGGTTTTCCTGGGAGCCACGTGGAGGGGTCTGCAGGGGGTTGTTGACGTCACGTGGAGGTGTGTGTGTATGTTTCTAATTGAGGAAGGTAGGTAGCGCTAGTGTCGCACGCCGGAATTATTTTTACAAGTATAAACATGTGAGGGCAGGCGGCAGTTGGATTCGAACCTTCGTTTCTGGATCGTTAGACCGTCACGCTAACCACAGGACCACGAGACCATGTTGGAGAAAATAATTTCAGATGAAGTATATATGCTTATAAAATATTTGTTTAAAGAGAAGGTATATTTTTTATAGTGATAAGTGGGAAATAAAAAAAAATATAGTGTCGGCTGCTATGCGGCCGCCATGTTTATTTTTTCATAGTGGTAAGCGGTAAATTTAAACGAGGCGCATCGGCTGCTGTGCGGCCGCAATGTTTATTATTTTTATAGTGCTAGTTGGCAAATTTAAACAGCGGAAAATTTAAAAAAATATATAGTGTCGGCTGCTAGTCGGCCGCCATGTTTATTTTTTTATAGTGGTAAGTGGTACATTTAAATGAGGCACATCGACTGCTATGCGGCCGCCATTTTAATTTTTTTTATAATGCTAGTCGGCAAATTTAAACGGCGGGAAATTTAAAAAAAATATAGTGTCGGCTGCTAGTCAGCCGCCATGTTTATTTGTTTATAGTGGTAAGCTGTAAATTTAAACAAGGCGCATCGGCTGCTATGCGGCCGCCATGTTTATTTTTTATAGTGCTAAGCGGTAAATTTAAACGAGGCACATCGGCTGCTAGTCGACCGCCATGTTTTATTTTTTATAGTGCTAAGAGGGAAATTTAAAAACGGGCCGTCGGCATTGGAAAAAAAATAATTTCGACTGCTAGGAAGTAACCAGAACAGCCAACTTTGAAAAAAAATTAAATAATATTATATGTATGACAATCGATTGCTGAAAGTCGCCATCTTGTAGTAAAGCATACCAGGCCGCCGTCTTGTAGCATAACACACCAGGCCGCCATCTTGTAGCACAGCATACCAGGCTGCCATCTTTTTTTTCTTCCCCATTTATAGTCATTGTTTTTTTCATTTCTCAAGTTTGAATATAATAAAAGTATTATTTCGTCAGCCACTACTCTATGACTATAGTAGTAGTTGTAGTAGTAGATGCCAAATTTTGAAAACACACACTGAAGTGTAGCCATGTTTTCTTATAGTACTAGACCAGTATAGTCATATTATGCTTAATTTGTTGTGTAGCATGTCTGTCTATAATAATAATTAAAATAGCTATAGGCATTACTTATGCTTATAGCATGTTAATAAAAAAATTATGCTTTACGTATTTCAGCGAATTCAAACACCGTGTTTTTTTATGTGTTAAAGACATAATGTTCTCTAGTAGTGTGTATTGTGGATTTGAAATATACAGTAGTTTTAATTACTTAAAAAAATAATATTATTTATAATATATCACCAATTTTATTTTTAAAAAAAGTATTCTTATTACGTCACTTGTCATTTAAAAGAAAATGTATTGTGCATTTATAGGCATTATATATATTTTAAAAAAATAAAAAAAAAATTCCCAAGGGGTTGGAGCCGCAGACGACGGCGCGTACTCCCTCGCAGTTACCACCCCTTTTCCTTCCTCCCCCATTGTCATTTTTTTTAAATAATGACCCAGATACTGGCGCCCGCATAGGGAAGCTGCTCGCAGAGGGATGGGGGCTGCAGCCGTGTCGCGGCTCCAAACCCTTCCTCCCCCATTGTCATTTTTTTAAATAATAACCCTGCCAGATGTCTGCCCGCATAGGTTGAACGCGCCGCCCCAACCCTTGCAAGGGTCTCCAGACAGTTGCGATTAGAGTCTGTTAATGCCGGTTCACTCCATCAGTCTTCCAAATCGCTTCTAGAAATCCATGTTTTTACTGATTCTGGGAATCCCTTCCAGCTGAATAGAAGACGTGTAGGAAGACGCTTGTGGGTTTTATTAATTAAATAAGTGTCTATATACTTCGTCACTTGAATTTCTTGAGAATAAAAACCGCCCTTGATTTCATTTCCATCTAGATCAGACAAGTAGTATGTTCTAGGGTAACTGTTCCATATTTTTATAACCTTAAAAATCTCGTGGGACCAATTTACGGAATAACCTTTTGCAAATAAATCCTTATTTCTAGAGATACGTACATGATCTCCGACACTAGCTTTAAGTCACCTGTGATCTATTTTTTTCACAACATTGTAAACCGTTTTAAGAAGAGAATTATCTTTCACCTCGTTGGGGCTCATACCGATAGTCCTATGAAATCTGCCGTTGTATATTTCCATTACTTTTGGTAAGAGCGGTAGCCATTTATAGTTTCCCTGAGTGCTCATTTCCATAAACAAAAGCGATTTTAAACTTCTAATAAGGCGTTCAACTACCGAGGCCTTCAGCTCGCTGTTGGTTGAATAATGGTTAATTCCGTGTTCTTTCATCAATGTCTGAAATCTTCTGTTATAAAATTCGATACTGCCGTCTGAGTGCACGTGAATGAAACCTCCAGAATCCTTTAGAATACTTTTCATAGCTAAAGCCACAAGCTCCGCAGTTTTTTTTTAGTACCGGAACCGCGTAAGCCCGCTTTGAGTAAACATCAATCACAACCAATATATATCTGAATCCTTTATTCGCACGGTGATAAGGTTACATTTCCACCAAATCGATCTGTAAAAGATCGCCGAGACCATTAGTGATTACACGTCTCCGAGGAAAGACTTCGCGTGCGCTTTTGTGATGTTCAAGCGCAATACCGCGTCTAACAGTCATTTTTTTTTTACTTAATTTTTTTAATGGAGCCAGATTCAATGAGTTCTTCTAGTATGGCCAATACTTTTTTTGAATGGCTCGTGTTACCGGATTGTTGCGATGCAAGTAATAATCTAAGCCGATCACATAATTCATTTACCAAGTTCCAGTAAACATATTCCATTCGACGATTTAAATCTAGTTTTTCAACTAAACCACTGCCTTCATGGGAAGCAATGACAGGACAAATATCCTTAATGAGCCCGAATTTTTCATGATCGGTGTTTTTATATTGTTTGGATGACGCATCATTTCTTTTATAACACGCGCTAGTAGACCACAGCAAGCGTGTGTATTGACGCAATGCAGCTTCTGAATACACCTTAGGTTCTTTCGAAAACAATAGCTCATATAATCCCGGCGAAGGTTGTATTAGTTCATCATCTATGCGAAGTATATTATTAGGTAGGAAAAAAAACTTCCTTATTTCCGAAGAACCAGCGATTGTTGCGTTTGTAAATTCCGTAGGTCGAATCATTTATTTTAGAATTGAATCCTGTTAGGTAGGACCGGGCTTCCTCACCTAACGGCTCACGTGATGCAGCCGAGCGTTTACTGGAATGAACTATCAGTGTTAAATCATCATCTTCTTCACCTTCGCTAGAGAAAGTCTTAATCTCAGGTTTAGCGATAGGTGTAGCGGATTCTTTTTTCACCTTAGCCGATAAATTATCTGCGGCAGCAGAAGAACTCTCGAGACGCGATGTGATCGGTTTGAATACCTGTTCATTAACTGCATAACGCGCCAGGCGCGCGTGTTTGGCTAGCAAATATTTTTCACAAACATTTTGTATGACGTGATGGAGCTTTCTTGCTTCTGAAGCCATGACTGACTCATAAGAGCGTAAATAGAGGCTTTTATACATTAAGGATGCCTTTTAAGCGCATTAGCTGTAGTGGGTATAATGGGAAGCTGAACCGGTACGGTAATACGCGGAAGCGGAGTTGAAGATGGTCTTACACCAGACAAATTCACCGACGGACCTCTTAAAACCGGAAGCGATACAGATGGTGACTGTGCTGGCTGGTTTTCAGGTCTGTCCGCTAGCTTCCTTCCCAATAGGTTAAACAATAGGTCTAGACGATTTCTCATTACATTCAAGCTTTGATTAACGATATGTGGAAACTGAGAACATGAAGTAGCTCCACTAATGAGACTATCAACTTTATCCTCAATACTCGATAGAGACTACTTAATAAATTTAGCATTATCTTCGTGTAGAGAACTCATCAAAGTATTAAATTGAAATTCCATACCGGACACTATTTCCTTACTTACAAGCTTCGGTTGCTCGCCCACGAGTGTTAAAAGCTCTGTAAATGTCGCGCGATCCGTGGAATGAACCTGCCTTATGTATGCAGTCATATTAGATTGTTTTTCGTTTGTAGAGACCAAAGCATTTTTCATTGCTTCAAAGTTTTGTTTGTTTATATATAAATCCTCGTTGTGTTTAGTCAGAAAAATATTCTTTAGCTCACTAAAGTTCCTATTGCAACCGCCACTTGACAGAGCCTTCAACAGCTCTAGAATCTTGGCAAATGACTCGCGCGTATTGCTATCTGCCTTACACAAGTAACTTCCCAACCCCCGTTGCAAGTCATGTGACGAGCTAACGAGATCCTTCACATCCGTAAAAATCACTTTCAGCTCATCACTACTGACAGATACAAGATTTTTCAAATCATGTAAAACTTCCTTCGCGGGTAAATTTCCCCGAATGTTATCGAAAACATCTGTACTCTTCTTTTCAAAGTGATGTAGAGACGTAAGCAAATTGTTATTAAGATCCTGTGCATAGGAGAGGCTGTTTTTTAGTATACCAAAGTCTTTTTCTAAATTATTCGCCATTGTACTAATTGCATGTGCGGTGGCACCGGAAGCTACATCTACGTAATTCTTTGTGGCAGCATCTGCCGCGTCACGTGGATTGGCTACACCGCGCATACGTTTCCCGCCAACCTGACAGTGCCCATCTTCCGTAAGAGTCAGACATGACTGTCGCTGACGTTTATTCCCGCCGATCCCAAATTTGGAGATGCCCAAGTTCATTCTTCACGAAGGTAACACTATGAAGTGATCGAAGCCACAGCGATAATGACCTTTTTGTAGAGGAAAATCCTTACCTATTACTAGGAAACCATAACCATCATTGCTATTCCAACAGCGAGCAAAAACATCTTTAAATTTATTGAATGACATGTCGGTTGTGACATGCTCGTGGTAAACACGTTGAAGATTTAGAAGATTCATTTTAAATAAAATTATCAAATTAGCATTATCCCGAACCAGCAGTTTTCGGGTTTGGCTATACGTTTGAATTAAATAAAAACAATCGCACAAGAAATGTCGCCCCATGCAAAAATACTGTTGAACTATTGCCTGTTTTTCACACGCGATGTCATGGAAAATTATAATCGAATTTGGTAGCACTTTGCTTGGCGGAACTACCTCTTCATTTTCACGAAATTGAAAAAAATTAATACCTTGAACATGAGACAACACCTGCGCCAAACGTTTATATTTTGGTTGTTCTATGCTCTTGCTAAACAAATAAATATTCTCGAAACGCACTCCGTTAGTAAAATACATGTTTTCCCGCTGTTTGAAGGTCCGGCAATTATACATCTTATGGTATTCGGCAACAGTGGTCCGTGGCTTTGTTCTCGTTTGCTTATCAAATCATAGTGAATAATTTCGATCGGAAGACTGTCATGTTGAGGGATTACTTCCATCGTTACAACTGAAGCGTAAAAAGTATAAAACCGTCTTATTTATACCCCCCCAAAGTCATTACGCTGATATGCGTCGTGCTGGAAGGAGGGTGAAGGGTAAAGGTCTTATTAACTCTGCCACAAATAAATTACCTTTCGAGCTACATTTGCCAACTTATCAGTACTGTGAGCCCGGTACAAAACTTGAAAAATGTTTAGCACGCGGAGACCCAGGCAAAAATCAATTGATAGAGCGTGCAAAGAACACGATATTTCATACGCAAAGAGTAATTATTTGGAGAACAGACATCATGCGGACCGTATTTCAGAACTTAAAGCTAAACAAATTGCACAGAACCCTCAAACTAAGCTAGGTGAAAAGGTCGCGGCTTGGAGCGTAAGTAAAATAATGAGTGTTAAGCGTAAACTAGGAGTCGGCATAAGAGTCGCAAAGAAAAAAAATAAGAAAAATAAACGATATAAAAAGGGTGGTGTTATACCATTTCTATTTCCAGCTCTGGCAGCGCTCGGTTCTTTGATCAGAGGCACAGCCGGAATCGCAAAGAGCGTGACAACCGCTAATAATCAGACAAAATTGTTGCAACAAAATGCACAACATCACAGACGTATTCAGGCCTTAACAAATCGAAGTAAAAATGGTGCGGGGCTTTTTTTACGACCATTCAAAGTCAAGGGAGGAGGCGTGGGAGGACGCAGCCGCCGCCGCCGGAAGAAGAAGGGGGGACAGGGAAGGGTGGGATGCTATTAACCCTGCCACAAGACCTCACGCGGGGAAGGGGCGCTCTCGCCGCGGCGACTAAGAAAGCAGTAAAAAAAATGAGGAAAGGGTGATTTTAGCCTTGCCTCACACACCGCTAACTAAAACGGATTTAGAAAATGCGGTATTCAAGTTGAAAATCAAAAATTTCCGAGGAGTTTTCATAAGAGATAACTTACCTTTAAAACCGAAACAGTACGAGTGCGGGATAATTAATCTAGACGTATCGACAGGAGAAGGAACTCACTGGGTTGCATATAAAAAGTCTGGCAGCACTGCGCTGTATTATGACAGCTATGGCGACCTCAGACCGCCTCCGGAAGTAAGAAAGTATCTGAAAGGCACGATGTTAAGTAACAATTACGATAGACAACAGACGATCAAATCGTGGAATTGCGGTCATTTATGTTTAAGATTTCTCGTTTCCGCGTATAAGAAGCAAAAGAAATAATTTCAAACAGCACAGATACACCAGCCGTTGACACGTCCAGTCTATACCAGAGTGAAACATATCTTGGTGATCCATACTGTAGTGCAAGCTAACCTGAAATGTCAATTTCACTAATATTAACGGGAAAAAATTCGGAATTGCGGTCCGTATATATTTTCCACCCCTTGACCTTACGAATGGAGAGTGGCATATTGGGCTAATCGACTTTCAAACATACCATTCCATTCCGAACGTTGACGAAAAAAACAACAAATTCTGTTTTTCGAAAAACAATGGTCCTGTGTCTCAAATTAATCTTCCCGTCGGAAGTTATGAAATTTCAGATTTGGAAAGTAACATCGGAGATCTGTTACCACACGATGCGACATTTATTTTGAGAGGTAACCCTAATACATTGCAATGTAATATGCATTTTAATTACGATATACATTTTACAGGAAGCGATACGATCGGAAAAATGCTCGGTTTTAAACCTAAAATTTACGTGGCAGGTCCAATGTATGAGTCATCACAACCGGTCAATATTTTCCCTGTATCGGTCATACATATAGATACAAATATCGTGGGCTCCAGCTTTTTAAACGGACAACCTAGCTTGAGCATACACGAGTTTTACCCCAGCGTCCCGCCTGGTTATAAGGTCATCGAAGTACCTAAATCTGTCATATATACGTTCCGGTGATCGTTAAACGAATACACGAGTTGTTTGTAAGGATAGTTGAGCAAAACGGGAAGCTCATTGATTTTAGAGGCGTAGAAATAATGTTACATCTGCATTTAAAAAAAATATGGGAGTGAATTCCTTTGGCATTCATAAAGGCTCCGGCGGTTTCGAAGGCAGACCCAGTAGTCAGCGAGACGCCAAGCGGTTAACACGTAAAAATATACGCTTTCTCAAGAAACTATGATTCAAAGTATTCCAAAATGAATTCCAGCATTCTCCAAGTCGACCAGCCAATTCAATTTGAAAATGATATCACGAAAACGGAAATACATAGCTACCGGCCATTCATTTCAGGTCCTTATGATTTAAATTCCGAGATATGTATCGCAATCCAGAATTCTGATATTTATTGTCTGCCGTGCAAAAGCCTGTTAAGAATCCGCGGAAAATTCGTCAAACCGGATGGCCAGGCAGCTACATACGCAAAAATGGTCAGAAATGGAATTTTACACATGTTTAACAGAATTGTGTATGAAGTAAATAATTTACAGATAGATTAATGTCGCGACGTTGGATTAGTGGCTACGATTAAAAACTATCTTTCGCTAATACCCAATGAAAAAGCCGTTTCCAAGATGGCCAGCTGGGGCTTGTCTAAAGACTATAGTGTACCCATTAATGCAAACGGCGAGATTGAAATATGCGTGCCTTTGAGTCATCTCATGGGATTTTTCGAAGATTATAAACACGTTTTAGTTAACGTTCGACAAGAATTAGTGTTACTGGTTTCAAACTCTCAGAACAACGCGGTGTTAGACACGGCAGTGTAACCGTTGCCTGTGAAACTAACACTCACGGGCATCGATTGGCTAATTCCTCATGTAACCGTTTCTACCGCACAGAGGATTCGTTTGCTTAAAATGGTTGAAAAAGGAAAAAACATAGACATTGCTTTCCGATCCTGGAGCCTCGAAACATATCCGGCCCTGCCGCAATCTCAATCGGTACATTGGTCCGTGAAAACATCATTTAATACGGAAAAGCCTAGATATATAATAGTCATATATCAAACGGGTAGGCAAAACAAAGTCGCCGGTGATAAATCAAAGTTTGATCATGTTGACATTAAGAATGTGAATGTGTTTTTTAATTGGGAATCCTATCCGTACACAAACCTGGATAGTAATTTTCGTTATGATAGCTATCTGCTGGTGTATAACATGTACACGGAATTTCAAGACTAATATTATGGCCGTCAATCATCACCACTTCTTGACCCGGAGAAATTTAAAGATATGGCTCCTCTCTTTGTGTTTGATGTGTCTAAACAGAACGATAAGATGATTGGAGGAGTCATGGATCGAGAATAGAAATTACCACAACGAGAAATATCCCCGTTGGCACTCAAGCATTCGCACTAATTCTGCATGATCGATTGGTTTCGTATAACCCGAGAGACAAATCTATTAAAATTCTAATGTAATGTAAGTGATAACGCAGTCTTCCCTGGGACGTCATGCTGTATGCCAACCTCCAGGGATGCTATTCTCAGCACGGTTTCGTCTTAAAAGAGATAAGCCTGGCTAATGACGAAGGGGAGATAATTACGAGAACATTTCAGCCGCCATACTCAGGGAAATACCTTCACAGAAATTACCAGAGAACAAATTCTTGGTTAACTAGACATTTCCACGGCATCCATTGGGATGACGGTCTGTTTCCGTATACTTCGTTGCAAAACATCCTGTCAGGACATATTAGCGGAACCGTAATGGTGGCAGGCGTAGAGCAAAAAAGGTGGCTTGCAAAGTTGTGTAAAAAACATGTTAATATTCAGGATACTCAGACCGAGCTCGGATGTCCGTCACTGAAAGAACTGAATCAAATGTTTATACAAGATAATAGCAGTGCACGGCCCATTACGTCCGACATAACGCCGCGCTGCTTAGGGCTTGGGCGTTGGAGCATTGCCAAGCGACGCCAGACCCTGGTTGCTCCCCCGATGCTATAAATTGAACGCGTCGCTCGTAGGGAGGGGGAGCCTGGTGGGGTTGCCACCCTCGGTGCTATAAATGGAACGTGTCGTTCATAGGGGAGCCTAGTCACCCTCCAAGCCACTCTTCGTGCCAAATGCAGTTCAATCCACAATTTCGTATATGGATGTGTCGCTCGGCTACGGTCGGGTGATATTCGAGACGGTGGACGGTCGGCAGTGGTTGCACGTGTGCACAACGTTGGGACACCTGGTTCGCGACGATGCAGACGAGGAACTGATAGAGCTGCAGCAAAACTGCAGCGTAAGACTCCTTTGGCCGGACACACACCTCCCATGCTCTCCGGAAGCTCTGCTCGTAGAGGTCGCAGATGAGGTGGTGCAGGTGTGGCCCGGCCAGGAGCAAGGTTTTGTTGAGTTCGAGCTGCATCGTCCCAACGGCACGGTGGTTGCCTGGAGTGAATCGTGTGATTCGTTCACACATTCAACATTCCTCGACGGGGGCAACCACTCGTGGAGTGTGCCATGCAACAAGGACGTCTGTGAAATCCCAACACCGGTTGGCTTCGACGACGAGGAGGAGGAGGCGGGCCGCTGTCGCGGCTAGACATCAGCCGCCAGCCGCCAGCCGCCAGCCGCCACCCACCTGCCAGCTGCCACCCGCCCAGTCTTCGCCAGTAACAGCTCCGGTGAGTGACGTCCGCCATGTTTCCACCCGTCTGGGGTCGAGACCCCATCAAGACCAAGAGGGAAAGGTCTAGACACATCCGCGGGCCGTATCCCGCAGGCTTAAGACTAGCTTCCTGTGAACATCTGGACGTTCCCATGCCGCTGTTCGAGGATGTTCGTTATTTAGATACGAACCCAGAACAATTGTCAGATGATGGTTTTAGTGATAATCAAAGTGACCGAAACTTCTATGACATTCCTTTTTCTTTGGCTTCGCGCCGATGGCGAGAAAAAGCGAAGAAACACAGAATAGCGGATCCTAGGTTAACTGACACCTTACCACAGATAATGTACGACTGTCAAGAAACAAGGTATATCTTTACGTGCATTCTAGCCTGCACTGTGTCGAATACCATGTTAGATATTACGACATTGAGAAGGATTGTAAACGTCTGCCTGTATACTTTGAATCGTCTCGCGATAATATCCATTATCGCATGTGTTGGGATAAATCATTACCATATACCACCATGAGACTGTTAACATCGTTTCACTGTGAAGATAAGAACTGTTACATGCACTTATGCTATCCGCTGGCTAAACATCCAACATCCTTTGATGAACTCAGGACCTCTAGAGTTAAAAATGATGAAACTTTCATAGAGTGCTGTACCGGAACCGATCATTGTCGGAAGAAAACGTACGATGTTTTGTTGGGAGACGATGACGACCTGAACACACCGTGTGTAGGACAGCTATGTCCTATTTACCGTGCAAAAGTAATAAAAGAGTCAAACTTTTCAGTGTCTAAATCATTACCTCTTGAGCCATATGTCGGATTCAAGCTATCGACGAAACGTAAACTTTTCTAAAAATAAAAAAAATAAACCATGAACTGTTGTGAGTCAGCGTGTTGTAACACCCTCTGTGAATACATTGCAAGTTTATTTATGTAAGCCATACGTATAATTGCTAAAAGACAATCATATTCTCAGCTCAGTGTGGAGTTAGCCTCGGTCGAGTAAACATGTCGTTTAATCCGGGTAACCATTATGAAAACCTGTCTCGTGGTTTATCTATGGTGGAGTACACAATCTGGAATAATGGCATCCTGAAGAACTATCTGGAGAGTTGTGACGGTCACTTTCACACTGTTCAGATTATAAACCCGGACACTAACGATCTACCCCTGGAAGTTAATCAGTGCAATTCGTACGGACGTTGTGCAGTTAATTACATGCGAAAAGACACGCCATTGCCTTGCAGTGTCGACGAAGTCTACAATCACGCCTTGCAAATGCCAGAACTGCATTCACCCGACTGTGTATCAGCAATCATCGAGCCTGCGAAACCAGCGCGCAAGAAATGTCAGCGGAGAGTGCCCGCAACGTATGCACTGCGCAAGACGCGAACCCGAGTCCTCAGTCATCTGGGACCTGTCAGTCAAGATGGTGATCACAACGTTCAGCAGAACCAACACGAAAGAGACCTAAGCAA